>NC_048280.1:27493304-30055804 GCF_009762535.1 Notolabrus celidotus | reverse complement strand
GCACCTTTAAAAACAAATGTTTACAAAGTGCTCTGACAAACAAAGCACGGCAGAATTCAAAAAAGCAGGGCAGGATTCAGATGACAAAATAAACCTTTGACAGACAGAGAGGAGTGTGGAAATTCTCACAATGCAGAAAACAACACAGAAGGTTAAAAAGACTACAAACAAATTAAACAGAATAAAGCGATGAAACAGTAGACCAATAAATCATTGTTAGTTTTTTTATATTCTTGAATAAATAAATAAATAAATAAATAAATAAAGATGTTAAAGGACCATAAAAGGGTTTAAAGAAGAAGACAACATTAAATCAGAGAAAATAGAAAATGATAGATTAAGGACATTAAAGTAATGAATGAAAAATAAACAATAAAACAATAAATAGTCAAATAATGAAGGAACATCAGATATAGTACATAAATGCAGTCTTACATTAACTAATTATTATCTGACCTTTAATTAAGCACCAATAAATGTTGGAGCAGAAGTGTTAACTTTAATGACTATGTGGTGATTGGTACAGAAGACTGTCAGTCGCACACACTCTCCTCGGGTCTGTTCATCTTTAGATGGTGTAATAACAGATAGCTGAATAAATAAATAAAATTCTAAAAACAAACTCAAGGTGTATTCATTGGAAACAATCATTATAATAGAATTATCTCCAGTCACGCAACACTGACTGAAGTTTATAACATTTAATTATTCTTCTTTTGTTCCAAAACAGTTCCAAATAAAACGGTTACAGTTGAATTCTGACTCGTATAGATCGATTATGTTAAAACGCCTTTCATGGAATGAGAGAGAAAAAAAATATAAAAGGTTACTCCTTGGAACAAACAAAGTTGAATTTCTAATAATTTGAATATTCCAAATGGAAAATTAATATCCTGACACAACAGAACATTGAACTTGCAGCTATTTATGAATTAACAGAGTCAGAGTTAATAGAGAATCAAAGTCAATCAGACAATGATAATATCATAAAACATATTATCACCAACCTTGCCATTCATCCTTCATTAGCCACCCTCCCAGAGGGATTTGCAGCCATGCTATCTGCGAAGAATCTGCCTTGAAACACGTGCAACAAATGATCAAATCTGCCCCAAAAGATCAAAGCTGCCAAGAGAGAATGCAAAAACAAGAATAAGAGGAGGAGGAGGAGGCTGGGGGCTCATTAAGAGTAAGCCTTCATTAAGAGCAAATTAGAAACTTTCATTCTGCAGACTGAATGTAGAAGGAGAGGAGAAAAGAGAGAGAATAATCATGTGTTCAAATGTGTGTGTATGCATTAGGGTGGGGGGATTCATAGAAGCTCAAAATGACTTTTTAATCACATCATTAAAAGGACTTGAATTATGAATTTGTCACAATGGATGTCTTTAGGCGTGGGTGCAGAGTGAGGGAGGGAGATTTTCCTCCTCTGTTTTAGGAGAATGAGGCCAGAGAGGGCCAACGCTGTGCAGCCATGTGTGTGTGTGTGAACTAGTAGAGCCTATCAGAGCTGTATCAGAGTGATGAGGTTAAATTTACATCGCTGGTAAAGCACTCTGCTGTGATTGGTTGGTTTTGGAGTCATCTGATCAGAGGACAGCAGTTTTGGTAATCGTTTAATAACGCTTTATGCAAAATAAGGATTGTCTACGTTTTGGGGATGTGTGTGTGTGACGTGGTTTGCAACGAACAACAGGCTGATCTCAGGCATCCAGTCTCTATGACACACTTGAGTCATTACCTCCTTTATTTTAGGTTAATATAACCAAGAGACATATTTATATCATCGTCCTTCCCCTTCTGTAAAGATACTATAGTGTCAGATCCTAGACTCATCCCTTGCTCACTTCTCTTGTTGAAGAAACATGGGTGGCCTTTGAGGACAAGAGGCTGCACAATGAGTATGATCCTCCTCTGGTCAAGTTTTACCATGAAACACATTTATAAATACTTATTATTTCAGGCACAAATGTATATGTCACTAGTTTGTCCCTTCTATGCTGCTGTAGAAACTTGACAGAGATAAATTGGGGTCTGCGTGGATGGGGACCTGCTTCTGTGCAGATATAAAAGGCTCTTTCTAATTTAAAACAACTAAATTATTTTCATATTCAGGTGATTAAACATTAACTTAAACACTTATGAATACTATATTCCACTTCTACCAAGTCTGTTCTGCTAATTGCTGCTAAATACTACCCACTGCACCTTTAAAGGTCAATTATAAAGATCTATGAGCACCAATAATGCCAAATCAGAAGACTTCTCCTCAGTTTAAAGACAAAGGGCCCGATCTACTAAAGGTTTGCGTGTATAAAAACACGTGCAAACTTGATAGCACGTGCAAAGCTGACGCACTAACCGAGAGCACCGAGGATTGCGTCTGTCAAATGAGCAAAATAGCACTCGCTATCCATTTAGCGTGTTTGCCTTCATGAATATGCAGAATACACGTAGATCATCAGAACGCGCAAAATACTGGAGGAGATGCAAATGTAAACATTTAGCACACGCGATGTGATCTATCAAACCTGAAGCAAATAGCGAGCTCTGTTTTTGCGTCTATATTTAACACGTTTGAAAGGCAGGTGCACACTGGCACAGCGTTACGCACATATGGCAGTCACAAAAAGGAGCCATGCCATATCTCCTATGGAGAAACTCCTTGCAGCACTGCATTTTGCATAAAAAAATAATGATAAAACAACACAAATTCAAAGCAGTTCAGCGCCACAGATAGCGACCGCATCATTCTGACACCCACTTTAACTGTTTCAACTAATGAGAGCACAATAGGCCACTGTATCAACGGATATAAAGTTTAGTAAAATTGGCATCGTCCCATCGTGCTCCTCAATGGGTTTTTAATTAGTTTTAACTTGGAGAATGAGCGCTCAGAAGTTGTGCTGGAAGTGACGGGAAGAGTAAAAAATAACAGGAGGGCGCAAACCTCACTGCTGGGTGGTTGACAATGAGCATTTTTGCCAGATCCCTAACAGACTTTTGCTTTGGTATCTGGTCCCTGAAAGAGGTTCTAAAAGGAAGCAGTTCGTCAGGGAGGCTGGGGGCGATGTCCCAACTCTAGTGCTCACTAAGCCATTTAAGCTGGCGAATCTTTGGGACAGTTGCTGGATGATGATTTCAAGACAGGCATTAAAAATGTTCTTTTTTTCTTCATCAAAGTGATGCCTAACTTTTCTGGCCCTGGTTGTTTCAAAACTGGGATTGACTTCCCAATTAAGTAGCTAGAGCAAGACTGGCAGACTTTTGAACTAATTAAATGTGTCCAATATTAGAGATGTTATTAAGGGAAAGTTTTTCCTTTTTTCTTCTGCGGATATTTTGCCATATTCTTTTTATTTCATCTGCGGATCTTCTGTTTTTTCTCACAGCATTCAACTTTTCACAGGCCTCCCAAAAAAGCTGAGATGTCTCTGATGGAGTTCACTGGTGTGTTTATTTGCGTCCTCCACTAAAACCTTAGTAGAACAGGCCCAAAGTGCTGATTCTGCATTACAGTGGTTACTGTATATCAGTAGCTTTGTCTTGCGAGAATGAGAGTGAGAGTGAGAGGTGCTGCAGTTTGATAAGGAGTAATACATTTAAATGAGGAAATGAATTTCACTGTTATGAATTTTCAGGATTTATGTTGCCTGTTACCCACAGCTTCTTTTTTTAAGTTAAACTTTGTGGCTTTTTATGGTTTGTATTCATCGAGGATAGAACAGTGGATAGAGCAAGGAACTAGGAGAGAGGGTGGGGAGTGAGATTTGGGAAAGAGGCTGCAGGCAGAAATCAAATCTGGGCTGCCTGCTTGTACATAGGGCGCATGACTTAACAACTTTATTTCAACACCCTGACCCTTTCAGCTCACTATTTCCAAGAGTGTGAGTGATGGTAATGTGGAAACACAAAGAATAGGGCTGACTTTGGGAGTTTTTAAATGCACATTTCACAAGTTTGCTTTTGTCAGTGTTGTGAACTCCTCAGGATTTTTTAATGAAAAAAATATGTAAAAAAGACTTGGGCTTCTGTTTCATGTTCATGTTTTATATGTATATTGACCAGATACATTTATTTTTCTATATCATGCAATGCCATAAAATCTTTTCCATAACCCTATATTTCTGTGTTATTGTGTTTGATTAATGTGTGCAGACTGAAATATTTTGAGATGGTTTTCAATTTATGTAAATACGTAAATGATAAAAAAGAGGACACTGAGGTCTCATTGAGTAACCTTTGACCTGTCTTCTGTATTTATAATGCTCTCTTGGGGCACATCCACTGAAATGGACTCATCATAAAAACAGTATGAAAACTTTCAAGACAACCAACATGATAAATATTTTTAAAGAGCTTTTTTCTTTTTTTAATTTGCATGAAACACTTTTTATATGAGAGACAGTGCTGTGGTTTATTCTTTAGTGGAAGAACGAAGGCAGGACATCACAATCTTCCAGGCACCACGAAAGAAGGCTTTCACTCCCTTCTTCCTTTTTTTTCTTTTTCTTGCCATCCTCAGAGAGAGCATCCTGTGTCTCAGATGAGTCCACTATCTCCTACTGGGTTATTTCCAGCTCAGTGTCGAGGAACACGCTGATGTTTTTTTCCACTCTGACCTGGGATTTTGTCCTCAGTCATATTTTGTGTGTTAGTGGCAGTGACCTCTAAAGTCATCTCTCTTTCCTCCTCAATCGTCTGATCCAGCTCCTCAGTGTCAGTGACTTGTGGAGAAGGCTCCCTCTCCTCCACTGGTCGATTTTCTGCTGCCTCTGTGCTGCTCTGTTCAAAAGCAACCTGGTTAGATGTTGCAGGCTGCACTTCATGGTCTGTGTCTTCACCCTAAGAGGCCTGAACTAGATTTTTTTTCTTCCCCAGACTCCTCCTGTCTCTGTTCTTCATGCTGGTCATCACAATACAGAGTCGCATCTGTGTCTTGGCTGATTAAACGTGTGTCCTCAGTCTCTTCAGTCATTAAGACTTGTGGCAAAGCCTCGCTCTCATGTACGAGTCCCTCCTGCTTTGAAGAAACATCTTCTGAAGAAGCCTCCCTCTTCTCCAGAAGTGTCTTTTCCATCTCCTCTTCGACAGTGACCTGTGGAGAAGCCCCCTTCCTCTTCTGTAGTCAATGTTCTGCTGCGTCTGAGGTGATGTCTTCAGATGGAACTTCACCTGATGTCAAACTGGATGTATCCTCAGTCAAATCTTCTTGTATAGTTGCCATCTCTTCATTCAGGTAAACTTGAGGAGAAGCCACCCTTTTCTCCACAAGTCCCTCATCATCTTCCTCTTCCTCAAGAAAACAGCCTCCAGAGAAGAACCCCTCTTCTCTGGAAAACTATCTTCAGCCTGATTGGAGTTGCTGAGTTGAACTGGAGCCTGGCTGGATGTATCAGTCTTTGGTTTCTGTATCATTTCCTTGATGGCAGCGATGACCTTGTTTCTGACAGAGGAGCAGTTCTCATCTTCATCCATCTGCTGAAAGGACTTAGCGTGCTTCTCAATCCTCTTGTTGATGGCTCTGACCATGACACTGGGCCACGATTTTGCAGACCCCAAGCACAAGTGTGTCATTTACTGTCACATAGCAGGAAAGGTAGGGAACTACCAACTTCATTAGCTGCTGGCTAATCTCAGCACTAGCTGCTTCTTATTTGTTAGCCTGCTCTGGTTCCTCCAGGAGAAGCTCCAGAGCTGTGTCCACCACCTCTGGCACTACAGGAGCAGTGATCTGTTCCAGCTCCCAGAGATTCACTGGTATGGCCCCCCTGTTGGGATAGGACCTCTGCTGGATGGATGGATGGATAGATAGATAAATGGATGGATGGATGGATGGCTTTGCATGTGTATATGTGTGAATGTGTGTGTTTGTTAATTAGTGGATGAGCTGTGTGTGGGCGGGGTTTGGATATTAAAGCCAATCAAGGATGGCAAATAGACTTTAATGAACAACAGCAGAAAAAAACAAACAGCAGATGATTAAAATTGATTGAAACACTTCCCCTGAACAGCAACCATTCAGTCCCAGGCGTGTAACCACAACCAAGCAAGACAAGCCTACATTTTCCAACAGGCTTATAAGGAGAAGTTGTGTGTCTGTTGCTTTAGTTGGAGCAATAATTGGTTTAACTGTCTGCTCCAGTGACAGCTGCAAACATTTGCATAAAGGAATTCCCAGCTTTCTAAATACAGTGGTATCCATACCTAATCCAATCTAATGAACTAACTTCATTTACTGTGTCACTACAGGTTACGTCAGAAACAGTCCCGCTACTACACACATCCAATGTGTTTTGGCCTCTGAGGATCAGCCAATGCTTCGCCATACCGATGTGAATTATCTGGAACCTCTTAGTTTATTTTCACTTTCGGGCGGCTGCGGCTCATGGGTACATTTGGCCTTCTCTAAATTGGATAGTTGGTTTTTCAATTCTAGCTCTGTAGTTATGTACTGAGGTATCCTCTCCTTAAGCAAGACACTGAACCCTAAATGGCTCCTTGTGGCACAGTCATCTATGTGTGAATGCATGTGAATAGGATTCAGTTAATACTGATGGCTCTTAGCACCTTCCGCAATTAGTGTCTCAATGTGATGAAAAATGTGGAGTAGGAGTTGTCCAAAGACTAGAAAAGCTCTACTTAAGTACAATCCATTTACCATTCATTTTCTAAGAGGCAAAATCAATGTGTGCAGAGCATTGGCATGACATGATTCAGGAGTAAACACTAACCATTTGTACAAATGTTAAGTACTATCCTGCTCTTTTCATATTGATTTATTTTGGATTCAACTGACTCCATGTCAGCTGAATCCATGTTGGCTTTTTTAGCAAGATGGCTCAACAGCACTTTAACCCAAGTTAAATAAGAAGCAGTGAGCCTGATACAAGCCAAATGGGAAACTGTCTGAAATGTTGGAGCTTACAGATTTGTCTGGATCTCTGTCTGAGACCAAAGATGAATGAGTAAATGAATGACTCAGTACATTTGAGAAACTTCATAAGACAACATTGAAACTAAATGTTGGAGACTCCTGTCTGTTTTTTATTCCCCAACCATGATGATAAAGGTTCCTAAATAGATAGTTATGGTAGTTATTGAAAGTTGATGTGCTCAGAGAGTGCTTACATGTTTCTCTGGAAGGATCAATGACATTGTTCTGAGTATGTTCCCTTTATACCAGTTGAATAACTGACAAATGTATACCCTGTCATAAAGTGAGCAAGGATGACAGCTTAGCATCTAAAGCAGAATACACAGTGTGAGATAATAGGGATCATTTTAGGCCCAGTTCTTCACTTCAAAACAAAAGTCAGCTAAAGCTCAATTTGGCCCTTTTTCTTCTTCTTCTTCTTCTTCTTCTTCTTCTTCTTCTTTTATTATCTTGGAACACCACCAATTATATCAGAGATCAGCGTACAGAAATAGTGTAACCAAGCTAGTACACTTTTTTTCATAACATTAATTACATAAACACATAGACAGTCAAACCATTTCACACAAAAAAACTAAAACAAAACTTGATTAATTGCTAATCTCTCAGTGCCAAATTGCACACAGAGTACTCTTTTTTTAATAAAGTCATCTAAGGTTATTTGCAGTACATTAGTTACCTCTCATAGGGAAGAATAGATAAGTAGGTGGTTGTAAATCAATCTAAACATGCAGGATTGAGCTAACACCAAGAACGTACAGTTTTGGATCAATTTCTGTTAATGACCAGAATGATGATATCAACAGACATGACCACATGAAGTGAAAATGTGCTTACTCGTTTCTGATATTTGCAACCTTTTGCAGATCATGAACCATCATACTTACGACATACCTCATGAGTTAAATTTAGTATGTTAATTATCTTATATTGTGTTTCATGTGATTTGTATGATCAAGTAATTCTTTGTCACTGTAGAAACTTTGCACCAAATCTAGTCATCAAGCTGAACACCAAAGTCCTTCTCCCAGCTGTGTTTAAACTGAATTATAGTCCTATTATTCATACGCAGCTGGTCATATAAGGCATTACTTTATTATTAAGTGTTGCTGCTTTGTAATAAAGTTGTCAAGGAAATTGAATTTACTTCACTTTTATAATATGTGGTCAAATTCAAGTAACTCCTCATTACATGCTAATGATAAAAGTGTTTGCGAGGAGGTGAAACTCTTCCTGTAAATGCTGAGAGGACTTTTATGTTTCATCCAGATACATATTACAAAGGTTTATAATGCAAGCAGCCTTGTAGTCTCTGAAACTCACATCTGAACAGCTACATTCAAAGTAAGGAGTTTTAGCTTTAGGTGCTAAAAAGTCCAGGCTATTTCTGTATGCAATTTAAAGACTTAAATAAGTTAACCACAAGATAGTTTATAATTTTATTCTAAAACTCTCTGAGACACAAAAGAGGAAGGTCCAATAATTACACATTATTTACACCTATAGTTTCCAAGTCGGAAAAACAAAACGTACCCTTTCTGTGACAAATCTCAACTGTGATGCTCAGTGATAGAACAACAGATTGGCTAACCCACCCTTATTTATGGGAGCTTGAAGCTTTTGTAATTTAATTCTTGGACGCTTATTTTTTACAAATAAATCTCTGAATAGCACTATGTATTGGATTTCCAAGGGGTTTAAATCTTGCCAGATTTTCCTGTGGTGTGATGTTCGGTAAGAGTGATTTCACTTCACAGATCTGCTCAGAAGACAATCAGGCCTGCACCAAATTGAAACAGAAAATATTTCTCATGTTCAATATTTATGATCAGATATACTGCTGTGTGGTAGGAACCCTGAGGACCGCTGAAAACACACTGTGGACTGTCACAGTGAGTTGAGCATAAATTTAGGTAGCCGTCAGAAATGGAGGACCAACTTTAAATTTGTTGCAGAAACACAAGTGAGACAATGCACCCTGTAAAAAGATACCACAAACAAAGTGAAGAGGAGAGATATTTTTTGCAAGATTTCCAATATTTAGAATGAATATTGTAGTTGTTGATGAACATGTTAGTGTGTGTGTTTGCTGTGTTGGTCATATCAGTGCATGTCACACACTACAAGAACAAAGCCATTCACTCTTTCTTTACTTGTCCTCATGTTTGTGGTCTCTCATATTTCCATCTTCTGTTAGGATTTTTAAAATCTTTTGGTGTGGGCCGGGCTCAAGCAGAGTCATTTAAGAGAAAATATCAAAGGTCATGTCTGTAATAGTGGGACTAAGCTGCACAACACTTCAGCACAAGAAGAATATTATCTAATGTCAGTGTCTTGAGGATGCTGTAAAAAGTCATCCAAAAGTCTGGTTACGTATTCAAGTAAAGTTTTATTAACCTCAGTTTAAAATCAAGATGTTACAAAATGTGTCATGAATTTGGAGTTGTACATCTCCCCCTGTGACAACTGTAAACTGCATACTTGCCATGCTAGACCTAACAACTTGAACAAAGAGGGGGCAGGGCTTGGCACACGCTGAGGAACAGAGATAACCAGAGGCCACATTTGGATGTAGTATGTGGGATCGAGAGTAAAAGCAGTGAGAAAAAGAGACGAGAGTTAAAAGGAGATAAAGGAACTAAAGATTGGAGAGAGAGAGGGAGAGGAGGGGGTAGTTAGATAAACACTGCTGCTTTTTTTTTTTTTTTTTACCATCCTCCTGTCTCTCTTGTTGCTCTCTGTGCAGTGGACAACTCACTCAGTGGAAATCAAATGTTGATAAAGAGAAAATTGCATTGGATAGGGGCGATGAAAACAGGAAAGATACACCCAGAGTCGCCCCACAGGAGCAGTCTGCAGGGAGAGGAAAGACAGAGCGAGAGATAGAGAAAGTGGGAGGATGAAAAGAGAGAGAGAGAGAAGAAGATGGACAGGAGGGAGATGGCGAGAAAAAAGATGAGAAAATGCAGTTAGATCTAAAAGACAGATAGAGACCAGAGAGACTCCAAAAATCAAAGCAGCACACCAGCACCCACATACACACACATTTGAATTACCACACACATATATACGCTATCCATTTGTTACGTACACACAAACACCAACACACTCTCTCTGGCTATCTCTTGATGTGTTGACACTATTAGGAGCTGAGGCAAAGAGGAAACAGGTTTGGGGGGGAAACACAAACAAATTTAGAGAGAAGGAATTGGCCCTCTTGTTGCACTGCAGCAGTACTCCTCCGCAAACACCTCAATTCTCTCATTACGCTCCATTATAGTGCCCGTCCACAGACAAAAGAGTTCCTCCAGCTGGGGTAATAGGAAATCAAGTCAGCACTCTATTGTGTATTGTCTGCCATCAGTCCCCCCGGCATGGCAGGGCAGCCGAGGCTGGTTGGGCTCAAACCAAGCAAATACGCATAGAGAGGAAATTTGATTGGAAAAGTCAAGGTTTTGTTATTTCTTTTCAAAGAAATTGACTTCTAGGAGGATAACACAGAAACCAGTATTGATTCAAACTACAATTTAACGCAAAGAGACAACCAATGTCGTGTATGTTCTTCGTTTGTTTATGTACTTCATTGTTTGGTCCTTTAGGTTATATCTCCTTGTTTTATTCTGTCATTTACCACCCTCATTTTACTGCACTTGCAACTTGTGTTTGTCTGTTTTTATGCTTTCATATTTGTGTGGCTTCCTCCTCATTTTTTACTGTGTCTTTTCAGTCTCACTTGTGTGTTCTGTCTTTGTTCCTTCCCTTCTGTAGAAGTTCAATTTTACACAATTTAACTTCAGTTTAGTTTTCTTTGTTACAATACATCTTTTCTAGTGTTCAGCTGGGTCTCCTAGCTTTCTTTAAAGCCTGAGCAAGAGTGTACTGTATTTTTGACTTGTGCTCTTTATAGCTGGGTGCCAACCATGTGGTAGATGCAATAAGCCCTGGAATTGTTTTGATTTTATTTTTTTAATGAAGCAAACCAGGAAGAGCATAAAACTGTCATACCTTGATTATTACTTTGGACAGGCTGCGAAAGCCAAGGAATTCACATGAAGGTCTCAAGATAAAATGCCTAACTTTACTGCAAAAATGGTCTAAAACCATTATTCGATTATGTATTTGTTTTATAAATCACGCACACTTTATGGGGGTGAATATATTTTCTAAAACATCTATTTTGATAATAAAGGTAGGGCATTGAGACTGTTTGCAAGGAGGCTTAAAAGCCTGTCTCATTTCCACCTTGGCCTGGAGTGCAGAGAGAGCATTGGAAGACACTGTAAGAAACTGCAGCACAGGCTTGTTTTTTCAGTCTGCAAGGAGTTTTATTTTGAAAAATGACCATATTCTCTGCCCATCACACCCGCCCGTAACTCCTGACTGTCAATGGGCGTGACTTATATATTTCACTGCTAATGCTGTGACAGACATAAATCACGCAAGCTAGCTAAAGTTAGAAAATGTAAAAGTCTCTGGAGAGCTTCTTTGAAAGTCGTAAAGACCCAATGATTTGACAGCAGCGGAGCCTAACACTTCTAAGACAAAGAAAGCTGCATTTAGTAGAAAATATCAGGAGTCATAATACAGTTTTATTGTATGTTTGAGGTGACTTCAACTCTGTCGGCATGCTGCCTCAAAAACACTACAAACCCTGCATCCATTTCCAACAACATATCTTTGCAGGGTTGTCTGCAGTGACAGCAACCAAAGCAAAATTATTGCATGGACTGGACATAAGGAACACTCTTTGTGTGTCACTGTCTCCCATCACCCCAAGATGGGACTGAGCTCCCACAGATCCTGTTATGGTGAGTTCTATATCACTTTATGTTTGTTTTTATGCCAAATCTATATTCTGGTCATTTTACCCCTCCATCCCCTAAAGGAAACCATTCCAGAAAAGATAGGAGACTGCTGGTTTATGGTGCCAACAGACCAGACAGCATGACATCACTAAGATCAAAATCCCACCCACTCAAGGTGAGAAACAAGGAAGAGATGAAACTCTAAAAGAGGTGTGCTGTACAGGGTAGTGGGTTAGCTTTACATTAGATATTCCAAATGTATGTTTGGTCTTCTGCTATACCTGGTCCTGTAATCTAGTTGTCCTAATGGAAAACATGAAACGGTGCTCATACTCACATCATCAAAATGTCAACTAAGAAGGGAGTCTCTTTTATGATTCATAAAAAAAATGCATAGATCAAAAGAAGTTCACTGACTTAAAGAGATTTTGAGAACGAATGATAAAAATATACTAAAGAGGATCACTGGTATATCTTTTCATTTGCACCTATCTGTTTATTATTCTTGTTGTCTTTATCTTCTGCCATCAACCTCAGCATGTGGGCTGAATGCTTGAAGTACGGAGCAATGATATTTTTCCTTGAACGAAAGATTTAGACTCATCTGGAAATGTCATTTCCTATCTTCATTTCTCTGCCTTCCACTCTTGACTCTTTATGTAACATTTTATTCACTAAAGGGCTGAATTAAGGGTATGTTACACTTTCCATTTCCAGCCATCTACAGGTAACACAATATGATACACGCACACCAAACACATACATGCATGCACACATAAACTCAGACAGCTGTTATCACACAAAATATACTCATGAAGTATTTCTACAACTACTGCTATTCGTCTCATTACTATCACCTCTCTCTCTTCATCTCCCTCGATCCCACTTTCCAACCTCGGTCTCAGCAGACTGTGTCTAACATGAGTCTGGTCCTGCCCGAGGTTTCTGCCTGTTAAAGGAAGTTTGTCCTTGCCACTGTAACTTGCTAAATGCTGCAAAGTGCTCTGCTCATGGTGGATTAAGATGAAATCAGACTGAGTCCTGTCTGTAAGATGGGACTGGATCTTATCCTGTCTTGATGTTGGGTCTTTGTTAATAATAGAACATAATATAGTACGGTCTAGACCTGCTCTGTTTGAAAAGAGTCTTCAGATAACCTCAATAGAACAGGACATCACACATCCACTAAACACCCACCTCATCCCAATCCCCTCAGGACGCTGGTACAGAGCACCGAGGCGCTATATAGATAAAGATTGATTGATTGATTGATTGATTGATTGATTGATTGATTGATTGATTGATTGATTGATTGATTGATTGATTGATTGATTGATTGATATGACAAAAATGGTAACACACACGTGGGTTCTGAATAAATTAAGCACATTTCAGTCACTATCTATCAGATGTTTTTATCCAAATGAAGAGCTTTGTGACGCATGTTTACCTATAAAGCTGTGCGGACATACAGCACCACTGAATAGTAGCTTAGCCAAGTTTACACAGTGAGATTTGTTGTTTACATGCAACACATGTAGAATGATATCTTATGGTTAATTCAAATAAACATAGCACCTTATTTTGTCTTGCACTGCATTTCCTTGCATTGTCAAAGTGGAGTGCATGTGTGCACGTAAACTACAGAATTAAATCGCCACAACTTTGATCTGAGAGTCCCCTATAGTGAAAAGTTGTGCAATGTTGAGCAGAGTTGATGTCAAATGGTAAGAAAGAAAAATGAAACAGAGGCTGCCCGAAAAATACGAGGGAAACCTCATCAGAGCCCAGATCACAATGATCATTTTTAAAGCTATAGAGAGTTAAACATGTTCACAGCCTGGTATGGAAAATGGTTTGTGTCTGCATACCTCATATCGCTTTTCCAGACAACTGCACATGGGAGTGATCTTTTTTACTTATCCTTGTTTCTGAATCTATCAAGGCTAAGAGTAGAGACAGAAAGTAAGAGTAAGAGTTAGGCATAAATAAGGGTAAGGCTGACAAACAGGTGGGCGTGCTGTAGCTTCCCAGCCATCAAGGCTATATGGCCTCAGCTCCACCTCTGTCTATTTCTATATGGGTCAGAAATAATTTTGAGTGCGCATCTTTATCATTGTGCATCTCGTCTTTGGGCTGCAAGCGCCTCTTCAGAAATTAATGTGTGATGTCACTGAGACTGCGTCCATGTTTCACAATCTGTGGGTGATGTGGAATACAGCAGTTGATAGTCTTGAGCATTCAGCAGGAGCGAGTGGGCTGGATAATGACATAGTTCACACTGAGGAGAGTTTATCTGCTATATACACTCTTTACTGTTCACCTCAGTTGTCAGTATATTGTTTTCAGCTGCTGTGTTGAAAATATCTCAGTACATTGAAACTCACCCAGCTCCCAAATCCTCCTGTTTTTTATTGGACCACATATTGTGACATTTTATAAAGCCTTTTCAAATGTGAGCACACCATTCAGATTGTCAGTCTTGGAAGAAGCCAGGAATAGCTCTGCAACTGTGGCTGGAGAGCAAGAAGACAGGGTAGTTAATCCTTTGGAATTGCCATGTTCAACTGAACTACAGCTTAAGTCGGCTCAGCTCAACTCCCTGATCATTCTTTACTACTGCTGGCTACTGTCTCACTAAGTGACTGACTGACTGACCCACTGACTGACTGACTCACTGACTGACTGACTCAAGTGATTGATTTGATTGACAGGTTCATCTTTCTGTCAGTAGTGTTTTTATTTTTTTTAACAAACTGAACTAAAAGGAAAGATTGTTTTATTTGGCCTATTGTATTTTTGATTAGCAATTAAGGGACTGATTGGAAGGAGTGACTTCAACAACTAAATTTAAAAGGGATTTTTTTAAATGTGTGCAATAAAAAAGACTTAATAAATTGTTTTCTCAATTATAATTGCTTGACTCAACTTTTCATGTATTTTTTTGCATTCTTTGGGTTTGTTACAAAATAATTATTAAACGAAAATGTGTTGAGGTTGTGGTTCTCCTTCTATTATCATAATCAGGGAATATGATTGTTTTCACTTTAACATCCTTTGTGTTGGATTACATTTATTGTGTTTGATTTAAAAGTGATAACATCACTAAAGTCTGTGTAATAATGATATTCTTGCACATTAAAATCATGAAATATCGTTTTGATTTTAACCCTGAAGACTCCTTCTCTTCCTCTTTGATGCTCTACCTGAGTACCCCCAAACCTGACAGAGTATTTTGAGCTGTGAGTGTAACTGGCATAGATCTACTTACGGGGTACATGTGGAAAAGGGAATTTCCAAAATAAATATCAGGACCAGAGTGTCCTGAAAGAGTCTGTAAAATGTCAGGAGTTTATGTTTGAAAGGGGAAAATGTCAGAATAATGCTGCTCTGTGTTGATGTCTTTTCACTTTGACATAGGAGGACTGAGAACGACTGATTGATGGCTGCATCATAATAGTTTAGTCAGGTGTGCCCAATTTCAAGCAATGTACTTAATTTGATTTTTTCTGTAATGCAAAATTGGTTTACGAATGAATGAATGTCTATAAAGCAACTGAAACTGTGATTCAAATCATGGTAAATTTCACTGAACACACCATTAGGATCATTGTCTTTCCAGTCCTGACATTCTGTGAAGTACCTGCATGTGCCCACCTAGTCTACAGTGTCACATTAATCTCTGCGGTGTTAAATTCCTGCATCCAGTAATATTTATGATTCAAGTGGTTTGGTGCCACCGGGTCTATTTCTGAGCTACAATTTGAAAAGGATTTTGAAAAGCTTTCACCTTTCTCTGGTCGAACATGAGAGATCTTTTCATTGTATCTACAGAATATTAACTCTGAGAGAGTAAAAGAAAAGTGAGGTGTTGAACCTTGGGATAAGTGGGATTTCTGAGAGCCTGCGGGACTTAATGCCGGCTTCACAGCACTGCATCGTCTCGCAGGTCACTGAAGGAACTCGGTCTCAAGGTCCCCGGGTGAACTTTCACAATTTACTTTAATCTCATGGAAACTTGGACCATGCCATACATTTCAGGGTCATGGACCACGCAGAGGAGCAAGTGGAGCAGATTTTAATGAGCAAAGAAGGTACCTTTTGACTACCTCTGATTAATATTCACCAACCTTTATCGTACCCTACTTTTATCAAATCAAAACCCAGGTACAGTTAAATAAGTATTGACTGACTTTTTTAGCATGATCATTGAGAAGATCTAGCAGAAGATGTGATTGTTCTGATGTTCTGAGTCACTTCACCTTTGTTTCTGGTCAGAGAATGGGATTTGACAGAACAGTAGAGTAATGCGGCCAACTTTCCTGTCAGAAATCCAGTCTCTCTGAGTAAATATTCAAAATGTGTACTGTGTCTATTAAAAGATAGACTGACAAGAGCCGACTGTCTTAAATCCTTAGTCAAAGTGTTGCTTTATTAGTAAGCGTCTCATGCAGTCATTATCCCCAGCAAAGTATGGCCTTGTGGAAACTGACGGGAAGCTGAAGCATGAAGAGCCAAATAGTTGACCTGTTGAAGGTTTAGAAAACCTGAGTGTGACAGCTGGTTAGCTGCTGGCAGTAAATCGACATTTGAATGGATGCTGATCCATTTATTTCTTCACCTATTCAACTCAAGTTCAGTCCTTATATCTCTTTATGTTGCAGTGGTATTCATATAATATTCATGTGTGTATGACTCATATACATATATACAGTATGTATATGTACATATATACAGTATGTATATGTACACTGCCCGTCCCAAAAAAATGTTGCACACTCTAATATTTCATTGGACCACCTTAAGCTTTGGGTACGGCATGCATTCGCTGTGGCATTTTTAGATAAGCTTCTGCAAAGTGACAACATTTATTTCCATCCACCGTTGCATTCATTTTCCACCAAGATATTGTATTGATGATGGGAGTGTCGCTGCACAAAGTCTTCTTCAGCACATCCCAATGATTCTCAATGGGGCTGAGGTCTGGACTCTGTGGTGGCCAATCCATGTGTGAAGATGATGTCTCATGCTCCCTGAACCACTCATTCACAATGTGAGTCCGATGAATCCTGGCCTTGTCATCTTGGAATATGCCCTTGCCATCAGGGAAGTAAAACTCCTTGGATGGAAAGACCTGGTCATTCATTGTTCAGGTTTTGGGCGCATAACATTGCTGAACCTAGAGCGGACAAACTGCAGCATCCAAGATCATAACACTATCCCCGCATACTTTTTATGGTAGTGATGTGCCCAGCACTCTGGAACAGGGCAAATCTGGACTTGTCAGACCACATGACCTTCTTCCATTGCTCCAGAGTCCAATCTTTATGCTCCCTAGAAAATCTTCTTAGTTGTTTTCTTTGCTTGATGCAGAACAATAATTTGACCCTTCTGAAATAGATTAATATCCTTTCCACGACGAGAAGATATGTCTTTTGAAATGGTTGTTTAAGAAATGAGAAGCTACTCGCCGCATCAGCTAGGGTTAAATAGTTGCCAGCTGAAACATCTTCATCACTGCAGTAATTATCCAATTGAAGGCTCTTGTGTACTTGCTTTGTTTGGACAACTTCACAGAAAAAAACATGTGGTTCTCAGTCTTGCACTCTCCGTGTTGATAGCTTCATCTTGTTTACTTCCTATCTCCTTCTTCAGCTGAGATATTGTTTACTACCAGACTCTCTTGTACACATTCATGCTGTTCGACCTCTGGGTCAAAGCCCCACAGTGTGCACAATGTGGAGGCCAGTTTGGGGCTGATCGTAGTGATACTTTAAATGTATCTTACTTCTGAATCCGCAACCTGGAAGCTATTTTAAATAAAAGGTGTGATTCAGAAGCGCTATGGTGTTGCTATTTTCCATCGCAGCAGCAGAAGGAAGTAAGTTTGACTGAGGTGTGCCTTAAAGGTACAAGTAAAGGTACAATAAAATCAATGCAAACATTTCAGAGCTCAGTTGCATTTCAATTAGATAGTACACCAAAAATGTGTTATATAAAGGGGGTTTGACCTAGTTTGTGAAACTAGTTGACATATTTTCAGAGATGTGGTGTTAGTCTCTATTTTAGAGTTTCACAGACTTCTAGACTTGCTGAAAAAAAAGAAGAAGCTTCTCTGGATGCTTTTTTGTTAACATAGATACTTTATGTCCCTTCTTCCTTCATTTGTCACCAATCCATGTGTTATCCTTTAAAAAGCCACAGTACTTTTCTAAGATGTCAGAAAAGTTCAGCACGTGGGCTGAATGTTTTAAAGCTGGCGTGTTGTAGTTGGTTTCACTGGTAATGGTCTTAACAAAAGCTTAAAACTCAGCTTGAAAATGTCATCCATCCCCGTCCTCTGTCTTTATTTCTGCTGGTCCTTTTAAGTAATGTGATTCTTTACACAACATGCATTCACACCAAGGTGCTAAATTAGCTCAGGCAACAACAGTTTTAAGAAGAAACCTGAAATGCATGCAGCCTAACACCCACAGAACCACATCCCACAAGGCACAAACACAAACATGGGTTAAGACTAAAAGGGGGCACATTGCAGCCACTCTGTCACCATCTTGGTAGGTGTTTATATGAGCAGACCGGGATAATGCAGCTGAGTGGTAATGCACAGGGAAGGTTAAGAACACGAGAAACTCCACATTTGCTGATGAAAGGGCATTAGAGTGTTTCAGAGCAGAAAGTGCCTGGTGAGAGAGTGGTTATGAAAGCAGTGCTAAAAGCTGCAATTTGGCCCCATATTACACAGATTACTCCACCTCTCTACACTCATCCACTGCGTCTCTGTACGAAGTCAAACAACTTCAACCCTGTGACATTATTTTATTGTCACAGCTTTTCAAGAAATAAAGACTTAGAGATGAAGTGCAGTCTGTCATCAAACTACATCCAAGAAATGGATCAGCCTCTGACTTCAGAAGTCTAGCTAATGCAGAAGTGTCTGAAAATGTTCTTTTTTTAAAATGACTAGCAGGAGGAGACTTCAGTGATTGAAGAAAGAAAGTCAACCTAATGGGGAAAAAAATGCACCTTTTCATAGTTGACTCATTACAAGGCTTTATATTTCATAATGGTTCCTGTAGTCTCAAGTATTTTCTAACAAAGCATGACGTTTTGTCAATAACGGCCCCACTGACTGAATTATGCTCCAGCTGACTGCTATCAAACTATGTCTAAGATGTCCTATAGCTGAATGCATCCAAATCTGAAGATGTTGTCATTAGCTCCATCTGGCCACAGTTGAAGCTACATTAACATCTCTCCTTCAGTCTGGATGCCCTGTCTTATGATGTTTGTAAAGGCACCACAGCAGGTGACCAAAGTTATTCTGTCCTGCTTCACTTGGCCGAGACAATTAACTGAAGTGAACTCATTCCATTCTCCTGCCAACGTGTTGTCCATGCACTTATGTCTATCAGACTGGACTATTATAATGTACTTTATTCAGAAAATCAGAAAATCTAACATCCAATGACTGCAATTAAGTCAAAAGGCTGCTGCCAGGCTTTAAATAGATAGAGCAAGGATCATATAACAACAGTCTTCACTGCTCTGCACTGGCTAGCTGTGATTTGTAGAGTTGATTTTAAGATTTTACGGCTTGTTTTTAAAGCCTTAAATGGTCCGGCTCCAGTCGCTGCTGACACCCTATGAGCCTGACCACCCTCTGAGATCTTAAGGTCCGTAGGTTCCTAAATCTGGACTGGTCACAAGAGGTGAACGAGTCATTGCTGGTTTGGCTCCACATCTGCAGAATGCCTTGCCTGAGGATGTCAGACATTTTGCTTTTACTTCTTTAACTATTTGCTCTGTTTATATTCTTGTCTTGATTATGTTCCTTGCTGTAATTTTTATTTGCCATGTTTTAATTATTATCTGTTTTGTTTTTAATTGTTGTTTGCCATGTTTTATTTGTTATTTGTTTTGTTCTAATTGTATTTGTTTTGTTTTAATTATATTTTCCCTTCTATTGGTTGTTTTTTGTTGTTCTCATTATCTGCCTTGTTTTTAACTTTATTTACCTTGTTTTGATTGTTGTTTCATTTCTTATTGTTTTTAACTTTATTTACCTTGTTTTGATTGTTGTTTCATTTCTTATTGTTTTTGTTTGTTAAGCACTTGTTTAAACAATGCGTTTCAATTCAGTTACAAAGTAAGGCTGTCAGCATTAGCACGTTGATTGTGAAGTGTTTTAGGGTCTAAAATAAACATATCACAATTGTTTTATTTGCACGCTTTTTTGTCACTTTTGGTGTACATTCTGCTGCCCCTGATGGAAAAAAATTACAACACTCCCAGGCGGCTCTGATGACCAGTCAAAAGTAATCTACACTTTGGGCCTGATCTACTAAGATCCCAAATAACGAGCGCTAATTTGCGTGTGCAAATAATAATTTTGCACGTGTTATTTCTGGCCGTGTTGCAGGTGAGCTACTCTGACTGCGTGCACAAATGATAACAAGTGCAAAAGTGATGCGGACCGCCCTTTAATGAGTATTTTGCGTGTGCTAAATCGGCTGTCACCATGGAGAGTTTGAGAGAACAGAGTGGCCTTAAGCGATAAATGAAGTTTGAAGCCATGGAGTTAGAGGTCTTTGTGGAGGAGGGAAATAAAACACATCGGTGAACTCCAGCAGAGACATCTCAGCGTTAGAAACACGATTTGGGAGGCCATCTATGAAAAGGTGAATGCTGTGAGAAAAAACAGAAGCTCTGCCGATGAAATAAACGCATCTACTCTACTCCAAAATGCAATCAGTGTTTTGATGGAGTTTAGAGAGCAATTTTATGAGCCCTTTCCCTGCTTTTATTTTTTACTCTTCCCGTCAACGTTGCACCTTCTGAGCGCTCTTTCTCCAAGTTAAAACTAACTAAAAACCCCTTGATGAGCACGGTGGGTCAGGAGAGACTGAATGGACGTGTCATGTTATCTATTGAGAATGACAGATCAAAGAAAATGGACATACAGCGCATCGTGGACAAGTCCGCAGAGCTTAAGGCTCGTCCAAACAGTGGTGAGTAGGCCGAGTAGGACATATTGATTTTTTGTTTGTATATGAGCATGTGGGCTGCTGTGCCCTCATTAGTTGAACAAGTTAAAGTGGGTGTCAGAGTGATGTGGTCGCTATCCGTGGTGCTGAACTGCTTTGATTTTGTGTTGTTTTATTTATTTATTTGTGTTGTTCTCTTGGTTTGTTAGACTTCATGTCAGTTTGATTTACTTCAAAATCATATAACTGTGTAAAAACTGTAGTAATGCTTGTAAGCCCCACTGTTATGTTGAGCTTTGCAGTGACCGCAGCCATGTGTGCGTAACGCTGTGCCAGTTTGCACCTGCCTTTCAAACGTGTTAAATATAGACGCAAAAATACAGCTCGCTATCTGCCTCCGGTTTGATAAATCACATTGCGTGTGCTAAATGTTTACATTTGCATCTCCTCCTCCCAGTATTTTGAGCGTTTTGATGATCTACATACCCGGTAAGTACATCTGCTTTGCACGCGCTATCAAGTTTGCACATGTTTTTATACACGCAAACCTTTAGTAGATCACGCCCTTTGTGTCAAACAGAACAGAGCATGAACCACCTTTAAGCTAAGCATACAGTTGCAGCTAATCAGACTGATGTCAAGATTACTTTTCTTATCACAAAGTTGAAAATGTCACAGATATCCTGTTGCCAATTTTTAGACCTTTCTGTTTCTCCAGTGCAAATCTTTCTCTAGTGTTACATCTCAATTAATCTCTGTAATTTCAGGTGAGGGACCTCTGCTGCTTTAGTTTTTTCTTGGAGCAAGCCTTAGCCCAGTAATGACACATCAGTCTTTCAATTTGTTGGGATCATGTTCAATAGGCTATACTCTGTTTAAGAAAAAAAAACTAAACCCTGTATCTCACAGAAGAAGCACTCTGAAGCTGTATCCGAGCTCCAAGTCATGGTTTCAGACCCCACTGGTGTCATAGTGCAGCATTTATTTGAATAATACATCTTAAAGTAAAGATCATAAGTACATAGAGCCACAATGGAGGGATTTGCAAGCAACAAGCATGATTTTAGTCACAGTAATTATGTGTAATATTTGTGTATTTGGTGAGAGTTTTGTCAAATCTCTTGGTCTCTCCATTAGTTTTGAGTAATGAGCCTTCACTGACATTAAGATGACAAGGTTTTATTTTAACATATACAACAAAGTGTGGCTGCAAAAATCTGGACTGTTTGAGGTCCACTACTAAACTGTGCATGGAGTCTTGGACTGGATGTGTGTGAAAGTGAGTGTGTGTCTGCATGAGCGTTTGAGTGGGAGGGGGTATTAGGTGGGTATTAACTGAAAGGAAATGGAGAAGCCTGAGATTTGGTTACCAGCAATTGGATAGCACTGAGATAAAGAGAAAGAGAGAGAGTGCAAAGAGAGAGAGAGAGAGAGAGAGAGAGAGAGAGACAGAGAGAAGATAAGAGTTTAAAAACAAAGAGTATGGAGAGGGAGAGCATGAGGGTGGGTGGCTTGACTCTGATGCAGTGGGAGTTAGAACAAATGCACAAGATGAAAGAAAAATAAATGTGACAGAGACCGCTGGAAAAGAGGACCATGGGATAAAAAGAAAGCAAGACAGAAATGAAAATGAAACTGAGAGTGTGAACACACAACAGAGCGTAGGGCCAGGAGCCAGATGAATGAGTCACAATTCAGCTTCATTAGCGAGTATGTCTCTTGACCTATCGACATCCACATCGCACCACGTAATCCCTGCACATCGATCGGCTGACCTCCTCTGCTGCAGGATTGTTGCCTCTGGTCATTGTTTTAGCATCTGGTCTTCTATATCTTCCTAAAGCTCTCCACGCCGCCTCTCAACCGAACGCCTCCCACTTTGCCATTAACATTGAACCTCCTCAAAATAAGAACAAAGGTCAGGATTTGTTTATGCAATCTGGCTGGACTGGAGCACATAAATTCAGCAGAGGAGCTAAATGTCGATTTTGGAAATGCTAATAGTTTAAAAGTTAAATTATACTGTGTCAGACTGGAAAATGCGTGCTTCACCCCATCTTGCCAAAATGGTTTTTAATTCATTTTCATGGATTAGTTTGTGCTGCAGTAACATTTGGCTCCAATTCAGTTATGATGCTGCATAAAGTATCAGGTTCACTGGCCCTAGTGTTCCAAAATCACTGGCTGAATCTCATCATTTGGTATCCGTGAAATATAAGGAAAGTAAAGGGTTTCTCATCATGATTTCAGTGATGAACAAGGATAATTAGTTGGTGTGAGGCCTTCTGTTCAGTGGTCAGAAAAACAGTTCACTAAAGTTTGAATCACTCACAAACACATTACTGGATTTTGATTGCAGTTCATGCACTCATTGATTTTTGTGTGAGCATGGGAAACATGTTTTATCACTTTACAAAGATGTTTTTTCAAACATTTGGCTAACATTGCAAACTTTTCACACATTGCACCCATAAAACCACAAGATTAAACTCTCAGCTTGCCATCTCCAACCAAGCTGAACAATGTAAGTCTGGTATCCTTCTTTCCTTTTACTTTTTTTTTTAACCTCGGCTGACACAAACTTAATTTGCCATTAAACATGGCCAAAACCACCTCTGAAGTCACCAACCTCACAATTTTTCAAAACAGGACAGAACAATTTGGTACCAATCAATGTAAAAAGCTTAAGATGGTTTTTACTTTGAAAAGACTCACCAAGGAATGCAAACGCATAGCCCGCCCTTCACTGCATCTGATTGGGTAAGGCTTCAGGGGTCATGTTGTCGTATGACTCATGAGGAATGATGATTGGTTACGGCAGGTCATGAGACAGGAAGGTGACGTACCTGTTTCCTGAAGAGGAAGAGGTTCGCTGTCTCTTTGATGTGCATCGACCAGCATCAACAGGAGGCTCAGGTAAATGTTGTTCCAGACCTCTGGGGCAGAGAGGCCAATATGCCGCTGAGGTCTTCCTTTTCTGGTGAGTGCCCCTGCCTGTCTTTTTTTCTACACTTGCCCCATGACCGCATCCAGTCTCTGAAAATTAAAGGGAACGTGCAATTTTTTGCCTTAGGGTTTTATATTTTAGTATTCTAAACAGAAAATTAAAATCAAATCATTTTAAAATTTAGCTGAGGGTGCAGACTTAGCCTAATGGTTAAGTTGCGCGTCCATGAAGCGGTTGGCCCGGGTTTGAATCCAGCCTGCGTCCTCTTTCCCACATGACAGTCCCCCCACTCTCTCCCTGTTTCCTACACTATCCACTGTCATCTCCTCTATAATAAAGGTGTAAAAGCCAAAAAATAATAAAAATAATAATTAGCTGAGCTTTTTTGACCAGGAAAAAGAACGCCTTGCTTTTCACCCCAACACAATTTTTTTAAATCTATTTTTATTTCAAGGAGTCTGTCCACCTTATCAAATACACTGTGTTAGCTGTTGAAAGGGAAGCCTGAGCTGAAATAACAAACTTTTCTGCCATTACTGATATGTCAGCTTGATAATGTTCAGTATTTGTTGCCTAAAATTATCTCAAA
Organism: Notolabrus celidotus; assembly: GCF_009762535.1. NCBI lineage: Eukaryota > Metazoa > Chordata > Actinopteri > Labriformes > Labridae > Notolabrus > Notolabrus celidotus. The sequence goes on along the minus strand of NC_048280.1, from coordinate 30,031,539 downwards.
CTGAGTTAAACTAATGTCAAAATGCACAATATCACTATCAGTGTGCTTCAGGCAGAGGAACATGTCTGCCTGTTGCATCCTGGATTGGTGCTAAAACAAAGTGGCATTCTGACTGCAAAGTACAGCATAAAAAACTTCTGGCTATAGCACACACTTACACTTACATTGATGTTTGTGTCAGACTTTCCTAAAATTAGCTAAATTATGTAGTAAAATTACCTTTATCTGCAGCTATTGATAGCCTAGCTTCCAATACCACTTCCCAGAAAAGCTGAGCTGATCAGCATCTCCTGTGGGAAATACACGTATTAACAAGTACCTCATACCTCAGTACCTTACTTCAGAAAAAACAAACAATCCCTTTAAATTGATGAATATTCCATTTTGACAAACACTCCTCAGTGCAGTATGACGAATCTGTCAAATTGTCAGCACAGTATCCGTCATACAACAAATAAAGGGCTTGAAAAGACCTGTCATTGAAAACACTGACTCAGTGTGTTTTAAGTGTTTCATAAAATACAAAATAGAATAAATGTTAGTTGCACAAAAAGGGATTGTGATAGAGCAGAGCAACTTACTAAAATCACATTGTTTCCAGAAAAAAACATGTTTACCCTTCTTCTTTACTTGACAAACTTCTGTCCTGTTTGTGAATAAACAAAGTTTTTATTTTCTGATTCATCAAACTGACACAGGTTGTGGTTTGAGGTCTCTGGCTCCTATGGCCTTTTTGATATAAAGCAAAGAAAACAAGAGAGGCATTTATTAATTACCATCCATGCAGATGAATATTATGATGGTATTTTTTCAAGTTAATGCAGAACAAGGGGGCACCAACATGAAAACAAAAAAATAAATAAAATAAATTCCTTTTGTTGCTTGGAATCTCTTGTATGCAACTATTGCAATGTTCAATATCAGAAGCTTGTTGATATAAGCCAATCCATGCCAAATCCAAACATACTTAGCCCATGGTTGTTTTTTGTTGTTTATTATTTCATCTCTTAATTTAAGGAAAAGAAGATGATGCAAGTTCTTCCAAAAGTTTCATAGTTTCTCAGTGTACTTTGTAAAAGATTTGGATGGTGCCATCCATCGATGACCTCCCTTTCAAAGCCTCAGGATCAGGAATTTTGGACGTGGAGTCTTGGTTTTCTGGATCCAGAAACATACTCGGACAAATGGGAGTAAAGGCTTTATTGCATCTCTTTCCTAGTGCGGGCTGCTGTGGTTGCAACTTGTAAACCACGGCAAGCCAAGCCTTAAAGCATGTCCAGTTTTGACATTGATTTTACACTAAACTGGAAGGTAGTTTACAAAATGAGCATAATGCTGCATTGATGAAGATTTTAAACTTGCGATGTTGGCACTTTACAGTCATTTGAAAAATGCTAACAGAGGTTATAGATCAACTGAGAAGCAGAGTTGCTTTTCTACCTGTTTTCATTCAGTTAGACTTCTTTTTTCAGTGTCTGTATTGTAAATAATACAGTCATGGCCAAAAGTTTTGAGAATGACACAAATATTACATTTTCCCAAAGTCTGCTGCTTCAGGGTTTTTAGGTGTTTTTGTCAGATGTTTCTATGGTATAATGAAATACAATTAGAAGCATTTCATAAGTATCAAAAGCTTTTATTGAGAATTACACAGAATTCATGCAATAAGTAAATATTTGCAGTGTTGACCCTTCTTTTTCAAGACCTCTGCAATTCTCCCTGGCATGCTGTCAATCAGCTTCTGGACCAAATCCTGACTGATGGCAGTCCATTCTTGCATAATCAATACTTGGAGTTTGTCAGAATTTGTGGGTTTTTGATTGTCCACCCGCCTCTTGAGGATTGACCACAAGTTCTCAATGGGATTAAGATCCGGGGAGTTTCCTGGCCAAGGGCCCAAAATCTTAATGTTTTGTTCCCCGAGCCATTTTGTTATGACTTTTGCTTTATGGCAAGGTGCTCCATCATGCTGGAAAAGGCATTCTTCATCACCAAACTGCCCTTGGATGGTTGGGAGAAGTTGCTCTCGGAGGACGTTCTGGTACCATTCTTTATTCATGGCTGTGTTTTTAGGCAAGATTGTGAGAGAGCCCACTCCCTTGACCGAAAAGCAACCCCACACATGAATGGTCACAGGATGCTTCATTGTTGGCAAGAGACAGGACTGATGGTAGCGCTCACCTCGTCTTCTCCCAACAAGCCTTCCTCCAGATGCCCCAAACAATCGGAAAGGGGATTCATCAGAGAAAATGACTTTACCCCAGTCCTCAGCAGTCCAGTCCCTGTACCTTCTGCAGAATATCAGTCTGTCCCTGATGTTTTTACTGGAGAGAAGTGGCTTCTTTGCTGCCCTCCTTGACACCAGGCCTTCCTCCAAAAGTGTTTGCCTCACTGTGCGTGCAGATGCACTCACACCTGCCTGCTGCCATTCCTGAGCAAGCTCTGCACTGGTGGTGGCCCGATCCTGCAGCTGTAACACCTTCAGTAGACGGTCCTGGTGCTTGCTGGACTTTCTTGGGCGCCCTGGAGCCTGTTTGGCAACAATTGAACCTCTCTCCTTGAAGTTCTTGATAATTGGATAGACGGTTGACTGAGGTGCAATCTTACTCGCTGCTATAAACTTCCCTGTTAGGCCCTTTTTGTGCAATGCAATGATGGCTGCACGTGTTTCCTTGCAGGTAACCATGGCTAACAGATGAGGAGCAATGGTGTCATGCACCATCTTCCTTTTAAAGTGTCCAGTCACTCAATCATGACAGATTGATCGCCAGCCTTGTCCTCATCAACACCCACACCTGTGTTAATGTGTGTGACACCTGTGTGTCATTGAAATTATGTTAGCTGGTCCTTTTGTGGCAGGGCTGAAATGCAGTGGAAATGTGTTTTTGGTGTTAAAGTTCATTTTCAAGGCAAAGAGGGACTTTGCAATTAATTGCAGTTGAGCTGATCACTCCTCATAACATTCTGGAGTATATGCAAATTGCCATTATAAAAACTGAAACAGCAGACTTTGTGAAAATTAATAGTTGTGTCATTCTCAAAACTTTTGGCCATGACTGTACAACACAAAGTATGATCTAGACCTGCTTCTCTTGTATAATGTCCTTGCACGACATTAGTTATGAATTTGGGCTAGACAATTGAGAACCAATTGATTGTCTTGATTGATTTTTGCAGCCCCTGCAGTCGCCTCCTGCTGGTCACAACAAAACAAAAGGCTTCATCCATTTCTTATATATTCAGTGAGTGTGGTTCTAAATGTTCATGCCAATTATTTCATACATCTCTGAGTCTAATTTGTTGCAGCTTTGCTTAATGTACAAGTTTGAATCAGTATGAATAATGTAATTTCAAAACATTTATTTCCAGCATAAAGAGAGGCCCACTTCTTCTTGAAAATCTGAGTAAACTCTGTTTGTCTATAGAGAAGACTAACCGCAGCTGTCCTCACAGACACCCTGGCTCCCTGAAGCATTCTTATTTACCATCCCAGTTTGTGACCATGCAGGAACACACAGATTTCAATCCGCCTGTATTGTACTTGTCTCCAACTGTGTGGGAGAATTGTCCTGCTCCTAAATCAATGACCAATTCAATTTCATGCACCATGCTGACATTTAACCAACAGAGCCAGAAAGGTTAATGGAATTCCATATGTACGCACAGACGGCCTGTACAGTGGCTGATTGTATCGCTATGCTACTTAGCACAGAAGCCAAACTAAAGGGAGAAAATCCCTCTCTAGCTAAGCCCTATATCAGCACATTCTCACACAAGGCCCACTGGATAGGAGTGCATTAGATTAGCTTCTTTGTCTGTTTGTCTGTCTGCCACCTTTTCACCTACTCCCTCAGTCTGGTTATCAAGTCTCTGTCTCACTGGCTGTCAGTTTTCCTCTGACTCTCCAAATCTATGTCTGTTCCTCTTTCTTCCACTTTTCTTCATCTTCTGCTCCTTTGTTTGTTTTTCCTCTGTCGTCCTCTGTTTGTCTGTCTGCCAACGTATCTCTCCGTCCTTGTATTCAATCAGTGTGTCTGCCACCTTCCTGCTTTTTTCTATCTGTCATGTCTGTGCAGCAGCGCAAGAAGACATAACACCCACCCTATCATAATCTAATCATTCATCCAACCCCTCCTCCGTCTTTTCTCCTCTCTCCAGTCTAGCCTCACTTCTCTGAGAATATAGACTCTCAAACAGTAATACTCTTACAAGATTATTTCTGATCTCCTGGTTACTCCTGGTAAATTTCAAGCGGCATCATGAGGACGGTTGGACTCAGCAAAGAAAAATGGAAGCGCTGTTAGTTGCCAGCATTGTGGAGCCCCAGCAGCCGCAGTGAAGAGAGTGGGGCAGACACTAGGTCCTAGCTGTTGTAATGCAGCTGGACAGCTTATACAAAAACACAATTACCCAACACAAGGGAAGGGTGCGCACCCCGCTGCTCTGATACACTGACTGGATGGAGAATGGACCGGACACAGCCAACAGAGTGTAAGAAGGGGAAAACACTCTGACACATGGGATGCGCACATTACAGGGCCTGCAGTGTCCATTAGCAATACTTGAGTGCAGGTACAAGCTAGAGATGGATTATGGGTAATAAACTGCTTCAAAGGTTTCACACCATGCAGGACAGGGTGTAAGGGGCCAACAAATGAGGCTGCACACTCTGTAAGGGGTACAAAACATGCAGGAAAGGACGCAGAGGAGGAAAAATACATGATTTACAAACTGTGACAAAAGACACACAACAGAAGGTACACAGAAAACACAACATGCATCAAGTGACACACGACTCATACACACCATACACAACCAGCATCAGTAAGTACAAATTAAACATTGAATGCAACAATGGATCCACAACAGGCAGTTTGAAATACAACTTTGGATAAAAGTTGCACAACAGTAAGTACACACTATATACAACTTGTGACAATGGATCTACAACAGGCAGTTTGAAACTCAACTTCGGATAAAAGTTGCACAACAGTAAGTACACACTATATACAATTTGTGACAATGGATCCACAACAGACAGTTTGAAACACAACTTTGGATAAAAGTTGCACAACAGTAAGTGCACACTATATACAACTTGTGACAAAGGATTCACAAAAGGATGTGAGCAAGAAACACAAATGGCATTAAAGACACAACAAAAGGTACCATAAGTGTTTCACAGGTCACATGATACTGAACAAAAAGACAAGATGAAGACAACACATCACAGCCTGCTGCAAGAGACAAACAAAAGCGCTAAACAAAAAGTACACAAAGGGAGACCACACAATATGCAACTTACAAAAAAAACAAACAAAAAGGGTACACATGATGAAAAACTTACGGCAACGGACAATAAAAATACATAATTTGCAACAAAGGAAACCCAACAAGAAATACACATAAGGAAGCACAGACAAAACTGAACAACAAAGGATTTTAACTTCTGACTTCATTTAAAAGTGGTACACAGATTATAAAACACAACTGATTTATGTTTTGACTTGAGTGTGAATTAAAATGTTCTTTTTATTATTAAAACCATAAGAAAGCTAATAGAGCAGTTATATAAGGATTACTGACTGAAGTTGTAGGGACTACTTTTTCAAGTGTTTCAACAAATATATTCTTTTAATCCATAAAATCAGTTTTAAATCAATATTTTTTGTCGACTTGTTTAGGCCTATGTCTTTAGTTAGTAGCTTGGTAATTAGGGAGATAATGTAGTGGGTAGTTTTACAAATAATCCTGACAGGTTGAGACCCCTCTGCATTGTGTAAGGGTCCTGCTCACTCTGTCTGGATCCTAATTTGCATAACCTTCTACATCCTATACATAATCCCTACCTTAGCTTTATGTTGACATGACCATTATGTGCAGCCTGATACATAGTTTGACTTTGATATCTTATCAATTAATATTTCACTTTTCTGCCTTTGTTTCCCCCTTTCCCCACCCCCTGAAACCAGTAGGAAGGGTAACCACTAATATGCCACTATCCTATCATATCTACGCCAATTTGGTTGCCAGTTGTCATTCAAAGTAAGCCAAACCCTTATACATTATTGTTTTTCATAGTAGTTGAGTAATTTAAACTATGTGATGTTGCTGCTTTTGTCAGGTGAATGATCTGAATATTTCTTTCCCCATATACATTTGCATCAGTTATGGTTGCAAGATTTGCAAGCCCACCCGATTTCAGCAATGCCAACATCCTGTAAGTGAATTCTTAAGTGAAGTTCAGTGAAGGACTGTGGAAGATTTAAACCTCAGCATCACGGAAACTGTAATGATCCCTCTTCATGCTCCAGTGCTGGTGCATACGTTATATCCTTTGTCTCTGCAGCTGTTTCTCACTGAACCCATTCATATGACATAGTTGTTAAAAAGTAAGCTGTTGCCAGTGTTACTCGATGCTTCAGTTTGCAGCACAGATTGAAGAAACTTTTGTTAGAGCATATTATTGCAAATGAATTCATTACGTAATTACCAGATAAAGTTTTGAATTCACCTCTCTTCTTCTCTGTAGAGCCTACGCACACGCTCTGTGGCTTCCTTGCCCACACATGACCTTTCTGTTCCTTTCTTCTACTCACACTTTCTATCTGTCTTTCTCTCTCTGTATGTGTGTCTAAAAGTTTGCTCAAGTAATATTTGACTTACAATTTCCTAAACTGAAGTTTTCTAGCATTTGCAGACCCAGTTCCGATGACCTGAGATTAACCTTTCCCACTGTCTGCCAACATATTCACTCCACCTCACTGTATCTGTCTGAAATGGCTTCAGTGATCACTGACTGGCTTCTTTTCTGAGCTACAGATCATTCAAAGAAGAGCTGAGAGAGGCTATCAGTGCCTCATACAGAGGCAAAGTCCTGCTGACTGAACTGTTTCCAATATGCAGCAGATCAATGTGCTCTCTGCTATAAGTTTATTTTACAGCATCATTACGGGCAGTTGCCTTTGAGTGGCCAATTAGTGTAAAAAATGCATGTGAAGAAATAGTTTGACAGGGGCCTATGCAAGGCATATGGAACAACTGTTCTGCTCACATTAGAGACACAACTCTGCATAATTCCTGACAGCATGCAAGATCCATCACTGCACCAAACTGGAAGAATCCTCAGATAATTTTTACAAGAATCTGGATCATATCTGGGGCAAATATGGAGATTGACATGGATTATTAAAAGTACTGAGCAGCATTCCCTACATGCAATTTAGTGAGCATACACATTCAACAGCATATCCAAAAACCCTCATGCCTTATCTTAACATGTATGGGCTCAATATAGAGTAGTACCAAATCTGTGGCATTTCATCAGTCTTTTTCACTAAACCATAAAAATTCTGAGCTGACATCAGAAATGCAACGTGTATGGCATTCAAAACAGCTTCAGTCACTGGAAAAATATCTGAACTCCACATCCTGATAGTTTCAAAGTGGTTCCATTCCAGAAATCAGACATGCTCCAGATATGACATTTAACGATGCTGTGGTTGAACAATATCCAGTTTCGTTTCGTCATATATGGAAATATCCATGCAAAAACATCTCACTGCTTCAGATTATACGATCACTAGGCCGTAAATTCATGCTGTGATTTTACCAGCAGACATGACAGACTACATGTTGGTACCCGACCAATCATCACAACCAACATGATGACATTGGAAGGAAGAGAGGCTGGTTCAACAGGTTGCTGAAGTGCGTCTGTCTCACCAGCATGTCTCTTTCAGCCTGTCGTGGTAATTCCTCGCTGACACATCATAGAGTCGGGGATGTTGTTGCCAAACAACAAACTTTTCTTTTGTCTCATAGTTCCATCTCGCCACACAAACATCATGATTCCTCTTTTGCTTTGCCATTTGCTTGGTATACACTCATGACTCTTGCACGTGCAGAGCACTTAGTGCTCTCATTGGTCAACATCACTGACATGACAGAATTAATTATATACATACTAGACATTTGTCAGGAGGCCAAGATGGAGCCTTGATTGTCGTTCATTATGACACACCACAGGATAAAACAATTGATTTTTGGGCTGATAGGTCCAACACCCTGCCTCTGTCGGATCTGGAAATAATTGTGTTTAAAGCTTGTAGTCTGACATCAGCATTCTCAGCCAAACAGGAGACATACCTGAAGCTAATAGTGTTGTATGGTCAGCTGGTTCAAATGACACTATTGAGCTTCTGATGACATTTTCTGAAAACCACCACAGGGTTTACAATTTATTTAGAAAATGATTAAACAACCGTCTAGTAAATTGCCCTGAAATCGGATTTGGACATTTCTGTCATCCTAAAAATGAATTTTAATAATTCAGGTGTTCAATTGACTTCCCTCCAGCTACATCATTATCCTTTACTTTATGACAAAATATCTGCAAAACTGATGAGATTCCTATCAGCCTGTCACCTCGGCCAGAAAAACTGACCTCTACTATGCATCATTCAGCTGCATGCCAAAATAGAAAACTCAAGTGTGCAACCATGAAACCTTATTTGGTTGCATCAGTTACTAAGTCCTCTAAGAAACACAGGTTTGCAAAGCTACAATGCTAATTACAATTAGCATAGTCCAAACATTCAGTGGCTGGCACCTCTCATTGTTAGCACTGGACATCTCTCTCTCTGGTTAGAGAGATAATACTGCCAGCTCCAGGTCATACCAGCTGTCTCTAATTAATCTTTATTCCAGTGAGTGATGGCCTGACTACATTGAACTAGAATGTTGCTAGGTTTGTTTTCTCTCTAGAGGCTGGTGTCTCTATTTAACAAAGACTTTGTTAGGGGACAATTTGCAGCATGAAACACCGCAGGACCAACAAAAAAATGTGTGATTGTTTTTGCAGTTTAACCACATCCAAAGCACTGATCCTCTCCTCTGTGGATTTCACTGCGAGTTTCAGCTGCTGCATTCTATAGATTTCATACATGTCACATCAAACCTATCATTAACTTATTATGTTATCATTGATCAAACAGCTCGAGGTGGCTGCTGTTCACTGGTGCAGTTGGAAAGTTGGTGGTTCAGTCCCAACTCCACCAGCATGTCAGAGTCCTTGGGGAAGACACTGAACCCCAAATTACTCCTGAAGACAAAGTGATGGGTGAATGCATGTGTGAGACTATTAGAGAGGTACTGGTGGCCAGCCAAATACTTAACACAACAGCCCATGCTATCAGTGGGTGAAGGGTGAAGTGACGTGTTCAGGAGGTGTTCTGAAGATGAGAAAAGTGCTACATAAGTGCTGTGCTCCATTTTACCATTCAAAAATTAATGTCTCAGATTATGAAGGTTACAGCTACAATTTTAAAGTCAGATAAACTGTATAATTAAACAATATTTTAGAAAACTTCAGTGTTAGATCACTCTTGAAAGATTGAGTGAAAGAGCAGGGTCATAAAACTTGATCGACCATCCCTGTTGCCAAACTGTTAAACATGTTCATCAGATAACCTCCAACACAGCATGTTTAAATTGTTATTACTGCTATTTTACTATAGTGACACTTCACCTATGGCTCAAAGGCTTGCTCGGCCCAATTTCATGCTTTGATGGCTGTAGTCTGTATGCAGCTATTAACTGGTTTCACTATTAACTTTAATCATGAAACATCACAGTTATTTCATCGTTAAGCCTCTGCACTCACTCTTGAAATAGGGGTCGCTGCATCATTTCTGGTGCAACTTGTATGGGCAGAAAAACAAAGTGACACCTGTGGTACACCAGCTTAACATGACATCCTGACCAAGAGACATGCTAAGCTAGATTAGCTAAACTATGACAGAGGGACCAAAGAACAAAATTCAAGCTCATATGAATTAACTAACTGTGATTCAGTTAAAATAAAACTGCATAAGAGATTTTCTCAAATTCGTTCTATCATTTTTAATACAAATAAAAACAAGACTACACTGAATGTTCTCGGGCTTCATGTAAGATTCTGTCATTCATTAGAAATAGATTATTACAAATAAGCTTTCTCTGTTTAGGTTAATACAAGGAAAACATAAACTTACAATACTACACAACTTTGTTATTCAGAGCCATGATGTAGAGGTCCTTTATCTGCATTTGTTTTGAGGAAAAGGGACTCTCGTAGCTAATATGTGGCTTATATTGAATTCTAAAGTGTCGCAGACTTTGTTTATTTTCCCTGTGGTTTACTACCACTGTTTAAGTATTATTAATGCTTCTCAGGTAGCAACAGTATTTTTTCCATCATGCCTCTTTTTCAAAAGGGAGAAAAATAGACTTCTCTTTTTTGTTATTATCAATCATTATTATTTTGTATCTGTATTATTCTAACAGTAATCATTTAATAACCATACTTATTCCTTAGATTCTAATCTTATCATTACAATTCAGAATATATGTTTTCCAAGAATGTTTTTTTGTTTTTATATTATCCAAAGTTCTTCAGATGTTGGTCCTTTATTTTAACATGAACTTTTTTTCTTCTTTTTTTTTTTTTTTTTATAAGTTTTTGTAGATTTAAAACTCATGTGGGAGTTTGAGTCTGACATAAGGTCTGTTAAAGGTGACCACAGAAAATTAGACTGTCTGATCTCATGCCAGTGAATTGAAGACGCTGCCTCCACAGGTTAGGGAGTCCTGAGAATGAGGGGTTAATTACCTGTCATGTACCACACACGTCAAACACACCTTCTCCATGTTGTGTAGTCTCACTCAATATATCGTTTTATTTTTCCTCTTATATTTTTCTTTGCACAGCACACTTGACATACTCTTGTATCTGCTTCATCTACATATGTGATATGGTCACTGGGATGAGGTAAGCAGTACTCTGGTCACAGGTCTTATCTCAGAGAGCAGCTTGGTCTTCCTCTGTGTTAGATGCCAACATGAATTATACTCCTTTCCCTCTACATTGAGCAGCCATTTACTTTGCTGGTTCAGAAACCCCATAACTGTTTGTCCAGAGAGAAAAACGAAGAAATCTGCTGCTCCTGATAAATTCACTTCAATAAATCAGAACATTCGTTTTTTATCTGTTTTATATCCAAATCCATATATATTTTAGATGCACTGATATTTTCCAAAACTGTGATGTAGCCCTGTGATACTGTAAACCTAAGACCTCACACAGAATAATGTGGAGTCCTCCAGCCCCCCATGTACTGGCCTTGTACTAGCTTTGAAATTACATGTAATATGAATGTGAGCTGCTGAGGTACACACTTGAGAAAACTATGTTCAATCATTCTGAGTGTATTTTTGTAGAAAAGCAATGTAAAATATTTCCTTCATTAAAATATCTTTCATTTTTGGGTCCCCAACAGTGCTTTGGAGGAACAGTATGAATGACATGGAATTGGAAACAATTGGTTGCACTTGTAAAACTCCAAATAGAGAGTTACATGTTCAGATGTAGAAAACAAGAACAACATAAAAAGTTTCCAAGACACGGTGTACAAGGACAAGTAGACCTCACAAACACTCCTTCTCCGGTCAACAACTCAACCTGGAGGAAAGTACAAAGCAGCTGAAACAAAACCCCGGTTGTTGAGAAGAAGGATGAAGAGAGGGTGCAGCCAGCGATGGGGGAGGACGAGGATTGGAGGGCCTTTCTCTTTTAGGGGAGCTTTTCTGTTTATACTATATTCCATCTGTATCGTGTTACAGCTTGGTGCCTGTGCCGACTGGGAGAGGCTTAACTACCAAAGTCAAAGAGAGAGCAGGAGAGAAAGAGAGGCCCAGTAGGGAATACCAGGTCACAAAAGATTTACTTCACCCCTGTCCAGAAACCAGTTTTTCAAGCAAGAACAATACATCCAGGAGAAAAAGAAATGGAACGAGATAGGCAGGGCCAGGTGGAGGAGGGGAAAGAAAGAGAGGTGGAGGATTGATGACACAGTAAGGAAAAATATAGAGTGGAGGAAAAGAGAAAAAAAAGGCAAGGAGTCCCAGAGTTCAGTCTCGGGGGGATCTCGCGGCTGGCGTTGGCTTCAAAGTGTTTCGAAATTGAAAAAGCGAATTGAGAGCAGGATGGGATGAGATGGGAAAGGCGAAGGAGGGAAGCCAAGAAGAGAGAAAGAAGAAAGAAAGAGACAAAGAAAGGGGGAGAAAGGTGAGGTTCCCCAAGGATGAGTTCTGCATTTGAATTTGAAATTGGAAACCGAGTGGCGGGTCACCGCTCAGCATTGCAGCTAATGCTACTATCTCTCTCTCTCTCTCTCTCTGAGAATATTCTCCCTCTCATCCTCCCACCCTCCTCCCCTCCTCCTCCTCAGTGTTCTGAGCAGTGCAGATGGTGCAGTGTTCGCCCGCAGATATTAAGAAACCCAGGAGACCAGGCGCGTGAGAATGTACTCTCTCTTCTCTGCTACCTTTACAGTCATTCAGTAGCGTGCTCCGATTCACCAGAGAGCCATGAAGGCAGCCTGCTAGTATCACTCGTATAGCTTGGGGGATGAATCCCATGATCCCCACTGTTTTACACACATAATGAACGTTTGCTGGTGTACAAGAATTTAAAGACAAATGCACGTCTGCCAGAGTCCTCCTACATTCCCTAACACATAAGCATGCACAGAGGCTCTGGAGTCTCGTGCCTCTGCTGCTAACATGCAATTATGTGGCTATGATGTCATTGATTTTCTGCATTGGTTGGAAGCTGCTGCGATACCGAGCGATTAGAGAGTGCTGGAAAGTGCCTCGCTGTGTGGAATACTAATATCCTCATTTGTGAGCAGTGGCTAAAAGGGAAATGTTTTTCCATGCGCCCCCTGCTAATGTTTACCTCCACAGATTTGAGACTGAAGGGAAGACCGACCCACTGGCTGATGGACTGAGTGGCAGGCTGACTCAGCCCTGACTGACACGTCCGATCCTGGATTCCTGACAGGCCAATAGAGGGGCCCCGGGGCCCTGAGTGGACAGAGAGGAAGAGGAAGAAGTGAAAATAAACAAGAGAGGGAAGAAAAGGAACGATAAGGCCGTTTGCGGTGAAAGGCAGCGATGGGTTTCATTTCAAATAAGATGTCCACCGTTTGGAAAAAAGTGACAGCTGCGCTCACAAAATGATTGATAGTGCGAAAGGAAGGAAAATAATTAGATTTTCTGAAGGGTAGCAGGGCAGCATAAATGTCCTAGAGTGTATGACCAGTGCAATGTGATCCCAGTCTGTCATAAAATAAGCACAAGAGTACTTCACTGGACAACTGTAGAGTAAATTACATGATATTACTGTAATAGTAATTACATTAAGGTTGTTTCTCCTCCCAGAAATCCATACATGTGGTTTCAGCAAAATAATAAAATGTTTAACCACAGAACAAACCAACACAGTATGCACAGTTCTTTTTTATATTTGTGACTTCATGGTTTAAATATGGAAGGCCTCAGTTATATTTTAGAAATCAACCATCACATTCAAAGATAAAGTTCAGAGCTAGGGACGTTTCAGAGTCTGATTTATAAAAGTAAATGTCGAATGTGATGCAGCAGAAGCCCATCCTGATTTTAGTCCCTGCTGGTTCAAGCTTTAAACATTTTTCAACCTTACACTTTTCATAATGTTTCTTGATGGCATCACTCTAACCAAACATTTGTATTATTTGTGTGTGTGTTACAAAAAATGCACAAAAAAGTTTCTTATACACAAATTCATTATACAAAAGAAAGAGAAGCTGGAAAGAGATGAATTTATTTTTCTTTGTGTCACAAGCAATCACAGAACCTCTTTGTTCTCCCAGATTGCAGCTTTTTTATTTTTAATGCACAGATATAAGAGTGCTATCAATCTTCTCATCTGACCATTCACAAAAAATGAATAAGCAGATTTTCCCTGACAGATTCCAAGATGGTGTATTGAAACACCTTCTTTCTAATGCTTGATCACCACAAATAATCTATAGTATATCACTTAAACTAGAATCTGGCATTTTTTTTTAATTCAAATCACAAAAATACTCAGCACATCTATTTCAAAAGTAAGTACCTAGAAGAGGAATGAGTCATCAAGGATTGCACGACAACTCTGACCCACTGTCTAACAAAATACTTTTAATGGCAAAAACAGCACAACCTGTTCTTTTTTCATAGACTGTATGATACACAGGCATAGTCTCTGTAAGGTCACCCACTGGCTCCTGAAGAGGCGTCTTGAAGCCCACACTGGCGTGCACCATGTTAGAAATGCGTGCTCATCCCACTCTAAATCAATCTGGAAACAGACAAAGAGGTGGAGCTGAGGTGAAGTTTTTTCCTCCTGGCACACAGCTTCAACTCAACCACCTGTCAGTCAAGTCAGTCGTGCCCTTTATGGTTATTATCTTAACATATGCATTATTGACCTTTTACATGTGGTGTCACAATGTTCGCCCCACCTCCCCTGGACAGCAAAAGGGACTTGCTGCGCACTGAATGCCGGTGCTTAAATTAATACTTTTGTCCACAAATTCCCTGCTGTAAACTGTAATCTGCATGCTTAACCATTATTATTTCCTGTGCAGTGAGGTATATTTACAGGCAAAGCAAGGCTAAAATAGCTCCCTATTGAGGCTAAAAGAAATGGAATGAAGGCAGGAGTGGATCACAGCCATACAACGGCAGAATTGGCAATAGTCATATTGCAATTTTCAGGTCTCATCTAATGTCTATTGCAGCTAAAATTGAGAGCACAAATCTTGTGACTGAAGCAGATGACAACACATGCCGTTAGGTAAGCAGAATAAAGCTAACGGACACTGGTTAGTGGGTCGAAACCAGTTGGGCCATATGAATAGAGCGATAACACCAGCACGTTTCTCTACATAACACTCTCTGCAGCTTGTTCAGAGATACAAATTAACATGAGAGCGGCATAAGACTTGCTCAATTTGTGACATCACCAATTGGTGAAGAGTACATTAAACATAACACTTATTCAACAGAAAACATCCTGCTCTGGGGTCTCATTTATAAAAGAGTGCGTAGAATCCCGACTAAAAGAGTAACGCAATGTTCCGTTTATAAATCATAAACCACCTTGAGATATGCGCACGTAGTTCAGCCTCTTATTCCACCCTTTTCACGCCCACATTCAACCATATGTGGTCAATGCAAAGCACTTTATGAATGAAAATGCATACAAATAAGCTGGGAGATCAAAGGTTCTCACGGTGAATCACGGCAACAACAAAGAGGAAGACGGAGAGGATAAAGTGTCTGACACACAAACCGTGGTCCTCGTGAATGAAGCAGAGGTCAGAGAGCACTTATTGTTTGTTTCTTACTGCAGGAGGGACACAAAAGAAATACAAATAAAAAATAAAAATTTTCAAGTTACTCCACGTCGCTGCAGCATTCATGTATCCGTCACCAGTGCCAGAGCATCCATCATTCATCATTACACACGGGTCTCACTGCAGTGTTTCATGTTTACAGGACACACACTTTTTATTTCACATTACAGAGAGCTCACGTCCTTCAGAGATCTCCTCTCTGATATTATCTGACAGAAGTTTGATCCGTGAATATAAGTTTTAATGTGTTGGTTTCATCACGGGCAGCTTGGCCTGCGCTTTGACTGATTATGATGATATGTAAGATAATAACTGTGAGAACTGGGCATGGCTTTACTCCACACTTCTCTTATTAACACAGTAAACACATGCAGGTGAGGAAGATGTGATCAGTGTATGAGGCAGCCAGGGCCGTGTCTCTGCACTCCGCGTGCGTCGTACAGCAGTCTTTATTAAAAGTATAACTACACGTTAGGATACGACC
The DNA here is from genome assembly GCF_009762535.1 of Notolabrus celidotus. Classification (NCBI taxonomy): domain Eukaryota; kingdom Metazoa; phylum Chordata; class Actinopteri; order Labriformes; family Labridae; genus Notolabrus; species Notolabrus celidotus. Next base: position 30,015,792 of record NC_048280.1, on the reverse strand, counting down.
CGTTTTGTTCCTCTACACTTTGGAGAAATGTGACGGTGAGACAAAGCTGATGAAATATTTGATGAACTTTAAGACAGGCTTTTATATTTTAATGACAGCTTATTGGAAACAACTCACCACAGACACACATTCAAATAGAATATGTAGATTTTAGTGATTATGGTGACACTGGTCTGTTAATGTTGTTATTCAATGAATGAAATGTGTAAAAGGCATCAAAATATAATCTGATTTCAGTTCTCCCTCTCAACAACTGCGTCGCCAAATTCCCCCTGCCTCTAAAATGTACGTACGCCTGGGTCAGAGTTTGCTTACCGGTAGTCACATTTTCACGTCAAGTTTGTTTTTATAAATCACAAACTTGGCGTGAAAACTGGCGCGCATCAATTTCAGGCCCCGTTTTGTTTTCTAAATGAGACCCCTGGTCTTTGTGGTGGGAAAGACCAGAGCAGGATCTTGATGTTTCCAAATTATTTCAGGTCAGATTCATAGTCCAAAACATATGGCCACATTTCAAAATATGTCTTTTCAGAAAGAAAAAACATGACTTTGTAGAAACAGTGGAGGATGCTTCTGGAAAGCTGGCCAAGAAGAGAGTGTATTCGTTGGGAAAGGTGGTGTCATGGTTTGATTAGTTTAGTTTTTTTCTTTGTGTTTCATGCCTTGGTTCCTCTCCGTGTTTATTCTGTATTAGTTATCCTTTGTCTCCTTTGTGTGTTTAGTGATCCATGTCTCTTGATGTGTTTTCTTAGTCTAGTCTTGTGTTTACTGTTTTATTTTGTAGTTCTGAATCCTTGGGTCTCCAGTTTAGTTTTACATCATGCCTTTGTGTGTTTCCCTGCTTTTGTGATTGCCCACATAAGTTTCACCTGTGTCCTGTGTTCCACACCTGTGTTGATTTCTCTGTGTAATTAGTTCCTCAGTTTCCCCTGTCCCTTGATGGATCATTGTTCGTCTTCCATGTGTTTGTCTTTCCTGTGTTCTGGGTTCCTGGGTTTTAGTTTGTCTATCTCAGTTTTTGTTATTAAATCATTTTAATTTTAGAATCTGCGCTTGAGTCCTACAAGCCCTGCCTGTCACAATTGGGGTGACAGGCGGGGCTTAAAGAGAGTGCAGAAATGAAATGTTTAACACAGAACCTGAAATTAGTTTTTTTAAAGACAGCCTGAAAACTGTAACTCATATAAAGCTATACATGAGCAGATAGAGGTGCAGATTACCCCTCTTCATAGCTATTCAGATATTGACATTTAGATGCCACAGTAGTGTTTTTGTTTCATGACTGGTTAAAAACAGCTTACAAGAACTTTAAATAATGATTGGAATTGCTTCTTATTATTTTCTTCTGCAGGCGCAACAGTACACCTTGTTCTGAGCTAGCAGAGTTGACTCATAAAGCAAGCAGAGTTACCCTATAATTAATATATCTGTATATCTGTATATTTGTACAGTGTTGTACAAACTGTCACACAGAGCAGAGAAAACACTGAATAGGAGTAGCTGAGCAAAGAGAAGGGGAGAGTGAGGTCCCAGATGACAGGAAAGGAAAGTAGAGCTACTAAGGAAGAGGCGATGAAAACGGTCAGGAAATAATTGAATCCAACAGATGAACTCAGAGGTAAAGTGTGAACAGTTGTGTGTTTCATGGTGAGAGTATGCTGGGAAGGTGAAACTGACAGAAGGCAAGGGAGTCAGCCAATGATTATGAGGTACGTGAGGACAGAACAGTGTTATAAAGACCAAACACATGGGTCCAGTTGATTAAATAAAAGAAGGTTTTACAAAAGCCTGGAAAAAGAAAGGAAAAATTTGATATTGAGACAGACTGAAAAGCCCAGAGGACAGACCAAATGCCCAGTTCTGCTGCTGTGCCTTCAACTTCAGCAAAGCCTTTTTGTTTCAATGCTTGTGTGATGAGTCGAAAGAAAGGAAAGAGAGCAGCGCAGACGGTTGAAAGAGAGAGACAAAGAGGTAGCAGTGAGAACAGGGCTAATAGAGACGCTGAGAGGTGTTAAGAGAGACGTGTAAAGAGAGGTTAAGTGGGACGGTTCAAGAGTGCAAGGCAGGTTAAGAGACAGAGAGAAAGAGAGACGGAGAGAAGTTTAGAGTGAAGTCTTCCTCTCCCTATTACAGAGGAGCTCTTTGTGGCTCAAAGAACTGGAGAAGTGCTTCCTTTTACAGTGAACCCGAGGACTCAGAGGCATTGACTTTTCCTCAAATTCAGCATGAGAGCTGGTGCATATGACTGTGACCAACTAATTCCTGGAGAGCAGAGAGTCTTGCACAGTTCCAGGAGCATCTATGTGAGAAAGAGGATGGACAGTTTATTAAGAGGAGAAATTCTGTCTGGGCGTGTGGAGTGGGGTTTAATAACCTCCAATCGCATCAGCTCCTGTCATCCCCTTTAAAACTGAAGGACAGTTTAATGGGAGGGGAGACTGAGACCAAAACTAAAGTTGTAAAAATATTAATGTATTCGGTTCCACAGCTTTGTAAGTCCTTAGATGTCCCTTTGTGTTTTGAAAACTCTGCCTCTGTGGAATGAAGTTTTCAGTCATCTATGAAGACAGTAATGTTATTGTAAAAACAGCTACTGTAATAAACCTTCAAACTGATGAATACAAAACTCAAACTGAATTTCCTAAATCTTTTTTTCTGCCTGTAATTGGCACTCACACAACGGCCTTCACAAGCAAACATTCCAATATACAAGGGGTATAACACACAGGCACAGGGCCGTGTCCAGACTCCTCTGATTGCAGTGACAAAACTGAGGCCATGGATTATGCAGGGGTGGAATTAAGTCTGCATGCACACATTCTTGTTAAATAGGATTTATATATCACTGTTGTCTCAAATTATCACATTAACTTACATTAAAGGAATGGATTTTTGAAGGAGGCTGTATGATATTAATAGTAAGTGTACTACTTACAGGTGGGGATAATGTATAGTGAGCGGGTCAGTATGCAAAATAGAATCTTGACAGGGTGAGACAAGACCCCTCCACTTCGTGTCAGGGATCATTTCTCAAACTATTGATTCATTATTTCAATGAAATGTGATTTTATAGATTGAAAAAACAATTATTTTATACAGCTAAAAATACAGTCACATGGATTCAACAGTTGGCAGTTCTTCCATCACAATGGTGTTCTTATCAGTTTTCATGTAGGTCAAAGTAGCAATACACATAATATTTTAATTCACAACAAATTAAGGGCACTGGTGTGGCCAAGTGGTTAAATTGCCCCTTGTACAGTGGGTAATTGGACTTGAACTTGTATAGTGCTTTTCTTGTGTTTCTGACCATTCAAAGCTCTTTTTTACACTACTTGTCACATTCACCCATTCACACTACATTCAGAGGCTGATATAGTAAGGTATTAGCTAATTTCATTCATACACATTCAAACACAGCTGAACAACAGCAGGAGCAATTTGGGGTTCAGTGTCTTGCCCAAGGACATCATTCCTGTGAATGCAGGAGCTGGGATCGAACTGATTGATAGATGACCGACTCTACCTACTGAGCCACAGCCGCCCCAACTCTCCTTGAAGCAAGCAGGGTTCAATTCCAACCAGTGACCCTTTATCACATGCCATCCCCCACTCTCTCTCACAGTTTCAATAAAGGCATAAATAAGCCCAAACAAATTGCAGCTTTAGCCAGCCTTAACTTTGTTAATTATATTCTCTGCAAATCCAAACATTTGCGTTTTTCCTTTGGCATTCTTACATGCAGAAAATAAAAGCAGCATCTGTATGAGGTTTTCTTCCCTGTCACTTTGCTGTTGGTTTTGTCTTTTCACTCAGCCAGTACCAGAAACTCCTGAAATATGTACCATGTTGTGGTTTGTGGTTGCCTTACTTGCTTTCCTCAATTTGATCAACATCTATTTCACTTAGCTTCCTCGTCTCTCTGTTGGCCAGTCTCATATTTAAAAGTAATACATTATTTTTTTCTGTGTCAGTAAGGTCCGCTCTTGTCTCCACCCTGAACAGCATATATTAATGTATTCCTTATGTTGTCCCCTTTAACAGCCACAGGTTCAAACAGATGGTCATGCACTGCATGTTTACATCATGTTAAAGCATTAAATATTTCAAAACATATAGTGTACACTTAAGCATAAACTACTTTTTACTTATAGGACTGTTTTAGAGGCCAGACTGAAGGTCTTGTCTGCAGTGGCATAAGTCTTAGATTTTATGTAGAAACTCCAGCTGGCTTGTCTCTACCAGTATTGTTCTGACTGTTGTCTAATCAATGTGGTAAACTTACTGCTGATAGGTACAGTAAACAATCCCTCCTGAAAGTTTTAAGTAGAAGTTGTATCTTTGATGTGACTATATAAAATATTGTCTCGTCCCTGTAACTGGCAGCGGCTGCTCTTTGTTTCCTTTTTCTCCTTTTGTGTTTGTGGTGTTTGTGTTGGCTGCCTGCCCACCATCACATGAAGATCAATGAGATCACAAAGTTTCATTCAGTAGAGAAAGTTTACTCCAGAACATCAATGGAAAATCTGAATAAGGTCTGCTTTGCCCTTATTGATTGCTCATCTTGCAAACACAAACTTCTAAGTGTTTATTTCATCACATTTAATCAAGTTTACAACATCAGAATTGAAGTTTACCATTTAGATTGCTCCTACACTTTGGTTATATTGGATTTTTTTTATTTGCATCATTCTAGAACAATTCAACATCAGGGTAAAACCCTAACTCCTAAAAATTGGATCGTCTCTGTGAAATGTTAAATCATTTGGACTCTATATTTAATTGAACATTGTGCAAAGACAACAGATGCATCAGGTCTAACAACAGATAGATTAAGCTGAATCGTATGACAAATATTGCCTCATTTTAATTTGATGCTTAAACGTGTCAAAACAGATAGGACAGGGACAACACACTGATCACTGATAAATGCTTTAAAAAAAACAAAAACCTGGAAGGACATCTCCAGACTAATTTTGTTCATTTGCAACATGTTAGTAAATAACTGGGTTTAAAAAGGGCGCTCCAAAAAGACTGTCTCCCAGTGGTAAAGATGTGAAGACGTGTATCACTCTGTCAGAGACTGTGTGTGCAGATAGCTCAACAGTTTAACAATAATGTTGCTCACTGAAAAATTGCAAAGCATTTGGGGTTTTAATCTTCAGTAAATAATATTATTTGAAAATGTCAGAATCTGGAGAAATCTGCATTAAAAACAGACATGACTCAGCAGTGGAAATCACTGCATGGGCTCAAAACCACTTTCAGATACCATTGTCAGTGAACACAGCGCCATGCAGGTTCAAACTGAACTACGTTAAAAGGAAACCATAAATAAAGATGATGCAGAATCGCCATGGGTGTTGCATATTTTTAGCAAGACAATTCCAAGCCACATTCTGCACACACTACAGCAGCATGGCTCTGTAGTATAGGGTATCACTTGATATGTTTTCATTACCCTACTATCAATTATACGTGGTTTAAATGATTTTCACACCATCAAAATCTGTTTAGAAACATTTCACACAGCGTCCCAACTTTTGTGGGTTTGTGGATGAAAAGGCTCTAAGCCACAACTTTACACTACAAATTACCAGCTTAAAATTGTAAGCATAGTCTATATATGTTTTTTTTTGTTATCAATAATCTCTGGTTATGATAGCCTTATCAATCAGTGGGAAAAAAAACTGTATCTTGCCATTACATGTATGTGACATCATGACATCTGAGACAGTGCCATCAAGTGCGGAAGGCTGAAAGCTCAGAAAAAGGAGCAGTCAGAACACAATCATGAAGGAGGTTTTGTCACACAACAGACTAACGTGAATATATTTTAAAGCAGAAATTATACATATTAAAGTTTGAGGTACATTTTTGATGTGCAGAATCACCTCATAGTATTCTGTAAGAATTTCACAAAGTGATTTAACAAACTGCAATCAGTCACTCTGATATGTTCATAGCCACAGGGGCACACTTGGATACATACGATGGGCAAATATTCAGTTCATTACCATGATAAGAGAACTCCCTTTAATAACCCCTTTGAGATGACAGAACGTATTATGTGATTAGTCAGCTGTAATGGTGTTTGGGGACTTGACTGAAGGTAATGTCCTGACATCTTTGAAGTAGCTCAGAGTTCATCAGGAGGACACCTGATATATTTCAAATGATTTCACAAAGAGGGGTGGTAAGTGGTTAGGACTATAATGAAGCATTACAACAAATACTTTCAGGACGTTCATTGAAGCAGATAAAACACAGGTCAAAAGAAGTGCAAAGTTCAAGACTGTTTAAAACCAACAACAATGACATCACAGCTTTGTAAGCACCATCATTGGCACAGGTTGAAAGGCCTAATCACTGAGGATGTTTGCTCATGATTAGAGTGGAGAGCCAAGCCCAACCCCACCCCCTGAAAACCGACAACTAATCCAATTCCAAGCAATTAAATAAAAACACAGGTCTATTCCACTCAAGGTGTACCGTGCCAATCCCCCTGGCATCACAAACAATATTAGTCAAGTGTGTAGAAATGCTGACACATGCATGGTAGCTACAGATTCCACACTCATACAGACAGATACAGACAAACACTCTAATCAGCACGCACACAGACACACACACACACACGCATTGGGAAGTAAGCCATATGAAAAACAAACAAAGCACTTTGAAACACATGCACACACTCAGCTGATACAGGCACGCTCACATTTGTTCATTCAGCACTTTAAAGCAAACCATTAGTCGCTCAATCAGACAGACCCCACGAGGGAGGGAGAGCTAATTAACGGCTGTATCCAAACGCCAAGCCTCGCACTTTATCAAGGTTTCGGGAAACACGACGGGCTCGCACAAATGCTGTATTGTTCTCTCTCTCCCCATCCGTCTGTCAGTCTCTCACCTCTCCTCGTTCAGAGTTCCTGATTAGAAAATAATCAGAATGCAAAATAAGTAATGAATTTAATGGAAAATACTGATGCCAGCTGTCAAATTGGTGTTACACATTTAAATGTAATAAAGGTCAAAATAGGTAATTTAAATTATCTCAGACAGCACACTGCAGTTAATTTAATATAAATTAAAAAAAGTGGTTCATTTGAATTAGACAAAATGTAAATGTGAATGAGACAATGCATTTATTAAGATAGAACAATGCATTTTATTAATAAAACAACCAAAACTAAAACTACTTATGTTAATGTGAATTTGACAACATGCAAATTAGATTTTTTTTTAAAGTTGTTAATAAACAGATTATGTAGCATTCAAATTTCCAGACATCCTGGAATGCATTAGAAATGTAAGATCCAACCAAGTAGCAAACTCCAGTCTTAAAATATGAAGCCAATGCAGAAGTGCTAAAACCTGCACTTCATCCAGCATCCGCTTGTGGCTGGCTGCAGAATCACCAGAAACCACAAACCCATTCTAAAAAGCTGATCTTGACTGTAAAAATAAACATGTTTACAACTCCCACACTGCTTAATTAAGGGCATTGCTGACTTGACTGACAGGCAAGCACAATGTAGTTATCAGTGAAGAGGCTAAAGGCCTGCCTCAACTCCATGTCTTTGTGTATTACTAGATTGACCGAAGTTGGGTTGAGTTAGCATTTCCAATATGGCAACTGCTGACAATAGGCTTCACAACTCCACTTCAGAAATAAATGGGTGAGGTCACAGAGACAATGTCCATGTGTTATAGAGTCTATGGATCCATTCAACGAACAACATTTTAAAAGTTGCTTTAATCTTCTTGGAACTTCTTGTGGACGAGCCTGACCAAGCTTACATTTTTACTTTTAAAAAGCTGCATTTGATGTTGTTATTCCAAAAAAATCTAAGATCCATTGTAAGTCAAACACGAGAAAATCAGTGCTTTGTTGGGTTCATACTGATGAAATTAGTGTTAGAGTGAAGCTTATGTGTGACTCACTATTTACAGTCAAACTGTAACTCATCAGAAACAGATGAATATGTGATACTCTTGGTGTGATAACATATCTAGAGATATGTATTGGACTTAACTTTGAATCTGGGCACATGGTCACTTCTCAAGTTGCTAATTGGACTGTAAACAATGCAGAGTATAGAACAGGGAGTCTTGGCCAGAGGTTGTTTTTCACTGACAGATGGCTACACCAGAATGCCTACAATGTTCCATTACCAGCAGCATAAATTGTCTTCAGACAATAGTTGATTGGTTTCAAGACTGGTGTCTTAGCAAAAGTAATTAGTTGGCATTCAGGTGAATAAAGTGCAATGAGTGAAGTCATCCGAGAATCACATCAGATCACGACCAGCTGTTTGACTTACACCCAGGAAATGTTAACGTACTGTCCTTTGTGACCCAATGCTGAATATTAAAAATGAACATCAGAGACCTTGAAAACTTGCCTGAAAGCTTTAAACATTTCCCTGTAACTCCAAGCATTTACGACCAAATAAGACTAAGTAAGCAACACAGAAATATATATTTATGTCTGATTTATTACGAGTGTAACACATATGGGCACAGAAATTATAGCTATGCTGTTTGATTGATGGGTATAGATAAATACTTTGTCATCACCTTTTTCTCACTAAGCCCAAAGAACTTTGAAGCAGTAAGAGGGGATATAAAATTATAAATACGTATACATCAATCTCTTCGCAGCGCAACCCAAATCACTCTAACCTTAAAGAAGTATAAACTTTTCGTCTGGGATTCAGTTTTCTTGATAAGGAGCTGACTGAGAAAATGTGTTTTTTAAGGCCCTTTAAATATATTCCCGAGAGCAAAGTTTAGATGCATATTGCAAAAAAAATGTTGGTGTAGCAATGCAGAAACTCAGACGCAGCAGTTTAAGGAGGAGGTACCTTTAGGTTTCACTTATCATGGTCAAACCAAACCTAATCTGAGTTCAATCTGTTTTCCTTGGGGATTGGTGGAGACCAGAGTTAACACTGTGACTGTGGACACAAACACGACTCCAGAGAGAGGATCATGTTGCTCTGTTTGCTGTGGCTTAGGTGGACTGTGACACCTTGATAAGCCTTTTATGTGCAACCAATGTTCCTGGTTTTTGTACAGATAGCCATTTGAAACTTTTTAAAGGAGCTTGTTCTGTTCATAGTCTAAAAATGTATCTGGAGTTATGTAATACTTCTCATGGCATGAATAACTGTGCATGTATTCATTATTATTAAAGCCAAATCCCTGCTTCATTATAAGTAGTACAACCCCATAGCTGGTGCAGTCTTTGTTGAAGATCCCTTAGGATAATTAGAAAGCCTATTATAACAAACTACTGTGTTCTATGGAGAATAGACTGGACTCTGGCTTTCTATAACAGAAAACTCAGAATATGTATCATCTGTAAGCTAATGTCATGGTATGGTGATGATTAAGTATATTGCAGAGCTAGGAAACCATAAACTGAACCAACTGTATTTAAAACCTGACAGTTGAGTTTCATTTTCAATGGCCATTAGCAGACAAAGACCAAAAGACATGCGGCCTCTGAATGCTGCCGCTTATGAAACCTGTTACAGAGTGGTCGGCTGCTGTGCTAGGGTGCAGTGTGTTCAGGCCTGGAGTGGGCAATCAGCAGAACCAGGAAAATTCCCAGTGGGCCGTGAGGACTTGTTTACAGTGACAGTAAATGGATCTTACAGGCTGCACTCGTTAGAGATGGGTTCAAGTTCTTGTTATTTGAGTAGCGTTTAACTATAGAAAAGTAATGTTCCCCAACTGCCAATCACTACGTTTGCTGGGGAGGTCTGTGTCTGACTAGATTAACATTGGTTCCATAATTACATTTGTTACTTGACAATGATTGATCCCTCTGCCCTAAGAAAGTCAAAAGGGGATGTGATTCAGAGGTTAAATAAAAACAAAGGTGACTCTGAAAAAGCAAGTTTAAGAAGTCATTAAGAAAAGCCATAGAAGCCTACGCAGCCAAATGTGCCAAAGTCAGTAGGGTTTTTTTTTTTCTATGTCAAGCTTGGGGCTCACTGTAAATGTGCCAGAGATGACACAGGTAAACATTGCAAAAATCAAGACGGCAGATGTGCATCACAAAACACAACATATATCACTGTTCAAATTGAATAAGCACTTCAATAACTTGTATGCTGTTAGCTTTATGCATACAATACTTATAAGTTCTTTTAAAATAGTATGTTACAACAAGAACAACATTTCTTACACTGCAATGAAGCCCCTCAGCAGCAGCAGATGCAGACCCCTCATCCAGTTCGCTGCCTACAGTGAGAGTCAGGAAGCATCATTACCAAGCACACACCCTGAGCCCATAACTCCAGAGTGGGCAGGTAGGATTCAGTCAATGTTGATATTACAAAGAGTTCTACTTTGACCTGTTTTGGATAAAATATGCCACAAAAACTGTAATGATTTAGTGCTATATCAATAGAACTGACTTGACTTAATGATAATGGAAGAAAAAACACATTTTTTCAAGAGGGAAGATTTGTAAAATTGTGAAACTACCCATAGTAAGTCATTATTATGAGATAGTCAGAATTAAGAGATAAGAGGTAAAAATGTAGTCATATTTATGACTTCTTGTCTCATAACTTCAACTTTTTATTTCAGATATATCTTACCAAGGGATACTGTTGAGTCATAAACTTTTGTCATTTACGTATATTACTTAAGGCTGATTTATACTTCTGCATTGTCCCTACGCAGCAGGGGCTGACGCGGACATGAGCACCACATACTTGTGTGTCGTTGTATCTGTGACGCGCAGCAATTCTCTGCCGAAACGCTGGAGTGCAGTGCGGTCTCTCTGATAGCCGGTCGATTCAGGGTGTGTTATGTTAATCTACAGCTGATACATGTTGCTGTTTATCATACAGACATGATTACATGAAGAATAGAGAGGAGGAGATGAAATACACAGCCGATGTGCGGCCGTGTCCGGGATCCTGGAACTGATATAAATGCGGGAAACACAATGCTGCTGAGTGACAGGGCTTGCAGTCCACGTCGATTCTACACGTAGTTAAATTTTGGAGGAGGTGCACGTCAGCTACGTGCGTAGGCCTCTGCGTAGGTACGGGAGCTATGTGGACCCCTTGGCGTAGGCTACGCCGTCGTTTCAATGCAGAAGTATAAATCAGCCTTTATGCTTTACTAAGTGCATTGACAAAATGCACTAAAGTGGACTGGTCTGAGTCATGACAATCCTGGGCAGAAAAAAAGTCCCATTTTGCCCTGCCAGTGTATGTTGCTTTAAGTTCAACATGTAAGGGATTCTGTATAGTGAGCAGGTGGTTATGTGCAGCACAATCCTGACATAGACATCAGCTAAGGATACAAACAAGTTGACACCAAGTTTTGATTGACAGATAAGAAGGTTTCATTGTTGAGCTAAAGCACAGACACTATGATTCAATGTTTGGTGGCTCTTCCATATCAACAGTGTTCTCATCAACCCGCATGTGTGTTCAGATTAAACTTTTCATTTTTTAACATTGTCATTCAAGGTACATTCTAGACATTAATGTTTTCCTGTTGGCACTCTCAACAGACACAGAAAATAAAAGCAGCACCTGCATAAGGTCATCTCTCTTATAACCTCTCTGTTGGTATTTTCTTCTCACTCAATCAGTCCTGTACCCTCATTCTGCCAAATACTGTGTTGTGGTTTGTGCTTGTGTCATGTCTGTCTCCCTCAATTTGATCGACGTCTCTCTCACTCAGCTTCTTGTGTGTATTTACTACCTGGCTAGTTTATTTGACTGTTTTCCTCCTCATGTCTTCTATCTCTGTTGTTGACCGGTCAGCCATTAATCTATAGTTTTGTGCTCTCCCAATACATCGAGAGTAATATTACCAATATCCTCCATGTTGTTCGCCAGTCATATCAGAATCTAAGGTTTGTGCCACACTGTCAACAGGAAGAGTAAAAATCATAGACTTAATGAACGTGGCAGACTCATATCTGGAGATTGATACATGTTTGATCTGGTTGTCCCTTTTACTATTCAGAATTCAGGTGATTAGTAATGATGCAGGTAATAAAAACATTAACGTTTTGCATGATTTAAAAGTCCACTTTTACAATTTCCTACCAGACAGTTTGTTAATTTGACATGCTAGCAGATCCAGAATGTTCCACATCAGTGGCAGCCATCTTGGTTGTTGGAAATGCATCAGTGATGCCCAAACCAGCCTCCCATTAGATGAATGGTTGTGTTTTGGCCATCCAGAACCAGGCCAGATGGAAATCTCTTCAAACAGGAGGGAAATCAGATGCATCTGCCAGAGCAGTTTAACATTGGCTTGCAGATTGACTTGCAGCCTTACTACCCTCTTGTAGCTGCAGGATAATATGACTTACTTGCTGTGAATCTGTAATACTTGTGATTATTATGAGGACAAGTTAACCCCATTATAACTTAAACCATCTCCCTAAAATAGCTCAAACTACCTGGCAGAAAATATTCTGCCCTCTTATGCCCTGGAATATTTTAGAAGCTTTATCATTTAATCTTTGTAGAGAATGTCAATAAGTGGAAAATGATATAAATCCACTCATGTTAGTGCCAGTTCACCAACAGCAAACAAAAAGCGGTCAGGATGCCTTCCTGCCTTTTCTTTATTCCACTTTAAATGTTAAAAGGAGTATTTTTATGTTCATGCTGCGACATTGTACAGCTGGCCAAAGCACACACTATTGCAGGGCTGTGCTCACAACATTATGTCCCAGCCTCCTTCTCCTGCTACATTGATGAACTAATGCTTTGCATACTGATCACTTTGCATTAATTAATCTAAGACGCATAAACTAACTTTATCAAGTTAACCTTAAATAAAATGAGTTGTGGGTTGTCTTGATGCCTCAGATGCCTCATCAGCAGTTGGACAGATGAGCATATTTGTCAAATCTTGGACACCAGTGATGAGAAGGACCTATTCTCCTGGTTCGATGAGCTGGACAAAATTTTGGTTGCTAAACCAGTTGCTGACCCAATAGATTATTGTCGAGTCCTGTAATGTTGCAACACCCAGCAGAGACAATGAGTAATACTAACCTATCACTGTTTTTATGCTAACCTCTTCGCCTACCATTGGAGTATAATGAGTCAAGTGGCTGTTGCTCCTGGTTCCTGGCTTTAGCTACTCCAGGGTTCAGTGGAGGCAAGCTGAGACCACCTTTTCCAGGTGAACACGGCTGGTTTGTTTTGTTCTACATCAGAGTGACTGCTGTGTCCGAATGACCCAGGCCAAGGAGAGAAATACCGCCTGTTTCAGGACAATCCAGGTGACAAAAGAGGTGTGAAGGCTTCCTTACATTCATCAGGTGGAATTTTTTTTCAGGTCTAAATAAAAATTACAATTTCTTAAATCTTTGGTTTGAGAAATGTAATATATTTTTGATTTTTGTAGGGCAGAGGGTTTAGCTACAAATGACTGTTTTTGATGTGGTTGATCTCTGAGGGTTTGACCCGTGAAGGTTATACTTAAAGAGAAAGTTCTGTGGCTGGTGCCACCTTTCGAATAAATTCCCTGACTAAACTCTGCAGCAAAGATTTATATGCTCATTTTCTTGCTGCAAGTCATTGCATTTTACATCCAAAACCATCTGCTGTCTCCATAAAAACTTGAATTTAGCTTTGACTATCATGCAGCTGCCACAAGACCTCAAGCTTTATGTTGCTCTGTTTATTGATCAGGTAGGAAGCGATCCTGTGATCATCAACACCAACACCTGGGTCTTCTTTCCTTCATTTCTCTGTTTAAACACAGAGAACAGATAAGCTGTGTTGTTTTGGCTTTGCTTCTTTTTGATATATATTTGCTGGGTCAGAAAGAATGAGCTACTAATTAGGCTGTAGCGTTTGCTTGTTGCTTGGAGAGGCCACTTGAGTGTATTTTTGGAGACTGGGTTTCACAACAGGAGCACTTCATGCTGTTTGCATATTTTGCTGCTGTTATGTGAGAACCACACAGCAGGGACCACTTTGGGTTAGAGGTCCTTGAGCCTGGTTTGTGGATGGTTATGAATGCAACTAACTACGCATTGTCTGAACATAGTTGTGCATTGTTGCTGTGCACCTTTTCTAAGAAGCGAAATGTGTAAACTAAACAGAGCCTGCATGCTCGTAAATTACTGGGTGCTTGTAAATATGCAGTGTGTGGTGGAAGGAATGTTTCCGTGTTGGCATATTAAACATTTCAACCTATCAGTTCAGATTTGTGCAGTAGACCACACAACAGCTCTTGTCATGTTGCCCTCACCAAGGACTCTATGCATTAAGATAAGATAAGATAAGATATTACTTTATTGATCCCCCGGGGGGGAAATTCAGTTGTTACAGCAACCCAGATATAAGTACAATCAAGAAAGAAGTTTCAATAAGTACAAAATAAGTACAAAAAAAAAATAAAACAAAATAACATAAAATAAAATAAAAAATAAAATAAAAATAAGTAAAATAAAATAGATAAATAAAGCTAGAGTACAATTTAGATATATGCAATGTTACAAATGGAATTTAAATTAAATAGAAGTAATTACAGGCAGTATTAAAAATTTTTATAGTAGTGACAGGTTGACATGGTGTGATTATGGTTGGTAATTACAAATTAAGCAATAAATAGAAAGAATATTTGTATGTAATATGACCATGGGTTGTAGTTAGAATAGTAATGTAATATAACATAATATAATGTAGCAAGATAATTATATAATACAGTATATTATTCATTATAATGCCAGCAGCAGTCAAGAGAGAGTTCGGGATGGGATGATGGAGTGTGAGGGGGGGGGGGTGTCAGCATGGTGCAGTCTGTGGCCTCCGTTACTATTCAACAGACTGATGCCGGTGGGCACAAAGGAGCGCCTGAAGCGTTCAGTCTTGCACCGTGGTGGAATGATGCGCTGACTGAACGAGCTCCCCATCAGCCACAGCTCATCATGAAGAGGGTGAGAGGGGTTGTGCAGGATGGCTCGCAGTTTGTCCATCAACCTCCTCTCAGCCACTGACTCCAGACTGTCCAGTTCTAGACCAACCACAGAGCGGGCCTTCTTTACCAGCTTGTTGAGCTTGCTGGCCTCACCCGTCTTGATACCTCCACCCCAGCACGCCACAGTAAAGAAGAGGGCACTGGCCACCACAGACTGATAGAAGCACCGGGATGATGCAGGAAGTCCATTATTGTCCATATGCACATCAATCTGCACATCTTCTATTTATCAACTTTAATTGCATGTATTTCAAAATCCTTTCAAATTAAATTTCATCAAAACATTTAAAAAAATAAATAAAATACTGAAATGAAGTTGGTGTTTTGGTTGAAGCCCTTCAAACAGTTGTCTATTTTGCTTTCACCTTGAAATTTCACAGTAATTAAATTCTGTTCCAATGAAACATGGATATGGATAATTAGAAAATCTACTCAAGGAGAGGGAAATGTGGTCACAGAGTAGAGCTTTTGATGATTCATTAAAAGTTGTGACAGTGCTGACCTTTGGAACTGTTGTTGCAGTGTTGCAATGTTCACTTTACTTTAACCCACACCACTCGAAGATTGGCATCAATGACAATGATACAAAGTGTCTTTGACTGGCTGACTCTGAACTGATTGACTCATTATAGGGCATGCTTGACTAGCATTTTTGCCTTTTATTGAAGGCTACAGGAGCTGTATCTACTAGTGGTGCAACGGATCATCGTTGATCCGTGATCCGTACGGATGCCTCTCCACGGTTCGGCACGGACATGGTCCGCGGATCGGTTGATGGAAAAAAAAGGGTTGCGCGTCAACTCACTCGTCAAGCGCAGTGGTAGTCATGGCAAGTGAAGGAGCAGAGGAACATTATAACCCTCCTGCATCTTGGAAGTCACATGTATTGGAGCATTTTGGTTTCCCTGTGAAATACAGTGAATGCTGAATGTGCTTAAGCCACGTTATGAAATTCCGTCGCGCACCCACTAGACCAGAGGCCGTCAATACACGGCCCACGGGCCGCATCCGGCCGCCTATTTGTGGCCCCCGAACTGTTACTCCTTCGCTCTGTGTTGGGTCACCACGTGTTTACAGGGATTTTTTTCTCCATGTCAACGATACGCGGACAGGCTGTTACTGGATCACTTAGAGTCCAATGCTGCGAGTGCAATTTTTAACTTTCACTTTCGTTTATGGAGCAGTTCGCATGTTGGCACTTTGCCAACTGTAGAACCCTAGAATAAAACGGTGTGTTCCCAGTTTGCTGCTCAAAGAAAAGTGGACAGTGAAAATCAGCAAATGAAAGAAGAATGGAGTGAAACTTTTGAAGTTCCTCTGCTCCTTCACTTGCCATGCCATGAAATGCAGTGAATGAGGCAGGACTGGGCCCACAGATAGGGTGCTTTGCACATGCAGTAAATTTTGAGTTGAATGTTGTTTTTATTTAATGGGCAAAGTGTTTTACAAAATAAATAGAGGGAAAAAGTTGTATTTGTCTTGTCTTCTTTCTTTTTTTTTTTTTTTTGTTGATCTGAAAAATGATCCGATCCGTGACTCAAATCCGTGATACGATCCGAACCGCGAGTTTTTTTATCCGTTGCACGCCTAGTATCTACCGCTGACCCATAAGGGCAGTGTTGTAGTGCTTGAGTTTAGGACTCAGACTGCAGTTCAACTCGAGCCCCATATCTTAATGAGTCAACTTGGACTATAGAGTACAGTGGCCTGTTGTGGTGTTGTTGTGTTGTGCATATGTTGAATGCAAAGTTGGGATGAACCTAGTTAGTTTGTAACTTAAGTTGTGCCACCGTTTGGTTACACCATGGAGACGTAAGGTTCATCTTAACTAGTAGACTGTAACGTCCACTCCATTTTGCCAATCGGTGAACAGCTTTTTTCTTAATGGGTTTGTTTAAGTGCTAATTCTGTTAGCCTCATTGCCTCTAAAAAAGCTAACGGCTAGCTATTCCAGCTGGTGCAATGCCCAAAACGTTAGTAGACTGTAAACTCCATCCTTAATTAGAAATTACCTTCAAACTAGGCTATATTTGAACTGAAACACAGCTGGTGCAACCCAGTGCTAATGACTTGGTCTCAAGCATTTACCACTTTGGCACTGAGGTGATGGAGAGGACTTAGTCTTAGTTTTTTTTGTAAACTGTTTAATTGTTTATTAGTTATTTAGTTAAAGACCTGGATAATTAAGCCCCTTCAGGTGAGGGCTGGCATGTGTGTTCACTTGTGTTCACTCTGCAATGTGAGGGCCAAAAAAGATCTGATTCAAAGGATATCTACATAAATCATGTTCATATAAACCATTATATTTCATAAGGAGAGTTTCAGTATGAATCATGCTCTAAAACCAACACTCCACCAAGGGACAACCCTCTTAAAAGGAACAACCTGAGTTCAGCACTTAGCTCCATCATTGATGTACTGGTGTTCTTATAATGCTTTTATCAGAATATACTACTCCAGCAGTCACTGGGATGGAAGGAGCTGAAACCACCTGCTGACAGACATGATTCAGAGTCTAGTAGAAAATGAGAGGGAGCTACTCAGCTTAACAAAGATAGCTCCCATGGGAAATACAGAGCACTCGGAAAATGGCCACTGGAGGAGAAGCCCATAAAACACAAAACAGCAGAATGGGTCAAGAAGTGTTCTGTTGCAGTGTTGTTTGACTGAAGTTGAGCAGATCCTGAAAGCACAGAAAAACATTGATCAAGATCATACTTCAGTGTGTTATTAAAATGGACATCTAGAAATGATTAACCATATAATTTATACAATCCCAATGTAATTAATGATCTCCTTCCAAAGCCACGCTTCTCTGAGTCTTTGTTCTTTGACAGTTCATTTGTTCTGATTATTTGTAGAAAGAGAGACTCCACAGAAACACAACCATTGACTGAATGGATCTTTAAATTACCAGATTGATTTTACCCACATTTCCCACCTTGTCTTCCCAATGGACTTCTTAATTATATGTGACAGCACAGACAAGATCTTTCTGTCTGCTCCACAGTTCATTCAGCTGCCATTATCAGTAACATCAGTAAAATCCAATGAGCCGGGTCCAGAGGCAGCCATGCATGCTGCACTCATCATGCTGTTCCCAGGTTGCTTCACAGGTGAAGAGAAGTGATCTGCTGCTCCTGGATTTCTTTCTTTTCAGCTCTGCTTTTGATGTCAATGAAACATTTGCTTTTGTTTCACGTGTTGAAACGTGTTGTATGTGTATCTGTCTTTGATTTCCTGTGGTCTTGAGTTGGTTTTCAGCGTTTTATTTTGTAGAATAGTCTTGTGTGTTAGTTTAGTTTTACTACCTGTGTCTTCCTGCCTTTGTGAATGTCTCCACCTGTGTTTGTCTGTGTCAAGCGATAGTGTTTCTGGCGTTTCTAGTGTTCCACTGTTTCCTGAGTTTTTGTTTGAAGTAAATTTTTGTTTTATCTCAGTTTAAGTTTATTGAGTCCTTTTTTATCTTGATCTGCAGTTTCAGTCCTCCTCCTTTTGGTTCTGAACCGTGGATGGGCACCCTGTAGCTGTTAGAAAAAAGGCTAAAGGCCTGCCTCTTTACTTCATAGCTGGGACAAAGTTTGGTTGAGTTCAGCATTTCCAATATGGCACCTGTCGATGATCAGCTTCAAAACAGCCCTTCAGGAACAGACAAGTGATGTCATGGATACTATGTCCATTTATTATGCAGTCTATGTATCCAACTCAAAAAGCTAACTCTAAAGAGGGAAGCTAATCCAAGACATCCACAGCCTATTCTTCAGCCTGCATATTGCGACGGAAATTGGGACCAATCAACTCCAACGGTTGGAAAAAACAAAACACTGTTTCAATTTGATAACATTGACAACTTTTTTCTTTCAATGTGGATGCCTTAATTTCATATAAATAAGTAAGAACACTGGGCCTTGGACATTACAAAACAATTGAACTGAGCTTGGAAGTTTTGGACACAAGAATTGTGGAATGACCCAATGTCAGCATGGTAACACATATCCTGACCTATCCTGCCCTCCTCATTTACCCCGGTATGACAAATGGACAGTACAAACTGGAAGAAGGCTTGTAATGAATACTCTGCATTACCCTTGATGAGGGTAATTTGTCTCTGACAGAGTTATGTGGGACGAGCGAAAGTTTGAGACATGCAATCTGTCGGGACAATGATGACGAGGCAGGATAGAAGTGAAGAGGAAATGAAGGAGGCGATGAGAGGCAGGAAGTAAAGTAATTAAGTTAGCATATCACAGCCCTGACCCCGCACCAACCGTATTTAACTAATATATTCCAAAGACTAACTTTATATAGTTGTTTTATTAACAGCGATTGATCAATGTGTCATTGTAATTACAGTGTTGTGGCTGCTCATGGTTGAACTTGGTTAAACTACTGAATATACTGTTTGGTGATTTGGTCCACTTGTTCCAAACGGTGTTGGTGACAAAACAAGTCTGAGTTGTTTTGAAGGTATTAAAAAGGAAAAAGAAAGTGCTGCTGAACCAAACTGTCCACTTTTTGGACTAATATTTACTCCATTCTTGTCAATTAAAAAAACATATTTCTAAAGTAAACATAGGTTTATTTGGTTCTAGTAGAGCATGTCATTATGACTGCGTCGTAATGTTTTTGGGGGGTTTTTGTGTTAACTTTTTCCCGTTAGTGTCTGAGTTGGATGTGCCTGAGTGTATGTTGCTGTCTCTTCCTGTCTTTGTAGGTGGTGTTGGGTGGTAAAAACTGCAGCTCAGCAGGTGATAGGCAGAGTCAGAGGTCTTCCCGTTGTATCAGCAGGGAGATGACATCACAGCGGTGGCACAGGGAATCCCATCTCCCTTCTCCCACCTGGCCATGTTAGCTCTTTGATCTCGCCATGAGTTTGTGTTCGTATTGTATCTATGTATTGCACTTTTTGTATTTGAGTCACTTTACTTCTCAGTTAGATTTGTTTCTTTCTCATGTTGGCCTTGATTCACTCTGAAGTTAATTCTGATAAAGTAATGTTTTCTTTAAATATTGTGTTTTTACTTTCAACTAAAAGTCTTTGTGGCTTTGGGACTTTGGAGGAATGGATCTTTGTTAGTCTCAGTCACCCCTGAATGGAGCACAGTATGGACTCAACCACAGGTTGGAACTGCAATCAACACTAAGATTAAATAAAATACTCCAACCATATATTGGGTTTTGCAGAGAGTTAAAAGCTATTTGTTAATGTTGTACTTAATACAGATAAATGATCCATCAGTACACCCAACAAAAATAACCTTGTCAGCGCAATTTTCATTTTTGTTTTCCACTCAATGTAGTTATCCTTTTTTTCTGCCAAGCACTGACATTGTAGAGAAAGCAATTAACTTGTGCCCATGTTGGTGCCTGTCAGCATGTTTGTCTTAACATGAGTCAAAGCAAGGCTAAACCATCGCATGTGTTTTAGAGTCTAGACTCTAGTCTAAAGTCTATACCAACAAAGACCTGATCTAAAGTCCATGGTGCATTACAGGCGATTATCTGCTATTTCTTGGGTGAAAGAGTATACGGGCATGTGGTCATCTCAGAGACTGCATAATAATATTTCAGAAGTGGAGTTTTGAAGCCCAACGATGGTGGTCGCCATATTGGAAATGCTCTGTCAGCTTAGCAAGAAGCAAAGAGGCAGAGTTAGGGCCAGCCTGTAGCCTCCTTGCGAACAGCTACAGTGTGCCTGCCTGTCCGTCAAAATTATATATATATATATATATATATATTTTTTTTTTAATTTTAAATTTTCTAATTGTTCAAAACGCATAACCTTGATATCTTTTGAACTAAGGAGTTTATTTCCACAATCTGAACAGTGTATTCAGAGAGATACATAAACTTTCAGATGAAAATCATTTCTGGAACCTGGCTGTAAACATGTTTTTTTGAACTGGTGTGGCTTTAGAGGCTTTTTGAGCCAGCCTCGAGTGGACACTCAAGGAACTTCAGTTTGTAACACTTCCACATTAGCTTTATTTCTCAAGATCTGAGGTTTCTGCTTGCTTCCTCTGCTTTTTACAAGGATGTGAAGCAGCGCTCCCTCTCATTAAAAAGTATCAGCACATTTGCTGATGCAGTTAAATAAACTTTTTTTTTATGTATATAGTCTTGGAGATGGTGAGCTTTTCTTTCCTCTTCTCCTGATACCATAATACTGCTCTCAGTGTTGTCGGAATGCCAGAGGACAAGGACACCTATGGCTATCTTCTCACATGTCTGCTTGCATCGCAAACAGCACAACAGAATAAATCAAGATATACTACTTCTAATTATATAAATTGCTGCTACTGTTCCTTTTATGTAATTATAATTTAATTAGAATATGTTTTTAGTAAATGTAGATGTTTTAATAAATAACTACAAATGTAATTAAAAGAGCTCCACTATTTATCAGCATAATAAAAGATAAGCATTTCTGAAAGTTCTTTATCTACACTTTAATTATGTGTCTCACCTTGAATAGCATGAACTTAACACAGCCGATAGCAGTGAGTCTGTGACTGATGTATTCAGGCAGAAGTTGTAAGATAATCTCTTTAATTTGTCTCTGTTGAATCATAAAGTGGTGATTATTAAACTCCTATTAAATCTGCCACATGTGCTATTAGATATTCCCATTAATGAGCCACTTGTGTGTCTGCTATTGTTAGGGCATTTTTGAAGTACTTCCCTGAACTACTGAAGCATTGATAAACCATACTGAATTATACAACAAGGAAGATCACACGGCAAAAACCCACTGTCACATGAGGACACTGTGCACTGTGTATTTCAATGGAGAGTTTGAGTGAAAGGGCTGAAAGTGAAACATGCAGCAGGTAGAAAAGGGAAGGGATTTTGACAAATCCTTGGTCCTATAACAGACTTCACTAAGAAGAGGTCATGGTTCAATCTCCTTTTGACTTACAATTACAGCAGTAAAATGAGTTAACAGCAACTCATCGTCACCCAGCATGTCTCTTCCTCTCTCTATCACTGAACTTTGATGTTAAGTGCTCCTCAAAAAACTCCAGCTGTCCTCAGACAGGCCAGCTAATTGGGCTGCCATTAAAACAAGGCCAGTGCTGCTGCTGAGGCAGCCAAGAGAGAAATCATGAAGTGGAGAGGGACCGTATAAAAACTGAGTGAGAGGCAGACAGAGAGGGTCATCCACTAATAAACAGATGCACAGCGACAAGTACGTCTTTAGAGAACCAGCATCATGAGAGCCACTAAATGTGTGTATTAAAGAGTGGGTCACTTAGTGCCAGAGAGAGAGACAATTAAGGAATGTGAGACAGAGAGAAGTGGTGAAGGAGAAAATCTTCACGACATAAAACAGAAAGCTTGATCAATGGATTCCTCAGTCACCTCGTTAATAAAGACCAGCGCTTTTATTAGACGCAGAGCTTTGCAATATTTATACCATGAATATTTCAGAGTCCCCGGCAGGAACCCAGACACACAGCGCAGCTTTTCTGCAGTGGAGACAGTCGCAGCTTTCCTCTCCACACAGACGGCCAGAGGAAACGAGTTAAGGTCCTTCATCATACTTTGTTATTTCAGTGAAGAGCATGAAAAAGTTAAAAAGTCTAAGAGTTTCTTTGAAGCAAAACTATTCTCTCTGTGCTAAGGCTGGGGAAAGGGAGCAACAGTGGGGAGAGGGTGAGTGAAAGTGGATCAAATAAAACACTTTTTATATACTTTTCATGGGACAGAGGAGGAAATACAACAATCAAGTCTGACCTTAATTTAACATGCATGAATAAACTCCATCCCAGAAGAAACCAAAAGGACTGTGTTAAGGGTCAGAGTTGACCAATAATCATACCTGATACAAACCTGTTTTAAAGGTACTGGTTTAGCTCAGTAGTTTAACCACAGCCCTTCACTCCATGTCATCCCCACCTCTTCTTCCCATTTCTCAGTCTCTCTTCAGATGTCTTACAGAACTTAGGGACATCTCAACAAATTAGAATGAACAAGTTAATTTTTTACCTAATTTAATTCAATAAGGTCAATTGTATTATATGTTCTCATATTTTATGTATTCATTAAATGTAAAGTGAAATATGTGATGCCTTCTTTGTTTTAATTTGGAGGATAGTGACTTATAACTTATTAAATCAGAAATCTCAAATTATTACAATATTTCCTAAGATGTTTTAAAATAATGAATTTACAATACAGAACTGTTCAACCTTTGAAGCTTTGATCTGGAAGGATTACATTGAGCATAAATTATTTGGTGGCATTGTCAAATATATGAACTACATGAAAAAATGAGGACAACCTCCTTACTCTCAGTATAGTACAGAGCTTATTAATTTCTTGAGTAATATGCTCTGGTAAAGACTTCCACCAAAACATGGCTCTGTATTATCCCTGTTCTCACCTTTGGTAGAACAAACATTCTTTCTGTTGCACATCTTGTTTGATTCTTACGTTGAACAAACTGAGAGAATAATGTTTTATACAATAACTTTGGTGACTGTCACAAGTATATTTCAAGCTTCCTATCAGAGTCTGATGTGTGGTGGTGGGATGTAGAGCATTGTTCTTTGCTTTGAACCTCCCCAGCTTTATCCTTGAGGCCTCTGGGCAGCAGAGAGGACAAGGACACCATCATGACCCTGTCTACACTCCAGCTTCTTTACAGACCTCCTGGGGTAAAATGATTACTGACTTCTGAACCTTACAAGTTCTTTGTGGCTTTTGGGTCTGACTGCATTATGTCCAAGGTCACAAACTGAACAGAAGTGCTATCAGATAGTAGAAGTGTCACAGCAGGGACAAACTGGGAATTGGAGACTGACCCAGCTCAGCCCGCAACAATCAAAGCATTGAAACCCAAGAGAGTATTAAACAAAGTTTAGCCAATTGCCTTACATTATATTTTCCATGCATTTCTTCCTAATTTCACTTTAATCACACACTAAACACACTAAAATGAATGAGGTCATTGAACATGCTCAATTTACAACTCATGAACAGGAACGTGAGCCTAGTGAGAGAGAGAATGGCCACTCCGTTCCAGGAGGACCTGGGATGTATTGAGAGTTGCCAAAGGTTAGGGAGTGCTGTGTTTACTGAAGCCGTACTCTAGGCTTATGCGTCTAGCAAACCAGAGGTAGTAAGTGGTACCTGTGAAGCAGCTGTTGCGAACATTTAAGGAGTTTGCAAATGAATCTGGACAGATCTCAATGTGCTGAAAACTGGTAGGTTTAAAGACACCTAGCTTTTTGAGAATGAGGAATAGTTCACCTTTAGTGTTTGTTCTTTTTCCTTTGCCATTTTAATTTAGATTCAGATTCAAAGATTCAAAGGATTCAAAGGTTTTTATTGTCAATTTTCACTGTATATACGAGACATACAGGAAAAACGAGATGCTGTTTCTCTCCAGCTTTTAAATATCTAAAATTTAAATATAAAATACAATAAAATATAATAAAATACAGTTCTATAAAAACATCCTATGTACACAGTGCAGGTAGTGGGATTTGTCCCTGTGTATTGGGGAGTTTAAGTTGGATCCTTCAGCCAAATATATAGCTGACAGACTCTAGAGTTATATGTGTGTTCCTTAGATTTCAGAGCTGCAGATCTTTTCCTGTTTTATTGGGATTTTCTTGGCTTTTACACTTAAAATGTGTATTTAATACAACAAAACAGTAACATTCAGTTTAGTAAATGTCGGTGATTGAGGGCTTGGGACCGAAGCTAGTAGGCTCCATTGGTAATGATTATGTACAACAACAAAAAAATTAACCTGACCTGGTTCAATTTTAGTCTGTATGAACTGGCACAACACTTAATACATGTGTTTAATAATGTTATCACACCTTTGGTTTAGATCAGGGGTGTCAAATATACGGCCCGCGGGTCAAAACTGACCCGCCAGAGGTTCCAATCCAGCCCACGCGATGACTTCGCAAATTGCAAGATTGCAGAGAAGACATTTACTGCAATTTTTCAATAGAAGTAACTGCAATTTCAAATTTGTCCTCTAGGGGGCGCATACAATCAAACGGCTGACGGAGTGCACCTGAACGGCGCTCCAGGACTTTTATTCTATGAGGGGGAAATATAATATTTGCAGTTTGCAAAATCTTGTTGAATTCCATAGACTTTTTAGAGCACTTCATGATCCAATCAACACTAAAGTTTTCGTATATGTAGAAGCGGTGGATCCACTATATTCGAAAGGAGACTCATATCGTGCATGTGCTTACCATACATGTGGGTGCCTCATAGGTGTGCTCCTTCACTAATAACACTAGCACTACTGTGTCAGGTGACTGGTAAACCTGTGTGCTTGGTGTGTTCGCAGCAGGTATCAGTCCTTAAAGAATATCATAATTGGCCCCACTATGAGACGCATTATGGTGAAAAATACAACAGCTGTTTTTCTAAAAATATAGTTCATGAAATGTGAACATTTTTAGAATTTACTTGTACTATTTTTGCGCTAAAACAAAGGGACAAATTAAGAGTTGTCGTTATTAATACGTTATTATGTTATGATTTTACTGGTCCGGCCCACTTGAGATCAACTCGGGCTGTATGAGCAAATCATACACCTTGAATGCACCTGTGTTCCATACAGTACTCATCACCTGCCCTGTACTCGTTTGTGGATCTGCCACCAGCTCAGCTCTCTGTAGCAGGATGAGGCTGCACATGTTGTTAAGCTATAGTCTCCCCTCCCCTACACTCACTTCTCCACTCAACTGCTGCTGCTGAGCATCTCGATGTCACTGCTACTGCTGCTGCCAGAAATGTCTCTCCATTTGCAACATTTTAAGAAATCACTTTTCTGTCTCATTAAGATATAACCATGGTAACAGCCTTTGAAATGCTTCCAATGGAGGCTCACACAGCTAACACTCTCGCCACTCATGCTCTGTGTTTACCACCTTAGCTCTTCTCGGGTGTTAACTTGGCGCACAAGAACCAAATGTTTGCATTAGCAACTGTCAGTGCAACTATCTCGAATGTTGATGTTTGAGACGGTGATGATACATGCCTGGCAGCCACCAGCCACTCGGTGACTCCATAACGTCCAGATGGCCGGTCAGCCCGGTCACAACAGTACAATGTTTATCATGTTGTTGAACGAGTCTTTGAATGTTGACAAAGCTGGGTGTCCTACGTAACTTCTTACCCAGACTGAGGCTGGGGCTATCAGTCATCCCCTCCCCTGCGTAAGGAACCTTCAAAACACTAAAGAGTGCTTGTTCTTCGACATGGATCAGGTTATTTCGCAGGAGTTGGTCGGCTATTTTCTACGAATATGAGGCATGTTTTATCCACCTCCAGTTTTGGTACTGACCTCCTGATGTTGATGCACTGTTTGTGTGTGCCTTACATCTCTGAAAGCAAACTCTCTGGAGCTGCCTTTTTGCTACCCTCTTTTATCACTAAAGCTTCTTTATAATGTCCACAGAACTTCACAACTTGTCTTAGCAACCAGTCAGTTAGTGATACTCGCGATGTGAGCTTTTGAAAGTGCGGTGTTAAAGTCAGGATCAACAGACTTTTTCTCTTTTTCTGCAACATGAGCTTCCAGACTGTTGACTGTTTTCTTCAGACAAACAACTTAGATATTCCCTTTGTAGGTATTTCTCTCTCCTCAACGAGAGTCCGCTGGGTCACAAACAGAGGGTTCATTCTAAACTGTTTCAGCTGAGTTTTGGATCAAATCCGCCAATAAAATGTTATTTAGTTGGATTTTCCACAGCACCTATGGAAACAAATGACCTGCTGCTTAAGCTGAGGAAATGGGTACTAATTCTAACTTCATTAGGATAACTTCACCTACAACCTCCTGCTGTACCTGCAGGTGAAGTCCTGAGACCACCTCCTTTTCTCAGACCATGTCCTAACAGCACACAACACGAGCAAGCTTCAACCAGAAAATCAAGCACATTAAATGCTTTATAATCAGTGTCTGGAAGTGATGCAGCACAAAGTGATTCAGTGCTTAGTGACACACCATTTTCATCCTGACGCTTTGCTTCTATTTTCATTCCTGTTGCTTGTGTAGACATGTACGTGAAATGGTTAATTAATGAAGTTCAGATGAGTACCTGTACTTAAATAAAACTTAAATAAAGTGGCAACAGACTGGATGGAGATCAGCACCTTGTGATCTCCGTCCAGCCTGTTGTACTTTGTTCACTGAGCAGATATTTATTCAACTTCTGAGCTTGTTAGCTTCTTTAAAAAAAGACCACATAGTGTCGTATTAATAATATCCATTTCCATGACTGAAATGTTGTGATTTAGCTTGTGTTAACACCAAGTGGCAACCTCCGGTCTTAAAATATGAAGCCCATGCGGAAGTGCTAAAAACTGCAGTTCATCAGTTCACCACTTGAGGCTGGCTGCGGAAACACACTGGACACAACATACACACCAATTCAGAGAAGACGATCTTTGCGGCATTAATCAACACGTTTACAGCCTCATACAAAAAAAAGGTTTAGGTCTGAATAGCTTATTTTTCTATTGTCTCACCCTGTACAGGGGTGAATTTTTTGTAACTAGTGATTTTTTAAGAGATTACACTTACATGTTTTGCCTTAATAATGGCAAGCCTGGCTTTATTGACACGTTGGCACCCTGTAGCTGTAAGTGAAAAGGCTAAAGGCCCGCCTCTTTGCCTCCCACTAGCTTGACAGAAGTTGGGTCACATTCAGCATGGTACCCGCTGACGATTGGCTTCAAAACAGCACTTCAGGAACAGATGGGTGATGTCACGAATACTGCTTCCATTATTTATACAGTCTATGGTTAACACTGGGCCATCCCATTTTTCTCTGAATCAAGTGCACCCATTAGAAGAAAAATACTTGCCTGTCCCCAGCGGGTCCATAGCATAGCTGCTAGCATTGTGGTTTGTTATGTGAATATTGGATGCTCACATGCCGTTGAGAAATGGTGTTACAAGACAAACTGCCCGTAATTCTCCTTGATATTCATGTGAGTTTATTATATTCCTCCAGAAATGTGACATTTAAAGGAGATAGTTGAAATGACAGAGCAATATTGTCCAATAAGCCACATTTGTGTCATTCATTGTTAATTTGTAGCATTTTTGTTTCATTACTTTCCATTAGAGAACCTAATTTAATAACTCCTCATTATTATTTCATCATTGGCAGCTTGTTCAAAATGTTCTTGACATTTCACAGAGTCTTAAAGTTGGAGAGGCCAGGGACTTTTTATTCTTTGTGCACAACTAACTTTTGTAGAATTGATTAAAGTCCCATCTGAAAAGGAGAATCAGTACATACACAACAATGTGTTGGATCGCTTGATGCTGATTGAGTAATCAGATTTGGCATTGAAGTGAGGAACAGCCTGAGGGACAGTTTCCAGACAGAAGTGGGGAGGGTGGCCTCTCAGGACCTTTGACCTGTGGACAGAGCAGAGGACTGTTCTCTGTTTATGGGAGTTTACTTCTTCATAGAACATACATACAGTCCAATTTTTCCTGAAGTCACTTAAGGTATGGTAACATTATTTGTCTTTGTCAGACAGTATTGTGTATTTAGTGTGTAAGTTTGATCCAGCTCTTCTGATGTGAAATAAGACTCATGTTTTATATTGGTTTCCCAGCAGTACCTTTGAAGTGTAACAGGTTTTTCTTTTAAACTCAGGGTGACATGTTTTTTATCTGTGGAAACCCAAAGGTTTTTCACACAAACAAAAGTTTGTTGACTGCACAAAAGAAGGTAAAAAAAAAGGGACAATACTCCACATTTCTCTTGAATTTCTCTATCGGCACACACTGTGGGAGGTTTTTTTTTTTTCATAACTCAGAAGTTTTCAATAATGAAAGGCACAGCTGACTTGACTGACAGATGGGAACACTGTAACTGTTGGTGAGGAGGCTAAAAGCCCACCTCTTTACATCACACTATAGCTCAACAGAAGTTAGATTGAGTTCAACATTTCCAATATGGCACACGCCGACAGTAGGCTTCAAAACTCTGCTTCAGAAACAGATGGGTGACGTCACAGTGACTACATCCATTTATTATACAGTCTATAGTGTGAAGGAACACAGTGAAATATACTTGGTGGTATGGTGATGTATTCACCTCTGTTCTCCACCATGTTGTTCTTCATAGTGACAAGTGATGCTACATATTGCTTCTTTAAAACAGAAAAGTCTCATCTGAACCTGCTCTATTATGAGACCACAGTGAGGTTTTAACAGAAGAGAGCAGGTTTTACCACGCACCAGCTGATGTTTGTGTTCAATAAAATATCCGCTATCAACAGATCAATGCAGCCAAACTCTGATGAATCTGAAGTACTTTCTTTCATCAGCTCATCAGCTCATCACTCATTTATATTATGATTCATCAACACTTGAAGTCAAAAGATTCATATTTACCACTCTCACAGCATAAACATTAGCAACTAAATCAAACATACAGTACACACACCGATCTACCTCCACTCATGGCTGTTTTTTTCTGCTGTCCCTTAAAGTAACATAAAAAAATGTCAACTTAAAGTTTTTCAAAACAGTATACAATAGTCAAAACTGCTTATTCAAAGGTAATTTTATCTAACCAAACATGTCTAAATACTAAACCCTAAAACTAGCAAACAATGAGTCCTGGATCTTCACATGTATCCAAAATAAGTTGTCAAGCCATCTATTTGTTAAATACTTAAATTATATAGTTCTCCTTGATGAGATCAAAAGATGAGTCGAGAATCAAATGACCATTACTGATGTAGCTCCAATAACTTCCTCCCTTACTCAGTGGGGGAGTTGCTAAAAATGGATTGTTGCCACTAAGTGCACCAATAATTGCCTCATTAGCCCCACTAGCTGCTCCGTCTCAAGATCTAATTTACAAAGCAAATTGCACTAATGATATTCAAGATTCAAAACACCCAGTTCTGCAGCTCTGTGCACTTTGCTCCAGTTTTGTGTCTGATTTCGATTTAAATGAGTTGTCTTCATTTTCACTCTCTGCGCAAAGCTGCGCTGTACGCTCTCAACCTGACAATGCTAAATTCTATCAACATGTATAATGAGCTGAATGGAGAGAAACAGTTTTTTTTTTAATAGTAGAGTCGATTCATGACACAATTTTCAGTCTACATACAGCTTACTTACTTTCTTACTTCCTGGGGTTGCCAGCCTCAGACTGATTTAACACTAGAAAGGCCAGAATTCCATTTCTACTAGAAAGGCCACGAGAGGTCATTTTGACTGCCAGATTCCAAATTGTATTATCTGTTATGATAAATACCCAATATAGGGAGTGATGTTTTTATTGTTTAAGGATTTATATTTATGAAAATATACATGTATTTATATTAAACTTTGCTCGACGAGTCACTTTTATCCACTTCTTATTCAGATAAATCGCCGGTCTGCGCTGTCCAATTCCTGAAACAACTGTCAGGTTTCCTCAGCAGCATCTCTCATTGAGCTTCTCTTTGCCATAATTGCCAAAATAGAGTTGTCTAATTTTCTTAGTTTCAATTCAATTTTTTTTAAATTGCTTTGTTAACTACAATGATAGTTACCAAGCAACCAAGAGGCATATGCCCTGCGTGAAAGTGTATTGCAGTCATTATGACTGCCTGTGGCAGTAGTAGGTAAAAATAATCATATCATTGTTGCCTTTTGTGCAATTTGTATAAATTAGACTTTAAATACGTAAACACCCAACTTTAGGAAAAGTGAGGAACCAGCAGCACTGTAATCTTTAATTCAACAAAGTTACATGACATAATGTAAAAACAATCAAAATGACCCCTCTGGCCTTTCTACTGTTAACCCTTCATTACTTTGAAAAACAGCTATGTCAAAGCAATTTACATACATACTTTATGTAAGATAAATTATTTAAGATCATGTAGAGGTGGAGTATTTGTCTTTATCACTACACATTTTCAATGTAACAGCACATATAAACACTAACAACTCAACAAGGCCAATCAACAGCTATAAGCAGATGGGAAGAATATAATTCCAACTGCACATGGCTGTTTGTACTGTTAGATGTTTTTTACAAAGGGCTGATGTGCATAGAAATTGGCTATTTTGCTTCAAATGAAAGCACATCAGCCCTTTGCGATGTATGCAACAACACTAACACATAGAGACACTGTTTGCACTGCAGCCCTGATAGTTGAGCACTTGACTCTTTGCATGTGCATTATGAATTAGACAATGTTTTCTTGGCTCTAAAGCACAGGTTTAGTGGGTGCAAACGCTGTGCAATCCTTTTGTGAATCCGGCCCTGGACTCTACTCTTAGGTCTGATTAACAATAATAAGTCAGAGAAGAAAACTGCACAATTATGTAAGAATTATGATGCCTTTAAATGACACCGATGTCAAATCAAATCAAAATTCCAGCCACAGCAAACTACAAAGTCTTTTTGAACGATAACTTTTACCTTGTAATTCCGTCAGCAGCTTTCCAACATACTGAAAGTTTTTTTTAGATTTGATGACGTTCTTTGTCAACTTTCCCTGTGCAGTTGTTGCTAGGAAACTTCTCTTGCTGTGACAGCTGCCTCACAGTCTTTATGAAGCTCTCTGTCCACCATCATCCTCTGTTGCACCTTCTTTGACTCAAGTATATCTATAATAGAGATATCCATTGTGTCTGTTTTTCACAGCCTCTGTGGACCAAAGAAAAACTCTTGCTGTTATAAAGATCTTTATTCGCAGCATGCATGTTTTTGTGGGTGAACAAAAATAATGTACTAGTCCTGTGATGTATTCATATAAAAATTGTGTTATTATTTAGACAGAGCTGCTGGTGTAATGCAAAGCACTGACATTACATAACTATGCTTTGATGATGTATAATTATTAACTAAAAACTATAGAATTTTAGTAACATTAATACATTCAAACATAACATACGTCTTATTACTAATAGGGCTTCATACTTAAAAGTAACATATCAACAGCATGGCTAACATGATTGTTAATTTATTTTACAGTCAAATTATTTTAAACAATGAACTGTGCATATTCATTTTTTAAAAGTATTTCATGACAAAAATAAACTCATTACTAACCTGTTATATTTCTGAAACATTTTAAACCCTGCAATGCTCTCCACAGGTAGAAAGATAAACTAGAGCTCACTTATTGTTTCTTTGTTTTCTTCACTCTTTCATTTGCCCTTCAAGGTTTTTTGTTCCACAATAAATTCTCCTTTTTATCTATTTGCTGACGTAATACTCTCTGAAACAAAATCCCCTCCTGCTAACCTTTCACAAGCTAAAGTACTTCCAAATGAAAAGCTTTACTGGTGCAAATGTAACCAGCCCTTTCAGGCTGTTTACCCCAAAGCAGTGCCTTTGGATCTGATCTAAAGTTGGCTGTGACACACAAGAGGAAGAGGAAGAGGAAGAGGAAGAGGAAGAGGAAGAAGAAGAAGAAGAAGAAGAAGAAGAAGAAGAAGAATCAGCTTCCTGACTCCATAGACTGCATAGACTTTTGTAGGTATAGCACCAGTACCATATGTAATAAAGTAGATTCCATGAAAAAGTGATATGATAAAACATAAATGTGAAGTTAAACATTTAATATGTTTAAAGTTTATTCCTGTTTTGGTTCAGTTGTGATCACTTTAAGAGTAGAGAAATAGTGCCTTAGGTGGTGTTGTCACATGACCTATAATTGGGAAGTGAGGAGCCAATAAACCTGTGGACAATCACACAATGTCCTCGGAGTATTGGTACAAAGAAAATGTTAAGCTCTCCATTAAGATGTGCACAGCACATATATTAAGGACAGCAATTCATGGAAATGAGAAAATGAAACTCAATGAAAATAAACATTGTAAGAAATCCATGTATGATCTAAATGTGTCATAAATTCTGACAATCCAAAGCCAAAACTAAAATCTCAGAGTAGCTTCCTCAATTACCTCCTGCTGCCTGAACACATGCACTCCAAAAACAAACCTGCATCTAAATAGTATGTTTTCTAACTTGTTCCCACAAGTTAAATATCCTGTATGCACAAGTTAGTAGACTGTCACTTTTGGAGCTTCTGGGGCTCAGTATAGGAAACTGATTACCGATGGACAGAACACACCCTCATCCCTGTCTCACTCAATACTTTAAACATTGTCCTCCAAAAGCAGATGTAACAGTCTTGTTTCTTTTAATTAGTTTTGCAGGTTTCCCTGCAGGACTCAAATTTGACTCATACCTCACCAGCTATTTTGATCATCACCTTTTTTTTTTGTTTGTTTTTTTCTCCTGTGTAGCGGTAATAACCCGTCATACACTTATTGATAACTGCAGACTTGGCAGATAAGCATGTCTTTTAAACTTAAGCCTTTGTTGTCCCTGCTGCTGTGTGAACCCAGTCACATCCCCTTTGCCTTTATGATTTACCCACCTTATCATGTACGGATGTGCACAGTGGGGAGGCCAATCAGATGCAGGGAACCCAAAGCAGCCATTGTGTACGCGCTTAAATGCAGGCGAAAGTAAGTAGCTATATCCAGGCTTACACTGCATGTGTCTTCAGAATGTGAATCATGTATTAAATCTCTCTGGGAGCAAGGCACACAGGTGAGGAACACTTTTTCTGCCTCACTTCACATTCAAACCTGTTTTTTGGTCTATAAAATAAGAAGGATCATGAGATCTCTCTGTATGGTACGGTATAATTTAAATTAAGTTTTGCAGTGTATTAGACAGTCAACGGTAAATTCTCTCCCCCTCCTGCTGTCAGACTTTTATGAAAACATATCTGCTCTTATTTTCTGACAGGACTTTGCTTTAATTTCAAGGTTAGGTGGGTTACTTTAACAAGCATTCAGGGGGTTATTTTGTCACATCTGTGCTTTTTGTATGTAGATGTCTATTTCAACCTCATTCTTTTATTTTTTTTGTTGCACAAATAAAGAACTAGAGCCAAGAAGCAATTTAAAAAACAAGTTTAAGTGCTTCAAAACAAATCAAGAAAATCTGTGTAAGTAAATAGATGAATAAAAGCAAATGAACAATTGAATAAGATATCATACGTTATAGATGATTAAAATAACCTTTGTTATATCAGTAGATAAAAGAGCAAGAGTTTTAAAGAGGACAGAAAGAGGTCAAGGACATTGCTTGCTAGACATCTCCAGGCAGGGAGTTTCACAGCTGTGGGGCTTGAACTGCAAAGGCTCAATCAGCAGTCTAGGTTTGTAGGAACCACCAGAAGGGCCCTGCCAAGATATCTCAGGCAGCAGTCAGGCTCATAGGGGTTAAGCAGTTCACAGATATGCTGTAGGCTGGAGCCCAGCCATTTAGGACTTTAAAAAAAAAATGTAATCTTCAGATCTGTCCTAAATTTCACAGGTAGCCGGTGAAAGGTAGGAAAGACTGTGTAATACGATCATTTCACCTCCTCCTCCCCCTGTGTTAAAAGCCTGGCAGTGAAGTTTTAGATTAATTGCAGTCGTTGGATGTTACGCTCACTGATGCTGGAATAAAGTGTCTTACAGTAGTTAAATCTGGGAGAAAAAAATGCATGGATGACCTTTTCTAAATCTGCAGAAGAAATATATGACCTGACTTTAGTTAATTGTCTCGGATGAGCAAAGCAGGACTGCATAAGTTTGGTCACCTAGGTTTCAAAGGAAAGGTCTCAAAGGAAAGGAGGGGATGCTCTTATTGTATTATAATATGAAGACAAGAGAGCCTTGTCTCAGAGGGTAATGCATAACTTTCATTAGAATCATGAACTGTGTTACTCTCAGGGACATGTGCCCATACACTACACATATAAGGAAAACCAGAGGGCCTGTTGTGAACAGTCACCCTCAATTTGTAAGAACATGAGTGCATGTTTACTATCATTTGTGTGGCAAGAGATGTATATTGTTTTAGGAATACACTGCTGCATCAGCATCAGCCTATCTCTGACCTGCTGACAGACATCTACAAATCTGAAAATAATATGCTATGCTATTGTGGTCGTGTCTTGGGATGCTGTTGAGATTCTGTTTTGCTGATCCACCCACTCACCATACATAATCCCACTTAATACCCAGCTGCGAACCAAATGTGCAAACAAGTTGACACTAAGTATTGGCAGTTGGTTGATATAAAAGTTAACGTTTTCATTGGTGGTAGAGTTGATAGATTAGTATTTTTCTGTTGTCTTTCTTAACATATGCAGACAATAACAGCAGCACCTGAATATGATCCTGTGATGGAGCGGCACCGTCACTTACTGCAGGCAGTGCGCGCAGGCACACACTGACACACATGCCAAGATACGCATACACACACACACATACATACACACACACACACCAAACTTTTCCTCCCCGTCAGTTTCCCCTTTCTCACTGCATCTCCAGTATTCCCCTGTCCCTCTCCGTTACATAGCGTCGCCAGGGGTGCACACCTGAAGACCTATTGTTTTATCACGCATACACTCAACACTCAAACACTACAGCACACGTAGAACCGCTTACCTGGGTGCGTGGAATCCGCGGAAACGGAGTGTCCCGTTTCCGCATATTAAGTAGGGCCTATGGCGGGCGAAAAGTGCCACATGGGTGTGAAAGTAAAATATTTTTATGAGTTTTTTACCGCCTAAAATCGAGGTTTAGGGTTAAGTAAATTACCACCAGAAAATTGTGATAAATATACTGTTCTTGGGGTTTATGTTGTTGGTTTAATTGTTAAAAAGTAATGTTTGTTAAAACAGTGGGAGGAGTCACTGGCTATATAAGAGGGCTTTGTTCAGTTCCCTCTGGTATTTTTTTTTTGTCTGGCATGAAGGAGGTAGCTTGCTGAGCAGTGTCTGTTCACTGGACCAGTCTGTGATTGGGTTTTTTTTGTAAGTAATCTTTTGAGTTGTTCTTTTTGTTCTCCTCACTTTTTTTTTCTTGTAAAGATCCTGCACTGCACTATGGCCGGCACCAATAAAAATTTCACCTAAATTTTACCCAACTACGCCTGTGGGTCTTCGAAACGTCAGTGAAGAAGAGAACCTCGCAACAGGTCCTCTTTCCCGTAACTATTCTGTTGGTTCTTTCTTCTCTCTCAGTCAGTCCTGTAATTGTGCCAAAGCTCAAACTGTGTTGCTGTTTTTGTTTGCTTTGGGTCTGTTTTCTTAAGTTTAGTCAAAATATTTTGTCTTCAGCTCCTTGTGTGTTTGAACATCCCTCACCCATCTCTGTGTGGTGTTCCTCCTTTTGTCTCTGCTAGTGACGGTCAGCCTTGAACCACCAATCTAACTTTTGAGCTTTCCCTGTAAATTGGGGGTAGTAGTAAAGAAAATCCAAAGCTTTATCTCATCAGTTTAATCTTTTTCATTTGGCAGAAGAAGTCATGTTTTGGACATGCGTGAAGACAATGTCGCCAAGGTTTGAGAATCACGCTGTCTCTTTAAAAGATCACAAACATTCAGTTTTTAAGATATGTTCAAGTTACAACAATATCAATACAAATCTCACAGCTCTTGTAATGTAATGTAACAACATGTGTGGGAATCAACCCAGATTTTCATGATCAGTGCATCTCTAATAAAATAAGTGGAAAACATTGGAATCCTTTGCCGTGCTTAAGGAATGATAATTAAATGACTACTTAGGTAAAGTGTTAAGATAAGTATATTCAATTTCTCTGTTCATTTTAACCTTGAACATGCTGTATCCTTTAATAATGTGATGGCATTTAGTTTTTGAACTGTGCCGTGTTGGGATTGCTATGGAAACATTTCGATGTCTGACCTTGTGGAAATGCTCTTCTACAGAGTGACTGAAGGATTATTCAGACATGAGACTGGCATGCATAATAGACATCAGAGGAACATTGTAAAGGTCCATATTTAAGGAGGGCTTGAGTCTGAAACTTCTTCAGCATTCCACTTTTCCTCCTCAGGGTCATAGGAAATGTTTTAAAATGTAATTGTGCCACATTAAGGTTAATTTTCCTTTTCAGAGATAGGAATGTGTGTGGGTGAGCAGTCTTAATGCGTGCACTTATTTTCTAATGGAATGGACTCACTGAGGTCAGACTACTTCTATGGCCTCCCCAATCAGCAGATTTACATATCACTGAGTATTTAAGAGGAGAACATTATTGCTGCCTTCATCCCTCAACAAAATTGAGGTTCTACTTGCAAAAGAAAAGGCCAATATCCTCAGTGCACTGGTTGATGATACGTAGCAGTCTCATTTCGGGAGCTGTATATTGGTTTTTTCCTCATTTGTCCTCCTTTTGTAGGTGTGTTTTTAATTAACTTTGATGAGTAATTGTATCACATTACCCCTTACCTCCACCTCCCCATTCTTCTCTCAAGAGAGGAGGAAATGCCTGAAAGATAATCGGAAGAAAAATAGGCTGAGACAAAGTTTCTTATCTCTCTTTTTATGCAGAGTAACCAAGTCTTTGTGGTAAATGAACTGTGGTGATGGTAAGAGTGCTCGCGGGTCCCACATACAATCTCTGGCCGCTCCTTTACCTCCCCCAGCCCCCTCATCAGTATTCACCTGCTCTCCCCTCCGCTCTTACTCCCCTCATTCTCTACAGACCTCAGAACGACCTGCAAGGCTGACCACTTCGTTTAGAGCTGAGTCCTCAGAGGACCAGCTGCTGTTTAAGGCCCAAATAGATGGACGTTACAGTCCAACTTAGGTCCTCCTTTATCTCCTTCCCTCCCAATTTCTCTTCATTAATCTAGTCTCTTGCTTCCCCCCTAACCCCCTCCTCCACTCTCCTTCCCCTTTTTCTCATTCACCTCCCTAACTTTCCTCTTCTCTCCCTGCGGACCATTTCAGACCTGTTTAGGTATGCATCATCAAGTGCACATTTAGAGATGTCAGAGAATTGATTGTTCCTCCTTCGCCTTCATCTCCACCTTCTACTCTGTGGCTTGTACTCACATCTCTCTCTTTTTCTTCTGCAAAATGCAGACTTCTCCATTTTTTTTTCACTCATCGCTGCTATTTCCCAGAATCCCCTGGGGTGTGACAGTCACTGCTGACATCTATGACACCCTCCAAAATAGGCATTTCCTGAGAAATGAGCTGGCATGTAAGTGCATGTGTCTGTGCATTTGAGTTTCACATTTTCAGTTCTTACGATGTTCAAGAGTCAGGGAGTTCATTTGTGGGTTGCATACATTTATCCGCATGTCTGTGAGCCAGTTTGTTTAAGTCTCTATGCATCAGGGCATCTTGTTTATGCTTGCAAATCATGTATTGTCAGACCTACAGATGCATGCCTGTGCATCTGTTTTGGATTTTATGTGCATGTGAACATAATGTGCATCGAGTGTGAAGTCAACAGCGCTGGTTCACGATCCAAGCTGTATGTAGATGTATGTGCTGGTATGTCACCTTCAGTTGTTGCCTTTCTTTGACTTTCTTCAAGGTAAGAAGTCAATCCAAGCATGGAAGGACAAAGAGTTTGCGGAGTGTCTTTCGCTGTTGGAACAGGTTTAAACACAGGGCTGAGTTGACAGTCTGAGCTCAGGCATTAGCAGCAGAGCGTAAGATCCAAACCTTCAAGTGATTGTGCACTCACTTCCAAAATGCCCATGTCAATTTTTATTTCGTCACGTTGGAGCACAGCGCACTTTCTTGTAATTCTCAATTTACTGGGTGGACTATATTTCCATTATCTCCAACCCTCAGCCTCTGACTCATTTAATTGCGGTGTGCAGGATATGAAGGCACAATTAGCTCTAAGAGGCAAAAAATGGACAAAATACAAATTGGGCCTCTTTGTCAAATATGCAATGTACCGTTCCAACTACTTTGAGGATTTGAAATCTAGCTTGTGTGTTATAACACTCATGCTGAAACAAACCAGGGCAACCATTAAAAAGCTATGATGTGAAGACAGGTACAGACAGAGTAAAAAGTTAACATGCCTGAAAAGTCTATAAAAGTGCAAGAAACAGCAGGTCATAGTTTATCCTGGCAGTAGGTTGATTAGCTTTTATTGTTGTTTTCCTGAGTTGCCCTCTGTTGTGGTGTTTTTGCTTCTTTATGTCTTCCCATGTTCTAACATTATCCACCTTGTCATGACCTTTGCACATGTCCACAGGGATGGTGTCACTCTGTCACATGATCTTAATTTACCTGGACACATGCCACTCGATTGGTTGGTGCTGTCAAAAGTGTTGTAAAGCTTTTGCACTGCTAAACCTGTACAGACAAGAAGACATTACCAATGAAACAAACAAACAAACAAACAAACAAAAAACATTGTCCAAATTAAAAGTATGCACAAAGGGTTGCATGCAAATAGCATTACTGTGCGCTGGAGTTATTTGCATATATTAAAATGATCAATTATCCATTCATTTGGAGAAAATAGGCCCTTTTTCTATGCAAATGAGCCAAATTGCAAATAACATCTAACTTACAAATGCCAGCGCTAACAGCAACATGCAGTAAGTGAAATTTGTACCTTCTGCTGAGAGCTGGTGTTGATGGAGCTGAAGTATATAAAAATGTTAGCACGCTCCAAGTCTCATGCTCGAGAATTCCACCTCTGGATGACATAAGAGTAAAATCTGTACATAAAGTCAGTTAATACTTTAGAAGTACTATTTTTACAATATCCATGCGTTAAATCAATCAGACGCCATCACACGCGTCACAGCTTTTTTTTAAAAATCTGAACAAGCTGCTTTATGCTTGCTCACTATAGGAAGTAAGCTGTATATAAACTTTGAAATTCGTATCACATCTGTCATGAATCCACTCCACAAAAAGCATAGTATTTCCCCTCTTCGTCCAGCTCATCATGTATGTGGATACAATTGCGCCACCAGAATGATACATACAGCACAGATCTGCCCAGCAGAGAGTGGAGATAATGGCAGCTCATCTCAGTCACAATAAGACACAAAACTGGAGCAAATTGCACAGAGCTGCAGAAGTTGTGCAGGTTTTGCCACTCAAATATCATTAAGGTAGTTTGCTTTGTGAATTAGACCTTGAGACAGAGCAGATAGTGGGGGCAAATGATGCACAATTCTTGGTACAATTAGTAGCTGCTATCAATGCTTGATGAATTCCCCCTTTGAAAGTTTTAAATGTGATTGTTAATTAAAAGGAAGGGTGGTTATCAGACTTCTGTAGCTCATCGGTCAGCTGCTTGAGGCTAGCGTTAAGCTACATTAGATAATAAGAGAATAGAACACTGATCAACTGGTGCACAGTCGAGTTTCATTATGAGTAATTACTGCCAGGTTTTCAGAAGAAAGAGGAGCAAGAGCAATGAGACACACAGTTGCTGAAGTTTAGCTGCATTTCTTTGTCTTAAACTGACAATTGGGAGTTTCACAGTGTAATGAGGTTGAAATGCAAAATCCGTGGATAATTCTATTAAAGTGCATCATTTGTTTTCATGCACCAGCCTTCTAGCTATGGTTTCTGCTGCATTTCAAATGTTGTCTGACTGTTTGGTACAAAAACATAGCAAGGCCTCCTCGTGTGTGGATGTTCTGAAACTCAGCTACCAGAAACAAGCTTTATACACCTTTGATTATCCATTGCATGTATTTATTGCAATAGGATATTTGGAGAGACATGTTGCAAAAAATGAACAACAAGGTTGTTATTTTGCCTCCTTCTAATGTTCACAGACAGCTACCTACCTTTAAAAGCAATTACTGAGCTGCAGGGCTTATGTAAATCACCAATTGTTGGGGGGGTCAAGAAAAGTTTTAAGTCAGAATAAACAACAGTGTTGTTTGAAAAGGGCTCACACTGTTTTCTTTTTGAAAATACCAGCTTTTTCCACAACACATAGAGAAGGAAAATAGAGACCTTAGAATTTGGGCTAAAAGAGAAAACCCCCTGAGAGAAAACAATTCCACCCAGGTAAGCAACAGCTTTTCTCCTAGCTGATGGCTATTTTTCTGAACCAAGTACAGAGCGTGTCCAGTTTAATGGCTCAGAGCAAGAAATGGAGGTGATGCAACCAGAAGGAAGCTGATGGGAAATACCATACAAGGAGATTCCTCTGTTCTACCACTGCACAATTTTGTTTTTCTGTATTTTGATGATGAAAAACAGTTCAGCCTGTACTCTGTTAAAGAACTCCAGAACAGTACACATGGTTATGAAATAAATTGGAAGTACATACTTTCCAGCAAAGACTATTTCAATCCATTTACCCCTTTCATTTTCTCTTGAAGAAAACACAAAAGCATTTTTCCCCACTTCAAATAATTATGTACTGCAGCATTGTGGTTAATAACTGCAACTCTGTGTTTTCATTCTTGGCTGATCAATACAAAAAAAAAGGATGCTAACACAATCATCCTGAGAAGGTGTGTGTGGATCACTAACAGGTGTACAGAGTGTATGGAAACTGTCTCTGCTGTTTCTCTGAAGGAATACTGAACAGGACTTTAGTGTTGGTGAGAAATGTTGCGTCTTTTGGCATCGACTGGCGGAGAAAAGTGTGAACTCACACCTTTC
The DNA here is from genome assembly GCF_009762535.1 of Notolabrus celidotus. Classification (NCBI taxonomy): domain Eukaryota; kingdom Metazoa; phylum Chordata; class Actinopteri; order Labriformes; family Labridae; genus Notolabrus; species Notolabrus celidotus. Next base: position 29,974,352 of record NC_048280.1, on the reverse strand, counting down.
CTAGGAGGCAGGCTGTCTGTGTGACTACGTGCCTCCTGCCTGTTTAGCAGGACTTATCATAAACAACACTTAGTCACAAACACAGACCAATGTATAAACATCGATACACACTGTGAAGATCCGAAGCCACACATGAAACACAACACAAGACATTCAAAGTATTCATTTTCAAAACACAACGAAAAGCAACTTGTTTTATGAATGTTATGACTCTCAGACAAATTTTTCTGAGGATATAGGTTTGTCTTAAGATTCCATAACTGATCACCTCCATGTAGTAAGATACTTAATAGACTACAAGAAACGTTCCCCTTCTGACCTATGGGGCGCCTCAGGGATTATGTCTCAGTCCTCTCTAATTTGTTAGTGTACCATATACTGCCACGGTTTATCGTCATCAGTTTGATTTTTTTTGTATAAAATGTCATGATGATGACCCTTCACTTTATGTAACCCCGGGATCAATCCTTGGACCACTTCTTCTTTCTCTGTATATTAATGACATTGGAGATTAATTTAAAAATTGTAAATTTCATCTTTATGCAGATGATACCATGTTATACTACTGTGCACCTTCAAACATCGAGGCTCTTCTGCAGTAACAGACTGATTTTAACTCACTGCAACAAACTAAATATTTGTTTTTCTCCAGGGCAGAACACTGAACCACCTTGTCCACATTGAACGATGTAAACATTGAACGTGTGAAACAGCATTAGTATTTTGGTATTTGACTAGAGCAGGATCTCTCTTTAAGGTCCATATTTCAAATTGAATTGATAAACTAAGGCCTCAACTGTTTGTTTTTTTATAGAAATGACTACTGCCTATCAGAGAGGAATAGGAGAATCATTGTGCAGGCTACTATACTACTGCCAGTTTTGCACTATGGAGACACACTATATGCATGCAACTGCATTGAAACCATTGGATGCAATATATCACTTTGCTTTATCACAGATCACAGATTCACCATTGTGACCTACATTGCACCTGGACTGGTCCTTGTTGTGTCTTTGTAGAAAGAAGCACAGTATTTTGTTTATTTATAGGGAACTCTTAGGTTAACTCCCCCCTTACTACACATCAAACCATACAACCAGATCTCAAAACTGGATTACTTAAAAAAAAAAAAAGAAGGTTTAGAACTGAATGTGGAAAGACTGCTTTTGGTACTGCTGCTCCCATGATGTGGAATAACTTTCAAATGACAATTAAACTACCCTCTCTGATATCGTTTGATGTTTTTAAAGAGGCAGTGTCTGAGCTGCTTAATGAAAGTAGCTGCAATTGTTTTAAAACATGAAAGCATTTAGAACGGTTTGGGTCTGCAAATATGAATGTGTTGTTAATGTAGCTGTGACTTTTTAAAATTGTGTTTATATGTGGGTTTTTTTTAATTGTATTTAATTGTATTGCTGCAGGGCACCCCTGAAAAAGAGACCTTGGTTTCAGTGGGTCCTCCCTGGTAAAATAAAAGATGAATACTTTTTTTTTTATGTAACCAGAACTGGGCAGTGACAGGCAGAGACAGACTGTGAAACCAATAATCATCTTTACAACAAATAAAACTGCTCATTCGGAATAAACTCTCACACTCCTGATAACTTTTTATGCTGAGACTGTCCTGGAGGTTATCCAAGCAACAATTACACACTGTATTTTGCAGACCAGTAGTAGTTGGTAGCAAGATAACTTGTGTATGACTCATACTATCTGCAGTGATTAAATTTTTGCTTGCAATGCAAATTTAAAACAGCAACAAACACAACAAACACCCTCAGAGTTAAAAGTGTCCATGTGTTCATTTATTTTGGCACTACTACAATGTTGTAAGCACACTTTTGTACAAGTTAACCTCACTGAACAGCAGTCTTACAGTACAAGATATAAACACTACAATAAAAAAAATAAGATGGTCTCATGCTGAAGTCAGGTTATATTACAGACGCTTTTGTGGTCTGTCAGCCTCAAAAATCATTTCCCCCCTCTGGTGTTACAGTTTTTATCTCTGGGGGGGGTACGTCTCATTCCCCCCTATGGTAATATAATGCATTTCCTACCACCAGCAGATGGTGCCAACTGACCCGCCTCCTGACAAATGAACAAATATAAATATAAACAATATAGTTTAGGCTACTTTTTAAGTTTGCTAGCAACGTAACGCAAGTAGTCTACTGAAATGAAACTGCAACAAAGCATTTCCTAAATTTTTTCAGCAAAAATTGAACCGAAAAAGTCAAGAACAGATAATGCGAGGGTTAACGATATCCATCTGCCAGCATCTCCGGAGATTACACAGGTGGAAGATGCAGCTTTATGTTCACCTATGCCTCCGCCCTCCTCTCCCTACTGCCCAAGTTCGTAGGAGGTTGCGTCGAGCCAGCCCGCTCTGATCTATGGAGAGAGGAACGTGTATTGATCCAGCTTTCATTAACGGGATGATGGCTAAAACTGCGAAAAAGTTGAATGACAAAATTAGTGTAACACCGTAACTTGTTTAAGTATCTCTCCGGAACTGTTAAACTTCAACAGCGTTAACTAGAAACTTAATTTAATCATACTTAAGGGCTGTGGGGAAGAAAGACCGTGGGACAACTTCTGCTGTGCGTCATGATGCCTTTAATGACTCTTCATTAACGTAGGACAACAGCAAATCGAACTCATGTGACACCTTTACTTCAACTCAAAAGTCAAAACCATATCACCCTGAGCAACCTTAAAAAGGCAGTGCAATATATGAAATATACATCTTTTGAACTTCACTAAAGAACTTAGTGATACAAATAAAATTAAATGAAATAAGGGCTAGCCTATTTGGTGACACTTAAAATAAAATAGACCAAAATAAATCTCATCTTACACTGGCATGGCACTTAGAATAGTTTAGGGTTGGATGTTATAAAGTTGTTAATTTATTCTAAATGTTATAATTAAAGTTAGATACTTTAAGTTCATTATTCTAAGATTTTAAAAAATTAATATAATTCATGTTCTGACATCTATTGTACTTTTGTGATAACTGATTAGTAATGTGAATACATTAACTAATTAAAATACAGAATGGCTAGATATTAATGGGTTGGAGAGATGTGTAGGTTGTTTCAGAAAAAGGAATATTCGTTATAATTATTGTTCGCAAACTTACCAAAGTCGTGAACATTTTTTGGAGATCACCCCCCACCCCCTGTTTTTTTCACAAATCGCACCCTGAGTGTGACATAGTAAGCTACAATGAAGGTCATGTCTGTGACCCCTCACTATACCTCCAAACAGAAAGCCTTACACGTTTGATTTTCCTCTCTGCCTTCTACAATTTGTTCTGTCATGTCTGCAATGTTAACCAATGAGAGCACAGAGCACTCTGCACATGCCAAAGTCACGAGCATATACAAACAAAATGGTGAAGCAAAGCAAGATTGATGACTTTGGTGCTGAGAGATGGAGCTATGAGACAGAAGGAAAGTTTGTCGAGCTCAAGCAACACCCTGGCTTCCTTTGTGATGTGTCATCGAGGGACTATCATCACAGACTGAAAAAGGGAAATGATGGCATGAAATATATGATACACGTCAGTAGCCAGGTGGGTAACTGCTGTCAGTATTTGGTGTGTCGCCTGACCCAGGCCTTCTTCTTTCCAATTCTCCTGTCCTTCCAAGTCGATCGTGATAATTGGTTGGGTATCACTGTGGAGTATGTCATGTGTGTCGGTCAAGTCAAGGCACGATTTTATGGCTCTGTGATCGCTTCATCTGACACAGTGACGATCGTAACAGAACGAAAGATCCTGTAGTCTGACCTCAGCATTGCAAAGACCTCTGCCAGGATGTTAAGATTTGGCTGTTCAATGAAGCTTTAACTTTTTTTTTGCTTTACTCTCAGTTTCAGCACCACAGTAACACTATTTTATCAGACTAACTTTCCTCTTTTCACAAAACACTGTTATTTTAATTCTCTTCTTTGCTCCCCTTGATTTGAAAACATTAGATTTCCGGCCAGTAATGGAAGTAAAGGTGTGCATGCTGCTCATACACAGCTATAGAACCACTAATGTTAAGCAGTCCTCCATATCTCAACAGTCTCTGCTTCCATACAGCCAGTTTAGTAATGTGTTGACTTTTTGAGACCAGCTTGGTAGACGTTACCAACGACTGAACCGCTGCTCTTGCATTGCTTTGTGTACAACAACACAGCTCATGGACAAAAGTGCACAGAGCTGAAGTAATGGAAGTTGACAAGGACATCTAATGGTGAAGTTTTAGGGGCACAGTCTGTCTCACTACAAATGCTCTTAGAGCAAGTTGTCAAACCACACTGTACTTGGTGACAGTCTCTCATTTTCAAAATGTACTCTGAACTTGAGTTGAGTTAGGAAGTGAATCCTCAATCCTCTGAACAAACAGTGAGCAGCAAAATCACGCCATTGATAGTGGACCCTTCAGGAAGCTTATACTTAATAGCCCTAATATACTACAACTCCAATATCACCATTTGCTCAAGGGCTATAGAGGTCACTTCTGTTTAGGACCAAGTTGGCAGTGTCAAGCTTAATGCCTACTCCAAGTGGACTTGGCACAAACCTTCCTTTTTTTCCTGCTTTCCTGGGCCCAGGTTGCTTAAAGGCAGGTTAGGCAAGTTGTCCCTAACTTCCCTCTACCCAGAGTCGCTTTCCAGCTCCTCCTTGGAGATTCTGAGGTGTTCCCAGGTCAGACAGGAAATACATCCCTCCAATCAGTTCTGGGGTCTACTCTCAGCTGTGAAAGCCCAGAAAACTTCCAAAGGGAGTCACCAAAGAGACTTCCTTATCAGATGCGTGAAACACCTCAACCTCCTCCTGTTCATAGAGAGGAGTAGAGGCTATAGTTCAAGCCTTCTCTGGATGTCTGAGCTCCTGACCCTACCCCCCTAAGGCTCAGCCCAGCTACCCTTTGTAGGTAACTTATTTCAGCCATTTGATCATATGATCTCATTCTTTAGAACATAGATCATGAGGTAAATCAAAAGCTTTGCCTTCAGGCCCAGCTCTCTCTACACCACAATGGTATGGTACTATGTCTGCAGTGTTGCTGATGCTGCACTGACACAGCTATCAATTTTTCGATCTGTTTTACCGTCCTGTGTGAACAATACCCTGAGATACTTCAACTCATTCACTTAGGGTAAGGACTCACTCTCCAACCAGAGTAATCAATTTTTGTTTGGGTAATCGGCTATTTATTATTTGTGTATGGAAAATAAGACATAACCACTTTGACAATCATCCTAAACTTTTTAGAACTCTACATATTTGTTGTCCACCTTCCTGTCTACAGTCCAGACCTTACTGTAAAGGGTGTCTTGGAGTGAAATTTGATGCACATTTGTTTTATAAGAGGATAAGTCAATGGCAAAACTCTACTTCTGAACCAACCAATGGTCAGCTGACAGAGTAGTTTCCCAACTGCACGGGTGTAATGTTAAATTTCACAAACGTAGCACTCCCAAAACCCTGTACCAAGACTTTTTACAATGTGTTATTGGCCAAAACAAAAAAGTAGTTCATAGCTGCTGTTTGACTTACACCAGTTTGGGAATCATCTTCTGGGTCCCCCTTTGGTAGATGAAAATATTTAAAAACAATCTTCTCTGGAACCACCTCCACAAGACCTGTGTGTAAGTCAACACAATTTTTAAACTCAAGTTGTGGAATTTATCTCATCTGACATTTCAATTTAAAAATGTTCTGAAATCAAATCACATTTTCAAAAGGTCCAGATTCAATAAGTTTGACAGACAGTGACTCCCAAAGATAGCCAAGTTCTTTTTGCTGAGCTGTAACTATTTATGTTTGACTTTAGAGCTCACGCTAATACCATGAAAGAGCAGTCCATAAACACTCAGGATAATAGATCAAAAGAAGTGATGCTTTGGGATTAAATCAAATTAAGATACACATCAGGTTCAGCCAGATCCTGTGTACAATATTTCAATAAACTATTGTGTCTGCTGTCTAATTTCACACAGTTGCACTCATCTTTACAACCAAAGTAAACCCTGGTGACATAAACTTACTTCTTAGTCTAAACCATGCATGCTGCACAATTGTTTACCATCTGCTTCCTTCTTTTGTCACCCAGTGTTCAAGGTTTTCAAGCTTTGTTGTCCCCTCTGGTTATGTCTGAGGGATCGTTTTCAGCTAAACAGATTATAGTGAAAGGAATTAAACAGGCCCTTACTAAGTACAATTCAATACTACAATATTGTAAATAATGACTAAGTGAAACCAGGTTTGAAAGACAATGTCTCTTTAGCTTAGGCTGTGGGGGTAAGATATGGGTGTGTTTTTATCCCACAGTTTAAATTGGGAAGTTTAAAAGCTTATTAACTAAATGTAAAGTTTTACAACAAAGAGGATCAATACATGATTATTTCCATTTTGGCAAAATTATAAAGTTTAAACAATGTCCAAAGAAATCTGCAATGCCACATCATCCAGAGAACAAAAAGTCTGCTTTGTCTAATTATAAACTGACACAAATGATAAAAGAAAAAACTACAACTTGTGTTGTTCTCGTGTTGTTGAAGCAATATAACATTCATCTTTATCGAGCGTTAACACATTTAAAATGCTCATGTTTAGATTGCCTGTTAGAAAAAGAAGTTTATGCTGTTGATACATCTGAAATGGACTCTGCCTTTAATGCAAAGAAGACCACGCTTTTAAACCTGCCAATGTCATCATGGCTGTCCTCCATAATGAAGCATAATGAAAAGGAGGGTTTTGAACTGTTGCATCCCCCTATGAGCTGTAGACTCATCTTCCACAGTAATGGTGAGGTTAAAGACAACATAACATGGCAAATTGTTTAATTTAGAGAATACATTGGCCTTCCTCAGGACAGCCTTTCAGCATTAAGTTCCCACCTTAACACTAACTCATTTACCCTGCAAACAGTGTAACTTGGCTTTAGAGCCAATTATTCAACTGAGACAGCCAAGGTCAGCCGGTATTCATTTATCTTTTGGATAAAGGTAATGATATTGGAGCTGGGGTTCTTGACCTCATGGAAGCGTTTGACATTGTGAACAACAGAAGTCTAATGTCTAACTTTTGTACCTTGAATATTTCATCAGGCACACTTAGATGGGTAAATTAGCTTTTGTAAATTTGACTACAGCTGCATGAATAAGTTCCCCTCTTTTCTTCTACAGTTGACCCCCAAGGATTTCTCCCGGGCCCATTAAAGTCACATTACCCATCCATCTTTCTCTTCATTCATTGACTTACAACCGCTTATCTGATGTGTCACGGTGGCTGCAGGATAAGCAAGTGAGTACAAAAATTTTCTCCATCAGCAACATTTTTTTGCTGCTTCAGTGGATACCAGAGTGTCCCAGGTGAGAAATGTAATTGAAGTTGGATGTCTCTGGAAAACTCTTCATTTGGATGGTGCCTAAAATGCATCCTATTCAGATGCCAAACCCCACCTTACCTGGCTTCCTATGATGGAAAAGAGGGATGTCTGGACTCCTTCCCCATTCCCTAAACCTTAAGCTGAGCCCATGTCATCCTGTATTGCCAGCTTGTCGCAGTTACTTGCACTCCCTATCTAATTCTGTTGGTCGCCACCCAAGACTCATGACTGTAGGCCAAGTTTGGAAAGAAGATCCAGCACTCTCTTCATCCCAATTATTTTCAATCTCTGCATACCTGATGATGCACCAACCCACCTGTCAACATTGCCGTTCATGTTTCTCTTATTCTTGTTAAATCCTGAGAGACATTTGAAGTCTTTTGTAAGTCCTTATGTCCAAATCAACAACCTCTGGTCCCACTCTTAAAGATGAGGATCATCATTGTAGTCTGTAACTCTTCAGGCAGTCCCTTTCCTCTATATAAGACTGAAGAGCCATGTCAGAGATATCCAGTCTCTACAGCAGCTCCTCTAAACCTGCCACCTCTCTGCAGAAGACTTAACATCATATAAGAAGGTTTTCCATCTGCATGTCCTGATGCCAATATTTAAGAGGATTTATGAGGATGATACTGTAGTTTAAGTCTGTAGCAGTATGACAAGTTACGAATAAACTCCAACACTTCATGGTTCATGTGACAGCTTGGTTAAATCAATGTTATATGCAACTAACTGCGTTCCATCTTTAGTACGTTTTCACCAAGAGGCACAGCTTCAGGGTCAGGCTAGATGTGTTTCATTTGAGTACAGGATACAAGTTTTATTAGACTACAAATACAACATCATTTAAAGGAATTAGAAGTTCAACATTCTTTTGAGAATCAAGTAAAAGAGCCTTGTGAGCTTCTCCGTCTTTAAAAATGTCTTAGAAAACCAAGTTAATTTGAGATCAAATGCCAACACAGGCAGATAAGATGTGTGATGAATCATTTTCCAAATGAGCTCAGGTTGCAGTCTAGTGATACAATTCTAAAACCACAAGAGTTTTTACACTAACAAAAGCTCAAAATCCTTGACAAAAACCATATTCATCAGTCACAGCTGCCAAGAATTGATAAATTCCAACTTGTTCCATTTTCTAACCCTTCATTGTTAGAAATTAAACCTCGAAAATTGCTGGCTTTAAACTGCTTTTCTGTTACACAGTAATAATATACATACATTTAACTTTGTTGTAAGTTTATCAAAGTATACATCTCAACTATGTTTTTTCAGTGTCCTGTGTTATGTTGGTCTTATTGCATAGCTTAATTGGCAAGACTCTTAATTTGAAGTCCAGTGCCAGAACAAGTTCTGGGCACATGCTTTTGCAAGGAATGGGGTCTACAATGCAAATCTGAAGGGGTCTTCATTCATACCTTTGATTTTTAACACATGCAGCTTCCCTCCCTATGTCGGATATCACTGTATGGTGCTCTTTGAATACTTAGTTGAAATTCTGGATTTACAGTAACTTCATGCACATAGTATGACTGTTAGTTGAGTATATTCTGGTCATTACAACGCTGCCTCTAACATTAAGTCTCATACTCATACTTGCAATGTTTTGCAGCTCAAGTTTATAGATAATACCATGATGCTTTAATGATCTACTATCCGGATGTAGACAAGCGCAGATGGCATTAGCTTCAGCTAGGTTTGTCAGTATTTTGATCTAGATAATGGAGATACAGTTGCATGTAGGCTGTGTCAGGTGGAACTGAGATTCAACCAGAGCAATGGGGAACAAGCACCGACATGTGAACGTTAACCTGCAAGGCACACCAAAGGCTGGTAAGGCTAGCACTGGTAGCATAAGCCACTCTCTACAAACCAGTTTGATGTTGATTACCAGCCAACTTTGATCCCATTTAGCTCTGTCAAATAAATTAAGTGCAATTTTGACTGTTTTCTGAGTGTTTTCTTACCCTTAGACTCGTCAGATTTAAATTTCTGTTTAAACAACTGGAAAATTAGTTGCTTCTTTGTGAAATCCCTAGTTATGGCAGCTATACAATATGTCACCAATGACTGTTAATTGGCTCAACTGTAAGCAGATACTCTCCAAATGTAAGAGTTTAAAAAAGCATTTTCTTTTTTAATATTTTTTGTTATGTTTTATTTAGAGTATTAAGTATCTTTGTCAACATAAAAAAATATAAAAACAACATGAAAAACTTTTCAGTCTGAATTATACTGCACTTAAACCACTCTAAGCTTTGTCAGCCCTGGCTATCAGTCAGTCAGTCTGTGAACTGTGATGTGAACTTGTGAACTGTCTGTTACCTATCACTGTACTGCAAAGTACAGATCTGTCTCTGTTCCATTGTCTGTATGCTTTTGATGTTTCAGTTCGTCTCTAGCAAGGCTGCTCATTATTTTAATGCTTTTTCATATTTAAAGCTCCTGTGAGGAATTTCTAGCCATTAATGAAACAGACTGAAATTAATACTGCTGACTGTATTAAAGGTATGCAGAGCATCACAGACAAGGATGAATATTTCAGTATAGTTATTTTTTGTATATGCCTATCACCCTACGAGTTGAGAAGGATGAGACTTCTTGTCCGAAAACATTCTGTGCACATGTAAAGGGCAAGATCATTGAATAATTAATCATCCTGATTTGTCCACAGGGGGCGCCATAATCAATTTAGAATCTTGTAGAAGACCGGTTCATCTAGTCTAACCCAATCATTGATGGAAATGTTCAGTGTGATGTGAATAAAAACAAATAAGCTGGCTAATGTTTGATCAGTGGGAAAAGTCACAGAGCAGGATGGAGCAAATAGATTCCCTTCAGGGTGGACAAGACTTCGACATGAAGTGGAGGGGTCTTGTGTCCCCCTATCGGCATTCTATTTCCTATAACCACCCGCTAGCAATACATTATCCCCTACTTGTTACTTCTTTATTCAGGTGCATGTTGTTCTATATGTCTCTGTGCTACATTTCTTAATGGTAAGTAAAACATCTCTTTTTTATAGTTTCACCTGAGCATGTTTTTTTGTTTTAGAGGGTGTACAGATGAAAAAGACCTCTCAGCTAAGTGTGGCACATTCCCAGCAATGTTTTTTAAAGTTATATTTTGGGGAATTTTTCCCTTTACTGGATAGGACAGCTGGAGAGTGACAGGAAATGTGGGGAACAGAGAGTGGGGCAAGACATGCAGCAAATGGTTGAGGTCAGAAGTCCAACCTGCAGCCGCTGAGACAAGGAATATAGCCTCTGTATATGGGGCACGCGCTTAGACTGCTAGGCCAACAGTGCCCCATTCCCAGCAATGTGGATTCATTAGTACTCATCTCATGAAATGGACCAGTTTCTAAATACAGTTAATGGCATTATGTTCGACAAATATCCCCTCACACCGTATTCACTTTTTGTGATGACAAAAGTTAAGTAAGCACCAATAACACAGAAGACTTTAAAGATTTAACTACGGAATCTGTAAATCACTTTCCATTCAGTCTTACCTGAATGACTCTTATTAGCCAGGGGACCAATATCATCTAATCTCAAAGAAACATTATTGACATAGTGTAAACCATCTTATGTATTATTTATATCTACACAGGGGAGGATAAATGGGCTTGACAGACAACACTATCGTCTGATTTAAAATTTGCATTCATGTTGAAAAATCACGTCACATACAAAGAGCCATTATTGCAAAGCAAAATGAGAGTAATGCTGTGAGTGTCCATCATATTTCCAACACACCAACCAGAGCATTTTCATACAAAACAGCTTCACACTTGACACTTCAGAGTGAGGAGTTATGTATTCTCCACCAGCCTCCTCTTTTCATGCTCAAAGGTAGTGAAGGATAATGGAAACTTTTGAATGCTTGAATGTTGAAAGTAACTCTCATAGGGGTTCAGCACCCACTCTGGGGTGTTAAATCAGAAACATTATGTTTCTTTCAATAGTGCTGAAATAATTAGAACCAAGCCCAAAACTTGAACACCTGACTCTAAATGAAATACCAACTTTCACATAACATCAACCAAATGAGACTGTGGTGCAGGTGGCCAGGACTGTTTAGTCTTTCATATCTACTAATGTCACTGAACAATTTCAAACAGCTCTTTAAGAGGTAAAGCTGTAAATAATCCCTTGCATTTCTTTCAGAGTTCAAGGTGGTTCAGCTCACAGATGGCAGAAGGCGAGAACTTTATTCAGTGTCAGACCGCTGAGCAATTACAGTAGTTTAAAACCACCCAGCCTCATTGTGTATTGAACTCACAGAGTCAAATTAGCCATACTGTTAACATTTTAACAACCTATCATTTCAAGGAAGCCAAGCTGTATGACACCACAAAGGATATTCGATAACAAGTTAATGGAAATCTGTCCTAATCCTAGAAACCAAGAATATAAATAAATTACCAGGAAATATGAATTCAGGAGCCAGATTTGATAAGAGGTTACATCAACAAATGTCAGATAAAAATGCAGATCAGACCAGACAGAGGGTTCGTCAAACACATCTGACACTTCACACCCACTTCACATTGAATTTCAATGCTTCCTCCAGACAGGTGCTGGAGCACTCCTACCCACTGAGAACCTGTTTGATTGATTTGGGATTTCTTGACTCATGCGGTGTTGTCAGCTGGGACTGTGTTTGAGCATACTTCTCTTTTTTGAACCACATCTTTATGTTCAGCAGTCTTTTTTTAACAGAATATTTACTATCCTTTAAGGTTTCTGAGGACAATTTAAGTGTCAGACTCTATTTTGACATATGGTAAAAAACTATAGTATGCTTTTTGATTCCCCTGGGTCCTTTTCTCCCACTAAAATAAGCTGATAATCATGTCAAGTGTGTCTTTTACAGACTGTGGTAATGTGATAAACACTTTAATGCAGTTAGGTTCTCCTGTTCATTGCAGCATCTAATTTCCTCCTTGTCAAAACACTCCTGCTGGTCTCGAGTTCAACAAAACTGCTAAAGCTAATGAGAGATGACATATAACCCCTGTTTCAGCTTCTCAACATTGATTGTCCTTTGAAGTCAGGATACATTTTCCAACTGCTTTAATCACCTACAAATTCTTAATATGACATGGCACGTTGTTGTAGACTGTGCAGCTTAGATCCTCACCCATCCATAATTTTAAACTGAGAGCTCCAGTTATCTTTCAGCTCAGCCAATTCAGATGAGTTATAAAAGAAGAGGTCTTAAAATGTTTCTGTTATCGCTGGCTTCTCCAATTCAACCGTGATTATTATTTTTTTGGGCACTGATGATTCATCGTTCTACCTGTCATTTCAGTTACTTTTCCTATTAAAATACACTATTTTTATTGGCTTTCTCTGTTGCTCCGTCATGATTGATATGTTTTGTTTCGAGGAAACCATTTGATATCCCTTTAGTACCTTTTTTTCTTTCTAACTGAACTTTTTAGTCGCATCTCTGTTACGTAAAAACACAACTATGTCAAACAGTTGTGTTAACGTTCATTAAGAAAAATAATTAGGCAAGCAAAGCAATTTATTTTTATTTTTGGGACTTGAGAACTTCTTTGTAGTCGTTGTCAAATGGCAGCATCTACAGTTCAGGGTTGGCATGCTCTAATTAAAAATTAACAGATAAATGATTAATGATCATGCACTGTCATACAGCATCTCATTGACAACCTGCAGCATGAGGAAGAGGGGGAGGGAAAGAGACTATTAATATGATCATTCATGAGTATTTCCAGGCAGGTTGGCCAATGTTGAAACATTTCATTGTATGTTTTATTTGTTGTTAAAATTTAAATATACCATATGATATCCCATGAGTATAGGATAAAAGATGTTGTCTTTGCTTCTGGTCCAGTTGGATTTTAATCCTCTTACCCCCTGTACAAGGTTATCTTTTTTTACCATCTTTCTCAGACAGAAGTTGAAGTTATGTTTCCGCTCATTCATACTAATTGCAAATCAATGGAGAAGCGTTTCCCTGTTGTTTTGATGAGCCTACAGGTACATCAGCTTTCTGTGCTGCCAATCAGTAAATGTGACATGTGGCGTTTGGCTGAAGGCACAAAAAAATCAGGGGCTTCACTGCACCATCCTAAATTTGGACCAACATGGTTAGTTATATTTAAAAAAAATTCCCATCAAATATTTCGGCTGATGATATCTATTTAGCCGGTGAATAACCGCTAATGTAAGCTCTGATCTGCACTTTACCAAAAGTCCTACACTGAGATGCTATGTTACAGATATGTTAACCTTCAAACCCCTTTAACCAGTAATTTCAGTTTCACAGATCAAACTTGATGTTTTGGATTGACACTGCTGATGGCTTAATCTCTGGTAATTCACAGCAAACGGTTAATAAACAACAACAAGTTGGACTAGAGAACTGTTTCCTCTTGAAACTTAATTTTGCCAAAGTGGAGCAGCTTCTGATGCAACATTCAAGCAGCCATGGGACATTCAAATCCAACACAACCCCAGCACGGTGATGAGAATATGCACAGTGTGAGCATATTCAGGCATTGTGGGTTCACTCCAGTGCCTGCCAAACATAAGCAGTATGTTACTGATGAATTATGAAGGAAGTCCCCAGACTTGAAGTGTTAGATTTCTCTTTCCATTTGTCTCGCTTCTCTTTCTCATCCTTCTATCTTCCAATTTATCGAGTTAACACAGAATTAATTGATCACTTGCCGAAACAAACAAAAAGACCAATTAATCTGTATTGGTCCAGGCTTTGTGTTCCACAGCTCCATTACACGCCCAGGAGTCTCCAGAGAGGAGCATCAAGACCTTGCAGAAACATAATAATGGCTGTAGATAATACCAGCCAGGTCCTGAGAGGGACATGCTGTTTGTTCTGCTGTTATTAGTCCCCCAAAATAAGAAGGGGATGTTTTTTTTCCTGTCCTACAAAGAGAAGAAGACAGTGATTATGATGGAGAGGGTGTAAAGATGCCAGGGGAAGAGAAATTTGAAGGTGTTAAAAAAGTGATGGAATAATCTTGCTCTTGGTCTTCTATATCCTCATCTTCCCACTCACAGCTGCCGACACTGAAGGAACAGAACATGTTGTGCTGAGAAGTGATATTTCAAATTCATCTCGACTGATGCTACAGCAGTAGAGAACTTCTAACTTTTTGAACATTAAGATAACTCTGGAAAAATATATCAAGCTGCACTATTCTTGCTTCTACTCTGCTGGGAGTTGGACAAGTTTTCCTTGGTCTGATAAATGATCTGTAAGCTCCAGCACATCTGTCTCCTGTGTGTCTGATAGACCTTTGTTCATTAGTTACAGTCTATACTTCTTTTTAAGGAAGGTGGTCGTGCAGGTTACGTATATGACGTTGTCTGGCAGGTTTGTTGGGGAGGTATCTCTCACTCTTGATTCCACAGCAAGCGTGTTCGCCAAGCTCCATGAGCGCTCCACACTCTGGAGCTGATCTGTGCCCACTCTCGTCAATACCTGTGTTTCCCTAGAATGCGTCTCAACTCCATTTGAAGATCAATCAATCAACTAATCTTTATTTGTATAGCCTCAAATCACAACAAAAGTGCACCAGAAGGATGTCACTTGAGACATCAAAAAAGGCAGTGACCCACTCAAAGTTTTTCATAGATATTTTTACCACTTTTGAAAAAGTTTGGATTAAAAAAACTTTCAAATTGTTACTGAAACTAATAAATACTTCCTAACTTAATTTATAGTCAAATAAAGTTGAAAATGTGTGTATCAAAATTGATACAGCAGATAAATAAGGCAATTTATTTGGAGATCTGTCAATCATAATTTTTTTAATTTCATACATTATGCATGAAACAACATACAGTATTTTTATTATTTAAGAACATGTTTGCATGACATAATAAGGTATATTTAGAGTAGAAATTGAGGTATTTTTTACGTATATTGTATGTGTATATATGCAACCGGCTGTATCATGATGATTGATGACTAGTTTAGTGTTGCCATGGCTCCCTAGTAAATAATTGTCTTTAGCTCATTGACTTTTTCAACAATTCAGAGAAGAAATAAACAATAAATTGTATTTTTTTGCTGTGTAGTAGATGCAAAATAGGTATGACGTTGTCGTGCAATATGGCAAAAAATAATTTCCAAGTTTGATATTACTTTGGGAAAAATTTGATTGAAACTCAAAGTTCAATAGGCTAAACATTTTGTTTTTATGTTTTACTTTGAGCAAAAAATATGCAGCAAAATGATTTATCAAATATGGTACAAGTAAAACTCATATGAAAACTGCTATTTAATCTATTTTTTCATTATCTGCCAGAAGGTCATATAAACAATCAATTTTCAAAGAACTATAATTTTCTGGCAATTATTTGATGGTTCAGGCTTTAAATATAACAGTGTTGCTTAAGTTAAGTGTGAGATTATTTTTCCAGCCTTGGAGCACGAAACCTAATCTTTTTTCTACAAACTAGTATGATAATTACATTAATGATTAACTTTTGGCTCAAACTAACCACTACTAGTTGAGAAGGGGAATCTTCAGTCAGAAGCGGAAGTAGTTTATCTATAATATCTGCTTTATATTTTCCCCATTTCATCTTCATCACCATCATTTTTCATTCCCTTCACCACCGTTTCTTTACATTTCCTCATCTTTTCTCTTCTGTTTGTCATCATCAATCAACCATGCCCTGCAGTCTCATGTTATTCCCTCTCCATATCATCTCCTCTTCTTCCATTATAGTACTTCATCCTCCTCTTCTCTATCATCACCTCCACTCCCGCCATCACAGAAATAATACTCTGCTCTCATTCCTACTTAACCACTCCTCTCACAGTTTCTCTGCATCCTCTCAT
Organism: Notolabrus celidotus; assembly: GCF_009762535.1. NCBI lineage: Eukaryota > Metazoa > Chordata > Actinopteri > Labriformes > Labridae > Notolabrus > Notolabrus celidotus. Next base: position 29,958,108 of record NC_048280.1, on the reverse strand, counting down.
ACTCCTCGTCTCTCGTCACTGACATCGACCCCTGGCTCTGTTCCTTGTCTTCATCTTTCTCATCATCCCCCTCATCATCTCCCCTGCATCCCCATGGTGCAGTATTTGTATGTGTTGGATGTACTGTACTCTATAAAAGCCGTATGCTAATGCAGCAGAAGGCTGCTGAGCATTACGGCGAGTGGACCAATTTCAGGAGTGCTTGGCCACGTTTTATTACAGCTCATAAGCCCAAGGTCAGCCGCATAAGATGAAGAGGCAACAACGTCCCGTGCAGCACTCGAATCATTTATCACCCTGCTCCCGTCTGCTCTGCCTCTCTTTTCTGTTTCCTCTCGTTCATGTTTAAACCCAGTCCACATGCTGATCCCTACAATGTAATTTATGTCTCACCCTCTTTATCTTGGCATGCTCTCTCCAGCCTCTCTTCACATTCTGCTTTATCTCTGTATCTCTCTCTTCAGTGTCTTTAACCAGTTATCATTTTCCACCACTCCAAACTATCTACATATTGTATGTTGACTTGATCTGCTTCATTTTCCTTTATTACAACATATGAAGAAGCCATTATTCCAGATTTCAATGAGTGCGTAGTAATGATGCGTTTCAAGGCTTTCAACAACATGCCATACAACAGTGTCAGTACAGATTCTCTATCTACTCAGTTATTGCAAAGATTACATATAGACCACGATGCAATAGGTGTATGACCTTACATATAGGTAATCAGGGGTGAAAAAAGTAGCCACAGTCTTTGCTCAGACACTTGTGAGTTTGTACTTCTTTCCCTTTTACTCCAGGGAACTTCAGTACGAGACTCAGGCTGACTTCAGAGTACAAAAGTCGCCCTCTAAAGAACATTTCCACTCTTGTGGCTGCTTCTATGAAAAACTAACTTCAATTCAACTCATATTTGGTGGACCATCAACCCTGAATATCCCTAGCTTCTTGACCTTAAATTTTCAAAAGAATATACTTAAAATAATTAACATAACCTTTATTCCAGTGTTTACAAATTGAATCAGGAACAACTTGGTGCCCTAAATGTCCTTCGCTGCTGTCTGTGTCATGCTTGATACCATTTTTGATACACCTTCTCCCTACATTTTTAGGTGTCCCATACTTGTCTGTGTTAACTGGATATATCTTCGACTGATATCAATACTGAATGGCAGTGATCTAGGGGCCCTCAGATGGCACTGCTTTAAAAACAGACATGACTCTGTAGTGGAAATCATTGCATGGGCTTAAAATCTCCTTAGAAAACCATTGTTTGTGCACCGAGATTATCGCTGCATCTACAAATGCACATTAAGTACCATGCAATGAAGAGACCATGTATAAACATAAAGGCTGGTGACTTCTCTGAGCCCAAGCCCATTTAAGGTGGACTGAGGCAAAGTGGAAAACTGCCCACTGGTCTGATTACTTAAAGTTTGTCATTTGTTTTTGAAATCATGGACACTGCATCCTCTGCTCTAAAGAGGGGAAGAACCATTTTCAACACTCAGTTTAAAAGCCAGCATGATGGTATGGGTATTGCATAAACGCTCATGGCATGGGTAGCATACACATCTGTAAAGGCTCCATTGATGCTGAACAGTACATACAGGGTTTGGAGCAAAATATGATGCCATCCAAACACAGCCTTTTTCAGGGAGGACCTGGCATATAAACCACATTCTTACATATTACAACAGCATGGCTCCGTTGTAGAAGAGTCTGGGTGCTAAACTGGCCTGCCTGCAGTCCCCACTACCCACTCACTGAAAACATTTGGTGCATCATGAAACAAAAATACAACAAAGCAGACCCCAATCTGTTGGGCAGCTGGAATCCAAACTCCAGAAACTGGTCTCCTTGTGTCCCCAAAGGTTTTGTAAATAGAAGAGGTGATGTAACCCAATGGTAAACATGCCCCTGTCATAACTTTTTTGAAGTCTCACACTGGCATCATAGTTGAAATTAACTTTTTAAATTCAACATTTGATTTGTTGTCTTTGTTCTGTTTTCAATGACATGTTGGGTTCAAATGATTTGTAAATCATCATATTTTCTTTTTATAATCTGTTAAAGTAGTTTGAGTTATATAGCATCACAGCCTCAGACTCTGCTTCACTCATCATCTTTAAACCAAAACAATTCACTGAACCACCAGTTGGTGATAATTCTTATTGAGTTTAACAACAAGAGTGACATTTTCATGTGAGGTAAACTTTAGTGTTCAAAACCATTGTTTACACTTAAATGAGTGCAGCTTTTTGTTTACTTCAGACTGCCATCACATACAAAATCCCTTTCTGTGACTGCTCTGGTGTAAAGAGTATACACTGTGTGTGTGTGTGTGTGTGTGTGTGTGTGTGTGTGTGTGTGTGTGTGTGTGTGTGTGTGTGTGTGTTTCATTTCCTTGGATTACTTTTGATATGTGACACTGAACTGAAAGAGCTTGGCACTCAATGTGCGACACAGAAGGTGAGAGCAACAGAAAGAAAGATACTAGACAGGGAGGGAGAGGGGGTGAGAGAAGGGGAGAGGGAGTGCTGACATGTCTTTTGGCCAGGTGCCATTTCTTCTTTTTCAGGAGGTCATTTGGAAGCTCATCTGCTAAATGGGCGCTTCGATTCTTCGGCTCCAGTCGCCTCGTTATTATTATTATTGTCACGGCTAAAGCTCAGGCATAATAGCTTGTAGCCTCTGCTGCTAAATGACTTAACACAGGTGGGAACATTTGCTCGTATGACCCCCAATCTTCTCCACCTTCATTTGTTGTCCTCTTCTTCCTTTGTCTATACTGTTGAATAAAAAAAATATGTTTTCAAATGTATGTCTTTTTGAACATCAAAAGTATTCAGCTTTCTGAGCAAGTAGTTTGAGAAAGGGTGCCCAAGATTTTTTTCAGACCACATACAGGCTAATCAGTTCAGAGTATATACAGATCAGTTGTTGTTTAAGCTCATGAGAAATATTTCATAGTTACCTGAATGCTGTTTCAGTGTTGTAGTCTTCAAGTTCATGTCCCAGACTTGAGTTCTGATTTTGAGGACTCATGTCTTGATCTCAACAACTGAAGACTGGGTATTGAACTCAGATTCAAGCTTTGACTCAATTAGGACTCAGATGATCAGGACTTTAAAATTATGTATTGATAAAGATTTACTCTTTCTGTTTTTTTATTTTATTTCAATGTTTTGTTTGGTGATAGGGCTGCCATATGTGTGCACCTGCATGTGGCGTTCATGTGCTGTCTTATTTAGCAACAGCTGTTGCCAGTGTGTCCCTTACAGCAAATGCAAGCAAAAGCAGCGCCACATGTTTGGGATGTAAAAGAACCACCAGATAGAAAACAGGGAAGCTCAAACTTTTACATTCCAACATCTGATCAGGCTGAACCCAGAAAGTAAGTTAGACGCTACAGTTGGCCTACTTGGACTGTTGGTTCATTGATGTAAGCCAGCTAACGGTAAAGTTAGCAACGTAAGTGACTCAACAATGTTGTTTTGTCAGTTAAAATTTGGTATTACAGCAGGTGGGTTATTGGTATTTAGGAATTTATTTATCCCACCACAGCAGAAACAGTGACTCCCCTTATAATACACAAAAAATGATGATTTGGATTGGGACTCAGGTGATGGGGACTTGGAGGAGGTAGTTATACCATATCACGTAAGGCCAAATTCCACTGAATCCACATCCGTCACGGCGCCGGATCTGATAGGTTTCTATTCTAGTCAATGTGTTAACTCCCACTAGATCCGCTCCATTGTGTTCCGGCTGCGTCTCTGATCCGGATCAGATACATGACTTCTATTTGATGCTGGAGCACGACATACGTATAAATCTCAACAGAGAAGGTTGAGCAGGATAGGAAGTCAAGCACCAAAACAAAATTAAAATATCCGGTTAGAATAAAACACACCAGATCGTTTTTCACTCAACTACAACAAAAAACATCATGATGATCGAAGCCAGGTTTGGAGTCATGAGGTCAGAGGTTTTCAGGGGCAGATAAAGACAACATGGATAAGCAGAGGAGTTGGATATTTACTACTGCAGTAATTACAGATGGTCCTGCTCCATGCTGAGTTCTGAAATCGCAACTGGTAGGTATTGAGAAAGCACAGGGAACCTGGAAGTCCTAGGTTAGGTGCAAGCCTTCACACTTACTCCATACCTCACTGTACTTTTACAAAACAATGTTTCGTCATCTGGTCTTGGTCTGAAACACTGTATTATGAAAGCCTGCTGTGGTATGGAATATATTTGCCTTCTCACCCAGGTCGTTATTGCAAATGAGAATTGGTTCACAATTAACTCACCTGGTTAAATAAAGGTTAAATAAATAAATGTAAGGGCTTGTCGTCTCTTTCTCACTGACTAGGAAAAAACAAGATGTGTCCACAAATGTATTTGTAAGTCTTTTCACAAAGATCCCAATTGATATTGAATTTCCAGAAACAAAAGAAAAAGCTTCCTCTCCTCATTGTCCTGTTTTTGTCAGCAAAAAGTGACACAGTGAATCAGGTTCAAGGGATTAACACAGGTTGTGGTCACAAAGGATATTCTTTCCCATTAATTTCTTCAATGGAGGGGAAAAGATCCATTCATCTCCAGATTAAATTGACCATGTCTGAATATGTTTTTTATTCCAACTTTCTAAATCAAAATTATCGACTGAAATAGATTTTCTCAGCACAGGAGAGCATTCAGCCTGCAAAATATGCTCGGCCAAATCATCACTCTTCTGAGTCTCAGTTGGTTACACCTTCATTCTGTCCCCATTCTGCTCCGTGTAATGACTTTTTGCTGTGTTTTTGACATTTTCTTTCCCCTGCATCTTCATCCCGATTTGGCATTTCTTCTATTCAACCATTCCTTTTCATTTCACTGTCCCTTTCCTTCTCTTTGTCATCATCAGGGCAACGTGACCTGGTCTGATGTATTTCCTTCACCTCAATGTCTCCTTACTCTTCCCTCCTCACGTTTGGGTTATTTTTATAAATCATCCATTCGTCTCAGAGCCATTGGAAGACAACTTAACAACCTTAACATACCTATCTGTTCAAATCAGTTTTACATGGCACTTTCAGATGTAATCATTTAATAAAGAAAACTCCAGTGGAGAAGAGAGCCACAAAGTGAACATTCGGACTGAAAACAGCTCTGTATAAAATACAACCCAGGGTCTTCAGTTTGAGTTATGGTTCCTTGAGATTGAAGAACGACCAGACACTGAACATCTGCACAGAGGTTTTAAATTACTTTGGGGAAGGATTCACAATTCTATGTATTATACGTTTATCATTGCTGTGACATTTTTACGTTCTTTTATCGAAATGCTGTCAGCCGCAGTGCAGAAAAATAAATGTTAGGTGTGGCACTGGATTTTGGAAAGGAGAGTAAAATATTGAAGCAATGGTCTCAAAAAAACCTTACCTACCTGTATTCTATCTATTTAACATTACATCATTATTCCTGCTAAACACAGCGGTCAGCAGAGGGCACTCTATGCATAGGGAATCAGTTGCAGACACAGCAAGTGTTCAGTGCATCGTGTGTGAGTTCAAGGATTACCAAAAGAGAAAGCCTTCCTGATCTAATCTGTATTCCTCTGTTTCACAGGTAAACTGTCTAAAAACATTGTACCATATTGCAGAGATAAAGAGCATTAGGAAGTTGCTTAGAGCCTATGATAACGGCTGCCTCGCTCTGGTGATTAAAATGGTTGATGCTGATATAAACAGGCCTGAACTCTGGTCCTCTTATCTACTTAATGTACTTAAAGTCAGTTCAATGCATGAGTCATTAACAGACTGTTGAACTTAGAAAATGTAAAGGAAAGTTTAGCAACTGTTGAGCTGTGTGCTACTGTCAGGTGGACTAGAAAACTAAATGCTAATGATTCCAATATTGATGTTAATACTAGTAAGCTAATGTAAATGCTACAACTAGTTAAGTTTGTGTCGTTGCTGGAAACACACAGAGACAAAGGGATTTCTGCTTTCAAAATAAGAGTACCCACAGTCCTATGTATTACTCTTTTATGTTATTTCCTGTACATTGTTTTAGATAATTGAAGTGACAGATAACTTAAGTTAAAATATGTGAGCACACATGCACTATCATTTATTTAAAAGAGTGAAAAACACAAGTTCATATACTTATACAGATGATTAAAATGTTTAACACTTATCTGCTACTTATCTGGTGTTTTCATGTTAACCGCAGTGGTTCAGTAACTCTCTGTATTAACTGGAAAGAGTAAAACATTTTTACAGCTTACATGTTACTTACCTGTAATCAGTATGTTAAATCAGGGTTGCAAACTTTGAGTGTCTGGCTGGAGTGAGATTTTTATGACACAGACTTATCACATACACTTGCATTTAACCACAAGCACTTATTTTGATCACACATGGATTTAACATGAAAATGGACAGTGGTGTGCTGAGGCTGTTTGAGGGACAGGGGTGAGAAAAATGGAATAGCACTTCCTTTCAAACCTGATACTCAAAGTTTAAGATTAACTTAAATGTATCAAGGCAGAGAAAAAAGAGGGGGATCTGGGGGTCCTCTCCCAGGAAATTTGGAGTATCTGAAACTTAATTCTGTATATTTATATGACAATTTGTGCTGGAAATTAAATAATTGAAAGGAAAACTCAAAAGTATTACTTAAATAACGAAAAAATGTATTCCAATCACTGGAAAAAGCTTACATTCTAGTAAAATGCGAAGTTATTTTTAATTTCTCTCTAAAACAAAGGAGTTCAATTTAAATCAGAGGTTGAAAAAAAACAAAAAAAAAAAAAACGATTAAACACTTCAATCACTTTTTGGGGTGTTGAACTGGACTCCAAAATCTGTGTCAATCAGGGGTCCCAATCAGTCAGGTAGATATTAGAGCAATAGCTTAGCTAAAATAAGGGATGCTTTGCAGCCTTCTCATTTTTACTACAGTAATCAGGCCAAAGCAAATTCAATGTGTCAATATTGTACAGCCTGTATTTGTCAGCTACCACACAATTGTATTTCTTTTCACGTCGCTCTGAACAAGTTTAGGTCATGTATCAAACAAACCACCTTAAATGTCAAAACCATGACTGACCGTTGTGTCGTTTTTGATAGTTTTAGGTTAATTTTCTCTGATAGAAGTTAATCAGAGTCAGAGCAGAGCAGATCAGAATCATGTTAAAGCAGCTGGCTGATCAACACGGAGATGAAACTATGCACAGCACAGATTTTTTATGGTGTAGGGTTTTGGTATGAGATTTGTTTTGGCAGAGAGGAGCGTGAGACCGACGGTGAAAGCGCGTGTCACATGCCAGTGGCGTGAGAGTTGGAAACCCTGGTGAAGCTATGTAACAGCCACTCACCTGGTGTTTACCTGCATGTCCTGTGACAGAGATTTAAGCTAGGTATTTATTTCCCTAAAAATATGCAGAAGGACTCGAGCTTGTACCTTGTAAATTGAGATACAGATGGGACTTTGTATTCAGGTCATTTTGTTATGATTTGTCATAACTGTTTATGATGTAACAGAATGAGGTTATAAACTCATGAAACTGCACAGCAGAGAAAGTGTTTAGTATGTGGTGAGTTCAGTAAAAAATCGCTCCTTGTATTCTTCTCTTTCTAACACATTTCTCAACAAATTAAATGTGTTGCACCAGAGTGAGCTTTGTGTTATTCTTAGTCCATAACATATATGAAAAAAAATAATTATCAGGATATAATGTATGTTGGTGGACACAGTGTCTTTCTAGAGAGCCGATCACAGTCCAAGTATGGAAGGGAAGCTAAAAGGAAATGCAATGAGATATTTACCTGTCTTAGCTTACATTTACTCCAAAGCACCATCACACATGAACTTTCTTTTATAGATAATGACTGTTTATGGTTTGATATAATTTCAACATGTATAAGGACATTTCAACACTACCTACACAGTTGTGGAGAACATACTTCTTAAACCTGAGGGGAGTAGGGACACCCAGCCTAGCATCACCCTGCCCACTCACTTAATTTTTCAAGACCGTAATCTGTTGCATCACACATGGCCTCACGTCAACTTCGTGTAAGCCTTTTTCTGGGGGGCTGTCAGGAAATCTCCACAAAAACATGGTGCTAATAAACAGGGGCATTTTTGTTCATGTATGCAACCACCTTGGTAAATGTTGGGAAAGTTTTGGTCATGTAGTGTGGGAGTGAAGGGGGCACAAGTTGCTTAAAGTAAGGAGTAAATCAAACAAGGCCAAGCCGGGCACCAGTGTGAGGGATTCTGCAGAGAGACAGTCTCCCTCTCACTGGGAGACTGGAGAGGCTTGTTGTTATGACCAGCCGTGGCACCACAGGAGGCACATTTTTTACTCTGCCCCCCCACAAGCACACACAAACACACATCACCTCTACACAAACACACATACACACATATCCACTTCAAACACATGCAGCCTTACTAATATACCTCTCAGATCTACACTCCTCCTCCCCTGTGTCGCCACCTCTGGCGATGCCCAGTCTTGTTATCTCTCCATGTACCTCGCCCTGTCTCCCCCCTCCTCCCTCTCCCCCTTCTCCAGCATCCCTCAGAGACACAAGCTCTCGTTTGATGGCACAGCTTGGGACCAACCACACCAGAGCACTGGGGCTCATACCGATAAAGCTGGTCTATCTAGGCCACAGCGGGCACACACACGCTCGCACACTCATCAAGTTCTCTCTAATTAGAATTCACTGATACCGTAGGTTTTTCAGGCGAGGGGAAAGAGCACCTCGAAGGAAAGCCTTCTATAGATAGAGCGAGAAGAATGTCTAATTAAGGTCTCATTCTCATTCTTCTCCCACTTTGATTGCATTGCATCTTCCTCTCCCCCTCATTCTCTCCAATTATAAAACCTGTGCTGGCCTTTCTTTGGTTCACGTGGGCCAGGGGTTTTATCTTACCAGCACAGGGGAGTGAGGAGACTGACAACAACAATGGTCCAAGGTCTGTGGGGCCAAATGTGTGGGCAGACAAGGGGCATTTGTTTTTCTGTTTGTGTGAGAGAATCAGGGGTGCAAATGACAGGGTTGAATGTTTAACAGCTGTATTCTATAAAGGGTTGCATTTTACAAAATGCATTTATGCATGCACATATGTCAGTGTCCATAATCAGCTGCTGAAACTATAGCAACCACAGCTAGGCAATATATGAGCTAGCAAAGGATGACACCGTTGAGACATTATGCTAAAACTGACACAAGCAAACACAAACACAACAAGCACAAAGACTGGAAACAAGTTCACATACCTGCAGACAGATAGCTCAAAAGCTTAGCAGCTCAACAGCAGACACCACTTAGGAGACTGTTGCAACAAGCCAACTCTTCAGACCAAGCGGCAACCTCTGGCCGCGAGAATTGAAGCCAATGAGGAAGTGTTAAAAACTGCAGTTCATCAAGTGTCCACTTGAGGCTGGCTCTGGAAGTACCGGAAACCACACACACACACAAATTCAAAAAAGTCGTTCTTTACAGCAGAAACAAACATGTGTACAGCCTGGTACAAAAACGAGTGTAGTCTGGATAGCTCATTTCTCAAACAAAACACACTGTACAGGGGGTGAATTTGTTTCTAACGCAGCAATTTCGAAGATTAAGATTAAAAGTTTTCCATTATGAGAGGCACAGCTGACTTGATTGACAGGCGGGAACACTGTAGCTGTTGGCAAGGAGGCTCAAAGCCCGCCTCTTTACCTCGACAGAAGTTAGGTTGACTTCAGCATATCCAATTTGGCTTGCCGACAATTGGCTTCAAAACAGCGCTTCAGAAACAGATGGGTGACATGGACACGGATACTATGTCCATTTTTTATACAGTCTATGCTTCAGACACAATAGAACTACTCCTTATGAAGTCTCACGACAAAGAGTTAGCGCCTGAGAGCCTAAACAATGAATGCTACCACTAACACGCAAGCAGGTAAATAAACCAAATTTCCTTCTAGTGCAGGGGTTCTCAAACTTTTTGGAGCCAGGGACTCCTTACAGGTGAGAAAATTGTCCAAGGACCCCCTCATAATTGTAACACAGATCAAGCACATTAGTGGTGTGTCATGATCAAAAGCTGCGGCTCTGAGAGCCGATGCTTTATGTTGAATAAGAAAAGCCGGCTCGCATCGAGAGAGAGGCAACTCCAGTTTTATTCTGTTTGCTAGAGTTTGGTTCTGGTTCTGGTTCTGTTTACTTGAGTTGGTTCTGGTTCTGTTTGCTTGAGTTTGGTTATGGTTCTGTTTGCTTGAGTTTGGTTCTGGTTCTGGTTCTGGTTCTGTTTGCTTGAGTTGGTTCTGGTTCTGTTTTCTTGAGTTGGTTCTTGTTCTGTTTGCCTAAGTTGGTTCTGTTTGCTTGAGTTGGTTCTGGTTCTGTTTGATTGAGTTTGGTTCTGGTTCTGTTTGCTTGAGTTGGTTCTGGTTCTGTTTGATTGAGTTTGGTTCTGGTTCTGTTTGCTTGAGTTTGGTTCTGGTTCTGTTTGATTGAGTTTGGTTCTGGTTCTAACCGTATCCCTAATCATAACCCTAACCCTAATTATAACCCTAACCCTAACCCTAATCCTAACCCTAAATCTAATCCTAACCCTAAACCTAATCATACCCCTAACCCTGACCCTAACCCTTATCCTAACGCTAACCCTAACCCTAACCCTAAATCTAATCCTAACCCTAAACCTAATCATACCCCTAACCCTGACCCTAACCCTTATCCTAACGCTAACCCTAATCCTAACCCTAGCGCTAATCATAACCCTAATCCTACCCCCTAATCACAACCCTAACCCTAATCACAACCTTTACCCTAACCCAAACCATAACCCTTACCCCAGCCCTAATCATAACCCTAACCCTAATCAGGACAAGGAGTACATCTTTTGTTTATTTTTTCATGTTTAGCAAAACTAGGTTTTGGCTAAAGGGTGGTAGATTTAGGTCAAGCAGAGATATTTGGGAACAATGAGTAAATAATAGCTTTTAAGGCCTGACTTGCTGTGACTGGCTTGTACCAAATAGGCTTTTAAAGGAGGGATATTGATACATTTGCTCTTTGTATTTAGGACTCATCTAAATGTTGGTTCTGCATTTTTTTAAAGTTATGTTTTTAGGCATTTTCACTTGGATTGATAGGACATTTGACAGCAGAGGAGTAGAGACAGGAAATGTGAGGAGTAGAGAGTGGGGGAAGACATGCAGTAAAAGGTCAAATTTGTCAAAGTTGTTTTTGTGACTGCAACTTCTCTGCTTTGAACAGAAGGACCTCTAATTATATTGTAATTGGCTGTTTGTCAGTAAACCTTCTCCTTTCAGATCAATTTCCACTGATCAGAGGATCACTGAATTGTTCTATGATTGGCCACAGTTCTTCACAAATATCATCTGTTAGCAGGGTGGAGAAGGAGGACTTGAATTTCAAGACGTCAGAGCTCACATTGCAACACAGCATGTATAAGCTCTGTTAGAATTTATTTGGCAATGCAACCGCCTCTCCATAATCAATTCATTTTATTCATAATCAGCTTAATCAACACCACTGACAAATTAGACTCTGAATATGAAAATAAACATTCTTTCATTGTTATTTGACTGCAGTTGGATTGGTGGCTGTTATTTTTATTGGTCTAATTGCAATCTAATTGCTCCACCCACTCATGGACATCCAAATTGTTGGGAATTAACTGAAAATGTGACTTGGGCTGTTCAAGTGAGGCCTGCAGCACTCTTAATTCCAGTTATGAAAGTTATTATGATAAATGTTCGTCAACAACATTTTTCTGCCACGACGAAGACGAGACAATTGCCAGCTAAAATACATCACAGATTCTAAAAACTCTGACAGACATTTTTATGTTTTCATTAACGAGATGACGACAAGACAAAAAAGTTTGTGGTGGTCCAAATCCACTTCGGCACTGTGCGCCTGATCTGTCTGGTGCACATTTTTTCAGCAAAATGACACATCTACAACCTAGTACAAAAACAAGTTTTCTTCTAAAGAGCTCATTTCCTTATTTGAACACACTTTTGAAGGGTCAAGGTGTTGATTTGCAATATTGGAGGCATGTCTGAGTTGTCTTACAGGCAGGTGGAGTGTAACTGTTTCCTTTGAGGCTTACGGCTCATCTTAGCTCCCCTTCTTGGCCTGATTATAGGTTGACTGAAAGTTGGGTTGAGTCAGCTTTTCCAATATGGTGGCAGCCATCACTGGGCTTCAAAAGGTCTCTTCAGAGACCACTGGGTGACATCATCAAGACTAAGTCCATGTTTTATACCCTCAGATTCTTCTCCGGTGACTAAGACTCCACTCAGACTCAAGGTTTTGTGACTTGACCACAAATGTGATACCAGCCACTTAAAAGCAATGTACTGTGGTGGCAGCATAATTCATACAATCAGATTCCTTTAATTATTTTGACCCTGGGTGGTTCTGTAACTCTTATCTATATATAAAAAATTTAATTATCACTAGATAATTACACAAATAGCGTCTTTTCATCATCCCCAGAGGTTCTATTTGTATGACTTTGGTGAGCCCATAAATGTTCCAATGAAATCACAGTGAAATTGATATTTGTGGTTTTGTTTAATGGGATTTAATGGATAAAATAAGGTTAAAGTTTCAAACAGAGATAATATGATAAAGTTGAATTTTTCATGTGCCGCAGCACTATTAATTTTTAAACATCCAGTTATCCAATTTTTGACCTAGCTAAAGGCAGTCCCAGCTTTGTCCGTATGTGCCCTGAAGACTGTTTTAACTGAAACAAAGCCTCTTTTCCAAATTGCTTTGACGTGACCACAACTAACACAAGTGCAAAAGCAGGATACAGCAGCCAAAAGAACAAAAAAAAAAAGGAAATCAGAGCAGGTCTCTGTAGTCCTCACAAACATCCACCGGCTATCTGCTCTTAGCATTGAGTTTGAGATCCTACTTCTGGTGTAACGACATCTAAATGCCCTGACTCCACAGAGTATATGAGACACGCTCTCAATTTACAAACCCAGCAGATCTCCCAGGTCTCAAGGCTCCCACTCTATCTCATTCACTTCCCCCGAGCCCACTCCAAATCTGGTGAGATTGTATTTAGTGTGTTTGCACCCACAAGCATGTTACAGCAGACCTGCTGATCTAAGACTTACACCTACTCTTTGGGCATTTTAAAGCAGCCTCATGACCTGTGCATTCCCTTTCCAAAGTCTGACAAAGATATTTATCCCTATCTTAATAAAATTTCTTTGAATCTATTGTCATTCTCTCTGCTGTTTAACTTCTCCTTCTCTTCCTGTAATTTTCATTTTTAGCTTCTTGTGAGATGTGTTGTGAAAGTTTTAATGTTTCAGAACCTCATGAAGCTTTTGAATCAAATCATTGCTTCACAAAGATATCTCTACCTGAATTTGAACAAGGCACCAGAGTGCAACCTTGAGATGCATTTATCAAAGAAATGACACTTTTTGGATCTGCAGCAGCCAAGCTCATTTTCTTTTTTAAACATAACTTTTTTCTTACATTGTGGAGCAGCGTTAAACTTCTGAGCCTCAAATTGCTCAGAAAAGTGATGAAAGAAAAGTTATAAGTAATCTTTCAAACATGGAGGTGGTTTAGCAAAGACTTGTTCAGTTTTGAATAAAATATATTTTAGCATAGATACACACTGAAACAGGAAAAAAGTTTTCTCCAGGAGATGTCAAAAAAATACAGCTTTTCATAATCTCAAGAGAAGGGGAGCTGAACGACTTTGATGATCCTACAACTTTTCCATCAATATTAGATTTAAAACATAATAAAATGGAATAATAAAAGTCATTGAGTGAATCTAATATAGATTGTGACCTGCTTGCCCCTCTGCTTTATTGGAAATGCTTCTGGGATACTTGGCTTCAAACAAGTCAGTTACAAGAGTTTCCTCAATAAAACAGATGGAGCACAAAAACGTTGGTCATTTGAACCGTGTTTGGCCAGATGGAGACTTGGAGACAGAAAACAAGTTGAAACTACTGACATTTAACAGAAGTTGTACTTTGCCAGAGACAGAGGAGGATGTTAGGTGCACCAAATTAAAACACACTGGATAGTTTAGTGCCATTATTAATGATCAACACATATCTGTTTGTTTTCAAGGGCAAATGCCAATAACTAGAGAGCACATTGATCGATTGCCAAAGTATAATGCTGTTTTTCTTTGCATTTGATAAAACATTACAAATTATTGATAAAACATCCATTATCCAATGCACATTAAAATAAACATATGTTGTTAACTTAGCTAGTAACAATGCATTTTTAGTTAATCAATGAGACAGAAAAATACATTGGGTTATGTTGGGCATTATTCTATACATCATGACAGAATTTATATAAAACACCAATTATTGTTTCAGATTGAATATGCTGTCATTTTTGGATGTGAAAAAAACCTGTTGTGATTCAGAGGGACTTTGACTTTGCTGGACAGCAGCCACACTGAGACTGCCTGCAGTGTCTGCAGACATTATTTGATTATTATTTTAATCAGCCTTGTGAGAGCAGTCATCGGCTAATGCCATTAATTAGGTGTCTCTAGCCATCATTTGTACATAAATTCATGATCTCCAGATGACGATCTCCACATTCGCCTCAACGTGAGGTTGACTTTCTTTTTCAGTTTAACTTCTCCTCAACCTTGAGAAAGATAGCCATGAAAATGTCTACGTGAATTCATGCTCTCTTCAGGATGAATTTTTGTATCTTTGGTGAGCACCCAACATTTACATTTTTTTAACTTGTCAGAAGGTTACACATGTTACTCTGTTCAAATGTTTCTGAATTTTTCAAATTTAAAGCAAAAGTACCTATTTTTTTTCCTACCCTCAGATGTACTCTGTTTGGTCACAGGTCTTTTTTCCTATTTTAACAAAGTTACCATGCTAACCTAATTAACCTCTGCAATGGAAAAATATAAAACAAAGTATTCGCTAATAAAAACACTGATTTGGCTCGGTCAAGTTTTAGAGTCTCACAATTCCACAACTATGGACAGTAAAATAAATCTTAAAAATATAGTGTGAAAAACCAAGGCTGGTTGCCTTTTTAACTGTGTGATTGAAAGTTGAATGAAAGACGGTGTAAACCTGTTGCTCTTACATGCTCTGAAGGTAAGAGTTCATATTCAGGTTATACCTTGTGGGGGTCTGTTGTAATTGTAAGCGAAGTCGACCTTACATGAATAGAATGAAGGGATGGTTGTTCCTTCCTCTTGATTACTGTCATGGCTGGTTTAACCTGATAGTAGATTTTTATTTTTAATTCAACCCTAAGATCACCTGACCAAGCTGCTGTGCCTTACATTATTATACTTTCCAGATCTGCAATGTGATATATAAAAATAACCTTGGTGCACACATTAAACAGGCACAAAGATATTCAACATGAGCATACCTGTTTTTTATTTATCATCCAAATGTAGGCCTAGATAATTGAACTCACCTGCTCAATGGCAACACATCAACAACCAACAAGAAGCTATTAACCGCATTATAGCTCGGGTCCCAAGCAGAGCAGTGCCACCACAAGCTAAGGTTTGATCCCACCCTGTGGTCCTTTGCTACATGTTATTCCCCACTCTTGCTCCCAGTTTCTCACTGTACCCACCGTCCTGTCCTCTTAATGAAGTCATACAATCCCAAAAGTAAGACTCACAAAAACCTGTTACCAAGTGTACTCGTCTAATTTCTAGTTAAAGAATCATTTTTAAAGCTGTATTCACCAAACAAGTTCAGATAGGATTCTTATTTCAAGATATTGCATGCAACAACTGATGCTTGTATTGTGTGTAATGAGCAAAAATCAGACAAAAGATTACTTCACTGGCAGTTTTTATTATAACCTCCTGAGAGTTTCCTTCAGTGTCCCAGCATTGCTTCCTTATTTCTACAACTGTTTCAGTGGTGCTGACTGTAATCCATATAACAAAGTCTATCTATAACACAAGCCTCTTGTTGTGCTAAGGAAACATTGCCCTGTGAATATAAATACACCCCTGGTGCCAGTCAGCTTCTCAACAGTCAGACTCCGATCTGCTTCTTATGAGATCTGACTCCTTTTGGTGGTAGGGAGAGGCTCGTTCATGCTCACAAATTTAGAGCAGATCTCAGATCATAGGAATAACATTTATATGATTATTTTTAAGCGTGGCTTTGTGCCATAATTTCTGCTGCTCTTATCAGTGTAAGGAGCTTTATTTCTTTAGTAATCATTCTATTAATAAGTGATTACACTCTATCCCCTGGAGTTTTCATTGTAAAAAGGTCGATAGTCTTTTAATTAGACCTAAAGGGGATTGGAACAGTGCTTTTACATATTCCACTAGTGCGATGAATTATACAACACTGCTGCATGGAGTCATACGCCCCACATTACATAACCATGTGCCAATTATTCAGGTCTTTATCTGAGCTGTGAATTCACAGCCTTGGCTTTCTCACACAATATCAGTGGGTAAAGAAGTGTACATCTGGCCACAGTGAGGATACAGAAGCACATCTACTTGACAGGCTTAGCATATTCCACTATAGCTGATAGTACATACCTCTGTCCCTGTGAAACAGCAGGTCATCCACGGTAGATGACCCTCTGTCATGAATTCCTGGGCCACTCTTTATTTTATTTACATGTATAGGTATTTCTGTTGCTGCCACTGTTGTCGTCCTGACAGGCTTTGGCAAGGATGATGTCGGAGGGATGCTGTTGTCCTGGTAACAAAGCCTAATGACAAGATTTGATATGATCCTCAGATTTAGAACAAAGCTGCATGCTGCTGCTGGGCATTGAGAGACTGAAGGTAGACAAGCGCTTGGTATTCCTTTGTGTGTGTGTGTGTGTGTGTGTGTGTGTGTGTGTGTGTGTGTGTGTGTGTGTGTGTGTGTGTGTGTGTGTGTGCATGTGTGTGTGTGTGCGAGTACTCCAAATGCATCCCCAAGGATACAAGAATGCAGAATCGTCCTTCAACTCAGCATATATAACCAACAACATAGTGATGGTCAGTCTTAGCATGGTTTGATTTTAAGACACCACACTGTCTCCGAACTGGCTCAAGTTTCCCCAAGGGTTAAGTTTAGTTTGATGAGGTTTATTTAAAGGGATGTTTGTTTTGTTTTTTAAGTGTGGTTGTATTAGAACCTAGTCTACAGTTAGTGTATTAGCCACAGGGGATTACGATCAGCTCAGCCCCTTTGTTTAGAAACCAAACCAAATCACCTACACTACACTAAAGGCTGATTTATACTTCTGCGTCTCCCCTACGCAGCAGGGGCTGACGCGGACATGAGCCCCACATACTTGTGCGTCGGTGTGTCCGTGTCGCGCAGCAATTCTCCGCCGAAACGCCTGAGGGCAGTGCGGTCTCTCTGATAGCCGGCCGCCTGCTTCCGGTCCCGCTACGATCTCTGTTTACTTTTCCACAGAGATTCAGAGCGTGTTATGTTAATCTACAGCTGATACATGTTGCTGTTTATCATACAGACATGATTACATGAAGAATAGAGAGGAGGAGATGAAATACACGGCCGATGTGTGGCCGATGTCCGGGATCCCGGAAGTGCTGTGAATGCGGGAAAGACCAAGCCGTCGAGCGGACCAATCACAGAGCTTGCGGTCCGCGTCGGCTCTACGCGTAGTTACATTTTGGAGGAGGTGCACGTCAGCTACGTGCGTAGGCCTCTGCGTAGGTACGGGAGCTACGCGGACCTACGGCGTAGGCTACGCCGTCGATTCGACGCAGAAGTATAAATCAGCCTTTAAGGTCAGCTCTACCACGCTAGCGAATTCAAAGAAAGATAGATATATCTTTATTTGTCCTTAATAAGGAGATTTGTTGCCACCGTCTGTACAGGAATACATGTATGAACACAATAAATAATAAACATCCACCCAGCCTCACAGCAATGGTGCCCCACGTCCCACAAATATACACACCAGACACATATGCACACACTGGACACATATAAAACACACCGAACACATATGAACACACTGGACACATATATGCACACCGGACACATATAAACACACTGGACACATTACAGTGGCATTCTGTTTAGCAGTACTATGGCCGATGGGACGAAGCTTCTGCCATACCGGGCTCGCCTACAGTATGGCCACTCAAACATAAATGTTGGTGTAAGTATACATTTGGAAAATGTCAATACTGTGCTTTGCCATCAGACAGCGTGCGTTGAGATCCTTGGGCAGATGTTTACTTTGTTCTAAATGCAAAAATGAAAACCAAAGGGAACAGGGCATTTGAAGTGAGGGGTCCAAAATTCTGAAACGATTCTCAAGGAGATCAGGTCTGCTGAGTAAGTGATATCTTTAAATCCCTTATTAAAACATACTTTTATCGCAGAGCCTTTTCTGATTTTACCCGAATAGGATTTTATTTTCACTTGAGTTTAAGTCTTTTAAAAATATATTTTAAAATAATTGTATTCCTTCAGAGTTATTTTAAAGTCATTTTTAAATATGTTTTATTTCTTGATCTTGCCCTGTGTGATTTTATTACCCGCTTGTTTTTTTCCCTGCCCATACAAAGCACTTTGTAAGCTGTTTTTTGAAAAGTGCTCTATACAAAAATATTATTATTATTATTATTATTAGTAGTAGTAGTAGTAGTAGTAGTAGTAGTAGTAGTAGTATCAGTATTACTTGTTTTTGCTCTATTCACAGATTTAGCAGATACCCGTTCCACCGCCTGCAGCACTCTGATCAGCGAATCAGGTCTGTGATGGTCAACTGGACTTTTGCCCAGTATATACAATGATATTTTGTAAATTCTGATAGTTTTGCATCTTAGTGTGGGATAATTTTAAGTAACAAATGCTTTAAATTATCCTGCTGATGCACTGATGGTTGTAGAGTTTGATTTCAGCTGCTCTGTCTTATTCTTCAATAGATAACACAGTGTGTTTTGATAAGTCAACATATTGTGTGGGTTCGGTCAATATGCAATTAAAGAAAAAACAGTGAAGGACAAAACCTTTTTTTGAAGATGCACTTCCATTCACCTTTTCAGGTTTTCTGATTTAACTTTGGAAAACTGAAGTTGCTAAAACAGCAGCTTTCAGTAAGGCAGGGAAATATGTTTTAGACTGCAGAGCCTCTGTTTATCCTCTGACTCTGAAGGTCCTGAAGTTACTCAGTCCCACTCATGACAGCAGTAGCTCTCTGAGTTTGTGAGCATGATCCCACAGTTTACACACCACCAGGTAACCTAGGGTATCTCCAGCTCTCTTCTGGACATAGTATCCGTGACGTCACCCATCTGTTTCTGAAGCGCTGTTTTGAAGCCAATCTTCGGCGGGAGCCATATTGTAAATGTTGAACTCAACATAACTGCTGTTAGCAAGTGTGATGTAAAGAGGCGGGCCAAGAGCTGCAGTGTCCCCGCCTGTCAATCCATTCAGCTGTGCCTCTCATAAAGGAAAACTCGTAATCTTAATATCTTCGAAATTGCCACGTTATGAAAAAATTCACCCCCATACAGTGTGTGCCAATCAAGAAATTAGCTATCCAGACTACACTCGTTTCTGTTCCAGGCTTTAAACATGTTTATATCTGCTGTAAAGATTGGCTTTTTGAATTGGAGTGTATGTGGTTTAGGTACTTCCAGAGCCAGCCTCAAGCAGACAATCGAGAAACTGCAGTTTTTAACACTTCCGCATGGGCTTTAATTCTCGCGGCCGGAGGTTGCCGCTTGTTTGTAGCCTTAAAACAAAGTGTCTTTCTGATTGCAAAGTAAGGTGAAGAAAGCTGTTTGAATAAAACGCACAGTTACACAAACATCAGTTCTTGGGAAGGGCTTTCTTATAATTAGCTAAATTGTGTGGTAAAGTTGACCCCATCTGCAACAGCTGATGACCGAGTTTCTGTTAAGGTTGTCCAACCAGTTACTCGACAATGGGACCAAGCTGACCGGGATCCTCTGTGAGAAGTTACCATTGACAAGCAAGTGCTTTATACCACCCCACTTACAAAAAAACTGAATCATCCCTTTAAAGAATCTCTGTTTTATTTCAGTTGGCAAAAAGGTAACCTCAGTCTAGTTCAGACAGCCAGTTACACACAAAGGATGTGATTCAACATTCCGGAGAGACAAAGAGACAGTTTGCAGTGACAGCTTGTGACAGTAACACCACAGTCCTCAAGCACCTCTTCAACCCCAAGACAAGCAGCACTACTCATTAGAGAAAAGTAAAAGTAGGTTAGTAACAAAAGAAACATTCATCAACTGAATAACAAAAGTGAGAAAGCTAAAAGTATCACAGTGTGTTCTCATGACATACATTACAACATTCAAAACATAATCTTTGAAACTGTTGATTGTAGCTCAAGGAGACAGAGAACTGGAAAGGTTGAGCAGAAAGCTAAGGTCCACAATAAGACTCGATCCAAGGCAATACAGTTCACAGCAGGGGTCTTAACAGCTAAGAGGCACCCACATCCAGACAAAAATCAATGGGTTATCACACTTGCAACACTCGATATGGATGATAAATGGCTGCCAGATCTGTTGAAAAAATAGGTTATTTCTGAACGTGTAAAAGTGCTCTAGCTTGGGAAAAGGTTATCCGTGAAGTGTTATCTGTGATCCTATGGAGTTTTCAGTTTAGTGTGATAATGACAAAAAATATGTGGAGAAGGATTTCTGTTTGTTTTTTGAACCCAGGTGACTTACATTAGATTATAACAGATCTAGAAAACATCGATATGAAGACAAACTCTTAACAGTAGATGTCCATGCAGTGTCAGATCCTATTGGCTATCATCCGAAAAATGATGTAGCATCTTAGAGGTGGCAGCCTCCCAGGTTAAGACTTTCCCTTCACGCAGGTCATTGCTTTCAATCTGACTATTATGACTCAAGAACTGAAAATCGTGAGGTTAAAACATTATCCTGTGTATTTATTATAATTCATATTGAAATGAACATTTCCATTGAAGGCGATGTTAGGCTTTGTGATCAGGACTTCGGCAGCAATATTTATGTTGATATTAGTTCTCATTCAGCTTTCCTTTTTGGGACTTTAAAGTTAAATTTGTTAGATCTTTGAATGTAAATGAGGCAAATATCCCACCTTGAGTGAAACCAACGTTTTTGCCACAGTGTCAACAGGCCGGTGTTTTATGGATTGGACAGCCAAAGATAGCCAGGACATGTGGGGAACAGAGAGTGGGGGAAGACATGCAGCAAGGGGGTGGTTGGGAGTCGAACAAACGACTGCTGGGACAAGGACTCAAGCTTCAATGAATGGGGCACGCTTAGGCCAACTGGCTCCCAGACCACTCATTTATTTGATATGATCGGGGTTATCAGTTTTTCCCTGCAAGGCTTTTACTGTTTATACTGGGTTTTGACAAATCCAAATCAAGTATTGAGCAAAGATGGATAATAAACCTGTATTATTTTCTGCATTCATAGAAAGATGCCTGTTACTTTCAATCAGGAGAGCCTTCATCATGAGTGAATGATTAGTTATTTTACAATTCTATCTGAAGGAAGGATGCAGGGTGAGAAGAGGAGCTGAAGCTGGACACTGATGAGATGGATTGGAGGTGACTGGGGTGGAGGAGGGTTGCATCTCTTGAACTGAAACACTGACTGAAAGTGAGACAGAGGAGAAGGGATTTAAATTTTTGGCAGCAGCATCATGATTGGTCGATAGAGGTTCAGGCTAGATCTGGTTGGTTTTGAACTTGAAAGAGTTATCACCTAGAGCTGATCACCAGAGGAACAGGGATCATTTCTGTATATCCTGTGGCTTTAGTGATTGCATTTTGGTTGATTCATTCCACTTCCCTGTAAAGACTGCAAACAAAAACTTGACCTTTTCAGTGATTAAAATCTTGAGTCTCATTGACAGTTCCTGTTTTAATACGTATGGCCATGTTTAACGCAAAAATACATCAGCCACAAAGATATAAACAATCTCTGTCGTTAGCAAGACCACATTTCTTCCTTGTCTCTAAACCATGTCAATATCTTTATCAGTTAAACATATTACTATCCAGTTGATGTTCAGGGGATCAGGTCCGTCATTAACTGGACTTTCCCCTCCATCTGTGGCACTTATCCGCAGACTGTCTTGTGTTCTCAACTGCTAGAAATACTCAAGTATTTTCTTAAGTAAGGCAGGGCGCCAGGATAGAGTGTGCAAGAGGAGGAGGTGACTGTTTTTGTGTTGAAATAAGACATTTCTAAGGTTTGATCAACAATAGAAACTCGAGAATGCGAGTGCATTGTGTTAGCATTTGTAACTTCAAATGAGGATCGTCTAGGCTGTTGCAGATCATTATTATTATTGTCGGCCACCGTAGACTCATAGCCCGAGGGGGCACGGCTTAGCTGGAGTGTGATGTCTATACATATCCTCTGTAAAACAGCAAAACTCAATGTAAATGTCACAACTGAGAGGGATATTTAGGTTCTAACATACATCTTTCAAGTGTAGTGCTGAGCACTTTCAGGAATGCAGTTCTTATGTCAAAGGGGCTTTAACATAATCATCCATGCACCCATTCAACAAATGTCCCTTGCTGCATCACTTCTGGGGTCAGAATGTTCATCGTCATGTGACAGGAAGCCACAGTGAAGTCATTACCGGCTGTAAAGGAACAATAAAGCCACAGTTGGCCTGAAAGCACCATGTTTGAAATAGCTCACATCCTGTCAGCCCCCTCCTTTCACTTCACTTCATATCTACTGAAAACTCTCCACCCCTTTCCTTACTACTTCCATACTTCACACAGCGATCAGGACTGCAACCACTGTTTTTTATTCACTTGCTCATTCAGACTATGAGAACCAGCAGCTACAGAAAATAACAGGTTGCAGGGCAGCAAGAAAATTGAGACAATCTCTGCCTCAGAGTGTTTGTCTCTGCAGAGCAGTGGGACGAGTCCAAGGGTGAGACAGAGGGGTCAGCGATGCAATCACTGAGGCTGAATTTGACATCAGGGGGGCAGCCAAACACCACACTTCCCTCTTCCCCTTATCCAACCTTTGCCTCCTCTCAGTTGCAAATTAAATATAATGAGGCACCAAACAAAAGAAATTCAAATGTACACAAAAACTATTAATACAAGTCTGCAATTCTCCATTGCCTCATTTAAGCTGCCTATGCCCGGTTATGGATGAAACCCACTAACACAGGCTGTAAACAAAGTTTTGCAGACCTGCTGGGGAGTAGAGACAATCAGCAGACCTTAACAGAGACCCGGGGAGCAGACGGTGTGGCCCTGGTCTTGATGGAGATTTCTTGTCCGCCAACAAGGCCCCAAGAGTTAATATGATCCGGCAGTGGCAGACGGCGCTCGTTCTACGTCTTTGCTTCTTCCAGCTACTTAATTTATGCAGCATCTTGCAGCGCGGCACAGCCTGAATAGCAGCGCGACAAGAATTTGAATTTGGAAGTTAGGGGCTTAGTTTTCAGGGTTGGTAATGATGGTGTTCTTGGTTGTGTGTGTGAGTGTGCTGAAGTTTGTGCTTCAGCAAATACGAACAGGGGACTTCAGTTCTGTGCGATGACGTGTGTATTCCCTGATCTGGTTGCTGAAATGGGACTTAATTTTTCTGGTTGATGAGAGAGGAAGATGGGGGGCAATGCTGACGTCTCTCAGAGGTTTTAACCCGCACCATGGAGTAATGGAGGGTAACTGCCTGTGTTATACATTTCAACTTTAGCTCCCTGCTCACTCCTTTCCTTTCCTTCCATCTCATGCCTGTTGCATCCTCCCTCTCCTCTCTCTTTCTGCCTCCTTATCTTATTTCTCCCTCTCCTCAGGAGGCAATTTGAAGCAAAAGATGCTTGGTTAAGGGCTATGATGGCTCAGTCTGCTTTGATACTCTGCTTTGCCTTATGAGCTGTCAAACATGCGGACAGGAATGGGAAAGGAGGGGGGGAAGGATGGGATGGGAGGGTGGAAGGGGGAGTAAAGAAGGGGGGATGTAAGAGGGAAGGAGCTCAACTGAGATTTGGGAAAGGGATATGGGAGAGAAAGAAAAAGCTGAGCTAAGTGGCATCCTTCCAAGCGAGTCGGCGTGGAGATACACTAATTAAGGAAGCCATAATTAGAGTGAGGCCTGACATGCAGAAAAGGCTCCCATCCTTCCTTTTCCCCCATCCCTCCATCCCCCACACACACTTTGGGTGAATTTTTACTCATTCGTGTCTACCCACCATGCTGGTACAGTCACGGGCTTTTTCATATTTTCAGCAGAATTTTTCTGCACTACTTATATTTGACTTGAGGTACAAAGTAATGGAAGGAAGAACATTTCACCCTAACTAGGCCACAGAATATTCCTCCTCCCCAGTTTCCCATTATTCATCTCTTTTCACTGGGTTGAGATTGTTTTCATGTAAAGAATCTCCACAATTTCATACATGACTAATGATAGTGAAGATAAGTCTACCAGCTGCAGAGTCTGCAGAGGACAAAGCTAAGGTGAATAATGTTATTCCACTATCACTCCTGCATTGATCTAATCATCAATCACGCTGTCTCATAAACATTGTGTGTTCACACTAAAAGATTTGATGCGTTCATGCTAAATTAGATTGTGCCATTCTGTCATTTATCAAGTCTTTCCCATTTGTAAAGGCCACTGTACATGGTGACACACAAGAGAAGGAACTCAGCGCGATGCAGTCCAAATGTCCTGAAGCTATGTTCTTCCTTGAATTACATTTGTGGAGACGAAGGGGAGGGAGAGAATGGCATTGAGTTTCAAAGGACTTACATTTGTTTAAATGAATTCCCAGCTCCTCTTGTGTTGAGGAGAGACCAAGCATCAAAGCGTGTTGGCATTGGCTGTCGGATCATATTGGTGTGTGCTTCTGGAGTGTGTTACTTTATGAGGCGGCAAAGCTCAGAACAGCACTTGAAATTGAATCTGATTGTGCCCCCCTCATTACCACTAAAAGGTCAAGAGTGTTAGCTGGTTTAGTTTTAAGTTTGACAGATGGATGACCAGAATCAAGAACAAAAGAGTACACATATTTCTATTTAAGTAGAGATTTCGGGTATCTTACTTGAATATTTATTAATTTATATCCACATTTCAGGACTTTAAAGCAAGATTGGTAAGATGTATTTATGATATGAACATACATCTTGTGATGTACTTGGACACATCATCAGTGATGGTACCTGGGGTCACAGGGGATTTCAGGTCTTTCAACTCCATAACCCCCCACCCAGGCGACCCAACCATGAGTGATCAGTTCCCGGCCAGTGTCCAGGAAGCATAAGACCACGGCTTGTCCCTGGTGATCCACAGCCAGAGGCCCTGCCGATGGTTTGTCTCTTACGTGCCCCAGTGATGCCGAGGAGACTGTAAGCTTTGCATAATGATCTTCCTGCAAAGCCCCTCCCTCCTGTTTTGAGGGGCATGCACCGAGCACGCCACCCCCTTCTTTGGCAATCCTCCACCGGTTCAGAGTATTTGGCTGACTTCCTCTCACTAGCTTCCTCCATTCCTCCCTTCCCAGGGCACTGTCAGCTCCAGCAAGACCACCTGTTTAGATGTCTCAGAAAACAGCACTATGTCTGGCCTGAGGGTGGTCTCCATGATGTTTTCTGGGAATCTGAACTGCTTTCCCAGGTCCACCCTCATCTGCCAGTCTTCTGCCATTTCAAGGAGGTCTTCCTGGGCTCTTTGATGAGGTTTTGGTGGTTCTCCTGCTCGTACAAATGAGATCTGATGCCTTGATGGTTGCTGACACTTTATCTGGCCGATGGCAGTGGTGATGGAGTCAGCAACTACCTTTAGCACTTGGTCATGGTGCCACCGGTAGCAACCCTCCCCCAGTGCTTTAGAACACCTGTTGAGATTGTGTTCCAGAGTCCCTCCCTCTTCTTAGGCACAAGGTGCATGATGGTGACTCCACCTTGCCCCAACAGAAGAGGTTAGATGGGCTGGGCAGAACGTCATACACAGACTGACATACACAGAAAGGGTTCAGCCTTCCACAACTCGGACCACGATATTGTTCTGTCCATGGCTTGTTTCTATCTGGTCCATGCCACCTGCTGCAGCAACCCCACCGTTTGACTTACACACGCCTCCTCAATCCACAGCTCTCACTTCTCTTTGGACCAGGTCCCGCCTCTCTTTGCCCTTGGGCAAGAGGAGCTCGACCTCACAGAAGAGACATCTTGTGACTGTGACAGCTGCACGAAATCAACAATCCAAGTGATTCTGGACATGGGAGCGATGTTCATCTACCTATCCATTATCTATGCTGCTTATTCTATTCAGAGTCAAAGGGGGGCTGGAGCTAATCAGCTGTTTGCTAAAGAGTATACCTTGCAGGTCCCAAGTCTAATACAGGGCTCTATCGTACACCTAGCACAAAATGCCTTGGCACGCAGTGGAAGGTTCATTGTTATCTTCTACCAAGACACCAGCTGTCATTTTTAAGCAGCCCCAGAAGTGAGTGGGAAGTTTGTATTTCTTTAGCAACTTAACATTCCTCCTGCAGCTGTGGGGGACATGTACCCTGGGTGCCCCACATCTGCTACACCCCTGCCTTAGTCCAACAAAAACCTGGTCTAAAGTCTAAAGTCATTGGTGCAGCACTTTCCTGATATTTAGAGGCAGCATTACTGCAATAGTAAGATGGCCATATAAGAACACAACATGAGGTTCTTTACTTTTTATACACAGAGAGAGATGTGTAAATATCAGTGCTTTTGCACATTGACATTTTTTTAGTTTTATTATTGGGCCAAAGGTTTTGGAGACAAGTATTTTACCCCTCCTACAACATGAGACTGCTTTTGGTATGGGGCAGATGTTGGAATACCAGAAACAAGGACATCCTCAACAATATCGCCTCACACATCTACTTCACCTCAGCCCTGCACAGCCAAAAAAAATACAGCCTAGACGGTCATCGTGCTCTCTATGATGTCATTCTGCTCTCTCAAATACATGCAGACACGGTCACAAACTCACACACAACTATTTGTTGTTGTTTTTTATAATCCCGAAACACAACTTTACTCTTGGTGCCACTAACCAGGGTGCCCCCAGATATTGATTAAGACCAAACAATCCATTACCCACACAGTACAGAATATTATAATGAATTGTTGTTGTTTATTTATTATGGCTGTATATTCCTTAAAAAATGATGAAACTGTTAACCATGTATGGTATATTTTTTGCAGTGCTGCAAGACCGTAATTAAAGTCTTTTTCAAACTTGTTCAACAAATGTGTACCACTTCTTCAAAGAAAACTGTGCTCCAGTCTGGCACATCCCCATTTGAATTTTTTCGTAACTGCTCCTGAAAACCGGGAGCAGCATCTCCCATGGACGAGTAAATTGATCAAATGAAAATGGGCGACGTTGAGATTTCACATTACAAATTCACCAGCGTACTGTGCATAAAGATGCATAATCTCGGGTATCATTTAAATGCAAATTACAAACACACATTCCCCTCCCTCTCCCTCTCACATACAACAAACAGAGCACCATGGATAACAAGAATCATTGGTGTGCATGTGCTGCAGCAATAAGACAGAGGGAAGCTTTGTTGTTGGTGAGCCCGGTCGCTCCACCTCCTCCTTGTATCAGCACATCTTCTTCTCTAACTGCTCAGGGCGCAGGGGGCAGGAAGAAGGGGAATCTGAGTGTGTGTGTGTGTTTCTTCATCTGGTCTCCTCCTGTCTCATAACCCAGACCTTGTATGGCAGCCTCAGGAGTGTTTGCTCATGCTCTGAAAGTCATATGAACAGTTATAAATACATCACAGTCCTCGACACTTAGTCCGCTTAGCCGGTCAAACACAAACCTTTGAACTTAGCACTTGGAGAAGGGGTAAAAACAACGCAGCTGCTTACAGTATCGAGCTTAAACAGAGAATAATGAGAGTTGGCAGAGGAAGGACTGTTTGTTAATGTGTGTGTGAGTGTGTGTCTGGAGGGGAGGGGGTCTGGAGCAGAGCAAGAGATGACTATCAGCCAGCCAGTTTAGGTAGCTGCTTCCTGAGTGCTGATGTGGCCCCTGTGATTCAATTGGCCAGGCTGCTGAGTGACTGCAGGGCTACCGGCTCTCTGGTTGGTCAGCTGGCCTGTGTTGTAGCACAGCAACGCCATCCTGTGGAGAGCTGGTGAGGTGCAGTTAGAAGATTAAAGGATGCTGACCCTGCAGGAGCTCCAGATGCAGCCTGTGGGACTTCACATGTGTGAGAGGACTCAGGCACAATGTTTCAATGCACAGTGTTAGCACTCACAGCTTTATCCTGACATTTATTTGACACAGACTTTTTCACCTTGCTTCATATTTACTCAAAAGGTAAATATCTTGGACAGCTGTAGCATTTTAGAGTAGAAATCTACCCTCTCCACAATGACAGTGAAATGCATGAATGGCAATAAAGGGAGAAATTATATTTTCTTATCAGCTTGGAAGGCTGCATATAAAAAATGTCAACATTTTGTTGACTATGTTGTATATCTTATCATGTAAAATCAGTGAAGGCACTTCTGAAAATTGCTTGGCAACACTTTTTCTCACAAAGTTGATGACGCTGATAGAAAATGTACTATTTAATCAGAAAAAGCAGGAGGAGTTGAGGTCAACTCAAGCAATGCAATGATTTCTGGATGTACCTCTTCCTCAGAGCGCCTGACATCAGTATTCCCAAAGGAGGAGAGCTCACTGAGAGCCAATTCCCAAAGCCTGCAGCCTCCTGCTGAGAAGATGTTACCTGCACTCACAGCAGATGGCGACAGACATCTGAGGCAGGGTGATAAGAGCCTGTCAGCAGGATGTTGTCTTTGAGAAATGGAGTCAGAGCCTTTCAAGCCACCTCTGCCTAAGAAGGAAAAGAGCCTCTTTTGATCCCAGACTTGTGGATGTATGATACTTCCACTGAATCTATATGTGGTCAGAGCCATGATGGGCCAAAACCAATTACTAGTATTGAACACAGGCAGTGAATGGAAAGGGAATTGGTAGAAGACACTTGCCAGTCACATGGCTGTATATGTAAAAACTGGCTGTTCAGGATTAGCAGTAAAGGGATGGCTCTGTTGGGCCTGACTGTAATTGGACATGTGAGATATGTACATGTATGCTCCAATAGAAAATAATAATTGTTATATCATTACAGCTGCAGCATTTTGTCTGTGTGCAATAATTTCAAAGCATTGTTAAATATGAAAAAACACAGCACTTGAAGTTCTTTATTAGCAAAGACTTTTTGTTGATGTTGTTTTCATTTGGTTTTCATCAATACAGCAAGGGAGAAAAATAAAAGTAATTAAACTTGTATTGATTTAAAGCAGCTCTGATCAATATTTTCACATTAAAAAGAGATAAAAAGACAATATGTAATTAAAAACTTATCACTTGTGGTAATAAGTCTATTTTGAGCTACAGCAGGCCAGTATTTCATTCAAAGACTGTGATAAACACTGCATGCTACTAGTTGAGCCCCAAATGATACACAAGGTCAGCAGCTTGAGGGAATATACATAGATGTAGTACCTAAATAGTCTGATACTTTTGTAATGATCTGATGAGAGCTGAAATTCAACCTTACATTCTTCAGGTGTCCAAACACAAGACCCCCGATGATGCTACTGTTGAGCCATGTCTGCTAGATTTTTCAAGTAGCTTTGAGTGTGGGGTGTTGTGTTCACAGCTTGTTTTTCTAGCTGATTAAAACTCAATTCTAATGAAACACTGGGACGTTTTTGACTTTAAAGAGACAGTTTGGACAGCTGATCAGTGCGCTGCAGGTAGAGGAATACCAGCATTCACATGCTGTCTCATTCAACAGTTCCTGCCAGGATGCGAAAAGAGGTGCTACAAGCAAGTTTTGTTTTGAATTTTACAGCAACTGTAAGAAAGAGCAGTGCAACATGTGAGATATGTAAAAGAACCATAAAGGAGAGGAGGGCAATCTTACATTTTAAGAGACATCTGTCCAGGACACAACCAGAAAAGTGAGTAAGATGTAGAGGTACTTAAACTGTTTGTAAGGATACTGTAAGCAAGCTAATGGAAATGTTAGCAACAAAAGTGAGTCGACCATTTGGTCCAAGATGTTAGGGCAGTTCAGTTTCTGATTAATAGAGGGTGGGTCGCTGGTATCTTTGAGTTTGTAAGACACCTGCAGTGATCCCACTGCTGCAGAATCACTAAGTGTGTCACCAGAGAGGCGTATGAAGCACAGTGCTGTAACTTCATTGACAAAATCTGAAGGCACACTGACACGATCAGTCAGAATCTAATTTTGATAAATAAAATGTGCTGTCTAAACATTCAAAAGGTCCCACACAGTCAGTAGTTTAGAGTCATACAGTGGTCCTCCTCTAACATTATTAATATTGATAATTGTGTGATTTTATGACCCACTTATTAATCAGATTTTTGAATAGTTCTCTACAATTAAAGGGAATGGAGCGCCACCTGCAAGCTAGTTCAGGCAGACAACTCGAGCTGCGCTCATTCATACTGACACGTCATCATCCTCCCTATCAGCTGATCTCAACATCCCCTCATTTGGCGGTCTATTTAAGCTGCAAGTCTCCCTGTCTCTGTCTCTGCATTGCAAGTGCTCCTGCTGTCCTGCTCAGTGCTGTGTGCAAACTTCGTACCCACCTCCTCCCCGGCTTCCACCTGCAGCCTCCAAGGGAGGTTAGTCCGATATCATTCCTCCTAAATGTCTGCATTTAAATAATCTATGAGGAGAAATGAGGTTCGGAGCCCATACGCCAAACACAATACCATATGCTGCAATAAACTTTATCTTAAGTAATCGTGAGTTGTCTGACTGTATTATTATTTTTATTACTAGGGGGACTTGATATGGATCCAGGCATTGAGGATTCCACTCTGACTTGACTTAGATTATTTATTGGTGACTCAGACACAACTCAGATATAAACATGGAAAGCCTTAGTGAAGCTGCATATACTGTTATTTTGTTTAGTCACCCAGGCCTGTATGTCTGCTGGAACTGTGCTTGTAGTTATAAATATTTAGCATCTCTTTTTTTTATTTCATAATTTAGCGTTGTGGTGATTGATTGGTGAAACTTCTGCTTTAAATCAGATTATTCCAGAAGAAACGACAATTTAAAAGTTGCATTTAAATTCATAATCTTCTGGTAATTTCTGAAATACGCCGGCTTCAAGGTAAATAATCAGGATTTATGCAGTCATGAAGGCAGGATTTACTCACTGTCTACTTGCACAGCTCCAGGTTTCAATCAAACTGCAGCCCCCCACAGGGACCTCCCCCTGTCACAGCCCTGCTGATTGTGTGCTGACATACTAGTTGAAACTGAGTTCATTGTTACTTTGTTTATTTGACAGTTACGCAGCCTTCTCAATGCTCACTGTTCCATCCTCAGTGTCATTTCTTCTCCATAACTCTCTATTATGCTAATTCTTCACTGCATGGATACTGCAGTGCCAGACATCAGTGCTGTCATTCTTCAGATTGACAGCTCCTGAACATGTGCTCACTGAGTTGTCATCTCCTGCAGAAACACTGCTTCTTTTCAGAAATGCTGCTCTGTTTACGAATCACTCTGAGATTTAAACATCACACGCTCACTCAGACGCAAGTTCCCTCCTAGGGGAACTGAGAAGATTAAGATTATAGAAAATGAGTAAAAGAAGAGAGAGAAAAATAGTTCTTCCAGTAGGTTTCAAACATGTCTTTAGGTTGTTGGATAATCATAGTTTGAGAATACAAACAAACACAAAATTATACAAAAATGTAAATTTCTATTTCTGAATTAAACTAAAGATTGGGTCTCACAAAGAGATCCAAACAAAAACATTAAAAACATAGGGAAGTTATTTTTCTTGATTCTATCAAATAGATCATTTAGCCACTACATTAGGAGAAAGCCCATTCAGAGTTTGAAAGAGGGATACAATCAACCGAGGAAATTAAAATAACAAACTTGAATGTTGTCTTCTTAAATCTATTCTTAGGAAAAGACATTGTGAAAGGAAAGAAAACAAAAACAAGTCAGAGTGCAGCGTTCTTTACTTTGAGCATATAAATCCAGAGTCATCTCTTAAGGCACAATGATAAATCCTTTCATAAAAAACTTTTACTTAGTGCAACATGCAGCAACAAAACAGACGAGAAAAAGACATTAAAAGTTCAGTCAATATGAGCTCATCTGGAGCTGTGAATGCAGATGTTACATTACAGTTCACTTCCTGTATCGATCAAGTGAATTTACTTTGAATCTTAAATTTTTAAATTAAAACCAGTGCTTTAAATGGGCTGCAGAAAACCTAACCTCCGGTGCACTGCCACTTCTAAATTTAACTCCTTGGCGAACCAGGACTTCTTCTCAGCTCTTGGTACCCTTTCATGCCCTCTCCATATTACAATTTCTGTTGGATATTAATAAAAGAATATAACCCAAGGTGCATTTTGTGGCACTCGTGTCCTTTCACAGAAGTTTTGTGACATTCATCCGACTGTTTTCGCCAGAAATTACATCAAACTACCACAAAAAGAAACACAAGTCTTTACTGTGTTGGATAAATGAGGAAACTCTCAGTAAAAAAGAAGACAACAACACCTGGCTCCAACAAGGCGCAAACAAATTAGATATTAGCATGGTGACCCATAAATGCAGAGGTTATTTGTTTGTGTGACACAACATTTGGATGTCCTGGTCTTTGTTTGGGATTTTCTTGTTGTATTTGAATACTTTATTTGACTGATAATTCTATTCACATGCCTGTTTGTGTACACACCTATGGGTGCGGCCTCCAGCTTCAAAAAGCTGTCAGGTTAAAATGTTGTGGTTCAATATTGAGTAAACGTGTGCTTATCCTACAGAAAATAGGATGACTCTATATTCAGGGCAGGATGAGTGTCATGGTCCATACGTGTCACCAAAATTAAACTACTTACCAAAATGAGGGGCCACATTTTTTGTCTTTTTGCTGGAAAATTTGTCGGGTTTTATGATTTCAGAGTAGATCTTATGGCCAAATTCCACCAGATCCGTTTCCTGTCCGTCTCCAATCCCTCACGGCATCAGATCTGATAGGTTTCCATTATAGTCAATGTGTTAACTTCCACCTCCCGCGTTGTGTTCCAGCTGCGTCTCTGATCTGGCACGCCTGAATGCAACGGATCAGATATGCAAGACTTCTATTTTTACAAAGGTTTGGATATAAGTACTTAAAAGCAAGATGGTTTAAATTGTGTTCTCTATAACGGAAGACATTCTTTGTTTTATCATACTACTAAAGTAATGCACCAAATATTTAGCCTCTGAATCTTTAATAATAGGTGTTCCATGCAAGTAATGGTGATGTTTTTTAAGAGTCAGAAATCTGAGATTCTCTGCTGTGTTTATAACTTGGAAGCTATTGTGGCTGACATTTTCTAAATTCCCCCTCTGGGATTAAGCGGCACAAGTTCTCAGTGTGATCATTGCCGAGCCATCAGCTCGTTTCAGCCTCTTCATGGGTTCAAGCCAACATGCCCAATTTCCCCCAACCCAAAAATCTGTCAGCACCAGCTGGAGTCATTACCCCGGCTCCTCCCTGGGTATGTGAGGACCACTCCTCCCTCATATCCTCGTCAGCCAACAGGGACAGATGTTCATTACAAGCCCATTTCCTCGCTCCAATATTATATCTATTAGCAATGGGGCAGAGTTAGAGAGTACATAGCTGCCTATTGTCTCCTAGAGCATTGGCATTGCTTCATATAATAACAAGTGGATGGGATGAATGTGTTAAACAGTCACCTGCTAGCAGGTTCTGGGCCAAAGCAATATGTTAAATATAACTGTGATGAAGGCTGACTGTGAAATTATGAGGCTCATCAGCAGCTGAAAGCCACTCAGTCTACTAAATTGATGATCAGGAGCTTTTTGGGGGTCATATTATTAACCCTTACAGAGCCAAGAGGCTGTGTGTTAATCACCAAAATGAACTCAGCTCGGGAGGATTTCAAGTGACTTACTCATCAAGGTAGAACTATTGTTTAAAGTATATCTGCAGATCATGTTGATCACATGTTCATGTTGATCACATGTTCATGTCGTATTAAAGTTATACTTCCTCATAACAAAAGGGGCAGCTGTACTAAAAATCTTTGGCTCAATTCAACAGCATTTAATCAAAAGAAATATTAGCCAATTGCTGTTCAAGTGTGGGTTTTGAAAAGTCTCAGCAATCAAGGATATATTTGGGTCATCATTAGTTTCATAATTAAGCATAACTTGTTATAAAAAAAGAAGAAGAAAAATATTGATATTTAATATGATATTTCAGTCAATTAGTTGAAATGTCCATGTACTGGACATCATACTTTGCAGTTTGTTGCTGCAAATTGATGGTGGTCTCAATTTTTGAAATGTTGACTCAACCTCCCTTTTGGTCAACCGAGACACTGGCAAAGAGGTGGAGCACAGGCAAGCATTTTAGCCTCCTAGCAAACAGCTACATTGTACTCACCAATAGGTTGACTCGGCCCCACCTAATAATGTAAACTTTGCATTACTCTTATGATGTATTTCCACCTGTTTGATTCAGTATGGTTTGGTACGGTAAACCTTGATCTTTTTGTGAATCTCTGCCCTTGATATGAATAGAAGACTATTTTATTCTCAGCCAAAAGACAGAAAAAATGTACATCGTGGTCTGCATTGTCTTTATATCAGCTCAATGTAAGTTAAAAGCATAAAAAAATCTGGCATGAAAGATATTTGTAATGCAAAAGCCCAATCTGTTCTTTCAGTGGTGAGAAACCCCTTGTTTGCACACAATGCATTTATTCTAAAGATTTCCCCAGGACAGTTATTTCACAGATAAAGTAACTTGAACATCGTTTTAATTGAGTCTACAGTAAAGTTTCTTTGAAAAAAACAAAGTTGTCATGCAACATTTTGGCTGCAGGTAAGCTATTTTAATTATTTAATAATAGCAGATTACAATACATTGTTTGTCTTTTATGATCTCTCTTTCCATTGACATCCATCTCTGTGCCCCTCTCTCTGCTCAGCTGGTGTCTGTGTTAAGCACCTATTGTCTTTATTTAACAAGGTTGAACCCAGACACCACTATAACATCCGACATACATAAACATACGTAAAAAGGAGTCATAATTAATTATGGTACATAACAAAACAGTTTAAATAACTACAGGTTATGAGAGCTATAACCCAGTACAATATCTCCTCCCCCCTACTCTCTCGCAATCAACAGATTACAGTGTGTATATTTCCACACTATATTGTCGCCTTTTCACCCCAACAGAAAAGTGCCCAAAAAGTTGGATAGTATGGATCAGTTATTTTGGTACCTTTCCCAACGTTTAAAAGTGTACTACTGCACCAAATACTGTACCATACCAAATTAGACCTGCTTGCAGGAAACTTAGCTTTGGTCTTAATAGCAATCAATCAATCAATCAATCTTTATTTGTATAGCGCCAAATCACAACAAACGTTATCTCAGGACGCTTTTACAAACATAGGAGGTCTAGACCACTCTATGTCAAATTATGAACAGAGACCCAACTTAAAGACAGGGTAAGACTCAGTCTGACCCCACCTTAATCCATCATGAGCATTGCACATCGCAGTATTTAGCTAGTTACAGTGGCAATGAAAAACTTCCTTTTAACAGGCAGAAACCTCAATATCTTCAAAACAGATGAACTACTAAAAAAAAATTCCCCCCACATTGGGCCCGATCTACTAAAGGTTTGCGTGTATAAAAACAGGTGCAAACTTGATAGCACGCGCAAAGCAGATGTACTAACCGGGAGCACCGAGGATTGCGTCTGTCAAATGAGCAAAATAGCACCCGCTATCCATTTAGCGTGTTTGCCTTCATGAATATGCAGAATACATGCAGATTATCAGAACGCGCAAAATACTGGGAGGAGGAGATGCAAATGTAATCATTTAGCACACACAATGTGATTTATCAAACCTGAAGCAGATAGCGAGCTGTATTTTTGCGTCTATATTTAGCACGTTTGAAAGGCAGGTCCAAACTGGCACAGCATTACGCACACACGGCTGCGGTCACTGTAAAGATCATCATAACTTTATAACATGCCCACAACAGCGGGGCTTACAATCATCACTACATTTTTTACACAGTTATGTCATTTTGAAGTCAATCAAATGGACATGAAGTCTAACAAACCAAGAGAACAACAAAAACATTAGGCTAATAATAAAACAACACAAATTCAAAGCAGTTCAGCACCACGGATAGCAACCACATCATTCTGACACCCACTTTTACTGTTTCAACTAATGAGAGCACAGTAGGTCACTGTATCAACAGCTATAAAGTATAGTAAAATTGGCACAGCAGCCCACATGTTCACATACAAACAAAAAATCTATATGAACTAGGCCTACTCACCACTATTTGAAGAAGCCTTAAGCTCCGCGGACCTGTCCACGATGCGCTGTATGTCCATTTTCTTTGCTCTGTCATTCTCAATAGATAACGTGACATGTCCACTCAGTCTCTCCTGACCCACCGTGCTCATTAAGGGGTTCTTAGTTTTAACTTGGAGAATGAGCGCTCAGAAGATGCAACGTTGACGGGAAGAGTACAAAATTAAAGCAGGGACAGGCCTCATCAAATCGCTTTCTAAACTCCATCAAAATGCTGATTGCGTTTTGGAGTAGAGTAGATGCGTTTATTTCATCGGCAGATCTTCTGTTTTTTTCTCACAGCATTCACCTTTGCTGGAGTTCACCGATGTGTTTATTTCCCTCCTCCACAAAGACCTCCAACTCCATGGCTTCATTTATTGCACTCTGCTCTCTCAAACTCTCCATGGTGACAGCGGATAGCACACGCAAAATACTCATTGAAGGGCGGTCCGCATCACTTTTGCACTTGTTATCTTTTGTGCACGCAGTCATAGTAGATCACCTGCAACACGCCCAGAAATAGCATGTGCAAAATTATTATTTGCACACGCAAATTAGCGCTCGTTATTTGGGATCTTAGTAGATCAGGCCCATTGTGTACAATAAAGAAAGTAGTTTTTCTACAACAAAACTGTGTATTGAACCAGGCTGTAAATGTAAGTAAGTCTGCAGTAAGAATAGTCATTTGAACATGAGTGTTAATGTTTTTAGCACTTCTGCGTTGGCCTCATTTCTCAGCACCAATGGTTGCCACTTGGCTCGTGCAGAAATTGTAAAGCAGTGATTTGTTTTTGTTTTTTGCAGTTGTCATACCTGCAGAACCTACATAGGCCTGTGCCTCTGCTTGTACCAATAGGCTTGTTGGTCTGTAATGGGGTGCGTCTGAATCCACACTTGTATTGGTGCTATATCCTTTCTTTGTTGGCAGTATGGTTACCGAAAACAATACAAAACCATCTTGTGTTGGAATTGGAGTAATAGTTGCAGTCACATCTGAGACTGAGTCATGTTCTGTTTGGCTAAAGGACATTGATCAGTCACATTGGTTGGAAGAGTGATATTACGCTATCTATGTAACTCATAAAAATGATATTACATAGAAGTTTTTGATTCATCCAACCACTCAGTAATCCATCGTGTCTGATAAATGATACCCCCCCATACCTTTTCTGCACTCATTAACAGAGTTCACATGATACAGTTTATATGGTTAATTTTAGAGACTTCTTTTGACAGTGATGACATCCAAAATTGTCACTGCAACAAACTAAAGATTGATCATAAGCAATCACCTCATATTACAGCTTTTAACATGATCCCATTATGTTTTCCCTTCCTAGTTGTGTTGATAAATCACAAGACAGGGTCTCAATGTTGGAGTAAAAGACTAGAGGAACAGGGAGTAACTGCAGTTTGATTCTCAGTAAGGGGACCCAAGTCTTCCTCCAGTTTGGCTCTGTCCATATCACTCAGCAGGAGGATCCAGTGCACCAAAGGAGGGGACTTTGGATGTGGCACTGATTCCTCTTTGCCCCAGAGAGAAAGCCCTTGTTCCTGGGTGGCTGCTGAGAGCTGGCCTGCTGACAGAGTGCCCTCGGCTGCAGGAAGATGCTATTGTGTGTGGGAGTCTTACACCACAGAGGATTCCCGTCCTCTGACTAATGTTTCATTCAGCTCTGCCTGGCACTGCTCTGTACATACACAATATATCACATAATGCAGCAGAGCTCATCACATGCATGCATAAAAGGATTTCTTCTGTATGTATCCATGTGGCACTCTCATTTCCTTTTTCTTTGGGGATGAGTGTGTCCCTGCACATGTGTGTCTCTAGTTTGTTTGCCTGCTGCCCTGTGTGTGTTCTTAATCTTAAGCAGTGAGTTTTATAACAGCTCCAAAGGGAGTATTCACTCTATAAGTAGTGATTCCGCTTGTCTTCACAGATAAACGTTATGAGAGTCTGCTCTCAAGTGGTTATATTAAAACTGTCAATAGTGTTGCGCAGAGGAATGCTCTGTATCTGCATGTATATGAGCCTTAAATCCCAAAGGGCAATATGCAGTTGGCAGGCAGTTACCAAGGAAGAAGGCTCTGCAGAATATTTCTGCTTTAACATAGAAAATGTCCACAGTAACCAGTTACATAATCTTCTACTGAGTGGAAATGGTTTGATGAAAACAATCTGATGGCACTAATTAGACTTGTTCAAAAACTTTGCTCATCTTTAATCTATTACCACACACTGCTTAGCCTTTTTAATTAGCTAATAGCAGGAGGTACAACTCCAACTTAAAAGTTCACATGAATATATGAATATGAACATGCAATAGGTGAGCAAGATAAATTGTTTGACACGAATTCTCTAAAGGAATAGAAAACGTCATCCAGAGCCTGATGGGATAGACGTAAGGATCAATACCTGCCTCCTGTGTGAAGAGTGAGTATTAAAATCCTGCTACCAGCTAGCCAACCTTTACATGTTGACTACTTTGCTTTGAGGGCACATGTGTTACCTTTGGACAGCTCAGAGCAAGCTGTTTCAAGTTCTAAGCCTGTGTGCTTAGCTACACTAAAATGTTTCTTGCTGTATATTAATAGTGAATGGACCGGCATTACTTTTCATCGGAGTATTGGAAAGAAATCAGTGAAGTGTATACAAACTGTTACGATAAAAATGTCTTGACAAATGTCAAGAAGATTGTGAAGATTACGTTACATTAGTGGAGTAAAAAACAATATATTTAGAAAAAGTTTGTGTTTTGCTCGGCTAAAGATTCAATTAGAAGTCAGTGGTGTTCTTGTTAATCAAGAGCTATTGGGAGCACCTGTGATGTTCTCCCTCAGGGCTATATTAGGAGGTTAACTTCTCCCTGTTAAGTTGTTTTTTGTTAATCGGTCATCACCATCAGATGGATTAATGAACTGAGTTTGGGTTTTTGTTGTTTCTTCTTTTGACCTTTTTTCTATTTGCAAATAATACCCTATCACTCCCACTTTTCCTTTATGTATGCACAAACAACATCACTTTAGCTATCAAACCAACAACTATTTTGCTAATATTTCCTGAGGATAAAAGCTATGGCATACTCAGTTACATTTATATCAGGTGCCTTTTGTACATATATTTGCTACAGTGTGTATTTTAACATTATCTGTTCTGTTTTAACTTTTTTTTTAAATGATCTTGTCTCATAAAAATGTTGTCTTGCACTCAAATCCTCCTCACACAGAGATGTCTCCGTAGTAGCAGAGAGAGAGAGAGAGAGAGAGAGAGAGAGAGAGAGAGAGAGACGCTGTTGAAGCAATCTCATCAGGTTCCCTCAAGTTCATGAAAAAGAAGAGGAATACATGTAGACTAGAGCCAAATGTAGAGGACAGGAACAACACCTCTGAAGTACCTTGTTACACATTAAGCCACGTCTGACTAAGTAAAGGCAGGGATGAGATTTGCAAGGTTTTTTATGTTATGTTATGTTATGTTATGTTATGTTATGTTATGTTATGATCATGGAGTCCTGCTGTGGTTACAAAGAGGTCACATCCAATGGGTGGAGAGGATCCATGTTTTCATATGTAGTTCCGACCCACAACTAGGCATTCTGGGACTTGGAGTCATTGTAGCCATTTATCCTCTTTTTTCAAATCCCCCTCCAAAACAAAGTCTCAAAGGCTTTGTTCTCTGTATATGCCCAAAGTCTTTGTTTGATGCACGTGGTGATCCCAACACTATCAGAAAGTTGCATGAAAAACAGATATTGTTGGAAAAAAGGCCAAATAAAATTTTAGATCAAAATGTGAAAAAACATTATTAAGTGTGTGAAGTGTATTAATATAAGATAGGGTCGTACAATCATGACAACTTACAAATGCTGAGAGCAACAAGTGGTCAGATGTAATTATATTAATTTAACTTTGCTTAATGTTGATTCTATGGCCTTACTTTTTCTTTCCTGTCAGCTGTAGTCTTGCTTCTTACAATCTGCTATTTCATTCTTGTGATTCTGACATTGAACACCACCAATTGAAACTGCAAACTAAGTAAATAATTTTGTATGAAGTGAATGGCAACAAAGTTTTCCACCACAGTCAGACATTGAAATACGTGTTGAATGTCAAAGTCAGTGCCCGACATTTCACTGTCTTATTAAGATGAGAAAACCAAAAGGTGACGTGTCCCTCTTACCTCATTTTCATATGGAAATACAGGCTTTTCATACGTTTTCCTGTGGATTAGTGTTTCCAGTATGTCACAACTCATGATGATAACCATCCTTAACTGGGACAATTGTAGCTTGATTTTGTGATTTCTTGTCTTGATTATATAATCACTTGTGCATGGGACTTTAGGGGCTCCTTTCTCCATCCAGTTATTTGTCCATTTTCTTCCACTTAACTGGGGCAAGGTCATGGTGGCAGCAGGCTAAGCAAGTTGCCCCAAACATCCCACTTCCCAGCAATGCTTTCCAGCTCATCCTTGGGGGGATTTCAAGGCCTCACCAGGCCCCGTTTATTAAATCCAGACAACCTTGCCAGTGAGCATCCCCCTCAGATCTGGCTCCAGGGACTTACCTGTCTTGATGGAGATACGATTTTAATACCAATGTGAATGTTTTGTAGAATCAACACTAAGATTCTGATTCACTTCAACCCGGCTTTTTGATAATTCTAGTGGATAAGGGAAACATTGTGCTGTGCACACACCTAGTATTTGAATATTGGCTGTTGAAGCCTGCCTTTATTTGGATATTTGCTCATTTGGATATTTTTTTGTGTATAAATAACATACGTTAAGGCCAAACTTGAGAACATTACTGGAGACTAACAGGTGGTAGACATTTCCTTACAGACAGAATGCAACAGAGTGCAAATCCTTGACTTCATTGCAGAAAATACATGTGAGTAGATCATATTACAACTCTTTAATATATGTGTTGATAGATTATTGGGCATATTATAGAAGTGAGGGTAATGACTATTTGTGCCTTGCCCACAATATAAATAAACCGTTAACACTGAATTTAATTACCCAATTACTGTATTATAGTGCAATAACTTACCTTAGCATCTATTCATAAGATAGAAGTGTACATAGTGTGTATAAATATGTAATATTTGCTATATTTTGGGTTTACCTTGTTTAATAATAATAATAATAATTATTATTATTATTATTATTATTATTATTATTATTATTATTATTATTATATTTTTAAATATCTGAGTAAAATTGTTATATTATCTTGTCCTGTGTTGTAAGCTGCTGGAACAAATCTTAGTTCTAAGATGTGGAATAAACATACATTTATGAAAAATAAATGTAAAGTACTTTAAGAACATCTTCTATCATAGCTAGGTATACAGAAAGTAGTGCCACTTGCGAGAGACAGAGGGAAAAATAATCCAGATTATAAACAGAAATTCTTCACATGCGGAAAAATCCCAACCTATTGGTCAGATGTCCTAAATGAATTAAAGCAGATGTCAGGTAAAACAGGACTCCTAGGAACATGTCCTTAAAATCTAAAAAATGAATGATATCTCTTCAGTATTGAGTATTGAGATTAACAACACTAAAACCAATTACAAGAAACTGGAAAAAAGGAACTTCCCAAAGTATACACGTGGTAACTGTAGAGCACATTATACTATGAAAAAAGAAACTTATAAAATAAACAAAATTTAAATTTGTATTAAAAAAAGATGGGTTTCTTTTGGATCAAGGACAGGGTGTAAATAAAGGTAATAATTCCAAAAATCTAAATAAATCCCTTCTGGAAATACCTCATGTTGAAAGAAGTTGATAAAGAACTGTGGAAAGATTATTTAAGTAAAGTTTTAAACATTTGATAAGAAGATTAGAGGATGCCTATTGGCATGTGAAATATCAGAGCATGAATTTTGTGTTTTTTTTGTTTTTTTTCTTCCTACTTTTTTATAACACATGTATGAAATGAAAGTCTGAATATATTA
The DNA here is from genome assembly GCF_009762535.1 of Notolabrus celidotus. Lineage (NCBI taxonomy): Eukaryota > Metazoa > Chordata > Actinopteri > Labriformes > Labridae > Notolabrus > Notolabrus celidotus. Next base: position 29,915,660 of record NC_048280.1, on the reverse strand, counting down.
AATGAAAGTCTGAATACATGGAATGCATAGGAATGCATATATGTAAGATATCACCATACAAAGGTATATATATATATATATATATATACCTTTGTTTGGTGATATCTTTATTTGCACTTATCAACCTGTCCTTATAAACATTGCATATTATTATTTATTTATTTTGACTTATTTCTTTTCTGTTCTTGTACGGATGGAGGATAAAAAAACGTTTTTACAAAAGAACAGAATATGCCAAAATGGTTTGAACAGATAAGACATTTGTGTTTATGTATGAAAAATATGAATTGACACAAAGAATAAAAAAAGACATAGAATAAAGCCTTTTTAAAATTTTGCCTGTTTTGTAAAAAGCCAGTTTCCAAACAGCATAGTGCACAGATCTTTCTTCAAGAATGACTTTCAAAAACTAGATGCAATCATTTTTATCGTTAGAATTTTTTTTAAACTCAAAACTACAACTACCATATAAATACTGCATGAAGCTTTAAAACCATAAGTATGTTTACTTATGCTAGTGTAGTGAATGATTTTAGTTTTGACCTTTGTAATACTGTCAGTATAAATTATGATACGGTTCAATTTCTCTTTTTCAGTGAAATCAGAAATGGATCATAGACTGCTTTTGCTTTTCTCCATATTTGGTAAGTCCCATTATCCTAAATCAGTGTGTTTTAATGTTTCTGTGAGCCACAAAAGTATTAATAATCTTTATTAAAATTAAAACAGAAACCTACAGGAGTCTCAGGACTTCAGACTCGGGCTGTCAGTGTCCTTACACTTAATGACTTTTCAAGTGATTTTATCCTTCTTTTCTTGTGTTTATTTTAAATTGTTGCTCTATGTTGGCTATGACTGTTGCCATGGTTAGATTGATTGAGGTATCCATCAAAGAGTTTGCTGCCACGCCCACACAGTCCTGAGAAATGGTCTGAACTGGAAAATAAGCTGTTTTTGAACAGGGTTTTTTCATAATTATGAATGTTTATTTTCACTCAGATTTTATCTCTCTCTCCCTCTCTTAGACTGTATTTTCTGCCAAGGTTTCATTTGTAAAACTTTGTTAAAAGGCATCTATAAATGATTCATAATATCAGTTCCACACAAAATGTTGTCAAATATTCCTTTTATCTCTTGTTCCACAGGATTTTGCTCAACCTCCCTTTATGATCATCGTCAATTTCACTACATCGACTTGAAAATGATCTGGACTGACGCTCAACATTACTGCCGAGTGAAATACACCGACCTGGCTACCACTGAAAGCAGCACTGACATCAGCAAGCTTAACAGACCTGACATCTCAAGTGCTTGGATTGGACTGACTGATGACCCAGTGTCCTGGAAGAATACCATGGGCAAAGACAGATGGTCAAGTACCGGTGAAACTAGTGAAAGCAGTTATCAACACTGGCAAAGTAATCAGCCAGATAACATCGATGGAGAAGAGTTTTGTGTGGAATCCAATCTGGGTGGAGCATGGGTTGACAAGAACTGTAACCATCAATCTTTTTTTGCTTGTTACAATGGTAAGATAAATTTGATGATTTCAAGAATGACTTCAATACAATACTCCTTATAAAGTAACAAAACTACACTTTCTCCACAACAAAAGCATCACCAAAAAATATTGAAACACTGTTGTTCTGTCTGAGTGTGTGTGTGTTTGTGTGTGTGTGTTTCTGTGTGTGTGTGTGTGTGTGTGTGTGTGTGTGTTTCTGTCTGTCTGTCTGTCTGTCTGTCTTTCTGGTAAAAAAAAAACATTATCAATTAAATTAAATTAAAAAAACTTTTTTTGTCCTCAGGAGGCAAATATTCTTACAACCAGTACTTACATATCTTTATACACATTCATCTCTCTCTCTCTCTCTCTCTCTCTCTCTCTCTCTTCGCTGAGTAAGTGAACATGGTGCATAAGAATTCAAGTACAATGGGAAATGAATATGTAGAGAGTGTTTAAAAAACTAGTACAGAAAAAAGAAGGTGGTCACAGTTCATGCTGAACAAAGTACCTGGTAAATAAGGTACTTAGTTACTAGTTATGTACCAACTATAAAAGGCAACTTATACTGAATGAATATCGTGGTTGTATTGCAATGATACAACAGTAAAGACAAGTTACCGGAAAGAGGTCCTTACACTGGTGCTTTTGTTATTTTCTTCATCTGTTATGAATGCCAATGGAAAAATACTTATGTTTTCAATGAACCGTGAGGGAAAATATTAAATTGAATGATTATGACAGAAAAGATGGATAAGGTTAGATGTTTATTTTGTGATGATTCTGTTTGGTTTTGTTGTAGTTTTTTTTTTGCTTTTGTTCTCCTTCACCCCCTCCCCTTTCTGTTTTCCTTCTCCTCCAGGTATGTGAGTGTCAGGGGGTTGGCTGGCTTCTCCACTCAGCAGCAGACGAGGCACACCTGGCTTGACTTAACTAATCATCCTGTCCATAAAAGCCTGGTCTTCACTCCACTACTCAGCCAGATAATTCTGTCTTGTTCGGTACTCCGGTGTGCCTCACTGCTTCAACTGAACCTTGCCTGTGTTCCCTGCGTCGCCATCAGGATCACCTTTTCTGGCCAGCCAGCTCCCTGCCTTCACTGCCTGTTTTGTTTTTGAACATTAAATGGTTTATTTTTAAATTATTTACCTGCTTCAGCCTGCCTTGGGTTTTTTCCTGAACTGAAACCTAACAAAATAAATGTGAATGAAAAGATTAATTCACTCCATAAATTGGCTAATAAGAGTACAGTTGTCCTTATACAGCCAAACAATAGCACATTAGTTTTTACCTTTGCTAGCGCTTCCATGATATAATTTATTAATCAATAGAATTGGCCTTAGATCAATACTATGTGTCAAATTGTTTGTCACCAAGTATTGCCAAATAGGATCCTTTGGTGTAACCGTGGGCTAACCTCATATTACCCATTGCATAACTGACACCTTCTAAAGTTCTCAAGTACCTCTGAACACCTCAGGGTGAACACTGCAAAGCACAACTTGCAAAAAGTGATCTTACCTTGAAGTTTCTCTGTGGACAATGAAATCAGTAATTGGCATGTTCTTAAACATGCTGTCATCTATATTTACTGTATGTCAACCTCACTCAAAGATATGGGTTTTTAGCATAAGCAGGATAATGCTCTTAAAGGTGACCATTATAAGGAATTAAAGGACCCCTCCCACATCCTCCATAAATTCATCCTCCTCTGCTGTTCAAGTCCCTCACACATGGTGTAGCAAAACACAATGAAAATCCAGCTGTTGATAATGTTGTGAGAACTAGTTAAGACCAAGTAACCAAGTCCTTAACCATTTCCATACATCAATGTGTACTGCTTGTTTACTTACATAACTGAGTTGCTTGTTTACACACACGACCATCTTCTCATACTTTAACTTTTTTGTTTTGAAGCTTCAAATCCTGAAAGCCAGAAGACATATGTTGTCATTGAGACAGCAATGAACTGGACAAACGCCCAGACTTACTGCAGAACTCACCACACAGACCTGGCTATGATCGAGAATGCTGAGGAAGACGACGCGCTGAAATCCGCCAAAGGTTCGCTTGCTGTTTGGATTGGCTTGTACCGGAACGCATGGAAGTGGTCTAACAACAGAGAAAGTTCCTACAGAAACTGGAAAGAGGGTGAGCCAAATAACTTCAAAGGTGACCAGCACTGTGTGACCAGTACTAGGGAACACATGTGGACGAACAAGCCCTGTACAGAGAAATTTCCCTTCTGGTGTGAACAAGGTAAAAAAAAAAAAAGGACTTTCATGAAAACTTGTTTTTGTTTCAAGTCAAAAATAATTCTCTCCTCATTTTGTTGTCACATGTTTGTTGTTGCATGTCCAGTCCCTTTAAAGAAAAACATCTTGAAGATGAAGATTCATACTGATGCTGACCTTTCAGATCCTGCTATAAACACCCAGCTCCTACAACAGGTAAAAGTCCATCCAGTTTTCCTGTCAGTCTGTGCACTGAAAGCTCTACTGCAGATGAATCCCATTGTGTCTGCAGAACGTGCTTCACTGCCTGTTTATGTAAATGAAAAATGGAAAATATAACTTATATTTTCAGGCCTCATAAAGGAAACACAAATTGAAAAATGATGTCACAGTGGCTATGTAAACATAATATTTACAGTCTTTGGTCAGATGCTGCATCAATACTTCAATTGAAACCTAAATACCCAAAACGTTGGGGTGCTGTGTCAAATGTTGATTTAAAACTGACTTTTATGGTTTGCAAATTATGTAATCCCTTCATCTGATTGAAAGTAGTTCAAAGAAACATATAAAATGTTCAAATTGAAAAAACATGGTGTAATGAAAATATATGCTCATTTTAAATCTGATGTCAGCAACAGGTTAAAACAAACGTTAGGACAGGGGCATGTTCACCACTGTGATGCTTCTTCTCTTCTTTTAACAACACTCAATAAACAATGGGGACCAAGGAGACCAGTTTCTGGAGTTGTAAGAGTGAACTGTTCTCCCATTCTTGCCTGATATACCATTTTAGCTGCTCAATAGTTGTGGGTCTGTTTGTCACATTTTTGTTATCTCAGGCAGGCCAGTTTAGCACCTAGACAGTTCTACTACAGTTTATTACCTGCAGTATGTGGTTAGGTGGTGTATTACTGAAATATGCAAGGTCTTCCCTGAAAAGGCATTGTCTGGTTGGCAGCATGTTGTTCCAAAAGCTTTTTATATCATTCAGAATTAGAAGTGCCTTTCTACATGAGTAAACAAGCATTACCATGGGCACTCGTGCATCCTCATACCATCACTTATTTATTGTATTTTGCCTTGCATAATTTAATGATAAGTATAAGCTATTCAATTCACACAATTCACATCATTTAATGTGATGATGAGCAAGAGCTATATATTGTACTGTCAACTGTTAGGGTTGTGAGTCTGCCATCTGCTTACTGTTTTTGCTGGCAGATTCTGCTGCTGATGTGTCTGCACTGTATTTCATTCTGTTGAATATTTTAAGTAAGGATGGTTATGAGGCCTTGAGCCACAGTAATGACGTTGGTCTCAAACTCCTGGAGAAATAAAAGAAAACACAGAGCTAGACACTGAGTAACGATTAGCCTCACCTTAGTTAGCTAACGCCTATGAGCTAACTTTAGCTTCAGCAGACCTCTGCAAATCCATCATAACATAATTTCAAAACTAACTTTAATCCATTCCACTTGATAAACAATGGCATTAAGAAACAAACTTACTTGTGATTTTGCACCTCCAGGTGAACTTGCGGATGCCATTTCGTGAGAGTGCGCTCATTACTAAGGGTCTACGAAATACGTTGGGTTCCGACAGAGTGCTGCAGCCGCAGTCTTCAATATGCAAATTATATGTAAATCACGCCCTCATAGCCCCTCTCCTCAAACCCTCCCCTCCACGCCAAAATTGAAATCTATATTGAAAATATAAACAGTAATTGGAAAAAAAGTGACATCACAGAAATTAAATATGATTGTCATTCGAAAACAGAATACAAAATTGCTAGAAATTAAATAATATAACATTTGATGTCTGTGAATTTAACTTCAGTGAAACGTTTTCAATGCCAGTACTTGTTTTGATGCCATTACAATTTTTTACAATACAAGTGTTTCAATGCCAATGTTTTTTTTTTTTTTTCAGTTTCAGGTTGTGTTTTCAATGCCAGATTTTATTTTCAATACAAAACATTAAAGTCATCGTTTTGGCTCCATAAGATTATGGCTTTTGTACTGTGCACTGATAACAAGCCATGTGTTACCTGTCCTCTCACAGCTGCCATTATGTCCTAAAAGAATGCAAAATTTTTATTCATCATTACAACAGGACAGTTTTCCACTTCACCTCGATCCATCTCAACCTTTGTGTGGTGTTGAATTGACCCCTTAAACATTTTTACAAAAATGATAAATGATGCAAGAATCAAAATATTTAAAACCTGAAACTCCATGGCCTTATCCTATTATCCGTGAAGAATACAAAATATCATTGAGTGTACGTGCTACAATACCCCCACACATTTATGTCCCTCATAGACGTTGGGGATAATTTGACCCGTATACAAACAAATACACAAAGATGCACAAGAAAGTGTTCACAGACTGAGACACACTCAGTCACTCTCTCACTGAACCTCACCAACACACACACACACACACACACACACACACACACACACACACACACACACACAAATACACATACACACACACACACACATACACACCTCTTTCAGTGTGTTTTGTTTTTGTACCTTTCCCAACTTTTTTGAAACATACTACTGGCATCAAATTTAAAATGAGCATATATTTTCCGTAAAAAAAATTAACTGGTACAGTTTTGACATTTGATACGTTGTTTTAGCTCTGTTTTCAGTTAAATACAGGGTGAATAATTTATAAACTTTCTGTCTTTGTAAGCATTTTATACAGCATCCAAACTTTTCTTTGGAGTCAGGATTGTATTTTCTACTTAACATATGAGTTAAAACACTATCATGTTATTTCACAATGCTTCTCCAACACAACCTGTGTTAATTCACAGGTAGGTGCTATGCTGTCAGAAAAAAACAGAACACGTTAACTTGAAGTGGAGGATTCAACCCAGGAAACAAGAAGAAGGAAAACCTAAAGCCAACGATCAGTGTCCAGCAGAGTGATGGAACACTAAGCCTCCTGTTTGAAAGTTTCAAACCTTTTTGTAGTTTATTTTCATCACTGAAGGTCAGCAAGAAGATACATTTTTAAAGGGTTGTTAAGGGGGAGATTTTGCCCAATGTTCAGCCTCACCTCTGTCCTTCCTTGTGAGATACATTGAGGGGAAAAAATGAAATTGTTGCTGATGTTCTCTGGATTTCTGTTTCAGCATTGATTTTGGTCTTTGTTGCAAACAAGTCACAAAACTAGGTCTTATCCCGATGTACGAGCATGAGAATTATTAATCTGGTTTTATTAGATTACTGTTTTGAATACCTATTTCCAGAAGGTTTGGCTCTTCTCAATGGATCTTTGCTTTTAGGGACAGGCTGCTGCTCAGGATGCAGCTCTGATCGCAGACTCTGGAGGACCAACTTTTATCATATCAATCTGCAAGAAGAGGTCTGATCAGTTTAACATTTGGTGTGTTTATTTTTGGAAAAAGGGAAAGACAAAAAGCAGAGAAAAAGTAAGAGAGGTTTTAAAGAAACTGGAGACATCTATAAAAGTGATGATGGGACATGTACTAAACACTAAAGAGAACAGGGTGTTTGAAGACAGGTAAATAAAAAAGCAAATGTCAACGCTTTCAGTGTCAGGGTCAAGTACCAAATCCTAACTTCACCTGTGGGAGTGATCAGTGTAGTGTTCGTAATAACAGCTAGAATAGCTTATTTGAAGAAGGCTGGATGCAGCTCCAAATTTGAATGTACTGATTTTTAGTGGATATATATACTTTAAATGAATAACAATTTATTTATACATATTTTGTGTTACATTAGTGGCGTCTTAAGTAAACAGCTGTGTAACAAGTGGGTTCCACAGGAATTCTACTGATGCGTGTTGAGTAGGGATGACCACAATTAATCGATTATCGATTAATTGATTGTTAAGAAATTACTCGAAACACACATTTTTGTTATCAATTTTCCGTCACGTGGAACAAACATCATGTGGTCTCATGTTACACTCATCTATCAGGGAGGTGTTTTAAGTTTAAAGCATGTTTCATTATGAATCAGCTGTTAAAGGTGTTGCGCACAGCGGAGACGCTCAGCTGGCGGCTGCGGCTGTGCGTCAGGTCTCCACTTGCGCTTTTTAAAAGAGGATCAATACAAAACTGCTGCCAACAACAACACGGACACAAAGGTTGACAGCTTTAAACAGGATATTTCCTGATTGAATACACATGTTTATTTTTCTCAATAAGAACAAGTAGACAGAAAACTGGACACTGTGAGTCTGAAGTACTTTTCTGTTAGTATTATGAGCCTTCACTTTATAAGATTATGTCCGCGGAGAATATTTTAATGAGCCTGATTGTTGATATTCTGCGTGTCAAACGTGTGCCCATTTTCAATCCCGTCAGTTATATGCATTTTGTTGCTGAAAAAAAATTAATTTAGGGGGAAAACAACCTATTTGGCATTGCTTTTGACGTAAGAATAATAATGGGTTTTTTTTATCAATTAATCGATAATTGATCGTTAACATTTCCAAAAATCGATCACGGAAAATACTTAAAATGTACATCCTTAGTGTTGAGTCTAGTTTCCCAGGAACAGCATGCACCCTCCTGTGATTTTCAAAACGAAACACCTTGTATCAACTCCTGACCGGACTTTCAGATCATATAGATCAGAAATACGTACTTTTTGATGATGGATTTTTTGTTAATAAGTAATGAACAGTCACTTGATCCATGCCAAACACTACTGGACAGTAGATATAATTAAGAGGCATCCTCACCAATGGTGGAAGGATACAAGTCACTGAATACTATCCAAAAGCATTGTAACCTTTTATGTTGTTCTGAATATACCAAGTCCATCTGCTCCAAGTTGCACTACGGTTCAAACACTCTTTTATTGGGTTAAGGCATGCAGGTTCAGACAGAGCAAAACCATGGCACAGGAACAAGATGCACGCTTCCTGTGGACCCCACAGAAAATACGCAGGACGATGTATATAGTGCTATTATACAGAGCAGTTCTGTAGTGGGAGATATAATATCCTTCATTGCAACATTTACTTTGGCTTAGTGATGTAGTCGTTTCAAGGGTCACTCATATAGACTGTTGTCCAATCAACCTATATACACTGTATCAATTAATCAATCTGTCAGTACTGTTTATTGACATTACATGTATGATCATTAAATTAAACAGTAAAGTCTACATAGCACAAAGTAGTTAGTAGCTATTGTTAATTATTCTTAATGCAATAATGGGCTGTTGGAACTGCTGTACTAAAGCTAAATAAGGGTTGAGGTTGTGACCTGGTACTGTATATTTTCTGATATTGAATAAATAAAACTATTTCTAAGTCAAACATGTGTGTCATATTTCTCATTTCTTCAGTTACTAACCATGTAGTAAGTTGTGTAATGTACAGTAAGTAGGTTGTTATAGTGGAACAAGTGTCTTCACTATGAGATAAATCAAGGGAGTTGGCTCACTCACAATTTTGCCTAATAAACATAAACAAATTACAACCTGATATATGCCTTTTACAGGAAACTCATACCTCTGACAACCAGAAATTAACTACACTCCAATTTAATCAAATCTTCTCTTCCCATTTTAACTCCAGACAAAGAGGAGTAGCCATTTTAATTCACAAAAAACTCTCTTGTACTCACAACATCACAGTTACTGATCCTGAAGGACGATTTATTATATTAAACATCACTATACAAAACATCCCATTAACTATTGCTTCCATATACGGTCCTAACAGTGATGACCCCTCCTTTTTCAACACTTTCTTCTCTTCCCTCTACAATATCTCAGACGGTCCAATAATCATAGGCGGAGACTTCAACACAGTAATTAACCCATCACTTGACAAATCAAACAACTCACACGAAACATGACTTACAGAAATACAAATTACAACTTAATGAACACATAAATAGACAAACTCAGTTTCTCATCCTTAGACTCGGACATGACAACTTTGAATACAGCAACAAATCTGGTAAATATCTAGCAAACCACATCAAACGCAACAAAGAAAAAACAACGATCTCATCACTTATGAACTCAGCAGGGAAGCTTGTGCATGCACCTGAAGACATAATTCAAACATTCCAGGATTTTTAGTCAACACTATACTCATCAACACACAATCCAACCCAAGACGACATTGACAGCTTTTTAGGCAATATAAATATAATAACTCAGTCATAATATCAGAATTTCATGATGCACTGAAACTTATGCCAAACAATAAAGCTCCAGGTCCTGATGGCTTCCCTGCTGAGTTCTACAAACACTTCTGGAATATCCTAGCACCCGTTTTCAACCGTTTAACAGCAGACATTAAACAAACATCCAAACTCCCTGTAGACATGAACACTGCCTCAATCTCACTATTACTTAAACCTGACAAAGACCCAACCTCCCCATCAAGTTACCGGCCAATATCTCTCATCAATACAGACACAAAAATCATAAGTAAAGCCCTTGCATCCCGGCTAGAATCAGTAATTACATCTATCATCCATTCAGACCAAACCGGCTTTATTAAAGGAAGACACTCATCCAACAACCTACACAGACTCTTCAACCTAATCCACTACATATCACACACCAAATCACAGACAGTTATAGCTTCATTAGATGCAGAAAAAGCATTTGATAAAGTAAATTGGGAATTTTTATTTGCAGTCCTTAAAAATTTTGGTTTTGGCACATCTTTTATTCACTGGGTTAGGGTTCTTTACACATCACCAATGGCCACAATCACCACCAATGGGATAACATCACAACGCTTCACTTTACACAGAGGGACTAGACGGGGATGCCCACTCTCTCCATCATTATTTGCCATTTTCATTGAACCACTCGCAGGAGCTATCCGTCAAAAACATTGTATCAGTGGAATTCAAACAAAAAATGTGCATCATAAAATAAGCCTCTATGCCGATGACATCCTCCTTTATTTACAAAATCCCTCATTATCACTAACAGAATCCATTCAACTTATAAACACCTTCTCTAAAATCTCCGACTACTCTATCAACTGGTCTAAATCCACTTTACTCTCCCTCAGCTCCAGTAGGTGGGATGTGGCAGCCCAAACTCCACCTCACTCCCTTCGCACTGCTAACATCACTTACTTAGGAATCAATATATCCCCCAGGCTGTCAGAGTTAGTCAGTCTCAACTTCAACCCCCTCCTAACAACAATAGAAGTGATCTCCAACGCTGGATGACTCTCCCATTATCACTAGCTGGCAGGATAGCTGCAATAAAAATGACCATTCTACCCAAGATTAACTACCTTTTCTCAATGATCCCAATAAAACTCCCACCCTCCTGGTTCAAATCCCTGGACTCCATCATTTCAAAATTCTACTGGAAAAACAAGACACCAAGAATTAAATTAACCACCCTACAAAAACCCAAAACCCAAGGAGGTCTACAAGCACCTAACTTTCCCCAGTACTTCACCGCCCAACAACTTCAATACGTTTACAAATGGACCCATCCAACTGAATCTGATTACTCCTGGATAGATGTAGAACAAACACTTTGTAAAGAAATTCTCATCTCGGACCTTGCTTTCATGTCACCATCCATCAAACTTCACCCCTGCTTTAAAAATCCCACCATAGGAACTACTCTGACAGCCTGGTGGAAATTACACCAAACTACTAAGTCCACATTCTTTCCCACCAAACATACTCCCATCTGGAACAACCCTGACTTCAAAATGAACAAACAGCCACTCTACTTCTCATCATGGGCCACTAAGGGTATCACGCACCTCGAGCACATTTTTCACAACAACAGTCTGGCCCCATTATCTCATTTGGTCCAGAAGTTCGGCATTGGGGAGAACCATTTTCTAGAACTCCTCCAAATTCGATCTGCAATGAAAACTCATATCAATATCAACTCAACTAACTTAGAATTATCATCATTATCTTCAGATCTAATTAATATCAAAACAAGGAAAAAACTTCTATCTAAAATGTATAAAATCATCTCATACTCCGACCAATCTATAACCATCCCGTCAACAAAATGGGAACAAGACCTTCAGATCGCTCCCAATGCCGACTTCTGGACCCAAATCTGCAAAAACATTTTTTCCACGTCTACCAACACTAATATTATGCAACTAATACAATACAAAATCATTCACAGAGTACACTACACGGGGGAAAGGATGTTTAAAATGGGCCTCACTACTTCCAACATCTGTCCGCACTGCACACAAAACACTGTTGACACCTACATGCATGCAACTTGGGACTGCACTCCAATAAAATAATTCTGGAAAGATCACTGATCACTGATCACCTCTGCCTTCTTTTAAGTTGCCACATCCCACTCTCGCCCACACTCTGTCTACTGGGAGATTTAACCAATATTAACCTCAACATCAAACCCACTCCTTACAGTCCTCACCATCGCCAAGAAAACCATTCTAATGAACTGGAAATCAAGAAAAAAAATCAGCATTTCACTCTGGAAAAACTTACTCACAGAATACATAGCAATGAAAAAACTGACAGCCTCACTCAAAAACCAATACTCCGACTTTAACATTATCTGGGACCCAATCATTAACAACCCAATTTTTTAAAAAGCTCATCCTGCCTGTGCACCAATCACACCACCCATACCATACACACAAAAACATCTCACACGTCAACCAGGACACCCATACCACAACAACATAAAAGCAGTAATCAGCCATCCATCCTCCCCAAATTCTTTCTTTTCCTGCTTTATTTTACTTTTTCAAATATCTCAGTGGTAAAAACCCTAAATGGAAATAGCTATTCCAGCTTCTGTCTTTGATACATTCGTCAATGTACCATTTTGTCTCTGTTTGATTAACTTCTCTGTGCCAATTCCCTACTTCCCATTATTTGTTTTGTTTCTTAATCTTTTATTTTTTATGATGATTATTGCAACTCTGGTTATTGTTATTATCATTATTATTATTCTTTTTTTTTTTTTTTTTTCCAAATCAGTTTTCTTATCTTCTACATACATTTCTTATCACCAGTCACACCGTTTAACTGAATAAACCAATAAAGGAGGAAACAAAATAAAAATATGTTTAACTTAGAGGTCAATTTATTTATGAACCCTCATAATATATTACCATTATAATACAGTCTTAATATCATCAATCGTCTAATTGCTACTGCCTTCTTCTACCTCCTCTTACCATTTTTTTTAAGTATGATTAAAATGATTAGTATTATAACTATTATTATCATTACTATTATGCTTTAATCTCCAACATCAATACACAATTTCCTTTATCATTATTATCATGAATTTTCTTAAAATTAATAAGTTGCTGTTTCTTGTTTGTTTGTTTGTCCGTTTGTTTTTCTTATTGTTGTTTTTTTTTATGGTGGTTATTATCATCATTATTATTACATAAATAATCCTCTGAATTTGATTACCCACAACATCAACACTATATCTGTTCACACGTCCTTAATTATGTGGTTTCCAAAATGATTTAGTATATATGTTTTGTTTTGTTTTTGTTTATCATTTTCTTTTTCACTATTTTTATTTATTATTATTATTATTATTATTATTATTATTATTATTATTATTATTATTATCATTATTATTATTATTATTATTTCTCATTAGAATTAGTTGTTGTACTGATACTGGTTGTGATGATAATTATTATTGTTATTATTATTATTACTGTTATTATTATTATTTTAAAAAATATATTTGTTTATTTATTTCTAACTAAATACACAGTAACTTTAGTTATCTAGCCTTCATTTTTCAATAGTTCAACCCAACATCTTTTACATTTTATTTTATCTATTTATTTTGTTGGTTTGATTGTATTTGTTTGTGTTCCTTTATCTATAACTTAATCACTTACATTAGTGACTCTTCAATACTTCTCCTTTTTTTTTTCTCTCTTTTTTACCAATAATGATACCTTCTTTTTTTTTTCTCTCTCTCCTTTGTTTGTTATTTTATTTTATCTGCTAGTCTGTATTATTAGTTTATCTGCCCTCATCAATAACTTAGTAACTTTAGTTATCTAATCTTCATTAAGTTTAAATCCTTCAACTACAACATCCCTTTTTTTTTCTGTTTTTGTTTTGTTTGGTGATCGTCATTTATAGTCCAACCCTTCTTTTCTAACCTTTTTTTTCCTTCTTTTTTTTTTTTTTTCTAGTCTCTTGTTTGTTTGTTTTGTTTTTGTGTACTGTGGTCTATACTTGATGGCTTTGTTTGGTTGTTGCTCTCAAGTTCTACGGTTTGTTTTTCTTTTGCATTGTGTTTGATGCCGAGCACTTTTGTGTCTTTGCACTGTTGCAGATATGAAATTAAAAAAAATAAATAAAAAAAATGTACAACTTCACCTTCTCTCCCCTCCCCTCCCCTCCCCTCCCCTCCCCTCCCCTCGCAATTAGCTCACAGAGCTCTGTGATAGAGCGGGCTGATTGGTCAATGTGAAACTTCTGTAAACTGAATCCTGGTGCGGACTGTCCATGGGAGATGGAAATTAAACACTTTCCTCACACAGGAGTTTGAACACTATCAGAAAGTTGCATGAAAAAAAAGATCGTGTTGGAAAAAAGGCCAAAGAACATTTTAGATCAAAATGTGAAAAAACATTATTAGGTGTGTGAAATGTTTTAATATGAGATAGGGTCGTACAATCACAACAACTTAAAAATGCTGAGAGCAACCAGTGGGATAATGTAATTATATTCATTTGACTTCTATGGCCTTACTTTTTTCTTTCTTGTAGTCTTTAACTGTAGTCTTAATTCTGACATTGAACACCAACAAATGAAACTGCAAACTAATTCAACGATTTTTTATAAGGTGAATGGCAACAACGTTTTCCTCTACAGTCAGATGTTCAAATACGTGTTAAATTTTAAAGACAGTGCCCAACATTTCACTGTCTTGTTAAGTGGAGAAAACCACAAGGTGACCTTTCCCTGATACCTCATTTTCATATGGAAATACAGGCTTTCATATGTTTTCCTGTGGATTAGTGTTTCTAGTGTAGCACAACTCATGATGATAACCATTCTTAACTGGGACAAATGTAGCTTGATTTTGTGATTTCTTGTCTTGATTATATAATCCCTTGTGCATGGGACTTTAGGGGTGCTCCTTTCTCCGTCCATTTATTTGTCCATTTTCTTCCACTTAACTGGGGCAAGGTCATGGTGGCAGCAGGCAAGCAAGTTTCCCCAAACATCCCACTTCCCAGCAGTGCTTTCTAGCTCAACCTTGGGGGGATTTCAAGGCCTCTGACCAGGCCTCATTTATTAAATCCAGGCAACCTAGCCAGTGAGCATCCCCCTCATATCTGGCTTCAGGGAGTTGCCTCAGTCTCCTAATTCTGGGTGCTCCACTACAAATATTACATTTCACAGGGGGGTTTTGAACTGCTTTTGGTCTGACCCCTACTCTTGGAAAACTTTGCTTTGGGAGACCCTACCAGGGGGTATTACCCGTGACAACACAGCTGCCAGTTTCACAGGGTGCAATTTCTTAATATTGAATATATTTTGATCGTGATTGTCTTGATGGAGATATGATTTTTATATCAAGGTGAATGTTTTGTAGAATAAACATTAAGATTCTATTAAGGTTTTAGTGCAAAGAACACAACACCAGATATATGTGCTAATTGTAGTTTATAAGGGAAACATTACGCCCCGGAACACGCCTAGTATTTACATATTGGCTGTTTAAGCCTGCCTTTATTTGGATATTTGCTCATTTGGATATTTTTTTGTGTATAAATAACATACGTTAAGGCCAAACTTGAGAACATTACTAGAGACTAAGGGGTAGTAGACATCTCATTACAGACAGAATGCAACCGAGTGCAAATCCTTGACTTCATTGCAGAAAATACATGTGAGTAGATCATATTACAACTTTTTAATGTAACCATGTTTTGATAGATTATTGGGCATATTATAGAAGTGAGGGTAATGACTATTTTAGCCTTGCCCACAATATAAATAAACCTTTAACACTGAATTTAATTAATTTAACTACCCAATTACCTTCTTATCGTTTGAGTTCTAAGATGTGAAATATACGTAAATGTATGAAAAAAAAAAAGTGAAGTACTTTCAGAATACTTCTATCATATCTAGGTATACACAAAATAGTTCCAGAAAAATCCAAACCTATTGGTCAGAAATACTAAATGATATCAAGCATGTCAGGTAAAGCAGGGAGTGTAGGAAACAGAATAAACTCCTGGGAACATGTCCTTAAAATCTAATAAATGAATGATATATCTTCTGAGTATTGAGATTAACAGAACTAAAACCAATTACAAGAAACTGAAAAAAAGGAACCTCCCAAGGTATACACATGGTAACGGAAGAGCACATTATACTATGAAAAAAGCAACCTATAAAATAAACAACATGAAAAGTTGTTAAAAAAAATGGGTTTCTTTTAGATCAAGGACAGGGTGTAAATAAAGGTAATAATACAAAAAATGAAAATAAATCCCTTCTGGAAATACTTGATGTTGAAGGAAATTGATAAGAAACTTTGGAGAAGCTTTGATAGGAGGCCTATTGGCATGTGCAATATCAGAGCCTGAATTTTGCTTTTGCTTTTTTCTTTCTTTCTACACACACGCAACCCCCCCATGCACAGCAAAAACATGTGTCAGGTATAGCTGCCCCTGATACATGAGCTGAAACAAATGTTGGTAATTTCAATTTTTCTGTATCAAGACGTATCGAACCGTGACAAAAACGTATCAAACCGGACCGTAAATTTTGTGTATCGTTATTTATATATATATATATATATATATATATATATATATATATATATATATATATATATATATATATACAGCTCTGGAAAAAATTAAGAGACCACTGCACATTTTTCTGAAATCAGCATCTCTACATCTATGACAGCCATTCCATTCCAGTGTATGTTGAATTCCAACACAAGCACACCTCATTCTACTTAATGAGGTACTGATTAGGTGATCACCTGAAACAAATTTTAATTAATGAGGAAAATAATAAAAACCACTGCTGAGGTCATCACTATTCTCTTGCAATAGGACCAGCTGGATGGCAAAAACAGTGCTAGTAGTACCTCTAAAGTAATTGGAATCAAAAAATAACTATTTACCATGCCAAAAGAGTTGAAAAGAAAAGTTTTGACTGAGGAAAAGAAGAGTTCAATTCTGGCTTTACTGGCAGAGGGATACAGTGAGCGTCAGGTTGCTTCCATCCTTAAAATTTCTAAGACGGCTGTTCATAAGAACAAGGTCAAGCAGCAGACATTGGGGACAAAAAAGCTACAGACCGGCAGAGGGTGAAAACGACTCTCCACTGACCGGGACGACCGTCAACTCATTTGAATGTCACTCAACAACCGTAGGATGACATCAAGTGACCTACAAAAAGAATGGCAAACGGCAGCTGGGGTGAAGTGCACGGCAAGAACGGTTCGAAACAGGCCCTTAGGGGCAGGGCTCAAGTCGTGTAAAGCAAGAAAAAAGCCCTTCATCAATGAGAAGCAGAGGAGAGCCAGGCTGGGGTTTGCAAAAGACCATAAAGGATTGGGCCATAGAGGACTGGAGTAAGGTCATCTTCTCTGATGAGTCCAATTTTCAGCTTTGCCCAACACCTGGTCGTCTAATGGATAGACGGAGACCTGGAGAGGCCTACAAGCCACAGTGTCTCGCACCCACTGTGAAATTTGGTGGAGGATCGGTGATGATCTGGGGATGCTTCAGCAAGGCTGGAATCGGGCAGATGCGTCTTTGCGAAGGACGTCTGAATCAAGCCACATACAAGGTTATCCTGGAAGAAAACTTGCTTCCTTCTGCTCTGAAAATGTTCCCCAACTCTGAGGATTGGTTTTTCCAGCAGGACAATGCTCCATGCCACACAGCTAGGTCAATCAAGGTGTGGATGAAGGACCACCAGATCAAGACCCTGTCATGGCCGGCCCAATCTCCAGACCTGAACCCCATTGAAAACCTCTGGAATGTGATCAAGAGGAAGATGGATGGTCATAAACCATCAAACAAAGCTGAGCTGCTTGAATTTTTGCGCCAGCAGTGGCATAAAGTCACCCAACAGCAATGTGAAAGACTGGTGGAGAGCATGCCAAGACGCATGAAAGCTGTGATTAAAAATCAGGGTTATTCCACCAAATATTGATTTCTGAACTCTTCCTAAGTTAAACATTAGTATTGTGTTGTTTAAAAATGAATATGAACTTGTTTTCTTTGCATTATTTGACATCTGAAAACACTGCATCTTTTTTGTTATTTTGACCATCTGTCATTTTCTGCAAATAAATGCTCTAAATGACAATATTTTTATTTAGAATTTGGGAGAAATGTTGTCAGTAGTTTATAGAATAAAACAAAAATGTTCATTTTACTCAGACACATACCTATAAATAGTAAAATCAGAGCAACTGTTAATTTTGCAGTGGTCTCTTAATTTTTTTCCAGAGCTGTATATATATATATATATATATATGTATGTATATATATATATGTATATATATATATATATATATATATATATATATATATATATATATATATATATACATACAGACATACAGTGGATAGCGAAAGTCTACAAACCCCTGTTAAAATGCCAGGTTTTGTGATGTAAAAAAATGAGACCAAGATAAATCCTGTCAGAACTTTTTCCACCTTTAATGTGACCTATAATGTGCACAATTCAATTAAAAAAATTGAAATATTTTAGGGGGAAGAATAAAAAATAAAACACTAAAATAATGTGGTTGCATAAGTGTACCAACCCTTTAACTAATAATTGTTTGAAGCACCTTTTGATTTTATTACAGCACTCGGTTTTTTTTTTGTAGGAGTCTATTAACATGGCACATCTTGACATGGCAAAATTTGCCCATTCTGCTTGATAAAAAAGCTCCAAATCCATCAGATAGTGAGGGCATCTCCTGTGCCCAGTCCTCTTCAGACCACCCCACAGATATTCTCTGTGGGTATGGTGTTCTTTATGTGATGTTAGTGTTGTTTTTATGACAAACATACCTTTTGGAATTATGGCCAAGGTATCCGCTGTCACCACCTGGCCAGTGCCTGACTCCCCCAAGCAGCTCCAGCGGTTCCTGGGTTTCGCAAACTTCTACCGAAGGTTCATCAGGGGTTACAGCACGGTGGCAGCTCCCCTCACGGCGTTGACATCTTCCAAGGTGTCCGGCTGCGGACAAAGCCTTCTGTACCCTCAAGGCTCGGTTTACTTCAGCCCCATCCTCCAAATGCCCGACCCCGAGAGACAGTTCGTGGTAGAGGTGGACGCCTCTGACGTAGGGGTCAGGGCGGTACTGTCACAAAGGGCGGCAGAGGACCAGAAGCTCCACCCCTGCGCCTTCTTCTCCCGACGTTTGACTCCGGCGGAGAGAAACTACGACATTGGCAACAGAGAGCTTCTGGCCGTCAAACTCGCCCTGGAGGAGTGGCGCCATTGGCTGGAGGGGACCAAGTTGCAGTTTCTGGTATGGACCGACCATAAGAACCTTGAGTACATCCGGACTGCCAAATGACTCAACTCCCGGCAGGCCAGGTGGTCGTTGTTTCTCACTCTGTTCAACTTCTCCCTTTCGTATCGACCCGGGTCCTGTAACGTTAAGCCTGACGCCCTGTCCCGGCGGTTCCTAGAAGAAACGGGTTTCCCGATCTGCCCTGACACCATCCTCCCTTCTTCTCAACTCGTGGCGGTCCTTACCTTGGAAGTGGAGGAAAGGGTCAAGGCTGCCCTGGAGGATCAACCGGGGCCCAGCGCCTGTCCACCCGACCGTCTGTTCGTCCCTTCAAATCTCAGGTCCGAGGTTCTCCAATGGGCCCACTGCTCTCGACTTACCTGTCATCCTGGCATTCAGCGGACCAAAGAGGCGGTACAGCGACGGTTCTGGTGGGCATCCATGGAAGAGGACGTCAGGGGGTTCGTCAATGCCTGCCCGGTCTGTAACCAGCACAAACCCTCACATCAAGCGCCCGCGGGTCATCTGCAGCCTCTGCCGGTGCCTCATCGTCCCTGGTCCCACATCTCGCTGGACTTCGTGACCGGTCTGCCGCAGTCCAACGGACACTCCAACATCCTGACGGTGGTAGACCGGTTCAGTAAAATGGCCCATTTTGTGCCTCTACCCAAGCTCCCTACGACCAAGGAAACGGCTGAGCTCATGCTGCTCCATGTCTTTCGGCTACATGGTCTCCCTGTCGACGTGGTGTCGGACCGAGGTCCTCAATTCACATCCGTCTTCTGGAAGGAGTTCTGCACGCTACTGGGGGCCACCGTCAGTTTGTCGTCCGGGTTCCACCCCCAGTCCAACGGCCAAACGGAGAGAAAGAACCAAGAGATGGAAACGGCTTTATGTTGCATGGTTTCCAAACACCCTTCGTCCTGGTCTCAACAACTCCTGTGGGTCGAGTACGCCCACAACACTTTGACCAGCGCTGCCACAGGACTCTCCCCCTTTCAGTGCGCCTACGGGTTTCAGCCCCCTCTGTTTCCTGCCCTGGAAACAGAGTAGCCGACCGCTACTCTGAGGCGGCTAATCGCAGGCGTACCAAGGCCCCCACCTACCTTGCCGGTCAGAAGGTGTGGCTCTCGACCCGGGATCTTCCGCTACGGGTCGAGTCGAAAAAACTGGCATCCGGATTCATCAGGCCCTTCGAAATTCAAAAGGTCATCAACCCAGCAGTAAGGCTCAAGTTGCCCCGGTCGATGCGGATCCACCCCACATTCCACGTCTCGAAGGTGAAACCAGTCCGTGAGAGCCCCCTGGTTCCCGCGGCTCCGCCCCCCCCCCTCCACCACGGCTGATCGACGGGGGTCTCACCTACACGGTCCGTCGCCTTATTCGTTCCCGTCGTCGAGGGAGGAGCCTCCAGTACTTGGTCGATTGGGAGAGATACGGTCCGGAGGAGAGGTCTTGGGTTCCGGCACGACACATCCTCGACAACGACCTCATCAGGGACTTCCATCGTCGCCATCCCGATCAGCCTTCCAGGACCGCTGCTCCCACCAGCCGTGCCGCCCAGAGGACGCCACCTTCTCAGCCTGTTGACCCACCCGACGAGTCTAGCGACGACTTCGGGGAGGACGACGAGGACAACGCAAGCTCTCCCTCTGACGTAGACGAAGCACCGCCAGGGGACCAAGACGGAGTCGACATGGACGTTTCTGACGAGTTCTGACCCTCCTCCAGGTCCCCCTCCGCCCGCCCAGTTCGGGGTGTTGCCTTTTGGGACATCGAGGGCCGTCTCTTGAGGGGGGGGTTCTGTCACAGCCTCCTCCCCTCTGTCAGTAATTTTCCACTCTCCTTGCCTCTGCTCCACTCTGCTGGCCAGCCACGCCCCCTCATCAGGCAACCCAGTTGCCCAGTTCACCTGCTCCTCATCTGCAATCAAGCTGGATTATAAGCAGCAGCCACTCTCCACTCCTTGCCAGATTGTTCTTTGACCTCATGCAAGACTTTCCAGCGTTCTTCTCCGGACTGATCTCCCGTTGCCGACCCTGCCTGCCCGTGACCATCCCTCCTCCCCGCTCCCCAGGAAAACACCTACGCCTTCTGTCCCTGACTACGAGTTCTGCCTTCGCCCTTCCGGGGTTCTGCCTGTCCGTCCTCGTGGCCGTTTGATGTCCTGTCCTCCTGCGGAGTACGAGTGAGTCTGTTCTTCAACGCCCTCCGGGATCTGTCTGTCACCTGTGCTTGATTCGTCAGGCTATCATCGAGCCCCGAGAGACTCGATTCCCTACCTGTGTTCGAGGTAGAGAGACTATTCACCTGTTGCTCGTGTCTATTGAACTGTTCAATAAAGGTCATTACCAACTGATCTCTTGGCTTCCGATACTGCTTGTGGGTCCTAACTCAACCCGTTACATGTGTAGACTTTTGCTATCCACTGTATATATATTTATATATATCTATATATATATATATTACTTTGACTTATTTATATTCTGTTCTTGTAGGGATGGAGGATAAAAAAAAAGTTAAAAAACAAAACAGAATATGTTCAAATGGTTTGAATGAATAAGAAATTTGTGTTTATGTATGAAAGATATTAATTGACACAAAGGATGAAAAAAAAAAAGTGGAATAAGGCCTTTTTAAAATTTTGTCTTGTTTGTAAAAACCCACTTTTTCAAAACAGCATAGTGTACAGATGTTTCTTTAAGAATGCCTTTCAAAAACTAAATGCATTCACTTTTATCATTAGAAATGTATTTAAACTCAAAACTACAACTACCATATGAATACTGCATGACGTCTTAAAACCATAAGTATGTTTACTTATGCTATTGTCGTGAATTATTTTTTATTTGACCTTTGTATTACCGTCAATATAAATTATAATACAGTTCAATTCATCTTTTTTTTCAGTGAAATCAGAAATGGATCATAGACTGCTTTTGCTTTTCTCCATCTTTGGTAAGTCACATTATCCTAAATCAGTGTATTTTAATGTTTCTATGATCCACAAAAGTATTAATAATCTTTATAAAAATGATTCATATGGGAAACACAGGCATGACACAGGCAGCACAGAAACCTACAGGAGTCTCAGGACTTTAGACTCGGGCTGTCAGTGTCCTTACACTTAATGACTTTTCAATTGATTTTATCCTTCTTTTCTTGTGTTTATTTTAAATTGCTGCTCCATGTTGTGCTATGAGTGTTGCCATGGTTTAGATTGATTGATGTGTCAATCAAAGAGTTTGCTGCCATGCCCACACAGTCCTGAGAAATGGTCTGAACTGGAAAGTAAGCTGTTTTTGAACAGAGTTTTTTCATAAATATGGATGTTTATTTTCACTCTGATTTTTGGTGATGCTTTTTTTTTGTTTTATTTTTTATTTTATTTTATTTTATATGCAACAGTGCAAATATATAAAAGTGCTCGATATTAAACAGAATAAAAAAGAAAATAAAAAGTAGTTTTTGAAAGCAATTAAATAAAGTTATTAGGTAAAGCCTACATTACACACAAAAAAGGTTAGAAAGGGTTGGACTATAAATGAGGATCACAAAACAAAACAAACAAAACAAAACAAAATAATAGACTGTAAGGGAGTAAAACAATTACGCAATCAGATTGTCAAGAATGAGAAAAGAGAAAAACACAATAGAAAGAGAAGATAAAGAAGAGAAAAAGTATTTTTGAGAGGGAGAAGAGAGATTTGTGAGGGGGATTATGAATGTGTGTATGCAGTTATATGAGTGTTGGTGTTTATGTGCATGTTGTAGTTTGATAAGTAGAACTAGGTATTTAAATGTGGACTCAGGGAAGCTTGATGTGTGCCCAGGGTGTACCACTGCAGATGAGGTTAGGGTGTGGTGGAGGCAGGAGCTGTTGGTACCAGCAGGGTGGTATTTGTCAGGTCTGGCTCTGCAAAGGCATCCCCCAGACCCTTGGGAGGAGACTTGCAATTCGCAGAGCCAGGCCAGATTCAGGTGCATCCATTTGGGGGGGCCCCCAGACCCAAGGGTGGAAGCCTCATGTGGTGCACATAGTATGATTGACAATGGGACAGCTGTTATGTATGCCCAAAAACAGATAGGGGTGGCAGAGGAGATTCCAGTTTTGTGTTGACAAGCAAATCTTTTTATGTTTGCGTGTGTTTGTGTGTTTGTGTGTTTGTGCGTTTCTGTTTTAACGATGGAGTTGATGGGGTGCAGTTATGTCATGGAGATGAAGAGATGGGAAGGAGAGCAGATAGAAGAGCATGAAAAAATAATAATAAGAGAAGTAATAGCAGAAAGAGCTATACGGACAGATTACAGGCAGTATGTGATTAGTAAACAGGCTAACAGCTGAGGAGACACAGAGAGGAGCTAGCCGAGACGTCAGGAGACAGACTGAGCAGGAGCGGAGTAGTTTTGTTGAACATGTGTGTATGTGACTCAGTGTTTTCATTATGATTGGTTAGACTATTTATGTCATCATAAATATCCAAGTTAAGCCCATCCTCTTTAACCTAGCGTTAGAACGTTATCAAAAACTTGACTGATAGTATTTCAAAAATGTATTAAAGTTCAGTTCTAACATTTAATATACATATAATAGTATGTACATGTAACTATAAATATTATAGGTAGAATGTTTTTTTGATTAAGGTTACCAGAGGCATTAAGGTTTGTGTAATTTCTCAAGTTAACTGGCAAAATTGTGTTTATGAAAGGGGTCCATGACATGGTCAATGTGTCTTTGTCAGGGATTTGTGTTTTTGTTTCTGTTTCCCTCTTGTACACTGCATTTTCTGCCAAGGTTTCATTTGTAAAACTCCATTCAAATGCATCTATAAGTGATTCATAATATCAGTTCCACACAAAATGTTGTCAAATATTCCCTTTATCTCTTGCTCCACAGGATTTTGCTCATCCTCCCTTTATGATCATCGTCGGTTTCACTACATCGACTTGAACATGACCTGGACTGACGCTCAAGATTACTGCCGAGTGAAATATACCGACCTGGCTACCATCGAAAGCAGCGCTGACAACAGCAAGCTTAACAGACCTGACATCTCAAGTGCTTGGATTGGACTGAATGATGACCCAGTGTCCTGGAGGAATACCATGGGCAAAGACAGAAACTCCTGGAGATGGTCAAGTACCGGTGAAACTAGTGAAAGCAGTTATCAAGCCTGGGAAGCTAATCAGCCGGATAACAACAAAGGAGAAGAGTTTTGTGTGTTCATGGTTTCGTACGGAAAGTGGCTTGACAAGAAGTGTGCCCTGGAACATTTTTTTGCTTGTTACAACGGTAAGATAAATTTGATGATTTCAGGAATTACTTCAATACAGCTGAAGAGAAATTCATAACATTACATGCTACTTATAAAGTAACAAAATTAAACTTTCTCCACAACAAAAGCATCACCAAAAAATATTGAAACACTCTGTGTGTCTGAAATATAAATCAGTATCAATTAAGTTAAATTAAATTAAAAAATGTACACACAGTACATACATATATTTATACGCATTCACACACCTCTCTCTCTCTCTCTCTCTCTCTCTCTCTCTCTCTCTCTCTCTCTCTCGCTGGTTGTGGATGGACAGAATAGATTAATGAGTAAAGTGAACGTGGTTGATGTTTATTAACTGTGAATGAAAAGGTTAATTTGGCTGATAAGAGTACAGTTGTTCTTATACAGCCAAACAATAGCACATTAGTTTTTACCGTTGCTAGCGCTTCCATGATATCATTTATTAATCAATAAAATTGGCCTTAGATCAATACTGTGTCAAATGTATTGTCACCAAGTATTACCAAATAGGATCCTTTGGTGTAACGGTGGGCTAACCTCACATTATCCATTGCATAACTGACACCTTCTAAGCACTTTACTGTTTTGTTCACTGTTTTAAATGTGGCCTAAATTTTAAAAGCTAACATCTACTTCAGACAATTTTCCCTGTTAGGAGGGCTTCAACATTTATTTAAACCCATCATGAGTCTATGAAGGCGTTTTTACCGGAGATCAGTATATAAAAAAAGTCAAACTGTAAAGTAAGTGAGAAACTTTGATTTCTAACTCTGGGTGTAGTTCTCAAGTACCTCTGAACAACTCAGGGCGAACACTGCAAAGCACAACTTGCAGAAGTGATCTTACCTTGAAGTTTCTCTGTGGACAATGAAATCAGTAATTGGCATGTTTTTAAACATGCTGTCATCTATATTTATTGTATGTAAAACACACTCAAAGACATGGATGTATGCACAAACAGGATAATGCTCTTAAATGTGGCCATTGTAAGAAATTAAAGGACCCCTCCCACATCCTCCATAAATTCATCCTCCTCTGCTGTTCAAGTCCCTCACACATGGTGTTGCAAAACACAATGAAAATACAGCCGTTGATAATGTTGTGAGAACTAGTTAAGACCAAGTAACCAAGTCCTTAACCATTTCCATACATCAATGTGTACTGCTTGTTTACTTACATAACTGAATTGCTTGTTTACACACACTACCATCTTCTCATACTTTAACTTTTTGTTTTGAAGCTTCAAATCCTGAAAGCCAGAAGACATATGTCGTCATTGAGACAAAAATGAACTGGACAAATGCCCAGACCTACTGCAGAACTCACCACACAGACCTGGCTATGATCGAGAATGCTGAGGAAGACAGTGCGCTGAAAACCGCCAAAGGTTCGCTTATTGTGTGGATTGGCTTGTACCGGAACGCATGGAAGTGGTCTAACAACAGAGAAAGTTCCTACAGAAACTGGAAAAACAACGAGCCAAATAACATGCTATATGACCAGCACTGTGTGACCATCCATGGGGATAAGACGTGGGAGGACAACCCCTGTACAAAGAAGATTCCCTTCTGGTGTGAACAAGGTAAAAATTAAAAAAAAGACTTTCATGAAAACTTATTTTTGTTTCATGTCAAAAAATAATTCTCTCCTCATTTTGTTGTCACATGTTTGTTGTTGCATGTCCAGTCCCTTTAAAGAAAAACATCTTGAAGTTGAAGATTCATACTGATGCTGACCTTTCAGATCCTGCTATAAACACCCAGCTCCTACAACAGGTAAAAGTCCATCCAGTTTTCCTGTCAGTCTGTGCACTGAAAGCTCTACTGCAGATGAATCCCATTGTGTCTGCAGAAGGTGCTTCACTGCCTGTTTATGTAAATGCAAAATGGAAAATATAACTGATTGCTTTTTATATTTCACATGCTTGATAAAGGGGTATACAAATTAATGACTGATGTCACATTGGCTATGTAAACATTACAATCTTTGGTCAGATGCTGCATCAATACTTCAATTGAAACCTAAATACCAAAAACGTTGGGGTGCTGTGGAAAATGTTGATTTAAACTGACTTTTCTGGTTTGCAAATTATGTAATCTTCATGTGATTGAAAGTAGTTCCAAGCAAACATATAAAATGTTTGAACAGAAAAACATGGTGTAATGAAAAATATATGCTCATTTTAAATCTGATGTCAGCAACAGGTTAAAACAAACTTTAGGACAGGGGCATGTTCACCACTGTGATGCATCTTCTCTTCTTTTAACAACACTCAGTAAACACAATAGGGACCAAGGAGACCAGTTTCTGGAGTTGTAAGAGTAAACTGTTCCCCCATTCTTGCCTGATATATAATTTTAGCTGCTCAACAGTTTTGGGTCTGTTTGTCACATTTTTTATCTCAGGCAGGCCAGTTTAGCACCGAAACAGTTCTACCACAGTATATTACCTGCAGTATGTGGTTTGGTGGTGTATTACTGAAATATGCAAGGTCTTCCCTGAAAAGGCATTACCTGGATGGCAGCATGTTGTTCCAAAAGCTTTTTATATCATTCAGCATTAGAGGTGCCATCCTAGATTAGTAAACAAGCCTTACCATGGGCACTCATGCATCCTCATTCCATCACAGATTCTGGCTTTTGAACTGTGCACTAATAACAAGCCAGGTGGTACCTGTCCTCTCACAGCAGCCATTATTTCTAATAATTTTGATTCCTCATTACAACAGGACAGTTTTCCACTTCACCTCAATCCATCTCAACCTTTGTGTGGTGTTGAATTGACCCCTTAAATATTTTTACAAAAAGATAAATGATGCAAGAATCAAAATGTTTTAAACCTGAAACTCCATGGCCTTATCCTATTATCCGTGAAGAATACAAAATATCATTGAGTGAATGTGCTACAGGGCTGCACGGTGGTGTGGTGGGTAGCGCTGTTGCCTCACAGCTAGAAGGTTCCTGGTTCGAATCCCCGGCCAGGCGGGTGCCTTTCCGTGTGGAGTTTGCATGACCGTGCATGCGTGGGTTCTCTCCGGGTTCTCTGGCCTCCTCCCACAATCCAAAAACTTGCTCAGGTTGTTTGGTCACTCTAAATTGCCCGTAGGTGTGAGTGTGTGCATGAATGGTTGTCTGTCTCGCTGTGTTAGCCCTGTGATGGGTTGGCGACCAGTCCAGGGTGTACTCTGCCTTCTGCCCGAAGCCAGCTGGGATAGGCTCCAGCCCCCGTGACCCCTAACGAGATAAGCGGTCAAGATAATGGATGGATGGATGTGCTACAATACCCCCACACATTTATGTCCCTCATACATTTTTCGAGTCAATTTGACCCACAAACAAATACACACAGAGACGCACAGAAACATGTTCACAGACTGAAACACACTCACTCAGTCACTCTCTAAGCAATCAGCAATGTCAACAACGTGCAGTTTCTGAGCAGCTGTGTCGCTCTCTTTGTTCCGTTTGTTTTCACTATCGAGAGTTTGCGCTCCTACTAGCTACAGTACGGTAATTTAGGTCTCAGCCTGCAGGGAATGTTGGGTGCATCTCAAAGCTCTAAACGTCCATCCTCGCGTTGTTTCCTCGCGTCTTAGTTCCGCCCACCAGAGATGCGAGGAAATGAAACCAGAGGAGAGAGGAAAGAGGAGATTTGTATTTAGAGAAATGAGATGTCCTCTCCTCCGGAGCGTCACGTGAAGAGACGTCAGTTTGTGATGACGGCTTTAACAGCTGTTTGTGTCTGCACACATGTTCACTGTAATAACTCTGATAAATATAATCAGTAACAGAGCTCTGTCTCTGTGTTTACATGTTTAACAAACACCTGCACATGAAAGAATCTGCTCCCTGTTTATTCCGCCTGAAGCATCACGGATCAATTCACCGGTAAAATGCCTCATTATTAAATTATTTATTGCTTTAAGGGAAAATAGAAACCATGCAACTCTTTTCAAACCCCGTGCTCATTCATGATCAGCCTCATATGAAACTTTATTAACCTGACAGGAAATATAACGTATAAATATAAATATAATTAAAAGTGTTTTTACTAACAGACAAACTTTACTGTCAGACTTTAATTCTCTTCATGAAGAAAACGAGAACAAATGGGGAAACTAACAGGAGAAATAACTGATCATTAATATATACTCTATCTATGATATTAGACTCTATCCTCTATTTCGTTAGACAGTGAATCTGAAAAAACAATCAGATATAACATAATCCATCCTCTGTTATATCGAATTTCTGATTTTGCGTTCAGTATTTTGTGTTTAAAACTCACATCAAACACTTTTTAATCTCAGCTCATCACAGACAGACTATTTAGAAACCGACGAATGTTTATAGAAGTCCATAGAAGTCCGAGCCGCTGCAGCGTCCAATCAGTGAGTGATATTGGATAAGGGGGCGTGTCTGTCAGAGAAAAGACTTCCGCAAAGTCTGCTGTCGTGTTTCCTTGATTTTCCCTCCTCCGATCAGTCTCCTCGCTCCTAGTTCCTCTCTCCTCCAGGAGCTTTGGGACGCAAGTTAAAATGTCGCGTCAGTAACTACTTCCGGTTCTTCCGATGCACCCAGTGTCTATTACAGTGCCTGTGTTAGAGGGAGCACTAATGCACTTGCATAAACGCGACCAGATTAAATTCTTACTCGCACACGCTGAAAAAAAGGTTGCATAATAGACCATTTTGTTCGCAATCTCGAGCCCTGCACACACACACACACACACACACGCACGCATACAGCCTCACAATATTTCAATCCAAGCACAGACAAACTGTCTGCACCCTTTTCCCATGCTTTTTACCCTCTGCACTGTGTTAACCTTCACCAAAGCGCTCTAGACATCCAAGCACGGATTCCTCCACTAGCAATATGAGCAACAGGTCCACTGCTCAGAGGGCCTTGGAGCTAATTCAAGCAGACAGTGGGACAGGTAGTGAAGGGGGAGGATGTCTCTGAATATGAGTATGATGTCAAAACAGTGTGGACCCTCAAGGACTCAAAGACAAAGACCACATGCAGCAAATGCAAAAAGTCCATCTGTTGTATCAGTTATATTTACCCCTTTGCATTACACACCTCTTTTAGCAGGTTTTGTTCTTGTTCCTGTCCCAACTTTTTTGAAACATACTACTGGCATCAAATTTAAAATGAGCATATATTTTCCATAAAAAAATAAACTGGTACAGTTTTGACATTTGATACGTTGTTTTAGCTCTGTTTTCAGTTAAATACAGAATGAACGATTTACAAACCTCCTGCCTTTGTTAGCATTTTATACAGCATCCAAACTTTTCTTTGGAATCAGGATTGTATCTCCTACTTTACGTTTCAGTTAAAACACTAACATGTTCTTTCACAATGCCTCTCCAACACAACTTAATTGTGTTAATTCACAGGTAGGTGCTATGCTGTCAGAAAAAACTGGACAGGATAACATTAACCTGAAGTGGAGGATTCAACCCAGGAAACAAGAAGAAGGAAAACCTAAAGCCAGCGATCAGTGTCCAGCAAAGTGAAGGCACACCAAGCCTCCTGTTTGAAAGTTTCAAACCTTTTTGTAGTTTATTTTCATCACTGAAGGTCAGCAAGAAGAAACATTTTTAAAGGGTTGTTAAGGGGGAGATTTTGCCCAATTTTCAGTATCACCTCTGTCTTTCATTGGATGATATATTGAGGGGGAAAATGTAATTGTTGCTGATGTTCTCTGGGTTTCTGTTTCAGAATTGGTTTTGGTCTTTGTTGCAAACAAGTCACAAAACTAAGTCTTATCCCGATGTACGAGCATGAGATTTATTAATCTGGTTTCTTTAGATTACTGTTTTGAATACCTATTTCCAGAAAATTGTTTATTAAGACCTTCTAAGGTTTGATTCTTCTCTATGGAACTCTGCTATTAGACACAGGCTGCTGCTCAGGATGCAGCTCTGATTGCAGACTCTGGAGGACCAACTCTTATCATATCAATCTGCAGGAAGAGGTCTGTTTATTTTTGGAAAAAGGTAAAGACAAAACAAATCGAGAAAAAAAAGAGGTCTGTTCAGTTTAACATTTGGTGTGTTTATTTATGGAAAAAGGGACAGACAAAAAGCAGAGAAAAATTAAGTGAGGTTTTAAAAAAACTGGAGACATCTATAAAAGTGAAGATGGGACATGAACCAAAGACAACGGGGTGTTTGAAGACAGGTAAATTAAAAAGCAAATGTCAGCGCTTTCAGTGTCAGGGTCAAGTACAAAATCCTCACTTCACCACCTTTGGGAGTGATCAGTGTAGTGTTCGTAATAACAGCTAGATTAGATTATTTTAAGAGGGCTGGATGCAGCACCAACTTTGAGTGTACTGAAGTTTAGTGGATATATATACTTTAAATGAATAACAATTTATGTATGTATATTTTGTGTTACATTAGTGGCTTCTTAAGTAAATAGCTGTGTAACAGGTGGTTCCACAGGAAGTGTGTGCTTCAGACGTATCACCCCGATCTGCTCTTCTACCGATACGTGTTGAGTCTAGTTTCCCAGGAACAGCATGCACCCTTCAGTGACTTTCAAAATAAAGCACCTTGTATCGAATCCCGACCGGACTTTCAGATCGTATAGATCAGAAATACGTACTATTTGATGATGGATATATTGTTAATAACTACAAAACAGTCACATGATCCATTTCAAACACTACAGGACTTAGCTGTTAGCTTTGTATGTGGGTAACAGCACAAAAACATTAAAGACATTTAAACCTGAGAAAAATTAAACTTTATAATTAAGAAGCATCCTCATCAATGATGGAAGGATACAAATCACTGAATACTATCCAAATGAGCAGTAAATCAACCGTAGAAAAGCATTGTAACCTCATATGTTGTTCTGAATATACCGAGTCCAGCTGCTTTAAGTTGCACTACGGTTCAAACACTCTTTTATTGAGTTAAGGCATGCAGGTTCAGACAGAGCAAAACCATGGCACAGGAACAGAATGCACGCTTCCCGTGGACCCCACAGAAAATACACAGGACTATGTATATAGTGCTATTATACAGAGCAGATCTATAGTGGGAGATATAAAATCCTTCATTGCAACAGTTACTTTGGCTTAGTGATGTAGTAGTTTCTAGGGGCACTCATATAAAGACTGTTGTCCAATCAAACTATATACAGTGCATCAATTAATCAATCTATAAGTACTGTTTATTGACATTACATGCATGATCATTAAAACATACAGTAAAGTCTACATAGCACAAAGTAGTTAGTAGCTATTGTGAATTATTCTTAATGCAATAATGGGCTGTTGGAACTGCTGTACTAAAGCTAAATCAGGCTTGAGGTTGTGACCTGGTACTGTATATTTTCTGATATTGAATAAATAAAACAATTTCTAAGTCAAACATGTGTGTCATATTTCTCATTTTCACGGCAACCTCCTGCTGCGTTAGTTTAAGCCAATGCAGAAGTGTTAAAAACTGCGGTTTATTGAGTGTACCCTTGAGGCTGGCTAGAGAAGTACCAAAAACCACATACACACCAATTCAAAAAAGCCGATCTTTACAGAAGAAATAAACATGTTTACAGCTTGGTAAAAAAAAATGAGTTTAGTCTGAATAGCTCATTTCTCTATCGGCACACACTGTACATAGGAACAAGCTGAAGAATATGCCGCAATAATTTTGTTAACTGTGAGATGGCATTGTCCCACTACAGTGATTAAGGTTGCAGCTGGAGCTGTTAAATATCAGGTTTTCACCTCATGATTATCGTGGACAAAGTGTCATGATAATTAAAACAACACTACCAGTCAAATGAAGGAAGGGCAAGACAAGGGTGAAGCAGCACGTTACTTCATAAACTTTACTAAAAATGCAGTTGACTTACTTACGTGTCATCATTGTAACGTGTTTTGAGGGTAGAATTTGTTATAAAATGGTGCAAGTGGAATCATTACTACTGCTACAATAGCAACACTTAATAACAAAGCCATAAGAAAAGTACCTTGTGTGCACAATATAATAACTTGTTGACCCTTGGTAAAAAAAAAAAAAACTGTATGTAGAACTTTAAAGGCTATATGCTCCTAAGTTTGTGCTAAAAATCTTTTTTTGGGTACTATTTCTTAGGAGTTTAGTGCTTTGCTTGAGTTTCATGTTCAAACTTTTGCACAAATCCACACCACAGATTGTCATACATGTACTCTTCATTTTGTTCAAGCATAGAGTTTCTTCAGGTTGAGGTTTGCCCTAAAGTAATAACCCCGCTCTCTCTTGAACATCATTTTGTTAATATTCCTTGGAAATGCCAATTTCTTGCTGTGTTAGCTTTGAGTGAGAGGTGTTGTGTTCACAGCTTGTTTTTCTAGCTGATTAAAACTGAATTGTGATGCTCAGAAAATATGATACTCTGGGATGTTTTTGACTTTAAAGAGACAGATTGGACAGCAGATCAGTGCGCTGCAGGTAGAGGAACTCCAGCGTTCACATGCTGTCTTGTTTAACAGTTCCTGTCTGAATGCATAAAGAGGTGCCACAAATCATGAGTTTTGTTTATAATTTTACAGCAAATGTAAGGAGCAGTGCAAAATGTGAGATATGTAAAATAACCATAAAGGAGAGGAGGGGAGGAAGCTTAAATTTTAAGAGACATCTGTCCAGGACACAACCAGAAAAGTGAGCAAGATGTAGAGGTACTTAGACTGTTGGTTAGGATACTGTTAGCTAATGTTAGCAACAAAAGTAAGTCGAACACTGGGTCCCGCAAACCAAAGTTTCGGGGAGTATGGTTGCAAAGCTGAAACTTAAAGGAATTGACGGAAGGGCACCACCAGGAGTGGAGCCTACAGCTTAATTTGACTCAACACGGGAAACCTCAGCCGGCCAGTGTAAGTAAAAAAAAATTAAAAGCAACAATAAAATCTGATCAGGCAAGTTAAAATGAGAAAGTAGTTTTTCAATTAAAATGTGAGGCTGCATCTTATAAAAAGGATTTAGGTTTTTCAAGGTGCTTTAAATTGTATCTAAGATGAAAAGCTTAGCACCAGCAACACCTTTCCTAGCTTGATATGCTAACTGTAGTGGGTCAAGTTTGTCATCAATCAAAGAGACCAATTCATCTTTTTTTTCAAAGTTCTTCATCAAGCCGATGAGTGCAACAGGTCTGAATTAATTCAGCTCCTTAGGTTTGGCACAGGGATTATGGTGGATTTTTCCCACAATGAAGGTATCTGACCACAATCAGCACACATCTGAAAAAGACTGACCACTCCAATGAGCTGGGGTCATTTATAAAAGAGTGCGTAGATTCCCGTACTAAAAGAGTACGTACTCCGAAAACCCAGAAATGGCGTGTGCCAAAAAATATTTCTGATTTATAAAACCAATCACCATCACAAACCACCTTGAGATATGCGCACGTAGTTCAGCCTCTTATTCTGCCCTTTTCACGCCCACATTCAACCATATATGGTCAATGCAAAGCACCTTATGAATGAACATGCATACAAATGAGCCCGAAGATTAAAGGTTCTCACGGTGATCACGGCAATAACAGAGAGGAAGACGGAGAGGATAAAGTTTCTGACACACAAACCGTAGTCCTCGTGAATGAAGCAGAGGTCAGAGAGCACTTATTGTTTGTTTCTTACAGAAGAAGGGACACAATAAAAATAAAAATAAAAATATTGAGTTACTCCTCGTCGCTGCAGCATACATGTATCCATCACCAGTGCCAGAGCATCCATCATTCATCATTACACACGGGTTTCACTGCA
This sequence comes from Notolabrus celidotus, assembly GCF_009762535.1. Taxonomy (NCBI): domain Eukaryota; kingdom Metazoa; phylum Chordata; class Actinopteri; order Labriformes; family Labridae; genus Notolabrus; species Notolabrus celidotus. The sequence goes on along the minus strand of NC_048280.1, from coordinate 29,881,361 downwards.
GTGTTTTATGTTTACAGGACACACACTTTTTATTTCACATTACAGAGAGCTCATGTCCTTCAGAGATCTCCTCTCTGATATTATCTGACAGAAGTTTGATCCGTGAATATAAGTTTTAATGTGTTGGTTTCATCACGGGCAGCTTGGTCTGCGCTTTGACTGATTATGATGATATGTAAGATAATAACTGTGAGAACTTGGCATGGCTTTACTCCACACTTTTCTCATTAATACAGTAAACACATGCAGGTGAGGAAGATGTGATCAGTGTGTGAGGCAGCCAGGGCCGTGTCTCTGCGCTCCGTGTGCGTCGTACAGCAGTCTTTATTAAAAGTATAACTACACTCCGTGACTCTGCACAGCGTTAGAAACATTAAAAACATGACTGTCACTTTGCTCCGCGGCTTATTTGCGTCTTCTGATGTTACTTTGGTTTTACCTCCTGATGAACACGTTAGGATACGACCCGTTTTGTTCCTCAACACTTAGGTGAAATGTGACATTGAGACAAAGCTGATGAAATATTTGATGAACTTTAAGACAAGCTTTTATCTTTTAATGACAGCTTATTGGAAACAACTCACCACAGACACACATTCAAATAGAATATGCAGATTTTAGTAACGAAGGTCTGTTAATGTTGTTATTCAATGAATGAAATGTGTAAAAGGCATCAAAATATAATCTGACTTCAGTCCTCCCTCTCACCAACTGCGTCGCCAATTTCCCCTTGCCTCTAAAATGTACGTACGCCTGGGTCAGAGTTTGCTTACCGGTAGTCACATTTTCACGTCAAGTTTGTTTTTTATAAATCACAAACTTGGCGTGAAAACTGGCGTACGCCAATTTCAGGCCCCGTTTTGTGCGTAAGCAACCTTTATAAATGAGACCCCTGGTCAGCACAGTAGTGTAGTGAACAACCACAGACGGAGTCCTTATGTTAACTCTCTTAAATACAGTTGTAACAGCTTCCTGAGGAATGCCTAAATCATTCTGAGGTACAAAAGATTCTCTTAACAAAGACATTTCTTGAAGGAAGTCGGACCTTTCAAAATGAGAAAAAAATTAATTAAAAGTATCTGCCAAATCAGCATCATTTACACAATTAACACTGACGGGATGCTTGGTCCCACAGGTTGACTGGTTAATTGATGCCGTAGATTTGATTCCTTTCCAGGCCGCTCTTAGGTCTCCTCCACTGTTCTGATGTTCAATTTGAATTCTGTATCTAAGTTTGGCCTTTTTTACTTCACTTCCCTAGATACAGCTTCTATTTTTATTCAAGATTGATTTCAGTTCCTTAGTTATCCAAGGTTTACTGTTTGGATAGATGGTCACCTTTTTGGATGGGATTATTAAATTTACACAGATTGTGAGGTAGGATGAGACCGTGTCTGAGAGGACATGAATGCCATCACAAACATCAAGAAAACAATTCCAGTCTGTGCCTTCAAAGCATGCCTGAAGGGATGAAATGCCACGCATTTGACCTCGTTCTGCAAGAGGTGGGAAGGGAAGTCTGACTATTTGCAGACGCATTACATTTTGCCCAAGGAGTTTCTGCCCACAGCCCCCTCTGCTGTTAATATGTTCCTGTGTGTATGGTCTTATCTCATAGTTAAGACACTTGTTCCACTATAACAACCTACTTACTGTACATTACCCAACTTACTACATGGTTAATAACAGAATAAATTAGTAATATGAAACACATGTTTGACTTAGAAATAGTTTTATTTATTCAATATCAGAAAATATACAGCACCAGGTCACAACCTCAAGCCTGATTTAGCTTTAGTACAGCAGTTCTAAGCCCATTGTTGTATTACAGAGGTCTGTCTGTGCTCAACAAAATTTCCCCCTTAAAAACCCTTCAAAATGTATCTTCTTGCTGACCTTCAGTGATGAAAATAAACTACAAAAAGGTTTGAAACTTTCAAACAGGAGGCCTAGTGTGCCATCACTTTGCTGGACACTGATCGTTGGCTTTAGGTTTTCCTTCTCCTTGTTTCGTGGGTTGAATCCTCCACTTGAGGTTAACGTGTCCTGTTTTTTCTGACAGCATAGCACCTACCTGTGAAGTTGTGTTAGAGAGGCATTGTGAAAGAAAATGTTAGTGTTTTAACTTAAACATAAAGTAGGAGATACAATCCTGATTCCAAAGAAAAGTTTGGATGCTGTATAAAATGCTAACAAAGGCAGGAGGTTTGTAAATCATTCACCCTGTATTTAACTGAAAACAGCTAAAACAACGTATCAAATGTCAAAACTGTACCAGTTTATTTTTTAATTAAAATGATATGCTCATTTTAAATTTGATGCCTCACAAAACTCACTGAAAGAGGTGTGTAATGCAAAATGGAAAAACATAACTGATACAACAGATGAACTTTTCGCAGTTGATGCATATGGTCTTTGTCTTTGAGTCATTGAGGGTCCACACTGTTTTGACATCATAGTCATATTCAGAGACATCCTCCCCCTTAACTACCTGTCCCATTATCTGCTAGAATTAGCTCCAAGGCCCTCTGAGCAGTGTACCTATTGCACATTTAGCTGGTGGTGGATGTCTAGAGCACTTTGGTATTTAGACTTCAATTGATGTATTGATGCAGCATCTGACCAAAGACTGAATATATAATGTTAATGTCACAGTGCCAGTTTTAATTGCCTTGATGTTTTATAACTTATGGTTTTAAAGTGTATTGTATTTATTTTCTAGTGAGTTTTTATTGTTCACATTTTACCTGCATGGACTTCCTGGATTTTAATCAAGGCAATGACAGACAGCTGGGGCTGATTAGACTAAGCTCCCCAAGGTGTGTGGATATAGCAGAGTTGTGGATAAAAGGCAGGTGCGACAGGACAGAAGGGGAGGAGCACACGGAACAGGTCAGAGAGGAGTCGAAGGGCTACACAGACTGAACACTTGAGTCAAAGAAAAGGATTTTAAAGAAGATGTCAGGATGAGACGGTCAGGCAAGTCCTCAAATTCTTGAGGCTTGATACAACGCTTGAGATCAGATAAGTGAAAGGAACGTATCAAGTCTGAACCCAGTCGGTGTGTGTGCTGTGTTATTTTTCTCGTGTGATAATTTGTTATTGAAGCTGCGGCGCTCCCTCCCCCCAGCTTTACAGACGCGAGGAGGACGGGGCGGGCAACAGCACCGAGTGGGCCGTGTCGATTCAGGAAGCGGGATGTGAGGGACTACCGGGACCAGAAAAGGATCGATACAACGCTCACTATACAGTTAAGAAAGGAAAGTGATTGAGCTGTTGTTTCCCGAACGTGTGTGTGTGTGTTTTCTGACACGTTGGTGCCGTGACTGAGTGCTCTTCCTCCTCCTCTTCTTCCTCTCACTTACAGCAGCACAGAGGAGCGGAGGCTGCTGTGCGGAGGAGCGGAGGTGGCCGTGCGGAGGTGCGGAGGCTGCCGTACGGAGGCCCTAAGAGGCGCAACGGACGCAATGGAGGATTTTGCTGGATTTTGCATAAAGACCTTGAAATGACTTCTTTTTGATTATTGGGACTTTTTTTTAATCTATCTTTTAACCTTAAGACTCCTTGTTTAAATCACAGTTTTAACCCTGGGACGTTTTATCTGTGGTTTTAGCAATAAAACTCTTTTAAATCAAACTAGCTGCATTCCACCCTTTTTAACAGTGGGTATTTCATCGCTGGTGGTCTTTTAAATTGTACCTAGTGTGACATATTTTTGGCGTTGCCGGCAGGATACCAGCTCCACTGTTAAAAATAAAATGGATGCAGCTCAGGGTAGTACCATTCCCATAGTAACTGCACAATTTACCATGCAATGGTTTATGGGGGCTGCCTGGGTTCCTAAATTTGATGGCAATAAAGAAAAATTTGTAGAATGGAGGGTTCAGGTGGAGGCTATGCTGCGAGCACAAGGACTTGGCCACCAGCAGCAAGCAGACTTTGTTCTGGCAGCCCTAGATGGAGAAGCTAAACGTGAGCTCCAGCTTATCCCTCCCAGAGACAAAAATACTGGAGACAAAGTCCTGGAAATTTTAGAAAGACTATATGCCACACTGGCCACTTGCAAGCAGAGGCCTGGAGAAAGTGTGAATGGTTTTATGTTACGATTACGTGAGCTCTTTTTCAGATGGCAGGAACGAGATCGAGAGGGCACTAAGGAGGATGAAGTGTTTCTGCTTGACCAGCTCATGGTGGAGTTGCAACCCTGTCCAATGAAACAGGAACTGAGCAGACAGCTGCCATGCAACCAACGTCTGACCTTCACAGATGCCTACAAAGAGGCACGAGCCCTGGAACAAGAGCTGCAAGATGATGAACCTTCCACAGAGAGAACCACAACATCAGAGGTAGAAGAAATGAAAAGTCAAATACAGGCTGAGCTACAAGCTGAGTTAATGGGAGAAATGAGGAAAGAGATCCTCGAGCAGATCAAGGCCCTCTCCACTAATCTCATGGCAGAGGTAAGGACACAGTTCCCCTCCAGGGAAATCCCTCTAGCCCCCAGAGCTCCACGCATGCCACACCACGCTGTCACTACACAGGGCCCCCAGGTTAGAGGGCAGCAATCAAACACAACAGCTCCTACCTACCAGTGGGATGCTCATGGAAGACCAATCTGCTGGAGGTGTGGAGCTGCTGGGCATGTGCAACGCCGGTGCCCCCAGGGACCGTTTCAGCCACAGGATTTTTAATTCCCCCTACAGCTGAGGGCCAAGCAGTGGGGGCAGTCACACAGGACAAAGAGCCAACAACACAGCCCACAACATAGCCAGAACAGGCCAAGTCAGCCTTGGTTGTTGAATGTCCAGATGTTATTGTTAACATGAATGGATGTCCCATACCGTTTGTTCTTGATACAGGATACCAAGTCACGCTGCTGAGCCGAAGCCTGTTCCTAAAACATCTGGAGGGTACTGGAGTCACCAATGCAGACAAGGTGCCTTGGCTGATCCTTCGAGTTGCTAATGGTCTGAATATCCCTTATGTTGGCTATGTATTAGTAGACTGTCTGATTGGGAACATTTCAGTCTCTGGAAAAGGTGTGATAATTGTGAATGATGAATGCTTGGGCCCAAGCAAAGGCATCCTAGGCATGAACATTATTCAAGCTGTGTGGTCTGCTCTCACACAGGGGACTCATCCAGGGCTGGCTGCTTTTAAAACAATTATGCCCCAGCTAGAAGGACGAGTGTGGGGCCTAGCTTTTGCAGAGTGCCGGAGGGTTTCCATCCAAAGTCCTCCCACACCTTTTCAAGGCGTGGCAAAGCTAACACGACAGCCACCAGTTACCATCCCGCCCCAATCTGAGATGGTTGTATGGATGCAAGTAACAGAAGATGCTTCCACACAATCATGTGATGTAATCGTGGAATGTCTCCCTGACAGTGATACAGAATGGTGTGTGGGACGGACCTTGGCCAAGCTAAATGGAGGAAGGGTGCCCTGCCGAATCTGCAACCCCAACCCTTACCCAATAGAAGTCCTACAGAGACGGCCTTTAGCACAAGTGACTGAAGTAGCTAGAGCTCACATTCAGGGGGAACAAGAGCTGGTCATCAACCCTATGGAACCAGATGTTGTGGAAGTGGCGGTAAGGCAAGTGTTGGTTGCAGAGGAGAGCAATGGTTCTGTGTCTCATCCTGCTATGTCCCTCCAGGGAGATGGCTAATCTACTGACCAACAGAGGGAGATGGAGAGCCTACTTCAAAGATGGAAAAAAGTGTTTTCCAGCCATGATGAGGATTTTGGCTGCACTGGGGCAGTCAAGTATCAGATCCCTACCGGTTCGGCTCCACCAAGTCGGGAGCAGTCCTGGCCCAGGTCCAGGGAGGCAAGGAGAGGGTGATTGCCTACGCCAGTCACAGCCTTCACCCGGTAGAGCGTAACGACCAGAATTATAGCTCCTTCAAACTGGAATTGTTGGCCCTCAAATGGGCTGTCACTGAAAAGTTCAAAGACTACCTCTATGGTACTGATTTTACCGTCTTTACAGTTAACAATCCACTGGTGCATCTAGAGACGGCCAGACTTGGAGCAGTGGAGCAGCGATGGGTGGCCCAGCTCGCCAACTTCCAGTACACCATCAAGTACAGGCCAGGTGCCCAAAATCAAAATGCTGATGCTCTGTCCAGGATACAGGAACCAAGACGATAAACTGTGCTGGTGCAAGCAGACCAGGTTGTGGTCGAAAACTGTGAATTATGGGAAGAACTTCAAGCCAGAGACACTGATCTCTCTCAGATGAGGAAATGGAAGGAACCGCAATCACCGCAGCCCGAGGTATGTCAATCTTCATCTCCTTTCATGAAACGACTGCTAAGAGAATGGAACAGAATCCACTTGAAAAATGGTGTGCTTGGAAGAGTGGTAACTAACTCTGGTCCTGACCCAGAGTCGTTCCAAGTGACTGTTCCTCAGCAGGAAACTGAAGGCATGTGGAGGCAGTATCATGACAGAATTGGCCATCCCAGCAGTAAGAGGACTCTAAAAGCACTGCAACAGCGGTGCTATTGGCCCAAGATGACAGAGGATGTGAAGGAGTGGTCTGAGGCAGGTCCCCAGTGCGTGTGTGCAAAAGCTGGAGCAGAGGTGAGAGCCCCATTAGTTCCCATTTCCACCTCATACCCTTTTGAAATTGCTGGAGTAGATTACCTGTCACTGGGCCGCCCTGGTGACCACTACCCCTATATACTTGTGATGACTGACCTGTTCTCAAAGTATGCCCTTGCAGTCCCCACCAAGAATCAGTCAGCTGACACCACAGCCAGAGCCATTTACAAGAACCTCATCCAGATCTTCGGCTGTCCTGAACTCATACTCTCAGATCAGGGGGCAGCTTTTGAGTCTTCGGTGATGCATGAGTTGTGCCAGCTGTATGGATGTAAAAAGAGCCGCACGACAGCATACCGACCACAGGGGAACGGCGCCTGCGAAAGTTTTAACCAGACCTTGTTGAGGCTGTTGAGTTCCCTGACAGAGACTGATCAGACGCACTGGCCCAGCCATTTACCGGCCCTGCTGCAAGCCTACAATAATACCACCCACAGCACAACCAAGATGACACCACATAATGTAGTCTTCGGAAGGCATGCCAGACTCCCGGTTGACTGGACAACTGGCCTTGGCCCCGGGGTAGAACCCCATACCCTCCAAGGCTGGGTGAGACAGCACCACAGGACACTGAATCAAGTGTATGAAATGGTAAAGGACCACTCTCGGCAACGACAACAACAGGACCAGGCTCGTTATAACCAACGGGCTAAACAGACACCCCTGCTCCCTGGTGAGAGAGTTCTCATTCGCAACTTCTGTAGGAGAGCCAGAGGGAAGCTGACCCCGCAACCCTTTGTGGTGGTGTCACAACTTCGGGAAGGTCATCCAGTTTATGTCCTGAAACCGGAGGGAAAAGAAGGCCCAACACGCACCGTTCACCGCAACAACTTCCGGACCTGCCCTCTAAACGTGTTGCCAAATGACCAGGAACCAGAGGAGCAGCTAAGAGGTCAAGAAGCCAACATGCCACCTGACCTTCCTCCACCCACTTGGTGGCTCCCAAGTTTGATAAATGTTACCCAGCAGCCTGCAGGACCGGCACCGGGCCCAGCTCAGGCAAATCCACCTGACCCTCCTCAAGGACCAGCAGTCCCCAATGGTGAGCCTCTTTGTCACTCACAACAAAGTAATTTAGGTATTGCACCAGACAGGTATGGACATGAATGAGTGGTCAGGGACGACCATTGTTAAAAAGGGGGGGAGTAATGTCACAGTGCCAGTTTTAATTGCCTTGATGTTTTATAACTTATGGTTTTAAAGTGTATTGTATTTATTTTCTAGTGTGTTTTTATTGTTCACATTTTACCTGCATGAACTTCCTGGATTTTAATCAAGGCAATGACAGACAACTGGGGCTGATTAGGCGCTCCCCAAGGTGTGTGGCTATAGCAGAGTTGTGGATAAAAGGCAGGTGCGACAGGACAGAAGGGGAGAAGCACACAGAACAGGTCAGAGAGGAGTCAAAAGGCTACACAGACTGAACACTCGAGTCAAATAAAAGGATTTTAAAGAAGACGTCAGGACGAGACGGTCAGGGAAGTCCTCAAATTCCGGGATCCACGGGTCGACCACGGGGAGGCTTGATACAACGCTTGAGATCAGATCAGTGAAAGGAACGTATCAAGTCTGAGCCCAGTCGGTGTGTGTGCTGTGTTATTTTTCTCGTGTGATAATTTGTTATTGAAGCTGCGGCGCTCCCTCCCCCCAGCTTTACAGACGTGAGAAGGATGGGATGGGCAGCAGCGCCGAGTGGGCTGCGTCGATTCAGTCTTTTAACCTTAAGACTCCTTGTTTAAATCACAGTTTTAACCCTGGGACGTTTTATATGTGGTTTTAGCAATAAAACTCTTTTAAATCAAACTAGCTGCATTCCATCCTATTTAACAGTGGGTATTTCATCGCTGGTGGTCTTTTACCTAAATTTTACCTAGTGTGACATTTACATAGCCAATGTGACATCAGTCGTCAATTTGTGTACCCCTTTATCAAGCATGTGAAATATAAAAAGCAATCATATTATTCATATTTTATTATATTTTCCATTTTGCATTTACATAAACAGGCAGTGAAGCACCTTCTGCAGACATTATGGGATTAATCTGCAGTAGAGCTTTCAGTGCACAGACTGACAGGAAAACTGGATGGACTTTTACCTGTTGTAGGAGCTGGGTGTTTATAGCAGGATCTGAAAGGTCAGCATCAGTACGAATCTTCATCTTGATCAAGATGTTTTTCTTTAAAGGGACTGGATATGTGACAACAAACGTGACAACAAAATGAGGAGAGAATTATTTTTTGACTTGAAACAAAAACAAGTTTTCATGAAAGTCTTCTTTACATTTTTACCTTGTTCACACCAGAAGGGAAACTTCTTTGTACAGGGGTCGTCCCCCCACATGTGATCCACATCAGTGAATGCACAGTACTGGTCATTTTGATAGTTATTTGGCTGACCGACTTTCCAGTTTCTGTAGGAGCTTTCTCTATTGTTGGACCACTTCCATGCATTCCGGTACAAGTCAACCCAAACAATAAGTGAACCTTTGGCAGATTTCAGCGCATCGTCTTCCTCAGCATTCTCGATCATAGCCAGGTCTGTGTAGTGAGTTCTGCAGTGAGTCTGGGCGTTTGTCCATGTCATTGCTGTCTCAATTACGACATATGTCTTCTGGCTTTCAGGATTTGAAGCTTCAAAACAAAAAAGTTAAAGTATGAGAAGATGGTCGTATGTGTTAACAAGCAACTCAGTTATGTAAGTAAACAAGCAGTACACATTGATGTATGAAATTTTTGGAGGTTGTGACAGAGACAGACAGACAGACAGACAGACAGACAGAGAGACACAATAAAGTGTTTAAATATTTTCTGGTGATGCTTTTGTTGTGGAGCAAGTGTGTTTTGTTACTTTATAAGTAGCATGTAATGTTATGAATTGCACTTCAGCTGTATTGAAGTCATTCTTGAAATCATCAAATTGATCTTACCGTTGTAACAAGCAAAAAAATATTTGTAGTAACACTTCTGGTCAACCCATGCGCCACTCTTAATGGATATCACACAAAACTCTTGTGCATTGTGGCTATCCGGCTGATAACTGTACCAGTGATGATAACTGCTTTCACTAGTTTCACCGGTACTTGACCATCTCCAGGAGTTTCTGTCTTTGCCCATGGTATTGTTCCAGGACACTGGGTCATCAGTCAGTCCAATCCAAGCACTTGAGATGTCAGGTCTGTTAAGCTTGCTGATGTCAGCGCTGCTTTCGATGGTAGCCAGGTCGGTGTATTTCACTCGGCAGTAATGTTGAGCGTCAGTCCAGTTCATTTTCAAGTCGATGCAGTGAAACCGACGATCATCATGAAGGGAGGGTGTGCAAAATCCTGTGGAGCAAAAGATAAAGGGAATATTTGACAACATTTTGTGTGGAACTGATATTATGAATCATGTATAGATGCTTTTTAACCTTGGCAGAAAATACAGTGTACTAGAGGGAAACGAAAACAAAAACATGAATCACTGAGAAATTGACCGTGTCATGTACCCCTTTCAAAAATACAATTTTGCCAATTAACTTGAGAAATTACATAAACCATAAAATTAAGAATGTATGTGCACTGATATGTAAGATGCTGTCTGTTTTTGGGAGGCTACTCAGAGGGAAAAAGGTTTAAAGTGTGTTCAACAAGCATTGTCTGTGCAGTGGTAGTTGAGCACTGCCTACAGCAATATTTGTGAGACACTGTCCACAAATTATTTGCCTTGTCTGGTGACATGATGTTTTATGTTATTTATTATTTATGTTGACTATTTTTTGACATAGAGTGGTCTAGACCTATGTTTGCAAAAGCGTCTTGAGATAACGTTCGTTGTGATTTGGCGCTATACAAATAAAGATTGATTGATTGATGTCTAAATCTTTTCAATCAAACCAGCTCTCCATAAGCTTTATCTGCTCAACAACATAACACAGTTTTCTTTACATCCATCGATATGACCTAATGAGAAATATAAACTTTTTGTGGCAATCAGACGCAGCAGTTTGTTTAAAACCTCTGGGAACGTGAATTGTAATATTTAAAATTCATACAGTATATTAAAATTGAATGTGTCATTAAGCATCACCAAAAATCTGAGTGAAAATAAACATCCATAACTATGAAAAAACTCTGTTCAAAAACAGCTTATTTTCTAGCTCAGACCATTTCTCAGGACTGTGTGGGCATGGCAGCAAACTCTTTGATTGACACATCAATCAAACTAAACCATGGCAACAGTCATAGCACAACATGGAGCAGCAATTCAAAATAAACACAAGTAAAGAAGGATAAAATCACTTGAAAAGTCATTAAGTGTAAGGACACTGACAGCCGAGTCTAAAGTCCTGAGACTCCTGTAGGTTTCTGTACTGCCTGTGTCATGCCTGTGTTTCCAAAATGAATCATTTCAATAAAGATTATTAATACTTTTGTGGATCATAGAAACATTAAAACACACTGATTTAGGATAATGTGACTTACCAAAGATGGAGAAAAGCAAAAGCAGTCTATGATCCATTTTGGATTTCACTGAAAAAGAGAAATTGAACCGTATGATAATTTATACTGACAGTATTACAAAGGTCAAATCAAAAATCATTCACTACAATAGCATAAGTAAACATACTTATGGTTTTAAAGCTTCATGCAGTATTTATATGGTAGTTGTAGCTTTGAGATTTAATACATTTCTAATGATAAAAGTGAATGCATTTAGTTTTTGAAAGTCATTCTTGAAGAAACATCTGTACACTCTGCTGTCTGGAAACTGGATTTTTACAAAATACAAAATTTACAAACAGCTTTATTCCACGTCTTTTTTTAATCCTTTGTGTCAATTAATATTTTTCATACATAAACACAAATTTCTTATTGGTTCAAACCATTTTAACATATTCTGGGTTGTTTTCTTACTTTTTTTATCCTCCATCCGTACAAGAACAGAAAATAAATAAGTCTAAATATTGATATGCAATGCTCATAAGGACAGGTCGGTAAGTGTAAATAAATATATCACCAAACATATGTATAAATATATATATTCATACACTTTTATGTGTTTACATATATCTTTTATTCATTTCCTACTGTATCAAAATGAATCATCATCATCAATATTATAGATGTATATATATAAAATGTAAAAATAAATAAATGGGTTAGAAAAAAGTAGAAAGAAAGAAAACAAAGCACAAAATCAAGGCTCTGATATTTCACATGTCAATAGGCCTCCTATCAAAGCTTCTAATCAGAATTTTTAAACTTTGCTAAAATAATCTTTCTAAAGTTTTTTATCAACTTCCTTCAACACAAAGTATTTCCAGAAGGGATTTATTTTCCTTTTTCATATAATCACCTTTATTTACACCCTGTCCTCAATCTAAAAGAAACCAATCTTTTATTGAACTAATTTTCATTTTGTTTATTTTATAAATTGCTTTTTTTCATAGTATAATGGTCTCTTCAGTTACCAAGTGTTTACCTTGGGAGGTTCCTTTTTCCCCCAGTTTATTGTAATTGGTTTCAGGGCCATTAATCTCAATACTCAGAAGAGATATCATTCATTCTTTAGATTTTAAGGACATGTTCCCAGGAGTATATTCTGTTCTCCTACCCTCACTGCTTGATTTCATTTAGGACATCTGACCAATAGGTTTGGATTTTTCTGCATGTGAAGAATTTATGTGTATAAACTGGATTACTTTTCCTACTGTCTCTCACAACTGGCACTATTTATGTATACCTAGATATAATAAAAGGTGTTCTTAAAGTAATTTACATTTCTTTGTCATACATTTACGTTTACTCCACATATTAGAACTAAACTATAAGAAAGTAATTGGGTAATTAAATGAGTTAAATTCAGTGTTTACGTTTTATTAACATTGTAAGCAAGACACAATTAGTCATTACCCTCAGTGCTATAATATGTCAAATAATCTATAAACTTACATGATTATATTAAAGAATTGTAAAATGATCTACTCACATGTATTTTCTGCAATGAGGTCAAGGATTTGCACTCTGTTGCATTCTGTCTGTAAGGAAATGAATATTGAACCACAACGTTTTAACCTGACAGCTTTTTGAAGGTAGAGGCCGCACCCATAGGTTTGCACACCAAAAGGCTGATAAGCACCATGTTGGTAGTTGTGAATAAAATTATCAGTCAAATACAGTATTCAATTATTAATTAATTATTATTCAACCAGATAATCCTAAACAAAGACCAGGACATCCACATGTTGTGTCAGACAAAGAAATAACCCCTGCATCTCTGGGTCACCATGATACTATCCAATTTGTTTGTGCCCTGTTGGAGCCAGGTGCTGTTGTCTTCTTTTTTTACTGAGAGTTTCCTCATTTATCCAACACAGTAAAGACTAGTGTTTGTGTTTGTGGTAGTTTGATGTAAAAAAAAAAAAAATCATTTTACTTTCATACATGTCAGTTACCCTGTGAAAGATAGACATTTAGCACACAAGTCAAACCAGAAGTGGTGTTACCTGATGGACAAGACAAACAAGACCAGACATAAAGACAAACAGGACAGCAGACAATCTAATATTTATGATTAATGAAACCAAATGAGATGGCTGAGATAAATAGATATTCAAGTAAAGTTCATGAATGATTGCAATAAAAAGAACTAGTATTTTAGGTATACCATTAGATGAAAGGTTGATGAAAATGAGACATTACATTTTGGTGTGAAGGTAACATTAAGGGTTCTGTTTGTGGAGACAAAAAGATTCAGGATTATCATAATCATTTGCGTAAAAAAACTATATGTAAAGTCAATGTAAAGAAGCAAAGAGACGAGAGTAGTGGTCTGGCAACGCGAATGGTGCAATTCGCGTGAATAAAGCAAATTATACACGCAAATAATTTGCGAGAGTTGAAATATCTTTACTGCAGCGAATCTATTGCACCGCGATAACAAATCAGCATGCAGATCATGCAGTGATGTTTGGTGTGACACATGGACCACCAGATATGTAATATAGCGGACATATTGATTATATCTCTGTATGGCTTCCCCAAACTTTTTGACACTGCCTACTTTTAATGGGATCAGGAGTAAACAGGAGCTCACTGTGAGGAAAGTGAGTGAGGAGGTCAGATTATCTGGTAAATTGTGAAAAACTTTGTTCAATCACGTCTGGTGTGACATAAGTAGCGGTGCAAAATGGGGCACCAAGTGTTTTCATGAGAGGCAGTTAATGCAGTTTATTCCAGATTTGAGTTGTCTGTGAGCAAGTGGAATATGGATATTTTGGTCCTGTCTTTCCAGTTCAGAAAGATGACCTTTTTAGCAATGGTTAATGATATTAGTATGAATGGTTTGAATTGTTTTGGAATGGACAGTGATGAAATATCGTCAAGTAGTGCAATGATTGACATCCTCAGCCTCAGCCTCAGCACCACCCAATGTCCAGACAGCCTGCTAATGACCAGAAGGTTTGGATATAAGGGCAGATCAATAGGGCGTGAAAGTAATCATTGATTGCAGTTGGACAATGTGAACAGGTGTAACTTTGACTGAAGCCCATATGGTGGAGTTTGTGGGTGGTGAAGTGGGTTCTATGCAGGACTTTATACTGTATTAGTTGGGTTTTGGAGTTGCGGGACATAGAGAATGTTTTATTGCATATGTTTTGCCAGTTGAGATCTGGTGGCAGAGTACTGATGCCAGTGCTCCATTTCTATGTATGGATTGCTACTGAGCACTCTTTGGATGTTTGTCATTTGTAAATCTGGAATAGTCTTTTGTGGTTTGAGTAACTGTAGCTTTAGGTATAGGGAGGGGCTGAGATTGTTGAAGGTTGCGGTGTTGATATGTTTCCTGGTGACTTCTTTTAACTGGATGTTCTGAAAATAGCAGTGGTCCGATATGTACATTTTATTTGATTTTTTTATTTTTTTGGTCGAACATCATGAGCAAGCCATCACTGAATAGTTGCCCCAGACAACACATTTCATGCCCCACCAGAGACAATAACACACTGGACCACTGCTACACCACCATTAAGGATGCCTTTATATAACTACCATGATACCTGCTCAGTTCCCAGAGCAGCTGTGGGACTCTCCAACCACTGCCTCATCCATCTCGTCCCAACATACAGGCAGAAACTGAAAACTGCCAAAACAGTGAAGAGATGGACCACAAAGCAGAGCTTGACCTGCAAGCCTACTTTGACTGCACGGATTGGAATGTCTTTGAAGCTGCTACTGACAACCTGGATGAGCTGACTGATACTGTGACATCCTAGATCAGCTTCTGTGAGGACTTGTGCATTCCCAGAACTCATTTCACTTTTAATAATGACAAACCATGGTTCACTGCAAAACTTAGACAGCTCCGTCAGGCCGAAGAAGAGGCCTATAGAAGTGGGAACAAAGTGTTGTTCAACCAGGCCAGAAACACATTGACAAAGGAGATCAGAGCAGCTAAGAGGAGCTACTCTGAAAAGCTGAGGAAACATTTTTCAGTTAACGACCCTGCATCAGTGTGGAAAGGCCTGAAGGACATCACCAGCTAACCATCACCCCCCACATCTGTAGGGAGTCAACGACTGGCTGATGAGATTACTGATTCAAGTGTAATAGATAAAGATCTGCAAATTATTTTAAAGTATTAATTAATGATATAGGGCGGCAGCTGGAGCATTGAGCGGGGTCCTTATGTGGTTTTGGGATGAATGTTATATAAGCCGTGTTCATGTGATAGGGTATGGTGGTAGTTTGTTGAATTTCTGATATTACTTTAAAAAACAAGGGGGAGAGCAGAGGCCAAAACTGTTCGTAGAATCCTGCAGGGTAACCGTCTGGTCCAGGGGATTTATTGTTAGGCATGAGATGAAGTGCTTTGCTGACCTCTTCTGAGAAAGGTGCTTTTAGTGTCTCTGACTGGGTTCCAGTTAGTTTAGGTAGGGAGACACTTCTCAGAGAAAGTACTGCTTCCTTTGGTGTTGGAGGCAGCAGAAAAAGTCTGATGAAAAGTTCCAAGTTCTGCTGAAAAACTCGAAGATCTACTGTACTCTGAAATCATAAAACCCGACACATCTTCCAGCAAAAAGACAAAAAATGTGGTCACTCATTTTGGTAAGTAGTTTAATTTTGGTGACACGGACCATGGCACTGATCCTGCCCTGTATATGGATTCATCCTATTTCCTGTATAATGATTCATCCTATTTATTCAACATTGAACCACAACGTTTTAACCTGACAGCTTTTTGAAGGTGGAGGCCGCACCCATAGGTTTGTACACAAACAGGCATGTGAATAAAATCATCTTTCAAATACAGTATTCAAATACAGCCAGGTAATCCCAAACAAAGACCAGGACATCCAAATGTTGTGTCACACAAACAAATAGCCTCTGCATTTCTGGGTCACCATGCTAATATCTAATTTGTTTGCACCCTGTTGGAGCCAGGTGTTGTCTTCTTTTTTACTGAGAGTTTCCTCATTTATCCAACTCAATAAAGACTTGCGTTTCTGTTTGTGGTAGTTTGATGTGACTTTCTGGCGAAAACAGACGGATGAATGTCACGTTACTTCCATGAAAGGACACAAGCGTCACATAATGCACCTTGGGTAATATTCTATTATAAATATCCAAGAGAAATTGTAATATGGAGAGGACATGAAAGGGTACCAAGAGCTGAGAAGAAGTCCTGGGCTGCATCTAAAAGCTCCAAAGTTCTGCCCTCACATCCTCCACTTGCGTCTTAGTCTGCCCACCAGAGAAGCAGGGAAATGAAGAGATGGAGACAGGAAATGGGGAGATTTGTTTGAAGCAAGCGTCAACCTACGGCCCCGAGAATTGAAGCCAATGTGGAAGTGTTAAAAACTGCAGTTCATCGAGTGTCCGCTTGAGGCTGGCTCCGGAAGTACTGGAAACCACATCCGATCTTTACAACAGAAATAAACATGTTTACAGCATGGTACAAAAAGCAGTGTAGTCTGGATAGCTCATTTCTTTATCGGCACACACTGTATGACGCCTAAGTGTCTCCTCAAATTTGTTCTTGTTTAAATTAATGTATTACCTAAAATAATGTCAAATGATATGTAAAATAAGTTACTAATGTAAGAAACATGAATATCAAATGTGTATTATTTATGAGGCTTTATTTATATACTCAATATGGAGCAGAGTGCTACAAAAATTATGCTTTATAGTACTAAAACAAGACTTATCTCAATTAGACAAAAAGAGCCAATCTCTGATTGTATGTATATTATTCATAAACTTTTAAACACCTTCATTAACAGCAGGTTCCCTTGATTGTCTTTATTCTTCCGATCGCAGGGATGGATAAACAGTTCTAATGTCCATGACCTGGATGACTGAGAACCTTCACAGACAGATCTAATGTGCCTTTGCAGGTTTTTTGTGGAGCCTGATTGATGACATTTTCACCTTGCACAGTCAACGCTCTGCCTTTGAAATGCGTCCAAAGTTTACTGCGTTTACTGCAGTCATCACTCCTAAAAAGCCTAAATATGAATTAAGTTACGGGAAATATAAATCATGCAACTCTTTTCAGATCCCATTTTCATTAATGATCAGCATTATATGAAACTTTATTGACCTGACAGGAAATATAGTGTTTTTACTAACAGACAAACTTTTCTGTCAGACTTTAATTCTCTTCATGAAGAAAATGAGAACAAACGGGGAAATTAGCAGGAGAAATAACTGACCTTGAATATTTATATTATATCTATGATACGAGACTTTATATTTCATTAGACAGTGAATCTGAAATAAGCAATCAGATACAACATAATGTTATCATCTGTTATATTGAATTAATGATTTTACTTTTATGTTCAGTAATTTGTGTTTGAAACTCACATCAAACACTTTTTAATCTCAGCTCATCACATACCAACTGTTTAGAAACCGACCTATGTTAGTTTCATTTTTGTTCACTCAGCAATAAAAATATACAAATGTGAGCTTGCTTTAAGAATTATTTTCCAGCGTCAGTTTGCTGAAATCTTTCCATGTGTTGTAGGATATGGATCTGGTTGAATTGAAGGCAGCATAAATTATTTATAAAGCAAGAAATGGGTTAATTCCAAGGAATATTAAAAAATGATGTTCAACAGAGAGAGGGGGTTATTACTTTAAGGCTGTGCTTGAACAAAAATAAAGAGTACATGTATGAAAATCTGTGGTGCGGATTTGTGCAAAAGTTTGATCATGAAACTCAAGCCAAGCACAAACTCCTGAGAAATAGTACCCTAAAAAAACATTTTTAGCACAAACCAAGGAGCATTGAGCCCTTAAAGTCCTACATACAGTTTTTTTTATCAAGTGTAACAAGTTATTATATTGTGCACACAAGCTACTTTTCTTATGGCTTTGTTATTAAGCGTTGCTATTATAGCAGTAGTAATGATTCCACTTGCCATCAATAGCCAGTATTTGTTATATAATGCCATTATCTGCTAGTCATTTTCTTTTAGATTAAGTGTATACTTTATGTATAAACATTAAACTGGGCTGGTATTTTGTGTGTAACATAAGTGCTCTCTGCTGGGCAGCGTTGAAGGGTGTGCTCCATGTTGTGTTTATCTGTAACAAGCTCCACTAAAATACATTAAATTCAGTTCATTTGTTTTAGTGAAAGGGCTTTAGATGTATTTGATATGACTGACAGAACCAACAATTTACATTTCTTTTAATTTTCGTAGAAGCAACGTGGGTGTTTGTGGATGACATGTATGGCAGAATCACACGAAGAATAAGACAGTGAGTTTTTGTTATGACGTGGATGGAACATACCTTTGAACATTATCAGAAACAGATGATCAGTCAATCTATCTATGAATGAACTTATCAACCAATCAATTAATCTTTAACTATATTGCACCATTTTATAACAAAGTCTACCTCAAGACACGTTACAATGATGACATTTAAGTAAGTCAACTGCATTTTTAGTAAAGTTTATGAAGTAACGTGCTGCTTCACCCTTGTCATGCCCTTCCTTCATTTGACTGATAGTGTTGTTTTAATTATCATGACATTTTGTCCACGATAATCATGAGGTGAAAACCTGATATTTAACAGCTCCAGCTGCAACCTTAATCACTGTAGTGGGACAATGCCATCTCACAGTTAGAGAGCAGCTTAAATTAAATCATTCTCTGGTCATGACACCAAGTGGATATTTGTGTTCTTGTCATGAGTTTTTTTTGTTTGTATTCTCTTTGTTGTATTCTGTCTGATTTCTGGTTTTAGTCTATTGATTCTCCTTGTGTTTCTTCCCTGTTTTATATTCTGTATTGGTTATATGTGATAATTGTCTTGCGTGTTTCCAAGTGATACTTGGGTGTGTTTCTTGTCTATCGTGTTTCCTGTTTTTATTTTGTAGAAATAGTCTCCCAGTGTGTTAAGTGTAGTTTTACGTGTTTTTCCCTCCTTGTTTATTGTCCTCACCTGTGCCTTGTTGGTCTCACCTGTGTCCTTTGTTTTTGTTTAACGGTAAGTTTTGTTCATTAAATTCTTTATTTTGAATCTGCATTTTGGGTCCTGCACTTTTTTGTTTGCCGTTTGCTGAATCGTGACAGTCATAGTTGTTGAAAGTAGATCATTGGTAGGATAAAATAAGAGTAAAGTTAATCCTTTTTGAATATCTACTGCAGGGCTTTTCAATTACATTTTCAACTGAGCCAGATTTGAAGACCAGGACAATTAAAGCAGCCGGAAATTTTCAGCGGCATTCAGAATCTTTTTTTTTTTTCCTTCGACAAACTTTGAAGAAATGCAAATGGTTGTATTAAAATAGAAACATGTATCATTTCCCATTTGAAATAAAACACTTTTGGTCACATATTTGGCAGCTAACTGACATGACATCTAGCTTATTCAGTTAACCTAAAAGTGTTTAAAAAACATCTGTAGCTAGTATTTTACCCTGTAAATGTTTGAGGTGTCACTCAGAGGTGCATTTTTAACGGCAAATGCCACATTTTTTGGCATCATCTATCACTTCATCCACTACCACTTCTTCTGGTCTGCGAACGATCACCTTGTTGTTTCCAAAATCCTTGACATGGAACCAGTGGGAAACTGCTGCTGCTCTCTGTCGGGCAGCACCAAGTTTTTACTTTGAACGGGGCATTCATATAGATATAAACAGAGATAAACCGTACTTTTGCCTCCCTCTCCTGTGATCCCTCAAGAAAGCTGGTCCAGCTGGTTTTGGCTGTCTATTTTTAACAATTTTTGGGCTTTCTTGTGGACAACATTTTTAAAAGTTAGGCTCTGAGTGATACTATGCATGTGCAATTCTCATCAAAGATACAAATTAAGTAAGATGGCTCACTAGCAAGCTACTAACATGGTGTTCAATATTTTTTTAATTTATTGGGTTTATGTATGACGGTCATGTTGGGGCCACTTGGAGGTTGGAGGTACAGCCAATTGAATTACTGGGATGTACTGTTTGCCTCGTGTTGAATAGGGCAGCTGATATTGTTTTTAAGGTACTTTTCATGTTGTTTGTTGCTTTTGTCATTTTGTTATCTGCTTTATTTTGTTGACATTGTTGGTATTCACTAGGCAATCTATACATTTAGACACTGGGACAGGCATTATTACATTTTGACTGATAAAGTAAATAGTTATACATTTTATGTATAGGCACCTTTCAGAGCACTCAAGGTCACCATACAGGGCAGAGTTTTAAAAAAGAACAAATAGGAAAACAACCCACTTACTGTACATTACCCCACTTACTACATGGTTACTAACATAGTATCCATGATGTCACCCATCTGTTCCTGAGTGATGTTTTGAGGCCAAGAGGTGTGAGGTAAAGAGGCGGGCTTTGCGCCCCCTCACCAACAGCTACGGTGTTCCTGCCTGTCAATCAAGTCAGCTATGTCTCTCATTATGGAAAACTCTTAATCTTAATTTCTTCAAAACTGCAGCGTTATGAAGAAATCCCCCCCCTCCCCCCTAAAGTGTGTGCCGATAGAGAAATTAGCTATTCAGACTAAACTCATTTTTTGTACGAAGCTGTAAACATGTTTATTTCTGCTGTAAAGATCGGCTTTTTTGAATGGGTGTGTATGTGGTTTTCAGTACTTCTCTAGCCAGCCTCAATTCTTGTGGCAGGAGGTTGCCGCTTGTTACTGACTGAAGAAATGAGTCATATGACACACACCTTTGACTTAGAAATTGTTTTATTTATTCAATATCAGAAAATATACAGTACCAGGTCACAACCTCAAGCCTTATTTAGCTTTAGTACAGCAGTTCCAACAGCCCATTATTGCATTAAGAATAATTAACAATAGCTACTAACTACTTTGTGCTATGTAGACCTTACTGTATATTTTAATGATCATGCATGTAATGTCAATAAACAGTACTTATAGATTGATTAATTGATACACTGTTTATAGTTGATTGGACAACAGTTTTTATATGAGTGCCCCTAGAAACTACTACATCACTAAGCCAAAGTAAATGTTGCAAGGAAGGATTATATATCTCCCACTATAGATCTGCTCTGTATAATAGCACTATATACATAGTCCTGTGTATTTTCTGTGGGGTCGACAGGAACCGTGCATCGTGTTCCTGTGCCATGGTTTTGCTCTGTCTGAACCTGCATGCCTTAACCCAATAAAAGAGTGTTTGAACCGTAGTGCAGCAGAGTGCAGCTTGGAGCAGCTGGACTCAGTATATTCAGAACATTCCAGGTTACAATGCTTTTCTATGGTTGATTTACTGCTCATTTGGATAGTATTCAGTGACTTGTATCACTCCACCATTGATGAGGATGCTTCTTAATTAAAAAGTTTAATTTTTCTCAGGTATATTTCTTTAATTTTATGTGCTGTTACCCAAATACAAAGCTAACAGCTAAGTCCCGTAGTGTTTGGCATGGATCATGTGACTGTTTTGTAGTTATTAACAATATATCCATCATCAAATAGTACGTATTTCTGTTCTATACGATCTGAAAGTCTGGTCAGGAGTCGATACAAGGTGTTTTATTTTGAAAGTCACTGAAGGGTGCATGCTGTTCCTGGGAAACTAGACTCAACACGCAACGGTAGAAGAGCAGATCGGGGTGACAAGTCTGAAGCAATGACTGGACGAGCCAGAGCTTTCTTCAGTTAAACAAAGAAAAAACTGAAATTATTGTTTTTTGAGCCAAGGAAGAAAGGTTAAAGGTTACTGCTCAGCTCAAATCTGCAATGATGAAATGTTCAAACCAAGCCAGAAACCTTGGTGTAATCATAGACTCAGACCTTAATTTCAGCAGCCACATTAAGACAATTACAAATTCCGCCTACTATCACCTTAAGAATATATCAAGGATTAAAGGACTTATGTCTCAGCAGGATGCAGAAAAACTCGTCCATGCATTTATCTTTAGCAGACTAGACTACTGTAACGGGGTCTTTACAGGACTCCCTAAAAAGTCCATCAGACGACTGCAGCTCATACAGAATGCTGCTGCTCGAGTCCTAACAAGGACCAAAAAAGTAGACCACATCACTCCAGTTCTTAGATCCCTACACTGGCTTCCTGTCTGTCAGAGAATAGACTTTAAAATCCTGCAGATGGTTTATAAAGCACTGAATGGTTTAGGCCCAAAATACATTGCTGATCTGCTACTACTTTATGAACCACCTCGACCTCTGAGGTCATCAGGTACTGGTCTGCTTTCAGTCCCAAGAGTCAGAACGAAACATGGTGAAGCAGCGTTTAGTCATTATGCACCACATATCTGGAACACACTCCCTGAAAGCTGTAGGTCTGCTCCAACTCTCACCTCTTTTAAATCAAAGACTAAGACTTTTTTATTTGCCACTGCCTTCCTATCTTAGCTCATTTTAACTCACTTTAAATTAAAATTTTAATGTAATTTTTAATATATTTCTAATTTTCCTTTTCTTTTCTGTTGTATCATATTTGTCATTTTAATTGTGTTCTTTTATGCCTGTCTGAATGTCTCCAATGCTTTTAATGTTTTAATGTAAAGCACATTGAGTTGCCCTTGTGTATGAAATGCGCCATACAAATAAAGCTGCCTTGCCTTGCCTTGCCTAAGAAGCCACTAATGTATCACAAAATATGCATAAATAAATTGTTATTAATTTAAAGTATATAACCCGCTAAACATCAGTTCACTCAAAGTTGGCGCTGCATCCAGCCCTCTTAAAATAATCTAATCTAGCTGTTATTACGAACACTACACTGATCACTCCCAAAGGTGGTGAAGTGAGGATTTTGTACTTGACCCTGATGCTGAAAGCGCTGACATTTGCTTTTTAATTTACCTGTCTTCAAACACCCTGTTGTCTTTAGTGTTTAGTACATGTCCCATCTTCACTTTTATAGATGTCTCCAGTTTCTTTAAAACCTCACTTCATTTTTCTCTGCTTTTTGTCTGTCCCTTTTCCCAAAAATAAACACACCAAATGTTAAACTAAATAGACCTCTTCCTGCAGATTGATATGATAAGAGTTGGTCCTCCAGAGTCTGCGATCAGGGCTGCATCAAAGCTCCATGCCATCATGGACAACACCCACCTCCTTCTTTTATTTTATTTTATTCCTTCTTCTATTAATATTTTGACTTTCTTCCATACTGTTTATAAGAGCTCTGTAATGACTGAATATCTCTCCCTGGGATAAATAAAGTAATTCTGATTCTGATCAGATCTGGTGCCGTGACAGATCGGAGACGGACCGGACACGGATCAGGTGGAATTTTGCCGTTAGTCTGCCATCACTTTGCTGGACACTGATGATTGGCTTGAGGTTTTCCTTCTTCTTGTTTCCTGGGTTGAATCCTCCACTTGAGGTTAACGTTATCCTGTCCTGTTTTTTCTGACAGCATAGCACCTACCTGTGAATCAAAGCAAGTTGTGTTGGAGAGGCATTGTGAAAGAACATGTTAGTGTTTTAACTTTAACGTAAAGTAGAAGATACAATCCTGATTCCAAAGAAAAGTTTGGATGCTGTATAAAATGCTAACAAAGACAGGAGGTTTGTAAATCATTCACCCTGTATTTAACTGAAAACAGCTAAAACAACGTATCAAATGTCAAAACTGTACCAGTTAAATTGTTTTATGAAAAACATATGCTCATTTTAAATTTGATGCCAGAACTGTGTTTCAAAAAAGTTGGGACAGGTACAAAAACAAAACCCACTGAAAGAGGTGTGTAATGCAAAGGGAAAAATATAACTGATACAACAGATGGACTATTAGCATTTGCTGCACATGGTCTTTGTCTTTGAGTCCTTGAAGGTCCACACACTGATTTGACTTCATACTCATATTCAGAGACATCCTCCCCCTTCACAACCTATCCCATTGTCTGCTAGAATTAGCTCCAAGGCCCTCTGAGTAGTGGACCTGTTGCTCATATTGCTAGTGGAGGAATCAGTGCTTGGATGTCAAGAGCACTTTGGTGGAGGTTAACACACTGCAGAGGGTAAAAAGCATGGGAAAAGGGTGCAGACAGTTTGTCTGTGCTTGTATATTGTGCGTGTGTTTGTGCGTTTGTTTGTGCATTTGTTTGTGCATTTGTTTGTGCGTGTGTGCGTGCGTGCGTGCGTGCGTGTGTTCATGGTGTTCAGTGAAAGAGTGATTGTGTTTCAGTCTGTGAACACGTTTCCGTGGGTCTCTGTGTATTTGTTTGTATGCGGGCCAAATTAACCCGAACATGTATGAGAGACATCAATTTGTGGGGGTATTGTAGCACGTTCACTCAATGATATTTTGTATTCTTCATGGATAATAGGATAAGGCCATGGAGTTTCAGATTTAAAACATTTTGATTCTTGAATCATGTATCTTTTTGTGAAAATGTTTAAGGGGTCAATTCAACACCACACAAAGGTTGAGATGGATTGAGGCAAAGTGGAAAACTGTCCTGTTGTAATGATGAATCAAAATTTCTTTTCGAGGATATTTGCTGCTTTGAGAGGACAGGTATGACCTGGCTTGTTATCAGTGCACAGTTCAATAGCCAGAATCTGTGATGGTATGAGGATGCATGAGTGCCCATGGTAAGGCTTGTTTACTCATCAATGAAGGTGCCTCTAATGCTGAATGATATAAAAAGCTTTTGGAACAACATACTGCATCCAGACAATGCCTTTTCAGGGAAGACCTTGCATATTTCAGTAACACACTACCAAACCACATACTGCAGGTAATATACTGTGGTAGAACGGTCTAGGTGCTAAACTGGCCTGCCTGAGATAAAAAATGTGACAAACAGACCCAAAAATATTGAGCAGCTAAAATTGTATATCAGGCAAGAATGGGACAACAGTTCACTCTTACAACTCCAGAAACTGGTCTCCTTGGTCCCCATTATGTTTACTGAGTGTTGTTAAAAGTAGAGAAGATGCATCACAGTGGTGAACATGCCCCCGTCCTAAAGTTTGTTTTAACCTGTTGCTGACATCAGATTTAAAATGAGCATATATTTTTCATTACACCATGTTTTTCTGTTCAAACATTTTATATGTTTGCTTTGAACTACTTTCAATCACATGAAGGGATTACATAATTAGTAAACCATAAAAGTCAGTTTTAAATCAACATTTGACACAGCACCCCAACGTTTTTGGTATTTAGATTTCAATTGATGTATTGATGCAGCATCTGACCAAAGACTGAATATATAATGTTTACATAGCCAATGTGACATCAGTCATTCATTTGTGTACCCCTTTATCAAGCATGTGAAATACAAAAAGCAATCAGTTATATTTTCCATTTTGCATTTACCTAAACAGGCAGTGAAGCACCTTCTGCAGACACAATGGGATTAATCTGCAGTAGAGCTTTCAGTGCACAGACTGACAGGAAAACTGGATGGACTTTTACCTGTTGTAGGAGCTGGGTGTTTATAGCAGGATCTGAAAGGTCAGCATCAGTATGAATCTTCATCTTCAAGATGTTTTTCTTTAAAGGGACTGGACATGCAACAACAAACATGTGACAACAAAATGAGGAGAGAATTATTTTTGACTTGAAACAAAAACAAGTTTTCATTAAAGTCTTTTTTATTTTATTTTTACCTTGTTCACACCAGAAGGGAAACTTCATTTTACAGCCCTCGTCCTCCCACAGGTGATCCAAATTACTGAGCACACAGTACTGAGCCATTTGATAGTTATTTGGCTCACCGACTTTCCAGTTTCTGTAGGAACTTTCTCTGTTGTTAGACCACTTCCATGCGTTCCGGTACAAGCCAATCAACACATCAAGTGAACCTTTGGCGGTTTTCAGCGCACTGTCTTCCTCAGCATTCTCGATCATAGCCAGGTCTGTGTAGTGAGTTCTACAGTAAGTCTGGGCATTTGTCCAGGTCATTGCTGTCTCAATTACGACATATGTCTTCTGGCTTTCAGGATTTGAAGCTTCAAAACAAAACAGTCAGAGTATGAGTAGATTATAGTGTGTCTACACAAGCAATTCAGTTATGTAAATAAACAAGTACACATTGATGTATGGAAATGGTTAAGGACTTGGTTACTCGGTCTTAACTAGTTCTCACAACATTATCAACGGCTGGATTTTAATTTTAATTGCGTTTTGTAACAACATGTGTGAGGGACTTGAACAGCAGAGGAGGATGAATTTATGGAGGATGTGGGAGGGGCCCTTTAATTCCTTATATTAGTCACCTTTAAAGGTGACATATTATGCTCTTTTTCATCAAAATATATTGGTCTATGAGGTCCCAAAAACATGTCTTTAAAGTTTATGCCCCAAAAAACACTCTGATATCAGATTTTGGTATGCCTGTAAACCCTTCTTTTTCAGCCCTGCTCAGAGCAGGCTGTTTTCTGTGTCTGTGCCTTTAAATGAGAATGAGCTCTCTGACCACGCCCCCTCAGGAAGTGGATGTGGCCTCGTCTGTCCAGCACGTTGATCTAATGTTTACATATTGGCTGAATATACACGGCTGCTTACAGACCGCGTTACTTCAACCCTCTGAATCTGATCCAGAATCTGATCCTGACGGAGAGGCGCCTGCAGCAGGACTGTGTTTTATTTACTGTTTGCTATTTAAACTCTGTTTGTTTTTAATGTTGTAAGGTGACCTTGAGTGCCAAGAAAGGCGCCTATAAATAAAATGCATTATTATATTATTATTACTGTTGTATCATTGCACTACAACCACGTTATTCATCCAGTATAAGTTTCCTCTTATAGTTGGTACATACTTATTTACCAGGTACTTTGTTCAGCATGAACTGTGACCACCTTCTTTTTTCTGTACTAGTTTTTAAAAACTCTTTACATATTAATTTCCCATTGAATTCTTTCTTGTTAATCTATTCTGTCCATAGACAATCACGGAGAGAGAGAGAGAGAGAGGGAGAGAGAGAGAGAGAGAGAGAGAGAGAGAGAGAGAGAGAGAGAGAGAGAGAGAGAGAGAGAGATGTATGAATGCATATACCGATATTTAAGTATTGTGTGTAAGAATATTTGCTTCCTGGGGACAAATAAAGTTTTTTAATTCAATGTAACTGACAATGGGTTTTTTTCAGAAAGACAGACAGACAGAAACACAGACAGACAGACAGAAACACAGACAGACAGACAGACGGACAGACAGAGTGTTTCAATATTTTCTGGTGATGCTTTTGTTGTGGAGAAAGTGTGTTTTGTTACTTTATAAGTAGCATGTAATGTTATGAATTGCACTTCAGCGGTATTGAAGTCATTCTTGAAATCATCAAATTGATCTTACCGTTGTAACAAGCAAAAAAAGATTCCTGGTTACACCTCTGGTCAACCCATGCTCCATCCTGAATGGATTTCACACACAACTCTTCTGCATTGTAGCCATCCGGCTGATTACTTTGCCAGTGATGATAACCGCTTTCACTAGTTTCACCGGTACTTGACCATCTCCAGGAGTTTCTGTCTTTGCCCATGGTATTCCTCCAGGACACTGCGTCATCATTCAGTCCAATCCAAGCACTTGAGATGTCAGGTCTGTTAAGCTTGCTGTTGTCAGCACTGCTTTCGATGGTAGCCAGGTCGGTGTATTTCACTCGGCAGTAATGTTGAGCGTCAGTCCAGTTCATTTTCAAGTCGATGTAGTGAAACCGACGATGATCATAAAGGGAGGGGGAGCAAAATCCTGTGGAGCAAGAGATAAAAGGAATATTTCACAACGTTTTGTGTGGAACTGATATTATGAATCATGTATAGATGCCTTTTAATGAAGTTTTACAAATGAAACCTTGGCAGAAAATACAGTGTACTAGAGGGAAACGGAAACAAAAACATGAATCACTGAGAACTTGACCGTGTCATGTACCCCTTTAACACAATTTTGACAATTAACTTGAGAAATTACAAAAAATAAACCATAAAATTAAGAATGTATGTGAAGTGATATGTAAGACGCTGTCTGTTTTTTGGAGGCCACTCAGAGGGAAAAAGGTTTAAAGTGTGTTCAACAAGCATTGTCTCTGCTGTCTAACTCATTTCAGTACCATCTGTTTACATTTGTGAGGTTTCCAGTTCTCCTAGTTATTTGGTAGTTGAGCACTGCCTACAGCAATATTTGTGAGACACTGTCCACAAACTTTGCCTGGGGTTCCTACCCAGCACCTCTGGTGACCACCTAACGAGAAATAGAACCATTTTGTGGCAATCTGACGCAACAGTTTGCTTAAAGCCTCTGGGAACGTGACTTGTAATATTTAAAATTCATGAAGAATATAAAATGGCAATATGCCATTAAGCATCACCAAAAATCTGAGTGAAAATAAACATCCATAACTATAAAAAAAAAACTCTGTTCAAGAACAGCTTACTTTCCAGTTCAGACCATTTCTCAGAACTGTGTGGGCATGGCAGCAAACTCTTTGATTTTGACGTCAATCAAACTATACCATGGAAACACTCATAGCACAACATGGAGCAGAAAAGAAGGATAAAATCAATTGAAAAGTCATTAAGTGTAAGGACACTGACAACCGGAGTCTAAAGTCCTGAGGCTCCTGTAGGTTTCTGTACTGCCTGTGTCATGCCTGTGTTTCCCATATGAATCATTTTAATAAAGATTATTAATACTTTTGTGGATCACAGAAACATTAAAACACACTGATTTAGGATAATATGACTTACCACAGATGGAGAAAAGCAAAAGCAGTCTATGATCCATTTCTGATTTCACTGAAAAAGAGAAATTGAACCGTATTATAATTTATACTGACAGTATTACAAAGGTCAAATCAAAAATCATTCACTACTATAGCATAAGTAAATATATAAATAAATTAGTCAAAATAATAAATAAATAATAATAATAATAATACATAATAATATGCAATGTTTAGCAGGACAGGTTGGTAAGTGCAAATAAAGATATCACCAGTCATGTGTATAAATTTATATATATTTATACACTTTCACATGTTTACAATTTTGAATTCATGTCCTTCTTTATCAAAATTAATCATCATCATCATCATCATCATCATCATCATCATCATCATCATCAATAATATACATACATATATATACACACACATATTGCAAGCCGTTCAGGAAATTAATCAAAGTCTGATTATATTGAATGGAAGTCCGAATATATGGATTGAAAGTGAAAATAAGTACTCTGAATACACCAATAATGGTTGTATTGTTGTGTCTTGTCATCAAAGAGAGACTGATCTTTACCTGAATTTTTTGCACTAGCTGGTTTTAAAGCTTATTAAAAGTTTGACTTTTTCATGTGCCAATAATATGGGTCTCTTTCTCGCCATTGTCAGCAATGTGTTATCGGTTTTTCCTCCTAAGACAACCTCCATTTTGCATTTTTGGGGGGTTTTCTGAGGGGATAAATTTTCCTCTACCTGTTACCTTTGATAATTTGGTCTTAAAATTGTCAGCCCACTCACTCACTGTTAGATGATGCATGCAGGTATGAGCTCCACATGTTAACATTAAATAGGATGCTACATTATCACAAGTTATAACAAAGGTTTGCTAGTGAGCCTGAGGACTGAACCACCTCAGTAAGGAAGAGAAACTATCTTTAGCCTCTGTGGAAGTGTGTATAACCTGCGATATTTAATATTTTCACATTTTTGCTTGCGGCTTGCTGCCCTGCTAAATGTAGCTCTAGCAAAAATTCAGACAGGAAGACTATAAGCAATCACAGCAGCTGTCTAACTCTCTCTCCCTCGTTCAATAGCTCACCCGCTTCCAGCTGCACGCTCCGGAGCTGTCATTGGCTAATCAGCAGTGGAGTCACCCAATAGCTCAGTGGCGCGCCCTTATCGTCAGCCTATCAACTCTCTGCGGTCTTTTTAAATGTGTCTCTCTCTCCTGCTAGTTCCGTCTTGCATTGATGGTGCGTACCCCTCCACCTCCCCATCTCCACCTGGTCTCTGCGAGTCTTCATTTCCTTGGGTCGTCAACCACCACCACCAGTGTCTGGACTCTAGAGGGATTTCTTCTGCTGCCAAATTCACACATCCTACGCTCATAACATTGTCCCCATAGAGTCCTTACGCCAAATATTTCTGTCAAGTTCCATCATTCATTCAGTTGTAATAAATAACCTTTGATATTCAAATTGTGTCTCTCCTTGAAATGCTTCTGCAGCCCACTACTCCTTGTTGCTCTTGTCTGTCTGACCATACGATTGTCAATTTTGGATTAAACCAACTGACTAGAGGGGTGGGTGCCTTTTTCCTATACGGATTGGCTGAACAGCAGATGCATTGCCTAGGGTGTTGATAACCTCTTTGTTATTTAATATTGCAACGAAAACATTTCGTGCCTCACTCATGGTTGCATTACTCAAAGCTACGTCTATACGGGAAAAAAGTATCACACCCCAAAAATGACAGATGGTGCAGGGTATATACCACATCATTTTTCATTCCATATATTCCGAGTTTCATTCCATATATTCGGGCTTTTATTCAACATATTAAGACCATTCAAAGTTCTTGCCTAACCAAAACCTGCAGTGTTGATCAGTGGACTTCATGCCTTACCCGAATCTTCGGGCTTCTTCACAACCTATCACCTCACCCAACCCTTACCCTAACCCTAACCACTCAGGGTTCTTGCCTAACCCTAACATTTGATGTTTGTCAGTGGACCTTATTCCTTAACCTAACCTTTGGACATGTTTAGAATGGAACACCTTAACACCTCTGACTAATAGGTTGGTATTTTTCTGCATGTAAAGAATTTATGTGTATAACCTGGATTATTTTTCCCACTGTCTCTCACAACTGGCACTATTTTGCGTATACCTAGATATGACAGAAAGTGTTCTAAAAGTACTTCACATTTAATTTTCATAATCTAAGTTTATTCCACATCTTAGAACTAAGATAAGATAAGGTAAAATATACTTTATGGATCCCCCATTAGGGGAAATTATTTTGTTCAAGCATATCATGACACGGGACAGGAGAGTCAAACAATTGTGCTTATATAGTTTAAACAATTTAATAATATATAAATAATATAATAATAATAAATAATAATAATAATAATGATTTAAAAAAATGAAATAAAATATGATAAATATTCCAGATATACACACACTATGTACACTTCTATCGTATGAATAGAAAGTAAGGTAAGTTATTTTACTATAAGTAATTGGGTAATAAAATTAATTACATTCAGTGTTAACGGTTTATTTATATTGTAGGCAAGGCACAAATTGTCATTACCCTCACTTCTATAATAATCTATCAACACATATGATTATATTAAAGAGTTGTAATATGATCTACTCACATGTATTTTCTGCAATGAAGTCAAGGATTTGCACTCTGTTGCATTCTGTCTGTAAAGAAATGTCTACCAACTCCCTTAGTCTCCAGTAATGTTCTAATGTTCGGCCTTAACGTATGTTATATATATACAAACAACTATCCAAATAAGCAAATATCCAAATAAAGGCAGGCTTCAACAGCCAATATGCAAATACTAGGTGTGTGCAGGGTATTCCTTATTAACTACATTTAGCACAAAAACGTATATCTGGTGTTGTGTTGTTTGCTCTAAAAAGCCGGGGGTTGCAGTGAATCAGAACCTTAATGTTAATTCTACAAAACATCCACCTTGATATAAAAATCATATCTCCATCAAGACAATAACGATCAAAATATATTCAATATTAAGAAATTGCATCCTGTGAAACTGGCAGCTGTGTTGTCACGGGCAATACCCCCTGGTAGGGTTTCCCAAAGCAAAGTTGTCCAATAGAAGGGGTCAGACCAAAAGCAATCCAACCCCCCCCCCCCCCCCCCCCCCCCCCCCCTGTGAAATGTAATATTTGTAGTGGAGGACCCAGAATTAGGAGACTGAGGCAACTCCCTGGAGCCAGATATGAGGGGGATGTTAGCTGGCAAGGTTGCCTGGATTTAATAAATGAGGCCTGGTGAGGCCTTGAAATCCCCCCATGGGTGAGCTGGAAAGCATTGCTGGGAAGTGGGATGTTTTGGCAACTTGCTTAGCTTGCTGCCACCACAACCTGGCTCCAGTTAAGTGGAAGAAAATGGATGGATGGATGGATGGATGGAGAAAGGAGCACCCCTAAAGTCCCATGCACAAGTGATTATATAATCAAGACAAGAAATCACAAAATCAAGCTACATTTGTCCCAGTTAAGGGTGGTTATCATCATGAGTTGTGACATACTGGAAACACTAATCCACAGGAAAACGTATGAAAAGCCTGTATTTCCATATGAAAATTAGCTATCAGGGACACGTCACCTTTTGGTTTTCTCCTCTTAATAAGACAGTGTAATGTGTGGCACTGTCTTTGAAATTCAACACGTATTTGAATGTCTGACTGTGGTGGAAAACTTTGTTGCCATTCACTTTGTAAAAAATAATTTCCTTAGTTTGCAGTTTCAATTGTTAGTGTTAAATGTCAGAATCACAAGAATGAAATAGCAGATTGTAAGAAGCAAGACTACAACTGACAAGAAAGAAAAAGCAAGGCTATAGAATCAACATTAAGCAAAGTCAAATTAATATAAGTGCATTATCCCACTGGCTGCTCTCAGCATTTGTAAGTTGTTGTGATTGTACGACCCTGTCTCATGTTTATCCATTTCACACACCTAATGTTGTTTCACATTTTGATCTAAAATGTTCTTTGGCCTTTTTTCCAACAAGATTTGTTTTTTATGCAACTTTCTGATAGTGTTGGGATCACCAATTGCATCAAACAAAGACTTGTGATATAGAGAGGACATGAAAGGGTACCAAGAGCTGAGAAGGTGTCCTGAGCTGCATCTCAAAGCTCTAAAGTTCCGCCCTTACATCCTCCACTTGTGTCTTAGTCCCACCCACCAGAGATGCAAGGTAATGATGAGAAGGAGAGAGGAAACAAGGAGATTTGTTTTAAGTGACATGTGACGTCCTTTCCACTGGAGCGTCACGTGAAGCGACGTCGCTTTGTGATGACGCCATCAGCCGATCACCACTGGATCAGCTGTCAGTCAGCTTTAACAGCTGTTTGTGTCTGCACACATGTTCACTGTGATAACTCTTAGAAATATGAACAGTATCAGTCTCTGTCTTTAACCTTTGTAACACACCTGCAGATGAAGAGAATCTGCTCTCTGTTTATTGAAATATAAACCATGCTACTCTTTTCAGACCCCATGCTCTTTAATGATCCGCCTTATATGAAACTTTATTAATGTGACAGGAAGTATAACAAGTGTTTTTTTTTTACTAACAGACACACTTTTTTCGATTTGACACAGAAGTATAAATCAGCCTTTAGTGAGACCCAATCTTTAGTTAATCAGAATTTTAACTGCCCTAACATCTTGGACCCACTGGTTGACTCACTTTTGTTGCTACATTACCATTAGCTTCATTTTTGTTCACTCAGCAATACAAATATACTAGGGTTGGGCATCTTAGGTATAAGGCCGATACGATATGCATCTCGATACAATGTGTCCGATCTGGTATATTAAAGATACATGTGTAGCATTTTGCGATCCGATCCGATTCACACCCAAATCATGATACAAAGCGATTCAGCACAATCTGGTTCATCACAGCTCAAGTGGTGATGTAAAAAAGGATGCCGTGCAATTCAATGAGCTTAATTATTTATTTACCTGATAAAACAAAGACTTTTCACAAACTGGCTTTTCTCTTAGAGCCTGAGTGCTCATCAGTGAGCAGCTGAAAGTGATTTCCTTCATGAACTATAAAAATAAAAATATACAAAGATGTCTTTTGGCACTGAATACAAATTTAAATAATGTAAACTAGTATTAGCAGTGTTATGCTGGTTTTACTTCAAAACATCACTGTCACTGTAAAAATAACAACGTCCATGACAGTAAAATAGCTTAACTGTGGTAAGAATTTTAAAACAGAAAAATTATGTTAAAACAAAAAACTTTGTCAGGAGGACACCTTGTGTCCTTTTATAATAGTCCACATTTGTCAGTCACTTTCAATCCATTCCTCACTGAATCAAATCCAAATGCCTTACTTAAAGGTTTTTCTTCAGAAATATTAATTGATCGACATGATCAGGGTGAAGCAAACTGCGCTGTGCTGTAACTATGTCACCAGCAGTGCTAAAAACTCTTTCAGCTGGTACACTTGTTGCTGGGATGGACAGATATCTCTTTGCTTAAGCAGATACTAGTGGAAGATCTACTTGCTGTCTCCACCATTGCAGCACATCCCCACCCAAACATAAAGAATCCCTCTCTCTATATTTTAAGATTTCATCCTTACAGAGGGGGACAGAGGAGAGGCTCATCACTTGTGCTGAAAAATTATTTATTTTATTAACACACTCTGAAAATGAATAGTAACATGCAGGATGTTTATTAATTGCAATATAAAACTTGCATCCTCACTAACACACTGTTGTACATTTTTTGCATTGTCACCATCAAAACCAACCTGTCTTGTCCTCTCTGATGGTACTCTTGTCACCTTCTGTTTCAGCTTCCTGGTCCTCATCCAATGTGTCTGTTGCCTGGTCTTCATTGTGTGTGTCTGTGTCACTGCTCCCTTCCTTAATAAATGCGTCCAGAGAAATCAATTCGATTTTGTCCTAATTTAAACAACTAAAAAGTTTAGGTTTGTTATTTATTTCATTTAAAATGTGCATTATCAATATATTTAACTATTTGTTTTAACAAATAGCAACTACTATGTCAAATGCATTATGTCACACAGGTAATGCAAAAACAACTGAAAATAAACATGTAAAATAACACATAAGTGGAATGCATTTTCAGTTCTACCGAGAATAGTCAGCTGAAATGTGTATTTTACTTTAAATATTCTTACCTCTCCATTCATCTGTACCACCTCTGTTGTTATCTTCATGAATACCATATCCTTGGCGTCATTGTCATCCAGGTCTTTAAAACGAGGATCAAGTGCTGAGGCACAGTGGAGAAGGTCTTGAAGATATGTAAAGCAACCATCAAAGTCCTGTCTGAATCTTTCCTTCATCTGGCAAATAACTTGTAGATCCCTCTCATCTGGTTGGAAATGGCTCTGCAGTTTGGCTTGGATTAGAGAGATCATGGAGATGGTGGGATTTTGAGTGTGGTTGCAACTTTCAGAGGGGACATCATTTTGATGATTTCTGGGATCAGTGTCATGTCATCTTCCATCAAACTGGCCATAGCTTCTCCCCTCCTTATCACATCCACAAGTGCGCTACGCAAGTTACGTGGTTCGAATAAATATTTCCCCCAAAATAAGATGGTAACACTTATTAATACATTTAAAACAATAATTTAATAGATAGATCAGACTGTGTCGGTACAAACATGTTGTTAACCGATGCATCTTGATAGCCTTCCAAAATTGCATTCACTCTCAGCTGCTCTACCGGTGCACTCGCATCGTGCATGTGCATGAGCGCGTATCGATACATATCGGTTAATCTTCTCATCCCTAAAATATACAAATGTGAGCTCGCTTTAACAAACATTTTTCAGCGTCAGTTTGCTGAAATCTTTACATGTGTTGTAGTATGGATCTGGTAAGTCCTACATACAGTTTTTTTATCAAGTGTAACAAGTTATCATATTGTGCACACAAGGTACTTTTCTTATGGTTTCAAGTTATTCAGCGTTGCTATTGTAGCAGTAGTAATGATTCCACTTGCCATCAATAGCCAATATTTGTTATTTAATGCCATTGTCTGCTCATAATTTTTTTTAGAATAAGTGTATACTTTATGTATAAACATTAAACAGGGCTGGTATTTTGTGTGTAACATAAGTGCTCTCTGCTGGGCAGCGTGAAGGGTGTGCTCCATGTTGTGTTTATCTGTAACAAGCTCCACTAAAATACATTAAATTCAGTTCATTTGTTTTAGTGAAAGGGCTTTAGATGTATTTGATATGACTGACAGAACCTACAATTTACATTTTTTTAATTTTCGCAGAAGCAACGGGATGTTTGTGGGTGACATGTAATGCAGAATCACACGCAGACAAAGACAGTGAGTTTTTGTTTCATTAGAAGTTTGTGTCACGGGGCGGGTGACGTGGATGGAACATACCTTTGAACTTTATCAGAAACAGATGATCAGTCATTTTTAGTAAAGTTTATGAAGTAACGTGCTGCTTCACCCTTGTCTTGCCCTTCCTTCATTTCACTGATAGTGCTGTTTTAATTATAATGACATTTTGTCCACGATAATCATGAGGTGAAAACCTGATATTGTAACAGCTCCTGCTGCAACCTTAATCACTGTAGTGGGACAATGCCATCTCACAGTTAGAGAGCAGCTTAAATGGAGCACCGCCTGCAAGCTAGTTCAGGCAGACAACTCGAGCTGCGCTCAGTCATACTGACACGTCATCACCTCTCTATCAGCTGATCTCAACATCCTCATTTGGCTGTCTATTTAAGCTGCATGTCTCCCCTTCTCTGTCTCTGCCTCTGCTTTGCAAGTGCTCCTGCTGTCCTGCTCAGTGCTGTGTGCAACTTTGTACCCACCTCTTCCCCGGCATCCACCTGCGGGCTCCGAGGGGGGTTAGTCCTATCTCATTGCTCCTAAATGTTGCATTTAAATAATGTATGTTGAGTAATGAGGTTCGGAGCCCATACGCCAAACACAATACTGTATGCTGCAATAAACTTTATCTAAGTGAACGTGAGTTGTCATACTGAAATTAAATTATTCTCTGGTCATGACACCAAGTGGATATTTGTGTTCTTGTCATGAGTTTTTTTTGTTTGTATTCTCTTTGTTGTATTCTGTCTGATTTCTGGTTTTAGTCTATAGATTCTCCTTGTGTTTCTTCCCTGTTTTATATTCTGTATTGGTTATATGTGATAATTGTCTTGCGTGTGTTTCCAAGTGATACTTGTGTGTGTTTCTTGTCTATCGTGTTTCCTGTTTTTATTTTGTAGAAATAGTCTCCCAGTGTGTTAAGTGTAGTTTTACTTGTGTTTTTCCCTCCTTGTGTATTGTCCTCACCTGTGCCTTGTTGGTCTCACCTGTGTCCTTTGTTTTTGTTTAACGGTAAGTTTTGTTCATTAAATTCTTTATTATGAATCTGCATTTTGGGTCCTGCACTTTTTTGTTTGCCGTTTGCTGAATCGTGACAGTCATAGTTGTTGAAAGTAGATCATTGGTAGGATAAAATAAGAGTAAAGTTAATCCTTTTTGAATATCTACTGCAGGGCTTTTCAATTACATTTTCAACTGAGCCAGATTTGACGACCAGGACAATTAAAGCAGCTGGAAATTTTCAGCGGCATTCAGAATCTTTTTTTTTTGCTTCGGCAAATTTTAAAGAAATGCAAATGGTCTTAATAAAATAGAAACATGTACCATTTCCCATTTGAAAAAAAACCCACTTTTGGTCACATATTTGGCAGCTAACTGACATGAAATCTAGCTTATTCAGTTAACCTAAAAGTGTTTAAAAAACATCTGTAGCTAGTATTTTACCCTGTAAATGTTTGAGGTGTCACTCAGAGGTGCATTTTTAACGGCAAATGCCACATTTTTTGGCATCATCTATCACTTCATCCACTACCACTTCTTCTGGTCTGCAAACGACCACCTTGTCGTTTCCAAAATCCTTGATATAGGCTCCAGTGGGAAACTGCTGCTGCTCTCTGTCGGGCAGCACCAAGTTTTTACGTTGAACGGGGCATTCATATAGATATAAACAGAGATAAACCGTACGTTAACCTCCCTCTCCTGTGATCCCTCAAGAAAGCTGGTCCAGCTGGTTTAGGCTGTCTATTTTTAACAATTTTTGGGCTTTCTTGTGGACAACTTTTTTAAAAGTTAGGCTCTGAGTGATACTGTGCATGTGCAATTCTCATCAAAGATACAAATTAAGTAAGATGGCTCACTAGCAAGCTACTAACATGGTGTTCAATATTTTTTTAATTTATTGGGTTTATGTATGACGGTCATGTTGGGGCCACTTGGAGGTTGGAGGTACAGCCAATTGAATTACTGGGATGTACTGTTTGCCTCGTGTTGAATAGGGCAGCTGATATTGTTTTTAAGGTACTTTTCATGTTGTTTGTTGCTTTTGTCATTTTGTTATTTGCTTTATTTTGTTGACATTGTTGGTATTCACTAATCAATCTATACATTTAGTCACTGGGACAGGCATTATTACATTTTGACTGATAAAGTAAATAGTTATACATTTTATGTATAGGCACCTTTCAGAGCACTCAAGGTCACCATACAGGGCAGAGTTTTAAAAAAACACAATAAGAAAACAACCCACTTACTGTACATGAACCCACTTACTACATGGTTACTAAAATAGTATCCATGACGTCACTATCTGTTCCTGAGTGTTGTTTTGAGGCCAAGAGGTGTGAGGTAAAGAGGCGGGCTTTGCGCCCCCTCACCAACAGCTACGGTGTTCCTGCCTGTCAATCAAGTCAGCTATGTCTCTCATTATGGAAAACTCTTAATCTTAATTTATTCAAAACTGCAGCGTTATGAAGAAATCCCCCCCCCCCCCCCCCCCCCCCCCCCGTAAAGTGTGTGCCAATAGAGAAATTAGCTATTCAGACTAAACTCATTTTTTGTACGAAGCTGTAAACATGTTTATTTCTGCTGTAAAGATCGGCTTTTTTGAATTGGTGTGTATGTGGTTTTCGGTGCTTCTCTGGCCAGCCTCAAGCCGATGCTCTATGAACAGCAGTTTTTAACACTTCCGTATTGGCTTAAATTCTTGTGGCAGGAGGTTGCCGCTTGTTACTAACTGAAGAAATGAGTAACATGACACACACATGTTTGACTTACAAATAGTTTTATTTATTCAATCTCAGAAAATATACAGTACCAGGTCACAACCTCAAGCCTTATTTAGCTTTAGTACAGCAGTTCCAACAGCCCATTATTGCATTAAGAATAATTAACAATAGCTACTAACTACTTTGTGCTATGTAGACCTTACTGTATGTTTTAATGATCATGCATGTAATGTCAATAAACAGTACTTATAGATTGATTAATTGATACACAGTATATAGTTTGATTGGACAACAGTCTTTATATGAGTGCCCCTAGAAACTACTACATCACTAAGCCAAAGTAACTGTTGCAATGAAGGATTTTATATCTCCCACTATAGAACTGCTCTGTATAATAGCACTATATACATCATCCTGCATATTTTCTGTGGGGTCCACGGGAAGCGTGCATCATGTTCCTGTGCCATGGTTTTGCTCTGTCTGAACCTTCATGCCTTAACTCAAAGTGCAGCAGAGTGCAGCTTGGAGCAGGTGGACTTGGTATATTTAGAACAACATACAAGGTTAAATTATTTTCTACGGTTGATTTACTGCTCATTTGGATAGTATTCAGTGATTTGTATCCTTCCATCATTGGTGAGGATCAGAATCAGAATCAGAATCAGAATCAGAATCAGCTTTATTCGCCAAGTATGCTTGAACACACAAGGAATTTGACTTTGGTAAACTGTGCTCTCTTTGTACAAGGCAGAATAGGAATAAGAATAAGAACTACAATAGAAAAAAAAATGAAAATATAATAACAATAACCTTAGCTATAAATACAAAGAAACAACAAATAGCTTGACTAATATGTACAGGCTAAAATAATATGATAAAGTGCAGTGGTGAGTTGCAGAGGTAGTTTTACATTATAAAATAGAAGTTAAATAATACAAAAAATAGAAATATGGAATTCTGCTTGAGAATTGTTGCATTGTATATCTACATGTATATTTACAGAGAGTATTTATCTGACAGGTATGACACTGTTATGGTTTAGTGTTCATCAGAGTGACAGCCTGGGGGAAGAAACTGTTCTTATGGCGGGTTGTTTTGGCGCACAGTGATCTGTAGCGCCTGCCGGAGGGGAGGAGTTTGAAGAATTTGTGTCCAGGGTGTGAGGGGTCAGCGGTAATGCTCCCTGCCCGTTTCCTGGCCCGGGACCGGTACAAGTCCTGGATGGGGGGCAGGTCGACACCGATGATTTTCTCTGCAGTCCTTATAGTCCGCTGCAGTCTGTGTTTGTCTAGTTTGGTTGCAGAGCCAAACCAGACAGTGATGGAGGTACACAGAACAGACTGGATGATGGAGGTGTAGAACATGATCAGCAGCTCCTGAGGCAGGTTGAACTTCCTGAGCTGACGCAGGAAGTACATCCTCTGCTGGGCCTTTTTTCTGATTGTGTCTATGTGGGAGGTCCACCTCAGGTCCCGGGAAATAGTGGATCCCAGGAACCTGAAAGAGTCCACAGTAGACACAGTGCTGTTCAGGATGGTGAGGGGGGGGAGTGGGGGGGGGCTTCTCCTGAAGTCCACTGTCATCTCTACCGTCTTGAGCGGGTTCAGCTCCAGATGGTTCTGACTACACCAGAGGGCCAGCTGTTCCACCTCCTGTCTGTAAGCAGACTCGTCTCCGTCCTGGATGAGACCGATGACGGTGGTGTCGTCTGCAAACTTCAGGAGTTTCACCGAGGGGTCCCCTGAGGTGCAGTCATTGGTGTAGAGGGAGAAGAGCAGTGGGGAGAGAACACATCCCTGTGGGGCGCCAGTGCTGATGGTCCGGGTGCTGGATTTGATGCTCCCCAGCCTCACCTGCTGTCTCCTGTCCGTCAGGAAGTTGGTGATCCACTGACAGATGGAGGCCGGCACTGTGAGCTGGGTGAGTTTCTGGTGCAGGATGTCTGGTATGATGGTATTGAACGCAGAGCTGAAGTCCACAAACAGGATCCTAGCGTAGGTCCTGGGGGAGTCCAGGTGATGCAGGATGTAGTTCAGACCCATATTGACTGCATCCTCCACCGACCTGTTTGCCCGATAGGCAAACTGCAGGGGGTCCAGCAGGGGGCCTGTGATGTCTTTCAGGTGGCTCAACACTAGTCTCTCGAAGGACTTCATGACCACAGACGTCAGGGCGACAGGCCTGTAGTCATTGAGTCCTGTGATGGTGGGTTTCTTTGGGACTGGGATGATGGTGGAGCTTTTGAAGCATGAGGGCACTTCACACAGCTCCAGCGATGTGTTGAAGATCTTTGTGAAGATGGGGGCCAGCTGCTCAGCACAGACTCTCAGGCAGGAGGGGGACACGCCGTCTGGTCCTGGAGCCTTCTTGGTCTTTTGTCTCTGGAAGAGCTGGATTACCTCATCTTCACAGATCGTCAGCGCAGGTGGGGGGTCAGAGGGGGGTGGGGAGGGGCTTGTGGGGGGGCCAGGTAAATCAGAGTGTTCGGGTGTGGGGTGTGAAAACCTGCAGTAGAAGCTGTTCAGGTCGTCAGCTAGTCTTTTGTTACCTTCAGGGTGGGGGGAGGGTCTCCTGTAGCTTGTAACTTCACGCAGGCCTCTCCAAACTTCTGAGGGGTCGTTGGCAGAGAAGCTCTGTTTTAACTTCTCAGTGTAGCTCCTCTTAGCTACCTTGATCCCTCTCGTCAGTTTGTTTCTGGCCTGCTTGAACAGGTCCCGGTCCCCACTCCTGTAGGCCTCTTCTTTGGCCTGACGCAGCTTCCTCAGTTGAGGTGTGAACCAGGGCTTATTGTTGTTGTATGTGCAGAAGGTCCTGGTCTGCACACACATGTCCTCACAGAAGTTGATGTATGAAGTCACAGTGTCAGTGAGTTCATTGAGGTTTCCTGATGCAGCTTCAAAAACACTCCAATCAGTGCAATCAAAGCAGGCTTGTAACTCCTGCTTTGACTCCTCCGTCCACTTCTTCACAGTCCTAACTACAGGCTTAGCCGTTTTTAACTTCTGCCTGTAGGTCGGGATGAGATGAATCAGACAGTGATCAGATAGTCCTAAAGCTGCACGGGGGACAGAGCGATATGAGTCCTTTATTACTGTGTAGCAGTGGTCCAGAGTGTTAGACTCCCTGGTGGGACACTTAATATGTTGTCTGTATTTAGGTAGTTCGTGGGTTAAATTTGCTCTGTTAAAATCCCCGAGAATGATGAGCAGAGAGTCAGGATGTTTTTTCTCCACGTCTGTAATCTGGTCAGCCAGGTGCTGTAACGCCTCCGTTACGCAGGCCTGAGGTGGGATGTAGACGCCGACCAGAATAAAG
Source organism: Notolabrus celidotus (assembly GCF_009762535.1). Classification (NCBI taxonomy): domain Eukaryota; kingdom Metazoa; phylum Chordata; class Actinopteri; order Labriformes; family Labridae; genus Notolabrus; species Notolabrus celidotus. The sequence continues at coordinate 29,839,189 of NC_048280.1, read as the reverse complement.
GAGGAGAACTCCCGCGGTGAATAGAAGGGTTTGCAGTTTATGAAAAGAGTCTCCAGATTTGGACTGCATGACTTCTTCAACACTGTGGTATCTGTACACCAACCTTCGTTTATGTAGAAACAGATTCCGCCTCCTCTCGCCTTCCCAGAGAGTTCCTTTACGCGGTCCGCTCTGTGGAGCTGAAAGTCCGGTAAGTGCAGCGAGCTGTCTGGGATGTGTTCACTGAGCCAGGTTTCAGTGAAACACAGGGCGGCGGATCTGCAAAAGTCCGTGTTTCTTGAGTTGAGGAGCAGCAGTTCATCCATCTTGTTAGCCAGGGAGCGGACATTCGCCAGGTGAATGGACGGGAGCGCACTGCGTAACCCCCGCTGTCTCAGTCTGACGAGCACGCCTGCTCGCTTGCCCCGGCGCCGGCGTCTCCGGCAAAGACCATAGAGAGCTGCGGCTCCACCAGCAAGAATCTCTGTGTAACTTAAAGGTTCAATGAGAACCGGTGTAAAAAGTTCGGCAGAGGACTGTCCAATGTTAACAAGTTCTTCTCTGGTAAAAGAAACCAGAGAAGCGGAGCATAAAGATACAAGAAAAGAGAAAAACGCAACAAGTACGAGAGAGCGCAGTACCAGGGCGACCGTCCGTGGCGCCATCTTGGATTGATTCTTAATTGTAAAGTTTAATTTTTCTCAGGGATATTTCTTTAATGTTATGTGCTGTTACCCACATACAAAGCTAACAGCTAAGTCCTGTAGTGTTTGGCATGGATCATGTGACTGTCATTATTAACAATATATCCATCATCAAATAGTACGTATTTCTGTTCTAAACGATCTGAAAGTCTGGTCGGGAGTCGATACAAGGTGTTTTATTTTGAAAGTCACTGAAGGGTGCATGCTGTTCCTGGGAAACTAGACTCAACACGTACCGGTAGAAGAGCAGATCGGGGTGACAAGTCTGAAGCAAACACTTCCTGTGGAACCACCTGTTACACAGCTATTTAATTAAGAAGCCACTAATGTAACACAAAATATGTATAAATAAATTGTTATTCATTTAAAGTATATATATCCACTAAACTTCAGTACATTCAAAGTTGGTGCTGCATCCAGCCCTCTTAAAATAATCTAATCTAGCTGTTATTACGAACACTACACTGATCACTCCCAAAGGTGGTGAAGTGAGGATTTTGTACTTGACCCTGACACTGAAAGCGCTGACATTTGCTTTTTAATTTACCTGTCTTCAAACACCCTGTTGTCTTTGGTTCATTTCCCACCTTCACTTTTATAGATGTCTCCAGTTTTTTTAAAACCTCACTTAATTTTTCTCTGCTTTTTGTCTGTCCCTTTTTCCATAAATAAACACACCAAATGTTAAACTGAACAGACCTCTTCCTGCATATTGATATGATAAGAGTTGGTCCTCCAGAGTCTGCGATGTGAGCTGCATCCTGAGCAGCAGTCTGTTCCTAATAGCAGAGTTCCATAGAGAAGAATCAGACCTTAGAAGGTCTTAATAAACAATTTTCTGGAAATAGGTATTCAAAACAGTAATCTAATAAAACCAGATTAATAAATCTCATGCTTGTACATCGGAATAAGACCTAGTTTTGTGACTTGTTTGCAACAAAGACCAAAATCAATGCTGAAACAGAAACCCAGAGAACATCAGCAACAATTAATTTTTTTCCCTCAATATATCTTACAAGGAAGGACAGAGGGGAAGCTGAAAATTGGACAAAATCTCCCCCTTAACAACCCTTTAAAAATGTTTCTTCTTGCTGACCTTCAGTGATGAAAATAAACTACAAAAAGGTTGTACATATTGGTGTGTCGTGCTCTGGCATCTGGAAAAAATAGAATTCTTGCGTATCTGATCCGTTGGGTTCCGGTGTGCCGGATCAGAGATGCAGCCGGAATGCAACAGAGAATATCCTGTGGGAGTTGACACATCGACTAGAATAGAAACCTATCAGATATGATTGTGGATCTGAGGAGGAGTGAGGCACCAGTGACCCCTGTTTCCATCCCCAAGTACCTGGGGGTGCACTTGGACAAAAAACTGGACTGGGGCAGTCTTGTAGATACAAGAAGGGCCTGAACTGCCTCTTCTTCCTGAAGAGACTGAAGTCTTTCAACATCTGCAGGACGATGTCTGAGGATGTTTCATGAGTCTATGGTAGCCAATGACATCCTGTTTGCTGTTGTATGCTGGGGCAGCAGGCTGAGGGTAGTGGATGCCAACAGACTAATCCACAAGGCCAGTGATGTTGTTGGGGTGGAGCTTGGCTCTGACAGTGGTGACAGAGAGGAGGACTCTGTCAAAGCTCCATGCCATCATGGACAGCATCCACCTCCCTCTTTTATTTTATTCCTTCTTCTATTTATAAATTTACTTTCTTCCATACTGTTTATAAGAGCTCTGTAATGACTGAATTTCTCTCCCTGGGATAAATAAAGTATTTCTGATTCTGATCAGATCTGGTGCCGTGACAGATCGGAGAAGGACCGGACAAGGATCTGGTGGAATTTGGCCGTTAGTCTGCCATCACTTTGCTGGACACTGATCGTTGGCTTGAGGTTTTCCTTCTTCTTGTTTTCTGGGTTGAATCCTCCACTTTAGGATAACGTTATCCTGTCCTGTTTTTTCTGACAGCATAGCACCTACCTGCGAATCAACACAAGTTGTGTTGGAGAGGCATTGTGAAAGAACATGTTAGTGTTTTAACTTTAACGTAAAGTAGGAGATACAATCCTGATTCCAAAGAAAAGATTGGATGCTGTATAAAATGCTTACAAAGACTGGAGGTTTGTAAATCGTTCACCCTGTATTTAACTGAAAACAGAGCTAAAACAATGTATCAAATGTCAAAACTGTAACAGTTTATTTCTTTTATGAAAAACATATGCTCATTTTAAATTTGATGCCGTTTCAAAAAAGTTGGGACAGGTACAAAAACAAAACTCACTGAAAGAGGTGTGTAATGCAAAGGGGAAAATATAACTGATACAACAGAAGGACTTTTTGCATTTGCTGCATGTGGTCTTTGTCTTTGAGTCCTTGAGGGTCCACACTGTTTTGACATCATACTCATATTCAGAGACATCCTCCCCCTTCGTTATCTATTCCATTATCTGCTAGAATTAGCTCCAAGACCCTCTGAGCAGTGTACCAGTTGCTCATATTGATGGTGGAGGAATCAGTGCTTGGATGTCTAGAGCGCTTTGGTGGAGGTTAACACAGTTCAGAGGGTAAAAAGCATGGGGAAAGGGTGCAGACAGTTTCTATATTGGATTGAAATATTATGCGTGCGTGCGTGTGTGTGTGCGTGTGATGGTTAGGTTCAGTAAGAGAGTGACTGAGTCAGGGTGTCTCAGTCTGCTAACATGTTTCTGTGCGTCTCTGTGTGTATTTGTTTTTGTACGCGGGTCAAATTGACCCGAACATGTATGAGGGACATCAATTTGTGGGGGTATTGTAGCACGTTCACTCAATGATATTTTGTATTCTTCACAGATAATAGGATAAGGCCATGGAGTTTCAGGTTTTAAATATTTTGATTCTTGCATCATGTATCTTTTTGTGAAAATGTTTAAGGGGTCAATTCAACACCACACAAAGGTTGAGATGGATCGAGGCGAAGTGGAAAACTGTCCTGTTGTAATGACAAATCAAAATCTATTTTTGGAAGTAATGGCTGCTGTGAGAGGACAGGTTTGTTATAAGTGCACAGTTCAAAAGCCAGAATCTGTGATGGTATGAGGATGCATGAGTGCCTATGGTAAGGCTTGTTAACTCATCAAGGAAGGCGCCTCTAATGCTGAATGATATAAAAAGCTTTTGGAAGAACATGCTGCCATCCAGACAATGCCTTTTCAGGGAAGACCTTGCATATTTCAGTAATACACCACCAAACCACATACTGCAGGTAATATACTGTGGTAGAACGGTCTAGGTGCTAAACTGGCCTGCCTGAGATGAAAAATGTGACAAACGGACCCAAAAATATTGAGCAGCTAAAATTGTATATCAGGCAAGAATTGGACAAGAGTTCACTCTTACAACTCCAGAAACTGGTCTCCTTGGTCCCCATTATGTTTACTGAGTGTTGTTAAAAGTAGAGAAGATGCATCACAGTGGTTTACATGTCCCTGTCATGTAAACCTGTTGCTGATATCAGATTTAAAATGAGCATATATTTTTCATTACACCATAATCTTTTTAAGTTCCAAAATTTTTTTTGTTTGAACTACCTTCAATCACATGAAGGGATTACATAACATGTAAACCATAAAAGTCAGTTTTAAATCAACATTTTCCACAGCACCCAAACGTTTTTGGTATTTAGGTTTCAATTGAAGTATTGATGCAGCATCTGACCAAAGACTGAATATATAATGTTTACATAGCCAATGTGACATCAGTCGTTAATTTGTGTACCCCTTTATCAAGCATGTGAAATACAAAAAGCAATCAGTTATATTTTCAATTTTGCATTTAATTAAACAGGCAGTAAAGCACCTTCTGCAGACACAATGGGATTCATCTGCAGTAGAGCTTTCAGTGCACAGACTGACAGGAAAACTGGATGGACTTTTACCTGTTGTAGGAGCTGGGTGTTTATAGTAGGATCTGAAAGGTCAGCATCAGTATTAATCTTAATCTTCAAGTTTGTTTTCTGTAAAGGGACTGGACATGCAACAACAAACATGTGACAACAAAATGAGGAGAGAATTATTTTTGACTTGAAACAAAAACAAGTTTTCATGAAAGTCTTTTTTTTATTTTTACCTTGTTCACACCAGAAGGGAATCTTCTTTGTACAGGGATCGTCTGTCCACTTTTGATTCCCATGGATGGTCGCACAGTGCTGGTCATTTTTCCAGTTATTCGGCTGACCTTCTGTCCAGTTTCTGTAGGAGCTATCTCTGTTGTTAGACCACTTCCATGCGTTCCGGTACAAGCCAATCAACACATCAAGCGAACCTTTGGCGGATTTCAGCGCATCATCTTCCTTAGCATTCTCGATCATAGCCAGGTCTGTGTAGTGAGTTCTGCAGTAAGTCTGGGCATTTGTCCAGGTCATTGCTGTCTCAATGACGACATGTCTTCTGGCTTTCAGGATTTGAAGCTTCAAAACAAAACAGTCAGAGTATTAGTAGATTGTAGTGTGTCTACACAAGCAATTCAGTTATGTAAATAAACAAGTACACATTGATGTATGGAAATGGTTCAGGACTTGGTTACTTTTTCTTAACTAGTTCTCACAACATTATCAACGGCTGGATTTTCATTGTGTTTTGCAACACCATGTGTGAGGGACTTGAACAGCAGAGGAGGATGAATTTATGGAGGATGTGGGAGGGGTCCTTTAATTCCTTACAATGGTCACCTTTAAGAGCATTATCCTGCTTATGCCAAAACCCATGTCTTTGAGTGTGTTTTACATACAATAAATAAATGCGTATAAATATATGTATGTACTGTGTGTATATTTTTTTAATTTAATTTAACTTAATTGATACTGATTTATATTTCAGACACACACATAGACAGAGTGTTTCAATATTTTCTGGTGATGCTTTTGTTGTGGAGAAAGTGTAGTTTTGTTACTTAATAAGGAGTATTGTATTGAAGTCATACTTGAAATCATCAAATTGATCTTACTGTTGTAACAAGCAAAAAAAGATTTCTGGTTACACCTCTGGTCAACCCATGCTCCATCCTGAATGGATTTCACACAAAACTCTTTTCCATCGATGTTATCTGGCTGATTACTTTGCCAGTGATGATAACTGCTTTCACTAGTTTCACCGGTACTTGACCATCTCCAGGAGTTTCTGTCTTTGCCCATGGTATTCTTCCAGGACACTGGGTCATCATTCAGTCCAATCCAAGCACTTGAGATGTCAGGTCTGTTAAGCTTGCTGTTGTCAGCGCTGCTTTCGATGGTAGCCAGGTCGGTGTATTTCACTCGGCAGTAATGTTGAGCGTCAGTCCAGGTCATGTTCAAGTCGATGTAGTGAAACCGACGATGATCATAAAGGGAGGATGAGCAAAATCCTGTGGAGCAAGAGATAAAAGGAATATTTGACATCATTTTGTGTGGAAGTGATATTATGAATCATTTATGGATGCTTTTTAATGAAGTTTTACAAATGAGACCTTGGCAGAAAATACAGTGTACTAGAGGGAAACGGAAACAAATCACTGAGAAATTGACCGTGTCATGTACCCCTTTCAAAAACACAATTTTGCCAATTAACTTGAGAAATTACATAAACCATAAAATTAAGAATGTATGTGCACTGACATGTAAGCCACTGTCTGTTTTTGGGAAGCTACTCAGAGGGAAAAAGGTTTAAAGTGTGTTCAACAAGCATTGTCTGTGCAGTCTAACTCATTTCAGTACCATCTGTTTACCATTATGTGAGGTTTCCAGTTCTCCTAGTTATTTGGTAGTTGAGCACTGCCTACAGCAATATTTGTGAGACACTGTCCACAAATTACTTGCCATGGGTTCCAACCGAGCTCCTCTGGTGACGTGATGTCTAAATCTTTTCAATCAAACCAGCTCTCCACAAGCTTTATCTACTCAACAACATAACACAGTTTTCTTTACATGCATCGATATGACCTAACGAGAAAGAGAAACTATTTGTGGCAATCAGACGCAGGAGTTTGCTTAAAGCCTCTGGGAACGTGACTTGTAATATTTGAAATTCATGCAGAATATCAAAAGTAAATGTGTCATTAAGCATCACCAAAAATCTGAGTGAAAATAAACATCCATATTTATGAAAAAACTCAGTTCAAAAACAGCTTACTTTCCAGTTCAGACCATTTCTCAGGACTGTGTGGGCGTGGCAGCAAAATCTTTGATTGACACATCAATCAAACTAAACCATGGCAACAGTCATAGCACAACATGGAGAAGCAATTTAAAATAAACACAAGAAAAGAAGGATAAAATCACTTGAAAAGTCATTAAGTGTAAGGACACTGACAACCCAAGTCTAAAGTCCTGAGACTCCTGCAGGTTTCTGTACTGCCTGTGTCATGCCTGTGTTTCCCAAATGAATCATTTTTATAAAGATTATTAATACTTTTGTGGATCATAGAAACATTAAAACACACTGATTTAGTATAAGGTGACTTACCAAAGATGGAGAAAAGCAAAAGCAGTCTATGATCCATTTCTGATTTCACTGAAATAGAGAAATTAAACTGTATTTTAATTTACACTGACAGTATCACAAAGGTCAAAACAAAAATCATCATGAGTAAAAATACTCATGGGTTTAACACTTCATGCAGTATTCATATGGTAGTTGTAGTTTTGATGTTATAGACATTTCTAATGATAAAAGTGAATGCATTTAGTTTTTGAAAGTCATTCTTAAAGAAACGTCTGCACACTCTGCTGTTTGGAAACTGGATTTTTACAAAGAAGACAAAATTTAATAACGGCTTTATTCCACGTCTTTGTTTTTTTTAATCCTTTGTTTCAATTAACATTTTTCATACATGAACACAAATTTCTTATTGGTTCAAACCATTTTAACATATTCTAGTTTTTTTTCTTACTTTTTTTATCCTCCATCCGTACAAGAACAGAAAATAAATACGTCTAAATATTGATATGCAATGCTCATAAGGACAGGTCGGTAAGTGTAAATAAATATATCACCAAACATATGTATAAATATATATTTTCATACACTTTTATGTGTTTACATATATCTTTTATTCATTTCCTACTGTATCAAAATGAATCATCATCATCAATATTATAGATGTATATATATAAAATGTAAAAATAAATAAATGGGGTTAGAAAAAAGTAGAAAGAAAGAAAACAAAACACAAAATCAAGGCTCTGATATTTCACCTGTCATCCTATCAAAGCTTCTAATCAGAATTTTAAAACTTTACTAAATTCATCTCTCCAAAGTTTCTCATCAACTTCCTTCAACATAAAGTATTTCCAGAAGGGATTTATTTTCATGTTTCATATAATCACCTTTATTTACACCCTGTCCTCGATCTAAAAGAAACCAATCTTTTTTAAAACAAATTTTCATTTTGTTTATTTTATAAATTGCTTTTTTTCATAGTATAATGGTCTCTACAGTTACCAAGTGTATACCTTGGGAGGTTCCTTTTTCCCCCAGTTTATTGTAATTGGCTACAGTGCCGTTAATCTCAGTACTCAGAAGAGATATCATTCATTTATTAGATTTTAAGGACATTTTCCCAGGAGTATATTCTGTTCTCCTACCCTCCCTGCTTGATTTCATTTAGGACATCTGACCAATAGGTTTGGATTTTTCTGTATGTAAAGAAACTGTGTGTATAATCTGGATTGTTATTTCACGCTGTCTCTCGCAATTAGCACTATTAGTGTATACTTAGATTGATAGAAGGTGTTCTAAAAGTACTTCAGGTTTATTTTTCATACATTTACGTTTATTCCACATCTTAGAACTTAACTATAAGAAAGTAATCGGGTAATTAAATTAATTTAATTCAGTGTTTACGTTTTATTAATATTGTAGGCAAGGCACAATTAGTCATTACCCTCAGTGCTATAATATGCCCAATAATCTATAAACTTATGTGATTATATTAAAGAATTGTAAAATGATCTACTCACATGTATTTTCTGCAATGAAGTCAAAGATTTGCACTCTGTTGCATTCTGTCTGTAAGGAAATGAATATTGAACCACAACGTTTTAACCTGACAGCTTTTTGAAGGTAGAGGCCGCACCCATAGGTTTGCACACCAAAAGGCTGATAAGCACCATGTTGGTAGTTGTGAATAAAATTATCAGTCAAATACAGTATTCAATTACAACCAGATAATCCCAAACAAAGACCAGGACATCCACATGTTGTGTCAGACAAACAAATAACCCCTGCACCTCTGGGTCACCATGATACTATCCAATTTGTTTGTGCCCTGTTGGAGCCAGGTGCTGTTGTCTTCTTTTTTACTGAGAGTTTCCTCATTTATCCAACACAGTAAAGACTTGCGTTTCTGTTTGTGTTTGTGGTAGTTTGATGTAAAAAAATAAATCATTTTACTTTCATACATGTCAGTAACCCTGTGAAAGATAGACATTTAGCACACAAGTCAAACAAGAAGTGGTGTTACCTGATGGACAAGACAAACAAGACCAGACATAAAGACAAACAGGACAGCAGACAATCTAATATTTATGATTAATGAACCAAATGAGATGGCTGAGATAAATAGATAAACAAGTAAAGTTCATGAATGATTGCAATAAAAAGAACTAGTATTTTAGGTTTACCATTAGATGAAAGGTTAATGAAAATGAGACATTACATTTAGGTGTGAAGGTAACATGAGGGTTCTGTTTGTAGAGACAAAAAGATTCAGGATTATCATAATCATTCGCGTAAAAAAACTATGTGTAAAGTCAATGTAAATAAGCAAAGAGACGAGAGTAGTGGTCTGGCAACGCGAATGGTGCAATTCGCGGGAATAAAGCAAATTATACACGCAAATAATTTGCGAGAGTTGAAATATCTTTACTGCAGCGAATCTATTGCACCGCGATAAAAAATCAGCATGCAGATCATGCAGTGATGTTTGGTGTGACACATGGACCACCAGATATGTAATATAGCGGACATATTGATTATATCTCTGTATGGCTTCCCCAAACTTTTTGACACTGCCTGCTTTTAATGGGATCAGGAGTAAACAGGAGCTCACTGTGAGGAAAGTGAGTGAGGAGGTCAGATTATCTGGTAAATTGTGAAAAACTTTGTTCGATCACGTCTGGTGTGAAGGCGACATAAGTAGTAGTGCAAAAAGGAGCACCAGGTGTATTCATTAGAGGCAGTTAATGCAGTTTATTTTTCCAGATTTGAGTTGTCTGTGAGCCAGTGGAATATGGATATTTTGGTCCTGTCTTTCCAGTTCAGAAAGATGACCTTTTCAGCAATGGTTAATGATATTAGTATGAATGGTTTGAATTGTTTTGGAATGAACAGTGAAGAAACATCTTCAAGTAGTGCAATCATTGGACATTGGGCGACGCTGAGGCTGAGGATGTCAGACAGCCTGCTCAAGACCTCCGACCAGAAGGTTTGAATGTATGGGCAGATCCAGAGAGCATGAAAGTAATCATTGATTGCAGTTGGACAATGTGAACAGGTGTAACTTTGACTGAAGCCCATATGGTGGTGATTGTAGGTAGCAAAGTGGGTTCTATGCAGGACTTTATACTGTATTAGTGGGGTTTTGGAGTTGCGGGACATAGAGAATGTTTTATTGCATATGTTTTTGCCAGTTGAGATCTGGTGGCAGAGTACTGATGTCAGTGCTCCATTTCTATGTAGGGATTGCTACTGAGCACTCTTTGATGTTACTCATTTCACTCCTCAGAAAAGTTGCTGCTTCCTTTGGTGTTGGAGGCAGCAGAAAAAGTCTGATGAAAAGTTCCAAGTTCTGCTGAAAAACTCGAAGATCTACTCTGAAATCATAAAACCCGACAAATTTTCCAGCAAGAAGACAAAAAAATGTGGTCACTCATTTTGGTAAGTAGTTTAATTTTGGTGACACGTATGGACCATGGCACTGATCTTACCCTGTATATGGATTCATCCTATTTTCTGCAGGATACGCACACGTTTACTCAATATTGAACCACAACGTTTTAACCTGACAGCTTTTTGAAGGTGGAGGCCTCACCCATAGGTTTGTACACAAACAGGTATGTGAATAAAATCATCATTCAAATACAGTATTCAAATACAACAAGATAATCCCAAACAAAGATCAGGACATCCACATGTTGTGTCAGACAAACAAATAACCCCTGCATCTCTGGGTCACCATGATACTATCCAATTTGTTTGTGCCCTGTTGGAGCCAGGTGCTGTTGTCTTCTTTTTTACTGAGAGTTTCCTCATTTATCCAACACAGTAAAGACTTGCGTTTCTGTTTGTGTTTGTGGTAGTTTGATGTAAAAAAATAAATCATTTTACTTTCATACATGTCAGTTACCCTGTGAAAGATAGACATTTAGCACACAAGTCAAACCAGAAGTGGTGTTACCTGATGGACAAGACAAACAAGACCAGACATAAAGACAAACAGGACAGCAGACAATCTAATATTTGTGATTAATGAAACCAAATGAGATGGCTGAGATAAATAGATAAACAAATAAAGTTCATGAATGATTGCAATAAAAAGAACTAGTATTTTAGGTATACCATTAGATGAAAGGTGAATGAAAATGAGACATTACATTTTGGTGTGAAGGTAACATGAGGGTTCTGTTTGTGGAGACAAAAAGATTCAGGATTATCATAATCATTCGCGTAAAAAAACTATATGTAAAGCCAATGTAAAGAAGCAAAGAGACGGGAGTAGTGGTCTGGCAACGCGAATGGTGCAATTCGCGTGAATAAAGCAAATTATACACGCAAATAATTTGCAAGAGTTGAAATATCTTTACTGAAGCGAATCTATTGCACCGCGATAAAAAATCAGCATGCAGATCATGCGATGATGTTTGGTGTGACACATGGACCACCAGATATGTAATATAGCGGACATATTGATTATATCTCTGTATGGCTTCCCCAAACTTTTTGACACTGCCTACTTTTAATGGGATCAGGAGTAAACAGGAGCTCACTGTGAGGAAAGTGAGTGAGGAGGTCAGATTATCTGGTAAATTGTGAAAAACTTAGTTCGATCACGTCTGGTGTGAAGGCGACATAAGTAGTAGCGCAAAAAGGAGCACCAGGTGTATTCATTAGAGGCAGTTAATGCAGTTTATTTTTCCAGATTTGAGTTGTCTGTGAGCCAGTGGAATATGGATATTTTGGTCCTGTCTTTCCAGTTCAGAAAGATGACCTTTTCAGCAATGGTTAATGATATTAGTATGAATGGTTTGAATTGTTTTGGAATGAACAGTGAAGAAACATCTTCAAGTAGTGCAATCATTGGACATTGGGCGATGCTGAGGCTGAGGATGTCAGACAGCCTGCTCAAGACCTCCGACCAGAAGGTTTGAATGTATGGGCAGATCCAGAGAGCATGAAAGTAATCATTGATTGCAGTTGGACAATGTGAACAGGTGTAACTTTGACTGAAGCCCATATGGTGGTGATTGTAGGTAGCAAAGTGGGTTCTATGCAGGACTTTATACTGTATTAGTGGGGTTTTGGAGTTGCGGGACATAGAGAATGTTTTATTGCATATGTTTTTGCCAGTTGAGATCTGGTGGCAGAGTACTGATGTCAGTGCTCCATTTCTATGTAGGGATTGCCACTGAGCACTCTTTGATGTTACTCATTTCACTCCTCAGAAAAGTTGCTGCTTCCTTTGGTGTTGGAGGCAGCAGAAAAAGTCTGATGAAAAGTTCCAAGTTCTGCTGAAAAACTCGAAGATCTACTCTGAAATCATAAAACTTGACAAATTTTCCAGAAAGAAGACAAAAAAATGTGGTCACTCATTTTGGTAAGTAGTTTAATTTTGGTGACACGTATGGACCATGGCACTGATCTTACCCTGTATATGGATTCATCCTATTTTCTGTAGGATAACCACACGTTTACTCAATATTGAACCACAACGTTTTAACCTGACAGCTTTTTGAAGGTGGAGGCCGCACCCATAGGTTTGTACACAAACAGGCATGTGAATAAAATCATCATTCAAATACAGTATTCAAATACAACAAGATAATCCAAAACAAAGATCAGGACATCCACATGTTGTGTCAGACAAACAAATAACCCCTGCATCTCTGGGTCACCATGCTAATATCTAATTTGTTTGCACCCTGTTGGAGCCAGGTGTTGTTGTCTTCTTTTTTACTGAGAGTTTCCTCATTTATCCAGCACAGTAAAGACTTGCGTTTCTGTTTGTGTTTGTGGTAGTTTGATGTGAATTTCTGGCGAAAAACAGACAGATGAATGTCACGTTACTTCCGTGAAAGGTCAGAAGCGTCACATTATGCACCTTGAGTAATCTTCTATTATAAATATCCAAGAGAAATTGTAATATGGAGAGGACATGAAAAGGTACCAAGAGCTGAGAAGAAGTCCTGGGCAGCATTTAGAAGCTCTTAACTCCTGCCCTCACATCCTCCACTTGCGTCTTGTCTGCCCACCAGAGAAGCAAGAAAATGAAGAGAATAAGAGAGGAAACGGGGAGATTTGTTTTAAGCAAGCGTCAACATCCGGCCACGAGAATTGAAGCCAATGTGGAAGTGTTAAAAACTGCAGTTCATCGAGTGTCTGCTTGAGGCTGGCTCTGGAAGTACCGGAAACCACATACAAACAAAGTCAAAAAAGCTGATCTTTACAGCAGAAATAAACATTTTTGCAGCCTGGTACAAAAAAAAATAGTGGAGTCTGGATAGCTAATTTCTCTATCGGCACACACTGTACGCTCCTAAGCCATGATTGATATAGTTTTTTTGGTTTCCAAGTCGAAAATCATTTGTACTTTGTCCCATTTGGAACACCATTTATAAGCCACTGCAGCACCTTTTTAGGGAGAGATTTACACCCCTGCTAAAATCTCCAACAAGTCAACAAGTGGCCAGAGCAGCTGGGTGTTGAGACTCCAGGTGGACTAATTATGACCAGGGCCTCACATTTATTACTGTAAACAGAACTCATTTATCAAACCATATCTAGCAGGACTGCACATTTGATTTGATGAAAAAACAGATCGCTATTGAGCAAGCTAGACAGCTGCACGCATTGTGGACTTTTACGAATGCAATGGGAATTGTTGAGCAGGAAGACATTCCAAAACTTCCTCCATTCAGACATTATTCTTAGTCTACGAGACATCTTTTTCCTATTTTTGATCAACGAGCCTTGAAGAAATTCCCACATCTCTGGAGCAGCAGTCTGTGGACGAGACCACGCGACAGACACAAGCTGACTACCCCCGGGCCAGCCGATTCAAATCTCCTCTTCCCAGCGCTATCTTTCGGTTCTTCGGATGAAAATCCGGCGGACACGAAGACAACATGCCGAGAAACTGAAGCAAACTCCTCTGGACCCATCGGAGACTCGCTTACGACTCTGAATGACAGTAAGACTGTTCCTGAATTTCTGTGGTCGAAGTTGATTTAGGCTTCATCCTGAAAGTCCCATAGTTTTACTATATTTCCAAATCAGAGATTTAAATTAGTGTCTAAACTCCATTTTAAACAACTAAAAACTAAATTGCTATCACCAAGTCATATCTTTGCTCAAAGGTATATTTGTCTGTTTATTTTTTTGATTCTATTTACATTAAACTTCATATATTATAAAGGATTTTGTCTGTATATTCATTTTGAAGCAGAGTGGGCCAATGTGTTTGTAAAGAATTCATAACTTCAGATTTAAATTGTACGAGACTGATTTTTATTTGGTCAATCATTAATGTTCAATTTTCATAATTGATCACTGCGATTGATCCCCAGATTTCGACTCTGGGTGGCGCCCCATTGATTTATATGAGGAAAATTATATGAAATATTAATTTCATTATATTTTTTTTTTATTGAAATTATTTTTGATGAAATATTAATTTCATATTTTAATATCTGAATTACCCATACAAACTGCAACACAAGTACCGGTGAAACAAGTGAAAGCGGTTATGAACACTGGTTTCAATTGCCTTGTTGTTTTATAACTTGTGGTTTTAAAGTGTAGTGTATTTTAATCTCTAGTGTGGTTTTATTGTTTAAATTTTATCTGCATGGACTTCCTCGGATTTTAATCAAGGCAATGACGGACAGCTGGTGCTGATTGGACTTCACTCCCCAAGGTGTGTGCATAGCAGAGTTTTTAGATAAAACAGGTGCGACAGGACAGAAGGGGGAACCTACATTATTCTGCATGGTGAACCATTGTACAAAAATAATACCACACTGGTACTTTTTTATTGCCTGATGTTGAATAAATTAGATGATTCCCAGGTCACAAATGTGTGTCATATGAATGATTTATATAGTAGCCATGTAATATATGATATAATGTAAAGTAATTGGTTGTTATAGAGGAATAAACATCTTCATGGTGAGATAAGACCCCTCTGCTGTTGTTCGGGTACTACTTTTTCATAGCTGGGTGAATCCTGCTATAACACCCAATCATTATCCCATGAGTTAAAAAAGAAATAGTTTTAACACATTAGATCCAAGTCCTCATGCAATCAGATGAAACTGCTCACAGCTCACAGACCCAGATACAAAGACGCAACTGCAGGATATAGAATAGTTCAGATGAATCCAGGATTTATCTTGTCATGTCACTTTTTGTATTATGTCCATTTTATTTATGAGATATTCTGAGACACAGCTTTGTCCAGTGCCGGAGTCAGCCAAATTCTACCAATGGCTGAGAACAGAAGTCTGGTTGATAACCCTCCTGTTGTGTTGCTGGTCAAATTGACCCTTTTTAAAGTCTATTTTAGGCAATAAATTTCTTCTAAACCAGCTAAATGCAATTTAAAAATCTGGGCAGCATGTGACAGAAAAGGTGTGGTGTTAACTAATCAATATCACTTCAAAAAAAAAAAAATCAAAAGATAAAATAAAATAAACAAAAATCTATGTCATGTAAAACTATTGTATTTGTACTTAGGGCTTTTCAATGTACATTTAAAAAAGTTTCAACATGAATTGTAATGAAAAACGAGTGAGTTATCCTCATTGAACCATGATCTGTGAGAATTAAAGAACACCAAATTGACTAAATCTTGATTTGGTTAGTAATGGAGTTCAAAATTAAATTTAAAAAAAATGTGTATTGGGATTTTTTGAGGTTCTGACACTTTTTGATAATTGAATATGCCCCGGGTCAAATTGACCCAGGAATATTATTGCTGTTCCAGAGAAACAAACACAACAGGAGGGTTAAATGATCCTTATTCCTGGTTGATGTAATACTTAAGTTCACAGTCCCCGCTGTTAGTTTTAATCTTCAATACAGCTTGTAATTTATGGTCCAATTCAGGGTCAATACAGCAGGGTTAGCATTGATGCATACACCAGTGTGACAAGCAGCTACAACAACATGCTGTGAGACAGTACTTTGTAGCTTTTCTTTTTTGAGCGTTAGAAGAAGAAGACAAACTTTGTATTTACCCTGTGAGGAATGTTATTATTTCACTATGTTATTGAATGTGCTGCACACACAAAGGCCAGCAATACAGTCAGCACAAACACAACTCTGTAGACATGCAGAACATTTTAGAATGAGGAGTCTGCATGCAAAAGAGCCTCCTGCAGTTAGGGGTACCTCAGCAGGGCCTATTGGAGGTGAAGTGAACCCTCTCCAGCTACCGGCCCAAACTTAGTCCTTTACAAGGTTTGAACTGAGCCCTTCAACCACAGGTCAAGCTCCACACTGAGCTACTGCCAGCCCCTAGCCACATGTTATTGAGAAGTGGTGTGGATTTGAACAACTTAAATATAACATTGTTCTAAATTGATTGGCTCTGGAGCTCAGATTAGAAAACAAAACACCAGGACATACACAACAATGATCAGTCCAGATACCATGTGCCTTCAAGGTGAGCTAAGTCAAATCCCACATTTTCATATAAAATATATGCAAACTAGCCACTGCATGAGATGTTTCACAGACATGTCCTTCAAACAATTACTGGCAGGTTTGAGTGATATCATCCCTGAGATATTTTCTGGTAAACATTTAAAACAAACTTTTAAATTTTTACTTTTATGACATTATTTTAACATTATCATTTTGTGATAAAATAATGCACTTACTATCACATCTATATTCGTAGTATAATTTGTTCCCATTTGAAAATACTTGCAAGATCCAATACTGCCAAAGAGCTATCAAGTATTAATGATAATGTGTTGGCCCATGCAAGTCTGAAAATCATCCCTTATTTGTCTTACTTCTGTTTTACTTCAAGTGTTACTGTATGAAAAGGAATTCCCAAATGTGGGGTGTTTTGAAGAGGAGATTATTTTATTAAGCACAGTATATGTTGTCAGCCCAACACTAAGTGAACAGCCGGTGATGCTTTATTGTTGGTCATTGCTGCTTTCTGGCATGTTATCAGTCCATTTGTTGGAGCATGTGGTGTGCAATATCCAAATACACACACACACACACACACACACACACACACACACACACACACACACACACACACACACACACACTAGAGTAAGCATGCAAAAGGTATCCACAAACACGAGTGAAATGATGGCACAAATACAGTATGGCTTGCTTTTACAGAAATGCACAAATCCAGACAGGTCTGTCATCTGCGGCAACATACATACACACACACACACACACACACTCACACACACACACAAGCACCAAACTTTTCCCGTTCCTAACAGCACTTCATTCATTCCGGTTCACACGCCAACATCCTTCTTTCCCTCTCCGTTCAAAGTTTCTTAGGGTGCACACTTTGAAGCTCTAACAGATAAAAGTCTGCACGTGATCCCTTTATGTCAGAAGATATAATCCAGCACATACACACATATACATGCTGCCAGCATTTAAGCAAACACACCATATATTTCTACATGGGTGGACAGCAACAGTATAAATTTAAAACAGACCATGAACATATGCATGTATGAATGGAGATACTTTCATACAAAAACCAACACACACTCACAGAGGGACATAAAGGCTTTATTTTAAGAGGTTGATGAATATATTTTGGATATTGTATCCTTTGAGGTGAGGGTAGAAACTGGGCCCTGGGAAGAGCTCTCTCTCTCACACACACATACACACACACACACACACAGTCACAAATGCTTACATAAAAACTGACATGTACAGATGCTGTATCAACACTGTGTCATACATGGGTTGCATGATTGCATTCATTAACGTACAAATACAAGCATACAGATCCTACCTCTCTGCTCTCTGCTTGGGGAAGCCCAGTCTCTTACAATGATTAATAGTGGAGCAACTCCTGCTATTAACCTCATTGTATCTCTGTACTATAGTTGGATAAACAAGCAGGCAGTCCACTTATATGACACTGACAAGAATCCTCCCCTGGCCGAGATGGTAGCATGCATACAGTAGGAGTTTAATAGCGCTTAGCATGCAATGTTCTGGATCAGCAAGCCTTGGGGCCAGAAATAAGGGCTAAAGAAGGTAAAAACAAGACTCTGTGCATGTTTCGGGTGCTGCATTGGCCCAGAGTACCTCTCACCAATGTTATAATGCAAAATTGATGATATTTTCAAGAAATCTAATGCATTGCTTTTTGCTTCTTTAGAGGTGTAAGGATGCCCTCCAGCCACAACACAGCAATATGAGCTTACTTCTAACTTTCTCTTCAGCAACTTCAGCTGATTGCGGAAATTGATTATCATTGATGGTGAGGATTCTGTGAAGGCAAACAAATCTTGCAAAATTGCTTTTTTTCACCTCAGGCTCATTGCTAAGGACTTCTGAATGCACACATGTTTGCAAGAACTTTGCTCAGTAGCTCAGTGTCACATTTCTGCCGTCATTTAGGAAAATGTTTAAAACCCTTGGAATCCATTGCTTAATGCTAGTAGACATGCTGATATGCACTGATATCCAATAATCGGTGGGAGCCATATTGGTTATGCTGAAGTCAAACTAGCTTCTGTCGCGGTAAAGAGGCAGGCTTTTAGCCTCCTAGCCAACAGCTACAGTGTTCCTGTCTGTAGATCAAGTCAGCTGTGCCTCTCATAATGGAAAACTTGTAATCTTAATATCTTCAAAACTGCAGCATTTGAAAAATCATCCCGTATAGTCTGTGCTGATTGAGAAATAAGCTATCCAGACTACACTTGTTTTCTGTACCATGCTGTAAATGTGTTTATTTCTGCTGTAAAGATTCTCTTTTTTGAATTTGTTAGTATGTGGTTTCCAGTACTTCTGGAGCCATCCTGAGCCTGTAGTTTTTAACATTTCTGCATCTGTGGTGAAAGGCCATAAGGCATTCCTCACTGAGGATCCTATCACTCACTCAAAGGTGGAAAGAAACAGAAAACATGGCTGCACTTGTGCTTTCTCCGATATTAAAAAAAAAAAACTGTCAAAGAAACCCAGTGAACCTCACACTGACCAAGAGGTGAGTTCATGATCTTGAAGTCAAAGGTGCAAACATTTCCTTTCACTGTGATTTTAAATTCCCTTTCAGAGTTGCTTATAAAGGCCTCAAGAATATTTTCTTACTGGAAACTTTTGGTTGTCAGCCCTCTTATGGGATTCAGTTTTGGTCTTTTTACTGGAAGTGTGGAAGACATATTTTCTTTTGGGTCCATGCATTTGGCAGCTTCTTTTCAGCTGTCAGTCCAGGCGGTTGCAGGAACAAGGCAGGCCTCTGAACTGTTTCCTTAACCTCACTCCATTAACTGGCACTCATTGAAAAGCTTTGGAGTTTCTAGGAAGAAAGGTGAGGTCAGAGAAGGTGAATCCAGAGAGTAAATACCTTTCTGTAGATCTTCTCCTATAACTACTCCGGTGTGTATTTATTTTTCTGTGAAAATAAGTGGAGAAAACAGAAATGAACAAAAATGTGCTTTTGGTTTTTACGAATAACAAGAAATGCAGTCTAACCGTCAGATTTTTGACGTTGAGGCTGCAAAAAGTCCATCTGTTTGGATGTATACAAGCCTATCAAAACTGATATTTAAATCATAGACATTTTATAGCAACATTAGGATTTCAAAGGTGTACCATTTGGGCTTCAAACTCATCCAAGAAGACAACAGGCAGAAGTAAAATGTCCCGGACTCATTTATGAATATTGATTTGATGTGACGTGTGGGATCAGGTTGTCCCTAATGATGCCTTTGCTGTTGAGAATGAATTACCATTGTAATGGAGTTTTCACCAATAAGAATACAGATTTTAACATGGTTGGGTATTAAACTAAGCCTACTAACTGAATGCAAGCCAGTTATATTAATATAACAGGACAAAGAACGAAAGCAGTCAGATGATACTTCACAGAGTTTTGACAAATTCAAGAAACTTTTTGGGTGTTCATTTTTTATCCTGCCTCCCAAACAAACCAGAATATTTTGGTACACTTACTTACACATACACCTCTATGTGTACTTATTTAAAGCGTCCTATCTCAGTGAAGTTTGGTGAGTACAATGTTTTCCTAGCTCATACATATGAAGACAACAAGGCTATAATACACTGAAATGTATTAAATCAGTTTGCTTTCATGTGATACTTCCACCATTTCTTAAACTACCTGTATGTCTGCTGTAAAAAAAAACAGGGTCAAATGTTCTATTTGCATGCATAATTAAAGGGTCCGGTAAGCTTTCAGTACAGTCTATGTTGAAACTCACTGCAGCAGATTTGTGTGCTTGGGGGAGCTAACAGTCTGCAGGAATAAATCCAAACCAAAGGCTCTGTCCAATGATAAGCATTTTCAGTTAAGAGGAGGAACTTATCAGTCAAACAGTCTGATAAGGTGGAAAGGGCTATAGCATTGGCTTTTTTGCCACTCCACTTGGAAGCACGGTTTACAAGACCTAATTTAGTGTGAAAAAAACAGGGTAAGATGTTCTAATATTCAAAATGATGCTTGGATTTCATTCAAACTGACTGAGTTATATAACTTTGTGCTAAAACCACTAGATACACTGGATGAGAAATTAGTTTGTAGTTAAGTTTTGATTATATTTTTGCAAAGATCTGAGCTGTACTTCTTGTCAGTCTCAAACAGACTGAGCAGACCAAATAAACCTTTGACTCACTGGTCCACAAGATCCGAGCAGTGAAAAGAGCTGTGTGCACATGCAGGATGACTTTACCAAAGAAGGTCTCACTGCACCCTGACGTAAATCTTGCTCCCTCCAACTGATGGTTGTGTTTGTGGCCAGATTTTCTGAGCAGACACATGCATACATGTTCTTAAACACATAGTTCTTGATCTTATCTTACAGTCACTTATATGAGAGCCACTGACTGCAGCTTACAGAGGCCTGAAACCCGATCCACCGCAGGCAGTTAGTGAGACCAGCTCTGTAATCAGGCAGAGACAGACAGAGAGGTATTTCTTTAATTTAGTCAAACAATTGAATTAACTGTGCACCAGTGACACCACACATTAACACAATCTATATACTCAGAGCTTGAAACAGTCAAATAAAGCCATCCTTACTAAAGCTTTTGAATTTATTTGCTCAAAGGTTACTGGTTGCTGATGGAGTACAGAGTTCTACCTCTTCCTTTCTCCACTGACATCCTTCCAGACAACATGGAGACTTAAACTGTTGACCTTCTAGTGCGGCGTCACTCCTGTTTATCACCTCAAGGCAATGGCCACAGCCATCTGCACCCTCGTCCGATAAAACTTCCTCTCACGACAGAGATGCTTGCTTACACAAATCCAAACTCCTGCAATGACCTCCAAATTGTTTAGCCAGCGGCGGTATTGGTATAGCACTCGAGTCAGCTCGGTCTCTCCCTCCAGTCGCTGTCAGTCCTCTGTCAGCTGCCATCCATCACGGTCCAGCTATTTGGGTTCACCTGCAGCTGACTGGGCCAAGACAAGAGGGCTTGTCAGTCTGTCAGTCACAGAGTAATGGCACCAGGCCTGGGTGACCTCCAACACTCACTAACATAGCACAAGTTGCCTGCAGTGGAGTGCAAAAAGAAACATAGACTGGACTTGGTTTAGAAATAAAGGTATGAACACGTGATTCTTCTATTAAATGAAGGTCAATCATGTGTAGGCCAGGGAGAAATCCGCTCCCTGCAGTGGGGTCATGTGTCAGGTAAAAGTCTGGAGGCTACTGTTTTGAGGGCATTTGTGCAGAGGCTGAAAAGGTATGCTGAATGAAAGATGCGTGACACCCTCAGGTAATAATTGTTATCCCACTTGAGAAAGAGATAGAGAGGAGGTAATGGAGATTAAACATTTCATCAGTAGACTTTGCTTTGATCAATAAACTGAGTATAATTAAGCAGTGACTTGGACTGAAATAAGACTGCATACACTTGCAACCCTTTCCTTTGTGCCTTGCGTCAAGTCTGCAAACTGAGCCCATCCACAAACCTCCCTGTTAGGTCAGATGCTGGCTTCCACAGACAGACTCATCCTGCATGGAAAAATGATCAGCCATGGAGCTGAACGCCGCTAGCCTCGTAAATAAGACAGAGGCAACGGTTGAGAGAGTGTCCTGACACGAGGTATCTGAATGTCCAGCTCCCTCTATCCGACCGCAGGGGTGTAAATCAGATGAGTGCCCGTCTGGGGACAGCAGGCCTAAAGGGGGAGAGAAGAGATCCAGGGAGAGAAGAGATCCAGGGAGGTCCTTCTCCGCTCTTTGGCCTCCATCTCTCCAGGCGAAGATTTACTGAACTAGCATGCTCTTTGTTTACCACCCACCCAATGTTAGATAACTACAGGTATGCTCATTTACACCAGAGGCATGCTGGGTGAAACAACAGTCCTCTGCTGCTGGCATTAGAGAAACACCACAGGCAAAGCTGGCGGTGAAGGAGAGGGCAGCCAGCGCTTATCTGCAGGGAACAGAAGCTGACAAACACGACTGCCAGGAGCTGGCCAGAGGAATTTTGGTTCCCTTCTCTGAACACACGTGCAGATAAAGTACAAAATCTCAGAGTTTCTGAAGTCTCCCTGCCTCTTAGTTGGCTACCATCTTTCCCCAGATTTATCCCTCCCCAGGCTACCATCAATAACCACACAGTGAGAGTTTATATTGTTCCACTTCATGTGCATTGAATTTAATCCAAACAACAGGTCCACTTTAAGTTACACAACAGGATTTGACAGTTTGTAGGCTAGTACAGATATGTTTTGGTTTAACTTGAGAATGACTCATTCTGTGACCTAAAAGTGCTAAAATATGAACATTTTAAGGCCATGAAAATGTCTAATAGCTCAGTGTTTATCCCAAAAATTAATAAAGTGGAAGGTAAGAGATAATTAGATATGGCTTCTACTGTTAATCACTCATTAAACCTGCAGTAACATTTTGTTTTGCCAACTTGTTTAAGCAGGAACAGATGTAGATAAATCATTCCAAATATAATACTTAGTGTCCATTAAACTCTGGGGTTTTTTTGGGGTGGGGGGGGGCTGTAAAATATGTGAAAGAAATATCTGGCTCTTAATCAAGCCCCCAGGGAGTGTGCGAGGCTTTGAGGCCAATATGACAAAGTAGCAAATCTGTGTAATGCAGCTTTCTGCCATATGATGCCTACTGGCTCAAAAATGATTTCCCCATCTACTTACATTGTGAAAGAGATGTCTGTGCACCAGTAGATAATTTTAGTTACGTAACTTAACTAAGCAGCTTTTATTTGAGTCATTATGTCTTAAAGTTGTACATTTCAGAATATCTGAATCCAGAATGCTTTATATTTTCCTCTATATGTTCAATCAAAACCACAAATGTCCTCTCCACCACTGAGCCACAGTGGTGGAGTGGCTCGTCTCTCAAACAGAAGGTCAGGGGGTTCGATCCGAGCTCCAGCAGTCACATGCCAAAGTGTCCTTGGGTAAGACACTGAACCCAAAGGTAGAGGTGACATGCACATCCAGAACCTGGAGTACTGGGTGCTGGACAGAGATAGCAGATGTGAAAGGTAGATCAGTCCGCATACCAGAAGCTGCTCCAAATAGCATTTAAGAAGTATCACCACGAGTGACGTTTCAGGCTGCTGCCCTTCATCAGACATAAAACATTTAGGAGACACACCTCAAAATATATACACACACCCTTTGATCAACTGATAGGTCACGTGAGTAAAATCTCTGTGGAAAATGTAGTACAAATATATACACATATAAATATACACAAATATATACAAATATGTGATCACAAATGATTTGTAATGGATGAACTTGCAGTGAGCGAAGTTTGGCCTCACTTGGTAACCTAGTTATAAAGTGTTTCACCTACTGACATTGAAAGAATATATACCAGGGTTCCCACTCTTTTCCAGAGATCATTTTCCAGGACATTTTCATTGATGATCAAGCTGGTATGACCGTCTAAATTTAGTTCCTAATTTAGTTCCTAAATAGTCTAATATGTTCCTCTCAGTGGAAGTCTACATTGAAAGACATGTAGTCTATGGCTATCAATGAAATGATCTCTTACATACTTAAAAATGATGGCAAATTGATAATAGAATAATGCAACCACAGAAGTACAGCACTTCACTTTATTAGTGCAACCAAGTAACAATGATGGGCAACATCTCAGCTTTCTCTTTTCTCAAAAAATATAAAATTAGCTAAGAAAAAAACAAAAGAGCCTGCAAAGGAATCAGGAAGCTGCCTTACTGAAATAATTAAATAATAATAATGATCAGAGGATCAGTGCATTAATGACCTAAATAGATCTGAATGACAAAAATGGCCACAAATGTTTCTCAACTCAACTCAAACTATACCTGCTTGATCATGATATTCATCCTGCTAAGTGGTCGATAAAAAACAAAGCAAATGTCACGTTTTTTTATTTGAGTTACCGTAAACTCTGAAAACATCGCACCGGTATAAAGACGCACTCTGTATTTGAAGATCTCTCAGAGGTTTAAAAAAATGTAAACTGTCTTCCTGCATGGCGATAAGCAAGTGATCCCAAACTTTTTGGAGCCAGGGAACCCTTACAGGTGAGAAAATTTTCCATGGCCCCCTCATAATTATAACACAGATTAAGCACATTAGTGATGTGTCATGATCAAAAGCTGTGGCTCTGAGAGTGTTATGATTAGGGTTAGGATTAGGAGTATGGTTAAATAAGGGTTAGGGTTGTGATTAGGGTTAGGATTAGAGTTAGGATTAGAGTTAGGGTTAGGGTTATGATTAGGGTTAGGGTTGTGATTAGGGTTAGGATTAGGGTTAGGGTTAAGGTTAGGTTAGGGTTAGGGTTAGAACCAGAACTAAACTTAAGCAAACAGAACCAGAACCAAACTCATGCATACAGAACCTGAGGACATTAATAATGTTTGCTCGAGTTTGGTTCTGGTTCTGTTTGCTTGAGTTTGGTTCTGGTTCTGGATCTGTTTGCTCGAGTTTGGTTCTGTTTCTGTTTACTTAGTTGGTTCTGGTTCTGTTTGCTTGAGTTTGGCTCGGTTCCGGTTCTGTTTGCTTGGGTTCGGTTCTGGTTTGGTACTGGTACGGTTCTGGTGCGGTTCTGGTTCGGTTCTGTTCTGGTTCGTTTCTGTTCTGGTTCGGTTCTGGTACGGTTCTAATATGGTTCTAGTTCGGTTCTGGTTCAGTTCTGGTTTGGTTCTGTTCTGGTTCGGTTCTGGTACGGTTCTGGTATGGTTCTGTTTCTGTTTACTTGAGTTGGTTCTGGTTCTGTTTGCTTGAGTTTGGTTCTGGTTCCGGTTCTGTTTGCTTGAGTTCGGTTCTGGTATGGTTCTGGTGCGGTTCTGGTTCGGTTCTGTTCTGGTTCGATTCTGTTCTGGTTCGGTTCTGGTACGGTTCTGATATGGTTCTAGTTCGGTTCTGTTCTGGTTTGGTTCTGGTATGGTTCTGGTATGGTTCTGGTTCGGTTCAGTTCTGGTTTGGTTCAGTTCTGGTTTGGTTCTGGTTTGGTTCTGGTACGGTTCTGATTCGGTTCTGGTTGTGTTTGCTTGGGCTTGGTTCTTGTTCTGTTTGCTTGAATTTGGTTTTGGTTCTGTATGCATGAGTTTGGTTCTGGTTCTGTTTGCTTAAGTTTAGTTCTGGTTCTAACCCTAATCATAACCCTAACCCTAAATCCCAACCCTAACCCTTATCCTAACCCTAATCACAACCCTAACCCTAATTTAACCCTACTCCTAATCCTAACCCTAATCATAACACTAACCTTAACCCCAATCCTAAACCTAACCCTTATCCTAACCCTAACCACAACCCTAATCCTAACTTAACTTTAACCCTAATCCTAATCACAACCCTAACCCTGATCATAACCCTAACCCTAATCATAACCCTATCCCTAATCACAACCCTAACCTTAACCCTAATCCTAACCCTAATCACAACCCTAACCCTAATCACAACCCTAACTCAACACTAATCCTAACCCTATTCACAACCCTAACTCAACACTAATCCTAACCCTATTCACAACCCTAACCCTAATCACAACCCTAACTCAACACTAATCCTAACCCTAATCACAACCCTAACCCTATTCACAACCCTAACTCAACACTAATCCTAACCCTATTCACAACCCTAACCCTAATCACAACCCTAACTCAACACTAATCCTAACCCTATTCACAACCCTAATACTAACCCTAACCCTAATCACAACCCTAACCCTACCTCTAATTTAACCCTAATCCTAATTTAACCCTAATCCTGATCCTAATCATAACCCTAATCCAAACCCTAACCCTTAACCCTAATCCTAACCTGAATCCTAACTGTAACCATTAACCCTAATAACAACCCTAACCTTAATCATAACCCTAATCATAACACTAACCCTCATCCTAACCCTTATCCTAACCCTAACCACAACCCTAATCCTAATTTTACCCTAACCCTAATCCCAACCCTAATCCAAACCCTAATCATAACCCTTACCCTAATCCTAATCCTAACTCTAATCACAACCCTAACATTAACCCTAATCAAAACCCTAATCCTAACCCTTACCCTAATCATAACCCTAATCATAATCCTAACCCTAATCCTAACCCTAATCACAACCCTAACCCTAACCCTAATTTAACCCTAACCCTAATCCCAACCCTAACTCAACCCTAATTCAAACCCTAATCATATTTTAATCCTAATTTAACCCTAACCCTTATAATAACCCTAACCCTAAACACAACCCTAAGCCTAATCATAACCATAACCCTAATCCTAACCCTAATCACAACCCTAACCCTAACCCTAATTTAACCCTAACCCTAATCCCAACCCTAACTCAACCCTTATCCAAACCCTAATCATATTTTAATCCTAATTTAACCCTAACCCTTATAATACCCCTAACCCTAAACACAACCCTAAGCCTAATCATAACACTAACCCTAATCACAACCCTAACCCTAACACTAACCCTAACCCTAGGATCAGGTTGAGAATGGTTTTCTAACAGAATAAATGCACAAAATTTGGCAATTATAAAGCTTCTCATAAAAACACTGTACGTAAAAGGGTTTTCAAAACACACATATTTAGTTTTTGCAAAGTTAAGGTAAAATATACGTCTACAAAAGATCCTAAATTAAGAGCCGTTCGGGAGTCGAAAGAGCCGGCTCTTCTTTGGGAGTCGAGTCAGAAGAGCCGGCTCTCTGAAAAGAGCCCAACTTCCCATCACTAAAGCACATGCTTACTACCAGTTGCACTCTTAGTTGCCCTTGGAACTATTTGTATTATAAAATGTATCAATGTAAATACTTCAGACCTGTACCATAGTGATAAACAGATAACACTTCAATTTGAATCAAGTAAATCCCACTTGTATACTTTAAAACAGAGGGTCATTTCATTCCTTGTGGACTCAACATGACAACATTTATACTTTTCAAGTAATTGATCTTAAACGCTTTCAGAAATTTAACAGTAGCAAGACTCACATATCCCTTTGAGTCACCAAATAGTATCATAACAATGGTGTATGCTGTTTTGTAATGACACAGCACAATTTTATAATTTATTAGTAATGTTTTCAAATTATTTCACGGACTCCCACGCTATGGTTCGCGGACCCCCAGGGGTCCCAGGACCACACTTTGAGAACAACTGAGCTAGAGTACGGTAACTGAGCTCTCAGCCTGCAGAGAAAGTTGTGAGGCACAGACACCCAAGTTCTCCATCCGACTCTGCTGGTCACACTATAACTTAAATATAAGACTCTTTGAATCAAAAGAGCACTCTACAAGGTTAATTTACCATAAAACTAGACAATATACCCCTGTTTTCTGTGAATGCATGATTATAAAGTGAAGGGAAAAAGATGTGAAAAAAGTGCAGCAGTGTCGCTGTCTTTTGCAGCACAGCGTGCACTCAACTTTCAATGAATGGGGATGTGTTTTGTTAATAGGGTCAGGTTGCACACAGCCATGCTGGAATAATTTTCCAGGACTATATGTGATTTTCCAGGACATTTTACCTTTTCTCCCATTTTCCAGGTGTTTTCCAGTACTGGAAAATTGGTCAACTGTTTTCCAGGATGCTTGGGAACCCTTGTAGCCTTTTTTACCAAGTGAGGCCCACCTTTGCTCACTGCAAGTACATCTGCTATAAATCAACAGCTGAAGGTTTGCTTACATGTACATTTGTATTCATATGTATTTATATGTATATGTAATCAAATGGTTGCATCTTTATGACCATATACATCTCAACGGATTTGAGCACAAGTATAGCCGCCTCTGCCATGAACGTGTCTTGAATGGGTGAATGAGACTAGCAGCGTAGAAGCGCTTTGAGTGGTCAGAAAAACTAGAAATCCACTTTAGAGGTACATGTCCATTTGTCATTTACCATGTAGTGCTTCCATGGGCTGTGTTTCAGCTGTAGCTGCTGTTGTGCTGCTTCTGTTGTGATGCAACTGCCACTTTTACATCGAACTTCCACCAGATCCATGTCCGATCTATCTCCGTACTCTCTCGTCTGGAGCAGGGAGCAGGGAGTAGGACCGCCAAACAGCTGGAGTTATATGACCAAGGTTTTTCCTCGGTAATTACCGAATCAACGATTATCCGACTCCTCCCCTCTTTCATGTTGTTTTTTTGGCCTCTGAAAACCTCCGACCTGTTGACTCCAGGCCTGGCTCTGCTCATTTTGAAGGTTTGTTGTTGTAGTTAGGTGAAATACAATCTGGTGATAACAAAGTGTTTTATTCTTAAAATTAATTAATTTTGTTTTGGTGCCTGACTTCCTGTCTCGCTCAGTCTGCTCTATGCCAATTGATACGTAGTGCTCCTGCATCCGCAAAAATAGAAGTATGCGTATCTGATCGAATCGGAGACGCAGCCGGAATGCAACGAATCCAGTGGGAGTTAGCACATCATCTAGAATAGAAACCCCTCAGATCTAGTGCCCTGAGAGATCAGCGACAAACTGGACACGGATCTGGTGGAATCCGAAACTGCATCAGAAACTTGAAAGAGAGGTGTACTGTAGTGTAGTCAAAGCCTCAGCACCATGGACATTATGGAGAGGTGATCTTTCACTTTGTAAAAGATGTACTCTTCGTGAAAGCCCCTTAGACAAACTTGCTTTGCAGTAGCTGTTGTAAACAATTTTGAGAATCCATGGCCAGCCACTTTGTAGGCCAACGCAGATTTGACCCAGAGGAAGTAAAAGCAACATGATTAAAAAATGTTCTGGCCTGGGTTATAAGGTTTAGTTGTAAGGCAAACAGCCCGTCAATGAGAGTAAGGGCCTAAGAGTCTGTGAATGTACAATATGTTTACATCTGGCCAAAGGTATTTTTAGTCATCTGGGTGGGTGTGCATGCGTGGGCTTTTAGGTTAGGCTTCCTCAGTTGACCTAAAATTGATATGCAGGATGAACAAATATGAAAAGTTTATTTTTCTTTCTTCGTATCACTTTTACTGCAATTTTCCAAGCTGACTTTTTTTTCTAGATGTTTCATCAAATGTAATCATCTGCCAATTTAAGGCTTGATTATACTGCATACAAATTTGAATGGGTAAAACAGTTATCTGGGGATATGAATGGGGGTTAGACTTATTGACTGACAAATCTTCAAAAGCAAATTTCAAGGGCCCAGTGTCTGATTGACTACATATTTTTGCATTTTTATGAGAACTGAATTCACAACATGAAGTTATTCGTGGCTGCCTGAAAGTATATCGACAGCTTCAGCCCAAACATATTACAACAGACGGAAAACTCATGTGGATCGAAAAATAATTTTAACCCACAATGCTGGAAGCCCTCTGAGCCTTGTGGGGGCCTGTGTGCAGTTTAAATCAAGGCTACTGTGAAAATTGAAGATTCTGTTTATCGCTCCACTCATGCTGATCACCACTTTTATACTTGTTTTGATGTAGCAATCAGGAAACCACTTGGGGAGAGGATTGGTATTGTTGAACAAGAGAAAAACAGATGAAGAAAGAAGGACTCTTACCTAAGTACCCAGCTTATTATCTGATAGGAATCTGTGTGGCCAGATTTCGATTGCGGTGCCCTCACAATGTCTCTGACTTAATCACAGTGCCCCCCCCCCTCCCCACACAGATTATCTCCTCCTAACGTGGAATCAATTTGCCTGTCACTGAAACATGGCCCGTGGCCTGACTGGGTGGAGGGAGAGCTCTTTGATGCAGTAACCTGGAATTCAATCATGTTCCTGGGGATAAATCACATCTGGTATGTGCATAAAAAATGGATACAAAAACAGACAGAGACATGATGTTAATGGGCAGCGTGGTGACTTTGATATGACTTTGTAGTATTCATGGCTCCAGGGAGGGCAATGTCAGTATGTTTGTCTGTCACTCAATCATTTTGAGCCAGACTGAAACATCACAACTACTGAAGAGATTGCCATTACAGTTTGCACAGACAAGCATGCTCCCCAGAGAATGAACCTTCTTTGATATTTACATTTTTAGGGCAGTATAAAGATGGCTTTGTATGATATTTTGTACAGATTTCCACGTGCCAAGAGGATAAATCAGAATGAGTATGGCGATCACTTTAATGGATGTTCCCTGTCCTGAAGTGAATGGGATCAACTTCAAGTTGCAATCCTATAAAGTAGGCTATCTCAACAGTTTTCCCCAATGCTATACGGTTCACATCATTGACTGTATATAAATAGACATCATGCTTTCATTTGTACATATTGTGAGATGTAAAGTCAAAAGACCGTCTCAATCGGAACCTTATACATTGCACTGGTGGAACATAGGCATGTGCAGAAGCGACCTGGCTGGTATAGCTGCAGGACTGATGTCACACCCTGTCCACCAACCTAAACACACATATGACTTATCGATACCCAGACACCCAGATCGCTTCTGTGCATGCCTTAGCTCAACGAGCACAACATGTCATCCCCCATTTAGGTAGCTCTTTGGCGTCACATCATACAATGGTGATATAGGGGCAATGTTCATATCAATACCAAGCAGCAACCTCCGGTCTCAAACTATGAAGCCCATGCGGAAGTGTTATAAACAGCAGTTCTTTTCGAGCATCTGCTTGAGGCTGACTGCAGAAACACTGGAAACCACATGCACACCAATTCAAAAAAGACAATCTTTAAAGCATAATCAAATATGTTCACAGCCTGGTTCAAAAAATGGCTTGGCTCTACGTAGCTAATTTCTCTATCGGCACACACTGTATGGGGGGTGAACTTTTTTCCAACACGACAGTTCAGAAGATATTAAGAATTTTTGCCTAAATAAGGACATGACTGACAGGCGGGAACACATAACTGTTGGCTAGGAGGCTCAAACCCTATCTCTTTATGTCACACTTTGGTTGAGTTCCGCATTACCAACATGGCCGCCGCCGCCGCCTGGCTTCAAAACAGCGCTCAGGAACAGATGTGTGACGTCACGGATAATATGGTGTCCATGAAAACCCTCATTTAAGCACATTTCTGCTCTGAAATGCATCGTTCCGTCTGCTTTTCCAGTGATATAAAGTTAGAAACAGCGTGAGTCACAGCTTTTTAGTCATGAAGGTCATACCTTTACAAGAAACCTCTGAGGCTAGCTGATAGCGCCTATACTTAGCTCCCCATTTAGCCCCGTTAGCATGCGTTCACTATGCTTACATTGCCTGCTGTTATGATGTACCTTACAGCTTGTGGTGCTGAGCCTTCATGCAAGGTCTTTCTTTGGAACAGACCAAGGTTTCAATAACAGTTGAGATGCAAATTCAGCTCATTCTGTCCTTTATTTGGAGGGGATTCATTAGTGAAGTGGCGAACACAAACAGCTGTTGTCCCGAAAAACAGAAAACTTCCCACTGTTTTCTGGTGCCTTCATCTTTGGAAAGAGTAAATAGCTGTGACTTTCCTTCACAACCCAAAAAAAAAGGGAAGAGAAACTTTCTGAGACACAATGAATTAACACAGTGAGGAGCTGAGGAAGAAGCCGAGTAGTGAAATGGACTGGAAAAAGCGTTTTAGTGGGCATGTCCTTGAAAGAGCTTGGGAGCTGCCCAATGCGCTCACCCTCTTACATTGTCCAGATATTACAGCAAAGCCTGAGGTCAGGTTCTGGACAAGTCTAACAAAGTTCTTGAGACAAGCAAATCAGGGGAAGCCGGAAAACAGGTCCAGGGTTTTAATTAACATCCGTGTTTCTCATTATTATGAAACTTTGCCAAGGTTTAGTATGGACATCTGACATCGTAACAATAAAAAAGCAAATCTGAGACTTCACATTAAACATTAAACTAAACGTTTAATTTCACATTAAGCTAAGTTACTTTAAGCTGTAGCGTATTTGTTTGTTATAAATGATATCAAACTGAACATTTCCATCCAAGATAATGTTGAACATGCAGGAATGTACCTGTTTCCTCATTCAGCTCTCTCTCTCTGAGCTTTGCAGTTGATGCACCTTTAAACATACATGATGCAAATGTGACAACTTTTGTTGCTTTTATGGCCTATACAGTGCAGCCCCTGCCTATGCACAACACACACAGCACATAGATTCTCATCATCTTTGGGTGGCCTAATGTTTGTGCAAGTGGTTGCAAGAAGCTGTCTCATCATCAGGCTGGTATCTGTAGTATAAATATCATTATGGTCATGAGCATCCAGTGTTCCACATAAATACTTTACCTTGGTGTCACACTGAGGTCAACTGAGTATATTTAGCATTTATTTACTTCCAGCTTTATGATATTGTCCGCCATCAATTAAATAATGCGACCTGTCTGCTCCTGTTCACTTTGACAGACACACACAGTGCATCTGAGATTGCTAACGGGAACTGACGTTGGGCCACAGTGCTAACAGACAGAGGTTAAATGTGCAGGACTCCTTCCTGTGGATTTATGTGACGTGTGATCAGGTGGGCCTCACTGTCGCTTTTGTTGTTTGGGCATTTTGGCCAATCCAAGTCAAGTATTTAACACAACTAGGTAACACGTAACAATACATCACAATGATAGCTCCTAAGCCTCCTGCATGGATGTAGTCTATCAGTGTAACGAAGGATGGTTTTGAATGCCTTTGTTATTTAGCAATTTATGTCGTCCAATGAAACACAAAGGTCTCTAAATAGTGACTTGCTGTCCATCCCACTGACCTTTGCTTGACTTGTTGCTGACCACTACTTATTTTCATGAGTCACTGATGTCACTAAGCCCTTCAACCACCACCAACACCGCCTCAGCCTATCACCTGAACCACTCATGCATGGGACACTTGGGGTCGACTGCCACTCTAATAAATCTGACCAGAAATAGGAGACTGCTCACCTCTGTTTACCTTAAAGAGCCCTTTATGACTTTCAGTCTCTCTCTTTCTCCTTCCAGTTGATTCATAGCCCCAGGCGTGAAGGCTGATAGCAGTCTGACTGAACAATGAGCACCTGTGTATGAGTTTGTGTCCGTGCATGTGCCTAACCAAGTAGGGAGAATGACCTTGCCACCCTTGATGCCTCCAGTGACTATGAGAGGATTCACTGACAGTCATTCTGCTGCTGGAGCATCTGTATTTGTCTGTTCCGGTTTAGAGAGGAACCTTACAGCTACCATACACAATGACATGAATCCAGACAGAAGGAACAAAAAAAAAGCAGGTTTAAAATTCCCATAAGATGAACAAAGATCCAAACTAGAAGCTCCAAGCTATTCTGGAAATGCTTTAGACACATAGAGTTAATCTAATGCATGCACTGGATTTCCTTTTCATTGTTGACAAAATTCTGATATGTTTGTTGCAATTGTGCTTTATTTGACAGTCTATTGACTGTAGAAACACAGCTGGAGAAAATCAACACAAATGAAACAAAACACCAAGACTAAAACCAGGATGTCATGGGAAATCCTTTCAAATTTTATTCTAGTCTAGTCAGGTTATTTTTTATAAAATGCATTTTAATGTGAAGTATAAAATAGACAGCCTAAAGCTACCTACTGCTAAGGCAAATTAGCCCCCATACACACCCACTTTAAAAATTGCTGTATAGATGGGTCCTTTTAGGGACATTTACAATGAATATGGATTCTGTTGTACCAAATTCCTCTCAGTAGTCAATGAAGAACCTTGCACCTCATCAAAATTTAATAGGAGTGATTTATTCATTTAGTCATGGTAGCCAGTGGCAATGGTTGGCACGCACGCACGCACGCACGCACGCACGCACGCACGCACGCACGCACGCACGCACGCACGCACGCACGCACGCAGATTTGGACTTTCTTATTTTGACTTGAGGGTTTGAAACTGAAGATTAAATGTTATTTTTACTCTTCTTTTCTCCTTTGCTAACCACAGCACAAACAGTAAAAACAAATATTTTTCTGTGAGACTTCCACCATCGACTACAGCTTATAAGAAACTCTTTTGACTTTTTGAGTCTGCAGGATATGAAAAAAAAAAACTGAAAAATTTGTGCAAGGTATATTTTTTAATGCATAACATTTTGACATTTTACTTAAAGCTGGGGTTGGTAATCAGATTTAGATACACTTTTTGTTACACTGGTTAAAATGATCTTTATTTCCTGATGGCAATCATTACATAATGTGTTCTTAAAAAAGAGTGAAAAAAAGCTGCTATCTACAGCCGGAGTAAACCTGGGAAAACACCAACCAATCCCCGTTTTTTGGGTGCCAAAATTTTAAACCATTCAAATCCCGTCCTGCCGTTCTGCCTGCCTCCTGCGCGTACATTTCCACGTCATGTACTCCTCCAAGTTCCCGTCTCCTGCCTCTGCTTCCCCTGCCTCTATTCACTGCCCCTCTTGCTTGACCTCAGGCCTGTCCCCTCTGACCCGATGAGGGGCTTTGCTCAGGACTTTTGTCCGGATCAGAGTCTATAAAGCTCTCACCACAGGGACTCTGACAAGCATAAGAATTAATGACATTTGGTAAGTCCTACAGAAAATGTATATGTACTGTAGCGTCCGTCTGTCCGGACGCTGTAGGGATGACGAGCCGATTCGTGAACACGTTGAGTTTTACTAACCTGTCACTGTCGGCCGTGATCACGCCAACCAACAAAGCAACAATCAATGTTTGAATGAATGATAAACTTCTCCTCTTGTCTCTCCTCTCTCCCGCTCGCACACTCTACACCTCTCATGATACCTTCACTGACTGTTAACACTGTAGGAATTAAGAGCATCTACACTGAACACGTTTAACAAACAGTAGAGCTGTTACAGTATTATATATGTGTTATAACTTTTCTCCTGATATCGTGTCACTGGTACAACTGGATAATGCTAGCATGACAGCTGTGAGTACTAACAGCAGCCATGTTTGTTTGTGTTTTTAACTTTAAATATGATAATGTTTTGGTGAGGACCAGTTTTGAATCAGTCACGATCATATGGTCGCAAGTCAGCGGCGCTCGTGCATGTGAACAGGGGGCGTTGTTTTGGAGGAGCTCCGAGGGAGGGGGGGAGGGGTTAGACGGAGTCATGAGGACATGCTACATTCAAATTCATGCTAGTTTTCCGAGACTACCAACCCTAGCTTTAAGATACACAAGAACTGAGTTGAATGCCAATCAGACTGCACGGATTGAGCAGGGTAATGGCCGTTTTGGCCCCAAAAAGACGTTATTTTATCTTGTGTAGTGTGTCAAAGTGAACACCAAAGCCACATCTGGGACATCTCTCTATAAAAGTCTAGTGTGTTTGATTTATTTCTCTGCCTTCTACAATCCATGAGTTGATTCATATCAGTGACCATGCCCAGTTATAGCACAGAGTGCTCACTTTTGTCTAGCCCAGCCTCTTTTGCTTCCAATCTCATCTCGTCAGTTGTGATAGTTGGTCTGGTGAGATCAGGTAATCGGTCATGTTGGTCGGTCAAGCCAAAGCAAAAATGTATGGCTCTGTGATCGCCTTATCTGACACAGTCACCATCATGACAGACAAACTAGATCATTTAGTCTGACATCAACACGAATGGTCAAGGTAAAGACGGCTCAGTTCCAGTTAGCTGGTTGAGTTTCATTTCATCATTCATACTGGCTCAATTAGACTGTTAATATTTTGAGGGATATTTCAATGAGAAAGCCAGAATGAATAAATATTGTGTTTTTCATGTTTTGCCAAGACAAAAAAAATATCTACTGTGAAGGGGTCTTTGACATTGCCTGAGCTCATTTATGCTCCACGTCCAATACTGAAATAGATGGAGCCACTTCCCAACCCTCTGGGTTCACTTCGTCCATATATCCAGTCCCTCCAGGAAGTTGCGATTTCGCGATCGCAACTATCAACGCAAATTCAACCAATCAGCACGATTTTTTCGCGGCCTTGCAATTTTATGCAATCACCGCAACTTTCCCTCAAATTTGACCAATTACCTTAATCTCAGCCCCTGTGAATCATCGGTTTTGTCATCAATTTGACTTCCTTGGAACATAAGTCCTCACTTGATCGGTACTTTTCAACAGCAAACCACGCACGGAGAACGGGTGAAAAGAGGGGACAGCAGGCAGGACAAGTGACGATGACAATGTTGTTATTTATAGATTGAGGGGCACAGTGTTCGCTTGGTCACCTATCTGCAGCAGGTGTGCTTTATGAACCAGCTCTCCCCGCCTCCATGCATCTGTCTCATCTTCATTGTGGATTTTTACCCCCAGTGTGCGTTAGTGACAAAGACCACAACCGGGGGACGTCTGTATATATTCGGCGTTTAACGTTTTTGCCGCCATTACTGTATAAAGCTCCGCATCTACAGCTTGATTTAATCCAGTTTGGTGATACATCAGACACATTTAGTAAGTTTGATCAACTCCTCGTCATCAAAGATGCAGATTAATTTCGGAGTGCTGTGAACTGTCTGTGCCTCAGTCGCTGTGAGGTGCATTCAGGGACCGTCGTAAATGTGCAATACAGTCCTTTCATGGCATTTTTCTCTGAATCAAGACAATCAAAATAGAAACATCAAGATTTTTTTCTAAAAACGTGTAATTTAGCATATTTACTTGCCCCTGAGATGTTATTGGACGAAAAAAGAAAAAAAAAAAAAAAACGAAACTTTCACCGCAATTTTTTCAAAAAGCTGTCGCAAATTCAGGCTTTTTGGGCCGCAACAATCACAAAAAAATCCTGCGAAATCCTGGAGGGACTGGTATATCTGCACCTTTTCCGGATGCTTATGGAAAAAAAATGAACGCTGCAGAACCACCATAAATGCTTGGGGGCAGTGTTGAGCAGTGAACACAACAGTTCAAGGCTAGACCGTCAAAACATAATGCATAATAATTTGGATAATGACCAAACTGTATGAGGACAGATTAAAACATAGTCATGATGCTTCCTTTAATTTCACCTCTTTCTGAACAGATACATAATCATCTCCTCCTCCACAGTTGCAATGGTCAGAAGCGTTCGGGTTTTTTTCTCTGGTTGAACTCTTGACTCTAAGACAAGCGGCAACTTCTGGTCTAAAAACATGAGTCAATGCATAAGTGTTAAAAGCTGCAGTTCATCGAGGATCTGCTTGAGGCTGGCTCCGGAAGTACCGGAAGTCACATAGACATGAATGGGAAAAAGACGATATTTGCAGCATTAATAAACATGTTTACAGCCTGGTACAAAACATGAGTGTAGTCTGAATAGCTCATTTCTCGATGTCCTCTCACTGTGAGGGGGGTGAATTTCAATCAAAGTAATTTCCTGTATGTAAACAGAAACGACTTTAGCTTGCTAGCTAGTTATAACAAGACATCAGATTACCAGAGATTGTTTTATTGTTGTTCTAAAGACAAGGACTGTAATATATTGAAACATCATTAAATTAAGATAGATATCTCTTTATTTATTTATTTATTTATTTATTTTTCTCCAAATCTTATCAACAAAAAAACCTAAATTTATCCATTTCTTTTGTTGCTTGGAAAGCAATCTTGACAATGATTTTTCTTCATCTACCATTCTGTAACCATAACTTCATTCAGACACCTTCGACTGTTACAATTGCTGTCTGGTTTTTTTTCCTTTGTGTCAAAGAGAAATCTGCCTCTGTCATGACACTATTACTGTTACTTTTTAAAAAACAGCCTCATCTTGATTCAGTGCATGGTCTCTTCCTGCTTTCTCCAGAAAAAAAAGTGAATGCAGCAAGGATGCACCAAAAGTTAAACTGAACTACCAGGAAATCTCTAATGATGGATGATCTTTTATAGACATGCTGAATAGATTCTTGCCAGCCTGACCACATTGAAGCTAAAATAATTAGTACTGAGACACTTTCTGTAGAACTGGTTACATCAGTATCTAATGAAAAAGTAACCCCTGGTATGTTATATATGTCACATATGATAAAACCAAATGTAATGTTCTCAACATTCTGTCCGGCACTGCAGTAGCTTCTGATGAAACATCAGAAAAGGAAGATCTTATAAAAAGTTTTAATAATGCTGCTTGGACTTAAATGTTCAAAAAGTTGAGCATGACCCCAGGGTAGGCCTTCCAGCACATTTCACAAAGGCATTTTGTGTGAGTCATTATCTAAAGATAATACAAAGATTAAAAAAAGACCCTGAGGAAAGCTGAGACCCATTAAATCAAAAGTCTGTAATCAAATCTGTTTTCCATAAATTTGCACTTGGGGAAAAACTTGACAGGTTCTTTTCTTTGACACTGAGTTATTTTATCATTCCTCTACTTGATTTAATGTAATTTATTTATTTAAACTTTATCACATTAAAGTATATTAAAAAAACCTGTCACTTCTCTGTTATTCATTAGACTTTGCGACACAGTATGGGTATTTGCATCCTCCAGAGACAGTTGGTTTTACAAGGATGCAGTCTCTGCATACTGATGTGTACCACCTCGTCTCCTCCCATCAAGGACACATTGATTATAAACAAAGCCTTTGCTTTAATGTTTAGTCATCTATTCAGAGGACTCTTGTTTTGGTCAGGTGTTTACCTATTTTGTGTGAAGGCTGGTTGTGATGCTGTTCTTTTAAATCAAAGTAGTAAACTGGGTATGTTTGCCTCATTTATTCGTCCGCCCTTGCCTCCCTCTCTTGTTGTGTCAACTGACCCTTCTAACTCTTACTGTCATCACCCTCTCTGATGTCAGGCCCTCTGCTCAGTTAAACGAGGCCACATTTCAGCACCGTATCAGTGGCCCCGGCCCAACACTTTCAACTCCAACACACCTGTGTGTGTCCCACAACATCACAGGCCATTTCCCCTGTCCTCTGACAAACAAGGACAACCCACCCCCCCCCCCCCCCCCCCCCCCCCCCAAAATACACACACACACACACACACACACACACAGCTACATCTTACATAAGACAAATGGTGCCCTCTTTATCGTTTGGCAGGGATGTTGCTGCTGATGAAGGATATAGCTTGTCTCATCAGTGGGGTAGGGGGGATACATTGCTTTGCTTTTCATTAGTCTGGTTTCTGAGTGGTCTAAACACTGTTCCAGATGCTGTTCTAGATAAAATTCTCCAGAAATCAATCAACTGAGTCCATCCCATCAGATGTTCAAGGAACAAAGGTAAACATATAGACATGTTTTCACATCACAACAGCTTATCTTTGAACATTTTATGCATTAAGAAATAACAGATGAAAATGTGTCTTCTTTTAGAGGTAAATACAGACTCTGTTTGAATTCAAGGGTTATCAAGAGATCCAGAAATAAATCCAATAACAAATGATCAACAGGATGAGACAGAAAAAAATGATTTTTTTTTTTCCTGGTAAAATATTGGAATCTTAACCTCAGTGCACCTCAAAAGTCCTGGTACAACTGCTCACAACTTTGCCTCATCATAAGACCATAACCTGAGGTTATAAGAAGGACTGCCAGCATTCATATGTTCATAATGAACACTATTTTTCTTAACTGCATGCTGCTATTTTTTCCCTTTCAAC
Organism: Notolabrus celidotus; assembly: GCF_009762535.1. Taxonomy (NCBI): domain Eukaryota; kingdom Metazoa; phylum Chordata; class Actinopteri; order Labriformes; family Labridae; genus Notolabrus; species Notolabrus celidotus. Next base: position 29,799,144 of record NC_048280.1, on the reverse strand, counting down.
ACACCAAAGCTCAGCCACTGCAGTTTCCTTCTGCTTCCTGCTGCCACTTTGATGGAAAATAACACCACCACTACACTTGCAGCTTTTATTTGAACAAAGAATCTAAATATGATTGTTATACACTTGTATGTTTTACATTTGAGTTAGAATGTGATTTATCACAATCAACTATTGAAATTCAACAGTTAATTACAACAGCCCTGGTTAAAAGTAGACCTTGCTTTCTATAAGCAAAGAGATGGAAAGGGTACTAACATATTACACTCAATTTAAAACACAGAAGTAGAGGTAAAACTACCGGTCTGTTTATCTACTCAAGTAATAGTTAAAATAACTTAATTTTAAATGTACTTGAAATAATGTGCATTGAATACTTTTAACTAACAAGGTACCATTAACAGAGTGCAGTTATTAAACAACTTTGCAGTATCTCTTTTCAGTACTGCACTTTGTAGTCAGTCCCTCTCTGCTGAGTCCAGGCCTGCTGTGCAGAGGAGACATTATAAGTCGTACAGAGCAGAGGCAGGTTAGATCTGATGAAAATGAGGTTGGAGCTCTCTGACAAAGAAAGAAGTGTTGGATTTTAAAATCCATCTGTGAATCTATTTTCAACTTTACCACAGCCTTTCGTGTTGTAATTTGAGCATGAGTGTCACACACTTGATGAAAAGCTTGTGTAATTTTTGCTGTTTGCCATATTCCCTCTTTGACTGATGTTCTGTAAAATCTAGCAAATAACAATAGTTCACCCATTAAACACTCAACTAAAAGTATAGGTAGTAATAAAAACAACAACAATGTACACGTACCCCAAACATGCTCCTTTACAGTAACATGAGTAAATTTAGTTTGTTACTTTCCATCTATGATAATAAGGTGCAAAATTCAAAGGGTCAGAAACCCCTTAAAAGATAACTGACAGCTATACAATTCCAAATGAAAATCAAGTGATGACATAAATATTTGTCAAAATCATAACACATCTCTCGTGTTTATGGGTGTTGCAGTTGCACAGTTCAGAGCATTTCCAGCTGAAATCACAAAGTTAATGTTCTCACCTCAGTTACACTCCCTCTTTGTTTTAATGCATTTTTCCTGGCCATAATGTGCTCCACTGAATTAAACCAATCTGGATTTTTACATGAAAAGAGGTCAACAAAAATGTAGGTCATTTTGACATTTAAAGCTTAGAGAAGAACTTTATCCCCTTCACACATACACAGAAACACACCAACGGTTTGGCAGCCTTTGAGGCTCTTTGCTTGTGTTGAATGTAACTTCAGAAAGGCCAGAGTGTGCAGGCCTCCCAGACTCCACCTCAGCCCACATCATTCTCCATGCATCATTACCGCTGCAGAAACCCTGAGCCAATAAACAGCTCAGAGGACCTGCTCTTATTTAAAGGCAAGAGGGGAAATGGAAAACTACACATGCACACATACACACACACACTTACATTTATGCTCAACCTGCCTGTCTCGCTGAGACACACTTGCGCATTTAAAAGCGATGACACAGCTCAACATTCAGCGTCAAAAACACTCCGGGCTCTAAGTACAATCATACCCTTCGTGAAATTCCAAACGGATCAAATTTAGATCTGAGCGTTGTGATTGATACTTGGAAAAAGTATCAATCACAAGTAGGACAGGACTTTAACCATGGGAGAAGTTTCTAATAATTAAAACCTGCCATCAGATTTGTGCATAACTGGCCAGTATGTGTCTGCAGATATGTGGGCTTTTTGTTTTCCCTCATCCTGAGACAATATTCAGCCCTGCAGAGGAAAGGAAATGGAGAATAAATAAAAGAAGACATTGGCAGCGCCGGAATAATTATACGCCACTCTGTCCAATCTACATAAATAAACGCTCACAAGGCGAGAGAAAGAGAAAACGCTTACAGTTATGGTTAAAATCATTTTTCAGGCTCCAGCCCACCGCGTTCTGAAGCCTGTTTATGGCTCTGAGCGTGTTTTACATTGTAGATGAAATATTTGGTTTAGTTTGGCTGGGCCAGGGCCGCTGACTCAGAGCAGGATTGATGCAGAGTGTGTATCCTAACGTGACATTAACCATCCATCTCTGACTTGAAGCACGGCAACACAAGGAACCCAACAATCTGTCTTTGAGGAATTACTGGAGGATCGACTTTTTGTGTGCCTCAGAGATCTTTTGACCTGCCATGTGGTCATTGTTTGTAAGATTAGATTAGCCTCCAGGGTTTTATGCAGGCGCTGTTGACCTTCATCACCCAGGTGTGAACAAATGATTAAGTTCCGTTGTTAAATCAACATATTACAAGGACAAAAAATATTATTCACGGATCTAAATTTCAAAACAGCATCGTCATAATAACCAATGGTTGTCGGTTATTAAGTGATGGGAGTTCATAACTTCTCCATTTATAAAATGGACGACACTAACAGTGTATATCACTTTTCTTTATGTCCATTCAAAGTGCTTCTACACTACATTTAACACTCTTACATACACACATTCATACATCAACGGTGGTCCTAATCAAGGCCCATCATTATTTCATACACACCTTAGGCTGTGCCTCTGGAGCAGACTGGGGTTCAGCATCTTGATCAAGAATACTTCAACATGTTGAATGCATGAGTCGGGGATCTAACTGCTGACCTTCTGAATGATGAACAACCCACTCCCACTGAGCCACAGCTGCCTCCAAAACCTATTTTTTAGTGATAACTGAGATTAATAAAAGCAAAAGTTTAACTTAGTACACTCAAATAAGGATTAATTAGTCTTCCATTTTTAGTAACACAAAAACTTGTTAGCTTCAAAGCTCACCTCCACAGGGATCACTGTCTCTATCACAGAGGATAAAAAATGTGAAGTATAATGAAGGCATAAAACTACAGTTTCACTGTAGTTTAAGTCTAGTGTTACCATCACTTTGAAATACTTATTGCAGTGAATATATTTAAGCACATCCAGGTCTGATCACGTATACAGTTTTGTACAATGTTACAAACAACAGGTGAAATCCAATTCTCAGCTTTAAATAAAACACTCCAGTTAACCTCTGGTGACGTCTTTAAGTACATCTTCACTGCGAAACCAACTCGAAATGGATCTCTGCTTATGTGCTGAGGTTGTTTGTTCTCCCTGTCTTGTCAAATGTTTTTCCCACACTCCAAAAACTTGTAAGTCAGTAGGAGAGGAGTTAAGCTCCACCTGTCATGTTTGCAAATACAGTTTTAAAGTCTGAAAGAGTCTTTTTTGAGTGTAAACAGGATGAAACAGCATAACAGCGCAGCAACAGCAGCTTCAAAAAGACTCCTCATGTGCTGTTTTTAGCTTTTGGCATGCATTTTTTTTAGATGCATCTGAACCTTGAGCATGAGAAATGAGCAATTTATAACTTTCTAAACAACAACCAACTCAAAAATAAACACATGCATTACAAGTTTATCTCAGGTTAAAATCTGTCCTCAGCCAAGCTGTTTAAATCAATTACTTCTACAGTGAATATGCCTCAAACAAAATGCTTGATATCCATTACATCAGATTACATGGACACTAACAACACTAATTTGTGTCGAAGCCAAGCTGCTCTGTTAAATAAAGCTGATAAACCCAGAGAGTGAATGCACAAAATCTGGGCTTCATCTTACTTTATCCTCCCAGCTAGCACCACATGTCCACTTTATCTGTTAGGAAACACGGTGAGTCACAGTTGTTGTTCACAGACGCTATCTGTTCGCCTCATCGAGGCACTTGTTGCCCTTAGCTGTTTACACTATAAAGGCCAGAGCTCCAGCTTCAGGGCTGCACAGGGATGCTCGGCTCCCCCAGGGCCAACAGAGCTGAACAGATAGCACACCGACACATCTGAACACAAACACACAAAGAACACACAGGACATCAGCCACACAAATAGATATTCATACAGGTACTGATTAAATATATATATAAACATGTAAACAAAATGATAAAAGTATGGAAGTAAAGCACTGCAACATTGGTGTAACACAGATTGTTTGCACAAATCTGCATCTCCACAGAATCAGACACAGGCGAGCAGGGGTCCAGATCAGCACCAGCATGCATCAGTGAATTTGTAAAGCAAAGCTAGTTTGGCTCGATGGTTCATTGGCCGCCGCGCTCCATCAGCCCCTCCGTCAGTCTGTCAATCGGTCTGCTCGTCCTTCTGTCAGTGCAGAGATGAAATGATCTGGCTTCCCATCCTGAGCTGGGCTGACAGACTGAAACAGGCTTCACTACACTGCAGAACAACATTATTATAAAATTGCTTCATGTTTTACATCTGTTCCCTTACATAAATCACAGACATATCAATTTAAATGTGTTTGTGCAGAAATGTATTTCTAAACATAAAATACCCTGATTAGACTTTTCAGGCGTTGGAAGAGCATGAATCAACATCACAAGACTCACTCAGAGTTTTTAAGACAACAATTTTGCATAAGAAAATGGCTGGAATTGGTGTAAAGATGCTGAGATGTTCTTGCCTTGCATTACATAGAATAAAGCAAACACAGCTTTTGATATGCTCTGTTTAACTGATACAAGAAGAAGCAGGTATACATCAACATTGTTGTACATGATAATGGATTTGTGTTGGACAAAAAAGGCTTTTCAGGATATTTTACATGACAGTCTGTAATTAAAATCCAAACCATTGGTTCACTTTCGACATGAGCTGCTTATTAGGGTGGAAAACCAATTCATCATGTAAATGAGTAATGACTGTGTGCTTTTATTTTGGTATTTGGATACACTGATGTTTAATTAACTGCCACCAAACGTTACCATCCCTGGCCAGTAGGGGGTGTAAGAGCCCCATGTGTCTCTCTCCCTCCATGCCCTCTCAGTTGTGATTTAGGAGAGGGTTTATCACTCCACTGCGTCCTTCGGACTATAAGAGTGTATGTGTATTGGTGGTGATGGAGGCAGGTAGACTGGAGGTGCCCTGATGGTGAACCTCCACTTTTGATTGACACCAGCAGCCAGTTATACCAGTTTGGCTTCCAGGCGGCTGTTCACTCAACTTTAAATTGCTGCCTCACTCATTACTGCAGCAAACAGACAGATATTTGTTAATGAATCCACATGCTCCAGTAACCCAAGCTTCCTCAGAGGCACTAGAAGAGCACCCACCTCTTCACAACAGTGGATTGGACGGACTGAGGAATTGGGGTGGGGGTTGGGTTGGTGGGATGGGGGTCGGGGCAGAGGTCAAGGGCGGGGTCACAGGGTTTTAAGATGCTAGGGTCCACCAGGCAGAGGTTATCTGGGACTAATGGAGTGGTTAAAAGCTAAGAAATGCAACAATACCCAGTGTCACTGCAGCACACAGTTCGTCTCAATTACACGACAAAGAAGGGGACACACAAACAATGTGACAGTGATTAGTTTAAGAAACCCTGAGACTAACCAAGTTTGACAGGTTTCCTTGATGTTCTTAAGGTTTAGTTAATATTGGAGTTTCAAAACTCAGTTTGAAAGACATGCCTTTGGCATCAGATGTTTCCTGTCAATGAAATAAACTAAATTGAAAAGATTGAAATGCAGCTTGAAAGAAAAAGATGCACACTAAGCTCATTTGTACTGTGGTTGTAATACATCCGAAACAGCTTTCATGATGTTTGTTCCGTAAAGAAAAAGAGGGATTATTTTCTGACACTTCATCAGAGAAGAAGATTAAGCAAAGTGCTGATACGATCTCTAAGTATGCTCTGTGCTGCTCATCACAAGCAAACTGCATTTGTAGCTGGAGCTTATGTAAAGTGATCCTCAAAGACAAAGTGCCTTTGATTATACACTTTGAACTGAAGCAGGAATGTTGTCTAATAATACGACAGACTGCAGTGTGGTTACAGTCATTTCAATCAACAGGTGAAAGGTGAGGATTCACTTTTATTCCAATGAGACGTCACCACAACACTGATCAAAATAAGAAATATGTGACTAATAAACTGGGCCTGAGTAGATGGAAATGTGGTTTGGTCCAACACTGGTCCCAGATGAATTTTCTCAAAACATTTTGGATGGATTTTCACAAATCTGTACAGAAAGGAGATAAATTCCACTGACTTTGTTCTTCTATTAGCACAGGAAAGACAACATTTAATGAAGGGAAATGTCTCTAACTCAACAAATGACTCAGAAATTAGATGAACAACATGTTCTCACTCCTCATCACATGGAGTACCCCTTTAATGTTCTTTTTCAACAGGTCCCCCATAGACTTCAATTCAACTCCAACAGTGCTGTAAGACCTACAGCTGATCTTATACTGCACTTTAACAGCAACCTGTTATCTAATGATGCACATAGACACAAAAGAAAAGATGTATTTCATTAGCTTAAACCCTTTCTCCACTGAGTCAAACTGCGCTTCTATCATTGCATATTAACGCGCCTACCGACACCTCACTCTGCACTGGACGATAGCTAGCTGCTGTCAAGATTAGCTTGCAGTTCTGTGTGGGAATAAGGGACCTGGCAATCCTGACCCACGTCATTCTCCAATAGAAAAATGAATGATGTTTCCTGCTGAAATGAAGTATAATTCAATGTTAATCCTCTGTAAAGGGACCATCTGTCCACGTATGATGAGTTTAGGATGAAAACGTGGAGAGAACGTCTCCTATTAAATTTTTAAATGTTATCATCTTTTTTTTCCAACTGGCTTAAATTATAATTTTGCAAATACTTGGGTTTATGACGTGTTCGTACTATTCAGTGCTCGTTAAAAAGCCAACAACTTGCAAATGCTTTTATATATTTCATATTTTTATTTTATTTTATTATTATTTTGTATGTATTTATTATTGTATTTACCAGAAGTATTAACACTGAGATACAAATTCCTTCTGTATTGTAGTCCTTGCCAAGACAGCGGCATAGATGTTAACAACTAAATAACACACTGTGACAAACAAAGATTTACATCAGTCATGAATAAGCATTGTTCAGAAACAAGTCGTCTGCATTCACTAGTCAAATTATCTTTAATCCTGCTATCTAATCCCACATGCTTATAAAACACTAGTTTAAGGCCACTGTGTCTCTAATAGCAATATAAGGGAGCAAAAATTAAAGTGGGTGAATGTAGGGAGTGAAATAACTAACATCAGACATTTATAGCTACTGAACATGAACATGACTAAGATTATTAACACATTTAAGGTGTCACACCTCTTTAAACATCGGCATCGGTTTTTAGCCAGAAGCTTCACTTCTTTATGTTTTCCCTCCGGTCTCTGCCTTTCCTTCTCGTCTCTGTATATTTGTGAGCAGATTCTCAGATCTATGACAGCACCAGACTTTCTCACTGAAGTCGAATCATTTCCAAAAAGTGCCCCTGTGCTGCTCCAGGTGTATGAACGTCTGTTTGCGTCTTGTTTTATTGACTTTGTATGCCATGAGCTATATTCTAAAAGTAGCGCTGCGTGCTATTTGAACTCATGCTAAACTTTTACTCATCTTCTGACCCCGAGCATAACAGAGAAAGGTGATGTAGAAATAGCACAGAGCATTCTCTAACCAAAGTACTGAATCATAGTATTCATTTATCACTGCTGTTATACAAAAAGAGCCTGGAGAAGCTAAAATACATCAGGTTAGATTGAATCATAAACACTGTTACATATAACAGAGCTGTGTGATTAAGTAACAACAAAATGGCAATTGCATAAGTCATATAAAAGTGTATAATTAAATTACAGTCACTAATTAAGGTGTTGGTGATTACAAAGTGAATACAATTGAAGCTTTAATCTTAAAAACTGCATTCATTATGTGACTTTGCATCTTTTCATCGTGCAATAATTGTTTGTTCTGGCATATTTTCTCAAGCACTCAAGGCCTTCCTAAACTACTGGGACAAATTTGAGTGTAATACTGGGATGGCTGGTGAACAGCTGTCGGTATACACGTTCCATTTACTGTGTAGTATCGTTCAAATATCAAGCAGTGATTTCATATTTGTCCTTGGTGTGAAATTGCAACCCCCCTTTGTATTTGTTAATTGAAATGAATGAGCATGATGACATCCAAGTGGCTTGAGTTTGCATGCCTTTGACCAGCTGACCATAACAAAACTGTCATATTGTTAGACAAAAACACCTCAGCGGTGGAAATTTGAGGGGGGGACATGGAATTTTCTCAAGTTTTTAGTTAAAGATTTCAAAATGTATTGCACAGTTTAAAAATTGTAGGAAATGTCTTTCAAAATATAATAAAATAGCATTTATGTGTCATTGCAAAGTGTACAATGAAATTTGAAGCGCCGCTCCTGAAGGTACATGATCACTGGTGCAGTATTTTTTTTTTCAATTTTCTTTTCATGATTCTTCAGGCACTAAAGTACAAATATCTCCAACGACCCAACTAAGATATTTTTTATCCTCTCCTCCTTGAACTCCAGTATTCAGTGTGAAACACATTTAACAAAACATCTGTTTTTGGAGGTGCACAGGGGAATAGTTATTTCAGATTCCTTGTACTGCATAATGAAAGCAACCTTTGCAACTCTGGCTGGGAGAAGTGAGCAGGAAAAGGCTTTGGTGGAGGATAAGGCTGGTCATAAAAGGCTACTGTGTTGGTGCCGAGAGACAAATCAAACCCGTGTGCCATCAGCCAGCTCACTATCAAACAATGTTTCTTTTTCTTTTTCTTTCTCTTTTTCCTTTACTCAAAATATCCTGCAGTTTCTTAAGCTTTCCTGGCTCTGACTTCTGCACAGGCTGATACTGTGTCCCAACTCTCACTAGGCTTAGCGCTTTTAATCTTTTGATCATTGGACCAAATAAATTCATGTTCAACGCAAGGCCGCAGGGGGAAAAATAATAGGAAATGGCCCTGAGGCACAGAGGGCTGCGGCTCAGTGCATGCAGACAGTGTATCTGTTTTCTATGCCTGTGTTTGTGCGTGTTTGTATATTTGTGTCTGTGCATTGTAAATGTGTCCTCTTGTGTTTCTATGTTTGTGTGATCCAGTAAAAATGCCCCATGGAGCTTTGCTGCAGATTCATTTCAGAGCACTTCCTAAATTACCACAGCGTTTGCATAAAGCCCAACAAAGACACTCGGCTATGAAAAATGAAAATAGGCCAGTGGCAGAATACACTTCAGTGCTATCGCTGTGTAACGGCTCATAAACAACAGTGATCACCCACACAGGCAGAGCGGCAGTTTGAGACTGATGAAGAAGATTTATGCTGCTTTGGGCTTCATGCATAAGCATTCTTGGAGACTCTTTGAAAAGAAAATCCAGTAATGACCAGACAGAAGGAATATTGTACAATATAATTTAGTGATATGCCACCATAATATATGACAGTAAAATAGTAAGATACTTTGAAGATCTTTTTGCCATAACACCAAGCTATGAAGTTTAAAATATAGTCTGTGTTTTGAAATTTAGCATTAGCCTATAGCTGTTCTGAGAAGTCCCTGTGGAGAACACCCACACTCTTTACTTCAGAAGAGTTCCAAGTTTTTAAATATTTCAACTTAGTGTTTCATTTCTGTAATTAAAGTTTAAAATGTAATGCACTGTAATTTATTTCGATTAAGACCCTGATGGGAAATAAATTTGTTTTGTATCATTTACATATATATACATATTCAAACACGGCTCTGCAGTAGTTTTACAGAAATGGATTATGTAAATTAGCCAAAGTGTAAATTTGGAATTAAAAAGTCTGCTCAGTAATCAGTCTGAATGTAATCATTACTTTGGTGGTTCCCTCAGTCTCCCTCTCTCTGTGCAGCTGATTTCTCCTAGTAGCGGTGACTGAACTGTGTTACTGAATTTACCCAGTGTGTCTTTGGCTGTGAGGGAAGGTGAGCCACCGCTCTTAGGAGCCCTGCTCATCCATCCAGGTGGCTGCTGACAGGGCCAGATAAGCATCTCACCCTGGGCAAAAATAACACAGCGTCCCATTGAGACCTGATAATTACACGGGCCCACTGCCACACCAGGCCTGATGTATGGCCCCAGATAGCCATCTCACACCCGCTTAGCTGCTGCACACACACACACACACACACACAAATATCCACACACACTCTCTGTAACACTTCCACTTAACACATGGGTTGAAAGTGCGCACACACATATCTCACTCTGAGTGAGGTTGCATATAACTTCTATCATAGATTTGGGAAATATATCTGCAGATAACTTTAGCTGTAACAGTGAGGTTTCACTTAGTATGAGTGATGAATATAGTTTTGAAGTGTTACATTTTCCTCTGAGGCTGCAGGTGTAATAGGCTCTTTCAACAACGACTCACAAGATAAGAAAAACCGCTGACACCTAGCATGACAAGGAGATGTTGGACAATCTTTTCCTGTCACCAAACATGCTACTTGCTAGCACTATACATGGCATTAGTTCTCATCATGCTCATGTATGTACAAGTGTTCATGTTTCAAAGAATTTTAGTTTTAATAAGCCATTTGACGTTAAATAAAAGATTGATTGACAGCTCTGTTGACAAATGAGGCTTTTGCAGCGTTCTTAACCAGATTAGCAAAGTCATTGAATGTTCCTTAACCGTGAGTTCCCATTTCAAATCATCAAAGGAATCTGTTCTGCTGTGGACTGAACCAAACTGAGGAATTTTTGGCTGTTCATCAGGAAGTGTAAATGTGTGTTTTGGTTAGCACAAGGGGTGTGATGTCAGTCCTGCGGCTCCACAAGAGCAATGTGACAAGGCTGACAACTCACAGTGGAAGAAGGTAGAGGCAAGCTGTCGGTATGAATATGTAGCACTAAATTTGGTGTAACTAGTCTGCATCCAATATACCCATAAAAATTGCAGAGATATTTTATTGCATTATGTTATTTCACCACGAAGATTGTACAAGCCATGCCGGACTAGGCAGACTAGTTTAGCATCACCTTTTAACAGCCTATCTCCCTCATAGGTCATAATAATGCTTTTGAAGAAAATAATAGGACACGAGTAAATACATCTTAGGAAGTACTGGTTTGACTGTAAAGACTCCTCAATTTATGAAAACAAGTGACCAGCAAAGGTTGGTGGCATGAGTCACATGGAGTTGGTTTAGGGCAGTTGGACTGTACCACACAACTACAAACATTAACACTACGGACCTAAATTACCGTACCTAACAGGATGGTGAAAACAGATGGTTCTAGAAAGAGCTTCACAGCTGCACAGAAACTGTACATAGTGGACTTCATGAAGGTAACGGAAGTTGACAGACAGGAGCTTTTTCCTGCTGGGACACCCCCAAAACCTAACTTCCTCTTTTATACCAGTGTGACTTACATTCCAGACTTTAATGTAATCCATGGTCAGTACCAATATTAAGCAATGATCAAATCACATTGTTTATACTGAATCTTTCACTTGCCATGTAATTAAGAATAACTAGGTTTGGATTAATTAGAATATAAATTCAAAGAGCTCCGACACATCTCTGAGATAGAACTGGACCCAGAATAATACAAAGGACTGATAAAGTAAGATTTTAATAACTTGGTGTATTACCTGCCACTATATAAAATTATATCAGCTAATTTACAAACAGTGGGTAGTGTGTCATTATTTTCATTTGGCCACTTTTGAGCTTTAGAGGCCATACAGTACCAAAATAATGTAATGTTGGAATGCTATCCAAAACACCCATACCGACTGCAACCCAACTAAACCTGTTTAAACGTTATTTAGATCCATAGTATTCAGGTAACCTAAAATATTCAATGTGTTGTTTTTTTTTTTTTTATGTAGTTGTGTAGTTTTGTTATTATAAACAACCATGAAGCTGCAAAAGCCTTTACAGTGAGAGGTTAAATATATTTAAGAACTTCAGTCAGGTACAGAAGCAACTTAGGTTAAACTTTGAAAATTTCACTTGGATCACTGCGGCCACTTAAAGGTACAGTTGTTCATTTAGCATGCTTTAACATTTGTGTTCATACTTTTTAATCTTTATGTCAAAAGCACCTTTTACATAAACTTCCCCTAATTACACTTGGTGGCAGCAGAAACATAGTTGTAAAAATGACACTTATCTCTATGTATGGGTTTTGTACAGAGAACCTAGGCCCTGGGTAGTTGGCTGTAGCAACCAGAGGCTATTGTTTTCAGATGAGATAGGTTTCAAGATTGACACTGATTAACACTGACAATATACTTCCTGTTACTTTGTTAGAAAACAGTTGCCCCATCAATTGAGTTTCTTGACACCTGATGAATCTCTCATCCTCAGTGAGTTCAGGGGTCAACACAATGATCTATACAAAAACATGATCTAAGCTGATCAATGTCCAAGGAGCAGTTAAAGTTTCTGCAGGTTGGTCACCTTAGGAAAACTAGTATTAGCTGTGCATCATGACTGGCAGCCTTCACTGGATTACAGCAGCATCTGTGTGAGCATATGAGGAGTGTCCACCCAAGAGTGTGAAGTACAAGACCTGGCTATTGTGAAGACTTGCAGGTGATCCATTCTTTTCTAAAGTCATCATCCTTCATCTTATGATCTGACGTGCTGACAGTAGCAGCTAATACGGACCATTGTGTGTTGCATGGGACCATCAACATCTGATATGGCCTCCTGGGGGCAAGTTCACAGAGACAGGGAGAGTTCACGACATGTCTGGCTTTGTATCGTCGTCCCCTGGGAACAAGCGCCTATGATTTATGGCAGGGTACAGTACTGATATCATGTAGCTGGTCTTGTCCTGATGTTAGCTACACACAGGACAGGGACACAAAGATAAAACCCAGTGTGTGAAGAGGAGAGGAGAGGCAAAATCAATACATTCCATCAGCACAAACACACCTTTGAAGAAGCACTGGCAAATGACATCTGATAGACATCATGCCACTGCCAGTGTACCATAGATTATTGTTCTATGTCATATCTTAGCATCAACAACTTGTGTTCTTTGTTGTGTCCAGGCAGTGAGGAGTACAGTTTTGTGTAGCCCTGAGTAAATATGAGCAGCAGTAGAAGCGACCCCCCCAGAGCCTCCCAGCCACAGAAACAGGCCCCATTAATCTCAGCCACCCTGACAGCACCATTGTTACCTCATAAATAGTCCGGAGTCCATATCTGATACTCCACAGTGACGGGTGGGGAGACGGAACAGAGATGTACGATACCTGGGTTGCACACAGGTGATTACTATCTATACAACTATGTAAGCACACACGCAGAGAAAGTAAAATCTCCCGACTTTCTTACACAACAAGCGTCCTGCCACTTGCCACCCAGAGCTGATCACAAAACGAGAGAGGATGAGATTACAGTTATTGCACCTGAACCTGTAGATTTGGTTTCCGAGCACATGTTCTTTAGCATGAAACACATTCCTTCAGGTAATAAGAAAGAAAAATCGTATCTGTCAAAAGCTTGTTTCAAAACACACACACACACACATGAGATAAAGCGACTTGTGTGGAACTTGATTTTCTTTTCTTTTTTAACTTCAGACTCTAATGATGAGTCGTGTTTTCACTTCCAAGGGAAAAAGTGACTGTAGATTTTTCATCTCAAGCTGCTGCTGATCTTAATCACATGTCAATTTTAAAACAGCATGTAGCTCTGCAGGATGAAAAGACTGGCTACTGTAAGACCACAACAGGTGTGAAAGAAGCAAACGGTGAAGGCTTGTACCCCACATGGTCACTGTGGGATTTAAATAGACAGTCTGCTGAACTTTAATCTCTGCCTCTTTTATTATTCCCATTAAGTGCTACACCATTTTAATGTTTTCCCGAAAGCTGAGGGCAGAGGGACTTCCTCTTCTTTCTTAACATAGGGATGTTTGAAATGTTGGTAGTGGCAACTCTGTGAGGCTGTACTCGGGCAGCATTTTACTTTAACCTGAGTGCTAACATTAACATTATGATACAATCAGTTATTGCAACTTAGAACTAATAATATGCCTTCAATTCTACCCACAGTGGGATCTGAAGTCAAAAAACACCTTGATAGGTGTTAACATATCGCACCAAGGCATGTGCAGAAGTGACTGGGCTGGTGGAGCTGCAGGAGTGACAACACAATCTTAAAGCTAACTAAAACCTGCATTTCACTCACAGATAAAATGTTAAAGATCCCTCAGCCTAGAATGATTGTACTCAAAATTGTTTTCCAAGTTGTTGGATGTTTCCTTCAAGCCATGTTGAATCATTCTTGGCTTCCTTCTCCTGACGACATCCACTGTTGCTTGTGTTGCTTTATCCCCTGCTGTTATAATCTTTTAGTTTAACTGACTGTAACAGTCTTTCCACCAGTAAATGTCTGCCTCCCGCTGCGCCCTCCCCTTTTGCTCAGCATCCCGTTCCTGGCCGATACACCTCAGCACATGGCTGCCAGCGGGGGAGGACATCCACACCACTGACCCGTGAACCTGTCAGTCCAACTTGCCTCCCCTGCTCCTATCCTAATGTCAAACATACACGTACATGTATGTAGGCCAGGTGGTGTCAGCACAGAGATTTGAAATACTAGTCTCTGTTTCTAACCTACAGCCTATAACCTTTGGACTTATCTTACTCTACTCTAACTCTGACCTGCTCTAGACAAGGGCTGAAAGAACATTACATTATGATTAGAAAAACAAATATGGGTCTTATATTACAAACTGTAGTTTGATAAATCAGTGAACAACAGCATAGAAATTAACTCTTATTGTTCCGGTGGTCAATACAATCTTAGACATACCATAAACCTGCTGAGTTCTGCTTTGCTTGTAGCTGTTGATTACTCTCATATCTATAAAATCAGTTGAACACATTTTTGAAAGAATTCCTTTTATGAATAAAAAATATAATTACATAATTAAAAATAAAAGGCTGCTGCTGAGCTTGGGCCTGGCCTCACCATGGTCGCTGCGATGTGGCTCCTGCTTCTTCTGCTGCTGAGCTTAGGCCTGGACTAACCCTGGTAGCTGTGGGGTGGTTGTAGCTCCTGCTTCTTCTGCTGCTGTTGCTGCTGAGGTTAGGCCTGGACTTACCCTGGTAGCTGTGGGTGTAGCTCTTGCTTCTGCTGCTGCTGAGCTTAGGCCTGGACTTACCCTGGTAGCTGTGGTGTGGCTCCTGCTTCTGCTGCTGCTGCTGAGCTTAGGCCTGGGCTCAGCCTGGTAGCTGTGGTGTGGCTCCTGCTTCTGCTGCTACTGAGCATAGACCTGGGCTTACCCTGGTAGCTGTGGTGTGGCTCCTGCTTCTGCTGCTGCTGAGCTTAGACCTGGGCTCACCCTTGGTTCTGTGGTTTGGCTCCTGCTTCTGCTGCTGCTGAGCTTAGGCCTGGGCTCACCCTGTTAGCTGTGGTGTGGCTCCTGCTCCTGTTCCTGCTTCTGCTGCTGCTGCTGCTGCTGAGCTTAGGCCTGGGCTCACCCTGGTAGCTACAGTGTGGCTTCTGCTTCTGCTTTTCTTTTCAAGATGACTGTTTTTTATTTATTCAAATCAAGAGCTATTTATTGGTATTCTACATTTTGCAGAATAAATGCTGCAAAAGCATCCAGGCCATTAACTGGTCTGTATGCCTTTTAATATTAAGATTGGTTACCAAGGGGTTGGCCTAGTAATTTAAGGAACAGCTTTGTAATCCAATAATATCAAAAGCATAACCAATTAAATCCTTTTGTAAGTGCAAAAGCAAGTAAAGTAAGGTATTTAAAGATGACCTGGTCGTTTAAAAGCACAGTTCTGCAGTCTTTTAATATGATAAGATAAGATACTCCTTTATTCATCCCGCAACAGGGAAATTCATGGAGTTACAGCCGCAAACAAGAAGGTGTACAGTACAAGAATTCCAACAAGAATATATGTATATATATATCTATATATATATATATAGATATATATATCTATATATATATATAAAATGTCCATCAGAGGACAGCTTGGACATAATTTCTCCTGTCAGCTACCACCTCCACAAGGTCCAGGACTGAGCTGGCCTTCTTCACCAGTTAGTTCAGTCTTGCTCTCCTGTATCCTGTCTGCCCAAAGCAGGTGAAATCCTTCTAATCTTCTTTTCAAATATTTTGCTAACTGGGGTGTTCATGAAAAACTTGTAGAACTAATAGTTTCTCTCATTGGACTACTTTTTCATCGATTTTACCACATTCAAAATCTATAGTGTAATGCAAGTCTATGTCCCTTGTTGAGTATTATCATCAATGGACTGAGTGATAAAACAAAATAATAAGAAAACCCTGGCTTTAAGAAAAGGTTTCTCTTTTTAGGAGCCAGACTTCACAGACTGATACTTATCTATAACTGGGGCAGTATGAGCTTCCCAGAAACCTCCAACACGCTCTCATTTGACCCTTACTAAATGTCTGTTGAAAGCAGATGAAGTTGTTTTTAATGGCAGAAGCTGGAACCCCATGCAGAGAGAGGTCAGCTCTGATGGAGGCCTGAGACTGGACTGTAACAGCGTGACTGGGATTTGACAGGTCTCTGGCCCTGAGACTGCCCACCTTCCCCCTGCTGAATCCAGCCTAGGATGTCACAAGCTGTTGATGAACTTGTTTTCCAGACAGCCATGCTACCTTGGCCTGTGGTTTAAAGTGAGGGAATGCGCCCTATGGGACCTGAAACTGAACCACCTGCTGCACTCGCCTACCCCTCTCAGTGACTCCCAGCCTTCTCCGCTTACCAAACACCAGTTTCTAAGAACACTCAGTCTCTGCTATTTGCCATTTGGCATAGTAGGGGATGTGTTGGATGGGGGTGGGGGGCTGCTGTATTTGTGTTTGTGTATTGTATGTCTGTGTTTGTGTGTGTATGTGCGAGTGTCCATCTGTCCATCCGGAGCAGGGGTTATGTGTGTATAAATGTGCGTGTGAGCATGTTTGCGGGGTGAGGAGACCAGCAGCTGAGGCCTAATGAGCTATAATGAGGTCTAATAGTGGAAAAGCCATCTAGAAGCCATGACCTTGGCATTAAGAGTGATGCCCACAATCATAACACATCTAAAAACAGCCTGGGAAACAAGCTAAAACACGCTGTCCTCTCACACGGTGGTAACTCATCGTTCTTACTTCACAGGAGGCGTTGAATTACCTCAGAGTTAGCAGAGATTACAGATTATGCGATAAATCTGTAAATTAGACTTTGATGAGACAAATATTTCCATTACAGTGTTTCTGAGTTACATAGTTAGGTCAGTATGATAATCATGTTAATAATGACACAGGAGAAGGTGTCTGGCCCTGAGCACCCACATGCATTTGGTGTAGCCTTGGCTGTGTATGTATGAAGTGTGGGTGGTCACTGTGGGAAATGAGCCCTCAGTGAAGCTTAAGCTAATGCTTGATCTGTTTTATGTTACAGGATACAAATCTGTGAAGCATTTAGTCATGTTAGCACACTTCTGTAGCCTACATATTCTGCAGAAACAAGAGTGATTTTGGACTACTTTCATACTTCCATCTCTAATATCATTGTACGATCAAAAGTTGGTTCCCGGCATTTGCTTTTGACTGTGTCCCACAAACTCTATCAAAGGATTGAATTCCCTTACCTTTCATAGAGACCGGGTTGGTCATAGAGGGGTTGCTGACATTATGTACTAATGGCTGCCACAGTACTGTATATGGAGTCTTGGCCATGCTGTTTCACAATTAGAACTGAACATTGCTGGATCACAAACCAGTCGACATGACTACTTGAGTAGGGTCTCGGAAAAAATGTGAATGATCATAGACTAAACCATAGTTATACCCAAACCTTGGTTTTATCTAAAAATATCCTAAGTTATTTTTTGTGCCTAAACCTAACCAAACTTCAACCCAACTCAAAAAGTTTTGTAAGAAAAAAAAAGTAGTTCCTTTGGGTGTCTACTTGAGGTTGGCTGCAAAAGCTCAGGAAGCCCTATTAACATCCATCTTTAAGGGTGATTTTTAAAGCCTGGTATGAAAACGGTTCTGGTCTGAATAGCTAATTTGCCTGTGCTTTCATACTGTATATGGGTTTTACTTAAGTGTAACTCATCAGTTTTTAAGTTATAAGGACTAAGACCCTGATTCATGCAAGGATTGAGCTGGTTTTGTGCCCATCAAACTTGTGTAAATGAGCCAGAAAGACGTTGTCTAATTCACAAAGCAACACGCAAAGGCCAAGGTGCTTCACAAACTGCACTGTGGAGCAAATAGCTTAACTGTACCCAAGGGTTGTTTGCATACTATTAAATGAGCATTGAACATTAGTTTGGAGCAAAACATGCCATTTTCTATGCAAATTAATTATGTTGCAAAACACCTCATACATGAACACAGGCGCTAACAGCAACATGCAGCTTGAGTGAACTTTTACCGTCTGCAGAGAGTTGGTGATAATAAAGTAGATAAGTGGATAAGATATTTCACACTCAAACTTTTCAGTGATCAAGACAACAATTCCCCCTATGGATGATCTACAAATAATATATGTGTACATAAAGTCTGATAACATTACTTTTTTCATAACAATCAGATGGTAAATCAGTCTGTGGCTCAACCCCAGACAGAATGATGGTTTTGATCTGCTTTTTGCTAGCCCGCTCAATGCACTGCAGAATTTTGAGTTTTTATGCATGTATATCATGAGCCCAGTGTGCTTTGTAATTTAGATCTTGAGATGGAACAGGTCCTATCATATCCCATCCCAAGAGTGTTTTCCTTGTTTGCATAATTAGGGGCACAACTGATGGGTGGGCATGTTGTAGTTGTTTGCCTGAAGGCTTGGGGCCTGTCTCAGTTTTTATCCTGATGCTAGGTTTACACAAAGTTATGCTGAGTAAGCTCTTCTAATATTGCGACCACCATCATTTGGCGTCATAATGCTTCATAAACAACTGATGATGTCACTGAGACTAAGACCATGTTTTATACAGCTTATGCATATAACTAGACTAGGTATCCCTCTCTGATACAGGTAGAAGTTCTGAATCAAGCCAGTAAGTAGATCTTAAACTGATATTATTTCATAGCAACAATGATGCCAAAAACTGCCCTTTATGCCACATTATGCCTGTAAATTCCACCTTTATTATGAACTAGTCCTTCACTTTGTGTGATTGACTGACTATTTTTCTCACCATTTCTCTCTTGCTCCAGACAGCTCACCAGCTTGCAGGTTTCTCTGGGTCCAGCAGCAGGCCAGAGATGTAGCATGAGGAGAGGTGAAAGGCTGCACATATGGACCCCAGCTGACTTCCCAAATACAAGACACTCTCTCTCTCACACACACACAAACACACACCAATGTACACACTGCCTTCTTCACACTGCTGAGGCTGAAAAGGTAATGTCTTTTATGGGGCAGCTAACACAAACAATTCACAGTCCATAAGTCCTTGTCTGAACCGTTTTTGTTTGACCGTAAATAATGTACTAGGGCACCCATGGGACCTTATTAATTTAACCAGGAATATATGAGACACATAAAAACAGAGCTGTCGTAAAGCTTTGAAAGACTATCTGTGTGAAGAGAGGTAATGTTTTACTCTTATACACATTAAAGATACACACTGCGTTTGCATGCTTTACTAAGTTTTAATATGATATGAATACTATTTATATATATGCATATTTTTATTGTACATGCATATATCTACATCCTTACTCTGGTCTATCTGTGAATGTGTATCTGAATATATAGGGTATCTACTCGCTGTGGCTGGCTGATGCAGGGAGGCCCTGTCAGTGTGGACTAAACGCTGCTGGAAGAATAACAGAGGAGCTGCTGGTTTAGCTGCACACTGGGACTTATCAAGACTGAGAAGGTGTATGTTGTTCACTGCAGTAGACGCTTAACAACCCACATCAAACTCTGTGAAACACACTTGCACAAACATAGATTGTCTGTCTGTGACTGTACCTCCCTGCTGTTTCATAGCCCTGTCAGGGCCATTCAGCCCTCAGACATGCACTTTATTTTAATCAGAGCTGGACAGGTCTGTGCTGAGCGCCGGGAGCTTCCCCTGCTTCAGGCCACATAGACTCTTCCACTTAATGATGTTTGAGTGGCAGGTAGTTGGGGTCTGTCCTCTCCAGACCGCTCACACTGAGGAAGCTAGTTGGTGCATCATCTTTAGCATCAAAGGTCTCTTTGCAGTAGATCAGTCAGTCTGGGGAACAGGAGGAATGTAGCTGCAGGACAAAGATAGCTCCACTTCCTCTGTCTACAAAAGTGCCTCCAGTGGCAGAGGGAGCTCAGAGGTGAGAGGAGTGAAACTGTGACAAAGTCAAATGAACTCAAACTCTGCTCGAGTTAGCCATCATTAGTAATGCCACTAAACTCTCACTTATCCACTGGAGCATTTCATTGCACTTAGCTTTTACTCTAATATCTCTGAAACCAGGCCATCGAGAAGTCTGATGATCAAATGAAAAACAAGTTTTTCTTTCCAGGAGGTAGAGAAAAACCAAACAGCAATCTGTGCATGCATTTGAATTTAATATGTTATTACTGATTGCAACCTTACATAGCAGCTTATGACCCTAATCACATCAGTGTGTGAATGTGGTGTGAGTGGGTGAAGTGCTTTGAGTGGTCAGAAGAGTAGAAAAGTGCTAAAGAAGCACAAGTCCATTTACTATTTACCCCGGACTTAAACATGAAGAGTCTGGAGGCTCTGACTGCAAAGGTCCAGTCACCTTTGCAACAAGGATCTAGGACTAAACAGCAAAACTAAATCCTCTCAGCTTAGTGAACATCTCGCAAATAAGTAATTAACAGATCTATGCCTATTGATTAAACGCATCAGAAAATACTAAATAGCAACTGTGACTTTTGTCGTTGATGGATTTGTTTTTGTAAATCATAAAATGGCATCACTGTTCATTTTAATTGGTCTCATAACCAGTGAAAAACTCATTGGGGCTTTAAAATCAACTCACAGA
This sequence comes from Notolabrus celidotus, assembly GCF_009762535.1. NCBI lineage: Eukaryota > Metazoa > Chordata > Actinopteri > Labriformes > Labridae > Notolabrus > Notolabrus celidotus. Next base: position 29,778,268 of record NC_048280.1, on the reverse strand, counting down.
GGAAGATATGGTTTAATCCACTTATCAATTAGTTAAGCACCCTGAATCTGGATGATCTGAATACGAGGGAACTTGTGAATTGAAAACAGTAAGGGACCAAGAAGTGGTCCTTGTGGGACACCAGATCTAAACTAACAACAGAATACCTTTTTATTATAACGTATTTCTATAACAACTAAAAAAGCTTTATTGTAACTGGTATTCATTTTACAATTATGGTGTCAATGACATGAATCATCATATCATAATGTTGTGGTAATGTAATGGTGTGTGAACACATGTACCCTCTCTTTTTGCAGGGCAAGATTAGACAAGATGTTACAGGAAGCTAAAAAACCTAAAAGCAGCTCTGAGGCTATGTTGAACAAAGTTTGTCTAGTTTCAATGATAAAAACTACAACATTATAGCCAGTACTAAAAAAAACCTTATGTATTTGAAGCCAGTGTTGTGTGTTTTCTGGCAAGGACAGTCTTAAATTCAGGCCATATCTCGTGAGGACAGATCACAGTATGTCCCGACAGGCTGCAAAAATCTTCACAATACAACATCTATGAGAGCTGCTCACAGGTTTTTCCCAAGTTTTTTAACTGCCCCAAATGACAGACTAGTAACTCTGACACTCCACATAACATGACATAGCCCTATTATTTCTCAGAATTCTGCCTTAAGGGGAAATCTCAGAGGGCCCTTAAACATTTCTGCCTGCTTGTGTAAGCCTGTGTGTTCCTACCATAACACAAGATGCCTTGGGCTTAATGTTTTGGAAAAAGAGAGAAAAAAATCTGTATGGAGCTGACCCCTGGTGCCTTTAGATCAAGTCCATTGATAATTAATACTCCTATCTGCCCCACACTCCATTTTTCCCCCTCTGGCAGTGCCTGTTCTCAGCTGTGGTCCTGGTGCTGTTCTAGGATAAGGATTCAGGTATGACAGAGGCCAGTGGTGTGTGATTGGCCCTCACAGAGCTGCTGATTAACAGCCATGAGAACAGAACAGAGCGCAGGGGCCCGGCCTCATGGGGCCATCGTGCACCACAGTCCTCACAGGGCAGACAGCAGTACCTGAGGGGAAAGTTACATATAGCTCTCAGCTGCTTCTCTGGGCCTGCTGCTATTGGGGACAGACAGTTACTGAGATCCATATGACTGTATTCCTTCTCCTGTGGGTGCTGTCTGTTTGATCTCCAGGCTTTGATCTTAAAGAGATTCTTCAGTGTCGTCCTTCAGACGTACCAAAGAAAAACAGAGATCCTTGAGGTCCTTAGATGTGACTGTGAACCCTAAAATAACCTCATGGCCCTGTGTGTATCCCCTTACAGTGAGATAGCACAGTGACTTTCAACAGTGACTGGCACTTCATACTAATGTCTCCTTCTTCTTTTATCCTGTCCCTCATTCCTGAGGCTGAACCATATTCCAAAGTATCCAAAGCTGTTTTGGTATTTCAGTTGTGTTTTATTGCTTCAGAGATAATTTGACAGCAATAACTGAGTGAGAGAATCAGATGTTTGTCTGATCAATGATGAAATGTGTTCCTGTTGACTTAACTCCCCTTCAGGAGTGTTTAATGATAAATCAGAGATATCTGTTTGATGGCTTACAGAAGGTTCCTGTCAAAGGTCCTGTTTGTGCAGACAGAAGATGTATCTGAATGGGATGATGCAATGTGTTTTTAAAACACCTCAGTGGATAACAAATGAATCTTTTATTCTCCCACACACAAAACTATGCTTTTATTACAGTGATCAGTGAGATGTTGTATTGAGCCTTGGCCCACTGGCAATTTTTTTTAGTACTTTGATTGTCATGTCGACACAAGAAAGTTGACTTATTTGCCTGTTTGTGACCCCTTCATGCAATAACAGTTGTTTTTTAACACCCAAATGTCTCTTTTTAAATCATTTTTTGGGGCCCTTTGCTTTTATCAATATGATTGCTGAAGATACTGGAAATGTATGGAGCAAATGCTTTCTATTTTCATATTAAATTCTGAACATACCAATATTTTTCCTGTCCCAGAGAATATTGTTGCTTGCACATCTTTCCTACTTTATTGCTCTGCGGCTGGAAACATAAATCCTATAATATTTCAGAGACAGTTTGCAGCGGTCCTAAGTACAAATAGAAAAGCATTCATCTTCAAACAGTGGATCGAATCACTGTTGTTTTGTACGAGCTATACATTTGATATGTTACTAAAACATACCAAAGTGCATGACACTATAGAAACACACACCGCACTGTCATGCTACATTTACATGGTACAGCAGAAACACATATCTGAGGAATCCAAGATCAGGCCATGGGAGGCTGGCACCCGTCTGCTCCTCAGGCCATTCTCAACAACACGCTCCAATAGGATGTCTGGAATAATATTATTTGGAGGGCTGCTCAGACAACCCAAAATATAATATGTAGTACAGAATAATACAGGGCCTCCAAACTGTGCTCACATAAATCTCTGTCTCCACACCAAGAATTACAAACCAAAACTAAATGGGGAGGTCTGCAGAAAGAAACACATTTGTCTTTGTGTGAGCTGCCAATAATGTCACTTCTGTTAAAAGGAAAAGTTGACAAGTACATTGGATTGAATTTTTCTTAGATGTCACATTGATTTTTTTAGGAGACCCATCAAATCTCTTAGTCATCATTGTGGCACTGTGACATTATTATAGCAGGGCTTGAACTGACAGCATGAAAAGTCATCTAAAGCTTCATTTGGAGATATATATTTTCGCCATATTAGTCGGAAAATAGGCACGTCAAGATGGATGTAAAGTCCTTTTGTATGTTCTCCTCTGATGCAGAGACTTCATGAGACACATGGGAGTGGCAGGTCTAGGAAAAAGACATCCCTGATCCACCCCCCTGATTACCCGTCCATCCTCACCTCTGCCATCCCTGCTATCAAGACCCCACTGATATTCTGACCATGTATCAGACCTTCAGTGTCACCCCGTCTAAATTACTTCCTCAGGTCAGGGGTCAATGTCCCATCACTCACTAAACCCGGGCTGATGAGTTAGTTAGGTCAAGGCCCCATGATGCTAAGGGGAATCCTAATGAGACGTTGATCTTCTGCTTTTTGTAGCTTTAATTATGTGAATTATCTCATCTCTGGATTGTATTTAGCTTCAGGATTAAGATCTCTGTAATCTCTTTGTTTTCTTGGGACTGAAGTGATCCAGTTGGAGTGTTTTTTTGCTTATGTGTTGAATCAGAACTTCTCTTCTTGTTTTTCAAATTTTTACTATCTCTGACAAAGATAATAAACAACTCTTCATCTATTTTTAGACCATTTTCAGTATGTCTTTTGTATTCTATTGAGGCACAGTTCTGTCTGTTTCTTGCAAAGCACTGAAACCTTTTCTCACTATTTCAGCCTTTGGTTTTTATTTTCCAAATCTGACTCAGCATCCGTTTTCTGTGCTCCTACTTCTCTCAGCTGCCCCGTCTCAATTTTTCTCACATGAATAATGTTTCATAGCCTGCTGGCTAGATTACGGCTGTGTTCGTCCACAATCTGAAAGGTGCTCGATGACATATTTGTGTCAGGAAGTAGCTTTGGTCATTGAATACTATTCAGAAACACAAAAGCACTGCAGAAGGCAATATTTACATCATCAATAACATTAAATGCTTCAACAATGTGTGCCCCGCTCTGCAGCATGTATCAACTAAACAATGCTACAACAACTCTAAATCCCAGGTTAATTTGTCCCCATAGAATGTGGCACGGCCTGGTGGGGTGGGAAGAAAGAACCAGCGATTGTGTTTTGTTTTTGCCTCCAGCTTCACAAACAGTGGCACTAACAAAGTATCCTTTCTGTGCCATTTCCTTCCACTCTGATTGGACTAATTGGGACCTGTTGACAGCGAATCCCATCCGAGCAGGAACAAGCCAATCACGTCCCGGCATCTGTCATCCCTGGCACACAGGGCTTCCACTCCCTTCATAAAGGCCTTTGTCTCTGTGACCTCACTGCCCTTTAGCATTTTTTAATATGGGAGGCCTGATTGAGTCTCCTAAAACAGGACGTGAAACACTTCAGAGAGCACAATGAGCTACAAAGTATAAAAACTGTACCCTTCAGATTTATGGCCGTTCTCATGCACATCAGTTACATTTTAATTTAGAAAATGTGTAGAAAATTTGAGTCTGTACAACTAAGAACTATGTACAGTTTAGACCAAACAACAAATACAATTCTTACATTTTCTAAAGTGACAAGTTTAAATCTTAGTTTGTGTAAAGATACTTTCATGTACAAATTATCAATTGCATGCGTGTTGCATTGCATTATTTTTAGATTTACTTTGAATACTTTTCTCTGTTTACATTTCTGTATCATATTTGTTTTTTTGTCTGGTCACTTCATTTTCTCAGGCATCATACCATTAAAGGACCAAAACAATTATTACTGAGCAATTGACATTAGATCAGGAACTACTTTAGGTGGACACATATCTCCATCTGTGTTTGCATTGTCAATATCTGATCAAGAAAGCATCAAGTGACTCGTCACAAAATAATCAGTGTTGGGCAAGTTCCTGAAAATGTGTAATCAGTTGCATTCACTGGTTCCTACTATGAAAAATTGATGGAATTACTAACTGAGTTGCTGCTTTCTAAAAGTAAACAATTACTTGATAAATGAACTTTAGCATTACTTATTTTTGCTCCAATACTCTTATTATAAATGATGCCTCTCCTCTCATTGTAATTTGCTGATTAGTTCTCTGAAAACAGCAGATTCAATATTTGGTATTAGAAGCATGTTGTCACCAACATACCTTACAATCAGTCTGCTCAGTCCTCCTTGGCTCACAGATTGTGGAGCTGGCAGTGATTTAAGATCAAGTCTTGGTTGTTTTGATGAAGTGGCTTCTCTGTGATCTGCTGAGCCATAGTGAGCTGTACCTGGGTTGCCAGTGTTTGCAGTGCCGGGCCCTCTGGCAGCTCGCCTAGTTAAAGCCCTTTGGTTGGTTAGGTGAGATTAGAATAACTCGTCTTTGGGGTGGACAAAGTTTTCCTTCCTGCACATAGATGACAACTCACCTCTCTATTGTTTTCCTTCACTTCAAGTAGGGAAAAATACTGCTGGTATTTCTAAGACAAAAAGCATGCCTGACTGATCATAAACCATTGTATTTAATGCAAGCAATATTCTATCTCCCAGGATGTTACTGCGCTGACATAAACATAACCTTGCTGCTGAGTCAGATATAGATGTTAAGTAGTTATCAGCTTTTTGACGTAAAGTAATGAGTCATTTAACATTGCTGTCATTTTAACAGTGTTGCTGAATTTGATAAGTTGCTACACATCTGGTTACCAAAAATAGTAGTGGAGTTACAGAAATTCATTACAAAGTAATGCTTTACGCTGACAATAATATAAGAAAGTCTAATAATGAAACTTTATCATATAGCTATTTGTAATCCAGTCAATTGTCCCAGATAATTTAAAAATGTTCTACACTGTAAGCAGGGAGTTAAATACCTGTTACTGTAAATTTGTGACTGCATACAAAAACGGTTTCCATGACTCCCTTCAGTATAACGTGTACATGTAGTCAACTTATCACAGACTTACAACACTGATCTCAGCGTTTTAACTAAAAATTAACTACTGAACACACTGAGGTAAAAGCAAAACTGCACCGGTTTTTAAAACATGAATGTGTACACCGTTTTTCATTTTCAGTAAAGTTTCCTAAGAGAGTTTTGCACCCAGCTAAACACAAATTAAGTTATCAGCTCTATGACTTTTCTGAGACTTATTTCATATGATGGCAGAATTTCCTGCTGCCCTTATGTTGTTTATTCTTTATTCCTTAAATATTGTTTCCCCAGAGAGAGGGATCAAAATTTGGGGAGTTTGTTGAAACAAAAACAGACATATTTAGTACATGGTTTTATTTCTTCTCTTGACTTTAAAAATGTTAAAAAATGACACAGCACAACAACACCTTTCCTCCAGTAGTCAGCCTGAGACAAACAACTTCAGAAGAAGTGCCAGGAGTGTCTGAAGAAGCCTCAGAGCTCTATCCAGAGTCTGGGAGAGAAACATGTCTGTCAGCACGGCTCTGAGCCTCTCATATCTTGGCCTGCACCTGTCTTTGGCGGTCCAGGAGTTAGTTGAACCCCCCTCACCAGACTCTGCACCATTCTCCGTCCGAAGCTAAGGGGATCCCCATTCATGAGGAATGATCGACAGGGCAGCAGCCAGAAGAAAAGGCAGCTGTGATGTGAGAGAGAAAGAAAGGAGTGTGTACCCATGTCCCCCTTTGTGCTTTTAACTACCTCCCCTCTTGTCTTCCACGGCCGTGTCCACACAATAGAGTCTTAACAGGAGCTGTCAGCAGAAACACTACTGTGACCACTGTGGGCACCGGGGTTAGCCGGGAGCACATTAGCTCTGTGTTTGTGTGGCACTGAAAGCCCGCTAGCTACAGTTAAAGCTAGTTTTGTAGTGTTTTCTAAAGGAGCCTGCGGCAGCTTTCAGCCTCATGTTTACCCACTGAACTCCAAAGAGGCAGAGCGTCTTTAAATGCTTGAAAACAAAGTTAGGTAAGGTGTCCAGCAGGGACTCCACTTTGCACCTGAGGTTTGATCAATATAGTCAAGTGATGACATGTGAATTTGCTCTGGCAGAAAAGAAATGGCGAGGCTGTGAATGGCGGTGCTGAGAGACGGCGGCAGGTGAATTGTTCCGACGGCGGATACAGTGTATCAACGTGCTGCTTTTAAGTGTGTGTTTATCTCTGCGCCGCCACACAGCCAGTGTTTCCTTACATTTCGCAGCTCTGTTTGACCAGCGACTGTGAAACCGATACTCATTGCCATCCCCATTGTGCTTTTGCTTTTGTGCAACAGCAATGTTTATGAGTTATTGCCCTGTACACACAGCCACGAGCCAGCTGCAGCCATTATTTGATGTTTGATACATGTAATTAAGCCACAAAGGCACTTAAGAGCTTTAAGCCATGGATACAAAAGAGGTGGAGTGCTTAGTGCTGTGATCAGATAAAGCTGAATAAGCTCAGATTTTAATTGTAACTTAACAATAATTGGACAGGTGTTGAAGCAGAAAAGAATTAGGAACACACACATGCAGGAAAAGGTCCTCAGAAACCACCTCTGTCTGCTTCACTGTGTGGAGCAGTGGGCTTTACATTTTGCACGTTGTCTTAAAAACATCTAAAAGTTTGTAGCGATTGAAATAAATATGGTTGCATGTCTTGTGCACATGTGAAAAACAAAATCATACAAACATACTACACAGTTTTAGCTTGTGTAACAGCTGACACATTAAATCATACACTGCTGTGGTGTGTTTGTAAGTCTGCAGAGTCACTATTTAATGCTTCCTGGCCATTAGATGGCAGTAATGCATAGCTAAGCCTCCTGATGTCCTTGAAAGGAAGCTGTTATTTGCTGCTTTCTTGGAAAGACAGCGACTGTGTTTGGCTGATCATTTGTGTGTTATTGCAGTGAGTCAGCTGAGCAAAAACATTCAAATCGGACTTTTGCAACCCCCCCCCCCCCCTTTTTTGATTCTGGAAAGAGCCAATCTGAGAATATGCTTTCACAAAAAGTAAGTAAGAGTTCCTTTGGACATTTTAATCTGTCTTGGTGTTATTAGTCATAATTACTTTAACATAAGACCTTGTGCTTAACATACACAATACAAACTCTATATGCACAAAGTTTGCAGCCACCGCCTTTTATTGTGAAGTCCAGAATGGGAATGAATAAAGGGATGGAAAAAAGTTCAGGCACTGTTACATAACATCATACCCTTGCATATGGGGGGAGCATGTTTTCTCTTTATCTTCACCTGTGACATGCAGACAAAGATAAAACAAAGCTATCCGAACACTTTTCCCGCTTTGTTGCAGGGTTTACTGTAAGCGTAGGATTGCATCTCAAATTCCAAAGGGACAAGCCACCAATAAACAAACATACGAGTCAACAGAAACACGTTTGACAGGGAGAATCAGTCACTGTGCTGGCGGACTGCTGTGGCCTTATTGTGGTCTGGCTTTTATCTGTGAGGCAGCACACAGACAACATCAGAGGGCCTTTGGTCTGCAGAGCACACAGCGATCAAACCAGCCTGAGCTGCAGACACAGCACAGCACTGTTTGTGTTACCTTGGCTTCCCATAGTTTCCTTTACAGTCAGCTTAGTCCATTTTATCGCTGCGAGGGATTAAGCTATATGCTACTGTTTGCTCAAGATTAGCATTATTTGTATATTCAAAAGAGTTTACAGTCATACTGCACACCCATTCTCCTCACAAGTAAATTCTATGGCCCCAAGGATCTTTCTTTTGTATTCAAACTCTTCTTGCTTGCGCCCCTGTGTCTTGCTTGAAAGAATGTAAAAGTTATGGTTTCAGCTGACTGTCACTTAAAGTATAAATAGGTCACTCCAGTATTTAATGTTCATGGACTGGAAACAAGATAAAAGAATATTGCATTACGCAACCATTAAAGATCAGAACATGCTATAAGTAGGCTACAGCATAAAGCATTAAAGTCATCTTTATTTCTTCTTTTCATATCTGCTCTAGTTATATTATTTTAGCATCAACAACAGAGGAAATAACCATGAATACTAAAGTGTTGAAGTCATAGAAAACTACCACCCAAATTGTTAGCTCCAACCAGAATTGCTTTCACTTTGAGTTTATGGCCTGTGACTGTATTTCCCATGCCTGTTTCAAACCTATGATTGTTTAAAAACATGGCATACTATGTGATAAAAGGCTAGTAAGCTAGCTGTTCAGCACTAAACTAGCAATAGTCAGAGATAGCATTCAGGGTAATACAGTCAAATAGAAAGTTGTGTCCAACAATAGTTGGTAAACACCAAAACAGAGCTACAATGTACCAGTAAGAAGCATTGCAAAAGATCTAAATTGATCCGTGTTTTATTCAGATCAAATCAAATGATCAAAATGTATTATTATGGTGTCAATAAATGTACTGGCAGTGATCTATGTGAGTAGAATGTCAGTAAGAAGACAGCAGTGTTATGGGGTGTTCACCCCAAACGCAAATAAAATCATTTGTTTGAATGAATTTCATATAAAGTCAACGTAAAGCCGAGAATAACCAACTTTTTGATGGGATCCCCATTCAATGCACGCAGGCTCAAACTGTTTTTTAACAACAGACTGGTTTGGCGTGGGAGCCCCGTGTCTTCGGCACCTGTGCACATGTGATTTTGCCGCACACATTGAGCAAGTCATTCAGTGCGATGGTTCGTGTCTGGTGTGAACGCCACACTACCGTAGTGCATGTAGGCGTCATGAAGATCCGCCGTACTAACATGAAGACAGTTCAGTCAGTATTTTAGAAGTATCAACTGGATGTTGTTTGTGGCAACAATCAGTAGCTTAAGCTAGTAAAGGCTGCAGCCTGTTTTACATTGTAGCTGTAAATTTAGCCAAACTATACAAACTTTATTACACAGAACTGTCCTTGTTTGTTGTTTAGTCAAACTCACACAACATGCACAGCAGGAGCAGCCAGCGTATAGAAACACACATCATATTTTTGTAGATTACAGTGAACTTGTTACTTGTGGAACATTTTAGTTGTGTGTCTTTTGATGGGTTTTTTTGTTTGGGGTAAAAGATCCTGGTGCTGAAATTGTGCACCCAAATTATTTTTAAAAGGACTTTCTTATCAAAAAGTCATATCAGTTTTTTTCTGACTGCTTGCATTGATCAAAGTGTATATGGTGGAAAAGTTGTTATAATTTTTTTTTTTTTTTTCGCTGATCAAAAAAGAAGATCCAATCCTCGTTTATGATCCAATCTGAACCTTGGAAGTTGGGATCTATTGTGCCCCTCAAGGTAAAAGGTAGAATAATATTCACAGGTTGAAATGCATCTCACTGAATAATATTGTCTGTGTTCATTGGATGTGTGAAAAAAGGTAATTTGATGCTAATGTGTTCACCATGTTAACTTTTAAAGGATCTTTGAAATGTCTTCATGTTATTCCTCTGCTAGCTTTCACTTTTTATTGAAGGGTCTGAATTTGTGCAGAATTTCTCAAACATCTATAAAAGATCAATCAAACTGTTGATCGGAAACAGTCTGTGTTAAATAAATGTAAATATATGGACTGCTGTTGAAAACATGAAATAAAGTCTCAAAAAGTATGTCATTAAAGAACTTACTTACTTTACCTTTGATGAACCTTGAGTCCTCTAAATCTGTATCCTAAAAATGTGTGTCAGACTAAACTCTATTCCGGTAATAAAACTGTGGGTACGTTAAATTTATCCGTGTATGTCAGCCTCTCTTCCTCAAGGGCAAACTGCTGCCTCAACCTGCCGGGCTGTTTATGGCTTCTCATCTTTTATTCTTAGCTATTTTGGGGGAAGTGATTATGCATACTTCATTAATGTACTCCTGCATTGTCAGTCCACAGAACTCAATAGGAATCAGGTATACTTTTGCTTTGGGCACCTTTATACTTGTAGGAAAGGTTTTAAAAGAGTGTTTGAAAAAAATATTTCAGGCACCAAGGTTTACTCAGGAAACATCATCAGCCAAGTTAAAGCTCAAGCTTTTAGATGTCAGATCAAATAATCCTTGCATAAAATGAAGGGGTTTAGAAGGGTTGCAAAAGGACACGGTTTCATACATACTTCTTTAGCAATCGTGCATATTAAACGGATGTTAAGAGGATAAGATCCGAGTATATTTCAGTCTATCTGTACCAATAATCCTGGAGTAAAAGTGACACCAGGTGACACGTTATCACATTTATGTCACACATTTTTCACTCAAGGGAATCAGGGACCAGACAGAGGAGTGGCAGACAGTATGTCAGATGGACAGACAGACGGATGGTCAGAGGGGGAGATGGGAGACGAGCAGCAGTGGCTGACATCCATCCAGCTCTGTTTGCTCCACATGCCACAGTTTCTCCCTCTCAGCCAAGTAGTGAAGCAGTACTCCTTTCTCTGCAGGCTGCACTTCTCCTCTACATGAACAGAGCTCTGAACCCAAACCCTTCGGCCAAGTGCAAGAGAGGTATTAGAGCTCATGTCAAAACAGCTTACAGCCAAACAGTGCGCTCTAAAAGGCCTGGGCCTATTCATGGAGTCATTCAAAGTGACAGCACCCTAAGCCCCCTGCTCTCTGACAGCCCTGTGCATTGGAGTGAGGAGGACTGGAGCTTGGCTTATGTTAGGGAACATAGTGTAGTTCTTTGTTAACATTGGCAGCTAACACCAGGGTCTTGAAACCAGGAGTTTTCCTTTAAGAGAGAAGCTCTGCACATGCTGCTGGTTTGGGTTTACATGCATGAGGTAGGCCAAGCTTTGGTTGAGGTCTAAATCTGGTTAAACTGTTTACTTGAGTGCAGCTGAGTTGAGTCTCCTTGTTGTCTTGGAGAAACCGGTCACTAGCCACATCCTCCAGCACGCCTCAGCGGATTAATTCTAACAAAAGGGAATAAATAAGCATCGTGGTCATGTGTGCAGGATTGTTGTTTGCCACCATGTCGTTTGTTGACTTCCAGTTGTTGGCAAAAGCCTTTGAGACAGAACAGAAAAACCTGACAGGGCGAGATGCCTCCCTGCCATGAAGCTTTTTAGCATCGGGGTAAACCTTAATCACAGTTGTCATGAGCAGAGCATGTGACTGACCTGGTTAGCCGGGTTATGATGCGCACAAATACTGGCTTCAGTTCAAAAAGTATCTGTGTGTATTCATAGACACTGCTGGCAGCTCTCTATTGTCAGAACATCATTTCTGCAGAACTGCATCGGCACGCGTAGACACATGAAAGACAAGTTTACGGGTAGGATGTGCGTTGAGTTCATGTTTGATGGCTTTCATGCCTCTATTATCCCTTTACTTCTACAAGAAACACCCATAACTATTTTTTTTACAGCTATGTAGCTCAGACATGCTTTGAAAACTGTCATTCCAGATGATTTAAAGCATTTGTTTGGTGTTAGAGGCTTCAGGTGTGACATTTTAGGAATCAAAATGGTTTACAGGTATACTAAGGAGAAGGAGATATGTACTTCCACGAATGACTTAATTAAGAGAAAAAGGATAATACACAACATCTCCAAAGATAACCGACCCTACATTTCCCATAATCCAACTCAGTTGCAAGTTCTGGCCATATGTTTTAACATAAAAAGCCCAAACAAGAATACGCCTCACTAACATCTTGAGACTTATCTTTATTCCATCAAACCAGAGTCCATTGGTCTTTATGTTGACACCTGGTGGGTTGATTCATTTTAATCCATTAATCCACTTCAAAATCAACCTTTAAAGCCACTGTGAGGAGTTTTTCCCCATAGGAAACAGATTGAGATGCATACTGATGCCTCTTTATGACCCAGAAAAGTAAACAAGACCATCAGCAACAAGATTAATAAATTCAATAGTCTACATTTGAATAACTGAAACTTCTGAGAGATGTCTAGGTGTTGGACTAGGTGACTGACAGCACGCTGAAGAAACAGCCTTTTTATGACCTTTCCAACTGCAAATATTTACAGGTAGTGACATATTTGACATTCAAAAGAGAGCAGGGAAGAGTTTTTGTCATAAAACACTACCTTAGGATATTTTGGATAAAAATGAACAAAGCTTTTAAGTGTACACCTTTACCCACAGGGGGCGCCATAATTGTCACAAACCAAAAGCTCCGCACAGCAGCTTTAAATCTTGTCATAAACAATGCAATCACAATATTTGAACTGGGATTAAATTCACTTCAAAGATGAAGAGTAAATTATCAGATACCATATTGTTATTCATTGACTGACTGTATTAACATGTAATTGATTGATTTGCTTGTATTAACTTGTATTAAATTAACTGTAAGTGAAAGAGGACGACATAAATCAGAAACAGAGAACCCTTATCTGTATTTTCACTTAGGTTCATAAATATTCTCAGCATGTCTTCTGTTTGTCAGCTTCTCATGCCTTTGACCCTTGACCCGTTTGTCTACTTGTAATGTTGCTAAACAAGGTGTTGAAGCAGCGTCTGCGACTCACTCTGCATGAATGAAACAGGGCACAAAGGCACCTGACAAGTAAGTTTCAGTGTGACATTACTGGTATGTAGGAAAGGCAGAAAGGATCCTATATCACTCTCCTCTGAGCCAGAGATGGACTGTCATGGCAGGCTAAATAAACAGTAGTTTAATCTGTCTTCTTACTGCGAGCTGACAAAAGCAGTCATGGATGAAATCGAGGCTTTTGGCAGGTTACCTTTCAAGATAAAAGCACAGATAGAGAGAACCTGAGGAGGAAGCTCTGAAATTGGAAACTCCTGTCAGACAAATAGGAACAAATGAGGAGATTCAGGGACTTACTCATGTTGCTGTTGTTTTGAAGACGTTCAAAGGTGTATGAATGTTGAACTGCATGAGGTAATGATGACTTCTATTTTTTTAGAATTTATTTTTTAAGTCCCATTTTCAAAAACATAAATAACAACAATAATCTGTATAATTATCACAATAATCATCATGTTAATTGTTTCATATTATAGTTATTTAACCTGTAAATTTGTCATTCATGAGCTTATGATTTATTACAAGTCAAAACCGAGCTTTAGCTACTACAAACCTCCCTGTGACACAGCTCAGGTGGGTCCATGCCACACAGCAAGTCTACATTTACAGCAGGAAATGTTGGTCAGATAGTATCTGTGTAAGGCTTTTGACACTATCCTATGCAGAGTGGGCGCTGCAGCAGGTGTCAGGGGAGCTGCACAGGGCGACCAGGCCAGCAGCAGGCCTGTCTTATCAGACAAGGCCTTGTGCTGTCAGCACAGGCAGTGTTGAGTCTGCTGCAGAGCACTGACATCGTCCAGACGCACAAAACCAAGAACCAAGGAGCTGGTAGACGCCTCCAAACCATATTTTTGTTATGAAACGCTCTCCTGTATGCCAAGCTTCCTGAGTGCACTGAACATTTTAAAAGTCACTTTTTAAATGCAGACACAGAGACAAACATAGACAACATTTTGAGGGAGTGTAGACAGATTACTTTACTTTCATTAATATTTCCTTGATTTAAATACAATTTTATGTCTACCCTGAGGATTTATCAAATATTGTAACCATAGAAATTAGGATGTATAAAACTGTACAAAGACACTGTGCTCCAAATGCATTCCTCATATTTCCTACCTACTGTATATTCAGTTTTACACTGGACACCAGTAATTGAATTTATACATGAATTGATCCATTCAAAGAAAACATTAAGATTTCACACAGATTTATGAAGCACAGCTGAATGTGCGGTGTACCCTTTGCTGAAGTCATCACTCTAGATTCATTTTTATATACTTTGTGTTTATTTGTATTTTTATCAAACAATACATAATATGGGAAACAGAAGACAGAGGATAGAGCACAGACAGACAAAAGGAAAAAAACAAAAAAAACAATACCAGAACAGAATATTGGGCCAATAAGTATCATTTTTACATCAAGGAAAAGGTGTAGTAAGGGTTTGAGTCATTCTAATCTGTTTCCATTCATTTTGTGAATTTAGTTTATCAGTTTGTGTTGTTATAATCAGGGGATAGTTTCTTATTTATGATTACACAGGGAGTGTTTTAAGTGTGGTACAGTTAAATGTATAACAGAGGTCATAAATCTATTTGTCAATATTCTTAGTGTTTACTTATGGGGACTGTTCCACGAAAAAACAAAAAAACAAAACATATTTACAAATATTTTGCTCTCATACGCAGATATATCCATATACATCTGTATATACATTCACACATATATACACACGTGTTCTTACATGACACAGATACACTCCCCATCATAAATACAGTATATTGTCATGAGTTACACATCGTTACGTTGAGGAGCCACTGTAATGAAATGTATGGTCCATTTCTTTCAGTAATTTTTAAATCTGTCCCTACAGAGTTTAAGGGAGAACGTTAGCCTTCCCATGTCATATATATCTCTTTAACGATTCCAGTCCATTCCCCTTTTGTTAGGGGCTCATCACACTAGATTAAATCAACCATTTGCAGGCTACAGTAATTTACCAGGAATTATAAAGAAATTACAGAAACTAAAGGAGGGTAAAAACTAAAAAGATTAATAAAGACAATATTTGCAGCCTCCAAATTGTTGTTTTTTTTTGTTTTTTTTTTTGAGTTTCAGTTCAGAAAAGTGAACATAATAACATGTTAAATTGTATCAGTGTCCCAGAGGCCACAGTTTCCAACACATGAGAGTGATCATGTAAACATATATTGAAAATTATATTGAGATGACATCCAGTCAGTTGCTGTAATTTGCTCCAACACAAAAAAATAAAAGCAGCATCAGGTTATTGCAGCTCAAGCTTTTGAAGACACATCCTTCTCTTGATCAGTTCTGTCAGATCATCACACAGAACAAGAGACACCAACAATTTTTCTTCATGAAAAAAGATAGACTTCGAATTACTCATGACAAAAACTATTTGAAATATAAAGTCAAAAGCCTTTACAGACAAAAAATGAAAACACATGTTCAAAATGGAACATTATTACCCTGCTGTTTTTCATGCTTGATTCTGACTGGTCAAAGCCCTATTACAACTGTGTTTTAATTTCCACAGCAGGGTCAACGCTAACACTCTCATCAATAACAAATCAAATTAATCAAAGCCTCAACTCAGATCAGTTTGGCACATTTCAAATCCGCTTGTTGACACTGATTGAAAGGTGTCTGTTTCTCTTTGCAGTCCAAATATGCAGACAACGTGGAGAATTTTTAATATTACATTTGATTTATTTAGAGAAAACAACACTTTTGATTTGTTAATTCCTGACTAATCACTGGGAAAAAAAAAAAAGAAAAAGAGAAGGAGAGAGAAGGAATACACTGGCAGAGGACCATGGTACTCTGTTCAACTTAAAAATGCCAATGGGTTTTTTAATGTTTAGACTAAATTGTGAATGAAAATGTTAAGTTTAATGTTAATTTGTCCGATTTTAATTGGCCACAATAATACATCATTGCTATGGAAGCACTACCAAAGATGGTAGTACTAGTAAAATCAATGTTTTTTGTCATTTTGTTTACATTTTTAGTTGGTGGTCAAGTAATAAGTCCTATAATGTACAGTGAGCGTTTACTATAGTGGCCCTTCAGGGTAAGCAGGTCCCTCAGCTGCACTGCTCCTGCTCAGCCTGTTGGAATCCCAACTCACAATAATGACTCACTTTGCATTATCTCTATAGAGGTAAAAAGACATGCACTCGTCTTCATGTTAGTACAATCACAAGCTTGATAAGCTGTTTATTACATTCACAAGTTAACATGCACATTTAAGCATGAACACACAGCAGACTGGAATTCGAACCTCATTATTATCACTTCTTATAATTATTTGTTTGTGTTGAGCAACGTACCAACAAGCAGCAGTATTTGGCTCCTTCCCAGTGATAAGATACACTGTCATTTGGAGTCTAAGCGGAAGGGAAAAGGATGTTACGAGGCAAATTCCTCCTCTGAGGATGAGTGAAAACACCTAAAAGCCACCCTGCACAGTACACAACAACATGTGTGTCATCCATCTGGTATACATGCTCACTGTAATCAGCACGAGAGCATACACTGTGTTTGCAGAGCTTAACCTCTTATTTGGAAAGCTATCAGAGGAAGTGCTTTTTACCCGAGTATCTGAGGGATCCTCTGCCTGCTGCCTGCTTCAACTGATGCTACCTGGGTAAACCAGATGGCCCCGGGCTCTCACAGCGGCAGCAGCCACAGTGGATGAGTGCAGATTAGTGCTGCAGTGTCTGAAGATAGCTCAGACCAGGAGGAGGCAAAATATATCAAATGAGTGAATACACAGCAAGTGAGAAAAAACATGAAATCAATTCATGTTGGATAACTTTGGTGATTTATTTATTTAAATAAGGTAACTTGATTAATAATGTTTATCTGGGACCATTTTTAATGAAGCGCCAGCCAAAAGGTCTACCATAGTTAAGATTTGGAATTCCTTAAACCCCCTCCAGACCCTTCTCAATATCTGTCACTGGCTAACTTGCAGTGTCTCAACCTTAAAATTAGAGGTGGATGCATTCTCCAGGTAATGACCCAAGGGTTAATCTTGGATTCAAGTTACACTAAAGTCCTCAAAGTCTACTTCAAAATGTTGTTTGTGTTTTTGTGTTGGTAGAGAAATTTCCTTCAGGGGAAATATCACTGTATTTATTGGCAGTTCATTAAAACAGAGCAAAACTTGTATAGATTTGCTCTTGAATGGCACATTTCACTTTAAAAAAAGAAACGCCCAGAGGTCTCTATAACAAGTTAATAATTCTATAATTTTTTTGTCAAACAAAATTTAAAAATCATTAACATAGTTCAAGTTTGAGCTGCACCTACAGGCTCAGTATCCGGGTGCAGCTGATCAGACTGATGTCAGCGGGCAGCCACATCACAAACAGTGTTATCTTTAAACATTAACAGAAAGCAACTCTGAATTTCACAGAGGAAGCACTTTGAAGACATGGAGCAGACAACTCTGGTGAAGCAGTGCAGCATTTATGAGAATAATAGATCTTTAAAAAATATTGTAAATTTGTGTTATTTGATTCCAAGATAAACACACTGGTAAGAACTTTTTGAGAGTGCTAATGTGGATTAAAAATCTAATGTGGGGGCACTGGTGGCCTAGCGGTCTAAGCGCCCCACATACAGAGGCTACAGTCCTCGTCACAGGGGTTGCCGGTTGGATTCCCGGCTGGTCGACCGTTTCCAGTATGTCTTCCCTTGCTCTCTACTCCCCACATTGCCTGTCTGTCTTCAGCTGTCCTATCAAATAGAGGCAAAAAGACCAAAAAATATAAAAAATAAAAAAAATCTGATATGAAATGCAAAATAATGGAATTTAAAACGTCGATTAAAATTTTGTTTAATCAGGCGTAGGATTGCCTTATTGTTAAGTTGTGCACCCGTATAGCAGACATGTCATTACCTCTGCTTTCTCCCAGTGTCCAGCTCTATCCATTGTCCTGTCCTCTCCAAATAGAAAGGTGTAAAAGCCCCCAAAATATAACTTAAAATAAAAAAATGCAATTAATCACAATTTAAAAAAATAACAATTGTTTGGCAGCTCTGTTTGAAATGACACTTTTGTGCACACATCTTACGTAGGCTGGGAAATAACTTTGAAGAAATATGTTCAATAATTATTTCCATCCTTCTGTTATCTTTTTGATCAAATCATCAGATAAATGTGTGTTATCTGCTGAGAGAAAGGGGTAACTATTTAATCCTGTTGAAAACATAATGAATAAATGTTCTTGCCTTATGTCACCATGTTTTCAATAAGATTTCATTAAGAAAGTTAGTGTTCACTGAGTATGAACTTCTTCACAGACATGGCATGTCCTATGATCATTATATGCTGAGTAAGTGATTTGGATCGACCCCAAAACTAATGAGACCCCTAAACCTCAGCCCAGTCAGTGGGCCCCTGCTGGTATGCCAGGGTCGAGTCCCTGGAGGCAAAGTCTGTGTCATTGTTCACCAGCTCTGACAAATCAGGACAGGTGGAGACATTTCTCTGTCTTTGCCCCCCTTTCCTGCTGCCCCGCCTCTTCACCGTCCTGAAACCAGATCTGGGAAGTCGAGTCATGCGCCACAATTCTTCATAACTCAATACTACTGTTGCTTGAAGCCTTGTTGCCTGGCAACCAAATGTTTTGCAACTTTGCTTTTATTTTAGCCTTTTTCTGTCTGCCCCCAGCACACCCACACGCCCCTCCTGCAAACTCACACACACACGAACACTCAAGTATCTGAGGAATTGCATCACTGAAATGCATTCAGCATCTCCCATGGATCATCACGAGGCCCATAATACCTCCCATGCTCTCTCTCTGTCTTTTACCCCCCATCTGCAGAGATTATCATGGATTAAAAACATTTTTTTTTTGTATCTTTTACACTTTTCACTTTTCACCTCAAGCCATTGTCGGACCAGCCTCACTTGCTGACTGACAGCTCAGAGAGCTGCGGCTAACCGATGAGAGTGATGGATCAGAGTGGTTCAGTAATAAACACAGAATCTGTGCGATAAAAGAGCAATTCCTCAGTCTGCAACTTGGCAGCAGTAAGATAAGTTGAGAGGAGATGAGATGAGAGGATATGAGCGCTGAAAAAGCCCCCCAGCCTTTGAATAGTCTGAACCGCCTCACAGACGGCGCTTCAAACGCAGCGGGCCCGCTCTTGTGATAAAGACAAATACCTGGGCTAGACCGAGGTATTACAAATTCTATCCATCATGCCTTTGGAGAAGCAGCTACGGGGAGGTGTGTTGATAGCTACCCTTCTGAGAGGAAATCGGGAGAGCTGAGAAAACCTGAAATTCAATTCCAAAAAACAAACCACAACAGCTCCTGTTTACTCAGCGGCAAACGCAGGTGGAGAGCTCTGAAGAGGACATGGCTCCTTTTTCTTCTCCAGCCTTTTATTTCCCCCTTTCAACATAACAGAAATGCTACACACTGCTGCACACACTCACAGTCACACCAGCCAGTGTCAATGAAAACACTCACAACTATGTATGTGTTGGACTGTGGAGGAAGAAATATGGACATGAGGGTGAAAATTGAATGGATGAATGTTGCATGTGGTGTCAAAGTGCTTTCAGTGTTTTGAGATTAAGAAAAAAAGCACTACAAGTCTAGCTCATTTACCTTTCATTTCCTAGACTGTGTATTTGTGTTGACAACAGGCAGTCTTACAGACAAGGGAATAGATTTGCTTGTATTGCAAAACAAAACAAATCTCTGTTTGTATTAAGCAAATGACTTGGTTTGTTTACTTGGATTATCCTTATGATCACACACAGGAGAACATGTATGTTTTACATGAGACAATTATTTAACTTGTTTTTGTAACACTGTGGATTTCAACCCTGAGATTACAGGCTTAATATGTTTTTTTAAAGAAGCATATACATATTAAATAATCTCAGATTAAAAGAAACAAACAGGTTATAAGTGTGGCTTTTACAGGATATTTTACACAAACAGTGAGTATCTCAACTTTCACTATTCTAAAACTGCATATAGTTCATATAACACTTTTTCAGTCTGAAGGCGATGTGACAACTCTTACCACTCAAGTCCAAAGACAACTCACCACATGGATCTGTCATGATGTCACCTGCACATCATTTATCGCTGTTAGATCTTAAAGGTTTATATAAGCTGTGGTAGTATAACGTTCTGTCCAGGGAGGTACAGAATGATTGACTGTTATAACAAATATCGCTTTTTTCCAATGTATTTCAAGGAACAGAAAAGTCTTAAATTCAGGTCAATATGATGATTAACTTTACATTTGTACCCAATTTCACATTAACATGTTTTCTACATATGTGACTTGTTTATAAAAGGTTTACCTGGTTGATAACAAAATGACTACAAAGTTTGTCTGATGAAGACCCCCTGACTTTGACCTCTCCTGTATGTTTGGCTCGTGAGATGCCAGAGTGTTGAGTGTTGTGGATACACAATGATTTGTGAGTGAGCCTTATTCTGAATTTGTTTTAACAAAGTTCTCAGGACAGGTCTAAGTAAGAGATAGTGTGGTGAGTGGGTTTTCTGAGTGGACTGAAACCCTGACAGGCTGAGCAGGACAGGGATTTCATCTGAAGGAGTTCCCCCACTTTGAATTTTTCCTATTTTTCCTCCAATGAAAAAAAAAGTCCATTGCACTCACAGCTTGAGCTGCATCCATTGTAGCATTTACCTATTTACCCCTCTTAAAATTAGGAAAACTAGCCATTGGTACTCACATTCAACTTAACATTTCTAATGATGGAGAAAAACTAGGTGAGCACAGTACCTGACATTTTCTACATCATCACTGTCAGTCTTTGACATGTTCTTTTTCCGTTTATCTCTTCTTAATCATCGCCCATCCCATGCTCTGTCAAGTGTTAATTTCACACTATCTTCAGTTTAGAGATTTCTCTGTCATAGTTTTTCTATCTTTAACTTCTCCGTCTCTTCCTTAACTTGCCTTTTTGTCTCTCTTTTTGTGCCATAATCAAACAAACAAATGCCAAATGTCCTCCTTTCTACTCATAAAATTACAGTGAGTCCCCCAGAGTCAGTGATTAGAGCCTTAGCTCCAGGAACGGTCTGTTCTTCTTCACAGTAGCATTCTGTTCTTGTAAAATAACAGATCATCACTTTGAAATGTGTAATGACTAATCAGAGTCTAGAGCTAAACACAGCTTTGTAATTGGTCGGGATTATGAACCTGATCTTACCACAGAGAAAATCCCAAATAAAGGCTAAACTTGGGGGGGTGGCAGTTTTGTGAGTCATGTTTTGTCCTTCACCAAGAACTATCATCATTGACATTTCCTAGATTAAATTAAATACTGTGTAAAGGCATGACAGATATTACGTTTAAAAGCCAAGAATTCCCAATTAAACAAAGGAAAATCTGCTGTTTTGAAAATTTTAAACACACATAACTATAATTTGTTAGCAAAATATTTGGCTAAAGGTTCTGACTTTAACACTGAATACAGAGAGAAAATCTGCCTCTAAAAAGACAGTGTGGGTGAGATGGTTTTAACATCTTCTACAATAAAAGGGCTAAGGGTAAAGAAACACGAACAACACACACAGGAGGGGGATTATTCTCCATTCTCAAAAAGCTACACCTCTCTAAAACCATACAAGTTTTAATCCCTTTGGAATCTGTCCTGATTCATTCATAAAACATCTTCAAATGTTTACAAGAGCTGGCTTCATCAAGCACTGCTAACTACATCTGTATTTCTAGCAGCATCAGCTGTACAGTATATGGCTGCATGGTGCTGTTTTCCGATTTTGGCTGTTGTGAATCACAATGGGTAACTCTGGGCAACTCTCCATATACATGTCGAATCCTCCCAGAACGTGAGCAGTCGTTCTCAGTCTACAGTGAACTAGGCTCACGTTCCTGTTCATGAATGTGCTCATATAGTGCACCATGTTTTGCTTGTACAGTATGCATTAAAGGATTACAGTTTGTGGGCTATAACCTCACTGTAGACCACAGTGTGCCTGCTTGGAGCCTTGGATGTTAGCGGAGGGGGTCAGTGCCTCAGACTTTAGAGGAGGGGGTCTGTGTGTGGATGAAGGGGTATCAGGCTGGAGCGATGGAGGGATGTTGTTGTGGAGGGAGGATGAGGTCAGAGGGAAACAGATCCATCCATTAGGGGCTATAATGAGAGGGAGCAGCTGCCTGCTGCTGGGTCAGACAGCACACAGATGTGAGGGAGCCTCAGGGTCCGACAGAGCCTCAGGGTCTGCTGGACCCCCTTTGCCATGATCTCATTCTAAGAGTCACGGCTCTCACTAGCGGCACCAACCCTGGCACTGCCAGGCCTCCACTGGCTGAAGATCTCTGTACCACCAGCTCACCTGAGAGACTCCTGTCTGCAGCACATTCTGGGCTCATTTGTTCCTGTGGTGCTTGGCTAAACTCTGGTCGACCTGGAGGGTCACAGAGAGCCAAAGACTGATGTCAGCACCACCTCCACGACCCAGCGCTGACTGCTGAATCAAATATTCTCATGGGTGGTTGATTTTTTTCAGCTTCAGTAGAGTTAAATGAGGTGTAGAGTACATTAAACCCTTCATGTATTTTTCTTTCATGTGAAGAGGTCAAAAGAAGTGCCAGTTGGTGTCATGCTGTCATTTTTACTTCTGGACTCTGTGTCCTAAAGAAAAAAACCTGCTGCTGGCAGCCAAAGGTCAGATCTGCAAAAAAGGCTTTAAATCAGTTTGTTACTGCTGAACTAAATTCACCTTGTCGCATGCTTCGTTTTTAAACAGAGATGTGGATGATATTGAATATATTTTACCCCATGTACTCTTGGTTTTTGGGCGTTCAACAGCGTGCTTTAAAAATACAAACAGATCTTTTAAGTGAACATCGTGGGGATTAAAAAAAAAGAAATGATTGCATCTTTATAACACTCATCTTCATTCTGAGTCTTGGAACCAGGTCATAGTGTGGGAATCATAGAAGAAAGAGTCCTCATTTCTCATAACAGACCATATTCCCTGGCAGCCATCATCTAGTGATGTCATGCTCAGGGTGGGAAGCTCAGATATTGTTATCATGTCTTGCTGCTGTGGATGAAAGTCATATAACCCTGGATAATCTGAGGTCATTTCACTGCTCCCTGATTGGTGAGCACCTACAAAGACAATGACTACTAAAAAATCAAGAGTTGGGCCAGTATTTGAGTTTTGAATTATGTATTTTTTAGCTTGTCCTAATCTCACCTTTGTCATGGACAATGAGGTCATAGACAAACATTTATCGACATCATTTTCAAACATTCAAACAAACTAACACTGGTACAAAACATACACAAAACTGTAATATAAAAGTGTTAAAGCCACTCACACTCCCGCTCCAGAGCTCACACCAACCCTTCACTGGCTCCCCATACAGCATTGGATCCACTTCAAGATTCTGCTTATCACCCACAAAGCCCTCAATAACGTTGCCCCCTTATACCTGATCGAACTCCCCAAACGCCACTCCCAATCTCATCGCCTCAGATCTTCAAATGCCAACCTCTTGTCCCCAATCACCAAAACCAAGCATCGCACCTTGGGGGCAGAGCCTTTGCCATCACTGCGCCAACTCTCTGGAACTCTCTCCCCCATCTGCAACTCTGACTCTCTTCACTCATTTAAAAATCAACTCAAAGCAACACGTGACCTCTACTCCCTCCACACCTCTGATCTGTCCTTCTGCGTCCTATATACCTGTATCTGTTTTGCACATCATGTAAAGCATCTTTGAGTAATTACAAAAGCGCTATTTAAGTCTTATCAAATATTATTATTACTATAACTGAATTGTAAAACTGTATGAACTGTACTGGAAGTTGTGTATAATTATTGTTGTGTCTTTTTATTGTATATGAGCACCATCAACGGCTTGATGTTAATGATTTATGAAGAAGCACACAAATACTTAACATCAATTTTAACACTAATTTCTATATGATAAATAAGGACACATTTATGACTCTCACAAACATCTGTTATACCAACAGGGGTGTGAAAGAGTTGTAGATGATGACACATCTTCATGCACGCACATGTACATTTCTGAACAACATCCTGATTTATACCTGTCAGATTCCTCACTGCTGCTATACACTCAGGTGATGACACTCACTTCACACACACACATGGAGACGAACACATCCCGAGTAGAAATGGTGATATCTTGAAGGTGTTGACACATGCCACCATTTCCGATGACTGCGCGGCTGACAGCCGGTGGTTGGCTGAGTGTTGTTACAGGCCTCTGCAGTGTCTCTCTCTCTCTCAGATGACATCCAGCTTAGTCACTCAAGTGCTCCTGCTTTGTAACCCATGTTCACTTGTAGCTGCAGCTTTCTCCAAACAAAACTGGGAGCAGGTCTTAGAGGACTTTTTCACGACCTTATCTCACTGGCATGGATGAAGAGGTAGGCGTAAATCCCTCTCTGTGTTCTGTCTTTGTTTAAATATCTCTTCTTTTATCCAGGTGAATAAAGCAGACATTTTTGTACAATCTATGTTTAAATTTTTCATTCATTGAAACATTTGACGTCTGGTGCGTTTCAGAAGGAGTTTTAAACAATGTAGTTCAGGCCCTTCATTGCAGATGTCTGAAGAACCATTTTTTCAAGGCTTACATTTTGTTTTCACAGTAATTAATATTAACTGCTATCACTAGCTGAAGCTTCATGTCTTCTATTACAAACTGAGATTTGCATGAAGCATGATGTCTCCATTGAGCTCTGAAACTCATTCTTACAGAGAGATTAACTATAAAGTTGGGTTTTTCTAGCTTAGTCACAGTCTACTATGGATGTAAAAGCTTATGATCCTCTGGCTCTAATGTAATGATAAATACCCAGGTATGTTGTTACAGTGGGTGTTGGATATATAGTTGCATGGCAACATTACAATTCAGAGCGACACAAGCGAGAAACACAAGCTGATCTAAAAAGAAACCCAGAGAGCTGTGTTTGGGTCACTGAATACCTCTGTGTTTACACTGAGCCTAGAGTGGGATTGACGCTTCGATCCCCGCCTCCTCCTGGGAGTTTTTCCACCGTGACATGTGCAATGGGGAAACTTAAGCCTCAGCAGATCTCCCAAACAGGAATTTTCACTTCTTCTCTTTATAATCCCATAACCCCCACTGCCTTAAAACCACTGTGTGCATGTGTGTGAGTGTGTATGAGTGTGTGACAGGTCTAAATCTTCTCCAAACAGCAAATCAGTACAGCCTACTGCTCAGCATAAGCACTAAACAATGAAGAGCAGGCAGCCAGCCAATCAGCATGAGGCTGAGCAATGATGGGACTTGCTGTTGTATGACTACTCAGGTGAATCACACAAAGACCGCTGAATATTTACTGAATAGCGATGGAAAGCACCTCCACTGCTGCTCTTGGCTGGCATGTATGAAATGCTTACACAAAGTAAACACTTTGCAGATGCCACATTTTAATGTGAAAACTTTATTATAGTCTTCCTAAAAAGGGCCCACACACAGGGATCATTCATCTGGGATCATTACAGTCAGTCTATGCTAACAGAGCGGGCATGCTAAAACAAAGTACTGCAAAAGTGAACATTTATACGAGCAAGTTTTATGTCAAACTCATCATTTCAAAGATCCAACAAAATCAAGCTGCTATGGACCAGAAGCACATAAAGTCATCTTTTTGTCTCATTTACTCTTCCCAAAAAAACCTCCCTTAAACAGCCAACAATTGCACTTTTTTTGAGTGCATGTTGGTTTGCACTACATCTCCACTATACTTGTTTATTTGCAGAGAACATAAGTAGTAACACTGCACTGTAATCAAACTGAGAGGAGTAACATTTTCTGCACACAGCCATAAATCTCAGGTCAGGGACCTGGAAAAGAAAACTGTGATTTGGCAGCAGTGCAAGCAAATCCATCCTGCACATCTGCCAGAACTGGCAAAAGCTATCACACCAGCTAAAATGTACATCACAAACACACACTAAGACCACAGAGGATGCCAAAGGTAAGGTCAGCTTTCTCTTCAGAAAAACATTACAAGCAACGGAAAAAAGCAGCTTAATAATGTGTCTCAGTCTGTGAAGCAGGTTGGATTAAGCTGTTACTGTCTCTATATTTATTTCCCTTCAGGTCAACACTGAACAGCAGGCGTTACGCTGAAAGACAGCCGACAGATCAGGCTGTAAGATGGCGGAGAGGAAATGAGGTGGAAAACAGGCTGTTTACTTCACACACACACAAACACTTACACATTTTTACTAGCTAACTACCACGACCTTCTCCCATCATCAGCAAGCCTGTATACCTCAGAATTACAAGAACATAAGAGAGGGCTTTCTATTACAGTCTTTCCAGCAATACACTGTTTAAATCCAATGACTACATTGGACTTTAAAACATGTCACCCACCTGTTCCAGGAAGTGGAGATTACACAGCAGGCTGAGAAAATAGGTACGTTGAAGTTTCAGTGGAAAAGCTGCTGACAGGAGACCCTCTGAACTTAATGTCATGTTGTTAAAGTGCAACACACAGTTTTTGAAAACACTGTTATTGTGAATTCAAACGCCATAAACTGTCACATTAATCATAAAGATGATTTGTACTTATTTAGGAACTACAACAGTTTTACACATCCTCAAACACATGTGTTAAGAGGTCTTAGGGAGTTCTGAAACAACAAAAGGCAATCAGTGTTCCTGGCTATATTTGCAACAGCTTTAATTTATAGTGGGTAGAGTCAAGTCAACTTTTCATAGCAGATTAAAACAACCAAGGTTGACCAAAGTGCATTCAAAAGAGCATAATTTACAAGGTTAGCTGTTCCACAGGTTAGGGGAAGCTTTTGTAAAGGCTCAGTCATCCTGGAGCAGCTCATTGGTTGTCCTCAGTGCTCCATCTGGAGTATTAATATAGAGAAGTTCAGCTGTAAACTACTGTCAATTAACGGTGACAAATTTGCAGCCGTGGTTTCAGTATTTTTCTGTTCATTTTACATCCAACCAACGGTAATCAGCCTGACAGAAGTAGATTATTATATTTTCTTGATTAAGGGTAGACTTCTAGAAGCAGTGTTTCTAGTAATTCACTGATTTTCTATATTTGAGATTATATGTGAGTTTATCGTAAACTTATTTCACATTTTAAAACTGTTATGATACAGGTGCACCTTTCAACTGAATCATCAGAATAAAAGTGGCAGCAAGTTAGACAGTTAAAAAATGTGTTTTACAATAATAACCATGATTGGAAATAGATCATGCTTAAAACAGATAATACCATTGAAAATACTGATAACTGCCACTTACAATGGATTAGCAGCTGCTGTAACTTTAACCCAGTGAGTCAGATTTAGTCTGCAAAGGGTTTGATGAAATACAGGCACATGCTAGAAGAGACTTTGAAATAAGATTAACCCCATAACCTAACATGTATTAAAAAGGGTTGGCAGAATCTTAAAATTGAAGCCAGTGAAGGGAGAGGTGTTTTCCTCTTCATTCAGAAGGTGAGCATCAGCATTTTATTTCACTAGCTGCAGGCGTTCACATTCAGGGCCTGCAGCTGGTTCAAATTGCTGCTGATCGTCTTCTGACTGGTGTAAGCCCACATACAAAGAATTACAAAAGACAAGTCAAGTCTTTATACATGTTTTAATCACCCCCTCTAATCTTCAGGAGAGAGACATGCCTTTATCAGTTACACTTCTCAGAAGCTGTAGACTTAACAGCGGAAGAAATCTGCTCTTCAAATTTGAAAACAGTCAAAAAAAAACCAACAAGACTTTGTGCGGGAGAGGGAATATTCAAAGCTAGAGGGGAGAGAGGGCTGAATCTGACAGCTCAGGGTGTCTGATGTCAGCCACGTTTGCAAAAGCGCAAAGCTTGTGCTGGAGCACCCTTTAAGGTTGCATGCATAAATTATTGAAAGTAATTTGCCATGTTCATTATTTCTCACATTTATTTTATTTTAAAAAACTCAAATATTGTTGACTTAGATTTGTTGTACACCTCGTCTGCCTTGTATATCTTGATTGACATAATATCAAAAATAAATAAAAGCACCCTGGTATGCAGGATGATATAAAACTATTTATTTTTAAATTGTGCTACTTCATGGCTCTGTGAAAATACTGCAGTGTTTACTTTTCTTCAGTGCTTTGAGTGGAACAAAATGAAGTACCGGTACTTTCCCCATTCACTTGTTGGTGTGTGTATTTTGTGGCCAGTATCAATAAATCACAGGTATTACATTTTAAATTTTTACAGTTCATTAAAGAGGCCAGAAGATAACACTGTATAAACTAGATACAGCAGTTCTAGTGTGTGTTGCAAAAAAGTTATCAGGCCCTCACTGAAAGACTCTACTGGCCTACTAAAAGCACTACGATAGGTTACCTAATGCCACATTATCCTATTAAATTCACAGGACAGCAGGATCCGCAGCTGGACAAAACGCTTCATTTTACATTATGAGGGGACATTTTTGGAACTGAAATGGTGTACATAAGTAGTTATTTATAGGTATTTATAGCATGTTGGTGTAATTGGTCTATCTGTCAGGATAGCTCTTTATGCCATATCCAATGTCAGTACTCATAGGGTAAGTTCATAGTCACACACGGGATAGCTACATTTCAGGGCTCTTCCAATGTAGCCAATGTGTTGCCATTGTTTAATTTTTTACAGTCAACTTGTGAAGCAAAAAATGGATTTGAAGCTGAATCAGGACTCTAAGTGTAAATGCTTTACTGCACTGGCATGCAGATATCTGCTCAGTGATGCTATATAACAAAGTTTCAGGAGCAGGACCACACCTCAACCGTGCCCCTTCCAACAGACTTATAAATTAAAACCTATCTCTCTCCTTCTCCTTTCGGTCATACATTCCACACACCTCCTTCCCTCCCACCCCTTTCCTTTGTATTTCTTTCTACCGTCCTGTACATAGGGCCCTAAAGGGGGTTCATCATGCCCAGGAGCTATGACAGATCTCCCAATAAGCCTCTCCAAACCAACAACAGCAAGAAGTTCAACGTCAAATTCAGAATCACTATTCCCATTAAAAAAATTAATTATTGTTAAATTACATCCTGTTAATGGTAAGGTCCTTGTGAGTCAATTAACATTAATTAACGCCATTAAAGTCATGGTCAGATGACTGGGTTCAGAGATTGAAACATAACATTTGACTGCAGTATTTTGTGGGATTCCAGCCTGACTTAATTCCTGCATACCTGAAACTATTGTGGACAATTAACAGTTCAAGTACAATCAGAGATCAAAACAGTCTTCTTTTAAAATCTGTCAATAGAGATAAAGTCAGGTCTTTTGTTTATATGAGTCATTGTTGATTATGCAGACATGTGCACTTGGCTATCATCATGTTGTAAGGATTGATTTATATCATGTCTGAGTGTTTGCCAAACCTGATTGAACACTCATACAACCAAGCCTCGAGTAAGATGTTTGATCCCAACACATTGATAAAAGATACAATCTTCTCTTCTGAATCATCACTTTGCTTTTAAACTACAACTGTGTTAGGATGCATGGCTTATCCATACATTTTCACAAGCAGACACACATCTGTGCAAACATCAGCACACTCTCACACATACAGTATCTTCACAGACAAACACACAGATGACACAGATCAACATAAACCTTTTCACCCGGATCTCTTTGCGTCAGTACGTTCTGTTTTTTGATCAATGAAACAATTAATATGTTGAGGACGGATT
This sequence comes from Notolabrus celidotus, assembly GCF_009762535.1. Lineage (NCBI taxonomy): Eukaryota > Metazoa > Chordata > Actinopteri > Labriformes > Labridae > Notolabrus > Notolabrus celidotus. Next base: position 29,748,402 of record NC_048280.1, on the reverse strand, counting down.
AAGAGGCTTTCATGGCAAAAACAACATCTCCCACAGTGCCTCACCGCCTGTTGTAGTGGAATGCCAACCTGCCATTAGCAGGAGATTACCTGTAATCTCATATTACTTAAAACAGGGTGGAGAGGCATTCATGCGAGACATCTTCAAAAATCAAACTGTGCTGTCAGCCAGGCTTAAGACTTAGTGATACACACACTCATATTTGCAGAGAAACATGCCTGCATTTGTACCCCAGCCTGCTTAGTACACAGAGCCTAAAAACAACCACACAGACATGGTTTTCAGCTCAGACTTTAGTGTCAACACAACTCACACTGAACTCCTGTTGTCTTTTGGGATAATAGCAGTCTCTCGCTGAGGGATCAGCCCATAAAGACCTTACGATCATCAAAGTGTTAAAACAGTATTTATGCAAACACGGCAAACTGCATGGCAAAGTTTACAGCACAAATCCGAGCACATTTATCAGCAGGAGCGAACCGCCAACTGTGCCACGAAAACAGACGCAGGAGACATGTAAAGACAGAGCAGCGGTGTACATGAAAATAATGCTGTGTGAACGGCACTACTCTCTCTCTCTCTCTCTCTCTCTCTCTCTCTCTCTCTCTCTCTCTCTCTCTCTCTCTCTCCTGGATAATTGCTGTTTTGTCTTGACTGCATGCACGGTTATTTATTTGCACAGGAACTGAGACAGTTTCCCTCAGGGCAGGAGATGTTTTTCAGCAAGGAGTGTTCCTGGTGTTGTACAAAAATGGAACACGTGATAAAAACACATATTTTAATGGCTTCTTTAAAATCCAAATGTCACTGAATTATTAAAGGTTGAAGCATACGTTTACCTGATATTTTTTACCTTGAAGCAATAAGGGGACAAGAGGCTCTGTGTCCGGCAAAGTCAGAGACTGCTTTGTAATTCTGAGCCAGGTATTTTGAATGCAAACACAAAGCAGTGCTTGCAGACATCAGCCACAGCAGCATGAACTGGAAATACTTCATGTGGTTGGAGGAGTCATATCTAACTTTTACTCTGCTCATTCACTATAAAATGAGAGGACTTGGGATGAAAAGAGGAGGCAGAGGAGGAGAAAGGAAGAGGTGGAGTTGTTGGAGACATGTCTGTCATAAATTAGACAATCCCAACAAGCATTTTAAACAGTTGATATGACAGTCATAAATAACAGTGTAAACCTATGAAGCCACAAAAGGAAAGATGAGATCATGTCTGTAGCTTTGTATAGCTGCCACCTTGTTTGTTGTGGAATCTGATATTTTTTATGACCGCAAAAAACTCAGTTTCCAAACCTGTTTGAAGACCTACACTCATTATGCGCTCACTATTCTATATGGTATGTGCTTGTTGAGAAATGAGACACATAACTCTGCATGTATCAGGGCTATGAAATGTACTTGACCTTCCTCTCTGCGGCCCAGATGTCAACTTCAGCTCCCAAAAAGTGAGTGTACTATTGGGTGGTGTCCATAAGACCGGCACATGACTGCACAAGGAAGCGGGTGTCTCTGACATGCAGGGCAAGAATTTGTGACAGGCATCTCCCCAAACAAACGTCAGGGGGAGTGAGGATGAACAGGACCACAGATGAAAGGGCCTATGAAGCTGGGAACATAGTTCAATGTCCTCCCATCAGTCCCCAAATATTTCAGCTCCTCACAGGCTTAGTGAATGAAACATACCTCTGTGACAGCGTGTGTGCACGCATTTGTGTTTGTAGACGTACAACGTTTAGTGAATAGCTATAGGAAGCATCTGTATGATATTTTGGACATTTTTCGCATTTCTTGCACACAACTGAGACCAGATGGATCTACTTCTTTTGCACAAATCGCTTTGTCCATGGCTGCATGTGTGTGTTTGAGTAAATATATAGAGAAAATATTTGAATTCATAAGTTTAGGAAAGGATATGCATGTCTTATAGATCCCATTGTGTGTCTTCATATATTCAAATGAGTAACAAGGCCAAAAGCAGGATGGAATGGGTGGTGTTGGTGAAGGGAAAATGCTGGGTTAGATGAGGGTTGGGAATCTAAATACCTAATCCTGGACACTGAAGAGAGGGACTGGAGGTGACAAGGCTGGGGGAGGCTTATGCCAATCGGCACTGAGACATCAAACTTAAAGCAGCAGAGAGAACATATTAAAATTTTGCCAGGAGCAGAAGAATCATTTCATAGAGGTCACTGCAAAATGGGGTTGAATTAACACTAATAAAGTAAACATCCATCAGCTGATCCCCAAGCAAGAGGAGTTGAGAGGAAGAGGTCCATAAAGAGAGAGGTAGCAATAAGAGTGAATGATGATTAAAGGCACCATGTGTAGAAATGGGAATATTTAGCGATATCTATTGGTCATATTCCAGACTGAAATGCTCCCATGCTCACAACTCCCATTGGTGAAGCTACAGTCGCCTTTAAAGAATAAAAGCTCTTGTGTTGCGAGATAATCTGATCCTCCTTTTGTTATAATTTTACCGTTAAGAATGTCTATCAAACCGAATTATTTTTTGAAACAATTACTCTCTTCCAACAGGTGCATTTTACACAGCCACTCACTAAATACAAACTTTTAAAAATGAATGACTTATATGGAATTGTCACCATCCCTTAATGTAATATCTTTATTAATTAACTGTAAAAATGATACTCATTAAGAAATAAATCGAATCATGTTGTTATTGTGTAAATGCACTTCTTTAGCAAATAAAGTAAAATTCAAAGTGCTCCAGAATTATTGCAACAGTTTGCTGAACAAACCGATAAAAGACCTTCAGTAACCTCCGCTCCTGACTGTGTGACTACTGTCAGGAACTGAGCCACTACCTAGTATTCCATTGCAGTAACATAATACCTTTTTTCAGACTGAGGTTTAACCTTTTTTCTCTACTAGTTTGAGGGAGGATGGACAAGTTTTTCATTCTATAGTAGTGGACTGATAATGATTATATAGCTAGCTGCTAGTGTCAAGTAACTTAATCATCATCACCATCGTTTTCAAGATTAAATAATCTTCTAATCCTGAAACAGTAGGATGCATTTGTCAGCTGAAGGAGCCTTCACAATGGGACAGCTTTTGGTGCACTGCTGCAACACAATGATGCAATCGGTTTTCAAGTGCGCCCTTCGAAGGATGTACTGTAGCTTCTGAATTCGGACACAGCTTATGTTGTGTTGTTTTCTTTTTTGTTTGTTTTTCATACCAAAAACCTGATGCATGAGTTTCAAGGATGATGAGTTAATCGTACCTTTGACAGAGGTTTTCTGAGTTACAGACAAGATGTAATATGTGGCAAGATCCAATCCATGTGACTGATAGCATCCAGTAACTTAAGCGTAGGTCATTTAGGTGTAGAGCCTGAACATTTTCCCACCAACAGACCAGTTTGCTTACACTAATGATGTCTCAGGCTAATGTATTAATGACTTACTGATGTGAAAATACTTTCGTAGCACTCTTAACCTGAGGTGTTATAGCACTACAGGGATCCATGTCCAGCTTTACAACAAATGCTGCAGCTCGTTTGATTACCAAACAATAGCCTTCATTAATCACAAAAGGTTAAAATTGGGTAATATTCATCAATAGAGCACCACTCTGCTGGGCTTGTTTAGCTTTCCTGCATGATTTATCAAAATAACAGCTGTTTGCTTAATGGTTTAAATTGAATAATCAGTCATATCACTTTGCCACGCCTCTGTTGACATTTAAGTCTCAGTGGAGTCATTTTTCAATTAGATGATTAATTTCCTCAAACGGACAAATTAGGATAACTTTCTTGAAAGTGTAACTCTTATTTAAAACGACTGCACTTTATTGCACAATGGATCTGATCTTGATGTATATACCCCTCATGCCATTTGTTATCGAGGGAAAAAGAGAAAACGGGAAAGGTTCCACTGTAAATAAGGATCGCAGGTCTTATTTTTCATAACCGTGGTTAAGTTAATGTTTGGATTTGAGAGAGACCACCTGGGCAAGAAGTCTGTAATCAGAGAAAAGAGGTTTCCCAACCCTACACAACTAATGTTTCAAATCTCCTAACTCTCACATGAACTGTGCCAAGATATCAAAGCAGCAATAACTCATACGTAGAAAGGGATGTGAGAACTTCCACATGGCCTTAAGGCTCTAAGTAGAGTAGTTGCTTTTCCCTAAGTGTCAACAAACCATGGTTGTGTGTGAAAGACAAACACAGAGAAAGATGCTTAATGTATGAAAGGTAAATTTGTTCACAAGAAATTTAAAAGTAAGGAAAGTCTAATTTTTACCCAGATTTCCCAGAATGTTAGATTATCATTTTGGGGCTTTTTATTGGATAAACTTTTAGAATAACACTATGCATAAATTCCTGAAACCTGGGTCAAGAAATTACATCAGAGCATGCTGTAATATTAATTTTACTGGCACATAAGCTTTAAATTCTTGCCACTGGCACACACAAGAATGTACCATGCATGCAAGCCCCAGGACAAGAGCACAGACGTTTCTAATGAGCACTTTTCACTGAATGATTCAGTTGTTACAAAACCTCTATTCAGGTGTATTAAAACAAAATATGCACTGGTAAAATTAGGGGGAAATGGGTTTAATGGCCTCCAGTGAACCCAGATCTCAGGTGTTAAGAAAAAAATCAGCTAAATCTAGTTGATTGTGTAGCCATCACACCTAAAACTGTTGATAAAAAAGCTGTCCTTTTTTTTCTTCAGCCATGTAGTGAGTATGATAGTTCATCAAGCAGACAAGTGAAAACACAGAAAGGTGTGTGTTTCTTCACAGTGCCTGAAGCTTTAAGTTTGACCTTCTCCCTCTCACCTTCTCCCTCTCTCTCCTCTGCCCTAGGGCACCGATGGGAGGGCCTATAGGAGGGACAGGCGAGGGGGCCCCTGGCATCACCCGTACCTAGACGTGAAAAACGAAACAAAAATCTCAGAGGATGATGGCTAGCCTTGACGTGGTTGAGACAGTGCTCGGGTGAGGAGAAATGAGGTAAATATCAATGGCGGTGGTCTCACATAGCCCATTACTCAATGTCTGCAGCCGCTGTCTGAGCATCAGCACAGAGCAGCCTCAGGGTTCACACCACCACCACTGTCCTCCCCGAGAATCGTACCCAGGCGAAAATAAAGCAACCCGAGCCAGGCATAAATCATTAGGAACATTTGTTACCTCGGGTAATTGTGCTTCATTCATCTTCAGGCTTTTTTTCCATTTGTCAACTCCCAAAGGCTGCTGGGTGTCAGCTGTGCAGGTCTGTGCTGTCGGTTAGCATGACGGTGCCTAACCAGAGACACAGCAGAGGAGGTCTGCAGGAAAAATCATACAAAACACAGAAGAGTGGAATACACTAGGCCACTATTCAGACTCGTTGCACAGACATCTGTGACACCAATTATGATCTATTGGTGCATCCGTAACAATGTACCCAAAGGATCAGCTCAGTGACACAGACACTTTATTATACAGATAGACTAATTTTTCAACTATTTAAAATAACTTCAGATATAATATAGAAATATTAAAGTTACAAATCAGTCAAACCTTGATAAAGAATAAATTAATGTGATGAAAGAAACTGAACCATAATTGTTTCTAAAGGCATCACCTACAGTGAACTAAGTTATGTGAGTGATAAAGTGTCTGAACGAGCGTGTGAAAGGCTGAATGTCAAATGAAGTGTAACAGTACCTTGAGTGGTTGGAGGACAAGAAAAGTGTTACATGGTACAGCCATAGACTGAATAAAATATGGACGTAGTATCCGTGATGTCACTCATCTGTTCCTGAGAGCTGTTTTGAAGCAAATCGACGGCAGCAGCCATATTGGTAATGCGGAACTCAACCAGGCAGAGTGTGACGTAGTGTGAGCCCCTTAGCCAATGGCTGTGTGTTCCCGACCGGGAGTCACGTCAGTCATGTCCTTATTTGGGCAAAACTCGTAATCTTAATATCTTCTGAACCGTCACGTTAGAAAAAAATTCACCCCCCGTACAGTGTGTGCCATTAGAGAGATTAGCTTCATACGGCCAAGCCGTTTTTTGAACCAGGCTGTAAACATGTTTATTAATGCTGCAAAGATCATCTTTTTCCCATTCATATCTACTTGTGTCCATCTACTGTTTCTGCAGCCAGCCTCAAGCGGATTCTCGATGTACTGCAGTTTATAGCACTTCCGCATTGGCTTCATCGTTTGAGACCGGAGTCTGCCGCTTGGGTACAGCGTAAATTCAGTCTATTTACTACTACTACTACTACTATTTTCATACTAACTATGGCTCCGAAACATGACATTTGGGATTTAATTTATTGTAATCTCACTGTCATTTCCCCACTGTAATCCCTTATGTACTTGCAGTTTAGGTTTTGTCTCCTGTCTCCTGAGCTGCTGTTGCACATGTTCCTCAATTTTCCTATATTAACATCTAAACAACTTTATTTCCTTTTTTTTTTAAACCAAAATGCTAACATTAGCAGGCAAATATGGTCCAAGTGACAATGATGAGGCACCAGTTTACCAGTAGTTGTGTGTGCCCCATGCACAGAGGCTTCTGTCATTACCACAGCAGTCGCTGGTTTGACTCCTGGCTTCACGTCATCCCCCACTTTTACTCTCCACATTTCCTCTCCTGAAATTCTCCAAAAAATGCTTAGAAAGCAGTTCAGTTTCGCATAAGCCCCTTATGCAATACATGTTTAAGACAGGGCTGTATTGGCTTGTTCCTGATGCAAAATGTATAGAGATGCAGCTTGGAGTTGCTGCTGAAAATAAGTTTAATCAAACTGTGTTCATACAGTGTACGACAGGCAGAGAACCAGAGACTGAGCAGAGGCTGCTGCTGTGTTTTAATGTGTATGTGATCCACTCTTTAGGAAGGCATCTATTAACACCAATTGTAACCTCACTGCCTTGGAACCTGTCCTCAGCTGTTAACACCCTGCCACCTCCATTCACCTCAGTGACACACATCTTCAACACATCGTCCTCCTGAACACACGCAAACACACACACTCACAACAACACAACTTGATTTATGTACACATATAAAAGCACCATCAGTAGTCTCTTTAACAAAAGGCCACCTTAGATTGCCTAACGTTTCTCTGGATCTTATTTCTTCTTAATGCTCTCCTGCACCTGTTTCCAAAAGAAAGTCGCACAGCAGGAGACGAGAAAAGAGGGTATGGATGAAAAGAGACAAAGGGAGAGAACTAGACAGAGTATATTCATAAAATGAAAATGTGTAAAATACATCCTGATGGATACAGTCCTTCTTTGTGACCTGTTATTCAGCTGAATGGCTGTTTCATTGCAGTTAGATGAAGTACTTAACGTGTGTAATGATTCTCGGATTTGAAAGCAGACCACATCTTTCAAGATATCCTTCATGACTCAAACTTGCATGAGGGTCAAACTTTACACACGACCATGCTCTGATCTCAGTGGGTTGCAGAAGTCACCAGACCAAACAAAGCAAAAGTTTACTCACTTTGCCAAAAAAGCAACAACTGCAGGTCAATGAAACTGCAACATTTCAGGTAAGACTGCAGTGCTTACATCAGGCTCACCCACAGGAATATATGAACACTCTGAATGCACAGACTGGACTCAAACAAAAACAGTGGCTCTTCATGTAGGGCTCATAAGTCACTAGACAGTCGTAGCATTATTACATTCAACACAAAAGCAACTCGCTTCAACATGTTTGAGTCAACTGCTGCTGGCTCAGGAGGTAGATGCTGGTTTTCTTCTGGAAAAAGGTCAAGAGGTGTGGTAGAGGTATATGGAAAAATGTGAGGTCAGTTTAACTGAGACTCAATATTGGGTTTGAAAATTAAAAGGGGTCAGCAGTGTTTCCAAAAGTCTTGAACGGGCTCTTAAACACCTTATTAGTGGTGTAAGCTATGCAAAAGTTATGCATTTAAAGAAAACAAAAATATAATTAGAACAAAATGTCAAGCTGTTAAATTTTGTCGGGAAGGGTGTCCTGCTTTGCTCTTTGACAATCTTCAAATTACCAAAAAAAAGTAATTGTGTCACATTATTGACACAAAAATCTCAATGAAACAGCGGATTTTATCTGAAAAAAGTTTCAGGATCAGCAGAAAAAGGATGAATTTACTGTAGCAGAGTGAGCCTTCCATACTCTTAATTCCAAAAATAGTGTCAGGTTCAATTGGCTGATTCCTACATTTCCCATTATGCAACTTAACAGTACTTTTACCTTGGAAACACTCTGCCTGTAAAAGACTGAGAGCTGCTCCAAGACAAGTAAAATTATATTTGTATGTACATTTGATGGAATGTCCATCCACACTGAAAAATAATGTATTCAAGAAATCTATACCTTTAAAATATCAATGGAACATGCAAATGTCAAGAAATACAGGAAGAAATGCATTTGTTTTAAAGTTCAGATAAGAGATGTGTGAGTAAGAGAGGCAGAGGTCATTACAAAGAGAGGGGGACACACATTCAGAGTGTTCTTGGCTCCTCTGAGAGCCGTACAAATGGCTGGGTGGCTGCTGCTGACAGGTGAGGATGTCTTTTATCAACAGCTGTTAGGAAGCAAGTGAAGATATGAGGAGAGATAACACAGGCAGGCAACACAGAGAGAGAGAGAGAGAGAGAGAGAGAGAGAGAGAGAGAGAGAGAGACAAACCACAGACAAGGTGTGCGAACAACCACAGCCACATTCTCAGCCTGCAAACACCCTTTCACCACTTCCAGTCTCACCTCCTCCCACACACACTTATCTCCCCCAAATCTGAAGGAGGCGGATGCTCTGAAGATCGACACATCGCCTACTCCAACATAATTAGCAGAAGACGTGCAGCCAGCCGTTGCCCGAGCTTACTAAAACACATTCAGTCCCAAAACAAACAAACCAGTGATCTAGAACAAACAATGCCCTCGAGCCTCTTATCAGGAACTTGTTGCACAGTCCCAACCTCTATGAATGGAATTTCATTACAAAGTTACATCTGATGCAACACACAAACAGAGACACATACAAAATACAGCAAGGACACATTACTGACATTATTAATTTGAAAGATAATGTGGAGCAGCTCTGTTTCCATTTGATTATCTCATGGTTTGGGAATATACATTTAGAAATGTATGGAATATAGATGTTAATAGTGTAAGAGGGACACAGACAAAGCAGCATCTGTGGTGGATATGGTCCATTTATAGTTTCTGTAAAAAATAGAGACACAAATCTTTTAAAAGTTGCACATGAAACTTAATAAAACAATATTCGTACCTAACAAACACACTGTTCTACAGAGGACAAGGCGTATGGGTCATGACAAATAAAGGCTACCCGTTGTCCTGCCATATGGGCACCTTTGTTGTTTTGAGACATTCAAGCTGGCAGTAGTCCAAACAACAGCCGTGACCTCAATATCTGTCCCCAGGGAAACAGGTCTATCTCTTGGTACACAGGTAGCAAGGGAGGGGGATGCCGAGGGTCAGCATCCTGCTTCTAAACCTGGAAAAGGAAACTAATCCAAGGTCAAAGAGGGCCATGGTGTTGAGTGAAACTTCACATGAGGACGAGGTATTCAAAGTGGAATCCCCTCTCTCTGACTCCACCGTCTTCATTAAAACTCTGCACCTGGGCCTAACACTGATCCATGGGGAACTCCCTCATGGCCACAGCCAGTCAACCCCCTAAATCTGTCCCCAGCCCCTTATTCACTTCCCACTTATCCCTCCTTCCTCTCATACTCTTCCTTCTCTGTAGCTTTGGGTCAAGCTCAGAGCAACAACACTGAGCCAGTGAGGACAGGAAGAGGATGAGATGGGATTAGGGAGATAAGTGAGGGTCAAAATAGCTGTAGAAAAATGATAGCTCTGGTCCCTGTTTGTTGCTCTCACAATTAATAATAGGACGTAATCAGAGACATTTTCAACACTTCTCCTGGGTTTCAGGAGCATGGTTGCCAGTTGTCATCCGGTGTTGAGAGGGTGACACGGGCCTGGGCCCAGCTATCACCTGCCGACAAGCCTCTGTTGGTGTTCATACCGCACAAACTCACAAACGCACAGACATGATTAAGTTCTCATGTCCAAACTGCAAGAACTCAAGTCCCTTTACATCAAGGAATAGAAAGCATCATGACCTCTACTTTGTGTTTGAGTAAAGGTGTTATGTCATTCAGACGTATATTTCTGTGAGGAAAGCTTGAGCAGTATCTGAAAGTTCACTCTCAGGCTGCACCAGTATGGAGTCTAAAATCTATTTTTCTGTTGAAACCTAAAGGTTGCCCTGCAGACTTTTCCTGTAAACAAACAGAGCCACTGTTTACATATAGTGTTTCTCACCAAAACACATTGTGTGTGTTCTTAACAAATTTGTGTAATGCATTTCCTCTGGCAGAAAAACATTTGCAAAGCAGATTTTTTTTTAAATAGGAAAGCTGCATGGTTTACTAACTTTTAGCCTGCTTTCCTCTTCTCTTATATTGATGTTGCTTTGCTATGTTTCTCGGTGAATTTTGCACAACTTGGTGAACACTGAAATAACATGGTACTATTGAAAGAAAATGTGCATCTAATGTGTTTGCACAAAGCAGTAAACTGCAGTATTAAAAAATAAGTCAATGCAGAATCACTAAATATTGTACTTCCTCAAGCGTCCACTTGAGGCTGGCTCCTGAGCCCTGGAAACCCCATTAACAGTCATGTTAAAATGAACATTTTAACTGCAGAAATAAACATGTTTACAGCCTGCTCCAAAAAATGCTTTTGATCTGAAGAGCCCATAAAGGAAGAGCCCATTGCTCATTTAGCATGTTCTACATGTCCGACTAACTGACAGGTGGGAACACTGTAGCTAATAACCTTTAGGCTAGAGGCCCGCCTTCAATTCATCTCTTGCTATGTCAACCGAAAGTTAGTTTGATTCTGCATTTTAAACATGTGACCGCCATTGTTGGGCTTCAAAACTCCGCTGCAACTCTCTGCTTGCCCACTCTCTGCTCTCAATGTTGTGTGTTTCTCTACAGCTGTCGTATGTAATAAAAAAGGTGAAAAATAATTGCTGGACAGGGATGGTTGGGGTCCAGTAGCTCTTCAGACTGCTCGCTCATCTGTGATTCTTAAGACCAGCCTGAGACAGAAACTAAAGTTTTGCCATACTGTCAACAGGCAGAGGTGAAATGTCCCAGACTCGGTGGCGTGTGTGATCAGGTTTTCCCCATAGATAGTAAATAATGAACGTAGTATCCATGACGTCACCCATCTGTTTCTGAAGAGCAGTTTTGAAGCCAATCGGCGGCGGGAACCATATTGGATATGAAGTAAACCTAACTTCTTTCAAGGTAAAGAGGCGGGCTTTGAGCTTCCTAGCCAACAGCTAGAGTTTTTGCATGTCAATCAAGTCAGCTGTGCCTCTCATAATGGAATACTGGTAATCTAAATATCTTCTAAATTTGCCGCGTTAGCAAAAAATTCACCCTCTGTACAGTGTGTGCCGATCAAGAAATGAGCAATCCAGACTACACTCCTTTTTTGTACCAAGCCGTAAAAATGTTTATTTCTGTTGCGAATATTGTCTTTTTTGAATTTGTGTGTATGTGGTTTCCGGTGCTTCCGGAGTCAGTCTCCAAGTGGACACTCGATGAACTGCAGTTTTTAACACTTGCGCATTGGCTTCAATTCTCGCGGCTGGAGGTTGCTGCTTGGTTGACCCTGGCATCACTATTGCTGTTAAGAATTAATCACCATTGTTATGAGGTTTTGACCAAACAGAATCAAGAATTTAACACAGCTGGGTAATACTACAAGATAGCATTTAAGGTTTATAGCAGTTAAAGTAATATTATATTTTTCCAGATATTAAGGAAGTTATATATTCATAAAGGATCCTTAATAAGTTGAGAAAATGAACATTTAAATTCTCTGCCTATACTATAATAAGAGCTAAGACCTCATCTGATCCTGCTGGCAATCAGTTCAGACTTGTGCAAAATTGGAATGTAAAGCTGTTGACATATTAAAATGTAAGTTGTTTAGCTTATTTATTGGACATGAGATTAATATGTTGGTTCATCATGATGACAGAATGAAGTTTATGTCTGACAGAGGAATTAATCTCTTGAGACATGAAGCCGAACCTCTCTGCGACATACAGTCTCATATGTAGTGTAATTCATAACTGTGGTATGGTAAGCAGTGTTATCTGATCCTAACATTTTGCTCTCTGTTTTTGTAAAAAATTTTGAACTGACAAATCTAATATTCAAATGTATATGAGGTGAGGGTATTTATTATGAAGCAAAACAGCTTGTAGATATTTGAGCTAGGGTGGTATGATGAATACTGCAGCCATTCTATATGTATGTCTGCAGGCCTGTGCCATATGTCCTGCCAAAGTGTTTACACCGAGAACTATTCCCACTGAGTCACTCTCTTCTGCCAGCCCAGCCAGCAGTGGCGTCATGCAGCTGCTCCAGCTTCAGCCCAGTCTGGATCTGTGTTATTGTTTCTGGTAGCATTACCACGCTTAAGTGCGACAACATAATTTGTAACAATAAGAAGAAATTTGCCCAATGCCATCTGTGCACAACATGTACCTATAGTTCTGTAAGCACAGAGAGAGCGACACACGCACAAACTCACAGACACACACACACACACACACACACACACACTCACAGAGGAACAAGTCTGTACCCAAAACACATGCTAGCCCAACGTCTCACTACAGTTTATCTTCCAAACACAAGCAGGCTCAGATTTCAGGTCTTGTGGTCTCCAAAAAATATATCGAAGTACACATCAGGCTACGTGTCACCGCTGTTTACAGGAAAGTGATTTATGAGGCTTTTTGGGGAGAGTAGAGGAGGCTGATATGGGATGAATGTGTTTCAGAGTGAAGCTGAGAGGAGGTCAAGTTACTGTGGTTATTTAATAATCACCCGAAAACTTATTAATGAGGGTTATTTATCAGAGGGGAAAACTTGAGAGAAATACGTTTTTGTGACACAAAGACATCAAAGAACCATTAGTGAATTAGTCTTCACAGTTAAATTTTTCTCTTGTGGTTTTTCAGATGTTGAACCTCGCTATAATGCTTGTGTAAATGCCAGGCATAGCTGCATGTGAGTAAGATAAACATAGTATGCGTGTTGTCAAATAAAGCAACCTGACCAGACTGTGGAAGATCTATGTTCTCCTATGCTGCTTTATATGACAGGCCCTTTGTGTGGGACTACACACACAGCAACTAGTTCGACTGGTACGGTTCCATTTTATTTAGACTGAACGCGTGAATCCATGCGTGTGTGCGAAGCGGGTTTGAATCCTTGCACATGCAATACACAGAGAGACAAAGCACTAGTGCACACTCCACAGGCCCCCAACTGTGTATTCTCAAAACACTGACTTCTTTGGCAAATCCGCCGTGATGAAGGCATGGTGGTGTATTGTCAGGAGCGATAGAGGGAGAGATAAAATCTCTTTTACAGGAAATAGAAAAGAGCTTGACTCAGAGCAGATATAAGGGCACTGAGCTACTCACATGCAGAGGTGACAAATTAGTGTGTGAGCCTTTTGAAATACATTCATCTGATAGTGTTGTGTGCTGTGGCTCAGTGGTATACTGGAATGTCTGTCCTGGAGATTCCCCAGTCCTGCTGTCCACATGCCGAAATGTTCTTAGACAAGACTCTTGACAAATCATATCATATCAGATCGTATCCTGTTGTATTGTACTGTATGGTGTTGTGGTGTATCATACTGTATCACATGTATCGGTGCCTTTCTCTTTTTAGTTATGGTTGGTTACACATGAATTGTTGTTTGTTTATACTGTTCGTATTCATTGATGTTACTGTAAAGGAAGCTAACTCTTTGTAGCATTTGAGTCCATTGCTTTTTATTGAAGACAAATGTGCCTGAGAGGATATCACACCAAATGGTTTCATATATCCTGTTGTACTGGATAGTATATATATTGGAACATAAGGCATTGTATTGTTTTTATCACGATTGTTTCATCATGTCATGCTGTGTTGTGATCATAGACTGTATAATAAATGGAAGAAGTAGTACATTGTACCCATCTGTTTCTGAAGCCAAATGTCGGCAGGTGCCAAATGTGAAATGGTGAATTCAACTAAAACGTCTGTTGAGCTAGTGTGAGGTAATGAGGCCGCCCTTTAGCCTCTTTGCTAACAGCTACAGGGTGCCTGCCCATCAATCAAGTCAGCCATGCCCTTATTTAGGCCAAACTCACAACTTTAATCTCTTTAAACAAGTTATGAAAAACTTCACCCTCTGTACAGTGTGCAGCTATAGAGAAATTAGCTATTCATACTCAAACTGTCCTTGGAACCAGGCTGTTAACATGTTTATTTCTGCTGTAAAGATCATCTTTTTTGAATGGGTGTGTATGTGCTTTTCTGTGTTTCTGCAGCCAGCCTCAAGCGGACGCACGGTGAACTAATTTTTTAAGTCCAGAGGTTGCTGCTTGGTCAAGATGTATCATATAATAAATGATCCAACTGTGAAAACTCTGAAGAAGTAGTCCTTTCTTACCTCCATATTTCAACCGACAAAACTGAGGAGATGCAGAGAAGCTGAGATGCAAAGGTAATGCTTTAGACCCACAAGTAGAAGTAGATATGCAGATAGGTATCAACAGTTGTTAAGTGATGGTGTAAGACGTTGTAAAATTAACCTTTGCCATCTGAAGAACACTTTATACAAGAGATGTTCATGGCAGAAAATTTGAATACATAGCGGTGGACTTGATGATAATTTGTTTCAGCAGGGACATTAAACACCACCTTGCATGCCAAACAAATCATCCATTAATGAATTTTACTGAAGTGCTTTGTGGTCAAATGAAGAAAAGCTTTGGTCGTTTCTGACTCTCTCTGTGATCCTTCTGACAAATTACTGAAGTGGTTATTTGCATTGTACTCTAACTAGCACCATGTGTCAGTATGTTCCTTGGTAGCATGTTGGAATGTCATCAGTACCATCAGGGCAAATTTCACTCAATTTATTTTTCTTGGCTATTAAAGCAATTTAGATTCTGATAATGAGTTTGATGAGGGTCAAACTATGAGCAGAACAATATGAGCCACATGTGCCTTGCTGCAGTTACTAACCACATGAAACAGAAGGAGGTGGATTTTAGAGGAGGAGCAGGGAACCAATTCAATCCAGATATGTCCAGATTCAAACATTCAGCGGAAGGTGGCCCGGTCTCAAACAGCAAACGACCACCCCAAAGCCACCCTGCGGTCTCACCAAAGACAAATGAACCGCTCAGGCTCAGTGGCATCAAATAGATCCAGTTTCAGAGCAGCTCAGTCATATTCTGCCTTGAGTTTGAGATTTAACTGTTAAGTTGCACACTTCCTAGTTCCAAGAATGCAAGGAATTTTAGTAGAAGAGGAAAATAGCATGAGGGACAAAACATCAAGTCAATGCATAGTTCCTTGTGTGCTTTGGCAGAACAAGAATGGCCTTTTTCCATAGTGTGAGATGGAGAAAGAGGTATATGGGTGGGAGTGTGGTGTTTATTGGTTTCTGCCAAGCCAGTCAGAGAAGCAAACACAAGCAGAGTGAAACCTGATCGACTGGCACGCTGCCTGGACCAGCGGCGGCGCGGTGCAGCGTCAAGGGAAAAACACTGACAAACATATATAAGCACAGGACCCAGGTCTCCAAATAATCACAAGATGAGCAGGCAAGTTAAAAAAAAAAGACTCCAAACACTTCAGGGAATTTAAGGCAGAAAATGTCTGAGCATGTTTTATGACAAAGAGGGAAGGGGAGCATGGAGGATCTTTGTGAAAGTCTGAGGATGACTTTTAAGCGATGAGGGGAAGTTTTCCGATTGATGTCTACTAATTCCATCCCCTTGATCCCGTCCCACTTCGCTTTTCTAACCCCCTCTAACACACACACATACACACAGACAAATACACACACTTTGGCCCAGCAGGAAAATCCCTCTGTGGCCAGGCATTTCTTTTTAACTTGATATGCTTGTGAATCACCCCCAGTGCTGCAGTGCTGCTCCACTAATGAACACAGGGCCCACAGACGGAGATGTCCATGCCCTGCTACGCTCCTCGATCACACTGGAAAACAGGATCCAGCTGCCCAGCACCCTGTCATTACTGCAAAAAAAACCACCCTGAACACCCTCTGCTTGCCCCGAGACCCTTCTCATCCCCTAACCACATCTTATACTCAACCAACTTAACCTCGCTAACCTGCCTCCACCTTCACCCTGCCCCAGCTGTAGCAATAACCTGCTTCTCCTATTATTAATTTCTTCTCTCGATCACTTGTTTTTATTGAAACACCACAACCAAGCACTCCCACTTCCTTCAATACAACCACACACTCATGAAAGACACACTGCAGATGATAAAGAAACCCAAATCCACAGAAAGCTTTAACTGTATAATTTAAGGTTTATATGATCAATTTAGAAATATTAGTCTCAAGAAGAATTTGACTCAGAAAAGTCACGTAGCTGCTACTCAGCTGTTTATACCAAGCTTTAGCTTTGACGGTATTGATGACTGCAGGAGATGACAATGATTATTCATTTCTTTGCTGCTGGAGTCTAGTGTGGGCTTTGAATGATCTATTGACCCTGTTGAGCTTCGACAGGAGATTTGTAGCCCCATGATGTACCCACAGCAACAGCAAATGCTTCAAAGCTTTCATTTAGCATTGCATTCAAAAGCTACTTTAACATTTCCTGTTCAAGACAGGGCAGTTATGCCTTTGTTACGCCTTGCCGTCAATGTAAATGTCATGCTGGCACCATTGAGCTGGTATTGGAGGTAACAGAGGCAAAACGCCATCATTCAGTATGTTTACATGCAGTTAAGTCAAGCTAGGGTTATAGCTGAAATGTAATTGGACTACTGTACTCTCCCCACTAAACAAGCACAAGGCGAGAATCACATACCTCCACCTCTGCTACAGTAGCTCCCTTTCAACTAGTCACCATCGGACCTTTTCCTGCTTCACCTCTTACGTCACATACCAAAACAGTCGACCAACAGGTTAGCAAGAGGCTAACAGTGAAAACATTGACAACTTTACAACTCTTTTCCTTTTGTATATTCAATGTCATAGCCTTTATGTTTACTTCCCTCCTTTCTTTCTTTGTTTTTTTTAAGCTATTTTTTTGGGGCATTTTTGCTTTCATTCGATAGGGCAGCTGAAGAGAGACAAGAAATGAGGGGAGCAGAGAGTGGTGGACGTGCAGTCAAAACCTGCAACGGCTGCAACAAGGACTATAAAGCACGTATTGAAATTGTGAAGCCAAAAGCTTCTTTTCTTTTGTTAAGGTTTTGTTCACTACCTGGCATCCATCTTAAAATTATTATACTGGTGGGGGGACCGTGGAGCATGCACAGCACATCAGTTAGGGCTCGTGTGAGTGTTAGTCTGACTTCACAACAACTTCTGGTACCCTAACACTGTGTATAATGACACACTGGGACACAAAACTAAGCTATTTAGGGGTTCAATATTAAAGCTCCTGTGAAAACTTTGTATTGTGCCATTTTTTGTGCCCTGTGGACAAAGTAGTACATCTTATCTCTGTGCTTATCTTGCCCTGTACATGTGTTAGAAAAATCACCTCCTGCTGCCTTTCACTGGTCAAACATATTCCTCCCTCTGAGTATTTGCTGACGAAAAAAAAAAAACATGGTTTCTTCAGCATGCCATCACTCATCAAGTGTAACACCTAATCCCTCACAGCAGTTAGAGGCATTAAAACAAACTACAAAAACAATCTTCTTCATGAGGAGCTAAAAAAAAATCTCCTCACAGGGGCAAGTACATGTCGTAGTGACGTCACAGCTTCATTACAGAGCAATATCAGATAGTCACAAGTGATAGCTTTGACCTTTAAAAGAAATCAAGAGGTTTTTTTCAATCAAGAGATTTGTTTCATGGAAAACCATTGCCATCTTGAGATGAGCTCTAATCTTGGACACACCCCCTTCTGTTTGTCTATCTGGATACAGATAAAAATATAGATAATAACGTCTCTGCCCACCACTACCTACACTTTTACTGAACACAATCAGCAGATACATAAGGGGTATCTGTTTGTCCACAGGGGGCACCAAAATCAACACAAATAGAAAGTTCCTCACAGTAGCTTTCAGTGAATGGTTACATTTTTCATGGCCTCTGCCTCTGACCCAAATGACTCAAGCACTCTGCTTTGGGTTACACAACACTAATAGTCATATGTTCTGTTGCAGTGGGTGGAGAAAGATGGATGTCAGTGACCAACCACACCCACACAGTCTTGAAAAATGCTCTGAACAGCAAAATCGGCTGTTTTTGTTTCAAATTTTGTATCATTTTTAAGCTTCAATTTCAATCAAATTTGTGATAATAAGGGGCGCTGATGGCCTAGCGGTCTAAGCGCCCCACATACAGAGGCTACAGTCCGTGTCGCAGGGGTCACTGGTTTGATTCCCAGACGGTCGACCATTTCCTGCATGTCTTCCCTAACTCTCTTCTCCCCACATTTCCTGTCTCTTGTCAGCTGTCCTATAAAACAAAAAAAAAAGTCAAAAAGGCAAAAATATAATTTCAAAAAACAAAATTTGTGATAATTCTCAATAAGACAAATTTTCCATGTCATATGTGTTTTACTATTTCAGACTAAATCTCCAGAAGATATATTATCACAACATTAGCAGACTAGGAATTCAGCACATCGTTGAGCCTAAAATGCATTTTGTTTACAGGCAGTGAGAGTGAACGTCCTCAGCTTAAAAACTATCTCTGCTTTCACACACCCTGCTGATTGTTTTCTTTATTTTTGTTTATGCAACATGACTACGTATTATAGGGAAAGAGATAAATCTCAGCGACAGTCCTGGATCTGTATCTGTGCCAGACACCAATATAAATATGAACGTGATGTTGACAGCGTGTGGAGGAGTGAAGCGAGGAGGAGGAGGAGGAGGGAGAGCGACTCAGGGGGTTGGCATGAAAATACTCATCTGATAAATTCATCAAAGTGCAGTGCTTGTGGCGTTTGAGTGTTGGCAGAAGGATGGCATGGGAAACAGCATATGGACACACACACACACAATTCCATGCATGTGCACGCTCAGACGCAGACAAAGGCAGACACACACACACGTTGGTGATACCAGCATCAGGGTACAGTGAAGCCATATCTAATATGCTGAGTGAAAAGTAAACACGACTCTGTGGCATCAGGGCTTCCCGCTCACAGACAAACCATCTGACTCAAAACAAGCCTGAGGCAGAAAACCTTCCAGGAGGCTGGGGCGGGGCTGAGAGGATGAGACTGGCTCGCCATAAAACACATGTGCTTACAGTTACACACACACACACTGTCACATAGACATACACACAACAGAAACAAGCTTAAACCAGACATAATTGCTCTGTTGTTGTTCTGTCAACAGCAATTATAGCAGAGCTGGAACAACATGATTTACAGGGGGATATTAAAGAGGTCCTCAGTCCAAATTCCTCCACTTGACAAGGCTTTAAGTTGGTGCAACCTGTTGTCAGACTTACCGGTCGCCGTGGCAAGGTTAATGACTTTAAGTTAATAACCATTATGTGTTATGGAGCTGCACGCCACCTTACCATGTCCTCAAGAAACCTTTGTGATGTAGAACCAACCAGTTCTCACTCCCAAGTTGTCAAATACAGCAGCTCTGACGTGTCATAGTTTGGTGAGAACGGATGTCAGTGAGGTTGTGGTTGTGGCAGAGGGATGGTTAAGACAACACAGTATGCAAGAGATAGGGTTGGATTTTCCTGTGAAACAAGATGTCGACTACTTTCAAGGTGTGGACTTCTTTTTAACACTGTAACTGAGGTTAGTTTCATGATATATTAGTTACCCAAGCAGTATATGTTCACTAGCACTTATAACAGCCTGAACGTTGACATTTTTCTTGTCCTAACTAGGGTTTAGTCTTTAAACTTATACACAACATTGTTTTTGATTTTGGTAAATCCACCATAAGTCTCACATTCAAAAGATATAAAGCATGCAATATTTTACAGCTGACTTTTAGTTTTTATTATACTTGATTCTGATTGGTCAAAGCGCTGTAACAAAAGTAATTGATTCTCATCAACTTAAGTGACACCAAGACAAATCAAATCAATTTGAGTGAAGGATTTCAGCCCATTTCAATTCTGCCTTTTGACACTGTGGGAAAAAACAAAAATTTCCATTAGCATATTAGATGTATAAACACTGTGAAAAAACACGTTAGTGAGGAGCTACTTGGCCTCATACCTCTCTGATAGGTAAAGTGGAGTCCTGCAATCAGTACAACAGCAGCAGAGCAGGTGAGAGCATCTCTGAGTTTTCCCCACAAAGTGGCAAGCACTGGGTCTTGTTCACTCTGTCAGATATCTTTTTCATCATCCCTTGCATCTAACTTCTGGCTTGACTCCTTTTGTTTTAAAGTTCAACCAGATGTGTTTTAATTGTTGCCTACTTGAACACAGAACGCTACATGTACAAAATTGACACTAGAATGGTATTTCGATTGTCATATTTTGAAGCTTACATCTGCAGACCAAGCTGACATATTTAATTGGATTGGAGTGAAAACATGTAGCGTAGAACAATGTCCCCAACCTTTGTGACATGTGACCTTTAAAGATGAAGCAATATTTGCTTCAAGTTGCATCAGTCAATGAGTTGTGGGTGAAGTAAAGTGTCTTTTAGCTTGAAATCCAAAGGGCACTTCAACAGGCAGAAAACACCCTCTGTCCATACAGTGTGTCTACATAGCTGAGAGTTTCAGCTGCGTTTTCAATCTTCCATTCAGTAACAGTGGAGGCAGATCTCAGACATGCAGATAATATTCATACAAAGTTTAAAGAAAAATAAAAGAGACAGAGAAAGTCAAATTAGGAAGATATGTTGCAAGCATATATATATCGGAACCTGAAGAAGACCAAGGCCTCTCCTACATGGTTCAGTCTCCTCAAAGTCTTTTATTTTAAAAGTTCTTAAATCCTAAAGATCTACTTGGATAAAATAAAACATTACAAAATTGATTTCTAAGAGCAAAGCTTTTTCTAAGATATTTTAACCATACTCCAGGGTTTCCATCAGCTCCAACACCAGAGGCTGATTGTTAGGACTTTCAAAAGCTCTGGTGATAAAGATGTTATTTCTCATGTTAGCACAGTAACTGTTATGTGTACATGTAGAGCTGCTTTCATAAGCGTTTTCATCCTAGGTAGACTGCTGAAAGCACCTTAGACTGGGACCTTTTCTGAAGCGAAGAATGAAACCGAAGTCATCATTTATCTGTAAAGCAACTGTACACCAGAGCTGAAGACATTGGTCCAACCCCAGTCATAATTTCTACCATTTTACACAGGCTCGGGCCGGGGCTCGGCTTGTGCGATATATGAGCGGTCAGGTGAATCTGGACTCTCCACAGCAAGCAGTCGTGCGTCAACGGCACGAGCACTGGCTCGCGCATAAAGTGATAATACAGGACTTCTATAAGATCGCATCATTCCTCTGGCCAACTGCTCCAGTGATGCAGCGACAACAACCTCTTCCTCAACGTGGGGAAAACCAAAGAGATTTTTTCGGACTTTAGGAGAGGCCGACAGCAGCACCTCCCACTGACCATCAACGGCACTGCTGTGAAGAGGGTGAGCAGTACCAAGTTCCTGGGACTGCACATCTCTGATGACCTCTCCTGGACAAACAATACTGCATTGCTGGCCAAAGAAGGCTCAAAAACGGCTCTACTACCTCCGCAAACTGAAGAAAGCACAAGTTCCACCCCCCATCATGTTCTCCTTTTACAGAGGTACTATCGAGAGCATCCTCACTTGCTGCGTCGCTGTGTGGTTTGGTGGTTGCACTGCCTCCTGCCAAAAGACTAGTGAACACAGCCAGCAGGATCATCGGTGCTCCTCTGCCCCCCCTCACAGACATTTTCCACAACCACCTCACCAGCAGAGCCATCAGCATCGCTGGTGACACTTCCCACCCCTACCACTCCCTCTTCAGTGTCCTGCCTTCAGGGAAAAGGTATCGGAGCCTCCGGGCCCGCTCTACCAGACTTTTGAACAGCTTTTTCCATCAGGCTGTAAGGATGCTGAACTCCACTCACTACCTGCCCCCTGGACTGTAACACACACACACACACACACACACACACACACACACACACACACACACACACTACATACTACATTTTGCACATTAACCGTTTACTTAATCATTTACTTACAGTATCTCGAATAATGTCTGCACCTCAATATTTTTTGCACTGCTATCTATTTTCATTGTCCGTTTTTAAGCTGTCACTGCACTACCTGCACTGTGTACATAGGATGTTTTTATAGAACTGTATTTTATTATATTTTATTGTATTTCAGATTTAAATTTTAGATTTTTAAAAGCTGGAATAGAGAAACAGCATCTCGTTTTTCCTGTATGTCTCGTATATACAGTGAAAATTGACAATAAAAACCTTTGAATCTTGAATCTTGAAAAAAAATGTAACCTGCTGAGAATGTTGTCACACTCAGACAGGGAGGCCGTACATGCTCATGCCCGCACTCTTCTGCAAGCTATGCATGGTGCTGCAGGCGCACGAAGAGTTGTGGAGACTCAAGACTCAGAGCTCTCCAGAGACGATCGCGCTCATCCTTGGGGGAAAAAAAAGCGACTTTTGAGGAGTGGGAAAATGTACAGCGAGCTGACTAGGAAGACGACGAGGTATCTCGCTACATTAAAATGACTGTCATGGAAGATGAAACCGATGTTCTTGGCTGGTGGAAGATCAACAGACCATCCTACCCAAAACTTGCAAAATTAGCCAGATCAGTAATGAATAATGTCGGGGCAGTCGGGCTGTAAACGGGTTAGGGCTATAAAAAAATCTAGGTCATTCAGGTTCGGACGGGTTCGAGCAAAATTCTGTCTGGCTAGGGTTGGATCGAGTCTAACTTTTAAGGCCCGACTACAGCTCTACTGTACACCTCATGACTGAGGCCAGCCGTCACTCACAACTACAGGGGCAGGAGGAGGAAAGATGGAGAGACACAGTGATTGTCCAGAACAAAGTGGCTCAATATTTAGCCAAGTTCACCGTAAACTAAGGAGAAATTATGATACTGATTTCATAAAATGGTTATAGGTGCAGCAGAGTTGAAACAAGTATCATTGAACTGGAACATCTTGGAGTGCGCCATGGAGGCGACAGACAGTTGATTTTTTCAGTAAGAAAGTGGCCTAATAACGAATAAATAATAGGGTATTGTTTAATATACTGGCACCACAAGTGCTTCATTGACACGTGATACAATTTTACTCTGATTTTAATGTAACACTTTCATCTGTAAGATTTGAATCCACAACTTGTTTAAGAAATAAACCACCAATGGGGAGGGAAACTTGTGCTCATCATGAACCTGACCTAAACTGGGAACACAGTGTTTTTTCATTGTTATCATCTCATCCTGTTGTATGGATGTGTAAAGAGCAAACACCTTGCTGCTCCGTGCTATTTTGACAATGAGCCAGTTTGTGTGTGTATAAGTGTGCGTGTGGGTGTGTGTGAGAGGCTGACTGGCATTTAACAGACTCCCCTGCTGGCTGTGTTGTAGTCAAAATAAGGGAACCATCAAATGTGGCACACAGGGGGGATCTGCTCTCTCCTCCACCCACACACAGTGCAGCATGTCGCTGCAGTCTGTTTTGCGGTCTGTAAAGTTTCACAAATCATGTTAACAAATATCCCAGGCTGAGCATCCTGTGGTTTTTCACAACCAGTACAAGGAGTCCTGGGCTTTTGTTGTGGCCATGGAAATTCAAGACGATCTCACAGGATGCAAGAGCATGTGAAAAATATTTGTAGCCATAAAAAAGGGCCAATTGGTATTAATGGTGTGGCATGCTGTAGAGGCCATGGGAAGCATGTGTGTGTTTGAGTGCGTGTGTGAGTGAGTGAGGGAGCATGTTTGGTCTGGGTCAGGCAGACACACTTGTTTCCCAGTAGGATGGATCAGATGGAGGCCACAGGGCAAGGAGCAGACAGATTCATCAGAGGCGTCATCTCAGGGTGTCCGGTATCCCAGAGTGCAGTGCTGCAGCTGCCAGCCCTGCAGTGGCAGCATGATGGGCTCCAGGTGGATGGACGGAAAGCTTCACACATACAGGACCATCAGAGAAAATCTTCTAGTCTGAAATTTGGCTGAACAGGAACTACAACTAATTTACTACAAGCTGGATATGACCCTTTCAGAAAACACTTACCTATCACTCTTTTCACATTTCTTTTTTCAAAGTAGTTTCATTTCGCCTTGGCAAGACAGATTATAACATTTTCTTTGTCTACCTTAAAAATCTATCTGCAAACACATCAAAAAGTCCTTGTTTTATGTGTTGGAAAGAGAAAACGCATGCATATGCACAATTGTTCTAAACTGCAACACAGTCAAAGATGCATTCTTGCATCACACCTGTCCCTTGAAGGGCTAGTTCTTTACGTTGCTATTTATTTTCTGTCAATTTCATCCTAAAATGATCTTGCTATAAATGTTATTTTGCAACCTTCCCATTCACTGCGTCCATTCGAATTGAAATCATAGTCTTTTGTGTTTGATATGTTTTGGACACGTTATTAATGTTTAGAGGCAGCTGTAATAAATGAAAGTAAGGCATAAGGCATGACAGCTGTAAATCACCTTATTTTAAACCATAATTATAAGGATAAATAGATAACCTGGTGTATGATTCATATCCAGTAGTAAGACTGCCTAACCTTTCAAAAGTTAAATATCATATGTTCTCTCATCATGGTTCAAGTGAAACAAAGACAAATAAACCACGTCATGTGTCCTAATCTGGTCCCAGGCAGTGATTATGCTTATATCTTTACACACTCCATACAAA
Source organism: Notolabrus celidotus (assembly GCF_009762535.1). NCBI lineage: Eukaryota > Metazoa > Chordata > Actinopteri > Labriformes > Labridae > Notolabrus > Notolabrus celidotus. The sequence goes on along the minus strand of NC_048280.1, from coordinate 29,723,444 downwards.
TAATATGTTACAATTTGTATTAAAAAACTACATTGCAGCATTATTTAGAAACATAATTCAGTGACATTCTTTTTGCAGACACAGTCTATCAATTAACCATCAGCATGAACCACCATGAACCCTTGAAATAATGTGATTCACTCTGCAGGAACAAAGTCAGGGAGACCAGGGTATCAGTAAAAGTCGACTGTTTGGATAAATTTTTGGATGATCAACATTTTCATTAAGAGCAGCAGAAAAGTGGAACTTAATTCCCACCTGTGTCAGAGATGGCTTAAGCGTCAGTGTTTTCGTGTATACTTAAAACATTGCTCAAGGCAAACCAATCAATCACTGATTTAAATCTTTGCATGGGACTGGAGGTTGTGTAGTTTTGCAATGTATGTCGTTTTCATGTGACATGCTGTTTGTGTTGTTTAGTTTTTTAATGTATGCTTTTTAGTTGTCGTACTGTATGTTTTTTAAATCTCCTTGCCGAGGGACCACAGATACACAGGTATAAATGTGCTGTAACTCTGGCAAAACTAAAATAAATCTGAAATTCAAATTTGCAAAAACCCCAAATAATGAGTTCCCTAAAAAACATTATTATTAAAGTACATTCTTAGCTAAATTGTTGGGGGTGGAGGTGATGTTTTGAACAGAGCTGACTCAAAGCCCCAGCTGGATTGTAAATCCTCTGGAGGAGACTTTACTCGACCCCTGTGAACCTGTGACAGAAAACACATTGTCAAGTCTAACCAGTGGTATCCACTTTACTCCCTCCTAGTTTTTCTAACAAGAAATACAAACAGAGCTTATGTGACTGTAAAAATATTTAGATTTTTAGTGCAGATACAATTCAAAAATGTCAACCAGGTCATTTAAAAAGGTTTCTGATGTATAGCTGAAAATGATTTGGGAGTCTGCTGGGTGCATGTCTTCACCCTGACTGTGTGTCTCTCTCACATGCATTCATAAATACACAATCTAAATGTTAGTTTGCTTTCAGTGATCTTTGCCTTCGGTGATCTTTATCACAGATTTGAAACATTTGGCAGAGTTTACTCATAACAGATTTTTGTCTCTCCGCTCCTTCGGTGCAAGATGCCTTGTTAAACCCGGAAATTTGTGACAAGTTTGATTTAGGGCTGTTTGGACTGCAACAGCAGAAGCTCCTCTCAGCAATCAATCAAATCAAACTGAAAGCAGTTATTTTTCTAACCTGACATGCATCGCAAAGGTATGAAGACAAACCTATAAATACACCAGCTCGGCTCATACACCTCAGAGACAACTTGCACTTACTCATGGAGCTAGGCACAAACATGGCTGTACTTCTTCCTCACATTTTAGGACTCCCAACCCCTCACTGAGGTTCTACAGGGGATTGAAGCTGATGAATTTGATATTTAGAATCTGATACGGGTGACAGGAAATAAGTTTGATCTTTAGAGTCCATGTTTACTCAGCCAAACCCCATAAAACTGGCACAGCACCAGGCATCCGGTTTTGGTTGGCAAATGTTGCGAGTTATTAAGATAGTCTGCAGTTATACGTCAGCTTAATAATGAAAATGTCACAGAAAGAATGCTTAAACGCTTTATTACAGTTCGTGTTTTAATCAGTTTACATGTCTGTCATCGATCGACGTGATGCAGCCTTTGTCATGTTTGTTCAAAAGCGCCTCCAGCATGTCACTGGGTGTTTGTTCATCCACATTCACATTGCTGCATCTATCCCTTAACCACTAATGGGGCAATACTGAAAAAGATATCATTTTGGGGTGCAGGCTTGCTGTGTGAAGGCGGCTGTGGTTCAGAGATAGTACTGGTTTTCTATCATTGGAAGGTTGGCAGTATGATACCTGGCTTATGCAGTCTACATGTTCAATGTCTGAACCTTTGATTAGTCAGAGGCATAATCTCAGGTGTGTCTAGAAGCTAGATATTTTGCATAGCAGCCTCTGCTATCAGTCTCTTGAGTGTAATGTGCCTTCAAGGGTTGAAAGACCAGAAAGCACTACAAGAATGGAGAAAATGCACTATTTGTACAAATACTATAGTAATACAATACTATATGTTAAAAAGTGTTTCTCTCCATGCTGTGTGCTGAATAAATCTTGGCAAAATTTGTTTGACGCCATTAGGTTGACTTTGGTCAATTATTGGCAACGTCAAGTCCTGCTGCAAATCAGCATTCATGAGCCTAAAGTTAATATTTTTAATATTTTGTGCATGAATCATTTAAGGGTACAGTGTAGAAATGGGAGTATTTAGCAATATATAGCCATCAGAGCCCAGATTGAAACACTCCCCTGCTCATTCCTCCCATTAGTGAAGTTTCAGAAGTGTGACAAGAAGGAGCTGGTGTGATGCTTGATGATAAATATGATCCTCCAAATGTCATGTTTTTATCGAATGTAGCAGGACTGGTTTAAGCAAAACAAAATCCACACATAGACTGTATAATAAATGGACGTAGTATCCATGAAGTCTCCCATCTGTGTCGGAAGCCCTGTTTTGAAGCCTATCGTTGGCGGGTGCCATATTGGAAATGCTGAACTACGTCTGTCCAGCTAGTCAGGCTTTGGAGATTCTACATATATTTCAATAAGGAGAGACAAGTTAAAGAAATGTTATTTATCACAGCAGGTATTAAAATAATGTAACTTGACAGGAGATCAGATTTTAAGTTTGTAGGATGTCTGATCTGAGCAGCAGCAGGAAATACCCCAGTGGAGTCCGGACACTGGTGGTGGTGGTGGTGGTGTCTGATGATTTGCTAGCACAGGAAGTATGATAGATGAAGACTGATGATCTGTGGAGACCAGGTGGAGATGAGGGGGAGAGGGGGGCACACACAAATCAACATCATGAAGGAACTAGAGGCAGATTTCATATTCAAAAAGCAGCAGAAAGTTGATAGGCTTACATTGTGAGTGTGCTACTGTGCTATTAGATGAGGAAACTGCATATGCTACACTACATCTGATTAACCAATGACAGCCACAAAGGATGCAGCTGGAAAAAATGGTGAGAAAGCATTAGAGGGAAGAGGAGAATTATGCCACTCCTGTGAATGCAAATATAGTCTTCCTGACTGAAATTATGCTGGAGCTACATTAAGTCCAAATAGTATTCAGAGCTAATTGAGTTCATGTTTGCAAAGCTAATTTCAAATGCTTCTAGATAATGCTACCTGAGACAGCTGGAGAGGAAACATATTTTTAGCAATTTTTTTTATCTTCTTAAAAACGTCCAAAATCTAATTACATGTTTTTCTTTTCTCAAATATCTTTTCGATTATATTTTTACCCCTTTGCACTTCAAATAGCATCCTGAGTGGAGTGTGCACATGATACCCCAAATTAAAGTGTTATCTGTTGGCTGTTGTTTCATGTGTGCCACTTTTTCTCCTTTCTTATTTACCATGATTGGCGGCTGTTGGGTGTATTAGAAATAGAGATGGGGATTCAATGACACAATGGCAGGGTACCCTACCACCAGAATGTACCAGCTGAAATGTGAAAGTGTACTGAACAACCACAAAAAGTGCAATTAAACTAATTGATGCCCATTTTTCTTTCACTTGTGATTTATAATGTACTCCTTTTTGGAAAAGTAGAAGTTTCCCAAATAAAATCATGGATTAAAGTTTTGCTGAAGAAGCAGATGTCACCATATTAGTTCTTGAGAGAGAAAACCTTTGGAGGAAAACTTGTGACCAACATCAAACAAGTGATTTTAATTAGAACAGTGTGATGTTATGCAAAATCAACAGCGTCACAAATGACACTTTCAACACTCTGACTTGATATCCTACGAAAAGGTCCCAGCTTGAACCAACAATTGACATTTACAGTGCAGATTCTCAAGGATATCCTGAAGACAGGCTCGGCTGGATTAGGGATGTGGCCTATGTCGTTTTAACAACCTCAAGGTAAAAGATGTGGCAGTAGGGTAAGAAAACAGTGTTGGTATTGCATGGCAAAAAGCCAGGAGCAAGCAGTATATAATACTTTGTACAGGATGCTCAGCTTCCCGCCCCTCCTTGAGCAGGTGCTGAGAGATGGTGTAGGTGTAAATGTGATCATTGTATTCTTAAGTTTGAGTGTGCTAATGGCAGGGCTTTGGGGGATGACAGCATGACATCCTTACCTCATGTTTGCTAAACAAAGCACAAGCATAACATTCAAGTTCATGGCAGTTTTGTTTTTCATCTGGCTAGTTCACTGAAGAACAAGGGTCCAAATGTCAGTACAGCACAACATTGAAAAAAACATAACAACGTGTTGCCTATCCTCAACACCACAGGACTTCTTCTGGAAGTCTTTACATTCCACCATTTGGAAACTGTACTTCAAAACAAAGTTCAAACTCCATTGTGAGGAAAGTGTTTCATTTCTATCTCCCATGAACAGTTCCCACCAGGATTCAAACCCAGGACTTTTGCATTGAAAGGCAGCAGCCCTGCTCACCTAACCGAAGTGCAACTTTGCAGTGCTTGCCTCTTTAGGTCTCTTCATTTCACATTTTTTTGTAGTAGTTCAAAAACACAGGTCTTGTGAGTAAAGTGTTTCATTTCCATCTCACATTTACAACACAGTGGGATTTGAACCCAGAACCATCAAGGTAGCATGCCTGTCCACCACTTCACAGGACAACTTTGCAGTTAAATTACATGTAATCAGAACGTGAAAAATGGGAAAATTTTGCTTCCAAAGTGAAAAAGACCTGATGCTTTTTCATCTGAGGTCTGACACCTGACTCCGAGACCTGACGATGTCCTAATATGTAGGCTGCACCATAGGAGTATTAGGCTACATTACATGTGTATGCTTTGTTGAAATGTTCCTTTATTATTTAAATCTCTTCTTCCATTCCTTCCAACTCAGTTTAAAATTCGTCAAGGGACTGAGTAGTATTAATAGACAGGAAATGATGTCGAGCTGTCTGGTTCTGTCCAATCAGAAATAAGACGTGTTGTCCCTCCCCTTTCTGTTTTGTGGAAGGTTGTGTTTTCTGTAATGTCATCATGCTTTCTAAAATGTTTTTGTGTTATTTGAAATCTTGTTGTGTTTAGTGAAATCTTGTGCTTTCTGTAATGTCGTCGTGTTCTCTGTAATGTCGTAGTGTTTTCTGAAATGTATTTGTGTTTTCTGAAATGTATTTGTGTTTTACCCTTTCGGGCCACCGTAGAATACAGAAGTCTGAATTATAGAATACGTTGTCTTAGGAATGGGGTCAATTCTTGGACTGTTCGAAAGAAAACCCAAATTTCAGGGCTTAATGTGTGCGCACTGGCATAACATTTGATGTCCAGCAGATGCTTTAGTTTTTTTCTTTATATCTGTGTTTTTTTTCCCTCTCTTTGTTCAAATGTTTGTTGAAATGCTTGATCAGATTTTCAGCCAGATGTCAAGCTTTGACTTTTAATCGTTTGATCTTTAGCCTTCTGGAAAATTTGGAAAATGGAAAAAAAAAAAAGAATGCAAGACGTTACTCAGAACATCAGAGAAGGATTCATTTTATCAAAGTGCACAAAAAAAGCACATGATTCCATTTGTGTTATGAGGGGGGGTATTCCACTTTTTTACTAATCAAATGCCTGAAACATAAATCTGCACTGTAAAAATAATTGTAGTAATAATATTGAAAGTATCAAACTCATTTCCAACCAACTGTGAATTTCCCTCAGTCATTCTAACTCAGGCATGAAGTTTGAGATGGCAAGAAGGGCAATAAATTCTATGTAATTGCCTCAAGAAAATCAATATGCAGGATGAATCAAAAGGAAACTTGCTACAACAATAAGTGGATGCTTTATGACTTTGACATTACGAAAAATGTTTCCAGATCTGTGTTCATCTCCTTGGCAGCTGGCGTGCACTGAGGAAAACATGCACCAACATGTCTCCATGAAACAAACACAACTGCATCACTAATTCAATAGCAGCTTGTATTTCTTCTCTTAACAGGCTGGATTTGTAGATTGGATTTTCTGACCAGAGCAGTTTGTGGGAGCAAAGCCCTAAAAGGGGAAACAGCATATGTGTGTGTTTATGATTGTGTGTGCATTTATGTGCATTTAAGACAGAGTGGGGGAGAAAGAGTGAGAGTTAACGTGAGATCCTGATCTCTCTAGGACTTAGACAATCCCAACTGTAATCTAAAACCTATGAGACAATGAGGGGCTGTGCAGTGCTGAGCCTAAGCCGAGCCAGGAAGTGCAACCAACATGTTGTCGAAGCATGAGGAATTTATTACTAATGTTGGTCAGCTGTAGCGACAGAAGGGGCGGGCGCTTTTTTCCAGCACGGAAAAAGAGAAATCATTAATTATCTTCACAGTCACCCTTGATCATTCCCTGAGTCTCAGCTGAGTTTATCTCTGAAGCGTGTATTTCCATCCTGACTGAGTCTCTTCAGCTAGCGTGTCCATTTATAAAGCTTGTGGCTTAAGAGTGAGGTCAGGCGCTGACCTCGCCGCTGACAGCCAATGGTGTGAAGGATTGGAAGTAGAGAAGGTGGAACAAAGCAGACATGGCAGCAGCACATGTGCTTTCATCCAGACCTTGGTCTTCACATTGACCTTTAAACTGTTTTTTGGATTGGAAAAAAAAAAACCTGGGGCACCAAAGCAGTGGGCTCCAGAAGAGGGCTCAGTTATGAGAACCAAAACTTCTGACCTGAAAACCAGAATAACTTCTACTTAAACAAAAGTAAAGTAGCAGTTTGAAACAATTAACTGGTGAGCTGATGTAATGAGAGTAGAGGGAACAATGGTGACGCAGAGGAAGATGTGTTCATTAGTGAACCTAAGGACCTCAAACAACCCTGAGTAAATCCAAGGAGCATGTTGTTTCAGGTACCAGTGACATGATGAAATAAACCCAGGGATTTCAAAGTAATACTTCTTGTGGTTTGAAAGATGCCAAAACATTGTTATTGTAATATTAACTGTACAGATTTATTTTTTCCCTCAGAGGGAGTTGAACCCAGCAACCTCACAAGTTGCCACATGAGGTGGGTTTATCAACTAAGCGCTACTGTCTGAACTGTCTTTACAAAAAGGTAATTGAAAAACGCTATTTCAAAAAAGATCCAGTCAACCAACCGGCCAATCACATTTCAGTCATACTTTTATTTATTTATACTGCCAAATCAAAGTGGTCTCATAACTCAAAAGAGTAAGTCTGTTTGTTTGTTTTTTCAGAGACACATCTTCAATGAACAGCTTCCTTGAAACAGGCAGAAACCTCAAGCAGCACTAAACTCATAGGTGGACAACCATCTACCTGGAGAGGAGAGACAGACATTCTGCAATACTGGGGGTCATAAAGACCAACAATAATAAAACAGTATGTAAAAGTGTCATTGATATTTTCCACCAAAACCAACTCGTCATTTTTACACACCTGATTTGTGTAAATAGCATAAGTCCATGACCCTGTACCTTACTGATAATTGGAGGGCCAATTGGTGAGATAGTAAGATCATCATAAGAGTTCACAACACACGTTCATCTGCTTGTTACACACAGAGACACACAGCTGTGCTCCCACTCATAAGGAAATATCATTGTTAGTGCTGATACAGTGAAACTGAGTCATTTTATTGAGAAGAGAGCTTGATGTCCAGATTTTTTTTCTATCTTGTCTCTTTACATCATGATCTACGGATGACAGAAGACGTGGACCCAGTCTGCATTGTCTACTCACACACCTGCTTTACCTCAGCCCTGTACGTGCCAAGGCAGTCACCAAACTATTCGTACTGCGCGCTGTTTGATGCATACTCTCAAATACACACATCAACACATTCCCACACACACAGGATTTTTCTTTTTACAATCCGCAAACATATCTAACTACTGTCAGTGTAACCAACCATCATACCAGATCTTAATAAAGACTGAACAGTTTACATAACCCACACACTACAGAGTACAACCATGAGCTCCAGCTGCAAAAAATAAGTAAATAACAACCTGTTCATTTGGAAAGCCACTGATCATTCTAGCTGTAATGTGGGGTTTGTTTCAGTGGATATAACATAAATTGTGTGTTTTAAGGAGCACAACAAAAGGAGAGAAGTTAAATATGTTGCCTTGAGCTGGGTCTGTTTGAGCAGAAGGCTGAAATCCACCGTGTAAAGAGTACCAGCCTGCCTGCAGGTGCACCTGGCTCTTGAAGGGAAGAGATCAGACCCACTAATTGGCTTAATTCATGTTACACCCAAAACACACTTTTGAATAATCTTGGGACTTAATCCAACCTGTTTTCGCCCTGTGCCTCACGTAGTACTCAGATTGTGTGCTGTTTAACAAGCAGAATGTGGTTGGACACACCCTAATTCACTTTATGCCATGCGCATTTGACCGTTCATTTTAAATTGTTTAACTAGGGCCCTACTGTTACAGCTGTTGACATGTTTTATTGTTCAGTGTTCAATTAGAAACCCATCAAACCCACTTCACGTGAGCCCTATCAGAGGCCTGTTGTCCCACATCCCCTTCGGACATGCCCCCTGGACACACAGTAGTCACTGCAAATACCCTTCATCTGAGGGTGTAGGAGGAGGTGGAGCAATAAGACGGTCAACACTGCCAACTCAGTGATTATGATGCTAAACTGCACCAGTAAGGTAATTATTATACCAGCATGCAAACAGGATGAAAGGTAGCAAAAAACAGACAACCTTTGGCTAACTAACTAAACATTAAAGACTCCATCCAACAAGCTCCTGACTTGCACTCTACTGTTTTCTTTCTCTTTAGGTTTTCCAAACCATGAGAAGATTGTTCATCTTATTTTGTAACTTATGGCTTTTAAGTAGATATGGGCAGATAACACTCAGTTAACCACATTGCTTCATTAAAAAGTGTCAGAGCTTGTATTAAAAAAGTCACTTGATTGGTGACATCTGAAGTTTCAAACATCACAGGTGCTTCAAAAAGTATTTCATCAGCTCAACAGGTGAGAAAGTTTTCTGTTTCGATCTGGGTAATCGTCCCATTTATGAAATAAGTGGAGTGGAGATTTACCAAGAAACAGTGATGCACACTGGAAAGACAAAACAATTGAATCTCCATCTGATACAAGTAAAAATCTATTAAAAGTTATCAGCCTTTCAGTCTTAGCAATGACTTTGCTTCATCACATCGCGACTATAAGCCGGCACTCAACTTCTTTAAATTTTAAATTTGAGCCCCAAAACATACTCAAACAGCTACTCTAAAGGGATTCTTTAATGTTGAACATCTTCAGAAAAAATACTCAAGGTTATTAAATTGTTACATATTACAGGAATATTAAAAGTACAAAATTGGGACAAACATTTGGAGATCATTCATTTCATGATGCTCAGACGTCTTGAATTTTTATTTAAAGCTTCAAAGCTTCAACATGTTTCCAGTACAGGTAAAAAGAATCCTCTGAAACTAAATAAAAATACACTTCAGAGCCTTGCAGACGAGATTGATGGTTTTACTGGACAAATCTTGTTCAATCATTTCTTATATGTTACACCCAAGCAAGGTTTTGCTAGCTAATAATGTGTATGACATAACTCTTAAGCTTATGGTTGTAAATTATTGGCTGATCCACTTTCACACCCAAGAGTGCTAACAATAGATGTCTGTGTGTTGTGCTGGATTTAACACTCATGGCCCTTTCACTTGTGTATCACACTGTCAGTAAATGTGGCTCAGGTTTTTATGGGCTCCTGCTAAACCTGGCCAGACATGTTGGACCAAATCTTAAAAGGAACCCCGACTGTGGGGACTAATAGGCATAAATCTGCTTTAAAGTTTGTCTCATACTAGAATGCTTTGTTAAATAGACATGAAGAATTGTTATTCCTGTAAAGAGCGAAATTTATAACACATATTCTAACCTACGGGCGCAGCCATTGTTTTACTAGCGCAATGCATGCTGGGTTGATGACGTGTAATGGTTGCTTCTTGCCGAGCCTCTGGTTTTCGCTGTGTTTACTCGCTGTCTTTCAGGAACGCGAAAACCATAATAATGCCACACTGCGCTGCATTTGGGTGTAATTTCCAGTCGAAGGGAAACAAGGGGACTGATGTAAGTCTACACAGCTTTCCAAGAGACAAAAAGAGAAGAAAGGAGTGGGAAATTGCTTGTGGACGTACACAACTTCCGAAGGACCCTCGGCTATGTTCTCGCCACTTCACTCCAGATGCATTTCATGCATTTAGCCGACCCACGCTGGTGAAAGAGCTCACAGGTGCTGCTAGTTACGGAGACTGAAGCCAAATGCTGTGCCGTCAGTTTTCGTTCATAAACAGACAAAACGCCTGCGGGAAAAGAGTGAAGTCCGCTCGAGGAAACGCCATAGGCAGGAGACGCTGGATGGCCCTTTCACTTGTGTGTCACACTGTCAGTAGGCAGGAGACGCTGGATGTGCTCCTGCGGTGATGTCAACATCCCGCACCTGCAGATGTAGCCTCTGATGGCGAATCACCGGGCACGATCACGACCACTGGACAAATCTTGTTCGATCATTTCTTATATGTTACACCCATGCAAGGTGTTGCTAGCTAATAATGTGTATGACATAACTCTTAAGCTTATGGTTGTAAATTATTGGCTCTACCACGATCACGGAGGAAGCTGACGACGAGTCCCCCGATCAGTTAACACAGCAGTCCGTAAGTGTACAGTGTTCTCCAAATAAGAGTGATGTCGCAACTCAGATGGAAAAACACACATCTGATGCAGCGGTACAGTGGCCAGCTGATGCGCACCAACTTATTACTCAAGACCACCTTTGCGCTGCTAATTGTGAAGTCTCTGGATCTTTTACTCTCAGATGATGACTTTTTCAGTGAGGGTAGTCAGCCACTGTACAGACAGTCTGATCCGAAATATAACATAAGTTCATCAGAGCCTTCACAGAGCACCCAGGAATCACATGCTTCAGCTGACACGCATGAAGAAAACAGTCTGTTGCAACCAAATGACGTCACTACCCAAGCATCATTGCGATGCAAAGAACAATGGCGGCCTACGAGTGAAAATATTTTTTCCAGTTTTAAACAAGCTAAGATATTTTGAGAGATTTTATTATCGTTTTTATATAGCTGATACAAACATTGATCATATAGGAAAATACGTTTTGTTAGCCGGGGTTCCTTTTAAGCTAATTCATGTTCATGTTTGAGTGATCGTGTTTGTTGTCCCAATGAGAGTTTCTAGGTGATTGCTGGGAGTTAGATTTATTGAAACCAGCTGGGAGGGACATGATTCAATCCATCCTTTGTATGAACCTCTAGCACTCAAAAGTTCATCAAGTAAAAAAACACACTTATTTTAAACTAAGATATGAAACTTTTCTACCTGTTGTGAGGCTCAACAATGAAAAATTATATACAGTAGTTATAGAAATTGTTGCACTATTCCACAATTGTTCCAGGATTCATTCCAGATGGCAAAGACATTCATATCTATTTAGACTGAATGTCTCTAGCATGTGTGTTGTTGTGATGGTTACAGAGAAGGAAACCAGAATGTCAGATACTTTAAAGCTGATATCCACGATTTGCTTTTTAATATTTGCTGCATTGTGCCAAAATATTAAGTGAGGATATCACCAAAATCAGCAGACTTCATCCTATGGACACAATGAACACAAACCGTCATGATGCCCCTTCAAATTTGAAAGATTTAAGCCTGGGCAACAGTGGTGGCTAGACAGACCAATAGAGCAGCATGGACATCAAAATTCTGCTGCTGGGGATGCTTCAAAACATGTTGTAACTACCTCATAAAATATAATGGCTTTTTTTTTTTTTTTACTTAAACTGCTTATTGTATTAGCCTTTTTCAGCATTCAATTTAGCACAATAAATGACTGTATCATTCTTCTTCCCCTCCTATAACACCTGTCACATTATCAATCCACTCAACAGAGGCATCTTCCCCATAGGCGCTTCTCCATGCACATTAGTTTCCTTTCCGCATCGCTTACAACCATGGCAGTTTTTTTACTGTTTGTACACCACAAGATAGTGTGAGGATCACAAAGTTTTGATGCTTTATTTCATTGGCTCTGTGTTGGCAGTCTGCCAAAAGCTTAGTTTGTCACACTTGTAAAACCTAAGATACATTTTTTTTCATATCATCACATGTGAAAAAACTTTATATATCAGACTCTAGCTGGATTACTTTATTACTGCAAGGAAATGTCCTCAGATGAATCTCTCCTAAGCATTTTAAAGCATGTGCTGTAAGTGCTCAGTCACAGTTAGTTAATGAATGAATGAATTAAGTTCATCAAACAATCAATGCATTCAATCAACTAGTTGATGGCCACTATTCGTAGTTTGCATTGTATTTTCATTTAAAGGGTGAATTTTCAGTTTGTTTATAGTTAGGTGACCTAGAATGATTATATGATTCAGTGTGTACAATATATACAAAATATACAATATGAGTACCACTACACACAGTTAGCTTTCTCTACAGTAACATTCTTAATTCTGCATTAGGATCCCCATTAGCTACCACAGAGTGGTTGCTTGTCTTGGGGTCCAATCAAAACAAGACACAAAATAATTAAAACAACTATTTAAAATTGCACAGTATCCATAAAACAAAAATACAATAAAAGCCAACAATAAAAATTAAGGGGCTAAGAAACAGACTAAAGGACACATCACACAAATTTGTTCATGAACATATGGAGTTGTTTCCTTAAATCCCCCTGATTTTATTTAATCACTTATCAGACAAACAATATGTATTTGTCCACTGCTTCACTTCATATTTGCACTCTGAGGTGATAATAAAATTGTTGAGAGTTTGACCGTTATCAGTCATACAGGCAAGCAGGCAAGCAGGCAAGCAGGCAAGCAGGCAGGTACGGGTTTGGCTGCCATCCAAAAGCCATGAGTCACAGATCACAGAAAGCAGATGGTGTGATAGTTCAGCTCCTTGTTAACTTTGGCAGAGAACCACAGAGCGCATCATCCCCCCCGTTTCTCCTCAGCAACCAATACCATCAACTGATCATCAGAAAAACAGAGTCATAAATCACAAACAGCTTAAATAAAGTTGAACAGGAAACACAATGTAAAACAATGAGAGAGGAAGAGTTATTTTGGGACTACAGATACCAGAGGTAAGGGGGGGATGATATTTTCATAGCAGGTGTGCATAGCTTGTGGGTTGATATATTAAATTGTTATTGTTGTAACATTGCTGTTTTTCTTGTACATTGAAACATAATCCCTGTACAATCAAAGGAACGCAGACAAATGAGTCTGGCGCACACTGCCAAGCACACTGCACAATTGCATAACTTTCACTGCTGAGATTTATTCATGTACGAGTAATGGAAAAGTAAAGTGCGGCAGATGCATTAGATTACACCGACAAAGAAATCTACAGCTTTTTTTCCACCTGACAACTCAGTAGAGACAAACTGTGCGTAAATAACCATTGTGCTTCAGGCCGACACATTCCAGATCAGACGACAAATAGCCATTACCTGCTGAGTTATCAATCACATGGGTACAGTGCACTGTCACTGCCTCTTTTCATGCATTCCCAATGACAGTCATAACTTTGACCTGACATACCCAGTCAGCTTGAGCAACTTCCCCAATCCATCACAGCTGTCAGGGGCGAAGCACGCCTTTGTTCTGATTAATTACAGCCTTGCTGGTAGGAGCTGTCAGTCTTCCAAACAGGTGATATATACACACACTATCAAGATGTTGTGAATGAGCATGAATGAGTGCGGGTTGTCATGACTCAGCCGCCAAATATTCAAATGAACATTATGAGACTGAGAGAGAGACAGAAACAAAACAAGGAAACCATTTGGCAGCCCCGCGGCAAAACCATCCAGTCTTCACTGTCCAGGAAAGCAGAAGAAGTGCTACTAGTGTCAGAGGATCAGAGCTGCTGCATTAGAGTGACGAGTGAATGCAATTTCCCCTGAGAGAGATTGTATCATAATGATGTCAGTGTCTTTTTCTGCACATAATATGTTTGCACAAACCTGCAGGGGACCTCCTGGGATCCCCAGCATGCAGCAGAGTTACATTAATGTGTTTAAACTGGCAAAATACTCGGGGAACTCTGCGTTTCCTAGAGAAACATTTCAATGCTCATAAACTAAACATTTCCACCCTCAGTCTGTCTTGCAGATCATGTTGGATTGTTCTAAATGCGACACATTAGCATAATAAACATCTATTCTTGGTTTGTTGGCAGATAAAGAAGTAGCAGTGCAGATTATTCAGTGTGCATTGGGATGAAATGTGCACAGAGTATGAATGTTGATGTGCATCTGTGTTACTTTTCCATGCATGACTGTATTTAGAGTCTTGTCTTGTACTTGGCTTGTCATGTACTTGGCTGGTCAGAATTGGCTACACAGTGAAGAACTTTAAGTCCTGGTTTATTATTGTTATTAAAGAATTTTGGATAAAATATGCCTGGTTTAATAGTTTAAGCCTTGCTGTGATTCATTCCGCTCAATATTGCCATATGGCTATTGGCATTCTTTAAAATTAAAGACTAACAATGTGTCTCTAAAAAGTACTTTGGATACATTCCCATGTACTGTAGTACACAATATTTTGATGTCACAGTGTCGCCTCTAAATGAACATGGTGCATCAACACAAGAATCTGTTCTGCTGTGGACTGTGCCAACCTGAGGGAACTCTGGCATGTAATCCTTAAGTCAAATGTGTTTTGGTTAGAGGGAGGGGTGTGATGTCCTGCATCATGATCCTGCAGCTCCACCAATCAGATCATTTGACTCAAAAATGCGGCATCAGGGCAATATGGTAGCACCCATCGAGACAGTAATTTGGCTTTCTAAATAGAAAGTGTAAGTATGCACTGTACGTAAATTTGAATCAGAGCCACTATGAGTTGGCCCTTAAGCCAAGTGTGGTGTTGTGCTGAATAATAGCATGATAACATCTTTACAGTGATGGTGCCAACAGTGATTTATGATAGAATAGTTACAATGTTCACAACCTGAATTTACCATTAGTCCATAAGCATTAAACAGTGTTTATCCAAGACCAATATGGTCGTTGCTTGTTGTCAGTAGTTTTGTTGAACATAAACCAACCTAGGACGATTGGAACATTTTTGACACAATGATGCCGCTACATGAAAATTTTGACAAACGACGACATTAATGAACATCATCCAGAAGGGTATGTGAATATTTGAACTTCTTTTGTCATCAATGTATTATTAATATATTTTCTTACATAATTTATCCAATATTTATGATGACATTTCACTAAAATCAGTAGTTGGCATGCATTAATGGACCATAGCCGTCATGGACAGAAGAACTCACTGAGCAACATTTAGCTCGTCAAAGAGTCCAAAACAACAGATCAGATAGCCGAAGCAAAGAAAAGTCAGTCTGCTGTGTTTGTCTCCAACTTTATAAGTTTAAGCTTTCACTGAGCAGATCTCTGTCTACTTACTGCAGTGAAACATGATCAC
Source organism: Notolabrus celidotus (assembly GCF_009762535.1). NCBI lineage: Eukaryota > Metazoa > Chordata > Actinopteri > Labriformes > Labridae > Notolabrus > Notolabrus celidotus. The sequence continues at coordinate 29,707,956 of NC_048280.1, read as the reverse complement.
TGAATCACCAATGCTGAAGAGCTCTGTCTGTGTGAATCTTTAACACACCTTTACATGAATCAACAGGTACTCCAAAAACTGCTTAGTGTGTGTGTGTGTGTGTGTGTGTGTGTGTGTGTGTGTGTGTGTGTGTGTGTGTGTGTGTGTGTGTGTGTGTGTGTGTGTGTGTGTGTGTGTGTGTGTACATACGTCAATGAGGTGTGCATGTCTCACCATACACGCAGTATGCAAAGCTTGGATTGTGTGGGTGTGAGTTTTGTACACAGCCGGTCATCCTAATCCCCTTGTTACCCACAACATCTAGAACTACTCAAACTAGAACTTCCACTACCTTACAGCACATTTCACCATCACACCAGGTGGAGTGTACAAATGCTTAAAATGCTTAGTATACTTGGTTATATTTTGTCTTCGCTGCACTTTCACAACAGCAGGATTCTGACATTAAGCATATACTTATGCCAAAACACTTTCCTGTCATCTACTTGGTTTCAGTGAGGCAGCTGCTTGATGAACTGGACATGAACGTTTATACCCGAGGACAATGTGTCTCTGTTGATCATTGCACACAAGCACAGTGACTTTAAAGGCTAAGTGTAGACCACCATGATGCAGCCGCAGAGAGTTTCTAGTGTTAAAACATGTCTGGGAGCAAACTGAGACACTTGAGTCTGTGTGCTCAGGTTGACTCAAGGGCTAGCAGGTTGTCTACATGCGTACACTACAAAGCTCACAGTACAATCACACCTTCTGATCCTTATCTGAGCAACGCTGATGCAGACCTGCTCTAAGAAGCTTTGCTGTGCTCCGCTCCATGAGCAAAAGCTTTTTAGAGATTGACTCTTTTGTGAAAGGGAAAAGCTCTGAAGCTCAAAGAAGCAGCACTGGCTGGTGTTTTATTACACTGTGTTTCTTCGATGACCGAGCGCTTGAAAACAACTTTCCAGCTGAGCAATCCTAGCATTAACAAGTCGTTCATCTTTGATGAGCTCCATATGCAAAAAGAAGAAGAGGAAAAAAAAGAGTCTGTGATCAGAGAAATAAAATCATATGTGTATTCTGTCACGCCTCACATCCTGTGGAGCGCTGCAGAATGTGGTGTGCTTGAAGGAAAACAAATAGCATGTCCCGGTACAAGGCTGTGTTTGTTTCTGCTGCTTTCATTGGAATCGCAGAACCAAATGTGAGCCTTGAAAATGAATGTGCAGTTCAAAACCTTTTTTTTTTTGATGATTTATTTCTGTTATGTTGGATTGCAGGAATACTTTGTCTTATCTGCAGGAAGTCTTTCAGCCTGCTGCAGGGACATGTCAGGAACCAACATCTCTCTTGCTCACGAGCCGGATTGTTCCCTGCAGCTGTATTCTCAACCTTGGGTGGTCACTTTACATTTCCCTTGCCTTCTTTCCACTCCCACTGTTTCAGACATTACAACACAGCAACAACAACGTTTTTTAAATCTCAGTTTGATGTTCTTCATGTGTCTAAAAACCCTTTATTTTCCTCCCACATGCACACACTCTGCACTGAACACAGTCATGTCATACAGTATCTGAAAGACAAAAGGCCTGCTATCCCACTACCCCGCCCAGATTTTCACAGTTGACAGTCTGGGTCAGTCGAGCTGGCAGGAGCTCACATAGATCTTGCCTTTTGACACACGTCACAAATGAAAAACGAGACAAACGAGATTTCCACATAAAGGGTTGGAAGGCTGATGAAGAGAAAGATTTCTGAAGCTGCTCACAGCCCAGAGTTCACCAGAGTACACAGGTATAGACACACATGCAGCAAAGGTTTGACAAATATTTTATGAATTATTTAATTATCTGTATTTATCTCAGTTCCTCAGGAGCAACTAATTTGTGTTGAAACATGTCATTCAAGCAGCTACCCTGCAAACAGAGTGTACTGCATGTTGTGTGTGCAATGCCGAGCTCCGCTCACAACCGCTCTGCTGAGTTTAGCTCCCTAAAATCAGCATCCTGCAGGAATTGTTATGCTTTAGTGGTGTTTACTATGTGCCAGTGAAAATGGAACCATGGATAGAGTCATCAGGATTGTGGGATGACCCTGGGTTCATAGTAAGCCCCCCTGCTGCTCGCCCCTTTCATCAAGCAGCCCAGTTGTTGGTTTAACTCAGGGCCCTCTCAGCAGGCCTTGGCATAGGGGAGAGCCCGTGGCCAAAGAGGATTTGGTCAGGGGAGGAGAGAAGTCTGCTCACACTCAGCAGCAGCTTTTCCAGCATCAAGCACCACCTACTTCCAATCATGCGTTACCCCCAAATCCTCCCTGTGACTGCAAAACCAGAAGGGCCAGACTGAGCAGGGAAGAGCTCTGGCCTATATCCTTAAAGCATGCCCAGAGAAACAAAAAAACAAACTCATGATGCAGTATCACACCTCTAAAAACACTTGAGTGTGTATCCAACAAAGTTAGCAACATCAATCACGTTTCCTTGGAGACGTCTCGGGGGTTATTACAGCATTTATCTTTTAGTGGTGCAGTGGCACATCACAGGCGAGGAGATAATGACACGCTTTATTGAAATGGAGACGAATGCACCCTCTCCTCACCATGGGTGGTCCAGTCAGGAGCAGTGCATAGTGAAGATCCCCAAAGGCAATTAGCATGCAAGCCAGACTGAACATATCTGGTTAATGCATTACACACAGCTGGGCTCAAGACATCACTCAAGATATTACTGAGTGCGTGTGTTTTTGAGCAAGGAAAACAGCATGTGTTTGTGTAAAAGGCTTGAATGCAGCAAGTGTTATAGCAGTGAGAACATTCAATGAAACATGAGTTAAATTATTTGATTACAATCTACATCATGGACCTGGTTGAGCTTTAGGTTAAAAAAAAAAGGTACTCAAACAAGTTATTATTTCAATTCATAAAAATGGGAGATTTTACCTGACAGATAAAACATGACTAGCAGCCTGCAGACATGCAAACAGCTCAGTGAGACTGTGATACCCACAGCTCTCTTCTATCCCTCTTTCCAGACCCAACTCCGTCGAGACAGATGGCTGTCTAAAATGAGTCTGGTTCTGCCTGAGGTTTCTGCCTGTTAAAAGGGAGTTTTTCCTCGCCGCTGTAACTAGCTAAATATTGCGGGGTGCAATGCTCATGGTGGATTAAGGTGGGATAAGACTGAGTCTTACCCTGTCTTGGTTCTGGGTCTCTGTTCATAATTTGACATAGAGTGGTCTAGACCTCTTATGTTTGTAAAAGTGTCTTGAGATAACGTTTTTTGTGATTTGGCGCTATACAAATAAAGATTGATTGATTAATTGTGCTAAGCTCAATGCTAACATCCAAACAACAACATTGCAAATATCACAAATATAAAGCATATGCATTTTTTGTCTGTGATATCATTCATATGTTTTAATGGCCTTCACATCCTGACAGCAGTCAATACATGAAATGCTCTGAACAAAAGAAGGGAAGAGAAAATGTTTTAGAATATTGATACCACACAGACCTCACTGCTTGGACATGCTCACATTGGCTCATTAACACTTCAGCTCCACTCTCCTCATTCATATGATGTCCATCCCCTTCCCTAACACACCTGCTCCTATAGGTCCAGGACAACAATTGTTCTGACCATGTACAGAACAATTGTTCTCAGTAAACTTAAATTTTCATCAAACGTAAATTTGAAATCAGGTTCCTCACTTGAATTTGATACATCTTTGTTGAGGTAATGTAATCAATTATATATTAGCAGGTCTCATCATTTCAATGTGCGGTATGACATCCCTGCTAATATCAAAATCATTTTATCAAACTGAGACTCAAAAGTGGAAGTGTTGAAGTACTCCCCAGCTGTGGCATCCCTCTCAATTTCTGCTCGACAGTGGAATGAATGGCTTATATTTTGTCCAATATGTTGATAAATCTTTTGAAATCCTCATTACCCACAGTTTTTATAAAACACATGCAGTTCTGGAAAATAAGAGACCACTCCAAATAGTCCCTTAAATCAGCCTCTCTACACGCACTGAAGCGTTTCTATTCAGGCGCCTGTTTAATTTCTCCACAGGTGCACCTCATTCTGCTTAACGAGGTGATTTGGCCTGATGAGTCATCAAACAAAGCTGCTTGAACTTTTGTCTCATGAGTGGCATAACATTAACCAGCAGGTATGTTAGAGACTGTTAAACAGCATGCCAAAAAGCTGTCATCAAAATCTGGGTATTTCAACCAAATATTGATTTCTGAACTCTTCCAAAGTTAGAGCAATTTTACTCTGTTATTTAAAGAACATGAACTTGTGTTTTTTTTTGCATTACTGAGTCTGAAAAACACTAGTTCTTGATATCCGAGCCAGTCCTCATTTTCTGCAAATATATTGGATTTGGATTTGGAAACTTGTGGGTTATATATTAAATTTATGTTCATTTCGATTGAATTACATGTAAAGTCAATGTTTAGACGCAAATAGACTCAAGTTCTGCGCTGCCAGATGACGCAAATTTGGCGGTGCGACACACACAAATTATTTGAGTTGAAACATCTGAACTACAGTGAATCATTTTATGCTGCGATGGCCAATTAGCATGCAGATCCTCTGGTGTGACATTCACCTGGAATATATTGGACAGATTGATTGTATCTCTGTGCGGTCTTCACAAGCTTTGTGATACTACCTACTTTTTATGGGATCAGGAATAAACAGGAGCTTGCTTGGAGGAATATTATTCTTGTTCGCAGCCGGTGTGAATGCGTCATAAGGGACAGTACCTCTCAATCGCCCCCTAGGGGAGTGGCTGTGAGTGTAGGGAGTGCTCGATTAGATCTGCAGCAGTATCACACATTTTAAAATCTAACATCACCTTCAATCATGTTTAATTGTAGGAAGGCCAGAATAATAATCTGGATCAATATTTGATTGATGAAGCAGCACTCGATGGACTTGACTGAACAAAAGTCCAGCAGAGCTACACAACATACTACAAATCGTTTCACATGCCATGTATCAGCTCACCCTGTTCATGTAGAAACTGACTCTGACTTGTAAAATCTGTTGAGAGTCCCTGTTGACCGTGTTGATGTGCATGAGGTGGGAGATTTGAGACCAGGAACAGAATCTTCATGTGCCCCTGAAGTGAGCTACAGCCTAATGGTGAGTAAAAGAGCTGCTTTAAGCATGACAAAGCACCACAATCTGCAACTCTACCTCTCCTCTAAAAATAAAACCACTGCCAAGAGTAAAGGAATATCAAAATGTAATATTAGTACAAAGTTTTTGTTAGGATAAAATGTGTCCGACGAGGGATTATGCATGTTTTGTCAAGCATCTAATATTACAATAAAATAAAAAGGAAACACTTCTCTCATCTCCCCCTGATCCTGATGTGAAACTATACTCCGTAGGAAACCCAGATCTGAAAAAGAATTCTTCACTTATTCAATAAGACCTCAGAATATTTGAAATTTGTCACAGTTAGAACAAATAGACACCAGCAAGGGAACACTCAGTGGTATTTATCAGTCAGTTGAGGCTGCTACAGAAAGAAAAACTGAAAGAAAGTGCGAATATCAGAGAAAATGACCTACATAACTGCCTGTGAAAGTATAAATCCGAGGTTGTAGGTTTGTGTGTGTGGCCGTCCTGCTGGGAGATGGCACATCATTCATCATCTTATTAAAGGAGCTTACAGGGAGGGGGAAACGGCTGGTTGGACTCACGTTCTTCAGAGTCATCATCACTGGATAAAATGCAGAGTGGGTGGGACATTGTGAGCTTCTATTCTTCTTCATTGGTGAAGTGTCATGGCTGCTGGAGACGGCAGTTGATCTCGGGGATTGTGCAGTGTCAGGTGCAGCAGTCAGTCAAAGCTCTGGCTCCCGCTCAGTGAGTTGGCAACCCGCCCTAAAACTCTCACCCAAAGCCACAAGAGATACCTGCAATTTGTCACCCCTATAAAATAACATTCTCCATCTAAATTGTCATTTCAAGGCAGAAGAGTTTGTGTTCCTATGAGGCCAGACACACAACACTGAATCTGTGTTTCTTACAAAGCATCGTACAATCAAGAAACCCCAAACTCTCCAAACTCCCAGCCTGATGTTTTTGTAGCATTTGGCAGTGGGAGAGGTTTTAAAGAAGACATGTAATCTTTCCCCGGCTGCAAAGCTTTCGTACACTCAGTGTAAAAACTGGCAGGAAAAGCCCCGCGGCCTGCGCATCAATGCTTTGTTTGACGACGAGCTTGGCAGATCGCCAGGGCCTGATTTTTCACACCATGCATGCCACAGCACACCTCAGACTTAAAGACACAGACACAGATGGAAAGACTGACAACTGAATTAAAGTCTTGAAATTTCACTTTGTTCCTTTACAAATTGTGTTGACCTTTTTGTCAATCCAGAGAGGTTACCATGTAATCTGAGTTTTTACACAGTGTTAAATTACTCTGTAACTTATGGGTTACTGCTCTGCAGATTCTGTCCATGAACTGAACATGTTTACCTTGTTTAAAAATAAGACTTGTAATATCATTTACTGCCATAAAAACACACAGTACTCATACTCTGATTTGGAGTCAGGGCATGTGTCCAGTGACACCAGTGCAGTTCTGTGTTTTCACTGTTTAGGGCCCTGAGTGCTAAAACGCCCTTGGCTGGATCTGTTATTTTTCTTTATCTCTGCACTCACAGAGCTCTCTGTTGAAACACTTCAACTTTTTGAACACTGCCACTTGTCAGTTTCACTTCCACCAGACACCAACTAATCAAAAACAGGAAGGGGTGGGACTTCCGATATCATCTTTGTCTATAACAATGGCGGCAATTCTTATGGAGGAGAATTTAACCACATTTGTTTTGTTGATATCAATCTTAAGGTGTTATTATACATAAATATTTGTTTAAATAATGGATGTGATTTCACGGTTGCATTCATCTCTGGAGGGATTCATTGCAGTAAAACCATGAAATGTTACTACAACAGGTAAATATACAGGAATCTAATAAGTGTCTCAGTGCTAAAACATCAAGTGTTTTTGATCCCAGTCGGAATATACAAATATAAGATCAGTGGAGGATCTTCTGCATTTTGCACAGCAATAAATAAAACTGATTGAGTTTTTCCTGAGGCGCTGGTCAAATGTCATGCAGCTCATGTCTGTAAAAATAAAGGGTTTTTCCCCTTCTGTTGTCCTGAGTTCTTGCAGTCATGAGCCTCCACAGGTTTGCACAGAGGATCGGTTACCATTCTGTCACTGTGAATGATCTTACACGTGTTGTCATTCATCTCCACGAGTGCTACCTCACACATCTGTCACACAACATGCAGATGCATGGTGCGGTGAGAGGATTCAGTGGTGTAAAGTTCTGTGTGACATACCTCAATCAATGGAAACTCCCCTCAAGGCATCTCTCCCCTACCACTTATGTTTCATAAACTAGTTTTTGTAAAGTTTGTCTGCAGATTGTGTTGTATGCTTGGTTAAAATGCACCTTCTTTCTCTGTAGACTTGTTATTTAGAAATCTGCTTCTAGTTTAGAATCAGAATCAGAAATACTTTATTTATCCCGGGGGGAATTCAGTTGTTACAGAATGCTCTCATACACAGTATGAAAAAGTCAAAATATCAATACAAAGAAGGAAGAAAACAAGATATAAATAAATCTATCTTTTAATAGCTTGTCAAAGAGTAACCCAGTGTAATTCCTGTCTCCTGCAGGATCTGTCAACCTTATCATGCACAATCAACATTTGCACAACTTATTATCTCGTTTACACTCACCATTAGTCATCACACTGTCAGTGCTACCACGTTGCAACATGAGGCCAGCATGTCATTGTGCCATAAGTACTGTGTGACTATACCATGACCCTTTTAAATGCCAAGCAAACACATCCAACTCCAAACTGTCACACCAAAACACACACGAGACCAGAGGAATAGCAAACATAGCATTTCTTTAGATAAGGAAAAAGAGAGAATGATTAGAAAAACTTTAATTGTTTTGTCTGTGTATTGATTTTCTAAGTGTCCAATTTGGCCTTTTTGATATGATGGACAGACAGTGATTTTTTAAAAACCTTAACAGATGTTAAAACTGTGAGTAACCGTGCTCATGATCACAAATAATATCAGTTTTAATACTTACGTTGTTGTAATATGTGGAGTACAACAAGATAGCTGACTCAGCACACCACACACCAACATATCCCATTCACCAACATATCCCATTCACCAACAACCATACTACCGACTGCCATTCCTGAAAATCCCCTTTAACGCAACTTTAGAGTAAACAAACATGGCGGACAGTTGTCAATCTAAACATTAGCTAGCTACTTAGCTACCCGGTACATCCATAACTGTAACAATTTCTGTTCAACTCTTCTCCTTATCAGTTTTCAGATTTTGGAAGCTTTTACTAGTCTTGTCTGAACACTTATTTTGCTGCCACAGATCAACAAGTTGGTTCTCCCTTTTTGACATCCATGCCTTGTGTTTACCATTGTCGCAATGGCTGTAATGGATGTGCTTCCTTCTTCAGTCAGCTAGCTTCCTGATTGCTATTCCACGTGTCAATCCACAGATTGTGCTCACACACATCAGGATATCTAATCATTAATAAGTGTTAAGAGAAGAGCATCAACCACAGATCAAATATGTTGTTGCATAAGCCTGGATTAAATATTACTGGATATTTGTATAATCTCTCAAAGCACAGGATGGCTAGTTTACTTTTGATTGATTCTATTTTTATGTATATTTCACCCAAAGAAGTCCACTGAAGTAATTTCACTGTAGTCATTTTGGCAATAAGGGTAGAAAAGGCACAGGGCTTATAAACAAGGATAAGTCAACATGGGTGAAACAAGATAAGCGCTGTGCTAGTCACTTTCAAAACCAACTAGCATGAGACTACAGAGAGTTATCTGTGATTGGACCAACCACAGTAAGTCTACTTAGACTGCGAGTTGATGTTGAGTTTCGTGGGCAGTTTGTTTGAGTTAAGTGAAGAGCTCTCCCCTTCAGATCATGTCTGGCAGAAATGCAGTATTGTCCCCTGCTTGGAGGTGCTGGTCGTTTTTAGGTTTATGCACATGGAGACTTTTAGCACACAGTGAGATACACACTAAATGTGCATGAAACAACAGTATGCCAGAGTGTGAGAAGTCAAACAGTAGATAGAAGTGTGTTGGAGGAAAACAGTCACCTCTTTGCTGACGTTCATGTGGACGTGCATCATGGCCAAATTACACCACCTACAACTGGTGCTAGTAAGGCTTGGTCCACTCAATATAAATTCGAATCAAGACGTCAGTCACAGCTAGGACAAAATAAAACTTGATTGATGAAAATAACTTTTATCAGCTGTAAAATGATGAGTCTTGATATTAGCTGTTTATAAAAATACTTTCAGGTTGTGTGCATAAAAAACTGTAAGAAGTTAATGAAACATTGTTATTAAATCAGCAATGTGAATATGTGAATTAAGAAAATTAAAGTTTTATGTAGTAATTCAGTTATACTGTGCTGATACAAGACCAGTGATTGTTTTTAACTTTCAAGTGCAAAATTCCTTCCGTTAATTCAAGTTTAGTCCAAATTGAGTCACAGTTTATTCAGTTATACCTTTTCCTCTACTGTTTTTTTAACCTTTGTTTAACCAGGAAGCTCCTTGAGATTACAATCTGAAAGGATGCCTTACCAAGACGGCACAGGACACCTTAAAAACCTTTGAGTAAGTAACTTTAATGCAGAATATGCTGCTCATTTTTGGCACAAGTGCTAAAATTAATTAATCCTCACTCCTCTACTATCAATTTGTTTGCTGACAAATGATGGTAGTTATGATAAACTTAAATACTTCTGCTCATCACGCTGTGTAAAGAGCCAACTTGTAGAACTGAGCCCGGAAGCTTCTTGGCAAAATCAAGACGTTATCTCACATTTCCATGTTGACACAGGAATGACAGACACACACACACACACACACACACACACACACACACACACACACACACACACACACACACACACACACACACACAGTTTTAGGAATAAAACAGGCAAGGAATCCGTGATAGTCTCTCCTGCCTGAACAATATGATTATGTGCGACTGAGTGTATCTAAGATTATGAAACAGGGCATTGTCAAACAGCAGCATATTGACTCTGCAAACCTCCCTTTGATGAAGAAAGGTTAAGACAACAAACAAGTGAAGGAGACACACAGATGTGAATTATACAGAAGATGTGTGCACAGGTGCGAACACATAACTGCTGCAGGTTGACTCTGTAGAATTAATGAACTGTAATGACTTCTTGCTTTGCTGACGGTTGCTTCAGATGTGGCTGATATTAGTTTGATCCTGTCATCCTTGCCCTCCTTAATAATAACTTAGGGGAAGCAGCACTTAATAAATTGTCTTATTAAACATTACATGACCTGTGTTTGTTCATACAGAGTTTGAACATAATGGTTGGGTTGGTTATATTTCTAAACTGTGCAGTATTTCATATGGCATGAGCACTACTCAGAAGTAAAATGAAATGAGTCTTGTAACAATTTCACTTTAAAAAACATCAAAAGTGTCATTTTAGTCAAAGCACATACAGACATGTGTTCAAAAATATACAGTAATTCAGTCAACTTTAACAGCTAATGGAAATGTATGGGTTTTTGGACATTTGTGTTGGTTTAACCCCAGGATGTTCACCGTGGCACTTGTGCAATGGAAATATTTGTGCATAACAGCATGAGAAGAAGCAGACGATGATTGGCAGGGCCCTCTGCATGGCAGACCAGCCGGCCGACTGGCTGACGGGCTCCCTGGCCAACTGGTTTGGGGTTTTCCTCGTCTGCAGCTGGAAAGGACAGAGACATGGGTGAGGAGAATGTGCTGGGGTGAGTGAAAATAGAGAGAGAGAGAGAGAGAGAGAGAGAGAGAGAGAGAGAGAGAGAGAGAGAGAGAGAGAGAGGTTAGGAGAGTGGCAGACAGAGCAGGGTGCCAGCAATTTGCTCTGCTGCTGCTTTGGGACCTTTAATAAACACGTCTATACTCTAGCTGTGTCCCCAACTTTCTTCTGTGGTTTCCAGGCAGAGCGAGGCTAGGCACATAGTGGAGGGTTAAGACAACCATACACTTTTGGTGAAGCTTTTTTATTACTGATATATATTTTATTCACATCTCTAAAAAAATAAAGCTCAACAGTTTTGAGAGAGTCTTCTGTAAAGCTAAGAAAAGTTATATTAACGGTTCAGAGTTAGTAGACGCTTGCCTCCTTGCAGCTCTTACCAGGGATGGAAGATTTTCCATGTAATAGTGATCTTTTCATTTTTAGGGTACAACAACAAGCAAACAACAAAGGCCAATCAATATGCATAGGCCTAAAAACAAACTTTACATACCAAAACAATGCAAATCCAAACACGCTGCTAATTTAGACTTCACAATTGAAGTGCTACAGGCTTCTCTGGGTGCTCAGTGGTAAAGTTTGTAATATTTTATTGTTGACATGAGAGAGTGAGGATGATAAGGCAGAAAAACTACAGTCAGACGATAAACACTGCAGGAGCTGATCCAATTGTATCTCTTTTGGACATTTGCACATGTTTTATGAATAATTTCTGAATTTGCAGCATATTTCTCTTAATGACAATTCAGTCAGACAACTCACGTTTACTTAAGATAAAGTTTATTGTGGCTTACAGTAGTGTTTGGCGTATGGGCTCCGAACCTCATTACTCCTCGTAGATTATTTAAATGCAGACATTTAGGAGTAATGAGATAGGACTAACCCCCCTCTGAGCCTGCAGGTGGATGCCGGGGAGGAGGTGGGTGTGAAGTTTGCACTCAGCACTGAGCTGAATAGCAGGAGCACTTGCAAAGCAGAAGCAGAGACAGGGAGACTTGCAGCTTATATAGACCACCAAATGAGAGGATGTTGAGATCAGCTGATAGGGAAGATGATGACATGTCAGTATGAATGATTGCAGCACGAGTTGTCTGTCTGAACTAGATTGCAGGCGGCACTCCATTTGATTGGGCTGTTCAGATTGGTCTTTTCAGCCACCATACCATAAAACAGTTATTGAGACTGATCCCCTTTTCATCACTCTTTGTCCAATTACAAGTATATTGCACTGATCTCAGATTCAGATTATCTCCCAGTACAGACATTACTGTAATGTCAGTTCTCTCATTTCATTCTCTTTTTTCAAGCTTTGTTAAACATAAAATAAAATGTGTGGAAGCTGAGAACAGCTGTGTTAAGAATTATTTATTTCTAATGCCTTTTTCTTATAACCACAGGTTAATTTCTGAGTTATCTTCAAACAAGAAGGTTCATTTTCTTATCATTATATTTATACGTTTTTAAGTTATTTTGCCTTAATAAGTAAGGACAGCTAAAGAGATACAGGAAATTTTGGGAGAAGAGATCCTGTCCGTAAAGATTACAAACATAATTGGTGACAAGGGGCAACCCTGTCGGAGGCCAACATGAAATGGGAAGGCGTTGGACTTTGGACACAGAGGAAATATGGTCAGTCTGCTGGCTCCTTAGTTCTTCAATTTCCTATCCATGGTCCAGCTTGGCCCCGTCTCAGCCGTTAAGTAAAAGGTCTTGTACTTAATGCCTTTCTCAACATGTCAATGGTCTTGACCTGGAAACACTGTCTGTAACCTGCTGAACTCACTCCATTCATTCCTCACTCTCACCCTACCCCCATATCCACCCATTCTCAGACACTGCAGCTGTCCAATCTTCCTCCGGGGTCAAAGGGAACATCCTAATGCTCATCCCACTTGAGACTGGCACCTGTTGGACCGTCTTAGCCCAGCCTTCATAAAGACAACAGAGAATTCAATAAAGCAGGCTTAGAGGCACGAGGCTGGACGGTGCCTCTGTTCACCGAGTTGTCACTGCTTTCTTTCTCATCCCCGCTTTCATGAAACCCTGAAGTGGACGGCCTAGCACTTGTGAACAGCAGATGGTTTGATAACAAAGACATTAAAGAAAACACCTCCAACAAATGGAAGGAGGTGCATTGTTTGACCTGCACTGGGTCTATGGCAGAGCGTGTTGCTGCTGGAGGGGCCCTCCATGCTGAGACTTGTCAAACAGTGGAAACAGTTGTTGGGAATTTGGCAAGCTTCTCCTCTCTCTGTGTATAAATTAATATGATTCTGTCTGTAGGGCGTGATATGAAGCTAAGATCATAAAAAGTAATTGTAAGACCATCAATTTATACACCCGCTTGTCAGTGTAGATTTTATAGGTGTGATTTCTAAAACCAGACAGTTGACACGTTGCCAACAACTGTCTTGCAGTTTCTATTCTCATAAATGTGGTAAAATTGTATAAACCCTAACCCTACTCTAACCCTAATCATAACCCTAATCATAACACTAACCCTAATCATAGCTCTAACCCTAATCCTAACCCTAATCATAACCCTGCCCCTAATCATAACCCTAATCCTAACCCTTACCCTAATCATAACCCTAACCCTAACCCTAATCATAACCCCAACCCTAACCCTAATCATAACCCTGAACCTAATCATAACCCTATCATTGCCCTTACCCTAACCCTTATCACAACCCTAACTCCAATCCTAATCATAACCCTAGTCATAACCCTAATCATAACACTAACCCTAATCATAGCTCTAACCCTAACCCTAACCCTGAGCGTAACCCTAACCCTGATCATAATCATAACCCTAACCCTAATCAAAACCTATCCCTAACCCTAATCATAACCCTGACCCTAATCATAACCCTAACCCTAATCATAACCCTGAACCTAATTGTAACCCTAACCCTAATCATTACCCGAACCCTAATCACAACCCTAACCCTAATCATGACCCTAGTCATAACCCTAATCATAACCCTAATCATAACCATAACCCTAATTATTACCCTTGTCCTAACCCTACTCATAACCCTAACCCTAATCCTAATCATAACCCTAACCCTAATCATTACCCTAATCATAACCCTAACCCTAAACCTAATCATAACCCTAACCCTAAACCTAATTATAACCCTAACCCTAACCTTAACCATAACCCTAACCCTAACCCTTATCATAACCTTACTGTTAGGCTATTACACTGAGGCTTGAGGGAAATTGGTCTGACAGTGACTGTGACAATTTATGAGTCATCGCTCTGATCCTCTGGTTCATTAAAGCAAATCCCTGCCACAAAGACCAATGAAGAAGAGATTTACTGTAGTCTGGGAGGTCCGCTTTAAAAAGCCTAATGAGCCTGTGTGCATGCGTGAGTGCATTGTATCTGTGATGTAACTTGAAATGTTTCCAAGCCCCTTTTTCCTCCTGTCACTGTGTTTCTATTTTACCCTCTTCGAGCTGTCACTCACACCTCTCCGCTCAGCTTATAATTAACTACAGTTGTTAATGGGCTCAAGAGGAATTTAGCTTGTAAGCTGATCCCTCAATTAGGGCCTGTTGACTTTGCATAAATGTTAGGGGGTGCCCTCCCCAGGGGCGCAGGGGCAGGAGAAGGGCGTCTTTGAGGAGCTGCCAGGCCTGGACGGACCTCCTGAGATGTGGGAAGGGGAAGTGGGGTCTCTAACACACACAGAGGAACCACTTCCAGCAGTCTTCCCCTGAATTCCTCAGGATCATGAAGGAAACTAAGATGAGACCCAAGGGATCAGAAAATGTGCATCCTAAAAAACGCAGAACAGGGTGAAGCTTTTTATATTAACTGTTTGAAAAAAATTATATCTTGGATTTTAACATTTTTTCCCAAACAAAGCCTCATCAATTATCAATTTAGCAATAGATGGAGAAACTTTTAGTGAGAGTGGCTGAAATCAAGACATCATTCTTAGCAGCCCAAAATTGCACTCCATACAGGCAAACCCAAATTCAGCAGAAAATAACATTGAACCTGTCATTACTGAATGAACCCAACAATCATTTTAATACATTTTAGTCCTTGACCGTTTCCCTAGATCTTGAAGGAGTTTCATAAGGTCATCTTAATGATACGAATTCAGATAAAATAAGTAAATAATTCCAATTTTAAAAAGGTAAAAATAACACTCAAATCTTCGAAATTCCTCAAATGGCTCATTTTTTTTTCTGTTTTTTCAACAGTAATGTGATGTTTGCTGCTCAAGTGGCCTCATACAGAGAGAGAGAGAGAGAGAGAGAGAGGGAGAGAGAGAGAGAGAGAGAGAGAGAGAGAGAGAGAGAGAGAGAGAGAGAGAGAGAGAGAGAGAGAGAGAGACCCTGCACTGGGACTAGGGGACGATTGCACAGTGAAATAGTATTTATATTTTAGCTAATATTAGATGCATTTATAACTGGGCATTGTGTCTGTCTGTAAGAATGATTGACCATTTGAAGAGAAAAAAGGCTTCACTCTATATCACATCGCTACCACCACATCAGGAATGTGTTCAGCTCCCACCACATGTTTTAAAACTTTAATTTAAACAGAAACAGTGGGGTGTAGATCATTGTGTTGCTTATGTTGTGTTACACAAGCACACTGCTGTTTCAATATAGCAGGGTTAAGTTTATGATGCATGCTGCACTTTAAGAAAATGTCTGACCAAACCAACACAAGAAAAACAGTAACTCCAAGCTTGTAGCATATTGTTCCACACTGTTTTGAACACAGCACATACATTGAACTTTTTTCGGTCAGGGAGTTTTCTACCTCCCATTGGGAGCTGAAAAGGCAATACTAAAGCCTTTGTAACCCCAGAGAGTAGTGCATGAAGTGATATTATTGCCCTACAACTGCTTTAATCGAGGTCACTTGAGTCAGTGTTGGTAGTGATTTAATCTTTTTATCATATCTGGAGGTGTTAAAGGGATGGTTCCAGTTTTTTTGTCAGTGGATTCAACAAAAGTCTAGTTGACTTCTACATCACAGACACTAGTAGCTGAATAGGGCTCTGCAAGTGGAAGAAGACAAGTGCCTCAAAAACCCAACTATTCCTTTCAGGTAAAAAGTTAACAGACCTCTGTGACACTCTCTTCTTCAATGCTTGAGGCTAGCAATCTACAAATTAATGAATGTAAAATGTGAGTAGTGTAAGTGTGAGGTTATGAAAGGGAAGTTAAATTTTAAAATTAGGTTTAGGTTTTGTTTTTTGAAAAGATTTGTATCCTTTTTTCGGCATCAAAGTCATCCTACCATTCCAATGCAAAAAGCGCCATTGGGCTGTCTTCCAAGACAATTGGAATTTCATTTTACTAAATATGCAAAATATCTGGTTTTATCACAGTCTGTGTTTGTTGATGGAGACATGGAAACCACGGCAGGATCTGACACTGATTTTTCTAAAAAACGTTTCTATGTAATTGCTTCTTTCCTTTTACTGGATGCTGCGAGTCGCAACAAGAGCAGGAGCTTTTTTCTAACCTCACAAACTGCTTACACACACAGAGAGAGCCATACTGAATAAAAAAGCATTTTAGCTGAAGTGTCTTTATTAGAGTCATGCCTCTGACACATGAGTCTGTCTGGCTTGAAGCAGAGAACCACAATTTATCTGAATTACATTTGGTAAGAAAAAGATTGGCAAGTAAAAATATGTGTATGACTTGCATTTGATTTGTTTCGCTTTTGTTTGAAAAATAGATGCATAGAGACCGGCTGCAGGCACTTGGACCAAATGTAAATCTTTTATTCTCTAAGAGGTATTATATTAATCTATAATTGAAATAGATAAATATTTTCTTTGTCTTTTTTTTTGGTCACGTATATTTTAACATTTGAAATATGAAATGAAAAGTTAAAACCAAAAGTATGACCAATGTTGCTGTCTTTGATGTTAACTTCAAGCAATCTTATCAGACTTTTGGCAGACATAGCTGAATAAAGGATTTTATGTAGACAGCTTCATGACTCTTCTCTAACAGTCCCATTTTAGCACAAATTTCCAGCTCTTCCAGAGACAAAAGACCAAGAAGGCTCCAGGACCAGACGGCGTGTCCCCCTCCTGCCTGAGAGTCTGTGCTGAGCAGCTGGCCCCCATCTTCACAAAGATCTTCAACACATCGCTGGAGCTGTGTGAAGTGCCCTCATGCTTCAAAAGCTCCACCATCATCCCAGTCCCAAAGAAACCCACCATCACAGGACTCAATGACTACAGGCCCGTCGCCCTGACGTCTGTGGTCATGAAGTCCTTCGAGAGACTAGTGTTGAGCCACCTGAAAGACATCACAGGCCCCCTGCTGGACCCCCTGCAGTTTGCCTATCGGGCAAACAGGTCGGTGGAGGATGCAGTCAATATGGGTCTGAACTACATCCTGCATCACCTGGACTCCCCCAGGACCTACGCTAGGATCCTGTTTGTGGACTTCAGCTCTGCGTTCAATACCATCATACCAGACATCCTGCACCAGAAACTCACCCAGCTCACAGTGCCGGCCTCCATCTGTCAGTGGATCACCAACTTCCTGACGGACAGGAGACAGCAGGTGAGGCTGGGGAGCATCAAATCCAGCACCCGGACCATCAGCACTGGCGCCCCCCAGGGATGTGTTCTCTCCCCACTGCTCTTCTCCCTCTACACCAATGACTGCACCTCAGGAGACCCCTCGGTGAAACTCCTGAAGTTTGCAGATGACACCACCGTCATCGGTCTCATCCAGGACGGAGACGAGTCTGCTTACAGACAGGAGGTGGAACAGCTGGCTCTCTGGTGTAGTCAGAACCATCTGGAGCTGAACCCGCTCAAGACGGTAGAGATGACAGTGGACTTCAGGAGAAGCCCCCCCCCACTCCCCCCCCTCACCATCCTGAACAGCACTGTGTCTACTGTGGACTCTTTCAGGTTCCTGGGATCCACTATTTCCCGGGACCTGAGGTGGACCTCCCACATAGACACAATCAGAAAAAAGGCCCAGCAGAGGATGTACTTCCTGCGTCAGCTCAGGAAGTTCAACCTGCCCCAGGAGCTGCTGATCATGTTCTACACCTCCATCATCCAGTCTGTTCTGTGTACCTCCATCACTGTCTGGTTTGGCTCTGCAACCAAACTAGACAAACACAGACTGCAGCGGACTATAAGGACTGCAGAGAAAATCATCGGTGTCGACCTGCCCCCCATCCAGGACTTGTACCGGTCCCGGGCCAGGAAACGGGCAGGGAGCATTACCGCTGACCCCTCACACCCTGGACACAAATTCTTCAAACTCCTCCCCTCCGGCAGGCGCTACAGATCACTGTGCGCCAAAACAACCCCCCATAAGAACAGTTTCTTCCCCCAGGCTGTCACTCTGATGAACACTAAACCATAACAGTGTCATACCTGTCAGATAAATACTCTCTGTAAATATACATGTAGATATACAATGCAACAATTCTCAAGCAGAATTCCATATTTCTATTTTTTGTATTATTTAACTTCTATTTTATAATGTAAAACTACCTCTGCAACTCACCACTGCACTTTATCATATTATTTTAGCCTGTACATATTAGTCAAGCTATTTGTTGTTTCTTTGTATTTATAGCTAAGGTTATTGTTATTATATTTTCATTTTATTTTTTATTGTAGTTCTTATTCTTATTCTTATTCTTATGCCTTGTACAAAGAGAGCACAGTTTACCAAAGTCAAATTCCTTGTGTGTTCAAGCATACTTGGCGAATAAAGCTGATTCTGATTCTGATTCTGATTCTGATTTAACAGATAATTTACTGCTCACATTATTCCACAATTTTCACTTATGTTTGGAGTAGGTCCTCTTCATTTTACATGCCCACTTATTTCTAAGAGTATGGTTATTACAAATATGTTTTCCTGTAAGGACGCTGAAATGGACAAGCTCCTACTAACTGATAATGTTAATCAGCACCTTTTTATCACAGTCAGTGTGCACTGAGTTTTGGTGAAACTTAGAAGACAGCTCATACTGTAAGTATCATGTCCCTAAGGAGGTCAAAGGTCAGCATCATGAGGTGGTAATGTGGTGTTGTTTTATGTCAGTAGCAAATCAGAATAATTTAACTTTGACTGAGGGAGTCGCTTCCTTTTCACACTTTATCTTTTATAAGTGAACTTCTGAAGCATGTCTTGTTGACACTTCTCAGATAGCTGAAATAAATAATTTGCAGATACAGTTGAGACTGATGTATGAGCCTGACTTTTGTTGGACAAGAACTCATAAGAACCTTCAAGATATGAACTGTGTTCACTTATGAGTTATATTTTCATCATTTTGTTTACACAAAGTATTTGGTGGCTCCAGCTGTGCACACAAGCAGACACACAAAAGACTAACCTCACTTCACTTCAAATGATCAGTAGGAGACATCTTGTTGTGCTGCCATGTCAGAGAGCTGAACAGCATCAGTGTAATGGATACAAGTGTGTCTGTTAGAGACTACTCAGTGAAGAAGTAGTTATCTCATTACATTCATACCCCTCCATCTCAAACACCACCCAGCAGACAGCATCAATCCCCTCAGAAGGGTAATAGAGGCAGTAGTGGGGGAACAGATCAATACACTACTTGTGACATTAGCATGCAGCAGCTCCAACAGGTCAATTCTTAAACACTGAAATAATTCAGATACTAGTTAGTCAGGCTGGTTTTGTTTGTTCATCTGGTTCTTGGATTGTTTATGTTTGTTTCTATGAAGATGTCATGTAAGGCTGTGGACAGACTGCAAGATATGGCAATTAGTCATGGGGCCTAATAAGCACGCCTTTAGAGGACTTCACCTACTGCAGGTGTCAGTACGTTGCTGTTCATCCCTGCAGAAACAAACAGAATCTCAATAGTGGGCTGAATGTTATATCTTGATTTTTTGGCTAAAAAAAAAAAAATACGGATTTAGGGCTTTCTTTGGCTTGATACAAACCACTCTGAACAAAGTAATAAATGTTGTTTAAACTGGAATTTCATTTAGATATTGAGAGTTTTAGTTGTTGTAGTTTTAAATTAGTATTAAGCCTATATCCTCACCATTACTTTGTCCAATTGTAACCTGAGCACCCAGGGTTACTCTGACTCTGTAATGTTTATGCAAATTTGTCTTGAGAGAGGGTGCCACTATTTGCATGTCACTGCAGATTATCTCGCTCCAGGCTACCAACTAAAGACAGGAACAAGTTGGCTGTAAGTACTGATTGAAAGATGATTTTATTGATTTATAAATAATGTATTCAAACAGCAAGGTTTGTAGCTCTTCCATGGCAGCTGTATCCCTAACAGCTTATACTATTGGGCCAAATTAACATTAAACTTCCCGTTCTATTCACGGTAAAGTCAAAATACTGGTGTTCTCTGTTGATATTTTGGACTGATGAATAAAAGGAAAGCAGACCTGACTGAGGTATTCTCTCTGCTATGTCACTTTCAGAGTCTGTTGACAATTTCATTTATGTCAACCAGTTCTTCAACACTGTCAAAGCCCACATTGTGTTTGACCTCCCACCACTGCTTCTGTTGCTGCTGTTTACCAACTCTCTTCATCTTTTTTTTTTGGGGCTGACTGGTCAACCATGATCCACAAATCTCAAGTTTTGTGCCACGTGTAATGATAAAAATGTCCTCCATGGTGTTTGCCAGTGCTGTGGAAAACTAGCATTTTTGCCACAGTGTCAACAGGCAGAGGCGTAATGAAGCCATCAACCCATCCATGAATTGATTTGATATGACGTGGTTTTTGACCAATAAGAATCACTCTGTTGATGCGACAGATCAACTTGTTTCTGTGAGTTTTGATTGCCTTCGATCTCTGGAGGTCGACTAAAAAAAAGAGAGGCAGCTAACGATAGCTAGATTTCAGTGTCTGTCATCTGCCAAGCAGATTCAACCACCAGTAAAAGAAGTATCAATATTGTTACATCACCTTCCAATGCCAGCTCTCAAATGTTAATGTTAATGTTTTTTTTTAACTGGGAAACCTCCACTGCCTTGTATTTCTACTGAAAACATCATTAGGCCAAATATTAAAGTTTACACAAACTTGTCAGGTTGCAGCACTAATTTTTGAGTCATGTGGATTTCAGTATTATGTTCACACTAATGTTTCCTTTAGGGATGTTATGCTTTATTTTGTCTCATTATTTCATATATAGCCATTATATAATATCTCCCACAGAGACTCAAGTTTACAGGAAGGCAAATCGACCTTTAATGAAGTTATCACCAAGAGAAATGCTGAGACAAGCCTGCCATGAGTGTGGGTGTGTGATCCGAGTCCTGCAACACTGTGATAAATTACTGCAGTTGAGATTTGCTAATGATCATTTCGGAAAAAGCAAATAGATGTATTCAGCATCAGTATTTCTTAATTGCAGTTGTTTCCTGTGGAATTCTCTGTTGACGAAAACGGAGCGAAACAATCAATCAGGGAAAACAGAGAGAGAGAGTGACTCAGTGAGGAAGGAAAGTAACCCTCACAGGATAGATTTCATCATGTGCAGTGGATTTTCACCTATTTGAGGGTGTCTGAGTGTGTGTGTGTGCACATGTCAGAGAACAGTAAAGGGAGTGACACACACTTTAAGAAAAGGAAGTATGTATTTGGCAACGAAGAGAAAAACATGTTGAATTCATCTGCCATCTAAATCCCCTGCAGACTACATGCTAGTGGCTACATGCTGCTCTGAGAGGCATAATGCTCCACCAGCTGTGTCAGTGGGAGAAACTTACACACACACACATACACACAGAAAGTGAATCATGAACTGACGCACACACAGTTAACCCCACAGTACAAAGGGCTGCAGCTGCTGCCAAGAAGATCATGGAGTATGAATGCTGAGAGTGTGTGTGCTTAAGATCGAGGTAAGGTGACTCAATGAGTAGCCTTTGTGTAATATTGATACTGAGGCTGTGACTGTGCATTAAAGAAGCTGGATGTGTAATGTTTTGCCTGTGTGATGAAGTCATTAATAATCATTTTTTTATCTAAAAACTGCCGTCATCGTTGTGATGTATTAACAATATAAAACATTTGTAGAGTGTAGCAGCAAACCCAAACAAGTTATCATCCAGCTAAGCATTTTCTGTCATCTCCTTCAAAGCTATCGACATCTCTCTTAGTTTTAAGGTTCACAACTTTTTAAGATTTATTCAGGCAGGCATGGGTTGCCCTGTTTTACCTGCTGAGCTGCGTCAAGCTAAATATGGACTTTTCTTCAGCCTTACTGCAAGAAAAGATGAGACAATTTGTGATGCTTAGAGCTTTTAGCAGGAACTGTAATGACAGCCACAGCTTGGTCTTTTAAGGGATGAAAAAAAACACTGGGAAAATGTGGTGGCTAGCAGTTGTGAGCTAGCGACCAAGCAGAAAATAGTAAATGTGCAAAGTTAGTAACTAGCTTAAGTAGAGCTCAGAGTAGTCAATGCACTAAACAGATGGTGGAGATTTACACACATTTAAAACAGATACTACTGGGCTACCTCTATAAAGTTGCTATATACAACAGGCATGGATTATAAGTTGTATTTGACCTGTTGTGAGCACTCAGTGTGAACAGAAAGAACGAGTGAATAGACCTCTCTGAATGCACCAAACATCATATGTGGATGTGACGTTTATTGTGCTCAGCCAGTTGCTGTAGCGTCCCAGTTACTGTCTGGGAAATATGATGCCATAACGTCCCTTGCAGCGCATATAGTAACTGTCTACTCAGAGAGGGAGAGATTTAGAAAGAGGTAGGCCGCTGCCTCAAGTGACATGTTCTCCAATAAGAGACCAGGTTGCATGGCTAGCTAATAGAGGGAGGTTATAATATTGAATGTGGTGTATTTTAAGCAGCCAGAAAATAGCAAAAGGTTGGTAAGAAGCGCACAGACATTTAAAAGTGTCCTTCAGTCCAAGTTTAGATTCTGGATTCTGAATTTAATCTCCTGTATATAACTGAAAAAAAACGTATTTTTCACTTGTAAAGCTGTGGTGCTAACATTGATATACCTGTGGACAGTGATGTGAAACTACTTGCACAATCACCCAGCCACTAGTTACTTTAAATTCCCCTCACTACACTGAAGCTATACTACCACAGAAATTAGGTTAATGAGTGACAGCAACATGGCAAAGTAGCGTGTTACGTCAAAGTTATTTTTCCCAACACTGCACCAGTTTAAATTAAGTCAGTACTATTATAAAACCATAACAAGGATTTACAGTATATAACCTCATTTATTATGGATCTCTTCCCTCCAGTATTATGTGTAGTTATTGAGATGCTGTCACCAAGACACTGACGTCGTAAAACTACTGAGCTATAAAGCTTATTAGAAGGCAATCTCAGATAGGAAAATACTTTTGTAGCTTCTTTGATTCAGTTACCTTGGCTTGTAGTGGTTTTGCATGTGATGGAAAACGCTAATTGTCAAAGAGATTATACTTTGAAATCCTCATAATGTTTCAAACATGCACAATCCAATCACGCTTTATCTTTCTGCCACTCCATTCCCAACCCACCCACCACGCTCTCTGTTAGACTCTGCAGCATGAAAGGCTGGGATTAACCTTGGATTTGAAACAGGCTGCATGCCCATACACTCACCAATCCCTCTGTCAGACCCACCCTCATGAGCTCATCTCTTTCTAATGAATAAGCAGGGTCACAGGTGAATACACGAGCAGATAGAGTGACACACACGCACACACACAACAAAAATGGCTCAAACAGGCGCTTCTGTGTGTGTTGTAACATGCAAACACAAACGCACACTCACATTATCAGCATATAGGTCTTTTTCTCTCTTCTTGTGTGAGAGTGTTCAGTCAGATCTGATGGTATTGTTGCTCTGTCAAAGGCAGCTCTGCCAAAGAGGAGGCAACGTCAAACAAACAGCAGCCCTGACAGGGAGCATTCACTAACCTCACACACTGCTTACACACAGACACTGCCAAGCTGAATATAAGAGCATTTCAGCTGAAGTGTCTTTACGTGAGCTGTTCCACTGAGACATATTGTAAGTCTGTCCGGCTTCAAGCTGAGAGCCATGATTTGTCTGGGGGGAAAAGATTAGCGAGTAGCTGCAGGAGGACTCAGTTTTTAACTCTGCATTCTGTCATATGCATAGAAATTAGCAGGTAATCTATTGCCTTAAGTGATGTTGTAGCTCTGAGAGCGCGTAGGCTGAGCATGTAATTCACATACTCCAAAAGAAAATTTGTAGACACGCACATACGTGGCAGCCTTATTCTACATTCAAGAAGGTTCATATCATTCTGAGTTGACAAAGTTTATCAGGCTCGTATCTGCACTGGGAACAGTCCAAAACATTAAAGAATGACGTGTTATATTTTCTGTGAAAATTAAAACAATTGTCCTTACCCACTTTTACTCACACCTCTATGACGTTTGGCATTTCTCTGCTCCCCTTCTTTTGTCTGAGGCAGCCTTTAAATCTCTGCACCTCAGAAGGTTATTGATTATAAGGACCAAAGAAAATAAACTCCTTTCTATAATGATCTGATGTCGAAAAAAGAAAGAAAAGCCTATCAGGCATTCTCTCCTAACCATGTCATTTGGTATTCTAAAAAGTGGCACATAGCATGTTGCTCCATATAAAGCTCTTCACAAATTCAAATGACTTCAAGAAATGTTTCATTTGTGAAATGTAAAAATCAGTTTAATTCAGCCCTTAATAACACATACATGTAATCTTTAAATGAGGCCCTATAGTTATCTTCTCCTGAATAGTTAATTTAAAGTTTTTAAAATATCTTTGAAATGCAAAGTAGGATTGTTTGAACTAAAGACAGAGACCCACAGTTCAGTTTATCCATGCAGACACAGCTGTATGATATAACTATATAATAATCTCTCAATTATTGTTATTTTTTAATCTGATAAAACCAGATTTTGTTTGGGTTTCAGGTTTTTTTATGAAAAAAGTGCATATGATGTGCATTCAGGGAAACATGAAATCTAACAACTTAGCAACACTTTAGAATAAAAGTCAGGGTGTATCAGTCTCTGCTGGAACATTTTAAACCAGTCTTTCTCTAAATATGTCTTTTGAAGGACTTAAACACACACACACACACACACACACACACACACACACACACACACACACACACACACACACACACACACACTTTGTCTTGTAGTGTGATCTACTGTTGAGATAGTGCTTATTAGTGTCCTATAAATCTTCTCTACCTCCCAGAGGGCCCCTAGGTCGTAATTTACAGCCACACATGCTGCTGTTGTTCAGGCTGCAGCCTGTGTGAGTTTGTGAGGGCTGATGGCTACTCACTTCTGACTTTAACTCACCGTAAAGATCATAAGATCAAGAGACACTAAATATGAAATCTGATAGTGGTTACACTATCTACGTTATAAGGCACATATTAATGAGAATATATCTCTACTTAATTATGAGTCAAACTCAGGTTTTTATCACATCAAAGGATGTTAAAAATCCAAATCATACCAAGACAACAGTCATACCAGGGTGCTGTATCCTAAAGTAAAGAAATGCATTGTGTGCAGCAACAGCAAAATTACTACAATCAACACAAACCAGCACCTTAGAGGATGTGGGGAGGGGGAAAGAGAAGAGGGTATGGGAAAGAGGGGGTTACAAGTTAAGGAAATGGTGAGGGTGATAAGGAGGAGAAGAGGAGGGTAAAGAGGAGATAAATCTTCTCTGCAGGCTTGTCGGGGTTGAAACATGACATTTATGGGGACTAGTATAGGCCATAACTCTAATAATGGCTCCAGAAAATGCAGAGTATTCGTAAAATGACGTGAGGAGGGAACCATTGTAGCGAGTGAGTGACAGTAAAGCAACACACAAAGCCTGAGAATAAACCTGTAATCTGGGGTATCGGATTCAACGCGCTGGTGAAACGGCATGCTGGGAGTGAATGGGGTCTTTGTGAGGACTGCGGCTCACAGGCTCATTTGCATGCAGTGATAAACGTTGTTTACACTGGACATACAGCTCTGTGAAGTGGTAGGTAAACGCAGCAGGAATGATAGATTAACTGCCTCACATGGGAGCCAGACAGTTATGTAGTAAGCTCAAACACACACGCAAACACACATACACACAGCTGCACACATACGCACACTCACACAGGCCAATTCATGCAACAGGTATGCAAACGTAAGCTAAACAGAGACAGATATGCAAACATACACACACACACACACATTCAGATGGATCATTTCATGCAACAGGGATGTAATACACACACAAGTACACACACTTGAAACAGTATCCATCCTCCTAGTGAAAAATGCCTCCTTTTTTCCACTATGGCTGATGTTCATATTTCCAGCCAATCTGTCAACATTACGCTCAAACAATGTTTATTTTCTCCATGTAGCTTTGATAAACACATAGATATAAGCCCGAGCTCTGGATAGAGGAGGTGGAAGGGGGCCGGTGGGGGAGGTAAGGCGCTGACCAGGTTCCACTGCTTCTCTCCAGGTTGAAGAATCTCCCCTGTAAGCAGCCAGGGCAGGCCGCAAGGAGGAGACCAGGGGCCACGCAGAGTCTCAGCTCCATTTAAAGAGCGTAGGGTGATTTGTCATCTTGCGGGGGCGACAGACAGAAGGCTGGCAGTGTGTTGTTGGAGGGAGGGGGAGGTGGAGGTGGGGGTGTCAGACAGGGGCAGCGATTTAAGGCAGTAAACGGGTTTCGGGTCAGTTGCATCGCACAGTAGGCCAGTCACTCAGCCCCGTAACTGGACAAGGTAGAGGGGACAGGATGGAGTCAGTGGGTGTGGAGTGTGGAGGCAAGGGGGTGTAAAGTACGGTCACATACATCCCACAACATCCCTTCAGAACCTCCAGGTCAAAAATAGAAAATTACCCCGTTCTGAAATAAAGTTTTCAAAGCAGGGCTGGGTATATTTGTTTGATAGTGCCAGGTAATGATGTTTGCACTGCAGTGGGTGGAGAGCAGGCTGCACTCCACCTGACACCTTCTTAGATGACACCAGAGGATTTGCTTGAAAGCAAAACCTGTCCCTCTCTCTCACAGATGTCACTATGTGAAGATAACATGACAACATGGAACCCCAAATCTCCCCACTGCAGGCCGTCTGACCCCCTTGTGTGAAGCATCCCTCTGTTGGCGGAGGAAACAATATTGAATTTCCTCATTTCCCACAGAGAGTCATGACAGTGAAGCTGCGCGGGGTCTCACATTTTTCTCGTGCACTAGCAGCCGGCTACTGCAGTGAGGCGCCAATAAATCAGCTGGAGGTAAACACACAGACTGTGACGGAGTGAAGAAGAGCAACACATGACAGTAGAATTCAACCTCTGTTAAGTGGGCTGTGGGTTGGATGGCACAGTGGAAGTTACAGCGATGATGCAGGATAGCAAAACATGGAATATACTTAGAGACTTTAAAGGATATCTAGGTTCCAGGAGCAGGTTTCAATAAGACATTTTCCCACCTTAAAAATATGCAAAGACTTGCTGAGCTCTGCTGTGGTTACAAATCTCACTGAGTGGTACGTATATCTCTTGTGGTTGTATTGGCAAAGAGAAACGTTGAAGTGACAGGGTGAAAGTTCAGCTCGGCTGCCCATTTACACAGGCTAGTCAAAGCAGGCGGCCGGATTCAAATCTTACTTGTAGTCCTTTGCCGCATGTCATCACCTTGTTTCCTACTCCTTCAACTGTCCTACTTCCCAGGCAGAGGCATTGAAAAGCCACAACATTAATTAAAATAGAAATATATACTGTATCTTTGAAATCATTAAGATGGCAGGCAAAAAACCTTTATCTAGAGTTGCAACAGTTAATCCACCAAAATAAAGATAGATAACTGCAGAAAATGTTGATACTAAATGAATAATTGGCTGATTTTTCAAGCAAAAACATCAAACAGTTATTGGTTTCATTTTGTTAAATGTACGATTACTACTCTTTCTGGATGAAATAAAAAGATGCACCTTGGAGACAACACTTTTGGCTACTGAAAATTGTAATGAACATTTTTACAACTTTCTGACACTCCGTAGAGTAAACCATTTATCAAAAGATTGTAAAAGATAATCTGCAATTAGTTTAACCCATTGCCTGTTGTCCGGTTTGTGCGTTTCAGTGAATTATATGAATGTCTATTTGGTCAGGTAAGTCAACATTTAGACCTACTGTCTCACTCCAAGCTGGTGTTCTTCATCAGCCAAAGATCTTTTATTGTGAAGGAACCCCACTCTCGAAAACCACTTATGACTGTTTTTGAAGCTCAAAATGTCACACTGTCGTCCTTCTTGGGTAAAACAAACTAGCTGATTGCAGCATGTTAATTTATGAAGACAAAATCTTCCAAGCTTTGAATAAAAGCACTGAAAACACTTGGAATAAAAGGTCCTCTTACTTTGTTTCATGTATATCTGTGTGTCTATGCACACATACAGGGGAAAACATTTATCGTTTGTATGTCTATTCAATTTTTCCAAGTGTCACTTTTTAATTTAATGCTTCCATGTTAGAGGAGACTTAAGGTCCAGGGTCCGGCTGGCTGATGATTATAAATGCAGGCTTGAGGATGAGTCAACTCTGAGATCTACATTCATAGGCACACACACAGATATACACATGCACAGAAGAACATACACACACAAACTCACTTGACTTGACTTGATTTAGCCGGGTCTGACAGAAGGCTGATTGGTGTCTCTGTCTCTGGGTGGGCTGATTTAAAGTGTCCCTGAGGTCTCGTTCCAGGTAGAGAGACAGACAGGGGTCTGAAACCCCCTCTGTTCCCCTGCACCAACTCCTACTGAGGCTAGCAGACCCCAACACACACACACACACACACACACACACACACAGACACACGCACACGCACACGCACACGCACACGCACACACACACACACACACACACACACACACACACACACACACACACACACACACACTTTCTCAACCCCAGATTCCTCCTCATCCTCCAGCATCCATGCTTTCTCACACGGACTCGAGCTGTCTGGGTCTTTAGGTTGCGAGGATTTCTCACCCGTCCCCAACAAGCTGCCGTACATTCCAGCAGCAGCAGCAGCAGCTTATTATTGGAGGAAATTTATAGCCCCATTCATTTAACTGGATCCGAATGACATCAGTTCTGGATGAGTGACGCTGGGGCAAACTGCCGGGCCATGTGGTCCAGGGAAAACAGTGCAGGGGATAAATCATACAACTGAGGGAGAAAGAGAGGTGGTGGGTGGGAAGGTGGAAGGTGGAAGAGAAAGAGAGAAAGAGTGAGTGAGAGAGAAAGAGAGAGAGAGAGAGAGAGAGAGAGATAGAGAGAGAGAGAGAGAGAGAGAGAGAGAGAGAGAGAAATGGGGAAGCAGAGGAAAAGAGAGAGGAAAAGCAAGAGGCACAGGAGACATGAAATAAAATGGTAAGAAGACCATCTGTTGGGTTGTACCACGCTGACCTCTGAAACCGCACCACGGGTGTTAAAGAGTTTTCCAATCTGGGCTTTGGGGCAAAAAACAATTGCTCAAAAACATGCACCATGGGAACAAAATGCAGAGCTGAATAGTCTTTGTAATGCTGAAAACTTTAATTTGGACCCTCATAATAATGACACAAACCTGTTGTCAGTTGGTGCATTAAATCAGTTAGAGGTAGTGTCACAGTTAGAAGTGATGCATTCTTGAGTGCATTCAATGCACGACTTCTCACACAGACACAAACCCAAGGACTCTTATTCTGTAACAGTGAACATTCAGGAATGTCCAAATGTAAAGACAGGAAGCACACTGCATACCCAGGGGGAACTTACATGCTTATTAGCATGTGTGTTTGTGTCTCACTGCCTGTTATCACAGGTGTCATGTTGATAATCACAGAGCTGACAGGTTTCAGACGTAGAAGATGGGATGAAAAATGAGGTGCTTTGAAATGACTGTTGTATTGTGAGACTGGAACATTTTTAAATAGTGTTAATATCAAAATAAAGACATAAAAAGCTTCTATGTAGCCTATTTTCAAGATATTTTATTTCATTATAAAATCATTATCAAAACCTCAGGTGTGGATCCAGGTAATCAGGCAAGAAAATTAAAGTATGTTGATTAAAACCAGCTTTGCAGTTGGTCTGAATGTGATGAAATGTGCATTCTCTAATCTAGAAGAGTCCTTCATTACCACAGGAAAACCTCAGTCACATGACTCCGGCTGTCCAGCGGTCCTGCTCAGTTCTGCGTTCTGAAAACGCCACCGGTGGGTGTTGACGGGTGAGAGGGCATGGAGCCGGACCGCAGCGGATCAGAAACGGACCAGACATGGATTTGGTGGAAGTCCTGTGTCAGTTGCCGTCTTGGATAACATGTAAACTTTACTGGGTGACTACCGCAGCATCCTTTTCACGTCATATCCTACTATGAGATCCCCTCCAACAGAGGAACTCAATGCAGTGAGGGGCATGTGTGATAAACAACTTCAGAGGCCGGCTGTCCTGAAATTTTCATTTGAGAAGGGCTAATGGTAAAGTCGATTTGTGACAGTGTTAGAGTTCTCTTGGAGTTACAAACTTATAACCTAGCAGAGGTCAGGTAGAGTTAAGTGGCTATGGAAGTCAAAATGAAACTCCAGGATACAGTTTCTGCAGTTTCAGCTTTTACTGTGCATGGATCAGAGTTATTGGGAAACAGGAGCGGTGTTTCGTGTGCTTCTGTGTCGAAATTATTTGACTCAACAAGGGTGCAGAGTGGGAAAATTCAGTCTCATACTCTCAAATATGAGCCTCATAAAGTGCATATCAAACACATTAATAGACCCACAAAGCACGGTGAGTTTCATCTGGGGATCTATTAAGCGTTTCATCTCATACCAACATGTGATCTGACCCTTCGTTGTATGTGAAAACGAATGTGATCTGGTGCTACCAAGTAATGTACTCCCCTGTTACCCCTGTGATATTTTCCACATTTAAATTGGAACGTATGATATGGAGCCTTTAGTGGTAACTCGAGTCCTGTTTACTCAGCCAAGCCTAATGCAAACAATCCTGCACACGCACACACACTCACAATTGCTAACACACAAAAACACACACACACTGCACTAAGTGACTGACACTGACGGCTGTCACAAGCTGCTGGGATAGAGGGTGAGGGGGGCAGATAATCCCTGTCCGCAGTAATGACCTGCCATCAAAGCGAACGCTCCTCCACACACACACACACACACACACACACACACACACACACACACACACACACACACACACACACACACACACACACACACACACACACACACACACACACACACACGTGTGCTCACACACTCTCATACAGACGCAGAAACCTCATAACACACAAACGCCTCTATACATCAAAAACTATACAACCAGAAAATCTGCCTTTTACTCTGATTACACAAAGTAAGGACATTTTGTGCTCCTTTTCAACTTTTTCAATGTTTCACCTTGTGGCCTAAAGGGGGTGCTGTGAGATTTGTTTCAGTCACACACTGTAACTTGAAGTATCATTGACAGTGTGTTCACAAAATGTAATGGAATGATGCATATCATTACTCACTGGTCATGACAGTAAAGTTTGTTTTCCTGTTTTGGTGACGGTGACATTTCATCTGTCATCATTTGCTTTCTTTACACAGCATGGCTGCAATAACACACACACATAAATACACACACACACTGAAACCAACATCACAGAAAGTGTAGTGAAGTTCCAAACACAAAAGATTTTCATAAAACTGCCTTCATAATTTCTTATCTTTCTTTCTTACACATGATACATCGTATACATTCACACTACCAAACCCAGCTGCACTGATCACACACACACACGGAGCAGTGTGTGTGTATGTGTGGGTCAGTAAGTGGGAAAAGGTTGAGTGTGGCGTTCTCACCATTGAAGGCAGCAGCAGCAGAGATCCCAGCGGACTGACGCCTGTTTACTCAGACGGCTTTCTGTCCATCTATGGACCTCATATCTGTTTTCTGTTCTCAGCACAATAACACAACCACGAATACCTGAAGATGAAAACACAATGTTACTGTTTTTTTGCAACTTATCATGGGTTGATATAATTAAAAAAGAACATTATTTGGACAAGTTGTGAATTTTCAATATTTGCATTCAGATACTTATTTGGTTTCAAGTGAAGTATAAGGTGCCCTGTAGGCCTATGAATGTTACTGCAGACATAATGCTTCAATGACTGACAGAAGGACTTCAGTTTACATGTAATATATTAAAAGTCTTCCCCTCACTTGAAATCAATTTACATGAGGAATTACAGGTATTCTTTACCAAACATTATTTAAATTATGACCTCCAGTACTTGTCTTCAATTTGAAAATATTGCAACTTCAACCAATTTAGTTATGAGGATATGAAAAAAAAAGATCAATCAAAGACCAAAAAAACAAACTTTATCACTGCCCTAAAATACACTAAACTGGGGCACTGGTTGGCCTACAGGTTTAAAAGCTTGCCCCATATACAGGGCTATATGGTCCTCCTCATATTGCTGGTTCGCCTGTGCTGCATGTCTTCCTCCACTCTCTACTCCCCACATTTTCTGTCTCTCTTCAGCTGTTCTGCTAAATAAAGGCAAAGGTATCCCAAAATATAACTTTTATAAAATACAGGAAATCTATTAACAAGCCCTTCAACTGTGCTTTTTTTTTCTTTTGAAAATTCAGAAATGAAAATTCAAGGCTTGATCAAAAAATGTTAAGTGATTTTCTGGCTCAGTAAGTGAATTCCTATCTGAACCAAACAGAGACCTTAGAACAATTTAATAAAAAATATCTAAATTTTCAAGCACTGAAATTCAGGTATGTCTTTCTGGATAGAGACATTTCTAGCAAAAATTTCAAGCAGCTCAAGGTCAGGCAGAGTATCCCTTCTGAGGTCCACTCAGTGCAGCCTGACCCAAGTCCCTCTGCCAGGTGTGTCCAGCTGAAAGCATTCCTTTACTTGGGGAGAGGGGGGCAGAGGTAGAGGGGGGAATGAATGGGAGAAGAAGAGTCGGGGTGCGGTGTTAGAAGGAAAACCCACCACCCACGAAGCTGCCACGCTCTCTGCTCCTCTGAAGCTTGCCTACCTGCTAATTTGCATCAGTAAACAAGCAGCCGACAACTTCAAAGTGTCGAGACCAATGAGGCCTGACACGGGAATGGACTTGTGTTTAAGCATGTGTGCAGGTGTCATGTGTGTGTGTCTAAATGTATGAACTAGTCTCTGTGTGGCTGTCATTTAAAATACTTGTTTTAAAATTTGAATCAGGCAGTTATGTACACAAACAATAACCTGTATGTATATTTAGAGGATTTTTAACCTTACAAATTATATTTTTTTGTTTGTTTGTTTGTTTGTTGTTGTTTTTTTTGTTTGTTTGTTTGTTTTTCCTTGGGTGGGGCAAGGGGGGCGGGGGGGCAGGGGTCATATTTTGGTATGAAAACGGTCAAATAACAATGCTGAATATTATCTGACCACTGACAGCTCCACCCCAAACAGCATCAGTATCAGCTTTCAAAACACAAATCAGTAAAACTCTGGTGTGTATATCTGAATGCAGAAAAATCCATCACTGTGAATGTGTGTATACATGTTTCTTTAGATGGGCCGCCACCCACGGAGACATGTCAGGTAAATATTTGGTGGGGAGGGGTTAGTTGAAGTGTCCAGTGTCCAGAGAGGGCACATGCCATCTGAAAGTGATCCATCCACTCTAAACAGACATCTGATACGGACAGAGACACCTGATCCTGCATTAGGTCGCCTCTGAAGCTACGCAATATCACAGCTCACCACAAACATCAACTTGAACCATGAGGCCTCTGGCCAAATATCTGTGGGTGAGTGTGTGTGTGTTTGTATAAGTATAGGAAAAGTGAACTCAAAGTTGAGCTTTTGTGTGAGCTAATAATCAGACAAACGAGGAATGTGGATACTTTTAAAAGAGAGGTGAATACTACTTGTTTAATCCTGTGTAAAAATAAATGCAGTTTAGGTGCGTGTGTGTGCGTGCATGCGTGCGTGCGTGCGTGCGTGCGTGCGTGCGTGCGTGTGTGTGTGCGCCTGTGAACCAGATATTTGTTGTCATCTGTCAAATGAAGAGGAAGGTGATGACAGAGGCTTCTCTTGGTGTATTTTCCACAACAAGAACAGTGGCTGTGGTCTAAACATGGAAGAATGACTGCATTAAATATATGTGCTAATTAACAGCAGCAGAGTAGATATAAAAACAGGTAACAGTGATGTTTAACTACCAATAAAGGATCTGTTTTTATCTAGGTAAGATGATCTGATGATCTCAGAGCCCCACCACGGGAGTCCAAGTCTTACCTCCTGCTGTGCCAACGGAGCTGTGAGGGTTGTATCTTGGTACCCAAATACCCACCTCTCCCCCTGCCGTGCCAGGTGCTCTTACAGCAGAAAACCACAAAGGGGAGCTACTGCTGTTTCCAATTCCTATAACACAGACTCTCACACACACACAAACTCACACATGCACACAGTTACACATTCATACTTTCTCTCCAGCCAAAGATTCCCTTCAGTCAACCTGCTGCACAGGGTTCAGCACGCATCAGTAGTCGAGCTGGAAGCGAGAAAGGCAGTGATTTCTCTCTGCAGCCTGTGGAAGAGTAAAATTTTATAAACATGACATCTACAGTCTTTGGATTTTTTATGCTGTCAGTTTATTTTTAATAAGTTAAAAGATGACAGCTTTCAAAGCAGGACCTGATAACATAAATAGGTAGTGGCTTTTGAAATATCAATAATGATAGGGATGTATTTGGCCTGCCTATTGCACTCCTGATTTTTTTAATTGTATAAGAGTGCTTATTAAACTAATTGATTTACAGTTTGCATTATTCCATTTTCCAATGTTGGAGATCATTTTACATCATAAGTTTAGGTATGATACATCTTCATCTTTATGGGTTTGATACCATGTTGCCTTCACAGGTAAGTCAGTAAAAAGAGCTTATTTTTGCAGGATTACAGGTTGCATCGATTTAGAGGGTAGAAAGTAATCTTATTTATATCATTAATCTTAATTTTTTAGATTAAATTAAATGTATTAAATTAATGTATTTTCGTTTGATGTCATAGATAAATAATCGAAGTTGAACCCGTGTTGATTTTATGAGCCAGCCAGAAAAATTTTACGTCTCAACAAGACAAAAAAAAAGCTAGATTGAAAGAATTCTTTGCAGAGGAAAAAACACAAGGAGAATAATATTGATGTCCAACCCTCTTCCTCTTAGTCATATGTAAACATTCGTCGGTATCTAGGACAATGATGTCAGATATGGTAAGAGACATGCAGCAAGCTAAGACATGTTCTAATAAATATCATTACAGTGAGGCTGGCTGAAAATATGCCAGTCTGTGAGGCACACTACGACTACAGTCAAGATTAATGAGCTGAGAAATCAGACCCAAACACAAGGGCTATTTTTTCTCCATGTCCGCCTGACACTGATGTTGAGGAACTCTCTGTGTATGCCACATGGGAGGTTGCTGCAACATGTATGAGGAGAAAGTTCTCTGCTTGGTTCATCTGTCAGAGGGTCCACCCATATTTCACATAGCAGAAAGGACAATAGGGGCCTGTGGAATACCTTTATGGAAGTACAGGTGAGGTCGAGTCATATCAGCGTAAATAACGGTAGAGACACAACTGTGGCAGACACACTCGGGAAACTTGAAAACCCAACAGCAAACACCTCACAGCAAATAAAAGTCAGGCTTTTGTTATAATTCAAAGTGTGAAACTATAAATCTCAATGTTCACAAACAACAGTTATTTTAATCAGGAATATAAGTGTTTAAATATCAGATTTCTTGATAGCAAACTTTTTCTTCACATCGTAACTCTCATGGTTCAATGATTCACTCTCATAGCAAAAAAAGAAGCAATGTTTGTCTTATTTGTTTTAAAGGTTTTGAAAGGTGTAAAGTTGTTTTCATATTTTTGTATGAAGAGTGACATGTTTGTAATTTAGAAAAATGTCACATGACTTTGCAAGGTATGTATTTCTAATGCATTTATAAGACACCCCTTGTATGTTTTTACAAGCAATCTGTCACTTCAGTTATATATGTTTAAATTAGCAAAAATAAACAAAATTATTTTTGTAAAAGCTGAAGGATAATTCAGTTTGTAGGTTTTTTTACATTGTTTATTGATTTTTCATGTGACCAACAATCTACACAGGCAGATTATGAAAATATAAAGCTCATCCAGTTAATTATACTGTATTGCATATATTTGTATTAATCAGTTTTTCATTAAATCATGATCAAAAGTGATGTGAGTAGTTTTTAAATATCTTTTAATATAAAATAGAAGAATGCTACAGTTATTTTAAAGAGGTCATTTTCTGGCATGCTACCACATGTATAGAGAAAGGCTTATCAGTGTTTCCAAAATGAATGTATTCCTTGGGTAAATTCTTTGACTGCTTTGGTACAATAGGAGAGGGAACTTTTTCATTACAGGCCATGTAATCTCTGCAACTTTTGTTTTCCTTCAGCTCTCAAATGTTCTTAGATAACTCCAGAGCTGGCTAATGGATGCAGATGGAGGAAGTGTTTGACATTATGGACACAGCAGTGCTTGTTTTACTGGAGCTGGTCATGTGGTCTGCCCTCACAGGCCACACAGTACCCCCTTAATGTGACCCAGACCCCACAACCAACTCCAGGGGGCTTCAGGAACTGTCCGCTCTGGGGGAACAGAGTGTCAGTTTAGCCCCCAAGTGAACACAAGTCAACATGCCTTAATCCCCACAACACCTAAAGTTACACTTTCGCTCTGCAATTAGCCAGCCGGCCTAATCCCCCCTATTCCTTTCTGAGCTTGCTTTTTTCCCAGCCCTGACATGGAGCTCCGGGATGGGGCTGTGGCCAGCCTGCAGAGCTCCATGCTGGGACCCGGAGCTGCAGCTTGTGTTGCTGGTTTCCATGGCACAGCGCCGGCAAGGCCACATGCTCCCTCATCTTTCACTGTCACCGTGCTGGGGAGGAAGAGATCAAAACAAACATGTGGTGGCAGGGAGCGTCTGACATGATGAATCGGTGTAATCAGTATCAGACAGCTCAGCGAGCACTCTGATCGGTGGAGGATGCTTTTGACAGATTCTTTGAGTGACTGAGTGACAAGAAGCACAGAGCAAGATCTGTGACCTGAAACACAGAGGAGCACCCTGACTGTGGCTGATTTCAATTTAAGCACCAGTGAGCAAAGACTGCTGGTCATTCCACTCTTTTCTGAATGTCAACATTTCAAGGTGGGGAAATATTTTCAACATGGAAGCTGGGTGTTTGCCGGGCGCCATGTCCATTATCAACTGGCCCAGAGCCATGCCAGCAGAAACGATGGGGGTGTAAATTCCAGTCCTTGGTATCAGCTCCTTTCTGCACATTGTTTACCTCCTGTGTGACTTCCTGCTTCTTCATCTTGGAAGAGGAGCACAGGAAGGCCCGACAGTCCCCACTCAACCCAAATCTCCTGTTCACCCAAACAAAAAGCCACATTGTAGCTCATTTTCCTGTCTCCTCCGCTCTACATTTCCAGCCAGGGGTTTGGTAATGGCATTCTTCAAGGTCAGATCTCTGCCCGCCGTAGATCCCTTATTTTCACTGTTTCAGTGTGGGGGCTTTTCTAATGGACATGTTAGAAACGTCCTGTTGCTGGTAAGAGGCAATTTAGATCCTTTTGTCACAGAAAGAATCACCCTTTTTAAAACTCATTAAAAAACGTTAGCATTTCCAATTGGAGGCGCTCTGGAGGATTAATCATCTTACTGTCCCCTGAGGTTCAAGCCTTTCTTTGAGTTGGCAAATGGTCAAAATTAGCAGGAAAGCAGCCTTTCAGTGGTGCACTGATGGCCATGAGTGGTTATGAACTCACTATTCACTCAGCTAAGACTTTAGAGGAAAAGGTGCAGACTCTGGTGGTTTGGACATGACCTCTGCCAATACAGTTATTAAATAATGGTCGGAAGAGTAAGTTGTTAATGGAATATGCACACATGCACTCAACATAAACACTCATGCACAGTAGGCTTTTCTCTGGAGGCCTCTGGTTCGAGTTCACCAAAGCAGGCTGGTGTAGAGTGAACGAGCCAGGGTGGCTGCAGACGGAAAGATGGAGCCAATGTTGTGGGGACGATGGTATAGAAGTACTTTTGGGGGGCTGAGGGGCATGAGGTGGTGGTGGGAAGGGGGTTGCAGCTCTGAGTCCCGTCTGCCAGAAACAACAAGCAGGCCTTCTCATATTCAAATAAATACAGAGCCAGTGGGGGGCATGGAGGGGCTGCAGATAAGGAGGAGGAGAGGGGCGAGAGCCAGACTGGAGGATGGCTTCTCTGCTACGCTGAAGCCTTTTTAGGATCACGGGCTCGGCTGAGAAGAGTAAAGCAGGCAGTGACAGATTTATAATGAGTGCAGACTTTGCCCTTGCATTTAATACCGGGCTTAAGATGTATTAGACAGACAAAGGCTGTGGATCCTGCCCGGGAAGAAGAAAGGCCTTAATTAATTTGGGAGATCACGGAGGCCCCGGGCCCACATCATCGGTTCTTTGTGGCAGGAATGCCAGCTATTTACCGACGCTCCAATAGGGCTGCGGGGAGAGGCAAGGTGATGACGACTGGGGCCGCCGTGCAACAGATAGGGAAAGGATACTTTTCAAAAGCTAAAAGCTTCCCAGTTTTAAAACAAAGACAGGAGGGAAAGAGAAGAAGTGATTTTGAAAAGGGATCTGACTCCAAGCACGTCCCCTCCCCTCCACCACCCTTCCTACGTCTGACACAGACATTCCAAACTGTTTTTTCTCTCTCAGTCTCTTCATGAGAAATCCAACTTGATTAATACTGATAACAACTGTGAGAGACATATTCACAGTAGCTATTCAGCGGTAAAATAATACCTTGCATACTGCAAATAAACATAATCATATGCATACATTACCATCTTCCAGACCTAATAAAACAGTAACAAAACAACCTTCAGCATTTATATTTGCTACCACAGGTAAGAGAGTATTTTGCAGCAGTGTCCCGCTCAGACGATGAATTATTTTTACAGTGTTTCTTTAGATGCGATGGGGCTGAGTCGACGCCGGCCTGCAGCGACCAGGCCGAGCCTGTTGAAGGGCACAGTTGGCAGCTGTCAGGCCTATATTGGTTAACTCAGAGAAGACATGTGGAGAGAGGAGCTTCCTTCCCAAAATAAACAAAGAGCAGTGGCACACATCTTTCCAGACAACTGCAAAGGGGGAGGGAGAAAGTGAAAACTGTTGCTGTTCTTTCTTTGTTTCTTTATATTTCTGCATGGTGGCTTGGGCAAAGAGACCGGGCAGTGAGGTCCTCAAACTGCAGAATACGTAACCAGTTAGAAGAAAATCTGTGTGACAAGCACACAGTTTTCACATCTTTGGACAATGCATAAACCAATTGAAGGTCATTTCAAATCATATCAGGGGGAAGACGTTCTAAAATGTTTATACAATATTACAAACTCGATACTCCATGTTGCAGTATTCTCTCTGAACCTTGTTGGTTGTCCCTCAGAGGATTTTAAAAAACACTGGTAAAGAATAAATAACAAAATGAGTAATAAAAGCTGAGGACTGTAGCTTGTTTTCCCATGTTTTAACAATGTGTGGGAATATGTTGGAATTTGCCTGCAACAGACACGGGGGAATCATGATTTTCACCTTTGGTCAGCCATTGTGTTCATTTCTATTGTGTTTTTATGCACATGTCTCTTATGATGACCCCCAAGATACAAAGAGAGCAGGGCTGGACAGGAAAACCACATTTATATGCCAACGAGGAAATGTGTGGGCCCTTTTTTTTTGCCTTCTTTTCAGATAATAATAATCATTATAATAACTTTGTGTAATATCTGCAATAAGTTAATACAGTAACTCTTACTGTTAGAAAGCAGTATTACCACCAAGGCTCTCCGAGGTTTGAACTTATCATGACAGACTAATATGGATACACGTCATATTCATATAAGGGTTTCTAGCTTTGCTGTACCTCCAGTATTATTATGCCTATATTGAATTTAACTATAAGTTTAATGTGCCATGGTCGCATTTACGCGTGAGTGGCGGGCTTTTACATTTCGCAGTATCTTCAAACATCTGAACCACAATGTGAGCACATATGTGCATCACTATTTACACCAGTTTGCACTGTAATAATCTCTTTATAAATAATCACGCATATTTCCGCAAAATAACTAGCTTATACTCCATTAGATGATCCTGTTTATTTATTTATACATGATGGAACCAACGAACGCCACGAAAGCGCTCCTAAATATGCAGACTGACCACTCAATGACAGACGTTAACTTGAAATTACAAATAAGGAAAAACAAATAGTGATAGACATCGGACAAATATTCATCACTGCGGTCATATGTTTGGACGTTTTTACTGAAAAACTCCAATTAGGATCCGCGCTGATGTGGACATTTCATTTCGGGAGCGGAGGTGGATTTTTTTATGAGCGGAGGGTTGAATGAAGGCATTCAGTGATTTAACCAACAGACAAAATTAGATCAGTGATGTTGCTGTGAGGCAGCAGACTGCTTGCACCTGCACAAGGAAATGAGGCTAAACTCTTCTCTTGCATACAGGGATAATCAGGAGACTTGTGCATGCAGATTTTCTACATTACTGTAGGCCTATGTTCTGCGTATTATTACATTAACTCGTCCAAAAATAATCCTGTCAGGTAACTGCTTAAGTCACGTGTGAATAAACGCCATGTAAATATAAAAGCAGTCATTCTCATCATAATCGGAAGGGCTCTACTGTTCGTCACCGCAGTTTGCCGAAGGTGTTAAAAATAAATATTTATTTTCATTACTGAGTCTCTGCGTAAAAGAAAATATTTAAACGAATTTAAGAAGGCGTAATCATGCAAACTTTTTTTAACAAAGATTGCCAAACTTCTAACCACAATTAATTCCTAACGAGTATTAGAGAAGTATTAACAGTCAGTGATAACTTTTTAACTTTTTTGGGAACCGACATGTTTTTTCTTCCGAATTACGCAGAGTTGTATTTATTTATTGTCTGCAGAAAGTTGGGGCTCCATCCTGAAAGTCTCCTCCTGCATACCTGCGTCCTGTGAGCATTTCCTAAAGCCCCGCGGAGAGAGCGGACACCCCGGGCCCTCTGCTGTCAGCGGTCAACTGCTCACTTCCTCTCTCTCTCTTCTTCAGGGATCCAGACTAATATTTAGATAGGATTGGGTTTAATACGAGAAGTGCGCCGCCTCGGTCCCTGCAGCCTCACTCACGCAACATGAATGTGAAAATCGTTGTTTTTTATGATCAGTGGAATAAGCCGTGATTTATTATCTGTTAAATGATGTGAGCTTGTAATTAATAATTATGTCGGTCTTGTTGTGGTTCCGACGGGATCATTAAATTAGAGACCGAAGAAATAAATATCTCAAGAACACGAGCATTAAAAACATCAAAGGTTAGAGTACGGCGTTTTATTGACTTCAGAGGGAAGAAGAAGTAGAGCAAAAAGAGAAAGGAGGGGAAGATAAAGACGAAAGAGCGCAGCCACAGGTCATTCCAGATAAAGGGATGATCTGATCACATCTCTGCTTAATAAGAACACAAAAACAGCAGCCGCGGAGCTTTGACATTTACGAGATCTCTGCCATTTAATGAGGCGTGGGCGGGAGTGTTTTTTGGTTTTGGTGATTTGTCACGTAACCACAACAGGACACACGGGAGCGCACAGGCCTCTGAAAGGAGAAACTTTCGATTCTGCTGGAAAGACAACAGGAAGAAACTATGAAGGGATCTATTCTGTGCGGGAAGGAATGATTGTCAAATGTGTGTGAAAATATAAACTTGATCACACGTGTGATTTTTAATATAATGTGATTTTTGGGGGTCCTTTTACAAACTACATATTCTGTTCGCTACATAACGTGCGTAAAGGCGCACAGCATGCCATCGATGGCCCATAAATTTACCCTCCCTCGGCCCTGTCACCCTTGTCCCTGTATATGGGCACTGCAAATAGTCTCACTGTACCACCCAGAGCTTTGCTCCAGGCATCAAAAGAAGACAATAGCGCATGAAAATGCTCAAATACTGTTTCCTGTGCGAACAGGTGCAAAATAATCATCTGAACTCCTGAAAATTAAAAGATTCTTAGTGGAGAATATGCCTTCGGGAAATTTCCAAAGCAGCCACAAAATGTCTGCTCAATAACTGCTTAGGTTTGATGAAAAAAAAAAAATTAAACAACGATAAACATGTTGCAGTTCACATTATTCCGTGTCAGCATGTCCGATAGGTGAATCGGCTCTCAGTATTTTGCGGACAACAAGTAATGCCAAATTTAGTATGATTGTTACCCATACATGTTGAAGTTGAGCTGCTTTAAAACCAAAGTTTAGGTTGAGGAGTAACTAATGACAAGCTTGTGTAAAATCACACAATGCATGGCAGTTTTCTACAAAGGCCTGCACATTTCAAATAATTTACACTAGATAAAATAATTTCGCATACTGGCATCATTTCGCATATTGAATGAAGACACATGGCCGCATTATCAAAAAATGCATTAAGAGTCTGGTTTATGGAGACAACAGTGCAGCAGCTGCAGAGAGATGTGACTGTACAGTTTGTTCACACTGTTTTGTTTCCATCTGTCAGAGAAACGGTGCAGCGGCTGTTCAGGCCTGTATCCTCTAATCAGTGAGAGCTGTTCACATACTTTGCTCACTTTGTCTACTTGTTGTCAGCTTTGGTCTAAACGTGCTAAACTCCTCGGGATAGTCTGCAGCACGTGGAGTCCCTCAGAGCAAAGACATACAATTCAGGAAGGTATGCGTAAAAAGCATACAACTGTATTTGTTCTCAGATAAAATTGGTCCATCTGTTACGGATGCTTGAAGTCTGTTGATAAAATGATATACTAATTATACACTATGGTACTTGTTGATTTCCTTATGCAGCGTTTAAATGCATTTGATGTGCATCAAGAAAAGTGTAACAGTATAAATGTATCCATTGCGTTCGATTTTAAGTTTTGCATATACATGATTCATCTCTTCTATATCTGCTATATGTAGACAGAAATTGCGTTACCTTTCATACTGTGCCAATAAATTGTATTTTTACGCAATGAGTCGACAACTGAGTATTTGGTTATCATTTAGATCATGTCTATTCTGGCGCTCCCTGTACCTTAAAAGCATTTTTATTATATTACGCATTTTTTTGTGTTGAAAAATTCTACCCTTTCTTTTAAAAATGCATCGCTCAGATTCTATTTTTTCACCTAAAAGTTTGTCTTCATGTGCACATGTGCAGCGTTGAATCCCACCGCTGTGCTTTGGCCGCTGCTGAGGCCTGCGAGCAAATTCCAACACAGTCTCTTCCCATTTTGTTCTGCTCCTGTATTTTGTCTGTTATCACCTGAGTATTTACAAAGGAGGCTTCCGACTTGGCAATGATGAAGTGAGACGGTATCGATGGCATCATATCTGATAAAAACGGACGGCACACAAAGAAGAAAAACATCAGCTGAGTTAGTTTATTCTGGGTTAGTCTGTGGCGTGCGTATTTTTTTATCGAATAATCTACGCATTGAAATCAATCTATCTGTCTATCTGTCTATCTGTCTATCTATCTTTCTATCTATCTATCTATCTATCTATCTATCTATCTATCTATCTATCTATCTATCTATCTATTTATCTATCAAAATATTTGCTCTATACAACACACTGCAGTAGTTTATTTATGCTTCCTGCCTCCCGTTGAGAAACATCCAAAACAAACAGAGCTAATCCTCTAACTGCTTTATC
This sequence comes from Notolabrus celidotus, assembly GCF_009762535.1. Taxonomy (NCBI): domain Eukaryota; kingdom Metazoa; phylum Chordata; class Actinopteri; order Labriformes; family Labridae; genus Notolabrus; species Notolabrus celidotus. The sequence continues at coordinate 29,664,157 of NC_048280.1, read as the reverse complement.
TCATTAGAACCCCGCTGCTGCCTTCACGCTTCATTCAATGTCCGCAGTGTAAATTAGACTGTAAGCTCGCTATCACAGCGGATCCAACAAAACACTTCTTTAGTTCCTGCACATTAAAGCTGAACCTCGATAAGCTGAGAGCCAACGAGGAGATAGTGGAGGCGCGAGGCGGAGAGGTCAAGTCCAGCTTGGGCCTAAAGTGCCACATGTGTTTATCCTCCCTGTTTACTCATTGTACGCACTGCTGCATTCATTCAGATATTACGCGTAAAGTTAAGCAGTAGATTGTACTGCTGTTGGAAAAGCGTACTCGGTAGACAGACAAATATCATTCCCTGAATGGATGATTGGGTGATGTGAATTAAAATAAAACTCAAAATCTGGAGTGTTACCTGAAGGTTCAGTTGATCATTTGCTCAAACAAGTGGGATATCTACATTTTATCATTTGATTGCATTCCTGATTTTCTCGCATCCACATTTAGCCTACCTCCCTGGCCAAAGTATAAAACTTGAACCATGAAACCCTCAATACGTTTGAAAATCGAGGGCACATATGGAATTCTATGATTTTTCAGTGTTTCCAATTTTGTTCCATATAGTTTTCGCACACTCTAAACAACATCTTCAAAGTAGACTTTTGCGCAAAGAAATGTTACGCTGCAGCCCCTTACGTTCCAGGAGCAGCTCTATCTGGGCTCAAACGGTTAAAATATGCAAAGGCATATATAAGTCCGTGTTTTACTGGTAAAGAGGCACACTTTGACTCCGGACATCGCAGTGACGTTGGCAATTGAATTGAAATGACTGACACAGTCTTATTGAAATAAAACATCCAGTGCAGAGCGCACACCGTTTTTTTCCTGGTGGTGCAGGGGAGGCGTGGATCTTGCTCACTTTTGACATTCTCGTTGCTGTAGTAGCTTCTCCTCAAGGCAGGACTCAGATGACACCACCCCGCAACCGACCGGGGGAGAAACAAGGGAAGCGCTCTCTCTCTTTTCTCTGTGGATGAACTATGTTTTGACACCAGGACGTGTTTAGAAGTTCATCAGATGATTCCGGGCACCGGAGAGCTTTTCGTGTCTTCACAATAGCAGCAGGAATACTTTAGAAAAGTTCATCACAGACTCTCGCACACACGGAGCTCCGGGGGCGGAATGTGAAAACCCCATTTTGGCGCATGTTCTTCTCCATTGTGAGCAGCCTTCTCCTGCTTTCTGTGCGGTTGGAAAGCGGGGGAGGAGGAGGAGGGACGGCTTTTCCCGACTCGATCCCTTGCCTATGGACGACGGCGGTCCCCTCTCTCCAAAGGCAAATGCTTTCAGTATTGCCTCTCTGATTTCGGCTGCAGAACAAGCAGGAAACGCAGCGTTTGACAAACAGAGCACCGGCCTGGACAAGCCAGACCTGCACAACCACAGTTCCTTTAAAATGCACTACAGCACTGTCACCCGGGAAATGGAAGGTAAATCTGTTTTTTGATGCCCACAGAGCTGCTTAGGCATGTGTACATCTCACCCAAAATTACATTGCGTCTACTCGGTTAATCGACATTTCCAAAACGCACACTTATAATCACTGTACAAAACTATGACTATCCGTCCGATGTTTTGAAAGCACTTCTGAAACCATTGTTAAACAACTTAGGAAAATAAAATAACGTAAATTCAGCCCTGACCATAAATATCAGGCACGAAGAAGTCTGCACACAAAGCAGTCAGAATGCAGAAAAAGTTTCCCATTCCAAAAGCGCAGTACAGAGAGTCAGCTTTAATTCGTACAGGGTCACATAGATTGAACGTGAAGCCAGAAGGAGGAGGGTTTACACGGGTACCCTGTGCGTAATGGTAAAAACAGACCATAATGCGCGTTTCCAGCTCAGAGGGAGGTGTATATCCATTCCAGGGATCTATTTATCCAGTAACGCGAAAGCAACAGTCACCTGCTGTCTGTTTGTTTGTTCATGCAAATCAATGTGTTTACCTTGTAAACCGTTTACACTCCGATCGGACGACCAGATCCTCTATTGTTTGCTAACGGGGTGATGTGGGCGATACCCTTATCCCAAAGTTAAATGGGTGCCGGAAAGCCCATTAAAAGGGGCGCACTTCTCTGTCAATCAGTCTCGTCCCAAGGCGAGGAAAGGGCACATTACCTGCAGTTCCTTATCTAAATAGAAATAAGAACCGGTTTTATCGCAAAGGGGAGGCCCTCTGCGTCAGATAAGAGACGAGGCAGGGTTGCAGTGTAACACACTGCAGCAGCGCACAACACAGGCCGCTCAGAGCGCAATCGATCCACAGCAAAAACGCTTACATGCGCACTGGAAGCCCAGTTCTGAGAGTAGCACAGATATTCTCCGCGGGCACTGCAGTGTTTGGAAACATTTGGGCACTTTTCGGACGCTTTCTTCTTTACACTCGGTAGACTGTAGTATGCTGGCGGCGGATGCAACCTCAGGGATTAATGAGCAGACGAGACGGAAACTTTTAAATCGAAAGGGTTGCTCTCGCGCGTGACAACTTCATTTGGAAATCGCTGATTCCTACTTCTGATTTTACCATCTGTGTTTTAACCAACTCTCAGTTCGAGGCATATTTAGTAAATCCAGTTTTCTGGGATGATTTCAGCCATATCCAGTCCGTGGCTGACGCAGCTGTCCCATTTTTGCGATGTTGCAGCCTTCACTACGAGCAGCCTGAGCAGCCTCAACACGCCGGGGGGCTACCACCTCTCTCCGTCCCCCGGGGACCCCTACAGCCAACATGAGTCCCACTTCGAGCCCTGCCCGGCCGCCCAGCACAACTACAACTACCCGGGGTCTAACCCTGGCCAGGCCCCGCCGAGCGACAACGGGACTCCCAACTGCTCGTCCTCGTCCTCCAACTCCACACCGAACAGCAAAAGTATCGTGAAGAAGAACCCCAAAGTGGCCAACATAAACGTCCAGCTGGAGATGAAAGCTTTATGGGATGAGTTTAATCAGCTGGGGACGGAGATGATCGTTACGAAGGCTGGCAGGTGAGCACAGTCTTCCCAGGCCATGGGCTGAAAGTTGCTCCTGTACCTTCTGTACACACATAGACCAGACAAATAACACAGAACACAGCTTTCTTTAAAGGAACGCACAGCATAATTCGATAGAGGAAGACCCATGGCACCCAAAATGTCTGGATACATTTGAATATTTTCTTTGTATTTCTTAACAGGGCGATGAGATATACAGAATACGGATTATGTTTTTGATCGTTTGTTTTGACGGTGATATTAGTGCAAATGCTAAAAACACCCCAAAAGGCATAATTTCTTTTTGTTTTCAATAAGAAATACAATAAATAATTTCATGCAATTTTAGTTCACAATGACCAACTTTTTTTTCAATCTTTTTTTAAAATCTTGAATAATATTTTATTGTATTATTTATTCATTTTAAATAGCATGTCTATGGGTCTAAACTAGCAAAACTATCGCACATTATATTAACAGTCATGCCTCTTCTTGCACATTTAGCCCTTTAATTTATGTTTAGCATCCAAACTGATTTAAATTGATCAACATTAAAATTATTTTTGCATCCGGCTCTTGGCTGCAGAAAATACATTTGCGAACCACAGGTGAGCAGGCCAGCTGACCAGCACATGATTTTAGAGGCAAGGTCAAACGCATCAACAGTAAAATGTGATGTGTGTGAGTGTGTGTGTGTGCCCGTAAACACCATGTTTTGCAGATCCTGCTGCGTTTTACAGGTCCAATAAGTACAACTGTGGCCCTCGGCTCGTTTCCTTCTCCGTCTGTCCCACTTTTACGCACCGCAGTTACGCAGAACATTACGACCAATTTTCTGTGGGAGTCTTCATTTGATTTAATGAAGATGAGCTCCGACACGAGCCGATTACACTCATGCAGCTTTGTTTTTCTTCAGGCCTCAACACGTGTTTACCTTTTTCTTATTCCCTCATTATAGGAGTGTCTGTCTGCCTCCCTCTTTTCCTCTCTCTAAAAATCCTTTGTGCTTATATAAGCTGCATGCATACACCCAAATCTGGTTTTGATTTGCTCGATAATAATAATAATAATAATATGGTCACTTCCAGATCCAGAAGCCGGACTTTCCCTTTTTTATTTCCAGATTTTAGGGGATAAGAGGTTCACTTTTATTGTAAATTTTATATTTTGTTTTTTCCTATCATCGGTCAGGACGAAATCCCTGCAAGCGCTGACCTCTGACCTTTGAGAAGAGCCAATAAAATGCCACACTTATATTCTTCACACTAATATTTGCAACTTGTAAAATACGGCACGCTTTTACGGCTCCCCGAATGCCGTCCTGTGTTTTTCAGCATTGCAGTAATACAAAGAGGCATGAGATAATTGATTTAATCCCGAAAGTGAGGGTTGAGTTTCCCCGCTCTGCAGTCTGACAGGAGAAAGGAGATCTGCAGCAGAGCACTTTAAAAGCTCCTTCAGCCTCACCTAGCCACAACACTGACGTTAATTGAGCGTTGATTTTAGGCTCCCTTTCACTGACTCGGCGGATTACTCAGCTTTCAGCTGATGTTCTTGTGGATATGGATCTGCCACGAGTAGTGACTAGTAAGAAATGGAGGGAGAAAAGTAAAAGTTTGTGTTAGGGCGCTGACCGAACTGACGCACGTATAATAGCAAAACATAAAAGGAAACTTCCTACGCCAAACAATCTGAAAATATATTGATGATAAATTGATACAAATCCAGAATATATCCACATACAGTAAATTATTTACTTACTTTAAGTTTTATTTGTTTAATGTTATTTTCACTAAAAGGTCCTGAGAAAAACCAAATCCTCTAAAGATTAGTATCTCCTCGCCGACCCAGACAAAGCAAATCTATGAGTGAGTACTTTTACAAAAGGCTATACCGTAAATGTGTGTGTTAGTGTGTGTCGGCCTCTATGTGTCTGGAACTCCTCAATAAAGCAGAAACGTACTAAATGCCAGAAATTACAAAAGCGGAGCAAAAAGACAACAAACCTAAAGCTCCATTCAGGTCGAGGGAGTTGTATCTGGTTACGCAGGGACTGAATCACATAATTTCCAACAGCTTCAGGCTTCTGTCTCATTGTAGCCTCTAGCTCGGGTCGAGTAGAGCTCTTTAGGCCATGCCGTGCTACGCTCCTGTTTCTCTTACTCATGCAAATATAACACTTCGTCATCACCCCCCAGGCACTGGAATGATTCAGTCTAAATTGTGTCACAAATAAAGTAAAAGTGTACAGTACAAACAGCAAAGGCATCAATTCAGAGCTCGGATATAACAGTCTCCTGTTATTCTTTCTTTTTCAGGAGAATGTTTCCAACGTTCCAAGTGAAAATATTTGGGATGGATCCCATGTCAGACTACATGCTCCTGATGGACTTCCAGCCTGTAGACGACAAACGTTACAGGTACCCTTTTTGGATGTATTTAGAAAACAAAAACACACACCTAAACAAAAACACATCTGTGATCTGCCCCTACAGGAATGTGAAAAAGTTGAAGCAGTTAGAGGGCTTTCACTGAGCTGTACGAGAGATATTTTGCAGAAATAAATTCATGAGCAAAATAAATAAAAAGTACAGTGTAAATAAATATGAAACATAAATGAATTCGTAATTCCATATTAAGCTTTTTGTGGTTTTATTTTCAAACATATTTCTAAATGATCATCGAGTAATCCGTCACGACCGAATTGTGTTAGTAACTATTTGTTGATCCATGTGATGCAATACTATTATTTATTCCCCCCCTTCCTGATGAGCCTTATTTTGTGTCTCCATTCATGCGTGGACTTGTATGGGAATTCTGTACGCGTTGGTATGCGGGTTTTATCAAAGTGAATACTGTCGGACAGCCTTCACATTGTGTCTAACTACCCTTTTTCGCCTTTTGCAGGTATGCCTTCCACAGTTCCTCGTGGCTGGTTGCCGGTAAGGCGGACCCGGCCACACCGGGCAGGGTGCACTACCACCCGGACTCTCCGGCCAAAGGCGCGCAGTGGATGAAGCAGATCGTCTCTTTCGATAAACTCAAACTCACCAACAACCTGCTGGATGACAACGGCCATGTGAGTGCACGACCGAAAATGAACGGATGAAAAATACCAACGAATAAATTAATCAAAAGATCATGGCTCAAAATATGTGTACAATATTAAACCGCTTGGTTGCCCGTAATGAGTTGCATTATTTGGTACACCGTTTTTAAAAATGCATATCCACTTAAGGTCCAAAAATTCTGGTGACTCTAAATCTGAATTTATCTTTTACACACATTGAATCCCCGCAGAAAGATTATAACATCACGCAGAGGTTTGGCATCGTAATTCTTCCAGAAATAAACTGATCGAAGGGATATTTTAATAAATAGACTGATGATTCTAAAAGCTTACGTTCAGACCACAAAAATTGCAATGCACAGCGAGCTTCACTCCAAAAAATGTCTGCGGGGAGGTGGAATATTTCCCCACTGGAAATTATGACAGCCAATTATTTGATCTCCCTCTCAGCCTGTGTGTTTCTGTGTCACTGCACTGGTTGTGTAATCGGAAAGAAAAGCAGTGATGATAGAATATTTGAGCATCTAATGAAATATTCTCACGACTGCCGGATGTTAATGAGGATATCAGGAGCGAAGATAAGATAACGAGCCATTTATTTTTCTCATTTTTCAAAAAAGTTTAAAATATTCTCATGGGGACTTTAAATAATTAGATAAATGTTACAGCTAAAAAAATAGAAGCGTCAGGTCATTTCTGCATTGTATGTAGTTGATCCAAACTGCCAATATCCTCTAAAAGTCGTGTGCATCCGACCTTGCATGGTTTATACAGTATTAAAAACAACGTTTTTTACGCACCAGTACTTATTTTTATTTTACACTTAATTCGAATCGAATCTCTCATTTTCTCACTTCTGCGCAGTGTAACATTTTAATATCTGATTGCTAAAGTCTCCCCTGTTTTTTTTTTTGTTTACAGATCATTCTGAACTCTATGCACCGCTACCAGCCCAGGTTTCACGTGGTCTATGTGGACCCCCGCAAAGACAGTGAGAAATACGCAGAGGAGAATTACAAAACCTTTGTTTTTGAGGAAACCCGTTTCACAGCAGTCACAGCATACCAGAACCACCGGGTAAGACGCTTTCATTATAGTGTTTCAGAATAACATTTGGGCATTAGACCCGATTATAGAGCTCTCCACGCTGCTTATTTAGAGTTATGGGTGCAGTGAGAGGAAATCATGAGAAAATGATATCACGAGGTCCTCTATGTACAGTGTTTCATTAAACTCAGTATAAATGGATAAATATAGACTTGAAAATGTATTATCTTGTAGCTGATAATTGCATTGCGTTAAAGCATTATAGAATTACTTGAGCTTTTCCTTTGAGCGCTTTTTGTGCGTAAATGTTGTCTCCGCTCTTTACGCATGTGTGCTCCCTTCTCTTCTTCGTCTCTGCTCTGTTTTCCATCATCCCCTGCGTCTGTTTAGATTTCACATCAGGGCACACATCCGTTGTTCATAACGAGTGAGACATCAGAAACAATTCTGTTCCTATCTGCAAAGTAACATGAAGTGAGGCTGTGCGTAATTGTGATAGTAATATTCCCGTGAGAGATCCGGCTTCAAGATTATATAACTGTTCCATTATCAGTTAAATGTCCCAGATTTACCAACGTTTAAACTGTTTTCCCACTTGATGCTGGGCTAGCTGCATTTAATTTACAGTGCTGGAAAATTAATCACATTTTACGTTGTAAATCATTTAGAGAAAGTAACAATACAAATAAGCACCGGATTGAAGAAAGAGTAAGATAATAATGATGTCAGGGCACTTATTCAACTTTTGATTCTGAATAATTAATAAGTGAGACTGATCCAATCTACAGATGTTGGCCTACATACAGTGTGAAGATGTAAACCTTCCAAAAGAGATCAGATGTACATTTCAGAATAAAAGCTCTGCATTTTCTATCAGTTACATTAATTCATCCGTGTTAAAAGTTACAACAATGCTTGATTATTCTATTCACAACAATGCTTGATTATTCTATTCATAACATTTAATTAAAGACAGCTTTGTGTTGCAATGTGTTCTCTTTCCTTGTAAGTCAGAGCAGATGGTCCAAATTAAACTTTTAGTCCTTATGTAGACAATCACTGATGCCATTTTTAATAGATTATGAATGTAATAGCTAATGTAAATATGAAATATATTGTGTATGACTGTTTCGTGCAGCACTGATAATTTGTTTGTGTCACTCTCTGTATTTCAGATCACACAGCTGAAGATAGCCAGCAACCCCTTCGCAAAGGGCTTCAGGGACTGTGACCCAGAGGACTGGTGAGCGATGACTTTTTAAACAACAGTCTTATTGGCAGGTTTCCACATGGTCTAAAAATGTTAAGAAGAATTTGCAAAATAGTTTAGTTGTATGTTTTATCACACACAGGTGCTAGATGGGTGGGGTTTGCACATGAAAAAGACAACAATGAGTGGCATGAAGTTTAGAAATCACTGGATATTGTTTGAAAGTCAATCGACTGTGCATTTCTGTCACTGACAAATTACCAAACACACTCGTTTGTGTCACAATGTAGTAAAAGCCACCCATCTGGTGAACTAAGGCAGTGTACAGCAAAGACTGAAGTCTCTAAATGCTGTTCATCCAACTCTGCCGAGCCCTTTTTCTTAAAAAGCATTAACCTCTGGGATTATGTAAAAGTTAATGAGAACTTTGGATTCTTTTATAGAACAGGACAATCTGAGTCATGTAATAGTCTGCTGCACATTTCATCCTTTGTAAATTGGGGCCTGTCATTGTGTAAATGCTCATTACATGCATCAGCGTAAACTCTTAAATGTGCATTCATCATTTTTATATATAATAAAGAAATTGTGCCCTTGACGTTCATTAAATGAGAATGTAACCGAATCCCTTCCCCTCTTCCAGGCCCAGGAATCACAGGCCAGGCTCTCTGCCAATAATGAGTGCCTTTGCCAGAACAAGAAACCCAATGTCATCTCCTCCGCAGCAGAACGGCTCAGAGAAAGGTCTGTGGCTTGCTCTTTGTTTCATTCCAAAACTCTAGCCTGCGATCAAACAGCAGACCTCATCACCTGAATGTTTGCAGCATTTTATTAAGGAGTTTTCTCTCAGCTGATGGGATATTTATTGTAAGTGTGTACCCATAACTTAACCTTAGTTGAGCAACTGTGGTATTAAGGCAAACCTGACTTTTAGTTTAGCATCAAAATACAGCCAGTCAATGTCATCCACTAACTGACGTTGTAGAGCGCATGTGCTATTATACATACGTAACTAAACAAATGAACACAATATAGTTAAACACTCAAAGTAATTTTTAGGATGATTTGGTTCACTATTTTAATTATGGGATTTAAAACGACTGAATAATTACAAAATCTGTAGTTTCATCCTGGATTTAAAAGCGTTACAAAGAATTTTCTTAAGTATTCAGAAGATCCTATTTTTATTCATTATTATGGATATTCATGTATTTTTGTGCATGCATGTTTTTACAATTACAGATAGATCATGTTTAATTTTGTGTGGGGCTCATTGAAAACTTTCAAGAGGTCTAAATACAACTTAAGTGGTGAAAACAATAAAGCAAATTCTGTTCACTCAGGGGTTAAAATAATTTTGAAAGACCATGTATTATTAATCAGTACACAGTGAAAACTGTTGTTGTCTTGTCCTCGTATTATTGGGAGTATTCAAAGCCAGAGCCTGTTGAAAAGTACTGCAGTTTAACTGTAGAAATAAAAAGGTTCACTGTTTTGGCATGCTGCTCCCAACCTGCTGATTCAAAGGGTGTTTGCTCATTCTGACTGTTTTCATATCCCTTTCTTCCCAGAAGACAGCAGGCGGGAGTACGAGCGAGACCCCAGTGGCACGCCCATACACGCCGACCCAGCTCACCAGCTGATGTCCCGGGTCCTCAGCCCCGCCTTGCCTGTCCCAGGAGGCCTCCACGCCGTCCCGTTAACCAGTGGCCGACCCAGCCCTCCTCACGACCTTCGTTCGGACCCCCACGCTCTAGCACAGGATACCCTGCACCACCATCCTTACAAGTACCCCACCACCTATGAACACTACCTGGGAGCAAAGACCCGGCCGTCGCCCTATCCTTTACCCAGTATCAGAGGACACACGTACCACCATCACATGAACCCCGCCACAGCTAACATGTACTCTGCCACCAGTGGCCCCTCTAACTATGACTACGGGCCCAGATAATGAAGGCTCTCCAGTAGGGCTAATGGCGCACAGCACTCTGGGAAATGGAAAAAGGCAGGGAAGGCAACACAGTCCTGCCTATACAGATGGCTTATGCAATCTGCGGGATGCGTGCAGCAGGCTGAGACTCCTTTTTGCTGGATAAACCCTGCCGTATTTATTTAAAGGAAATCTCTGCGTTAAGCGAGGCCACCTGCTCCGAGGTCTGTTTGACCTTTGAACCCAAATGGCAAAAGTTCCACACCAGGAATTCCTTTACCTGAGCGGTGCAGACATTGAGCCAGCAAACAGAAGAGAAAATGAGGGACGGACTTAACTTTTGTTCACAGACTGGAATTGAATTATTTTTTTGTGTTGAATGCACTTTTTGATTTGCCTTGTTTTTAATGCTTTCAAAAAAGCCATATGTTATATAGTCCATCAACCTTCTAGGTAGACGAGATGTTTGCATGTTGAGCTCATCAGAGAGGGTGTCGAAACACATCGAAATGTTTTTGTTTGAGGAAAAATAAATACTAGATTTGATTTTGAAACTTCATGAACATCATGAGCCGCTCTAAGAAGCTTGTACCATGGCACTGACTTGCAGCAATTCAAAGTAAATAAATGAAGCAGACTGACTGTTCTGTATCTGTAAAATAAACAATAAATTCTTGTAATTCATAAAAAAAAAAAAAAACATCCATGAGCGGGTCTTCCATTCAAAGCTGTCTGTGCTGTTGCAGTGCCAGAGGGGGAGAGCTAAAAAAAGCTTACCTCACTGATAGCATTGTTCAGGGTTCTCCGGCCGGATTTGCCCTGCTGAATCAGGTTGAGGTGTCTGCTGCTCCTGCAGTCACCGGTGGTCTGGACTTAAAAATCTGAAGAAACAGACAGCACTGAAGTTCAAATGTTGAAATCTGGACCAGGTACTACGAAAAAAGCATACAGGCACAAATGCTCTCATCAGAAATACTTGCTACTGCTACACACACACACTTCACTCTTAAAGGTTTTGGAATAATGATGGTTGACAATACAGGCCTTTTTTTTATAGTCTTCAAATGATTAATAAATCAAATCTGGAGCAAAAGGTAATTTAATAAGTTTTATTGCAGCAACAATTTGTTAAAAGTATTTCATGTAAAACCCATGAGTTTAGACTAGTATTACAAGCAATTGACTTTAAGTAGGCATCCTAAAATGCCTGATATTTTACACATTAAGAGGCATTTCATATACCGTTTTATCAAACCATAATGCAAAAATTGTATGAAAACATAAATATTAATTTCATCATTTATAAATATCAATAAGAATCCACTTAATTTCATACCAACTGGAAAAACACAGCAATTACTTTTCCTCTTTATCCAAAAGGATATCATTGCTCATATTTAATGGGACAGTTGGATGATATTTTAAGGATGTCACGCACTCCTATCCGTGCAGCCATTTCCATCCCCTGTTTGAAGTCCTAGGAGGAATGCTTTGTTGTCAAGGTTAATCTCTTTTGACAAAAAAGGGGGAAAAACTCTGTTTTGAGATTTGTGCCTGTCACCTTACAAAGGGAAACGTACCCTAATGATTCATTTCAGTAATGCATGTTTTCTCCCTGAACCCCGCCGCCATAGAGCGGAGAGGAGGGGAAAAGGATGCCCGGGGGCGCATGACCTCTGACTGTTTAATGGCTTGTAAAGGTGTCAAAGGTTAGATAATGTTTCCACTCATTTAAACGACCGGCTAATTGGGTGTATCATTTTGTTTAGTTTGTATGCGCGGTGACTAAAGCACTGAAGCTGTTTACTTTGTAATGAAACTGTATTTGAAAGTCATTATGGACAATGACGCATCAACATTTAGCCTTTTTTACGCATGATGATTTAGCCTAATTAGAAGGAACAATTAGACTACTTTTTTTTGACAGGAAAGTACTCATTTCACGGGGCTCTGTTAAAGTAATTCACTTTACGTTAATTTATCTAAAGTTTGACCGGATTGTGTAGGTCTTCTTTCTCCTGGCAATTGCCTTATTCAAATCCTTATATTTAGGCTGTATCCTATAAAATCCGATTATAACATTTATTTTTTTACGTGGACGCATAATTTAGCCAAATAACGGAAAAATACACATTTAGTTCAGCAGCTTGATACTAGCACACTACCTGTTTTCGAGTTCCAGAGTCGTCTGCACAGGAAGCCGCCTGGTGTGGACCGACGCCGGCCTGCAGGTGCAAGAAGAAGTCCATGCCCGGGACTTGTGGGGGGTTGTCAAGAAATGCATGCAGGGGAAAGGGGTCGAAAGGTGACATTTGGACTAATTATAGGTTTCACACAACACATAAGAAACTATTATGAGACTTTCAATGCACGCCATAAACAGTAGGCTATTGAAGACAGTTTGACGTCAGGGACCGCAGTAAATAAAATGCACTCCGTTGTAAATAAGAAAATAAATATAAGAAAGAGGGCGCACGTTTGCCTCCTTACTGTATCTAAAAAATATTAGGGCCCATCATTTTCAAATACGCATGTCGAAAAGTCGCCTATTCAAGGTTGCATAGACCGTCGAAACCATGTGAAACACTGGCCAACTTGAAAAGTAAGAAAGCGTTAACTATAGTCTGAATGTTAATTATAGACAGCAACGTGAGATTACAAGAAAGCAGGGGCGGAGGAAGTATTGAGATCACTGACTTTAAAACGCATTGCTGCAATATTATGCATCCTGATGAAAATATATACAGTAAAAAGTTCCACTTCAGTTGTGTTTTTAGCATTTGTGAAAGAGTAATAAATAAATAAAAAAACTTGATTCAGGACTTAGAACTGTCAAGGTGAACGTCTATCAATGCATTCAATTTTAAAAATGCCTCTCCCCAATAAAACTGTGATTCACATGACTGAATTATTTTGACTCTAAATTTTAAAATGTTTCCAAACTGAAACTACGTGTATAACAATGACCAGCAATGAAAGATTTCTCAAACTGTAGGTTACAGTAGTGTAGTGCATCAGACTGAGAAGACTTAACATTGATACCCAAGGCTGCCCTCATTTTGCAGCACTGTTAGTGATGTGATACTGGAGATTATAACTCTTTTTTTTTTTGTTACTTGCAATTGTTGTAGGCTAATCTTTAACAATTTAAATTTTAAAATAGGAATAGATTACAATATAAGAAAAATGCTGAGATAGCAGATAACTTTAATCCTTGAAAAATTGGCAAATCAGGGAAAGTGCGCCTACTGGAGGAATTAAATAGCATTGCATCTCAACACTGACCAATGAAGTTAGTATGGTGCCTGTTTGGAAACCATCTTCCACATTACATTTGTACACGACCTAAATAGTTTCCAGCATGCTTTCAACCGACATGGGTCATTATCGATCACAACATTTAAATGTATGTTGCATTTTACAAAGAAGGAAAAGAGCAGCCATGTTAATCATAACTCATGTTACTGCACAACACATGATGTGCTCAGATGTCTCAGGCTCAGAGACACAGTGCCAAGGACTTGTCATTGAAGTATGAAAAAGTAGAGGATGGGTGATTATTGGGACCCGAGGCATCATTTGACACTCAGCTGCATCTGGAACATCTGTTCTGACAGGCCGATCAGGGTCTCGATTCGTTTCCTTCACCTCTGTGAACATTTGGGCAGCAGAGCCTCTGCTGCGTGCTGTATCTGGGGAAAGTTATTTAATAACAATCCAGGTAAACCAACTGGAGTCCTTCACCTAAACAGCAAAACACATGTTTCATATTTCCCCCCCTATGGTCTCTCAGCTAATACAAGGAGTGCCACGGTTCATGGTGTGCATGAGGTTGCTGATGGACATTTTATGTGGAACATCAAAACACATCATCAACGCTGAGGAAGAGTCTTCGTACATCTGTATTAATTTACGTTTGAAAAAAATAAATGAAACCAACTTCACCATTAGGCATCATATTGATTTTGGCTTATAAAGGTAGGATAGTATTCTTCAAATAATTCTCTCGCCATGTATCTTTTTCTAAATAATCAGTCAGTGCGGCCTCCTTAACTCAAAGGCTCAGCAAGTGTCAGCACAAAAAGAAATAAAGAAAGAAAAAGAAAACTAACGGATTATGTCCTATCTCTGAGCCAGACTGACCTCTGACCTCCCAGGCCAAGGAAGACACACGCTGGGGGATAAGTGAAGCACAGGCCCTATTGTGCAGACGGTCTCCCTGTCCATTTATTGACTTCCTAAATGATCCATTATGAAGTGATTTACGAGGTCCACAGCCTCTGCACCAGGCACTTCTAAAGGCCGGTGGGTTGCTGTCTGCTCCATTCAGCGCACATCTGCACCAACGGACCCCACATTTGATTTATCAGAGAACGGACGGAAGCTGGCCCACGCCACCTCTAGTGTTTGTTCAAAGCCAACAGCAGGGTTAGGAAGCTGTTATGAATGCAACATGTCAGCAGTGGGGTCAGGGACAAAAGGTATGGATGGAGCTCTGTGGGGAACAAGGAAAACATACCATTAGAGGCAGTCACCAAAAAAGGTAACAAAAAGGGTACTGCAAGTATTTTTATATTATGCCAAGTATATATATATTTTTTGTAACAGCGTAAACACAAGCAAGTAAACCAACCAAACCTGCAGTCAACCATGTTTTAAACCAGTAGCATCACAGCAAGGAAGCTTGTCTAGCCAATGACCCTGTCTTTCCTCTGCTCACTAATGATTCGTGGCCATCGTGCAAGTCTGCCGCTTTGATTTCTCAGGCCTTTCCTGTACAGCATGATGAGCTTCTCAACTTAGGGTCATCCCAGGAGACAAAGCTTATATGAAGCAGAACGTACAGCGTTTGAAGCCCCGGCCCCCGGCCCCCTCGGCACAGTGCTCCTGAAACACACAGCTCCCATGCTGCTCATTGACTCACACAGATATTATTAGAGACAGTGGACAGAAAAACAACACCTCTATATTTTCTCTGGGACGTTCAAAACAAGACCTTTGGCCTTGTTTGTGAAGAAAGTTTCTCAGAAAACATCTGTGTTGAGTTGCAATCAAGGTTAATGTAGGAGTTAATTATTACCAATATCAACATAAAAGTGATTATAATTTCACATTTTTTTACTCTAAATTCCTTTGATCGTATCGACTTACAAAATGTTTTACTTATGTAGAAAAAAGAAACAGAGCATCTGCACCTCCACTAAACCAACAACTCTGTGTTCTTTATGTCTGCGCTGTGATTGACCGTGTTTGACAAACACAGCTCAGTTCAGGCTGCAGGGCTGTGTGTTAAGCTAAAACCTGCTAGAATAACAACATGAGATTACATAGCTGCTCAGGTGCACCGTATACCTCGAATTCAAATCCAGTGGAGCAAATCTCCCATCAGATAAGTCAACACAATCACATTGCTGTATAGAGCATCGCAAAGCCCTCTGCAAACAGTGGGCTGGAAGTCAACAAGGGCCTAATTAACTATGTGTGTGTGTGTCTGTGCGTGTATAAATATATTTATATATTAAAAGAAAAAATATATACATTTATCTATATGTAGATATATCATTTATTTATTATGTATTATCATGTTATAATATTGCCTACTGTCTTTGCAGGCTACTTCATAGCTTTCAATGGCTGCCATATTAAATGAGAGAAAACACTCTCAGTCTTTAGCATGTAGATTAACTTATAATAAATACTGTCTGCTAATGTAGCAGGGTTTCATGTTTTAAGACACACTGTAAAAAAATGCATAAGTTCCAATCACAGTTTTCAAGGTTTTTAAGTTATTATGTCACATGTGATTCATTTTTCAGATTCTAAATATGAACATTAGTGGAAATGGAATGAGGACCTTTCTCTTAGGTAAAACAAAATATGTAATGCAACTTTCAGTTGATGGTGTAATTTTAGCTTTTCTAAACTAAGCTAAACAAAATCAGATATTTAATTACAAACAATTTTGCCTTTACAATTCTCGGACTTAAAAGTCAGGTATATTCATGATTTAGTTTATTTTTCCTTATCAACTCAGCTGTCATAATTCACTGACTTCTCCAAGTCCAGAGGTCATACAACTGGAGCTCCTATTCTGGCTGTTGCTGTTTTTTAAAGAATAAAAACTCTGCAGGCACAGTGTAAATGTCACATAAGTCAATTCTAATTATTTGACTCCTCTATAATTCATTTTCTTAAGAGTATAATATACACAGTCCATATTTGCATGTATTAAAACAGTACTTCGGCCTGTCCAGAGACAATAATTAGCTCCCACAAGCACAGTTTCAAACGATAGATAAGGGAAGGTCGAATAACAGTTTGTAAATCTGTTCAGAGCTCTGAGTCTCAGCCAGTGTCAGCTCCCTCATTGTAGATGGACCACAGACTGATCCTCTGATCCTTGGATCCAGCAGCCAGCAGTCTTTCTCTAGGGTCCTGGTGGTCAGAGAAGGCCACACTTTGCACCATGTCGGTGTGGTACTGAAGCACGGCCAGCGGTTTGAGCCTCTTCCACCCAAACACCCGCACGCGATGGTCCCAACCCGCTGACGCCAGAAGTTTACCATCCCCCCTGATACACAGCTGGGAAACCCCGGGGTTGACCAGTGTCACGTTATCCTGGAGCTGTGAAAACACAAAGAGGAAGACGACCTGGTTAGAGCCATGTATGCTAAGTAGTTTTTTTTCATCACAGCTGTTACAGGAATCTTGAACCAAAATAGGCTGCTTTTCATGCAAACAAGAAGACAAAAATAATCAGACAAACTTATTAGGCCAATGAGTCAATTTATCACTGCCGTCTAGGAAACTGAGCCCAAGACAAACAGCAACAGTCAGACTATCAGCTGATCTGGTGACTGAGGTCTAAGTGTAAGCTGGATGTCTGTTGAACCTGGCTGGAGACTCCTGGGACTCAATCATCGGCCATAAAACATTAAGGCACGCGGCTGCTAGCAAATCTCTCTGCGTCCCACTATTTGGTTTGGAGTTGGGGGGGCCTATTCTTGGAGCACGACTGGGCCAGAGTTACCTTTGTCACAGTTTGCAATACCATCTTGCTGAAATACATGTTTGCAGAGGCCTTGTTGCTTTAAGCGCCTCTGATGAATTACATTCACACTGAAAGGTCTGGTCAGCAGGAGAAGAGACCCGATAAATACACTGTTGTAGCATCTGCCTGCAAAAGATTAGCCACAGCTCTCTCCCCCTGTGATCTACAGTGTCCCAAGGACTGCATCAATCTCTCTAAAGGGGCAACATTCTGACATATTATAATGAATGGCTGCTAAGATCACTATCTAAAGGGCCTGCTGTGGCAGGGCATTCCTGGGGAGCGAACGTGCTCTTCCTACGGCGCAGGGATCTCGGTTAGACCTGTAAAGGGGACACAAACATCTGGATATGGGGGCTAAAATCAAACTAGATGGCGTAAAATTGACTTCGTAAGTTCTGTCCAGGGAGACTGATGGTTTTGGAAGGGAGGAGAGGGTGGAGAATTTATCTGCATGCTCCTGTTTCGGGCAGGAACCGTCCACAGGCTGCATGTGGAAGATATAAGCCAGGTACTCATGGCCCGAGTGTATAAAGTGGAATGTAAGGCAGAGAGGGGCGGGGAGGAATGTCATTGATCAAACCAGAGAAAAAAAGCTGTTTTGGTTAATCAAACCATCATCGCTGGTGTCACCAGTGTGAAACAGAGTGACGCAGGTTGGACCAAACAAGCTGATTCACTGATACAAAAAAACATTGGGGGTGAAAGCTTGTTTGGAGCTTTGTTATTACCTCAAGGAGTTGGTATGCCCCTGCCTCTCTCCATCTGGTTTGCATTAGCAGCCTGATAATGATGGGTTTAAGTGTCTGTTTTTGTTTGTTTTGCTTCCCATAGTTTGTGTCAGGAAAAGGTATTTGTTTCATTAAGGGGTCAGTTGTAAGCAGTAAACGGCTAAGGATGTAGTAATGGTCATTCGGCCGGGCTGTTTTTACTTTCTACATAAAGAAAAGTGCTTGTCCTGTTGTGTTACTGAAAATTAATGGTGCTTGTGTGAAGCATTGCTGGTTACTGAGCTGCAAGTAATCAGTGTTTGCTCTGTGATTTCATGTGGCCATGGTGGTTGGTGGTATACATGACGAGACTGGTACAGTATGTTACCTTGTAAGAAGATAAACAGAGAAATATTTGCCCACAATGTTGATCTGAGGGTAATAGTCTTAAGTCATCTCTCAAATAAAAATGAAAAAAAACTGCTCTGTTTGCAGGTTTACTCTTTTAATTTTTTTCTACTGTTTTACTGTTAACTGAGTGACTTCAGACTGGCTGCATAAACTTGCCGTCAGTACAATTTGGATAGCTTTTTTACATTTTTCAACAATTTTTTATTTTCTTAAATAACATATTTATCTAAAATTATTAAGTATCTGTCCATATTTTTAATTAACACTGGAGCACAATACAACATTTCCTGGAAATACAGAACAACGTGGGGATAAATTATATCATTAAAACAAAACAAATAAACAATAAAAAGATAGAAATGTAAAGTAGGGGTTCAATATTCTGAATGGAGAAAGGCATGTTCAGTCTTGTGTTGAGTTCAGCCAGGCTAAGCTTGGTTGACTTGAGAGCAGTTATAATTTTCTCAATAATTCTAGACTAGTCAGCAAAGGAGCATTTGGGTTTTTTTTAAATATCAGTTATATGGTTAATTAAATTTAAAATTTTGCCTGCATTTAATTCCAACCCCAGTTTTTAAAAAATGTTGTGATGCTGTGTCAAATCTTGCTAAAAATAGATTTTGATGGTCTGTTAATCACACTAAGCCTATATCCAATCTAAAATAGTGCAAAGCCAACTTGTGAAATGTTGAAACCGAAAGATATTATTGTTTAATGAGAAATATATGTCAGTTTTAAATTTGATGTCCAGAACATGTTTCCAAAGATTTGAGACAGCGACAATGAAACACTGAAAAAGTTGTGTGATGCTAAAAAAAACACCTGGATGAACGTCTCACGACTAATTAGGTGACATATACATATAAAAAAATGCATAAAGGACATTCAATGGAGGCTGAGTGTCTGCGAAGGGTTGACCACACTATGAGTAACCGCATGAGGATATCGTTCAACAATTTCAGAATAATATTCAATTAAAATTAAAATTACAAAGAATTTGTGGTTTCCATCATACAGTACGAAATATTACAAAAGATTCATGATAAATCTGAACAAAACTGACAAGGCCGAAAAAACAACACTGGATGGCTGTGATCTTTATGCTCTCAGACAACACTGCATTAAAAACAGACATGATGACTCTGTAGTGAAAATCACTGCATCCACAAATGCAGGTGAAAATTGTACCATGCAAAAAGGAACCCATTTATAAACATCATCCAGAAACGCTGGTGACTTCTCTGGGCTGGAGCCCATTTCAGATGGACTGAGGCAAAATGGAAAGAAATTGGACTTTCTTTTTGAAAATCATGGACACTGCTCTCAAGGGCAGGGGCAGAGGGACCGCCCGGCTTGTTATCAGTGCACAGTTGAAGAACCAGCATCCATGATGGTATCGGGGTACAGAAGTGCCCATGGCATGGGTAGCCAACACATCTGGAAAGCAACCATTAATGCTGAACAGTGTTTACAGGACAGCAACATATGCTGCCATCTAGACAAAGGCATTTTCAAGGAAGAACTGACATATTTCAGTAACAAAATGCCAAAAAATATTCTGGACGTATTACAACAACATGGCTCTGTAGTAGCAGAGTCCAGGTGCTTAACTGTCCTGCCATCAGTCCCTACTCTCAACAATTGAAAACGTTTGGCATATCGTGAAACAAAAAACACAACAACAGGAGACCCTGAACTGCTGAGCAGCTGAAATCCTATTTCTGACAAGAATGGGAAAACACTATCACTTCACTATCAGAAGTCCAGAAACCCATCTCCTCTGCTAAAATTAAAATTTTCACAAGACAATAACATTTTTCAGTTTCAGTTTTGACATGTTGTATTTGTACTTTTTTTCAAACAAATATAGAGTTTAAATGATTTTAAAAGTATCAAAACCAGTTTTCATTAACATTTGACACAAGGTATGGGTTGTAGAATGAAATGATTAGATTTGGATTTTGGACTGCTGCTGAGACAAGACCTTAGTGTGAAAAATTACAATGAATGTTTATGCTTCCCTTTCAAACAATAAGTAGACTATTACATAATAAAAATTTAGAATAGTCCCAGCCCTTGAAAATGATTCCTTGACCTCAGGCTTACTCCTCTTTGTTCATAAAAATGAAATGTCCACATGTCATTTTAATTCAGTGTTCTCCAGCAGCAGAATTGTTATTCTTGCTGTAGAGCCTCAGAAATGCTGAACGAATATACGGAAAATCCTTCCAGCACAGCTATTAACCAGCTCTCAATCTGTGTTGAAATCCATTGGCTTTAGCTCGGGGAGTCTTGGCTTCTTTCACCTGACACCCCATTTTTCTTCACCTTGCTTCCTTACTATCTGACCATGGACAGAGTTCATCTTTTGGCTTCATCATTTCTTTGTCTTTAAAGTCCTTCATGCTTGTGTTACAGCCTGCAGATACACACACTCACAGCAGGCCTGCTGACTGAGCGCCAGCTTTCTCAGCTGTCAGGAAGCTACCAGCCCTGCTCAGCAGCTGGGCCCACTAACTTTTTTAGGACCTATGACAGATCCAACACAAACTCACACTTTAAGATCCTCTTTTGTAACATCTCACCGACAGAAGAGACACTCCAAAAAAGCGTCACCTTGGCAGATCTCACTCAAGCCTCGCTCCCCTTTCCTCCCTGTCTTCCCCACTGCAGTCTTGGCACGGATCTTGGCGTTCACACTCGTCTACTGAAACATCCCTTCATCGCTAACTCACTCGAGCCTAGCGGCTGGGAGGCCTTTCGCAGGTATTTCTGACACACCCTGTCCCTGAATCACACTCAGCGGCGGGAGATTACAGCCTTTTGTCACCTCGCCTGTCAGAGCTCGACTGCAGCTGACAGGAGATGGATGTGTTAAACTGGTGAGCGGCCCCGTTCAGAAAAGAGAGGAGATGAGAGAGGGTAGGTCTCGCTCAGAATAGAGAGCTATAATTTTTATGACAGCAGCTCATACATGCACGGACAGACCTGACCTGTGAGTAAGGTCACATCAGGATTGGCAGATGAGTGCAGGAAATCACAGGAGACACCACGCAGGAGACTATTCCTAGAAGATGGTGTGGATAGCCTTACATCGTGGTGAAGCTGAGGGACAGGAGTTGCACCTGTAGAAACTGTCATCAGTCTCAGGAATAGCTTGCTGTCAGCCATGCTTGATTTACACTGCTAATCTTCCTCTGTCTTTACCTGTTTTCTCTTTTTTCAGTCTGAGACCTCTACCTGTTTCTTTGTCCTGGAGGAACCCGTCACTGCACTTGTCAATATGTTTGAGTGTCCGCCTAAATATACGTCCATCTGGCTTAACAGCTTGTAAACCCCAACACCCACGCCCTCACAGTCTCACCCTGACACATTCCTAAAAATGTGCACTAGAAGGAAAGGAGAGGAAAAAAAAGGCCAAAGATGATGCCTCATTGCTATGAAAATGTATCAGGCCAGCCAGGTCAAACAGCAGATAAAGGCCTCTGGGAGCCATGTGTAAGACATTAACCTCCATTCCTGAGGCTATCTGTCTTTATCTGGCCTTGATAAGCTCACTTCACAGCCTTTCAGCTTCACTAAATCATAACTGTGCTGTGTTGTGTCACATTCAGTTTCCCCTCCGTTTCACAAAAAGCATCTATCTTCCTTGCCAGCTGGTTCCACTACACTGGACTGTATCGCCGGGTAATTTGTGGGAAGTGGGATGCTGTGGCACTTACAGCCTCCTCAGCCTTTATTGCAGCCTCCCACTGTGAACTACTGTTCCCTTTACTGCAGATGTGTTTTTTGTTTGGTTAAGGGGCCTCCAAGGTTTTGATATTTTTATTACCTCTCACGGGTCGTCCGTCAGGACCCCGAGCCCGGGTCTGCCACCCTGCAGGTCCTCCCGCCTCCTAACTGCTGCCACACAAAAATACTTTTGTGGGAAGAACTGAGTATAGCTGTCTGGACGTCACACTGAGCTGCACTTCAGGATAATTTAAAAGTCCCCACTGGATCTTTTCCGACTCCTTGTGCTTTTTTCCTGTCATCCTCATCCTGGATTACACGCTGAATCAATATTTTGTAGCTTGAGAAAAATAAACCCAATATTCGCTCTTTCCTGTTTTTGGTATATTGAAACAAATCCTTCGTAGTGTTTCGGTAGACGCATTTTCAGGGAGAAAAAATAGGGGTTTGCAAATATTTCTAATTCAAGCATTCATTTGTAAAAAGCCTTGGAAAGAATAATAGCCCTGGACTGTGCAGCAGTGTACTATATCTGCCTCATGTTCCTCTCTGCCCTGATTCATGAGGGTTTGCAGCAAAATGTGTGCATTCCCTTCAGCTCATGAAATCTGGAGAAAATAGAGCTTCAAATGAGGCGGCAAGTCTCTGATGTGTTGGCTGTTACGTAAAATGAACTATGCTGCAGGATTGATGGGATCTTCTTGGTGGCTGAAGATACTCTAGTAGAAGTTAAAATGCACAGTTTGGATCAACAACAGGATCACGTGTGTGTGTGCCCTGTGTTTTTTAACGTCTGTTTTCATCATAAGAACAGTTTTAGTCGTTTTAATCTTCTAAATAAGATTCATTCATTCTCTGATTTATTAGTTCACAACAAAAAGTAAAACAACGTTCTGTGAAGTTTTTTCTTCTTCTGTTTTTATCCAGTTTGTTGTCCAGACCTAATGTGTGACTGTGAGTCAGTGTTTGTCTGTGGGTGGTTTTCAGTCTAGAGTGACAGCCCCAGACCGGCCCTTGGCCCCTAGCCCTGCCAACGCTGTGTAACCAGCAGCTGATTTATGGCCCCTGGAGCCCTGCTGAGCCTCTTCCTCTTTGGCCCCTGATGTTTTCTGAGAGAGTCCGGAGAAAGGCAACACTTCTCTTCTTCCATCTCCGCTGTAACCCTTTTATTATATTTAACGGCCTTAGCCGACAACAATTAGTCAGCGTGCAGGTAGTGCGATTAGGGTTTTAGCTTGGCACTCTTTAGTAGTCCACAAGACCCTTATGGTGACTACCCAACAAGGCATTCCTATGACCATGAAGGTACCTCTCCAGTTAGCAGTGCATACTGGGAAAGATTTTACAACGGCAACTACCATCTCCACACAGTTTCAGCTCAAACACCTGAGCATACAAGTTGCTATTGGTAAGTGGTTATAGCTTGAAAGGTTTTTAGCAAGCAAAAAAAAAAAGTTTGAACATGTAGGTTCATATATTGGATACACTTCTGAGCATAATTGACTGAACTAGCAGTAAAAAAAAAAAAAAAAAAAAGTCAATTTAACATTTAATGGAAAGATGTTTATGTATTGTAAGTGTTGTAAAGTGCTAAAAAGGCTGCAAGTAATGGATAAAACATGTAATGTTGGAAGAAATTTGTAAGTAGATAGTTAAAAAGTATCAGATAAGCAGTGAAAAAGTTAACTGAAAGTGTCAGGAGAAAAGTAATACATATGGTGGTATGGATAAAAAGATGTAAAGGTAAAATAATTAAGTAAGTAAATAAATAAATAGAGGGCCAATCCAATTTGATATATTGTGAAAACATTACCTTGCAAACTTAGCTTTATAAGTTGAGAATAAATACTTTGCCATGAGTAATCAATATTGGTTAGCTAAATAGTACTGTATGACCTTAAAAACGCATATTCAAAGTGTTAGGAAATGTTGCAAAGGCTCATGGGAAAATTAAAGACAAAATAAGAAATAGATCTCTCAATGTTAGAAAATACTTTGGACAATATTCAGATTAACAGAATTGGGAAGAGTAACGCCTACACGGGTGAAATTTTCCACTTCACAAACGTTACAAACCAGTGACCCAATATCCCCCCTCCAAAAAAAACCTGAGCACATTAAAATGTTTCATTAAAGCCATCCACATTAGTTGCTTTTAATAAAGAACTGTTATTAATTAATTTGAATAAAGAAATTGAGCTTGATGGAGAGTTTGATGGAGTGAGAAATAAGTTCTTCTGTGGTGTTTTATCAGACTGGTGGCGGTGTTGTGTAAACGCCCCCACCCTCTCTGAGCCTATGCTCCGCTGACCTGCAGGTTGTTCTGTCTATCCAGCGTCCATGAGGCGAGGTTCTTCTCCGAGGAGCCTGATATGCCCCTCAGACGCTCAGGGTCAAAGGTCAGGCACATGACAGGCTCAGGGTGGGCTTTGGTTTGGCTCAGTATGGACCTCTGGGTTACATCCCACAGCAGCAGGGAACCATCCTCGTATCCAGCCACCAGGAGCGGTCCGGGCCCAGAGTCTGGCTGGAAGTGAGGGAGACGATAAGAGAGAGAGAGAGTAGGAGGGATGGGAAAAGAGGACATAGAGAGTGAGGTAAGAGAGCTGTGTCGTAAAAAAACCACAGAAGAAACCGCCGCGTGGTGCTGGAAGCTGAGCAGAGCAGAGGTTATCATCCTGGAAGCTCCTGCTGACACTCGGAAAGACGCTGTGGGCTCCATTCGTCAGCCGGCTGCTCTCTCTTTGCAGCACTCCATTACACCACTCCTCACTTTGCTCCTCATCTGTTTACTGAGCTTCAGCCCTCGCTGCAGGCACTCATACTTACTGTGAAGGAACAGGCTACACAACTGTAGAGCCTTTAATATATATATATAAAAACAACTAACGAGCAAATTATCCAAATGTTTGTTAAATTTGAATTGTTTACTTTGTTGTATTTAAAATGTAGGGACAGCACATATATATTAATTCAAGTTGAAAGTATTGATATATGTGGTTTGCTTCTCTGTGTGCGACCATAAGCAGTCCACAGTTCTTCTTGTTTGGTCTTGTAGACCTTAAAAACGTAATTTTCTTTTGGGATAAACTCGTCTGAATCTGAAAGTGTGCAAAAGTTTTAGACATAACTATGTAAGAATGTATATTATTTGTAAAGTTTAATGCTTAAATTGCTTTGTAATGGTATTTATTGTCTATTTTAAAGAGAGAGACAGAGAGAGAGAGATCACATTTCTTTAAAGCTTTTCCTGCTGTAAAAGTCATTTTGAATTGAGGAACTTTAACAGTTTTAACAATATTGAACATTTTATAAGGCATCAGTGATGTATAACAACATGGCTGCAAACTAACAGTATTTTTTTTATGGATTTATCACATTTCTTTGATATTGTTAAATTAGTTATTAAGACAATACAGTTCCACAAAATGCTAGTAACAATTTCCCAGATTGTTCCTTGTGTCTTATAAACTGTAGAAACCAAACACACATATATTAATGATTACAGAAAATTAATTAATAATTAATTAATAAAAATAAAATAGGACCAGAGCTGTTTTTAAACACTTTTTCTGCTGTTTTATAAAAAAAATCACCAGATCTGCTATCATACAAAACAAATAATAGAAAAAAAGCAAAGACTTGCTTCCTCTCATTTTACGGCAGAAGGTTACAGATCAAGCTGTGATGTTTACAACTAGTGAACGTATCGGAGCACATCTCTGACACATCAAATGACATGAAACCATGTGGACAAACAGGCGTCAGGTGCAAAAAACTAAAAAATCTATCTGTTAATCACACAGAGGACACACTGTACCAAGGTCAGAGAATAGACAATGCATTTAAAAAGATATATAAACTGTGTTTCATTTAAAAGAGTGACAAAGTTGTGCCTTTACTCAGTGAGGAGTCACAGATAAACTCTCATTAATTGCTGGTTATTATTCCATAGGAGTGTGTATGATCCGCATGGAGGTTGTGTGGAAGTGTGCAGTAAAAGAAGACAGGAATGACAGAGAGGAGAAGATGAAGAGGAAGAGTCAGCTGGTAACATCTGAACGCAATCCCTCTCTCCTGAAATGAAGTACTCCCTCACCTCCAGATATGATGGGACTGTCATCTAATAACAATTTAAAGTATTCCACCGTCCATTAGAGGACCTGCAGTACACAGTGCTAACCTGCTATTAGTGCTGACTCGTGGCTTTGCTTTAAAACACCATCAGGCCTCCAGCTACAGCTCGGTGCCCTGCAGAAGCAAGGAGGGAAAGAAATTTTTTCCATATGTGCAAAGGGGCCTCGCCTGCCATTTTTTCATCCATCTTCAAGTCCTCTTCTCACTTAACGCCCGATATTTCTCTTCTCCCAGCTTTAAACAAATTATAGACAGAGTCGTGTATTCCTTCCAAACACATCAGCCAGGACGAACACTAAGGGATTATGAAAACAAATAAAAACAAGTGAAATCAGTGGCCTCCGCTCACCGGCAGGGGCAGGGCTAAGCGTTCCAGGCTTGGGGCCCACCGCTTCACTTAAGTGTAGGACCTCCTTGATTGATGATGTCATGGGTCAGAGGTCGGAGAACCCTGGGTAGACACCTAATTCATTATATCCTCCACAGGCCTTTCTACAAGAGGGCTCTCTGCTGGAGTGGGACTGGGGCTCGGGGAGCAGATTCATCACCAGAGAACAGCTGGAGAGACAGATGGATGGAAGCTGGTTGAAGACGAAGCACCAAAGAGAGCTTGAGCTTCTCCAAACTGGCAAAAAATGTGGGCCTAAACCTGCTCATGGATACAGAATCCATTTTCCATTTCTGTACTGCATGATACGTTTATGATGATCAACAAAGCAAACATTATATTAAGATCTGCTGGTGTCTCAGGCACTCAGTTTAGATTGGCTTGGTCAACTAGGTCATCAGCATTGCTTTTAAAACAGTGACAACTTCAGGACCTGTTGCTGTTTTTCTCTTTCTTTCTCTGTCTCCTAAATTTACTCCGTTAGAAAGAGTTCAAATCCCTTTACAGTTCAGGTAGCAAAGGTGTATCCTCCAAAGGTACAAATACAAGCTCTTACAAAAACAATAAAACAATGATTGCTGAGGTACTGGATTTAAATCAGACTCAGTTCCTTTGAATTGCGAGCTAAAGATGAACTCACAGCAGACAAAGAATAAATGAATAATCAGTTGTTCTGATAAGTATAAATGTAAAGATTACTTTTATTATGGTAAAGCATTTCTTTATCAACCTATTTTTTCAAAAAGTCTATAACATTTCAGGGAAAAGTGAAAAATCTGCCTTGCACGATTCCATAAAACTTAGGTCTCAGTTCTAAATGACTTGTTCCATCCAACTGAAAACCTCACACTCAAAACTTGAATTTCTTATTTGAATATGGAATAGAAAAGCACCAGGTCGTAACGAGAAAGAGGAAGTCATTTTGTTGACTATACTGTCTACTAACTGATTCACTGACTAGTTATTACAGTTCCTCTTTAGAACCAAATCTTTGTCAGTTTCTTTATCTCTGTTAAATAACACTAATGATCCACACTAGCCCTGCAGAGTTTTACTGCATCATATTTATTTGTAATCAAGTTTTTCTTGATGAAATAGAAATGGGGGAATGATTTTAATCAATGTTCCCACATAACACAACTTAACCCAGTTCAAAATGTATTTGAAATGAATGTATTTTAATTTAGAGGAATACAGTGCCGGGCTCAGAATCCTTTCAGGCCGGTGGGCGGATGAAACACTGTTTTAAAGGATGTTCGTAGAAGTGAAGGGGGAGTGCAGCAGCCTCTAAAAACAGTTCAGTTCAGTTGGTGAGTATGGATTCAATACTTACTGCTAATGTTTTATCAGACACTAATGGTCAAGTTGTTGATACTTTTCTAAATACAGTTAAAGGTGACATATCATGCAAAATTGACTTTTTAATGGTTCTTTACCTGAAATATGTTTCCCTGGCATGTCTACAAACCCCCCGAGAATGAAAAAAATCCATTCTGCCCCTGTTTTGATTTCTCCACCTTTCTGTAAATGTGTGTGAAACGAGCCGTTTCAGACTTCAGTGTTTTTGTTACGTCACAACAATATCCGGTCTGTCCCGGAGTCAGAGCTCAGAGCTTGTTCAGCCCATAGACTGTATAAAATAATACTGAATCCCTCCTCTGTTTTTCATTACCTGCACACATGTGTGCTAACAAGGAGCTTAGGAGAGAGGCATGCTTTTGTAGGCTGTCTTAATAAACACAAAGGTCGGTTTTACTCCCCACGTCTGCAGATTTGAAGATCTAGTGGATGATTTTTATTTATCATGGATAAGTGCTAGCGCTAGTTAACATAGCCACATAGCTATATGTTCATAGCTGTAGCTGTAGCTGTAGCTGTGTACCAAGACACACGTCTATATACTGACAAATAAAACAACAAGAAACACAGAATCTGTGACCAATCCTTCAGAAAGGTCCTGCTGCCTTTCTGGCAGAGGTCGGTTTTACTCCCCACGTCTGCAGATTTGAAGATCTAGTGGATGATTTTTATTTATCATGGATAAGTGCTAGCGCTAGTTAGCATAGCCACATAGCTACATGTTCGTAGCTGTGTACCAAGACACACGTCTACATACTGATAAATAAAACAACAAGAAACACTAAATCTATGACCAATGGTTCAGAAAGGTCCTGCTACAGGCGCCTCTCCGTCAGGATCAGATTCAGAGGGTTGAAGTAACGCGATCTCTGAGCAGCCGTGTATATTCAGCCAACATGTAAACATTAGATCAACGTGCCGGAGAGCCGAGGCACATCCACTTCCAGAGGGGGCGTGGTCAGAGAGAAAACAGAGTGTTCTGATGAGGAATGAAGAAGAGGACTTTTCAGGCATGCCAAAATCTGATTTCAAAGTGTTTTTTTGAGCATAAACTTTAGAGACATGTTTTGGGGACCTCTTAGACCAATATATATTGATGAAAAAAGCGTGATATGTCCCCTTTAAGTGTCAAAAAAATATGCAAATCAAAAATTTGGGAATGGGTTAAATTCTCACCAAAAAGTCATTTTTGTGCATTTGGCGTTTATTTGAAAGCACAGCTGAGGAAAGACAAGCAATGTTGGAAGCAGAGAGAGAGACATGCATCAAAGGGCCGGGAGTCAGACCAGCGACCACTGCAGTTAGGAATATCATTTCTCTAAATGGGGCAAATAAGTGCTGAGCTAAACCAGTGGCCAAGAACATCACTTCCTGACATCAGCTATAAGAAAGGATGAAATGGGCAAAAAGAGTCTTGAATCATTAACTCTAACACTGATCAGCCATGACACTTGACCTCTGATAGGTCAGTGACTATCATTTATTATCTCTTTACAGTGTCGCCTGTCAGTGGTTGGGAAATGTTGGGCAGCAAGTGAACATTTTGTCCTCATAGTTGATGTGTTTGAAGCAGTAAAATGGGTGAGCATAAGGATGTGAGCCACTCTGACAAGGACCAAACTGTGATGGCGAGATGACTGGGTCAGAGCAGCTCCAAAACTGCAGCTCTTGTGGGGTATTCCCGGTCTGTCCTATTAAGTACCAAAAGTGGTCCAAAGGAAAAAACAGTGAACTGTGGACAGGGTCAGGGGCAGCCACGGCTTATTGGTGTGCATGGGGAGTGAAGTCTGGCCTGTGTGGTCTGATCCAAAATAAGAGCTACAGGAGCTCAAACTGCAGGAGAAGTTATTGCTGGCTCTGATAAAGATGAGTCCGAACACACAGAGCATCACTAATTGTTGTGTATGGGGCTGCAGACAGGTCAGACCCCTGATGGATGTATGAGCAACAGAGTTGAACCCTGGAGCAATGACAGAAGATGGCCACGAGGAACACAACAAAGTCCAGGTTTTGTCTTGGTCTCCATGTTCCCCAGATCTCAATCCAAGCAAGCATCTGTGGGATGCGCAGGACAACCAAGTCCAATCCATGAAAGCCCCACCTCACTACTTCAGGGACTTAAAGGATCTGCTGCAAACATCTCACTGCCAGATAACAGAGCACCCCTTCAGGAGTTCTTGTGGGTCCATGTCTCATCAGGTGAGGGCAAGCGAGAACCTCCGGTCTTGTAGCATGGCTGACTTGACTAACAGGCGGGCACGCTGTAGCTGTTTTCCAGGAGGCTAAAGGCTTGCCTCAACTCCACTTCTTTGCCTGTAGTTCGGTTGTCTGAAAGTTAGGTTGAGTCAGCATTTTTAATATAGCAACTGACAAGGATAGGCTTCAAAACTCCACTGCAGAAACATGGGTGAAGTCATGGAGGCTGTATGTCCATGTATTATCCAGTCCATGGATTAGGCTGAGTTTAGGCCATGAACTGATGAGAGGGAGGCCTCCGTGATTATTAGGCAGATGGTCATCATTACGTTATTGCTCAGCGGTGTATGTACTCTAATATACTCTTTATTTATAAAGCGCTCATTGGGATGCTACCCTCATATATCTCATTCATGCTAGTTTGGTCCTCTGGAGCACAACACATAAGATCCACTAATTGGCTTACTCTCCACATTTCTAGAGTTAATTCAGAGCTGGGAAGATCTGCTTTTGGCTTTTTTTCCACCATCTGGAACTCACTACATCACTTTAAAAATGAATGCACTGGTTTTCACATTACTTTTTAATTGTTTTGACATTACTTTTTTATTGTTGTCTGTTTTTAATTGATCATCATTATTTTAAGGTTTTATCTTTTATTTGCTTATCATGCATTTTAATGTTTCTTTTACATCATTGTAATGAGAGGTTTGCTCTAAATCATTTTCAAGTTGAAATAAATATAATTATATTATAATAATGCTGTTACAGTAACCCTAGGTTAATTTACTGCACACTTTTGGTATTGATAACCTTTCATGAATTGGATTATTAACAAAAAAGCCAAAATGTAACAGTGAAAACACTGATATTGACAAACTGGTCAAAAACCTGCTCTTTCATTGAATCAGAGTTGGGATTTTCTTCTAATATTGTCTTACATGACTTCCAGATCTTATACTGGGGCATTATTTACTGTATGTTGGGCTATTTTGTGTGTATGTGGTAAATATATTTTCAAATACATGTTATCTCTATGACTTAGCTAAATATTTGGCTTTGTTTTTAATTCTTTCTCACATATTCTTGTCTGCCTTGATGAAGGAGTACTCTCCCCGTCAAAGAAACCAGTGAAATGAAAAAATGAAAAGAAATTATTGAAATGCAAATGTAATTAGAGAAAATATGACGAGTGACATCCTCACTCTATAATGTACTCCAAGAACACTTCCATGTCATTTCCTCATGTGGTGAGTCTTTCAAAACTCATGAACTACCCAGAGACCGGCAGCTTGTTTGCTGATGTGGCCGCTACAGGCCTCGGGCAGCCACAGCCTCAACATCAGGAACCAATCGCTTCCTCCGCTTTGTGTCCTGCTCTACCATGATGTCATGGCCACGAGGCAGCAAGGTGATGAGCTGAGAGTGATGGATATCTGTATAGGAACATTTCCTTTTCCCCCGCCAGCCTCTGTTCACATTAAAAGCCTAGCACATCATACATCAGTGCTGCCCCCACAGCCAAGCTCTGCATCCTTACACACGTAAAAAACCCACGTGTGGAGACTCTTTCTTCGTCCATGTCCACTCTATTGTTCAATGTTGAACAGCCAATCAGATTCAGGGACATAAGATAGTGGTTATATGTCACCTTTCAGACACAGTAAAGCGAATGATCTGAGGGCTGGGTGGGATTCTACTGAAGGGAAGCAGAAGTGAGAAGAAAGTGCAGTTTAGTGCTGTATTTAATCTTTTCCTCAGACTCCAGCAAAGAGAGGGCTTAAAGGACGACTATAAATCTGTTGGTGAGTCTGTCGTGGAAATAATGGAGGATAATCACTTCTCGTCTCTAGCAGTGAAGAGAAGAGGGAGGACACAGAGGAGAGTGTTGTCAGTGGCTTCTTCTTCTGCATGATGTGTGTGTGATGGAGAGAGACAGGGTGGAGAAAGAGGAGGATGGTTACAGCTGGTGCCTCCTGCTGTGCGAGGTTAAGGAAACAGCAGGTACCAGATGAGCATTTGATGTGAAAGACAGCATGAGCGTTTCTTCATGTGACTGACGGACAATATGTAAAGGGAGAGTTTTTAACCTGCCTGTGTGTGTGTGTGTGTGTGTGTGTGTGTGTGTGTGTGTGTGTGTGTGTGTGTGTGTGTTTGTGTGTGTGTGTGTGTGTGTGTGTGTGTGTGTGTGTGTGTGTGTGTGTGTGTATAAAAGATGCTTCACACACATACACAGGGGTTTGAGGTCTATTCCCACTGCTCTGTCCTCTTGAATCACTCAGTCAGTAACAGATGAACATGCCTCGGTCTTGAAAGGAACCAGCCTGAAATGATTTAGAATCACCTGGACCCTTCGGCTTTGAAGTCAGACAGCTGCCTGTGCTGTATTACAATCATATTGTATAATTTATAATGATATAATTGATCATTATGTTTCCTGGCACTCAACGCTCAAGCAGCGTTGCTTCATAAATCAGATGATGAAAGGTGGGTGTAACTTTGAAATCAAAGAGAGAGAGAGAGAAAAACACAAACACAGCGTCAGCATGCAGGGAGCCTCACTACATGCCTCTGTAATAATTATACAAACACCTGAATGACCTCTGTAGTTATCTCATTAAAGCATCTCTTATTAGAGTTACAGGAATACAGGATTGAATGTGTGTGTTTCACTCTAGCTTTCAAATGAAAGGCTGTTTTTGCTTTCTGTTGCCTGTAAACTGCACAGTACATAATATTTATTCAAACCGTTCTCAGTCCTGCATTAGTCTGAAACCTCACTCCCCCAAGAGCCTGAAACCCAAAAAGTTAATAATTAGCCATAAAAATAATTACAGGGTTTCGTTAATGGCTGGGGGAAAAAAAATAAAACATTCAACAGCATTTACAAAACAGAGAGCAATCTTTTTTCTCTGGGATCAGATTGGATGTACAGCTGCAGGCTGATATATTGCTGTGAACCCCCGGCCCTTCCAAACGCTCTAATTACAGTGTCGGAACTCGCTGCCAGCTGAGAAGAAATGCTCGGAAAAAAGACCCGGGACGAGTTGTTGGGCTGTAAATCATGTGCCACGTCTCTCTTGTGCATTTTTTGTTGACTTTTCTATTATTGCGTCTTGTTATGGGCTGCTGGCCAATCAGAACAAATCAGGTAAGAATTGGGACAGTACCATTTAAACAAGATAAAGAAACAAGAAGGTGGAGCATCTTGTTTGGATAATGACTGCCAAGATAAACTGGGTGAACTAATAGTTGCACTTTTTAGAGTGAAGTCATAAACACTAAAACATCATAGAGTAGTGTGTGATACTTACCTGCCAGAGTTTGACACACATGACCATCCCCATCTTGGTGTCTGGTACCAGAGTGCAGACCAGGGTCTTACTGGGCAGCTCAATGATCTTGATCTGCAGAGAACACATGACAAGGAGATCTTAAAACTACCTACTGACCATTCAATCTCCACATTTTACACCCATGTGAGCATCTCTGTAAGGTAGTGCCCACTAAATGCTAACACCACAAAGAGATCAAGCTTTGAAACATCATGACGCTAAAATGCTCATAATAAAAAGTTAAAATGTACTGTTTACATCCCACAGGGGAATTCCATCACTGGTGTGTTAACAGATAGGGAGTCAATGCTACTATTAGCATAACACACCCAAACCTTAAAACTACAATGTTGTTGGATGAGTTGCATTATGGGTCACATAGGAGCCAGGTTTTTTTTTTTAGAAAAGGGATGCACAGAATTACAAAAAAACACAAAATACAGAGATGTTGTACCTTTCTAAATGTACATTAAAAGTCTGACAAGTTAGTTTTCTAAATCAGGGGAGTGCTTTGATTTAACCCGGATTGTACACTTAGGGCAGCTAAAGATAATGGGGACAACATTAATATTCAATTTACAGTATTTGCTAATTTATTGCAACATTGATTAACTTAATCCTAAACATCTCTACCAAGTCGAATGGTGCATTCCATTAGCTGTAGAGTAGAGTTGTCACAATAATTTGGAACTTTAATATGATAGTAGCAAAAAAAACTAAAGATATCAATAACTGTTTGATAACACAGCAACTAAAATTTAACTCCTGAGCACCAAAAATTGTAAATTTTCTAACTCATCATTCTTCTATGTTCACCACTGAACATAGAACAACAAACACACTGTGATGAACAGTAATGAAAAGCTAACTAAATATTTTTTTTTTCTATAACTAATGTGCATTCCAAAAAAAATATTTTGCCCATAAAATTATCATATCATAGCCAGAGGAGCTGTGTGGTTCTGTTTTTCTCTGCACTCTGCTCTCCGTCTGTATTTTTCTAATTATTTCGGACTAATTTGGTCGTTTTATGGATGTCAATCATTGTGCAGTGGTGTGAAAACTCCCTGTCAACAGCCCGCAGGTCGGGGCTGATAGAAATCTATTTGGAAAATAGTGACATTGCTGCCTCTGCTCTGTGTAACCTGTGTGTCTTTATTAGATGCTAAAAAACTGAACAAAACGTCAGTATTTGCAGACCTGTGAATGGCAATGGCAGAGGCTGTGACTGTGGAGCAGAGAGGCACACACAGCAGGCAAAGAAGTGCAACTTAAGCAGCAAACAAACAAAGTCTAGAACCCTCCTGCATGTTTGTGCAGAGGTGTGGGAGTGTATATACTTTAAGTTCTTTAACCGCAGTGAAACAATCAGAAAATAACATCTCATTTCTCAGTTTTGTCACTTTGTTGGCATTACCAGCGCTCTCTCTTGACCTTTTCTCTCAGTTGACTGACCACCGATTGGTCATTCTCTTTCCAGCTTCAGATTTAAAATATGATTGTAGATCTGTTTTCTTTTAAGCTTCAGCGCTTTTGGATTTGATTAAACGTAGAAATAACAGTCATGTTGTAAAGTATGTGGTATTGAAAAGTGTTAAAGTATTGGAAATTTTGACAGCCTTAGCTCTGAGTACAATACGCTCAAAACCACAGATGTGAATCTCTTGGTAGCTTTACAGGAAAAGTCTGGCACCCAAAGTGAGTGGGCTTCATCTTCTAGGAACTTTAACATCTGACACAAATTTCATGGCTATCTGTTCAAGGGCTAGTACAGAGAGTGGTGGGCAGATCAAGAGATACTGCTGTTGATGCACTTTATGTCTTTTAGTGCACTTTTAAGCGTTAACTTGCTAAACTGCCTTGAACAACTCCAACTTATCATGTTGAAATTCACCGTGGTTATATTTTTGACTTCCAACTGTGCTCAGACTTTTGCCCACCTACGTTCTGCGGCCACGTCCTAAAGGCTTTAACAGACCACCTTTAACATGCTGCACTTTTTTATGACTTTATTTAATATGTAAAGTTATTTTATTCTGATTTTACAGCTTTCAATGATGGTTTTTTTTTTTTATTGTGACCCAGTTACAGCTCCACAAAAAAGATGCAGTTGTTCACATATTTATTTACAAGCTCTGTGCCCTGTCTCGATTTGTTTGTCCTCCGAATCCAAATAACAAAGCAGCAACCTGAATCTGTCATTGTGGTTCAGGACCTCCGCAGATCAGAGCGCCTCTCAGCAGCGGTACAGTACCATCCATCAGAGCAGAGCAGCCGCCCAACTGTCTATAATAAATCCTGCTAAAGCCCGACCCCGTGACGTGAATGGTGTTTTCCTGCACACATTGGCACTGATTCTGATAAAATACACAGTCTAATGGAGCCAGTGATAAAGTGATCACCCACATCACTACCAAAAGTCATTCCTTCCACTTCCTCAGTGCTGATGATCCGCATATTCATCCTCATTAGGCCTAAAAGTGCTTTAAGGGAGCGATCTGTATTTTAGCACTAGGCTACATCTGTCCTGCATGTTTACGTCTGCGTGCCTGACAAAGAGGGCCTTTAAGGACTTCCTCGTGCCTCAGGTGATCACTGTACTTGTGTGGCATCACGCTGCCCATAAAAAAACACCCACACTATTAATTAATGTTTGTACC
The DNA here is from genome assembly GCF_009762535.1 of Notolabrus celidotus. Taxonomy (NCBI): domain Eukaryota; kingdom Metazoa; phylum Chordata; class Actinopteri; order Labriformes; family Labridae; genus Notolabrus; species Notolabrus celidotus. Next base: position 29,627,910 of record NC_048280.1, on the reverse strand, counting down.
ACGGAGGAAATCTGCTGGCAGAGATTTCACTGTGAACAGTAAACAGTAAAACCACCTGAATTAGTTATGGAGGAAGCTGTAATTCTGTGGTCTCTGTTACATACCTAAGTACTGACCTACCTGCTTTGATGGTGTCATTGCGATCATTGCTTTTTGAAGGAATTCATTAACGTTGTTTTATGTGCAGACACATGATAAGCATCTGTCTTGGCCGGTTATGTCTGAGGAATGAGGTGAGGAGACTGAATGACAAAATGAACCGTGGCCTGTTTTGGTCTGACTTGTATGGGTGTGTGTGTCTCTCTGTCTGTCTGTGTCAGTTGGGACAATGGTATTATTGAGGTGCTGGGAGTCACAGGCGCCCTGATGCCTGGCCTGCTGGACAGGGGTTAGCAGAGGCACGTTTAGCTGGATCAGGTGACCGCTCTGTCCCTTTCAAGTGCGGCTCCTCCACAGAGGACCAGGTAACATGAATCTGGAGGCAATAAAAGATGGCTGAATCGCTGGCTGCCCTCTCCTCATCCTCCCTCACTCCACACAAAAAGCCTACAGGGATGTGGGTGTTGAGGATTAGCTCATTAACTACGAGTCTGCACTTTGCAGACTGGACTGTGATCTCATTCAGTACACCATCTCTGTAGGCTTGAGAAGTCTTTTCCTTTTAACCCCAAAAAATGTACAAAGTCATTATGACAGCTTCATTAACCGAGGAGCAGTCACACATGAAGAAACCAAACTGAAGTTGATGTTTGATGTCTTAATCGAAGATCCTACCTGGAGCTCGACCAATATATTGGCATGCCAATTTCATGTCATAGTCTGATATGGGCCTATCACACTCATATCTGTGTCAGAAGCTTATATTTTTATGTATGTGTGCCCATATAAAAACATTTCCACTGATCATATGCAAAAAAAAAAAAGTTTGGGATCGTTCTGACATTATGTCATCTTGTAGTTGATCTAGAAAGCCCTTCTTATACTACAGTTTAAAACACTCTTATCATTGTCTGCAGCACATGGAACAGAGCATCAAATCCAACCAGATTGGTGTCTGCATAAAAACTTGGTTGAGATTCTATAAAAAAATGTATATTCTTATATAAAGAAATTAGCAAGTTTAATTTGCACAGTCATATCAGTACAAATTCCATGTTTGTATCCCAACTCGTATATTTTTTTAAAGTTATGTTTTTGGGGAATTTTCGCCTTTAATGGGCAGGACAGTTGGAGAGAGACAGGAAATGTGGGGAGTAGAGAGTTGGGCAAGACATGCAGCAAATGGTCGAGACTGAAAATCGAGCATGCAACCTCTGCAACGAGGGCTATAGCCTCTGTATATGGAGCATGCTTAGACCGCTAGTCCAACGGCGCCCCCAACTTGTATATTTAATGTATTGGAGGCCTGCTGGTTTCAGTATAAGTGACATTTCTTCAGTCTTAATTTATCATCTCCAAACTACGATTATTCATATCCCCAACTAATTTAGAGAAATTAGTCCATGCATTCATATCGACCCGGTTAGATTATTGCAATGCCCTGTATGCAGGGCTATCCAAACAATTCGCAGGACAGCACCAGCTCGGGTCTCAAAACATCTAATTGGTTCCCCGTTCCATACAGAATCACTTTCAAAATCATGTTATTATACCATAGAGCACTCAATGGTTCAGTTCCTCGGTACGTTTCTGACTCGCTCACAGTGTATAACCCAACCTAGACCCTTGTCAGCAGGTGGAAGACTTTTAACCATACCCAGAGTCAAGTCAAAGTCTGGTGAAGGGGCCTTTAGTTACTCTGGTCCTTCTCTCTGGAATCACTGTCCATCCCGCTCTGCTGTACGGTCACTGGTTGTGGTTGTTGTCGATGTCACGATATGTTGTTTATTTCCTTTACTGTACATTTGCTACTATGGACAGGTTGACTGTAAAACTGAATTGCCCTTCTGGAACTAATAAAGTATTCTGAATCTGAATCTGTACCTGAAACTGCCTGCTGACCTAACGTCCATCACAACTGTCTCTACTTTTAAAACAAAACTCAAAATGTATTCATTTTCCAGAGCGTTTGAATAATACGATGACTGGTGATGTGACTGGCTGCATGTGTGGCAACACTTGCTCTTTGTTTGATTGCTGTCTCTGATGTATGTTGGGTGCATCTATTGTTTTTTTATGTTTTTATTCTCAATGTAAAACACATTGAGCTTATGTGTAATGAAATGTGCGTTATAAATAAAATCGCTATTGCTATCAGTATCATAAATCGTGCCAGTGGCGAAATAAACCAGCATTGTGGTGTTACTAATCCTGTAATGTGCATGCTGAGTCATGACATGACAGCTGGTTAGTTAATGATGCTGTTAAGCACTATTTGTAACATTTCTTGGCAGCAAAGTGTCGCTCTGACACGTGACACATTTTCCCGGAAAACTAAAAATATCACCTCGTCCTTCTGAGTGAGTTGAAGACATTTCATTTTATGGATGAGCGAAAGATCACGGCATGGTAATGTGAAAGGGGACAAGGGTCGGACCTAAGAGAACAACTCTCTGTGTGGGACTTCCAACTATCTCCAAAACTGGTAAACAGAACTAAAAGCCACAAATATGTTTGAGAGCTTTGTGTCTGACGTGCAAAGTTTCAACAGCAAGTCTGATCAGGTTCATGCAGGCTGGCATCGTTTAAACTCAAGTTGGCAGTTTAACCAGTTAACCATCCCACCTCCCCACGCCAATAAATTCAACATTTCCTCCCATAAAACAACGTGTGAGGACAGCGTGTCAAACTGAGAACACATAACATTTAAATGCTACTATAAACAAAAACATAATTATCGAAGCATGTAATTAAAACAAATCAGAATGAATGATCTTTGCCTTTTTTTTGACAACATTCAAGCAATAAATATCTCATTCTATTGTGTATACACTTAAAGGTCATGGGCGACTTGAGCACATCCCAGCATGCACAGAGTGAGAGCCTAGGTAAGAGTGGACTGCTCACAGATTGAATAGTAGTGCATCTGGACACGTTCACACTCAGATCTCACACACACAGATGATTCTGAGTTTCCATTCATAATGTCTAACCTCCTCTGTCTGTTGTCCAGGAAAGGCCAGCAGGTGGTTTCCAGGGCTCGTCTCCAGCACGGAGCACTGACAGAACCCGACACTGCCGGTCCACACAGAGTCTGCCACCTCACTGCGACCTTCGCTCAGATCCCACAGACAGACTTGCATGTCCCGGCCCTGACTGCTCCACCGAAACAAAGGGAGAAAAAATGACCAACGTTTAATAACTTTCATCTTAACACATGTATAACAATAAATGTTTCCTATATAACTATTATTTTTATTCTATTCAAAAAGCTTATTAAACAGCTAAGAGACCAAATCAAGTGTCACCCTCACCTGATGAGGGTGTCTGTCGTCTGCAGTGTGCTCACCCAGATGATCGAGTTACCAGAATGTCCTTCTACAATCCTCTCAGCTCTCCGGGTGTTAAGGTTCCAGATATGGATGGAGCCTTTACCTGACCTGCAGAACCCAACAGTTCCCAACAATTCTTTGACATCTTTTTTACATATACACACACAGCAGTGCTGTGCTCTCAACTGTGCCCAGAGAAAATAAAATAGCATATAACATTTACATTTGCTCTTTTTTAATTTGATGAAAACAGAACATTGAAGCTTTTGGAACATCAGACTCTTGCAGTCGTTCTTACACAGCAAACCTCTTTACCCATATCAAAAAACTGAAGTGAATCCTGATTGGCTGTTTGTTTGGTTTTTTATATCATATGCCTTTCTGTATTTTTCTTATGATTGACTTTGTCCTACACTATATAAGTAAAATCTAAAAAAAATATGAAGCAGCCTACAATACTGAAAAAATATTCCAGAACATATATAGCAATCCATATGGGGGAAAAAATCTCTCTGTGAATATGAAAAAAAATATGAAAATATAACTTTTGTGATAAATGACTCACCCTGAATACAGGAGGGGAGTGTCTCCTCCATTGCAGCTAAAGTGGAGGGTGTTGAGGGGCCCACCAGCCCCCCTCAGGGTGTAGACAGGGGTCGGAGCAGGACGAGACATCCCTGGTTCAGACAATCAATGCATGGATGCAAAGAATATGCAAATCCAGTTCAGGGATCACACTGAAAAAAACAAGAAACGGTGAAATGATTTGACTTACAAAAGTAGCTAAAGCAGTTAAAGCTCATGACGGTATGTCTTCAACGAGAAATCCCAACATCTCTGTGCTGCTTCAGTAGAGGTTATTATGGTCTGTGTCAGTCAGAGCGGATGAATAAGACTTTGTTAGAGGATTACAAGTAAAGTCTGAGCTTTAAATGTAATTGTCTCATTTTGTTTTTGTTCACTTCAGTGAGCACACTTTAAGAAAGTCCAGTTTGCCTTGAAGCTTTTCTCCTCCTCACAGCAGACGGTTGTGTTTAATGCACTGCCTGAACTTTCTATTGTTAGTAGCTACAAACCCTGTGGCTCTCTTTTCCCTCCCTCTCTCTCTCTGTCATCCTGCTTCCAGTCGACATGATAACACCTCTCTTACTCAATACGTCATAAATCACAGCCCCTGACAGCTTAATTACAGTAAACACTCAGAGATTCAGGCTCCTCTCTCCTCTTGTGATCAACAGCCGTTGTCCCAGAGGCAGAGGCAACAGCTCAGGCTTTCATGTCGTTTGTAGGCCGGGCAGCTGAGGAAACCAAACCAACCGCAGGTATGCTGCTAGGAAATGATGCATCAATGTTAACCTGCAGCACAATCACAGATAAATGACTTTTAGTGATGGCTTCAAAAAAAAAAAAGAAAAGAAAACTCATCTATCCACCCGAGCTCTGAGCTGCTTGTCATGTGGAGTGACGGATGGATCTGAGCATTTATTAAAAACACGAAGAAGTAACAAACTGATCAAAATAAAAAACTGTGTAGGTGGTATTAACTGCCACACCTTGAGGTTGTAATTGAATTCCTCCTGTGCCGAAATGATGCCAAAACACAACACCCAACACAAACAAAACAAGAACTATGCAAAATCAAACTACACCAGGCACGGCACAAAAATGCAAGATTTTCAATGTAGCCCATCTTAAAAACAACAGCAATGACCTCTACAACTTAATATGTTCATATCAGATTAATATCACAGTGCAGAAAACAAGGTGATGCTAAGCAGTATCTCACTCTCTAAGAATTGGCTTAGGAAGCATAAGGTTGTTGGTTCAAGGTCTGGAAATTAGGCTGCTAGCTGGAGCGATGCCACCTCACTATCATGACACTGCAGAGGAGCCGTTCAGCAAGGTGCTGACTTAACTGCTTGGGGCACAGATCACTACGACATTGCACCATTATTGCATGTGCATTGGAGCCTGTTAGTGCATATGTGAATGTTGGACTATATGTGTGTTCCAGCTACAACAACAGGGTGAAAAAAGTGAATTTTCTCCCAGGAAAGTTGAGTGTGTCTAACTAGATTGTATGTGTAGATTGTATTATCTCTCTGCTAGACAGCTAGTAAAGACATAACTGTATGTCACAGGCAAAGACTGTATAAATAATGGACGTAGTATCTATGAGACTGTGACGTCGCCTATCTGTTTCTGAGTGCTGTTTTGAAGGCAATTGTTGGCGGGAGCCATATTGGAAATGCTGAACTCAACCAAACTTAGTGTGAGGTAAAGAGGCGGGCTTTAAGCCTCCTAGTCAACAGCTAGTGTTCCCGCCTGCAGTCAAGTCAGTCGATAGAGAAATTAGCTACATAGACCCAAGCCGTTTTTTGAACCAGGCTGTAAACATGTTTTTTCTGCTGTAAAGATCGTCTTTTTTTGAATGGGTGTGTATATGGTTTCCGATGTTTCTGCTGCCAGCCTCAAGTGAATGCTGGATAAATTGCAGTTTCTAACACTTCCACATGAGCTTCATATTTTGAGACCCCAGGTTGTCGCTTGGTCACAGGTCACAGATCTCAGACTGGGATGTAGTCTGATGGTAGACCAGTGCATCTCAGTTTGTTAAAATATCTTTTGTTTTCTCATTTGATGCAGGTTTTTCATACAAAAAACTGATCCACTGCTGTTTCTAGAGGTGAAACTCTGATTCTTGTTTGTTGTGAGGAATTACTCACCAAACAAATTGTATTCATAAATAATGATTCCTGATTTGTCTTTGCATTTCATTTTGTTTTTCAAAGTTAGAAAAGCCTGATGTTGTCAAAGCATAACTCACAGCCTCATCCTCACACTGAGAAAAAGGTTGATTTTGTAGTAATAATGGATCAGAGTGGCCAAAACCAAAGCCAGGGTATCAGTAAGTGGACTTAAATAGTTGTTCTAGTGCATTCCTATTTACTTTCAAAGCACAATACATTTAGCTATATACTTCAGGGTCATCTGAGTTGATAAGCTCAACCTCACCACCATCAACCCCTCCTCCACTTTTACTTATCATAACCTCTGTTCCCTGCAATCAGTGGAAACTGAAACTGGAGCCCGAGGCATTCAGGAACAACTCATTTCAGGAGGTTAGTGGTTAAATTGTCCATGTGAACCTGTGAAGCAGAGAGAGGGAGACCCCTGACCAGCCCGCCTAATTAAGACACAATGCTGCAGTCTGATGGACTCACTGGGAAAGAGTTAAGCCACCAGTTTGACCAGCAACAGACACAAAACTCACCAAACAGATTGCGACAATACAAAACACAATGTTTCCTGTTGTGAGTGTTTTAGAGCAGGGGTTCTCAAACTTTTTGGAGCCAGGGACCCCTTAAAGGTGAGAAAATTGTCCATGGCCCCCTCATAATTGTAACACAGATTAAGCACATTTGTGATGTGTCATGATCAAAAGCTGAGGCATCTGATTTTTCTCAATGCCAACCTGAACTGAGGACATTAATAATGTTTGCTTGAGTTTGGTTCTGGTTCTGGTTCTGGTTCTGTTTGCTTTAGTTTGATTCTGGTTCTTGTTCTGTTTGCTTGAGTTTGGTTCTGGCTCTGTTGACTACAGTTCGGTTGTGGTTCCGTTCGTTTCTGGTTCGGTTCTAGTTCGGTTCTAGTTCGGTTCTGGTTCTGTTCTGGTTCAGTTCTGATTCGTTTGATTCGTTGACACATGTGTGAATGTTGGACTATATGTGTGTTCCAGCTACAACAACAGGGTGAAAAAAGTGAATTTTCTCCCAGGAAAGTTGAGTGTGTCTATCAAGATTGTAAGTGTAGATTGTATCATCTCTCTGCTAGACAGCTAGTAAAGACATAACTGTATGTCACAGGCAAAGACTGTATAAATAATGGACGTAGTATCTATGAGACTGTGACGTCGCCTATCTGTTTCCGAGCGCTGTTTTGAAGGCAATTGTTGGCGGGAGCCATATTGGAAATGCTGAACTCAACCAAACTTAGTGTGAGGTCATCATGGTTCTTGTTCTGTTTGCTTGAGTTTGGTTCTGGTTCTGTTGACTAGAGTTCGGTTCTGGTTCCGTTCGTTTCTGGTTCGTTTCTAGTTCGGTTCTAGTTCTGTTCTGGTTCAGTTCTGGTTCAGTTCTGATTCGTTTCTGGTTCGGTTCTGCTTCTGTTTGATTCTGATTCTGTTTTGTTCTGGTTCTGTTTGCTTGAGTTTGATTCTGATTCTGTTTTGTTCTGGTTCTGTTTGCTTGAGTTTGATTCTGGTTCTAACCCTAATCAAAACCCTAATCACAACCCTAATTACAACCCTAATTACAACCCTAACCCTAATCACAACCCTAATTACAACCCTAAACCTAATCACAACCCTAAACCTGACCCTAACCCTTATCACAACCCTAACCTTAATCACAACCTTAATCCCAACCCTAACCCTAACCCTAAACAGAACCCTAAACCTAATCACAACCCTAAACCTAACCCTGACCCCTTTGATTCTGGTTCTGACCCTAACGCTAATCATAACCCTAATTATAACCCCAACCCTAATCCTAACCCTAACCCTAATCACAACCCTAAACCTAATCACAACCCTAACAGTAACCCTGGTTATGGTTCTGTTTGCTTGAGTTGATTCGGGTTCTGTTTGCTTGAGTTGGTTCTGGTTGTATTTGCTTGAGTTTGTATCTGGTGCTGGTTCTGTTTGCTTGAGATTGTTCTGGTTCTGTTTGCTTGAGTTTGGTTCTGGTTCTGTTGACTAGAGTTCGGTTCTGGTTCGGTTCTGATTCAGTTCTGACTCGTTTGTGGTTCAGTTCTGGTTCGTTTCTGTATGGTTCCTGGCTCTGTTTGGTTCTGGTTATGTCTGGTTCTGTTTGGTTCTGGTTCTGTCTGGTTCTGTTTGCTTGAGTTTGATTTTGCTTCTAACCCTAACCCTAATCACAACCCTAACCCAAAACCTAATCATAACCCTAACCCTTCTGGTTCTGTTTGCTTGAGTTTGGTTCTGGTTCTGTTTGCTTGAGTTGGTTCATGTTCTGTTTGCTTGAGTTTGGTTCTGGTTCTGGTTCTGTTTGCTTGAGTTGGTTATGGTTCTGTTTGCTTGCGTTTGGTTCTGGTTCCTGTTCTGTTTGCTTGAGTGTGGTTCTGGTACGGTTGACTAGAGTTCGGTTCTGGTTCGGTTCTGATTCAGTTCTGACTCGCTTCTGGTTCGGTTCTTGTTTGGTTCTGGTTCGGTTCTACTTCGGTTCTGGTTCTGTTTGGTTCTTGTTCTTTTTGGTTGAGTTGGTTCTGGTTCTGGTTGCTTGCGTTTCGTTCTGGTTCTGGTTTTGTTTGCTTGAGTTTGGTTCTGGTACTGTTGACTAGAGTTCGGTTCTGGTTCGGTTCTGGTTCGGTTCTGGTTCAGTTCTGTTTCAGTTCTGGTTCGGTTCTGCTCCGGTTCTGCTTCGGTTCTGGTTCTGTTTGGTTCTGGTTCTGTTTAGTTCTGGTTCTGTTTGGTTGAGTTTGGTTCTGTTTGCTTGAGTTTGATTCTGGTTCTAACCCTAACCCTAATCCTAACCCTAACCCAAACCCTAATCCAAACCCTAATCACAACCCTAACCCTAACCCTAATCATAATCCTAACCCTAACCCTAATCACAACCCTAACCCTAATCATAACCCCAACCCTAATCCTAACCCTAACCCAAACCCAAACCCTAGTCCTAACCCTAATCACAACCCTAACCCTAATCATATTCCCTCACCCTAACCCCAATCAAAACCCTAACCCTAACCACAACCCTAACCCTAACCCCAGTCACAACCCTAACCCTAACCCCAGTCACAACCCTAATCATAACCCCGATCACAACCCTAACCCCAGTCTTAACCCTAACCCCAATAACAACCCTAAACCCAACCCTAACCCTAATCACAACCCTAATCCCAATCACAACCCTAACCCTAACCACAACCCTAACCCCAATCACAACCCTAACCCCAATCTTAACCCTAACCCCAATTACAACCCTAACCCTAATCAGAACCCTAACCCTAATCACAACCCAAAACCTAACCCTAACCCCAATCACAACCCTAACCCCAACCCTAACCCTAATTAGAACCCTTACCCTAATCACAACCCTTAGCCTAATCAAAACCCTAACCCTAACCCCAATCACAACCCTAACCCTAATCATAACCCCAACCCGAATCCTAACCCTAACCCCAATCACTACCCTAACCCTAATCGCAACCCTAACCACAACCTTAACCCTAATCATAATCCTAACCTTAACCCCAATCACAACCCTAACCCCAATAATAACCATAACCCTAACCCTAATCACAACACTAACCCTAACCCCAATCACAACCCTAACCCCAATAATAACCATAACCCTAACCCTAATCAGAACCCTAACCCTTATCACAACCCTAACCCTAACCCTAACCCCAACCCTAACCCTAATCAGAACCCTAACCCTAATCACAACCATAACCCTAACCCTAACCCTAATCACAACCCTAACCCTATTCATAATCCTAACCCTAACCATAATCACAACTGTTAGAATGGTTTTGTAACAGAATAAATGCTCTCTGAAAAGAGCCAAACTTCCCATCACTAAAGCACATGCTTACTACCATTTGCACTCTTAGTTGCCCTTGGAACTATTTGTATTGTAAAACATATCAACTTCAGACCTGTACCATAGTGATAAACAGATAACACTTCAATTTGAATCAAGCAAATACCACTTGTATACTTTAAAACAGAGGGCCTTGTGAACTCAACATGACAACATTTATACTTTTGAAGTAATTGATCTTAAACGCTTTCAGAAAATTAACAGTAGCAAGACTCACATATCCCTTTGAGCCCACCAAATGGTATCATAACAATGGTGTATGCTGTTTTGTAATGACACAGCACAATTTTATAATTTATTAGAAATGTATTCAAATTATTTCACGGACCCCCCCACTATGGTTCGCAGACCCCACTTTGAGAACAACTGTTTTAGAGAACGTCTGTTTGCATGAGGACTTGAGCATTATGCATCCCTCATATCCCTTAACTACACCAACAGGAAACTCTTTGGACAACAACTGTACAAACTTGTTTCAGTGTGGTATGACAAAAATGGTGAAAACCGTCAACAGGGTTTTTGTGAGGGTCCATCAGTTAAGCTGTGAATGGGTGGGTAAGGCTGCATTCCTGAGTCAGAGCCCTGTGCCTGTGTGAGTGTGAGACTGGGCGAGGCGGACTCTGATAACAGGTGGATTAGGAGTCCCTTATTGTCCTCTTGTAGCAGACCTGTGTGGAGCCGTGAGTCACAGGCACAGCAGCCTCAAACTGTCTCTTTTCATTGTCTCAAGGTCAGGGGGCTGCAAGACTTTCCACTGCACAACCACAGCTCTCTGTCAGTCACAGACAAGCGTTGGGGACAGTGGTGGAGAGATGTCACCTGAGGACTGCACAGCCGATTCAAATCACAAACCAAAAGATGCACATAATGGCCATTTCCCCCCTGCCGCTCTTTCCTCAGAGTTTTCCAGGCGTCAGCATTTCCAGGCTCTGATTTCCCCCCAACAATAGCTCCGTTGTGGTGGCTGCAAGTGTGTCGCCCACAGACCCAAATACAAACATGCAGGCAGCTCAGGGAGAGAGGGATACTGTAAACAAACAAGACAGCAGCGGGATGTCACTCAAATCTATTTACAAGGACTTTAAATTGTCCCTTGCAAAGAGAGGGGGCGCCGAGCAAACAATAAAAACCTCTCCAGCTAATGCAAAGACTCCTTTCAAAAGAAGCAAGATTGTGATGGACAGTGACTTGTTCATCTAGAAAAACAGAAGTCTCTCTTCACAAGGCGGTTTTAATGAAGCTTTAAAGCTTTCATAAAGTGATTGAGGGATGGATAACTGATACCCAATAGGTCAGAGGACTTCTTATTAAAATGTCCACAGGAACAGCATCAGAAAAACTGCACAACAGGGTAACAAGCTCGGACTAATTAAACCTGTGAGTGGTGGACAGGCCGTGATAAATCAGACTGACTGAGTAATAAACCTGAGCCAGTGGGAAGAGGCAGGAGAGGAGGACTGAGGCTCCTGCTTGCCCTGTAACAGATAAGACAGCTCGGGGGTAATCTGACTCTAAGTCTGTGGATAAAGGCAGTTTGTCTCTTCTTGGGCCGTCTGTCCACACCTACTGGGTAATTAGGCCTAATTATGAGAGAAAGGTCCGCTTCCCCTTCATGTTATTAAATAAGAGCCAGCCTCATCCGCCAAGGATCTCTCAACACCAGCAAGGGGCTGGCGACCTTCAGATCAAACGCAGCCACTATCAGTGCCCCCCTTCCCTCCTCGGCATGGCCGCACATATGAGCGCTTGAGGCAGGAGGGGCAGAGAGGGTATTCGTTATGATATGGGGCATCAAAGTTTTTGTTTTTTTGGACCAGAGGCTAGGGGGGAGTCCTGTCCACATTCCTCGCCTGGCCCTCTAGTCCTAGTATCATGTGATCGGCAGCTATACCTACCTGAGCTGCCCCCTTGTCAAATTCCGCCATTCATAAATAAGAACAGCGAGGAAGGGATATACTGATCACAGGGGTTTATTATAGAAGCTTTATAGTGGCCCCAGCTTCACAGGAGCCATTATAGAGGCATGGGAGCCCAAGATCCTCTGCTGATATCAGCCTCATCAAATATGAGATCTGAGCTACGTGATGAAAACTCAAAGTAGATTACACACAACTCAAAAGCGGCATTCTAGATATGTGGTCGAATGAAAAGCCGACTTTATAACATTCAGACAATAACAGAGCTTTTCTGTGAAGTCACAGAGAGCCTAAAAAAATCTGGATTATTGAGAGAAAGACGCCTCATCCATCCACTATTGCCCCAACATACATCAGTAATTAGTCATTCTACCAACAGGCAATGGTCTTATCTGCCGTTTCCCTGCTTTTCACAGTCCCGCCAAGGGGGCACTTCCTCCTGAATGCGTGGTCAGTGGGTGGTGAGCAGACTCCACGACCATTAGTCAGCTTTTCTCCTCTAACCCTCCCCCTACTAATACAGATCCTTCAGAGGAGGAAACCAACCTGCCAAATAGAGAGCAAGCTCCATTATAAAAGTCCAGTAACACAAACAACACGGGAAGTGGCGAGGAAGACACACGCCCTTTATTGTGTCTTGGTGGGTTTATCTGGGCTGGATAAACAGACCAGCGGCGGACAGAGGCCGAAGTCAGACACAAGTGCACCAACACCCACTGTCAGTCACAGATCCACTGAGTGGGAAGAGGTGGCATTGTTCGCGTGAATGGCGTGAATGCTAAGCAGGGGCCATTGCAGATAAGAGCTAAATGCCTTGTGGGTGTCATTGAGGCAGGCACTGATGGAGCACTGTGTCAGAGGGTCCTGTTTTAGGAGGTCCTGACTGTGGTCAACAGGTACCAGGAGCCTTATCTGTTTGCATTATCACCCATTTCCTCCATGAGGTCATTTACCTGGACACTCGAGGATAAAGGGACACAAGAGGGTTGACAGCTTGAGTGTCATCATACATCTCCACACGGTAGGGGTGTGATAGGCTGCGGATCGATGGGGATTTTGCTGTCCATACAGCAGAAGCATGAAAACAAGTGGATGTTTTCTGTGCAATAATCCCAATAAGACATGGTGAAGGAGGGGGAGAGGGGACATAGACAACAACAATAAGCTACACTTTGTCAAACAGCACACCCCACAGTGCCACGTCTGTCCGTCAGCTACAGTGAGTGATGAGTGACTGCATGAAGGCGAACTAATGGACGGTGAAAAGTTTGACAGAGTGTTAACTATTTGGACATGACGAACAGCTTCCGGATGCCAACCAGGACTCTGCTGCTGCTACTTTAAAATAAAAATCCAAACAGATCAACAACCACACTTTTTTTTCACAAGTTAGGCTTAATCGATTTCACAGCCATAGAGCACTCGCAGCACAGCCATCAAGGGAGCATAATCCTCTAAATTTGCAATTTTTTTATTATAATAAACATCATAAAGACAATTAAAACCACATTCATCAACACTAACTGCCCTATCTCTTGCTTTGTATGTTTTTTGATATAATTTTTTTATCTTGCCTTCAACAAATCGCATTTAAGCATGTTTACCAGACATTTAAAGTTCTTATCTTTGAGCAGTCACAGCAAACCTCATTCCACAATCTGAATGTTTTGTTCCTTTGGTAAACGGCAGACAGGTAGTGTTTGTTACTGACTTTATAATGATAAAGAATCTACTCCACTACCATTAAACTCTAGTCTGAGTAAAGCTCAATCTCGTAGCCTCAAGGCAGACTGAAGGCTTATGATGTGAGTTTGTTCCAAAGTTTTAGAATAAATCTGGTTATTTGGTAGGTTATTGGATGTACTGGTATTATTTGTGTACTAATGTGTTTGATGTTTGTTGTATTGTACTTGTCTCCTGAACAGTATTTTAATCTAGTCTGCATGTAAATCACTCATAAACACACAAGACTGCATGTTTTGAGAGAGTTGTGAACATACTGAAGGATGCACTGATTGACAAAATCTGGACTGATATGATCCTAGTGTTAAGATTGATAATTCCGCTGATAGCTGATGCATGATGCATGATTTTTTTTTTGGTGATTGGTGATTTTGATGTTCATTTAGAAACCATTACTTGAAATCTCTAAAAACTATGGGATATGGAATATGGAATTAAACAGCAACTAAGTTATTCCAAGCACAGACAACTTAGTTTGAAATGTTCATCTGGAATGAAACAAATGTTACGAAGCTCAATACGCTTTCTCAGGTTGGACAGTGAATGTTTGTACGTTTGGGCAGAGTGGGAAACAGGGAGAACATTTCAAACCATACGTATCATTCTTCATTTCAAAAACCTCTAACACGAGCTGAAGATATGACCATGGGTGCTCAGGTAGAGAATTAAAGCCATCATTACCACCTCTTAATGAACTGCCTGATCTTAGTGAAATTTTCTGTGTTTCCTTCACATTAAACCGGGGAGACACACGACAAACAGGTACGACTAAACCACTGAGACAAACAGAACTACACAAACACATTTTACTGTCTTAGGGATCAGATTTCAGAAATGAGAAGGAAATTCATGAGCCCACTTCAAAGCTAAAGTAGTGAGTAACTAGAGCAATGATAGAAATGTAGTGGAGTAGAAAGTACAAAAATTGTCTTCTGAATGTAATGGAGTAAAAGTAATAAGTACCCAGCAAAAATAATACTCAAGTAAAGTACAGATACTCAAAAAATGTACTTAAGTACAGTACTCAAGTAAATTTACTTTGATACAATCCACTATTGTTTATTACCATTAATCACAACATCTTGGCCAGGGAAACAAACAATCCTTCAATCTAAAAAAAGTGAGCATTGAAAACATTATATAGGCCTTTTTTGTTGAGTGAGCATAAATCCAACAGTACACAAAAGCGTCTTTTGGATCACGAAGATATAACTGCTTTAAATGCCTTTCAGTTGCTTTACAATCACATTCTCAGTAAGAATTAATTTCAGAACTTATCTAGCCAAAGATAATCCTTAGTTTTTAAGAACAAAATACTGATATGTAACAGTTGACTTACAAGCACAAATCGTAAGATATGCTGTATGAAATATTAAGATTAACAAATTTTGAACTTTTGTTCAGCTCATGTTTTTTTTTTCATGAATGACATGTTATTTGCTTCCAAAACATCACACTAGTCTTAAACATGGGGCTTACAAGCTTGTCATCATCAAGTTGATGCAAGGGAACAAATATACAAAGCTGCAATCTGTGCCAAATTTCATACCTATAATCCTCAATAAGGTTGATGTCAGCCAGAACCGATACTCAGCAGATAGATCAGTGCACCC
Source organism: Notolabrus celidotus (assembly GCF_009762535.1). Taxonomy (NCBI): domain Eukaryota; kingdom Metazoa; phylum Chordata; class Actinopteri; order Labriformes; family Labridae; genus Notolabrus; species Notolabrus celidotus. The sequence goes on along the minus strand of NC_048280.1, from coordinate 29,612,578 downwards.
TCAACACCTGTAATGAGATCAGTTGGATTTACATTGCACTATGAATCTAGTCAAATGATCACAGCTGATAATAGTAAATAAATCTGGTGTTAGAGTTTTGAATGATGTTTGGTAAAAGCAGACACACTTCTTTTACTGTTAGCATCAATTTATTAGAGAATAACCTGATGTTGTTACAGAAATATGAAGGTAGAGTATCTAAAGTCACACCTTTAAACTGGTGTCTCTTCTGTTTTGAGGGTTAGCATCAAGCTAGCAAATACCTTCAACAGCTGTTAACAACGCACATACTCTGTTAACATGGCACGAGAGGCTTCACAGCTGGGTAAAGTAAGGTCATAGAGTACAAGAAGCTTTAACAAAACTTGATAAAATACCATTTCAGTGAGACACCGGTGTTTAGACAGTGGCGACAGAGACAGCCAGCATTGCAGGGAGAGAATACAAAACATGCGCCAGAGAGTGCAAGGACCTCTACTCACTGCTGATTAGCTGTCCACGCAGGTGCCTGTCCAAAATTGTCAGCTCTCGCGTTCTCTCTCTCTCTGCTCAGTCGCTCTCTCTCTCTGTTCAGTCTGTCTCTCTTTCTCTCTCTCTGCTCCGTTTTGTCATCTGTCTTCTTCAGTCTTTTACTTCTCCTCTGCCCATGAGAGCAATCCAGTACTTGTATGCGCTATGGTAATTTCTAATATATAGTGTGATGTCATCCAAAATAATGGGTTGTAATCATAGGTTGTAATACTGCCTTTTTTTATAAAAAAAATAAAAAAATAAAAAAACGGACTGGTAAAAGCTAGAGTGATAAAGATCAGCACTCTAAAAATAATTTCAGATTTGCCTTTTAATCTTTTATTATAAAGCACTTTGTACATTTATTCTTTATGTTGCATTGTAAAAAAAAAAACCTCATTTAGCTAGCCTCCTTTGCAGAAGTGCTAAAAACTGCAGTTAATCCAGGATACGCTTGAGGCTGGCTCTGGAAGTACAGGAAACCACATACACATGAATGGGAAAAAGATTATCTTTACAGCAGAAATAAACATGTTTACAGCCTGGTACAAAAGACGAGTGTAGTCTGGATAGCTCATTTCTTGACAAACTGTACTGGGGGTGAATTTTTTTTCTAACGCAACAATTTCGAAGATATTGAGATTACAAGTCTTCCAATGAGAGGCACAGCTGACTTGATTGACAGGCGTGAACACTGTAGCTGTTGGCTAGGAGACTCAAAGCCCGCCTCTTTATGTCACAATCGCTTGACAGCAGCAATATGGCTGCCGCCGCCGATTGGCCTCAAAACAGCGCTTCAGAAACAGATGGGTGACGTCACGGATACTACGTCCATAATTTATTCAGTCTATGCCTAAAATTAAAATACTGCATTTTATCAAAAAAGGGGAAAGGAAATAGTTAGGTTAATGAAGAGCAGTACTATAAAAAAAATCAGATTTGCCTTTTAATTTTTGATTGTAAAGTACTTTGAGAAGTTTATTCCTAAAAGTTGCATTGTAAAAAGATCCTCACTTAGCTAGCCTACTTTTAAAAATCTGATTATGAGGACTGTTGTTGCTTTTTTACTTAAACCACCTGTAGTAAAAGAGAATAGAAGAAAAATAAAGAAGTTGCACTTGAAAAACTATCTTAAAAGCAAAAAAGAAATAATACTGAAGAAATTCACAATACGCCTATAATAAGCTTCCAAATACTTTGACTCCTCAAAAACAGCAGAAAGGACAACTAGAACATGCAAAGCCTCTACAATACTCCACGAACAGGAGAGTCTTTATTTTTTCATCCTTTTCAGTCTAATGGAGAAAGACAGACAGAGAAAACACAGGGTCCTAATCCACAGAGCACACTGGCCCCTTTCATGGGAGTGCTTGGGGAGACCTTTATTTGTCCATTCCTATCATGGAGAAAGCGGGTTTCAAGCTCGGCTAGGTCTGAGCTGTAAGATTAGATGAAACCAGAGTGTTTTAAACCTCTTCTGTGGCCGTGGATTAGAGTCAGACAGTCCCTCAGCTGCAGTCTGAAATGAAACAATGAGGAGTACAGGTGGCTCAGTGGGAGAAGGTGCATAGCATGTCGAGCCCAGTGGGTTAGAAAACTAAATAATCTATAAGACCAAGCAACAAAGAGCCCCAAAAGATTGAGAAATAGTGTTTACATTTTGCATCTTCACGTCTTCATCAGGAACACAGCGTCTGGTGTATTACCGCTCTGCAGCGCATGAACGTTAATGCACATTTGAAACCACTTAAAGAACATTTCTTAGACATATCATACTCAATTTATACCATGTGAGGCATATAATATTTGTGGAAGAAGATTAGCAGCGTATCATATTTACCAATTAGCTAAATGAAATGCATATTCACTCACTGACAAACATGTAAGTGTGAGTTTCAGTGAATTTAAACCAATTAGTGCAAATGGAGGTGGCAGAATGGTAACCCCTCAGCAGGAGGTGGGAGAAGGTGTCTACTGCCCTGCCTGGACAGATACCATGGCTGACATCATCATCAATTATTCCTGGCATCTCAGTTTACCCAGAGGTCTAAAGGGACCCAGGGGACAATGCCAGAGTGCACTTGAGAGCAGGAGCCCTGGTCTCCTCATGGGTCCGAAGAGGAGAGCACATCATCCATCCAACCCAAGAGACTGCGTGGTAAGGAAACCCCTGGAATCCCGCTCTAGCTCCTGTCGCCCTGCCGTGGGGGCAGGCAGGTCACTTTACAGCTCATCACCAAATTAGAAAGGCTGTGGGTCAGCCTGAGCAGCAGCCAGACCACAGAGAGGTAGAAATAGAGGGGAGAGCTATGATGTAGTCTGCTGACATTCACTTAGCAGACTGCTCTCTCATCACGGAGAGGAAAATGACTGCACTGTGCACCTTTGAGGGCAAAACCCCAGGGAGGAACACAAGCTAGCGGGTATAAGACTGACTATGCATTAATGAATACATGGTGTGGCAACAATTAACTTTTCTCGTAACATATTTGAGTGAGAAAGACCACAAAACCCTCAACTCCATCTTATTCTCTTTGGGTTCAATCTGAATTAAACTTTGGAAAGTTGTAGAAAATTAAACACACTTTAACAGTCTTTGACAAACTCTATGCCATGTCGTTATTTTGATTTGTGGTGGTAGCAATGCAAGAGGGTCAGGGTTGTTATTAACTTTTCCACATTACATTTCACAAACTCTCTAGCTTCTTGTCTGACAAATACATACTGTAACTCTTGGCAGCTAAAACCACATATAGAATCTCATTATATGGGAAACACAATGGTCCACCACCTAATTTTCCAACTAATAAATTAGTCCCAAACAGAGTGTTGAACTCTGATAACCTCGTGAACCCCTCTTAATGTGTTAAGTTTGGCTCCAAAAAACGCCACTTGAGGCATAAACATGGGGTTCGACATAAAAGTGAGTAGCATCAGCATGCCGGTGGCCTAGCGGTCTAAGCGTGCACCCAATGTATGGAGGCTATAGTCCTCAACGCAGCGGTCGCAGGCTCGACTTCAGGCCTCTACCATTTGCTGCATGTGTTTCCCCACTCTCTGCTACCCACCTTTCTTGTCTCTCTCCAGCTGTTCTGTCCGATAAAGGTAAAATGCCCAAAAATATAGCTATAACTATAGCATCTATGTGGCTACGTCACTTACCAGTCTATATGGCAGACCTGTCCTTTACCTAAAACCAAGCATCACTGTGTTGAAATCTGGGTGATTAAGTTCATAAAAGTGGAATTTGTATTTTCAGGATTTGTCTGCAGCAGAGTTTATGTTTCCGTTTAGAAAGACACATCTTTTGGCCAGTTAGAGTGGTGATGTGTTGTCTGCTATCTTAGATGTAACTGAAGCAGATTATGTCCTTGTGTGTCCGCTTAAGCATGGCACCAGTTGGACACAAGAATGAATGTGAGAAAAACTTGATAAACCATCCATGTGTCAGAGGATGAGTATGCATCAAGTTATCAGAACAGAGGGAGGAGAGAGTGTGTTTGGGAGTGCGTGTTGAATGTGCAGGTATCTTAAGAAGTGATGGTGAGGCCCACGGATCATGTTTTCATTGGGCATCTTTGCAGGTGTGAATGGAGAGACCTCAGGGAGGCTGAGGAGTGACTGGCCTGCCTCTCACTTAAAAAAAAAATGAATCAGTTTGTTGCAGGAAGGAGAGGCCCGATGCACAGGCACTATCAGCAACACTAAATCATCCTCCCTTTGAACGGTGAAGAAGAGGAGGCACCCAGTGTCTAAGTTAATATTCTTATCAGTCTGTTTTCAAACTCCTCTGTGAGGGTGAAGCTGTTTCTCATGGTCATGTCCACCGAAGCAACAGGCAAATATTTTTTAACTCACTCTGTGTGCTCTGGAGTTAATGTTTTATAATTTGAAGTATGTCACCGTTAACACTCTGTCTTCATCAATATGGAGAAACTAAATGTTGAATATTTAAGTTAAAAGTGGTCATGTTTGATTGTGTTCCCTAACAGAAAATATCTAGAAAGTAAAAATCATTACTGCTCTGTTTTTGGTAGAAAACGAGTACAACAACTGACTGCTTGGGGAATCCATAGGCCTTCAGATTTATATGACAGAGATAGCCTACTTTCATGTGAACAGCTTTAGGAACATTGTTCTCATCCTGGATCTTCTTGATTCTTGTTTTTGAAACGGAGATTAACAAGGGACTACCATGGGACTTTCCTTTATCCTCTCTTCAACTCACTCTACACCTTGATAAAACCTCTTCTGGACTGGTGTTCACCATTTAAATATTTAAATCTCTTAAAGTGCACAAACCAAGCAAAAACCTCCAACCGTGAGAATTGAAGCCAATGCGGAGGTGTTAAAAACTGCAGTTCCTTGTGTGTCCGCTTGAGTGTAGTCTGGATAGTTCATTGCTCGATCGGCACACACCGTACAGGGGTACGTTTTTTCATAAAGCAGCAGTTTCAGAAATATTCAGATTACGAGTTTTCCATTATGAGAGACATAGCTGACTTGATAGGCGGGAACACAGTAGCTGTTGGCTAGGAGGCTCAAAGTCTGCCTCTTTACCTCAACAGAAGTTAGGTTGACCGCCGAAAATTGGCTTCATAACAGCACTTCAGACATAGATGGGCAACGTCACGGATACTCTGTCCATTATTTATACAGTCTATGGTCACAGCCTGAGACCTAATCACAACCTAATCTGAAAGGATGTTAAAATGACTACAGTATCGGTTGTTCAGAATCATTCAGCCCTATCAGAAAGGTAGAGGGGCGCAACGTAATCACTAGGTTGCAAAGTGAAGTAAAGGTTAATGGCCCTCATTTATCAAACATGCATTCAACGGAAAACTGGGATTCCAATCATTTTCACGCAAAGATCAGCATTTCTCAATTTGGATGTAGACCCGATGTCAGGTCTCAGCTTGTGCACGCAAGTTTTCCTGTCAGTTTGGAGCGTGGAAGAGCACTGAACAGTAAACACTGAACAGGCTTGCAGTGTCTATTTTCTGCCTACTCATTCTTGAGCCTGGAGCTGTGTTGAGGTTCATATAACTCATCCAAGAATGCTTTAATGTAAATGCATGTATGAAAACAAGTCTAAGTGCAATGTTATGAGTATAAATCATTCTCATATGTACCCAAGATTGAATAGCTTCTCACTCTGACTGATCCCACTGATGCCATTCAGTTCCCTGTAGTTTTCTTCCTGAAGCAGATTATGTAGGCACTGTAGAGACATCTGTTGCCATACAGATGACTGGACTGGCCTTCAGTACAGCAGAATATTATCCTGTGTCAACAAAGCAGGAAGTAGAACTTCATTGTATAGTAGTGACATTTAAGTTAAAAGAAAAAGAGAAACATCTTCTTGACTTCACTTGATGAGTTTGTATTTGGCTGTTACACGAAAAAACTTTAGGAAACATTTTGTATACCAACCTTTTCCTGTTAGAACATGATACTGATCAATTTCTCCCTCATGGTTTTGCAATCATCCATGGAAAACAAAATTGGTTTGGAGGTTGTATCGTGCAGTATATCAGGTTAGCATATTGCAACCAACTGCTAAATCTTCACATTATTAAAGGGCCAGAAATAGCTTTTTAACTTGTTTTTCCTAACTTCCCTGCTTAGTAGTTTTGCATTGTCCATCGATACCCTTGTATAGATAGAAACACTGATAAAGAAGCCAATAGGTGGACAGAAGAGAACCAGTGGAGAGGCACATCATGTCTCCTCTTTCAGTAGAGGCCTCTGCAAAGTGTAATGACCAGTCTTCATTTTGCTGCCCATACTTCATTTGTCATAGAGGACAGTCACACTGAAGGCTAATTAGTAGCTGGTTATATTTGGTCTCTGTGAATGTGTGCACCATAGTTTGGCTGTGACAGTGACGTTCCTGTTTTAGAACCGTCTGGAAATGTGGAATTTGTTTGAGGTAATTTGACAGAGGTAACTTTAGGCCTGCACTGCTTTATTTTTAGTGAAGGTTCATGTGAACTGAATGCAGCCTTACAGTGTGTCCAACATGCCATTCAAACATACACAATGTGTGGACATTCAAATAAGCTGTACACAAGGGGGATCATATTGCAGACACACCCACACAGTCACATTCCCGCCTGCCCCCACCTCAACCACACACACCACACACAAAACATACCACGCAAGTCATCTCTCATCAGACCTGTGACTAACAAATAAACACAGGCAGGGCATAGCTGTGAGCTCCAGAAGCAAAGCTAGCAGATTCACACTGCATGCAGAATGTGTGTATGTGCATGTGTGTGTGCACCACACAGAGCTTTTATTGGCTAAACAGGAAAGACGGAATCAATCACAGAGGCATCAACAGCGGCCAGGGGGCGATCCCAGCATGCAGTCCATCCTTGTCACATATCAACACTGTCTCTGCGGCTCGGCCTGTGTGTCTACATGCATCTTTATGTGCAGGGCAATTGGCAGGAAATGCAATCTGTGCCAGCGACATGCTCTGCTCTGCTCAGGCAGTTCCTCAAAGTTGCAGCCACATGTTTTTGCTGCAGAGCCATGGAGGTTCTGGAAGGTTGTGTGATTTATGTGATGTGAGTCAGACTGATAACACCAGAGCCCTGGAGCACACACATTCAGAGGAAAACTGTCAAGTGTTTATACTGATGGTGTTCGGTAAACCTTTAGGAAGTGTTATGAAGTAATTTGTTATGTTAGCTGCAGAGGCTTGTTAAATTAATTATCTCCATCAAGTCAGTGCAACGTTATCATAACTCAACTGATACCCTCTGAAACTTATAATGTTGAGTAATCAAACTTTGTGACCAAGAGCTGAAAGTCTAGGAAGTTGCTACGGCCATAGTTAAAAACAGTAGTAGTGTTAAAAACATAAATGAATACATAATTAAACACTGGATCAGTGCAGCTTCATAGGAACAGTAGCCTATCAAAGAAGCTAGACTACTAGCTTATTTAGCAACTAAACCCGAATATTTTGTAACATAGAGAAACATGTCCTTTCAGATCACCCTTTTCCCAATAAAGGTAAAGTCAGTTGAAATTGGGAATATCTTGAGATATCCAGTGGTCTGATTCTAGAAAGAAAAGCTCACTAACTCATTCCTCCAATCGGTGAAGCTCCAAGCAATGGGGGCCTTCGTAGACAAGAAGTTGTGGAGGCGCATCATTTCAAAAGCCACTTATTAATACAAAACACAAGAGTATGGCCGTTACATGGTGCAAGATGGCCTCAGTGGGAGGCCCACTCCTTGTATACATGTACAAAATCCCATTCTCAGTTAACAAAAACAAGATTAAATTTTATATTCAGGTCTACCAGGCATGTTCTGCCAAATGCCTGTAAATACTACAGGCTGCACCTGGAAGGATTTATTTCCTATTTCATTTTACACTTCAGCACTTCCAACAGTCAGACAGCCCAAACAAAGACATCATATGATGTGACCCAGTGGTTTCTGAAGAGACAGTTTTTAAGCCACACCAGCTAGCACCATTTTGGAAATGCTGACTCATCCAAACTTTGACCAAGCTAGACACAGGCACAACACACAAGTGTCTGTAAACTGTACTTTCTCCCCAAAAAAAGCAAATGTATGTGTAACTCTTAGCCTTTATATTATGCATCAAAACAACAACCTCTGTATAGTGTGTTTGAATAAATAAATGAGATATAGCCTACACATCATTTTCTGAACCAGGCTGCCAACATGTTGAATTTTGCTGTAAAGATGAGGATTTTAACATGGGATCTAATGGGGAGTCCTCAGTTTTTGCTGCCAGCCTAAAGTGGACCCTTCAGGAACGACAGTTTTTTGCACTTTCAGATTGGCTTAATTTCTCAACATCGGATTGCTGCTTGGCTAAGATGTGAAAGTAAAAACTGATGCTAGCACAGAATATTAATGTTGTGGACATCTTAGTTTAGCATACTAGTTTGAAACACTAACTAAAGTGTTAGTGTTTGTACATTTTGGGGGAAATTTAAATTTTTAACCTCATCGTGGCCTAAAAGGAAGAGTCTGAGGATGGACTCATTGTTTGGGGACAAATAGTGTCAGTCCTAAAATTAATGGAAGTACAGTTATGATATTTAAGTTTGGAATTGGTTTGCCTTCCAAACCAAACCAAAAAAAATGACATAGCCAACCACACAGCAATGATGCAAGCATGTCCAAAAAAAAGAAAAAAAGAGTAGACAGCCATTCTGAGAACAATTCATGTCTGCATAATGTGGATGGAGACTTTTATAGCACTTAAACAGACCAAATGAAGACGAATGTGACCTCCTTTTTATGCCCTGTATAAAATATGACTGGTCTTTATAAGGCATGGAGAATTAGTTTATAGTCTTGGTTTAAAGTTAACTTTAGGTTGACTTCATGAAACAGATTAAATTAAATTCAGTTTCTTAGTCTCCTCTAAGCCACACATCAAGCAGTGATTTACTCCAGCACTAATATAAGCAACTACAAAGCCACGCAGATCTGAATGACCATGAATTAATTGAACAATAAACCTCATGTCATCTGTGTTTCATGAAAGTGTATCCTGTAAAAGAGACAAAGATTCAGAGGTTTCTCCAAGTGTAACCACCAAGTCAAAGTACCTACAAGTCAAACTGCAGAGTGCCAAAGTTGTCTTGTTTTAATATAAACATCAGTGTGTTGTGTGCTTTTGCAAGCCAAATACTATTTCACTAAACTGCATGTTTTGGCATTTATACACACTCAAACACAGTCCCTTTGTTGTAAGACATCTTCAAGTATCAGCTCAATAAATCTCTGTGCAGCTTCCAGAGGTAATAAGACTGCTTCCTGAGTGACTAAAGACCTGACTCAATGATTTAAGGCTTGAGGTTGCTGGTCGTAATAGCTCTCTTAGTGGCATAAAAGGATCAGGACCACAAACTAAGATATCGTAGCATATTTTATTATTTGCCAGGGATACTTGTACTCTATGTGAGGCTGCGGTTGACCCGACTGGTTAAGATAGGCCAAAACTTACCACAGTGCTATGTCTAACTCCTTTCAAACACCCACATATCCTTAGATAAGGCCACTGTAGAAGCCATGTGTATTGAGTTTAGACCATTCCTGGGGGTATCCTGTTCTTATCAGGGGTCAGATAAGCTCATTTCACAGGCCCTCACCTCTACTGGGCTACCAACAGGACCCCACTCTGTCAAAAGCTGACCTCACCGACTCTCTCATTGTTTGTGGTTGAATGAGAAGTCCAGGGAGGTAGCTGTCCTTGACTGAATCTCTCTAAAGCTACAGTTTTAGCAAAGTCAAAATGTGGTTTTTCGATCTTGGAGAAAAACAAGACAACCTTGACACTCCTTTGAGGGAGTTCTTAGATAGCAGGATGCAAGATTAAAAAGTGTCTCTGGACTGTGACTTGTGACGGAAGTGTGGTCTGTAGAGTGTGTAAATGTGTGCAGAAAACGACAGGAGAAGCTCCAGACTTAATCCCATCACCCATGTTCACATGCTTGTTTTTGTGAACCCACCATTAGTTTTAGCACATGGCTTCAGAGTCCTTTGAGCTAATTGTCTTGAACTTGGAAGGCCAGATGAGGGAGAAACCACCAATTCCAGCCCAGACACTCACCTTGATTTAACAGCGTGTCGGCCCCCTCCTCAGCCACAGCTCCCCACTCGGGGCCTGCAGGCATCTCAGGCTGACAGCTCATGAGCCAGATACTGGCAGTACAACAGAGCAGTCATAATTGGTACCTATTCATTTCTCAGGGATAATCCTCACCTAGCTTGAGCCTTTTCTGTCCATAGCGTCATTTTTTCGCTAATGTTTACACAAGGTATGTATCGGTTTCTCCTCCTCCTGAGGTTTTTGCTCCGACTGTGTGGTTGTATACTCAGCATGTGTGTTTGAACGTGTGTCTGAGGGTTCTGCTCTTCCAGTGAGGCTGCAAGAGCTCAAGTCCTGAAATGACAAAGACCCAGTGAATGTCTGACTCACAGACAACTGTCAGCGATCAATGGGCTGGATTAAGACCGAGCGAAGAACCGAGCGCACTCTGACATGTTGACATGTTCTACTAAGTGCATTTCAAGGTGGATTTAGCTTGTTTGCTCCATTGTGGAGGGACAGAAAGAGACACAATTGCTAAATGGGGCTGACTATTCTGGTGAAGGCGGGTGAACTTTACTCCTGCTGTCTGGGTTAGGGCTGACACTCTCTTCATTCTCAGGGTGAGTGAGGCTGCTGTGGATCCTGAGGAGGTTCAGGGGTTTCAGAGAGCTCTGTCCTTAACCAAACAAACACAGTGGAATTTCTGCCATTGTTGGTGTAGAGGGTTGAGTGACAGGGCTGCATAGCAGAGCTGCCTGTCAGCAGAAACGAGTCCAGGTCAAAGTGTGACCACCTCTTGTGACACTGCTCAATATTGAGACAAATCCATGTAGTGTTTTAAGATAAACCTGCAGAGACTGACTTAAGTGCATAAAACAATCACTGTTATCAGAGGTTTCCTGGATTTGTTTATTTGCACACCTAATTATGCATAATATTTTAAACCTAAAAATATTAATAATTTTGAGGGAGTAGCATAATATCCTATCAAGCTAATGGTATCTTCCAGTTAGCTTAGCTTAAAAATAGAGTTGAAACAGTGAAACAGCTTGCTGGGTTCTGTCCAAAGGTAATACAATCCATCAAGCAACACCTTTAATGATCACTAATTACTCTTTTTTCAAGTTATCTTTAGACACAGCAGTGCTTCTTGTTAGTAGTCTTGCCAAACTAAGCCAGGAATCTAAGTGCCTGCAGAATGTGGTTTTAAACAATGATGTTAAATTTATGCGATCTTTAATATTTGTTGCAGGCATGAAGAGTTCTTGATCTTCACATCTCATCCGTGACACCAAAGAAGATATTGAATTTTAGCACTGCCTTCTAAAATGTGCATGACTGTATGCCATTCACATTAACACATGCACAAGATAGATCCAAGCTTCCATGCAATTAAATTGATCACAGGACACTCAAATGGCAGACATCATTACTTTAATGGTGACACTGTGCATTTCAGTGTGTTATTACTTTACATATAAATTATTTATCACAAAGCTTAAGTTGAAAATGACACTTCTCTATTTACAAATGGTAAAGTTGTCGGCCAGGTGACATCAGGCCTGCACTCCCCAGGTTTGGGTTTTAGTGCAGGTCATCATTAGCTGGCCGACCTGAAAGTTGAACCCTGACCCCCCGGGGGCATGGCTGAGGCTGATGCTGCAAGACTTGGGCCTGGAGAGTCTGATACACAACAATGAACAGATATCCTTCAGCTCAGACAGGTCATAGAAAATTAAATATGGACTATTCAATTTTGTGCGTGAGCAGCCAAAGTGTGTAAAAAACAACATGGCAGAGGAGAAAACGGAGAGGGGAAGTGGAGGGTAAAAAGCAAACAGACATTACAGTTACACTGATGGCCTCAATAACTTCCCTCTCGGTGCCTTGGGCCCACCCTGAGGTCTCTGAAGTGACTCGTTAAGCACAGGAACATAGACTCAATTACTCTGGGCAAACACACCGCTACCGCTCAGTGTTGTGTTGGTTGGCTGGCGGGTTGGATCTGTTCGTCTCTTGGCCATCCTACCCCCCCCCCTCTCTACCCTCCGCCCGAGCTCCCCCAGGCCCCTGCCGTGCAGCACCGCAGCATGTGAGCCCTCTGTGCTCCGAGTGATAGAGTCAAGCTGTTCCTGCTGAGCGGGGGTCAGGGTCCTTCAGTCAGCACCTCGGCCCTGAACAGAGCACACAGGAATCCCCCTTCCCTCCCTAACCAGGCCTGAAAATCAGCTCCCTCTCTCTTCTCTGGCTAAGGTCCAAATAAACCTGGTACCCCTCTCTCTCTCTTTTTCCTCTCTCCATCTCCTGGCACACTGTCACTCCCCTCATCGAAATCATTAATCAGCCTGAGCAGATTAGACTTCAAATAAAAATAAACTACGCCTAGCAGCCTCCTCTTGGTTCTCTAGATTTCTGTAATAAACGTGCTGTATTAACAGTTCGCCTCCTCCTAATAAACCCAAGATGTCCGGGGCAGGCAGCAGGTTCAGCACTTTGGCAAACTGTTGGGGTCTATTACTGCTTTATTGATATAAACAAGTCGCCTTATCTTCCAGGGTGATGACTTTTAGACCAAACCTGCCATCCATGTAAATACACAACAGATAACCCTTATCAGTTTGGCACCTTTAAAGCCAATCTGCTTTCAAACTTCATCCAAAAGCACATATCTTTTATAGGGATTAAAGGGATTAAATGTGCAACCTGAATGTATTCAGGCTTAAGTTTTATCCAGTGACTACCTTATCCTATCTTCTATCCTTGGCTCAGTGAAAGAGGGGAGAACAGGAGGGCAATAGTGCCACCTTTAGGTGAGGATGAGCAGTGCAGAGTTTTTCATAGTGCTGTAATCAATGAGCCAAGTTGCCCGAGCCTGTGCTGTGGTACTGACACAGCTTTTGACAGCTCATGTTCACAGTATCGGTGTATTCTTTTATGCATCAGGCTACAGACAGGCATGGGAGTAGAAGGACAGAGTCTGCTGCCTCAACAAGTCAAGGCTCCCTGGACAGGTCTTAGCTGTCTGACTGACAGGCAGCCCACCGACTGTTTGTGTGTGTCCATGGGAAATGGGGCGGTGTCACTGCAGCGACGGCCCTGGGGCTATCCATCAGTGTCATTGGGGGTGGAGTGCGTGGTATGTGTCACCTCCAAGACTAATGGACAGGAAGTACAGCCAGAGAAACAACAATATTTGTAGAATATATATTCAGAAAAACATTCAGGCTTGGGCCGTGGTTCTCGTATGATTTCAACAAAACTCTGAGCACAGACCTTAATCCTGATTGATGAGCCTGTTTATTTAAAAGACGCTCGCTCTGCGGCCAGAGCTCTCACCGACCTGATCTATCGTCCGTGCTCCCATAGCATATATTCACAGCAGGCTTGTATATGCTATAATCATAGCCGAGGTTATCAAATGACAACCTGGGCAGCCAGTGATGACCTGCATGACTGCCCTGTAAAGAAACCCTGTTACACAAAAGGTGCAGCAAAACCTCAGAGAGCAATGTGAAACTGGGGGCCATTCGGGGGCCAAAGAGATGAAGAGGGGACGAGGAGAAAGAGCAGGACTAACCCAGGCTAACCTCTCTACTGCCACAGAGGGACCCTGTGTGCTCACTTATGTTCACAGACCGAGGTGCTTAACCTCAGCAGCCCGTTACCATGGCGTCTAACCCGGAGCGCTTTGTGATGTTGACCTTGGTGAGCTCCTCGGCACAGGTTGGATGGATGCCTACGGTTTGCAACAGGTGGGAATATGTTGCTCCACACCTGAGACACAAACAGACACAAAGAGACGACAGTCAAGATGCATTCACTGACAATCTGTCATGATGACAACTGGTGATTATTATCCCTCTAATAACTCATGTGTTTTCTTCCTTTCTCACAGTTCTGTCCTCCACATTGTGTCTGTTTTATTTAATAATTTCAATGAGGCAATCCATCATTTCAATAACATCTTGTCAGGGCAAAATGTATTGGTTCTTATTAACAGATTACATGCAAAAAAAAAGGGACTGTGGGTGGACACGGGCCTGAAGGCAAGACATTTTCTGGAGGTGATAAATTATTCCTGTAAACCAGAGATTTGACCATTACAGCAATACATATGAGAAAGGTGATTATTAAGGAATAACATTTTAAAATACCTCTCAAGTTTAAACGGTTTGAGAACATAAATGATAAAAACAACTTAGTATTAAATGTTAGAATAAAATGAGACAACTGTAAAGTCCCAAATCTCCTCAAACAGAGGTGTGACTTTATCTGTATTGATGTTTGAGATATTATTTTATGTTTAGTTTGCTGTAAGACAACTAAATACATGTGTGTAGACTAAAACAAAATACGGAAAATTCAAATACTAACAACAACGATTCACTGTTTAAATAGCTGTACTATCAAACATAATTATTCTCATCTTAAATCAAATCTTTCTGTATTTGTTGAACTTACTGGAAGCCCAGAGCGAAGCCCTGCATGACCTCTCCAGCGTTTGGACCTGTGAAATGTAGACCGATGATCTTCTGGTCTCCGCCCCGCTCACACACCACCTAAAGAGGAAAAAATGAACAGTAAGATGTGACCTGGATTATTCAATGACTTTAGAATATTTTATCACTGAGTGAATCTCTAAACATGTCCTTAAAGCAGCAGACTGATCCTGACCACCCTGCTGCTGTTACCAGTTTCCTCCATACTCGCATACACAAACAGCACATCTCACACCAGCATGTTAATCAAAGGACTGAATTATTTAAGATGCTTTAACCAAACCTTTAAGTAACACTGGCTGGCATCACGCTCGGCCACAGTGAATTCCAGAGGCTTGTAGAAAGCATGGTAGACCTATACAGACGTAAAACACAGAGGACAGATTATGTAAACAGGTGAAATGTTGAAAAATGTATAACGTGGTCGCCTGAAGCCTGAACAGTGGATTTTATAGACAGCTCATGGATGTCCACACTTAACAATATACTTCTGATTTTGGTTGATTTGGAGAAACATTTCCAATTATATTCTATTATGTCATGTATTTGTAGTACCTTCGTATTTTTGGCTGCTGTTTGTCAGTCAGAAACTTTGTAAACTGTGGTGCTGCATATCTTGCGAAGAACACTCTTGAAAAGGTGACTTTTAATCTAAACGTGATTTTTTTCTCTTGGTAAAAAAAAAAAAAAAAAGGTAAATGAATGTACAAGAAAAATTTCTGAGGGATGTTCCTGCTGTAACAATAATTCATTATTCTGCACAATTTGATGCATTTAAAACAGCTGACAGTTTCCTATCACAATCAAAATATCATGCGGACTGATAAACAGAATAAAGATCATATAATGCTCATTAACAAACATATTAAAACGCCACTGATGTCAAATATGGATCCTCTCTTTACAGCTGTGTAATATAAAAACATGCTTTAAATGTAGAATCAGCTTGAGGACCTCCCTTCACTCTATAATCTTTATTTTATTTAATCTTAGCCACTCTCTGATGACTCTATCTCCCTAGCCCTGCTGTTGCAACAACAAACTGCCTTAGGAGCTTTTATTCAAGCAGCACTGTGTAAAATGTGAATAAAAAGAAACATGCAGTGTTTTCATGATCCTGATTGATTTCAAACTCCTCACTGAAAGCGTGTGTGTGCTCTGTTTTATTCAGCGGGCCGACGTGCCGACACAAGTTGTGAGGGCCATGCAGCTGTCGGAGGCCGGTGCTCGGGCTCGTCCTCAGATCTCAGTGTGCCTGTCATCACCCCATACACACCTCAATCAGGCCTCCTGCTCGCCTGTCAGTCACAGGCAGGAGCCCCACCTCGCCCGCTAAACCATTTATCCAAGGCCCCGTGCAGGTGTTGGTGAGCATCTGGCACACCGCTGTTCTATACGACCACGTAGAATATAGAAGTGTTTGCTGCTGAGCTGTGTGTGTGTGTGTGTGTGTGTGTGTGTTTGTGTTTGTTAAGAGATTATGGGACCATTCATTTTTTATGATGGTTGATGGCTGTAATAAGCCACCATCACTGCACTGTGTAACTGTCTGTGTGCATGAGTGACATGTTTCTTTTATAGTAAAGAAACAAAATTCAAAACACAACACAGTTACAAGCACACCTGTGGGACAATGCAACACTAATTTTGAGCTGTTGAATTATGACAAATTAAATTACAGTTTCTAAATACAAAGGTATTTTTGAACATGGTTTATTTAACTTAACTTATTTCCATGTAGATGAGTTAAATTCAAACTTCTATTTGACTGAAATGCTTCACAAACCTAGACAAACTATATGACATTCAACAAGAATATATATGACAGGGAATATGTCACTGTATCATATTTTTAAGATGGTGTTTTTTAGGAAATTCAAAACATTTTTGGAACTTTACTGGAAGTTTCTACATGTAACAGTAACAGCTGAGTAAAAGGTCCAGATCTCACTTAAGCCAAACAAATTTAATTTAGGCTTTTATCGTGGGAAAATTAATGGTTACCAGCTTATTTGAATTGAATTGCATTTTGTAACTTTAAAAAAAAAAGTGCAATACAATTTAAGGTAATATTATTATCATTATTATTACAATCGTTTTTTTTTTACTTAATGTAAGTTATAGAAAGTAAAAGTTGTGTTTCATAATTATTTGTATTAAATTAAATAAGAAAAGTAACTCTTAAAAAACGACTTAAACTATCAAAATTTTCTGATGTAGTGTTACTTGAAGCTTCAGCAGTAGCTTCACAATGAATCCTACAAGACATGGAAACACATTCTCACTTCTATGCCGTCTTTTCCATGCCTCTTCTCAGCCTCCTCCTCAGATAGACCCACACAGCCGTACTCCAGGGGGGTGAACACTGTGGTGGCTACCTGAGACAGACAGACAGACCGATGGATGGACAGAGGGATAGACAGAAACCAGAAAACTAGGCTTTAAAAAATTAGCCAGTTAACTCATCATTGTGTGTCAGCCTTAAAAACTTGATGGGGCTCATTTGAGCTCTGTGTTACTTCCTGTTTTACTTTGGTGCTCCTTGCTGAGGCTTCTAGTTATTCACCTGCGTGCATCTGAAATCATCAGGCTGAGTCTATTAAGTCAGAACCTGATCAGCACGATCTCTGTCCACACCTGGCAGCAGCAACACCTCAGTGATTTGTTTTCTGCTTTCAGTGATTTTCTGTGATTTTTAGTCAAATAAAATATGATGACAAAATTCCATCATGTTTTGTCATGCACCAGCCAGCAGTAACACTCAATAGTAACATTCACACTGGGCAACAGACTCATAGCTTTAAAAAAAAAAGCTTTCAGTAAGACTTGGGAAGAGTTCAATGAAATTATTGTATATGCAGGTGGATGTATATTTATAATTTTCTGACAGTACGCAAGTCCATGACACGGCTCATCCTGAACTCAGGAAGCGGGTGCAGGAATATGTGCAGATTTAACTGAGATTTTAACAATAAAACTTCAGAATATTTAAAATATTAAGAACAAGAATAATCTATATAGAATTAGGAATAAAACAATAGGCTCAAAGACACAAAGTGCTGATGGATTAAATACAATATTCAGCCAGTATGTGTGAGTGTGTATCTTACATTGTCGTAGTTCATGAGCTCGGTGTTGTGACCGGTCAGTCTCCGGGCGAGAAGCTTTCCTGCTTTAATGGCTGTTGGGGTCAATTCAGGACGACCCTGAAAGTAGAAACAATTCAATGAACTTTGCCATTTTTGCATCACTTTAAACAATATTATAGTTTTGAAAGCGCTAATTATTTTAAGACTGTGTTTACCGTGTAGCACCTAACAGGATTGTGAATTATTAAAATAAACCATCAGGTCATCAGGTTTAACTCCAAAAATGTAAACTGTCTAGCACAGATAGATCTCAGCTTCTGTGTTTTAGCCTTTATTGTTGTGGGTGTCTGACAGTCAGACTCTCACACTCACACTCACACACAAACACACACACACACACACACAAAATTGAACGGTGAAGGAAACAGTAGGGCTGCAGGGCAATTCTAAAGGCATGACTTAAAACCTGTTCATTGCCACCACACATCCTGTTGTCCAAAACACCTTCTGCAGCACGCTGCATGTATTTGGATGTGTGCTCTCCTATTCCCATGAAAGTCTTTCGTCATATAAACATACTGCAATGCTTGGCACCCTTTAGTAAGAACATAAAACAACAAAGTGCTGGACGATTTGAGATATGAACCTGTCTGCCTTAAAATAATAATAATTCAAAAAAGTTTCACCGCTGCTGTGAAAAGCTGACAGACAGATTGGGTTAGAGTATGACTCATCAAAGTGAACTGTCAATCATAAAGAGAGAGTGCGTGTGTGTGTGTGTGTGTGTGTGTGTGTGTGTGTGTGTGTGTGTGTGTGTGTGTGTGTGTGTGTGTGTGTGTGTGTGTGTGTGTGTGTGTGTGTGTGTGTGTGTGCGTGTGTGCGTGTGTGCGCGTGTGTGCGCGTGTGTGCGTGTGTGTGTGTGCATGTGTGTGCATGTGTGCATGCGTGTGTGCATGTGTGCGCACACCATAAGGCCATACGGCCTGAAAGGCAGGAAGGAAGCACACAGCTGGTCATGTTGAAAAAACAACACTGACATTACATGCTGCAGGTAGAACTAGTAACAACAAGACTGCTTCAGCCTGGAACACACACAGCTAGAGAGCATGATTACATGACAGCAGGTTTAAAATACTTCACTTAATTCTTTTGAAAAGTTCTTGTACCAAAAAGTCTGTCCGGCACGTGTGTTCAAACCAATGTCATACCTTTAGAAAACAAAACTCTGTCATAATTGCTTATGTCAATATTTTGCACCTCTAAGTTGGTGGCAGGTAACAACTTTAATACTACCCTCTATATTTGATTAGAATGAGGTCAAAAGAGGGGGAGTAGGGAACATCAAAAAGGGAACAAGTGTGAAAAATTAGGAAGTTAACACATAAACAAAGCATTTTGTATTCATCTTAATCAGACTCTCTTTTTTTCTGAGGGTCTAGAATAAGTAGAGGGGTTAGGTGTGTAGATGCACCAATGGTGAAAATCGGGGCAGATACTAATACGATGTTAAAAAAACAACATTGTATCAGTTCTAGTCAATAGGATTTTTGCACGACTTCTTTGTAGTTCTTCATCTCTGTTTTTTAAATGAACTATGAGATTTGATTAAATTGTTGTTAGAAGTCCCTCCTCTTGAAATGTCATTGGACTATGTCTTACAAACTGCATGCTGCTGATCTTACTCAGAAGCGCTGTGATACTTCCACACTGCTGACATTTTGTCCAACAGGTGACCTCTTCTGCCGTATGAAAGCCTCTTCTCTGAATCAGAAGTTAGGTATCCTAGTTTACAGGCATGAAATCGTCACAACCAATAATCATCACCTAGTGACATTTGTGCATGGCACAGTATTTACAGGTGGGTGGCTGTTTGCAGATAGGACACATTTTGGCCTACATCAATGTTAAAGCAAAAACAAAAAATCTACTTTGAACTTTAAATTTGTTTTTCTATTTTTGGTTTCCATAAAAAAAGAAGGAATAAGACCCAAATACAATTTATTCTAATCAGTTATTGGCATACAAATATCGTTCTTTTTAAAAAAAACCCATTTGTTTCCAGATTCCTCTTAAAGACTTGACAGTTCTCTGGTTCAGCGGCTGAAACTATAAAAATAAATTTCCAATTTCCCTCTGTGTTGGTCGTTACAGTCTAAATCAGTACTGTTATGCAATGTTTTCTTACCTTTAACTATCTATGCTCTGTGTGAGCTGCTTTGTTGACAATGCCTACCTCTCCGATGTCGCCAAAAGCATAGATATTTGGCACTGATGTGGATTCGTTGGCGCCCACGACTATTTTCCCCGTCTCCTTGTTGAGTTGTACGCCAAGCTTGTCCAGGCCCAGAGCTTTGGTTTCAGGGGCTCTGCCTGAGGTCAGTGGAAGGAAACAACACAAGGAGAATATTACATTACAGCTCAGGAGAGGAGAGGAGGGGGGCTCTCTGTGCAGTGTTCACAACACATTCTGCTGAGGCTCTAGGACATAAAGCTACATTAGCAGAGTTACAAAAGCATGGTAGATACAGTAAGGACGAGGGATGTCTGTACAGTGTTCCTGCCATACACTCTGGATATTATTAAAGTCTTAGTTTTAGCCTGTTAGCATGCTAAAATTTGCTAATTAAAAACACCTGGTCAGCTAAGAGAGAAAGAGAAAGAGAAAGAGAAAGAGATAGAGATAGAGATAGAGATAGAGATAGAGATAGAGATAGAGATAGAGATAGAGATAGAGATAGAGATAGAGATAGAGATAGAGAGAGAGAGAGAGAGAGAGAGAGAGGGAGACAGAGAGGGAGAGAGCCGTAACTGATGAGCATCTGGGAATCAGTTTCCCATCAACCCCTGGGACACCCAAAAGGTGTGATTCCTGACACTTCCTGGGGGACGGCTGACTGATGCTGTCGACGCTGAGTCTCTATGGTGATGGGGCACTGGACCACTCGCCCCCCCCTCCTCTCCACAGCTCCTCACAACCTGCCTGGGTAGCATAATAAACACCCAGCTCTGAGCTACCCGTGTAGATGCTATCGAACAGCAAAAATAACAAACCCCTGAGACCCTTTTTCCTGGCTGGAGCCGGAGAACAACGTCCTCCCCGTCTCCTCAGACCGGGGGGGCTATGGGGATGTGTTTAGTGCTCACAGCTTGGGTGGTGGAAGACGGTGGAGAGCACAGAGAAGGAGGGAGAGAGGTGAAACTAAGCAGTCACCAATTCCCAAAAGCTCAGGCCCAAATATTCTCATGTCCCGTCCTGTATGTCCAAAACACTGAAATAGTCTGCACTGTCAGCCATGTATTTCCTGATCTCTGATTTTATTGCAGATTTCAGATCTTTATTTTTATTTTGCATCTCTATATTTCTGATATTTTTTTTCTTTACATTTCATTGAAATATCCCTGTTCATTTTTGTTTCAGATCTGCATATTAAAGCAGCCACAATACATAATCAAAATGAATCTGTGTTTGCTGAACAGCTAAACACAGCTTTTACTTTAAAGATTCAATCAGAAACTTTCTGATTTAAACAAGTTAACAAACAGTTTTATTTTTTATTCTATGTATTATTCAGCTTGTGACATTTCAATAACTTGTATGAAAAGACAATGAGTTGTTGGATAAATTATATCAAAAACAATTCCTCACTGATCACCCAACTGTGTTAAATACTTGATTCTGATTGATCAAAATTCGATAACAACGGTTATCAATTCTGAATAGCAAGAGTAATGTTAGAGACAACTAGATCACACACATCATACGTAATCAATCAGTGGAAAGGTGTCCTGCACATTTCTACCGTTTAGGATTTCACCTCTTCCTGTTGATAATGTGGCAAAAAAAAACCTTCCTGATAGCATCAGTAGGACACATGGAGGATATTTTGGTTATTACTCTCAAGTTATTTGGAGAGCTCAGAACTTCATTGCACGGTCAATGGCTGTCCAGTCCACAGGAGACAAGACAAGTCAAGAGGTTGTAGGCAGCGCAGAACTAGTGAGGGATGTTTAAACACACAAGAAGCTGACTGAAAGACACATCGACCAAATTTAAAAAAAACACATCACAGTATTAGGTTTGGCAGAGTCACAGGGCTGGTCGAGTAAAAAGAAAATGCCAAAAAAGTAACAGGGAACCGCCGTTATTTTCTGCATCAGTTATAATTGCTAAAAAAAAAAACTTTTACTGAAGTTTGTAAAAAGCAAGAGGGCTAAGAATAAAATTTATTATTTGATGTTTTTTGGTTCATTTTACTGTTGCTTTTATGGTTTTATTATTACTGTTGTAATATCTTATAAAGCACTTTGTGACATTTTCCATGAAAGGTGCTATACCAAATACATTTTACTTACTTACATGCAGCACATGGCCAAGGGTTCAAGTACAACCCGGGCCACTACTCTGAATTACAGCCTCTGTAAACGGGGCACACAATTTAACTGCTGAGTTACACCTGCAGCTCTATGCTAAGATTTTAGAGTGCATTCACAAACTTTTTCAAACTATTCTTACATTGTTTATAATAATGGTTCACATCATATTGAGACTTCACCTCTATAAAAACACATCTCTGCTGCAAAAACATGATGTATTTCCTCTTTTCTGCTTTAACAGTATTCCATTTCAGCATCAGTTACAACCCAAACATATGTATTGACCTACAAAAAGCCATATCAGTGGAATCTGACTGGAAAGAAAAGACTTTCCTTTACATGTGTGGCCTTCCTGTCTGCAGCGCGAGTCACTGCTCCACTGAAGCAGCGAGCACGGCTCCATTGTGCAACCACGACACAACAACAGTGGGGACTGATAAGAGATTTGGTTGAAGCTGAGACCAACACACACTCGCACTCTCTCTCACACACACTGCGACTCAACATTTAGGCCAACAAAAGCCTGTTGTGACATTAAGAGGAAGCTTCCAGACTGCTAGGCTAATTAGCCACAACAACTGCGCACCAGATGGAGTGAGAGCTGAGCGCTTATCTGATCGATCAAATGAACAAAGACAAAAGGGAGGGCAGTGTGTGTGTGTGTGGGGAGAGTTCTTTAGGAAGTACATCATAGGGGTGTCAAAAATGATAATGTGTTCTATTTCAGGCCAAAAAATAGGAGAGAATATAATAAATATACATATATATAATATAATAAATAAAGCAAGTTAATATTAACTTACTGTAATTAAATCATAGTAAAGACAGTATAGAGAGTTTTAGTATCACCACTGTTAATCATCGTCCACATATTGTATCACATGCATCCAATCTCCGGCTGTATGAGTGCTTTAATTCATCTTAACATACTTTTCTCCTGGATACAAAAATTAATTCTTGTTGGCACTTCAGTCAGAGTTTTATTGTGAATGCTGGTGCTGCTTTAAACTATACATCACTGTTATGCTGTATTCAGGGATGTGATTGGCATCAGACAAAAAAGCAGGATAATACACAGAATGCAGGGCACATCACAGCACATATCTAAATTTTAACTGCTCTATAAACATCATTGTTAAATAAAGTGCAACAATACCTGCATCCTTAGCTCCATCTTGTTTTATAAATGCCAATTAATAACTGGTTTTAGCCCCCACCACAGGGTGCATAAGTGGGAGTCCTCCACCAGAGAATTTAGAACAAAAGAAATGTATTATAGTATTATTATATGTATTATTTGACTAATTTCTGTATTTTCTGCATTCATTTCTGATGTTTATGTCCTCTTTTTTACTGTTTGTGCAGCTATTTTGTTTGTTCATCAATAGATCAATCCATAAATATTTATTCATATAGCACCAAATCACAACAAACGTTATCTCAAGATGCTTTTACAAACAGAGCAGGTCTAGACCGTACTCTATGTTATAGTTTAACAAAAACCCAACATGAAGACAGGATAAGATCCGGTCCCATCTTACTGACAGGACTCAGTCTGATCTCATCTTAATCCACCATGAGCATTGCATTTGTGCATCAAGCCTTTTTAGCACAATTCCAGCAGTTTGATTTACATAGCTTATTTATAGTTTTTAAAAAATACAGTATGTACATAACAATAACTAGAATCGGTTTTGTTTCATCATAAGCAAAAAAACAAAAAGCTAATTGGATCTTATTGCAGAACTTTTCTTATTTCCTGAAATCATTCTTCCTGGAAGCAAAATGAAGAGTTGAAACTAAGTTTCAGAGTGACACTGTGTCCAGTTACCATGTTCATTTTAACTGCACAAATGTCTGTCACCAGCCTACATGCAAAGAAGGGAGAGAGAGGCTCATCTGTGTATACTCCTATCATTAAGTATGGAAATAAGTAACAGTATAATAATTATAATGCTATATATCACTATTCGAAATTAGGATATAATAACCCAAGGGCAGAACTTGGTGATGTCATGGCTGGCAGCCGCCTTTACAACGCAAACACGCCAAAACACACATGCCCATCAAATGTCTTCATACTTCTACCGAAGACACACGCCTGAGTCGTTAACTGTCAGCTTACAGAGGCTTGCAAATGAGCACAAACAGTTAATGCGGCAGGTCAAGGTGGAACTGAAAACCAAACAAAAATCTGCATGAATAATTTACAGTCTCAAAGTTGACTCTTCAGGTCATAAAAACAGGTACTTCTGATAAACTCAGAAGGTAATCTCCCGATACACTTTCAAAACATCAACTCTCAACATACATCATCCTTCAAAAATCTTTGATCACTTCATACGGCACTGGGATTTAGATGTCTGCAAACCACCAGAGTAATCCAGACACAAGAGCAACATTCAGGGATGTCATCAGGAACTTATAAAACTGAGAGACGGGCAAATGTCTTTAAAAAAAAACAGAAAAAGTTAAAAAATGACATCCTCGGGAACCGAAGAGCCAGCGAGGAGGAAGACTAATTTTCCCACTGTCCACATGCAGACAGGAAGTGTGAAAACGCTGTTTCCTGGTGTGTTTCGGTCGGTCACACCTGGACAGGGGAGCGGCCGCGAGGCCAGGAAGGAGCAGGGGAAAGGTGGAGGCAGACAGGGCCGTGGAGTAGGATGTGGCAGACGGTGGTGAAACTGTCCCCCGGTCCCCTCTGGCCTTTAATAACTCCACAGAGGCCTGGGACCCGGCCTGGCCCCTAGTGTAAGGTCACAGTAAAGGGAAGTGGCCTTGTACTCATAACTCCTGCTTGTATACATCAAAGAGCAGAGGCCACGCTGTTACTGGTTCTCACTCCACTGTATGGGAACAAAAGCTTACGTGGATGTCATGAGCAACACAAACAAAACAACACCACTGTGTTACGTCTTATGACAGGTTTAGGAAACGTTATATACAGTAGCCTATAACGTGGAGGAGCTTTGAGATGTGGTGAAAAATCTGGTGATTAGAATTGTTCAATAGAATACTGATACTAGTATCTGCATCAACTCATGATACTGCCGTATATAATACTTTCCTTTCCCTTCCCTTAAATTCCAGTGATCGTTTTGCTGTTCGGCTTAAAGGCTGGCCCCTTGAGCCGAGAGCCTCAGTGACCGAGAGAGAGAACACAGCAGTGGTCAAGGTACATAGAGAGGAAGTTAGGAGAGCTAGTCCTGCTCATGAAAATGTTTTTTATCAAAATAACAAACACATCCACAGCTCCAAATAAATCTGCAAGGATTCTAATTTAGAGCTTTCTTTTAAACAAAGGCGTGTCTTTTTGGCTGGCCTCACTGCTGCCAAGAAACTTGTAGCTTGTGGATGGAAACATCCCCATTCACTTTCTGTACAGAAATGGCTGTGGGATTTTATTAATGCTGCCAACTTGTAATGCTGGGCAACAGAAATACATCATGACAAGTTGGCTTGACAACATTAATACTCTGAAGAATTTGCTATAAACAGGTTTCCATCCATCCACAGGGTTCTTGGGGTGGGGTGGGAAGGTACTTATGGGTGTGAGGCATTTCTTTTTTTTCTTCCTTCTTTTCATTTTTGTTAACCTATTTTTGTAATTCTTTACATGGTGATCCAAGAGTGAGAGACAATTTAATCTCTATTTACTTGTATTTAATACAATGGATAACAGTAATAATACAAAAATGGATCACAATAAAAATAAATAAATGTGCAAGAGGGAGCTAAATTTTGTTAGTTTGCAGCTGCTCTTCATACTTCCTGCTGTGTGTCTCTACTCTGCTATCCCTCAGACCTGCAGCTCTAACACAATAATGACACAGACTGTTTTTATTCACAGGGCAGCAAATATCAGTCTTTAGTCCATTTTCATTAAGATGCATAAGTCACATTGGTGTCTGTTGCAGACTCACGAAGAGTAAACAAGGACAGCAATGACACCTGATCACTAGGATTTCTTTAAGTCCAAGTCTGTACAATGACTGACACACGTAAATGCCCATTACATAGCTACATGATGAGAAAATCTGCAGACACGGACACATAAGTGTAAGTTGCTATATTATGTAAGTGGGGCTATTTCTGTAAAAGTCCTCTTAATTATGTCTGATTTGCAAATAAGGACTCCTGGCTCAATCACACAGCAAGCTGTATTCTCAGCTCCAATTTTAAATTTGACTTTTAAATGTAAAGTACTTCAAAGTAAGTCATTGCATGTTGTATTGTAATGGGTATTGTAACAGGAGGTCCATGCCAATACTTTGCACCATCCTCATAACAAGAATAACTAGTTGGTTAAACAAATAATTAATAATTATATTACTGTGGGCCCAAAATGTCAGTCCAATTATGTGTCAGAGCTGTCCCTTCATAGCCAGAGCTGAAGCTTAAATTGATGGTTACCCCAATATTTCTGTAATTCTCTACTACCAGGATAAACAAGCATGGACGACACATGGCATCTCGTAGCCCAGCATTTGCAGCATTCTGATCTAGAAAGTGGGGATGAAGTTGTATGTAGGCGGCATCTGGTTAAACTGCATATAACCATTCAAGCAGCACATTGAGTAACCAGCAAAAGTCATGTGGAGGTTAACCTGCAAGGAGGATCGAATGCTGGTGGTGCTAGCTCTGCTAATGTTAACTATTTGGACAACCAATTTAGCATTGTTTACATGCAGACTCTGTGATCCCGTGATAAGCTGGGGGGGGGGGGGGGGGGGGGGAATAGTGGTGAACGTTGACTGTTTTCTGAATGTTTTCTTACTTTGAGGCAGAATTTAAATTTCTATTTAGATAACTAGGAAATCAGTTGTTTCAGAACATCCCCATCCAATATCATAACTCATTGGAAAAGTCAAGTATCACTTGACAATAAAAAACAACGGCAGTATGTAGCTAGAAAATGGTCCAATGTTACTCAAACCTAGCAAAATGTCTGCAATCAGTTTTGCCAACAACAATATGCACATGTTTAACTGGTATGGCTGTGGTACTCTGTCAATTCTAGGTATCACAACCAGTACCTGGGAGAAAAAAATGGCGTTGGTAATGCGAAATATTCTGTTAAGTAGAATACAAACAGGCTTATGTGCTTAATATTTTGCTGCATCAAGTAACTGATCATATATATAAAAAGCTGGTTCTGCCATGAGGTGGAGTATGAGGTTGTGGAGAAAGCTCTAAAGAATTTAGGAAACACAGCAGGTCCGAGCATCTCACGCATGTCAGCACACCTACTGAACCGTGCACTCAATGCAAATATTGTCATCAGCAGTCCCACGCTGAGATGAAGTGGGAATTGAGCCACAGGAGGGAAAAGCGAACGTCATCTCAGCTGCAGGGTCACGCACATCCTCGTCGCTGTCACACGCATAGAGCGAGAAAGAACACACTCCCCTGCCTCCCTCCAACTACTCTCAAACATCAGCTGACAGTCCAGTGTAGTCGGCAACGGAAAAAAAATGTTTTTTATATTTTCAGATGGTTACTCATAAAAAAGAATGAGAGGCATGATAGAACAGAAGATGAATGGATGAGAAAGTGGATGAGGAAGGCTACTGGTAATAGCACGCAAAGGGCCACGGGCAGGGATGGCAGTGACAGATGCAAGGTTGGTTTCCGCAGGGGTGGCATGAGCAGGAAGGCCCGGAGAGGGAGAACAAAGAGGGGAACGGGGTGACCCTGTGCCTGGGTGCATCCTGCCCCATCCTGCCCCTCCACAGCCAGAGAGCCAGAGAGCCAGAGAGCCAGCGGTGGGTGATTAACACTTCCCCCCTGCCGTCCTCATCACTCAGACTTTATTACTTTGTTTTCAGCCTTGATTCCTCTGCAATCTGCTGACACTGCACTCAATTCAGCCTGACAATGAAATAAGTGGTGGCAGGGAAAAACAGTAATAGTGCTGTTTTATTTTAGGAGTATATGTGGGAAACAAATGGGAGGTGCTTTAACTTTAAAAAGACAAAATGGCGGACCTCTTCTGTTACCTGATCATTGTCACTTTAACACGTACCAGTAGATTTTGTTATATTTAGACAGTAAAAAACATGGGTTTATAAGGAGGACCTGTGCACTGTAAAAATGAAAGCTTAAAATTGTTGGTCTGAAAATGACTTTTTGGTCATGTAAACAAAAAATGTTCCATTTCGTTGCAAACTACATCAAAGTAGTTATCTCAACTACCTGTTTGTTGTGTAAAGTTGGTCTTATATCATAAGTTAGGTTGGCAAAACTTAAAATTATGGGTTTGAGGCTCGGCTAAATTATTTGAGTATGCTTCAGGCAAAGAACGGGGTCTCCAACTCAAATCTACAGGGGTCTTCCACACTTTCAATTCTCCACATGTGGCGCCATCTCTCCTGTCCTGTGTAGATTTTATTGCCCTAAAGGTGAGTATTTTGTTTGAGTATTGTATCGAAACTCGAGCTTTACAGTTGGTCTACTGACGGTGAGTTGATTACCGGTTAATGTAACTCTAATTTGTTTAGTTAGTTTAATAATGCATGGTCATTACCAATAGTTAGCCGCTTGGAAATTAGCTAGCTACCTTGCAAAAACGTTGCAGTAACGTGCAGTAACAAAAGGTACATATTCTGAACAAAAAATAACAAGTTGGCACAACTTTCACTTCTTAGTATGTAGAACTCAAACCTTTAAGTTACACTACATATGAATGATAAGTTATCTCAACAAAAAAACTAATCAGTTGGCTCAAATGTAAGATTTCTAGTTAGCCTCAAAACTCAAAAATCTAGTGCAGACAGTTGCCTTGAAATTTTGAGTTTTCACAGCTTTTTGCGTTTTAACAATGTGGTTGAATTGATGTTGCAAACTGGGCTCATAGTTAAAAGGAATGCCGCCATCTAAATAATTCAGGTTCAAACATCTGTCAGAGGTGTTTTAATAAGGAATTTGGGACAGGTCTGGCTCATCTTGTGAAGTTACAAATCTTCACCCTGATGCAAATCTTTGAGCTCTTTCCTTTTAAGCTATGTTAACAGTTTTGTATCAAAGGTGCAAAGTGCCCCAGTGAATGCCTGAAACTGTATTCAATTTACCACTCCTTGATTTTAATCTGACCAAAACATTGTGTTTGAAAGTAAATATTTAAAATAAATATATATTTTTGTGACTTATGTCTTTCTTGTGTCGAAAGCTCTTGGACTCCTGATATTTTAAATAATTACAGAACACTCAAGCTGTTTTTATTCCCACATGCATCTCACATCAGGATATTTTCACTGTCAGATGAACCCTCACAACTTAATGTACTCTGTTTGGTTTAAATGTGTGTGAGGGGGAAGGAGCAAGCGCAGTCGGATGGGAAGTTTTCCATAATGGCAACTATATCACCAAGACAAACATTAAAAACATGATACAGTCATCTTTTGTGAGCAGTGAAAAGTATCCTGTCGAGAAACTCTGCTTAATCATCATCACTCCTCCTACTTGCTCCCAGAGAACTTTCCTGACTTTTACCTGCTGCATTGACACATCTCTGACCTCATGCAGCAATTTTTTTCGTGGGCCTGTAAGGTAAAAAAAATCGTCTGTAGAGAGTATTTTCTTAAAGAATTCTTGCTTTTGTCTCATAACAGTCATACATATCACTCATTGTCATCCCTTTCGATGACAATTGTAAACACAGGCAATTTTAGCAGCATGCAGTTAAACACTTGATCTGACACTGACCCAGCAGCACTGGTAACGGGAACTAAAAATGACTTAACATAATAGAACCGGTTTTGTCTCGTTTGCTTTTTAATGGTCATGAGGACACATCAGTATTTCTTTCAGTTTGTTCTGTAAGAAGCTACAAACTCCTCACAGGAGCTTTAAGTGTCCATGTGCAACAGAATGAGCCTCCACCTCTCTTTGGACAATGTTCTCTGATCTCACCTCCATGTGGAGAGGCGTTCATATTGCACTCTGAACATTATCACATGAATTCAGTTTTCTTTAAGATCGAAATGAGATGCGACTTGCACAAAGAGACACATTCACACACTTACCAACAGCCCACAACACAGAGTCAAAGGTGTCACTGTGTTCGCTGCCTGTGTTGGTGTCGGTCCAGGTCACCTGTAGAGCTCCTGAGGACAGTTTGTCCACTCTCTTTGGGGCACACTTCCATGCAAACTTGGTCCCATAAGCCTCCATGTAGTCTGTGACCAGGCTGGCTATTTGCTGCAAAACAGAGGAAGAGTATTCACTTTCAGAAAAGGCTAAAACAATATCATTATGACCAGAGTGTGCAGACTGAAGATTAGGAGCAATACCTGGTCAAACCCCCGGAGGGCGATGCTGCGGACCATCACTGTGGTATCCAAACCGATGCCTGTGAGGAAGCCTGCACACTCCAGAGCCACATCTGAGCAGCAGCAGGTTCAGGATTATAACAGAGCAGTAGCATTTAGAGTGTGGCCAAAACAAATAAAAACTAAGACCCAACACTCGGAGGGAGCTCAGAAAGAAGGTGCAGCAAAGTCATGAAGCAACACAGGAACAAAGAAACTATTATACTGGATTTGGAAAAATGTAATCATCCCTCTTATTATAACTTAATCACTTTCTACTGATTACTACTGGACTTTATACAGCAGCTCCCATTACAAGTTCATTGGCAGACAAAGGATACAGCTGGCTCCAACCACAAGTCTGCAAAACACAAAGAGAGAAAAGTCCTGAGCCCGACTAATAGTACAACAAAAATACATTTCCTCATTTGTGAAGCACTTTGGCCAAACAAAATAAAGAGAGATGAAAATGTTTACTTTAAATCCTAGAATTGGAGAGGTGATGAATTACAAAACCTCACCATGTCTGACTGAGGTGAAGATGTGTGAGGAAAAAGGAGAAAATGGGTACACTGAAAGCTGTACATTTGTGTGTATGTGTGTGTGTGTGTGTGTGTGTTTTTGTGTGTGTGGTCCAGGTGAATCGCACTCCTAATTCAGCCCCCATATCTGTGGTGTTGAGGAGCACTAATTGCCAGAGTTAAGTCTAATCCCTGCAGACGGGGTGTGCCATGTACAGGGCTCAAGTCCACACATCAGCCAGCTGAGTGATGCCCATCACACGCATACATGAGGCCCTTCTTCACCCTGTTTTTACCTCCCTGTTTACACGCAGACCTCCGTCCCTCTCGTCTGCTCCGCCTGACAGCTCTGGCAGCCTGCGGCACATCCTGCCCCGGTCCCTGCTCACGGTAACCACTAAAAGCACCGATGCCCATTTTGTGTCAGTCTGTGTTATGAAGGGGTTCACTTAGCACGTATTGTGAAGTGGCTTAAAGAAGATTAGGCAGAGAGCTTTAGCTTGATTCTACACTTCCATCACTGACGAAGAGTCTGCTTTCCCCCTACCTCTTCTTCTCACCCATTGTACACTAGTCTGGATTTTATGCCACGTGTGTCAATTCAAAGATGTTGGCTTGGATTTTACATTCCCTCTGACATCCGTTTACTTAGGCATTTAACATCTAGACGTATGATGTTCCCTTTTTCATGTGTATTTTTGGAGAAAATTAGACAATGCTTCTTGGTACAGTGAAAGTAGAACATTTAAATCATATAGTTCATTCTGTTCTGTTCACTCTGCTTCTTATTTCAGGATACGTACTTGACATAGCTATATCATCTGATGCTAAATAATGCACAGTTTTAAGACAGCCTCAGTGACATCTTACCTCTGATAGTTTCACTCTAATATTTGTATTTTGGGAACACTTGCTTAGTTGTTCACCGTCTCTGGTTTTCAGCTGCACAAAAATGTAGCAATTTTTACCCATTTCTGTTCCCTCTGCTTAGACTTTCATCAATGTTTTTGACAAACCTCCAAATAGGATTTAGAAAATTTATGTCACACATGAAACAGAGTAACTTTTAGTTCTAATAAAGGGAGTCACTGTTAAAGTGACAAAAAGCAATACTGTTAGTCTGCAGTGTTTTTAACGTCTCATGGAGTTCTGGACTCCCATTTGAAGTAACATATTTGGCATGGAGTCTTTGTACATTAGAAAACTACCAGAGTGATAGAAGTGTTTGAACTCAAGCCTTAGTTTTAATGAACCCACAACTTCAGAGGAGGGCGGTTTCCTTATCCACTCTGCTGAAACATTTTTGACCTTGAACCGCTCTTCAAAAGACCCACAACAGCAAACTCTTGATTTTAAGACTACTTTTTATTCATCTGAAATGTGGGTGGTTTTGTTCTAAAAACTCAAACTCCAAATCAAATATTTCTACTAAATGTTGCTAATGCTTCTGAAGTCATGTCAGTTTGCCTTCACCCACATCAGCCACACATGAGAAAGTCGCTGTTTATGTCTGGTCAAAGCAAAATATGCTTCATGACAATGAACCGCTGAACATGCTGTAAAATCGGACTGTAACTACAAATCCTTTTCGTCAACGCCTGGCAGAAACCTTGTATCTCCAAAACCACTACTTTCCAGGAGGTAGGACGTGTTTTTCCCATAACTAAACACAGCACAAGATTCATCCACAAGCTTTTTTTTTTTAAATATATAATTTCATCTGTTATATTTTTGAAAGCCACCTATCAGACATGTAGGAAGATCATTAGCACTGATTAGTGGAAAACAATTAAAATGATTAAATATGGAGATACAAGGTTTCTATACGATACAACGACGGTATGTTATTTTTACATTAATACTATGTTGGGGGAAAATGTTATGAAAAAAATGAACGTGACTGTGGAAAACACTCGGATAGAAAATACATCAATTCAAAGATATTCTTAATTTCTCCATTAAGGTTTTAAAATGGGTTTTTGACTTATCTAAATGACTGATCATATAAACACATACTCTGAGGACTGCAGTTGTTCTTGTCTAAAGTGAATGACCTTGATTAGCTGTTTGAAGACTTCACAAAAAACTTGTATTAAACCAGTGTTTAATACTTAAAATTTGAAGGTGGCACTAACTCTGTTCAATCTTTGCCATTCTCTATGCTTAAAGAAGATTTTCTTTTAATGTGAAGGTGTGTATTTTTAGGTTAAGTTTTAACAGTGACCACGTTGATAGTTTGATTTCACAAACCTCATCTGTTGCACCAAGAGTCTTCATTTCTTAATTTTATTCTGGGCTGTTCTTTGGAAAGTACACACGTTTAGATACAAATATAAATCATTTTTAAGAGGATTAGGGCAACTGGAAAAAAAACAAAGAAGGTGCCATATTTTTTTTTATTCGTAGAGTCAGAATTCTGACATTTTTCTCAGTATAAAAAAAAATATTACACCTTCATTTTTTTCCCAATTGCCCTGATCCTCTTCCATAGTTTTTATATATCAGACCTGAATTTTACTTAATTTTCTGCTGTGTCTTGGCACCATGTTTGAAGTTGTGAAACATCTTCTTTCTCTTTGTGGCGTCACATAGACAGAGCTCATGCATGTAAAAGAGATCTGGTTGAGGTTTTGTTTCTTTATAAATGGTGGGAAGTTATTCTGAAACCATCTGTGCTGCTTTGCTACAAACCGCTGGAAGATCTTCCCAGGAAGTTTGATCCTCCTCCCTTCCACAACATGACACAGGACCACACAAACAAAGTGCTCACTCTCATTCAAGTACTGTCCGATCCTTGGACCAGTATCACAGTCCTGCAGGCACGCACTCACTGCTTTATCCTGTTAGCATGATGATGGCAGCCGGCTCTGGGCTTCAGCCACGGGGCCTAATCTGTCACTCAGTTGTGTGTGTGTGTGCCCTAAGACCCATTAGACAACCATCACTCACCTGAGACCCCCCCCCCTCCACCCTCACACACACACACACACACACACACACACACACACACACACACACACACACACACACACACACACACACACACACACACACACACACACACCAGCCCTGCTGGCAGAAACAGCCCATCGGACCTCACCTGCACAGCTGACAGCTCAGCGGCACAACAACACCTCCCGCTCTGGCTACCCTGTGTCTTTTAGGAACCTCACAGTGGAAGCCAAAGCTAATGCTAAACCACAGCTAGCCCCTCACAGCCTGCGGGGAGGAAGAGGACTCCACTTGCTGTCTTCCTCTTACATCAAACGACTTCCTGAGCTCAAGTGCTGTCTCTTATGGATAATTCTGCTTCATAAACAAAGATGTTTTGTTGAAATGCTACAGTGATAATTGTTTATGGATGGATGTGCTCATGTTGATTTGTTGAGCATAAATGATTTTGCATTGCCACCAAGTGGTCAAACACGTAAATAGCATATAGAGGTGTGCATGCACTAATATGGAAAACAATATTACAGAGAGTTGAAATGATGGAGGAGTTAATGGCTCGATAAATGCTGCATACCGAGGACACCAGAAACTACACACACACCATCTTTAATATAAAACAGAGACATATATACTGTGTGTTAAAAACAGTATCAAATTCCAAAGCCCAGGTGCAGACACCTTGGATCAAATGAAGCCAAAAAAAATCGGTCTAATTATTTCCCCTTATCTTTCACCGAGAAGCTAACAACAACCAGAGCCCAGGTACACCACAACCACTAGTCACCGTCTGCACGTTGTGCCAAGAGGAAACATCAGGGAAGGACCAATTAACCAGGTGATGACAGCGGCTAAATGGCTGGATTAAAGGGCTTGTTCTGTAAAGGTCAGGATGCACGCCGCTAATCTGAATCATGAGGCGAAGACAGGCTGACAGGAAGGGAGAAAAACAAACGGCATGTCACCGATGAATGATTACAGTGCGTGACGGTGGGCCGTGTCGTGTCAGCGAGCAAGGTAACGCTGTGAGTTGGAGCGAGGCACTAATACTACAGAGATAAGAGGGTTTGGTTTGTCTTGTAGATTTGCTGTATAATCCTTGTTGTACTAAAGTTCTTTGTCTTGTATTTTAACATAATGTTAGTATGTGTAGGTCAGGGGGTTGCCTTACGTTTTCCCAGGCGACTTTTTCAACCAAAAGATGTCGTCACTGGTGAGTCCATGCTCCATGGCTCCAGGAATCTGTAATAAGAATGAAAGCTGTCAGCAGAACTATTTCCTATCAATCACCTATCCAAACATCCGTCAATATTCATGACACAGCAAACAGGTAAATCTGAAAGAAGCTAAAGTGTGTTTTTTATTCCGTCACACCACATTGCACAAAACTTTGGTGTTACTATGAGTTTGTTTTTCTCATTCTTATTTGCTGGTTAACCTGAAACAAGTTTACCAAGCAACACATACAGGAAGAGAGATAAAACAAAATCTATAGGGGATGACATTTGCACACATACATGCACATAATCAGCAAATGTTTTATTTTTTGTTGGATTTTCATTGATCTAACTTCCTCCTTTCCTACACCTTAATATTGATTTTGTAGTTTCCTAGACCACCTGCAACTCCAGACTTACATTGTCATTCATCATCAACAACATTCACGCTGGTATCCTGTCAAATGCTTTACTGTACAGCTTTTATGTGATTTTAACTTTCTGAATAATGTCTTTTTTGTTGCTTGTCATGTTATTTCACCACTATAAGTAGAAGAAGAGACTGAAGGGAGCATTTTTTCTTACATTCGTGGGGTATTTAGGTCGTCCGCCTGTAGCGATCACAATGTTCTTGGCGGTCAGGATGGTCTGCGTGAGAGATAGGAGGGAAGTATGAAGTTTGTTCACTTCCTTTGAAAAATAAGGAAATGTCAAATGCATGTAAGTGGTCTCTACAGTATACTGCTTTGAAGTGACGATGGACACACTTTGAAATAAGCCCTCACATTAAACATGAATCTGTACTGCCTAAATTAGGATTGCAAGAAGGATTAAATTAATAATTTGCACTTCAAATGTATAATAAACTTTAATCAGAGGCAGAAAAATGCCTTTTAATGGAAGTTTTATATTATACCTATGTATGCTGAATAAAGTGGTAGCAGAATTAAATGAGTATTATCAAACAGAGCAATGAAAAAGAAGCAGAAGAAGAATCATACATTAGAATGGACATCAGTCTTACAGACAATATATAATAAAAGACATCCACTAAATATGTTTTCTAAAGCCATTCATACATTTTTTTGGTGTTCATCAACAGCTGAACTCTTGCTCTCAGTTTGTGATTGATAAACTAATAATTTGCTGTGAATCAGCAGCTCACCTCTTTCCCTGCTTTGGTGAGTCCTTTCACGGTGTGTTCATCCACCAGACTTCCTTTCAGATTCAGATACTTCACCTTCCTGTAAAACACACGGAGAACAGCTGGATGGATCTGCTTACAGGTGAAGTGGAGATCACACACACTAAGTGTTTAACATTCCTCTCACTCATTTCCTGCTTATTCCCTCTTACACCATCAACATTTCAACGTATGAATCTGATATGAAAGGTAGCTCCAGCCTCCAAAACACCAACAAACACCAACAAACCCCTGACTGAGATCTGAGATGCACCGAGAAGAGAAGAAGTGCATTATGTCATTTGTGTACGCTGAAATTGTGCAGCTCTACAGCACCAGTAGGACTGATAAGGCCTGTTATCAGATCTCTTAGATATTTCTCTGGATGGATTCTGCACCTTCTACACATGGAGCAACTGGAAGAAGCTTGTAGTTATGGATTTTGCTACAGTAGCGGTTTCACTATTTCTCTAACCCTCTTGATACTTTTCTTAAGATTCTTATGAATCCATTGTAAGTTGTATATTTTGTATCTATTCCCCTTTCAGAAGCAAAAACACGTACAGCCACAAGCTACACTTCTAGTCTACATAAGAAGAGAATTGTTCATATTTATCACTTTCATATGAAACTTAAATCTGTTGTTTGAATTAAACATTAAGTTAGCAATGTGTTCGTCATGTAGCAATTTTATTATGAAAAGACTTTCTTGAACTGATTGTTGGAAGTTTGATTCAAGCGTAATTACCTCCAAATAAATTAAAAGAGTGAATAATAGTTTTGGAATGAATTAGCACTCATACTCTTGGTTCCACAAATCTTTACTCCCACATCTGCTCTATCAGCTTTTCACATGCAAACTTTTAAACACTACTTAGAACTTAATAGCTTTTAGAAAAGTGATCTTAATTATGAGAGATTAATAATGCAACGTTCATTCAACATCTGTGCTGCTCCTGAGAAATGATATTTGTGATTAATACATTGGGGCTCAGTGAGTGCTCTGCAAAGAGGTTAACAGATTCTGCTCTGCTAATTAAAATTGAATCATATTAGAGGAGTTATTAATGTACCACGGTTAAGCTAATGATGTTACTGGTTTAAAAACACTTCAGGTTGAGGTTGTGCACATTTACACACAAGTTTACACCTGTTCGCCCTCCAGCAGCTGCTCACTCAACGTGTGGTTGCTCACTCTCAATCATGCAGTCGTGTAGCAACAGAAATACACAACCTGAAGCAATATTTCATGTCGTAATACCAGCAACATTAAACCAGAGGAAAATGTTTTTTTCATTATTTTATGAAAATTCTGCTTTTGGTAGAAGAGGATGGAAAAGAAGATTAAAATGAGATGAGGCTAAGACATGGATATTACACTGTCAATACTCATCTTGTAGCTATAAATGGGATCAATTAAAATCTATGACATCAAAACCATCAAATTATTTTTCTTGGTAAAGTTTTTAACATTAAGACTATTTTTAGACCCAACAATACATCCAGACAAAGCCTTACAGCCCAGCAAAGACAACCCTTGCATCTCAATGGAGACACATCACTGTAATTTGAGCCTATATCATAATTAAATGAAACATAATTAAAAAATGAATTAATCTGTTTGAACAAAGCAAGCAAAGCTAGTGTCACTCACTTGTCCTGGAGCTGAACTCTGTGACCCCAGTTCAGAGACCTGACGTGGTTTTGAATAGCCTCTGCCATGGTGGACCTGAAAAAACACACCAGAGGGTATTTTATAAACAGACTTCAGTGCTGCATTCCTCAACAAACTGACCACACACAGAGGGAAATATGTTTACTGATGTTTGAGTCCTGCTATTTTTTTAAGGTTAGTCAAAGAGGAAAACATGCAGAAACCTTGACACCACATGCCTCAAACCACATTGAAGCTCAGTTATTGACTGTTTAAGGCACATTTCTCACAGTGTAGTTTATAACCTTATAATTCTTCAGGGTGCCTTTCTTTTGAAAATTTCTTTTAAATCTAAAAAGTGTCAAAGGAAGAACTCCCCATAGAATATTTTCAAATAATATAAAATCTTCACTTGTGGGCTCACATGATGCTCCATTTGTAACATTGAGGAGAAACTTTGTCATGTAGATCCTAGATTTCTTAAGAAATTAATAATATGTGTTATTCCTTTAGAGTTGAGGTCACATTTTTGATGCTCATTC
The DNA here is from genome assembly GCF_009762535.1 of Notolabrus celidotus. NCBI lineage: Eukaryota > Metazoa > Chordata > Actinopteri > Labriformes > Labridae > Notolabrus > Notolabrus celidotus. The sequence goes on along the minus strand of NC_048280.1, from coordinate 29,574,128 downwards.
AAAAAGTACACATTCAGTGAACACTATACAAATGATTGTTTCCCTTTTACGTTTGAGGTATAATAAAAGCATCACCTCACTGCCACTCAATAATATTACTTCTCCACCTGAAAGCTGAGTTGTTGCCCTACAATGATTACACCACTAGATGGTGCTGGTCAGCTACTAAGAAAAGTAAGTAGATCCGTTTCCACTGACTCAAGAATACTTTTCACTTAAGCTGATAAAGAACTTAAAGGAACGGTTTTGATTGACCCACCAGTCATGGCAGATTGGTCCTGAGATCTGCCATCCGTATTTCTTAGCGTCCTTCACCGCAGTGCCAAGTAGAGCAGCCTGGTGCATAAGCTTCTTAGGAATACAGCCAACATTTACACATGTGCCTCCCAGTCCCCACTTGGTACCTGTTTGGTAAAGCAATCCCAGTGAGCTTAATCCACAGCAGCATTTCTTTGTAATCAAACAACACAGCAGGGTTATAAAATGTCTTTTACCTTTAGCAGATGGCTCCACGTAATCTAAAACTGCAACCTTCTGTCCCAACTGAGCCGCTGCAAAGATGAATAATGTGTGAGGTGGTGGAGATACATAGAAATCATTGTGCAAAGTAAAAACATGAAGGAGATCTCACCTTCTTTGGAACATGCAAGGCCTCCTGAACCTCCACCGATAACCACCAGGTCATAGTCGTACTTCCCTGTTTAAGCATATCAGATGATGAATGGTAGACACACTAGAACTCTTGTGCATACCAAAGATGTTACATTTACTTTTATTGTATTCAGTTTTCAAGAGTCAATCACTAACACCTGGGAAGAAATTTGCACCATGTAACATCTGGTAATCTAATTAGTAAAAAAAAAGTAGATCAGCAACTTCAATAAAGCACCTTAACCTCAGTATAAAACACAGCTAACTGTACTGTCACTTATGCTCGTATAATGGGCTAAGTTATATTAGCACAAGATTATTTCTACAGTACAGGGCAGCACGCTTCAGCTTCAGCTTCTGTTATAGTTACTGTTCGCATTTTTATATCTATGATTTGATCAATTTAAGTTAATGATGTGTGAAGAACCATCGAGTGTCTGTGACTTGTAGATTTGATGGCCAGCTGGGAACCTCAGCAAGCAGCACCTAATGACTGCTTTTAAAGATTACAAAGAGGTTACTATCACGGGCTACTTCCTGGAAAACAGAGAACAACAATGAAATGAGAAGCGTATAAAATTGTATTTTCTGCCAGCATAACTAAGAAATCAATAGCAGAAGTGTTTCCTGAGGTCAGGTCAGGACACATGAGAAGTTCACTAAACAGTATCAGAGCCATCTTTGTGATATATATGAGGGGATTTTGTGCAGTGTATAAATATTTGCTCTAAAGTGTACTCTTCTGACAGGAGAGTACATGACCAGAGCTAATATCACGGATAACATGAACTACAGTAATAAGGAGGATAAAATGACCTGAAGCAGCACAGCAGTCCCAGCAGCGCTGCTGGTTTGTAAGCTAGCTGAGTCCCGATAGAAACACTTCTGACTTTCACCCTCACCCCGCCCTGTTCTCCATATCGAACTACGATATAATAGCATATATTTGTTACCTGTCAAGCTCCTTGTGAAAACATGAAAACAATTTATCCTTTTCCACCTGTGTCTGCCTCTACAGAGGGCAGCCATGATGTTGTTATGAAAGGACCCAAGCAGCGTATGTGGTGCCTAGAATAATGCCTGAATAGAAATGTGTCGCACATAAATCTCGAAATTACTTTACCAATGGGCCTTAAATGTATCATTGAAAATGTGTTTTTCATAGAAAATTAAAAAAATGTATTTAAGTTATGAATATTGGATAATCTAAAAAATACTAATTGTAATCCCCAACAAAATATAATAGGGGATAACCATAGACTGTATAAAATAGGGGATAACTCGTTATATCTCGCCACCAGAGGGCACTGTCTCTCAAATTGGGGTATGGACATTTCCAGAATTAGGATCACAGCTCACATACATGATCGTCTCTGGAGTAAGACAGCTGAACTTGAGGTGAGAGGACTTTTTGTGTTTTTCACGTCAAATTGTAAATATTCAGCTCCTCAGTATTTTTCTTCTAGGCTTTTAAATGATGGGTTTATAACAAAACAAGTGTTACCCTTACAATGTGTGAGGGGAAAGCTATAGTTTAGATTTATATTAGCTAGCTAACTAGTTGTTAGATGGTTGTTAGCCTTGATGCTAACAAAAAATTCCAGTTGGGGTTAGTCGTCACATTCTCTTTGGGGTTGGTTGTCACATGTAACGACAAACCCCTATGTTCAAAATCATGCATGGTGAAATGAGTTGGGTGCAGACCCTACATTTGCCATCACTGTAACTCAGACAGTGACTGCATGTAGCCTAGTTGAGTTGGCCATTATTGTTCGGCCTATTTGTTTTGTTCTTTATGTTGTTATATAGGCTGGCCTAAAGATGTGTTTCCTGTTCATGTTCCTTGCTCATTTTATGTTAAAATGTATTATGCATAAGTTATGTAGGCCTATCACTTATCAGTGCAATTAAACTTTCAAACTTAGTTCTGCCTTCTTGCCTTTTTTAAAAGATTGTTTCCATTAAAATACCATTGTGACAACCAACCCCATAGTGTGTGACAACCATCCCCCTGATGGGGTTGGTTGTCACAATGTGTCAGAGTGTCTTTGATAGTTAATTGCCTCTTTGTTCCAATGACTTGGAAAATGAGAGGGATACACATTTCAAGCCAACACTTTAAGCTTCAATTTAATTTACGAATGACTGTTGAAAGATGTTTTGATGATGATCAATCATTAAGTGTGACAACCAACCCGTTCTCCCCAGGGGGGCATCATTTGAATGGGGGAGCAGTCAAAGTTTAAAAAATAAATACACGTCATACGAATGTTTCTCACATCCGTATGCTGTGGTGATATGTAGTTATTATTTGACTGTTTTGTGTTCAAGGCCTATTTTTTCTGAAAAGTTTCTTTTTCATTAGTTATTAGAGTTTAAACTGGGTTTGCTTTGATTCACAGCTGCCGTAGAGGGACACTTCAAAGGACACACAGCATTTGCGTACAGTGGCTTCACAGGCTCTGGCTGCACAATGGCTGCGCCCAGGAGCGGGATTTTTTGGCTTCAGAACCATACAACGGGAAGAGGTGGAGCAACGCTGTTCCTTTTTATTTACAGTCTATGGTTCTCCCCTACTCAAAGAAGTGTAATTTTTACCATTGGCATAGACCTGGAGCTATGACCTCTAGGCTATTTAGGCCTGCATTTTTTTTAACCACATGCCTATAGCTATAGTGCATTGTAATGCTTATTGATTTTGGATGGATTTTGCAACAGTCTTCACAAGAAGAGCCTCGACACCATGTAACAAATTACCTCCTCTTCATATAATGGTCCTTGAAGTTGTAGCAGAAGAACGTTGCTCCCAGCGGAGGTTCTCTGAGTCGGGGGAGGTTACTTGGGATGCAATAAAGAAAAATCGCACCCTCATCATCTCCGATGGCAAAATTGTTAAAAAAATAACATTGTAGGAAACATTAAACACAAAGGTGGAGGTGAATGTCGGCTACATCCTGAGGGGATACACCCTAAAGGGTGATACTAGGCCCTTCACCCTACACGTGACTCGAGACACACCATTTTTTAAGGCAGCCAGCTTTAATGTATCAACGAGCCTTAGAGAAGAGGCCAAAAATATATTGATGCCAAAGAGCACGGAAACTGAGGTATCCCTAGTTAGGTCTTGCCAGGGATACCTCACAGTGACTGGCAAGCTGACCAAGGTTAGTAAATGAATCTGTTGATACATTGTTCATACTCTTGTTAAATGATACATTTTTACTAAAACCATCCGATTTCTACATTTCAGCTCTCCATAATCAAGAGGGTGATGGTTAACCAGCAGCCGGTCCCTTTAAAAGTGGTGACCCTGGAACATGTAAGTTCTACAGAGTAACAGGAGTCAAGTGAGCTGTCTTTGTCTGACTGTCACCCAAGACTTACCGACAGAATAACCGACTGACAAACGGATACGTGCTGTGGTTTTTCCAAATGCAAAATAAGACTTTGACTCTGGATTTTTTTTTTTTTTTTAGATTGGAACAACCCTTGGATCTGCAAGACTTTATTCATCTTAGAATTGAGCCAAGGTGACTGTCCCTCATGAACTGACACTTACAAACTTGAATCACTTCTTATACTCTCAAAGTTTGACACAAGTTCATCTATATTTCTAAACAAACTTGTGTGTGAACATGCCGTCTGGTTTGTGGCCATCCTTTGGACTGGTTAACTCCTCAGATACACAAAGTGTTTGTATCATTAGAAAATTAACATTTATACTCTTGCTTCATACGCTTTATTACTTTGGGATCAGCCTCAGAGAAAACACTGCTGTTGGTGCACATTGCTCAATAAATCCCTCTACGAATATTTGAGTAAATTAATGAGACTTTACTTGACTAACTTACTGACATCCTCGCTGACTGCATGACATCTTATTATAAAATCTGACTGAAAACTTCAGATCTTGAACTAACAGTTTTGTCCTATGTTTTCAAGAATGCAGCAGACATCACAGTTAATCTGTGGCGTGATACCAACCTTTTTGAGGTGACTGTTGGATCAGAGGTCTGCCTGACACACCTCAAAGGGAGTGACTCGGTGTATGGCTACTGGCTGCGGTCCTGGCTCTATACCCAAGTCAAGGTGATTATTAATAAAAAAAATGTAATATGTAACATCTAAAAAAGGCTCTCTGATTAAAAAAACAAAAACAAAATATCCCCACAAACTGAGCCAAAACACATTTTTACTTTTTCTTTTCAGTTTCTATTGATGCTTTTGGTGTTTTTTCCTGAAAGACAGAGAGAGAGAGAAAAAGACAGAGAGTGATTAAATGATACAGACAGACTGACAGTCAGAGAGACAGAGAGGGAGAATTAGAGAGTCAGACTGATAGAAAGGCAAAGGGACAAAGCTGAGTGTTTTATAGAGTGGGCTTAAGAAGTATAGCGTGTACAGTAACGGCACCCTTTTCCAGAAGGAGCAGAGTAGTAAAGAGAGAGAGAGAGAGAGAGAGAGAGAGAGAGAGAGAGAGAGAGCGAGCGAGAGCAAAGAGGAGTAGTGACAGCAGCTTCAGTAGTACCAGTAGTCTGGGGGTTATTTTTTCTTTCCTGCAGCGAACATCAAATCATAAAATTGTTCAGGTCCTGGAGGCTTACGAGGACAGCACAAGGCCGATGACCTATGTCCTACTCGTCTTGGGTGGGGATACCTTCGTCATACCCTGGGAGCTATGGATCCCTCTGGAGGCCAGTTTGGAGGAGCCACCACTCATGCTGAACATAAAATACACGGGTGAAAAGATCACAGAGGTGGAGGAGGTGAAGGAAAGAGCAAAGGAGGCTATGGAGAAAGAACAGGAGGAATAACAGAGAATGGGAGACCTACAAATGATATTGTATATATGCGTATTCTAGTTTGTAATTAATAATTCAAGTTTAAAATTCACAATAATCAATTCAGTCTTTCAATTAATTTATAGTCTATGTTTAATCAAATTATATATTCTTATTAGTTTTTAATTCAAGTTTAAAAATCAAAATGTTCAATAAAGTTTATGTTTTGAAATGTATTGTGTTGTGTTTTATGGTGTTGAGGAATAATTCTATTTTGAAAAACTTCACTTTAAATATTGATTCTCACTTGTAATTGTTTTAACACAAGGAGGCAGCCTGAAGCAGATCAGTTAAATCAAGATATCGTTCTTTGATTCTCTTGTTCCAGCAGCTTACAACACGGGACAGGGGAATACGATGATGTACTTACAGAGTTCAAATAGAATTATATTTGAGGTAAAATAATACACAGCAAGTATGTGCACTATGTATTCTGCTTTCTTATAAAGGTAAATCTAAATTAAATGGACTGTGTTTATAGTCTTCTGTTAACTCAACGCTCTTTTACATTATATGTCACATTCACATACTGATGATAGAGGCTGCTATGTGAAGCGCCATCAGTGTTAACTAATCCCATTCACACACTGGCATGTGGACAGCTGGACCCATGATCGAATCCCAACCTTCCAACTGAGAGGCGGCCTACTCCACCACTGCTCAGCCACAGCCGCCTCAGGGACTTCAAAGAGAAAACTGCACCAGATTAAAAACACACACAGTATGACAGCACAGTGTGATTCAAATATGAAATGGTAACAATTAGGTTGTGGGTAGTAATCATAAATAATGGCAAGAAAATACCTTTTTTAGACTTGTATTATGTTGAAATACTGATTCAGCAGATTCTCCTTCCATTTCTTCTTTTTCCACTTCTTTCACTTCTACTTTTTCTACTTCTTCCACTTCTACTTTTTCCACTTCTTCTACTTCCACTAATTCAACTACTTCTACTACTTGAACTACTTCTACTACTCTTCCACATGTTCAGCTGTGTTTCACAGCTTTCAGCCTTCAGCTTCAGCATTTCAACGCATTTGCTTTCAGGAAATGCAACCATTCTAGTTAATGGTGGCTCTTGTAATAAGGTATTAAATTCATATACTGTCTATCCTGAAAGCTTACTGGAACCTTTGGATGGAACCCATAATGGACCTGTTGTTTATCAGACCAATCTGTACCGAATCCGGATATATCAAATCTAAATTTGGGCTTTTAAAAGGATTGTTTTTAACACACACATGATTCAGGACTTAATGCTTATCATCATTTTCAATTATTGAGGCCACTACTGTTTCGATAGCTTATAGAGAGGATCCTTCATAAGTTGGAGGATTCAAATATTTAACTTTAATTTTAGATTTGTCTCACTTTATCTACTCTCATATGCCTCCGATTTTGGACATTATAATTAAGGCAAGGAATGTAGAAGGGACTTCTTAAGATAGTCTTAAATTTACTTTCCTTTTGATTGAAAGCCTTAATAACACTTCAACAATTGCCACTGATATTGCCCCCCGCATAACTAAAGATACGACAAACTGAAATAATGCTGCCAAAGTTTCCGACACTCCAATACATTTTCTTTTAAGGCCCTGTGCATTAGTATGAATTATCTTTATTCATGGATAACTCAGTAGGGCTAATTCTAGTTTAATTTGATCCTATATATGTCTGAGCCCCTAGTCAAAGTATTGACTTACTAATATTACTTACCTGTTACTCACCTGTGCTCACAATACCTCCAGTGTGTCTGACCAAAAAGAAACATACAATAATAAAGGGGACTTAGCTCAAACATTGCATGTGCAGCATGTGTCATGCCTTTTGAATAATATGTGTCTTTTCAAGGAGACAGAGATAGCTTTGGTTTACTTTGTTAAGATTTTGAGGCATGAATGGCCCAGTTTTCTGATGCACTATAGTGTAAGTACTAGCATTTAAAATATATTGTCTTTATTCAACAGCAACATTTCACAAGTATAAAACCAAAAAGAAACAGTTGTTCTATTGTTTGCTGAATTTTTTTCTTACTTTCTAAATCTAGGAGTTTTAGTGAGCATTGTAGTGTCTTTGTCATGAATTTGTACATCAAGTTTTACTGGAAATGAAGTAAAAACAAAAGATAAAATAAGAATCAGAGCCACACAACATCTTCTTTCCAGGCATGATTTATTGAAAACACACCAAATTTATACTCTACAAACCAGTATTTTTCCGTTATGTTTAACAAGCGTAATATTTGCCTCTGGGTATTAGTAAAATTAACGTAATACATTCTGTCACTGTGGCATCGCTTCTGCTCGCTACGAAAGCATTAACAACTTTACTCCTCTAGGAAATCAAAACCATGTCATCGAATGCCTCTATCTTTTTAAAAGTTTATAATACAATGTAATACAAGGCAGAAACCCACCAACAGTCTAAACTACATGGGGTTCAGGGGGCAGTAGAGGGTGGGGGGATGCTGGGAGAATGAATGAATGAATGAGTCGAGTGGAGGGGGGAAAAGGAAGGGGGCCGGGGACGAGGAGGGGGTTGAGGTGAACAGACAGGATGGTGAGATGACAGTTGAAAGGGAGGAATAAAGTTATATAAAACACACTTATCTTTTATCTACCATGGAAAAGGTTAAGGCACATGATAGGTACAAACACATCTGCTACTGAGTAGTACAGTTACTTTATTTTGACGGTCTTGAATCAGTCATATCTACACAGGTAGGTTCGTTTGATTCGTTGTGTCCGTGTCGCGCATTTATCTTACAGCACAGTTGCTTGGCTCTTAATTTGTAAATGTACAATGTGCTGCACATCCACAAAACTGGAAAAACCCTTTGTTTATGAATGCATGTAAAGACAACTCCAGATCCTTTGGTTGTGTTACTGCACAGTGCAGTCAGGAATAGACAGTCATGTGGGTCTTTGTCGAAAGGGTTCAGTATTGTCCAATGAAAGCACACACTTCTGAGGACACACAAAAGGGATGCTGGGTATTATTATAACTTTTTTTTAAAATCTGAAATTAAAATTTATACAGTTAGATTTTTTTTTGTAGTTTATTGATTTTTACCACAACGTACACCTTTTGTAAACACTGTGTAAAATATGCAAGCTTTATAAAGTCACATACGTCACAAAGAAAATCAGACTTCAATGCAGGCACATGCCGTTCGCCTTGATGACGCATGAGTGATACCGACTTGGATTGGCTTCTCTTTCTTTCCAAAGTGAATCAAGAGAAAATGGCAATATGATTCCGTATCCCTCTGCTTTTCTATATCGCAACCACACACCCTAACACGTTGTAAAAATATATACTATATGACCAAACTTGATGTTTTTTGTACAGTGTGATGCAACTCTTATTGTGTCTCACACCTCCTGATCCACTCCCCGGCTGTTCTGTCTTCCTCATGAATTTCACTGAAATGAATTAGTTAATATCCAAATGACACCACAAAAAACTGGCACTTGGAAAGAATAAAATATAAACATCTGTACAGTTTTTTCTGCATGCTCACAACTGTATATTTCTCTTTAAGATGCACCGGTGAAGGAGGGTTCAACTTGGTCTGAATCCATCAGGAAGAAAAATGAAACTGTTTTATTAACACTGCCATCTCTTGTCAATCCTGTTAACTCAGTCTGACCTCTGACCCCTCCGGAGTGTCTGTTTTGAAGACGTGGGAGCTTTTCATGTCAGTCATCGCCTTAAGAAAGACCATCGCCAATAAACTTTTTCTGTTATTTTTTTTGACAAATAGAAAATATAAATAAGTGATCATCGGCGTGACTCGACAATATTTGACACACATTTAAGTTACGTGGTTATTTCTTGTTTACAAACATGGTGAGCCTTTATCAAATGAGATGTGCTTTCCAAACAGTGTGATATTAATATACAACTAAGAGGTCGGTCATTTTTGTTGATTTTTTTATCCTTCATTTTTCTTTTTTTTTTTCCTTTTGACCCTAATATACATTTATATAAAAGCCAACAAAAATAAAAAAAAAACGCTTTTAGACCTATCCTTCTGTCTTTCTTCAAAAACACAAATCATTTATAAACAAAATGCCTCATATCCTCTTTAATACACATCATTGACAAAGAGCAACCAGCCAGGAAACTTGTGAAACTGCATCATTAGACAACCTGAGTGGTTACAGATTTAACCACAGCTCCATGAGTGTTTCACATGCTTCTGCTTTAACATACTTTTGCGATGCAGTGTTAACAGAAACTGTCACTCAAACTGATGCTCAAACCATCTCACTTTCCACTCTCCAGACCACAACTTGCGGACTCCTCACTTCGTAAAATGAACATCAATCACCTGTTTACCACTTTTGATTTAAAAGCATCTCAGTGCACTTTTTTTTTCTTTATAAAAACACAGTAAACCAAATGGAGAAGTCTGTGAGAGCAGCTGGGATTAAATGTTCACTATGCTACAGCTCCTCTCAGGCTCGGTTACGCTCTTTTTACTTTTACTTTCTCGTTTCCATCCAAACAACCTGAAAAAAAAACATTCAGCGACTTTCAAACACACCAGTCCATAGCTGTTCACATCAAAATACCAAAGCTTGAGAACAAACTGAAAGTCAAATTCTCCAAAACCCACACAATTGAGGCTTGAACTTATCCCACATGTGAAAACTGAAATTTAAAAATAATCATACAGGTTTCCTTCCGGCACACGTTCCTTCTCTTTTAACTTCCTTCACCTCGCTTTGTCCAACTTCATAAGTCCATTTCTTCATCAGCACCGGCCTCTGTCCGTTCTTCATCACCGTTTGAGCTCAACAAGAGTCAACACTGTAAAATTCACATGATGTCCAGTGGGAATGTAGATATGAGAAAGCAGTGTGAGTAGTCACTTTTTATTCTCGTTCTTTTTTAAAAATCTGAAAAGCATGAGAATGCTGGCTGCTGCTGGGTAGTCGCTGTTTTGATCATCTTTTTTTTTGTTTGTTTTTAAATCCTCTTTTCTGTACAAAGTCCAACTCGTAAGATGAGTGAAATGGCAGTGGTGATATGAGAGATCCTCCTATAGCTGCAGTGTTGTTATTTTAAGCCTGTAGCAAGTGGAAGAAGAGAGAAACATATTAGAGGAGGCACTCATACAAGACATGGAACTACAATGTCTAGAAAAACTTAACAGGGACTCTAACGATGAGGTGCAGCATTTATGTTTTCATGCAGTGCACAAACACCATCAAAAGACCATTTGTTCCTAATGTATATTTTCATGTTGCTTGTAATTACAAACACAAAGTGACTATTTCATTTTCTCTCAGATTTGTAAAGCATTAAAGCATCTTTCAGCACTTTTTTTTAAAGGCAAGGGAACTAAAATGATTTAACAGTTCTATTGCTCTCAACAGTCTCATTTTCAGCAACAGGTGGCGTTGAACAGCTTTTTGAAGCCAACCAAACAGCAGATAGACACTTTAGCAACTTGATGGGTACTGAAATGAAGTGATTAGCAAAGACGACTACTAGGAATGAATTATGATTCTTATTTACAAGTGGTCCAAAACAGGACTTGTATTAATGAATGTCAATATTGCCCTGTGTCTGCTGGAGATGTAAAGAGGCATTATAAACTATCTACTGCTGATGTATAACAAACTTGATGTTCAGCTTGTTGTGGAGTTCTGCCCAACATTATTAGGCAACACAACAGTAAGTGAAGCATGTTTGCAGCTCTTTATGCAGCCTCCAAGTTGCAAATAATTTAATTCATGTAGCTTTAAAAAAAATGCTAAACATGGGGAAAAGTAGATCCCAGAAGTGCCGCAACAACCCAACTTCCAACATGGAGGAGGCAGGCTACACTTGATATTTGCACAGATTAATAAATACCCCACCTCTTTACCTCTTTACATCCCCAATAGCGCATATATGCTGGAGACTTTTTTCAGCTGCAGATTAATTGGTACACTTCTGGTACAGAGGAAACATAAATACTAGGATCGATGTAGTTATAGTTTTGTTTTTTGCATATGTTTGGTGGCAATAAGACTCATGAATGATATCAAACTTGTTCTTATGAAACATTCTATACTTAAATGTTTTGTAGTACAGATGGGCAAACAACGATTTTGGATTAAAACTCTGGTTCTTTTCAGACAGCTAGAAAATCAGTTGATATAATAAAAGTACATCACAAATCACATCACTGCCAACCAACGCTTCAATAACAGCAGTCCAGATGGCAAACTGAAGAAGGACACAGCGAAACAGATATTCAATGAGCTCTGTAAAGTCCTGAATGTGGAGGGGAAATTACTTACCTGCTGGCTTGCTCTAGATATACTAGAGCATTTGTTTCATTTAAGTTGCAAAGACACAGTGAACACCACAGATATACTACCACAATCTCTAGAGTCACAATGTGATGTGATTGCTATGACAGTACAATAGATGGAAGTGGTCACAGATAAAGATGTCTGAGATGGAGAGATGATTAATGTGAGAGTGAAGTCTGACAGAAGGGCTGTTGCAGGAGGACAGAGAGCAGGCAGAGGAGAGAAAAGAGAACTACAGGCGCTGACCCAGATCAGATCAGCTTGCAGCCTTTCCAAAGTTATGTGCACTTCTCATTAAGATATGTTTGAGTTGAAGGACATTCCTCAATTATTGTTTTCATGTGACTGCTGGTATTGTTGTCTTATGGTATTGTTGTCTTATGAGCACAGACACAAAAAAATAAAAGAGGTTAAAATGAATTTGTATGCAGGGCAACATTTAATGAAATAGTATCCATATTAGAGAAAGGAGCTTCTTAAACGGGAAGCTTTAATGAGATTTTTGTAATTTTGGTCGCTCATCTATTCCAAAACTGATCAAAGCAATCAAATTATTTGATTTTCTCTTCTGGGAAAAAACTAATAATTCATGAAATCTCTCTGCAAAGAGAGGCTGAATCGCCTTCCTTCTGTGACTTTCGAGGATTAAGACCAGCTCAGTTACATAAAAAGCCACTTAGTAATGATTTAAACCATGAATTTTACACACAATATTCAAATTAACCTTTAAAAACTGAATTAATGTGAGCTCATCCACCATTACATCTCTGCTTCGGACATTTCCTTTATGAGAGTCTGTAATGTGTGAATTTGTGTACGTAAATTACTAGTGTTGGCTTCCATCATCAAGTTATAATCCTACATGAATTATTTATATAGAGTCATCCTGCTTTGACAAAAGACACAGTGTGTATGACAAATGAAGACAGAGGAGAGATTCTCTGTGTGTGTGTGTGTGTGTGTGTGTGTGTGTGTGTGTGTGTGTGTGTGTGTGTGTGTGTGTGTGTGTGTGTGTGTTTGTTCTCTCTCTCTCTCCTGCTTTTCATTACAGGATAACTGAGTCTGGAGGTTCATCTGAAGTGCAGAAGAATGATTCCCCTTCATCATTTGCCACCAATTTCAGCAGAGGCTGTCGAGGGACGTAGTGAGTAAAGTGTGGCGTACATATAAAGCAGACAGGTGGGGCTGAATGGTAAACAGACACCAAAGCTTGTCTGCTTTATATGTGGATTCCAAAGCAGAGGAGCTAAGTGGCTTTTTGCACAGTTTCTTGTTGATCTTATTAAGTGGCTGATTTGGTTATCGCAGTGCTAAAATAACTGTGGGATGCAATGTTAGAGTATTTATTGACCCTTTACCAAGACCTGAGCCCTTTATTACCAAGCCTACCACACCTGTTAGCTTTCCATTCACACATGTTACAAAATGCAGCTCATGCTAACAACAAGCATAGATTTAAATAATAAGTGTTTTGTGTAATTATTAATGGGTAGACAATAGTAGGCTTATTATTCCCACGTGGTAACAGTTGTTGGCTGAAATGACAACTGTAGCTAGATAGTTTAATAAGTTGTAGCTAGCTAGTTACTGTTAGCTCTATGAGCTCATTTAAAACTTTCCTTGGGAGGAATTTCAAAGCAGTTTTGTGAATTATCTTAAACTAGAATTGTATAAAAGGGGGCAAGAAATGATGTTGTGTCAAGAGATTGAGATGAAAACTACACGTCCCAGAAAACAGCTAGCATCCTCGCTACTGACAACTCGTGTATGGAATTAAGAAAAACAGCTTCATTGGCTGCTTAGCTAACATAATTGTTATTTTCAGACCCTGCCTGACTTAAAAATAGAATTTTACAAACTTTTAAGATGAGGCTTGTGTTCTTGACATCACAATATATTTGCTGACAATTTTAACTTGGGATGCTATAATCTAGGAACTTCTAGACTTGTAGTCAACTTATATAACCTCTACTACAACTAAAATCTAGTTACATATGTGAACTTTATTTAGCATTGGAAGTAAAAGTAGATTACTATAAGTAGTGTGTTACTTCAAGAGTCATGCTAATGATTGTGGCTAATGCTAGTAGGCACATTACAATTCCTTTAAAATAGCCTGGGTAGTCTTCATTTTGGAAGGTCTCTATCCCCTCAAAAAAAATGGTTTTAAAAACCATTTAAATGCAGAGAAGCTCTGTGAATCTCTCTACAATCCCTAAAAACTGATTCAACAGAGCATTAGTGACTAGTTAAGGTAGATAAAGACTGATAATCGCTCTTTGAGGGATGACTTAAGTGAACCGTCTAAAGTAAAACACATACTAATTGAAATCAACCTTGGTATAGTGTTTTATAGGAAAAAGTTTTACAAATAATCCTGAGATTACATTTTCTAGAGCATTTGCTTTTCCCAAATCTGAACCCGAAAGTTGTGAGATTTGTGGGTGTTTTTAAAAGCAAATTTAAGACTTACCCTTTTAATCTAGCTTTTAATTTGGAGTCATTTATTTTTAGCCCTGGACTGCATTATTATTTTTATTATTATTTTAATCGTTCTTATTTTAATCATTGCTTTAACATTTATTTATCTCATTCAATTATTTATTTATTTATCTATTTATTTATTTATTGTATTCATCTGATCTTGTTAACGCTACCCTATTTTTAACTTTTCTTTCAACCATTACTTTTTTTAAAATTTAACTGTATTGAATTCATTTTATTTTTAAGTATTTTATTTATAATCATGCCTTTTATAATTGCACCATTGTTGTTGTTTTCTGTCTCTCTGTTATTCTGTGAAGCACTTTGGGCTGCATGTTTTTATGTATGAAAGGTGTTATATAAATAAAGTTGAGTTGAGTTGAGACAGATGGTGGAAGAAGCCTCTCAGAATAGAGGTGAAATGTCCTTAAAAACTTCAGCCAAGTCCAGTTGCCTTTTTGGATCAAGATTTGGATCACATAAAATTAAAGTTTAAAAGCTCATAAAGATATTTTCCGTTCACCTTCAGGTAAACTTTTTAAATTTCCATGAAAACATTACGGTGACTCCTGCAGCTGACTGCTCTGGGTGCAGGGTGACAGCAGCTCTACATGATAAAGTGTGAAGATCAAAGGAACACAGGTGGAAACGTTGAACAAACAGGGAATGAAGAGGATGCTACAATCAAGCGGAAAAGTTTGTTATTTTGTAGTGCTTTTATTTTTCAGACCTACCATGCATGCATTTAGACCCAGGAGTCAACAGGCTGGGGCTTTACATCACAAGCGTCCACCAGACTGACCGCAGGCCTGTTACTCCTGATATAGTGTTTCCTATTTGTGTCATTCTGTGGCCACAGGAGGACGGGTTAAAAAAAACACACAGCAAAACAAAAAGAGGTCAATACATTTCACAAATACACTCACACACAAACAAACAAACACACACACACACGCAGGATCCAGGATCAGAGAAGCCAGTGTTAGTTCCCTGCCGTAAGGAGAGCTTGGAAAGAAGTCAGAGAAATTACAAAACAGCATACCAAACCATGCAAATGAAAGAGGGAGAGAGCAATTTCGACAGCCAAGTTGCATTCAAAGCTGGCAGAAAACCTCTGGGAAGAACAGAAGGCAGACTTTAGAGACAGCTTTGGAGTAGTGCTTTAAGGCCTGTACAGTCTGAAGACAAACACGGCTGTTTGCTGTGATTACTCCTGTCTGTGTCTGCTGGTTAAAGCATCTGCTGCCCTTTACCAATGTGACAGTAAAACTTCAGCTCTGACTGCTTTAGCTGAGGTGTACATCCAAATATGATGAAGAGTAGGCGTCAACAAGAATAGATTATTCCTGAGGCCACTATTGACTTCAAATGCTGCCAATAGCTGAAAGCTTTTATGAGCTGCTATATTTCATTGCTGTATTAGCTTCTCAAGAATCTATGTAAATGTGTGAAATTAGCTTTTTTGGTGTAAAGCCTCTGAACACTTGTAAGGCACCATGTTATGAAAAAATATGCCACTACAGATGACACAAATACAGCTCTCTGACTATCTTGGGAGGACAGAAAAGCTGCATTAATTCTTTAGAGTGCACTTTTCTCCTATTCCTGAATCTTGAAGCAGAGTTTTAAAACAATTTGATTTCATTTCTTACTCAACATATAAAGGCATCAGGAAAAACAAATATCAACACTTAAAATTTTAAATATTAGCTCTTCTAAGAGACACTTCTGCAGACTTAAGTGGAAACCATAATAACTATAAATGTTTAGAAGTACTCCCAGGTGTGGCATCACACTCTCACTTCACTGCTGAAGGTTTATGTCTGACAAACAAAAAGTCTGCAAGGCGACAAAATTAAAATAGTCAACTAGAGTAGCAGGGAGAAATGTATTTTCAGTCAGGTGTTTAGTTCTTCTTTGACAAAAAACAGGTGTTTGGTTCCTCTTTGACAAAAAAACAATCACTGTGGCTGTACCTTAAACTTCAAAAATGCCTGAATGGTCAGAGTCTGACTCTCTTCACTTTTAGTCAGTCACTACAGTATAAAGATGTCACAGCTGCACTGACACGGTTGTCCATTTTTATACAACCAATGTTATGATAACAGACTCCCTTTATTCCTCCTTCATTCTGTCTCTTAAGGTTGAACCTCTGATCTATCTCCCTGTGATGAATCATCACTGGAGCCTGGATGAGGATGCATGCTTTATGAGGTTTAGAATTATTAGCCTTGAGGCTCAGCTATATACAGTCAAGTGACATAACCATATGTGAATGGCTAAATAGAGAGATATCTCCTGCTAATCAACCATCATGTCACTACTTTCATCCGTTAGGGTTAGGGTTATGATGAGAGAATTTCTTTTATAGGTCTGCAGTGAGAGAGAATAAATACATCTAAAGTAGACTCAGAGTCCTACACCCACAGACCCTGAGACACAGCTTTGAATCTAGAGCAAGAGTACGTGACTTTAGAAAAAAAAGATTCAAACAAATAAAAGTTTAGCTTGTTAGAATATTACTTTCTACAACTTTTTTAATGTAACCTCAGGGGTTTCATTTCTACATCTTCAATTGGTCTGCTGTGACCAGTATGGTACTGTAACTAATAAGCTAATTAAAGAAAACTTGAGGTAGATGTTGCTCTGTAACATATGTCACTGGGATAGGTCACTAACTTCATTACACCCTTATCCAGTGTCACCTGATCACTCCTTATTTTAAGACTGCTGTCCTTTGCACTCACTCTTTTACCGTAACATGAAGCAGCAGCTCACTACTGGTCAGATGTCTTTCTCCTACTTTTAGTTCTTATTCAGTCTTTATTAAGTTACCTCCATAACTTTACTCATTTAGATTTCTTTAAAAATAAAATGACTCTTCTTTGAACCTATTGTTCTGATGCTATGCTGCTTGTTAAAAGATCTGAAGTATCCTCGCTGTATTCATGCCATCTGACTGGATGCCTGTGATGAAAGTCATCTAGAACTCTACACATCCTTCTTAAAAGTGACCACACTAAATCAACATTTGAATAGACTTATCTAGCCCCAAAGCTTTATGAATTTAAATCCAGCGTCTTTTATAAACCATTTTTAACTTTAACAATAACCAAATTCAAGCAGGTATAGGAGCATACACCTGGGAAGATAACTGTATACTAATGACATCTCTAATGTATACTTTAATGACTTTTAGATGACAATCCCATGGGGAAAATCCTCTTCATCCAGATCAAAGAAAGTACTTGAAGACATGAGACACATGTCACACCCTTGGAGGCCATTATCCCGTGACTTCTCTTTGAGGCTGGATTACCAGTCAAGAATAAACAGACTCTGGCTGCGGAGTGAAATGGCTGTATAATCAGCAAGCGACCACTTGATAATGCAGCAGTCTGTTCATCGCCAAAGCACGGGTCGTCTCCACCAGGAGCAGTTGTTGGCGGTTCTTTTAATCAGTCTCAGATTAATTACTTTACACACACCAAAAGCTTACTCCCAATTAACTGGTGGCTCTCAGATCTGAGGCCGTCCACAGTGATGAGCAGTGATGGATATTATTAACAGAGAACAACAACCTCCAGTCTCTTTCAATAATCGATAGGATTAAGAGCTTTTAATGAGGACCACCCCAGAAAACATGAAGAGAGAAACAGAGAGAGGGCACTTGATAACAGTTTAGACATCATTATTTCATCCTCTATGCCCCGATCCCTAAGGACACCAGCAGAGTTTGCCTCCTACCTTTAATGGTTCCCGTTCCGTCAGGTCCACCGAGCTGTCGCCTGCCTTGTACTTGCAGTCCTTGTCCCTCTGGTCAATAGTGGAGTAACCATCTAATGAGGTCAGAGAACAATGGTCAGCTTATTCCCCGCTGTCTACCTCTGAAAAAACTGTGGCATTATTTCATGTGTTGCTTAAACCTATGTGGAGTGACAAACTGAGCAGTTTTTAATTTGCACTTGAACCCTAGACAGAGTGCTAGACAGTTGTTCGACAGGCAGATATAGACTTCATTAGCAGCACATTCCTATTTCCAGGCACTCACAGTATTACCACCACAGAAGTTTTTAGCAAACAAGATGCAGTTTCTAAACCCTGCCCTCATCGGACTTTAAAAACTGACTCTAACATACTATTTTCAAACTGAGGATCAGTCCTTGTCAAGCATTTTTGAGATGGACATCAGCCTACACTGGCCTACACTAGCTCTGCTGCCAAAAAGAGTTAAAATATTTAATGAAATGACATAAATTGAACATAGCATTAGTTCAGGCAGGCCACAAAGTCAAACGTAGCCCTCAGCTGATCTTAACACCAGCCCACATCAGCTGACAGCTCTGCCAATTACCTTCTACGCATCCAATTGGCAGAGCTGCCAAAATGGGAGCTCTATTTAAACTGCTTTAACCTGCTGACGCTTCCTGCTCCCTCTGCAAACCAATTTGCAACCCGTCCTCACCCCAGCTTCTCCTTTCTAATCTGTGCCTGATTTTACCAGTGCCATTATGCATTGCCATTGATGTCCGCTCTGTTCTAAACTCTGGGGGTCTTTGCTGCTGCTCTCCCTGCCTTGGCTTTTTGTATATCCACATGAAATGGAGGGTAAGTGTGTTCTCCCCACCTCAGGCTTTGTCATTCCACATGTGCACTTGGGAATGCAGGGAGCACTCAGAACAGAGCCATATCGCCAAATATAACTTAATTAATTTGAGGAGAGTGGTCCTCAATGAACCCTGAAAATAAGCAAGAACTTCTTGATTACCTGTGAGGATTTGGCATCAAGAATCATGCATTCACATATTGACTAAGAATATATGTTTATAGAGGAAACCTAGATCACCCAGAACAGTGGTGACAAATATAGTACTGCTTATTGCTTTGACTAACTTGTTTGAGATTTGGAGCACATGTCCACAAACCCTGCAGAGCTCTCAGCGTCACAACTTTGTGACACATTACAACCAAGAAGGTACGCACTTTATAATAAAGTTGTCAATAGAGCTTTGATAACTCTTGCAGCTCCAACATATGCTGCAGGAAATACCTCAGTTTTTTCTCTATGCAGTATTCACAATAAAAGCACAATTTAGCACTAATATTGGCATTGCAAACTAATGTGACTGGACATAAATGATACAGATATGTCCCGAGGTTTATACAAACATCTATCTGGAATTGGCCACATTTTCATAAAGGCTGCCTAAGTGTTTTCAAGTGTGAACTCAACACCTCCCTATATAAGTGTCTTAGATATAATTATGGGATTTATGCTGTCTAATAATTTTTGCAGCAAACTTTTGCACCAATGAGTGAACAGACATATGTTGCTGATTGTGCCCTGTTTTACCCCTGTTTAATATTATAAACCATAACTGTCATAAAAAGTTGTGATATGTCATCATCATAAATTCTACTTAACAGCTCTGAGTGCTTTAAATCTCCTGCGAGTCACTCTCCTCTGTCTGAAACTCACTCTGGGAAGTTTCATACATGACCTACTTTATAGGAAAAGTGTTTTTGGAACCAGTCTTACTTCCGGTACAATTCCTAGGAGGGACTCTGAAAAATATAAGCCCACAGGCTTAAAGGGAATCAGCAGGATATACTCTTTGATATCTTCTCTAGAAGGGGGAAAAATAATTTCATGTTTCTGGGAAAAGTGAATTCTTCATGGGGACAACCTTTTTCTGCACATATCACCGCCAACAGTCGCAAAAAACTCTTGAACTCATGATCATAAGAAAAACTATCAAAATTTCTATATTTTTAACAGCATCAGGACTACAGGAAGGGAAAATTGTCTATAATTAGGTAGGAGTGTATTTCTCTGAGTGAAAACCACCCACACATGCTGGTGTAGTGCTTGCGATAAAGGCCCAGCTTTGCTCAAACATCTTGTCAAGAGAGGGATCCTGCACACAGCATCAACAGTGATCATAGTTTTCAGAGGGTTGAATTGTAATATAAATCTTGGCGTCCGTAAAAGAGCTAGCAGAAGAGAAGTCATATCAGAAAAGACACCATTGGACACTGAGGGGAGATCAGAGGAGAGCTCTTCTTTGGCTATAAATGATCATACAGTCTGACTCTTACCTGGACCCAGCTCATCCATAGGTATCATATCACCACTGCCACATTTCCTGGTGCCTGAAAAGCATTCATATGCCGTTTGTATGTAAAAAAGGAGTACATGAAAACTAAGAAAGTGAGCCAACTGCTTCTTTTTCGGGGTAATGATTCTCAGCCAGTGATCGAAAAATGCAAACTGAGAGTGGGCAGGGATGAGTGCCACAATTTGTGTGCATGTATGAATGCAAAGTAAAATAAATAATGGGGAACAAGGCCAAAAATCAGGACACCACACTGCTGCTGTGCTATAGACTCCTCTGTCAAAGAGATGTTTGTTGTTGGGCCAATGTGCTGCACCAGTCCCTAAACGTCCTCCACACCCCTCTCCCACACACACCAAAGCTGTAAGAGAAAACCTCCATCCTAGTTTTATCATTTTGGATTCAGCTGTTCACACTTTCATGAGGGTTGGAACATTTTTAACAACTCTGTCCCTTTTCAGTTTAAAACACACAATAGAAGTTTAAGAGTTTAGTATCTAAAGTGAGGCCCTTCCTCTATATTCTGTCAAAACCAACTTTATAACAGTTCAATGATCAACAGCAGTAGTAAGCTGTTCAAAGCTACACCTCCTATAATATATATATATGACAGGTTTTACCACTCCAAACAGCATTTTTGCAACTTATGACACCAAAGCTTCACCACACAGAGGATGACGATAGAAATGTGGAAAGCTCAGCGGTTTATGAGGAAAAAAAGGCATGACCTCAGCGAAGTGGACACACCCAATCAGACACTGTATTCAATGTTCTGTCAGCATTCTGTACAAACCTGCTTTAAGGACTGTATGGTTTAATGCTCCATGGAGAGAATACTGTTGCACAACAACTAGGAAACGCATAAATAGATCCGTAAATGCATCCACCGATTCGTACAATGATCCACAAATGTGTATGCAGATCTGCAAATATGTAGACCAACTTGTAGATACATAGTAAGTTATGAACGGCTGAGAGGTTAAGCATTTTTGTTCAAAGGGGAGAAGATATATAAATCATCAGTTACAACTTAGGAGTCATTTCATTAAACCAGCTCTCCATACGATTTATTTAGTCAATATTATATCCCTGTTTTCTTTAAATGCAAGATTTTGACATAATGAGGGTGAAAGCTGTTAAAAAGTGGCGCTGCTAGCCTGTGGGTACCCCGGAGTGCTTTGGGAATTGAATCAAAGTATTTTGGATCTGTGTACATGTTTGTGGATCTGTGTAGAGATCTGTGTTCACATTTGTGGATCTTTTATGGTTTTTGCAGGGCTTTATAAGTTGAGAGCAAATCCTGCATATAAAGTTTATCAAAGTACTGAGTACTGCATTAAGAGCTAAACCCTGATATATCCTAGATTTGTCCCAAATTTGGAGCTCGATTTTTATCAAAAAACATAAAAAGGATTACATGTTCCCTCATTATGGGAAACATGAGCACTTCAGTGCATTCAAAAAATGTTTAACAAGCCCCTTATAAAAATAATTAGATGAAAAAATGTTCAGTCTGAAGTCAATGTTTATAAGATGTATTAAAGCTCCTGTGAGGACCTCTTGGTTTGTGTTGACAGAGTCATGCCCAATGTCTTTGCTAAGCTTGTCCTGTACATCTGCAAGTTACGTTTTGACAGTCAAACATATTCACATATTCATTTACTGTGAATGTTTGCTAAATATATACTAAAATCTGAAGTCTCTTTCTGCGGTGTGCTGTCAATCATCTGGTCTGACACCTGCTGTAGTGACAGGTATTAGAAATTACAACACAGGACCAATCAGTCTTCTTGTTGATAGTCTTGTTTGATTATGTAGGTCATAAAAATACATCATTGTTAATTTCAGTCTGTTTCATGATCAGCTGAAAACTCCACACAGAAGCTTTAAAGCTAGGGTTGGTAGTCTCGGAAAACCAGCATGAATTTGAATGTAGCTTTTCCTCATGACTCCGTCTAACCCCTCCCCTCCTCCCTCGGAGCTCCTCCAAAGCGAAGCCCCCCCCCCGCTCACATGCACGAGCGCCGCTGATTCTCGACCATATGATTGTGACTGATTCAAAACCGGTCCTCACCAAAACATTATCATAGTGAAAGTTAAAAACACAAACAAGCATGTCTGCTGCTGTTAGTACTCACAACTACCATGCTAGCATTATCCAGTTGTACCGGTGACACGATATCAGGAGAAAACACACATATATATTGATTGCCATCAGGACATAAAGATCATTTTAACTAGTATGACAAAAAGTGTATCTAAATCTGATTACCAACCCCAGCTATAACTCTCAGGAGGTTTAAAGTGTTGAGCCATTTAGATTTTGACAATATAGAAGATCTGGAGTCCTAACAACTTCTATTTTAGTGATATTTAATTTACATTTTAATGAGTATCTGGGATCTTCTCTACCATATCTCACCAAATGTGTCCACTAAACAGGCAAAAACAGCAACAATCACAAACACACACACACTCTGACTCACCTTGGTTTTTCTCCATCAGTGGCAGAGTGGTGTCATCATAGCCTGGCTTGCCGTTCTTTGTAGCTTTCGGGGTGGCTGTCACTGTGGGCTGAGAGATAAAGCAAAGCAAGCAGCGTGTGAACACAGCTCAGTAACACACATGACAAAGATAAGACATTTTCTGTTGCAATCCTGGGTTTGAACCAGAAAGATTTTTACCATCTAAGAAGCTAACAGACAAGGATTAAAAGATGGTACAAAGTGTACGTTAACAGACTATGAAGACAGTGTATACATTTTGTTTTAACATGAAATATCTATGATTCCTTGCTTCATGAACTTTACATTTCACCAAGATGTGCAAGGTGAATTAAACCTCTGACTGGTGTTGTAATCATTTTTCTAAAAAATCTCTCAGGACTTATGTTTAGTTCTACATCTTTTTAGTCATGCAAAAACTCTACAAGTGAAGTCCTTTATCAATGGCAAGGAGGTTCAACCCAATGATTTGTCTCTGTACATTTCTTAGGACCTAGTGCAGCACAAAACAACACTTTAAACTCACTGGATCACAGCCCTGTACCTGGAAGTGGCTTTTGTTCCAGCCATCCTTGGTCAGAGCATTCCTCAAGTCCTTATAACTCCAGACCGTCTGCAGCACGTGGGACGCCGCCTTCGTTTCACGAGCAGATTGGCTGAGGATGCATGAGAAGGTGGAAAAACACAGAGATTTAACCACAGCAATTAATGCCAGAAACCTCATCCAACCCTGAAACAAGTGACGGCTGGGTATACGAGAACATTGCAATCTATCTCTTTATTCAAAGACGTCGAGTCCCACGAGTGGCTCCTGGGTCTAGTTTTTAATTCACAGCCAGATGAGTGCACATTTCCTTTCATTAGCTACCTCTGAGCCACCAGTATTAATTACATGTGGGTGGGGGCCTCACTTCAAAGAAAGCTAATCTCACAAGGCTGCAAAGACACACAGCCATTTGGTCTGCGAATGCACTATGTATATTCATGCTAGTTAAATACACTCTCTGTGTGATCAATACTTCACCACAGGACAAGGATTTGAAACGGACGTCCCGAAGTAACTTCAGAAACATGTTGAATATCTGCATGTGTTTCTGTTACTTAGATATATTATCAGCTTGTTGAGGAGAACTAAGGCCGCTCTCCTCTTTCTGTCCTGTATGAGCTGCAGCATCAGAGGACCTCCTCTTCAACAATGCCCTCCAGTTCTGCAAGCCTGTTAATTAATGTGTAGTGGGTGGTGGTATTGTGGTCGCTAAGCTTGGAACATTACAGACACATTACATTATCCTCCATGCATACTAATGTAAACGCTCACAATGCAAATTGCATCCAAGGTCACGCTGTAATTATTACATGTATAATGTCTTTCTACTAACCATGCCCACACTGCTGGCATGGTTTACACAAACGCAGACATGTAGTTTAGTCCACCGTCTGCCATACAGTCTGTTTGAATTACAATGTCAGACTGTATCTGTATGAACAAAAAATCAATTCAAGGTATCAGAATCAATATAGAGAGGGGAATAGTAATTCTGGGGAGCCTCTGGTTGTTCAGTGACATTTTTAAATTCCTTGTACAGGGTGTGATGTCATGTATGTGTCATGTCTGACCTGGTCCTGTTGATGGCGACCAGTTTCTCGATGGCCTGGGCCTGGATGAGGGAGCGGGCATTCTCTGAGCTGTCAGTGACGATCTCATGGATGGTGTTGAGGATAGCCACCACCGTGTCCTCCTCCAGGTTTTTGGCTGGCCGCTGCTGACCACTGGGCAGGTTGCTCACCAAGTCCCGCATGGCGTAACTTCCTGTTAGGTCAAGTAGTTTAATGGTTAATCCAATGACTGTGCTGAGGTTTAAAGGGAGTATTCCCTGCTGCTCACCCAGACTTCAAGCAGAAATGCTGCTAGGGGGTTGGTAGGAAAACATCTGGGTTAAGTCAGGGTGAAAGTTTCAGCTCTTTGTGTGACATTTTCAGGAGTTTTGTGCATAAAATAAATCAGCTGTTTGCGTCTATGTAGTCTTAATTGTAATTTATGTATTATGGGATAGCCCCTTGAGATGCAGCATCTCGTTTTCAAGGGGGTCCCAACAAAAACACAAAGCAAATAAATACACACAAAACACCCCACCATTAAACAAAACTTTGACAATAGACAGCATCAACAAAGAGAAAGGCATCAAAAAGCACATCAACACATGTCAGAAACAGGAGCAGCTTGTTTTTAAATGATAAAACAAAATTGATTTAAAGCAGTGGATGGAGGTGATGGATTTAAGAGAAGGGGGTAGATTATTCCAATCAGATGGGGCTTTGAATTTGAATGACCTGCGACCAATTTCTTTATGGATTCTGGGGACAATGAAGAAGGGATGTTGTGTTAATGTGTCCTGAACATGCATAGGTAGTACTTTCGACAACAAAAAACACCACCTGCTTCCCTTAACAATCAAATCTAACACTTACAGCGAATTGTTGCTGTGATGAATAAAAAAGGCTGTATCTTGTCTGTCACCTATGCTGCAGCAGCAGTTTTAAATATTAACAATTTCAATATAGAGATAGCCTGTCTTGTTCCTGATGGTCTTTTCTGATTTTGTCAGTCAGACAGAGACAGAATTAATCTCAGTCTGTTTCATAACCAACCTGCTAAAAACTCTTTACATTAGCTCTAAAGAAAGATGTTCTTGGCTTTTCTTTTGGAGAAACACATTGAAGAAACTCACCTTGAGCTGAATTTAAAGATATTTTCTTTTTTTTTTTCTTGTCATAACATTGTAATGATATATTTGAAGTTACAGTGATTTTCAGTTTTTCAAGTTCATTTTTGGGCTTATTTTAAGACATTGGATAGAGAAGGAAACTCAGGGGAATGACTTGTAGTCAAGAGCTGCAGGTTGAAATTGAACCTGGGCCGCCCGCTTTGAGGACTATTGCCTCTGCACATGGGGCACGCAACTTAACCACTGGGCCAAAAGTGTCACCCCTACAGTGAACTTCTTGATAGTGTTTCTTCTGTAAGCTTTGGTGGAGGGTTATCATTAAAAACAGAAACTTTGGAAGAGTTGTATCTGACCAACTCAGACCCCATGAAACATGAATAGCTCTCGCTTTGCTTTGAGGTACATGTTTGCACATAAACATCCACATATCTTGTCTTCATTTCATAAAATGTAGCCCCAATTACTCCCTCAGTAAACATTCTGGCATTAGAGAAGTGATAATGAAAGCGTGAGGAGACCTTCGTCAGTTGTTGTTGCGGTGAAAGTGAAAAAATACTACAATCTTCTACATTTGCATCTAAAGAATAACACCTTCTATTGAAACCTCTATGTTGTGTTGTCACTTATTCATACCGATCAGGTCCTTGTTGCGGCGGTCAATGGACAGGTTGCGCAGAGCGATGGCCACAGCTCGCACCACCTTGTCAGAGTCGGAGCGCAGCAGCTCAACCAGGATGGGAAGACCTTTCTCCTTCCGCACCGTGGCTCGGATGTAGTTGGACCACTAGAGAGAAGGCAGAGAGAACACGAGGTGCCTGCTTTTAAAGAATTCAACCTTTAACCTCTACGTGAGGGTGAGTGAGCACACGCTGTCAGCTACATCCTGTTTGACATTCATGCAGACCTCGAGAGCCCCACCTGGGAGCTGCTCAGCATGATGACACTTCTTTTCTTTTGACCACTGGGAGAGCTTCACCAGAGGAGTCTCGGTCACCTCCACGACACAAGGTACAGAGTCCTTTATATATTCCCTTTTCTTCACACACGCACACACTACACACGCACTACACTTGCACACACTCTTAATTTGTCACTCATTAACTAGAAGACAGCTCTGACTGCTCCTGAGCTTGACTTATTCACAACATTACTCAGCAAGCTCTGAATCCACATGTGATATAATTTGTCTTAATTTTAAACATCAGTAGATTTTACTTCTCATTTTTCTGTAACTTCAAACATTAAGTTTGACATAAAAGACTGTCTCATCTAAGCATCACTACCCCAAGAGATGTAATTAAGCAAATGGCATCACCAGCAGAACCACTAGATGGCAGTAGTAAGACTCGAAAAGCAGCTCTGCAGAGCAAAGAGGAGGCAAATGATGAAGAGGATTTCAAGAAGAAGCTCTGATATCCTCTGGGGGAGCAGAGACATGCTTTGTCCAGCTACCAGATGTGAAATTGAGATGTATAAGCAGCTCCACAGGTTCCTGAGCTTTGTCAGAAATTCTGATTAGCTTTAATATTAAAAAAATGCAGCACAGGAAAGAAGGATTTCTCCTCCAAATGTTCACCTTAGCTGAAAATCACTACTGCTGAATTATTAATTCTGAATCTGTGAGGCTCAGGCTGGATGTTCACTCAAATCTTTTGTGTGTTTTTCCACTCCAGGCAGAAATGCTTGATACTGCTGATGTGTTTACAGTCTGGCACATGGGTGTTAAGAGAAACGCTGTTGTGATAATGCTGCCCTGGGCTGAGAGTAGCCAGCCTGCTGAAACAATTAAGTGACCGCTCTTGCCTGGGGTGCTGTGTGTAAACTGGCATCTGACAACTAGCTCTCCATGCTGATGATATTACTGCCTGCGAGGCAGACTACCTCTCAGCAGCTCCACAGATGCTCTAATTGGGATAAATGTGTGGTGTTAAAGTTCTCATAGCATCAATCCACAGAGGCAAACATTCAACAGACAGGGAAGTTTGTCATGTCACTCTTATTTGGACATGGTATGCCACTTGGGTGGAAGGTTTTTATAAAGAGAGCTAGTATCACTTGCTGTCACGCTAAACTGTGCCATGAGATTGAATCGGAGCTTGCTTTGATAACAGAAAAATTGCATTTATGAGGGCCTCGACTACTGGAGTTTATAATCCTTACCCATTTTAAAACGAGGTTGCATCATGCACATAAAGGGAAACTAAACAGATATTTTCTCTTTAATCTCAAATATGTACACACTGCAAGATATGAAAATAAAGTTGCACCACTTCTACACTATACTAAGATTACTGTGTTTGTCAGACGAAGAAACATACCGATGTGATTTTGTATGATCTCACAAGATCTCATGGGGAAAGCAGACGCAAACAATACAGAGTCTGACGACAGCCTGCTGTAGAGACGCTTCGCAGCCAGTAAAAAAGCAAGCAGTTGAACTTGTGTAGACATAGACGTCGGGGTGTACAGTCTGAGCAAGTTGTGTTTCCTTCAGCAAGACTTTAAGATGTGATGTAAACTGTCAGTTTTATAGAAACAGTAAAACAGTCTCTCTGACGTCGGCCTTAGGGGTCTGAATGTTTGCCACATCTTGGAGCATCAACAGAGTCTCCATCTCATTTCAGACTTCTCACTCTCAGTGAGCACGAACTGACATTGTGAAATCAGGTCTGATTGGACGAGACTTTATTTGAATCAGTTTTCAACCGGATAAAGTCGTTACGACATAAACAAGGTTTATAATTTATATAAACCGATCATTTTAAGGGACAAAGACGAATGAGATCATTGTGGTGGTATTTCTTAACAGTCATTTCCAGCGTTTCAATCTTGTCTATTCAAACACGCAATATAAGCATCTTTTATTTTCCCTACAAAAATCCTAAATACAATGCGGTGGGGAGTTAACAAGGAACTTCAGATGTCATAAAGACAACATTTCTTCACAATCTTCACAGACGGCCAAGAAAGCAGACTGTTTATGTGCTTGTATTGGCGCTGCACAACTCTGACTAGGAAGGAAGAAAGACCTCTGAACAATGGTCATTAACTGATGCCTCACAGGACTGAATTGCTACAAGAATTTGGTGGCTGGCTTTGGTGAGCGCCCCAAGAACTATAATTCTGGAATCAAACTTCAAATTTTTTCATTGATGAAGTTAAGGTGTTAACTTAAATTCGGGAGCAGGACCACGCCTAAACCACACCCTCAATCACCTGACAAGCCTACTTAAACGTAGCAAGACTACTCCACCGTTCGTCTGTTGCTCTTCAACCCACCCTCCCTCACCTTGCTCTGCTTCAGTTGCCTTTTTTCTTATCCCTTACTACTCAACTTGTCTTCGCTCTTTTGTGCCCTTGTCTAATTCCAGGTACTGCCTGGGATCAAGATCAGCTCCGGCTAGGATAACGCTGAGACGTGATCCCCATCCTGAGTCTCCATCTGCTGAGCTATACAACGCACAATAAATCATTACATGTTCAAACTTATATCCTCGTGTGGCGTGGTCCTAGCTAGTGAACTGCACTTTAATGCAATCATTTTTGTCAAATATAAATGAATATGAATCTTGTGACGGCTGCAGATTTAGTCTAAACCAAAGACTGGATAAAAAATTTTACATAGTATCCGTGACATCACCCATCTGTTCCTGAAGCCCTGTTTTGAAGCGTATTGTTGGTGGGTGCCATATTGGAAATGCTAAACTCAACCTAACTTTGTCCAAGCTGGTGTGAGGTAAAGAGGCGGGGCCTTTAGCCCTTTTCTGCTAACAGCTAGGTGCCTGCCAGACAATCAAATCAGCCATGCCCTTATTTGGGCAAAACCTGAAGTTTAAAATCTTCAAAAATACTGAGTTATAGAATAATTGACCCTCCATAAAGTGTGTGCCGAGAGGGAAATTAGCTACTCAGAGCTAAACTGTTTTTTGAACAAGGCTGTAAACATGTTTATTTCTGCTGTAAAGATCGTCTTTTTGTAATTGGTGTGTATGTTGTTTCCGGTGTTTCTGCAGCGAGCCTCAAGCGACGCTTGATGAAGTGCAGTATTTAGCAGTTCTGCATGAGCTTCATATTTTAAGATCGGAGGTTGCCGCTTGGTCTACAGACTTTTAATCAACATCTACAAGTAGATGGAGAAAAAAAACGTTCACTTCTACTATGTTTTCACATATTTTCAAAGATGGCCGTAGACGTCTTTTAACAGTTTTCCAACTTAACACTTGGACTGAGAGTCCTGGTTGTCAGAACTGATGTTAGCATTCAGATTTGAAGTCCTTAAATATATAACAGGTTTGATTTATGCAAGTCTGCAATCAGTTTCAGGGGTTTAAAATTAGGTCTTTAAAGTCAGCAGAAAACCTGGGCCGTGGGTTGGCATAGACCAAGAACCCAAACCAGATCACTTATGTCAGTGATAAAGACATAAGCTGCATAATACAATATATAGGTAAAACAATCAGTGTGTAAAAGTCTGTCAGAGAACAGTGTGCACGTCTTGTACCCTCCCCAGCCAAAGACTCACAGTCCATTGTCCAGCGCTGAGGTTCTGAAGAGCCCCTGCAGCGGCCTCCAGGGTGTTGTAGTTCTGGCTCTCAGTCAGCAGAGATAGGTAGAGCCTCACAACTTCAGGCTGATACAGCAGCTCAAAGCCTGCAGGGAAACATACACACACACACACTGGTTAGACACCCTGGCAAGATAGACAGGCCAATTAGGCTGTGTGAAGGTATGGGCAGCGCTGCAGGTTGATCTGGGACAGAGAGAGAGTTCAGAGTAGAAGAAGCTTTACCAAAACACAAGAAAGCTCAGTGGTAACATTTGAAAACATCAAGGAGTGAAATTAATTCTGATTTTGTTTCATTCTGCAGAGTGTCGGAGAAAATGCACAACGTTATATAAAGTCCAAGCTGACCATTTGCTTTCCCAACAGGCTGCAACAACTTTACAGAGAAATGCTGGAGCAGAGCCCAGGATCTTTCCTCCTGCTAATACTAGAGCATTCTGATTCCAAATACTCCAGCAATATAAATGAGGAGAACACGAGAAGGAGAGAGTATCGATCCCACAGCTCAGACTGAACCCTGAGTATTTGAGCGGGAGCTTTATCTCTATAGCACATAACACATACCAGCACGGTCAGTCATTAGGGCCTCCCGCTGATGGAAATGTAATTACATTATCAGCTATTAGACAGCGCAGGCACAGGGAGAGACAAAGGCGTCCAATCACATCAAATCACATTTATACATGCAGGGTTTTTCCTCTACTGCACAAACAGGTTCGGTGCTGCTTAACAAGAGATCAACGACACAGAACAGATCAATTAAAGAGTAAAGATTATACAGGGAGAAGTTTTAAAGTCAAGGACGTTTCAGAGCTGTTCACATCTCTGGAGGGAGTCATACATTTTTTATGGGCGGATGGATCGCAGCACAGGAAAGGAAGACATTTCATCAGATTGTGATGACTTGAGCAAAACAATTCTCAGTTATTTTCATGATCCCGAAGGCAAATGTTGATGACATTGAAACTGAACGATGGAAAAAGTCAGTTATCAACAAGACAGTTTGTTGATCTATGGCAAAAGTGTCTAAAGAGAGTTTATTAAAAAGTGAGCCTGAAGTGGGGCCCGAGTGCTTCAACAGGGGGGCACAATCTGCTCTAACTCACTGAGGCTTTAACACACTGCTGCAGTGTGAGCTGGTGGCTAAAATCTCCTTTTACAGAAACACCATTTCCCCTGCAGCTTCCCTCCTATCCTCGACAACAGCACACAAGCAATTTTAAATCCTTCTTCAATCCCTCCAGGCTCAAATTAAAGAAAAATATAACCCACTGTTTCTTCCCATGTCTTCTGAGGCCAGTATTTCCAAGGCACTGATGGAAACCCTGTATTATGTGGGCAGGGATGTATAGTAACTCTATTTGATGGATGCACAAGGGCTGACAAGGCTTTCGGTTCATTTTTAAACTGCAGAATAAGATCATCTTTTTGTAATACGAGTCTGACCTGGGTCCAAGTATGAAGGCATGAATCAAGACCTTTAAAGGGGAGCATAAGGCAACTACTCAGTTTTTATATAGACTTGTTATTTTCAGTGGAAGAAAACGGTGACCGAAGGCAGAGTGTCATTTGAATGCTTGTGAGGTATGACAGAAACACACAAGCTGACATTTGTGCCTCTAGATCCACATCTCACACCCATAATTTCCAGAGAGCGGAAGTCCGGATTGCCAGATTCAGACACAGCAACATAGTTGTTAACACCCAAAAAAGAGTTTTCATCCTTGTGGTATTTTACCCCCAAAAATCCTGCCAAGCCATTTTCAGAGTGTGTGTGGGAGGAAGAGCCAGGTCGGGAGGAAGCTGAGAAATTCTGAACTTATTTTCAAAGACGCAGCAGAGGCAGGAGCCGTCACGGCTGAGATCTCTGGTTGTAACCATGTGCTAAAACATGAATCACATCAATGGGCTTTCTCAGGGGCTACGCAAGAGGGGCGAGTCTGCAAACCAGACACTCAGCAACATTCTGCATGCTCCTCATATTTCTAGGCCTACTGGGTGCACACTCAGCAACCTGGAGACCATGTTGCAAGCGCTCCTGTTGACACGCACTTCATCTCCAAGGCAGATTCTTCCTGCACAAAATGTCAGCCATGTCCTACCTTTTCTGCCAAGTTGGGACGCACTTTAAGACTGTGCTGCATTTCTGTTATAAAATCTGCAAATCCACATTTCCTCCTCCTTGCAATTCCTGTGGTCGTGGTCTGGCAACCAACTGAAGCGACTTATGAAATTGGTGTTTTACAAATAAAAGACTGGAGACAAAAAAAACGACGTGTGCTGCTCAACAAAGGAAGATGAAAATGGAGGGAAATTCACTGGGCCTTTAAACTAATTCCTTTATCCTTTAGTGAAAAGTTCTGCTAGTGAGTCTAAGAATATCTCAGCAAGAGTTTTCACCCACAATCCTTAGCTGGGGCGTCACATCAGCACAAAATGCCTTAAATTGCTGCTAAAAGCACTCCCAGGTTGAGCTTTGTCATCAACTGTGTACTACAGCTCTGTTGTTGTTGATGTCATCAGTCGTCATGTGCTGGTCTCTGGGCCTGCTAGTTGTCAGTTAGTTAGGCAGAATTACAATTCAGAGGGGAGACGAGCTGTCAGAGAAACGTGACCTCGGCTTCGCTCAGGGGCAACACACAGCCCTGTATTCTCTGACAGACTGCAAGTATGATGAGATTACGCGAGTACAGGGGTATCCAGCAGGGAAGGGTGAGCCTATGCTTTTAACAGAGCATGGAGTACATTCTGTTTTCAAGTATCTATGTGGCGAACAGATCATTAAAGTAACAGTACTCAGTGAAGGCTAAGGCTCCAATTTGAAAAGTATCCTTCACTCTGGAAATGTGGGCCTACCTCAACAGAAAAACACTGATATAGCAAACATAACGTGTTTAAAGGTGCCACTCTGAATAGTTTCCTTTCAACAGTGGTTTCAAATGATTCTGCTTTATGTCACATAATCCTACAGCGATCACCCAACTCTTTAGTGCTCCCCAGCCAAACAGAGTTTAAACAGATGAAGCTCATGTTTGGGTTTCTGGTCCAATACTTGAAGTTTTGTTTCATTGTCTCATCGATCATAGCTGTCTTTTTAGCAGCAAGAGGCAGATTTACCCGATGGGAGAGTCATAGGAATTTTCTAACTGGAAGCTAGAAGGTGTAGGTATTTGACGAACATTCATCCAGTTGGCATCAGCACATCTCCAAATGAATGTAAATGTTTGCATATCAACTGAAATGATTAGGACTCAACATGATGTGGTGTTCCATGTGTGTTGCAAATTGCAAAACTCAAAATGCATACAATCAGACGTTAGAATAATATATCTTAATGTGTAAGTTTTGCACATCACCACAATCACCATAAATAAAAGCTTTATACAGACAGTTATGTGATATGTTATTAAAGGAGTACCAAAAATGGGTCCTTCATCACAAGGTTTGGGTAATATAAAAAGAGTTAAAAGTACAAAATGCAGACAATAACCTCTTCCAACACTCACATATTTATGGATACAAAAATAGAAAGAAATCAATATTTGAATATATTATTATGAAGCTAACGTCAGTGCCAGCTCCATGTGAGCTGAGGCCAGTGTGTCTGATTCCTCTGCTTGTGTGTTGGCTTGGCAAACATCCCACATGTCTGTGGTGCCCAAAGACTCCTCCTTAGCCCCACTACATAACCAGACAGACGAACACACTCACACAAGCAACTTTCTCTTCACACACACAAACAAAATTGATCACAGATGATAATGCACATATAAAGTGCTGGAGGAATCTACTCTCATCCCTAAATGAGGTGAGAGGGAGCAGCAGCAGGTTACTTTTCAAAGCTGAAGATGACGGTGACAACTCCTATGATTGAAGCGACGCTCAATTAGCACCCAGACCCTGAAGAGGAGAGGCTTTGTGGGTCTGTGGTGCATGGAAACTGGGTTAGAAACAAAGTTTAGATGAAGTGATTGAGAGATGTTCAGTGCAGAGCCATGACATTAATCTGGTTCAAGAAGCTCCAGGAATGGGTGCAATTAAAGCCTAGGTGTGGTGATGTGACAGGCTGGTAAATGATAATGGATTAACTGATGGTCGAGTAAGTGACGTACACTCTCATACATGCATGTGAACACAATGAAGACTCTGCTCCTGGACTCAAATCTTTCAGCCATCTGCCCTCCTTCGAGGACAGTTGGTTGCGTTCGTGCAGAACTGGATTCACACCTTTGCAAAAACTTTCCTTTCGTGCACACACACAAAAACACACAACAAGCCCTCGCCTTGCCATGTCAAAATCTGATGTTCATCGATCTAGTCTGCCCACAACACGGACATCCTTTCTCTACACAAGCGCTGCACTGGCTCCATTTATTTCCAGGATACTAACAGCACACAGCACTTCCATCGAATCAGGGAGACATGATGGCGTATCACTTTCTACAACTCATGGGGGAGTTTTGCAGTGCTGTGGAGGGACATGAGAGAGATGGAGGAAGATAAAGAGAGTGACAGATGGGAGAAATGGAAAATAAAAAAAATCCACCCTATCTGTCATTTTCCTGTAACAGGTTTTTGCTCTAACACAGTCACTCTGCAACCACAGGATCAATATTTTAACACACACTCGAACCATTGCACTCCTTATGACTGCTTCATTGAAATGCTGATGATGTACTTTAGGCACTTTCTGCTGTTTCTCTGATTTGTTCAGTTTCTGCAGGTAAGTGTCTGAGACAGACAGACGGACGGACGGACAGACAGACAGAGCAGTGCTGACCACAGGGTCAAATCTCCCCCTAATGAAACACATGCATAATAAACAAGGCCATTCTCCTAGGGGGGAGCCTCAAGTCATCGAGTCTCCCGTCTTATTCGTGCACATTTGACCACAGCAGCCCATTCTTTCTATAAGAGTGATGTTGTATAAGTACCCGCCCTGCATAGGAGAGGACTATAGTGCTAATGAAGATTTTTGCATGGCACAGGGCTGCAGCAGGCGGTGGCTAAAACAGCACATCATTAAAAGTAGTATGCCACCAGTATAATAATGGTCGTGAGTCTCTTGGGTTCATTAAAAACCAAAAAAGGTGAGCCAGTGGAGCCACGTAAACAAAACAAGTAAATTGTCAGGGTTCCCGGGGGCATACGAAAAGCCTTCCACAGCTCTACCTTGAGTCATAATGCAGATATTTTTACTCTGCTTGAAGGACCAGATGGATGGAGTTCACAGGCAGTGTCAGTGCTCCAGTATATAGTGGTTAATTGAATTCAGACAGGTTATAAGGCATGCTAATCATCCATCAATACAGGAGAACCATCAGAATCATGTTCTCTTATCTAACTGAACTGTTTTTTCTATTACTGCAGTTTTACATATCAGATATCTGAGGAAGTAAATAAATCTGTGGGTTAATTGAACGGTTTCAGTCGGAGAATACATGCATATATTTGTAAGGCTGGAATTTGCTGGTGAGGATGGAGGTGACCTTGTGGATGGGAATTGATCCTTACCTTCGATTGGAAACAGTTAATATTGCTAGAGAAGAAGACAAACATGAAGTATTGATAGAGGGATCAGAAATCTTCCCTGCATTTGTATTCAGGAGGTTCATCTTTAAGTCAGGCATGAATGTAATAAAGGAGCGGACATGTAATACATTCAAACGCTGAGGATAAGTCACGTAAAATGACTATTGATTGACTCTCAGGTTCTCTTTCTGCTGATATCTGGTATCATTTCTGTTGTGGTGAACACGGGTTAACACTGAAAACAAACACTCTTTCATAAAAACAGTGTCTGGTTTAGTTGAATATAAAAAAAGGCATATGTCCTGATTTAAGGCTGGTGGGAGAACATGTGATAGAGGCTCACATTCCCTTTCTCTCCACAGCCCTTCCAACAGACTCGGAGCTGAGTGGAGCCAAAACAGAGAGCAGTGCCAGGCTGGAAAGGCCGTTCACCCCCGGGTCACCCCTCCAGACTGACAGGGTCCAGGAGTCACAGCTTCAATTTCTCCTCCTCTGCAGACTGGCATCTCTATGGGCAGCCCCAGGGCGCCACACATTAGCATACCCACATGGTGGCTTGGCCTTAGTTTGTTGGATGTTGACAAAGACAGGCAGAAGGTGGCAACTGGCCAATCTCTTGGACAGCTACCCATCAGCTCTGGGCCACAAAAATGCCCTGGTGCGATGAGGGGGTGTGGGAGAGGGGGGGAGGGAGACGTGCAAAGAGACAGTGAGCAAGGAGAAAGCGATATCGGTGATGGAATATGCAGCATAAATCCCTCCCTCCCTCCCTTCCTCCATCTTTGCCATTTCACAGCAAGAGTCCAGCTCCAGTGCTACCAAAAGTCTGCTCCATGAAAGCTTGTTTCCTACCATTAAGCACAATGGGACCCCTTTCAGAAAGCTGCTTTTGCAGTGACAGGGGAGTACTTCCTCTTTCCTGTGCTGATAGGACAGCAAAGTCCCGCTGTGGGCTTTTAGCCCAGCGAGGACACATCATCACCGGTAGCGAGAACCAGCTGACAAACAGACACCAAATTGTCTGAAACTCCATTGGAAACGCTCCGTCTGTCCCGCTCCAACTTCTGAACTTAAGACACAAACACAGAGTCAGTGGTTTTCTAACTCTTGAGCCGCAGTTGTATTAGGTTTTCTGTGGCTTGCTCAAGAATGTGCCTCACAGCTATCCGGCCTCTCGCTGGATCAACCGGGGTAATGCTTTGGTTGTTTATATCCAATGTTCCTTCCGCTAATGTAATAGCGTTTCAGGGCCTGAGGTGAAGGTGTTAGTTTATATTAGAATCTCTGTCAGGAGGAGATGTTATTTCCCTCAGGATGGAAAACATATTGACAAGATATGTCATTTTCCATGTCCTGTGGAGTATGAACAAGGCTTTCATAACATTTCACCACAACAACAAACAAATGGCTTTCATTGTTAATATCGTCTGATGTTTAGACAACAGTCGTCGGATGATACTGATGTCTTGTCTGTGCATGGAGCCACACAAGACACTCAAGGAACAAAATGGACCTGAGGGAGAAGTTTATCTTATTTCTCAGAGCTCTGTGTGTGAACATGAAACAGGATATCTGAAACAGCACCTCAAAGCCTCAGTGGAACCAAATATTTGAGACTGTTTTAAGTGAGGTAAAAGACCTACAGCTCATAATACTGAACATGACTGAGACAAAGAGTACATACTGCTGGTCCTTCACCTCCCAGTATTCTTCAATGAATCATTGTTATGCTGTGTGAGATTTATTCTAATTGCCGCTATACCATCCAACATAATATGAATACCCTTTGTGTCAACATACAGTCGTAATGACATTACCAAGAAACGTCTCCTGGTAATATTATGCAGCTTTTCTAAAGGCCAAATGATACGTAATGAAAACAAACATACCTCGGGTCAGCAGAGCTTTGGTATTCAGGGTAACCTGACACTAATTAAATTAATTAAGACACGGGTACATCATGCAGAAGATTTTTTAACCCTTACGTAGCACACGTTTGCAAGTAAAAATCATAAAAATCAACGTTTGATGGAAAATGTTAAATGTTCAATGTTGAAACTGCACTTGCTATTTGTGACCTTCATCTCATAAATGAGATTTTCTTAGTTAGTTGGTGTTGCGAGTATGGATCAGTTAGACTGAACTTTCAATGCAAGGTGATGCACTGATAAGACAGGTACTATAGACTATTTTGATGTTGGATTAATCATCAGTTCTTGAAATAATTAATCGACTTGAATGACAATAAAATAAACAGTTACTGACAGGCTTTTACCGTGGTATCAGTTTATTGATATTACTATTTTAAACTCTAAACATGGCATTAAATGTCTGAATTAAAGAAGCTGTGCACATATTCTCAACATCTCTTCCCGTTGCTGTGAAATAACTCTGTAACTATTGTTTCTTCATGGGCTATGCTGACTGCATCAGTCACTTCATATCATTATGGTACTTACTGTGTGTATTTAGCAACCTGGTGCAATGTTCCCTGTGCAATAACTCAACTAAGCACAAGTGGAAAGTGTCCATATTGTATATTTTATATATTTTATATATGTATTATATTTTATTTTATATAATTCTGATCTATTACCTTTAATTATTCACTATAACTTTGTAAGTACATTGTTGTACTATCCTGTTTCTTGCTGAAAACTGCTGTAAAAAAAAATTGTCCTCCAATGGGAGATCAATAAAGTTTGTCTTATGTTATCCAATCTTATGTTATCCTATCTTATCTTATCTTAAAGACTTAACACATAGCAAGTTAATGTAAGAGAGACAATTTTGTTTCAATGTGTAGTGAGGTTAAAAAAAATGCACAAAGCTCAGCTGTAACTTTGTACTGTTAAGTTAAATGTCACAGCAGAAGTTTAAAAGAGAGACGAAAAATGTGTTGCACATTTTCAACGCACCACCATGATAAATAAGGTCTGCTCTATAAACTCTGCAGGCGGCCCTTTCCTTTGCAGCATTGAGGGTGAAATGATCCCAGACTTTAGATGTTTTTAGGGCACGGTGGTGTTAAGTTGGCTGCTGCCATTTTGCTATGTTTTGTTTACCTGTCACCTCTTGGTTGCTGTTTTATTTGTGGGACTCACAGCAATGATAGTAAGAATGCGAGATGTCTCGCTCCACAGCAACAAGGCAGCTCCAGAAAACAATGTTATGTCTGCTCACAGCTTGAAAACCACACGCAGTGATGTATCCAACTAATTATCAACAACTGAATTTGTCTGCAACTAATTCTGCCTTGTTTAATAATCATTACACTGCTTTTGGCCTGTAACACAAATGAAGCACACCTTCTGCTGGATTACTCTGTTATTTGTATAAATGCTGCAGTGATAACTCTCCACAGTTGTCAGAGTGTTATAAGCGGCTCTGTCTGCTTTGTTGTGGGATAAGCCTTCACATTTATGGATGTTATTCTTAAATTTGACTTACCAGATCAGTTTTCATACATTAACTGAAGCATGATTGTTTGCCCACACAGAGATGTTTTAATGCAGGTCTTATTTCAGCGTGAACTCAAGCTCAAACTGTTATAAATGTTATTCCTCAGTGCAGCCAGAAGTACTATGATAGCCCATTAAGACCGACACAGTGGTGCAGTTTAAACTGGGTCAAACTGGGTCAAACGGGAATCAGCAGTCAAGCTGGATGGGTCAAAGTGTCTCATCGGACTCAATTTCTTAAAATCCACATGAGAGAAGGAGAGGACGAGAGGAGGATGAACAGAAGCCAGAGTTTGATGTAATTCTGCGTAATTCTCTGCTTTTCTCTGGAGTGTATGAGACCGCTCTGCCGCCATGTTGAATAGTCTGATGATGTGAACCCTTGCAACCCACAAACCCTTCTTCCTTGCTGTTACCCCACAGCCCTCGTAGAGTTGAAGAAGCTTTCGAGCCTGTTTTCAGCTATTGTCGAGTGAAAGCAGAACAGCCGGGATGCTGAAGCAGCCAGACCCTGCACTCACACACACACACACACACACACAACCACACACACTGCGGATGTATGTGAGGACTGTGCTGTTAAGCCGGCTGCAGATGGAGAACAGATACAGAGGAGCCTAATGCTTTGCTGAAAACATTTATTTTTTCTCTCTTTCTTCTGTCCTTACTCAACTTCTCCCACCATATTTCTCCTCGCTCCTCTCAGCCTGTCTCTCTCACATCCTTCTGTATCTAAATCACCGACACAAAAAGCAGCAGACATGCCAAAACTGATCATCTATTGATGTAGACAATATGTAGAGATGAAAGGGAACATGGTGGGAGCACTAGGGTTGCTATGGAAACCTGTCTCCGTCTCCTAAAATCTGGTTGTTTGAGTTTCCTGTGGTACAGTTGGGCTCTAAAAAAGAGGAAGAAGAAGAAACTGATTCTCAGTCAGTGTTTAACACTCGTACAACAGCAGCTCGGTCATTTAGGTGAAGAACTGCACTTTGAGGCTGATGTGTGGGAATGAAGTCAGTGATTGGCAAGACAAATTAGCGATGAGAGCAGCTCTAAATGGAGTTTATTGCCAGCTTAAAGAACAATTCCTATAATTCAACATCAACTGGGCAAAAGGCTCGCCTGAGGGCGACAATTAGCAGCCGAGATCAGCTCCTGCTCCGTGCGAGTTTGTGTTTCAGCAGCAGCAGCTCCCTCAGACGCTCAAGTGCTTGAGAGTGGAGAGGCGTGTATCTGCTTTCAAGCGCATTAGTGTGCATGACTCTGTGTGTGTGTTTGTGTGAGAGAGTATGTGTGTGTGTGAGTGTGCAAGTACATTTGTGAGAGTGGAGTATGTTTCAGCATCACCTTGAGTGCCTGCTGTCTTTATCCAGGCAAGTCACGTCCTCACCTAGACACAAACGAAAACCAAAATCTCAGGCAACACCAAGAGCTTGCCAGAGAGGAGGAGATACAGGGGAAGAAACAGAGAGCGAGAGAGAAAGAGATGAAGATAAAGACGGAAAGAGTTGGAGCCCACATAGTACAGCTACAGTGGAGGCAGTGGACCAGGTTTCTTATTTCCTGTGCGGTTGTTTTAGTCGCTCACCTGAGCCTGAAAGTCTGAAGAAAAACAAGCTCAGGTTGTCAGAACGGTGCTGTGCTTTCACCAAAATATGAAAATGTGTCAATTCCAAACATGTTACTTCTACCTACATCTGACAGAGAGGAAAGGGAGAGGAAGAGGAAGGGGAGGGGGAGAACAGGGGGACGAAAATTGGAAAAAGAGAGGTGACGGAGATAAATTAGGGTTGGGAGGTGGGAAAGAGAGTTGAGGCAAGAGGGAGAAGAGAGGACAAAGTGAGGCTGATGGAGAGGAGGAGAAGGAAGAGGAAGGGAGGTAAACGATAAGGAATGGAAAGGAGAGGGGGGTAGAGAGGGAAGGAATACTAAAGTGAGGATGGGGGAGGAGAGGTAAAAGTAGGGGAGAAAAAGGGGGAAAGGATGGAACGCGAGAGAGGGGGAATCGTGACAGAGTGGATTTGAGCTATGAATATTGCATGGTGGATGGGACAGCTGTCAGGTAAATAGTCCACAGAGATGCATGGATCACATCAGGGCAGAAAGACAGTCACAATAAGAGGAGGAAAAAAAAAAGACACTTAAAACAAACCATGAGAGAACTGATGCACTGCAGTACCAGCTAAACCATGTCCTCTGCAGTTTGGGTTGGGGGGTGGAGGTTGGGTGTCCAGCCTTCAGGGAATAAGCCTAGATAATCCTGCGGACTGCTGCTGCTCTGTGTGTGTGCGTGTGCGTGTGTGTGCGTGTGCGTGTGCGTGTGTGTGTGTGTGTGTGTGTGTGTGCGCGCGTGTGTGTGTGTGTGTGTGTGTGTGTGTGTGTGTGTGTAGGGGGGGGTGATAGAGATATGGCAGTGACAGGAACAAGGACTGAAGATAGAGGCCTTAGACTGTAGCAGATGTGGGTCTGGGGTGGGGGGGGGGGGGGGGGGGGGGGTGATGGGGGTCTGGGTCTGGATGATGGAAAGGAATCAGGCTTAAAGAGACAAGAGACATATATACAGGCTGGAGTGGCACGAAAGTCTGTTCCTGAATTTTAGGTTTAAAGCTGCTGTTAGCAGCGTTGGTGCCATTAGTGAAACATTCCTCCAAACAAAAAAAAACAAGACAGCACATGGCCATGATCAAAATCTGATCAAGGTATTTGTCTCTCTCTCATAAGACTTGTTTGGTATTCACACTCTGTTTTTGTAGTCTTCCCAAAATCACAAGAATCAAAGGATTTCTCCTGGTGTATACCTCCTTTAGCATTAGCTTCAATCGTTAGCAAGCGATCCTGACCAGCACACCACATCAAATACTCTTGACACCAAACCCAAGAGTCACCATATATCACTCCACAAGTACATGTGTATGTTTGTGTTTCTTTATTTCTACATAAAGATGACACTTAGAAGATAAGGATGCTGACATGCTGCTCGGTACATGCAGTCTTTGAGCTCTATATCATACATGTAGCCTCTAAGGGGCATTTTTAAAAACTATAATGTAAAACTATCATCTGCAAGTAATTCAAGGAAATAAAGGTTGAACGATATTGGTTTTTCAGGAACGATACAGATGTTGATTATCAGTAGTTCATGACAGGATAACCAATATTTGGAACCAATATTAATTTAGAATTTAAAAAAAATGAAAAAAATCTGTTAGAAGGTAGAATTCTGAATTTTACAAACTCCAACACAAGACTTTTTATGAAGGCCTTTAACAAAGTTAGTAAAAACTGAAACTTTCAACATCATATACAGGAGTTAACAGCTAACCAGTTACACTTACAGGAAGGTTACGTCACAGTCCTGTGTGTCTAGCCAATCAGGTAGTGTTCTTGGGGGCGGGACATTAGGTGTGACAGAGTGGTGAGTGCAAACAGACCCAGAGGGAAAGACAGATTGACAGTGGAGCCAAAGTAGACAAATTGAATCTCATCAGCCATCCGTAAAATAAAATGCCAGTAGAGACAATCAGCCACATGCCAATATCGGCTCAGATAATCAACCAACGCCAATAATCGGTCCACCTCTTCAACACTTTACAAATGAAGCCTGATGCTGTTTTCATCAAGCTAACATTAGTTTAACATGAAAGCAAAAAAAATCCAACAATAGTCAGTGTCTCGGCCAAAGCAACTTGTGTTAGCTAAAAAGAAAGCTAATGTCTACCACCTTTTGAAAAAAAAACAGTCGATGACTTTAAAAAATACTTTAATTTTGATTGGTTACTTTGTCATCCATTCCATATTAGCCTTCGTTTCTACCACATTAAACAGAAAGTTTAATGGGAGTGGAAACATTAACTAGGTCACCAGCTTCAGTACTACATCAAAAACTGGCATCATGAAAAGTATTTGAAAGTCATCTTTTATTTCAGGTGTAACCTGTATTAAGATTAAAGAAGAGTTGTGTCACAGTTGTGCTTTATTTTGCTTCTTTTTATCTTCTTGTTTTGTCTCCAGAGGACCTCTTATCACAGTGTTCTGCTGTTCCTTGTTTCCCTTTTTTAAGGAGTCTTAAAACGTACACCTGGGTTTGTTTGTTAGCTCACCTGGGGGCCGTTGATAGCTTGTAAAGCCTCTGAACAGCCATGACACTACACATACAAGCACACACAGGTGTCAATCATTTGGTTAATTAGCTACATGAGTGTTTTGAGTAAATCACTGTCTGTATCACACACTTCTATCTGGTGCTGACATATTGCACAGGAGTCTTATTTTCGAGTCAAGGTGTGCACAGAAGTGATCTGGCTGGAGCTGTGGGATTGACGTCACTCTCTTTCTGCTAACCAAAGTACA
Organism: Notolabrus celidotus; assembly: GCF_009762535.1. Taxonomy (NCBI): domain Eukaryota; kingdom Metazoa; phylum Chordata; class Actinopteri; order Labriformes; family Labridae; genus Notolabrus; species Notolabrus celidotus. The sequence goes on along the minus strand of NC_048280.1, from coordinate 29,530,582 downwards.
CATTTGATATAGTTCCCTGAAGTGGGTCCAGTCCACTGCAGAGCAGATACTTGTGCTGATTTGAAGAGGACACTCAAGAAAAGTTGAATGACTCTTGTGATGTTTTCTCTCACTTTCCATCCCCTCTCAAAGAACGCCTGCAAGAGCTGCATTGGTCAACAAAGCTGTCAATCATAAGTCACATCCCCTCATCTTTGCATCAAACAACCAATTAAAAATAAACTTCTTGGACAGAAATCAGCATCATAACAACAAACTCTGCAGACAGAAAGCATGTTTTAGAACATTTTATCTGACGTCACTCTGAACTCCAACCAGCAAGTCCCCCAAAGTCCTCCCAGTCACCCCTACAAAACTGCGCCCTCTATCTCAAATCCAGTCTGCACCCGGGATATGTGATGATGGCTGTGATGGTGTTTGACGGTGGAGGGATTTCCTGTGTCTGTGTTGGTGTCAGCACCCATCTCTCATTTACTGCTCCCTCCAGCCTCAGCGGCCCCCTCTTCTCTGTGAAATGGCACACTGAAGTGTGATGGATCCTCTGGATTAACTCTCGCCTTGGAGGATGAGAAGGTAGTTTATGCTCCTCTCCCCACATATATACACACACCAGTGTGCACACACTCATATAGCTGACGCGGTGGTCAATTTTCCAAGGTAATATTCTCTCTCTCCCTCTCTATCTCTGCAACACCCTGACAGACAACACAGCCTCTAATAGCCACATAATATCACCCTCATGGTCAGAGTTTAAGTGTGTGTGTATGTGTGTGTCTGTGGTTGTGGACAGCTGTATGACTTAGGATTTGTATGTGGATTTGTGCGTGTGTGTGTGCTTTTAAGAGTCAAATGAAAGGCAGTGAGGATGAGAGGAGTTGCCCCCGCCAGCTTAAACGGACCCATCATCGAATGAAACGTACGTTAAAATCCTAAATACTCGTCATTATAGACCAGTCAAACAGATTGGCTTTGGATGGCAAAAAAAACTCACCGCCACGTACAGCGTTTCATGTCCCCTCTTCCCTCCCACTCCTCGTACTCTCCTTCATAAATAGAAGCTTTCATCTTTCTTCTTAGACTGTTTACACTTCCCCTTCGTCTGCTCGTCTCTTTCACGGCTGTTGTACCGTCACAGATATATTGTCAAAGCTCTGGGACCTTGGCCTTTTGCTTACTTGCTTTCAAAAAGTGCACAAATTTTATGTTGGGTGTGAAAAAAGAGTTTGTTAAAACCTAAAATATAATCTTAAAGTGTTATGCCCGCCAGAGTAAAACCTCAGTAAAGGGACAGTTTGATTGGATGCCTGCCAGTGCTCAACTCCCCTCTGCTCCATCTGACCCTCTCCTTCGATTGTGCACAAGGACAGCAGTCCTTAGGGTGCGTTTAGGTACTCCTGTTTACAACAGTCTAGACTGTTTACGACCAATATTTCACTTACTGTTTACCAGCAACAGGACAGTGGCAAATTCAGTTGCGGAAGGGGGGGGGGCGTTTTCCTCCCCTCTAAGCCTCTGTTGTAGCTTCAGTGATGCCAGTCAGCAAACCATTAATCTGCTTTTAATTAGATTAAAGCGTCTCTCGCAGAAGCAGGAAGCAGCGCTCTTGTGCCTCGAACGGGGCCAAACAAAGGCTCCAATTGGCAAATAAATCTCACAGGCTTCCACCCACTTCCCTGGAATCGTCCTTGTCTCATAATTATCACTTTGCTCCAAACGCTCAGATTTAGGGAGATGGGGGAGGCGAATGACATGGTTGATCATTTGAGGAGCCTGATGTTTCTGGCAACTGTGGATCCCAGGAACTTAATGGTATCCAGGGTGGGAGTCATGTAGGAAGATGAGCGCAGATCAGGGGGGCTCTAAGTTTTTGGGGGGTAAAAGAAAGTTTAAAGAAGTTGAGAAACAGTTGATCATCTCTGTGGTAGTGGGAGGGAGTGCTGTTGAGTTTATGCACCACCACAGAGAAGGCGCAGGGAACTAGATGAGCCTCACTATCCCTTCCAAACAAAGGTGGATAAATGCTGCCATGCATCAACACACACACACACATACACAAGCACATACACTAATCTGCAAAGACTTCATTTCACTAATGATGTGGAGAGCAGCCACTCTCCAACAGACCTCCTAGGAATAGCTTTATTATGCAAACCTCTTTGTATTTCCGACAAAACACAAGGTGGTCCCTCTTAAACAAACCTCTCGCTCTCCTCATTTGTTTTTCACTCCTCCACACCTTATTATCACTCCTTTTCATCACTGCCTGTATAAAGCAGCTCATGAGAGGATGGCGGGGAGATGAAGGGAGGGTTGAAGTAGCTAAAATGTCAGCTGCAAGCCGCTTGCTACGCTTATAATTAGCCCCCTTTTTCTGTGTTGAGCTGAGTTTTAATTTCAACAACAACAAAGGAGGGAAAGTGATTGGCATGAGTGGAGAGTCAGGTTTGCCACAGCCAGCTGAGCAGGCACTCCCAACAGCTGTGGTGGCAAAGAGGGATTCAGTTTTAATCTCAGGTAGGTTGGTGAGAGAGGGGCAAAATGAGCAGTCAACATCTGGAGCAAATTAGCATGTTGGCATACAGTTTACTACCTAGGACTTCCCATTTGACAAAAGATGCATTTTCTGCACTGGTGCCATCTGTTTTCCAAGATTCATCCAAGTTTTTAACCAACTGTTCTCTCCACTTCCTTCTTTTCTTCTGTCTATAAAACAAGACACGGCCTCACAGCATCCACCAATCAATGTAGGCCCAGTTACTAAAATGGCAAATATGCTGCACTTATATGAGACGTTTTTAGCCTTCTGACCACTGGAAGTAGTTCTGCAGGACATGCCATATTCACTCTTTCACACACTGGGAGCAAAGGGTGTTATGTAAAGTGCCAATCTGCTCATCAGCACTGGTCTAATCATTTCTACACACTGCAGGCAATGCCTTAGGGCTGCAATTTGGGGTTCCTCCACTGACCTCAAAAACCTCCAATATGTCCAGAATTCAGCTTCCCGGTTACTCATCCACTCCCGCTCCAGAGCCCACTTCACACCCAACCTTCAGCACCTCCACTGGCTCCCCATACAGCACCGAATCCACTTCAAGATCCTGCTCATCACCTACAAAGTCCTCAATAACCTCGCCCCCTCATACCTGACCGACCCACTCAAACGTCACTCGCCGCCTCAGATAATCAGAATCTCCTGTCCCCTATCACCAAGTCCAAGCACCGCACCTTGGGGGACAGAGCCTTTGCCATTGCTGCCCCGGCTCTCTGGAACTGTCTCCCTCCACACATCTGCGACTCTGACTCACTTTAATAATTTAAAAACCACTTCAAGACCTTCCTGTTCAAAAAAGCATACAACACATGACCTCTACCCCTGCCCCACCTCTGTCCTTGTTCTGTTTTATTCACCTGTTTTATTTTTACTTTTATTTTATGTAAAGGGACTTTGAGTATTAAGAAAAGCACTATGTAAATCCTAGAATTATTATTATTGATATTACTTGTCTTGGTATTTGGACATGTGGACTGTGGAAGCTGTGGATTGATTCGCCAAAACTCCCCAATTGAGAGATGACCTGCTCCTCCATCAAGCAATGGCCGTCCAGGATGACCTAACAGTAGGTGGACCAATATCTTTTGAAATGTGTTTCCTGCAAATGCAAAAGAAGAGCATCCAAGTGATGGAGAGGGTGGGATGGTATTGATCAAATCATGTCGCAACCAGGAATTGCAGACTGTGGCGTCTGCTCTATCAATGGAGCTACACAGGCTCCCCAATTTTCAAACTTTTGTTTGCAGTTATCCTTAGCTTTGGCCTCAAAAATTTGAGTGGTTGTGGCTCTGGGTAGAGTCGGTTGTCTATCAATCAGAAGCTTGGCAGTTCAATCCCAACTCTGGCAGTCATATACTACATTGTCCTTGGGCAAGACACTGTTGTTGTTCAGCAGTGTGTGAATGTGTACGAACAAGATTAGCTAATACTGATGGTCCCTTACTTTATAGCAGCATCTACCATCAGTGAGTGAATGTGGTGTGAATGGATGAATGTGATGAGCAGCATTGTAATTCCAATCAGCTCATGAAAATATAGGACAGCCTCACTAGTAGAGGGTGAAGAGTCCTGCAGGTTTGGAAGATTACAAAATAATATGAAAATTTTGCAAGTCTGCAAAGAATTAACCATCAACTAATTTCACACTTGGTTAGGCAACAGTTAGAACATTTCAATCAATCATCAATCAATCAATCTTTATTTGTATAGCGCCAAATCACAATAAACGTTATCTCAAGACACTTTTACAAACATAGGAGGTCTAGACCACTCTATGTCAAATTATGAACAGAGACTCAACTTCAAGACAGGGTAAGACTCAGTCTTACCCCACCTTAATCCATCATGAGAATTGCACATCTCTATATTTAGCTAGTTACAGTGGCAAGGAAAAACTTCATTTTAACAGGCAGAAACCTCAGGCAGAACCAGACTCATGTTAGACAGTCATCATGCCTCGACCGAGTTGGGACATTTGATAAATGAACATCTTTCAACATCTGGCTGTGTTGCATTGTTATCTCATTGAGTAAGCAGTACACAGACTTGTGCTTGCGTAGTAATTTTCTAGTCTTTCTGAGCATTCAAAGTGGTTTCAAATATGGTATCAGTGGAAAGCTGAGAATGTCCGCTGTAAGTTTTTAAAGCTTGTTGATAGGATTAGGGGTTCAAACATTATCAAATATTTAAGAACAAGTAGCCACCAGAGGCAGTCTAGGTCTTTGAGGGCTACACAGCCAACTTTCCATCTGAGATGCCCCACTTTACCACTGAGCCACAGCTGCCTATTTGAATGTATATCTGCTTTTTTTCTGCCTTGCTATTTTGATATCAGAACTAGACAAAGCTAAAAAAAAAAAGAGAGCATTAGTAAATCTGGTGATGCAGCATCTGTGCCTTGACAATAACATCATTTATCTCCTGCTGCCATTTGGTGTGCACTCCTGTGCAAACTTGTTCACTGCAGGAAACTGTAATTAAACATAAAGAGTCTAGGCAGAAATTCCAGGAGGAGCACGATCACGTCTGATGTTTGGGTTTCTTTGTTTTTTTTTACGTTTATTTATTTCTCTTTATTTGAACGGGGACCCTCCTGAGATTCACTTTCTTTTTTCTTCTTTCTGTTTGTCTGTATCCTGTTTAGCTTTGCTGCTACATTTGAAGGTTAGTGCAGGAATGGAACAAAAATGTGGCACCAATTAGTCACACTTTCCTCCAGACATGCCAGCTTCCAGTATCAAAAAGACATGAATTATATATATGTCATGTATAACTGGCATGACAAAAGAGCGCTGCCAAGGGTAAAGTAATAATGTGGACGGTCATATAAGATACCAGACAGTCTGGATCCGACCCTGAGTGGAGTGGCTGCTATGTGTCAAGATAGCAGAGAAGCTGAGTGGGAGAGAGAGTATGTGTGAACACACTCAAGAATATGGTCTGTGTGAGTGTCATTTTCAGACGCAAGCTTTTCTGTTTGTGTTCATGCTCTCTGTACGTGACATGCCATCTCTGTGAGTCCAGCTGAAGACACCATCAACATATGGGGGTCACACTCTGCTGTGAAATGTGACGGCTGGAAGCGAGAAAGACGAGGTTAGAGTGGGATGCAACCGGAACAACTGAGTGCTTTTTGTTCTCAGAAGAAGTGATTCAAAGCGCTCAACAGGCTGAGAGCAAGCAAGACCCCAGCAAGGCCAGGAGTCAGGAGTCAGTGTTCACAGCCTTTGTGTTAAATTCCACAGTCATGAAAATAGATAGAGCCCCTTGTGACACTGCTGATTGGAATTTGGGATGAGAGTAAATGCTTGAACTCGAGGTCTGAAGTAGACAGAGAACAAACTTTCCCTCTCATTAGATTTGTGCTACTCAGAAGCAGACTTGGCAGCAAAGATTCCTTATCTTGAAAAATGGTTCTTCACAAACATATTTCTTCACTGCAGCAGGACATTCATAGAGCCTTTGGGCTACACCATTGTTTTCCTTGCCACAGCTCATGAGCCGTGGAGATATTGCACGGAGGATTAGAAGAATCAGATTCCTGCCACAGAGCCATTAAGTGAAATATTTCTCTTCCAACAGCAGAGATAAACAATAAAAGTGATGCTCTGTTTCCCTTAATTCAATTGAGCCTCTGGCTTTTCAGACTTCAAGCGTTGTGATTCATCAGAGACAGAGATGACTCCAATAGCAAAAACAGTCAGCGCTCATTATACTAAAAATAGAGATCTCCCAGGATGTTATCAAAGAAGGTTATACAGTGCAATACATAACAGCGTGTGCTACAGTTGTTTGTCAACGCAAAGACCTCTCCGCAAATTAAATGCTCAGCTTGCGAGACAAAACATCGAGACGCGTTCCACAGTTGTCGTCTTGGTAAACGCTCTAGTTTTCTCAATTGCTTGGTGTGCGTTTGCAAGACGAGGGGGAGCACAATCTATCTCACAGGGATGGAGAGAGCACTGAAGTGGCAAGGAGGGTGAGAAATGAGAATTATTAGACGAGGTGGAAAGAGTGAGAGAGCAAGAGGGCAAACTCATAGGAGCACTGAGGCTTCTCAAACACAAGGCTTTTATTGCTTATGTAGATGCCCTTATTGTCAGATATGACTAATAAGCAGCACATAATGCAGTTGTGATCAATAAGCCTCACTGGAAACTACAAGTGGTTTGATAAATAGATTAATCATGGAGGAAATACGCTCAGCCAGAGGAAACAGCGTTCTCCTACAAAGTTTCAAATCATTTTTCATATGAAACATTTACACTCCTGTGGAGAGAGCTGGACAAGAGGTGAGAGCAATCAGGAGTACACTGATGTCGACTTAAGGCGGGCACTGCAGATTTTTGTCTGACATCACTATAATGATGTATCAAGGGTAGGATAACATTTTAATTCAATATAGATTTAACAGACCTTTGTATTTACTGCTTTGTTTATAACTAAGTCATGCTAGCAGCACAGGGGCAGGGACGATTAGCTTGCCTGGTTGGTAAGTCAGTCCAACTCTTTGTTACAGACTGAGTTGTTCAACAGCTATGGAATTGATGGGCATTCATGATTCATTTTAGTAGATATTTCTAAATCTAACGAATGTTCTGGTTTAGAAAAATTGGTTAAAATTTCTATAATTCAAAAATGATAAATTGTAATAAGGTATTTTACTTCCTGGCATTTTTTGCTGGTCATCATGAGGTCTACAGTTGTGATTTTGAGCGCCTGATTCTCAAAGATTTCTTCTGGCTTTTGCACCTGCTAAACCTGTTTAAATGAGGCAAGAAGACAAAGTCTAATTCACAGTGCACGGAAATAGAAAAATGTTTCCCTGACTGTGCTGCAAAACAACAACATCTCTGTGCACTGGTGCTCTTTGAATGTATTAAACTGAGTCATTATGCATTCAGTTGCAGAAAAAGTGGTCCCCTTCTATGCAGATGAACCTCACTGCAAAACACATTACAAACACTGTCCCTTATAGCTAACAGCTAACAGCTAACATCAGTGATACCCCTTTTCGACCAACGCAAACCTGGCTGTAGTTCCAGGCTCTTGCTCGTTCTGGTTCACCTTGCGAACCAACTCAGCACTAGTTTGTTTTTCCACCCACTCGAGCCTGTGGAAGAGCCACGTCACGACGTCACTTCTACGTGAATGCTTTTCCCATCAGCGCTAGTGCGAACTTTCCCTCACAATAACAATGATGGCGGACAACATAGCATGCTTGCTGGTGTTGCTCATGGCTTTTCGTAATCACATGAGGTCCCAAAGAGAACTTATCTAACTTTACCAATACTTCTGTCATGCTTTGCATGGAACTCGGCCCTCTATCACACCTGCAGCTCTTACACTACTCCACTAACTGCTTTTTCACAGGCTGGCAAACACAGACATTTTTCAAGGCCTTTTGGCATCTCATAAAGATGCATGTTTAGTGTATGTGTGCTGCAGATAGACAGGGAAACTAAGGAGGGATGCAGCCCTGTCACATACAGTACATACTAGTTGTTTCCTGCAGAGTGTGATATCCACACGTCTGTACAATGATTGATGCCAATAGAAAGTCCAGTACAGTAAGAAACCAAGCAGAAGCACCCGCCTGCAAGAATTGAAGCCAATGCGGAAGTGATAAGAACTTCAGTTCATCGACTATCCTCTTGAGGCAGGCTCCTAAAGTAACGGAAGCCACAAATGCACAAATTCAAAGAAGCCGATCTTTACAGCAGAAATAAAGACGTTTACAGCCTTGCACAAAAAAACTAGTGTAGTCTGAATGGCTAATTTCTCGATCGGCAAGATCAAAGATATTAAGATTATGAGTTTTCCATTATGAGAGGCACGGCTGACTTGATTGACAGGTGGGAACACTGTATCTGTTGGCTAGGAGGCTCAAAGCCCGCCCCTTTACCACGACAGAAGTTAGGTTGACTTCAGCATATCAAATATGGCTCCCACGGACAATTGGCTTCAAAACAGTGCTTCAGAAACAGAGGGGTGACATCACAGATACTACATCCATTATTTATACAGTCTATGTAAGAAACAAATAAAAAACACAGAGAGCACATGCAGATACAGACCCCACCACACACATCCTCTGGATTATGAATAATAATAAAAATCTTATTTCTTTTACTTTAAATCATTTGGCCCTTTATAAACACTGATTGTACATCATACACTGCTTTTTTCAGCTGACTTGTATTGTATAAACACTATATGCAGGTTGGAAATCAAAAATAAGCAAGATGTTTTACTGCAACATTGAAGCATGTTTTCACATTTGTAAAATTGTAAATATTGTATCGAAGTTTAAGCAACTGGTATCATGACAAACCCTGTTAAAGCTTCATAATGCTGCTAGCATGGCTATACACTGTTCAAGTTATTCAGAGACTTCATGATCACAAGGGTCTCTGAAATAAATTGTGTACCCTGTGTGTGTGTCAGTGGACGTCTGATCCACTGACACCCAAATTTTCACTTTGTAGATTGGACTAAAAGCATACTGACTGCACATTTGGTAGAACATGATGATCTCTCAGTGGGCACATACATAATGTGCACTCTTTCTTGTTGCTCAGAAAAATACATCAAATGATAGAACTCCTGTTTCCCACTGTGCATGTGTGAACCCTGCCTGTGTGGATCCCAGAGTGCATTATGGAAATGAGAGTGTGTCCACCATCCCTGTGAAAGTGTGCAGCTGTTTGCATTAGTACTGGGATTTGATGGAAGATTTAAAATTACAAAAAGGTAAACTAGATTTTGAGAGTGAGTGCACAGAGCGCACCCTGCAGTCTGACTTCATGATAAGTGAATAAAGTAATCCGAACCCATCTCAAACAGCTTCACTACTGTACGTACATCAAATTTAGGCAGAACCCTTCCTTCTTCATCTGTCAGCCTGTCAGTGGTTCCAGTGAACACTTGTACTCGCTTACTTTGGTTGATGGGGCTTATTGAAAACACATCCTCATACTCAGAGAGGATGTGAGGCTTTCTTTACACTCCTGCATCGTGACAGCGCTCTGACAATACAGTGAAGAGACATGAGAGTACAAGAGCTGATGAAGAGCTGAGGGAAGGAAGAGATGAAGGCTGCATTAAAAGTAAAAACTCATTAATTTGAGGCACTGCGTTCCTCTCAGGACAGCTAACAACTGCTTTTGTATTCACCCAGCCTGCTCTAAACCCCTCTAAAGGAAGGGTACATCTATCATTTTTAGTTTGTATTACTGCATTTTTTAACCTCAGCTTGAAAGAGTTCAGACATCCTCACAAATTAACACCTTCCTTTCTCTCCCTCTTTTCCTCCCCTCGCCTGACCTTTCTCCAACATAAAGGTTTACACTGTGGTTTCAATTAACTGCTGAGAAAATGTTTCATCATCTCTGGGGCTGCCATACTCACCGGCTCTTTAATGAAATACGTCTTCTCACAGTTCTTAATTACTTTTGTGAGAGTGCTCTCTCCTTCTCTGTCTCTCTCTCTCCTTCTGCCTTGTGTTCTTTGCGGCGAGGATAATGCACTGCCAGTAACACTGGACTTCACTACTTATACTTCCCTGCAACAGGACCCTCTCTGATGCAACTACACCAACAGAAGAACTCTCTTAATTAATTAGGATGGACAGCATGCTTACATAATCAACTGGACTGAAAAATAAAGACGGATGAGAAACTGGCAAGGCTAGCTCGATGGGTATACAAAAAAAGAGTCCAATTTACTGAAATTCAAAGAGGTAGGGCTGGGAAATAATTCTGTAACGATAATCTTTGTTGCAAATTGAAATGAAATTATGCAAATGCTCTCAACCTGAGAAAAAAAAAATCTACAAATTAAAACTTCACAAAGATGTCTTCCTACACAAAAGACCTGCTTCCTGTTAGCACCGTCAAAAAATTAAGGATTCAACAAGTTTTTGAGATGACTAAATCCAGATACAAGCCAACAAACTGTCTGGTTGCTTCAATTTTCACTCAGGACCAAAAATATGCCTTTAAATTTAAATGAAATAATGATTTGATATTTATCGTGATAACTATCGATATCGACTGACATGAAATATTTTATCGTGATAACATAATTTTCAATATCGCCCAGCTCTAAGTCAAAGTCAGTGAGATCTTATTTTGTAGTACTTTGGGTATCAACTGTGAAACATACACTGCAAAACAATAAATTATCAGACCCAGATGACAAAATTTGGTTCCTTCAAACGCTCTATTCCGCTTTGTTGAATACTTGATTATGATTGGTCAGAACCCTAAAACAACCTGGATTAATTCACTACATCAAAGGTTTAAGGGACAACCTACTCACACGTAGGGATGGGTACCGAATTCGGTACTTTTATAGGTACTGACCGAATTCCGTCGGTACTACCGAGTACCGATTCACGTAAAATCCAACGGTACCATGTTTCGGTACCTGAACACATCCTTGTGACTTTGAGGGAGTGGAAGAGGAGGCGATTTTCCATACTTTGCCCTGTAATAAAGTTCGGACGTCTCTGCTCTCTGCTCTCTGCATCTGCGCAGGAGCGCGCCAAACGGAGCCTGCAGCTGACAGGCGCGCGCACTCACTGTGAGACAGAGCTGCAGGATTAAGTTTATTTTACACAGTCTATGGTTGAGACGGAATCTCTCGCTCCGACTACCTGCCCTGTTTATAACCGTTCCTGTGTGCGTGAATGCCCAACCAGTAAGTGAAGTGTCCTGTTATAAAGAGACGGAGAACTGACTTTTCCCCGTCTGCAGGCGTTCACGTGTGTTCATTGATAAAATCCCGAAAGAGCAATTAGACACCACGAGCACGTGTCAGCTAATATATCTAATCACCTATATAATCCTGTTTCTGTTCATTTCATGTTAAATTAAATAAATATGTTGAATTTTAAAAAATTAAGATTTTATTATTAAACAAAATAACATTTATTACCAAATAAAAACACAAAAGTACCGAAAATTTGTACCGTTTGGTACCGGTACCAATTCCCAGGTACCGGGTATCGGTACCGTATCGGTTCAAATGTGAAAGGTACCCATCCCTACTCACACGTCATATCAAATCAACCTGCGGAATAAAGGCCTGTACATTAACCTCTGCCTGTTGACACTGTGGCAAAAAAAACGATAGTATCTTTAACATTGTGCATGTTTTTAATACTACTTGAATGTATTTTGGGAATTAACACTCAAGATTTGTGGTTAATGGTTGACCAGTCAAAAGCAAAGATGATAAGAAAAGAGGAGGAATAGCGCAGGAGCAGGGAGGGAGGTTAAACACTGTGTTAAAGGTCTGGTTGAAATGTCAACAGACTCTGAAAGTGACAGAGCAGAGGACCTAAATCAGATGCTGTGTTCATGTTATGCATCAGTTCAAAATGACTTTTCTCTTCCATTTAATGTGAATAAACGTGTGATGTTTATTGTTAATTCAACCTGCAGGTAGATAAGAATGCCACAGAAGTGCTATCATTAGTGGAATCTGAGGTACTTTATTTTCATTGGTTAAATAAATGAAAGTTACATCACTAAATCATCTTTAAATAAATGTTCTTGAGTTGAAAGCTGGGTAATAAGCAAGGTAATGTACTGTGAGAAGGTGGTTAGGATAATTAGACCCTATGGGTGAGCACCGGATTCTAATTTGCATTAACCACCTGCTCACAGTACATTAGCCCTCACATAAAGGAAACTTGTGGTTATAACAAAACCACATTGTCAGTTGGTAAGAGACATTAGTCTGTTGTTGTTGTTGTGGTAGACACCCACGCTGCATTTGGTCAGGGATAGATTATGAAACACAGTCTAGAGGTTTTGCGATGATATAACATTAAAACAATACTTTCGCTTTAGAGAGAAGATACTCTGTTTTATAATCTGGTTCACTCTGGCTTGAAGTCAAATGTCAAACATTTAGACTGAAGACGGTTAACTGACTTTTAGAAACATACAACTGTTCATTTTGATTAGCTGATGATGAGGAGGGCTGGTTGAAGTCAAAGAGTATTAGAAAACATAACCACTCTACATAACCACAAAATGACAACTGACCAATGGTTTTTGCATGGATAAAACAAACAAGGCATACCATGTTAGTGTGAGTTTGAAAGGTGCTGGTTAACATTTACCACCACTGGACAGTAACAGGCCAGCCATTTCCCTGAAATGTTTTCTCCCTGACTGATGATGAACAATTTTATTCCCAAAAAATGTTCTGCTTGAAAATTAAAGAAAATATATAAAAATACAGTTGTCATACTGACAAAAGAAAAAGTTGTTGAAATGTTCAATACTTTCATACTTTTCAATAACTTGCTTTATAATGTTACAATCTGTTATTTTCCTGTGTGAATGTGTCTAAAAGCCCAAAGGCTTAAGAAAAAGAACAGATCTACAATCATATTTTCAACTCAAACGTTTGGGGAGCGAAAGAGAGAGATAGTGAGAACAGCAGCTGTTGTTCTACATAGAAGTAAAGTAGAGAGAGTGAGCATTACTTAAAATAAAGTGGTGAAATGGAAAGATGTTATTTTCTGACTGTTTCACAGCAGTAATACCCTCAAAAACTCTTAAACAGCTCCACACCTCAGCACAAACATGCAGGGAGGAGCAGGGTATTGCTTGTTTGCAACCACTTCTTCCTGCCTGCTGTGTGTGTCTGCTTCTCTCTCTGTCACAGCTGCTACACCGCTAACTGTTCCCATTCAAAGGTTGACAAATACTGAGGTTTGATGGAGTCTGATGTTGTGTTTATGTTTATTGCAGACAGAGATCAGAGGACAGAGACAGCAATGCCACTTGATCCCTTTGTGTTTGCCATCAGAACCGACCTCTGCACAATGATTGATGCCCTGAAAATGTCCAAAATAAGAAAATACAAACATACAGAGAGCATACTTTGTTTGTCAAAGCACTTTATAAACATTTGTTTTTAAAGGTGCTATATAAATAATGTTATTATTATTATTATTAGTAGTAGTAGTAGTAGTAGTATCATTAATATACTCTCCACAGAGTCTTATAATTGATATTTTAGGTGAGTTATTTTATTCGGTGTAGATTTTTTTATTTATTTATTCTGCCTTTTATTACTGACAACAGTATGCCATGTGTGTATCTTAAAAGATGTGTATCTTAAAAATGATAAAGAACTAAATTAACCAGTTTTGGGTGCACAGAAGTACATTTTTTGTTCCCTTGCTGTCAAAACAGGCAGTGATATTGCTTAACCGTTTATTTTCAAGAATTGAAGTTCAAATTCTAGTATTGTAACACTTCTTACGCACAAAGTCTCAGAGATAATAAACACTTTCTCAGGCTAAAAAAGTGTATGCTTAAATCTTTAAAACATTGATCAAAGTAACAGTTGTGAGACCAGCCACACTTTGAAGCCTGCTTCTTGAACTTCTTTCTTTCTCTCTCTCTCTCTCACACACACACACACACACACACACACACACACACACACACACACACACACACACACACACACACACACACACACACACACACACACACACACACACACACACACACACCACAGACAAACAAAAAAAGATTAATCATTGCCCACTGCCAGGTCCAGCCGGGCCCTGATCTCTCTCTATCTGACATCAGATCAGGATCAGGACACTCATGTAATCTCCCGTATCTCTCCCAGCCTTCACAGACGGATGAGATGAGAGCTACTCCCTCTATCTGCAAACTCTCCACAGAAGATGACGGGCTTGAGGGGGATGCCCAAGCTCACACAAACACACATTTTCTACAACAAACAAACAAGACACACACATTACTTTTATTGTCCCGCCATCCCGAGCACCATTACCTTGAAGCTTTCCCAAAGAAGAAAAGGTGATAAATGTGCTTCAGGAGTCAATGTGGGTTTTGCTCTTGTGATTAAGCAGATTATCCATGCGCATCATTGTTGTTATTTGCCTGTGTGTTGAGCTAATAAACGTCAAATGTGATTTGTCTGGCTGGGAGCTAGAAAATGCAGAGTGCTTTCTCCAACATGATGCCACATACACATTTCAACTGTGCATGACATTTAGGCCTTTAACGATAATTGCTTTCTCTGGATTCAAACCTCCGAAGGGTGTTGTTAGCACATTGTGTAACGTAATCGCACCACAATTGTAACTGCTATAGATGCAGAGGTGATGCATGCCAGCTTGGCTTTTACCCATGGAAACCCAGTGAGTGGAAAATATTAATTAGCATCCTTGAAGCTCATGTGCTCCCCTTTACTCTAGGAGTGATATAAAAAGCAAAATCGGCTTAACTTGGAAAAAGAAGCAATTAATCGTGATCTTGTTTAATGAGGACCCACTTTGCCGTGTTAATGTGGCTAATTAACAGTCAAATAGGAAGTGGTATTGACTTTGAGCGCCTGCCACCACACAATGATGAAGATGCTGATGTGCAAATACCACATAAGGGTTCGTAACAAGTGCATGCTAATCCCACCGACACCACAAGACAGATGGATAGCTCGCACCTTTACACAGTGAGAGGAAGGTATTATACAAACTCACACACACACACGGGCAAATCCACATTCTATCACCGTCCGGGTGCCCTGATGTGTGTGCTGCATACTAATGTGCTTTTATGACTCCAACAACTGACTGTCAGTGCCAAAAAGCAAAAGCAAAGAGGGAATGAATGCACATACACACACTGTTAGTCACACATGGCTGCCAGAACCAGTTGCAGAGTCTGGGAACGGAGCGGTAGTCTTCATCCCTCCATGTGCAGAGTTTGCCAAGTTACCTGATCATGTTACACAACATCTATGAAGAGAAGAGGACAGTTTCTGCTCTCTGAATATAGACAACTGAAGAAGACTGCCTTAAACTTCCTGACCCTACATCAGATCTTTCACACTTTTCTCTATCAGCTTTGTGTGTTGCCGACA
Organism: Notolabrus celidotus; assembly: GCF_009762535.1. Taxonomy (NCBI): domain Eukaryota; kingdom Metazoa; phylum Chordata; class Actinopteri; order Labriformes; family Labridae; genus Notolabrus; species Notolabrus celidotus. The sequence goes on along the minus strand of NC_048280.1, from coordinate 29,515,101 downwards.
CACAATTTCTGCAACATCATTATAGAAGAGGAGGTCATGGCAAGGCTGATGTACCTCGCGCGATGAGGAATTATTACAATTATTTCAGTTGTTTTTGTGTTCACACTACAAAACTGCAAAGCATGCCAAAGCACACATCGTCATTGGGCTGCTCTTACCTAATTACATCACAGTCCCCCTTTCCACTGTATAGATAAAAAAATGCAATGTGTACAGGTCACACTGGACTTGTACACATTGACTCGGAGCTGTGAGGGGGTCAATGCCTCATCAACATTTGGGCGGATCAGCATATTTGTCTGATAATTCAGAAGTAGGGTCATATAATATTGCTACATAGCTCTTCTGTTGATGTTTGATTGGATGGGGACGCGTTAGCCTAACCTCATTCTTCTGCTAACTATGTTGTAGTCAAAATTGCCTGGTAGCTGTTATAACGAGTCTGCCACTGCTAGTGCGATGAGTCAAAGCAGCTATTTGTTTTGGTGGCTGTGTTGCTTTGCATTCTCATTGCAAACAAAACGCCCAGGGGTTCAACTGAAACAAGCCGAGTCTACCTCTTCTACATGATCTCAGATTTCTTGTTCTGCATAAGAGTGCAATGCTGGGGTGCTGGTGGAATAGCAGTCTAAGCGTCCCACATACAGAGGATACAGTCCTCATTGCAGGGGGCCGACGGTTCAGTTCACAGATGTGACCATTTCTGGCATGTCTTCCCCTGCTCTACACTCCCCACTTTTCTTGTCTCTCTTCAGCTGTCCGATCGAATAATAGCAAAAAAAGCCCCAAAAATATAACTTTAATAGTGCTACTGCTGTGTTAGAGGAATCCCCAATAGGCCCATGTTTGAATGCAAATTTCTACAGCAGAATTAAACATGTTTTGGGCCTGTTTAAAAAAAAGGTTTTGTGGGATGTAGCTAATTTATTTATTTATGCACACTGTGTGGGGGTGATTGTTCTTTAAAACGCATTTGTATTGATTCTATCTAGTCTAAAAGTTAAACATTAATTTGAAATAAACTGGAGGCACAGCTGAGCTGAGTGACAGGCGGGGGCACTGTAGGCTTTTTGCTAGGAGGCAAAAAGCCTGTCTCAACTTTACCTCTGAACTTGTTAGGTTGATTGAAAGTTAGGTTTAACAATTCCAGAATGGCGCCATCACTGGGCTTCAAAACTTCTCTTCAGAATCCGAAGATTGACGTCACAGGAACCACATCAATGATTTACAGTTGATGAATAGTTTTACTGCTGGGATTAGGATGCTTATTCCAGAAGCAGTTATATTAGTTTAGTACAACTACTGGAAACTAGTCTAAACAGGTTTCATGACTCTGTCCAAAGCAACAAAAACAAGCCAAAGTAATGTTCTTATTTAAGAAGTTGATTAATGTCAAACAAAAGCCACAGTTATGAGGGTTCCAACAGCTGGATTGTACTCAAGCGGGCAGGACGTTCTCACTTGCTGTCAGTATTAGTGCTGAGCTACAGTATGTTGACAACCCTCTGGCATTTTTTATCTTCATCCAGCATTTTCAGTATAGATTAAATAAGAGATTTATTGTCAGACAATTATACAGTAAAAGGCTTTCTGAAGATCAAGCTGACATCTTTGTGAGTATTTAATTTTCATCATTATAGAAAAGAGAAAATCAGCATATTAGTCAAGCTATGATCAGAGAATGACAGGCATTTATTTTTAGAAAAGGACTTGAATGATTAATGCATTATCAAAATAATAGCTGATTTTCTGGTCATTAAATAACTGATTAATCAATGAGTGCTTTCAGACCCTCCTTCACTATAAAACTGCATACACTGTTCTGGTGCAGAAGCTTCCAAATCTCCCAGTCGCAGGCTCACGAGTCACCAGTGAATTATGGCAGGGCACAATGCAGCAGACACAACAATGGATGCCCATTATATGAAAACTTGATAGAGCTCTGTATACAAAAACAGGCTGCTTTTGTATTGCCTTTTGTGCTCCGGAACATTGTCGCAGTTTTACAAAAGTGCAGCTTACAGAGTTGAAGCTCTCATAAGCTTCTGACAATCGACTGTCACAATGAGGGCATAAAACCATCAAACAAAGCTGAATCACCAGACTGACTCTTTCCCCTTCAAAGGCAAAGGCTAAAACTTTTGTAGACCAACACAACCAATCCTGCATCCCACCGAACGACACGTATTTATATCCTCACCATCGAGCTTCTCCAATAACTGCCTGTTGTCCACTCTGTTTGGTTTAGCAGTATACCAACTCAATGAGGCGAGTTATTTCCACACGCTGTCTTTGGCTTTCTTTGCAGTAAAAGTGTTAACACAGGGATGTTTGCCTGACAGATGAAGCCTACCTTTGGTCGGCTCTGCGCGCTTGGGCAGATCCAATGTGTCGTAGTTTTTGTCGTTCTCACCGTTTTTTCTGCCTGTATAGCGGAGAGAGGAGGAAAGGCTGTGTTAGACTCATATCCTGAGACAACTGGATAATAAATGACAATGTCTTTGACACCAGGGTTAGACTGATACAATTTGAAAAGCTGGTACGAATATCTATAGACTGAAGTTGTATATTATAGTTACTGTCCATGATGTGCCAATGTCATGTTTTCATCATAACTGCAAACCCTAACTCTGAAAGTACCTCTCCATTTTGGAAGAGACATATCAGTCTAACCCAGGTTTACAAACCCACACTCAAACAGCATGAATGTTTGCATATACACACAGTACAGAGAGGCATGAGTGTAATGTGTTCAAACACACATAAATTCAACAAATGTTCCTGTTTGCATCGGTGTCTTCACACAGATGGTCCGACATACCATAAACATACAAAATGAGCACATGACAATCGACACATGTATACCTACAGAAAAACATATACTTTCAGAATGTAACAGTCATACTTCCTGAGCGGGAAAATAAATAATGCAGTGGGAGACGGGAAATGATAGCAGGAGGGGTGTGGGTGATTGCAGCTCAGCCTGCTAATGGTCATTTCACATGCACATGAATATGCCCATGGGACCGTATACAGCCACAGAGACAAAAAGTCTGACTCCACAACTAGATATAAGTGAGATTTCCGGTCCCTACACTCCCTTCAGGAAACAAACTTATACATCTCAGCTGCCTAAATGAAGGGTGGAGGATATCAAGTTTTAATATGCAATTTAATATAGCTGTGCTGCCTTTCTCCAGGACATTGACAAACTCGCCTTTTAGTTCAGGAAACTGAATTGCTGAAGTTTACTTCATGAGTTCTCAACAACAGAACCATCAATTTTAGTTTTCCTTAGAGGGTAAACAAGCATTGCTTTCCATATCAGCTTGCTTAACTGGCTGTAACTGTATCATGTTGCTAACCGTCTAGCTCAGGCACTGATTGCCTCCGCTAAGCTACATGATGGGAAATTGGATGGACAGAAGAATCCAGTCTGCACCGCACAGGATTTACACAGAGGGATAGGTAGCTCTTTGGTGTATCTGACTCGACTCAGACTAAAACACTGAGGACTCGAGGCGCGACTCTGACTTCAGGTTTGGTGACTCGACTACAACACTGCCCTTCACATCCATTCAGGACACACAAAAACCAACATGCTGCTTAAAAACACATCAAAGATACACTTCAACATGATCGTGAAAGTCACAAACTTGCTCTTGCTAAGTTAGATGACAATATCAATATCACTCCTGACTCATTCTATGCTAAATATGAAGCCAACTAGTGAGTGCCTAGCTAAAATTAGCATTTGGAATTTAAACAGGTTGATACAGCTGTTAATGATTTGTATTAAGTAAATCAATCTCCCTTCCAGCATTGTAATAATCAAAGATGTATTAATATAGTTGGCATACACATCAAAAAGCAAAACAAGGCCAGGCAAGCTGTGGATAATATTTAATAAAGCTAAGCTAATTGACTTCATCTCACTTAATTGTTCATCTACAAATATGAAAGTGGTAACAATCTATCTCCCTGGAAAAAACAGACTGAAACCATGTTAGAGAATTCCTTTAGGAGCTGTTTCAGCCTTTGAAGAACTCTTTACTGAGTTTAACAATGACAACGCTTACATTATTGAAGGGAAATCGCCAACTGTTAGGGACTCCGTATTGGGTATCAAAATATTGGATGCTGCCAGCTTTAAAAGAAATAAGCTGGGGTGTCAACAGTACACACTCTCACACACACTAAAACACACACTGCAGCAGAGCTTGACATTTAGACATTTGGATCAGAGTTGAAAGACTCAGATTATATACGGTTAGAAGTCTGGATGGATCCAGAGAATAGTTTTATGGGACAGGTTCAAGGGTTTTAATTTTCATTATTGTATCTTTAAATAATATGATTTGTCAAACTCTGCTGCACTGAATCACACAGACTTACCTTGCGAGTGCTTCCTTTGCTTTTGACATATGTTACAGACTTACAACTCTGAAATAATGTAAAGACTAGGAGGGGTGGGGTCTACAGTACTGGGTGCAGTGCTAGATAGTATGGTGAGGGTGTTGTGTGAAATGAATTAAACATAAACATTTTCTAAAGTTCTTGGGGATTTCTCGGGTTTCTTTTAATTTTTCAAAATCTACTTATATTTCTTCTACAACCAGGGGAAAGGGGAGGAGGAGTGGGAAGAGGAGGGTGGGAGTTGGAGAGGAAATGGAGATGGAGGAGGAGGAGGAGGAGGAGCAGGAGGAGGAAAACTGAAGTGACAAGGGTTGAAGGGGGGCACTCACCTTGATTAAACCATTCCTCTATAGTTAGCCAAGGAAGCAGCAGCAATGCCAAAAAAACACAAAGCGGGAGAAGAGAGGCATGGTGAAAAAGGCGTGTGTGCGAGTGTCAAGAGGCTGTGCAGTCGATGTTAACAGTTTTCACAAAAAAGAAGTCATCACATACTGAATAGGGAAGGTGACAGGGTGAAAAGGAGACAGAAAAGAGAGGGCAGAGAAAGAAATAGGGACTGAACTTTTGAGATTGAAAAGGGGAAGATTGGGGCGCAATAGGAGCGGGTTTTGCACTGGGAAGCATGTTCAAAGAGTTGGCATCAGTAGGGTGTTTTTTAGAGAGCAGGGGGAGGGAGAAAACAAGTCAAGTCATCAGAAGAGTGTAAGAGATAAAGGAAATAGAAAAAGAAGATGGTAATAGAGACTGAGAAAGTAAGAGGAAAGACTAAGAGAAAAAAGATGCAGCTTTCACAGGAGGGTTAGTGTGCAGGAGACATTGAGAAACATAAACATCAAACCTGCCAGTTTAACTGCATAAGTGCTTCATTATAACCCCTACATGGCAAAAACTGAAGTGTGTTCAACGAGATGGAAACAAAAGCTAAGAACCAGACTGTTTATTAGCTAAAACAAGCCCCGAGCAGCTCCTACAGCCTGCTGATCATTATGGTATATTTCACACTAAATGTGACATTAAAATGAAGCAGAGGCCAAATTTAGCCTACTTAGGGTAACAAATTACAAAGCATGCTCCCGACAGTGTTGTTTAACTACCTGCCTTCATGCTCCTCTATAGCTGTGTCTAATGTTTCTGTACCTGAGCCTTGTTTAGCTAAAGAATACCTTCAGGGTCTGCAGCAGCAAAACACAACTCATTATTTAATGTGTGTTTGTGTGTTTGTGTGTTTGTGTGTTTGTATGAGAGAACTCTTGTGGTTAATTGTTGTCTTTACAAATCTGTATACAGGCAAGCAAATGTGTTTTCCCCGACCCCTGAACCAGAAGGATTCTCTAGTGAGTCGTTAGGTGTCAGGGGTCACCGGCTGGTAGTCACACCTCATTGGCTGACTGATTAATGGCGGCCATTATTGTTGTACAGCAGGGAGATAACAGCGCCGTTTAGCTAACAGTCTGGGAGGATGCTGATTAGGACATGGCTAGCAACATGTGCGTACATGGCACATCTGTCAGGGAGAGTCAATAACAACAAAAAGCTCCAGACACGGCAGAAAGGACGCTGAGAGACGTGGAGGATTTTACGGTGAGAGTAGCTACACAGAGGCACTTTGTTCAAACATAAAATTCAATTTGTGCTCTGTATTATCTGTTAGTGAATGTATGTCTAGGTTTGATAGTGTCTAAGTACATTTATTGTTTTTTCGGGCTCAGTCATCTTTGCATTATATTACTCCATGTTTTTTAAAGAGGATTTGTATGAGCCCAGTGATCATATGAAGAACAAAGGACCACAAAGAGCAGGATGATTTCAGAGGACAAAAATAAAAACTCCTCATTCCAGCTAAATAGAACAAATGTTCTGTTCTACAGTTAATTCCACGCCTTACAGCTCTTGAAAATAATTTGAGAAAAGAGAAGGTCAGTAGCTGGGATTAAGACTCCAAAACACTAGATGTAGCTCCTACTTATTATTTATGGTTCTGCACTTATACAGACCTGAGGTTGTTTATTTTTTCCTCTATATTTTGCATTTTCTCCAATTTTAAACAACTCATAGGACAATAATTAACTTTCACTTCCCAAGGTATTCATTCATCAACATTAGATGCTTTGTTAAAGAGGCTGTTTCAAATCCTTCCCAGTGTGTAATTGTGATCAGTGTTTTTTGTATTCCAACATGTCCCTCTTTCCTCCTCCTCACCTTTGGCTTTCTTTCCTCCGAAGCAGCCAGCGTCATCCTTTTTCTTCCTCTGTGGTCCAGCTGATCCAGGGGCCTGGAGTGATGAAGGGTCCTGAAACTTTTCAGCCCCTGGCACCTCTTTGTGGACGTGGTAGGACAGGTTTCTCATGATGCAAACACAGTTCTCCACGGACTAGGAGGGAAGAGAAAAATAAGTTATCCTTTACAACACCATCTATGTGATACATATCAGTAATTAGGATAGAAAAACTAAGGGGAAGACTACATCTGAATATATCCTGTGCTGCATGTACCACCTGCATAAACTATGTGTTCTTTTGAGTTACAGGAGTGTTACCTTGTTGTCCATGTCTTTCTTCCCTACAGCTGATTGGAGAGCGTGCAGCAAGGCGTCCACCAATCCCTCGCATTCCCTCAGCCTGCGTCGAGCCTCTGCTCCATCCGAGCTCACATTTCTGCAAGAACAATGTCAGACAAAGACACAGAGACACTTGTTAGTATCAACCAAATTTAACTGCACTGTTGACAGCACATAAAGTTGCTCTGAGCTTGATGTAAAACCAGATGAAATAGGATTCATAAAACATCTCTACTGCTGTAATGTCTGCAACCATTCGGAAGAAGGTGATTCCACATTTAGGGACACTGTGGGGGTGAATAGTTAGATATTGAACATTTTCAAGTATTACATCTAACTAAGGGCCCTATAGTATTGTAAAGCCTTTAATCATACTTTTATAAGTGGATACATATGGGTAATATTCAAGCCATGTGATCTTCAACACTTCTATCGAATAAAACCCAACTAATGATGCCTCACACTTCCTACCTGCTGTGTGTCTCTGCTCTGCCTTCTGTCACAGCCTCTATACTGCTAAATGTTCTCACTCACAATTCGACAAATACTGACGTTTTCTTACATCTCTTTGGCACGTCAAGACGATGCACATGTTAAGTTTATCTCGAGGATGGACCATGAGCAGAATAAAGACAATATGATGTGACCTTGTCCCTTTATGTTTTGTATTAGTCCTGACCTGTGGACTGTTGACTGTGAGCTCTAAACCACCACACAATGGTTGACGGCCATGAAAAGACGATTATTTAGGAAAAAATGTGACGTTATGGACTGAAAGCACAGTCTCAACAGATAGACACCACCAAACACCTCCTCAAAATTGTGAATGATGATTCAGAGGAATCATTGTATTTGTTGCTATTATCGGTATGTCAAATGTTGGTGTTGGTGTTGCTTTTTGTACCAGCACTGTGTGCAAATTGGAAATCAAATATATGAAGGATATCAAATATGCATTATTGTTGCCCAGGAGTTCAGTTCTTCTTGCTGAGGTATCAAAACCTAGACAACCCTAGAGCCATAGCCTTAATGCTCTCTATCTCAAAACAACAGAATAACAAGGCCTCTCTGCTTTAAATACAATCGTACAAATACTATGAATATAAATGTGTTTTTGTAACAAGAGGAAATGCCACCCAGGTTTAGTCATCAAGCAGCCTGAGCAAAGGTCCTGAGATCAGAGCAGCAGAGCAGGAGCAGTCTCAGTGCATATGTGTGACTGACTGTTAAAGGCAAGGCTGTAAAGAGGGTTAAGGGATTGCTGGAGCTCCTCACTCCTCACCCCTCACCGGGGACTTCGTTTATGAGGGCTTCCAACCCACATAATCCCATTAGTCGACCCCCAGTTAGTGCTGTGGAAGAGTGGTATCCAAGCAGAGGTAAGCAGAGCTGCTGGTTTATAATGCAGCGTAGACTGAAACACATATCACAGCCTACACTGACTCACATGTGGATGTTTCTGTCTTTGTGCTGGATGTTCACCTCCATCCTCAGTCCTACACAACACTCAAACCTCATCACATGCTCCACACCTTCTTGACCAGTATATGAATGTCTCTGTACTTTGTCAATGGAGGACAGACCCTCAGAACCGTCTGACACTTTGCGCTAATTAAAACCCATCTTTGGTAGAGACCAGGCAGACAGCACCGGCCATCTGGACCTGCTCATAAACCAAACCCATCCGTCTCCAGCTGTCAGAAAACGGTCACCACCTCTCCTGTAAAAGGATCCAAAGGAGCAGCCGTCTTGGATTTATTTGACAGGAGTGTGTTTGAGGGCAGACAGACACAAGAGTTTTATTGTCAGCTGTTTCATTTCCAGGAGTCTTTCACAGAGCGGCTGTCTTGGTGGAAGGTTTATGGATGCTGCATCTGTCAGTGGAGACAGCGCAGGAAGGAGCTGCTGTCACTGCACAGGTTGTCTGGTGGTGTTGTATTTAGACTTTTAATGGGTGTTAAGCTACGTCTGAACTGATGGTTATTGATCTATGTCGAGATTTGCCAACTTTTGTTGTGTTACTGTGCTTTTCCTTCATGAGTTACATAATGAGACAACCAGAAAACAATGATGATTAAAGCTCAGGTTTGAGATCCACAGGATTTTTAAACTTTGATCATAAATCTGAGCTGGGCATCTTTTATGAACCTCAGCATCTCTTCACACTGATTCTCTTTACTCGTCATCTTTGTCTGGGATTCCAACATCAACATGCAACCTTAAGTCAAATTGATTCTACATTTATGTGTTGTATTTTTACTCTCTTAAGCGAGGAGTTTTAGTTTTAGGCTGCACTGACATGCACATTTCTATAAACATAGTTCAGTCAGATGGATCACATTTCAAAGGTTTGTAGCAGTAGCAGAACATAAAGTTTGGCTTCCAGGTTCCAACCTGATCACTCCATGTAGTTTTATTTTACATGTAGAAAACAGAGGAGTGATGAAATAAAATAATAATAAGGCCAGAGCCTGCTGGTGGATGCTGTCGTGATGATGGTGAGGCTGAAAGAAGGGACACAGTACTGGTGCAGGGCAGTATTAATATAGAAAGAGCAGAAGGAGAGAGCCAAATTGGGAGGAAGGGTCTGTCAGGTGACTCTGGAGAATGAAATGTGCTGTGTGTAAACACAGAGAGGCGACTTCTGGTGTTTGAACATGAAGACAAAGTGGAAGTGCAAAATTAGGGAGTCCTTCCAGTGTCCATAGCTTTTTAATTATTTTAAAACGTCTTAAGTGTTTTTTCTCATTATTTTTACAGTGTTTTTATGTTTAAACTTAAACTTGTTTTCTTTTTTTCAATATGCTAATTAAGTAAAGAGGGATTGGGTTATACAGACTGCTGCAGAGTTGACTGCAAAATCAGCTTGCAGATATCACTCCATATGTGTTAGCAAGTAGAATGTACATTTTCCTTTGTGTCTGCTTTTTTTCTACTTCTAACAAAGCACATAAGACATCATCACGGATGGATGCTGTGTAGCTTTACAGTATTTCCTCTGTTTTAGATATCATGGATTGCTAGCTTTCTATAACAAAAGCCAGTAGCTTATGGGGAAGGTTTGTTTTCAGTATGTTGTTTTTATTTCTCAATGTCTGTTAAATGTGTGTGCTTTTAGGGCTGATATATATATTTTTATAGTGTTATATAATAATGTTTGCCGGTTGGGAACACTGTAAAGTAGGAAAGCTTATACGCATATAGATATCTGAGGTACCTCAGATCTACATTTCTGCCATGCTGGCAACATGACTCCAGGGACTGAGTCCTGTATTGACTACTCCTCTGAAACCCTTGGCTCATCCAGGCTTTCATTGAAGTGCTTCAGAAGGTGAGATATTCATCATTACACAATGACAAAGTTTCATAATCAAAACAGTTACACTATGAAATGAAGCAAATGTTGAAACCCATGTCGTTCACATAATGGACATGACCATAGTATAACATGTTAATTGATTTCTACAGTAGCTACATAGTTTGCCCATGAGATCACTGATAAAAAGCTATGTTTGCTTTCTTCCTTTGATGGTCAAAGAATGTAATGAAAGATAAATACGATGATACTACAGTCCTAAGAATAGCATTGGCTTTCTATTTTATGAAAACCAAGGGCAGAAATTGAACAAATATGTTTCTCCTTGAGAGGACAAGGTCTTTTATTATTAATCAGGAAAGAGATAGCTTTGTGATAGCTCTGGTTTTCAGGGTGAGGCTCTTTCATTATCCTTTCTATTGTCAGAAAGAGAAACAGAGGGCACAATAGAGCAGCTCCATTTGGAAACAAATGTCTACCATTGCAGGCCGCATTTCACAAAACATCATGATTTGTCCTTCCGGTCTCATTACGTCTGGACCAGTGACGCCTGTGAGGACCATCTCCATTAGACACTAACAGAATAAGTATATGTTGCATTCAGGGGTCCGGCTACGTCTGCTTAGAGACTGACAGCCTGTCATTGTGATCCTGTGTCTTTATTGTGTCTGCTCTATCAGATGAGGAGTGGGTGTGAAGGTCACTCAGAGTCATGCGGCCATCAGAGGACAATAGAGCAGCTGGGACAAATAGAGCGGAGCTGGACTGATGGAGACTGATTGAGATGGATGGAGACTTGGCTGACCTGTGCTATCGGCCTGCAAGGTCAATGACAAGACTGCAGGACCATATGTGTACCCTGGGGTTCAGTATCCTTTACACCTTATCGATCTCCATCTCTATCCTATGGATTCTGCTCCTTAGTTAATTCCTTTTCAAATTCATCTTGGATCTGAAGAAGAAGAAAACAACTAAAGTTTGCCTAAATTATCTTCAATATCAGGAGGTTGTTGCTTTATTCTATTTTTTTTCTCTAAAAGGATCCCATTAGATTCCACAGTGTGGTTGCCACTCTTCCTGTGGTCCACACAACAGAACACAAATGAGAAAAACAACTATTCAAAATCCCAGTGTCCATAAAACTAAAATGCAACAGCAACCAATTATAAAAATGAAAAATGAAAAATGCAAATTAAATGAAGTATCTCTGCAAAAATTCAATGAGAAGCATTAAAGTACATAATAATGGAAACTAAAACAAAATTGTAACAAACATGTGGCACCAAAAATGAATAAAACAACACATTTCAGTGATTGCATAAAAACGTCTCTTAGAAATTCATCAGTGTGTGACTTTTTAAAATAAAATCTCTCTTTTATGGTCTTATTTAGGTGGGGAGCAGATTCCAGTCAGAGGAGCCTCTAAGTTGAACAGTTCTCATCAAACTATTACTTCTTGGACTTGTTAGCAGTTGACCAGTGCTCACTTGATGTGTCATCTGCCCATTATGAATATTAACAAAAATAATAAAGTACATTCTATTCCATTCTATTCTAAAAGAATATTTTAGTTAATCACGAAAGAAGTGTGGCGTGTAATTCCAAATAACAGTCATGACAGAATACATGATTTTAATTTAGCCTCCACGATTAGCTAATGTAATCTTTTATGCATCTCCAGCACATTATAACAAAAAGAACAGTTAAGAGCCAATCAGGCAGCTCCATTTTGTACAACTTTAAAACTGTTTAGATGTTTTTCAGCGGCACTTGACCAGAGAAGTGGACACTAGTAATCAATTTGTGAGCGAACCAGTGACATAACAACATCTGAAAATTGACATCTGAAGCTGTTTTAAAGAAGATATTTAGTTTCACAATTAGAAAAGAACAGATGTAAATAAATTAAATTAAGCTCTGTTAGCATCAGGGTCATGGCTCACTCTCACACTATCATGGTAAAGCCCTTGTCGCAGAGGTTGCATGTTCTCCCCCACTCTCTGCTCCCCATGTTTCCTGTCTCTCTCTTTAGCTTTCCAAAAATATAACTTTAAAAACAAGAATAGACAGCACAGAACTGCAGGGAATGTTACTCGTCACACCTTTGCTTTCCCCCCTGAGGTCTGCCATGTTTGTACTTTGGATCGCTCTGTAGCTGTTTCTGAGGTTTGTTTACTTTTCCCTAACCATCAGTAGAATCAGTAGTAATGGCGTTAGATGAAAAGTCCGAGGTTTCATCACACTGCGGTTAACATGAATATTCAAGTTTTATGATAATCTACTTAATGGATGTGCCAGCTCATTGTGGCACCATGAAAACTCAGAGGATCACTACAAAAACAACAAGATTTATAGTCTGGGACTCATAAATCTGAATGCTCAAATATATACAAGTCACCCTCCAGATGGAGAGATAATTCACCACATGTGTAAGTGAGAGGTCTCATCTGTTGATGATGCTAAATGTCACCCCAGTAATCACAGCTCATCCTCTGGGTAAAGAGGATATTTCCACCAGATATCATCAACAGAGGGATAAACAATGGCTCACTCAGAGCGACGCTGGCAGCAAGGCGACAAAGACAAATAAAGACAACCTCAGAGTCCACATGTGAGTCTCTGCTGCTGGATACTGACAACACATAAAAAATAAAAAAAAACTCCTATCCCTTTTTAATACAAGCTAATTCAGCTCTTTATACCCAGCTCTGGTATGCACTCCTATTGACACACACCTCTACCCACAACGCACACACACACACACACACACACACACACACACACAACACACAGTGTTTCCTCTTTGCTGAGCCCACAGGGTAAACACTGTAAATAAGCCGGGCCCTATCGACAGAGGAGGCCATTACAATAAAACTATCCCTGGCTTTATTGAGGTGTAAGCTGCGTCTCTGTTGGCGTGAGTAAACAGATTCTCCCTGGCATCAGCACTTCTCCCCAGCGCACAAACCCCCTGCTTCTGGCAACTGTGTGCACTGTTGTTACCATGGAGACCCATTCTCGTCAGCAGTGGCTGCATGGCGGGTCGAGGGAGCGAGAGCGATGGGGAGATATTGTGATGTGTGACAGCAATGAGATTGGTGGCATTAGGTGTGATGGGGTTTGGGGTGGAAACAAAGAGGAAGACAGAGTTTGACAGTTCATGAGAGAGAACATGAGACCGATGATGAGGAGCAGGAAGATGAAGCAGGTTCACAGTACAGCCCTGCTGTAAAATTCCATGACTTCTCCATGACTTCTCTCTGCTCTTTCATATATTCCCGCCTGGTTCGTTAATGCAGCTCTTCAACTCAGCAGAAAATGTTCTAAAATCACAAGCAAGTTTCCACGCTTTCTTCAGCCTGGGAAAACGAGCTGGAAACCGTCTAAAGCAATAATGTGTGAAATACATGCTGCTACTTTCCGTCTGAGCTGGATTTGGATGTTATAATGTTCTGGATTTCAACCAGCGCTCCTCGTCTCAGTGTCTACTCGAGGAGACGTGCAGCCCGGGATTACAGTCTAGACAGGCTTGGCCAGCAAGGGAGTAGACACGAGGTGTGATAACCCACATACACACTCAGTGTCTTTCTCAGTTTACCACAGTCTGTCATTCCGAGGAGAAGCCAACATGACAGATTTAGCTGAGAAGGTAAATAAGAGAGATACTCAGAAAGAGGGAGTCTACTTGAAAGTTAATAACAGGTATTCAGATTGTTGCTCTCAGATTGTCATCGTCGGCATTGACAGCATTTAAGTGGAGATGCTGTTTCGCTGAGGTTTTGCAGTTTATTTGGTGCATTTGATTTTTTCCTGACACTTAAATTGCTGCTTTTTCCCATAACACCTACAGGGTGCATCACTCTGACAGCAGGAAACTTTTAGAGTAACTCTGTTACAGCTTCAATAAAGACTTAGCTGATGAATAATACTTTCTTCAAATCTTATCTTAGGAAACTGATGAATAATTTAGTCAATAAAATGAAAGAAAAGACAGATTGAAACACATTGATATTCAGTTTGAGCTAAGTTTGACATCTTCGCTTTAAAATCACAAAGTATACTCAATTATGAAAAAGCAGCATATTCAATTTATGCCAATGAACTGATTGATTAATGAACTCCACAACTTGCTTTGTCCATACAGAAAGATCAAAATACCATCTACTAGAGCTGAATGATACTGAAAAAAAATAAGATTGTGAAATATTTTCTGTTATACCTGTGATTTGAAAAAACACGTGTGTCTCTTTATGTACACATATTTGAATTTCAATCACACAATCATAAGTTCTATTTGACTGGACTTTAAGTCTATTTTCTGCTAACAATATCAAAACCTTGTTTGTTCTTTTACTACACTGAATTAAACCTCCTGACAGCGCCTCAGACGCAGGACAACTGGAGGAGTGAGAGCATGTGGAGCAACACGCTTCTCCACAGGCTTTACAAATAAACCTGGGGCTAACATCAGTTATGTTTCTCATGTGTCTGCAACAACTTCTGAAGATGTTCAAAGCTTCTTTAATGTGTGTGACCAGCCCCTTGATAGTCACCTGTCGTCTGGAAGTGACAGGCAGCTACATTGTACATGTACTGCAGATGTAGCCAACCAGAACTAAATACTACTGATAATTGGAGAAGAAACACTCAAAAGCCCCCTCTGAGCTTCTGCTTGACTGAGGTATCTAATGGTTCAGACTCACAGTACAGCACTGTTCAAAATGTGCCTCAAATCATTGTATATTTCAAGCATCCACTTCCCTGTGCATAGCACGCTGAGATATGAAGCAATGGACCTGGCTGGTGGCTCCACTTCTTGACAGCTTTTCTGCCTCATTATGTCCAAACGATACAGTTAAAAAATAAAGAAACACTGTTAAGTAAATAAACCTTGTGGGGAGGCTGTTTTATTGATAAGACTCCATCCAAAACACCAACGACCAGCAGAGGTGGGCAGCGTGTCTCTAGGTGGATTAGCAGCTTACATTGGGTCCACATCACAACGGAGAAGCAGGCCCTGCATGCATGTTTACATTTTACAGGCATTGGGAAACACTGTGCTCTGATGGAGGGCCACAGTAATGTGATATATTAGTCACAGAAAACAAACAACTAGAAAGTTTTAGTTTTCCATAAAGTAACAATAGATCCTGCAGCCCTACTGTGTACTTTTAATTTTAGACAACCTTTAGAGGTACAAGCTCATATTTTTAGTCTTAACCATGACCCCAAAGTAGGCAATGTCTACATCACATAACTTTTTATCCTTGTGCAGTCACGTAACAACTAAAAACAACAAAGGCACTGTGAACACTTTTCAAAATAAATGACTGCTCAAAGTGTGGTGGAGCCTTGTTAACACGGTCCCCTGTTCTGTGGCTGTGCAGGAGCTCAGGAACTCCCAGGGAAATCATACTGTAAGGAAACAAATGACTTCAAACCAAGGTCCCTGCAAAGTGACTTACCCACAAACACATTATGTCAGGGCCCTGACGTGTTTTCTTCCACACTGTATGTGTGCTCAGGGTTTAGTAAGGGCACATTCAGGCTATTATCTCAGACCGGAGTCCCCACAGGACTGAAGCAGACCTTCAGTTCTCAAAACAAATGGACCAGAAAGGGTCAGCAGACCGGCCGTGTGAGTCACACAACTTAAGCAGTGAGGCACCTCAATGTGGAAATGGAGAAGTTAGCACCACTTTGGATGAGTGACCTGAGGACAATTCAAGGTTTCAGTTGCAGTCACTGAAGATAATCAAAGCAGGGTGGTGTGCCTGAGCCCAGAGAGACGATTTTAGATTACATATTAAGGTTACTACAAACGTATTCAAAGGTTAATGTTTGTCTTTCCATACGATTCAAATGTTTTCTTGTTGTTTGCATCTTATTTTTCTCACCAACGAGATGCAGATCAACTCAGAGCACTGGACGCACATGCTGTCTAGTTCTCATGAGATTTGCACTCTGGGCTTCATTTAGCTTCACTCAGTCTTAACAAGCTTGAGACTAATTTCATTTGTGTGGTTATTTAATTATAACTTGTTTAGTTTGCAGCTAATGCTACTCATTGGCGTCAGGGTGGAGTTGAAACAAAGTTACTCTGCTGTTAAAGGACTGACAAGAGGCCAGTAGAAAAACATTTACAAGGTAAATCCCAGCATGCAGCAGACAGATATCCTCTTGCATGAACATTCCTGTACGTATGTAGTCAGAAGTTTGGGCAGAAGTTTGGCGTATGCCATAAATAAGTTTGTGTTTTCTTAAAGCTGCAGACCAAAGTCACCCAGCAATCCTCCAGCAGACTTCAAACATACTTCACATACATAAAGATGCGGGTCGGGACAGGAGCAACAAAGCATCTGCCATATTTTAGATTCTCTTAGAAACAAAGGAACTTAAAGCTGACCCCGGGTCAACAGAAGCATATAAGTAGTCCCATGAATGTCACACCTGTCCCCAGCTACAACTGGAGTCTCTATAAAAACAAACTTTAAAGTCCTCTGGCCTCATCCTGTTATAAATCAAGTGGACTGTGCCCACTGTTAAACTGCCATATCCAATATTTGAGAGCATGTGTTCAATTCTTTGTTTACATTAATGAGCATGTTGTTTCTTGATCAAATCTGCATGTGTAAGACTCAGTGTAAAGAGCTGCAACTGTATCTTATAATGTTTGGCATTTGTATCTGAAAAATAACCACAATCATTACAAGTTCATGACTATAAACAGACGGTGTGTGTTTAATCAAAGTCAGCTTGATTCACACGTGTGCTCTCGTCCTACCTGAGGCAGCCGGAGGTGTTCTTAAAGACGGTGGTCCACTCGGCGTCACGTGGCTTCGAGTCTTCATTCGGTTCGTGCTCCCAGCCTGAGTGCGGGATGATGACCTCGTTGGTCATGGTCTGCAGGCCGTGGTTGATGATCACCATCTTCAGAGGCTCATAGGACGACAGATTCCACAGAGTGCCTGTGAGGAGGACAGGAGGGAGGAGAATAAATGTTAAAAGAAATAATAAAAGGATGGAGATAATGGGGAAGGAATGGGGTGATTTAGAGAGAGGATTATAGAGAGAAAGAAGGAGGATATAAGAAAGGGTATATGAGGAAAGAGAGAGAGAGAAATAGAGAGAAAGAGAGAGGGGATTTTTGGCAGTAATTAAGTAAGGGGAAAAAACAGCATGAGGTTTGAGAGAAAACATTGAAGGGCTAAGTGATGCAATAGAAGGACAGCTGTAAAGCAGAAACACATACTGTACTCGCAATGAAAACAAAATTGCCTGTAAAAGACTAAACTGCATTGGTTGTCTGTCAGCTGGTCAGTGATATCAACTGCTTTTTTTCATCGTACACAGAAATCCCAGCAATGACATGTTTAACTTCTCCCATGAGGCCACAGCTGACAGACCACGCTGTGATCAATACTGAGTTTACAGGAGACGCAGCTCTCTGATGATTCTCATAATACTGCTATCAGGACGGCAAGGTCACAGTTACACTAGCTTATTCATCTGAGCCAATCTTCAAACTCACACTGCATAAATAATGGAATAATAAAGCGATTTGACCTCTACGCACACATTCTCTGTAGATTCTGAGCTTACAGGATTAATGTGAAGTTACTTCCGACTCCATTACCTCCTTTTCTTTTTTCAGACAATCAAAGCAGGAGTCTTTTCTTGCTGCATTTCACTTTTTACAGGCTTTTTCAACACTTCCGCTCATGAGGTAAACAAAATAGAGCTGGGTTTGTGATTCTGAGAGTTCACAAAAGATATGAAGCCAGAGAGGAGAACATTTTCACAACGAATCCTTCTAAATAAAATATTGTTTTAAAGCTTCAGCATCAGAGTGATGGAAGACCTTGAGCGAGGCAAACACTGGTTTACTGGAGAACGAAACAGTAAGAGGGAGAAGAAAAAACACAGGGAGCATGTTTAACAGGCCTTAGTTTCAAGCGATATCAATATTCGGCACTCACTTGGAAGCTTTGGGAATTTGCTGGTAAAGTTTGGCAGGGAAAAGTAAGTTAGCAAGCGAGATGAGTCTTTTTTCTGTACTTTTGGCTGATACTGGAGCAGGAAGAATGTACTTTTTCTGCTTAGGTATTGTTTTAGACAGAGATGTCACGGCTCAGGCTGTGGCAGTGTTTTCTCCTTGTTTCACCCCGCTCTGCGTTTGTCCCCTCCTTCCTGTGTGTGTCAAGCAACAACCTCCGGTCTCAAAATATGAAGCCCATGCGGAAGTGTTATAAACTGCAATTCATCGAGTATCCGCTTGAGGCTGCAGAAACACCGGAAACCACATACACACCCATTCAAAAAAGACGATCTGTGCAGCAATAATAGACATGTTTACAGCCTGGTTCAAAAAACGGCTTGGGTCTATGTAGCTAATTTCTCTATCGGCACACACTGTACGGTGGGGGAATTTTTTTCTAAGGCAACGGTTCAGAAGATATCAAGATTACGAGTTTTGCCTAAATAAGGACATGACTGACTTGATTGACAGGCAGGAACACATAGCTGTTGGCTTGGAGGCTCAAACCCGGCCTCTTTACCTCCCACTAAGTTAGGTTGAGTTCAGCATAACCAATATGGCTCCCACCGACTATTGGCTTCAAAACAGCGCTTCAGGAACAGATGGGAGAAGTCACGGATACTAAGTCCATTATTTATACAGTCTATGGTGTGTGTGGTCTAGGTGTGGCTCAGTGGTGTGGCTCAGTGCTGTGGCGTGGGGACACACCTGTGAGCAATCTCAATCTGTGCTACTACTTATACCTGGATCTTCTGCCACTTCAGTGCCTGATTATTCTTTTGCCCTTTGCCACTGGTGACTATAACAAGCGTCAAGTCATTGTCTGAAGGTTTTTGTCTATGTCCTGTTTTTTCCCTACGTGCCTGACCTGTGGTGTTTTTTTTTCTCTCTCAAGTGCAGCCATCTCTCATCACACCAGGTTTTCTACCAGGCCAGCCTTTCAAGCCAACGTTTTGGATTTTCCTTTTTTTCAGTTATGTGATTAATAAACTGACTGTAATCTCAACTTTGTCTCTGTCTCAGCTCTGGGTCCCACAACTAAGAAAATCACCCTGACAGGAGAAAGTATACAACCAGGGCTTTTCTAAAATGGCAACAAATAAGGTGTAATGTTTATGTGGCCTGTCAATGCTTCACTGCTCTTGGAGAAGAAGAGTTAAAACATGTGCATATTGAAGTTATTAAATCATTTATCAGGACACAGGCAGCACACATCACGACCCAGAGCTGTGACGGGTAACATTAACCAGTACTTCATGTCACCTTTTATAAGCGAACGAACATTCATACATCAGAATTTTCAAAGTTTTGTCATTGACAAAAGAATATCTAAAAACGAGATGATGATGAAAATGTTCTGGTTGAATAAGGAGAGTCTTTTTTATCATTTCTGAGAGGATTTATGGGGGTTAGGCTTTTATCCTCAAAAGGTCTCAGTGAGGCTGAATCTAAAAATATTCACATCAAGCCTGAATGTTACAATTTAATATCAGTTATGACACTGAGAAGGACGAGGCCACTGTTTAAATGCCAGCTGCAGTAACCAGGTGCTGATATGCCCAGTTTGCTGCCTGTAACTGCTGAGTGTGGCTGTGAACGGGCTTGGTTATCTGGCCCGAAACACAGGCACCAACCTCCTGTTGTTTGTAGAGCACCAGCATGCTGTTCTTTTCACCTCACACAGTGTCTGAGCCGCAACTTTCTACCCCCTAAACTCTCTTAACACCTGCTACAAAGGCACTGACTGACAACCCCTGCGTCAGAGAAACAAGGACCCGGAGCTGCAATGTCAAAATCAGAGCCACAAACATCATTCAGACAGGAACACAAAGAGGCCAGAGTGCTTAAAGACATGTGCAGTTTGCATAACCTTTAATGCATTAATATACTGCACACACGCAAAGACAAACACAGTCTATGACTCCCTCTTGCCCCATGACAACAGACCATTAGCGGAGCAGTGAAACTGTCGCACTTCCTCGCCCTTTTTCTTTCAAACAGTTTCTGTACATTTTCCAGATGGTCAATATTTCCTCTGTTAAATCATGCCTCTCCGCACACAAGGAAAAAAAAACTCTGCAGACAGACCCGGGCTAAAAATAAATCTGGTCCTTCTGGTGTGGTTAGCCTGGAGAAAACTGGTTTCCTTCACCAAGACATTGACAAAAGAGAAGAAAAAAGTTATTAGGATAATCCCCATGCTGAGGTCTGGTCTTATTTTTAGCCTGACTGTAGTTCCTGACTTTCCACTTTAGCCTGCCTGTGTAGAATTTTTGTAACAACCTATAATAATCTTTAATCAACTAGAAACACTGTACCTCATTCCCCACTGTGGTTACAGTCAGTGACTAGACGGGCTTCCTGTGCGTCAGAAACGACCAGACCAGCAGTATCTTACAGGGAGGTGTTTGAGCTGAGGTGTGGCCCTGCTCTGGAACACTTTCACACATAAGTTTGGTGCTGGATGTTACAGACGCTCAAAAGCAAATTCTATGTAACTCTGTGTGATTCATAGATCATGTTTTCAAGAAGTGAAAAGTTTGTGGAGAGTGGAGTGTGTCATCTTTTTATGATTTGAATACTTTTTCTGTTCCCTGTAGATCCCTACAGACCAAAGCCTGGTATGATCAATATAACATCACAGCCTACCTCATAGTATCTATTTGATTTACACAGCCTGTTGGGAGCACAACATGTTCTGATGGTAAACATCAGCAAGCAAACCTATTTCAGGGTAAAATGACCCACAGACCCTGAACACCACTGCTCAGGTAATTACACTGTTGAGTAACAGCTGGTGTTGTTTTGTGCTTCATGTGTTCATTGTGAATTTGATTATTCTATTAAATTCTAAATAGATTTTTCTTTTAACACGCACTTTCATGCTACGTTACACACAGAGGAAAACAATTTGTGATGTTATTTAGAGATATGGAGGATTTCAGATCAGCATATTTGAAGCTCTGATTAAAACAAATCCTTAGAATTTTCCAGATGCTTGTTTTCTGTCTGTTGTTGCGTACTGTTTTCTAACCAGGGTTCAACCTGGGTCACTTTCTGTTTCTATGGTAGGCATTGATTCAGCACTGGTCAGTTTTGTCCACACTGCACTTTCATTCAGGCACTGCCCTAACAGAACCCTTGATTTTGTGTCATCACTTATTGCACACTGTTTAATCAAAGATGATTAATTAGACCCAGTAAATATGACACTGCACTGCAAAAGTAAATGTCTTATTTCTAGTCAAATACATCTATTAGACTTATTATGAGCCACATCCAAGTGACAAGTCCAGATAACATCTTATTTGATGATATTACAAGCAAAAAAAAAAAAGGCTGAATTGCTTGTAATTAGTAAATAATGATGTTATGTAATAAAAAAGTAATAGAATCATGCTTGGAATATATTGATATAAGAAGTTTATCTGGACCTGTTACATGAATTTGGCTTGTTTGAAGTGAGATGAGATATTTCTGATTATAAATTAGACAATATACTGGCTGAGATTTGAGATTTTGCAGGATAACTTTGCTCACTGACTGAAAGTATGTGTATTTTCAACACACATAAAGATGGAAAATTCATATTGCAAAATGTTAAATACCTCATTTGTTTATGTGTTTAATATGTTTTTTTATTTTTATAAAAACAACCTAATTATTAAATAAACCTTTACATAATGCATTTTCCAAAGCTCCTGTGGGCAACTTTAAGTTGATGCTGATTTCATTGCCCTCTGAGGACAGAGTGGTCTTTGCTGATTTTAGCCTGTACATGTGGATTTTGTGTTACTTGACACAATATATAATTTAGCTCTCTTTCAAGAGTCAAATCAATCATTCATCAAATAGCTTTGCCTCTGAGCATGAGAAATAGGCTGTATCAGCAGCGTACAGTTAATCACCCAGTCTGAAACTACCCCTGCAAGTGGTTTCAGACATTACTGAAAAGAAATAGTCCATCTACCTGTTGACACATTTGTTTGCTATGCAAGGCCAATAGGAGACATTAATATTCATTTCTGCCTGTTTCATAACCAGTTAAACATTTATCAAATAAGCTTTAACTCACAAAAAAGGACATTTATGTGGGTTCAAAAAGACAGTCTTACTAAGAATTATGATTTGACATTTAGGTGAAAAAATAATCCTAGTAGACAAAAAAAATTGGGAATTTGGTTTTCTTTATTCTTTTAAACTTGAGTTAGGTCTCACACATCCTCTTCTTCACGAGCCCATATTTTACCCTTTTTCTTTCTTTTATTCACAGGATCAATTTTGTGTCTTCTACCACATGTGAGGATGAGATGAAGTATCAGCATCTGGCATGAATCACATTAATAACAAATGTGCTGTCATGGTGTGTATTCTGCTATGATGATAGCTAGCTTACATTCATGGCTGCCTGCCTGCTTGGCTGACAGCTTAATTACCTCCACTGTTGTGTCATTAGCATCAGCTTTGGTTGTGACACGCAGCAGTCAAAACATGGAGAGCAATGTGAGCTAAAGGAAGAGAAGTAGTCAGTGAGAAAACTTCTGAGTGAAATATTTAGCTGAGGAAGTAAAGTATGAGCTCTGAATGAGCCACAAATGTCCCACTGAGAGGAGAGCACGAAAGGGAATATTAATAAAGTGTAAAATAAACTGTTCTTACTCATCTGGAGTTGATCTAGAGTTTAATATTACAGCATGTTGTAATAGCCTGTTGTGAAGTTTATATTCAGGGACAGGATTGGTGGTGCGTGCCTCTGATCTATATTGAGCATGTTAAGCTTTGCTGTCTCTACATCATCATTAAACCGGCCCCACAGCCCATATCCAACTCCCCTGTGGATGTTTTTCTGTAAAGAAAACACATCATATTGTACCTTTGACTAATCTTGTGCAGCACATAAAGCAAAACAGCACTTTGCAAAAGATACGCTTCATAAGGAACGACACGCTAACTTTGTCTTTCGCCTCCATCACCTGCAGAAACACACCTGAAGCCGTGGAATCAGTCACCTCAGCACTGATCACCTGTGCCAGAGGGGAGGAAAACGGCATGTCTTTTCTGTGTCTGTGATCCATCAACTACGACAGGCACACAGCCCACAGACACGGTGTCATTTAAGATGACAGACTGCCGTGGAGGAGATGAACTCCTTCCTGTTGCAGGTTTGTGAGTCAGGTTTGGCCTATTTGCCATCCCCTGTCAGCCTGTCTCTGTCACAGAGGGGTGTGTGGTGGGGTTGATCTCCTGTCTCAAGGAGCTGACAGTGATACCGTGCAGTTGTGATGTCAAAATGTCCTTTCACGCCCAAACAATATACCGCTATATACGTCTTAATGCTGCCCATGGCTGCCATCTGCATAAAGGCATACAAATTGAGGCCCTGTGGCTGTTATCTGATCTTACAAAGGGCACCATGAGAGCTGGTTTAGATCAAAAAGGTTGAACAGGAGTAGATTTTAAAAGAACTCTGGTTTAGGGGAAAAATTAGTATTAAGTTAAAGGTCGAACTTTAGTCTCTGATTCTAGAAATGCAAAACTCCCTCTGGCTCAATCAGTTTGCTCTCTAGCTAACAGTTTGTAGAGCGCTAAAAACACCCAGAGCATTTTGACCCAGTCAGGACCCAAAAAGCCTGATGAGGGCTCCTCTAAACCACTGAAGGTGTGATGTGGTATCTTGCATAAAGAAGTTAGCAGCAGATCCTATGCGTTGCGTAGAGGGGCATCCACAGTTTGTCAGGGTTAGGGTCAGCACATCCCACAGAAGCTCAATTGGTTTGGAATCTGGGGAATTGGTGGCAACATTTTGGTATTCCTCAAGCTCATCTTCAGTCGCTCTGTGGTCCAGTTCTGGTGCTCACATGCCCATTGTAGGTGCTTTCAGAAGTGAACACTAGTCAGAATGGGCACCCTCACTGGTCTGTGGCTACGCAGCCCAATACACAATACTATAGTAAGTAAACGCTCCACTGGCTCCCTGTTCAGTTCTGTATTCAATTCAAAGTCCTCTTGTTAACATTCAAGACCATCCACAACCTCGCCCCCCCATATCTTTCCGACCTCCTCCATGTTCCCACTCCCTCCCGCTCCCTCAGATCCTCTTCCTCCATACACCTGTCTGTCCCTTCTGCCCGTCTCACCACTATGGGGAGCCGAGCATTCAGCCGCTCTGCTCCCCGTCTCTGGAACTCACTACCACCTCAACTCAGAAACACAGATTCTTTCCCCCATTTCAAATCACAACTCAAAACACATCTGCTTAAAACCGCCTACTCCGTCTGACGCCAATTGCACTGTCACTTTTTGTTGTTTCTAATTTTTTACCACTTTGTCAGATAATATAGTGTTTTGATTTTGATTTTGATTTTGTTTCCTTGAATGTAAATTTGTGTATGTATATATATCTGTGTGGTGTCCTTGAGTGCCGAGAAAGGCGCCTTTAAATAAAATGTATTATTATTAAAAGTTTATTTATATAGCACTTTTAAAATGCTCAGTTACAAAGTGCTTTACAGGCACAAAACAATAAAACAATAAAAACAATAAAGATAAAAACAAAATACTATAGACCTCAATGCACTGTGTGTTCTGACACATTTCTATCAGAACCAGCATTGACTTACTCAGCAATTAGATCTCCAGTATTCTGTATCTTCAGTTGGACTGGACCACATGGGCCAGCCTTCACTGTGCTGTGTCACTGAGGATGAGCTAATTTTACTAAGGCTGCTGATAGTCTGTATATACCACACAGGCTGTGTTAAAGCAATATTTCCTTTTTTTTCTTTTAGTGGGGTCATTTGAGGTATTTATCACTAGTCAGTGTAGTACATGTAACAGTCAACACGGCCTTGATTGGAGAAGCTTGCCAGAGTGCATAGAAGTGAGGATATGCATTGATGTGCAAGGTCATAAGAAACATAATTAAGCTACAAACATGGGTCTTACATTTAAAAAAAATATAGTTCAGAAACTTCAGAAAACTCAAAACAAAACGCAATGTTTTACTTTTAATATCTACTGGTTTTAACTTAAACTGTTATTTAAATGTAAATGGATACTATTGCTTATATTGCTTGTGTAGCATATTCATTGAAAACTGTGAATATGTTAACGGCATAAATTGGGATATGCTTTGAGCAAAACTAAAACAACATCAAGTTAACCAATCAGTCCTTGGGGATCCATTAACCGCATCATTTTATGCTCCATCATTTGTTACTTATGTGGTTAGATATCCAATTACCCACTCATCCCTATCACCAAACAGCAATGTTATCCTTGTCAATGCCTTGGTTACCTTCTGTATTGATACCTGTAACTCTCTTCTCTCTGGTCTTCCTCACAAGCCTCTAAATAAAGTTCAGCTGGTCCAGAATTCAGCTGCCCGGATCAAAACCAGAACCCCTTCCACAGACCACATCACTCCTGTCGTCTTCACTGCCTGTCATACATCACTTTGACTTTTAGATCCTTCTTCTTACATTCAAGTACTCTCCATAATCTCCTCCATCCCTCCCTTCATACCTAACCACACTAATCAATTATCAATCATTACCTCTAATTTCTATGTTGAAAAAACTAACCAGATATCATTAAATCTGCAATACCAACCAAACAATCACACCCTTCCTCCCATGATAAAGCTGTCACAGCAAAAACTCCTTGCTAAGCTCTGATTCCTGAAGTATTTATCCTCTTGGTAGCTTTGGTAGTCAGATCTTTTTACATCTGCTACTAAAAGTGAAAGCCAAATTGAAACAGAAGTCACATTTCTCGAAGGTTTGTCATCCAGTACTCAGTATCAAACTTCCCAGACTTCACCACGACCTTCCATATCTTAGTCAAAATGCTCTCAAGATCTTAAAGTGTTATTCCTCTCTGGTTTATTTATGTTGTTTATCTGTTAAGAAAAGCTCTAAAGGGGTAAACAGTCTGGTGGAGTTGGTCATGAAGGAAACCATCCAAACAAGCAGTGTGTGTTTAATGAATATGCAAACCCAGTTGTAAAAGATATTCCGATATATTCCAAAACAGACTTCATTCAGGGATAAAAATATCTTCACACACTTCTGAAAAAGCGTGCACACACGCTATGCTTCACTTTCCCTCAATAGGAGAGGCTTATGAAGGAGAACAGTGGGATCTGATATGTATGCATCAACAATCTCTGACTGTGCTCAGGTTTTCCGTAAACCTGTGATTTGCTTTTGTTTTCTTTTATCTTCAATCCAATCCAGCCGCCGGCTAAGATAGAGATGTACATTATTACCTGCCTCTTCAATCATTTATTGCCTCAGACAGAGAGCTTGACATAACACAACAATGCTGGGATCAAAACCGTGTCTGTTTGTTTGTCAAAGAAAATGACAAGATGGGGAGCAAAGGAGACGAGATGTGTGATGAGTATTAACCTCCTGTTTCTCTGTTTACCCCGTCGTCTTTCTTTCACTCTTCCCTTGCTTTGGTACATGGATGGAGAGCTGTGACCAGGACTGGGACCAGGACTGGAGCTGAGGCTAGCTCTAATTAAATTTTCCAGGCACCACTGGCAGGCATGTTGTTCCTCTTGCAGGGCTATTAACTTAGTTCTGCCCATTACAGCTCTTCTCCTCCTCCTCCTCCTCCTCCTCCTCCCCGATGTCCTTCCCCTGCTCACCCCTTCTGCCATCCATCACACTCTCAGCGGTGAAGAAGGAGGGTGACACAGTTTAGAAAAAAAAAAGAGAGGCCACGTAAGAGACAAGAGAGGACGAAGAGGCCTCGGTAAGTGGATTCAGTCTGCTGTCTGCTCAGGACAACATCCATTACAGTAAGAGAAACGACATTTGTATCCGCATATGTGTGTTTGCATCCCCCATAAAGCAGGTAATCAGACCGGGAGCTTGGCAGAAGGTATGAGATGCTCGTATTTACACCTGCACTCACAAATCATTTATATAAACAGTATGCAAATGATGAACACAGCAGGTTGTCTTGTGGATCATGCTGGTGGATTACAGGTATGTTTCCTCCCCTCTGAGATGACTGATCTCCATGTTCATAAGGAAAACGTTCATGAGTATCAGTGACATCTCAGTGTATATCAAGCGGCAAACTGGGGTCTGAAATATGAAGGGCATGCGGAAGTGCTAACTGCAGTTCATTGAGCGTCAGCTTGAGGCTGGCTGCAGAAACACCGGAAACCACATACACACCAATTAAAAAAAAGACGATATTTGCAGCAATAATGAACATGTTTACAGCCTGGTTCAAAAAAACAATTTAAGTGGGGCGCTGGTGGCCTATGGTCTAAGCGCCCCACATACAGAGGCTACAATCCTCATTGCAGAGGTCGCTGGTTCGATTCCCTGCATGTCTTCCCCCACTCTCTACTCCTCTCTCTCACATTTCCTGTCTCTCTTCAGCTGTCCTATCAAATAAAGGCAAAAAGCCCAATAATATATTTAAAATAAAATAATAATAATAACAATAATAATAATAATTTAGGTCCGAATAGCCAATTTCTCTATCAGCACAGACTGTACGGGGGGTGAATTTTTTTATAACTTGTTATATTTGAAGAAATTAAACTTACAGGCTTTGCCTAAATAAGGATATGGTTGACTCACAGTAGCTCGACAGAAGTTACGTTGCGTTCAACATTTCCAATATGGCACCAGCCAACGATTGGCTTCAAGACAGCGCTTCAGAAACAGATGGGTGACGTCACGGATACTATATCCATTAACAATACAGTCTATGGTGTACATTCTATACAACAGCACAGAAAGGGAAAACAGTCCATGTAAACACTGTATTTAAACTAGCAAGCTAAAAAAAACAGATGGTATCCAGTTAAGTCTTGTTTCTTGTTTGTTAAACTATGAGGTTTGGTATCATCTCCACTAAAGATGGTAAGAAGCGTTACAAAATGTGGAATAGTAGGATTTCGTGCTGTTAGGATGAGAGGATACAGCACAGCTCTGCACAGCTGAGAGTGGAGATGCTTAAAGCTAATCTAAATCACAATGAGACACAAAACAATAGCAAACTGCACAGAGCTGCACAATTAAGCATTGCATGCACATTTTTGCACTTGATATAATTAGCGCAATTTGCTTTGTGACCTAGACCTTGAGACAGATCAGATAACTGGGATTCACAATGCTTGGTGCTATTAGTGGTCACATTCCAATCTTCGTGACTTCACAACAAAGACGACATTGGATTTTAGAGAGACAGTAAAACAGTCTCTGCCTCTTATTTTTCCCTTCTTGTGTGGCAGTACTATAAATGAGTTCTTCATCTTTATAGCTTGGTTCCTAAAAGGGCAAAATGATGGTTCTCCATTTGCTGTGCGATAGCCGCGTCACCACAAACGTAGTCCCTTGCACTTGATCGTTACCACAGCAACCCACCGGACACCCAAAGCTGATCTGATCAGTAAGAAAACAACAGCTCAGACAGTCTGTCTCCCAGATCTGATTTTAGAAACAAATCTGATCTTCTTGCAGATGGAACAAAGCCTCAGTGTCAGGCACCTTGAACATGATGGATGTGATGCAGTGTGTTTGATCACATACTTATTGAAATGTAATCTATCAGTGCTGGACAAGTAACACTCAGATTAAGTGGCAGTGAGACTCTAACAGAGGTGTTATTCTTGATTTGATTTGAAGCCTCCGGATTGATACGTTGGTAGGATTAGATTTCAATGATTAGATTTAAATGCAATAAACAATAAACACCATCAGTCATTGTCCTTCAGTGTCCGACACCTGAGCAACTATTTCAGAGTGAAGGTTTTCTGCTTCTCTTCTGTGAGGAAGTCTGGCTCAAATGAAAAATATCTAATAGAATAAGCCTTTAACTTTAACTAAAATGTAAATAATATGTTACTCTTGACTTTAAACTGAGGGACCATTTTCACTAAAGATATTTTACTGGTAATGCGCAGGTTCAGTTAACAACAGTAATAATTGCTTGGTCCCATCAGCTATAGATGATGAGCGTTATTGAATTCACCTGTCCTTGTCCTGCTGCAGCAAACCATTGTTAGTAGAGACGTCATAGAGCATCTGATCAGAGCCGTAATGTAACTGTTTGTTCTGCTGTAAAAATAAACATTGAGGCATCAAAAATAGCTTTTGAAAGATGGATCATTGACATGGAAAACATTGCTTTTACTCAACCTTACTCTACGACAAAAGTACCACAACTGGCAAAGTCTCTATTGTTACACACTGTTTGCATCATGGTTTAACCTAGCACTTCACCTTTAGTGTCCTGTGCAAGGTGATGGTTATCTGAGGCCCTCACGGTTAAAACTGAAATGCACTTAAGACCAAATCAGCCTCTAAATTAAGCTGCATATATTATGCAAAACTCAGACACAACCCACAGACTCTTGGCATAGATGTACGTGTCTGTCTAGACATCATCCCTTCCACAGCTTAAAGACCTGCCGACTTGCCCTACATACACATTTTTGATCCAAACAGTCAAAGGCGTGCAGCGAGCACCTGCCTAAGCGTCAGTCCACAAAACTCAGACATCTCCTGCAGGACAAACAGGAGACAAATCTGCTTAATAATCTACATTTCCAGGGTGGGAATAGCTGCAGGGCACAAACAGCCCAGAGCCTACCGGGAGGGGAAATAGAATTACTCTGAACGGTACAAAGTGCTGAAAATATGAACGACTGGTCCGTCTGTTTTGTGTGTTGGAAAATAAAATCGCTTGGTTCCTTCCACGTCAGCCGTTTCCCCCTGCAGAAAACAGAGCTCTGTGTGGTTTCACAGGGAGAGCACAGAGAACTCTTAAAACACATGCACTAAGAAAAGGAGCCTATATTTAAAACCCATATTTAATTGTAGAAAAACACAGCCACTTTTAGCCACACAAGCTGAGGCTGTAAGCTGAGATTGCGCTGTGACTGGCCTGTATCAGTGAGCCCAGAACAGTGGTGATGGAAACCTAAGCTGGAAGCAGAGAGAGAAAGGAAAACAGCAAGAGAGGGAATCAGCAAGAGTGAAGATAATGAATGAGAGAGAGAGAAAAAGAGATTTAGTGAAGGGAGGGAGGATAATGAGTGAGAGAGGGAGTAGAAGAGAATAAAGGAAGCCTCCCTACGTTCTGTCCTCCTTGTCTTGTGGTGCAGAGTTATTTTTAGCTCTAGTGGGGAGCAACACGGTGCTGTAAAGGCAATCATTTCTGCTGCGGCACAGTCATCGCTCACCACGACATCTCTGTCAGAGCAAAGGAAAGCTACACACACAAGCTTGCACTTATTCATGTATGCACAATACAGTCTATAAAGCACAGGTATCACTATTAATAGATCTGTACTGAAGCTGTCATTAAGCCGATACCTTATATTGATTTTCACTCTTTAGGTTAAAGCCTCACACATCCTCACCGTATGACGTCTGGCAAGGAATCCATCGACAGCTGCAAAAACGCAGCTTGAAGTTGTTTCACTTCCCCACTCTGTAAAACTACCTAAAAAGTCACCCCTGTCATGGTGTTACTTTACAAAAGCTGCTCAGTGTTTCTCATCTTTCACACATGAACACTCAAAACAAAAGCCCCTTCTCAGATGTCAAAGCATGAATCGCAGAATAAGCATGTAAGGTCAAACCAATCATGTTGGGGATTAGTGGAGCACTTAAAAGGACCCACACACACACATACAGTCACAACAACACACACCAGTGTATTCCCAAGTTGACATTTACCGAGTCAAGGAGAAGAAACCCAATCATGGCGCCTGAATCAATAGCTCCTCTTAAAGGAATTAAAAAATATTTTATTACACAATGAAGCTAATGGCTTTTTTGTTCTCCAGAAATCAATGTTCATATGCCAACTGCTTTTCTTTGGATAATCACTCCACTTTTATTCCACTTATTTCTGCTCACAGTACATAACATTTGTCTAAATCACGCTCTAATTGTTATTAGTATTCCCCTTTAATGAAAGAAAATGACTCTATGACCAATTAATTAGCTTACTAACACATTTCACCCTTTTACAAGAAGAAAGGAAGGAAAAATCTCAAAGAGAGTGTACTCAAAATGTGTCCACTTCAATCAAAAGAAAACCCTGTCACTTGGATTCACAGCAAAGACCAAAACAACACAACTCAATACTAATTCTGCAAGGATCATATATTTTCATATACTCTGCCTGAGTATCAAACTTATTAAACAATGTGAGAAGACATATTGTGAATACTATCGTGAATCATAGTGATGTGTGGAGAACACAAAGAACATGCTCCCTAATACAGTATGACTCATCCTACACCACCGTGCACAGTTTTGGATTACAGCAGCCAGCTCACTACATACCTGGCTTGGATATATAAGCAGAGAGAGGTATGCAGCCAGGTACTGGAGAGGACTGGGATACTAAAGTTCTATCATATCAGCTTAAAAGGCTTCAAGTAGCACTTTAAACTTTCAGTATGTGTGAGGGAGGAAAGAGGAATCCTAAAGTTGGTGAGGATGACAGGCAGCAATGTTATAAAATAATCTTTTACCTTCAGCAAAGCAATTTTAAACTATGTTTGAGTTCGTGTTAGGTGGATTAACTGGAAGATCAGCTTCTCCATGAGTTGCTTTTAATATGAAGTTTGCTAAGGAATAACAAATATTTCAGTTAGCTCATAGTCTCTCTTCTTCACTTCCTGTTTTTCCTTCAATAGTAGTTTGTGTCATCCCCTGGTTGTTAACACGGGACATTAAAGTTCAGCAATAAGCAGACATACTAAAGTCACTTATTTTATTATGGATCTCTTACAAGTTTTTTTTGGGCTTTAACTCTTTCTTTAAGAGAGATGGGACAATGGATACAGTAGGAAACTGGGAGGACAGAGTTGGTTGTGACATGCAGCAAAGTGCCACAAGATGGAATCAAACCTGGGTCCCCTACTTTGAGGACCATAG
The DNA here is from genome assembly GCF_009762535.1 of Notolabrus celidotus. Lineage (NCBI taxonomy): Eukaryota > Metazoa > Chordata > Actinopteri > Labriformes > Labridae > Notolabrus > Notolabrus celidotus. The sequence continues at coordinate 29,482,846 of NC_048280.1, read as the reverse complement.
CCTCTGTACATGGTGTGTGTGATTTCACCACTAAGCCAAACCAGCGCCCCATGATGGACCATTTTGAAGCACACTGTAAATGTATTTGAGTATTCATACAGGATTTCAAGGGGCGCTGGTGGCCTAATGGTCTAAGCGCCCCACATACAGAGGCTATGGTCCTCGTCGAAGAGGTTGCCGGTTCGACTCCTGACAGCCACCATGTACTGCATGTCTTCCCCCTCCATATCCCCACATTTCCTGTCTCTCTTCAGCTGTCCTATCCAGAAAGGCAAAAAAGCACCATCTTCTGGGTAGAATACCATAAAACAACAGAATATCTCTGTCTGGATTTGAGTCTGGTACTTTGGTGGCACTGGTGTTTAGGATGCAGCTAAGTTTGCTGACGACAAAAAGGTCTGTCTTATACATCACAGTTTAGGTTTTTATGTTTCCTTTAAGTAAGGATGTTGTTTTGGTTTTGATTTGAATGATTGTACACTCACTGGTTGTGTTGTTATCTCATCAGATCATCCTGCATGAGCCTCATCACATTACATCTTATCTCTTTTGTCTGTTTGTTAATGAAACATGTATTCGTACCTGTGATGAGCTCTCGAACCTCCATGTCGTTGGTCTTCCTCAGCAAACGGACCAGAGCCGGGATGCCGTCACAGTTCTTGATGGCCACCTTGTTGTCGTTGTCTTTGCCGTAGGAGATGTTGCGCAGGGCACCACAGGCCTTGCGGTGGACTTCAGATTTGGGGTGGTCCAGAAGCCCGGACAGAACAGGAATCCCCTTCAGCTGACGCACATCCTTCTTGATCTTGTCATTCTCGTAACACAGGTGCTGCAGGTAGGCAGCCGCGTTGGACTTGACCGGGTCAATGGGGTGTCCAAGCATGGCGATGACTTCGGGCAGGTCTGGGTCACGCCAGCGCGGGTCTTTTCGGATGCTGTCGATGGATGGTGAACGGCGGCCTCCCATGCGGTCCAGACTGGCCATGCTGCCCCTCTCCGGCTGAGCGAGTGGAGCTGAATACATGCCGTGGATGTAGGGGTGGCGCTCATCAATCAGCTCGGTCTCGATGGGGTCGTCTGCGTACCCTCTGGAAGACGACAGAAAAGAGGACGGTGAGGACAAGGGAGATGGAAGAGGTAAATGGAGGGTGACTCAGAGAGATTTGTCTGAGAGAGGAATTAGGCAGCCGGGGGTGAGACTTTGAGAGAAGCCAAGTGAGGTGAGAGCCGCTGAGTAATGAGGGGAAAACGGAGGACAGGGTGAGAGAGAGGTGAAAGACGTGGGTGATGGGGGGGAAAACGGGAGGTTTGCGGAACATCAAGTGACGGGGAGACATGATGATATGTGGCTTGGAACTCTTATTAACGGGCCTGTCAGAAGGACTGTGGTGGCAATCCCCTGCAATAAGACTGATACGGTAAGCAACACTACTTATTATTCCTCCCTGTCAGGTGGTGGCAACACACATGTCATACTTCAACAAACATAAAATCTCAGAGAGAGTGATTGAAAGACAGGAAAAGACTGCACAAAGAGAAAACAGGCAGCTCACAGAGAAAGTGAGACAAAGGCAACACCAAAGGGAAAGCTTTGAAGAAAAGTCTTATGAAGTTTTTTTTTTCTTTTTTAGGGAAGCCACCACATACAGTGGAGAAAGAATTTGATGTCTTTTCCCTCAGGGAACAGAGGAAAGAGCTGTGCTGTCCCCCCAGGGAGGAGTATGAGCCCCTGTGATGCCCTCGGGGCTCCCTTTTTTCACAGCGCTGAACACTCGCATGCAGTTTCTAAAATGTTAATGGGCTTCTCTTCGGGACGCCTCTGCTAGCATTAGCCTCATTAGCATTTCTACAAGGGACTTCAGCAGTCTACTCGTTTTCAGTGATGGAAATAAGTGTGAGTAGGGAGGAGAGATGTTTTTTTAAGAGATTCATAGAGGGTTTCCCTCCGATGAATCTCTATTACCAGAGCCTCTCAGAGTCTGTGATCTACACTCTGTTCTAGCGGGTTCTTTCCTCCAAAGGCAGCCTCATCAATTCTCCACCAGAACATGGCTGAGAATACAAGAGCTGAATTCCATTGACAGATCATTTGTCGCTGGAGTGTGGGCAACTTATTCTACTTAAGGCTCTTCAGTCATGGGGACCATTTTTCACTTGTAGAGCCCACTTCACGTGTAGAGTCACAGTCACATTTCGCACGGACAGAAAAGTTGCAGCAAATATTCTTTGAAATGAGTCTAACATATTCTTTTTGAACACATAGCACTGAGTTGGCTCAAAGGACCGGAGAATGTTTGGTGGGAAAAGTTATGACATGAGTGGAGGACTTTAATTAGGGTTGTGTGCTTTATCATCCCCCCCACCTAGCCCACAGTTTGAGACTTGTTTATCCTTGTTACATAATCCAGCTGGCCTTTCCTCACCATCTTTGATGTATGGCGGTTGGTGGTGCAACAAAATGGCGGACAACGCCGGTGGTTGGTTAGGAGCTCGAGACTGAGCTTAAATTTTAATGAGTTTTATGTTAATCATGTGTTTTTACAGTTCTTCCCAGGCGTGCTGGGAAAGGAGGGGGGTGCTCTGCATGCCATCTCGACACTGCTCTGGTGTATTCCTCTGTTAATTTGTCTTCTACACTAGCCTCGCAGCAGCATTTTCTGCTTTTATGGCATGACTATGTGCAGAAATGCTGGCAGGAAAATCAATACAAGATGAAGTGGAAGAAAACTCTTGCTTGAACAATGTAACAAGACGCTAAATCCCCTATTCAGTGTGAAATAAATAAGATAACTGAATGGAAGGAGGCACCTCAGTCTGGTCCCTGTGTCCAAATACAGCAAGGCAAGCAGTGTGACCCGTGATCAAACAACCACAGGGCTGAACGGCTGTGGCAAACTTTGTGGCACAAGCTTTGGTTGTCATGGGCACTTGTGAAGAACAGCTGTTACTCTAGAGGTCCAACGTTGTATAAAAGAGGCTTCTCTTTTAGATCAGCAAAAAGAAGTACAGACTAGAGCACAGCTCTTCTGAACTAGAATGACTGTAGTGTGCCATCACTGTTTGACTTGTCTTTTAAATGTTGCTTTTCTAGCTTGTGGAAAGCGTTAGAGAGCCACAGACCTCTATAGGCGGCTTGTAACCACAGTATGAGAGGAGGGGCCAATCAAGAGCCAGATTACGCCGCATCATTTTGCAGCTCTGAGGTTTGGGTGAAAACACTGAGTCGCCTGAGAGGCTGCATAGGAAAAAAATTCAAATATGTGAGCGCGTGTGCACATGCTGGTGGTTACTAAATGTTTCCTTGCATACTCCAAGATCAAAACACACTCCCACACTTGAAGACTATCATCCAGTTTTCAATTGCTTTGGGATTTCAGACATAACAAGGTGACTTGAGTCAGAATAACCCCCCTCCCTACAGAAAGGGCAGTACACAATCTCAGCATCTTCATCATCACATATATCTGTCTCTCTTTGACTTTCTCGCTCATTATCTGTTGTATTTTATCTGCTTTCTCTCAAATCAACACACGGATGAGATATACAGTTGTGCAAATCGTGGCTCATTTAGTTCTAGGCCGATGCGGCAGGGGCTTTTGGTGAAGCTGGCGTCGCGGGGCTGAGTGATGGGAATGTCAGGATTTGCATTTAAATTGGCGCCATTGTGTGTACAGGGAGGGGTTTATTCATAGGATGTGAAAGGGCTCTCCGCCGCTAGACGCGATGCTCTGAGCGTGATTACAGCAGATCACCCTCCTCATGTTAATGGAGCTGCTAAATGTGCGGGCTATTTCTGTGTGTCTCTGCTCTCATCAATGCATGCGTGTGCTTGTTTTGTTCTACGATACAAAGCATAAACAGATACGGCAGATACGAGATGCATGCATGGCCATAAACTTTGATGGAGCACTCGTCCATTTATCTGAACTCTGTCACATCCTCTCCATTCTTCCTCGTCTTCATCTTCCATTACTAACTTTCATCATCCTTCAAAAAGCAGTGTGTTCCTGACCCTCTTCTCCAGCAGGCCCATAAAAGGAGGTAAAGTGAAAAGGATTTAACGCTCACAAGAAGATGCTTGCATCTCATATACACACACAGTATCTCTGTGGTGTTTATGAGCTTTTTCCCTGCTGAGCAGATTGCTAATTTTGAATTACGGGCAATAATTGTTTTATGATGCACATGAGTCTTTGCGGTACGAAGAAGAAAGAAGAGGGAAAACCAGCGAAGGCGGAGTGTTTATGTCCCACCACTCTCTAAATTCTCAGGCTGTTTAGACGACATTATCCACTGCTTGTTTTCATTCAATTAAACGAGAGTGACATCGCTTAGAAGTTTCCTCTATAATTTAGGAGATGCTTCTGAGAAACCTCAAACAAGACAGAGAGGAAGTTTAATATTGAACAGGATATTTAACTCTCACTAAGAGCCTCTTGTCAGGAAGCAGGGGGGTACTGGGAGGAGGGGCGAGCTTGCTGGTGTCAGATCACTTCCACCAGGACTACAGACACCACTGCATTAGAATGAAATACCCCCCTCTCAATTAAGGGATGAGTGTGTGTGTGTGTGTGTGTGTAAGTGAGTTTACATCTGTGTGCGTTTGTGGATCTATGTGTGTGAGTGTGTGTGTGGTGACCCTGGGGTGCAGGTGGGCAGGTGCAGCGGAGCGAAGTCGCCCAAGGAGAGATGAGCCATTAGAGATCGGCTTAAAGACGCCCCCTTAGCCTGGCGGAGTTCAAAAGCAGCTATTAATCACGCTGGCATTAGGACACACACACACAGAGACACAAAGACAGACACAGAGAGGTGCTCAGGGACACACACACAGAGAAAGGATGGGTAGGGATGGAGGAAAAGATTCTCTCATATCTATATAGAGGGAGAGAGAGAGAGGGTACACATTCATTATCTGCAAACCCGAGCATAAAACAAGAGAGAGGATCGTTCAATGACTTTGCAGCTACAAGTGTCAAAGTGCTTTGAGGGGTAAAAATCTAAACTGAACACATATTCAACTTTTTAATGTTCTAGTAATAAAGCATAACCAGATATATAGATGTGTCAACTGTTTCCTTTAAAAGACTTGATGAAGTTAAATCTGAACTGAATCAGTCGACGAATGCACAAGCTTCCATAAAAGTGTCCTGCACGATTTGGTTCAGCAGCTAGCATCCTTTTAAGGTTGTGAGATGTCAAACAAATTGGCATACGCAGAAGCAACAGCCTTACAGTTAGAACCTTTGCAAACCGAGTCTGAAAATGGCCACGAAGAAAAAATAGCAGAAGGCAGCACGGTGCCAGACAGCGTGAGGCGGGGTCGACATTTCTCAGTCTGTTGGCTGCTTTAACGCTCTCCGCTCTGCTGATGACTGTCAAAGAAATTGGCCAAACCATGTTTGAACAATATGGCAGTAATCTGCTCAGCCAGTCTCTGAAATGCCAAAGTATGCTGAGATTTATGACTGAATGAAGGCAGGTCGCACATTTTGACTTTTGCTGGTTCTAATGTCTTTGAAGAAAGTATCAGAGGGGAGTTTGAAACAGGATCAGAGACTAAACTGACTTCCAAACAATTAAATAATTTATGAAACATACAGCAAACACCGGGGAGTGAGCTAGCTCCAGTTAGCATTGTTGTAAAAGTCACATCTTATCCATTTTATATGCTTTGCTGTGTATATAAAACACAAGACTGGTATGCATGCAATATTGCACGCTTAAACTTGAGGCAACGCTGCCGTGTGTGAACGCAACTCTCATGAGATGATGTGTGCCTGCTAGACAAAGAAAGTAAATATTAGACATGCTTGCTGCAGGTTTGCATTTTGCTGCAAACTGTGATATCCGACAGAAATGATCAGGGTGAGATGATCAGCTCTTCTACTGTTCCCAGGTCTATTAAAAAATGCCTGGATCAGCTCTGACCTGACAGTTGAGATTGGTAGTGGGAAAATATTAATGTCCATGCTCCTTATAGAGACAATACATAATCTGTCTGAACAGACTCAACACCCTTGGCAAAAATTAATGCTTGGTGCCGATGCAGGATGCAGTTTTAGTCCTGAACATCTTCATTTCTGTCAGAACGATATTCAGAATGATAACATCTAATTAAAGCACTCTAATTCCCAGGTTCATTTCAGCGTTTTTGAGGCTGCCTTCTCAGACGAATACTAATTCACGGCGTGAACACACGGGAGGCTGGGGTCTCTTATAGATAGCTCATAGTCGCTGTTCCTGAGAGGTAAAAAACATGCTATGGTTTCTTTGTGTTTAGGTGTTTTCATGTGAGAGGAATCAAAGTGAAAGATTTAGAAATATTTGGGATTGAATTTTAGCTGCAATTAGCCGGGCAGTAGTGCCTTTTAAAATGTGCGTTTGCTCATTCACATTAGCAGCTGTCAGTATGTTATGTTTGTGTGTTTGTGTGTGTCTAAAAGGGTGTATGGAGCTGCTGGGGCTGTGTTGTGACACATGTAAGGCAGGCTACAAATTGCCTGTCACAGCAAGCTCCTCACACTAGGCGGATGGGGGAGTGACTCATTTTCTGAGGACTTTTATTGAGACTGTGTGTGTGTGTGCGTGTGTGTGTGTGTGTGTGTGTGTGTGTGTGTGTTTGTGTGTGTTTGTGTGTGTGTGTGTGTGTGTGTGTGTGTGTGTGTGTGTGTGTGTGTGTGTGTGTGTGTGTGTGTGTGTGTGTGTGTGTGTGTGTGTGAGATACCATGTCTGTAAGTGTCAGACTGAGGTCAAAAGTGCGTGAAGACAGTCTCATTAAGCATCTACTCTTTCACACCTCGTGCTCATGGATGCAGGCGTCTTTAAGTGGTGTATGTAAATGCATGGTTGTGTGCCTGTGAATAAGCTTAATAAGATAAGTTCCAAAAGCAAAGGTCATGCGGGGGTTGAGAGGAGACCTGGATCCAGTATCATATGTGATTTTGAAAAGAAGACCTTGGATTCCTTAAGCTGTATTCCTTTGAATCTTCCTTTAGACTCAAACATTTTCCTCAGATTCAAAAAGAGTGCAGAGAACTTATAATATCCGTCTGCCACGGATCACTGGCTACAGCAAAACGGACATACAACCAACTCGACTTTAAACCTTTACTTCAATTTACTTCAGGGTGGACACTTTTCCGGCCCCCCCTTTGGGCAGCAACTAGATGATTGGAAGCTATTAGGAGACAAGAGTCCATTTTGGGATCTTATTGTCAGAAGCTAACAGGTTTCTTTCAGCTCACTGGAGCCAGGGGTTACTCTCCTCCTCTCTACACAGGTTGCACAAAAAAGGAAAGGCTTTGAGAGATAACTGACGAGAGCCTCCCTGTCTCCATCTCCTGTATCCTCCCTTCCCTCCCTTTTCACGTCTCAAATCATTCCTGCCTCTTTACCTCTGACACTAACGCTTGTTCTCTATCCATTTGCAGGAAAATGGCAATCAAAGGCTTGTTCATCCTCACCTCCTTTCTAAAGTAAGTTGCTCAAGGAGAAGAGACATCTGTTTACTTGTGCATGGTGTAATGTAGTCTCTTTTTTATCGCAAGAACAAGACATGAATTCTTTATTCCCTCTCATCTTAACAGGCCTGATCTCCTTGCGTGTCAAGGCAAAGTCTGAGCTCATGCATATAAACAAGAGCTCAATGTCCAACATGAAAGAATCGCATGTCTCCTGCATGAACTTGCACACCTTCACAAAACCATTAACTCTTGCAAGCTCCCTCGTGATAAACCCTTCACACATTCAGTCATGCATTTAAGTACTAACCACAAGATTTGATGTGGAGAGGTAAATTCATGTGGATTTATCAGTGTAATATCTAAGGTAGGATAGCAGATGATCTACTCCTGATTAAAGCAGACCGCTGCAGTCCTCAATTTTTGGTTTCATCCTCACCTCACTCGGGGCCCATCACGCAGAGGTTCCCTGTGGGTGCGACCCCGGTTTGCCCCCTGCAGGGTGCGTCGGTTGGCAGTGGAGTAGTCCGGTTCCAGCTCATATGGCTCCTCCTCATCCTGTCCCAAGCTGCGGCGATCATCCTCCAGGCCATATGGCTCGGCCTGGAAGCGCTCCGGCTGTGAGCGGTTCAGATCAATGGTGCTGCTGCCCATGGGCACCTGGGGCTGGGCCACATGACCGTAGTCATCCTTGCGTATCGGGAGGGTGTAGCTGTTCTCAGGCCGGTAGCTGTTGGGCAAGTAGGGGTAGCGCGGTGGCCGGAAGTTGACGCCCCGTGACAGGCTGCCGTAGTTGTCTGCCAAATCTACGTAGCCGTCGTGCAGTCCGTAGTGGCGAACATATTGGCTCTCAGGTGTCTCACCGTATGAATCGTTGTAGGAGTTGTTGTAGGAGCGTGTCAGGGTGGAGGTTGCTTGAGGTGTGATGAAACGATCACCTCCATTCTTCATGTAGCGCCGGTCGATGGAGTCGGTGTAGCTGCCGAGTGGGGATGTACCTTCAGGAAGGGGTAAGCCATCAGGACCAAGGGGCACCTGGCGCACTGTTCGTGTGGTCACTGTCTTCACCATCTTAGTCACCTAAAGAGAAGCACAGATAAAAAACAGCAACGACTGAGAGCTGGATCCAAACAGAGTTTAGTTTGATATCATTCAGTCATATCATGCCACACACACTGACTGACAGTATCTTTGAGGTACACACACACACAAAAAACATGCCTCCCATAAAAATCTGATACTAACTTTGATAAGATTAGAACCAGGTGTTAGAAAGCCACACTGTGACAGAGTCAGAAAAATAAACAGGAGAAGTTTGAGTCTCTGTGTCCAGATCGAAACATGCATTTCAGATTTGATGTAGAAGCTTGTCCATCTGTGAAATTCCAATCAAACTGTTGAGCTTTTTTTACCCTCTGGAGTATTGTGGCAAATTATGGAGCCATAAAAATAAGTTTCATCACACTGTGAGCTCTCTCAAAGACTCAAGCATGAACAAGTATTTAGGACGCTGAAGTGGTTGGGGTTGCTTTTCTGAAATTTAAACTGTACCATCAAAAGGCTCCACAGGAGATGCTCTGTTACCTCATGGCAAGAAAGCTCTGGGTCATCCGACTGCAGTTTGATTACCAACCTGTAACCTACCAGCTGAGTTGACCTTCCAAGGAAAAGCAGTGTATGCAATGGTTGGATGGAGGGGAAACATAAAGAGGTTGTACCGAGGTAGGAGCGTCTGTTGTTGTCGAGGTAATAACCCACCAATATCCAATTTAAAGGCTTGTTTGACCATTCATCCATCCATTTTCTTTAATGCTTATCCCTTTAGAGGTCATGGGCTTGTTCAAACAGTTCTTGTCAAATTTAAAGTTTCAATATGTCAGAACACTTCTGTGCTGCAGTAAAGTGTTGTAGTGTGTCTTTGCACTGCAGAGATCCATTATAAGACAAACACTGTCAACCTGAGAAGTTGCATATCCACAAAGTGATTGTCATGGTAGACTGTGTCTAGAGAACTGAGCTTCTTGAAGTGCTCCACTGCACCTTAAATCTTTTTTGTCCCCGAGGGATCCCGGGAGCATCCCGCTGTATCTGGAGGACTTTGACAAGCAGACCTGCGTGTATCTATCTCTCACGCTCTCTTCCTCCTGTAGTTAAATATCTCTACTTCCTCTGCTGTCTCTGAGGGCGTCTGTCTGCAGAGTTATAGACAGCAACCCCCTCCCTCTTCATCCATACAGAAACCAATTTGCTGCCCAGTGAATTCTGCTGTGGCTGATAATTGGCTATTTTGTCCGAGGCCATAAATTCATCTTCAAAATTAATGAGGTTGATGAAAATTAATCATCAACCGCAGGGGTGCGGGCCTGATGCAATTTGTGTTGTGCCTGACAAGGTGTTTCAGAGAGGTTCCCTCTCACCTGATGAGCGCTTGAATTTCTTGGGGAAAGGGGATAAAACAACAACGCTGCTAATTCCTGCATGTGATGGGTTTAATTTTCAACACCAGCCCTCTTAATTGTAATATGCTTTCTTTATTTTCCCATCAATGGGATAATTGGGATTTTAATAAGGAGCCGGCAAATGCATGTAACCATGTCAGGAAACCACAGCGAAGTGTTAACCCTACAGAGAAGGGTGCAGAGTGCAAAGTCACCGACAACATAGTGGTTGCTCAACATGTCATCCTCATTAACGTGGTTAACACAAATAGAAATCTTCACTGGCCTTGTTTCTTGATTACACCCTGGCTGTGAGCTACATAAGACAGCCTATTTCAGGAACACACCAAGGTTCATTTCCATCTTCTGAGTAATTACTGAGTAATTTATGTTTGTTTCTGCTGCCAGTCCTCCTTGGCTTTGCACACTTAAAAATAAAGAGCTCATTTGCTGGATTCACATTAACTAAAGCATATGTATGACCTTGGAATTACAAGCTCAGTTTATCCTCCTGATTCACATCGTAAACCATGGCAAACACAACCATGGCTGCTCTTCTGTTCATCATGGCCTTGAGGGTACTATAAGGCTGACAGTGGTATCCTACATAAGGTAGATAACGCATGCATAATAACTGTATTTATTAAATAACAATTTTACTTTGATTTTCCTGAGAGGATGGCTTCATCCAAGCCTTCCAGATGGGAGCTAAGAGCAGAATGCTTTTATCAATACTGGTAATTTTATGACCTTTTATGTATCATCATGTGTTATTCAATTCAGCCTGTCAGAGCTGAGAGGAAGAAATGCTCCTGCTTCCGAGCCTTGACATGCCCAGCTGCTTTGTACAAACACAGTTCTGTAGGCGATTTGCAAGTTCTGCAAAAGGAGCCATCACACATTTTTCAAACACTCTTTGATGTAGTCTCAAGTTCACAAGCCGTTAAACCACCGCACAAGGAGAAGCGTGAGGAGATGAGGGGCCTGTGTTTCAAAAGGGGGCGTCTGAAATGTGCTGAAGAGGGGTAAACAGGGCTGAAAGAGAATTGCTAAAAGTGGTGGAGAGTGTGAGCATACTTTCTACACTTGGAGAATCACTACAGGTTTTTGAGTGTGCCTGCATGTAAGGAATATCACAGCTTTAATGAGACGCGTTTGAATCAACCACAGGCAGTGAGACGCCGGACTTAGCCGTTTACCAAGCTGTTAAAAATGGAGGGAAATGCAGCAGGCGTCAAACTGTCCACTTTACAGCACTGTTAGAGGTTTCACAACCTCTGTGGCATTCACTTTATTGAGAGCTTAAATGGACACGGTGGCCGGGGGTTAGTGAGAAAAGACGGGGTAGTAATTCAGATTGTTAAGAAGCCTGTGATTCAGTCTCAGCCCATCTAAAGAGCATCTACGAGAATGACGGAAATAGAAATTGCTAGTTTCTGCGTAATGTTGCTAAATGTGGGTCTCTTAAAAGCATAATGTTAGAGGGAGACAGGCAGAGAAAGGGGGAACACAGCAAATATCACACAGGGCTCGGCGTCCTTTACTGGATCTTTCTCAGAGAGGTTGGGAGTCGAGATGGAGACTGGGGTGGGGGTCCGGGTGGCAGGTCTGGACTCCACAAACAAGTTGTCAGTCACCATTACTGGGTGGTAGGTGCGGCGGGTGATGGTTTTGACCACTTTGGTCACCTACAGGTGGAGGGATGAGTGAGTAAAGGTCTCAGCAAACTGAATGAGGTTTCATTCGTATGAATGTTCTCGCAGACTGTGTATTGTTCTCTGTTATGCACAAACTTTGCATTCTTTCAGGCTGTTTGCAATTCAAAAGAGGATTCACTGTATTTTCATGGAAGTCATGTTCCTCTGAAGTCACACTCAGAGGAAGCTCAAATGTTATTACATTGTTTTACTGCTGTGTACTAGCCATCCATCTATCATCTGTACCGCTCATCCTGTTAAAGGTTGCGGGAGCTGTTATTGACAGAGGTGAAGTACACCCTGAGCAGGTTGCAAGTCAATCAAAAGGACAACATATACAGAAAGTCCAAAATTCTCAAACACACACTTATTATTTTAGAGTGACCTATTAATCTAGCCAACTTTGGCCTGCAGGAGGAAGCAACAGAACCCAAAGCAGACCTACAAAAACACCCAGGGAAAACATGCGATCTCTTCTCAGAAAGTCCGGTCAGCCAAGCTAACAGTCCAGCAAATTTCTGTCTTTGTTCCAGCCTAACAAAACAAATCAAACAAACCAAATAAATGTGTTGTATCTGAAAAATCAATCTGATTCTATATCTTGCAAACTGATGAAGAACTGGAAAGACAGTGAAAGAAGAAAAAACAGAGGGTCATTGGGTAAAATTTCTTGATATAACTTACTGAGTGATACATTAGCTACTTAAATCCAAAAGCTGATATATAAGAGTTCTAAGAGACTTTCTTGCTAACATTCTGATTTGATAGTTTTAAAGAGTACGACATGATATCCTTCACTACCTGAAATGCTAGCTTGCTAACAGTGACGTTAGCTGTTTTTATTTGGCTGTTATACCAAATGAGCTAGCATATATTTTATTTTACCTTGTAAATCTGGAGACACATGGGACCATGTTTAAAGGTATAAACATATATAATAACTGATGGTAAAATCACAACAGTGATTATTTCAAGCTAGCATACCATTAGCCGGCTAACATTACACCTTGCTAGGATGAATTCGTTTTTCATTGTGTCCCGTTACACTCTTACTCTATTGTGTTAGATAGGTATTGGTTGACTGCTAATGTTGTCTGATGGTAGCTAACAGGTTTTTGAACAGTTGTTGTACCTTAGATTATGATCTGATAGACTCCAAGATTGTAAGTATCCATTATGAAACATGAAACACAGCAGTAAAACCTTAAAGTAGTATCTCAACTGTAGAAGAGGTGACTTAAAAATGGGTGCAGCATCAATGTAGCGTATAGTGTGCTCTTGTTTTGCTACTGTATCTGTTTTTAAAACTGCAACCTGAAGTCAAGAAAGCAGTACTTTAAGTTGTTCAAGTACTTGATATAGATTGGTTATTAAAAAGCAACAGTCAGTTATTTCAGACCATGGTTAGAAGAAGACCATCACTAGAGATGTGGCTCGAGCGCTGGTGGTCTAAGCGTCCCACGTATAGATGCTATAGTCCTCGTCACAGAGGTTGCCGGTTCGACTCCTGGTCGGTCGACCATTTCCTGCATGTCTTCCCCCACTCTCTACTCCCCACATTTCCTGTCTCTCTTCAGCTATCCTATCAAATAAAGGTGAAAAAGCCCCAAAAATATATAACTTTAGAGCTCTAATTACAGTAACCCCTTAGGGTGAGACAACACCCCTCTGCCATAACAATCCACTCACTTTACATTATCCCTTACTTATATACTGATATTAAACAGCGACACACTCTTTTCTCCAACAGCTGTACCTGATAAACTCTTCATCCTTAAATATCAACTCCCGGCTGTGTGCTCAGTAGTGAAAGTGTTTTTATTTGTTTGTGTGGCCTGCCTTGACTCTCATTAGCTCATATCCAGAAGAAAGAGGAGGAGCGCTGCATTTATTGGCACAACTGAGCTCTTCCTCCTACATGAGTGGAAATCCATTCAGTCAGTGTCTGCCAGCAGGAAGAGAGGGCTGGAAGATGGCCAAGGGAAAGCATGGCATGCTGGGACACGAGGACAGACGTGGATCTAATTGAGCACTTACATGTGCTCGGTGCTCATACACACATTAAGGGTTCAAGTCAAGTTCACTTTGAGTTGAACTGATGGAAAACAAAAATAGATCCAGCAGTGAATCTGCCATTAGGAGGTCATTTATAGCTGTTTTCTTAATGTGTATGAAATCTCTCCCTGCCCCTACTTTATTAATTTGTCAGCTTTAACTTACCCTGACCTCCCTCCACACTCTCCTCTCTTTTTCGCTGACATCAACAGTAGCTCTGTCTTGGTGCCAATTTTTCTGCTTCTTTCTCACTATGATGACTAGTAATATTGCTGATACTAAATCAGCTGGAAACTTGTTTACTGCTGAAAAACTTTTTTGCCTGCAAATCAGGAAGATGGGAGAAGCTTCCTTGTTTCATCTTCCAGCAGTCAGACGGGGGACAACCATCAAGGGAAAGGCGTGTGCTAGCATTAGACAGTATGGTTCAAAAGAACAGAAAAGCACATAAATAAAAGCGTGAGATGCTGTGAAATGAAGAAAGATAGAAAGAGAGGAGAGAGGGGGAGGAAACAACACATGAAAGTAAGAAAGAGAGAAGAGATGCAGGGAGAGGACAGAGGGAAAGGGAAGAAGACATGTGGAGGGAGTTCTTTGTGTAAACTTAAGTGTGGATCAGTTTGACACCGACAGAGAAGTTGGCTTCCAAAAGTTCACCCTGAACAATAATCTGCTTTTCTACTCAAAGTGACTTCCAGAAAACAGCAGATCCCTCCTCCCAGCCGACCCTTCAAAGGAGCGTCCTTCCTCTTCCCTTCCTCAGCCGCAAAGCCCATGATTAGTGTGATTACTGCACGTTTGTGTGTGCTTTCCCTAAGAAGTCCTGTGTATGAATGCATAAGAAATCATGTGATGAGTGTGCGTGAGTGTGTGTGGCCAATCCCCTCGCAGTAAACAGGCTGGAGGGCAATGGGCCCTCCCTGATGAGGGATTAGAGCAGGCTTTTTAATTACAGTCTCACAGTCCCCAGAGTAGAGGCTCTCCACTCCTCTGGAAGCCTACAGCAGCAGACTGAAGCTACGTTTACATCTGAATCCCGAGCAATATGTTGTAATATAAGCTTCTGTTTGAGAGTCTCAAAATGCTGAAGCGAGAAGGAGGAGCTCCCAACCCCCACTGCGCTTTAAAGATGTCACACATTCAATGGACTTTTCAAATGGAAATCTGGTTGAATTCTGGTGGGAATTATTCTCCGTGGAGCAAAAGTGATATAAATTCATACTTAGAACTGAAATGCAGACCTCCTTCTTAAACACAATGAACCGGCACACTGTTACATTTTTTAAAACCTCCTATCTGCCACCAAGAGGAAGATATTCTGGTTTGAGCGATTGCGGATAACTGATGCAACTTGAACGGATTTTTTAAACGCTGGCATGTTGTGCTACCCAATGTGCAAACTATATTTTCAAAATGTGGATTTATAGTATTTAAAAAGAGAACAAAGCTAGCACCAGGTTACAGCAAGCAAAATACGCCTCTGAATAAGTGGCACACTTTTAAAAATGACACTAGGGTCCTGGAGATAACCTTGCATACTTATAGAGTTAAAGGCATCGTTCTTTGCCCACATCAACATTGCGACATAGGTTTAATAGTTAATAGGTGTAATAGGTGCTAAGCAGTGGCATTGTGTATCTTCTATAATGTCAGTAAAGGATGGAGTAAGATAGACATAAAAGAAAGAAAAGATGAGAGACAGAGAGAAGACCATGCACAGAAGATACTAGTAAAGACTGGAGCTTCATTTGGCTCGTGATGAAGCAGACTGTGTTTAGCATTATGCTGCTGTAGCCTTTACTGGCACATATAACCTGGTGGCGTGGTGGTAAAAATAGCCATACTGGTATAAAGGTCCACTCACCTTCACGTTGGATGACATGTCCTTACAGAAAAAACAACAGAACAGAGTAGAGGACGAATCAACAAAAGAGCTTAAAGAAGCACAAAACAAGGGCTGCACAAAGGGGTGTCGGCTCTTTATAACACAATATAAAAATAAATAAAGTCATGAAAGGGAGATGAAACCACTTTGGGCTGTGGGATTATGGGATTTAGAGTTCTTTAGGGTGGAAGTCTGGGAGTGGAGGTACGGTCCCACACTGTTTGAAGCAGTAATCCATATCCATAATTTGAAGCAGTACTGAATTGGAGTTTGGGGGTTATTTTGCAGTTATGACCTCAACTGGATCTCTCAGCTTTAATAAAGAAACTTCTCAAAATGTGTCTAAATCTATGTGACAGTGACAGTATGGCCTCTGCTTAAAATACATCATTTCATATCTACTGTGTGTAAATATCTCTTCCTCTGTCACCACTTCACCCGTCCTCTCAGCTCTGTGTGCTGCTGTGTAATACCTTGGTTTCTGTGCGCCGTGTGGTGCCATCATCTGAGGTGACCACTGAGACGTGGGAGGTGGGGGTGCCGGGATCCTCCTCTATGGTGACAGTCTCCTCCACCATCTCCTGTGGCTCCTGCATCATAGCCAGGGATGTGGCGTTACTGGGGCTCTGCTCCTGCACACACAGAGAGGTCAGGAGAGGAGAAGTTAGGCAATTGAACAGATTGATTTTAATATTTACTAGCTACACAGGGTGAAGAAAAACAGCACAGCATCCAGGTAATCTTCCATTAGATAAAAGACAAGATGAAACTTTAATTGGGCCACTGCAGCAACAAATCACTTTAGAATCCAGCCAAGGAAAACAGCATGATTGAGAAAACGTCAACAGCAAATGAGGGGAATTAAAATATAACTCCACCGGCCATTTAAAATGCAACACTTCAACATAAACTAAAGGGATGGAAATGTGAAACACATTGCATGAACAATAAAGAGTGTAACATGACTTTACTCTTCTGTCAAGAGGAGATGGTTTAAAAGTGTTTGGAATGAGAAAACAAACAGAATAGAAAATCACTGCAGAGGAAGCAATGATTCTCATTTATTATCACAGCTGAAAATACTACACTGTCGTACAATATTAACTGATCACTTTGTAAAAGTTTACAAAATAAGCATTAAGAAGAAGAACTAATTATGTAGAGGTCCTTCAGAAATACATACACATTGTAATAAATCTTACTTCTCAAAACAACATCTAAAAGTTGAAGAAAACACAACCATAGAAACCAGGGTACCATAAAGCCAGTGATATGACCATCATCCTATGAGAAAAACTATCATATTTGATATGAGCGAGTATCTGGGGAACAGCTGTGGTATCCATCGTGCCCTGAAGCTCTCTAAAAGTAACCAAAGGTGTGCCACAGTGGTCAGTCTTGGGACCACTACTTTTATTTTTACATTAAAGCATCAATCAAAATGTTTTCGATGCTGATTTTGTTACGCTGATGACACAGTATTGGCAACAACTTCACACAAAGCTTTCTCCCACTTATAAGTTGCTTTTAACAATCTTCAACCCAAAAAAGGTTATTTAAACGTATTGTTAAAGCAGAAGAGAACACAAAAGTTGTGCTGTTTTCAAATGCAAAATCTAGGCCACCAATCGCCACTTGTTGGATACACATATTGAGTTTATTACTCACTACAGATTTTAGTTGATGAATCTCATGTATCTATACCTCAAAGTTATCTACTGTTAAAAGATTACCTCAAACCTATATCAGTCAGAAGAGTACAAGAACTTACAACTATCTGTCCTAGGAACCTTTGTTTAAGTTTGGACCAAAGGTCAGGACTGAGCTGGGGAAAAGGTGTTTAAGTGTGCTGCTCCTTTTACTTTGAGGCGATGAAAGATTTGTAACATGTCCTGGTCTCACTGAAAGCTGTTTCCTTAAGTTATGTTTTCCGGCATTTGGCATATAATGGATTGGACAGCTGAAGGGAGACAGGACGTTTGGGGGGGTAGAGAGCTTGCTTTTTACATAAATATAGCTGATACAAAGCCAATACAGAGCCCAGTGTATCGTTATGTTGCTTATTTTGGCCGAGAGTTGTGTGCATTCTTCAGATTTTTTGGTGCGAGACACACAAGACTCTGTGCATGCTGGCGGAATTAACAGTCTGATTTGTTAATGTGCACTCTGAAATTAAAATCAAACCATTTCAGAGCCATCAAGTAGTCAATACACATCCTGTGTGAAGCGCTCAAGGGTACAGCTGCTGCAGAAATGCGATCTAGAGCAGGGTTTACCGTACCAAACCTCACCAAACTGTACTGAACCAAACCAGGCTGCTTAGTTGAAACAACCCATTCATTCCTGCTGTCTGCCCTCACCAGGACACTCTTTGAGAATACATTTCTAAACTTGGCTCTCATGGTTGAATAAAGGGGTACAAACACAATCCAACCCTAAACAATGGTTAAGTTGAAGAAAAAATGATATGGTTGAGTCATGGGAAACTAATGTTGTTGTTACAAACCTAGTTCTCTTGGGATGTAATGCATTCACCACTCAGATTTTTACATTTTTACCTCACTATGTAGAAAGAGCAGGCTCCAAAGACTGTTCCTCAAACAGCACTTGAAATGCTACATCTACAAGCCCACACTGCCCAACTAAAGTCTTTATACTGCAGCATGCAAAAAATAAAGAATAAAAATAAAGTTTTCTCATTTGTTTGTAGTCCTGACAATGCATGATTTATTTGGCCTTAAAATTATTTCCAAACACTGCAATGCAGGGAAGCGGGAAACTCCGCACCTCTTGAAACCTCAAATTGAGTTCAAGCTTCTTTCAAGGCAAGAGAAAGCCTGGAGGACTGTTTTTGATTCATATTTCATTGGGAGGCCATGGATGTAAAGAAAAAGTGTCCACAGGCTGGGGATGAAAGAGGTTCTCACACACCACCTGACCCTGTGTGCGAATGCGTGAGAAATATGCGCTTCCTGCTGCATTTCCTGCTGATGGAACGTGATATGGAGTCAGTGGACGGAGGTGCACCGCCCTGGCGTGGCTCGCTGCTGTGCACCCGTGCGACAAAATTACAGCTCTTGTGATGGAGAGGGGAAGGAAGGCATTTGAAGCAATCATTGATAACCAAAACAGCACGAAGCCAAGAGAGGGAGAGGAAATCGAAAGTAATGGAGAGGGCAGAGAGGGAGGGAGAGGGAGTAAGACGATGGTGGATTTGAAACTAGAGTTCTTCTTTTACAGGGGAGAAAGAGGAAGCAGGGTTGTAAACTTATTGCTGAAGCTGACCTTAAGGGTTTTCTTCAGGATGTTTGACATGCCATTCCTATTGTGTGCACTTCCTGATTCTCTAACAGGGGGATTGGGGAATGTCACTTCACTTATAAATGGGAGAAAACTGGAACCAATTTATTTTCATACTTCACTTTTTCAACTTAAACATCCTGACCTCCATTAATCTTAATCCAGAATGAAAAGATGAAAGAACAAAAACAAAACATGCCCTCCAGTGTCCTCCCTATTATCTGTAAGTACTTGTAATCCATCTCAGGTAGAAAAGCAGCGGGTAAAAGCAGACTTTTATTTCAGTCCAATTACTTGATGCTGGCAGGAGACGCAGAGTTAGGGCCAAGGTGTTCCTCACTTTTTTGTTGAAATACAACAACACCTTACAGAGGGAGACGGCTTGTTTTCTCCTCATCCTAAAAGACACAAACAAGTGAGCAGATCTCCACTGATTGGCCAACTCAGGCCTCTACTGACTCAGGCTTCAAAGCCCCACACAGTCCACAGTGACCTCCAGTCTTTCTTGTTGATCAGCGGAAAGTTTGAACTTTATATGTTAAGGATCTTTTCACCCAATACCTCAACCCTCCAGACTCCATGTCCCTGTTTGGAAGAAAGACCTCAGATTTGGGTGCTTGAATAATCTCCTTCTTCAACAGACAGCAAATGAGAACTTTCTCTGTTTACCTGCCTCACTCTATTCAGCGACTTAGACTCAATTAACTCCCCGAACTGAGCAGAGTTAGGTCATTACACTAGGAGAAAGGCTCACAAGTCCCATTATTAGGGTTAATGACTGAGAATGCTATCAGCAGCGTAAAAACAGACACATTTATTTACACACAACCAATCCTGAGCTGAGGGGGAAGATATTATTTAAGACTGACCTCAGGCTAAACAGCACAGTTCTGCTGGGAAGAGCTCTATAATGGTATGCAGCAAAGGTCAGCTCAGACTGGTTAACTCTAATCTACATCCTTGTTCTGCTTAATTAGAAATCTGAGTTAACTTCTTGAATCTGCACCCAGTCTGGAAACAATGGATAGTACCTTATTTGGAGAGTTTTGGGAGGTTTAACAGTACTTTTTTTGAAATATTCAAGGTTTTGTAAATGCAAAATGAAAGTAAATTAATAACCAAAGTAGCAACCAACATGTAGTGTTGTTCAGGCACAGAAATGTACACCGTACAAACTGAAAGCTCTGTAGTGGGTGGTCAATTTTTGGCTTCCTATTTGCAGTCACTTTATTTGAAATAAGGATGTTCAGACATTTAAGCAGAAATTTTGATTCTGGTTAACCAACAAGTCTAAAGGCAAGAAAACACTCCAAAACATAGTACAAATCATTCAACACAGTTAAACACAGGATCACAGAGTCAGCGGGTAAATTATGTCAGATTAGTTTGCCAAATGTGATTAAGGTTAGCAGGACTAGCCTTTGGTCCTCCTCGCACGTTAATGTCCTCATTCCTGTGCTGGTTACACATTGCACTGGTCAAGTGGTTGTATACCAGTGTAATCAGACACATCCTTGATACAAGTTTATCTCAATTTTCTAGATCAAAATACTGACAAACTGCGCCAAACTACACCATCTGCCCACTGTGCTTGCATACATCCAGGCAATAGAACACTATAGCATTAATGCAGTAGCCAGTAACCAGAGCTACAGCCCTGACTAGATGTGTTTGGCTGCACTACAGCCCAGAAGCAACAAATGACCACCATTACTGGACTGCAATAATGAAAGCAAGGTTAGGTTGTGTCAGATCGAAATCGTTGGGCTTAAAAACATCAGAAACCAATGGGGGACATCAGAAAGACACATCCATTTTTACTCAGTCTATGGTTTAAATGCATTTGTACCAACTATGAGCATGTGCAGGAATCACCCAGATACTTTGGGTCTCAACTGTACTTCACTGAGAAACTATAATCACCATGAATATTCCACCTTCTTAACTCTACCAATGAAATCTGGACAAATATATTGCATACCGATAACAATTCAGCCCTTTAGAGGCTCACTGGAAGAAAGAGTGTTTTTAAAGAGAGGTGCTATAAAGGCAGCAGCATCCCTCACAAGCTTAAAACACAGTGGACTGTATGGAAGGCAGGAGTCCTCAGAGGCTTGCTGACAAACCACTTCTGCTCGTCTCTGCGTGCATGATGGAGAGAATGAAGTTGAACTCGGCATTATAACCCCTAAATAAATGATTAAAATACGTCTGACCACTGGCTAGCACAGCAGTCTGCCAGCCTGTGGGGAATATTCTGAATCGAGGAGACTCAGGAAAGCAAAAACCCTTAAGTCAGGGGTGAGGAGAAGTGGAGCGCAGTGAGTTAACGTATGATGGCAGGGAGATGAATGATAAAGTGGCAGAAGGGTATGAGAGAGAATTGTGGTAAAGGAGGGGGATGGAGTTCAAACACAAGCAAAACTTGGATAAATGGTTTGTATTTGGCAGTGGAGCAGTGGTCAAGGCTAGTTATGAGGACTTGTGGACTAAAATGCCCAATCATTTGGAATCAATCGCCAGGGACAAGGCTTCTTACAGCTAAGACAGGAGTTCTCCTGTGCAGAGCATCCTAATGCATCTGTTGTCTCAGAACAGCTATGGCTCTGTCAAAAAGCATGCCACGAAAATGTGAAAGTGTTTGTGTCAGCAAGAGTCAAACCTGGATCAAGCGAATGAAAACACATTATGAGCAAAGAAAGAATACAAAACATAAGCTCATAGAAACCCCGGGCAAGCCTATCTGTTGAGGATCAGGTTTATCCAGAGACAAAAGCCCACCTTGGGGTCCCTGAGCCAGAGCAACTAACAAAATGACAGGAGTGTTTGTCGCTTCCCCTCCCCTCATAAGCCCTGCCAAGAGCTGGACCCCACTTCTGATGAGGAGAAAAGAGCTTTGAAAAGCTTTGCCAGTTACATCACTTCTGTTCAGCCAGTGGTAGCAGAGAGGCAGAGGCGTCAGACAGACAGGGATTTGGGCTGAGGATTTGTACAACCTGCACTTTATTCTGTTGGGTGTGATTGGCTTTGACTAGCTGTATGAGGAAGAGGGCTATTACACAGGCTAACTCCTGAATGGATGAGGCTTGGAGTGTGCTGGTGCTTTAGATATAATGAGAGAAGGATATTTTACAGCTACTTTTCAAACATTACGTCCAACTACATGTAAGCTTTGTGTCTATCAAGCTGAGACTGCTCTCCTTCAGGATGTACAACAACGGCAATCCAATGCATCCACAAAACTATACCCTTCAGTATAAAGCCCAGTCTAACACATTTCATTACAGTAGATCACGCAGGGAAATATGGCTCCTTAAGAATGACTTATCTGAATTGTAATAGATTTGAGCACTGCCGAAAGAGAAGGAGGCGGAGGAGGAGGAATACAATGGCAGCAGATGAAGAGATACAGGGGTGTCAATTAGCAGCGGCCTGCTATCGGCTATCAATCCACACCCATTCATCATCTGTGTTCAATAAGCTTCTCATTGTTGTCTCAGGATGGAGGGATAAAATGATGGAGAGGAAGAGACAGTGCACAGATAAGGGATTTTCTTCCCCAAGACCAAATCACAAGAAGAGTTGGAGTTAAAGGAATGAGTCATCCCTTCAATAGGTGTCCAAGTGCATATAGTATACACTCTATCCATGCTGTAGCGGTGGTATTGGTATGAGAACATTCTTTAATTCATCTCTGACACATTGAGCAGGTTGGTATGTTGACTACTGACAGATGAAGAGGGTGGCATAGTGGTTTAAATGTGCTA
Organism: Notolabrus celidotus; assembly: GCF_009762535.1. Taxonomy (NCBI): domain Eukaryota; kingdom Metazoa; phylum Chordata; class Actinopteri; order Labriformes; family Labridae; genus Notolabrus; species Notolabrus celidotus. The sequence goes on along the minus strand of NC_048280.1, from coordinate 29,460,244 downwards.
TAAACACACAATGCACCAAATATGCTTCCAAACAGTTTATTCATGGTCAATATCGAATAAAGATGAAATACCTGAAGAGATGAAAAAATAAAAGTCAAGAATTTAAAATGTTTCTCAACCAATGTTTTAAAAACAACACTGATTGATCAGTTCTGAAAGTAATAATGATCTCATGGATAAACAGTGCTTCAGTTGGTATTCAATGTTGCCATCCCCTCCTATTAACTGTGGTGGAGTTCAGTTGTTTCACTATAACATTGCTGGCATCCACACTTATTAATGGTGAAGCTGCCGGCAACAGGCAACAACACTGTTGTGGTCTCATGTTGGAGAAGGTCTGGCAGATCGATATGACAACAAAACAAAGTGTTTGGGCTCACTTTACTAAAACTAACTCTGCTGCATCTACATGTATGTAAAAAAAAAAAAAAGGTAGTTGCATCTATAAAGGGGGCAATACCAGTAACCTCATGAAACACAAGTTCAATATCCCACAAATCTAATTTTTCCCACTAATTTTTAAATCACTTTAGGTCATTGCTGGACATGTGCAGTATTGTAACTGCTCTCTTCTTTTTCTTTTTCTTCTTTTGTTGTTGCTCCGATTTAGTTTTTTAGTTTTTGTAGTGTCTTGTAAGTCCATGCGGGCTGGGCACCTTTTCAGTGCATGACACGACGAATAATAAACTATAGACTGATGGCAATGCTGCAAAACTGATCAGCCGAACTAAAGATGCAAGTAAATCCCTCTTTTCTTCTAAAAAAAACCTGTAGTTATTCAGTCACTGTTGTAAGCTAGCTTCAGTTTTTAGCACTTCTAATTTACGTTCCAATTTATTCCACATGGAGCATCAGTCAAGCAGCTTTAACTGCAGTGTGTGATGAAAGCAGAAGTAAATGTTGAATATTTAAACATCTTGTCATGTCTTTTGCACCAAATAATCGAGAATAGTATCAGTAAGAGTATAGATAAGTCCTGATGATGCTTGTTAAATGTTTAATGCTATCCCAGGCACACAGTGCAGGCCACTAATGATGTACAGTAAGTCTACTGCCCTGTCTGTCTGCTGATGTAAAAGCTGCCTTTTCAACTCCAATATAAACTCCACCTCTACCCGAGCATACACCTCTACATCTTCATTAGAAAGCCATCATCAGCTCCTCCTATACCTCTCTCTACTTACTTTGCTGTTTCTTTGTAGGGAGTGTCATAAAAGCGCGGACACTGAATTTCATACATCATCACTGTACAAGTTGACGGAACAACAAGTTGAAAAGTCCCAAATAGTTTGAATTATAGTTTTAATCTGAGCTGTAGGATCATGGAATAATAAATGGCCCAAAATATTGAATGTGAGTTTGAATGCTGCTTGTGATACTTGAAAGTGATCTCTACAAGATGCTGCATGTGCAGTTTACTAACACATCATATCCATTACCTCTTGAGGTTCAATACGAGGTTTGCTGAAACTTTTTAAAGTAGCCGGGGAGTCAAAAAGGGAGATTTAGAGTTAGAAAACCAATAAAATCCCCAAAATGGTTCCAATGAACAGCCTCACATGTTTCCTTTTGTCAGTTATTTCCGGCGCACAGTACGAGAACTTTCCCTCTCCCTCCTACACAACTTCAGTGAGCAGACATTAGATCTGTCTCAGTCTGAACACAGTGGGAGGGAGTCTGGGCTTACTTTCAGGTTGAGACAACAGAAGATGTCAGATCGCCACCTGGTCATGCATACCGCCGTTATCAGAGTCACCTTCCTCCCTGCACATACACACACACACGCACACAAACACAACATGCTCAGTCTTAGCCTGACCCCTGTGCAGTGACTAACAGGATTTCACTCCAGAGACATGCCAGTAATCATTACATGGCTCTTACACAATTAATCCTCTAGCAAAGATCGCCCAGCTAACCTTGGGTTGTCCAATTTCCCATCAGCCCCTTCTGTTTCTACCACCTGCCCTCCCGGCAGCTCTGCGCTGTGAAGAATCACATGATGAAGTTCAAAAGAGAATCCGAGGGAAAGAGGGAGCATGTGAGTGTGTAATGCAAGAGGGTGACCTGCGAAAAAAAAACACAAATGTGTGTGAACCGTGGCCCACATGATTCAACATTCAGCAAAAACATGAGCTATTTGTGGGATGAAACCGAGGCAGTAGGGACGTTAAAGATCACATCAAGACCAGCCAAGCTAGGGTCATGTCAGTCACAGCCGGGGCACAGTTCCTTAAATCTGGACTGATTGTTAGCTGGCCTAGTATGTGGGGGTGATCTTTGTGTATTTCTGAAAAGATGTGCGTGTTTCAACTTCAAAAATCCCTCCCTTTAGGTTTCAAGCACAAACAAAAACACAAACAAATAACTGTAAGGGTGAGGGCCAAAGCTCTGATGATGCAGCTGGGAATGATGGGACCTTAATCTCTCCCTCTCTGGCGACTGATCCTGAGCCAAATCTGGGCTTCTCTCCACTTGCTCTCATCTCTTTCACGCTTGGCCTCCTGGTTTCAGACGCCTTCATCATTTCCCTCCAAAATCCTGCTTTTTCTACCTTTTCCCCGAGGCCCTCTTACCCCCCCCCAAACCCATGTCATCATCCGTCTGCATGCCCTTTTGTTACTTTGCTTCAGTGCCAAGACAAAACTCAAGTAAGCCAGACTGCTTCACAGGCTCAGACCCTATAAGTAGAGGCCACCTGCAAGCCTCACAACCAATCACAGGACAAAACAAACTGCTGTTAAAACCACTCAAACTCACCGCTTCTCATCGCAAAGTGATGACTTAGCCACAAATGGAGAACCCAAGTCGCACCTTGGCAATGTCTGACACCACAATAATCCCTAAACTCTCATATTCCCATTAAACTTGCAGGGCGGCGTTTTGAGGCCTTGGCTAACTTCTTACAGATGCCATCAATTACACACACTGCATACAAACATACATGGAGTCACATACCACACATGTTTTCCTCGCGATTCAAGGCCCGGAGTCAGATTAGGGGTAAAATATGCAGAAAGTCTCAGTTAGCGTGGAATTTGTGGTAGCACGCAGCAGCTCAAGGAGAGGGAAGATAAACAAGTTGTGCAGATTTTTGGGAAAGTAGCTGAAGAAGAGAGAGTGGGAGGAGGATGATAACAAAAAACAAAAGGAGGAGACACCATGTGGAAAAAGAAACAATGAGGCTTGTGGAGGGGTCAGCGCTCGTGGTCAGGGTTTGATTGTTTGGACAGTGGGCGCGGCCATGAGAGAGAGGGAGAAAGAAGACTCCAGCACTGTAGAGGCAGATTAGCGGTAGTTGGCTGTGGTCGAGTGATGGTGGGCAGAGTGCCAGGTGGGTAGGTGGGTTTGCTGTAAAGTGTTACTCTGGGTTGTTTTGTAGCGCCCCTCCTCTCGGCCTGTGGATCACTGTCAGCCTGACTTTGTTAGAGGACTGATGATTGGAGGGCAGGGGGGTATGTTTGTGGGACCAGCCTGCCTGAAGCTCAGTTCATGTGAGGTCTACTAAAGATTTAGGGAGTTTTAAAGGGGACATATGCTCCGCCTCCTGTCAGGCTCTACTAATGCAACACTTATTGTCCCCCCGACACCATTTCTCCAAAATCTGTCTTCATGTGGAGCCGCAGGATCTCCCGTTTAAGAGAAATTTACTCCCTGCCTCTCTGCGTCTCTGGCGTTCTCTCTGTGTCTATTGTACAGAAAACAGTAAAGCCTTGGGCAGCTATAATGGAGGACTACTAACAGGCTTAGCAGGGTGCTAACAATGTTTTGGAAAAGATACTAAATGTCCTCCTCTGGGACTGGGTAGGTGGAGTGCATTTTAGAGATGTTCTGATACCAGTTCTGATAACTAAACCTAAGTGCCAGCCACCTTGAAGCACCTCTCCTATCACAGCAAACATTGAAGTCTGACAATTTGAGTGAATCTGATACAAATTTGAGCTTTCTGATACTGATTCTGATACTTGAATTGGAGTATCGACTGATTTTGTGTATCCTTCCAACACTAGAAGATTAAAAAAAAACACTTCCTGCTGCCATTAGCTTAATTTTACTCTTTGATAGCAACACACTTGTTTTGTTTGTTTTTCACATCAATACTAATCTGAACCTGTTGAATTTCTAGCAGGCTAATACAAAATGGTACTGGATCCGTGCATTGCCTGGCATCCCTTCTGTTACCAAATGTCAATGAGATATGAAACAATATGATAGTTATAATGGTACAGTATGACGCAGTAAGATATGATATGATAATGATTTATAGATTAGATTAGAAAATCTTGATTGTTCCCAAGGGGCAATTTGGTTTGAACAGCAGTTCTACACACATCCTATACACACAAGCAATACACATAATAACAAACAGAAGTTCACACATCAATTTAAATACATATCCATATAACTCCTGTGGATGACATCATCTTTCCTGCACATGAGACCAAAGGTACCACAATCCGATGTAGAATGGCAAGGTCCTACAGTTTGTTTAAAAACCCAACAGCTGAGGGCACAAATGATCTTAGGTATCTGTTTGATCTGGCCCTCCAAGTATATGTGAACCTCTTCCCTGTTGGCAAGAGTCTAAACTCTAAATAAAAGGGATGGTGAGGGTCTTCAAGGATGGCCTTTGCCTTCTGATATGATATGATATGATATGATATGGTTAAGGCTATGATGGGATGCAACACAATATGGCAATGAACGATATGGAACTGAGTGGTACAGTGAGATACAATACCAATCTGTGCGATGACATGATACCAAACAATATGACACGAAACGATACCATACGACCCGACACGGTACAATACGATACCTTACGATATCATACAATACACAATACAACACGACACAACATAACATGATAAGATACCATACGATACGACACGATATGATATGACACAACACGATTCGATAAGATACCATCTGACCCAACAAGGTATGATACGATACCTTACGATATCTTACAATAGCTTACGATACGATACGATACGATATGACTCGATGGGATACGATATGATATGACACAACAAGACATGATACAGTAGAAGATTAGGGATGGGTACCGAATTTGGTACTTTTATAGGTACCGACCGAATTCCGTCAGTACTACCGAGTACAGAGTCACGTAAAATCAAACGGTACCATGTTTAGGTACCTGAACGCATCATTGTGACTGTGAGGGAGTTGATGAATAGGCGATTTTTCCAGACTTTTGCCCTGTAATAAAGTCAGAGACTGATCGGGTGGACGACTTTGCTCTCTGCTCTCTGCATCTGTGTGAGAGCGCGCCAAACGGAGCCTGCAGCTGACCGGCGCGCGCACTCAGCTCGAGGCAGAGCTGAGTGAAGATTAAGTTTATTTTCTACAGTCTATGGTTGAGACGGACCCTCTGGCTCCGACTACCTGCCATGTTTATAACCGTTCCTGTGTGCGTGAATGCCCAACAAGTAAGTTGTGTGTCCTGTTATTATAAAGAGACGGAGAACTGACTTTTCCCCGTCTGCAGGCATTCACGTGTGTTCATTGATAAACTCCCGAAAGAGCAATTAGACGCCACGAGCACGTGTCAGCTAATATATATAATCACCTATATAACCCTTTTTCTGTTCATTTCATGTTAAATTAAATAAATATGTTAAATTAAACAAATTTGAGATGTTATTTTTTTTTTAAATTAAGATTTATTACCACATAAACACACAAAAGGCCCGAAAATTGGTACCATTGAGTACCGGTACCGATTCCCAGGTACTGGGTATCGGCACCGTATCGGTTCAAATGTGAAAGGTACACATCCCTATATAAGATACAATACGATACGACATGATACGATAAGATACCATACGACCCGACAAGGTATGATACAATACCTTACAATACCTTATAATATCTTACAATATCTTACGATACGATACGATGGAATTAATTTTTTGTGCTTTCCTCATATCTCAGCATCAAGAGGTGAACTAGCTTTCTCCTTCTTTCTATCTTGAATCAGCTAGCACATCTCTCAGCTTCTTTTGACTGCTGTCTAACATTCCTCTGTCTTCTTCTAGTATAATGCTGCTGTCAACTACTTCTTCAGCCAATAAACTACAGTTCATGTGCCACCATGTTGAGGGATGAAGCAGCAATGCAGCGAGTCAAATTAACAGGGAGGTCTATTTCGAGTGCTTTATTTTTTCAATCAAAATATCAATAATAAGCCCCAGCGTATTGATCATTTTATCACCCAGGTCAGGACGGCAATTTATTACCACATCAATATTTTGTCCCACCCTAAAATACAATACACTTCATTGTTCCGTTTAGACGGTTTGCCATGGACTAAGTCTCTGAACGCATTTATCACTGATTTAAAACAATAACAGCAAAGCAAATACCAGTAAAGATAATAACATATAGAGCATATCAGTGATATTGCACATGTTCTGCATAAAACAAGACATAAGTGAATGTACATAAGACCACGATGCTGTTAAACAACCTATAAGATCTCAAGAAACTTGTTCTCAATAAAGTTTCCATTAAGATAGGCACAACGGGTATCTGTATCTGAGCGACTGAGTTGGATTCAGTGCATGAGGAGGACAGGATGCCAAGGAACCAGAGCCATATTTCTTTGAACAAAAAGACTGTTTTATGTCATCACTCCAAACAGACCCTGTAATGTGTAAGGCAAAAGTTGTGCTGATTGATTCACTTCCAGCCAGTGTAAATGTCTAACCTGCTGCTGTGAAGGTAATAGTGGTGCGACTGGCACTGGTGACTGCATTCACTTTAGTTGGGACATTTTAGAGCAAATTAAACCACTCCTCATCTTGACAGAAAGCCCACATAACCTTCTGCAGGAGTCCCAGAACCCCCAAGGCTCCTCAAGAACAGCGCTCTGAAAAACCGCCATTGCACCCGTAGATAACACCTCACAGAGCTAATGCAGTCAATCACAATAACTGTGACTGCTTTTCAAATATGCACTCAGTCAAACGTGATTAAACGCCCTCTGGGGATATTTTTTACGGCCTTGTGCCAACCGCCTAGTAAAGGATTAGGCTCATTTTAGCGGGCAATGGCATGGCGTTGGAGCCAGAGGCTGGGGACAACTCACGAGAGCCAAGCGATGGAGAAATCCCCGCCAATTTACTGCTAACCTTCAGCAGGTGGTGAGATAAGGTGAGGCTGGATGTATATGTGTCTCATAAAGGGGCCATTGTGCAGCTGGATAAATCTATCAGAAGGTTTGAGCTACAGCTCACTTTTTATATTTATTATTCCCTCTATGTCAGATGAAAAGAAATGTGATATTACAGCTACTCTGCTGCGTTCAGCTCTATAGGCCTCGTGTGAGTCTGTGTGAAAGTGTGTGTTTGTGTGGATGAGAATGTAAGAAGAGTGCAAACATCAGGTCAGTGCAGTGCTACCTCACTTTGAATGCTTTCATCTGTAGGGAGCAAAGTTTAAAGAGAACAATTACTTTTTCAGCAGGCCTCTTTCTCTTTGTTCTTTAATCTGATCTTAAATTTAGCTTAAATGTTCATATTATTCTTCTTTATCACTGTACATTTGTTTTAAAGCTGCTAACAAAGAGTGAAAGTGACTTTTTGTATTAGCACCATGAACTAGTTTGATGGTGAGGTCGTAAGTAGCAATAATAAGGACCATGTTATCGCATGCAGCCGTACTGATCCGTACTTTGTACCACCTGTCATATCCTCTGTGCCAAAAAGAGTCCATGTTCGTGTCCGTGCTTACAGTAATACTCCACTACAGATGTGAAAACTGAGGGTCAACCAGAGTCCACAGACATCATACCCTCCACATAACTCCAAAACAAAGCCAGAGCTCCGTCCCATCTCAGAGCTGAAAGTTAAAACCACTAGGTCTGAATTTGCACAAAGAGCGTTTTCATGACAAGGTTCATGTTAACGATAGTGAGCAAGGGGGAAAGACAAGGCCACCATGTCTGCGCCCTATATATTCTCTGCCTCTGGAGGAGGTAAACAGGGCGTAATTGCTTCAGAACAGGATCTGCATTGGTTTGCTGCTGATGACATTGTGTTGCAGTTAAGATTTTTAATCAGAAATTAATGGTGCCCCAAAAAAACAACAGCTCATTTACAAGCTAATGGAAACACGTCTACCTGATTTCCTCTGAATATTGAGCAGGGGATAAAAATGCAGAGAGACAACAGACAAGGGCCTCGTTCTGGTGCGGTGAGACTTTGTGTGTGTGTATGTGCGCGTGTGTGTGTGTGTTTTGCGTAAGGCTAAGCGAGCAACAGAGCCTTTTAAGCTTACTTTCAAAGCTGCAAGCTGATCATGAATATTTAATACGAGGCAGATATCTGAAATATAGTTTGGTCCTGTGCCTTTTTTGCATGCTAAATAAGCTGGGAGTATTTTTTGAGTAAGAGCCACATTTAAATTAAGAAAAGCATCTTTGAAGCTGCAGTACATTCAGTATGAAGTGTGGCATTCATCCCAAGCATTTGTTGGATGAATGGAAAAAACATCTAAAAAAAAAAAACCCTGCATGTTGAATGATCAGGGGAGTATATTTTGTATGCATGGTAAAGCATTTCTGCTGGATTCAGGGTGAAAAGGTGGCATCTCCGTGACAGGGATGGGTAAAAGTGTAGGCGTGGGTGGAGCTTTTTTGTATTGTTTTGCATACGGGGTGGGGTAACCATGCATCTTCCTGTCAAACAGAGTCAGTGTGGGATAAGAAAGAGGCTTTTTTTTTTTTACCAAAGTGTTCGCGCTGCTCAAATTTTATTTCTGCATCATGCACTATTCATACTCTGGGTGTGTGTTGTGTTGCTCTGCAGGTGGTTGGGAGGAAGAGGAGGATGCAGATGAAATATGGATTATCTCCTCTCAGTGTCTGGCTAAGCCCCACTTTGCTGGCACCGCTGCTTTTCAATGTAGCTCCCCTCCCACTCAGCCAGCCAGCTGCAGGCCCAGCATCTGTCTGCTCACCCCCTGCCTAGGCTTTAATCAAGCAAACACACACACAAATATCTCCATCCATCTCCCCCCCATGATGAAACAACCCACCCTCTCCTTCATCAGCTGCTGATGCTCAGAGCTTTTTATGCGACAGGAAATGCTTACTCTGGTATTCAGTAAACAGGATCTTGACCCAAAATAGCCGTTAGCTAGAAGGGGAGTGATGACAGCCCACAGACTTTCAACTGTCCTATTAAGAGAACGGTTAGAGAAGTTTAGAGGACAGATATCATCCAGTCCCTGCAGGAAGGAAATCTCTACCCAACCCTTCAGAGATGTCTGGGAGATCAGCCAGAGCTGCTCCAATCCTCAACCCACAGCAGCTCCACAGAGTCTACTACGAGGCTTCTTAATATAACCCAACGCCAAGCACGCTGTCATTTTACACGGTGTAATTTTACAATAAGGCGCACTTCAGATTTTTTTCCTTAACGTAGGTGTTGTTTCTGGCAGTTTTGGCAATCATTGATGATGTCAGACAGGGAATACAAGCACTCTAGACATCAGACACACTTCAAACAAACCCTCATGTTAGGCAAACTAATTTAGGAGAGAAAATTAAAGCCCAGCAGTAAATCCATTGCCCAAACTATCCAGAAGATCTTATTATTATGGTTATGGTTAAGTTATGGTGCACAAACCAACTAGATCAACTTGGTGCAGTCTCCCTGAAAACTGGTGAATTGCTAGGAATTCAACGATCCAACAATTGAAGTCCTAATCCAACTCATGGGCTTTCAATAAACCGAGAATCAAAAACCAGTGTTAAAGCTAACAGCACCTGGTATACCCAAGCAGTCTCCCATCAGAGAACTAGGCCGGACCCTGCTTTGCTTCAGCGATCTGACAAGATCAAGTGTGTTCAGGGTGGTATGGCCTTACCACTGCCTTTAAGTCCCAGTCCAGTCCAACACCTGGACTTTGGGTATTGCAGATGCAGCGTATGAAATACCAGTGTTAGATTAATAATGTGTATTTTTGTCTGTGAGGATGAGACAGCGAATCATATATGTGTAAAGCAACTTCAGCTTTCTGACTTTGTTTAAGAAAATGAAATAAACATGAATAAGTTAAATGCATTGTCCCCACAGTCTGTCTCCAGCTTGCAATGACACCACTCACACTCTGCTGTGCAGTCCATCTTTATATACAAGCTGATTGTGTGCACAGTAGAAAAATATTTTCTCTCCCACATTGTTCATGGCTTTCTTCATGTTGCGAAAATTGTCTCTGAAAATGGCATGCACTTACAGAACAGAATATATCATTGACCAAACATTACCTTGATTGCAGGTGAAAATAAGTCCCTGGAGTGTGCAATAAATAAGAATGTGTAGCTGTAGCACCACACATATGTTGGAGCTTGATATATATGTGGAGGAGCTCATCACTGTTACACCTTTGAACTCAATCAATCCGAGAACCTCCCTCTGACACTTCTCTGGATCCTTGCCATAACTTTGTCATATGATTGTGGATTTCTTTCAAAACCCAAAGGAAAGACTTTTCTGTTTTTAAATGGGGCTGTTCTCATATACTCAAGACCTTAGAGCCAAACACTCAGCCACACTCACACCTACAACACATTAACATGCTATAGGGCAATAAACCTAATAAGTCTCTGGACTGCGGGAGGAAGCCGGAGCACCCACAGAGAACCCACACATGATCGAAGGAGACCTCCACACAGAAAACCCCCCAGCAAGGATTAAAATCAGAAAACTTCTTACTGTGAGACAACAGCACTTATCAATGCATCACCGTGCAGCTCGTGCAGCTCGTGCAGCTCGTGCAGCTCGTGCAGCTCGTGCAGCTCGTGCAGCTCGTGCAGCTCGTGCAGCTCGTGCAGCTCGTGCAGCTCGTGCAGCTCGTGCAGCGGACACTTTGAGTTTAGTGCTCCCACATCCTTATAGTATCCCCAAACAAAATGTCACACATTCATATCAGCCTTAAGTGACACGTCCAAAAACCATCTCTGTCCTTAGGAACACTGGAGGGTTTTTTATTTTTCTAATTTCCTCTGAGATAAAAATTGTGTTTCTTATTTTTTATTCTTATTTTTGTAAATCAAGAATTTACCGCAAATATGGAAAAGACATGCAAACTTACATCTTCAGTCATGACAGACTTACAACAGATGAGCAGAATATGTTTGAGCTCCATGTTAGAACCGTAAAGCTGTAGTGTCTAGGATTTCAGTATAATAATGGTTGTTTAACATTTTCATGATACAGACACAGAGTTCATTCAGTGTAAGGCAGAGCTTCCAGACTCTCCATAAAGGGATGTCAGTAGTTCAAACAGAAGCACATGATTGCATTAGTCACATTCACACAGCATGCACTGACTATAAATAGGAGTGAGTAATGTAAACATTAAACTGTTGCTCATCTTGCTGGGGACTCCCTGGAAGCTCTTCAAGGAGCTTTGGGGATCTCCAGACTCCACTTAGTAATGGACCCACAACACGACTATCTAACCCCTGGGAACGTGGGTAGTCTAAGGGCAGTTAACAAAGAACAACAGTTGTCTGCACACTTAAGTGGATGGTGCTTCAGGCTGGTCCACAATCAGAAGGAGCAACAACAGCAGCTGATGGAGTCCCTGTGCCTCCCTGTCTGTGGTGATCAGGGACACTGAGGAGCTTCTGTGTTTGTGTCTCGGTCAGACAGAGGATGTCCGGTGAAGGACCTTAACCTGATTACCCACAATTCTGATGCTGTGCAGTCACTCAAATTCAGTTTAACCTCATCTTCCTGTCTTAATGGACAAGAATACAGGCACTTTCCAGGGTCAGTGACCAAGCCTGTCTCAAGATGGGCCTTTCAAACATATGAGAAAATCAACTGCATCCCGATGAGGTTCAAAAGACACTTAGCATTAACATACACAGCTGTGAGAACACAACATGGTTAACAGGAGCTGAGCTGCAGAGGGATGAGCCATCTCACATCCTATCTATCTCTGCTTAAGGGCTGCACATGAGAAACAGCAACGAGAAGACACACGTAACAAAGCACAGCAAAATGGTGATGGCCTGTACAACAGCATTGTGACGTCTCTCTATTGTAAACATCAGCTGTGACATTCAACTTAAAAGTTCCAGGTTAAAGCTGCACTATGTGATATTTCTGGCATATTTTTTGGCATATTTTTTGGCATCTCATAGTACAGCGCGGCTTGTTAGTGTTCTTTAAAAAACGGAGTTAGAGTTGTATATAGGCTGAGGCTTACACGGGACTTCCACCAGATCCGTGTCCGGTCTTTCTACAATCTGCTACGGCCCGGCTCTGCGCTCTCTCGTCCGTAAACACTCACTGATTGGGTTTTCGGAAAACCCAACGGAGAAGGACCACTGGACAAATCAGGGATTATCCTCCTCCTATCAGATCCGGTGCAGTGATGGATCGGAGACGGACCGGACACGGTAGAATTTGGCTGTAACTCGACCAGAGCGATGCGTAACTAACACAGGCATGTCAACGCTGTTGACCCATTCACAATATTTACCTGCAGACTGTTATCCCATATTTAGCTGTGTCACTCACATTGTGCTAAATTCTGACTTTTTATCTGACATTTTTCTTATCTTTAGACTAGTCGGCTCATCGGAATTAAAATGTCTGTTTAAACGACAAGCGAACGAGACGCTCCTGAACATTCCTGGTTTTAATGTTGTGTTAAATTGATGGTAGAGCATAACAAGCAATGTGGGAGAGGTGCAAACTGTACACAGACCGGAGAAAACCCAGGTGCTCAGTGCTTACCTGCTGTCTGCCCACAGTGGATTAAAACCTCACCCTAGTACAGTAGAAAAGATGAGAGTCTAACTGGTTTCCTCATTATTACATTGTAGTAAGACAACTCAAATGATTGGTGTAAGTTTGAAAAGCGAGCTACTGAAGCAGCAAAGGATTGTTAGTCCGTGTCTCAAGATATTTTTTACTGATATTTGGGGAGATAATATCTTAAACTACTAGCTGGAGCCTGCAGGTGGATGCTGGGGTGGGAGCTGAAAGTGCAGCACTGATGGAGGGGAGAGTTTGAAAAGTCAGAGCAGAGGGAGTGACCAGGAGTTTTAAGCTCAGATCAGATCCCCAAATTGGGAGAGTACTTTAGTCAGGTGTGTGTAAAGGCTGATTTATACTTCTGCGTCTCCCCTACGCAGCAGGGGCTGACGCGGACATAAGCCCCACATACTTGTGCGTCGATGTGTCCGTGTCGCGCAGCAATTCTCAGCCGAAACGCCTGAGGGCAGTGCGGTCTCTCTGATAGCCAGCCGCCTGCTTCCGGTCCCGCTACGATCTCTGTTTACTTTTCCACAGAGTTTCAGAGCGTGTTATGTTAATCTACAGCTGATACATGTTGCTGTTTATCATACAGACATGATTACATGAAGAATAGAGAGGAGGAGATGAAATACACGGCCGATGTGCGGCCGATGTCCGGGATCCCGGAAGTGTTGTAAATGTGGGAAAGACAAAGCCGCCGAGCAGACCAATCACAGAGCTTGCGGTCCGCATCGGCTCTACGGGGAGTTACATTTTGGAGGAGGTCCACGTCAGCTACGTGCGTGGGCCTCGGCGTAGGTACGGGAGCTACGCGGACCCTCGGTGTAGGGTACGCTGTTGATTCAACGCAGAAGTATAAATCAGCCTTAAGATGTCAAACGTGAAATCAGTGCAGCTCAAGTTGTCGGCCTCAACTAGCAGAAAGGCATCCATTTGTGGTTGATTTAACTGTCTGTAGGAAGTCAAAACAAAAAACAAAAAAAACAGAGGAAGATAATCTATGTTTTCAGAGAAAACTGGTGATTTTCTGAGAGTGGTAAGCAGTTTGTTGTTGGTATTGTAGCAATTTAACAAAAGGTTTTCTGGCTCACAACAAAAGAAAATAACTTATTTTCTCAACAAAACAAATCCAGTGAAATCCATCCAAATTCACGAGCTTCTTTCCAAATGCATAGAACGAACAAAGAAAGGGAACTCTTCAGCCCATGGTACACAGCCCTGACAAACATGTCAACTCTCCTGTGAGACAGCAAACTTTAATGAGCATCCTCCTCAAACTTCCAGCATACAGCCAGGGCAGAGGTTTAGTGAGGCCTCACCATCTGGACGCTTACCTCCAATATTACCTTTGCACCAGCTGGCAGGAGCTGCTTTGTGTGTGTATGTGTGTGAATGTGTGTGTGTGTGTGTCTGTGTGTGTAGAAACGTCTTTGGAGAGCAGAGGCCCAGGCTCAGGCCCACACAGAGAGAGTGGGGTCCACTGGAGGGGGAGTGGGCCTCTGTCTGAAGGCTTAAAATAGAGTGCAGGGTGTGAGATGAGTGCAGCCAGGCTGACTGTGTGGAGAGCTTTTGTCAGAAGGGGGGAGTTTTGGGAGGATATGGGGGAGCCGCATTCAACAACTCTCACTGCTGTGCAATGAGATCTGCAGCGGGTAAGGGGAGCCCAGAAATAGCTCACTACAGAGTTGGATCAAGAAACATGCACAGCACAGAGTCAGTCATGCACTTTTTTTTTTTATGGTGACTGAATTTACAAAATCATAAAGCACAGATCAGATGTTGTTCAAGGTGTGTTAGGAGCTCCTTCAAGTGAGATGAGGCAGACTTTACTGCAGGTTTTACAGGCGCAGACTCCTCCCAGTAAAACCCTGCCTCACTGGAAAAACTGACACTGTAAGATGTCTGTTTTTATGGTTATTATAATAATCATAAAAAGGTTTCACTAGCTGTGGTCACAGAGAAACGTCTTCTATAACTGAGTCAGACGCGGCTGACCGGCTAATATCTCATTTTAATCCAAGTCTTAACATATTGGCGAACGCACTAATGTTCTCTCTCACAAGATATTTCTGTCAGCAGCAGCCAAACAGTAGAGCATTTCTGTCTGCTATCAAACACAAACAGCTGTGCAGCCAAGAACACACTCTCTCTCTCTCAGAAACACACACACACCTACACACACACCACAGCCACAGTACTTTTATTTGCTAGTATAAAAAAATTACTGGACAGTGACAGCCTTTTCCAATAATCCTCCTTGAGAAAGAGCTATAAGAAGCCAGCTTGGAGAAAAAAAAAGAAGGCAGGCACACAATCAAAAGCAAATCTTTCTCTGGGAAAGCGGAATATAACCACAGGGCTTTTTTGTCAGCTTTACAATGCTGGAAAAGAGGCAGATATGCAAGTTTTCTCAAAAGGTCCACAGTCAGCTTTTCACACAGGATTGCAGAGGTTACAAAAGCACTGCGTAGGAGCTGACTTGGAGGGCTGGACCAACACCAACAGCATTAAGTACAACACACACTAACATCCTGTCTGCTTTTGTGGCCTTAGCATTGTGCTCTTCCTTTATGCCTGTGCAGGAATGTGAACTTCATACACAAAGGTGGTCTGTGACAAACTGCACAGTCTTTAGGAAAAAAACAACAACCCCACAGACATGAAGTAATCTTGAGGTGATAACCTTCAAAACCTTAATGAATGATGTGCACTGCAATGAACCTCACTGTTCTTTCTGCTCAGATACGCTAACACAGTTTTCCCAACTTTTAACCTACTGTTAACTCTTTGACTCCCATCTCTCAGTCCTAGCTTGCTAACATGGCTCATGATATCCCTATGAGAAACAGCGGCTAGCAGCAGTTATAATGCTAACTAGGGATGCACCGATCCGATCCTGATATCCGATATCGGCCAGATCGGACTCAAAAAGCTAGATCGGAGTTCGGTGATAAGGGGCCGATATATGGTGCCGATCCATATGGCAGATCTATTCATCTTAGTTCTATGCGTTTCTGTGTTTACAACTGCCATGTGCGTCTCCTACATCATCAGCACCGACCGGTCTGTGCATTTTTTTGCCTGGTGGAGCATGATGGAAGATGACCACAGAGGCTCTGCAGTTTAGGTGCATGTCACGCTTCTTTTGCTAACAACTCCGCCAGAAACTTGCAACATGTGCAGCGCTAATGTTTCAATGGATCGGCTAGTATCGGTATCGGCAGATACCAAAGCCCAGGTATCGGTATCGGGGTCTAAAAAGTAGGATCGGTGGATCCCTAATGCTAACATTGACTAAATTAAATTTGCTTTTGCAGGTTATGAGAACTAAGCCATGCACTGTGTGTCCTAAACCACCAAATAGTACCCGGGGTCTAATATCAGGAACATTCTAATACATGAAGCAAAGTCATTTGAAAAGGAACATTAGCGTGTATGAAGAAGCTGCTGTATTTTTCATTAGTTTAAAGCACAGAGGCCCTATAATTTAGGATATTATTCATAGTGCTAACGTTGTAGTACTCCAGCCTGGTTATTAAGACCACTTTTAGAGGGTTGTGGTCTTGTCTCTAAATCCACATGATCTCATTGGGTCTTGTCTTGGCCTCAGACAAAAATGAACCACATTTCTTTCAAGACCTGTCAAAACCAACATTTCTGGGATAATCACGAATGCTAATTTAGTTTGCGTGGGAACTTTCAGTATTGACTGTGGTTTACATGCTCCATATTTACTTGTGTGTCCTGACAGATTTTGTCTTACTAAAACACTCCTGACATGAGCAATGCTCACTTATACATTCATTCAGACAGCTAACAAGTTCTTGTGCTTAACAATTTTCAATCAAAAATGAACATCCAGGACTCTGACCAGATCCCGGATGCTAACAGCTAATCAAACCGTCAGCTCTAACAAAGAAATATATTTTATGATACACTGAACAATTTCTTTCAGTTACTTTTCAATTTGTGCAGCTCCTTAAAAACTCTAGTTCATTATGGTGTACGAACCTCCAAACCCATCTCCATGATTAAATGATGGTTCATTATTTCCACACTGTCGTAAACAAAACTTTCAGATGATATTACATTGATTACGCTAAAGATCAAAGTCTTCTAATCCTGCAGTACAGATCTGAAAGTTACTCCATGTCTGCACCCTGCATAGCTAAATGAGTGAGAACATTTGTGATCAGTGCATTATTTAACTAGACTGAGTCAACACCTGAATTTTCTTGTCTGCATCAGCTCAGCCAAGCAGGCGGATCCTTTTACAGAACGAGTTTGTGTTTTCCAGCAGAGTTTCGAACATGCAGGGACAGCACTGACGCTTAAAGGGACTCACATCATCTCCCCTACATGACACATCCCCAGGTTTACCTCCAGTTTCTCTAAAATGCTTGCACACCATCAAGTCTGTGACTACCTGTGCACTGTTGAGCAGCGTCCACAGATAGCTGGCAGAGCAGAGGCCCAGCTCTCATTGAGCGATTTCAGCAAATAAATAAAATATGCAACAACTGTTTCACTTCTAATTCAGGACTCTGGATGCAGCCTCATTTCATTAGGCTGAAATTTTGACTGAGACAAAGATGGACAACACAGAGCTATAAGCACTGCATGCCAGAGATAGCAGACAGGCACCATCCAATAACAAAATGAAGACTCAATCTTATTTTGGATCCCTGCAAGCATTGGAGCCGTTTTTCTCTTCAATCGGAGCAGATTTTCATCTAACCGCTAAACTGCTGTGAACACATCGAGTGCTTGCTGGAATGCCCCAGTCATGGTGAATATTTCATATGGAGCCTATTGTTGTCTGCCCCACTGGGGCCTCAGCAAATGGCCCGATGAGGGAGAAAACACTGGAGTGGATTCCACGGACCAAAGCCCATTAGTCCACTGGCCTCAGGAAGGAACTAGGCAATATCTCAAAATGATGAAAACAACTTCTCAGGCCAGTGATGCAGTGAACAAAGACAGAAGAGGGATGATATGTGAAGACCTCAGCTAAACCTAAGGAATGTATCAAACTGGGAACAGCATGTTTTAGATTAGGACTCAAGGATGCAAAGAGAAACTCTACGCAACACCACCGCAAATTAATCTCCACACTCTGGGAACCAGAACCATGACTTGCACTGCTTGCACTTAACTTAGTGTGTCATGTCATAAGAAGCCAACAAACCTCCACCCTAAAAGCCTCAAAAACATAACCCTGAGAAATATTTCTCCCACATTTGATGCCCACAGAAATAACAACATCTCAAAACATGAGTGACACTCTATCTATAAACTGCTGCTACCTGGGTTGACTCCAGGCTGTGCTGCAAACAGAAGCTGTGTATGACTGCTCCATGGAAAACAACACAGTGATGTGTTTCTGCACACAACAAACATGTCATACACTCCACAGAAAAATATCACAGCTGCTTCGAGTTGCTGGGGAATCACAGGGATCCCAACTTAATCACAAACACAATTCTCAAGCTGACATTGTTTTAATGCTAATTGTCCCGACACAAAAACCATTAAAAATGATAAAAACTAGACCTAGAACATAAAAGAGAAGCAAATTGTGCAGGAAGAGATCACATTAGGTAAAACGATGTACATTGTGTTGATGAAAGCGATGAGTGATGCAGCACATTGTTCCAGCCTATTCCAACCCATTTCAAGCCTAAAAAGAAAAGCCGCTCTCATAATAATGAGGACATGGTTAGTCTGGGAAGCAGACAGCCTTGACTCATCAGCAGCCATTTACCGGAGCGAGTTAGTGAAAGACTTCTTGGAACAATAGCAGCGCTGCCAAACGGCCGCACTGCCCGGCGATGCATCACACCCAAAAAAACAGGACAATCATGTCTGGCACAGAGCTGCTTTACATCAGCGGAAGAGACACAGTGAGTGGTTGCTTTACCAGACAGTGGCTGTCAGCTGGACATGACCTCTTTCATAATGTTCATCTTCTGTCAGTGAGGTTCTTACCCATATCATTTAACTTCATGGAGGACTTACGTCAGCAGGTGAGTTCAGCTTACAGGCCTAAAAGCCCAGATAAGGAGCATCAGGGAAGGGTTGGGATTTCAGGGCCAAAGTGTTTTTTCTTCTGCTTTTTTTGGTTTATTTTGGAGGGCACAAGACTTTTACAGATAATTTGGCTCCCAGTAAAAACATTCAGTCACCTCTTAAGAAATCCTAACTCCAAAACAAGGTGGTTAAGTATAAATACACCCTGATGTCTGTGCCAAGAAGGGATGTTGAGAAAAAAAACCTGCAGTTTTTTCATCCGATGACCCAAATTACTGACTTCCAGGGGGCAGGATCAATACAAAAATGAAGAAATAAACCAAATGTTCTTTGTTTTTTTAACATTTGGCAACTCCAAAATGCAAAGCAGGATGTATAACAGGAGGCTGAAAGCAGATGAAACTAAAAACTAATCAGAGAATCACTTTCTCACAGCCATTAAGACGCTAGATTCCCCCTGAGTGTGCGTGTGCAGAAGTCATGAGTCCAACAGGGGGTCTACAAATACCACTTCCAATCTGCACGCCAAAAAAGAAGCCACGTGGGGCTGCTATTTTGTCCTGAAAAACAAAAGGCTTCAAATTCCTAACATGTTGTGGAGATTAGAGAGCAATTCTGTGGAATTCTGAGCCCCATATGGTGACAAGGTGCTCCCATCTCCCTCTATTAGAGGTTCCTTTTCCATGCCAGGAGATCCAGTTCTTGTTCTGAAGCCAGAGTAAAGATTAAGCAACAGAGGGGAGCACAGAGGAATCTAACTGTGTGTGTTGAAGTAATGCTGGTTTTGGTCTGAATGGTTAAACTTCTTCCAAGAGAAGGCCCTGGACTGTGAAGCAGAGGGTGGGAGTGGGGGGTCACATGGATCATGACTCATTTGGGGTATTAGACTGCTGCTGCTGCTGCTGTTGCTGCTCTAGTTTCCCAAATCACCTCTTTTGACAAAATGTAATGAGTCAGCTCTTGGACACTCTGAATGAAAAGATGGTGGCATTCCCAATTTAACCCTCAATGAATCCAGGAAATGAGCCATAAGCTCCTATTATGCAAATCTTTCAAGGCCCCCACCTGACTGAGATCCACGAAGGACCTCATACCACCTGTGTGAAAGCTCAGCAATGTTTGAGAGGATTAGAAGCTATGATGAAGTGTTTACTGAGCTACCTGACTGGGGTATAGCAGCACCTGTAAGCTACACTCAATGGAGATGGAATCGCCAACACAAGCCCCTGTAATAATTGAGGCTTCTCTTAAGACACATCAAAACGGATTCTCAGAACATTCGGCATGAATCAGGTTGTCGCAGTGTGATAAATTAGTCTCTGTAACTGTCTGAGTGCATGGCTGTCAAATTTCATCACGCATGTTGTTTCACAGGACCAGCCTGGCAACAAATAACAAAAACTCAGACCCAGCAGATGTTAACATAAAGTGTCATCTCTGCTGGATCCCAGTTTGACATCAGAAGGCCTGAAAGAAGCATGAAAGAGATATCGCTCCTTCAGGCCACGGCCTCCTGCGTGGCGTCAACAAACCAAAGCAGTTTGTTGCATCATCAAGGCTGCCCTGCTCGTTGGAGACGAGATATTAGAGAAAAACACAGAGCGCTGACTGATTGGGACTCCAGCAGCCCCATTAGTGAGGCACGTTCCAGAGGCTTGCAACAATTAAGGCAGCTCTGCCTGCCAGTGAGGACAGAAGATGCATGAGCAGCCAAATGCTGATCATTTAAAGCAGCCAAGCTGAAACCAAAGCCAGAGATGTAACTTCTGGAGAGAAAAGTCTCCATATTAATGAAAAATCTGATTGAATGGAGTGATTTTGTGTCACGTCTACAATTGCTTCATTATGAAACATGCTCATTGACCAGACAAATTACAGCATGACCGATTCATCTGTAGGCCCCTGTTATCAGGCCAGTCTGGGACTATCATAGATATACTATGCACCTATACCATTATAGACTTCTGTTAAGGTTCATATATTAATTTGAATGTTTTTAAGGGACATATAACACAGAGAACGATGCTTTTGGTTATTAAGATATGATAATATCACTTTAAACTTATCTCAAAGTGTTCACCTCCATTGCTAACGGTAACAGGAATACAACATCTGTCAGACTTTAATTCTACTTCCACAGAAAAAAGTGACACACCCGGACAAATTGGACCTCTTGTAACACGAGGGATAAGAAGAGGAGAACTACTATCCAACTTTTGAAGAAACATGGCTAAGACAAATGGGAGGCTTCATGAATAAATCACCAGGGGAGCTTTAATCCAGAATACAGGTTTCTTCTATAATTTTTCAGCTTTCTCTTTCCCACAGGGGACAGAAATGCGCCAAGTCACAGCAATGGTAACACGAGCCTGTGGCATATTTCTTCTGGTTATACGTTTTGTGTTATTTTTCTCACATGCTCCTCTGAGAGTGAACAGCAGCTTCAGCAGTACGGAGTAGCTGACCCACTTCAGAAACCTTACGGCACAATACTGCAGTGCTGCTGCTAGCAAAGTTCACAAATGCTGCCAAATATACATAGTACACATATAGAGAATCAGTTACATTTACTTTGCATATACAATGGGTGCAGACACAGAAACCTGCAGCCTCTGTGTAGAAAGAAAACAGACAGAACTTAGTTATAAACTCCATCCTGCAGACTTCAGCTCTTCCCTGGAGAGGGAAACTGCGGTGGAAGAGGCAGAGAAAGTTCTCTGCAGCACCTGCTCTAGACTCAGCACACCTTTTCAGCCATCAAACTTAAAACGGGGCCAGCCACATATAATATTCTGAAAGTTTCACTTTGAAACAAACCTCTGAAAGATCAGTTGCTCGGTACTGGCTCCAGTTAGCAGAGGTGTGGGAAAACACTCCTGAAGAAAGAGCATTCAAAGTTGTAAGGACTTCAGGAAGTGCACAGCCAGGGTAGAGGAGCGTTCAGCCGAGAGGGAAAGTTAATTAGGTTTGTTGGTGCATGTTGGAGAGAGAAAACAGGGGACTTGTTTGCCACAGAAACTGGAGTTCATTGCAGTCGCAGAATCAGCAGTGTGTGGCTTCAGGGCTTCCGGGTTGGAGGGCTGTGGACGTCATGCCAGTCCTGCTGCCTGCAAGCCTCAGATTGCAGAGTGGCAATGGAGGCCTGTAATTTCAGATCTGTTTCTGTGCACGTGCCCACTGTGATTTCCACACCACAATGTCTCTGGGTACACAATAGGTTTCCCTTTGAAGGCCTTCCCTTAGATCCAGTATCCAAATATCAGCCCCGGCTGTGGTGACCATATTTCAGCGAGACTGGTTGGAATAAATCTGGATTCTTTGGAGATTTCAGGCAATTTGTCATCACTGATATAGCAGAACATGAACATATTTGCATATTTTTCATTTGTAAAACTGTAGCGCCACAAAAACTACAGCAGTAATAAATTATGTAGCGCATAAACCACAATGTTTTTAATCAGAACATCAGGATTAAAACGTGGGTGAAAAACTAAAACTGACACATTCGCCACGGTTGCAAACACTAATTCTGTGATACTCAGAGTGCCAACGTTCAAACCATACACAGTTTTTCGGCAATGCTAAAGGTGTTTTACTTACGGAGCATGCATATATTACACCCACCATCCCATAATGTATAAAAGATTGGACACCATGAAATTATAAAGACTACGGCTACAGGATTATGGGCAAAATTAAAATCACAGTTCTGATCAATACTGAGATCATAACATTTAGGGCTCACACCGGCCCTAAACATTTAGTCAAAGGTAACTTCAGACAGCATCAAAGCTTTGTTTTAAGAACTTTGACTTAATAATAAGGGTAGACCAGTTGAATACAGGATTTTTACTGATACTGGAGTGCTTTAACAGTGTAATATGACAAAGTGAATAAGCTGAACTTGCATATATGTCATAATAGTGCAGTTACAGACGTAACCTATCATGCAGTGTTTTGACCCTCATCTTTAAAACAGGAAGGCTTTTGTTTATAACTTTTATTTATATCTTATTATGATACCGACCTGGGTTGCTCACCGGTTGTCCATGCAAGTGATAGCTGGTTAACGCTGCAGCTTAACCCCCTCTGCTCACTTTGTCCCTCTGCTTTACTAACACACACCAAACACATAAAGTGAACAGCAAGCCTCGTCAACAGGCAAATCACCACAAGCTAGTTAACCGCAAGTTGTGTTCTTTGGGTGACTTTGTTGAAATGAAGAGCTGATGAATACTGTCAATGGAGTAGACACATATGGGTAAAAGAGGAGAGGCGAGGCAGGAGATACTGCTGTGTGTGTGTGTGTGTGTGTGTGTGTGTGTGTGTGTGTGTGTGTGTGTGTGTGTGTGTGTGTGTGTGTGTGTGTGTGTGTGTGTGTGTGTGTGTGTGTGTTTTGAGTTACTATTTTCAAACAACTACCACACACTTATTGTGCTTTTAACAAGCAGAGCCGGCATTGAAAACATCAATAATCACCATCAATCATGTTCCTTCGGTCATGGTAAGGTCAAAATCATGATCAGGACTGAATTTCAGCTTAGCTCTGATAGAGACTCTCTACTTGAAGAAACCATCCCTTTGGTATTTCTGGATTTGTTTGCTATTGAACTCACTGTGACAACTCACCACTGTGGTTGCATTCACAGGATTTTGCATCAAAGTTGAATCAGGAGCATGGGTATTCCAGGTACTTGATTCAGTGGATCAGTAAGTATTTTCATGTTCATATATTGTTCATATATTTTTAACAACTGTGCTACATAGCTGGATCAGGCCTTCATCTCTGAGGTGATCAAATGACTCACTGGGGGCTGGGAACCCGTGGCCCTTGATCTAAAAGGATAACATAGGTCCACTGCTGTGTGTAAGTCACATGGTTGGTTGTGTTGTCAGCTTACCAGTGCAGAGGCCTTTGTGTCCTGACACCTGACTACTTCAATGATAAGTGCACTGTTTGTACAGAATACAGATCTGTGTGCATATAAACCCTGTCAGGTTACACTCCTTTCGTACTTGTCAGCCAGTGTGCATCATCATTCTAGAAACGAGCAATTAATGAGTTTGTCCTCAAACTGGCACATTTCTGCTGCCATGACATTTAAAGAGTGTCTTGCACTTACGAGCACTGAAGGTGAGGTAAATTTTCATTTCTACATTAAATTTTTCTCTGGCTGTAGAAAGTACCAGGAGTTAATTTCTGCAGGTAATTATGGTCGGCAGTAAAGCTCCCAGCTCACTTCTCTTTCATCCCCATTAACAGTACAAGACTATAACAAGGCCTTGTAAAAGTCACAGCATGAGCAGCATGAGAACATGAGGGGTCTTAAAAAGAGTGCAGTCACTGAGATACTGTGACTTAGGGCTCACAGTTAAGTGACGCCTGAACACAGCACAAGGAGGGCATTGATACGTGTTGTGCTTGCCAGTTACTGACACCAGAGGCATTAATTAGCCCCGGTATTTCAGGCACATTATGCTAGAAGGACTGTGACACAGGAAAAACAGTGGAGGTGGATTGTAGCTTGAAACAGACTGAGAAATGAGTGCTCCCATCTGAGCATTGGAGTCAGGAATGTAGCTGCTCCGTGACCCCAAAAACACTCCCAGTGTTCCCTTGTGGCCTGAACAACAGAGGCTGCAGCTGGCTACTCCTTCAGAGGAACATACTCAACCCACCCCCCAAACACACTCAGAGCCGGATTCAGGAGAGACGGTGCACAAAACAGGCAAAGAGTGGGTTTTATTGGATTAAGCCTCTCTTAACTGTACTAGAAACTGATGGAAAGAATTTGGAAACTCAAGGAGGTCTGTATCAACAGGCTTTGTTTGCTTAACTTTGAGCATCGCAGGGTTTAGCACTCTCTTTTCTACCGGCCCTAAATCTGAGAGGGCAGAAAAGAAGAAAAAAACATGCTCGAGTTCAGCTGCTGACCAACCAGGGTGTTAAATTGAGACCCTCTTTGAATCCTGAGGGATCCAGGAAAGCAGTTTGGTAACAAATGGCAACGTTGGAGCAGCCATGAGGAAATAAATACAGCGTGACAATGATGGCAGCGAAAGGTCCAGAAAGAAAAACACAGATTGTGATTCTTCAGCACTGGGTATGTCTTCGAGGCCCTTAGTATCAATCATTGGAGATGTGTTTGTTCTTCCACAAAGTCTACAAGCACAGTTAAAACAGCAGCCTCAGACAGAGGGAGGCTGGAGCTATTTATGTAACTGTCTGTCTCTCTGAGTCGTGTAAAAGTGAAATAATCATGGAAAACAAGACATCCTAGAGTCTCAGAAGTTTGTGGTTTTTGACAACAGGCCATGACTTTCCTCTGTCTCAGACAACAACACTACGGCTGCCCCAATAAAGTGGCAGTTCTGATCATAAGTCCAGACCAGGAGTCGACGTATTTCGTCAGTCTGACTCTGCTATTCTGTTCGAGCTGTGTCATTGTAACACAACAGCAACTCAACAGAGGTCTTCTGCTAATCTTTGGTGAGACTGTTAAAGCAGCGAGACGACTTTCATGGTGTTGAAAAGTACTGAATCGACAGAAAAACTGCAGATATGCTGACGTATTATCAACCAAAAGCTGCCACGTGTGAAAGAAGCTCTTTCTCACATATACTGTGATTCTGTAACAGCACCATAACACAACACCATTGTCATCACACAGACTAATACCGGTGTCCCAGTCTTAATTTCACATTAGGTTATGCCATTGCAAAAGCACAAGAGGTAAACTCACAGCCTGAGCTTCACACACACAGCCAGACATGCACACACACACACACATACACTGATGTTCCACCTTGCCTGCTTCACTGGTTCACAGTGATGCTGTCTCGCCCCTGTAACACCTCTGTTACTACCTCAGATGCCAACACAGCAGTGGGACAAGTTGGTCTCACCATCACACCTCTGTGGCATTCACATTCCTTCAATGGGGAGTAAATATGGAGCCTTGAACTTGCAATATGAAAAGGTCCAGAGAGAGAGAAGAGATGGTCATGAAAACCCTGTATCTGATTTAGCTCACTAGCTGATTAAAACCCTGCATCATGTTAAGGGTTATTGTGGAAAACTGATCAACAGACCTCTTAAAAATCAGACAGGAGGCTCAGGTACGCTGGTTGGTGTGCACTAAGCTAAGAAGAGAAAGGAATGATTGATGAAGCTTCTACTGTAACAGCTAAATGTGGTAAAACTGTCCAAGTTCTGAGTCTGTCTGAGTCCTCACTGAGTCTTTCAGAGTTCATAATGATGCTTGTAGAACCTATGTCCATACAGTCGTGATAAAATTTTATTCTGACTGCACATTGGTCGAAGAAAAACTGGTAACACTAGTGAGAAAGTGGGTTATATTTTGCCTCGCTTTCCACAAGTATGCTTCTCCTGTCATCATGCAGAGTTCACTTAGAGAGCAGGGGAAGTAACTTGTGCTGTTTCATGTCCACTGTAGCTCTACCTGCCTGGGATTGAATCCTGACACAGCCCGCTCTCTCCAACTTTCAGCTGCCCCTCTTCAGAAAAAAAAAGAACACAGATACGATGTCCTATTACCGAACTAAAAGCCTGCTTGGCTCGAGCACCAGGACACTGGCAGCTCTAAAAGCCTCCACCACAGGGCCAGGATTGTACGCTCTCCAACCATACACAGAGTGTTAAGTACAGCACCTTCCACGGATGGCTGGCACCTGTCCCTCTGTATCCGCAGACCTGGCTGGCACAGATCAACGCTGCACCACGCTCCACTTGACAGCCTATTACACATTCCAAACAAATTAAATGTGAGGGGGTGTGATGGGGCGCAATGGTATTTTCACAGAGCCCCGGCAGCCAGTGCGGGCCACGCATGCGGTAGAGGTTCATTAGACAGCTCAATAGAGCCTTGTGGAATGTGCGAGGAGGCGCATCACTCCATTGTTCAGCAGCATCTCCTCTGGGAACGGGCTGAGCACATATGAAGAGAAGATGAGGAGATGAGTAACAATGCTTTGCCGTCACATGTAACAGTAGATGACAGCCAGCCCAGGACCTGGATACCTCTATTGTAGACGCCATTGAACTGTACAAACTGTTGTCTGCGTGGAGAATCGAGCACAAAGACTGCCAGGAACTCATTTATCTCCTCTTTCTGAAGGTTATGTTCCTGGTTTGGCTGAACTCTTGCCATCGGTTAGCATAATGTTTGTGAGCAGACAGGGTTCGGGCTGAAGCCGAGGCTGCAACAGCAGAGGCAACGTGTAGTGGCGGCCGTTGTGGCCCCGAGGCCGGCCAGCTTACAGTGGTTTGGACTTTCCCTCCCGCTCTTTTCTTCTCTATCATTCTCTTTTATTTTTCTCCCTGGACCCAGGCCATCAGCAGTTACAGACGCTATTGTGTGTTGTGAGGTTCAGAGCAGCATTCTAATGAAGTGCCGGACCTCATCAGTGCACTTCAACCGCCAGCAGGTCAGTAACAGCCAGTCCTCTCATCAAACTGCCCACAGGCTTTGTGACTGAGCTCTGAGTAAGCACAGCATAGATGTACTACAGACACACACTGTTCTATTTCACATGAATCTGAGGCTTTTAATAACATATTTGAAACGCAAAAAAGGTAGTTCACAGGCCACAATTGGACAACAGTCATCTACACTCACCCAGTTAACTAGAACAGGGGTTCCCAAACTTTTCAGCCCGCAACCCCCAAAATATAGATGCCAAGGACTCGCGACCCCCACTGTCCCTCAAAGTGATTTAATTTGGCTTCATTTAGCTGGTCTGCAGAAAATTAGCCTACCTATATGAGCATGTGACTGTGTTCCCTGTGCCGTTATGAATTAAACTGCTGATGCTTTTGATAATTAACTGTTCACTAGCACTAAACTTAGGAGTCATCTGGCAACAAAGAAAGGCAGAAAACTCATAACTTTTTCTATTTTCAAGATTTTTTTTCGAGGTTAGCTACTATTTTGTTGATATTTTTTACTATCATGGGTAAAATGTTCTTATTTTAGATAAATTTTAAAGAAAACATTCTAGAAGACATCTCACGACCCCTAATTTGTATCTTGCGACCCTCCAGGGGGTCCTGACCCGCACTTTGGGAACCCCTGAACTAGAACAGCTAATAAAGAAACAACGACAACTCAGTCTTGTGTAAACATAGACATGCAACTATTCATATAAAGTGACATGGGAGTATACATCAGTGTTTCCCACACATCCCAGATGATACTTGGGCAGGCCGCCCAAGTGTGATTGTTGACCTTTTGTTATAAGACCCCTATTTGCCATCAATGAAGCGACATCTTGCTGCTCTATGACCCTGGTACCTGAAAACCTGCAGCACCGGACTCATGCCCTGCTGCAGGTGATCAGTGTGAAAGAGGGAGGTCCTAAAGTACATCCCACCTGTCAATGCACTGATTGAGGAGCGATGTCTCGTATCGTTGTTTTAAAAGTTATGTGGAGCTGGTCCCTGCCAAAGTCAGTCTGCACTATCTCTGTCTTGGGTTGTTGGATTTAGCTGTCATTAACAAGACACGTCCACACACTGATCACATGTTGTGAGCAGAATATCAAGTGAAAGATTTAAAAACAGGGGTTGTTATTTGGCTGTCCTTAAAAAGCATGCTGCTGATGAATCCTGTCTGAAGATCAGACACATGCAGAAAAGAGAAACGGTAGGAGGCGGGGTGGGACAAGCTGCTGTGTGCATAAAGAGAAGAACGCTGTCCATGTGTCATATGTATAAGTTGTTTGAGAACACACTACAAAAAGTTAGAGAACAAAGAACAACTAATAAACGAACCTTATACAAGAATGAATAGATGACATAATATAATATAAATATACCATGTTTAATGATATTTTCAACAGGTGGAGTGTCATTCTGTGGGAAACTGTCTTTGTACTGATCTACACACTGAAGGAAGAAACTGGTTTTAGTTGATTCAAAGCCACAAATTTGGCAACATTAGGTAAATTGAGAATGACATGATGCTTTAAAAATCACTCTGATTTACTACGTTCATAATCTCCCTTTCAATTTGAAGTGAATAACAGTTGCTTCACGGGTCTATAGCTCGCAGCTTCCATCAAAAAATATCTGCCCTTGGTTTTAACACCCCCTGACTGTAATGGCTCCTCACAGCAGTTAAACTAAGTAAGTTTGAGAAGCCTCATGCGCGCTCTCCGCACCACCACATGTCAGTGTAATCTGGATGGTCAGCCGGCACTGACAGAGCCCCACTAAAGAGCTGTCAGAGGGAATCATTAATCCCAAAAGGCAGCATGAGACAGATGGTACAATGATGGAGGATCGATGCTCTCCGCGGCATCCCGACTGCTTCCAGCGGCCGGCCCAGAGGCAGGAAGTGGGCTAATCCCTCAAAAGAAAGTTCCAGACTAGACATGCAAGAGGATCCTGAGCCATCTCTCGCAGTCCCACCCCCCCACACACACACAGCTTCAACCCCTGCATGTAGGGCCAAGTACATTGTGGATGGTACTGGAGGGGGTAAAGAGGAGAAAGGGAGAAGTAGGGAGGCGTTTGTTCCTGCGTTTCTGGTTGAGGGAAGCTGTATGAGGACTTTGACCTCCCCCCTTAGGGCCCCTCTAAGAGGTCCCCAGCTGCAGGACAGAGGGGGCGGAGCTTAAATGAACTATACATGACTGTCAAAGAAGCCCCAGTTCTTTTGAAAAGGCCCCAGAAGCAGACCCCTCTGCAATTGGAGGTCACAGTGGCAGCAGCGTTCCCAGTAAGGAGCGCACGAAAGCAGGATAAGGAAGGAAGGAATGAGAGGAGAGAACTTCCTCCTGCATGGTCTTATTAGACTTGTTTACTCCATGCAAAATAAATAGCACATATCATATCAATTAATCCACTAATACTTTGAGCTATCTTAAGTACTGCTTATGTCCCTGCAGGTCATCCAATGCACTTAAAGCATTGTTATCTTCTCCTGGAAGAATGAAATCCTTCTATCAACATTATACTCAGACAGTAACTGATCAAGCCCCATCACCTCTATCCATCAACACTCACATTAAAGACTGTTTTCTATTGGAAAACCTGCTATTTCCATCAAATAATGTCATCAATCTCTGGCTCCAAGGACCAATAGGAATGCATACTTGTCCACGGCGCTGCCCAAAGATCTGTCACGTATGCAGCTACAACCAGATCCCCAGCAGGACGGCCAATTACAGCCGACACGTGCAAACAAACACACAAATACAAATACAAGCACCAGGAAAGAAAACCTGCACCCACACTGTTGACACTTTGCAGTGGATCATTAGGAAGAGTCCTTTTCTTCTTCTTCTGAGTCTCTCAGTCCACTCACTCCTCTCTGAAGATGCTTTTCATCTGTTCACTACCTCTCTTTTTCTCCTCCATTAGCACTACAAACATCTTTTGACAGCTCCACTAATAATCAGACCTGACAGATCATGGGTTTTCATCCTGACCAGAGTGCTGTTTATTCCTCTTAAATAAGAGCATCGGGTTGTGTAATAACCAAACGGTTGCCGTTACGTAATCACCGAACCATTGGAATATGAGTTTATCATGTAAAACATTGTCCCTACAATAATTAAAGCCTGGATGTGGCCACGAGCTTGACATTATCTGAAGTGTAATGAGTTGTACTTTCAAAGCCTTCTGGTCAGCCTCAGCCGCCGCGTGACTGAGCCTCTTCTGCTTTCTCTTGGAGCGAGTGGCTTTCTTATCTAACCGATCGAAAACACGGCTCTTGTTGCTGGCTTCCAGCAGCACAGATAGAGAGGTGTTTATTGAACACTGTCAGGAATAAAAAACATGAACTCCCTTATAAACATGCCTGGCCTGTCCTTAGCCTGCAGACGAACACTGATAAATAAACTGGGGATCCAATTGACGTTCCAGCGTATCCTGCAGTCTGTGTGTAATTGTGAGTGTGTTTATTTATTTATTTGTTGAAGGAGGAATAGGCTGACACTGTCACCACCTCAACTATGGGGAGTTAACTATTTTTGGCCCTAAAAGGTCTTAATTAGCTCAGTAGTCATGAAAACATTATCAGGAGTTTGCTGAACAAAATGATAAGCAGGAAACACAATGTAATGTTCCAAGGATGTGCATGAAATACAAGTACATCCATGCATACTGAATTCAGACTGTACGCACCCTGCACTCTTTTGATAACAATTGCTGATTAGAAAAAAAAATCTATCTCCTGCCAGATAATGAGCTGCCATCTCATTAAGAGCTTCTCCTCCTCGCTGCTGTTTCCAAACATAGCAGTACCAAATCATCCATCTCCAGCATCCTGCACCCCCTCCAGCCTCCAAATTACTGCAACTCACCTTTTTCTTTTAATTCCATCAGTGTGATGATGAAAGCTGAGAGAGCATTACAGCCACAGGCAGTGAGTGAACAAGTGCAGGCCTGGATTGATCACACTGACAGTCTGACCAATGGGTCTGGACAGAGAGAGGGGAGGAGGAGGGAGATCTATAGTGCCACGGGGTTGAGTGGCATGGACCCCTCATGTCAGAGCAGGACCGTATAGTGTACTATAAATAGTAAAGTGTAACACTTGCTTGGGTCAAGCAGGCTTTGCACATATTTCTCAGTGTTTGTTTAAACATATTTGGAGGACCAGATGTCTGGTGTAGTGTTGCATTGGGAGATTTGAGATAAAATAAACCAAACTGTAACTTAAGTAATTGTAGCACGGTTTTAGCAGCATAGAAGGCCTACTGTGTGTTAAAGAAGCATTACACATCACATGACTGACACAATATAGAAACATAATGAGGGTGCTGTAATTATTTTCAGCACCAATTAATTTGTGGTTAACTTAACTTTCATTATTACCCAGCTTTCTTTCTAATCACCCTGCTGTGTTGAACACTTCAATCTGATTGGTCTAAACCCATTAACACTGGTAATGTATTCTCAATAGCAAAGGCAGCACTAGGGAAAACCTGATCACACTCATTATATCATATCAAGCTGCAGAAAAGAGTTTGGCACATTTCACTTCTGCCTGTTGACACTGTGGTAAAAAAAAATTAATTTCAAACAACATGAAGGATACTTTAATGATGGATTCTGTCCTGCAATCCAAGTCACAGCAGAGCAGGTAAGCACATCTCTGAGTTGCTGATTGCCACAGAGTAACTTTAACCATATGCAGTTACTGATATTAGCTATAACATTAAAAGTTGTCACTTTTTCCTCATATATTTTTAAAGATGTTCAATTTGATGTTAATTCATCCAGCAAAGGAGGCTGCTAAGATCCTTAACTATGGAAGTGTTACTGACGAAGAACGAGAGGGACTTTCTTCTAAGCTGTAAACATAAACAATTTTTAAATAAATGTTGTGTTTCAGCTTGTTTATAGCACTAGTTGGTAGCTGGGTAATAAGAGGGGTAATGTAGAGTGAGCAAGTGGTTGTGAAGAGTTAAATGTAGCATTTATATACACTATGCACTATCCCTTACTAGTTAGAGCAAATAAAGTTCTGCATCTGTAACATTTTCAATCAGAATGAATATCAAAACAGTTTTGAGAGTAAAATTCAATGTTATTTTTACTCTTTAATGCAAACAACACTGTTTTTATGCATCAGCTAAATATCTTAAATGAACACTCACAGTTCATTTATCGAAATAAATGTCAGTGCAGGCTCTGGAAAGTGCATTAAACGTGTTTTTGTAGTATGTTCTGGTAGCTAAAATGCAATAAAATCAATGAAATACCACAAAATAGTATGCATGATGCAGCCCATTATAATCCCTATACTGGAATCATGCTTAAAACTCTATACTGATTGAATGCTTTGATAAGGAAATGTCCTTAAAAAACACAAATGGCATCTTCCTATTAATCCTCTACTTACAGAAATAACAAATATGTATTTAATTTTCAATGTTTAACCTAGAGGAACAATTAAAATAGCTAATTTAAAAAGCTGGAGACATCAAAGGTTGTCACTTTAGCTTAATATAAAGAAAATTATAAAAGAAAATAAATATTGAAAGCACACTGAGGTGATGAAAACTTGATGTGGGGAAGTAAGAAGTAAGATATGATGCAAATTATGTTCTAAAATTCTCTCAGTTCCTTTTGGGCAAAATATATCTGATGCTCTAAGCCACATGAACAATTCCAAACTGAAGTATTGGAGTGAGCTCTTATATGCTGGACTGATGAGTACAGGGTTCTGAGGGTGCCATGTGTATGGTGGAGGGGTGGTCATCATGTGGAGATACATATGGTGTCAGCTGCTCCAATGTAAACCCAGTTCAGGTTACTAACAACCAGAAGCAGGCACCATGTAAAGCAAAAAGTGGGGAAGACGTTCTCAGAGAGATGGAAAGCAGTGTGCCAGATACTGTGACATGTCAACATGTCAAACCATGATGTCTCATAGGTCGTGCCATAATGGCAACCATGGGAACGGTATGTGAAACATGGCGAATATGGACGGGAAGGCCATCTGGTGTCACCAGTCACCAGCACTAACCACCATATGATCATACCCTGTCACCTTCGAAACACACCATGGCACTTATGACACCTCCCCCCTCCCATCATGCACCCAACCCCCATGATGCTTCCTGCATGGATGCAATCTGCACATCTATTGACCGTCATATGTTTCCGGTCACTGGCATTATTTTTGTGTGACCTCCACTTACCAAACAATAGCACTCCTCATGCTCTACATGTCTTCAAATATTGATCTGCTCAGCTTCTTCAGCAGTCACAAAAAGAGAGCCTGAGGAGAGGCATGGAGAAGAATATACAAGGGCGGTTGAGATGTCATGGAAAACACACCCCCGCTGAAATAAAGATGGCGGAAAGTTTCAAGGATTTTTAATTTTGGTGAGAAATCAAACAGCATCGCGGAGGGAGGAACTCTCAGCTGCTGCAGCTGAAAGCCCCGCTAGCTGTCAGGAATCTGGCAGGAACCCGCAGTCTGGAGACGAGACCTCCTTTAGTCTTTGGCTCAATCACTGATGAATTATTTTGTTATGCAGACAGGTCTTCTACATTCAAGCTTGTGGAGGAGAAGTAAAGTCTGTTTTTTGATAGACCTTGGCAGGATGATGACTACTGGATTATTCATGATGTTTTTCTTTCTCCTTCACGACAAATGCGTTCTTCTATTTTTCATGAGCAGAAGATGCTGCAGCCTCTGCAGCTCAATTCAGAGGATTTGGGAGCTACCCTGCTGGTGTTAAGTTCCAAAATAAAAGCCAGTTTATATTTAAATCAGACATGGCCTGATGCAGGCTCCCCCACTAATTGAGGGCTCTGCAGTAATCTTCAGTGGGCTAAAACTCATTCGCCATAAGCTCTGCTGCAGCATTTAGATGAGGTCAAGGCCGATCAGCAGCTCTCTTATCTCTCCATGCTTTCTACTTTATTCAGTGAAGACTGATTTTTAACTATCCCACTGAGTGAGTACTACAGGACCACACTCCTGAGCACTATAACTACCAGAAATGCCATCGAAGTCACTGTGACTCAAAACTGTTAATACAGAACATTTCTATAGAAAACATCACATCTAATATAAATGTATCTGTAACGTTTTGGGTGGTTATGCAGTAGCTTCATCATGACACAAATCTATATACTTATTGATGAGAGGTTGTATTGTTTAACTGACAACCTAAGACCTGCTAATACTTGATTCAGTAACACCATAGTTAACATTCATCTTTAGATCTTAACTCTGCATAAGAAAAAACTGCATCATTCACTGTCTATTAAATACCTTTATGGACATATGTGAAATGCATAAACCCTCAAATTGGTAGAAACACTAAATGCGACTGTCAAGGAAAATTTTATGGAAAATCAATTAACTGCAGGGAGAAAAATATTATGAAAATATTATGCTGACATGTAAAATCACTGTTGAAGTAGTCTACTTTCTGTGGGCAAATTCATTCAATTGGTGAGCTTAAGGCTAAAGCTAGCTTTAAGCTTTGCTATAGCATAACAACAAATACAAAAACTTGTTGCAAAGTCATGACGTTGCATCTTTAAGAGCAGTAACAATTGGTATGCTGGATGCAGTACATGAAGAGGGTTGTTATTGAAAAACAGACAAGGTGAGCAGGACTCTTGCAAAGCAGAGAGGTCTTGTCACACCCTGAAGGTGTCTCTTTTCTTCTAAACAGACCAGTGTTCAATTAACTGGACAACTTTCCATAGTTTGATTGCATTAGTTTGTCCTTTAGAGCCTTGGATAAGCAACACATCCCGAGTAGGAGTCTATTCTTCAACAACATTCTGCTGTAAAGAAATAATAGACTTCAGAATGTAATGAGGGACCAATCAGGATTAAGTGTTTAACCCTGCCGTGGAATAAACTTTTCTTACTTCAGCTCTTTTAAGTTTTAAATGTTTAACAAAATAACCTCATTAGAATATGATATAAATAGCTCTAATAGTTTCCTGGAGTTAACTTTAATAAAGTTATTACACTGCAAAAGTTAAAAGGGTCCAAATAACTTCCTCAGTTGTTCCAAAATAAAAGACCAGATTGAGGAGGTTCAGATAACAAGTCCTGAAACAAACGACTCGTAATGGTTCAGCAGTGACTGCTGAGCAAAAACAACAGAATGACGACAAAAACAACAACCCCGACTCTGAAATTGTTCCTTTTATGGCTGAACTGACATGGACACACTCAGACCCTCGTGCACATACACCACTGCCCCGGCAGGTGTTTCCTGGCTTAGGAATGTCCAGCTGAGTTGAAAAGGTCACGTCATGATGTAGGCCTGCTTTCAAGTATGCCAACTATCTTGGTCTTTCAAGGGTCACGGACTTCAGGGGGCGTCCCGCACCTCTGAACCATTTTGGGAGCATCTGAAGAATACACACTCTCAGGTTGTTGACATGCATTGCATCTCATTCACAGAATCCAACCCAACACAGGCAACTTTTGGCCTGCTTCTCATCCATCAGCTTGCACTTAAAAAATAGCTTTCAAACCTGTCAAAACCCAAGGAACGAAAGAACAAAGAATGTGTGAGAGAGAGCAACAGCCTCTAACTTTGGCAGCAGCTCCTCCAGTTATCTTGTGGCACTCATCCACAGGGGCAACTGTTAACGTATTATTATCAGAGCAGCGTGGAGAGCTGCTTGAATGTTTTTGTCTGCCAGACACAGGTTTGGTAACTCCACCCCTCTCTGCTCAGCGGAGGAGAGCAGCTCTTTTGAGAAGTTGACCTCATTCAATGTGATTTTCTTCCTTCACTTTCTTTCTTCCTCTCTGGATGTCTGTCTTCCATTTCTGTGCATCTAAGCGCTGCCAAGCTCGGCGGGGAAAAGAGCGTGGTGATGGTGTAGGCTGCCTGTGGGTGCGCTTCAAACACAGGGAACACTTCCAATAATGTATGCACATCATGCCCTGCTACGCACACACCCACACAGACACGGTTACACACTCACAAGAGCTAACAAAAGCACATTCCTGCGGTATCTGTGCAAGTGGAAGACAAAAGGGTTTAATGCCATGTCTATCTCACAATTGGCACAACTGCCCAAAGGCTGTAAATCCTGACACCGAGCTGAATCAGAGCTGATGATCAGGGACAAACTTTCAATACTTCACCGCTTGTCCCATGATCACAGCAGTCATTCTCAGGGTGCTTTTGACATGTCTGAGCCCATGAATGTGTCAGTGAACCCATAAGTCACAGCACTGCTTTACTGCAAGGCAACTCCAACACACACTCACACTCACACACACACACACACACACATACAGAGAGGACCAATACTAAACATATCTCAGGGTCCTGACTATTTACAGCACGAAATGGTCACTTAGTGGTGTAAGTGCAGTTCTTACTGTATCTGATGTCATGCAGCAGCCTGGACACATGCAAGCCTACCACCAACACTATGCACACTTCACATCCACACACATCACACACACACACCACTATCCTCCTGAAGGACAACGATACATCTGAAGATCACTGCTTCAGATGGATGAAAAAGAAGCTACACAAAAGACATAAAGAGTGATGATTTTGGATACAATAATTCATAAGCGACAAAATAGGGGATAAATTAGGAGGAGGGGGGAGACAAGAAGTGTCAGAGAGGCTGAAGATACGATGAGAGGAGAAAGAGAGAGAGAGAGAGAGAGAGGAGAGACCGGCAGGCAGATAGAGCTACACTAACCTGTTTCACTTCAGCAGGCATGGTCCACAATCAACACTTCGATCCAGAAAGAAAATATAAAAACCCTTCCGGGGAAATGTTTCACAAGTATTTCCTCCTCTCGGAAAACTTCTCCTTTCCCTCCTCTCCTCCTCTCGTCTCCGCACGTTTTCCTGCTCTGTTTACGTTGAGTCTCCCCTCTGAGAGCGCAGAGGCAGCAGCAGCTCAGACCCAGGCAGCCATCCTCTGCTCAGCGGAGTCAAGCTGAACAGAGTTAGATAGACGAGCACAGGAAGCTGGCGGGGGGCCTTTCAAAATTAAAGCACGACTGTAACTCGATGGGAAACTGTGACAGCTTGACGGATGTTTCATGTCTGCTATCAACGTGGAACGATGGTTACATTGAATAAGGACAAAAAATAGTTTAAGCTGTAGTTTGAAAAATATGTTCTTATAAGAAAAAATGACTACTGACTTTCTTTGTTTGTTTCTTCTTTTTTCTTTTTTACTGGTGTTTTGTTTTTGCCTTGGTTTTTCTCTTATTATTAGTATTACTATAATTACCACTTCTCTGTCGGTCTGTCTGTCTGTTTTTTTTTTGTTTTGTTTTTATTGTTGTCCATATTTACGTGTTACTCTATCTACTATCACTTGGTCACCTTTTCTTGTGAAGCACATTTCTTGCACAATAAAAAAAGGAAGAAGAAAAAAAAAACATGACTAGGCATTTATATAAAAGGTTACTGCCATTTGTTTTAAAAAGAGCTCTTCATTTTCCTCACTTTCTGCAACTGATCTATTAGCTAACATAGCAAAACAGAATCCAGATATAAACTATATACACTTCAAAAAATCCAAACTCAGAATTTTTTTCTCATTTACAGTCAAAAAGATATATTTTTTCAATTTTGATATAAGGTAAATGACCTGACAAGTCCATATAAACATCTGATTTACAGATTTTACAGGCAAATATAGGTATGAGGCATATCATTTGCTTGATACAAGTAAAACAAAAGCGTAGAAAATGGATTACAAGTCAATTTCAGCTGTTTTCTTGAGATGTCATCTCATCTATAATGTGATGTCAAAGCTGGTTTCCCCATTATAATGGATACATTTTCTCAAGATAATAAAGATTGTTTTCTCATTATAAAATAAATTGATTCTTTTCTGGTGTATTTACTGGAAACATAATGGGATGAACCCATGTCCATTTAGGGCTGTTGAAGCACAGCATAAATACATGAAAGTGTTTAACATCAGCAGTCAGTATAAAGATACAATTGTGTATCCTGCAAGATATGTAAATGTTTCTTAATCAAAGCATAATAGGCTTAGATGGTCCAGAGGTCTAGATTTGAAAAACATCTGGGATACATTTATAAGTGATAGTATTTAGAGTAATATTCTTCTGTAGTTTAGCTACTTCCAATGTACTTGTCCCTATGATATGAGAATGTAAGGCGACTTAAAGGAAGTTAGATTCATGATAAAAATCAGATGCAGCATGACGGATGAGAAAGCCTGCATTGTTTTTTTTTAATTAGGTATTTCACTAGAATATGACTCAAATCAACTTAATTTGAAAAATAATCAAATTTTTACTGAGACAGGTTTTATTTTGAAAGTTAATAAGCCTACTTCCAGTGTAATTGTGGCTGTCTTAGAAGGGTTTATCACAGCAAAGAATAAGGGAAGTTGCTTTCTCTTTTTTAAGGATGCTGTATGTTTAAGTCTGACTCTGAGTATGTATACATGTAACGTATGTGAGAATTTATAATTTGAAGTTATTGAATACAAAGAGCATAACAGAGAGCACAAGAAGCTTCTGCCCCTTCTGACCCCCCCGCAACCCCCCCCCCCCCCCCCCCTCTGACTAAACAGGAATCCAAGAAAAAGAGTGAGGCTGAGCTGAGCTGTGTGCATTTGCACGCACGCTCACACACTCAACAAAAAGTTAGCCAGAGCAGAGCGAGGACAAAAAGCTGTGGGGTTGAGAGAGAGGGGGAGAGAGGAGGTGTGTTAATAGAAAGGGTTTCCCAGACGGGCAGCAGGAGCTGGAAGTGAAGCAGCTCCTTCTCTTCCTCTCTCTCTCTCTCTCTCTCATTGGGTCTATGTCTGGCATCTTTTTTGGGGTGGGACCAGCTCTCTCTATGCACTCCAGCTGCGTCTGTCTGTCAACCCGTCGAACCCTCCCCTTGTTGGCATAGACAGAGAGAGAAGAGGGGAAAAGAGGAAGGGGAGGGGGCAAGGGGCTCACACACAAAACAAAAGTTGCCTCTTTTGAGGCGAAGGCACCCAACACTCTGCAAATTTTTACACCCTGCACGCACGCACACACACATACACACAAATGCACACACAGCTCCTTTTCTCTGCTTCTTTGTGCCGTTCCTCTCTCTGCACTTGATATTTTCAGGGGGGAGTACGTGAAAGAATTCACATTCAAACATCTATGACTGTGACTAAGACTGAGGAGGAATGTTAATCTAATAACGTCAATGGAGGCTCAAGTAAGGACAACTTTGAGGGATGTCCGGACTTACAGGAGAGAGAGAAGAACGACTGGAATAAGAGGAGAAAGCAGAGAAAGGAGAAATCCCAAATGGAGGGGAAATGGCTGAGGTTTTGCATTCCTCGGGCCTGGTATTTCATCCCCCTGAATGTTACTG
Source organism: Notolabrus celidotus (assembly GCF_009762535.1). Taxonomy (NCBI): domain Eukaryota; kingdom Metazoa; phylum Chordata; class Actinopteri; order Labriformes; family Labridae; genus Notolabrus; species Notolabrus celidotus. Next base: position 29,420,564 of record NC_048280.1, on the reverse strand, counting down.
CTCCATTTGTTCTTAATGAAAGACCTGGCCCTCCATGCACCATTACAGCTAGATCTATTTACTTCAAACAATACCATTAAGAATTCATCCAACAAACATAGCCTCTCAAAGTGGCCTGAGATAAAAAAGTCTTATAACTTCAATAGCAGTGCATTTTTTTTTCTCTTATGTGACTGGCAATATCACATTCCATTTAAGCCATTTACGCGTTGAGTGAGTTTCATAACCCTGTTTAAAAATCCATTAAGTGCTTTGGAAAACTCAAGGGAGCGGATGAGTGAAGAGGCATTACTCTTTTATATTCTCTCTAAATCTGTACTGATATGTTTTGCTTGTTTCCATTTGATTGTTTAATGTTGTTATTATTGTATTAAACAATCATTTTTTAATATCCAAAGCCATCTGGACTTATGTAAGACTGTGAGTTTTTAATTGACACACAAATGATTCTCTGAGTCGCTTTAGGCTAAATGCTATTACCAGCAGGCTAACACGCTTTTATAACGCTAATATGCTGATATGGTGGCCCAGGACACAAAGATAGTTTTTAGTCAAATATGTAAACTCTACTTGGTGACATTCAGTGAATCATCTCGTTAAGGCCTATTGTTGGCACTGTGCTATATGACAGACAATTGGTAATAAAATAAGCTTTTAGAATTTACATTTTTTAAGCATACACATGTAGGACAATAAACATGGAGGATGTTAACAGAAAAGCTTAAGTTCTTCTGGAGAAGTAGAAAAAAAGCAAGAAGATGCAAAGCAAGAATTCAATTGGCTTCAGATCACAGACTATGGGAAACATGGACATAGTCCCTGTGATGTCACACTTTGGTTCTGGTTGATACCCAGCGATGGTGGGCTCCATGTTGAAAATGTTGAAACAACCTAACATTTGATCAACCAAGGAACAGGTAAAGAGGTGGACCTGAGGCTGTTAACAACAAATCCACCTATCCGTCAAAGTGACCGTGCCCCTAATTATGCAAAATTGTGAATAACTTTTAGCTCTCTATGTCAGCTTAACGGAAGCATTAAAAAATGTGCCTTTTAACATGAGGCTAATGAGGAGTCCTTGACTTTTGCTGTCAGCCTTAAGTGAACTGCAGTGTTTTTGCACTTCCTCATTAGCTTCATGTTTTAACAACAACGGTTGCCGCTTGGTCCCAATTACCGAAAAAATTAAATAGTTAGAGGCCTGACTTTGTCATAATAATTCATAAAATAAATAACAAGTTATCTGATCTAATCTCAAACCTGATGCTTTAGTCACCAGCTCTTTTTCACATCTGCTGAACCTTGGCTTTTTTTTCCCTTCTGACTACATTATCTTAATCCATTAGTAGCATGTCTGCTCTTCATACCGGTTTCCATCTGAAAATTGATACAGAGCAATCAGACCGGACAAAGTCACATTAAGTTGCTCTTGAGGTGTCTGTCCTCAAAAGGAAAGGCTTTGTTGATTCCATAACCAGTAGACCCAACAGAAGCTCAATCAACAGAAAGCGTGTAGAAAGCTACAGGCTTTTTTGGTGACTAGCAGACCACTGAAACATGGCTCACTGAGACTCTTGACACCAGCTGACATGGGCGCATTTTGGGACCAGTTAGCTGTCCAACAGACCCTGCAATTCCTCAAACTTTACACCAGTAGAGAAAACTAAAGCAAGGATAATGAAATAAAATATGTTGAGGGGAATTTTTTTTATCAAAACAGTAAAACACTCAAGATTTATTTCAAATCATTCCCTGGAGAGTGTTCAACAACACAGATGTTACTGAACCCAAGAATACCTGCTACTGTCAGACAAAAGCATTACTCCCCAGAGTGTAGGCAGCCCTCGCCTGGGCCTTGTAAAATAAATGTACGAGGCGTATGAATAATCCAAGAGTTGTAATCAAAGCTCCTGAAGTCGGCTTTACTTCGTCAGGATGTAAAACAGATGGTGGAAAGGTTAATGTTAAGCAACAAGGCGTGCTTTTACAGTCAGACACCTGCATTGAAGCTGCATCTGTTAAAATCAGGCTCCACGCTTCCATTCAAGATGCTAAAAGCAGAGGAAACAGAGGAAGAGGAAGATGAGAAAAAACAGCGGACTGAGAGGAGGTGAGACGAGGGGTTTATAAATACACTGTATATAAGGGGTTTCATTACTAAAAAGAAATGTTTTCATAATCTTCAGTTTCAAAGGAGACTTTAATGACATCTAATTTTGAATTGTACTTCAAAGCTTTTACTCTGTGCCAAGAATACATTTCTTGGGAAACACTTCTTTAACATCAAACTTTAATAAAGAGGTGAGTGAGTTCAAAGAAAAATCCAACTTCACACGAAAAAGAACAAAAGGTGTTTTTACAGATAACACAGCAGAGTTCTCTGCTCTGTGTTCTTTAAGACAATCAGTGCACAGTGAGAGGCCCTGATGTAGCAATGATGTATGTGTGAGTGTCTACAGGCCTGAGATGATCTGCACTGCTTCAGGCTGACTGCTGTTTACTGTAACAATGGCTCAGCTTGCAAAAAAAATCCCTTATCTAATGACTCTTACTATCATGTTTTATTTTCCCCTTGAAAAATGGCTACTCAGCGATGCAGAGGATTACAGTCCAATCTGCTGGGGGCTTTTGTCTTGCAGAAAGGCAATTTACTCTTCATTTAGGGAAATAAAGCTCAGTTTAAATGACATCACTTCAGATCAAAAGGCCCTATTTTCTGCGCTTGTATGTCGCAATACTGTAATTGCACAGCAAGACTCGCTGTACAACTATAACTAGATTAAGTGCTCCCTAGCTCTTGTTGTCATCGGAATTTGGGGCGCTGAATGAGGCACAAACTGCAGAATCTGAATGAGTCTGGGGCTGTAAAGTAGCTCAGTATAGTCATAAACTTTTTACTTTGAGTTGAAAATACTGTTAAGCTTGGCTGGTCTCTCTGCTGGTTTCTCAACACTCTGTCTAAAACAAGAAAGTTGTTCCGTGGCATGAAGCCAATGTTTCAGCCAAATTTCATGAGAAATTCCTCTCATCTTTCTGAGATTGATTGTTGACAGATGGGCCTGCAAACTGGCAAAATCTAATCTGTTTTTAGAGGTAAAACAGCAATCTTCAAACAGCTCATATGTTTGCATGTTGGCTGATCATCCAAAGCTTCTTGGCAGATTTTCCAGCCTTGTATCTGATAATCAGCTTCTTAAGAGTTCTGGTAGTCAGTGTGCTGTTAGGGAATTAATCCCAAAAAATTGAGGAAATCAGCTCAGTATCTAGTATTTCATCAAAGAATGTGAATTTAGTTTTCTCCATACTTAAAGTGTTAGCTGTGTTTAAGCCTGTGTGATCAGTTTGAATGAGGCACTTGGAAGAAGTTTGTCGAGAGTCATTTCACACATTCCTGCGCTATTAGCATCACCATCCACACAACCAGAATCACTCTCAGACGCTCCGTGAGAGACAGTTCACATACCATGCCCTCTTTCTCTCCACTTCATCCTTTCCAGTGCCAACACACAAAGAGGACCCCTTAGCCTGGCTTCAGCTGAAGACAGATGATTTTCAGACAAACTGTATGTGCAACACTGCAGCACCAAATTCCAGACACGATGTTGTGTCTTCTTAACAGTTTGTCCAGCAGTGCAGTGTGTCTAAGCCTGAGGCAGAACTGACTCCAGCAGTCGTTCAGCCAGAGTGCAAAGTCAGTGTGTGTGGCTCTGAATTAATTGCTTTAATCTGATGTTTTAACACCTGTAGAAAACGACTCCTGCATACACTCAAGTTGCAAATAGCGGATAATCCCTCCAATGCACACAGGTGGTGTAGCGAGGATTGACTGGAACTAGCAAATACCAAGAGGTTTCCTTCTGCTAGCATTAAAGAGAACAGGGATTTAAGTCTAATTCCAGGTAAAGTATCCAGCTGAGAGTAAAGTTGGCCCCTTCAGAGTTGATTCATCTGCTTTTTAGTTTCAGGGTCTTAAGGGTTTTTCAGTCTTTTCTAATCATCTGCTTTTATTGCTTTGAGATTTCCAGGAATTTTGAATTAAACTCTGGCATTCAAATACTAGAATCCAAATGTGTTATTCACTTGTCTTTAGGTCCAACATCCAGATTACAGGTTTGCATTTACAACTTTGATAAACAAAAACTATAGGAGATGCAGTTTTTACAGATTAAACAGTGAGGAGCCAAACTGGAACTCTTTAAACTGCACGATTTGACCTGGAATCAGATATTTTATTCATCTTTCTGGAGGAAACACTGGAGAAAAACTGAAAAGAAACGTTCAGCGTTTCTGAAAGTCCTTTCTGCCATTAAGGTAGTCTTTAGGACCTCTCTGTCCAATAAAAACCTCTACAAACCCCCCAGAAAAACAAGCCTCAGTCCTGCTTCTGCTTCTCATCTGATGAGCGTTTACATGCTTGTAAGTCATGTTGTAAAACTGTCGCACCAGTATGTTAAACTCATGAGGATAATTAAATCAAGGCTTTGAAGAACACCTCCAGACATACTACAAAGCTCAGAGACTGTTTTCAATTTGGTGTTTGTCAGGTGAAAGAGGTCGAGGCTTGTTTGGTTATCCTGCTGGACACTGCGGAGGGTGAGGTCACATTCCTCAGGTGGGACAGGGGTCCTGTGAGGGAGAGGGGATTTTATTTCTTACACATGGGCTGGACTCTGAGTGTAAGGCTGTTTAGACTACAATGGTCATCTACGACACAGTCACAGACTTCCGTGCTGTCCAGAAACTCTCAGACTGAGCGAGTGCCCTCAGAGAATTCCGCATGCCTCCTCACCTTTGAGAGCACAGAGGATGTCTGGTAAAAGAAATGAGATCAGATAGCCCTTTTAGTGCTTTTAGTGAGCCTAATAATTTAATGGATTGTGATCAAATGGCAGGGAGGTGCACCTGGACAGGCATTAAGTCCACCAGTGTTAGAGTTGAGTTGAAGGATGAAGGTTTGAGCCCCAGAGGAATATAAATAGCCCACAGCACAGAAGGCTTTTTCTGCTGCCCCCCCTCTGAACCTCTCTCTCCCTGTTCATCTGAGCCCGACAAATATGCGCAAACCCAACCTTGAGTAAAAATTCCTGTCCTTCCATGTCAGGGCCTGTACTGAGCTTAAAGGACTGACCCCCTACCTCGAGCAGTTAGCAGTGTGATTCATGGGCCATTGCCTCAAACTTGACTCTTAATGTTGAAGTGGCTGAATAAAAGATAAGCCTGAACTTAGCTGGCACGCTCTGTGCATTTAAGCCTAAGTTTCAGTGATGTAGTTGGAATAAGCAAAAGGTTTCTGCTTCTAAATGTTTGATACATTTATTAGAATTTCAAATGGATTGCAGGGCCGAAAGAGTCCTTAGATTTTAATATGCTGCAGGGGAGAACGGAGAATTGAACTACCATCCTTTGGATTATTCACTCCGTGGACTCCATTCTGTCTCTTTTGAACATTCCTCTTAATCTGTGGCTACAAACTCAGGGTTCTGGGCCCTGACATTATGCTATGATAAAAGGAGAAAACAAGTCAAAATTATTTCTCTGCCAAAAGTGCATATCGTTCTTCTAGTAATCACACCTTTAACACAGGATATTGTGTAATTTTCATATCTTCCTGCCTTTGAAAATGACGAAAACGAAACCATTAGAGAATAAAAATAAGTGTGTAATGATTTAACAGTTCTCAAATTAAAGGCATCAGCCTGTGATGTGAGATCACAAGGAGAGTTAGTTTTATTTTGTTGAAACATGTGAGTTTAAATATTTGGAGATGAAGAATATCTGCATCTGTAGCTTCACCACCTTCAACAATACGCTCTCTGTAGATTGGATTCAGACCTCATCTGAGTCAATACACTCCTCTGCTTCTTCCACCCTGTTGAAGATTTTAATATCCTCTTTAATGTCATTTAGTCACCGACTCAAGTCCCTTTGAATTCTCTCAGGCTTAGATTGGCCTCGCAGATGACTTCACAGATTGGCTCCTGCTGCATGTTGTTAGCATTACTAGCTTGTGACGGCCCTTGCTTGTATGTTTATATTCTGTTGGCCATATGTGCTTATTTGCATGTTTCGCTGAGGTGCCAGGAGAGCTGATTGGCCACATCCTCTCAGAATTAGACCTGACTCGGTGCTCCACACCTGATACTTAAAGCTGGCTTCCTGCTGCACCGATCTCTCTCTCTCTCCTTCTGCACCTTTGTGTTTCACTTAGACTCTGAGTCTCTAAGTCTGCCACACTGGAAGATGAGGAATGTCATAACTAATACCTACCAGCTGTAACTGTTTCTGTTCATTGCATAAACATATAATACAATATGATATGATAAACAACATTTCAACATTATACTATGATGTAATTTACCTCAGTTATACAAGTCAATGGGGTGATACCTGATTCAGTTGGTTATAATTGTTTAGTTTTCAATTTTTATGTTAAGCTGCTTTTTTACTAACATTAACATTCCTCATATAAGTAAATGTAAATGTTTATCTTATCGACTATAAAGCAGGAGAAAGCTGGGAATAAAGTTAGTTAGAAGTGTCTGCTGTGCAGTGTTGTAAGAAATGTGTTACTAAGTGCATCTAGTTACTTTTCAAAATCAGTGATCAACAGAAATGTAAGTAGACTCATTACTCATAGGTCAAATAGTCGACAACTACACAAAATTAAGGCGAGTTTGAGCCTGCGTCAGCACAGTAGCATCCTGGGAGAAAGAATATCCTGCGCAGCAATTACACACAATGGCTGGTGATCATTGAGGCATGACATTTCTGTAGTGGAAATACCTGCATTATTTTCCCCTCTTCAAGGTAAAGGAGTTCAATGTAGTGGTGAGTGGTAGTCTATGTGCAGGATGGCAAACTTTGTCCACCTCCAAGACAAGTAATTCTAATCTCATGAAGCACCTAACCAAACACTGAGCTACTTTCAAGAGAGTACACTGCATACACCGGTGACCCAGGTGCAGCTCAAGTTAGCTCAGCAGACCAAAGAGGAGACACTCAATCCAAACAGCCAAGACTTGGTCTTAAATCACTGCCAGCTCCGCAATCTGTGAGACATTGATTGTGATGTATGTTGTTGAAGACATGCTTTCTAAATCATCTGTTGAGTCTGCTGCTTTCAGAGAACTAATTAGCAAAAAATACAGTGAGAGGAGAGGCAGGGGACATATATAAGAGCATTGATGCAGTAACTGCAGTAACTCAGTTAGTAATTCAGTTACCTCTTGGTATTAACTTGTAATTATAACTAATGACTCATTTTTATTAACTTGGCCAACACTGCTACAGTTTCCTGTGTGTTAAGTCTCTGAGGTGTCAGGCCTCAATATGTGGAAGAGGAGCCAAGCTGAGAAGACTATCCTTTGATTTCTAAACAGAATAATTGATGTTTGAAGTCAGTGGACAGCAGAGATCTTCTACCTCTTTAAACAGCAAGTGTTTATGAAGTCTGTGTTTTCTGATTTCAGTAATTTATAGCTTTGGAAAGAAATGGTGCAAATTTTACTCCTGACAGGTAACTTTGAAGTAAAATAAATATATATATGTTTATTTTTTTTCTTCAAAAGTTTCAGTGCTTGTCTTATGATGTTCATGTATCTGCAGTGTTTTCACAAACCTTCAAATCATTAATATCCAGACAACCAAGTTACTTTGAAACTGCTTCGAGCATGACGAGGTGTCTACATGGAAACATAGGAAACCAGAGTCCACATTATACAAATTCAAATGCAACTTTTTTTTCAGCTCCATGGCTAAAACTCATGTTTAACCTATAAGAGGAAATTGATGTGGGAGGGTACGGGAACAGTGTGGTATGCAAAAATAAACAAAGGAGCCACTTTCACAGCGAGGTAATTAGCCTGTTTATGGGAGGAGAGAAGGTTCGTGATGGCACAGTGAGAGAAAGAAGACAGGGGAGGGGGTAAACTGAGGCTCATTGTTAGGCAGGTGATTTACGAGGGTACGGGGGCTCCGGGGCCCTGCCAGTGCAAGGATAGATCTCCTGTCGCTATAGCACCCTCAGCCCTTTGTGTCCATTGTTCCTCGACAGGGTTTGGAGGGCTGCTGGGATGAAAGTGGGTGGAGGGCTGCTGGGGTTGATTGTTGGTTGAGTGCTGTTGTGCCATCTCTGGGCCTGTTCGTCTTCACCACAGACAGCAGCAAAGATCAAAGCTTGCACTGTTCCCTCTCTCTTAAAGCTAGCAAGCCTTTAAAAACTTCCCACAACATTTGCACAAGGGGATGATATGGCTCTGTGTTGCTAGAAGGCCAAAGAATATAGCGTCTGAATACCAAACACCAACATTTAACGATATCCACAGTGCAAGAAATTATCCTGACTTTCCCTCACGATAAAGCAGGGTGATTGTATGCACCGCGAAAATGGGTTCCTGTGCTGGGCAGCGGCCGTGCGTCAATAGATGAGGCGTCTGGTGTATTTGAAATGAGGTCACCTTCTCCCTCAGCTTCAAGCAGGCGTTGATGTCTGAGCGCTGTCTGCCTTTTTCCACACAGAGAAACTGTCACCATGCACCACTTGACCTTTCAGAGCCTGGCAGATAACGCTCCTTCAGGCTAAATCAATTACAACCAGCAAACACAATATCAAATGAAAAGAGAGTAAAGTCCTAGCATGGGAGCGGTCACATGTTTGGCCTGTCAATGGATGCAGATTCAAAGGCGTCTGGCTGCGTGTCACTGAGTCTCCACTGATAATCACATCAGGAGAGCTAATGGAGTGTCCGACAGCATTGTTGTGATATTTTTCACTGGACAGCACGGCGTAAACACTCTGACTCTCTTCCTTGTTGGTAATTCATGCACTGCTATATTGAAGTGAATGAGGATAATAATTCAATTAGTAAGGGCTCTGAAAGTAGGGCAGAGCTGTTTACAAGAACCTTTCCCACACTCATTGTTCAAATACAATGGTCAAAGCGTCTTGTGGAGAACTACCTTTTTACACCCTGTGTTAACAGCACGCAGCGCCAAAACAAATATCATAAAACATTGAAAAAATATGTTGAACAACAATATTCTTTAATCCATCTCAGCTGTTTGCACACCAACTAAACTAAACAGAATGACTCGTGATAAAATAAAGGAGTGATTTATTTATTCTTCTATTGTCTGAAGAAAAGCAAATAAAAGCAAACAGTGAGACTTCTGCTGCAGGTTCAGCTAAAGAAAACAAGATCTTTATCCTCTTTTTTTAAAGTAAAATAGAAGATAAAATAGCCATGCTACTCAAGAGAATCTATGAGACTGGTGCTTTGACCTTAACTCAAAGCTCCTGTGAGGAGTTTTATCTGCACTAGCAGCACCAATTTTCTGAACAAAAGATTTTTTTTCAATACTCTCAATTGAAAATAGTTCAAGTTTTAGAATCTGAGGGTGTGAGTGCTGCAAGCGCAAAAAAAATAAAAAAAATACTGTTATAGTGCACAAGCCCTAATTTTGCAAGTATCAGGTATCTGCTAATAAGTGCATTTGTTTTAGAAGTAAAAGACAGAAAACAACACTCCTTTTTTCAACACTGGATGTTGGATGTTTAGCGATACGGCAACATATGGCACTGTGGCTACATAAGAGAACAACTGAAATATGATGACAGCTAAAAATTGTATAGGACTGGTCTATGGGTCAGCTTTGGCCTCATGGTTGAGCAGGTCATCACTCAACCAAAAGGTTGGCTACTCAGTTCCTGGTTCCTGTCGCCTACATGTCGGAGAATCCTTTAACAAGACACTGAAAGTCACGCTGGTCACAAAGACATAGCCATTGGTGTGTGAGTGTGTGTAAATGTGATTAGTACTGATTGGAAGTCAGGCCCTTTGTAGAAAAGCCTCGGAAATCAGAGTGAATGTGACATATGGTGTTTAAGTGCTTTGAGTGCACAGAAGACTAGAACAGTGCCATGTAAGCACAGTCCTTTTACCATTTAATGTTTATAGACATTGTTAAGCCTACAGTCAAGCCAAGATTTAGTAGCTCAGGGACAGATTTTGTTAACGATGCAAAAATTGTCAGCATTTAAAATGATGAATTTTCGTTGAAAAAACACCCCCCAAAAAATCAAAATATTACTCAGCAGCAAGGCCAACATGAATGTACTGAAATGTCACTGCCCAGTACAGCAATGTCCAACATGACGTCTATGGAATATACATGGGCACCTTTTGCAAAAACAACAATAAAAAAAACATTCACCATGAATAATTGTCAAAAGGTTTGTGGTTTGAAAAGTGATGGACGACCAGAACCGTTCAGATTCATCCTCAGCGTAGGAACAGAACAAATGTTTTTCTGAAGTTGCTCAACAATCTATCTAGAAGTTGCTTAGATTTGAAACGTTTCTTATAAAACCCTTTACTAAAGCAACAGACCTACAAATATTGTATTCTTTTCATTGCCAGCAATGGTCTCTAGGTTTGTCCCCAAATATAAACTATTTTCATGTTCACAAGAACTTTGCTGAAATGATTTGTCACCAAACTCAATGTTTAGAAAGGCTACCAATCTTCCTGACTCTAAATCTGAAATGGAAATGACAGCTTTATTTCCGTATAACACTGTCCAATCGTCGCTGTGTGACTTATTCCAGTGATTTGGCTGCCGTCCAGGCCCATGCCTCACTCCATATCCGGCTGCACTGGGTCGTAGACTGTTTGCTGTGTTGGGGGCTTGATGAAAAACCCAAGTAGTGTTGAGCGTTTCAGAGCTCTGTTTGAAGTGACAGATCATACCGTGCTGTGCTGATGTGTGAGGGTACTCTGCAGCAATCTCAAGATCATTTTCCCTCACGTTTATTTGATACCGACTGGGCCTGCTCTCTGTAGCTCGCCTGTGTTCAAATGCTGACAATTCTGATCTAAATGATAAAAGCAGATAAAAGGGAGAGTTGCCCGCTGGTGTTTGGACCCAATCTGTTCCACGTTGAACACCACGTAGCAGAACCATATCAAGATCAGTGGCTTATCAATCCTATTAGGTATCTACAAGCATCTCATTTCATTAATCAGACTTCTGCTTTTCTGACCCCAGCTTTAAATAATGGCTGGCCTCATTGAGTCTGGCCCTGGGGTTGGAAATCTGAACCTCCAGTTACTGTTCCAGGCTCAGTTTTAATCCATCACACAGCCTGGGGGATGTGTGTATGTGGGGAAAGTCAGGAGAAATAGAGAAAGAGAATGACCTGATGCATTCCTCATTGCTCATACCGCTGTTATATGTGAATAGAGTGGGTCTCCAGGTGCAGCACACACACATACACACCTTCTGGCTCAAGACCGAGCACACACCTTGCCAAGAACTCAGGTGCTGTTTGCCCTGGAGCACATGCTGATCAACCCCCCAGCTTACAGCTGCAGTTTGCTTCGGCGTTTAGGTGTTTATGATGAAGCCGTCCACTCAATACGGGGTGATCGAATGTCATTTCAAAGTGATGTAAAATGGGAATCTGTACGTGAGCTCTACCCTGTTACGCCCAATTGACCACCCATTGTTAGAACAGCTAGTGTGGGGGTGTATTTCTGATATGTGTGTTATCGCGTGAGGAAGCAGGTTAATTCACTGCCTGTCATGTTCAGCCAGTAAATCACGGGCCCCATTATGAGGAAGTGGGTCTCTCACTCTCTCTTTCACACAGACACACACACACATACACATACAGGCAGTGGGTTTCTCTAGTTGTGTGTGAAGGGACGAGAAGTCTACGATAATCTCCCTGCATCCTCTTCATTATCCCTTCATGAAGCCAAATTGGCAGCAAGCCCTTTAAATAATGATCACTGACATCGACTGCTTACAAAATGTGACTAAGCAAACACAACTGCAGGCAAATGTGGGCAAAACAGTTTCATTTCTGCAAGTCTTGCATTATCAATAATACATGAGTCAGCCTCCTTTACAGTGATTAAAGGTGATGTTTCTAAGCGCTACAGGTGCTGCCGTGCCAAAGTGTGCTTTCGGATTCTTGTAAGTCAAACAGGCGAGTCCAGAAGGGTTTCTCCAAAGACCTGATCATACCTGAGAGTGAAAAACTGGAGAACTGTCTGGCATTACCTGCAATTACAACATGTGTGCAGAAGAAAAGATGCCTGAAACTGTCATGTTTTCTCGATAAGTGTGTAAACCGACTAGATGTTGTCACTCCTGACATTTTTGAGGGCGCAACAGCCGTCTCATTTCTACGTCACACATTTCCTGTTCCTGCTGAGTCGGCCAGCATTGACAGGAGCCCCGGCCAGGCCTCCAGTGTCCCCCAGCCGCTGGGCAAAAGGCCACGTCCATCAGCAACACCACAAGACAATATCAAGGACCATTCGAGGAGAAGAGATGGGATTGGATGTCGAAGGAGAAGGAGGAGGCGAAGGAAGATGGAATGAGGGGTTGAATCTCATCAGCTTTAATGAGTCACCACAGGGCCGAGTGTTGCACAACATCCAGGACAGCGGGTTCAGACAAAAGGGGACAACTGTCCCAAATCACAGAGAAAATGAACAGAGAGATTATTGATTCCACCCATGATGAAAAGCAATGACCACGAGTAAGGATGATGGTGGAATGAGCTCGCCCAGATGAGAGGAGGGAGCAGGAGGCAGAGGGATGGTAGCGCAAGCTGGTGGTTGATGATAACTGGTGGAGTATGTCAGCATGCTGGTATCATTTACCTGCATCACCACCTGCTGCCATGGAATTGGTTGGCTGTTTGGGGGGTTGGGAGGCAAGTTGGCGCGTTCTAGCTGCAGGTTGACGTTGCGGCGCTCCTCCTCAAGGGCTCGGGTCAATTGCTCGAAACGCGCCTCCTGCTCCTTCACAGAGGCCAGGATGCTGGCGGCCGAGCGAACATCATAATCCTCCATGTCAAGTGTTGGTCGTAGTTGTCCAAATCTTCCAAGTTGGAAAGGGAGGAAAGAAAAGGGGAAGGAGGAGGAAGGGGCACCAGGTCATTAAAGACACCCTGACCCAGCAGGCTGGTGTCAGCACTGACGCCTCAGTTAAATTCAAATACAACATTAACTCATTCACCACTTTGGGACATTCAGGATTCAACATTTAGAGCTGTAACCCTCTAGAGCCAAGGCAAATTTAAAAACATTGTTGCAGTAACTTGTGAATCTGCACTTTTCCAAAGCAGATACCCAAGTTTAATTCTGAAAAACAAAAAGTCTTCTAAAATGTATACTGTATGTGAGACTTTTGAAGCTTGTTACTTTGAGGTTGTGTCAAAACTTTAGAAAATAAGATAAGACAAAAACAGTAGACAAAGTATGGTTGATTATTGTGGCCACATCATAGAAGGGAAAATACATTTTGAGAATAGAGTCATACATTTAAGAGGAAAAAGGCCATAATTCTTTCTACGCCTATGTTCTTTGAAAGGGAAGACTTTGAGAGCAGCCAGCCGCTTCCACCAAATTGAAGAAGGTGGATCACAGTGTGAAGCTACACTTCATGATAGGTTCTGTGAATAACTGAATACTCATTCTTTTACCACTTCAGCACCACGGTGTCAGAAGAATCAGGATTCTGAATAGGTTATGCAAAAAACTGAAACTTTAATAAAGAAGGGCAGGCTAACAGGCAGCCTGAGCACGCTTCTGCTTCAGCTGTTGAGTATAACTTCACTTCATGATACACGTTCCTCATTTAGAGCAGATGGCTGGCTGCTCTACTGGTATTCTCCTATGTGTTATTTTAATTATAGAGTAACCACATATTGCAATTGCAACTTCTTTCTCATAAAATAACAACTTTATTCTTGTGAATCTAAGAGTTTAATTTTGTTAATGTACAACTTTTAACTCAAAATCTCAGTTTTTTAAATCTTGAATGTGGCCTTAATCCCCTGTCATCACAAAGAAACAAATGGCATAGCAACTGATGAAAAAGCACTATCCACAAAACCAACCATTTCAAAAGAAAAACTGTGATGATAGCAAACTATCACACTGTTTTAGAATTGTAAAGAACATATGTAAGTCACCACACTTCTCTTACTTTTCTCCCTGAGCTGATTGTTGGTGTCCTACATTAAACCGGTTCCATACTGGTTGATGCTGAGCTCTCAAAATAGAAGACAATGTCCAGACTCTGACAAACCTACTCATTTTGTAAGAACAAAAGAACAAGGATGTGGTCGTAGAAAGGGTCTTTGGCAACTTATATGAGGAAAAAAAAGGTTTGTGGAAAAGTTGCTGAGGCCCTGTCAGTCCTCTGGTTTTGGGCTTTGCTCCCAGGTATTGTGTCTCGCAATGAATGTGAAAAATATCGAACTCACTTTCCATTATGCACAGTGGGTTAAGGAGGTCCATTCCGAAAAAAATCTTATGGACCTTATTAGTTAGAGAAAACTTTGGAAAACTCTGAAAAATATAAATGTATTATTGGTGTATGTTTGAATTGGTGTTCAATCTTCTGAATATGAACATTGTTTGTTTCTGTTAACTAAAATCCCCCTTTATGAAGGCCCCAATCTTCAACCACCTCTTTTCTACCGTAGCACAGAATGGACAAACTAACAACATTTGAGTTTTTGTCTTTAGCGACTGACCATCCGAAATGCACCAGTTAGAAGAAGAAGGGTAGTTTATGTGCACAAAATAATTTGTCAATATCTTGACAAAGGGAGGATCATTCTCTTCGTGCATCACAGCAGCTTCTTGTCCTCAAGGCCAACATTGCTTCATCGAGGAGAGGGGGTGTTTCAAACTAGAATTTGACCGCTAGATATCGCTAAATATACCCATTTCCACACACTGTGGCTTTAAATGTATATTTTCTTCTTACGTTAACCACCAAAACTTAATGTATTGTCTATACAAAGCTATGACTGCATTTTTGGTATTTTGATTCTCTTGTAAGGGATGCCTCCTGGGTCTATGGGACCAAGAGGGTGATCTTACCACCTCAAACAAATGACCAACATGACACATCAAAATGGAACAATTAGGAGAGTGACTGGATGACTGGGAGGTCGGGCCACAGCACAGAGTCTACTTGTTCGAGTCAAATCTGTTTAAGTTAGACTGCGGTTTCTCCAGCCAATACCCTGAAGGGACAAGCTCAAAGTCGCCCCACAAAGAGTGACTGCATGGAAAAGTGTCTGATGCTTTAAGCCAAGCATAGCAAAGAACTAATGAGGATGCTCTGCTGGGTGCCAATTATCTTTTTGCTTTCTGAAGTTTGAGCCTTTCTCGTAATTAAGACAATCCTGGCAGCCAAGACAGAATTCTATACAGTTTTTCTGGAACAAAATGGAAACATGATCCGCCAATTCAAAGTACGACAAAGGGAATGAAATGGCAAAATGAACACTCATAAAAACAAAGTTTCTGGACACCCCAAAGGTTGAAAGGAGTGATCTCAGCCCTACAAATAGCCGGCGTGGAGGAATGGCGCTGTCATTGGATATAGTCATGCACAGAGCCATAATGCATTCTGACACACAAGCACTGATGCAGGCACGAATCCAACACATGCAAGCTTTCCACACAGCCATACGGACAGCCAGGCCACACACATACACTGTCTATCATAAACAATCAGGATTTCAGAGCAGCAAGCCACAGAGCGCGTCACTGTCACACAGACTGATATCCATAACTGATGGAGGCCAGATATCAAGGGGGGTGACGGCAAAATAACAAATGGGGTTGGAAATACTCATCCACAGCGATACAGACCTAGTTAGATAAGCAGGCTGAGAGGTGTTAGAAAACAGACATCCCCCACCCTAACAGGAGCAGAAGGATGAGACAGCAAGAAGAGCAGAGAGCTGGGAGAGAAGGACAGAAAAACAGAGGGAAAGACAAAAGAGAAGAAGACAGAGGTTAATACTGACACGTAAAGCAAGAAACAGGATATGGGTCTTCTGACTGGGCTGTATTTGACTTGATTTTAAACAAAGTCTGACAAAACTGGAGTAAAAAGTTTGTGAATTAGCACAGTACTGTCAGCGTACAGTTCAACACAAACATGGCTGGTTATGAGACTTCAGATTTTCCTCAAGAGGATGCTTGAATTGAAGTTTTCCTTGTTTAAAATATACTTTCAAGGCTGAATTATTAACCTGAGCAAGTGAGTCGTTACTCCCGGGCACCCAACCCAAGAATTCACAAAAAATCACTGCTTCTGCTGAGTGGTATAATCTTATTAAGTGAATATATCTTTGAGAATTCTCTTTTAAACTATGTCACCAGAAATGTTGAACATTGTAATTATATACTGTATGCCTACAGCATTTAGAGCTAACTGTTCTGTCTATGTAAACCATGTTGAGCCCGGAGTAAAGGCCACCCCATTGATGAATAATTTGGGGGAAAATACTTTTTATAAAGAAACTGTGGTACTATATGAAATGAAAATAACCTGTAGTTAATAAGTTGTTAGGTCATTCATCCCTGTGAAAAAAACAGGCCTCTCTATGGATACAGCCAAGACTGGATGACCGCTCTGATAATGAGCATACCTTCAGCCTGTGTTTCAGTAACATACAATACACTCTCTGTAGATCTCTTGGGAGCGACCACTTTGTAAGATTATCTCTAATTATTAGCCTCTTAAGGTCTTCTGAGTTCGCTATCTTCCAAATATCACCATATTCCTTGGCTGCTCAGCAGTTGTTTAGTGCCTCTGCTGCATTGATGAACCATTATCTGAAAACATGCATCGTAACTCAGTTACTCAGTGCCTCAATTGTTGGTCGACTGGGTCTGCTGTTGGGCCACTTTTTTGGGGGGCGATCCCTGTGGCTCTCAATTTTTCATCCCCCTGGCACTGTGGTTATGAGTTAAATGGCACTGTAGTGAACGTACTGGCACTCGAAAATCTTGACCCTGATTGTAAGACAATCCAACATTCTTCTAAAACAATCTTGTGTTTGGGTCAATATGGTTTATGTATCCGGGAATTGCAACAACAGCTAATCCTAACCCTAAACATTTGAAAACTATCGTGGCTTTGGCAAGTCAAAATTCATGTATGGCATGCAATTTCAATTCCCAGCTCAGGTTAGGATTGTTGCCAAAAATGTGGCTCTGTAAAAATGTATAAAAGGTATGTTAAAGGATGAAAACTCAACAGTTTATTGCTCAAATACAAGTTTCACTACCCACTAATCCACGACTCAGACCTCCATGTTTACTTTACCTCTGTATATACATAAGGGAATGCAGCCAAATATTGGCACAGTTCTAATCTTTGGAGTGGTCATACAGTGGAAATACAGGCTATCAATATATTTTGCATCAGTCTTGGTGAGACATAGTGCATTAAAAATACATCTGCATTTAATAAACATTGGAAGAATACAGGAGACATACTGCAGTGAGCAGAGGCAACATGGAGCTCATCTCTAAAGCAGTTCAGTCCAGATCTACTTTACAAAATCTGTTAGTTGACACCTTTATACAGTCCAAGCAACTTCTTTCCCAGATCCTGCAGGCAGGGTGAGGAGTTCTTTTGAATCTCTATATGACATGATGTTCTGGCCTTGGCCTGGATTGTTTATTCAGAGACTTCAGGACATGTTTGTCAAGCAGTCAAATGGAGAAAAATCACAACACTAGGCAGCCGATAACATTCTGTCTTTCAATGAACTTAGGCCAGTCAGTAACATAAACAGCATCGTAAATGGAAAGCGTGTGCAGCACTCGGTTGAGATGAATCCTAATGTGCATCATGTCTAAGATACTGTGATTAGGAAACAGGTTTATACAACAGAAACACAGGGTAAGCTCTTATTTTTGCACCAGAATTTTCTGGCAAAGCATTATGGGTACTTTGTAGCAGATCTTGTCACTGAAACAGACGAAGATTAAGGATGACTGGATTGGCTCAGCGGGGGATGATCAATGCAGATGCAACTATTAGAATCTCAAACAGGTTGGATTACAGAAACAGAGCATGTGTGTCTGTGTGCGTAAGCGTGTGTGTGAACATACACAGGATTCATTCTTCACTATAGGACCTGGCGAGTGTTTTGCTCCCATTCCCTTTGAAGCACACAATCCCTCTTTGATGTTTGTGGCGAGCTGATCATTTATTTATCTGGAGCGGAGTCTTGTCTGACACGACTCTTCCTTTACTCTTCCTCGCAAAGTAAAACACGACGAGGAGCCGTGTTCTGAAAGTTAAACTCCACTTCTGTGCGCATGAAAGAAAAGCTTCCTTTTTTATCTTTACCTATATGTGGGAACATAATCTCACATTACTTAGTCAGGTTTTTTCATTCTCAAATCATGAATTTACCATTTAGAAACATCATTCCCCTAAAATATTTCTCACAGTCACCAGCTGGGAATTTAGTTTCAAAATGGAAACAGTTGTGGGAGTCACTCCTCACAAAAATAGCATCCTTGTCTATTTTGAAAGCTTTCCACTACTTGAGATAACCAACAGCAGTACAGGGCCATAAGCCATGTTGATTGGACATACTTGATGACGGACTCTAATGATTCACGTCTCTGGAGGGTTGCAGGGCAACATAGCCATTGCTTCCTGAGTCATAAAGGGAATAATATGGCAGGCATGTCAGCTACACCCCACAGCTTAGCATTAAACACCAACTTCTGGGCCAACTCTAAATAGCACAGGGAGGGGCATTTGAAGAATTCCCCTCTGCCCCCATGACAGGCCCGGGTTTTTCAGGCTTTGGTTCAGCAGATGTTTTCTGATGGCCTGAGTCAGATGGGTTAAAAACACCGCCAAGGAATGCACATTTAAAGCCATACACTTGTGAGTCCTATCTTGAAGAGATGAAATCTTGAATTACAACTATAAAGGCATGCAGGGGGGAAAAAAAAGTCAATGTTTAATTAATTCCACAAAGTGTGTTAGATTTGACTTCTCTTAAGGCGTAAACATCTTTAATTAAAAGGAAAAAACAGACTCTTATATTCGGTGAGTGGAGTTGATGCAGCACCTCCAGCTTCACTTGTGCTGTTGCAAGGCTTTTCCTCAAGTCTAAATGCACTTCAGCACAAAACCCTAAGCTCCAAAAATAGCACAGTAATAAATATATCCACACACAAACACGTGGCTGCAGTTTTGAGTGTGGATCGGCAGATGAGATGCAGCTACGCTCACTTCAAAGGCTTGCTGGAAAATGCGGTAATAAATCCTTGGCACCTCATTTATCAGGTCCTCCCCTGAAACAAATCTTCCAGTGACAAGTCCCTCTGCCATCACGTTGCTTTAGGTAGTAAACTGGCAAGCATTTAAGTGATGTTATTTTCAAGAACACCTTTAAATGAGCAAGCAGTAAGAGTTATTTCTATCTCAGTATGTTTGATACTACCCATATAAAAAAAACATGTCTTATCTGCATAAAACAAAGTCTTGGTGATTTGGCTATTTTGGGAAATCTTATTATGTGTATTTGAAGACATTTCAGCCTTGAGCAAACTAACCATCACTTGATCTTCTCTCTTTCTTCTGTCTTTGGTTTCCTCTCTGTTTTTGAAGCTTCCCTCTAGTGAAAAGCATCACACGCTGGGCCAGTTGGTGTTTGTAGTCCGCTGACATCATGCAGCCTGATTTACAGCTGTTATCTCTCGCTGCTTTTTTAAATCCCCAGTGTGGAAAAATGCCAAATGCAGCTTTAACCTCAAGGCCATCCTAGTCCTGTAAAGGTAGGAAGTGGTGTTAAACAATTCATGCCCTGCTGTGTATGTGAGACTAAAATGAGACAAGGAAATAGATACTTAATGACTTTACAGCAGCTGTTTTACATTTAAGAAAATAAGAAAATAAGAAGCTAAATATAAAGCCATTTCCAGCAGATGATTAACTTAACTATCTTAGCTAGCTTAATTAAACTAATTAAGATATCAAGCTAGTTTTACAGCTGTGCTACTAGCATGTCATATCTTGCTTGTTTATTCAATACAAAATCAGAAGTGAAACAACAATTTGTGTGTTTTAATTTGTACCAACGTGTGCTAAGCTTTGCTAGCCTGCTGCAGACTGTAGCTTCAAATATAAGATGTTGAGTATCTTCATTCATCTTACGTTCTCCAACAAAGTATTTACCTTAAAGGTTTAGTTGTTTAATCTCTATCTTATATCAGGATTTAAAAAGACTCCAGCTCACACAGAGGTCACCCTGAGAGGAAGCACCATGTGGCAGAGGTCTTCCGAGGTTTGAGTGGGGGGTTATTATGGGGTGAAGGGAACAGATTGGGAGGTATAGGATGAATATAATTGAGTGTGACCATCGGTGCCCGATATTGAGTTAGAAACATTTACCTGATTAGGGACTATGTGGGTGGGGGGTCCTTCCTCCCCCCTGAAGGCCAATTTGCCCCCTTCCGAAGGCTGTAATTGGTGCTAAAATTAATTCCTTGTCTAAACACATCTGATGCCCATCTGAGGACGAAGCTCTCAGTGGCACAAATGAGTACTTAAAAGCACCTGCTCCTCCTCCTACTGTGTGCGTGGTAGTGGTAGTTATAGTGGTAAGCAAGCTTTCATTTACCATGTTTGATGTTGATGATAATACCAAAGTCAAAAAGGAAAACTGCCAAATTAGAGGGCAGTACTTTGCCTTCATCTGTTGTTTCAGAGCCACTTATTTAGGCTCTTAAGAGAATTTTCTACTTGGCTGAGCTGTCCGATATGTCAAAGCACTCACAGAGTGATGGATGGTTAAGTGATTCATCAGAGTTACAATCTGCAGTGTTGGGAATTTCTGCTCAACAAGAGGACAGTTTTTATGAGTTTGGGGGCTGTTAGAATAAGAGAAAACACTACTCATCAACATAAAAGTCAGTTGTCTTATATATGAAAACTAAACTTTTTCTCATAACTTGATGACGGACATGTCTATGGCACATCATAACTATAGACTATAGACCTCCTCAAAGAGGTTTAAGGTTTGATTCCAGCCTCAACCATTCACTACATGTCCTCCCCCTCTCTCTACTCCCCACATTTCCTGTCTCTCTCCAGCTGTCCAATCCATTAAAGGCAAAAATGTTCAAAAATATAACTTAAAAAATAGATATACACTACCAAATGGCAAAACCAGATTATTTCATAGTTTTGATGTCTTCAGTATTAATCTACAATGTTGAAAATGTTTAAATAAAAAAAACAACATTGAATGAGAAGGTGTGTCCAAACTTTTGACTGGCAGTGTGTATATTTATGGCGATTGGACTGATCAGCCCAACATATAGGCTATCTTATAACCAGAGGTTTCTGGTCATTTCCAATATATTTAATATTCAGAGTAGCTCTGAGCTGACCGAGTAAGTGACTAACATTTTGAAAAGATTAAACACAGCATAAAAAATAATGCACTGTCACTAGGAATGAGCCACCCTTCAATTTAAGATGCCAGTGTGTGTGGTTTTGAGTAACATAAAAGCGATTGTAAATGCCCAGGGGGGAATAGTTGAGTGATGCCTGGATAAGCAAAGCTTAGTGAGTCCATAGCTGATCACTTTCACTGCTAGGAGAAAAGATATGCAGCTGTTGTTTACCATCCATATTTTATTTCATCCTCACTTTGATCAACCTCCCTGTGTGTGTTTGGAGGATTTCATGCCTGGAAAAGCTGACAAAAGCACACGCACCCGACCCTGTACAAACACACTTATACATGCAAATCAATAATATATAATAAGTACACAAGTCTTTCTATTCAAAGAGATGGTACAGCTCTTTTATTATTAATGATACTGATACACTTTGTAACACACAAAATGTTTCGCTTTCATTTTCAATCTTAACATTACATAATACTCCTGGGTTTTATCTCAAGTATTTAAGAGTGACTGTGAATCAGCTTAAGTCTTTATATCATAAGCAGCCAACAGTAAGAAGGTCAAGGTTCAGGGTTGATAAACTGCGAGCTCATAGTTCTATTGTGTTTGATGGTGATTCCAAAGACATGGAAAAAGTGTCTTTGAACATGCTAAAGCACTGAGCAAAGCTTTGATAAACAAGAACACCTGTTAATATTTCAATTAGCTCTTACATGTGTCATACTCCTGAAAGAATGATAAAGCACAAAAAAATGTCTCTAAGTTTTAAAGCACGGTAATGCAAATAGAGCAAGTCCTTTGGAGCACATAAGACTTCCAAATTGCAATAAGGTGTCTCAGGTTTTATCTCAACGAGTGACAGACTTCAAAAACTCCATTACACGGATCAGTCTGTCGTTAGAAAATTGACCGATAGAGACATCCTCTCCTGTTCAGCTCTAAAATACTCAACTCTGTGAAAAGAACTAAAACAGCTTTTCAACTGACATTTACCTGAGCTAATTCAGCTGTGTAAATTATTGAAATCAGAGCACATTTCCTTGAGGAAAAAGCTCCTGAATGTATTGAAATACAAATCATACAAGGCACCTCAACAACGACAAAGTGAAGTGAAGTGAGGCTCCCTTGAGGAGAGATAACAGAGAAAGTCAAGTCTTGCATTTGCAAACCATAAAAAAAACTGTCAGGGAATGTAATTACTGCAATGATGAGCTGAACAAAGTGATTAAAGGAGGCTGGAGGTGTAGAGAGGGAGGCGAGCGTACCTTTGATGTTGATGAGTGCCGTCAGACCGCAAGTAGACAGAGGACAGGCGTAGATCTGTTAGAGTCGACTCGTTTGTTCAGTCTACCCGGGGAGACCTATGGATGAAAAAACAAGCACATGGAAAATAAATATCCAGCCATCCTGCTGACAGTGCATTGTAAATATAGGGCTCTTATGTAATGCAAATACATTTAAATAATGATCACAACAGTGGAAACTGTAATCTGATGCTGCTTTACTCTCATCCACAGCACACCATGGCTGCTCATTCTCTGCTGATCATCAACTACGGTGTTCCACATGGCTCAGTTTCAGGTCAACTACTGCTCTCTGTTCACTTAAGGACATCATTGCGAAATATAAAGATCATGTTCTTTTCAATATATGAAACTTCCCTGTGTGCCAAAACCACCTACTGATATAACTGTCATTAACTTCCCCACTTTTCTTCTGCTAAACAACAAAAAAGCAGAAATTCAGTTTTCTGCCATCCCTGCTTCATCCAGCTGATCCATAAAACACTTGAGTGTCTGTCAATACATTTAAAACCTGTGGTTAGACATCTAAGAGCTCTCTTGAATTTTTCAAGTCCAAGGGTGTTTAGTCCTTCTCTCTTCACTCCAAAAGCACATTCAAAATGAGTCATTTTCTCTATTAAAGTTATCTCGCCTGTATTAGATGGGATAGCTGAAGAGAGTCAAGTGTGGTGAGTAAGACATGCAGACATGCAGCAAAGGGTAGTGGCTGGGAGTCCAACCAGTAACTGTTGCAACAAGGATGATATCATCTATACATGCCTAGAAGCTCTAATCCAAAATGGCATCATAAGTTAAGTTAACTCCTCTGTTTAGAGGAGTACCAGTGCTTCTATTTAGATCCTGCACAAAACATGTTGCAGTTATTCATGTAAAGGCCTTTCTCATAAAGTTCTGTTGTTTGCAATAACTCAAACATGAAAGGGTGATAACTTCATCCTAACTTCAGTGACCATCAGTAAGGCTCAAAACTGAATCACAATGTGACTGATTGTGTTTGAGGCCATATCAATTCTAGCTTCACAGAACACCTAATAAAACCCTGACTACTTATGAAGAAGACCTGTATCTATAATAAAGGGTTCCCAGCTTTGGAAGTCTTTGTCAGGGGAAATTAGGATCATTAGGATTTGTGTCAATCTTAAAGTTCCTTCTTGAAGCTACTGCATGTTTGGTGACTTTCCTTTTGTGTTGATCTCTACACTTCCTCTGGACAAAGCAGTATTTCTTATATCCTTGCTGATCATGACCTGGTCATACAAATGCTGCCTGACAAACAATCTCATACTGTTTCCCTGTAGCTATCATATTTGATGTTATCTTTTCCTTTAAGAATGTAAACAAAGGCCCTTTCAGCTGTAGCGTGTAATTAATGGTCTTGTTCAACAATGACCCCATGGAAGTAATGACGGGCACTAAAAATGACCACAAAGATAAAGTCAGACTTGTTGCTGATGGTATTGTTGGCTTTGTTGCTCATAGAGGGGCACCTTATTGATTTCTGTCTGTTAATCAGCTGAAAAAATGTCACAGGAGCTTTAATTCATGTTTTTCACAAATGCATTGTCATGTAGTTTTGGCTGCAGATACAAGCAGGGGCGTCCCCAAGGATTTTGGGGCCCCTTGAAAAAATTCACTTTGGGCCCCACCACTTTACTACCACAAATGTTCAAATACTTTTCAGGGCCCTTTCCAGTCAAGGGCCCTTCAAACTTTTTTGTCTCATACTGTGCCCCTGGATACCAGTTGTGTTGAGGTCAATTTACAAAAGATTTAGTCTCCAATATTTCCCCTAGAGCTGCTATTGTTAAAGCCGAGGTACAACAAAAACACAAAAGTACTATACATGCTGATGTTGACTGCTGCTACAGTAACCAGAATTATTTCAGGGCAGTAGCTTCACATAAAGAGCATGTCATCTGATCAATTCTTCACTACATATATAAGCAGGAGGTTGTCTGGCCAATATCTGATTTTTAATAATGAGGCAACACTTACTCAATACTTTCAACAAACCAATATGTCAGCCTGACCTTAGTATTCATTCTGCACCACCTCAGCAATAGAGACATCACAGGCACACAGAAAGCTAAAGACCAGTGTCCAATACTGCAGTGCAAATTGGTTTTGATGCTTCATACCACGGGATGAATCAGACCGCCATACACATCAACCTGTCTGGACGCTCCGCTGCCTTTGATGACTGAGAAAACAAAAGCCTGAAAGCGAAACCGCTGGATCGACTTCACCCTTGAAGATGTCACTGATGATGAAATCAAACGCACCCTCACACACGTGTCCTCGCAAGCCAATTTTCATTTCAAGACATGGGTTTAAAAGAATGTAATTGTTCCTTGAAAATTGCCTCATACTTCAAGCAGCGCTCTGCTCTTGGATAAAAATGTATTTTAAAAAACTAAATTCCCAAAATGAGTTCATATGCAGTTCATATCAGATTATTAGCCGTAAGATGCAATCCAGGTTCACATTAATTCTTGATGTTTAAAAATAAAGTATTACTTTGCTTTCCATCCATTTTTCACTGGTTTTCCTGGAGTAAAACCAAGACAACATCCCTGTGAAAACCTCAAGCATCAAATATTACCAGCTGACCTTTTACGACCTGAAACTGCATGAATTCATGCTGAAAATCAGAAATATGAACTCCTGCTTAAGCTTTAATGTATAGGCTGCTCTCCACATGATAAGTACCTCCAGATGCAGCTCTGACTGGAGGCCAAATATGCATGAGTGAGTTGTGAAGCAATGCAATGTTTCATTAACCATGATCAGACGACCCCCACAGTGAGTTAGAGGGAAAAAAAATCAATACAAAGTCAACTTTCCTCTCCAGGTTTGAGCTGGCTCTGGGATTAGAATATTTTGGCTTCTCCAGGGATTTCTGGGTGTGTTCACATCAAGGACAGAAAGGCTCTGAGACCCTTGGATTTCTGGTACAAACATCAAAGGTTGAGGCTTAGCCTGGCTGTATTAGTTATCACCTCGTTTCTCTGTGTCTCTCTCTCCAGTTTTGGATGAGTCCTTACAGCGCTCCTGAATTGAAATTACCTAAGCCACAGCTCACAGCAGTACTTTTAATAATACACATTTCATTCATTATCTTTATTCTTTTATTCTTGTAACATAAAGGGATGTTCTCCTGAGTGAGTTTTCCTTCGGTTTGGCAGGTTTGGGAGTGGGAGGACAAGGTACAGATCCAGACTTTTTTAAACGGTGCACCCCATTAAGGTATAAAGTGAGCACACACACACAAATGACAAATGACAACTCTTATATCTCCACTCTCATACTGCATGTGTGTCACAAGATTCTTTTCTCCACTCACTTATTTGCATAACACAGAGCCGGAATAGGAAAAATTACAAATAGGTGGAATTTCATTGGTTGATGGAACTGCAGTTAAAATATTTACAAAAAAGTGCAAAAAAATTAGTGCTGCTTACAAAAATGTACAAACAAAATTCAAACACGGCACAAGTCCATAATTACTCATAATCACGATAGGAAAAAAACTGTAGTATTTGGAAAAACACCGCTCAGTGAGTTACCTTCTTTGCAAGCCAGACAAGACTGAAGCTCAAAGTCCACAGGATGTTTTGCGTTGCGTATCGGCTGCGCTGTGCACTGCGTAGCCGATACGTTCCCATTCTAGTCAATGCTCTAGGGTCCACAAGGCGCACTGCGGTGTGTCTCAGATCCCTCTCAGGAGCGTGCCCCTGCACCGTTCCGCCAGAGATACGCTTCAAGTCTATTTTCAACGGAGTACGCTCCCAGCACGCGTCAATATGCACAGAAAAGAACGAACTGGACAGGAAGTCAGGCACAAGGATCGCATGAAACATCAGCCAATTTCAAAATAAAACATCATATACGGACTCCCGACCGATCTAAAGATTGTTTAGATCAGAATGGATGTAAGCTACAAACAGCCATATATCCGTGATCCAGTTCGACTACAACATGACTTTAAGATGATAACTGTCAGAAGGTAACTGGACAACAAGATAGAGCAGAAATATTAATATTAAACTCATCTAAACCTTCAAAAAACGAAACTTTATAATAATGCAGCACACTCAGTGATGATTAAAGCACAAAAGTAATGGAATACTATCCAAATGAGCGGACATTCAACCAGAGAAAGGCTCTGTAACCTTTTGTTTGTATGTGGTTCTCTCTATGCTGGACCCAGCTGATCCTGCCAGCTCTGAGCTAACACTACGCTCCCAACACGTGTCCTGTGGTCAAGGGCGCAAGCCATAATGCGGCGCACACGCATCCTGTGGACTTTCGGGGTGAGTGAGGGCCCAAGGCAGCCATCTTTTAAACCCAGGGGTTCCTCCCATTGGGCGTCACTAATTACATAAGTTTAACCAAAACATTTCTTTTCAACATTTAAAGCATATCAACATTTTTAAACAATGTCATCTTTAACAAAAATATCATTGACATTTTTTGAAGGTAATTTATCTAAGTGATGGTGCCGTTCCGTCACAATGTGCTTTAACTACCAATGTTGGAAGTGTTATTCAGATGTTGTGTTCCTAATGAGAAAAACACTACAGAATGCCAACAAATAAATCATCCAGACTTGTTCTTCAAGGACTCAAAGAGACTATTTTTATCCACAGTAACATTTGAAGGTACTAAAAGAAAAAAATGCCCATAGAATTGCACAGACAAATGATAACTTGCTGCAACTGGTGTTGTAACACATTATAATAAAGTAATAAAACGTTTATTTATATAGCACTTATCAAAACAGACGTTGCAAAGCGCTTTACACCATAGAAGCCCACAATGACAAACAAAGCATGTGGGGGAGAGATATAGAGCTAAAAAGACAATTTAAGAGGAACAGCTTAAGTTATTATATAACAAGTTAACAAGTTACTGTGACTCCATTATTTGTGGTAACCAGATGTGTATCTGGTTACTTTAGAAATGTAATAACCCTGTTACAATCACAGACATTTAAAATGAACTGTTACTCATTATTTAATTTCAAATAGCTGAAACTAACACCAGATAAAAAAAAGTATCATTCTAGGAGAAATAACACCATGCACAGTAAAGTTACACAATGGCTCATGTTCATCTGATGAGCTTTCTCCTCCAAGTAAAGGACAAGAGTATAGTGGTGAGCTGTTGTCTGTGTGCTGGAGGGAAACTTCACCCACCTCACAATACACCTAACCAAACAAATGCTTCAACCAGGCTAGCTGCCAGAGAGCCTGGCTCTGCAAACACTTGCAACACAAAAATTGGCTGACTTTACCACCTCTGACAAGACAAGACGAATAGCCAATCACAGTGAAGGATTTTAGGGTTGCCCCTTGGGTGGCAAATCAGATTGACAATCAAATATGAATTAATGAATATTTGTTTATCACCCTCAGCTGTGAGCACTTAACATATCAGCTCACCTTTGAGCTTGTAAGAGTTTGATACTAGCTAACTTTTATGATCCTGAATGAGTAGTAACTGAGGTATCCTGTCACTAAAGGTGTCTTGGTAAATTGTCAATACTTGAGTAAAGAATTGGCCGATTGGTTCAGTGTAGGGGGTCAAAATGGTTGACAAGCTACAAGAAGTAAATGAAGATAGAAAACATGGGTGTAAAGAAGCTTGTTACATACTGTAGCTTAAGAGGAAAATAGACAATGTGTTTGCATGCCTCGCATATAGATTTTTTTACTCACAGTACACCCACATTCATTCAGATTTATTTACACAGCTCCCTGTCGGTTACATTTTCTCCTCTCTTCATTTGCACGTGTTGACAATCTTCAGCACTGCCCCCGGAGCCCCCGCCATCATTTGAGAGTTATAGCCTGCAGAACCCTCATGCAATATTAGTGCTTCATTTTAGCTCCTGATACCTCACCTGCTGTGCATTATGCAGACACTTGCGTATTCTATCCCGACTTGTCCTCCTTCAACCCACATCGTTTGGAGAGCGCCCCAGTCTAATTCTGTGATTAATAATGTATGCAGAGCCAGGGTTAGCTAGCTGACTGACTGACTGACTGACTGAGAGGCTGAGTGTCTGGGGAAATGCTTCATAGATGAAGGTTTTTCCTCAGCTGTCAGTGATCCTGCACACTCACAAAGAGCTGCAGTCACATTTAAATGGCCAAGAGGATAGGGAGACACTGCTTTTGTGCATCTGTCATTTCTTATGTCCTCCGTGTGTCCAGGTTACTCGTGATTGCAGTCACTCACTGACTGTTTGAGAATCTACGCAAATGAAATAATAATGTGGTAATTAAAATGTAAGATGAAGCATTAATTATGAAAGTCTACTGTGCAGGTGGCTTAATCTCCAACAGGACCTCTAACCAAAATGACATAACAGCTTGTCTGACAGATTTTCAAAGGGACAGTTGTGGTGTTTTCTAATCAAATGTCCCCAGTGTCAGGGTGCTACACCAAACACAAGTCAGTGCCTTACAAACCTAAAGAACACTTATGACTCAACATTACTGTAATGATTTGCATGTTTCATGATCTGCAGCATCTTAAAGTAGGGTTTGGTTAGGCACCTAAAATGACTTATCTAATGCTGGGGGAGGACTTTGTTACAAAGATACAGTTTTACATTTTGGTGAATAAATTATCAACTTAGGCAAGAGTTAGATGATAAGATCTATTTCACTAGTATTCTCGTATGTTAAGATGGATCCAGTAGCAAATAATATTAGCTTAGCATGACAACTACAAACATCTGGCCTGATTCTTTACAAGTTCAAAAACATTTACATATGACTTCTAGCAAGAAAAACATATGTTTAAGTGTAGTTTTCAAAACCTTGAATAATGCCGAAAAAATACACCAAATCTGAGTACTGCAAGTCACAGGATGCAACTACAGGAGGGGACGTTTTAGTACCTACTTGGGGAATAGACTTGACTAATGTCTTACTGAAAATGTAAGCCACCATCTGAACTATACTGGTGCCCGGACCACAGTATTTTAGACTGTTACTCATTTTCCCAGCTGATTGCATTTCAAAATGACGGACCACAGAAAGAGTGAAATGAAATTTTCCTCAGTCTGCAACTTAAACTACTAAATCCAGGCTTTGTTGATGCTCCACAGATGAGCAAAAACCACTCATATAATGGAAGATGAAAGCTTACGGAATAAATTATGATGCATATTAGCCTCCTAAGCCATCACAAAATCAAAACGTCATCACCGACATCTACAAACTTCATTTTTGGTCGCTTCTTAGCAGCTAAAGGATGCAGTAGTGCTCTGCCTTGAATTTACATCTCACTCATTCTGCATGTTATCCATTCTCTCTCCCATTTCCCTTTGTTCTTCTCTTCCCTTTCACCTCATAGTACAGTCTCACAAAGCAGAAACTTAATGCAGCTGGTTTGGAGCACTCTGTGCTCTGACAGACTCCCCTGGCAACTCAGTATTTCCAGGTAATTGTTCGTCTGAAAGCAGAGCTAAGACACATTGTACCGCAAACGCTCCTCCTGTGTATTTCCCACTGCACTTGCAGAGAGCAGCAGATAATTGTGTATATTCCAAAAGAAAATTACAGTCCATAACCATTAGTCCAGACAAATGGGCAGACTTGCACCATGAGAAAAAGAAGAGTGGTTTCAGGGTTTCTGAACTCAACCTAGAAGGCCGACCTTGGCTGGCTTCTCCTATTTAGAACAGGAAGAAAAGACCTCTTCAAAGCTTTACGCCTCTCAAAATGTAAATTTAGTATGAAGGATCAATAGATACAAAACAAACAAATGAAAAGATTTCCTGCCAAAACAAAGTAACAAAGCTCACTGAGACGTTAGAAGTTTGAGGGGTATGAGGGTGAGGAGGAGGAATTGATTGGTTTGTTTGTTCTTTGGACTGTGCACAGTTTTAGATCTTCTTGTTTATGTCAGCAGGGTACTTTGAAAGTTGAATTTGTTACTGATTCATTCCAGGCATACAGAGATCAGCAATACGATTCACTTGACACAACCTTGGTATCGTAACGATGTCTCAAGTACTATCAACCCAACAGCTTCTTCTACCTCTTGTCACTTTGTCTGATATGAGATTCTCCAGAGAGGACAAAAAAACAGCCTTTAACCATCACGATCTGAACACTGTCTGAACCTGTTGGCACTAAAACAATGTTACTTTATAAATCAGTAGACAACACGACAGACATTTTTATCTTACTTTTAGTTTATTTGAAGAGCACAAAACTTTAGACTCCTGTTTGATGGCTGATGGATCACTAATAAAGACACAAGAAGGGGAGAGGATGAGAACAGGCCCTGTTTGAGCTCACCGTGAATTATCTCTTACATAATGCATGAGGAGGCAAAAACCAGGACATTGTCTTTCTATGAAGCCTCCCTCTTGTAGGTCAACTTTGTCAATAAGCTCCTTTACATAGCTCTCTCTACTTGTCAGTTAGCCCTCTATATTGTGTCTTTGGCCACACACACTGGGTGGGATTCAGCCAATTAGGTCACTCTGAGAGCTGGGTGCAGCTGGGGCATGATCGAGCATGAAGACTGCTGACATTACTTTCACTATAATGCCAATTTGAATGATGCTACACAGTCAGGTGTCATGCATCTATCTATCAAACTGATATAAACCTCCATATATAACTGAGGTAGTTGTCTCCTTGTGTTTAAAATGTATAATAATGCATCATCTGCATAAAGTTTGACCCAATGGGATAAAACAATTAGGATGTCTCACTTCTATAAGTAAAATGTGCACTGTGTTTAAATACATGGTGTGGTTCAAGTGCTAATGAGACAATCCAATATTTTTCTGAAAGAATATATAACAGATACAAATGGATAAATAAACAATACAAACTATTTAAAATCAAATAACTTTCTGCACTTGCTTAGTATAGTCAAATCACTTTGTTGGGTGGTTAAATAACTTCAAATTTTTTTGATTGCAAGCTTTTCTGGTAGTAGCATTGCATTTTCCTTCAGTCCTAATGTTAGACTGAACACCTACTGACGGTCTTTTATCTGGAAGAAAAGTATGGATCCGCACAGGGTTATATTTAGGGATGCACCGATCAGATCCTGGTATCGAATATCGGCTAGATCGGACTCAAAAAGCTAGATCGGATATCGGTGACAAAGGGCCGATATATAGTGCCGATCCATATGGCAGATCTATTCATCTCAGTTCTACGCTTTTCTGTGTTTACAACAGCCATGTGCGTCTTCTACGTCATCAGTGCCGCCAGTCTGTGCATTTTTGCCAGGTGGCGCATGATGGAGGATAACTACAGAGGCTCTGCAGTTTAGGTGCATGCTTCTTTTGCCAACAACTCTGCAGGAAACCTGCAACATGTGCAGTGGTAATGTTTCTTATCCACTGCTGAGGTTTACAGTTGAATTGTAATATCTGTTAGTTATGAAGATTAACTCACCAATCTGCTGGTGCACATTTATAATCTCTTGAATAATGATACTGTCAGTTAAAATTTTTTATTTTATTTTGGTTTGCAAAGTCAGAAAAGCCTGAAGTTGCCAAAACATGATTCCATCCTCACATTAAGGAATAGAGATTGTTAAATTAATACCGGGATCGGATCGGCTAGTGTTGGTATCGGCAGATACCAAAGCCCAGGTATCAATATCGGTATCTGTGCATACCTAGTTATATTCTCTTTAAACACAAAATTATGTTTGTATAAACAAATACCTAAAATAAACATATTTGATAATTCCAAAAATCCAGCTGTGATGCATCAGAAACTTCCCAAACAACTAGTCCACAAGATATGTTTGACTATGGAGAACCGTAGTCTTTTATGACTTCTAACTATCTCATGGTTATTTATTGGTGAGGACATCATTAGTTTCTTTATTTCTTTAATTAACAGAAATATGTACCCCCCTAAAAAAAAGAAAGAAAAAAAGAAATCAAGTGTACTTGGCTTAATATTTTCTATGTGAGACAAGTGTGTCTATCCCATCTGCACTCTGCCTGTTTTTTCTCTGAGAAAGCAGCAGAATAAAGCAATAATCTGACTCATAAAGAGCTACCTTTCTGCCTCTCTGCCTCTTGTCTCAGCAGGTGCTGATGCCCTGGTCAGAGTCAGTCAGTCAGTCAATCCCATTACACTGGTGGGCTCATAGGTCAGAAAAGAAAGTCCCTAGTCAGAGCAGAAAGGTTAATAAGACCTCTAGCACAGTGAGAAATCTGTTAGCACCTGAACCATCTCAGTTTGCTGCTTGAGTCCACTCATCTCTACTCTGACACAGAGTTATAACTCTGTCAGCTCAGGGACAAAAACTCAGAATTGGACATGCTGGCTGGAGGTAGTTGGACCTTGTAACATTTTCTCCACTGTGAGTTTACATTGATAAAAAATCATAGGAGGTAGTGGAAATAAAAAAAAAGTAACAGAAATATATTTCTTTACCAGTTATTTGGTTCTCCTTTGCTTGCAGTCTGCAATTCATGACTAAAAATCAGTCATCAAATTATTTAATTGTCAGCCTGCTTCTGAAAGTTAAGTCTAAATGAAGAAATCTAACCTTGATGGAAAAAGTTTACACATGTCCTTCAAAATGATTAATAGCAGAAACCAAAAAAGACACCCTGTCACAGTTTGATGAATGGAAGGTTACGAAAAATACCGTAAATGATAACACTTTGACGTATCAGATAATCTTTGTAGGATTGAATGACAAGATTCCGGTGATTGATTGACTGACACACGGTGTATAGATTTTTGTGTTTGTGTGTTCATGCAGGTGAATTGGGTTAAGGTCCATACCCCAGGTATGGCAATTGTGAATTCAACCCCAGCACCCTCAGCATTGTATAAAACAAAAAAGGATCAGTCTCCCTGCTGAAAGAACAAAACCTGGTCGAGGAGGAGTTCTTTTTACGCGCTGCTGCTTTGAATAAAAGATTCGTGCTGGGATTTGCGCATGATGGGAAGCCCCAAACCTGCACTCGTCAATTATATAATATGCATCACTGCAATCTGGCGCAACACTCGCCTCTCATCTTCAGCCACAAAGACAGCAGAAGACTTCATCTGGGGTATCAGAGGATGAGAAGTGGAAGAGAGGGGTGGTGAGATGGGTAGTGAAGAGGCAGGTGTGTGAGCGTGTGTGTGTGTGTCGGGGCTGTCAGGGCCGTGAAGAGATCAAACATTGCTCTGGGATGTTATCAGCGGGCTCTATGTGCAGCAGAATTGAGGAGAAGCACCGTCACACTAAGCAAACAACACTCTTGTAACTGATTTGATTTAAAACGTGGTTATACTATGAACTAAAGTCATCATAATGCAAACACAGATATGGACCAAAATAGGTTAGACTGCCAGAGAAGCATTCATTTACGGACATTTCCCTTAATGGACTCTGACTGATAGGGCTGAAAATCCTATATACAGCGGTTCAAGCTATTAGCATTTATGTCAGACTGAAATGTTCGACTTTAGATGTTTAGAGAAAGAGAAAAGCTGGAAACCGACTGCATTACATCCCTGCAAGCAACACTGAATTAAAGGTGACCGTGATGCTTCCCACTTTGCCTCCATTTTCTCGTTTTTTCCGCTATGAGCCACAGTTCATTACACAACAATAAACACTTTGTTTATGCCGATTACCGTGTAATTAAGAAGGACATATTGTTAGCATAGCAAGTGGATAGAAACTCCAGGGGAGAACAACGGATTAATTGTGGACAATCCTAAATCTAATTGCAGTTAACTGGTGAAAAAAACACAACAACAACACAGCCATTCATGCGAAGTGAGGCTTGAAACCGCATGTGTTTGTGTGTGTGTGTGTGTGAGACATGGACTTGTAGCATGAAGGTCACCACACTGGTAGTGACATCACTCATCAACAAGTCAGCCATGATAATTAACTTCTGTTCCCCAAAAAAGGAAGTGGTAATTGCATCTCAAAATATAAAATCCACATCTAACAAACTTCAAAAAGCTCTGGACTGGAAACGCAATTACTAATCAGCTGAAGCCTCTAACGTCGACTGAGTGACGGTTTGGCTCTTGAAACAGCTTCACTTTCCCCCCAGGCAGGATGGGAGTTCAGCCAAATGTAATTGGCCAGCACCACATTTCTGGTAAAATAAAGCAGCTATTTTTAGAAACACAAGTATGAGGCCCAATTTCCTGAACTGGGCACGGAAAGGCAGCTCAACTGGAGTGAAACTGGCCACTGGAGAGTAGAGGAATATACCAAACTAACGGCTGAAACTTCTCGCCAGGGGCCATTGTCTCCTCTTTAGTTATGTATGATTAAACTACTAACCCTTAGATACCTTTCTTTCATACAGAAAAGAAAAAAAACACCTAAGACTTCCAGTACATCCAGGTATAGTCTTAAACTCAGTTATTCAAATCCTGAATATTTTCATGGGGAGTTATTCATGCCAACAATTAAAAAATGTAGTTTAAGATGAGTTCAAAAGGAATCAACGCTAAAACATTTTAATCAGTTTCATATGGCCAGAAGCACAATAGCCACATGCTGTGTGTTGACCTGGATAAAGACGTGCTAAGCTAACAGACATATTTGAGCAAAGCTTTTTAAATTGTGAAATTTCACCATGACAGAATTATGTCTGCTCAAAAGCAGCTGAGGAAGCTCTTTTTAAGTAAGTATAATAATTCATGTGAGGTATTCACATGTAGACGTCCAGTTCTAAATCCTCGCTGTAGAAATGGTTAGTTTGGTTTGTCCTAGGTTCACTCTTTATGTATGTGACAGTGGCTTAACTGAAGTCTGTCATCTGGACGGTGATACTTAGACTAAAGTTAATAAAATAGAAAAGTTAGATTATAGAGGGTCTTTCATTTTGATTTAATTTGTAATAACACAGACTGTACCGGTCTGTCGTGGTGAAGAGAGAGCTGAGCCAGAAGGCAAAGCTCTCAATTTACCGGTCAATCTACGTTCCGACCCTCACCTATGGTCACGAGCTGTGGGTAGTGACCGAAAGAACGAGACCGCGAATACAAGCGGCCGAAATGAGCTTTCTCCGCAGGGTGGCTGGGCTCAGCCTTAGAGATAGGGTCAGGAGCTCAGACATCCGGGAGAGGCTCAAAGTAGAGCCGCTGCTCCTCCGGATCGAGAGGAGCCAGATGAGGTGGTTCGGGCATCTGGTTAGGATGCCTCCCGGGCGTCTCCCTGGGGAGGTGTTTCAGGCATGTCCGACTGGGAGGAGGCCACGGGGAAGGCCCAGGACACGCTGGCGAGACTATGTCTCTCAGCTGGCCTGGGAGCGCCTCGGTATCCTCCCAGAAGAGCTGGTGGAAGTGGCCGGGGAGAGGAGTGTCTGGGCTGCCCTGCTGAGACTGCTGCCCCCGCGACCCGGACCCGGATAAGCGGAGGAAGATGGATGGATGGATGGATTGTAATAACAAATGATCGTGAAGCTAGAAACAGAGTGGAGATTTAGCTAAAATGCCTGGTAGCTTACTTCATGCTTAAAAATTGTTTGCCATTTAAATTAGCATATTGATATGTGTTTGCTGTATGAACCTAGCAGCAGGTCCTTAGCTTCACTTAGCATAAACACTGGCCACAGAAGAAACAGTTATAGCTTATTGCTGCCATGTTGTAACTCTTAGACTGAATTAATACCATCACATAGCTTATTTAAAACAAGCAGCAGCATTCGGTCTAAAAATAGGAGTCCAATGCGGGAGTGTTAAAACTGCAGTTCATCAAGGATTCGCTTGTATCCACTGTAAGGGGGGGTTGAATTTTTTTCTAACTCAGCAATTTGCAAGAAGTTGAGATTACGAGTCTTCCAATGAGAGGCACAGCTGACTTGATTGACAGGCGGGAACACTGTTGCTGTTGGCTGGGAGGCTCAAACCCCGCCTCTTTAAGTCACAATCGCTCGACAGCAGCAATATGGCTGCCGCCGACGATGGGCCTCAAAACAGTGCTTCAGAAACAGATGGGTGACGTCACGTATACTACGTCCATATTTTATACAGTCTATGATTTAAAACTATACTAAAAAAAAATAAAAAATTAATGTCCTGTTAATAAACAGGGTTGGTGGGCTTTAGTTTAAGTTTGGGGGATATTTTCTGTATTAAGCTGAGCTCACTGAGTGCTGGCTACATGTTCAAAGTTAGGAGTGATAAAGGTTTTCTTTTTTGATGTTCTGCAAGAAAGTGCACATTGCGTGGCATAAGTTTATTGGCTGAGTTAAAACGTTTCTGGTTATTAAGTACAGACAGTTGAGTGACTGAGTTTCTCTAAAGTATCTAAATAATCCTTCATATACAACACACACTGGTTTCACTGGAGGGTGAGTGCTAGATTATTCACCTATGTTTGGTCAGAGCGGACTATCTGTTTCCCCTCTTTCCAGGCTTTATACTGAACTAACAGCTGCAGAGTATTCACAGCAATTAACTAGCCATATTGATCCTCTCATTCATCTCTATGTAAGACTTGAATTGATGTTTTGTTTTCTTAAAGAATGTAATAACGATAGCTGTCAGATAAATGCAAGGGTAAAAAGACATATTCAATTCTAAAATGTAGAGGAGTATGAGTTTATAGAGGCACTGAGTGGAAATATGAAAAGTACATGTACACATACGATACTATCACACAATTCTGTCAGTTAAATAAATAATCCCAAACATTTCTGGTAACAAATGGAGCCCTTCTGGCTGAGGCCTTTTTGAGAAATGCTTCATAAAATATTCATGTGGACCCTCTACTCTTCAGCTTCTACTGTTGTCACCGGTTTCACCTTTCTACAAGCTGCTATACGACTGCAATGGAGGATACTTCAATGAGTTTAGAGTGATGGAAGAAGAGGTGGGAACGTTGCAGAAGGGTAAAAACCTCCCTATTTATATTGTATCGATATTCCTTCCCAGTGTGCAGGCTGGGGTGGTGGCAGAAAGCAGCAAGGCGGATGAGAAGGAGCAGGGCTGATGGAGGGGTAACATATTCTGTCTCTGAGCCATCACTCTAAAAGACAGGGAGCCTCAATCCATCACTCCTCTCTCTTCTGCACAGACCTGCCTGCTCTCTCTGCTCTGCTCATTCACTTTTAATGAAAAGGTCTCAGACCAAAACCCTGCATCTACTCTCTTTTTACCTTTGAGTGTTTCAAAGTCATACCTCAAATCTATCTGACCTAGATGCAGTGACTCTAAAAAGTCCCTCCTGTCAAATATACCATGTGTGTTCTGGTTCTTTCTTGGCATTGAGTTTTAAACTGCAGGTTTGCATGTTTTTCTGCGATAGCATCATAAACTTTAATCTAATGAAATATAATAAAACAGTAATGATATAACTCCTTCTTTAAGGTAAAATCAACCATTTAGCTTTACCTCCATCCTGATTTAAATCCCACAGTCTCTGCCAGCTCGGCACTGAAATGCACCTCAACGCTGCCCAGAGTTTTATAGCTATAATTTAACATCTAATGTCAGGGCTTTGCACACTGAGAGACAATTAAAACCTTGTTTACCCAAATGAATCATTAGCTATTCTGGAAAAAAAAACACACTCTTTACTGTTGAAGAGGTACTGCCGGTCACTGATGGTGTTTACCAGAGTCAGAGGGATGAATCCAAAATATGCCCTTTGTACAGATTTACATCCTTCCTTTGTTTTGAGCTCTCTGGATGCTGTTAGAAGCTTTATCGGGCCGGATGAAAACAGGCTGCTACTGCACGATGGGCATCATGTGACAAACATGCATAGGCACTGACAAACAGCTGACCATTAAAGAGAGGAGAGATCGAGAGGAAAAGAGAAGTCAATAGGGGGGGGAAAGAGAGGCAGGCAGGCAGGCATAAATTCTACTGCAAGTTCTTGCTGACATTGATGGGAAAGACCTGGAGTTACCTCAAGCACTCTGGGAAAAAAAAATTCAGGATCAGGGCATGACAGAAATTCATCCTAAATTTAACAGTTGTCAACAAGAGATATTGACACAGAACTAAATGTAAGAAAAAAACAGATATTGCATTTCATGGACTTTTTCACTTTGTATCTCACTGTACACCAGCTCCAGGACATGCTGAGTGAGATGAGGGCCCAGAGGGTGCAGGTTTTTACTGCCACACTCTCTCAGCAACTCCTCTGAGCAAGGTAACAAACCTCAAAAGGACAAGGCCCCTTCTACAGCAGCTCACAGGTGTCAGTGTGTGTGTGTAAGTGCATGAATATGGAGCAGCATACTCAAAAAAGTGTTTACAAAGCCTGGCACTGCACAAATATAGGCAATAGGAAAATTGCCAAACGGAGAGAGCGAACAGAGAGAGTATGAGGCTAATGCTCTCCAGTGAGTATTTAAAAACCCATAGACCATTTTCTCTCCCTCGTTTCGAGGTAATGTTCTCTTAATCTGTGCAAAGCCCGGAAGAATCTCTCAGCACTATCTGGGTGATTAAACAGAGCTTCCTCTGCTACAATGGCGCCGAGCCGGCACACGATTAAAGAGCTGTGGTTAATAACTCAGAAATGAGCAGAATCTCACGAAGGTGGGCCCGGACCTCCCAGAGAGAAGGAGTGAATACCAAAAAAGGTTCTGGATCACTGCACGCAAAATACCTGTCGGAGGGTTGTTGATATGCCGGTGACAATCAATTATTTTAATGGGAACTCAAAGTTATTAAATATTGAAGTATATTCTGATGGGATGTCTTTTCAGAGCCAGAGGGTGTGCTAAGGTGAACGACCTCTCACCAGATATGTGCTGCGAGAGGAGAGAAAATGAAACAATGGGAAAAGCTCTCTGAAATGTTTCCACACAGCTGGGTTTATGGTGGGCAGATACTATTATTACCAGAACAAAAGCATGCTGATGTGATGAATGTATTTAGGTGGCATACTGGCAGTAAAATTTCCCAGTTTGTGACTCTTATCACATACTGTATGTACTCTTGAAAATTACTAGAACGTTTCAGCACAGCCTGCGACTGAATTTTCTAAAGCTATTATTCCCACATGTCCCTCAGAGTGTGTAGTTTTCCCTGTCGGATGGGAGTAGGGTGGTGTCTCAGGAGGCAGGACATACTGTAATGTAAAAAGAACGTTGCTGTAGTCACCATGTAATGTTGACATCATTGCCTTCATATAAATATTTCCTGTGAACTGATCTATTCACAGGATCACCGAAAGAGTGGAAAAGATCATACTGGGGAGCAGAAGAAT
The DNA here is from genome assembly GCF_009762535.1 of Notolabrus celidotus. Lineage (NCBI taxonomy): Eukaryota > Metazoa > Chordata > Actinopteri > Labriformes > Labridae > Notolabrus > Notolabrus celidotus. Next base: position 29,380,792 of record NC_048280.1, on the reverse strand, counting down.
ATGAAGCCACTATGCATTGACAATAGCTATGGTAACGGCAACCGCACCGGACGCTCACCAGTCACATGATATTCAGGTTCGTTGTGCCCAGGAGCTACGGTGAATCCCCTCAAGCTTCCCCAAACCAGTAACTACAAGAATTTCTACGTCAAATCCAGAATCACTATTCCAATTTAATCAATAAATCATTGTCAAATTACATCCTGTGATGGTGTGGTCCTTGCTAGTGAATTGGTAACTGCAGTGTTAGCAGAATATTTCCAGTGGGGATAAGTTCACAGGATATGAGTCATTGAAAGGGACCAGAGTCTTTCTTGAACTTACTGAGTGTTGTCTCCACTATTCATGAAAAGTCAGGGGGAAATCAAGCAGCTCAAAGTGACCAGTAAAAGATATCAAGGCAACGTCTCTGTAGCTGCAATTACTGTATAATTCATTTTCTAGAGGCTGACACTGGAATGAATAAACATGGTCTATACTTTTATTTGACATGGACTTACATGTGTATAGTTGCTGTGTAGTCCAGTCTTCCCTCTCTCATGTTTCACTCCATGCTTCAAGATGAATAAATACTTTGAGTTTCACACCTCAGATCATTCATAAAACAGAGGACAGATTAATGCACAGCAGCTACAGACCACTATGGATAATGTTCTACTGCCTGATCCAAAGCTTGATCCATAAGGCAACTGGACTGGTAGAAATTCTTGACGATGTTTCACCCCTCCTCCGAAAGGCTTCTTCAGTGCTGACCAGACTGGGGAAGAGCTAGAAAATATAAGCCTCTAAACTTCCCCAGTCTGGTCAGAACTGAAGAGACCTTTTAGAGGAGAGGAGAAACGTCTTCAAGAATTTCTACCAGTCTAGTTGCCTTACGGATCAAGCTTTGGATTACCTGACCTGGATGACTGAGAACCTTCACAGACACGTTCTACTGCCTGGTGCAGATGTGGTGCTGAATTGGTTTTGTGCTCCTGGCATTTGACTAAAATCATACTCAATCAAGGACTACAATTCAATTTGATTGCTTTCTTTGTTTCCTTCAAGATGATTTCAGACTTAAATACTGTTGTTGAATACAGTGTTACCCTTTCACATTCTGCTCTCTGGAGCTCAGTGTTGCGTTTCATGTAACAACCCTTTTGTGTTTTTATTCATCTTCTTTCTCTTCTTGCTGAAGTAGGCCACCCATGATTGCTCTGTTTTGTGCTGAAGCAGAGTCGGATAACTTGTCAAACACTCTACTTTGGGATGGCACAGAGAATTGGAGGACAATAAAGTTACCAATACATTCACATTGAAAATCTAGGCCCAAAGCTGACCCTGGGAAGGTGGAGTGAATCAGCTGTTGCTCTTGTTTAATATTTACTGTATAAGCATGCAAAAGAAGATGTTTAACTTCTTTTAAATCCACTAAAATGCTCCATGTCTCAAACTGGAGCAATAGAAACATCAATTACACTTTGTCCCTCAGAAGTAATGAATCTTCTTTAGTAGCAAAGGGTCTTATTTTCACCTGATACAATCCTCTGTGCTCCCTGTCTTGTTTGTTCAGCACCCAGAAGACACTGGGGGAACAGTGTACTGATAAACTAGCTGTGGTCACCTTGTTGCCACTGATAACACAGCAGATGCTTTAAGAGAGAGAATCCCTTTACAAACAGCTTCATTAGTTCTGTCAGATAGTGTGGCGGAGGTGGTCCATCTCATTTGACCTTGCACTGCCCCAGATCCCCCCTGAGGTCAGAGCATTGCCCCCTCCTGGAATAAAATGCCCCTGCTCTTTTAAACTGTACTTTTACTTACAGTACACACAGAGACACAACACAGTGTAAGAGAGGATAAAGTCACTCTGGAAAAAGCTTCACGACACTCTAATGTAGCTTTATCACAGCAGAGGTTCTCAGGATCAGATTGAAACTGTTTGTCAAAACTTGATTACAGTTCAGATTGAAACATTTAAAAATAACAGGGTTTCAAATGGAGGAAGTTTTCATAGAAGTCACAAACAGATTGTCTTCAAAACACAAGAACTCAGTACTGAAGACAAAAAATAAAATCCCATCCTGAGTTCTGCATGTGGTGCGGAGGCTTGGACAAAAAAATAGCTGCGGTGAACTCTGAGTAAAGACATCAGTCACAATAAAGAAGAAATATTTGACCAATACCAAGATCTTTAAAAAAAATAAAATCAAAACCATGTCTTACCTTCTGCAAGCAATTTGTTTTCTTGTAAGAGCAGATGTCAGAGGGAAAGCAAATGAGAACAATATTTTTGGTGAATGCCGTCAAGGTATGTTCATTAAAAGTATTTCCTTTAATAAAAAAGTAATCCAAGGGCATTGGGACAAATCTACTGTTGCAAATTAGCTGTATAAACATCATTTCAGGGAGACAGGGTGGCTAATTTCAGCTTCAAATGTAATTCGTTTTTGTGTTTCACAATAAAGTTTATCTTCAGAATTAAAACAAAAATTGTCAACATAATCTTAATCAAGGTTTTGCACGAATTCAAGTTGAAGTTGGAATGTGCATTCTTCAATTTATTTTCATAACTTTCCATTTTAAGGTACAATTTGTAGAAAAGTATTGCGATATCTAGCTGTAAGATTTCTCACCCTCTCAATGGTGAGGCGACAAGGACAAGAAGCTGCTGTGATGCATAATAAGTATGATCCTTCATTTGTCAAGTTTTTACAATAAAAAACAAATTTTGTGCACAACAGCCACTCTCTTCTTCGTCTTCCAACCACTGCATTTCGAGCGACTACTGACTGAACACAAAAACATGTATGTTGTTTGTTTGTCTGTTCTGTGCTGCTGTAGAAACATGCTGGTGTAAGATAGCGGCCTCTTTGGGAGGGGACTCACTCCTTGTGTAGATATTAAAGGCTTATTCTAAGAGAATGATGACTTCTGTATTCAGGTGAGTAAACACTCATTTAAACATGCTTATGACCATTGTATTCCACTTCGAACAAGTCTGTTCTTCTGAATAGCCTCAAATACAACAGACAGTACCTTTAAGGCTTTAAAAGATCCTACAGAGTTAGTCCAGAGTATGCCATGTTTAATGGCTAACACCGCCATAATGCTATAATGCTCTATAAGCAGGACAGATTGCAAGTTGTAGTGCAATGTGGTTTGGAAGTATTTTGGTCTAGAAAATGGAGATTAAGTTGTTTGTAGGATGTGTCTGGTTAAACTGGCATATAGTAACTCGACTGGAGCAACAGGCATGTGGACATTAACCTGCAAAGAGGACAGAAGGCTGGTGTTTATAGCTCCGCTAACATTTGCAGCACTTGCCAAACCAATTTGACACTGTTTACCTGCAGACTGTAATCCTGCATTACGTCCTCAATTATAACTCAATCAATCAATCAATCAATCTTTATTTGTATAGCGCCAAATCATAACAAACGTTATCTCAAGACGCTTTTACAAACATAGGAGGTCTAGACCACTCTATGTCAATATATATCTAATCTATCAGAATATATATCTAAAAAAGAAATGTTCATCAAAGACGACAGCTTGGCCATAATTCTCCTGTCAGCCACCACCTCCACAGGGTCCAGGACTGAGCTGGCCTTCTTCACCAGTGTGTTCAGTCTTGCTCTCCTGTATCCTGTCCGCCCACAGCAGGTGAAATCCTTCCAATGTGGTGTTCGTGTCCTGTGTTGGTTCCGTTATCATGATGCTACTCTGCCAGTATTCCCTCAGGTGCTGGGTTAGCTCGTCCAGCTTATCGTAGATAGATCTTACATTCCCCATAACGGTGGGTGGAAGGACAGGTCCATGTCGTCTTTTCTTAGCTTGCACCTCAATACCAGCACGTCGTCCTTGCCTCCTTCTCCTCAGCTCACAGGGAACATCATTTAGCATCAACATGCTACGGGCAGCTAACAGCTGATCTCGTATGTAAACAATGTTACCATGGATACACGCAGGATCTCCGGACACAGACAGGAACAAAAATAGCAAAAACACCCCTGTGAACGTAGCCAGTTTGGTGTCTATGGCTAACAAATGAGTCATTAAAAGACATGACAGGCTCCAAATACAGAGATAAGTAAACAGATATGAAAAAAGGTTGAAAAAAAGAACAACGAAGAGAGAGCTGCTGCAACAAGCAGCCACTTGAGCGGCGCTAAGCAACTCAAGTTTTCTAACTAGTTTTTAAACTGTTGTTAGTGTTTTCCTATCTTTAAACAAGTCAGAATTTAAACATCTTTAGCAACTCGGAAATTGATCACTTCAGAACATCTTGCAACATACACAGACTAATTGAAGGCTGCTTGCTTTTTGGTAAAACTGCATCTTTATTGGCAGTATATTATTTGTACAACATGATGGTACATTTCCAATCAATCCACAGATCACATGTGTCCCAAACCACGGGTGCTGATGTACAGGGATCACAGATCAACTGTTGTTGCAATGCTAGAGTCAGGATTAGTTCATGGGGTTTGGTTTGGTTTGGTTTGGTTTGATTTGGTTTGATTTGTTTTGAGTTGGGATCGTGCTTAAAGCAATTGTGTTGATTGTGTTTCTGTTTTCTTTTTAGTTCTGGGATCTGTTCACCCTGAATTATTATTTGATGTGGTTCTGGTAATTGTTACGTTAATAGTGCTCATTCAGAATTAAGTCCAGTCTTTGATTTGGTGACAGGGGAGGGAACATCCTTGTATATTTCATATGATGCATTTCTACCCCTCCTGATGGTTAGACAGCATTGCTTCAGTTTATTATACAAAAAAACAACTTTGATTTCTTCTTAAACATGAAGGAAAGAACCAGAAATGCCAGAAAGTGTACAGATTAAATTGCAGCTATCAAAGAGGATGAAGATGACTACTTATTTCTATGTATTACCAGCAACCACTACACAGCAAGTGGAACAGATGGCAATACCCCAATAATTGGTTTATACATGTTGACAGTGAGGCCCATCAGACAGTCTTTCAGATACCTGTAAACAGCGTAATCCATATAAGCCCTTCATCAAAGTATGGCCAATAGCTGGCTTACTCTGTGTGCAACAGACGAGCTACTGTTATCCTTCACCTGTAAGAGGAGGAGAGGAGAAAACCTGCAGGAGCAAGAGGAGGAGGAGAGGGAAATGAGCCGAAACGCAAGTGGCATTGATTGAACTGGTGCACGTCTGCCCTCATTCATAAGAAGGATAAACTGCCACACGCTTGTGGATAATTTGTAAGCAAAGCTGGCCAGCAGCCCAGTAACACATATGACGGATTATTCAGTGAGGGTCTGACTACACAAAAACAGATCACAATCCAGCAGAAAACACAGTTAAATATCAAATATGTACACCTAAGAAGTACATAATATGTATTGACAGATTCCTAAGGAGACCATTTGCCACATTTGGTTCTGGAAAGGTCTTTCTTAGCAATGTGGCAGTGTTTTACAAGAAACAAAATTACACACACAATACACAGTATTGATTAGCAAAAAGGTGCCTCTTTGCGGTGTAAGTGGAAGTGAAACAGGTCCAACAGAGCAGAGATAACACGTCATTCAAGCCTCACGGAAAAGGCAAACCCAATCCCAGGGATTGAATTATACCTCTGATAACAAAGATAGAGAAGATAAAGATCAAACACAATTCTTATGATGGGCATCAGCTTTCATCATCTCATCACACTTCTACAATCAAATCAGAACGGAGATAAAGTGCTTCATTCTTTCTCGAACAATGAAGGCAATGGAGTCTGGAAAATGGGATTGTACTGTTTTGCAGAGTTAATGAGCCAAATGATGCCTGACATGGAGTCAATAGCACATAGCTGCCCAACACAGTGACAGGAATCAAAGAGCAATTTCTGGGATGGCAATTACAGAAGTGTCTCCAGAAATAAAGGCAATCTAAGGACATGGACATCCAATTTGATGAATAAAGGAGTATCTTATGTTATCTTATCTTATCTCATCTGCAGCATCCTTAAGAGAGTGAGAGCCCACAGCCAGACTGGCTTGTTACGATGAGGCTCTTCAGCTGGTGGAGAGTCAGCAGCTGCACAGTTTCACCCAAACAAAACACAAATTAGGCTCATGTCTTAGCTGGAAAGAAGCGTGAGCGTGTTTGCTAAGACAGGAGGCCTCATTCTAATCACTTTGATCAAAGCACTGACAGTTAAATCTGCACCAGACTTCCCCAACTGTGCAAATCCCAAATGTAAATTGATGCAAACAAAGAACTCCTAATTAGCATTAAGATCACAGAGGGTATGTGAAGTGACGGAGGTTGTAGCTCTCCTTCAGCTTCTATGCATCAGTCATGCAGTGTTGAATATGGCATTCACAAGTTGCAGTTATGCAGACGCCCTTGCTTGTTTTCCACACTCCGGCGCCTTATTTTGGGGCATCCTCCAGGGCACAGCAGTGCACAGAGCGGCGTGGTGCATGACTCCAGCTAGTCACATTACCCATACTGATGTGCAGTCTGGTTCACACAGGCTACATCTCTTGGGGAGCTTGAGCGGTGAGCGCACGCTGCATACAATCCCCACAGATGTTACAATGAGTCAGACTGCTCCACCCCTCTGACAAAAAAATCCTCAACACAGGAGACTCCTGCGGCCTCCACAATGCATTAAATCACAAGTTTAAAACAGAAGCATGAGTCATTTTGAACCAACGTGCACTGTAAACATACATTAACATAGCCTCAGGGACGGTGCAGCTACTGCTTCTGATGTACATCAGTTACTTACTTCTGATACAAAGAAAGAGTAATGTCAATGCACAAGACTAACCACACTGTTCTTAAGGACAATTTTGTAGTTTTCTTACTACTTCAGTTTTCTGATACACTGATACTCTTGACTCTCTGATACCCCTGTACTCTTATTTAATTAAGTGTTTGAAAGTAAGACTTTGCTCTTTTTAGAGTATTTTTGTGTCTTTGTATTAGGGTTACTTATCCAAAGACTTTGTTCCTCATCTCTGCTGGCATTTGCATGTCTGACATTATCCTATCATAATAACATACTGCCAGACATGAGCCAGCTCTCAAGGCAAAATATATGAGTGAAATAAGTTTGCTTTTCCTCAGTATGATACCATTCAAGACTTCAGACTGGGTGTTTGGCATTTAGAAGGATCAAGCTTTTTGTGTCACATTGCTCCTTCTGCTTCGCTGCTTATTTTGAAGAGACATTGAAGTGAGAAAAAATTAATTATTTTTGCATGGAACATCTCCTCATTTTCCTCTCTGTATTTCTTCTGCGCCTCATATAATTGGAGCAAACATTGAACTCATCTGACACATGCTCTAAATCTGACTCCTTTTAAATGCATGTTGAAAACTTTTCTGTTTTTCAATGAGTGCCATAATTCTAGCAAACTTCAAGTTGCACTTTGACTTATATTTCTTCTGTTCTATTTAGCATCTGAACTTCAGGCTTTTATCACCTTAAAAGGCTTTTTATGGTTAATGTGAAACACTTTGAACAGCCTTTCATATGAAATGTTCCACATCAATACAACTGCCTTTCCCTGACCACACAGAAAACACACTGGTAATCTGGGTCTTTTATGCATCAGCCTGTCCTTGATGTTCTTGTTGAGATGTCAAATATGCAAAAAAGAAATTTGACTGTTGACCCACGTGGGTCACTGCGGGTCAGTTGTTGAAGTCTGTGACTGTTAAATTCTTTCAAGTATTTTTGAAGCTGATGAAGTGAAGCCGTGTTTGATCAGAAATCACAGCCTGAGGCGAGAGGAGAGCCTGGTAGATAATGATGCCAAACACAAACAAGTCTGTCATCATGACACATTAAAAATTGACCAGTACTGTGGATAAGTGGCAGATAACACAACTGAGGATGTGAAGGCAGCCCTAATTCTTCTGTACACACATCCCCCATTTCCAGCAGCAAGTAAAAGTGAAGTGTGTCATTCATTTAATTAAATAGGAACACAATAAAAAAGCCAAAGTGCTGTACTGATTATTATTGTTTTTTTATCATTCACTTTAAGTGTCCCAATATGCCGAGAAATTCAAAACAATGGTGCAAAATGCCTCTGTGAACTCAAGAGAAGTTGTTCCTCAGCACAAGTTGACAGGGGAAAGCCTCTTTCACACAGGCGCTGCATTTATAAACATTTCTTGACATTTTCTGGGTGGAGTGCATGTGTGAATGCAAACGTCCCAATTTATAACACCATTTTTTTTTGTAGACTTTTTCTCACTGGCCCTCTTATAAAAATACTGCTCAAAGTCAGGACGGCTGATGTGTGAATGCAGCAGGTGATGAATAGGAACATGAGTGGGGTGATGTCGTATCTGCTGTAATCTGATGAGAATTTAGCTATCTCTGCTAAATCTGTATCTGTATTCAAGTGCAACTACTGAACCAGTTCTGATTAAAAATTTCAACTTAAGCACAAAAGCTAATCAGCATTTAGATTTCCCAACCCCTGGGATGTTTAAAAAATGAGCTACCCAACCTCGGTTCAATAAACAAGCATCTTAAAAAATATTTTATTTTCCTCAGTACAGACCTGAAAAAGGTTATTATTACAGTGAACTCAAGACCTGTTATTTGCATGAAAAACACAAGAAAATTTGTTTCCTTTTATGGCTCATGTAGCTGAAGTAAACCAGTGTGAGGCCTTTGTGTAACTTATACTTTACAATTAAACTGAGACTCACCAGAAACATGAGAGTGTGCCTGGGAATGAAATGAACCAAGAAATGACAGTTTCCTTGCAGACACAACCAATAAAGAATTTTGCTTCACTTCTTTTTTATCTGAACACATGGTCGCTTCTCAAGTAGCTACTTACATTGTAAACAATGCAGCGCATGGAAAGGGGAGCTTTAGTTGGAGGTCGTTTATTGCTACCTGCTGGCTACACTGGAAATGGAAGGGATGTTGGGAAATTGTTCCCAAAGGCATTACAGACAATAGCTGATGGGTTCCAAGACAGCAGTAGTATTAACCCAGGAGCAGTGAACATTATGGAAGAATCCTCCCCTCCTCCTGCACTTCCACCTCGAGGCCAAACTGAGTATTTTGAGATGTAATTCTCCATCTGATACAATCTCTCTCGCTGAGACGTCCATGTGCAAAAGGCAATATTGGAAAACATCAGGACCTGAACACCTGATGTTTCCTCTGAAAAGTCAGGAGAATATGTGCGGGAGAGGATGAAGTAACACTGTGTACTATCAGCCATCATATAGGCAGCACAGCGTGGAGTGAAATGAATGTCCATACTTTGGCAAACATACATATAGTTGCTTTTGTTTGTGCTTGAGCCTTTGAGTGCATTATAAAACATAGGCTGATGATAAAGCGCTCGCATACATCCCCTACTGTCCTGGGCCATCTGGATCCAGGCGATGCCATGGCACTCATCCCGCCTTCATATCCCCCCACAGGGCAGCAAATTTCCACTCGCCAAATGCTGATAAATTTTGGATGCGGCCACTAAATCTGTCAGCTCTACCAGCTACTTTGGCAGGTCACCAACCTCATTCAGAGGTTCTTTTCTATTCTAAAAAATCCAGTCACTTGGCAAAATGTTGAAAGTTTTGTGTAGATTTTGAAGGCTGGATGAATCAGTGTGGCTGTTGTTGTGGTTGTTAATCTGCCCTGAGACTGACGATTTGTACAAGCAGCATAACTCCATGTATTTCACACACTGGCATAAACATTAATAATGCATTCACTCCTAATTATTTGCTCGATTTCAGCTTTCATCGACTGTGATAATCACCTCCCCTGAATCTGGTCCTCCATCTTGGATAATTTGAACTCATTATTTCACCAGTTGTACTCCACTTGCCTCTTTATCAGTTGCATTTTTGGCTTATTATCATTGTATGAATCAGTTGTTTCCTCTTTGTTTTATGAAACAGGAAGGGGAATTGTGCCTCTTTCTTTAGCACTCCAAATGTGTACGGCTCCCGTAGATACATGCCTACAAGGCAGACAACAGGAAAAAGCATTGTTGGTCATGCACACCCATTTAAAATCCATTCTGCTGCACCTCAGTCACCACAGCACTTGTTGACGGTGCCAGCTGTAACATCTGCGGCAGGTGTTCAAGAACAAAACCGAGCACGTCAACACGCTCAGGTCTGACAGATGTTCTCCAACACATGCCGCTAGCTCTGATCCTCAGAGAGCATCGAGTGAAACAAACAACATTAACTGGGAATATAGAGCTGCACAGTATCACCTTGTGCTGGTTACACATTGGGCCACAGTGTGCAAGCCCACATGGGAGATTAATCTGTTACAGCAGGGAGGTTGGCACAGTACAAAGAGCAAGGTCATTCCCAAACAGTGGCTGCTTTGTGTTTTAGAGACACTGAGATAGTATAGATCTGTCAGCCAGAGGAGGACAAATATATTTAACAGGAAAGATACACACTGAGCGGTTACAATGAGTAGTTTGTGTTTCTTCTTTGTTTTTAATGAGATTCTTCTAACAATGGTTATGAGGTGTGTAAGTGTGTAGCATCAGTCGTGTGCATGTGGGTGTGTGAACATGGTGTGGTGAGCCGTGCTGATGAGTGCACTAACACAAGAAACTAACTCAAACACAGAGGTGCAAATGTTGGTCTGGGGGAGAGGGAGAGAGAGGGGGGAGTTGGGGTTGTAGGAAGCTGAGTTTTTTATATCCTAATGGACCCAGGTGCGTGGATGTGTAAATCAGCTCCATTGACGCCTCAAAGAGAGCAAATCCATAGTACAGCATGTGGCCAACAGCGTGTATACACACACCCAGGGGCCACAAAACTGTACTTGACTAAATTAAATATTTGCGTCAGGGTCTTAGTTACCCTGTTGCGATTCTGATCTGCATAACCACCCCACTCACTATGCATGAACTCCCTAAACCCCAACTACCAACAACTACCAACGCAAGAAATAAACAAGTAACCCGATACCTATCGGCAGAAACTGATGTCTTTGCCACAGTGTCAACAGGATGTGGTGAAATGTGTCAGACTCTTGCCACGGAATACAGTATGAAGAGTGTGATCTGGTTGTCCTATGCGTTGAGTTGGCTGTCGAGAATAAATCACTATTGTTGTTGGGGTTTTGACCAATCAGAATCAAGCATTTAACACAGCAAGGCAATCATAAATTGACTTATTCTGCTACTGAATATGGCTCATGTGGATCACTTCCAACACTGAGGAAAGCTCTAATATCCCCACAAATCACTAGACTGAAACAGAAGCTACATTTCAGTCTCTGTTGTACTGATTCATTGCAATAGTTCATTCCTTAAAGGAGGAAAAACATTGGAGTAACCTTCAGCTGATTTCTGTAGCACAAATTATCAAAGTAAATGTGTGAAGTTCACTTTAATATATTACCACATAGGAATAGGACTCTGCTGCCACCATTGCAGAACAGATGCAATGTAATCTGATTTGTAATTATAGTTCAGTTCGTTTCCATTAATTTCTAAGTTTTGAATGCCCTAATCTATGATTGGAAATATTAAAATCTAACTTTTTTCAAGTGGTTTGATTTGAAAGTAGTTTTTTGAAACAACAGGGGGATGTATGAGGTGAGGGTGAAGAGAGAAAGAAAAAGAGATCACCCTCCTACACTATCACTAGAGCATTTTCTGGCACCCGAGGCCATACCTGCTTTACAGGGAGGAAGACAGGTTAATGAAAACTATTGATTCTGCCTCTGTATCCCAGGAGAACATTGAAAGAACAGTAGTACTTCCGAACCTGGTTTTCCCTTTTCTTTTTGGTGCTTTGGTCATTTATTGGCCACTCCGGGTCTTTGGGTGCGGAGACAACAGAAGCAGGGATCCATGTGAGCAGTGATGCTGTCAGTGGCATTTAACAAGAGAATAAAGGGAGGACAATGAGGGTGAGGGAGGAACAGAGGGAGCGGTCAACCCTGGCTGTACCCTCCTGCCTTTACTCTGAGAAAACAGAGGAGTGAGAGGTTCTTCTCATTTTACTCAGTTTCACTCAGAGCAGCTTTAACGGTTCTCTAACTACTTCATAGCTGTTGATTTGACCAACACATCAGACAGCCTTTTCATATATTTGATATCAGTAGCTTTGAAATGGGTGTCATATATAACTGCACTGGTTGTTTATGGGTATTTTTTCTTTCCTTGAAATTACACATGTTAGAATCAATGCAGACAGAGAAAGGTATTTGTGGTATATGGCTTACTACAGGTATGATGATGATCTGAAAACAGTCAGCAATGTTTGATATTGAGGTAAGTTAAATATGTCACAAACATCAATATATAATCTTGCTTTAAATCCCTACTACCAGCTAAAACAAATCCCACCACCTCCAAAGTGTTAACACAAATGGGTCAGATTTGTTTTCTTTCTTTAAACCAATGAACATGTTTTCCCATCAAGTTTTATTTAGTGGATCACAACATTGTCATGAACTTCAAGGTGGTGCAGTGATTGGTGCTGCAGCAAGAAGGTTCCTGGTTCAAATCCCATCTGGGGCCCTTTTGTGTTGAGTTTGCATGTTTCCCCCATGCATTTCTGGATTTTCATTTGGTATTCTAACTTTGCCAGAGTCCAAAGATATGCTCAATCTAAATTGCAGAGTATGTCTGGTTCTGTCTATTTGTTAATCCTGAGGAAACGTCAATCTCTTTCATGTGCATAGGCAACAGTTTTAAGTGAGACCCCTGTTAGAGTCCTGTTTGAAACCAAAAATCAACTTTGAGTGCCTGTTTAACTATAAAACTTAGAGGCCGGCTGTGAGTTAGTGTACAAAGCAATTTGAAAATATTTGAATTGAAACTAAGAAAAATAGACAACTCTATTTTGGCAATTGTGGCATAGAGAAGCTCAAAGAGAGAGATGCTGCTGAGGAAACCTGACAGTTGTTCCAGGAATTGGACAGCGTAGACTGGCGATATATATTTATACAGTATGTCCTTCAACAATAATCACATAATTCTCTATATTTGGTATTTATCATAACAGATAATACAATATGGAATCTGGCAGTCAAAATGACCTCTCACAGCCTTTCTAGTAGAAATGGAATTCTGGCACTTGTAGTGTTAAATTGACCCAGTATTTCTTTACTAACTTAACCATGTCGACCAATCAGACAGTTTCCCCTGAACAGACAATAATGTGATTGAGACTCACGAGGGGTGTGGCAGAGTGCAAGTAACTGACAGCCCAGGTTGAGGTGGTACTTGCTTGGTAATGACTATAAAGGCAAATCAAGTACTACATGTGATGTTTTCTGGAGCATGACAGAAACATGCAGCAAATTTTTTCTTATTGTAAGTCCTCAAACTTAAGTTAAGTGTGTTCTCAAACTATCAAACATAAGCATTATTTTAAAGTGACAAACTGAAATGCAGGATGTCTCCTAAATAAAAGATCTGACCATGTGTTTCCTCAATCATTTATCATCCAACCAAAGCTCTGTACGCTGTAAAAAATGGCAACTAGGCAGTACACTGTGTGATAACAGCAGTCTTGAAAACCATCAAATGTTATGTGAGATGAATCTAACAGAATGTAGAAATCTCTTTAGGACACCAGGATTGTGAGATGGCTTCATGTGTACTGAAGTCCTTCAGTGTAAATGTTAAAAGTAAAAATAGCATTACATCAAACTTGTTTACTGCTGTCATGTTTTATGTTTCACTTTATCCTGAAGAGGCTCATCTTGTTTCAACTCAGACTACACTCTCCATCATTTTAGGATTTTTGGGCAGACATTGTAGTACTGTGGCAGCATTTCAGAATTTGATCCGAACGGTCTCACATTGCGACTCAGGACCAGACTTGGATCAGATTTCTAAAACATTTCTCACCCAGACATCAACACTCAACAGGAAATTTCCCCAAAACCTCACAGTGTCAAGTGTTTCTTCTGAGTTTTTCAACTGGTGATGACAGAGATCAATGACTGAAAGGTAGAAACTCAGCCGACCCTTGCCTCCCTCTACCACCCTCATGTGTGGTCTCTTTGGATCCCGGTGGTCTTGCTGTGGGCTCATACTGGGAGCCAGTGGAGGGAGAAATTGTCACCCCTCAGCAGTCAAACTAAATCAGCTCCTAACCGGAAAACGTCTCAGTGTAATGTTTGATCCTCCTTTGTCTGCTGAAAGAGTATTGATTCATCGAGGAGGGAGGGTGATGACTGAAGAATGTATCATGAAATAAACTGAGCCGAACGACTGTGACAGTGTATTGTACAACTTTGGGGACTGTAATACACAAAACACATCGACATCCAACACTATTTTATGTGAAGCCAAACTGAAGTGTCACATGATACTCCATCTCAACAGTGTGAAAATCCTTATTGACCCATATGCGTGCTCTCCATATAAGAGCTCTTCATTTGCATTGTTGGATTGTTTCCACTGCAGATAATAGAGGATATTTCTGCAGGTCACTTTAGTGTGGCGTTGTTGAAATTAGTGCTCATGATGTTGAGAGGGGTACCCACTCTGTTGTCTATAATTACAGCTATAAGAGGGCGGTAAAGAACTGCCAATTTGACATTGTACAGATGTACACACAAACACACTCACACCTGTGTATCACACAGAGGTTGCATAATGTTTCCTTTGTTCCCTTGCAGTTGAACCCTAACAGATGTCACAACAAATGTCACAATACAAGTTCAAACAGTACTTATAAAACGCTATTTGTGATTACATTATGACTATAATATTGAAACAGCAATACCTATTATACACCTACCCACTTACCTAATACCTGCCTACATATTTCTTTTAGGGTAATGTGCAGCCAGTAGCAGTTTAGCTTAGCTTAGCATTGGCCATACAGTAGAAAACTGGGAGACACACTTAAACCTGTACCAATGAAAGGTAACAAACTCCACCTTTAAGCAACTCCTCAGTAGGATTGCAAAATTCCGGGAATTTTCAAAGTTGGAACCTTTCCACGGGAATTAACGTGAATTTATGGGAATTAACAGGGATTTACTAAATTGAAGGTTGGCTCTTAATAGGGAACTTAAATATAGTTGGGGAAAATATATTTTAGCATAATCCTGACTAAAACAACCAGATTTCATGTAAGTACAGTTAAATATCTATAATATTCCTCAATCACATGCACATAGCACACTGCTTACTGCAGGGCTATTGAGACCACGCCCCCTATTTGCCTGTCGAATGGGATTTTTTGAGGGAGAGGGGCTCTTTTCATTTAAATTTTGAATGGGACTTTGTTGGGGTTGCATTTTTGTTCATTTTTGAATGGGTTGAGTCGGGGGGATGAGTAATATTTAACTCAACATTCGTGTTTTTGTTCTTCAATGAAAGAATTGATTGTTCAATAAAATATTTAACACTTGATAAAGTTCCACTTACAAATAAATCTGTTTTAATTGTATTATTTTGGATGGATGTCTGCTTATAACAAAACAGATATTTATGCTTGGATATGATACCTTTCCATTTAATTCCCATCAATTCCCAGTTAATTCCCATAAAGTCCCACTAATTCCCATAATTCCCATGGAAAGTTTCCAATTTGGAATATTTCCAAAATTCCCCAGCTTAACTTCCCATGGAAATATCGGAAACTTTCCGGAAATTTACCAGAAATTGTCCACCCCTTTGCAACCCTACTCCTCAGTCATCAAAACTTCATATGAGGTTCTGATTTCCCCCTGAGGTTTTCAGTCTGTGAGCCAAGACTTCAGTATATTACTTCACCTAGTGGTGTGGAAGTGCAATATACCACCCTTATGATGGGGCAACATTAGAGGTTTGTTTATACAATGTCGATCTTTGTTCAATTAAAATGTTGAGAGTGGTGGGCATCTGCCGGGGCTTTCATTTTAAGCTCTGAAGAGAGAAACAGGCTAAAAATTTTCACTTATGCAGTCTTTACATTAAGTAAAGAATGTCATGCAACACAGATTCCAGAGACAAAGGTGGAGACCCTTACACAAAGGTTGAGTGTCTTATCCACCCAGCGTAATCACCAGCTTACTATTGTGCTACATCTCACCTTGCTTACAGTTAAATATAAAACCACTTTACACTGAGTACTGATCTGAAGATGATTCAATTGATTTAAAAATTATTTAATAATGCAACTTAAAATATATTCCCACAGTTGTGAAGGTTAGCACTCCAAACACATGTGATTTTATCAGCCTACTTTAATTAACCTTAAACTTGACATTTTTATTCAAGGTAGAGTTTAAGTATTAGTGTTTTTCCATTGGTATTCATCACTGATCCAGAAAATAACAGCAGCACCTATATGAGGTCTCCTTCTCCGTAACTTTTAAAGTCTATTGGCATTTCCTTCTCACTCAATCAGTCCTGTAACTCTGCCAAAGCTCAAACCGTGTTGTGGTTTGTGGCCGCTTCAAGTCTGTTTTCATCAATTTGGTTGACATCTCTTTCACTCAGCTCCTTGAGTGTTTTAACATCCTGATTACTTTCTGCACTTTCTGCCATAAACTTCCTTTGTGCTCTCCAAATAACTTGAGATAAATATTAAGGTACATTGTCATTGTACATTGTAACATTGACAACAGAGAGAGGTGAAATGATAAACTTTATAAATGTGCTCATGAAACTAACAGGAATGAAACATGAAGTGGTTTTGTGTACCTCTCTGTTTTATGTGAATCTAATGTTTCACAGACATCTGGAGTGGTTTAAAAGTCATATAATCTTAATGAGGGATTTGGAAGTCTGTACTGAAATTGCATACACTATCCTCAATATTCAAAACAGCTTTCCGGCTAATTTTATGATCAGCTTAATGGGATGGCGCCTAAAACTGAATCCAGATCCCATCACGGGGCTGTCTTTACAGACTGAGATCTCCAAACACCTACAAGACAGGTTCATGTAAATAACAGTGAGTACTGCATTCTCTCAATATCTGTCTCATGAAGATAAAAAACATTTACACACAGCTGCTTGGAAATTACAACATGAAAAATGTTGAGTGCTGAAATATCTAGAAAGGAACAAGCAAGAACACACAAACTAACCATAACTATGTCATATAATCATAGAATATCCTGCATAATGCAAGCACCTGCACATTTTATTTGTATTGCACATTCAAGGCCTGGTTCATGGCCAGTTTTTACACCTTAATAATATAGACAATGCCGGTGCTCCAAAATAACCTGTAGAGTTCAGCAAATATAACTTAGGTGAGCCTACTGACACCGCAAACACTGGAAGGTTCTGCAGTAAGAAAAAGTTTATTTTTTGTTATTCCACCTCAGTGCATTGTTGCCCTGAGTGTCGAGGTGGTTACAGAGTATACAACACCCCCCATGAATACACTGCAGCTTTCAAATTGAACCTCAGTGTGGATTTTTGTGTGAATGTGACCTGTTTTTATTTTGTCTGCCTCTCCCTGTTTTGTTTTTTATTGCATAATGACACAAGTCATGGACTGCACAATATGTTTACCTTCTCAAAATACACTGTGTTCGCTGCTGTAGGGGAAGACATGGCTGAAATAACAAACTGTAAAGCCAGTACTGTGTCAGCTGGAATACCCTGATATCGAAACACTAAAAAAAATATATCCGTGCCTGTGGAAAAATTCGAGTTGGCTCATAAACAATAGACCTGAACATCTGACCAGTGAGCTGCAGGTGAAGGACCACGCATAGGTGGGCAGAGTTAATCAGAAATTAACTTTTTTAACCATTAGAATGTAACAAAGATGTTAACTTTGATAATATTTAGTCCTTTTTTCCGTTCAAAATTAACAAAGGTTACATTCATATTAAAACCTGTTGAATCCAATGGTCCAAACAAAGTGACAAACAGTGGCTTTCCGATGAGAAAGAAAAGCACTGAGCATTTTCTGGATTTAGTGTGAATTAAGGCTCGACCAGTGTTTGTGATTGGGTATGACTTTTCTCAAAATGGACATATTGTATTATACAAATGGCTCCATCTGCAGTGTTTGATAACCTTACTTTGGCACTCCAGCTGGTATCTTAATACAAGGGCTGTGCTGCCTGGCATCTCCAACAGGTAATATACCTACTGTTGAAAATACCTCATACAACCCCATTTCAAAAAACTAAATTATCGCTTTAAGGCATAGTGCTGTTTTCTACATGTTACAAAAAACTCAACAAGAAGACTTGACTTTACTCTTAAACCTTAATGACCCGTGGACTGGACTGTCCTGAAACCCCTCTCTCTGCAAAACATCCCATCATGTTCAAACCTCATCCTCCAGAGATGTAATTAAAAAAAGACACAAAACCTGAGTATTTCAAGTCATGGCGTCATGCAGTGGCTACCTGTTCACTTTGATTCATTTGTTTATAATGAATTATCAGCCATCAGCATCAACCTGCTGATATAATGTACATGAAGGAGACTGTTTTTCACTCATAACTTGATCAACTTTAATATACAGTTGTGCTCACAAGTTTACATACCCTGGCAGAATTTATGATTTCTTGGGTAGTCTTCTGTTGTCATTATGATATGAAAAGAGTAAACACAGTTGTTTGACAATAAATGGCTTCACCCAGCCACTAACTATGAGTGAATTTTTTTTTTCTATTATCATTCATATTCTCTGAAAAATTGCCAAAAAAATCACAAATTCTTCCAGGGTATGTAAACTTATGAGCACAACTGTATGTCTTATCAGACTACATAAAAGTGTGCATGAATAATTCAGTAATGTAAATCTTCTCATAGCAAGTCATGGTCTGGCTGCTGTATCATTCTCTTTTTTCCTGACCTGTTATGGAAAAACATTTGGTGCATAGGTGGCGTTGAAAATGTACATGTCATTTCAATACATTGCTTCAGAGCGTCTACTCTGTGTAAGAATAATTCATAGCTGTGATTCTGTTCAGTCTGAATGCAAATAGATGAAAGTGCAAGGTTATTTGTGCACTACATATGTATGCAAATACGCCCTATATATCCATACTGATCTCTGCATATTATGCGAGTTCCATAGAGAGTTGTATAGATATGTAAGGGAGGAAGCAATAAACAAAAATGAGCTCTTTATTATAGGTTGAACGTGGGAGGAGAAGCCTCCGGTCAGAGGTCTGTGTTGATCTTTCTGTATCTGCTGTCTAATCTACCGTCACCTCCATGAAACATCAGATGCACGGCTCCACGCCAACGCCGCGTCCTTGAATGTGTGACTCTTGTAGAATGGGTAGAAGATGAAGAGAAGAGAGAGAGAAGAAGAGGGGGGAGGAGAGGAGAGACAGAGACAGGAATGATCTAAATGACGATTAGATTTGTAGCACCAAAAGACTCCTCATTAGCATAACTTCAAAACCTTTTCCGCTCAAGTCTTAATAATACATGGGCTCTGAGTCTCGCTGTGATTCACCTCACAGTCTGTAACATTTTTTATATTTGAGGCAGAGATGTGTGGGAGAGAGAAAGGAAAGGAAAAACAGAGATTGCAGCTAACACAGCTCCTCCTTCCTCCTCACTTTGACCCTCTCCCTCGTGTCCGCAGAGCAAGACGTGGGACTTCCTGATCTTTCATTTATAAAAGTGGCCTTGTGTGTTATCTGGTAGGAAGACCAGTCATTAAATTATCATTCCAGTGAAGTGTTTCTTCAACTCCCTTCCTGCCTCAACCCAAAACCATCAGCTGCATGGTCAGAGGCATAAAAACAGGACATTTCAAGTGTTCCTTCAGCGTCCTTTCTGGAAGCTGTACTTTTGCTTAATAATTGAAGTAGACGACAGGGCTGTTGTGTGAAATAAAAGATTGCAGCTTTTAGTTTGTAAAAGAAAGTGATCCTTGTGTCTGAGATTTACAATGAACAGGAGCTTGAAGGTAGCAGCTGTATCTGGAGTCAGCATGGGAAGTGTCAGCACACAGAGATTTATTCTGGCCTGGCTTCAGTGGGTTGTTCAGACTACAGAAGAGCTGTGGCAAACAGAAACAGATGGAAAACGGACCACTGCTGGAAGTTTAAAAGGGGCCAAAGAAAAAATAACAAACTCATTCACACTTTGTTTTTCTACACACATCTCTGTGTTTACTCTGAAACGTTCCACACTGAATTACTCACATACTAAATAGAGTGGGTGACTGACTGACTGACTCATGAAACATATGAGCAGTTTATCAAATAATTCATGAAATAATTTAATCAGTATCTCAGTTTGATCCACCCTGCATATGGTGGATACCGTGGGGTTTGATTTGTTCGAATCAAAAGCTTTTACTATGTGTGGAAATAGTTTCACTCACAGTCAGAGGGAGCGTTAGACTTTCTCACTGTCAGACATTTTGTCAGACAGTTAATACATGGTTTAATTTTTCATTTTCCTAATGATAACGATGTACAGTCTATGGCTATCACTCGATCAGTCTAAAAAAACAATTAAGTAACAGCTCCCTGTCTTAATAGTTATAAAAATATAAACAGTAGAGAACCGACAGCTTGACATAAACAGACAGCACTCAACACTGTGGAGTGGGTAGAGCTTCAAGTGGGCTGGTATGCTTTGGTATGCAATATCGCCACCTCTAAATTTAACTCCTCAGCGTAGCAGGACTTTTTCTACATATCTGGACTTCTTACCAGCTTACCAGTACCTTTTCCTGTCCCCTCTATACTTTAGTTTTTCTAGGTGATTCATAATAGCACCTAAAGTACATTACCTAAGACACTACATGATGCTTGTGTCTCTTCCCAGGTGTTAAACAGTGCTCACTTGTCTGATTTCACTACTGTAACCAAATGTAACCAAAGTTGTTGTGAATATATATATATATGATACTGGCCACACGACACACACCCCAACAAGTAAATTACGGGAGTATGTCCCTTATTTTTTAATCTCCTATAGCACTGGTAATAGTTTGATTTAGCTAATGCATATCAAACTAATCACTTACTAAGTTGTGTGTATTGTGGTGCAAATAAGCTAGCATTAGCCTGAAACATTGTTGTTTCATATGAATATTGAGTACGTCAGCTCTATCTCACGACCAGCATTCAATTCAAACTTTATTTATACAGCACGTTTAAAACAACCAGAGTTGACCAAAGTGCTGTAGAACAAAAGCAGCACAAATGACAAAAATAACCCAAACAATGCCAAAGATGCAATACTAAGATACATAAGCACAGTGAAAATATAGAATAAAATGAGATAGAATAAAATCAATTAAAATTGAATTAAGATTTTACCAGATGTCCACTTAACCTTGATTAAAAGCATTAGCTCAATACAGTCATTGAGCAGTTTTTTAAAGTGTTTTTTCGCCTTTTGCACTTTTATAGAGAGGACAGGAAAGTAGATAGAGCTAGAAACCTGGGGATGGAATGAGAGTGGGGGAATAACATGGAGAAAAGGGGCAGCACACTGGGGTCTAGCCCGCACTGTCCACTATATGGGCACGCAACTAAACCAGAAGGCTGAAGTCACGCCCATCACTGAGTAGTTTTGACCCAACACTACAAACTTAAAACAAAGTTTATCAAGGCCAAGAAGGCTAAATGTGAGCTAAAGCTGCCAATGGTAATTTGTCAGATTGTTGCTTTCCTTGTTAAGTGCACACCAGCCACAGTACTTGTATGCTGGGGAGAGGGAGATAGCAAGCTGGTGCACAGGTGATCCACACTGATCGGCTACTCCACTCAGTCTGTCCTGTGCACAACTGAGCAAAAGTTTGCACTCTGTCACTCAAGGGCATTGTAAATATTATTGTAAATGTGTGCGTGATGTACCTGCATACTGACAGCACTGAGAATTAGTAATTGGTAAATGGCATTGCATTGTCTTTGGTATTCTGATCTGTTAATAGATGTACAGTCTTGAGATTGTTCTGCCATTGCTCAATAGAGTGGCCTTTTATTGTGGCCAGCCTAAGGCGCACCTGTGCAATAATCAAGCTGTCTAATCAGCATCTTGATATTTCACACCTGTGAGGTGGATGGATTATCTCGGCAAAGGAGAAGTGCTCACTTACACAAATTTAGAAAAATTTGTGAACAATATTTGAGAGAAAAAGGCCTTTTGTGTACATAGGAAAAATCTTAGATCTTTGAGTTCAGCTCATGAAAGATGGGAGCAAAAACAAAAGTGTTGCGTCTATATCTTTGTTCCGTGTATATATATATATACATATACTGTATATATGGATATAAGAGATATCCTTGAGATATGATTTAATTGCAATGCCTTTCAATCCTAATCATGTATTCTATTCATGATGAGGACTGTCTTTAAATCAACATTGTTTCTGTTTGTATTTTAATTTCTACTTTCAGATTGTGGGTTCAAACTTAACCTCAAAATTGTGCTCACAAAATAAAACATGAAGACAATAACATCTTAACACAAAAATGATCGAAGTGATAAACCATGTTATTGACTAATTTTAACTTTATCATCCATCTGTCTGTCAGTCTGTTGTTCTCTCTTGAACATCAAAGTTTGTTTAACCATGATAATTTGAGCTAAAATATGTGATCCAGTTAATTTTACTTTGACAAATCCACTGAATATATCAGTATTCCCACTCTGATGTGTAACATAAAGGAGCTGAAGCCACTCGGGAGTCAATCAAATAAAGCCACTTGAGTTCCTCTCATCGGAGCTGCACGAGAACAAAACAATCCTATTAGAAGAACTGTACGTACATTCCCAAATTCCTCTCCTGTCGCACATATGAGGAAGAGGCTTTGTTCAGCGTTCCCATGCTTCAATTTAGTCATTTTTGTAATAACAGGCGAAATGATCATTGAAACAGAATTAGTAGGTCTCTGAGGGCCTGCAGCTATAACAGTGAAGTCAAATAAAGTGAAGGGAGTGCAGACAGAGGAGCTTACAGACATAGAAAAGACGATACCTTAAAAAAGCATTCAAACCTTTTGAATGACTAAAAACTTCTTCACAAAAAACGTCACACTGTTAACAAGTATAATGATGTTTATGCAGCACCTTTACTGCAACTATGAAGTGAGTTTGAGTGAAAAGATGAACATTAACTGCTACAAATGTTGATTTAATGACAGTAAACGGTGGCCTCTTTGCTGATGAAAGCAACAATCAATAGCTGACCAACCCAAAAGCAGACAGCGACCAGCTAAAAACCAAACTGTAAACATGGGGAGTCCATAAAAACAGGAAGACAGTATCTGAATGTATTTTGGCTATAACGACCACAACAGAGATAGAACTACTGCTAACTTAAAGAACCATATACTTTCTAAACTGTGCACCCCTAAAGTTCATGATATACTGTATATGTGGTGGTAATACAGTGAGATCTATCAGTATCAACCCAACCTCTATGTCATACTGTCTTCTCCTCCCTCTATCAGTGTATGTGAGGCCGCGAGTGTGTGGCTCCCATAGAGGAGGCGTGAGGCGTGAAGGACGGCTAGCTGTACACGCCACACAGGAGATCCCCAGATTAGTCACGCTTGCCAGCTCTCTGCTGCTGCCACCCTCTGCTGCATCACCGCCATGCATCCAAATACAGTCTCAAGGCAGCATGGCAAGAGCAGCGCTGCACTCTCTGCCATTATATGCAAACGGTGGAAATAAACAGCAATCTTTGCAACAGCGAGGGGTAGTGGCTTATTAATACCGCAAATAATGTGGAAACCTACATGTGTGCAGCTCAGAAAAAGTATTTGATAGTTTGTGACAAATATCTCTGCTGAGTGCAAATAGTTTTTTCTTTTGAATCATCTTATAACAGATGATGTTACATTTTACATACATTTTACTGCACACATGAATTCCTGTTATGATTGTAAGGCTGTATCTTACAAACAGCAGACATCATGTAACATAATTAAACAACTTTTCATGGAACTTTTTGCACTTACATTCAGAGCAGTTTGAATGAAACTCCTTTTCTTCACATGTTTAGCAGATAAAGATGTCAAAGTAAGCTCTTGTAGGTCTAAAAAAAACATTTTTTATTTCTACTCATGGTATTTTGTCTTTGTCTTTTTATAGTATTCTGGAAAAAAAAGTCCCTTCCACTTAATTCCAGAAGGGGACTGAAAGTGCTCTCTGTGTGATCTGGGAGAGGTCCAAAATTAAATGCACCTTTTTTTCTATTTTCCATTACACACACTCGTAGATGTCAGCTTTTATGACACATTTCAAAGATTGTCCAGATTTAGTTCAATACATGATGAAAACAGACGTCAGCACCTGTTTAAACACAAGGCCATTCAGCTCGGTCAGTATGTGGATACTGCTTTCTAACAGTGTAAGGGGCAGGGATGTTCGGAAGCAACTTGTTTCTGTCATTTGAATGGTAATGTAAATTTAAACTAACCAGATAGTTTAATTGTAATAAAACACTCAGAAAATGTAAAAAAATTGAGCTTAATTTATTTAACACAGTTGAACATGGAGTCACAGAGTCTGTAGGCAAACAATGTCAAATTGGTTTGCAGTGTGTAGCGAACTATAGCAGAGCTAGCACCACCCGCCGTCAGACCTCCCGTCGACATGCATGTCAACGTCAACTGCTGCTGAGTGGCTGCGCTACTGCTTAGACACAACATGTGACTGGCATTTCAAGCATACAATAATAAGAATGTTATTTATGTGTTTAACCAACAAGGAACTTGTGTCGACTGGATTGGGTTTTGACGTTTTATTGTTTGATTGACTAAATACACACATCCCTGGGAGAGGAACACGTATCGTTTGATTTATGTCACAGTGAGTGCTTGAAAGTGCAGAAGTTTGTTACTATTTGGTTTGTCAGTGAGGATATGTTCTGATTGGTACTGTAAGATTTGGTGAGTTTCACTTTGGGATAACTTTTTGCATCTAAAAAGTTGGCTTCAGCCGCATGTCTTCTCCTACTCTCTACTTCCCACACTTCCTGTCTCTCTTCAGCTGTCTCAACTCAACTCAACTTTATTTATATAGCACCTTTCATACATAAAAACATGCAGCCCAAAGTGCTTCACAGAATAACAGAGACAGGAAACAACAGCAATGGTAAAATTATAAAAGGCAGGATTATAAATAAAATACTTAAAAATAAAATAAAATCAATACAGTAAAATTAATAAAATAAGTAAGAGTGGAAAGAAAAGTTAAAAATAAGGTAGCGTTAACAAGTTCAGATGAATACAAGAGATAAATAGATAAATAAATAATTACATAAGAGAAATAAATGTCAAAGCAATGATTAAAATATTAATACAAATAATACAAATAATAATGCTGTCCAGGGTTAAAAAATAAATTACTCCAAATTAAAAGCTAGATTGAAAAGGTAAGTCTTAAGTTTACTTTTTAAAATCACCCAGAGAGCTCGAAGTTCTGATGTCCAGAGGCAGAGAGTTCCGGAGCTTGTACGAGACACACAAAGAACATTTAAAAGGGGAGCATTCGAGGACCTCAGTGATCAGGCTGGAACATCAAATGACAGGAGATCAGTGATGTATGGAGGAGCAAGGCTGTTAAGAGCTTTAAAAACATGTCCTATCAATAGAGGAAAAAGGCACAAAAACAACTTTAAGATACATAGAAACATTCTCGCTTCTGTTTGTAGTAGCCTACATGTAGTATGCTCACCAGCTTTTTAGCTAGAACCGGCTGTATGCAGAATAACAGTCTGTGTGCAGTGCAAAAGGAGCCACAGACACGCTGTAATGCAATCGAGTGACCCATCAGCTGTGATCCAGCTACAGTATAGCTTTTATTAATGTCAATAAACATATGTCTACATCTGCAATATGCCTTAAAACATCATCTCTCAAACTCCATCTTACTTCTCATGTTTGTACTTTGAAGTCCTTGACAGGAACACTGACTACACAAGACGCCCTGAAAATGTGGCTACCCACATTTGACCCAAGAAGCTATAATGCAGTAAGAAAATAAGTAATGGATTCAAAACTTTCGGTTGATGGCGACCTTTTCAGTCAGCAGACCATATCCAAACATTTCCCTCTAATACTACAGAGGAGCAGCTCAGGGGAAACACTGACACAATCACTCTTCCAGGTAAAGAAAGCATGGCAGTGTCAAAGCCTAAAGAAAGGCGCTCTCCTCATGTGCCATCATAATTGTGACCAATCTCCTGCTGCTCTGTAGGACGTAATTATTACTGAGAGCAGCTGTAAACATATGCATCAATGGTACACAAATGGCGACACTGAAAAGGAAAGGAAAGGTCGTATAGCGTGTCTGTAGCCAGAGAATAGTAATACACCTAAAGTGTAGGTTGGCTGTGCAGTAAACACAGGAACATGATTCAGAGTTACAACTGAGCTCGACCACGTCCATATCCAGAGAATCTGCATAAGCTTTACATCAGCCACACCTTCAGCTTCACTCTTTTTATTCTGAAGTCAAACATGTAATCTTCTGAGGAGGCTGAAAACCTCCCTTTTCACTCAAAGTGCTTTGCAACGCATGAAATTATTGAAACGGCACGTTCCGAGCACAGTTAGACTCATTACTGTGGTAAATGCAGACAGCAAGAACATGAAGGTGTTATCGTTACAACCTGTAATTTCCTTAAAAGATTGCAAATTCCACTGAGGACCAGAGTTGAATGCACTGCTGCAAACCCCATTTCACCCTCCGTCTCCACCAATTCCCTGTGCCACATCCAGTCATAAAAAAGCTCTTCTCACCCAGTGTACATTAACTTATTAAAGTCGTTCTCTCTCTGGCCCATTAATATGCCCTCAGTGCATAAATGACAAACAGTGGCCTCAGACGCACTCTGACTTTGGATGATTCAAAATGAGTAATAAACAATATTTGAACACTTCCTGCAGCTCAGGCACAAGATGACAAGAAATCATTTCAAAGGCGACATGGTCGAAATGTCACTTTGAGTAGCAATTCTCTGGCAAAAATGTGCTTATCAATCACGCTGTAGATGAAGAGACAGGAAGGGGACCAAAATAAAACTAAAAGAGTGAGTTTCTGCAGGAGAAAAAAAGTGCGATTAACTTTGATAAATTACCCTCTATCTGAATTATTTTAAAAACAAGACATTGTGGATCACTGGGCTGTGAGCCAGCAGTCGCTCTGCCTTCAAATAAAAACAAAACGTTGGCTTCTCTGAGGTGTCAGCCGCACACAGAGAGAGAGAGAGAGAGAATAAAGTAGTGCATTAGTGGGAAAGCTGGGAGTTCATGGCTGTGGTCCTGTTGGCCCTCAGAGACAGTCTGTGTGACTCCTGGCTAACGCTGCCTTATTAAAAGTCCCCCTTTGCACATTCAACACCACTGTCAGGAAAAGTTTCTTCAAAACTTTCTTGAAACAATTTAAGTTTTCATACAGCAAAGGAGCAGAGCAGAGTCAACTTATAATGTATGTATTTTAGAGAATACTTTATCCCAAACTAGCAGAGGGACACCATGGGGTACTGAAGTCTAACTAACTAGTCACTTGCTTGTTATGTGGTGTCAAAACTGAACATCTCTACACCTAAACTGGAATTAACTGTGGTCTCAAAAGAGACTGACCAACGCTTTGCTTCTACTTTTGCTGGGTTGGCTGCAGGAATGACAGAAAAGAGGCCTGCTTCTCTTGCAATGCTGCTGTTCATTGACTAATTATGTCTCTGTTGAAATTACCATGTAGTGGTGCGTTTCCACCAAGTGGCCCCGTTTGGTTCAGTACAGTTTGGTACAGTCTAGCACAGTAAACCCTCATCTTGCATGCGTTTCCATAGCCAACCGTATCCTTGGACGCTTCAGGCAGGAAGCGTGTTGGCTGTGTTATGGCGCCAATATGGCTTGTTCTTCATTTTGGCGAGCGTGTTAACAGATTAGACCATTCAGACTGAGCAGCACAACTCAAGCGCCTCTCACGTCTCGCACCTCCTCGCTGGTAATCTATAGAATAGAAGCCTTCCAGATTTTGTCTACAAGCTGCATGCGGGTCTTAGCCAAAATACACAGAAAAATGATAACCTAAGGGCTGTATTAGCTTTGTATCAGCTACATTGAAGTCACAAGCATGACAAATACATTCTGAAAGCCCTTCCAGAATGTTTCTCACAGCCACAGCTCACTCTTCCCTTGTTTTACCGCAATGCTTTCATTCTTAAATTGTGGTCAGAACAGTTATTTGGTCAATGAAGTGATCAGTGAACTTTCATTTAAAAAAGTTGTCATGCATCCGTAGATATGTTTTTTTTAATTATTAAACAACATCAGGTTATAGTAAATACTTCTTGTGCAATGTCCCTCTGCCTTTGCATCCATCGCTGTGCACTTCTCACTGCTTAGCAGGTTTTTCTTCCGTTCAAGACCAACCCCAACACCTGAAACCATTCCCTGATATGAGTAAAACAGGTATGTACCATATTTTAAATTAGCACAAAAGTGAGTTTAATTCATTCTTAAGACCGATACCGCTACTTGATCCTGCTACGTGCTTGTTGATCCAAACAGCTGATCAGCGTGTATTCGTGCTCATGCAGCGGTAGAACACCGGTCTGCAAAATAGTGCCGAAACAAAGGGGGTTTCTTCCAATTTTTTTTTACTGGTGCATGCATTTGCACAGTGATGAGTGCCTGTACCGTATTTTCTTAACTTTGGCGAAATTACGCGAAATAAGCCCCTTCCAAAAAACTGAAATATCCCTTTAAATGTCAGACATTTTCACTAAGATCCCAAGTGAGGACTGCACATTATAGGATGTGTTTAGACTGCCTGGGTGTGCCATGCGTGGATGAGGTGTGGGCAAACAGAAGTTGTGTGTATGGTGATATTTCAGTGTGGTGTTCAGTAAATGTCTGTTTCATGATGAGACTTCTGACCAACAGTCAAAACATCCAAAAATGTTGAGTTAAAAAACAAATATGATAGTTGAATAAAGAAGATGAAGTCAAATCCAACTTACTACCTAAATAACTACCTTCATAACTAACTAACTAACTAATTAACTAACTAACTAACTAACTAACTAACAAGCTAGCTAACTAACTAACTAACTCACTAACAAATAAACACGTGAATGAGTGAATCAATGAATCAATGAAAGCTGCATTATACCACCGAGGCAGAAGCCAGTATAGGAATATTGAATACTTGGATTTCATAAAACCATTAATGCTGTAAATGCTGTTTTACAAGCCACAACACATTGTTGAGGTACAGCAAACTTTTAATTTTTCACCAAATAAAACACAACTCCACTAAAAGCAATGAAGTATGTAATTAGAATGAATACTGACTCACTATGTCCCTCCTAGTATTTAATCAAGACTGAATCCCCAACAAAAGTGAACTGAATTGTGTCTAATATCCTGATCTGAGACACTTAATACATTTTTGCCAATATTTCAAAGTTCAACCACATAACGCCTGAGAACATGAGAGTTTAATCACTGAGTTTGAGTTTGAGAGGTCTTATTAGTTCACACAAGGCATGCTCGCACAGTGACAGTCTACTATAATTGGTCCCTCGCCAGTAGATTAATATGCATTCCCCCTCTATTAAAGTAGCCTTTTTCAGTGAGGCTCCAGAGAGTTAATTAAACCAATGCCATTTTGAAGGGGCCGAGGATTCAGGGATAAAACTACGATATGAGAGGTGGATAGATAACTGTGGTGTCCTTATGTTGATGAACTTAACCTTCTCTGACAAGTATTTACTGTGCAGTGGTTACAAGCTGACACTGTTGAACCCTGAAATGTTTTGCAGGTGTTAGTGAAAGCTGATGTGTTGACATTATGTATAACTGAAGGTCAGCTGCAGAAGTCTTATTCAGAGAGGTCATGTTAAATTTGCTCTTTACAAATAAAAAATCTCCCACGTGTGCAACACTTGAATGCAAACAGCAGCTGTGTGTTTGTACCTCTAACAGCGAGGACAAGAAGTTAAAGGTCACTTTGGAATTGTATAGAAGGAGTGTAATTATGAAGTAACACAAGGAATGTGGAGCTAAACAGAAATAGGGAGAAAATGATACCCAAGTCGTATTAGAATATTTATGCTCTGCATTCCCAGCCTTACTGGGCTTGTGAAGTTTTCTTTTATAATATTTTATTAGAAAAAAAAATCTCTCAAAGGTCTCCAGAAAGGAATAAAAATTGCTTTGATAAATACTTTGCAGAGACCTTGATGCAAAAAGTTCTCAAACATCAGTCGCTGAATGACTCCTGGTTGAGCTGTAGGGTACGTAAAGAGAAACTGAGCCAGTGTCCGTGATTTGACCTCCCCTTAAGCTAATCTGTTGTAAACAGTCGGCCCACAGATGGCCAATTCTTCCCACCTTGATGAATCATTAAGAAAGGATTTGGGCTTTGAAAACACACTAACAGCATTTGTGCTTTTAGCTGTGCACTGCAAGCTCTCAGACTGAGGAGCAGAGGATGATAGGGAGGAATAACTTAGAGGTTCTCTTCCAGCCACTCTGCCTCTCAGGGGGGTGGTAGAAAAGGAACAAATCGGTGGAGAATCGCAGCCCAAGGGGGGTGGAGGTGAGTTAATCTCTCGTCCCAGTGCTTTCAATAACTGCATGTCAAAGCTTGGCTGTCCTCACCATTTTCTGCAAATTTTATCCACCAGTCTTTAAATCTCCCCTCATGCAGAGTCTAAGGGCTGATATCTCATCCCAGGCCGGGCTGTAACTCCCGGTTGAGCTGCACAGATGCAGTTCTGGTGATGTACTGCTCCCACAAGAACAGCCAGCGCAGTAGCTCAGTTCCATTAAACAAAAAAAGTACAAGACCAAGACAGCAACAAAACCTGACCTAGAGTTGGGATCCATTTTAGCTGCCAGAAACAAGATTAACCTCAGCAGCAGAAAGGAACAACATAGTAGTGACTCAGGGTTATCGTAAATCAGTGGCTAAAGAGAGTCCTCTTGTCAAAGGGACCAAAGAAAAGGGCTGACTGGTTTGTTGTTTTGGCTTTTTGTTTTATTCTGGAAACAGGGCTTCCACAGTTTCAGCTCACAGCTCCCAGGCAACGGACACCAAGAGCTGGATTGTTTGTCAGGTGGCAACAAAAGTTTACCTCTTTCAAACTTAAACATCAGTACTTTGGAAGACTTTTAACAGCGAAGGAAAGTTGTTGAAAAGATCTTTTGCACACTCGACAGTTTCTGGATCTGTGTTTTATCTTTTAATGGATGAACGTAAACGGAGACTTAGCAGACCTTATTTAATTATTCTTAAAGGCAGACTGGGATTCATCCTCTAAAAGTTGAAATAGCCGTTCAGATGATTTGAAATTCAGAAATAAATCTACCAAAATTTTGGGACTCTTTTATGATTTATATAGTGTCATGTAGCCAAATGTCATGTTTGTAACCAAAGCTTCATGGTGACTTTGATCATGGTACCAGATAATCCCCTGTCAAAGTGGAGATAGTGGGAAGAATAAACCACAATACACCTATTTTAAAAGAGAAAACTCAACATCTCATTCACAAAACAGCGACAAAACAGCTCTAACCCACCCTCATCCAGGTCTACCCTCGCCCGCTACGCCTTGCCAATGAAAGGCGCCCAGTACGCCCATACCAATAGTGCCCTAAGTCACCCACCAGACTCTTCTCCTCTGTTGTCTCCTAGAGGGGAAGGAATTAACCCTCATCCACATCTGTGTCCAA
Organism: Notolabrus celidotus; assembly: GCF_009762535.1. Classification (NCBI taxonomy): domain Eukaryota; kingdom Metazoa; phylum Chordata; class Actinopteri; order Labriformes; family Labridae; genus Notolabrus; species Notolabrus celidotus. The sequence goes on along the minus strand of NC_048280.1, from coordinate 29,349,218 downwards.
TAGGACTTGAAGCAGTTTGTGGCTCTTACTCATGTTGTTCCCACCTTGAGATCCTTGTCTGTGTTACTTACTATCAGATGTACGTCGCTTTGGACAAAAGCTAATTACATTTTTACATTGTAATGTAGAATGGACTCACCAGTGGTTGTGGAGAAAGACCCATACAAATATCAGGACCGGCTGACATTTATCACCCCAGACACAACACTGGAGAGGCAACACCTGAAAAACAGAAAGAAAACAATTTAGATTTCAATCTGAGTAAAAACTACTGGACCAGGATAGTCCCATTATTCAGTATCCCTTTCAGTCCGCCTCACATATCAAACAGGAAGTGTTCAAAGTGTTGAAAGGTGAAGCAAAAATACAACATGTTACATTCATTTTATGAAGGGGTGGTTGCATGGGTAAAGAATTAACTCAGTCAAAGACCGAAAACTACAACCCTGCAGCGGCTGTCAGACACTGCTGACAACGGCCTTGATGAAGACATAAGGAGATGAATTAAGATGAACTAAGCACAGCAAGCCAGAAGTATCTAAAGAGCACCTGTGTGTGATCTATACAAAGACCCAGCTGTGTGTCCATACGAAATGTTAATTCAGAGCTTGTATGTGAGACAAAGCTTTCTGTTTCTCTATTTTTCACAAGATTTGGTTAATGCTATACCAGTCTAAGATCAGTAAGAATAAAAAAGGTGAATGTGTTAAATGTCTCACATTAGCTTTACATTTTCAGATAAAGCAGCAGTACAAAAACAGAATTATGTTAACATTGAGTCAAACACAATCTGTCGTGGAGCTCCAATGTTAAAAATGACCTTGTCTTTAAGAACTAAGCCACATTTGCACAACCTTTTGCATGATTACTAGGCCTACCTGAAAGAATATTTCAAACTACAAAGTGAAGAGTGAAAACAGAATTATCTGGACTGTGTTTATAGAGTGCTTTCTCTAGTCTTCTGACCACTCAAAGCGCTTTTGTATTACAACTTACATTCACACCACATCCATAAACTGATGGCAGAGGCCTCTGTGTAAAGCACAAAACTGCATTAATCCCATTCACACACCACTTACACAGCCACTGTGGGCAGCTTGTTTTGCCCAAGGACGCAGGGCATGCAGACAGTGGAACCTGGAACAAACCCCCACCTTCAAAGTGAGAGATCACTGATCCACCGCTGAGTCACAGCCACACCTATCTATTCAATTACAACACACATAAAAAGTCTGAATAGATTTTAAAATACAGTCCATTTTGTTGTGATGTGTGAGTGTAAGGATTAGTTATTTAAGCGTATAAAGCTTTTTACGCGACACACAAAATGGAGAAACACTTTTAGAAGGGAAAGGAAATAACAAGATGAACTTAAGTGTTAAGTTTGCTAACTGTGACACTTTAGAGAGAGGGGCCTACTTGAGGATTACTTTCACTGACACTACTTAAACTGACCAAACACAGCACTGATATTATTCATTTACTATCCCCTACTATTGCTGCCACAAGTTCCTTATAAGTTTGCTGCAGACAGAGGAGCACGTGTGTTGTGCCTGTCAAACAGTGGCAAACAAAGTGGCTTTCCCAGCTTCCCTTTCTCACAAAATAAAGCAAAATAAAGAGCTGGAAAATGTCTAAATAGAGCAAACACGTGTGCCAGACTTTCTTAAAACTGGCTGAATTACGTGGTAGAGTTAACCCTGTCTGCAGCAGTTAATAGATTAGCCTCTATGCCGGTCCTCCTGCCCAGTTTCATAGCTAACTAGCATCTACTGTGGGTGATACATTGGCTATGGTTCCTTTTACACTAAAGAAACACATCATCTAAGCTCTGCATCAAAAGTTTAGCTTGAAAAGAACCGTTTATTTACACATGTGTATAATTTATGCCGTGCATGAAGAAGTAGATTATCCTGCAGGTGTGGTTTGAAATATCACCATGAACATTTAGGATCAGTGTATTTTACTGACATCACTGAACTGCTATGAAGTAAGATAGTTTATTTCCTTTTAGCTTGAGGCATGTTTCACCCACATCCTGAAGTAAAAGCCTTCCAGACAGTTCCTCTGGCCGGACATGTTACATTAACACTGACATTCATGGCTGTGGTGAAAGAAGGAAGACAGTATTGATGGGCAGCCATAAATCAGCAATGACTGTATGAGTGCACCGCCTGTCATAAAAGATGCTGGAGATCCTTGAGGTGAAAATGGCATTCAGCAGTGAGAGGAGGAATATGAAAACAACAGAGGAGGATGTGAATAAACGCTCTGAATGCTCCATGAGCAGAGGCAGACAGCAGCAGAGGCAGACAGCAGCATGAGGTGGTGAGGTTTGTGTCCTGTCTGGTCAGGGGGCGAGACCGCGACAAGAACCTGACAGAGAGAGAACAGGACCTCCAGCTGAGTACCTGACATATTTCTCCATCCCTCCTCTGTGATCTTTCTGATCCACTCTCTCTACTACTCCTTTAACCCTGTCAGCTGAGCAGTACAGCTAAAATGTGAAAGGTCACAATCAGAGTGGATCCAGAGACGCCAGATGTTATAGACAAATGATAAAATGTTGCTGAAGCCTTAGGAGCTGAACGCACTGCAAGTAAATAAATCATGAGCACACAGAGGAAACATCTTCAGCAATCTGTGGCATTTTGGCAAGACACTTAAAGCAAAATAACAGAAGCATCTCTTTATTTGCTTGTGATCAGTTTGCAGAATGTGTCTTCTTTGTGTTTCAAGTGTTCACAGTGCCTTTTGTGATGCACTGTATTTTATGCTAGCCTCATTTTTATTTTTTGCTGCATTTTCTAAACACATGAATACTTAAGACCAGCAGCTGTGTTGAATTAGCCCACTTGTTTCATGCAGCTCTTGTTACTTGTCTTTTGCCGCACATTCCCACTCACAGGTCATCAAACACAGCAGCTTGGTTCTTGTCAGAGAGCATCCAAAGTAACAATATAGTAGTATCACTTTACTGTCATCTGTTGACTCTTTATCTAACTTATGGATATAATTGGCTGTCAAAGTCAGATGACTAACAACACGGAGCCTGAGAGTCCTGAGAAACTTTCAACGCTTAGTGCCTACTGTTCCAAAGTGCACAGTGCAGGTTTAGTTCCAACTCTCAGCCCTTTACTGGATGTTGTTCCCCTCTCTCTCTTCTCAGTGTCCTTCTCCAACCACCAATAATAATACAATGAATAGTAAAGCTTGACTACTTTTGGGTAGGGTCAGTAGTCTTCCAATTAAATTACTGATGAATGCTGATGGATATTATTACTTTTTCTCCAAATAGCACAAAGCAAGTAGAGTTTCTTTAACCCCATTCCTACCAACTGCACCTTTAAGTCATGCAACATGCTTAAGTTTTGTAACATACATTATAATCAGTGGATTAGTTCAGGTATTGCACATATGGTGTAATATTGCTGAAGTGCTAACATGGCAGTGCTTAAATGAACCACGTATTTGTCTGAAGTCCACCTAAAAGAGTTTCAACTTAATTATTTTCATTGATTCTACATAAAAATGAAGAATCTATAGACTGATAACATGATTTTGGGTATCTGAAGTAATGTGGTATCATCATCATCCTGAAGTATTTCAGAGGGCGTTGATTGTACGCAGGAACAGATTGAGCAGATTTGTACTGAAAACAAAAAAGAGGCGACTGCATCCACCATTACCCAGTCCTCTATCCCATCAGCTGTTTACTGTTGACAACTTGGATTTTAAGTTATTTCTTTATTATGCTTTGGTCATATTTTAATACAAGAGTATTACAGTAAATAACAGTGATATTGCAATTTCAATTTTAAATGTGGGAGTTTCAAATTGTGAGGTAAACGTGTAGACTAGTTGAGACTGCTCTGGACAACTCGTTCAAAAAGTCAAATGTGAAGCAAAAACTCACAGAAAAGGAAATCATGGATAGAAGTCCTTTATCTCTGACTGCTGCTTACATCAGAAGCCCGATGCCCCCAAAGGCTAAATCATTTAAAGACTATAGTCAACTGGTTATGAGATTAGCCTGAACAAATAAGTTTTGTTGCTTAAACATGACCAAACTGTAACTATTGTGCACTTTTAACATTTTAATATTTGTAATGCGTGTCAAAATGTCAAATTGTGTGAAGAACTTGTTGGAAAGCTGCTCCTCATTTATTATGCCTGACTTGACTGTAATATATTAACAGTTGAACCATACACTGCATATGTTTTATGACCTACCTTCAGTGTCTCGTGTGTGCCAAACTGAGAACAGACTGAGACTGATCCTCAGATTTTGAAGCTCAGAGCTGCAGAACACTCCTCATAACAGAGGAGTTGGGAGTGTGAAATCGTTGCAGATACTTTTTTTTTTCTGCAGTTGCAATGTATTGAGGTCTAACATAATCATGGCAGATAATTTTTAACTGCGCTGTCTTCTAATTGAAGTCCTATCCATGCAGCTCTGACAAATTGTTTTTTAAATAGTTATACATTTTCTGGTGCACTGCAGAGACAGACCAGCACACCCAAAAACTAATTTTCTGCAAATAGCAAGAACTTTTCTTGTTAAAAACGTGAAGACATTAACAATTCCTGGGAGGCCTGTGAAAAACACGATGGTGGTGCTTGCAAATAGTGGCCTCGTTCACTGATGTTGCTCATTCTGCTGTGTCTTTCATGTGACACCATTACAGCCTCTTTTATTATTATTTCTACAAAGAAAATGATTCAAAGCTCTGCAGGAAAAGAACAAAAATGTGTTCTACAGAGCAAGCAAATACAGAATTCAACTTCCTTTTCAAGAGCCCCCAAGGGGCAGATTGGTTAGAAACAACGGCATCGTAGAAAATGGATCCAACAATCAGCTCGGCGTTGGGCTGAGTCATTATTTATCACCCTACAAGCTGCACACGAGCGCCTGCTGGTGTGAGACTCAACGCCGAGCATCTGACTCAAACATAGATGTGAGAAAGGGAAGCTGGGAAAATAATCACATTACATCATTGTTGGGCTTCTGTAAAAGCACGCGATACGTTAAACTGCAGCTCTGTGGTGTTTCATGGTCGGGAGGGTTTTTTCTTTTTCTTAATGGAGCCATGTTTGGTTTTCATGTTTCACTGCCTGCTGCAGACACAAAGGAGAAGCCTGTCATCAAAACAGTTCCCTGTCAGCCTTAATATCATCTATAACTGCATCAGTGTTACAAGGTCATTGTAGTATCTGATTTTAATGAGCAGAAATACATCCGCACACAGAGCAACACAGAAGAGAAAAACAGGATTCTGTTTAACTGACTCATAGTCAACAAACCTCACCCAGTTGCTTCTTTTCCATTTATATCTCTCTCTCATATACACCCCCACACTAAGCACACATGTAGTATTTAGAGAGGAAGAAAGCTTCCATAAATAGAAAGCAGAGTTGGTAAGGGGCTGCTGGGGGTGGCTTTTCCTGGGAATATGATCGATTAAAAAGCAATTTGCTCCACGGCTCAGGCTCCTGCTCTCCTAGATGACAGCCCCCCACGGTCCAGATGGAGCTCTGTGGTGTCCGAGAAGCGGCCCTGCCCTGCCTCGCCTTCCGCTACATCCTCAGCAACCAGTCTCCACACACACACACACACACACACAAACACACAAACACACAAACAGCCTCCTCTCCCTCGCCAGCCTCGGTCACAGTCTGGTGGGCACCTGGAGATCGACCAAGCAGAAACTTTCAGCAACCCCTGCTGCTCTGACAGAAGATCTACACTTTGTTCTATCATACAGAGGATTTGGAGAAGCTAGGAGAGGGCAGGCTGAGGCAAACATGAACACAAGATGCGTAAATTCATGTCTGATCATCAGGGAATACTGGACAAACAATGTCATTTTAGCATGCTTCTAAAAACTGCAAAATTGTCCTGAAAGAACAGCAGACAAAAATAACAGAGGAAAGATGAATAGGTAAAAAAGGTGTTTTTCTTTGTACTATGAGGTACTTTACTTTATGGGAATAAGTTCTACTGGTGGCAAATAGAAGAAGGAATGTACAAGCTACAAAACAGCCAATTTCTGACTACGGACATGCAGCTGCTTTTAAAACCCCTGGATGCTATGTGCCACAGCTCTTCATTTTATCACAGGTCACAGATTTCAAAACCACCATTGTGACTTACATCGCTGTGCAGGCTGGCCCTCACTGGGTCAGTGGAGACAACAACACAGTACTGAATTTATTTATACAGCGCTCATTGTTGAACTCCCTCTCTACCTGACTTCTCTCTTCTCTACAAATATATTAAGCCAAACAACCCGATTTCAAAACCTGGTTACGAGAAAGATATCAAGTTTTAGGACCGAATAGGGAAAGACTGCGTTAGTATGGCTGCTCCTATTATGTGTAATCATTTTTAAATGACAGCTAAGCTGCCCTCTCTGGTATCGTAATACATTTCTAAGGAGCTAATGTCTGAACTATTGAGGGAAAGTAATTGCAGCAACAAGGGTATGAGTTTGTATGAATGGTTATATGAATGTATCTGTTACTATTTCTGTGTTTACAGTGTTTATTTTGTTGTTTTACTTGTATTGCTGCAGGGCACCCATGAAAAAGATACCTCTGCCTCAGTGCGTCCTCTATGCTAAAATTTAAGATGAATGAGTAAGAAATAAAATACATTAATCAACCACTTTGTCCTCTGTCCTCCTTTCTCTCAGCCATCCCTCTGGCTAACCCTGACGACAAGCGGAGTCACCATTCTCACTGCTCCATATCTTGGACAGAGTAATGGATGGGTCAGCAGATGACAGCTTTTAGTAGAAATGTATTTTTGTTTTGGCCCACAAAAACAGTAGACGCTCTGTTATCTGAGTTTTTAGTTTTTTTGTCAGCCATAAAATTGACGCCAACTAATCCAAGGGTTCTAGACAGCTAGTGGTGTGAATGCACGGCCTGTGTATGTCGAATAAAGGTCTTTGGTATTGATTGATCTTTGTGATGTGTGTATTGTTTATGAAAAAGAATCAAGGAGATGGGATTATTGATCAAGACTACTACTACTATAACAAAAATACTGAGATGAAAACAACACAGCATCATTGCTGTGTTCTGAGTTTAGATCATGTTGGTCACAGCAGGGTTGAACACAATAAAGCAGATCCTCTCCTATCTCCAAGAATCATCAATAATAGATCAGTTTTCTCCCTTTAATGCTCAATTTAATATCTCAGATGGAAGTCAAACTCTACCATTTTTACCTTTCTGTCTCTAAAAAATGGTGATTTTATAAGTCACCATCTTTTCAATGTTTAAATATAATGGATATGAAAATGAATCAATCAAAAATCATCTTCAGAGGGAGCCAACCATGATTCCTGTGCATGCCAAGAACATTGAAGCAATGCAACCCCTAACCCTGAGCATGCTGCATGTGTGTCTGATCTCCTGCTGGGAACTGAGGAAGGAAGAGAAGGGAGAGGAGGGGAGGAGGGGCTGGCAGGACCATATGTGCCCTGGATGGACACTTTGGCCTGCTGCATGGAGATTTTAGAACATGTTCTGTGGAACCTGAACAATATGGTATAATTAAGACTGGTGCTGATTTATTGGGGCGAAAAGGGTAGCTGCTATTACCATTTTTGAAGCTATAATGAGCATGCAAAGACACTGTACAGCTGTCTCTTTAAAATAATACCTTAACTAAGGAATATTTCACATAATAATAAAACACGTGCATTTTTCAACTTTAATCAGTGCAGTATATGCTCTTCAGATCTGATGTGCTGCAGACAGTGCTATGTGTAAAGGAATTATTGCATAATCTGGAGTCAGAAAATAAAGAGAAAACATTTCTGCATAAATCACTTAACAGGGTTGTTTTCTCTAGGATTACTTTTGTCAGTAAAGATTTCATATGGGCCCATATTGGATTAATATCATCAGTTAACACAAGATATTGGTCAGGCTATAGTTTATCATCCCTGTCGACATGCTTGGAAATACTCTCCTCATGCTGCTCCTCCTGTGACAGAAGTTTCAGGTGTTAGTTTCACAGTTTTTAATAAGATATACTGTCAAAATAAATTTGAGATACAGGTCTATCAGCGTGAGGTCCCACTGCAAAAACATATCACTGTCAGAGCCGAAAAGATAAACAGTACTGTGAGGAGTAAGGGAGTATATTCTCTGTTACCATAGAAACACGCAGTGAGGAGTGACGCTAGTGGAGACAAGTTTTTTTCAGATGCAATATTAGAAATGGAGTAGAAAATAAAAGATACCAATCCCAAAGTATTGCTTTACAAAAATGTCTTCATCGTCTTCATCCTCTTCACTTCCATTGATTTTCCCACATGGCGCAGGATTCAAACCTGCAGTGTCTTTGTCTCTGGCCTTTCAGCAACACTTCCTCTGATTATCCTCTCTGTCTGCAGCTCCTACACTCAGCAGAGCTTGGCCTCAGACCTCTGCAGACTTAGAGGCTGGAGGTTAATAGATACTGACAGATGACATAATGTGGAAGTCATTTGCAGGGAGGGATCTGGCTTCTTTATCAATGACGCTACTCCTCACCGACACAGAGACAGGGTGGGGGAGGGGGTAACAGATGGGACCCCGTCCAGCAGAATCATGTTTCCATGCAGCCCGGTCTCAGGGAGCTAATGATGGAGTACAAGCCAAAGTTGTAAATAAAGAAAATAAATATTGTTTTTTTTTTAATTAATGTGCAATAATATCCATCTTTTTTAAGGATAAACCAAAGTAAGCCAGCCAAGCTCTGCTGTCATGATATGGAAGACTTTAAACCTACTAGTGTGGAACTATTCGGAAATACGCTTGTTTGCTTTGTTGCCAAAAGTAGAAGGAGAAAATAATATCTGAAGACTGTACATCAAATATGAAGCTGCAGTCAGAAGACAGTTAGCTTAACATTGAGCCTGCAAACCATTGTGTCTACTCTCAGGATGGGTGCTGACATCTTGCACATTTGATGGAATGGAACCAAGGCTGCTTACTCAAGGACTAAAGCCTCTGTACATGGGGAGCCCAATTTAACTGCTAGGCCAAACAGTGCCCCCTAGCTTCCTCCTTCGCACAAACATATGAGTGTAGTATCAATCTTTGAATCTGTCTCATGCAAATGAGTGTGTGTTGAAGTATTCATTCTCAGTTTGAAGTATTTACTTTCAATCGAGGCTCCACAACTTCAAACCATCCTTTTTCCAAAGACTGCTGGACCTAGAAATGGAAACATTATCTGATATCTTTCATGAATGACTCGTTGACCTTGCATGGCTGATCTGAGGTCTTATGAGTTCACTGCTAATGGGATCAAGGGATAGTGGAGGTGGCGAGTGGGGGTGGAAGGGGTCTTACTGGATTTCACTGAGCAGAGACATCCAGCATTAAAGCCCCTCTGGGGAGGAATGAAAAACCATCAGAGCCTTTGTTCACTCGTCTTTTCACCCATGCAGAGTAGCACGCTGATTGATATTCTTATGAATGTTAACACTAAAGCACCTCTTCCAAAGCACACCTTGATGGAATTGATTTTCCTCCAAAAAAATAATTCAGTCAAGGTATAATGGAAGCTAGTAAAAGTGCCTCAAAGGCTGAATTCAATGGTTTTGAAGTGAAAAAAGTTCTCTTTGGTGTTGAAATGACTCTCTGTAGACTGCAGATCTAATCTCAAAACTAAGGAACAGATTTAAAACAGATACATCTACGTTTGACTTTATGACATATTGTTTCTCGTTCCATTTCCAGACATGAAATATTCATTTATCTTAGCCACAAAGAAAAAGACGTTTTTTTTCTACTGTTGGAAAAGTCCTCAAAATGTTCTTATTATTTGTCCTAGCTAGCACAGCTATTCGATGCAAAATTTCCTAAATTAAGGGTTTCACAAATCCAGACACATGATAAAAACTCAAAAGGCATGATTGTCAATCTGAAAATAGTGCTTTCACTTTTTCCAATCACTCCAACTGCAGATAAGCGAAACATGCTGTCAGGGTTTAACCTCCAATCTCACCTCTGATTGGTTAGAAATTGGATACAGGAAAAGCGAAATATGGACACTTCCTCTTGATATGGCATTAAAGCAGCAGTGGACTATTATGGCTTTAGGATTAGCCAGTCTAAACTCTCCCACACACACACACTCATGCACACTCTACACACACAGCTTTTTCTGGCACAGGCAACGTGTCAAACAATAGTTGCCAAGTCTGCTGCCTGCAACAAAAGATGGAAAGAATTAGAGGAATGGAAATGGTGATTCAACGCTGTTATGAAAACTGGAGCGGCTGAGTGAAAACCCATTCAGACGGACTTAATGCTGCGTGGAATCTCCCCCCCCCCCTCCCTATTTGTGCAGCTCAAAAATGCAAACAAATATCTACTGTATTGTCACCAAGTTTTCACACACACCCATTCACCCTCACAGCCATTCTGCCATTCGCTGCCTGTCTGTCTGGCTTCCTGTGTTAAAGATTCAATATTTCATTTCCATGTCAAGCAGCTGATTGGGATTTGTCTCAAGTTTGAACACTCAGACGCAGCACTCGTTAGTTTGGTTCATTCAGGTAAAACTTACTGCACAATCTACAAATTTCACCATAAAGACCCAGATTAGTCAGACTTCAAAACTACACAAAAGAGGCTGCTGCTCGCTATCATGTCCCCCATATTTTATACATTCACTGCATTTATCCTCGGCTCCACTTCACCTCAACTCTTCTGTCACACCCAACAAAGTTACACCGTATTGAATCCTCCCAACACAAATTGTGCAAGTGCAGACCTTTCTGACATCTATTTAAGCCGTCAGCCATATATCTGAGTCTGGGACCCATCCAGCAGCGGTAAATACCCGTGCAGAAGTAGTGGTGCTTTAACGCTACAGAGGACATTGGTATTCAGAGTGGCAGCTTCCAAAGTTGAACCTGAATAAATAACTCAAACGCTTCCATAAATGTAAACACACCACATAGTGCTGAATTATTACTGCTTGGTGCTGCAGCAGGTGGATAAACTGACAAACTGCTATGCTCATCAAATGATTTAATAATGTGATTTTTGGTTTTAGTAATCTTTGTGGCAGAGAAAAAAGGCAAAAAGCTGTCCACATGGAAGCACAACGAGAAGAAAAATGAGAGCAAAGCACAAAGATGGCAGAGCTACAAAGAAAGTGGGCCAAATGGCTGAGAGTGAGCACAGTAAGCTGTGAAGCTGAAGGCCTGAAATGATGACTCGCTTTGCCAGGTGGGCCAAACTACTGAGTAACAAGTGAGCTTCAAAATATCACAATCTAGGGACCAATCTGCCTCAGTTTGTTACATGCAGGCAATGAAGTAATGAAGTCTAATTGGATGTTGAAACATTGCTGTTAATCTAGCAATAATAAAAATGCATCATCAACTTTGATTTAAAAACATAAAGCTTGCAGACAAAGATTTAAACTGCAGTAACTTTTAAACTTGCAACAGAAACGACAATCCTTCTTGCCACTAAAAGTTCTTTTAAATTAAGGTTAACTAACAAGACCACCATTTTGCAAACAGGGTATCAGTATCACTAGGGTAACAATATTAAGAGCACAATATCGTATCAGCCAATAAAGGCATCAGAAATTAATTATGGGTATCAACCATAGACTGTATATAAAATGGACGTCATCTTGCTCGGCTCGAAGTGAGGCTGCCACAAAATCTGCTCCCCCTAGTGGCTGGCTGCAGTATAGGTCAAAAACTCTGTCTCCCCCATTCATTTGAATGGGGCTGTGGTCAAACTTTAAAAAATAAATAAACATTGTACGAATGTTTCTCACATTCGTATGCTGTGGTGATATGTAGTTATTATTCGACTGTTTTGTGTCCAAGGCCTCTTTTTTCTGAAACATTTCTTTTTCGTTAGTTATTAGAGTTTAAAAAATGGGGTTTTACATCTGGGTTTACTTTGATTGACAGCTGCCGTAGAGAGAAACTCCGTAGGACCTTTGGACGGTACACTGTAGGGTGGAGCTTGTTACAATGGAAACATACAAATTTCCTACTGTGCAGACTCTGGCTGCAGAAACTGTACAAGATGTCAGCTTTCTGGAACGGGGATATTTTGACTTCTAAACTGTACAATGGGAAAAGGCGAAGCGATGCTGTCCATTATACAGTCTATAGTATCAACAGATATGACATTTTCTGTTGGTAGAAATGGTAATGCATTAATTATGTAAGCGGGATGAGAGCTTACACAAACCTACAACAAGCTTCAACATTTCGTCTGTATGGAAGTATTTGAAGTGCTATAAACAGTCAGCAAAATAGTTATTCGCAATGTTTGTAAAGCACAGGTGATGCAAGAAGGAGCAAAACAGCACTCCTTTAACACTCCCAAGTCATAAGTGCTTCTCAAGAATTGTCATCCTGAACAGCACCAAGAGTTTCTAAAAAACAAGGCCAAAAAAGCATCAGCGCCAGCAAAAACCTGTCAAGTGCCTCGACTTCTGTCATTTGACAAAGGTAAGAAAGCAGCCACCATACTTCTGGATGACTATATTTGAAAAAAAATCAATTTGTCATTTATGGTAGATCAATGAAATATTGTGTGTCTTGTTTTATGTCTGTGTCTCAAACAAATAGGCTGTCAGAATAAGAGTAATAGGCAAATTCAAGAAAGCTGACTGTTCTTCACAATGAAAAAAAAAAGACGTGTATCAGCATATTGGATTGTGCATCCCTTGTTTAAGGACAGGACAGGAGAAATGTTTAGTCAAGGTATGTAATTCACATACAGACATTAGTCAAGACTAACATGAAGTTCATGATGCATCCAAAAAACATGTAGATTATGAAGCTAATAAGCCTCAGGAGGAAGGATACAGGAGCACGTCTTAGAACATTTAAACCTCTTCATTTTGTTCACTATGTCTTGCTACCAGCTAACACCTCTCTACCACAGCCTGTATGTGACACTGTTGTCTCGTTTGCAGGGAGAGAAATATACATCACGTCTTTTACTTTTTGTTGATGTTGTGTCAGCTTCACTAGCGGTGTATATCCTATTTTGAGTGGTGTCTGCAGGCTGCCTGAAGGAGGAGAGGAGGTGGGAGAGACAGGACAGACAGAACAGTGGACCAGAGAAACAGAAAGAAAACAATGGTGACAAAAAGAAGCAGAAGACACAACACACACCACACAAGTTGATAGAGTTGGATAAAGAAGGTGTTTGTTGGGGATTGTGGGAGCAGCAGTGGGCTCCCGCATCTTGGGGTCGTCCCTTATGAGGGAGTTCTGTGGCAGGTTGTCTGAGCTACTGTCAAACAGCATCCTCCTCTCCTTCTCTATGGATACATGAGTTGTGGTTTGTTTATGCTGCCGAATCCCGCAGGAGCGTTCAGTCAGTGTGAGCGCAAACTAACCACGGCTTGTGAAGAAATGTGTCTGAGCACAACTTGTGGGGTTGCAGTGATGGGACACCAGATTTTAAAAAGTAGCCTGGAGAACTATGGACAGGAAAATCTAAGATTGTATGGCACCAAACTGAATTAATGATTGTAACTTTGATTATGTGCTGCTGCTGCATTGGGCAGTCTACAGTGCTACACACTCCCATAGCACTGTGTGTCCCGCTTTGAGATGCTGGATATAAGTTAATTGTGCTTTTGCTGTTAATTGCCATAGACTTTGGACAAACTTTATGTCAGACTGCAGTTTGAAGCAGATAGTGGCAGCAAAAGAGAACCACCAGCTGAGGTGAATTTTGAAGGAACCAGCATCGTACTGTTACATAACTATGAGCAAAGGAGCTAAAGTGTTGAAGAACTGGCCTGAAAAAAACAATTTAAAGAAGAAAAAAAAAAACTAAAAGTTCAAACTGAGTTTCATTTTTAAATATTCCACTAAACCTCAAACTGCAATCAAAATGTTGCAAGAATATTCATGCTGCTTGATTTCCATAAATTGTATGAAAGCAAATCATATCCACACAAAGTTTTGACATCAAGAGGATTTACTCTGTCCGACAAATCTGTGCTTTGTGCCAATTTGTGCTTGCTAGCTGGCGTCAGCGTGATCACCTGGGAGCCAGAAAGTGGGAAGAAAGCTAGATGTCAAAGCTTATTACCTGTGTTGCAGTATCCATTTTCACTTGAACTCCTTTTGTTGGAGCATAACCTACAAGACTAAATTGGTTCACAGAGAGGTTAGGAGAGATATATGTATTTTAATGAAATGTTTGAATCACCTTGATGACAGGTAGCAAGCTTTATTAGCAAGGAAACCTGTCTTACTCTCTGTTATGACTCTTAACTGAACAAAGTGATGATTCTGAAAACAAAAGGTTGATTTTTAAATTCAGATTTTTCTGGTGTCTGCGCTTGGTTGGGAAGTTGAAGGCATTTGTTATGTGAAGTGCACTCATACGGATTAAACTCAAAAATGCAGAAACATTGGTTCATTATGAAGAGCCAGTGACCTTTTTGACTTTATGAGTGTTTGCCTGTCAGATTGGATAGATGCTGCACACATCTTGAATTTAGAATTAAAAAAACAACAGTCCCTCAGTCTATTAGAGCTGTCAGGACACTCTTTATTCAAGCTGACTTCGAACAGTTTTTTCTGCTTTAATCAGATTAATTGATTCTGTTAGTCAAAGGAAATATCAAGGGGTGCTCTGTTTAGGGGCTTACATGCTATCATAACTACTGTTGTGCAATAGCATCGAGCTAGTGATAGCATATCCAGATGACTCACTAAATGCAACCATGATGTTTACTTCAGACCAACAGCAGTGTGTCCTTGTTTCTAGAGGCCTACACTCACGTAAACATGACATTGACAGCTCATTTGTAAAGATGCATGTTCATGTTTTGTACAAACAGTGTTCAAATGTTAACAGTTTGAGGTTTATTTTTGAATTTGTCCTTACTAAAAGCCATAAAGTGATGAATTGAAAGCAGTGGTAATATGAAACTAACACCTGTGCTCCCATTTCTGCATCTAATTACTCGATGTTGCACCACTACAGTTTATTAAAATGATGAGAGCAGGTATCTATGAATCACTTGGAGCCTCCTAAGTTTTAAGAGAGGGGCTGTAGGTTTTGTGAAGCTGCAGTTTTTAATGAGGTAAAATGATCCAGTCATTAGGTACAGCTTTTCTGATTCACTTCACAGTCACTCTTTGCTTCTGGTTTTCAGAAAGATGCTAAAAACCTCTCTTGAAAGTGTACTGCTGTATTCAACAGAGACATGTTAGTGTGTTTTAAACTATTGGTTGCTGTAAGGATAATAAAAGTCCCTCTTTTTGACACTCTAAAAGAAAAATACATTTTAATCTGGCTATACGTTTTTGATTAAGGACTTTTAATCTCAGTTGGCTGGTTTCCTTTCCTTCAGGATTTCTTGTATCTCACTCGTGCATTTTTGATATGCAAATGTTAATTTCTATTTTATCTTGATCTTGTTTTTGTACAAAAAAAGAACTTTAAACTATAGGGACCACCAACCAATCCTGTCATTGCCATTCTGCAAGCAACATCCAGAGCCCTAGACGTCATTGAGGAGGCATCTTATCTGTGATGATGCTGTCTGATGATACTCTTACATCTCCACTCTACTCCTTACTCTCAGTTCAGATTTCCATCCTGCTAAAAACGTCCTACCGGGTAATTAACACCTTACCTGGAACATGAGTTTTCCTGATGTGCCCAGAGTAGATGTGTGAAGTTTCCAGGTTAAAACTAATTCCCATTTGTATTCTTCCGCCCACCCGTAACAAACTCTATTAACAGGAATTGAGCGTGATCAATTTGAATGACAGTTTCTCTCGAAGATGGATGTGAACCTAACGCTGTGCCTGAGAACAATGCACAATAGAAGCCTATAAATCATGTCAGAAACCCTGCTGGTAACCACATGGTCCTGCTACCGTTCACTGGCTGATTTGAGGAATATAATTTGTTTCAGCTTGAGTGCCAGTCCTGTTGTAGTAACAGGAGGGACATATGGTGGTGGCGGCGGCATGTAATTGGTTGCTGATGAATGCCTCGAACAGCCTATATAGTTGACAAGAACTTTTCTGCTCTAACACATGACAAAGTAAGGCTAACATTGTTAGCATACACTGACATTTTCCAGGACAAAGCAGTGACAGGGATGCCTTCTATACAGACTAAAATGCATAGAGTACACTAGTCATTGCACTGATCTGATACTCGTTTCTTATTCTCCAGAACAGCAAACTACACAGGGACTACATATTATGACTGTTGGTAGTGACAAAAAAGAGAGAATTCTGAGGTTAGTTAGTTAGTGTGATGATAAAAAAACAACTCAGATCCAGCTCAGAGTAAAATGTTAAAGCTAGTTAACTCTCCTGTTATGTTGCGGGTCAAACTGATCCTTTTTAAAGTCTATTTTAGGCAGTATATGCCTTCCATACCAGCTAAATGCAGCAAAAGAAATCTGAGCATGTGACAGAGGAGGTGTCGTGTTAATTTATCAACATCACTTCATAAAAATTCAAAAATTCAAAATGAAAAATAAAATAAACAAAAATCTATGTTATGTCAAACTATTGTATTTATATTAAGGGCTTTTTAATGTACATTAAAAAAAGTTTTAACATTCATTTAAATAAAGTACGAGTGGGTTATCCTCATTGAACCATGATCTGTAAGAATTAAAGAACACCAATGGACTAAATCAGTACTAGAGTTAAAAATTAGATTTAAAAAAAATGTGTAATGGGATTTTTAGGGGTTCTGACAGTTTTGGATAGTTGAATATGCCCCGGGTCAAATTGACCCAGGAACATTATTGCTGTTCCAGAGAAAAGAACATAACAGGAGGGTTAAATATTGGCATCATTCCCTCTGGCACACTGAGCCAAATCACCTGCAGTAACATATTTTAACATCTGTAGGCAAGGCAAGGCAAGGCAGCTTTATTTGTATAGCGCATTTCATACACGAGGGCAACTCAATGTGCTTTACATTAACACATTAAAAGCATTGGAGACATTCAGACAGACATAAAAGAACATAATTAAAATGACAAATATGATAAAACAGAAAAGAAAAGGAAAATTAGAAATATATTAAAAATTACATTAAAATTTTAATTTAAAGTGGGTTAAAATAATCTAAGATAGGAAGGCAGAGGTAAATAAAAAAGTCTTAATCTTTGATTTAAAAGAGGTGAGAGTTTGAGCAGACCTACAGCTTTCAGGGAGTGTGTTCCAGATATGTGGTGCATAATGACTAAACGCTGCTTCACCATGTTTCGTTCTGACTCTAGGAACTGAAAGCAGACCAGTACCTGATGACCTCAGAGGTCGAGGTGGTTCATAAAGTAGTAGCAGATCAGCAATGTATTTTGGGCCTAAACCATTCAGTGCTTTATAAACCATCAGCAGGATTTTAAAGTCTATTCTCTGACAGACAGGAAGCCAGTGTAGAGATCTAAGAACTGGAGTAATGTGGTCTACTTTTTTGGTCCTTGTTAGGACTCGAGCAGCAGCATTCTGTATGAGCTGCAGCCGTCTGATGGACTTTTTAGGGAGTCCTGTAAAGACCCCGTTACAGTAGTCTAGTCTGCTAAAGATAAATGCATGGACGAGTTTTTCTGCATCCTGCTGAGACATAAGTCCTTTAATCCTTGATATATTCTTAAGGTGATAGTAGGCTGACTTTGTAATTGTCTTAATGTGGCTGCTGAAATTAAGGTCTGAGTCTATGACTACACCAAGGTTTCTGGCTTGGTTTGAACATTTCATCTGTGCAGATTGGAGCTGAGCAGTAACCTTTAACCTCTCTTCCTTGGCTCCAAAAACAATCATTTCAGTTTTTTCTTTGTTTAACTGAAGAAAGTTCTGGCTCGTCCAGTCATTGATTTGTTCAATGCATTTACTCAGTGTTTGTATGGGACTATAATCCCCTGGTGATATGGTGATGTAAATGTGTGTGTCATCTGCATAGCTGTGGTATTTTATTTGGTTGTTTCTTATTATCTGACTTAAGGGGAGCATGTAGATGTTGAATAGTAGAGGCCCCAGAATGGATCCTTGAGGTACTCCACATACGATTTTCATCCGCTCAGATGCGTATTTACCTATAGACACAAAATAGTCCCGGTCATTTAAATAGGACTTAAGCCAATTTAGTACTGCACCAGAGATTCCCACCCAGTTTTCTGTAGAGGGATAGTAGAAGGAAGCTGTTAAAAACATGTTTAATAAGCTTCATACCTGTTCTTGGTTTCTGCTAAAGCCAGCGCCCCGGTATTTAAAGGGGAACATGGTATCAGCACGGACTAACAAGTGGATTGTTCTTCTTTGTGTGTTAACTCACAGGTCCAACACTTAGCTTAGATTAGCCATCCTCACTCCAGTGTGAAGCTGCACACTTTAAACTGTGGCTAATTTATCTCCGACTCATTTTCTCCAGGCTTTTAAACAACGGGGAACAGAACAAAGGTCTATCATGTGTGACGTGGAGTACAGTAAAGCAGACTTAGCCCCTGGAAAAACTGCCTCCATTTACTCCTGCAAGAAGGGGATAAAACGCAGCTTGAGCCACTTAATTTATGATACAGAGTAAATTAATGGGTGCTGACAAGCTCAATGATTTTTCAGAGGCAACAGATAACAGTTATAATTATCAGCCGTGGAATTAAATAGTCATTGGAGAGACAGTGGGCACTTACAGTGTGTGTGTGTTTAATATCGTCTGCTGGCCAACACTGGGCCCATTAATGGCGGACCTCGAGTGTTAATGTGATATTGTTTGGTTTATTAAAGTCCAGTGCCTGCAAGGACCCTGACTACAGAGATTTCATGCCAGCACTCGCTCCATCTTTCTTTTTCTCCGCTGCCTGACAAAAACATATTACATCTACAAGAGTCTTTTTCCTGAAACAACTGTATCACCAGGAAAACAATGGCCCAGCTGCAGCCACTCTACGCTAGGAACTGCTGGGGTTTTTTAAGCCGGCATTGAATGTCAGGAACAGCCCATTCACTGTGTTATGATTCATTACGCCCAATCGTTTAAGGCAGTGAGTGGTAATCAATGGTTGCTCTTCTGCATTGCGAGCAAAGCTTGGTTGATGGTTTTTAAAAAGCTTTTAAGTGAGAGAGAAATCCAGATAGCAGGGGGGGCAGAAGGAGTTATAAACTCAGTATAAGAGAGCTTCGCTTCAAAACAAGCCCTCATATTGTCTCTGGCACATGCCTGACTTCATTAGAGACTCAAATGCTGCTTCACACACACACACACACACAATCCAAAAGGCTGAAGCCACAAACAACACAGAAAAAATGAAGTCTTTCTGAGAGCTGTGAGCACACACCACCTCTCCTCATAACTTGTTTTCTCTATCTCTATCTCTATCTCTCTCTCTCTCTCTCTCCCTCTCCCTCTCCCTCTCTCTCCCTCTCTCTCCCTCTCTGATTCTAGAGAGCACAGCTGCCCTCTATGGGTGTGAGAACATCCCAACACTGGCAGAGAAGCAACTCTGCAATCTGCTACTGCAGAATCAGAGCTGGAAGACACAGAGAGCTGCTATTGTTAGCGCTCAGGTGTTTAGCACTAATTAGTCAGCTTATCTTGCTAATGTTGCAGAATCATCAAACGTAGCTCCGGCAGCGTGGAAAATAAGGAGGATTTCTCAGAGTAGAGAAACATATTTAGCTCCGGAGGAATGAGAGGTATCTGACACGTGCTCAGATCATTCTTTATTCTTGTGGGATGCTTCTTCCACCTCCAACACACACACTCAAATGTCTCCAGTTTCAGATTTTGGGCTGTTGCATGCCAAGTTCAATAAAGCACAAGGAAAAGAAGTGTTCGTCTTTGCTTCGTCCTGACTGCCCCGTGTTAAGGACACAAACCATAAAAAACAAGGTGAAAACACACAGAGCAGCTCTGGTTATAGATTTTATAGAGCGGGCCCAAACAAACAGGTCCGTGTGCGCGCTGACTGAGCTTTAAAAAGCTAGAGGAGGCCACACAGTTCATATTTCTAAGTAGGCTGGCTTCAACGCTGCACTGCATAGACCCCTGGGGATGGAGGAAGCATGTAGCTCTGAGGGGAGGCTGTGTATGAATCCTCCCAACCACTCAGAGGTCTTCCCCTGATCACACCCGACACGCTGTGATCTGTGATCCTGCAAAGACCTGAGAGGATGAAAGGAATATATATGATCTCCATTTCTGAAAACATTCATTACCATGTCAAAGAGGGTCCAGTTGTGGTTTTCAGAGAAAACACGATGCTGCTTCATGAAAAAAACTCTGTTGATGTTACGATCTGTGGATTTCAGAGGAAGAGCAAAAGAAAATGTACACGGTTGACAAATCCAAGCAATGCTGCTGATTCAAATCACATGTACATGGATACAGAACTCTGTTGTAGCTTTTAGTGAGATCATAACTTAATTGAGAAATGGAACATTCAAGACTGAAGATATGAAGTGTTTCCCCTACCCTTCTGATTTAAAGTTTGGCACTTTGGCACTTCACCTCACAACTTTGCATATCGAACAGAGCAGAAACGAGGGAAATTCCATCAGCCTGTGTCAGGAAGGCTGCATCAACTCGCCCATGAGATTTGCAAGAGTCAGGTTAGGAGCGAGGCTCGAGCCCTGCCTGCCCCGACTCTTCATCCATGGCAAAGATCTCGCAGAGATGGTAGAAAAGCCGAGTATCTGTCGAGGCAGAGGAGGAATGTGAAGAGAGATCAGTGTGGCGTGTAGCGGGGCTAAGAGCTGTGGGCAGCTCAGCCACTCAGACTGTTATGTAGCAGTCACTCTGCAACAACATGCTCCATTATGGTGGATTGCAGACCTTTTGGCTGCTAGACAACATTAAACACATTGGAGCAACACTTACATCAACACTGAGAGGAAACACAGTGTCAATAATAATGAATCACTCACTCACTCACTCACACACTCGTGCAAACGCTGCTCGTTTGCTCTGGCGCTGCTCACCCACACGTTCGCTCACTCATTTGCTCATTCATCCGCTCGATAAGTCAGACATTGGCTCAGCAATTCTCTCAATTACTCATTCAAAAGCACAAATTCATGCATATACACTCCAAAGTGTCTATATGGTCGATCAACTAACTTAAAACCCAGAGAAAGTCACACCAAGTGAAACCGCCTGTGCACCAAAACCACATAACTTATACTCTTAGAGCTCACAGAGTAGAGCAGGTAAATATACAGTTATTGAGTGCCTGTAAACAAGATGACAATTTATCTGCACTATTAAGTCACACCAAGGCCAATAGTCTCTCAGTCTAACATCCACAGCAAACAGAGCTGGCACTATTTTCTGCCTTCAAATCATCAATATGCATTTCACCATGTACAGTGTCCTTGTGTCCCTTGAAGATGCTATAAAAGTTTAGTTTTACTATCATTTTTATTTAAAGCTCTGCAGAGAGGCCATGCTAATAAAATGTCTCTTTTTTTCATTTGACATTCATAATAAAAAGCTGATGTTCTGAACACTTTGAAAATACTTTTGCAATGTTTACACCACAGACTGTATGACACATGGGCGTGTTTCTCTGTGACCTCATCCGCTGCTTTCTGAAGAGGTGTTATGAAGCTTAAAGATGGAGAGTTGGATTTGAGCCTTGTCACACAGCAAACAGCCCATGTGTCAGTCAGATCAGCCACAGTCCTAATAATGCCTGACTGTCCATCACTCCCCACCATATTCTCCATATTAAAACCAGATGAGTTTTTAAAAGATTAATCTGTGGTCCAGCTGCCAAAAAAAAGAAATGATGTACAAAGACTGAGACTGTTATTTGTACCCGGCTGTAAATATGTATAATTCTGCTCTTAAAATGGAAACTAAAATGAGGCCTTCCTTGGATTTGTGAAGCCAGCCTCAAGTGGACACTTCAGGGGCTGCAATTTTACAAACTTCTGCACTGGCTTCATTTTTCATTTTTGAAGGCTGATCTTTGGTTTGTATGATCTATGGTAACGACTGCAGATTTTATTTCTTAAATTAAAAGGTTAAAAAAGCTTCTTGGTGTTTTATAAGTTAGATACTCTGCCTGTGGTATTTTCCGGTCAATGACAGTTATTTAAAGGCCATGAACAACGCCTTGGACAGCTCTGGAAAAAAAAGCAACCACTCCAAGAGTTAAGGCTGATTTATCGTAATGTGCCGAATCGACGGCGGAGCCTACGCTAGGGGTCCGCTTAGCTTCCGTCCCTACGCATGTAGCTGACGTGCACCACCTCCAAAATGTAACTACGCATAGATCGACACGGACTGCTAGCCCTGTGATTGGTCCGCTCGGTGGCATTGTGTTTCCCGCATTTACAGCACTTCCGGGATCCCGGACATCGGTCGCACATCGGCCGTGTATTTAATCTCCTCCTCTCTATTCTTCATGTAATCATGTCTGTATGATAAACAGCAACATGTATCAGCTGTAGATTAACATACCACACTCTGAATCTCTGTGGAAAAGTAAACAGAGATCGTAGCGGGGCCGGAAGGAGGCGACCAGCTAGCAGCCTTTAACTCAGCATCTCTACATTCGTGGAAGGAGTCTCATGGTCTGTTAAAACACAGGTACACCTCATGCTCCTCAATGTGTGACTGATTTTATGATCAGCTGTTTGAATGTTTCTGTAAAGTGTGACAAAGCGCTGTGAAAGACTGGTAGAGAACACGCCAAGACACATGAGAGCTGTGTTTAAAAATCAAGCTTATTTCACTAGATATTGAGTTCTGACTCTTCCTAAGTGAAACATTATTATGTTGTTTAAATGAGAGCATTTCTAAAATTTGAATGATAGTGCCGGCTCCTCCGAGTGGTGGTCTGTGTTTTTATATCCTATTTTTTGCGGTGGGGTTGGGGGGATTTTTCCACAGTCAATGTGTAGACACACATTTTATTTAGAAGTTGAGAGAAATGTTTAAGTGAAACAAAAATGTTGTTTTTACTCAAACACAAACCTTTGAACAGAAAACCAGAGAAAAACATATTTCTGCAGTCGTCTCTTGATTTTTTCCGGAGCTGTACAAATAATTAAACAGCGTAGCAGCGTAATGTGAAGCAAGCAGTACTATGATAGAGCTGTAAGTGCACTCAGAGAATAATTTTAGTGTTTTTATAATGCCTCCAACTTTAGTATTTAAGTGAGATTATAGAGCAGCAGGACAGTGTGTTTTAAACAGGATGAACTTTGTTATCATGATTTGGGAATAGCAGTGCAACAGGGAGGCTAGCTGATGTGTTTTTTGTGCCAAGCAATGAAGCTCAGCGGCACAGAGGAATACAATATAACAGACTTCACTGAAGACACAAGAAATATGTGGTCCTGGTCATCATGGGATGAGTTCACAACAAGACAAATACACAGTTTTGCTGACTGATCCTTTCGGGTAAAGGTAATGTTTGAGAAAACATTTTGTTTTGTTTGTTTCTGCCTTCATTTTTTATACAGGTTACCTCAGCTCTGAGCTACAGTGTTTCAATACACAACTCACCATTATGAGTGGCATGTCCTTAGAGGGGCCGTGACCCTCTGAGTCAGAGAGGGGACTCACTGTCATCTTCCTTTAAACAGGAGAGAAACTAAAAGACAGTAAATGTATCCCACATTCAGCATACCTACAGTTCTTTCTCTGTGTATCGTGTTTCTGCCGTTGCTGCTGGAGCCTCCAATTTTCCATCCTCAGATAATCCAAGTTTGGGGTTTTATTATCTTATCAAGCTGTCTGATTTTCTGGTATTATCTTTCACTCTACAGAGAGAGCTGGGAGAGTACAGCAGCAGCTGTTTTCTTTTAATGTATTAAAATCAGGTTAACATTCAGGCAGGGACGATGTTTGTGTTTCCATTCCTTATACTCTCATATATGTCATTTAGTTTTACACACCAAGTTTTATCACAGTGGAGAGGGATGAATCTCACCACTATACTAAGTACTGTGCTTTTTATGGGACTTAAGGGGGCATAATAAAAGGTCAAATATGCCCCACAGTTATATTTCTACAACATGTGCAGGGCGATCTCTGAACACTACGTGATTTCCATAATTATGAGCTCTTATACAAACAAGTCTACCCGCACAGCCATGGGGTTAAACATAACACTGGTAGTTCATGACTTGTTTACTGCTGCTTTGTCTTTATTACCATCATCCAGTATGATATATAGTGGGGAAGAGCACATTTTAGTCATATGTAGAAAGGCTGCAACCACAAACCAAATCAACATGGCTTTTTTAAGTACTAAAAAATGAGAAATCATCTGAATGTAAACACGTCTGACGTTACAGTGTGTATCTTAAATGTAAAAACCACAGAGAGCTGTGCTCTACAGCAGAGCATAATGGCTTACACTACATTACTTTTAGAAAAACATACATCTAATTTACTGTATTTTTACATCTAGAAATATGCAGAGGCCTTTTCCAAGTTCAATAGAGAGCGTGCTTCCTCGGGGGAAACCAGTGGCTAAAACAACAGTGAAAAGATCTGGTTTTTAAAGAGGTCATCATGCATACATTTCAACACTTCTCCAACACTAAAACTTAGCACATAATGTGTCGCCTGCAAACAGATCAAAAACAAACAGCCATCCTGACAGGAAAGTAAAGTGCTGAAAAACCTCTGAACACCAACATCAGTATTTGGAGTTTCCTAATATAAGCCAAATGAACCATGTCGGCTCTCATTAAAGGGGTCCATCTGACTGGGATCATCCGTGGGTAATGCACTAACTATACCTTATACAACTCCACTCCCAACTATCTTTTTAATTGCTGCAACAGAACAAAAACACAAATTCTGTCAGGGTTATGACATTAAATAGAGTTTTTGAAGTGAAAAAATTACACACTTTTCAGACTTCTTGTCTACCTTCTTTGATACTCTATAGCTGGATGTCTTTCCTTTCTTTCTCTCTCCATTAAGCTCCATAACAAACATCCTTTGAACACCTGTTAAGCACCTGACTGAAAATGTTTTATCTCACATTTGCAGCTGATGAACTCTGACTAAGGTGCTCCAGATGGCAGAGATTGTCAGTGGGTTTCCAACAATAACGCCTGCTGAATGATTTGCAACCTGTTGGCCAATCTCACCCTGACATAATGCCAGAGCAAATTCAGTGTGGGAATACATTAGCGACAAAGCATATTTTTAGTATGCAGCGGATATGAGTTTCAACCTGTTGAGCTGCCAGATGTGCTGAGCGTGTGAAGTGGGAAAGCAAGGTGCTGCTGTTTATCAGTGAGCACAGAAGCAGGTGTGCAGAGCAGATCTGAGAGGAGAAACTCATACAGATTTAATGATGGGTGAGTCAGACTGATATGAAAGAGAGGTCTTTGGTCTAATGCATGATTTAAGGTCAACCATGTGACTATTTAAAGTAAGTAGTTTATGGGATGAGCAGTTTTGGCACAAGGGTTGGCCTTTAAATCAGTCACATCTGCATTGACTGATAAACCGACTGTGTAATTGGAATGTTGTTTCCTGAAGAGATATCCCAACAGAGAACTATCACCCACTTCTGTAATGTTTAAAAATGTGATTGCACTTGATGGGGAGGCTTTTGTTCAACTACGAAGTACTGCTCCACACATCATGATGCTTTCTTTACATTTGCCTGGTAGTCATTTTATGACCCAACCTTAAACACAGCTTAATGTAACATATGTCACCTAGCTAGCTCTTTCTCAACAATTTGATCTACAGTCTATCACTGTTCTTAACTAACAGGACTTGCTACAAAGTTTGGTTGTGATTTCCATGGTTTCTGTGACTGGAGGACAAAGATGATTGTCCCTTTTTATATCAAAAAAACAAGAGAAACTACCCAAGGAACCATAAATGCTGCCAGGGTATGTAAACTTAAGAGCACAACTGTATCTCCCTCAAGTGGGTACAGATAACACCAGAACAGATTCATGTGTTGATTTTCAGCAGAAACGTATGACTTTATGTTTGTGTTTGTTGCATCTTCTCTTGCCATTCCTCTTCTACTCTGCTAATCAGGTACAGAACGCTGCAGGAGCCTGCATTTGTCAACAGAGCTGTCAATTAGGATGGAACCGCTGCTGTTTTTAAAATTAAATACCTAACCCAAGCTTTATTTGTAATAAAAATAACACTAATAATAAGAAATAACTATAATGACGGAAATCAAATTTGAGAAAAAAAAAAATTCATGTGTCATTACATTTTAAAGTTTGGCTTCTTTTTCCTCTAAGAAGGCAGGATTTATGACCTTTACTGCCGGCAGTCAGCAGATACAGCTCTAAACATTTTGGTCTCAAAGCACACTAGCACATAAAGCGTCCATTTTCATATACAGTCTTATCAGCCAAACCTCTTGAGACCTCTTCGCATGTTCAACAACTCACCACCAGAATTCTTCTCTGTGTGGTTTAGTATCTTTTTGCTGGCAATTCCACTTCATCTAAAAACATCATAGGATGATGTATGCTTGTGCACCAGTGATTTGATTTAAATGATGTAACCAAAGCTAGATACATTATATAATGTTACATCATGGGACCCGTGAGGCTCGATAGAAGAAAAGATAAGCTCAGATGTTATTGATGTTTCAGGTTCAGAAAAACGCAGAACTGGGTTCTTCATAGAAGCTGGTCTCTATCCCCATCCCTTGAGAATATTGGACCTACATTAATCAGGTCGCTGACACCTGAAACCTGACTCCAGAAGAATACTGATGTCCCAATTCTGCTGATGTTATTGGTCGTACAGTCTTCTAACACATTAACCTTGACAGCGTTATACAAGAGTTGAGTTTTCTTCGTTGTCCCCAACATGCTCACAACATGAAACATTGCAGATAGAAGTGCCTCTCTCGTGGTATTTCAGTTCACACACGGCTGTCTCTGCACGTACCAGCAGCAGTCTAGCAGGTGAAGTATCGCACCGATCCAAGTTATGATGAATTCAGGGAGACACGTCTTAAAATAGCATCTAACAAAGTCCCATGCATCACCAAATTCAAACAGGCACACAGCCAACAGGAACGCAGGTGAAAGTAACTGTGGGCATTTTGTGGGAACATATACAGCCGAGGTGAGTCAGCGGCTACAAGCCTCACTCACGTTGCCTCATTAGGCATGGATGGATGATGGTTCAGGGCCAGAGAGCTGCTGAGGCTTTACCTTGTCCCATGCAAGCCAAAGCTCCAATTAACAACCCTCAACTGGGTCTTGATACTTCTGAGGTTTGAGAGTTGCAGATTTCCTGGTGAGAAAGTTCATTTTGAATACATAAGAGCTCGAAAAGCCCGATGACAACCTTTTATCAGTGCCTCTGTTGCTGTCAGCTGTAAAACATCAAGCATTTACACGAGCAGCAGAAGGAAATACCCATCGGACCCCAGTCATCAGATCTGGCATTTTGTCAGATACAAGGAGAAGGAGGAATCCTGTGTGAGGAACTGCGCTGAAGACAAAGCCCAGTGTGAAAACGGCTCCTATTTGCATGCCAAGGCGGTTAATCCAAATTAACTCTGCCAAGGCTCTCCTAACACTCCTACACCTGTCAGTTTGGCCCTGGCTCTAAGCTGAGCAGCAACACTATAATCATCGACCTCCATGGGAGAGGAATTTACCCGGGAAATTGCTCAAGATTATCAAAGAAACTGGAAAGTAATGCCAAATAAATCCTGTCAAAAAAATGAAAACACAATGTACAAAATACAGTATGTTTTCCTCCTTGTGTTGGACATGTGATCCTGCTTTTAGCTATTTGAATTCTTACATAAAAAGCCATCCAAATTAGGCAAATACTTTTATAAAATGCAGTACCTGCTGAACATGGAAATAACACCTTCCAAAGTTTCTCACAGAGAGAGATGGAAAAAACGTGAAGGAGAAAATGGAGCGTGATAGAAGAATCTAAGAGAGCCTGCAGTAAGAGAGACAGATCGAGCAGAGTATGAAATGTGAAAGGAGGGGAATAGTATCTTCTGTTCAGGAGGGTACATCCTTGCAGTGTGTTAAGGAGGAAAGTCTTGTGCTGCAAGATTTCATCTCGGTGAGATATGTAATTTCAAATGTGATCACCTCCCGTATGCTTGGAGCCTGTATACTGATAGTGTGGCTATGGTAACGATTGAGGTTGAGTAAAGAGAAAAAAAATAGGAGAATGTGTAATGGACACAGAAGATGAGAGAGAGATAACAGACAGGGTAGATATGAAAGGTGTGCTGGAGATGTGAAGCTATCAGTCTTGGAACAGTGTTATGGAAATCGCAGCATATTTGCAAATTGAGGAGGATGTCACGCAGCAGATCATTTGTCTGACTTCATTTTGATACTGCTGTAGTATAATCAGTCCCTCCAGGATTTCGCGGGATTTTTTTGTGATTGTTGCGGCCCAAAAAGCCTGAATTTGCGACAGCTTTTTGAAAAAATTGCGGTGAAAGTTTCGATTTTTTTTTTGCTTTTTTCCCCTAATAACATCTCAGGGGCAAGTAAATACACTAAATTATAGTTGTTTTTAGAAATCATTCTTGATGTGGCCACTGACTACATTTTGATTCTCTTGATTCACAGAAAAATGCCATGAAAGGACTGTATTGCACATTTACGACAGTCCCTGAATGCACCTCGCTGCGACTGATGCACAGTCAGTTCACGCACTCTGAAATGAATGCATCTTTGATGACAAGGAGTTGATCAAAACATACTGAATGTGTCTGATGTATCACCAAACTGGATTAAATAAAGCTGTAGATGCAGAGCTTTTTACGGTAACCACGGCAACAACATCAAACATCAAATAGTAAACAGACGTCCCCCGGTTGTGTCTTTGTCACTAACGCACACTGGGGGTAAAAATCGTCAATGAAGAAGAGACAGATGCATGGAGGTGAGGAGAGCTGGTTCATAAAGCACACCTGCTGCAGGTAGAGACCAAGCTAACACTGAGCCCCTCAATCTATAAATAATAATGTTGTCATCATCACTTGTCCTGCCTGCTGTCCCCTCTCATCACCCGTTCTCTGTGCGTGTTTTGTTGTTGAAAAGTGCCGATCAAGTGAGGACTTACGTTTATGTTCCAAGGAAGTCAAATTGATGACAAAACCGATGACGTACAGGGGCTGAGATTGAGGTAATTGGTCAAATTTGCAGGAAAGTTGCGGTGATTGTAAAAAATTGCAGGGCCGCGAAAAAATCGCGCTGATTGGTTGAATTTGCGTTGATAGTTGCGATTGCGAAATCGCAACTTCCTGGAGGGACTGTATAATGTGAATCACAGCAAAGGAGAGAGATACAGGCTAAGAAATGGTGCAAAGCAATAGGTCTACAGTGCATTTGCAAGGCTCACCAACAATCACCAACAAGTAACATAACAGGAACTTATGCTGATTAAACATGCAACATCATCAGACTGAAAACGATGTGTCATAGCTCTGCCTCTGTGCTCTCTGGTTGTCTTTCTTTGGTGGCAACAGGTGTAACGATGCTGTAGCATCTGTGTTATTTATAATAAAACATTAAGCAATCTCTGAACCCATCAACAATCATTGTCTATCTTCGTCTGACAATGAGAGGCAAAATATGCTTCTCGGTGCAGCCACGACTTTCTTTACGCTTCTGCGTTTATGTCTGCAATGTAAATGCTTTCACTTCTTGGTCCGTGCTTGTGAGTGTTTGTCCACTTGATGTAGGTACAGACAGTTTTCCCTCTGTGTTTAGCTCTGATCCTGCCTTCACAAACATCTGGCTCCTTTGCAGTAACATACTTCACCTTGTTAAGCAGTTGCTCTTTAATGTGGGGCGGGTACAGTGGGATTAATGGAACTTGTTTACACTCTATATTCTACATTGTTGCGAGGTGAAACAATCTCAATAACCTTGTTTATATTCCACAAGGCCCACTGCTTTGTACAATATCTTTTTGTTAGGCTGTGTATGGTTCAGTCGGGTTTTAATGGTTTGAAATGTTTATTGCAGCAGCAGAACAATGTTTTTTTTGTGTCTCAGATCTGACCTCATCACTCCTGACAGTTTACTTACATGCAGTGATATGAGGACGGAGTGATGAAAAAATATCTTAAACCAGTAGCTAAATCCTGCAGGTGGATGCTGGGGAGATGGTGGGGCTGAAAGTTAAAGCACAGCACTGGTGCAGAGCAGCTGTGGCAATGACAGAGCAGGGGGACCAGAAATCTTGCAGCTTAAAAATGAAGAGTATGAAATATGAATATGTCTGTCAGGTGACTGTGAGAATGACGTCAAATGTGAAATCAGTGAAGCTTGAGGTTTCTACCTGAACTGGCTTGCAGGTGTTGGTCCATCTAAAGCTAGGGTTGGTAGTCACAGAAAACTAGCATGAATTTGACTGTAGCACTTACCCAGGAATCAGTCTAAGCCCCCCCCCCTCTCCCCTCAGAGCACCTCCAAAACGATGCCCCCGCTCACATGCACTTGTGCTGCGGATTTGCGACCATATTATCGTGACTGATTCAAAACTGGTCCTCAGCACATTGTTTGTGTTTTGCACTACGTCAACTCATGTCTCACTCAGCGGTAAGAAAACACTGAAACATTATCATAGTTAAAGTTAAAAACACAAACAAACATGGCTGTTGTTAGTACTGTCATGCTAGCATTATCCAGTTGTACCGGTGACATGATATCAGGAGAATGCCATTTCATACATCTACATTTTCTGTAGGACTTACTAAATGTCATTAAGTTTTTTGCTTGTCAGAGTCCCCGTGGTGTCCTCCTGAGCAAAGCACCTCATTAGGTCGGAGGGGACAAGCCCAAGGTCGAGGAAGAGTGGCAGTAAGTAAAGGCAGGGAAAGCAGAGGCAGGGGAAGGGAAGTGCACGCAGGGGGAATGTACGCGCAGGAGGCGGGCGGAACGGCAGGACGGGATTTGATTGGTTTCATAAATTGGACCCTAAAGTCCGGGATTGGTTGGTGTTTTCCCAGGTTTACTCCGGCTGTAGATAGTGGCTTTTTATCGCTCTTTTTTTAAAGAGCACATTATGTATTGATTGCCATCAGGACATAAAGATCATTTTAACCAGTATAACAAAAAGTGTATCTAAATCTGATTACCAACCCCAGCTTTAAAGTCATTAGCCGACTTGTCAGAGCCGAATT
The DNA here is from genome assembly GCF_009762535.1 of Notolabrus celidotus. Lineage (NCBI taxonomy): Eukaryota > Metazoa > Chordata > Actinopteri > Labriformes > Labridae > Notolabrus > Notolabrus celidotus. The sequence goes on along the minus strand of NC_048280.1, from coordinate 29,318,092 downwards.
CAGCCCCTAGAATACACATTTTCAAGTAGTGTACCACTTCTGACAACAATGCTAAATGGAACAGCAGTAATGGACATGAATGTGTTGGAAACAGGCAAGCATAAAAATATTTTGTTTATTTCATTACAGTTCATCATTGTTTCCCGGCTTTGGTTTTAAGACCAGTGGTTTCTGTAGGATGATTGAGTTGGCTTTAGCCTTTCTCTAAGTGGCTAACTAGCTAACAAATTAGGTGTGGTATTGAAAATTACTTGTAGCACTGCATTTGATATGCTTCACCCTCTCACTGCAGCCACTTTCATCTACTACTTAAGCACAATTTCTAGAGTAATGCACGTTAGATTTTTTGCTTTAAAAGCTTTAAAGTTATTCATGTATTAGGAATGTTGATGGCCATTTGGTACGAATTCAACAGAAGTAAAATGATCGTTTGAGATGGTAAGTACTAATTAAAGACGCATTTCAATAAATTGAACCTTACTTCCTTGGTAAAAGGATAAGTTGATCGAGAAGTTGTCATGCAGCCCTGATAAAACGAGATAGGAGAGTTAGTCTGTCAAAGCAGCGAATAATTCAAAGTGTAAGGGAAGGATGCAAAGGGGAAAAAATCCCTCACGACAGACATTATGAAAATGGTTATCTCACTGTCCTCCCCGATTACAAATTATCTGATACATTTAGTTAAAGATCAGTGTCATGCAGCTGGCAGGCTCTCAGTCAGATAATCACAACATCCGATATCTAGACAGATCTGCTTTGTGCACTGCTTATGTTGTATCCAGACTGTAGTTACATCATAAATCCAAAAATCCACACACTGTCTCAAAATAAAATACATCACTTGTTCTCTGTCAGATTATTATGTCCAAAGATTTGAAGGAGGAGGAGGAGAGAAGGAGGAGATTAGAGATACTCATGTCATAGCAGAGCCGTGTTTGGAAAAAAAGAGGAATTTGAGGTCATGACAGGTATTGATTTGTGACCTTTCAGACACTGATAACGAGAGAGATGCTCTCCTGTCAGGCCTGCAAGGAAAAAGACAACAGAGGATGCCATTTTACTGCTGTTGAGCCATTTTATTATCTCATAAAGAGGCCAAGGGCAGTGAGCGAGAAGACCATTTTTTTTGTAGTTAAGTTCCTTATGTAACACTTTTTGTTACCATAAAAAGAGCTGATAGCATAAAACTCCCGCTCCTGCAAAATAAGCAGATTCTGTGTTATTTAAAAACAGCAGTCTTAGTGTAGGATCTAAATGTGGGCCGGGACATAAGGAGCTTTAATCTGCGAACAATCTGAGAGGCTAATGCAGAGAGGGGCTGCACTGCTCGTCCATATGTGGATCAGAAGAGGCTTTCATGTCCACACGCTGATAGGTGCTGTCAAACAGCACTGTGGAAGGTTCAATCAGATTAAACACTTATCCATATTAACTGTGCGCAGCCCCCTGAGTGTCCGATTGACAGGCCCACTGCAGGAATGACCCCATCAGCTATTTGTGGCTTCATGCTGGTTATGAAGTGGGCGGGGAGGTAGCGTTTGTATTTGGGGGACTTAGCTGACGTCACGCACCTCCCCTGCCTCCCCCAGCTGCTGTTTGAACTAGATTTCAACTCTTTTGCTGTTCTGATATGTGTCGTGCCCTAGAAACCGCTGCACTGTGGCTTAGCCTGACCTGGATATTTCCAGACAGGCCGCATCGATGGCTGCTGGGCAAACAGGGGAGCGCGGCTCGAGTCAGCGATGTTAAACGACTTGTCACCGGGGGGGCTCAGCAAAGAAGCACGCTTTGAGCCTCACTGGGCATCGGTCAACAGCTTTAGGATTACAGAGGTCACAGAGAAAGACCTCCTCCAATACTAGAAAAAAGAGGAGGAGTATTCACACACACTGAATCTGGCTTCTAGTGAGCTTCTTTTGTATTCCAAATTTCCTCCCTTACTCACATTTTGAGACTTTTATCCTCTATTGATTTGAGAGGATTTCTTCTGTGCTTCATGAATTTTTTATGAAGTACCTTAACTCCCCCCCAAAGAGAGTAGGTACAAATAATGCAAAACACCCAAGCAGCCTCTCCTCTGTTTTCTTGAGCAGTAAGTTCAATGCAGCCCAACTTTGCAGGCAAGAGCAAGGCTCAAAATAAGTCGCAGGGCCTTTGGGTTCTATTTAAAGGCCATACTCACATCAATAGGCTGAACTAGCATATGGTGCAAACAATGGTTTATCTTAGGTATCTAAGCATCCTAATGCATCAAAAACATCATTTGGATACAGGGACTTCAGATCCAGGAGTCTTCTAGCACATTGCTCAAGTTTTTACTTTATTTTATGCTTCCAAATTTAGGAGTTTAAAGATAACCTGTATTCAATGAAGCAAAACTGAGTTGTTAATATTGCTGACTCAAAACTTCTGCAATATCACCATGTAAGCAAAGGGAGTCCCCGCAGTTGCCCGGCATCGCTGGTCTCAATTCTAGTTCAAACAGCAACACCAACCGACAACATCCACCTGTACATGAGAGCCGGTTTCCAGTTTCTCATTAGTAATTAAATTACCTCGTAAACAGTGTACAGCCTGTATGTGTGTGTAACAAACAGAGAGGGAGGATTGGGGGATAGAGCAAGAGAGAGGGGGGGGTAGAGAAAGAGGAGGAGGAGTAGAGAGAGAGAAAGAAACGATGATCCAGTCATTGAGTGCAGGTCTCTGTGTGCTATAATTAGCTCTCTCTCTCTCCCTCTCTCTCTACACTAAACCGATTAATCTGTAACACTTGGACTGCACTCTCTCACTTACACACACTGACATATATAAACACAGAGGCAGGCTGTTGCATAAGAGCACATGGCCAACGGAGTAGCACATTCACCTCGCAACAGAAAGAAGACCATGGTACGTTAGGGTTAAGGAAATGTAAAGAAAATGACAGCACATGTACGGTTAGGATTAGATTTAATCCTGGTGAGGTTTAAAAAATATGGTTGTGGTTGATATAAAAAGCACACACTGAATGTATAGGGGAACCCATTTATACACCAACACAACACTAGTAAATCCAAATATGCATTACTGTAATCCAGAGGCAAAGATGCTGGGCTGCAGTGGTTCCAAATAAACAACTGAGATGCATGCTGCATTAAATGTATTTGACAAAACAAAGATCATTGATTAACCAGTCAGTCAGTAATTCATTTCATTCCCCTAAAAGGCTCAAGCTTCCCATGAGGTCCACAGGACCATGCTGGGAGCATCCTCTGCATATATGGTGGCTCAGTCACAGGGGAGCATTGGGACTTCCAAATGAATGCAAATCAAATTAAGCCCAAATTAGAATTGCACGCTTGCATTCTGATGCAGTGGATCTAAACACTGAGCCCCGTCACTGTAAAATTATGTCTCTGCACTCCTCAAAGAACATCCCCCAGAAGAGCATTTTTCTCCCTTTGGTCCGATCATTTTCTCAGCTGTTTGAATGGTAAAGAAATGATGTGCTCCCAATAAAACTATGATGTTGTCAATACGATTTTTGTTCACTTTAAATACAACGACACACTTGGAGGGGGGAGCATGTGTAACATTGTCTCTGAAATCATCCACTACATTTTGACTGAATGACTGTAGTCTCAGAGGGGAAACATCAGCTGATTATATGTCAAATTAAAGGGTCTGAACTAATTGGAACACTTTGAAAATGTCTTATCAAGAAGTGATAAAAGTCGTTTTGATGTTGCATGTTTCTAAGGTGCTCTCAGAATGAATGCCAGAGAATCTTCTTTGCTGTAACATCACCGTCAGTTTTTCTGCTCCATCAATCCAGGCTTACATCGTATTGACATTGTACAAAGTTGCCCTAATAAAACCACAGATTTTAATTTATCAAACTCAGAGCCTAATTCACTAAAGGATTGTGCCGCTTTTAGCAACCGCTAAACATGTGCAAAATGAGACATCTTCAAATTCACAAAGCACACGCAAAGGGTTAAATGCTACACATACTGCTCTGCTGAGCAAACAGCTTTGTGTGTTTTAGTGCTTGATTATCATTAGTGTAATTTGTTTTGGGAACTAGACCTTGAGACGGAGAAGATAGAGGGGGCAGACAAAGTTTAGAAATGCAGTCAGGCCTATATATTTCTGAATTTGCCAGTTTTTTCTCCCCATTGAAAAGCCAACTTATCTGGCTTCTAGCTGCAGCTTCATATTATGGAGGAATATGACAGTAGTGCCACTTTTCCATTCTGACTGACAGCAAGAAATATATGAGTGTATTTCTAAATATGCCAAACAATACTTTCACATTTTTGGGAACTTGTTTTTTGTAAATTGACATCAGCCTATAACAAACACTCTGTATTGATTAGATTACTTTACTGAAATTCTTACAGCATCTCTTTGTGGTTTGATTTTTCTTCCTTGTTTTGCTGAAGCTGTGTCGTGTGAACTGTTAAAATGCAAATCCAAACTAACATCCTGACGAAAGGAAACTGAAGGCATGACTGCTTAGTCTTACCATAAGAGTCATATGCACTTGGTAGATTGTGTTTTAATCATCTATTGAGCAGTTTTTTACATGCATCAGCGTGGTGACGTAATGAAAACGTGCACTGTGTCTGCAGAATAAAGCTGGTGCATGTTATGACATTACTCACAGCGTTATACAACAAAGCACGGAGCACACAAGGAGCGCACAGAGCTTGTAATGTACTCAAAAATAAAAGCATGATTGCTACTGACTTTCATGAGGTCTCTGTCATAGCAGCACATTATAATAAATGGCTGCCCATTAAGAATCGCATTTGCTATGCTTCACTTATGGTTTCCCTTGCACCCTGTATTTGTTTGTCTACTCAAGGGAAAGTAACGTTGGCTATAAACTGGGTCCTCCCTGATGAATGGGACTGATACAAACAAGCAAGTGCCTTCCATGCTGGACTTTCAGCATGCTCCCCAAACAGATTAGAAAAGGTGAAACAAGGTAATAGGCCAGGCAGAAACATTTAATTAATCCCCTACTGGCAGCAGATGGACATGAGCTTAGTGCTTCCTAGTAAGAGCAAATATATTTTTGCACTCAATGTAATGATGTCATGATGGTGCAGATTTATGGGGCTCTGCAGCCACACGAAGGGAGACCCGGAAGAAAATGGAAAGCACCTCTAGGTCAGTGGGGTTCTGTGACCTGCTAAGTCACAGGAAATGGTGTCAAGGAGAGGGCAGACCGATGAATGGAAGCTTTACCTCCATGTAATCCTCGAGACAGGGGAATCCTCAGGACTACAAAGCGCTGTGTCCTACAAAGCAAGTAGGGTGAAAGCGCTCTCAAACTGTCAAGACCATTTCATTTCTATTTAGGCTTTATCCAAAAGTGTAAACAGGACTCAAGCAGACTTACAATGTTTTGAGCCTGATTCCTTTCCAAAAATGTTCAGTACATGATTCATATCAGACTGATAACTGACATAATGTAACTTGCACAAACTAATTCAGAAAGAGTTTGGATCACGGTGTGGGACAAGCTACACGTGGATGGTGGCTGTCCCTTGAGATTAACTAAGTTTCAATGCAAATCAAAATACTAAAATGTCTTACCCATTAAATTTAAGCCTCATTTAGAGCATCAAATGATGACAAAGAAGCTTTAAAATCCTAAACAAATTAAAAATCTGAGGGAAAAACAGGCCAAATGTGTAACCATCTAATCTCAAACATACACACACTAAGTGATTTTAAATTGTATCCCACACTATAGGATGTTAGTCATTTATCTTGTGTGCCTGAGGGAACAATGTGGTCTCATGTGTTCTTAATGAAAAGCAGATGTAAACAAAAACTCAGACAGACATGATGCAACAACTTGCTGGAGTAATACTTCAAGAGAGAAACAAATAAAGTCAGGACAAGTTTGGATAAAAAAAAAGTTTGAGGCAGGAGTAATTTATTGGGACAATTCTTTTCTTCAGCAAGAACTTGGTGTAAACAGTCAAGTTTGATTGGTCGACAGAAGTACATAAGCTGACTCAGGCCTGAAGGTGCTAGATAATCTGAACCAACATCAGTACAGGCCAAGATTTCTCATTGGGAGAAGTTAATTACATAGTCGCCCAAAAACTTAATTTAGTCTGAGTCTAGTCTTAGCATTGTGTGCGTTGTTGCATGTTCTCCCTAAGCCCTCCCTTTGTGAACTCCTCACTTCTTCTCACACCCCAAAGACATGCTCAATAAAATTGCCCGTTTGTGTGTCTGGTTGTCCTGTTGCTTGTTTTCTTTGTTCCAATTCAGACAATAAAATTATACATAAGTTATTTTTCGTGTTCACACTGCAATATGGTAAAGCGGGCCAAAAGCAAACAGTACCGCTCGACTGACCCTATATTATTTCGTCACACTTCCCCTCAGCCACAGTGTAGGTAAACAAATCCAAATCTTACTGGTCAAACTGGACCCAAAATTAGTTGTGGGTCGACCTTGAGGAGGTCAATGCCTTATTGACATTTGGGCAGAAGAGCATATTGACAAATGCTGGACACCACTCACAATAATATAGAAGATTCCTGTGATGTTGCTATGTGTAGCTCTTCCGCTTTTTTGCTGATGTTTAACTTAATAGAAACGGCCCAAGGCTTGATACCCAAAGACGAGTAACATTAGCCTGTTTCAATGCTAACTATCAGTTGTCCAGTTCCTGGGTTGATCACGTTCTCACTGCAAACAAAACTCTCCAGGGTATGATTAGAAGTCAGCCGAAAGCACCTCTCCTCGGTGAGCTCTCCTTGCTTGTTTTGTTCTAAATCAGAGAGCTATTTCTGTGTTCACATATGTCCAAACGATCAGAGCTAAAGAGGTAAACACCCCCTTATTTGGAGCAACTCCTCTAAACAGTCCATGTATGCAAGCATCCTAAGTTTGCCTTCAGGCTATCCAGTCCAGGGTTTACCCTGCCTCTGGCCAAATGACTGCTGGGATAGGCTCCAGCTCCCTTGTGGCCCTGAACAGGATAAGCAGTATAATGGAAGGATGGTTTGTGCTGAATTTTAAAGTTTTCAGTGGGAGGCCTTTTTTAAAGAGACACTGCCACTTCCAACTTCCTTGCTGATACCTCAGGAATAACTGTAACAATGTAGTGTCCTATGTTACATTCAAATTAAACCTACATTACTGCCTTTTTCACCTTCTCAACATGACACAAATGAGGCAGATCCTGTCTCAAAATAATGTAGTTGATAACATGTAGTGGAGCAGTGCGTTACAGTAAGCAGGCTCATTCAGGGTACTTTATGATAGAGTACAGAAACGGGAATTAAAGTTTAACTTGTTAAATGTCGGGGAGGCTAAGGTGAAAAAGACAACACTGTCAGAGAAAGAAAAACAGACAAGCAACAGGACTGTCGCAGCACATCATTTTCCCCTGGTACCTCGGCTCCCTTCAGTGCTGGTAAACTAGAATTAAAAGGCACAGCAGGCTTGTATGAGGGACCAAATGTGAAAATTACACAATCATGAGGGACTCGTGTATTAGCTTAGTGGATTCTCACTGAGAATAATCTATCACCCATCCTCCAAATTCCCTCTGAACGTTACCACGGTTACAGCAGCCTGGAGATTTCACATGCACTGTTTCAATTTCCATCATGTGCCAGCATGCGAGGCTTCACTCTGCTTCAGTGTAGGAGACATTTTGGTTACTTAAAAGCTACATCAGCTCCAACAGAGTTTAGAGTTTAGTGTATATCACCATGCTGTCTGCATGTAACAGTGTGCTACAAACAGAAATTACAAATGTGTCACGCAGCTTAATCCTGCCAGAGTCTAATAATCATTTTCACTCTCACATAAAAAGCTGGGGTTTCTACATGCACACATTTATGTGCAAAGAAGTCGTAAAAATGAGTTTCAAAGACTGCCGACTCTAAGATGGTCTCAAGGAGGTGGACAAAAGAAAGCATGCAAAAGAAATGTGCTGCTCTGTTTGTGTTGTTTCAAAAGTCCGTGGGTTTCCCTTGTGCTACAAGAAGAGGAAGGACGGATGACATCATGTGGCTGTGTATCATCCAGGCCATCGCATGCCATTAATTTCAAACAGCTAATAAGAGGCGGCAGGCATTCCCTGGAGGTTGGTCATCATGTCTGATCCATCTTGGACTACAGGCGATCTCACTGAGTTGACTGCTTTAGTCATGCCTTGCATCAGAATCCAAAGTTGCACATAAGACTTTGTAAGACAGAGGTATGACTTCTCTTTTGTGGAATTTTGCAACTCTTGTACAAACACAGTAGATTGAAAAAAACATTCTAAAGTAGCTTCATAAAGCTGAAAGATGGCAGACCCCATGATAAAAAAAACAGCAACCAACTTCCAGTTGATCTAGAAACTGGCAAAGGTTTGGAGTTGAGGCCATAGCCTTTCCGCTTGGCAAACTGTTACCTGTCAGTCAAATTTGCCAAACTCTTTGCCCTAATATAATTAAGACAGATACATTTTGATTCCTCCCACATCTAGTTGTAATAAATAAAGAAATAAAGTTTACAGACTGAGACAGTTTTTTGTGTCAGGCTTTAAAAAGAATTCATTCTGCTGGTCTCCTTGGCTTTTGGAGCCAGCCCCAAGTGGACACTTGAGGTACTGCAGTTTGTTGCACTTCTGCATTGGCTAGATTTATAACACCAGATGTTGCTGCTTGATATTGAGCAGTACATATTTTAAAGCTTGAATTCATTATTGACATGTCCAGCAACAAAGTGGCTCTAAGCAAAAAGTCTCCTAAACTCTGAAGAATCTCCTTTCATGCGCAATTTACCCTCATGAAAATGTCTGGGGAGATAGAACGTAGAGCCCGATCAGTTGAGGGTAAGCTCTAGCCCAAACAGGCCCTTGGCCTGGTCTCTGCCTTCCCTGCCCTGCCTTGGGTATGATAGGCAGTAAGAGCTTGCATGGAGGATGGTAGTTTTGGGACACCCCAAGGTGGGCCTAAATTGACAAAACACTGATGAAGGTAGGTCCCCACTTGATAACCATGTTGATGTGTTGGCTCTCGCTCTTGTTCCACCATCAGGTGATGGGGGCATTAGGGACCAAGTCATAAGGTAGGTAGAATTAGCATTGTCAGCGTCTGGAGCTTATATACACAGAGCTGGGGTCTTATGGAGGTTGAAAAGCTGTTGTGGCTACAGGTGCCACCGAGGGCCTTTTGACAGGCTATGTAACTTGCAAGCACTGGGATGAAGTGTCATGAGACTATGCTCACTGGGCACTTATCCTTCTGATTAGGGCACAAGTATCTTGTGTTATCTCAAACTCACAGTTTGTTGAATGTGAAAAGATGCCTTGAGACAAATTGTGTTGGTCAACAGCGTTTAGTTTCCAGCTCTGTTCAATGCTGGACAATAGTCTTCTGTAACTCCCTGATCTTGATTTTCTTGGAGTAGCATCACCCCTCACCAAAGGGAGCTTCATAGCAAAACACCGGATAGCAGATGGGACTGAGACAGAGTCACAGGGGTTCAGTGTTTTCTTAAAATCCTGAACAGTAGCCAGTAATCTATAAGAGGCAGTCCATAGCCAGCAGCATTAAACACAGAGACAAAGGGGTGACAGAACTCTACTGACATCTGGAGCACGAACAAAAACCTCTCATGCACTGCTTTCCTCCAGCAGTATGAGGTTGAAACAGCCGAGCCTTTTATCTGCCTTCAACTAAACAACACTGTTGAGCTCTACAGCTACCATGAAGTCAGAAGAGGACTGTACTGTATATAGGTTGGCATGTGTAGGAACCCTTTTGCACCCTGTGGGACTGAGATGGGTTGGAAAACACAGCGGATCAAAGACACAAGCTCTGGGCTGGAATCAGAGAGGCATGTGGGATTCCTTCAGGGGGGCTGCGAAGACTCATTTAATCTCTCTATACCTCCCTGTCCTCAGCAGCTGTTGGAGACGGCAGGGTTTTAAGACGCCACAGGCTGAGACCCATAAGAGCAGATTAGGATGGAACAAGAAGGAGGAGGAGGAGGAGGAAGTGATAAGAGCGGAGGACGACAGGGACGATTTTTTCATCACAAATATGGAACATGGTGAAGGCCTGAGCTGTTACGGTGCTGATGCTCCTGTCAATCATTCATACACAGAGCAGGGTCCCTTGGTGGAGACAAGGTTGTGCAATGTGGGTCGCTCTGGTTGCCTCTCTGCATCTTTTAGCAAATGCCATGGTTCACGAGAATCTCTTTTGCAGCTTTGCTTTGCTGTTTGTGCAAAAGAAATGCTCAGAATATTCATATGCTGTCCCAAACAGCTGAATGCAGATTGCAGACCCAGCGGGAGCTGCTACAAAAGAGGGGGACGAGTGAGAGGATGGCATGGCATTTAGAATTGGTGTCCAACTGCATTCAGATATCTGTGTTGGCTGCAGTCAACCAATTGATTTGCAATGCTGTAAAATACATTTCAAATTCCCCTGGTGAAACCAATGTTGCTTATTTGTGGCCAGTGTAGTGTGTACAGGAAACAACAGATTAACATAGAGCATTATATTGAGACATGGGATTATTCAAGGCCATTTCAAGCTTGCCTGACACAGTCTAAAGGATTATTCTGTTTTTGAAAACTTGTTTAAACAGTTGACTGCACTGTAATTTTAAAGAATGAACCTAATCTGCACAATCTTGTACTCCGGCAAAAATCTCTGCAAGGGAATAAAAGATGGACAAACACAGAAATGAAAGCTCTGCATCTAAAGGGCAAAGTTATTTCTTTGTTTCGGATGACTTGTTTATACGTTTTGTGCCCGAGTGCTTAATCCTGATTAGTAAAAACATGCTGTGGTTGCGTAGAGATCCTGACATTTGCAGTGAACAAACCTTGCAGTGCATTGTGGGGCTCTTGCCCATGCTGCTACCACAGCTAGCACGAGGTAATTGGGGTCATATCACTTGTCGTAGAGTTTAATTATTTTCAGATTCTCCCTGCATATTAAACAGAGCTGGCTGAGGAACATCTGTGGGGTTTATAGAGATGGGGTTAAGAATGGTTGTGATAGAAGTGGGTAAGATTGCAGTGTGCACGTCAGGATTATTACACTGGGACTGTGGACCTTAAATCAATACATTCCCCAAGGTCAAACACGGGTGCATTTGCATGAAAATCACGTTTTCTGCTTTTTATTTTAATCGCCGCACTTGGCAAAACTTTTGAAAAGGTCAGGAATGAAGATTGTGGTTAAGATTACTTTCCATTAAGAAGAAAAAATGAAGAGCAGGCAACAGTTAGAAAACCCAACACATACCTTTGCCATGATATTTTTAAACAAGCTTGATTTTAAGGTGTTAAGAATATCCTAAAAAATTGAAAAAAATTACTTGTATGTAAGGAAAGAAAACTATGTGAACCATCTGAGAGTATCTGAAAAAACACTTTTGATGGATCGACTTTGCAAAGAGAGTGCACTCACTCCAAAGAAACAACACTTGCATACTCTTCCTTTGATATTAATCATCAGCTCACACTGGAGACCTCTGCAAGTTTCAAAGAGTGGTAATTCATTTTTTGACAGCTTATTTGAAAAGTAAATGTCTCATTTATGAGGGAAAATGCTTCTTTTGAGTACTTTTAAATCCTATTAGTTGAAAATAAGGCAGCAGCTTTCTCATGTTACGAAAATGCTGTTTGATATTCTGAAGAAGCCTGATTAAAAAGAAAGGAAAAAGTGGGCAACATTGTGTTATTGTGGCCTCAGTTATTATCAGCTAACCTGGTTATGTCGCTATTCACAGACATTTTATCACCCCATAAAACTGAAATGGTTGTTAACCATATTCACTTACACTGCAGACACAGAGCAACATTAGAATTTAATTGGATTTTGTTTCTGGCCACTTGGAGGAAGCCAGTCAAAGATTCATGCTCTTTTTAAGTCTGTTCTGATCTCAAACTCAACTCCTGAGAGAAATATTTTTCTTTAGCTGACAAATTCTCTGATTTATTCAACAGCTTGTGGAGGAACAGGAAGAGCACAGCCCACAACAACAGCTTCTCTATTTTCTAGTGTTTTATTCGCTGACTTTATGCAACTCAAACTGCTGCCTGCTGTCGACTGTGGTCAGTTTGATAAGAGCCTTAAGAGTGGAACAAACAAAGTAAAGTTTTGGTTGAGAAAAGTAAAAGAAATAACTAGAGACACTAAAACTAAACACTATGCCAAAAATACCAAGGGATGAAAATCCTTAGATTCTATTGATATTGTCTCTGGTATTGAGACTCAGAATGGATTGCAGCAGCTAATAGCACAGAGAGTTGTGCACCATATGCCCCTGCTATCTGCTCCGTCTCAAGGTAATTCACAAAGCTAATTGTGTTAATGATATTGACGCACAAGAACTCCCCCAAGTTCTGCAGCTCTGTGCACTTTGTTACGGTTTTGCTCCTGACCCTGACTGAGATGAGCTGCCATATATCTACTCTGTGCTGTGCAGAGCTTCACTGTGTGCACCAAAACAACCAAACTTTGTTACAGCTCCCATAAGTTAGATATAGCAGTGGAAGACATGCTTCTCATGTCAATTGTTGAGTCAGCTGCTTTCAGAATACAGTGAGAGGAGAGGCAGTGTAGGATAAAAATAATGTTGAAGAAAAAATAAGTAACGCTAACATTACCTCACTAAGTCACTTTTACAATGCAGTAACTCAGTAACTTAGTTACTTATTGATAGTTTTAATTAATAAGTGTTACTAATTATTTATTTTTAGTAACTTGTCCAACACTGGCAATGTCAAAAAAGATATTCCATATGAAATTAAGACCTTCTTTAAATTCCTAACATAGCTCTAATCAGCTTGAAAACTGATGCCAAGATTTTCCAAAACAAATGTTGAAGTGAAATCTAATCATTTATTTCCTAATCACTAAAAAAACAAGAAAAAAACAAGTTATATGCTTCCACCAGACAATAGAGAGGTATCAATAGTGGACTCGATAAGGACTGGGATGATTGAGGTCTATCCATTTGCTATCAATATCAGTGATATCAAACAACCTCATAGCTATTGGCTATTCTCACAAGAGCCTCAGTATCAAAATCCCTCTGAGTTGTTTAAATGGCTACATGTTAGCTTCCAATTAGATGTTATTCAAAAACTTTACTGACAACTGATGCATGTTTGTGCACCAGTGATTAAAATGAAATGTGACTTGAATCGGGAAACAACTTGTAGGACCTGTTAGGATTCATAGTAGAATCAAAAAGCCCAAACATATATATATATATATTTTTTTTTCAATATGTTTTTATTATTTTATCATTTTCAGAACAAAACAACAAAATTCAAGGTTCATTTTTAGTCAAAAACAGATTTTCAGAGAAAGATATGTACTGCCTCAGTGCCCCAAACGGGATAAGCTGTAAAGATAATGGATGGATGGGATATTCCTTTTTATTATTTAGACTCATTTGAGATGCAACCTACAGCCTGACAGACTAAAAAAACTGCAGGCCATGTTTTATTTTGAAGCTTTCTACTGAGATTATTTGCCTGTTTGAGTTTGATTTTGTTACACACAGATCATTTTTCCTTTAGTGAATCTCCAAACACAGAGAGAGAGAAATCCCATTAAAGCCAGAGAATATGACAAAAGGGATTTACTGACTATGTGGAGTAATCTTTACAGGCGGTAAAGTCTAAGGTTACACACAACTCTTATCATCCAGCCTTGATTTGTGTGACGTGACAGGACTGGGGAGATTTTGCTGACTTCTCATAGATTATTTAAACCAGCTATGGAAATAAAAAAATCTGGCTCATGTGATAAGCAACACGAAGAGACAGAGAGAGTAGAAATACTGCTTTATATTTAAATTAATTCAGCCACAGCCAGCACACAGTGATGTGATCTAATTGTAAAGGGAGGGGAGCATAATGTCATACAGAAAATCAGAGCACACTTGGGCTGTGCACGACTCTGAATTTAGTCTGTCGAATCAGATTTGGTTGTTTAATGAGAAGCATGGACTATCGGTGCTTTTTATAGCTCAGCTCCACAACAAACTCCTGTATTAGTACAAATGGGACTAATGTTTAAACACTCAAGCTGACTGTTGACCTTACGTTAAAACATCTCCATCTGACAACATTTTCAGTGTTTCTAATCCTTCCACCGTCCTCTTTGACTATATCATTTAACTGGATGAAGCTTAAGTGAACTATTGTTAGAGACAGCTGGGCTTGCAGCTAAGCTAGCATCTTCAAGGGGCATCAGAGATACAGGTTTTTAACCTGACCCTGTTAAACTGTGTTTTTTGATAGTTTGAACTATTATCTGTTTTGTCTAATTTGAAAAAATAAATAATGCTTTGGGTAGAAACTGAGAAGAATGAAGCCAAAATATTGCCTTGATGGGCACAGACATATTGGGCTGGTGCACAGTAAAAACGTCTAAGACCTCTCAACTTAAAAGGATAAGTGAACTAATTGTATGAATTATTTTGAGTTCTAACCACTCATGCTGTTTAGATGTGCTAACATAGAGATATAAGTTCAGGTTACAAAACTAATTTACCCTGCTGACTAATATAGAGTATTCCTGACATATAAGTAAAAGTAAAGTATGAAGTTTGCTTGACAATAGGCAAAGTTTTTCATGAAAAATTCATATTTCTAAGTTTATAAGAACGTACAAGTTTTTACAGTGTGGAGCCAAGGCATGTGGAGAAACGATCTGGCTGGTGAAGCAACAGGACTGAGATCACACCACTTCCACTAACGAAAACACACTTTAATATACCCACAAAACATTAAAGATCCCTCAGGTTGTGACAGTACGCAGGGCACACTCACAGTTATGGAAAGTTCAAAGACTTGTGTTTGCATTTGTTCCTCAACTACTCTGCTCACCCAGAGAAGACACTAGCTGGAGCTATATTTCTCAACAGAGCTGTTAATCATGTCACATCCCCTCTTTTTAGCATTAATTAACAAAATTTCTGCATAAAATGAACACTTGGAAATAAATCAGAATGATAAGAACTAACTTTAATGACAAAATGTTTGAGAAAAATGTATTTGACCTGTCTTTAAATTTCTTATTTTGACCCATCTTCCAGCTGTTACAATGAAGGATGTGGACTTAACCCATTAAGACCTAAAACGCCTGCTAAAAACGCCTTTAAAAACCTAAGCAAAAATTGTACACAACCTCTGAAAACCTGAAGATTTTCTGAAAAAAAAACTGAGTTGTCAAATTTCACTAAAACCTTTATATCTCAGCCTCTGGAGCAGATAGAAACATGAAATGAAAACCATTTGATAGTTTAGAAATTGGGCTTTAATTGGAACATCATTACTTTGCTCTTATGTGCATTAAAATTTTCAAAAAATCATCAAACAACACAAATATTAAAAATATAAATTAAAATGATCACAAAATATTTTTTCCTGCAAGCGCATTTCATTGGTCACGTCTCTGTAAAAAAAATCCCAAAACATGCACGTCATTCCACCCATGGTATTTCAGCGAATCACAGCGCATTTCATTTGTCACATCTCTTGAAAATGATGACACTGTCTGAAATGACCTACACGTTGCATCCGGTCTTAAAGGGATAACCGCGTATATGTCGCATCCGGCCTTAAAGGTAAATACGCGTATACATTGCATCCGGTCTAAATGGGTTAAAGACAATTTACTGCCAGTCACCAGAGGGAGTGCTAAGTATGTTGGCTTCACTCTGTGCAACAAGCTGAGCATCCTGGAACAAGCTAGCAGCAGTTCTGCTCCCAGACCCTCCTGATGCCCTGATGTTCAGTGTGGAGTGCATGATCATGGTGCAAATCACCAAGTTTGGTTTGAAAAGGAACATCATCCTGAAGATCCCCTGTCTTAAAAGAACCTAGTGAGGGATGTACACACAGGTTTGTTTTGTAAAAAATAAAGTCTGCCATGCTGATGCTACTGCAGTGAGCTCTATAAAACAACATAGCAACAGATCTTAGGTGCAGGTTTGCTTACTAACAAAATGCTCTCAGGGTCTTCTCGACTGATGATTAAAAGGTTTGACTTTAAGGGGGGTAAACCTAGTTCACAATGTCAAAAAACATCAACAAACTCAATCCTTTACTAACGTCCGGGTCATCACTCTCTATGACAAATGTTTGTGGCTAAAGGGCTCCCTGTGGGACATGGCTTTTTTTCCTCTGACATCCCGTGCCAGCAACACCGAGGGATCAGTTACCATAGAATCCCATCAGCCTCAGCATCCATCCCCCTCTCATTCCTGCAGAGCCAGCCACCACTCCTTCATTTGCTTACTGCACTGTCATTCAGGGTGCCAGCATCTGTTTGAAGTGATTCACTGATGAAAAGGGGGGCTGGGGGGGCTAAGGGTGTTTGTGACAGAGTGACATACTGTATTATTGGTATCAGCATGTAGAGGATGAGTAAGTCAGCACTGTGAAATCAATCTTATTTGTATGCTTGAATTTTTTGACAAAGCCTAAAATAAACCGAGCAGTTTTTCCAAAACACCACCATCTTCTTGAGATGTTTGTTTTGGGTTGACATTTGAAATTCCCTGGGGAGTTACTCTCATTCTGACAACTCAAATTTGTATACGCCATAATGCGGTTCACCCTCTTTATACAATGAATTTACAGCAGATCAAATGACTTCATATAATGTTAAAGCGGCTGCTTGTAAAGACAAAACTACAGAGATTTATCACTTGACTTCGCTGCCCTTCTCTGCTCTGCTGTGTGTTTTGAGTCTGCTCTGAATAATGCATGAAACTTACTGTTTTGGTCTTAATTCATACACCAGTTCACATGTTGCTCCATGAGTGCAGAATCTAAAACAGGCACTTACTTGTTAAGACTTTAGAAAAGTGACAATATGCCAATATTAAGTTGAAAGCTTGCTCCACTGTTAATCAGCTCAGTATGGAGCAAAGGCTGACGTGTGTGTGTGTGTTCACCTGCATGCAAATTTACATTTTGTTGTGTTCAGCAACAGCTCCTGACAAGATGCATGAAGAGGTGCCACAATCCTGACTTATTTTTATAGACTTTACTGCAAATGTAAACAAGAGCAATGCAGCATGTTCATATGTAAAAGAACCATTGGGGAGAAGACGGGGACAAACTCAACACTGAAGGACATCAGTCCAGGATGCATCCAGAAAAGTAAGTGAGAGGCTACAGTTGGCTAACTAGGACTGTTGACAGCGAGACTGTTAGCAAGCTAAGAATAATGTTACCTTCTGAAGTGACTAAACCTCTGGGTCTAAGATGTTTGTTGTTGGTTTGTCAAAATTCTGGTTAAAATCAGGTGGGTTGCATGTATTTTTGAGTCTAGGACACCTGCAGTGACCTTGTTGAATGTGGAACAGTAGCCTACATGCTGGATGCATGTTTATGCAGAGCTGTAACTTCATTGATCATTTAAATCATCCACAGGATTGTCTGAGTTCAAATTTAGGGTTAAAATGAAAAGTGCTACTACAATCCTGAAGATCCCACAGTCAGTCGAGGTTCACACAGTGACTAGATAAACAGAGGTCCTCCTCGTAAACCCCCGGGCAATGGTGTATCAACTCTGTCTCAACTTTGATTCTTCTTTGATGATTCAGTCTCAGCTCAGACTTGAACACTGAGGACTCAAGATGGGCCATGAGATTTGGATTCAACTACAACACCGTCTGACTGATTTGGGTATCTGAAACAAACAGAGCTTGGTGTGAAACAGTGTTAGCATGTAGTTTGTCCGGTGGAGTATGCTCTGATTAAAAAAAGTCCACAGTACTCTTAGCATTGTCTGCGGCACATCCGAGATGACCTTTGTACTAGAATTGATTGAGAAAGTAGAATACCCGAACATACTTTTTAATTAAATTACGGTCTTAGGATCGTCATTTTGGTTCAAAAACAGTGCACAGAAAGGTATATCTTGATTCCAGCTTAAAAATACTGACAACATGTAGCAACAAAGGTATGATTTCCCTTCAAAATGAACATTTGTGCTTGCTTAACAAATCTCATATAGATCAGGCTCAACTGGAAAAACAGCAACATTGCTTTGAAGTCAAATGGCAATTATCAGGTAAATGGATTGTACATAACCTGAACTGGTGCCTTTATATCGGTCTATCTACTCAAAAATACAAAATGCTGCATTCCAAATTGCAGTGTCATACCAGCAACAAACACAAAAATAACAACAACAACAGTCAGTATGAAGTACACAAGCAGCTCAGTGCAATGCTAGTTTGCTCAGAGATTCATAAAAATTAAGTTTGACAGGTGAGAGGGCTAACTTGCTCCGATCTAACAGGAAAGCAGTGCTTCTTATCGAAATGATCAGATCAATGGGCACTGAAGTTCCATCCTAGTTTACAGTCGCTGCGCTGCATTGGGGCAGAGAGATCACTGCTCAAACTCTGCCAAGGTTAGCGGTTCAATAACCATGGAGGCTGAGACTGCTGACTGCATCTCTTATCATTATTAGTGAAGCTTTTTTTCCCAGAGCCATCCCTCCCACCTCTTCACTCCTCAACCCCACACACACACTCAGATGCACACTCCAAAACACACAACCCCCCACGAATGCTCTGAATGATTAAATCAATCCGAGCTCCAGAAGTGCTCTCTCTCTTCTCCTCCATTCCTACTCCCTCCTTCTCTTTCTCACTACCCCCTTCTCTTTCTCACTCCCTCCTTCCCTACAAAGCTCCAGCAGAGAAGGCCTCATGCTGGGTCTGGCTTGGAGCTGCAGAGTGAACACCCATCACCCATTAAACAGCACCCAGCCGCGGGCCTGCAGCACCATCTAAGAGCTCAGCAGAAAGGGAAGAAGAGGAAGTCTGCAGGAGCGGCTCAATCGCCGGGGCACTGATTTGCACACAGGCATGAAGGAGATGCACATTTGACTTGCCAAAATCGATCCAGATCATTTCATGGCATGCTAGTGCCTGCAGGCTGCCATGAGGCTCTGTGGTTGTGCTGTTGCAGGTTGACTGGCTGAGGAGCACAGGTAGTGTAAGCCCTCGACACAAATGCGACTCACACAGCGGGAGTTCGGACAGAGCCTGTCTGAAGGGTAGTTTGCAGTGGGGACGCCAAATAAGAGGCTTACAGTGTTACCCGCAAAAGTGATGACAAGTTAGTGCAGGCACCATGGCAACAACTGAGGACATGGGATGTGGTTGATTTTATTCAACACACTTGTCAAAGTAGGGCACAAAAAAGCTTAGCCAAGCGTTTCCTGCTGGAGAGTTATTAGCCATTGAATCGAGGCTAATTACTGTTTCATGGATTGTAGTGCTGAGACAGCTGTATTTGTCCCATTGTCTCATATGATTTGTCTGCTTGGCACATTTTTGTAACTTTTTTAGTATATGTAGCATATACATTTCTGCATTTCATCTGGTTACATAGCTGAAGGAGCTTCAGACACACTGCAGCACTGCCCTCTATGCTGCAGAGCTCTGCACCAGCCACCATTGATTTCATCACAACCACAACATTGGATGGCACAGAGACCCTCATTTGCAGCTCTCCTCCATGGTACACAGCTCTGCATCTAAGAGATCTACACTTCAAATGTAGGGAGAGACAGTAGGAACGAAAATATGCTCAATTAATGAGCCGGCACCCTAAAAAGCACTTAGGAGAGATTACCCATTAAACTGTCACAAACTCAGAGCGAGTCACTTCTAATCACCAAAAATCCCTTGTAACAGAAGGGCATACTGTTATTTCCTCCTTTCGAGTCATTTCTTCTCTAGCGCTAGAAGATATTTCTGCTGTAGGAGGCAGGAAAAGACAGCTTGAATCCACCATCATCTAGTCCCAGCTGGGCAAAGCTCCTGGCTTTCACCCTCTACAGAAGACCGCTGCAGCGAGAGCTCTGCACATCAAAACCTCTCCCACACATAAAGCCCGGCATTGATGAATACGCTGGCATCGCCTCCGCCACATTCATGTTCTGACAGTGTCTCTTTATATTTGCTGCCAGCTCTTAAGTAGGGGAGAAAAACATTTTCCTGTCTTTATTTGACAGCCTCTTCATGAGGCCATCTCGCTGACCTCTGCATAAATTAGCGTCACATTGATGCTTGGCCAGAACGACAAACATGGAGTGTGTTTATGTTTGGCCCGTTAATGCAAGACGTGAAATACTCATCACTTGATTGAGGTTAATGCAGAGACGGACTGGTTCAGCTCATTCAAATGAAACTGTTAACTTCGCAAAGAAACGTAATCATTTAATAATAACAATTTTGTCTCATCATGGATATTCTCCTCTGACTTGCTACTTTACTTTAAATGAACCATCTCACATTTTGGAAAATACTCTCAGATAAATAACACTCTTACCAGGTGTGGGAAAAAATTAATGGTTACCACTTTCAATTAATCAATCCATCCATCCATTAATCAATCAATATTATGTGTCACTTCACAAAAGAGCAGGTAGACTGTATTGTTACTTGAGTTACTCAGACCAAGGGTAACCAATCTTTAGTGTCAGGACCCCCATATATCGTTAGCCTATGACAGGCAGGGGTGGAAGTAATTCATTACATTTACTTTTAAAGTCACTGTAATTGAGTAGCTTTTTTATTGTACTTTAATACATTTTTACATTGCATTAGTTACTGAGTAAAGAAAAAAAGTTAAAAAAATAAATTTTAAAAAAAGGATCCAAGCTTTCCATCAACCCTGTAACTTTCAGCTGATTGGCTGGAATACTGCCAAGTGATCAGGTGAACTAATGCAGAAGAGGAGAAGAACATGCATGCTCTGCTCTGGTCCCATTTCCCCTCTTCCCTCCAAGTGTCAGTGTCAGTGTAACTTCCCCTAGCACCCCCTTGTGACCGCCCCCAGGAACCCCCACTTTGAAAAACACTGACTACATTCACACTGCAAGATCCCATTTAATGAAAAACACATTTTTACATCCTTCATTTGCATTTATAGCTCTGATCAGATTTGCTTGCTAACCTCTTACTTTTCAACGTTTTTTTTTATTATCTCATGCCATTTTTTTTAAAAACCTCAAGGTGCCAGTTTAGCTCAGTGGTTAAATCATGCACCCCATGTACAGAAGCTACAGTCCTCAAAGCAAGCGGCCTGGATTCAGTTCCGCCCCCCTGCCCTTTGCAGCATGTCTTTCCTCTCTTTCCTCCGGTTGCCACTCTATCCACCGTCTGATTATCTGAATAAAAGCGTTTGAAAAAATTCAAACACATGAAGCATGTTTTCAGCGAGTGGGCTTTTGAGTTAGTAAGCTAAGCTAAGCTTGTGTGCTTCACATTTACCGATAACTGTAGATCTAAGAGTGATATCAAGTTGCTCATCGTTCTTAAAGTCACAAAGAAAACAGATAACTCCTCAAATATTAAACCACAGACACAGATTGTAGAGTCAGGTAATGTACTTGAATTACAAACACTGCATCAAAACTACAACTTGATTTGACAATATGCATGTAGAGGATAAACTGTCATGAACAAGACTTGAATCCCAAATGATATCCATTTCAGGGAACAGTTTACAAGAGTCTTCGTCTAATAGCTGCCTAATCATTTAAAGTGAGGCATCTGTCACAGCTGATTTTATAAAGAAACTCTCAAACATTGATCTCATTATTCCCTTTAAGCTGTAATTTCTCTGTGTATTCAAGCAAAGATTTATGAGTTAAATCCCCAAAAGTGATTAATGCATTCTGTCCTATCATCAAAACCTCAATTACACCTCCCGTGACTGGGGAAGCAGCATACTTTGGCTCATCACAGCAGGAGAGCAAACATTACTGCAGTAAGAGGAAAGAACCTAAGGATCTAATTCTCTAATGAGGTTCACACATAGATGCATACATTAACAAATGTTAGGATGTTTTCTTTCTTTAAATCCAACTCTCCATGGCTGCTTTTGCTGTGCTCAGGTACAGTTTCAGGAATCAAGCTGTCAACATTATGTGTGCCATATCACTTTGAAAGGTATAACAATGTTCTTTAAGGTCAATTTGATCCACAGTTTATGGCCCATATACCAAAAATATTTCAGCACATAACCCTCAACTAAATTACGTTTGTGCTGTTTACACTTTGTTTTGTACAATTGAGTTATATAAAGAAATAAGATGTTATCTGCGGGCTTTGGATGCAATGTTTTGCTTTTGTTTTGCTTTTGGACCAAGCTAGATTAGCTGTATCCCTCTGTTTCCTGTCTTTATGCTAAGCTAAGCATCTTCTGTCTGCAGCCTGAGAACAAATACATTTTCTTATCTAGCTCCAGGCAAGAAATCGAAATAGTGTACAACCCAAAATATTGAGCAGGTCTTTGAAACACAGATTGGATTGAAACACAAGTTGAAAAATACTAACAATATTTTACAATTCCTTGGAACTATCTCCTTGTTTTAATAAACAAACACTGCAGGAGAATGGGACACTGTATTAAAGGGGGGATTCTGAGAGAGCAGTAATTGGCTCCATCAGTGAAGTGTACCAAGGACAGGTCACCTGAGATTTGACCTCAGCACTTGACACGACTAAAAAGCCAGATGGCCAACCTGTTCCGCAAGACCACCTTTAACAAGAGAGATGTCTCGATTAACTTGTCCACTATAACATCTTTATCTGAGGGGGTGTCGGCAATAAGATGTCCTTTTCAGTAAAACAGACATCAGGCTATACTCTCAAGAGGGCTGGGCCTGTTTTCAGTGGGAAGTTCAAGAGGACAGGATTTTCCCACGCCGCATCTCACAGACACACAGACAGACCACCTACCCATGATGCACTGACACTGTCACAGAACTTGATTTAGATTGAAAAACTTTTATCCATAAACAAAAAGAGTAATCTCAATCAAATAATACAGATTAAAAAAAACTTTCCTGGATCAAGGATCACAAATATCTTCATTATCCCTGAGGGGTGATTTGTTTTACAGCCAGAAGTACCACAACTATCACACAAACTACAGAAGGAACGCTGAGAAAAATATGTACCAGTTCGACTTTCTAAGTCCTGATACTAACCTTTATACCTGGGCTTTGGTATCGGCATCAGCCATGTATATAGTAGAAGCAATCAATCAAACGCTCTGTTTGCACACTTAACTGCTTTGCTCAGCTTCTTTTTTGTTTAGTTGAACTCTTTGTATTTTGTAGCTTGATGATTCTTCAGATGCTTGATTTCATTGGCTGTGTTACTCTTTGCAACTCCGCTGCCACCCTTCCAAACATTAGCTCTATACACTGCAAGTTGCTGCCGGAGTTGTTGGTGTAACAAGTGTGAAATATCCTCAGGCTACTGAGCCTCTGTAGTTAGCTCCCTCCATGGTACGTTGGCTCTCTGCCTAGCAAAATGCACTGACCTACCGACATGCTGATGATGTAATGGTTGCTGTAAACACAGAATAGCACAAATCCGAGTTGAACAGATCTGCACCATGGAAGATGTTCAGTCTGTTTGTCCAGCATGAAGAGAGGATGTATCTGCAGCCATCCTGGAGCAACACAATCAACCATTCAAAGAGGCAACAGATTTTGCAGCACATTTTGACCAGCAACCTGTTTCAGATTGTTGTTTTATTGAGGGAGCCATACAAACAAATAAATGGGAATGAAAGAATAGATTGAATTAAAACCGCAAGCGGATATGTGCGGGCCCTCGTTCAAGCACCGCCTGATGTGCGCGACTGCCTGATGTGCACGACCGCCTGATGTACGCCACAGCCTGATGTAAACCACAGCCGGATGTGCTGTAGGTGTTGCTGTGCTGCCTAGGCTGAAACTTTGAGCATACTCATGCAGTTATCAGCATAGTGTACATTGCAGTACTGCCTGTCACCAATAGGTGCTGCTGTGTCTGTAATTGTGTTCTGAAGGATTGTTCATCACAGATCATTATAGAATGAGTTGGGATCACAAGCATGTTAAAAACATGTTCTGAGAGTAAATGGCTGTACTAGATAAATGTGTCCATGGGTGTGTTGAGGGATGGACCCTGATCATGTGTATGTAACTTCAAACAAATTGATCACTGTATGAAGGAGCAAAAAGTATTTCTTGTTTCATGGCGAGACATCAAAGTTTGAGGGGTCGCCAGAGACACATCCTTCAATGACAGGTCACAGTCTGACCTGTGATGCTTCATGAAGGTGTGAAGGCCGTTTGTGAGCACATTTGAAATAAATACACTCAAAAGGAGGAGGAGTTATTAGGAATCCAATTGTTTACACCGATTGCCAAAATGTCCTTCCCAGGGTTCCCACTCTTTTCCAGAGATCATTTTCCAGGACATTTTCATTGATGATCAGGCTGGTATGACAGTATAAATTTAGTTCCTAATTTAGTTCCTAAATAGTCTAATATGTTCCTCTCAGTGGAAGTCTACACTGAAAGACATGTAGTCTATGGCTATCAATTAAATGATCTCTTACATACTTAAAAATTATGGCAAATTGATAATAGAATAATGCAACCACAGATGTACAGCACTTCACTTTATTAGTGCAACCAAGTAACAATGATGGGCAACATCTCAGCTTTCTCTTTTCTCAAAAAATATAAAATGAGCTAAGAAAAAATCAAAAGAACCAGCAAAGGAATCAGGAAGCTGCCTTACTGAAATAATTAAATAATAATAATGATGATCAGAGGATCAGTGCTACTATGACTCAAAATATACCTGCTTAATCGTGATATTCATCCTGCTAAGTGGTCGATATAAAACAAAGCAAATGTCACGTTTTTTTATTTGAGTTACCGTAAACTCTGAAAAATCGCACCGGTGTAAAGACGCACTCTGTATTTGAAGATCTCTCAGAGATTTAGAAAAATGTAAACTGTCTTCCTGCATGGCGATGTCTATTATGATCAGCGATGTCTACAACGTGGAGTTTCTGTGCAGCTGTGTCGCTCTTTTTGTTCAGTTTGTTTTCACTATCGGGAGTTTGCACTCCTACTAGCTAGAGCAGGGGATCTCAAACATTTTGGAGCCAGGGACCCCTTACAGGTGAGAAAATTGTCCATGGCCCCCTCATAATTGTAACACAGATTAAACACATTAGTGATGTGTCATGATCAAAAGCTGCGGCTCTGAGAGCCGATGCTTTATAGTGAATCAGAAGAGCCGGCACGCATCAAAGAGAGCCGGCTCCCAGTGTGTTCTGCTCACAGCAGAACTTTGTTTTGATTGGTCAGCATGGCGGCCATGCAGCCAATCATATGTGAGGATATAGGATGTAGGTGATGGAGGGGAGGCTGTGTATCATGGCTACATCTGTTCCTTCAGAGAGAGTCCTAAAGACAGGGCAAATACTCACTGAGAGGAGAAATCGGATCAGCCCATCCAAGCTGAGGCATCTGATTTTTCTCAATGCCAACCTGAGGACGTTAATAATGTTTGCTTGAGTTTGGTTCTGGTTCTGTTTGCTTGAGTTTGATTCTGGTTCTGGTTCTGTTTGCTTGAGTTTGGTTCTAGTTTTGGTTCAGTTTGCTTGAGTTCGGTTCTGGTTCGGTTCTGGTTCGGTTCTGGTTCGGTTCTGGTTCGGTTCTGGTATGGTTCTGGTTCGGTTCGGTTCTGGTTTGTTTCTGGTTCAAGTCTAGTTCGGTTCTGGTTCGGTTCTGGTGCGGTTCTGGTTCAGTTATGGTTCGGTTCTGGTATGGTTCTGGTTCGGTTCGGTTCCGGTCCAGTTCTGGTTCGGGTCTGGTTCAGTTCTGGTTTGGTTCTGGTTTGGTTCTGGTTTGGTTCTGGTTCGGTTCTGGTACGGTTCTGGACAATTCTGGTTGGGTTCGGTTCTGGTTCGGTTCGGTTCTGGTTCGGTTCTGCTTCGGTTCGGTTCCGGTTCGGTTCTGGTTCGGTTCTGGTTCGGTTCTGGATCGGGTCTGGTTCGGTTCTGGTTCGATTCTGGTTCGTTTGGGTTCGGTTCTTGTTCGGTTCTGGTTGAGTTTGATTCTGGTTCTGTTGACATGAGTTTGGTTCTGGTTCTGTATGCTTAAATTTAGTTCTGGTTCTAAACCTAACCCTAATCCTAACCCTAACCCTAATCATAACCCTAACCCTAATCACAACCCTAACCCTAACCCTAATCACAACCCCAACCCTAATCACAACCCTAACCCTAATCGCAACCCTAATCACAACCCTAACCCTAATCACAACCCTAACCCTAATCACAACCCTAACCCTAATCACAACCCTAACCCTAACCCTAACCCTAACCCTAATCACAACCCTAATCACAACCCTAACCCTAACCCTGATCACAACCCTAACCCTAATCACAACCCTAACCTTAATCACAACCCCAACCCTAATCACAACCCTAACCCTAATCACAACCCTAACCCTAACCCTGATCACAACCCTAACCCTAATCACAACCCTAACCCTAATCACAACCCTAACCCTAACCCCTGATCACAACCCTAACCCTAATCACAACCCTAACCCTAATCACAACCCTAACCCCAACCCTAGCACTAACCCCAACCCTAACCGTAGTCACAACCCTAACCCCAACCCTAACCCTAATCACAACCCTTACCCTAATCACAACCCTAACCCTAATCATAACCCTAATCACAACCCTAACCCTAATCATAACCCTAACCACAACCCTAACCCTAATCACAACCCTAACCCTAATCATAACCCTAACCCTAATCACAACCCTAACCCTAATCATAACCCTAATCACAACCCTAACCCTAATCACAACCCTAACCCTAATCATAACCCTAATCACAACCCTAACCCTAATCATAACCCTAACCACAACCCTAACCCTAACCCTAATCACAACCCTAACCCTAATCATAACCCTAACCCTAATCACAACCCTAACCCTAACCCTAATCACAACCCTAACCCTAATCATAACCCTAACCCTAATCACAACCCTAACCCTAATCACAACCCTAACCCTAATCACAACCCTAACCCTAACCCTAATCATAACCCTAACCATAACCCTAACCCTAATCACAACCCCAACCCTAATCACAACCCTAACCCTAATCACAACCCTAACCCTAACCCTAATCACAACCCTAATCACAACCCTAACCCTAACCACAACCCTAACCCTAATCACAACCCTAACCTTAATCACAACCCCAACCCTAATCATAACCCTAATCACAACCCTAACCCTAATCATAACCCTAGGATCAGGGTGAGAATGATTTTGTTACAGAATAAATGCACACAATTGGGCAATTATAAGGCTTCTCATAAAAACACTGTACGTAAAAGGGTTTTCAACACAAACCATTAGTTTTTGCAAAATTAAGGTCAAACATACGGCTACAAAAGATTCTAAATTAAGAGCCAATCGGGAGTCAAAAGATCCGGCTCTTCTTTGGGAGCCGAGTTAAAAGAGCCGGCTCTCTGAAAAGAGCCGAACTTCCCATCACTAAAGCACATGCTTACTACCATTTGCACTCTTAGTTTCCCTTGGAACTATTTGTATTGTAAAACGTATCAATGTAAATACTTCAGACCTGTACCATAGTGATAAACAGATAACACTTCAATTTGAATCAAGTAAATACCACTTGTATACTTTAAAACAGAGGGTCATTTCATTCCTTGTGGACTCAACATGACAGCATTTATACTTTTCAAGTAATTGATCTTAAACGCTTTCAGAAAATTAACAGTAACAAGACTCACATATCCCTTTGAGTCACCAAATGGTATCATAACAATGGTGTATATGCTGTTTTGTAATGACACAGCACAATTTTATAATTTATTAGAAATGTATTCAAATTATTTCACGGACCCCCACGCTATGGTTCGCAGACCCCCAGGGGTCCCAGGACCACACTTTGAGAACAACTGAGCTAGAGTACGTTAATTGAGCCAAATGTACCATAAAACATAAACAATATACCCCCGTTTTCTGTGAATGCATGATTATGAAGTGAAGGAGAAAAAATGTGAAAAAAGTTGCGCAGTGTCGCTGTCTTTTCCAGCACAGCGTGGATGTGTTTTGTTAATAGGGTCAGGTCAAATGCAGCCATGTTGGAATAATTTTCCAGGACTATATGTGATTTTCCAGGACATTTTACTTTTTCTCCCATTTTTCAGATGTTTTCCAGTACTGGAAAACTGGTCAACTGTTTTCCAGGTTTTCAAGGACGCGTGGGAACCCTGCCTTCCAGTTTAGCAAGGTGCCACGCCCACACCAATTGACTTAGAGAAATTATGTCTGATAACTTTTGATCGTCAATGTGTCTACTTCAAAATGTGTGTGGTTGGGAGTTGATCAGAGCAAAATTGTAGGTGGAGTTTACATAAATACATACCCAAAATAATGGGGTGAAAAACAGAAAAATCTAAATGGCCGACTTCCAGTTGGGATTTCACCACGACGTTGAGAGGATTTTTTGTAGGTCTTGGCATGATACCTTTCCAAAAAAATTTGCATGCATGTATGTTGAACGATGTTTATGGGGCTGGCCCTTTGACATTTTCACCTTAAAGGGAGCGCCATTTAGCCATTTTGGGGAATTTTTTTTCGGGACCACAAAAATATTGAAATTTTCGCCAGGCCTGGTGCATGTGCAACGGTTGGGGATTTTTGGGTCCGCGTTAAGGCAAGCAAATTGGGGATTCAAAAGTCGGGAGAAAGAAAGAAACAAACAAACAAACAAATAATAATAATAATCCCTCGGGTTTCAAAAGGGCCTTCGCTGACCTTGTCAGTGCTCGGGCCCTAATAAAAAAGAATAAAATATTTTCATGAAAACACTGTCAGATAAAGAATAACACAGTTTATGATAAAGACGCATTCTTGATGGCCTCTGCTGCAGAAAACATCAACATGAGGCTCCAAAGCCAGCCTGTCATCCACAATGCCAACATATTTGTCCTGCTTGTCCGTTTGTCTATACTGGAGAGATGACAGTGTGATTCTTCCCAAAATCCACAGCCATCTCTTTTGTTTTGGACACACTGGTGTGTAAAAAAGATTACTCGCACCACAGAACAAAATCTGTTAAGACAGAGCCATGATGAGGGTCACCATTAGTGAGGAGTGACACAATCACAGAGTCATCAGCAAATTTGGTTACATGACGCCTCTTGTGTTTACTCCAAAGCAAAAATATAAAACTTGATAGATTCTTTTCTATTCTCTCCCCTCTTTTCAGACTTCTCACTGCAGTCACAGCAGAGGAATAGCCAAGTGCTGTAAAATCTTATCTAGTTCCCCAAACCCTTTCTTTCTGAAGCAATTACCTTCTAGAGCAAACAAATCACAGTGACTGCTCAGGCACCTCACCCCCTCTTGAATCATCTAATAATGTGCCAACATCATTTCACACATTTTCAAGCTCTAGTGCAAATGTCACACAGGAACAAAGACACAAATTATCTGTGAGAAAAGGCTGCAGGCAATCAGCACACTGAAGATCTGCAAATATCTCAATGACTTCCAATCAGTTAATGTTCTTTCAATCATTGGAATATCAATTAACAATGAGTGGCACCAGTGTGGCACATCCTTCAAAAGGACATCACGACAGAAGATCCCCGTAAATCCAGAGCTTGTTATAGCTTTAAGTCATGAGCAATACTCATTACCACGACTTCATAAATGTCAGTCTATCACGTCAAGCTTCAAAAACACTCAGGAGTTGAAGTGTCATCTATCTTTGGAAGTCTTTGCTAGATCCTTTTAAAACTTGTCACGTAATATTGCAAATGCCATGTCGTGTCAAGATGGATAGATACGTGCTGCTGTTCACTTATAATTAAAAGTACAAAGTGTTTGATTTCAAGGAGATAAGACGAGTAGTTTTGAACTGAAAGCCTGGAGACCACTTGGATTGATATTAGCAAAGCCATGAAGGAACCTTTGTTAACAGTAGATTACATTACCCATTCTTTCAATTTACTGTGTCAGATAAAGATTTGCGTGACAAAATACGACCATTCCAGAAACACCAGAGGTCCTAATACAGCTCTTTGCATTTTGAAGTTTGCAGCCCCGAATGCTTTTTTTGGCTTTCATGACCCACAGTCCTCTGCACAGTGGGAGACAGGTCACATCTACAGAGCTGCTAACAGAGCATAAATGGATGCCCTATGGCCTGAGACGGATATAGTAAAAATGTGCTATGCAGCAACATCAGTAGCCGATGTTAATCTGTTTTGTTGCAGTTTGATGCTAGCAGACTTTGGAGGGGAGGGATTTCATTGGGCAGGAGAAATCAAACTCTGATTTGTGGTCATGGTCAAATATGAATGGGAGTGTCAGCAGAGTAGAAGTGTTACACCGTCTCTGAGAAAGATCAGGGACATGCAGTTTGTGAGACATGTTAAAGTGACATTTTGAGAGGAGGGATTACAAGCAACAATGGAAAAACAACAAATCTCACATCTTGTTTCAACAACAGGTCAAAGGTTGGGTTTTTTTTGTTACAAGAAGTAACAAAAAAAAAAACGTCGGCATCAGAATCACTTCCAGATGAATTGTTATTCAAACATTTGTATCTGCCCTGATTTACATAATCGTTGTATCTTTCATTCAGTACTACTGTGGTTAAAAATGGGTTTTGGAAGCTCTAATTGGAGTTCTTGAGTAGGTACAGAAATATTGTTCTGTTGTGCTGTATATCTATCTGTGCTCGGCCTCAGATGATCTGTGTTCCAGTGTTGACACTGCTCAGGACAGCTCCAGTGATTACAATTAAGCAGCTCTTATCCCTGGACATAATCAAGGCAGGCCAGTGTATACAGGGCGGGGGTTAATCCTCAAGACCCGAGTCTGGGACTGGAGGGAGAGGCGGAAGGAGGGGCGTGACAGCATTTGGACAGATAGTTAAGCAGACATCCACGGTTCTGTTTTGGTGCTGTCTGAAGTTGGAGCTATCAGGCAAACACTTAATAACCATACAGAACATTCAGTACAGCAAAGAGTAAGTACATTGGAGAGGGGGGCAGCAAAGAGGGGGATGTTTAAGAAATATTCAGGAGAGGAATTCAATGTGCACTGTGTGTTAACGCTGGGCCCATGATGCAGAGAAGGTGTACGAAATAGAGGTGGATTATCAATGTGTCAGCATGCAAGTAAACACAGGTCTGCCGATATCAAAACAACACCTGAGGTCCGAACAATGAAGCAGAGAGATGATGCCACCAAAATCTAATTCAAAACCAATTTAGACTCAAGCGTCATTGAATGTCTGGCAGCAGAGAGCTGCATGCACTGACCCTGGCGTTTAAGGACACAAAGCAGCATGAGACTCAGAAAAAATGAAAGCTACTGGGAATATGAGTCATAGTAATAGCAGGCTAAGAGTGGACTGAAATGATCTATGTTGATACAAACAAAGTTGTGTGTATGAAGAATTCTTGTTCAAGGTTCAGTAGAAATACAAATATACGGGATGTTTGTCTTTACCAAATCAAACCATCCGTACTGCTATGACATTTTATTGATTATTTGCAATCCATCTTATATGAGTGCTAAAAATACTTCAGGTAATAGTGATGCAGACGCAAAGCAGGTGCATTCACTCTACATTAGCATCAGCTGCAGCTGACAGATGTGTCTCTCAGCTGCACTGTAAACTTAAAGAGCTTGCAAATGCATTCAGGCAGTATCACATGAAATTACACATCACGACTCGGCTGACGATTTTATATCACTCCTATATCAATAAATCTAAACCGCTGCATCTAAACTCACTCAGCAGGGGAAATGAATATTTGCATCCTTGATTCAAATTAGCAACAGCTCAGTTTTAAAGAAAGAGGAAAACACAAAACAGAGCAAAGCGCTGCAGTCAATGTTGATGAAGATGAAAAACACATGAGACAGTTTCAGGAAAATGTGAAGAAAACTGGACGACCATCCTGGTTTTTTTCTTCAGTATTATCCAGCCTCAACTGAATCAAATCTGATGGACTGTCCGACCAAAGTTCTGTGAAGAATACATGAGGTCCCCTGGGTGAGGTGTTACACTCCTGTGAGCTCTTAGAGGGGTTATTTAGCACTTAACTCAAAAATACAACAGGACAGTGTTATTCATTAGCTCAAAAAGATCCAAAGAGGTAAGGCCTGCGATAATGTTTGTGTAAAGGACGCTTATTAAAGGCACTGTGAGGAGTTTTTCACTTATTTTGAAATAGTCTCACTCTTAGACTGATTCCTCTTTATGACATATTAAACTGAAGTTATCAGCGACAAGATTGGATGTTTTATTATACTGAATTTTAGTGCCTGTGTTTTGGTCGATATTCGGATTGATATTGAGCACTGGCCCGGGGGTCGCAATATTTACAATTTGCTGATAAAGTTTGGCAGTGAGAAGTCAGTTCGCAAGCAGAAGGAGAATATTTCTCTTCAGATAACTTCCTTTACTCATGATGTTTTGTTCTCATGGCTGAAACTGGAGCAGGATTATAAAAGATATACATTTTCTGTTAAGGTATTAATCCACGTGGAGAAACTCTAAACAGGGCTTTGCAAGGTTAAAGAACAAAATAGCTAAGCAGCGAATTTGAAGTTCATGCCAGTGTGTGAATGCTTCACTTCTCTTTGAGGACAAAAGAGTCAAACTGTGTGCATATTTACTTCTCCGGGACCTTTATTGGGACACCAGAGCAGACTGTGGCAGATAACGTCAAACCGGTATGTCTGTTTACTCTTTGCAGGCTGATATAGAACGTTTTTTTTTATTGATACATTATGATAAATAGTTTTGTCTTTGACAGTGTTTCAGTTCAGTGAAATGTGTGCATAAAATAACATCCATCCAGTATTTCTGGGTCTCTTCCTGCTAACTCGCACAATTTACCGTGTATAACAAAATGACCTTTCCTAGCATATCAGGTGGTTAAGTTTCAACCTTGCTTCAAAGTTGGACTCTTTTCTATCAATGTTTTTATGTTAGAGAGTAAGTGCTTCTGTGGCAGAAAAAAGGAGCCATGCATCTCATGCCAAGTGACCCTGATGTCTTTTAACTGCTCAACAAAAAAGGATAACAGTTTTTAAAACTGACTTTAAAACAAATACAGTGTCTTGCACGCATCACCTTTAATGACCACACCGTCTGCGTTTTCACAAAACATCTAAATTTAAACCCCTGATAAAGGTAATCGATGCATCGCTCTGCAGTCACGCTGTGTCTGCCCGGCCCTGACAAAGACATGAGTTATAGCCTGTGCAGGATGGGCGATGCAGAACAGGTGCCAACACAGCAGAACAGTGCCAGGATGGGTGTCCGAGGGACGGGCCAGTGGGAAGGCCAGGGAGGTTGGAGGTGCATGTTAATCACTTCAAGAGCAGGAGGCAGAGCCTGCAGGTGTCTCTCTCACAAAAGACCATTCACTGCGGGTCCGGACTGGCTGTCCTATGACCATTGGCTATCACAGGCAGCTTCAGTCAGCCCAGAACAGCCACAGGACACAGCTCATGCATGATACAACACAGCAATCATTTAAGCCTCTATATCCAGGAGATAAACAAATAAACCTGTGAGTAACACAGAAAATAACTAAAATTATAAAAAAAAAAAAATATGCAGATTGTTTGTTTTGCTTATAATTACCACTTCATTTAACTTCCTCAAGAAATGTCTCATACATTCTGAGCATGACTAATACTACATGCATTAAGCACTCAAGGATGTGAAGCTTATGATTTCTGCTCCGTTTGAACTGACAAACATGCATAAACTGTTCTGTGTAATAATGTTGCTGCTGTGTGATTCCATGCTCACTCAGTAATGAAATGCTATACTGACCATGAAACTATAGTGAGGTAGGTTATAAGCATTGGCTCTTAATGGAGAGCATAACTATGAATATATTAATATGTTCATGCAAAGACTGACTTCAGCAAGTTAGTTCTTCTTTTTTCCATCATTATAAGTTCTACTTTTAGTTCTGGAATTGTAAACTTGTAAAGAGGCAAGTTCAAAACAAACAGCTTTGATATACTGCAGCTTTAAGACCCCTAAATGAAAACCTCCGGTCTTGAGAAATGAAGCCAATGCTGGAGTACGAACAACTGTAGTTTCTTGAGTGTCCACTTGAGGCTGGCTGCAAAAGCCCAGGTAACCACATACACACCCATTCAAAAAAGCCCGTCTTTACAGCAAAAATAAACAAGTTTGCAGTCTGGTACAGACGATTTTGGTGCCAATAACTAATTTCTCTATCGGCACACTGAACCGGAAATTGTAACTCTGCTTCAGAAACCAAGGGGTTTCATCACTGAGCCTATGTCCATGTTTTATACAGTCTTTGGTCCCCCAACACCAACAGTCCATAAACCCAAGTGTTCAAACTTATTGTCCAGAAAAGGCCTTTTCTGAAGACTGAGTAGGAGCACAAAGGCTGTGCTTGATCGACACCTATCTGTTAGATTTGTAAAGATTGTTGGGAAAGGAGATGCTTGGAGTCATCATGTTATCATTAAGATTTCATGAGTGTTTCCTCAGTTCGTTCAGCAACTTCTTTTTTATTTTATTTTTGTATTGTATTTTATTGTTTTTATTACTATTATTGCAAATATTGTGTTCTTAAACTTAGGATCATGGGGTGGGTTTGGGTTCGGGGCTGAGGGTGGGATACTTTTCTTAATTTATTCTATTTTAAGTTGTTTTTATGTACAGCACTTTGTGTTACAATGCCATTGTATGAAAAGTGCTTTATAAATAAAGTCTGATTGATTGATTGATTGATTGATTGATTATTCTAGCAAAACCATCTTATCCTGACCAGTGTCCAATCAGAAACAGTGACTGAAAACACCTGTGTGTCGACAGGAGAGATGCTATGCACAATCGTTGAATAAGAAGTTAACAGGAACCCACCCACCCACATTGTCCCTCATGGACAAGTCTGAAAAGCACATACAGGCCTTTATTCCCAGCACACCTCTTGAAATTAAATGACAGATGAAACACAGACTTTTAATATTAATGCGGGCTGCACTCATTCACCTGCTGCAACATAACCTAATTCAGGATGGTACGATGGTGCATGATATTCACTAACAGGGACCACTGTTGAAGGGGACAGAGATGTTGTTGGGTTCCTACACTTTTTTCATGGGCAAATTCAAGTACTTTTCAAGGACTTTAATGGTCAATTTTCAAACTTTTCAAGTACTGTAAGCAGTTGTAAATTGCACAATGTGATAGAATCGGGTCTCGATGAGAAAAATCGTGTGTTGCCTTCGTATTCAGCAGGAGGACTTCCCACTCTGCGGCCGCTGGCTCAGGGCACGACACGATGTTTTCGGGACTTGTCGCCGACCGACCGCGGCCAAGCAATAACCTGACCCGAGCTGCTAACTACCCGCGGGTGACAGCGGCACGGCTGCTGGGAATCATCACACCACCTACACGTTATATGGCACAGTGCTTCTGCTTCTACATCACTCATGCGTGGCATGTAGCATAAACAGGCGGTTAGCATCAACAAATAATAGGCTCATTAACGTGTAGGGCTAACGTGGTAGCTAGTGCACCTGTAAACTTACCTTTCATATGACTGGAGAGTGCCGACTCTCACATTGCGAAAAGTCTGATCACTATTTTGCAGACTTTGCAGCAGGCAACGCGTGGGTTTGCTCCACGTCTTATCCATAGTTTATATTTAGCATTTTCCAGCCAACGTTCATTGAACCGACAGCCTCCCAGCATGTTGGTCTACGCACCGTCCTCTTGGGGGTGACGTCACATCACACATGACAACAGACCAGCATGTCACACACGCGAGCCCATCAGGGAGAGCATTTCTTTTTTTTTACATTTGACGATTTTATTTATCTCCATTTAATCGATCTATTGAGTCAGATAGCTGTTAATTGAGAAATATATATGATTACAATGTCAAGCATTTACAAGCACTTAGACTTAAAATTCAATCATTTTTCTAACCTTGAAAACACAACATTAAAATGCAAGCATGACATGCTTCTCTTGCTATGTCAAACTTTTGTTTGTTAACAGATGAAGTTGGTCAATAATTGAACTTGCAGTTGATTCAAGCCTGTTTGGGTTCAGTAGTTGAATGACATACATGTCATAAAAGTACAGCGTAAATCTGAAGCATCAAATACCAACTTTTCTTTTTTTCCATTTCAGCATAATACATGTAAGAAGGTAAAGTCTCAGACAGAGGCATTATGCAAGAAAAAATTTGATCCAATTTAGAAAAGGTCAAAGAAAAATTAAAAATTATACAGGTACTCCTGAAAGCATTGAAATGAAGTTTGAAGACCGACCTCTGCTACCGTCAGGAGCTTTACTGTCTGGTTTAAGTGTCTGGTAAGGTCAAGTAACAAACATTTCCTTGAAGAAACAGCAAGTGCATTATCCTAAATAGCGCCTTGAAATGAACCCTAAAAAGTAATAGTCAGCCTTGTTAACCAGACAACATTAGGAAGGAAATAATTGGAAATATTTGAAAGAAAATGTAAGGTTTCAGCATTCCCCCCTTTTTAATATTGATCTATAAAAAGTAAATGCCTGATTTATTTGCCTCTTTCTTCTTTAGGAACCACTGCCCTCAGGCTCTTATTTAATCCACCCTGAACAGACAGGACCTCTGTAAGGAATCCTCATTGTCTGGATAGACTATGCCTAATGATGGTGTTGCCTTGAACTTCCCATGGTCTATTGCAACGCATTGCAACTGTTATTACAGCGTGTTGCAAAACCAATTAATGCATGCAGACTTTTTCTGTTGTTTACTTCTCTCCTCTCTCGTGTGCCATGAAGACTTCTAGTTAAATAACAATACAAAACACCAATGACTGACTGTTACAACACAGAAATATTGGTGTCAGCCTTCAGAGACATGTGACCAAGACCTCTGATATATAAAATAACAATGAAACATCTTTCTTTTTTTTTCTTTGCAAGTATTTCCTCCTATACAGCCATGAAAAAAAACAGGTGGAAGAGTACTAGGATAGTCCTCCATCTGCACTCATAGAGTAAACACTGCAGATATTCATCGTCTAATACCTGAATTAAGACTCCAAAGACTCCAAACTTGTGCCTGCAGACATCTCCTGCATCTTTCCAAACAGCAAAGCTGTTTTTATAGGAATTTGTCACATCTCTGTGTATCCAAATTGGATATAAAAAAACTCCTGCAGTTGATGCAGATGATCTTTGTGTCTCAGGGGGAACAGCTCAGAGCAGCTGATCTTCTTCCAGCCACCAGCAGCATCATTTGCCATACTTATTGACCTAAGAGAATTTCAGGCAGATTAGATTTCTTGTCTTTAAAGCCGTCTCTTGTGTTGCCATATACCTACATATTCAACAGTAAGTACAGCTAAAAAAATGCAGAGCCCAGGCTGCAAATGCTTGCTGAAAAACATCCCAGTTTCTACCGAGGTATCTTTTACTCTAACAGCAACTTGAGATCAACATAGACAGTCGCAAAATGCATTGTTTAAGGGGGCTTATTTAGTCCCTCATTACAATACAAAAAGGTGTCTAAATGTTTCAGAATGAATAACTATAAGCACAGAACGTCAGCCTGTTCTAATGCCTCATTTTGTACATCCTCAATTCCTATCCTCACCTCATCTCCTTGGGGCTTAGTCCCTCCCACCTGAGATTAAAGTGACAAGTGGGAGAATACACATATGTATATTTTAAAAGGATAGTAACCATGACATGTGGTACAGCCGCATCATCTTTCCATTTTAATATAGCCTACTGTCAAATTTTATGATCATAACAATACAAATTGTATTTTTGAAATACTGAACATGTAGCTTGTAAATTTTGGCGGTCTGGCACACCTGTTTCATATGTCTCTGGACTTCTACAAAGTATACACTGGTGCATCCTCCCTCAGCTCCACAGGCAAGCCTCCGTTATTATGTGAGATGCATTTTTAGGGAACTGGATATCCTTTGAGATGGCGCACTGAGATTGATTTCCCGGCACAGAGGCCAAAAATATAGATAAAGCCAATGAAGGAGAAGTGTGTGTGTGTGTGTGTGTGTGTGTGTGTGTGTGTGTGTGTGTGTGTGTGTGTGTTTGTGCGTGCGTGCGTGCGTGCGTGCGTGCATGCGTGCGTGCGTGTGTGTGTGTGTGAGTGAGAGGGGAGGGGGATACAGGAGAGTAGAGGGATATTTTACCTGGTAACCTTAAATCCCTGAAGAGGGCCGACTGTTTTTTCAGGAACCGTGAAGTATAAAACTACTTTACCGACCGAGTGTTTAGTTTACAACTCAAGAAGTATCTTACATTTTGTTCCATCTATGTGACCATTTCATTTTAAAAGACATTCAATGTGTTTGTTTTATTATTATTGCCAATTGAAATGGTTTTCTGTACCGAAACAAGATTCAGTTTTTAAGTATTTTTCTTGCCCTCCCATTTTCTGGATGTATTGTGTTTCGTAGCAGCAGGAGTATCAATGAATAATTAGTGATCTGTGATGGAGTTGTGAGCCCTCTGCAATGCTAATTCCATTCACCCCAGTTCATGCAGATATAGTCTCAGGGCCCCTTAAGACCAAATCTGAAAAAAAAACATAGAAAATGCTCGCACGGATGGAGTAACAGCCAGATTTTCAGTCATGTGAATCATACTCGGATGAGATGGTGCCATGTCACATCAGCTGCTGCAGACCTGTGACACAGACATGATCTGACAGACACCAGCATCCACATTTATATCCAAATTGCCAACATGCTGCGGGGCTGATAGTTAGAAAACCTACATCTTCTTCAGGAAGCGTACTTCATAATACATCAGTGCATCTGAGCATGAACTGCTCTTCATATTAAAGCTGACCTCATGTCTTGTCAGGTCCATTAGAAAATTATATTTTAACCTTTAAGAACATCAAGAGGTGATACATGAATTAATTTAATAGACAGACCATGGAATAAAAAAGAGGCTGAGGTCAGATCAGCTGGGGAAAAGAGAGACATCTTTTTAAAAATTCTGCAGCCTAAAAAAAGAAAACAGTTACATGCTTGGAAGAATGTGCAGCACTGTTGTGTTCGTCTTTAATTAGCCTGTTAACTGGTGATTATGATGGTGAATTTGAACCACTGCGCTTTCTGCCTCAGGACAAATAGAATATGTAACAGAGGGCAGGAGAAAGTTGTTATGTATTTTTCCTGCATACAGGAAAGCATGTGAAAGATAAAATAGGATTTTAGACATTAGTATGCATGGGAAGTCTTCCTGTTTATCCCCGGTCACAGAGCATTTTTTCAGTTTTGAGCACATTCAAAGATGGAAAATTCTCATCCTGTCCAGAGACTGCTCTGTGTTTGAGTTGCAAATATTTTGTGTTCAAACTGAGCAATACCTCCTGTGTGCAAATGAGCCTTAAACATATTCTGAGGAAGTGAGGATGTGCTGACATAAGAGATTCTGAGGAGACCTTTGCAAACATCATTGGTTTGGACCCATCTGCAATATACAATGTATAGAAAGGCAAGATCCATCTTACTGTTTCAGCATTACAATGACTGCAGGTGATTACTCAGTCTGCAACAATTAAGACTAAATAAAGTGGACCCATGCTTCAAAACATATCTCACCATACCATTAGCTTCGGATGTAGTTTATTACGATTCAAAGCAAAATAAATGAGAATGTTGCACTATATTTTTCACTCTGAGGATTCATGCCTGTGCCTGATCCTCAGGTTCACTCAGGATCGGGGCACAATTTTGGCAGAAATCTTGAAACCTTTCAGGCAGAACCGAAAACATAAATAGCAGTATTGGTTGGTGCGATACTCGTGGATATGTGTCTTTTTCCTGCAGCCTTTACAACACTCCCTAAATGAACACATGTATGTATTCACATTAAGTTTAATATTCAAACAATTAAAGCAGTTCATGAGCAGTTCCCACTTTGGAATGGCCCTACATTCTGCGTCATTAAAATATAAAAAAAAGGTACAATGAAACACACTGTTATGAAGTTGTTATTAATGTTGTCCATTTTCCTAGAATTCCCTGCAAACCTGCTTCAATAACTGAAACAGATGATAAAATATTATTTTCCTTCCTGCTACAGATTCTATTTCTCTGTAACTTGTATGCCTCTGACACAGAAGTGTTAATATAGTTATAGTGGTGTAAGAATAAGTATGTATTATTTAAGAACTGCAGGGCCCTCTGTTGCATCAGAACCCTGAAACCGAAGCCTTGCATACAGTACACAAAATCATTTTGCAGGCTGATTTTTGCAGAGTAAAATAGTTAGTTAGTATCTCACACCTAGCACTGATGATGTTTGGTATCCTAAAATCTGACGGTTTCTGGTCATATAAGTGGATTGTGTGAAGTATTACAAATTGTTTGTGCATAATCTGATATATGAAGTTCTGATACCAATCATAGACTGTATAAATAATGGACGTAGTCTCTGTGACGTCACCTATGTGTTCCTGAGGGCCGCCATTTGGCGGGGGCAGCCATATTGGAAATGCGGAACTCAACCAGGCATAGTGTGACGTAAAGAGGCGGGGTTTGAGCCTCCTAGCCAACAGCTATGTGTTCCCGACCGGGAGTCCAGTCAGTCATGTCCTTATTTGGGCAAAAACTCGTTATCTTAATATCTTCTGAACTGTCACATTAGAAGAAAATTCACCCCCGTACAGTGTGTGCCGATAGAGAAATGATCTACGTAGAGGCAAGCTTTTTTCCAGGCTGTAAACATGTTTATTAATGCTGTTAAGATTGTCTTTTTTGAATGGGTCTCTATGTGGTTTCAGGTATTTCTGCAGCCAGCCTCAAGATGATCCTCGATGAATTGCAGCTTATAATACTTCCGCATGGGCTTCACATTTTCAGACCGGAGGTTGCCGTTTGATACCAATGTTATAATCACTATTTATATGTTTAGAAAAATGATATTTAGTCATAAAAAAAAATTATTTACTCTGTGAAAAAAATGGTTCTTTGTTTTATTTATCAATCATCAATCAATCTTAAATTATAGCACCAAATCACAAGAAATTTTATCCCCAGACACTGAAGCTAAATGTTATGGGTGTTACCTATAGGCTGACTTTCAATCCAGCACACCAACAACAGTGATAAATCTGACCCTGACTGCAACCAGTATCACAGTAGAGCTTGGGTTCAATATTTCAAGATTTAGTTATGGAGAACATAGACCTAAAAAAAAAAATCATTGAAAATTGATTGTACATGCTCACAGTTAATTGCTATATTCAACGATATCATGGGGCCATTAATGCCACCTGGGTGCAAAAACGCTGACCAACGCCAATCAAAGTCCACAGAGAACTTCATTTGAGCCTTCCTAATGACTTGGGCTCAGGTCGATGTTTTGAAGCTTTCTGTCACTCTGGCGGCTTCTCACCCGGGACCTGACTGCAGCACCATTAACCCAACAACACCATCAGTCCAGCTAGTGACAGCCAACCCCTCTCCAAATAAGGGAATCAGGGGAGAAACCCCGGAAGACTCTCCATGGTAACTCACTCACACACAGGAGGGGGAACACAATGGACTAGTAAGGATGAGATGATTGACAGGTCGCTGCCTTACACTGCATCCAGTAATGATAGGAGCTCACAACAGCACACTAACACAGATATGACGTTTTAATCAAGTTACTTGATACAATAACATCAATTTAGCAGCATTTACTGTGATTTCCACTCTTACACCACATTTAAAAACACCGACTATTTATTAAAAGCGCTGTGAATCTTTTCCCTCACACCGGATCCATGATATGCTAATTAAAATACCTCACGAGCACCTGCTCAGTCATCTGTGAGACAGATGAGGATTCATTGCCATCTTATTCATTTCACATTACAAATAAAGGTTAATATATTATTGTCACATCCTCTCCGTGAGTTTTATTGTCACAGGAAAAAACTTGGCGCAGCAACCAAATCACCACATGGGTTTTACGCGTGAAAGCAAAGAGCTGTTATGACATTACCTCAGTTACTCCTGCTCATCCTCGTCTATGGAGGCGAAGAGACTCCTCTGTGTGATGTGCAGTACTCCGAGCTTCAACTGAATAATGTTTTTTTGTGTGCAACTCTGCAGCTGCAGGGATACTATACTATTACAACCTCTAAAATCTTAAATTGGAGTTGCAAGGTTGCTGCTGGCATGTCCTTCAGTCACACGTCGTATACAAAAACAACGGGTCCTAACTCATTGAAAAGTTATACCTTGCTGCACTAAACGCGACTATTGTTTATACCTACTAATTTGCTACTGCGACGCTGTTTTGTATGAAAGACAGAGCAGCCTCTCTCTCATCCACAACAGTGCTGGATGCTGCTGTCGGTCACGGCAAGTGTCTCCGCCCCAACACCACTCGCACAGCATTGGAGGATATTGCGATAGGTTTTCTCATTCTTCAGAATTAAAAATTAAGTTATTCACTCTCAGTAATGTTTGCCTAATCATAATTTGCTTGTTTAATTTTATTTATTGGTTGTTTAAACTGAATTATTCCGTTAAATAACCCATTAAAGGCTAAAAAACCAAAATAACGATTACTCATTAATATCAGGTTTAGTTTCTTTAATGTCGGCTTTTTTTCCGTGTAATATTTATCCAGGTTTGAAAAATATTGATAATCCACTGGTGCTGTGATATTGTCAAGAAAGCACAAATGCGAAGAAAATGTCAAGTAAAAAAGATTTTCAAAGTAAAGTTTTCAAAATAATTTAAATTTAAATTAAAACATTAAAATTCAGTGAAGCTCTGCGCAGACATGCAGTGTAAAAGACTTGATTTAACATTAATTGGTTATATTTTACTGTACATTACATCAAATAGGCCAATGTCATATAGGCTATAGCCTAGTTTGTTCATTGTTTCAAGATTTTTTTTTAATTAATGTAAGTAAACTTTATTTAGTATAGTACCTTTCACAGACAGCAGACAAGTGGCAGATCATGTCTTCCAGCTACAGTTGACTCGCACTGTCCTGCTCTACTCTGGGAATCTGTGTTCAGGTCTGGAGTGACCCAGCACTTGGTACTTTGATCATTATTGTTGTGAGGTTAATTGTTGATGAAGATAATGGAAGGTCTTAAATGGTTTGGTTGCTTCATTGTAGATGCTCCTTATTTTATTATTAAAAAAAAAAATCCTTAATTACTTTTGTGCATTGCCTTTACACTGCTTGGCAGTACCTGCATCCAAATTGCCTTGAAGCACTTTGTTACTCGTACTGATCTTGTTTCCTCTTGTCTAGATCTTTGCTTGTGTTCTAGTTCTCGCATGTACGTCGCTTTGGATAAAAGCATCTGCTAAATGATATTGTAACAATTGTAACATAGACATAGTCACAAAGTGCTTTACAGAGAATCAATGTCGACAAGACAATACAATGAGCAATAAATAAGATAATAAAGCAGACAAAATGACAACAAAGTACAACAGATGGTCGAAAGCCATAACAAACAAATGTGTCTTAAGCTGCTGTTTAAAAGTCTCAGTCAAATCAGCACAGCGCACTTGGGGCAGAAGACTGTTCCAGAGAACCAGCACCACATGCTCAAAGGCA
This sequence comes from Notolabrus celidotus, assembly GCF_009762535.1. Taxonomy (NCBI): domain Eukaryota; kingdom Metazoa; phylum Chordata; class Actinopteri; order Labriformes; family Labridae; genus Notolabrus; species Notolabrus celidotus. Next base: position 29,274,572 of record NC_048280.1, on the reverse strand, counting down.
CGGTAACCTTTAGTGACAGCAAGCAGACCCTGGTCTAGGGATCTGAGGGGTCTACTGGGGATGTAAGGGTGGAGCAGGTTGAAGATATAAGAGGGTGCTTGATGATGGATTGCTTTGTATGTTAATTTGAGGATCTTAAACTGTATTCTGAATTTGATTGGTTGTCAGGGTAAGGGGAATAGGATGGGAGTGATGTGGGATGCTTTACTGGACCTGGTTAGCAGTCTTACGGCAGCGTTTTGAATTCATTGTAGTTGCATAAGTAAATGATGTATTTGTTTGTAAGTAGTGTTACATTAGAGTTCTGCCATATTTTGTGTCTGAAGCTTCCTGTGGTGATCACCTGTGATCACCTGTGATCACCTGCAGCTGGGGGCAATCAGCCAAAGTCTATTTAAGCAGGTCCTTAGTTAACGCTCACTCTCTCCCATCACTTGGAAGTAGCACCTCAATGGTTTGTTTCCAGCTTTCAAATTATTTTCTGTTCAGTTTCAATAAAATACAATTAACTAACTTAACCCTTTTGTGTTGTGTCCCTTATTATGTTTGGCATTCGAGCCAGCCGTAACACTAGTCCAACAGACCCTGAAAGAAGTAATTGCACAGTACTGAATGGACATACTTGTGCAACATCCTTGCTATGGTCTCGACTCTCAGCAAACCAAGCTTGGTATATTTTATTGTTTATGGTTTTATTTTGAAAGTACCCGCCAGAAAATACACCGGAAGCGTAATTCTTCGGTTCACCATTAGCTTTGTGCATTTCACGTTTGTGAACCGACCAATCAGAGGGAGCTTCAGCGGCTCGTTCGAAGTGCATTCGTTTAAAGTACCAGTAGTGCCGGGGTGGGCGGGGATTCAGGACGACCATCTAAATGGACTGTCCACCCACCGCGGTGACTTAATAAGACGAGTGAAGACACAAATCGAGGTCACTCGATGTGACCACTTCCTCTCAGTTGTCAACAACAAGTGTAAAAGGAACAGTGAGTACAACAAGCTAACAGAAGTCATTGGCAAAGCTAGAAGAAGATAAAGGGCAAACATTTAGCCGTGTAAATAGTGTGAGGAGTCTGATGTGTCGTGAATAACAGGTTAATAGGTAGGTAGTCTAAAGTGTGCCTCATCGTTTGTTTGTAGTCGTTTCATATTTAGTCTGCCGCTAGCTAGTCAATGTTAAGTTATGCTTAAACTCATACACTTGGAGCAGTAGTATAAAGCATATCTTACTTAGCCACTGTTACCTGCACCACACACTACAGACAGAAGCCATTTGGTGAACTCACCTTGAAACAGAACCCAAGCAACTATTAATAGCTGAATACAGGGGGACTTCTTATACGCAGTTTAATAGACCAGCTAACATATGTGATTAATATAAACAGCTTTCTAGCATGGAAGTATCACATAAGTGTCCGCATTGTATAGCACTGAATGGCATTATGACTCATGCATTAGTGCAGATCATCTGTTACATAATTGCTACCTTTGCACGTACTGCAGTTTAAATGAGTAATTGAGATAATAAACTTTTATGACACCGTTTAACACTTCTTTCAATGAACAGGTTCATACAGGGACACACACGGCATGAACTCTGCAGGTGTTCTGAGTCTGTTTTACAGCCTAGTGCACCATGTGAGTATCAAAATGACCTCTGTTTGACAAAGATAATGTATTCTGATGAGTGAGTAAATGCTCTATGAAGTAACTCTTAAGCTGCTTCCCTACACTATGTGAACAACTCTAATGTTTTTCCTTTTTCTCTCCCATGTTTCTTCTCTTTGTCAGATATGACGGCATTTAGATCAGATGTGGATTTAGAGAAGACTGTCATCAATCCCCAAATACATCCATGTGTATAATTTTCTTCAAGTTTGACCCCCGGCCTGCTTCCAAAAATGCCTACAGGTAAGGAGTAAACTCTTTTGAAGCGGCTTAGATTGAAAAGTGCCGCTGAGACTAAGTGAGCTTGTGTTTGTCCTTGGCGTTTAGTCCCAGCTAAACAAGAATCCTTGGCTTTTTACTTTTTTTCTTACTTTTTTAGGTTGTTTTAAATGTGCTTTATAAATAAAGCTTGACTTGACTTGACTTGACTTTGTGACGTGTTAAAGTCCAGGAAAGGTTTTTCTATTTATTAACAAAAGACTGAAAATAATTAAATACCAAAAAGATCTAAATAAACGATGATAATAACAATGACAATGGCGGTCAACAAAAAATATTCAAACCCACGCACCCTCTTTAGATATATCCCGCCACACAACTGAACAGCTAGATAAAAAGGTAAATCACACCCATGAACCCAAAACAGGAAATGAAGTCAACCAAAAAATAAAGGAAATAATCATGATGAACAAATAAGACATGAAAATCAACATTATGGCCCCTACATCTTTCAATAGACTTTGATGCATGCAAAGTTAGATGCTCTCTACTTTAGGAGAGTTCACTTTTTCAGACAAATAGATCAGGACGGGATTCCCAAGTCGAGGACTGTAATGGAAGACATGATGCCACAACATTGATCGTTCATGCAAAACATGCTGAGGGGAAACTGTTTTGTAAATGTCCTTAAAGTAAAGACACACTACTCTCAGATTCGCTATAGTTACATTTTACTAATCCTTATAATAAAGAGATCCTGAATAGCTGTAAACATCTGAATGGAGTGAAGATAACAAGTCTTATTGATGCACCAAATTGCAGTGCTTTAAATTATATCAGAAAGTCTTCAGGTGTTTAAATGAAGCCTCTTCATGCTGAGCAAAGTCATACACAAAACTGAGCTATTGCACCTGGAGCTGTTTGAAATGAAGAAGCTCTCTGTGATACATTTTTCTTGCTTCAGGGCACTCTGTGACAACAGTCACACACTGCTATGTGTAAAAAGAATGTCAAGCTGCAAACCTCATACATTTTTAACATAACACAGCAGATAAAAAAAACTAAACTGAGTCCAACATCAAATACAACTTACCTGTATGTATTTAGTCATTTATTTAATTATTGTTTGGCATTGTAAAGTGTTGATGCCCCTTAAGAGCCAAAGGAGCAATGTGTGAAGTCCACCTGGATATATATTAATACATGCTGTGAGGCTTTTTTTCTGAAATAGCCCAACACTGATTTTGGGGGAAAATGTGACTGAATATTATTCACAATATTTCTTTTTGAAGCAGCTATAAAAATAACCTTACAGTGCTAGGTTTAAATATTTCCCTCAGTTTGCATCATAAAGCATCACGGATGTGTTGAAACATGCAGCTGCAGAACATAAAGATGCTTTTCTTTGAAAGTCAAAGTAAATATAAGGGGGAAATAACTCTCCAGTTGTGAAATCAAGTCGCTTCGCGTCCTGACATCACTGCCGTCATACTCTGACAGTGCTGCAATGTTCTCTATTTTAACTTGTTCCAGGATTGACTTGTGTGCCTCTTGAAGCTTTGAGCTGAGATGCAAACACACACAAAGTTTGTCAGTGAAGGGAAGTGAATTTTTATTTTGGTAGTAAACTTCAGGACATCTGATTCTCAAGGTGTCAGACTTCTCCAGAGCTGATGTTCTTTACTGAACCACAAGAGAAGCACTCAATCTTTGACACATGAAATAATCATCTACAAATTTACTCACATCAATAATTTCTCTCAAATCTGCTGTTTTGAAAACCTCTCTCTCTCTCTCTCTCTCTCTCTCTCTCTCTCTCTCTCTCTCTTCCTCTCTCACTCTGCCCTTCCTGAGAGTAAATGCTAATTTTATTCAGACCAGTGCAGTATAAGCAGTCAGGATGAGTTACAGGCTGATGTTGAATCCAGCTTATTACAATCCCCCTGAGTTGGAGAATGAGCTCTCTACCTGGCCATAGTCCATGTCTGTCCTTCCCTGTGGGAGTCTGACCCCATCTAAGGAGATCACAGCAGAGGTGAGGTATGAGTACTGACTCAGACATGGACCTGGGGAAAGGTGAAATGTACTGTGTCCTAATGTGGTGAAATTGGTGCTATATTTAGACCACTGGTTATAGTAGAAGTTTTCTTGCACTGCAGTGATGTTGAAGTCAAAATGTGCAAAACACTGAGACAGAAAGGGATTAAAGGCAAGCCTGAAGTTTCATTAAGTATAATTATTAACTCCCACAGCACAGAATGACAGGGGCATACCTGCAGGGCTTTGAATGGGTTCATTTTCTACATTAATGACTCAGTGATTACCCACATGCTGAGATTTCTATATTTTGACTCTCAGTCTCGAGCCTGCAATCGTTCAACTTTTTCAACTGCCCCAAATTACAGTGGTGCAGCAATCAACCATCCAGCGATGAGAAATGATCTGACCTGTGGTTATAGTACTTCTTTTAGGCTCATTAATGTCAATTCAATATTAACAGCTCCAAGAGCTCATGTAGGCTTGTTAGCTGGTCTGCATTGTCACGACTAAATCACTGGCATGTCCTTATTTCTAAGGCGATTCTTAACTTGCTTCCCTCTTTTTTATGTAACTTTGTTCATTTGAAAAATACTGGAAGCTACTGTCTCCGCTCTTTGACCCAGTCCCAAAACTTGTTTTTCTTTCAGTCCCTGGCAAGCGTCTTGAAATGGGGAAAAGAGTTTTAAGTACGCAGCTCCTGCAGCCTGGAATCTGCTGCAGGAGAGTTTGGGTTTGAGTGAGCTGGTTTCTTGAAATGTTTTTCATTGAAGGCATTGGAGGAAGATGCATCAGCTTGTAGATGCTTTGACAGATGACTTTCTGTTGTCTGATCCAGCATATGTTGACATGTTTTTGAACTTTGTGTGTTGTTTAACTGTAACTTTGTTGGAATGTGCTGCTGCTGATCTTGGCCAGGACAAGTCTTGCAAAAGTTTTTTTTTTTTTTTTTAAGTAATATTTTTGTTCTTTTACACATTTATTGATAGAGGGCGAGGGCAGTGGATAGTGTAGGAAACTGGGAGAAAGTGGGGGAATGACATGCAGGAAGGGAGCCACAGGCTGGATTCAAACCTGGGCCGCGCACTGCATGGGCGTGCAACTTAACCAGTAGGCCAAGTCTGCGCCCGTAAAAGAGATTCTTAATCTCAATGAGGTTTTCCTGGTTGAATAAAATTCAAATAAACAAATAAAGAGCTGTACCTAGAGGCTGCACAGCTCAACCCATCAAGAGATATTCAAGTGTTAATTCAGTGGACTTGACAAACAGCTTGAGACCAGTTTTCATGAAGGGGCTGAATGCTTTATCTCTTCAGGGGGGTAACATCAGTCATGTCGATCTGACGATAATGACAGTGTATGATTGTTCTGTATGCTGTAATTAAACTGACATTTTTGACCCAAAGCTGGCCGGAGAGGAACCCCAATGAGGTGTCAATGCCTCAAAAGCTGATCATCTTGTGAGCATGAATATGTTCCACAACATCACGATAGCCCTCCAGTTGGAAGTGCTAGCAGTACTGTTACCCTTGACTTAATCACTGCAACAGGTGCATGTAGCAGTAGAAGCTTTCTTCCATTAGGAACCCATCAACTATTGTCTGATGATGGATTAGCCTTTGGGGGTGATGGCCAATAATTCTGGATTAACGGTTTAACCAGCAGATAGATATCTGGATGACTGGTGTCAGATTTATAGGCTGAACTTCCTCTTCAACCTGTTGGTTGTTGTTAACAGTCTGACAAGCGAGTGAATGACCTTTGAGACAAGGGGACAAAGTCCTCAACCGGATTGTTTAAGTAGTTAAATGTGGACATCTGTTTTTAAAGATTCATAAAGGTCAATATTTTTCAAGTGGCAGCAAATGAGCTCAGCGAGTCACCTTTCAGGGCCACGGTCCTTAGGATCCTATATATCAGAGGCTCTGTCTCATGTAGCGTCATTAGTGTTAGCTTTGTTTTCCGCAGCAGTGGTGGGTCACACAGCTCCATGGGAACAGACTATCATTAGCCCTGATTCAAAGAGGTCAACCCCTATTAAAGCAGTTGACTTTATCTGTTTGCTCCTAACAAGATCCAAGCTCCCCCATCCTGGAGGAGTAACAGAGGGACCGTTGCATAGCTCGGAGGGAACATGCAGCTATTATACAGGTCAATAAATGTCACTCGCCCTTTTTCTGCTCTGGCTCCAGTGCTTTGCCCAAAGGCTCTTCAGATGCTGCTCTGCAGTGTTTAAATCTATATCTCAGCTTCTATGAATGTGTAACAATTAGTTCATCGCTCAAAGATGAGTACATGTTTGTGCTTTGCATGCTCACAAACCACTGAATACACAAATCTGCAGTCTGATACTCTGCTGAACTTCTCATCCACTTACAACAGTCTCACTGTGAGAAGTGAAAGGTCGACTTTTCCTCAGAGGAAGAGAATAATGTTGTGACGGGCTGCATGTGTTGTGTGCCTGCATGTTGCTTTGAGGGTGGTGAGGTCCAGAAGCTAAGTGAGAATATATTATCATCATATCAAGTGATGTTTTGTTATCAGCTGAAAGTTGTGTGATATTTAGGCAACAAAATTACTTCATTTCTCACTCTCATTTCTGACACATTGACTCATAGAAGGTGTCAAAGTTAAGTGCATTTCTTAACCAAATAAGGAATGTGTCAAAATACAGGGAAAGGTTACTAATGTGAGACACGCACAGGACGCTTTGCAAAGTGAAAAAGAAAATTGTTTATTGACGTCTGTGTCATATTTAGATTTTCCTTTCTTGTTGAACTTGTAAGTAGCTGTAGGGTTATAAAGATGATCTCATGTCAGACTGAAATCTTCATATTTTTTTGTTACAACTTAGTCTTATACGTTAGGAATACTCTATATTAGTCAGCAGGGCAAATTAGTTTTTTTCCCCTGGATTTATATCTTTATGTTAGCACAACTAAACAGCAAGAGTGGTTAGAACTCAAAATAATTCATGCAACAAGTTCACTTATCATTTTAAGTTGGGAGAACTTGTACGTTTTTACAGTGTGGAAATAATTCATTCTTTTCAAATGAGTGGTCCAGACTGAACTCTTTTTTATGTGAAGCCACTATGAAGAGTTAGATCCCTTGGCCATAGAATCCCCTGTATGAGAATGGAGAGTCCGCAGTCTGACTTGACGTTAATCTGTATAAATTTAGCATGCAGAAAAGAAACGGATAGATCCCTTACATATACCAGCTCTACAACACAGAGTTCATCCTCACTGTAGGGTTTTGAAAACTCCCAAACTTTTTCTCATGAAACAGCTTCCTGTGTATAACAGGAGATGCTGTCTCTTCCCCATATTCCAGCTGCTTTTGCCAGCAGTGTTTCAACTCAAATCAATAATAATGTAGGACTTGTTTGGGAGATAATTTCAGTGCATTTATACAAAGACATCAGTATTGTTATCTTCATTTTAAACAGACTGAAAATACAGACTCAAACTGGTCTAGCGCTAGAGTAAGCTAGTCAAATGTCAGCAATCAGTATTTTTCCACATCATTCATTGTAGTGTTATTTGTCATACTGTTTGTCCTCTTTTTAATCCAACCCTGGCTAAATGATTCAGCATATAATTATATATTTGATGTTTAGTGGCTGTCCAAAAGAAACACAAGTACAGAAGAGAAAGAAGGACAGAAATCATAGAAAACACAGTTATTTAAAAAATGTATGAAGTAAGTAAAGACATAAATAAGAGAAATCAGTACTACCCTGCACTTAAATTAAAAGCAGAAAAATGCAGGTCAAGTCCACCTAGAAATTCAATGTCACCCTTCCTGGTCTCTGTCACTCCTGACGGTGTGTTACTTTAATATTTTCTCGTCCTTTTGATGTCACATTCCTTTTGATCCTCTCTGCTTTGGCCGTCATCAAAGAATGTCCTCCTCCTGTAACCTCGACCTTTCTCTGTCCTCTACATCCTGCTCAATCACTCCGTAATTTTACCTTGCTGAAAGACTCCCTGACATATTTCTGGCCTTTAAGGAGCCTAAACCAGAGAGAGCCTCAAGTCCTTACAGCAAACCCGACTGAGTCCCTGAGACAGTGTTCAAACTGTCTGTCTGTCTGTCTGTCTGTCTGTCTGTCTGTCTGTCTGTCTGTCTGTCTGTCTGTCACCCCTGTTGTTTCTTAGATGTAATATCAAATGTTTATTATCTTGACTGGGCCTTGATGTTGGATCTGTTGTTTGTTCACATGGAGGGTGTAAAAAGGAGACTAAATTGGGATGCACTGATACAACTATCTACTTTAACTCCTGATACTCATAACGATACCTGGGCTTTGGCATTGGCTGATACCTAAACTGATCAAATACCAGAATTAAATTAAATACCTGTATTCCTCAATGTGAGGATGAGACTGGCAATTGTGTTTTGGCAACTTCATGCTTATCTGACCTTGTAAACCTTAAAAGAAGTCAAATTAAAGAAGCGTTTCTTATTTATTAATAAAGTTCTAAATGTGTACCTGTAGTTTCGTAAGAAAATCCTCAAAACTAACAGTAATTACAGTTCATGTGTAAACTTTTAAATGCTGCAGTGGATTAGTCAGGAATTAAACTTCCTGCATATAAAGCTGTATCAAATGAGACCAAGCGGCAACCTCCTGTCCAATGCAGAAGTGCTAAAGACTGCAGTTCATCGAGGATCCGCTTGAGGCTGGCTCCGGAAGTACCAGAAACCACATACACACCAATTGAAAAAAGACGATCTTTACTGCAGAAATAAACATGTTTACAGCCTGGTACAAAAGATGAGTGTAGTCTGGATAGCTCATTTCTTGATCAGCACACAATGCACGGGGGGTGAATTTTTTTCTAACGCGGCAATTTCGAAGATATTGAGATTCCAATGAGAGGCACAGCTGACTTGAATGACAGGCGTGACCACTGTAGCTGTTGGCTAGGAGCCCGCCTCTTTCCGTCACAATCGCTCGACAGCAGCAATATGGCTGCCGCCGACGATTGGCCTCAAAACAGCGCTTCAGAAACAGATGGGTGACGTCACAGATACTACGTCCATATTTTATACAGTCTATGATATTTACACATGATGGTAAACCGTACCAGGGTTCCAAGTGTTCGACCAGGAGGTGATATACCTCTTTGAGTTGAAGATGTTTCTCTTTCTGAAAAATGAATCCAAGAATCTTGTCTGTTATTTTTCACTCTTTCAAACCATCACGAGGAAGCTCCTATCATCTACAACTGAGAGTGTTCACTGCTTCATTTGGCTTCCATTTTTGTTTGGTTGAGCTTGTTTGATTCCTTGGCTTGATAATTCTTGATTCTTCTTTTGCTACACTACCACCACCCCTCTAATCATGAGCTTTTCCCATTACTGTAAATTATCGTCAAAGTTGTTGGAGTTTCTAACGTGAACTTTCTTCAAACTGCTGAGCCTCTGTCTGTAGTTTGCTCCCTCCGTGCTACATTGGCTCACTGCCTTGCATCTTTGTTTTTGTGTAATGGGCTTTTTATGCCTTTATCTAGAAAAGATAGGATTCTGGATAGAGCAGATTTGAATCCAGCCCAGACCTCCTCGAGGTCTGCAGTACAGAGTGGCGATTCATGTAGGCCAAACTGGCACCTCCTGCCTTCTCAAAATGCAGAGACCTACTCACACATTATGACGTAGTTCCCGCACATGGTTGATGTAAACACAGAGCAGGACAGCAATGAGTTGAGTAGACCCTGCCCTATAGATCAGCACCTTGTCACTGACACCTGATCTAGCTTTCTGGGTCAGTATCTGATACCTGTTACAAGGATCAGGTCTGTGCATTCCTAACTATGAAAAAAAAATACAAGATCACTACTAATGTCCTTTCCTCTCTTTTCAGGCTTATTTTGGCTGCAAACAGAGACGAGTTCTACAACAGGCCGTCCAAAGCGGCAGACTACTGGGGGACCAACAGTGAGATCCTCAGCGGTGAGTCTTCATTCGAGTCCAGATTACAACTTCCAAGAGATAGATAGTTAATCCTGAATGAAACACTTGTTGCCTGTCCTCTTTAAAGAAAATAACTATTAAATATTATAACTTTAACCATAAGAAGGGAGGACAAGATGCTCTTTCATATCAATGAATGTTAAGTTAAAATGTTGGATGTCATTAATGAACTTGGGGAAAGTTTCCAACTTGTGTCTGCCCAGTCCCAGGATGAGACTGCAGGCTACTCTGAACAGCTTGTTGAAAAAGTCACAGGAGATTCGAAGCCTCTTTTGCAAATGCAACAAATACTTTTTTTGAGACTATTTATGATCACAATCATTTTTAATCCGTTTCATGCAGACCATTTTCAGCCACAGAGTCATTCTGTTCAACAAACTGCATGATAACGTCTCTAAATCTCCCAAGACTTGTTTTCCATCTTTCATTTTCTTTAAAAAGCTTTCATGCATTTAGAAAAAGTACTCTGATAACATATCTGCACGATGAAATCAACAAACAGCTCTAATGAGGTATAAAACTATTGTAGAAGAGTTTGTGGACAAGTGGGACACCTGTAAGCATCAATTTCAAATCTTGGCATTCTGCTTTTTAGCCGTTGACCACAGCTGTATTCAAGGTCTAAATGGCTTCAATAATCAAAGTAAAATCTATCTTCTTCAGCCCAGGGTCCCCACAAAGCAGTAAACTATATTTAATTGACTGATGTCTAATACACATTACACCCGAGAGGAGGTAATCAATCATCCTCTTTTTTTCTGCTGAAGGAGGAAACGCAGCGATTGCCTCGTTGTTCATCCGTCTCCCTCTCCCCCCTGTAATAGAGGGGTCAGGACTCCAGTAGTGGGCCTTTAATTGATGGCTGCTTTTATGCAATGTGACAAGAATAAATGGCTCTGTCTTATCTGCGGGGCTGAGGGGTGTGTGGAGGCTGGGCCCTGAAGGAGACATAGCATGACAAGGAAGGAAGTAAGCTACGGCTCCCAGTGGGATCAGGATAGCTTTCCATCGTCCCCCAGGGGAGAGAGACCACTCCGCTGTCTCGGTCAGTGTCAGTGTAAGTGGACCTGTCCTTATTGATCACCAGGAAGTGCAGCAGACGTGCAATGACCCACCTTTTTAGGTATCCCATGGAGGAGAGAAATACAATGAGTTTATTTCATTACTGGAAGGACACCCATATCCTTATTTCACCAAGTTTTAAAGCAGACTGGTTAAAGGTTAGTATTCTGTTTTTGTTTCCTTTCCACAGACTTTTATATTAAAGGAACATTTGGTTCCAATACTGGCAGATTAAAGACAGGATTGTTTTTACACTTAAATAGAAGCTGTGAGAGGTCTATGTTCAGGGATCAATCATTGCTTAGTCTAATCATTTTTATTACTAAGGGCCTCCTGCTGTTTTTAATAACTTTCAGCAACATTTCCCAAAAAGAATTAAAATCAAAAGAAAGAATGATCTGGTAGTTATCTTTGGAGACCATTGAGTTTAATGAAGAAAAAATACTCCATGATCATTAACTCTTCACTTCAAATAATCTCTACATAATCAATATCAACAAAGCCCTTCCCGGGATTATCACAGAGGCCAGCAAAGAATTTGTTAACTTCTTGAGAGGGATAACCTGTGTAGAACATGTGGTTGTTGATTTTTTTTGTTTGTTTTGTTTTGTTTTTTTTAAATATTTTATTTGTAACTTTTTAAATGCATCAACAAGATAAAACAAATACAATCAAACAGGGGCTCGGACATGTGAAATGAAATAAAATTGATAACATTAAAAATAAAACGAATAAAATAGACAAATAAATAAATGAATAGAAAACCCATGAAGAAAATTTTAGTTGAAAAGTAATTTTAAATGACAAAATAAATGAAGAGAAGTAATAAAATAAATAAATAAATACAAACACACATATGCACACACATGCATACGTATATATACACATATACACACATAAGTCATTTAGAGAGAGAGAGCAGAGAAAATAAATAAAATAATAATAATAATAATAATAATAATAATAATAATAATAATAATAATAATGATAATAATAATAATAATAATAATAATAATAATAATAATAATAATAATAATAATGATAATAATAATACATTTTTAAAACATAAAAAGACCATACTAAACTGCCAATTAAATCATGTTCTCTGGAGTGCTATGCATCAACTCTGCAGGATACTCCACTTTCATCACACGTCAGCCTCATCCAAGAAGGCAAGGAACGGCCTCCAGATAGCTGAGAATGTGTTCACAGAGTTAGATTGTAGGAACTTGAGTCTCTCCATTTGTATAACTGACATCATGTTAGAGATCCATTCCTGAAAAGAAGGAGGGGACTGGGACTTCCATTCCTTCAAAGTCTCTTAGCAACCATCATCCCCAATATTAGTGAGCGTCGCACAGAAGAGGGGAGATCCTGTTGTTGATTGGTTGTGGAAACCCCCCCAGAATCATGTGAAGGATCTTAGATATTAACCGGGTGTTGAATTTTTTCTGGATTTATTTCTGCTCCAAATACTGAGGAGTTTTCAGTCCCATACTGTGTGCCTTCTCCATCTATAAAATGGCTTTTTAAAAAGCAGGCTGTATTTTATTTAACCTCCAGATAAATTGTGATGAATATTAGAGCTGCATTTAAAATGTTCTCCCATCGATGTCTTCACCAGGCCTGGACCTTGAATACGGTAAAGAAGGAGGATCATGGCTGGGGATCAACAAACGCGGCAAGCTGGCTGCAATCACCAACTACATGGAGGGGCGTCCAAACCCTGATGCACATGGAAGAGGTGAGCAAGCCATGACACAGGCACAGATATATTCAGAGATAACATTTGAGATCAAAGCTCTACAGCCTCCTCTGAAGTATCTGCTGTGTTACTCTGAGTTATGTGACACGTTGACTGTTCTTATAGATTTTCTTCAGTGATGATTTTGATTTAAATATCCATTGTTACCTTTGCCTTTCTGCAGGGTTTCTAGTGTCAAACTACCTTACAGACAAGGATCAGGAAAGCTACTCCTACCTGAAAAAGGTGTCGACAGAAAGCCACTTGTACAACGGCTTTAACCTCATCACAGCAGAGTTCAAGTGAGTAATGGGTGTGGTTAAATCCTTCTTGGGTTTGGTTGCAAAAAGAGCATTTTTTTCCTCCAAGTAAGCAGCCTTACTCTCCACTTAATGGATCCTACCAGCTGAATTTAGTGGAGTAGGGGTAATTATGTATATGTCCACAGACAGCTGTCAGATGTTAAGACGTTTTCTTTATGCATTGTTTTGCACTGCGTGGGTGTCATGGAGTGAGAAAGGCAGATTTTTGTGCACTGCAGGGTTTTAAATCTGAGCTGTTTGTGGAAACGTGTTGACAAAAGACTGGAGCTGTGTTCCTCTGAGTTCTGGCCTTACTTTAGAATGAAACCGTTAAGGCACCGTCTTCATCTCTGGAGTGCTTAGCGGGCAAAACTGAAAAATAAATCTGAAACGCTGAGCTTTGGAGGAGCATGCATTAAAATTCAAAAGAAGTACCTGTTCATGTTCAGGGCTTCAGACAAAGAAAATCTAGACAGCATTAAAAATAATGAGGGCTTTATTCTTTTTTTTCTCCTTCTTTTTCACCCACCAGCCTGACTTGACTGAAAGTGGTGATCTGTTTAAGAAAGGGAAATCAAAGTGGGATCAGCGCACACCAAGATAGCTGTCATGGCAGAGGCCCCTGTAGACAATTGGCATGGAAACAGGTCTTGGTTTCTGCCAGCAAGAGGTTGGAGGTTTAGCTCCAACACACACCCGTACCAAACATAGTCCCTGCTGGGGGAGGAAGAAAATCCGGGTTTCCACAGTGGAGCTTGGTGTCATGATCCATGTATCCTGGTAACATGGCCTCAAGCAGGATCTCCTCTCAGGAGGGATTTTCTTCTGCTTTGACGTCTCTCCGTCCACATGTTTAAACATTACTTTAAGATTCGACGGATGCAGAGATTTCCTGCTGTGTTTGGCTTGAAAAATCATTTTAAAAACTATTATATCAGGTAATAAGTCTATATCAAATGTAGCAGATATGATGCAGTTTAATTCAACATGATTGCTTACTCTGTCTCCTGCAGGCTTTTAAATATTTCCAGCTGACAGAACAGGCCTGCCACCTATTGATCAGACAAGCATTGTTTCAGGGTTAGGTCAATTAACAAATCAGTAGATGCAGTCATTTTCTTCAATTACAGAGATCCAAGATTCAAGGGAGAAGTGTTAGTTCCCTTCCTTGGTTCCAGGTATTTAATAGCAGCAGCAGAAAATATCGGCTAATTGCAGCCTCAGCCCAGGAATGTCAGTGTTATTCAGGCCTTTAAAACCCTTCTTCTCTGCTCACAATACATGAAACAGCTAAAAGATATGCAGATGTCCTTGTTAAATCCCCCGAGCTGTAGTTGCGCCTTTGCTATCTCGTATGCATTTCTCTTTAATGTAACGACAAGGTGCAACCCCACACTTATGAGACACCAGCAAAACATTCAGAAGTTGTATATGTTTTTCCTATGAAATCCCCCTCTGACAGGAGCTGCGTTTGCTGCTGATGGTGATGAATGCAGTATCTCTGCAATAAACACCGTCATTACCAGCCAATTTGTTTTCCATAATTTCCAGCAGCCAAGAGGAAATAAGGCATCCAGTTTCTTCTGAATCAATAAGTGCATCTGGTGGACATAAAGGAGCTCTATATAACAATTACAGGATCTCTCATTGATCACTTACCATGTACACATGATCTGTAATGTTGTGCAACATTGAGGCATTGTTTGCCTTTGCATAGATACGAGAGAGAAGATGTTAACTTTGCATTTAGAAGAATTAAATCATTTTTCCTTTGATGTATCGATCACACGTTTTTAATTATGTCGCCTGTCAATCCACGACCACAAGGGATATGTTCAGTAAACGCTGTATATAGTTAATATCACATATATTCACATGTTGATCTCGGGTATTCACAGCTTGATACTCTGGAGACTCCATATCAAACTTTTATCTGACTCTCCTATATTTTTGATCACCGTTTATGTCACTCTCACTTTCAAGTCAATGTCCAGAAATGATTCATTTTAATAAATATCTCCTCTGATGTTTCCCTGAAGAGAAATGCCTCGCTAAACACACTTTAAGTCAAGCAGAGAGGCTGCGTTATAAAAACAACTGCAGAAAGCGTTTCAGTCTGATGGCCTCGAACCATGTGTTGTAATTCTTGGCAGAAACTAGTTTGAGCTGAACAAGAAAAACAGCCGTGTTGCAGATATGCACATTCCAGAGTATCAGAGGTGGATGAACTCTGGACATTTTAAAGAGGAACAACCAGGAGTATTTTTAGCTTTGGGGAAACCACAATCTCTTAAAGTATAAGAGAACACCATGAGTAGAATAAGGTGTGGATTCTACACTAAGAAGCTCAGATACAGCCTGCATTGTGCATTGAGTCAATCCAGATGTCTGCAAATTGCCTCCAAAATTAAAATAATGTTGAGATTGGCTTTACAGTTTTTAGCATGGGGTCATGTTTTACATCAAGATGAGATCAAAATCCCACTGCGTTCTCCTGCTGCTGTCTCTCATGCAGGTCTGTGTGATCTTTTTATGGCTTATTTAGATAGGTTAGCTGTTTTAGGTGAGAGAAAATTTAATGTACACACACGTATAAGAGCATTATGTTGTTCTCTTGTTATGTTTTCATCAAGTCAGCAGTCACCTTTAGGTTACATACAGTAGCAGATGTTGATAAGTAGAGAAACATTGATCTATCAGTTATATTTAAAACATTTTATTTCACAATTTTAACTTTGGCCACAGCATGCAGCTGCGTCTTGTGCTAAATGCTAATGTCAATATCAAGAATCAAGAAACCTTTATTGCCAAGTGAGGAATTTGACGTGGTGAATCGAACACTGGTACTTAACAACAAGACAGTAAGGGCAATAAATATAGAAACCTAAAAACTAACCTTAAAAATTCTAAATAAAAATACTATCTGTACAATCAAAGGTAAAGAAGTACTTTTAAGATATAAAGAAATGAACTAGCGTAAGCCAGAGTGCAAATGTGCTAATGTCAGTATGATAACATGTTTACAAAGACGATGCTTTTCATATCTAACATGTTTGCATGCTTAAATATTCAGATAAATACCACACAACTGTAAACTGAAGGGGGAGTGTCAAGAGTTTGCCGATGTGCAACAGACTGAATTAAAACTGATTGTGAAATGTAATTACTTTTGATTGTAGTTCACACGTTAGCATGCTAACATTTCCCAGTTGTCACCAAACAATGGTGAAATAGAGGGGGAGATTTTATTAGTTTTTACTATGCTTAATATGTTTGAATTTGTTGATATGGACTTCACTACCAGCAAATTGAATATGAAGGGGACACCTTCGAGTTACTTTTAAATGTTGTTTAAAAATTTTGCATGCTAACTTTGCATGTTACAAAAGGCAAAAAGCTGTCCTTTCCACTGTCCTGTCTTCTGAATACAGGAAAATAGCCATTAATAAAAATGTAAGGGCGCTGTTGGCCTAGCAGTCTAAGCACCCCACCTACAGAGGCTATAGTCGTCTTCGCAGTGGTCGCAGGTTTGATTCCAGCCTCAACCATTTGCTGCATGTCCTCCCCTACTCTCTACTGCCCACATTTCCGGTCTCTCTTCAACAGTCCTATCCATAAAGGCAAAAATGCCCCAAAAATAAATACATAAAAATAAATAAATAAAACTTTAATATATTTATACAAGTGTATCAAGGGAGGGATGTCTTTTAATTGTGAGAGTAATTAGTCATTATCAAAACTGTTGAGCAAAGTGACATAATGGTCAGATGGAAAAGTAAAGCAGAAGGCAGGACATCTCCAAAGTCATTGAGGTTCATCCTCTTGGCATCTTAGTCATCCAAACCAAATTTCCCAGTAATCCATCCAGTGGTTTTTGAGATATTTGGACTCAACACATAGGCATCCACACAGCCTTGAGGTTAACATGGCTAATAATGATTAATAACAATTATTTACTTACCACTTCATGCTTTTATTGTCTATGTGTAGGAGAAAATGATTCTCAACACCCGTGAGCATCTACCAACACACCTATCTACACTCTGAACTGATAACTTTGAAAAGCTCATCCGAGCATCTCCAGGCAGCCCCTATATAGCTGGCGATGGGGAAACTGCTCTGCAGCCTCAGTATGGAGGACTCTTCATTAGGACGCTTCCCGGCCAGCATACTGATTACCTCTCAAACTGAGATCTGAAAAAAGTCCTCTCCCTCCTCGTTCTCTCTCTGCCCGGTGGCCTTGACCTCCTGCTGTTCTCTCATCTCAGCCCAAATCACCCCACTGCACACCTGATGGGACTTTCAATATGCTAGCCAGGTTCAGATAGCAGAAATAGAGCTATCTCCTGTAAATCCTCCGTCTGCTTCCACTGTTGCAAATTTGATGCATATCTCTGACAGAGTGTGTGTGCAGTCACCAGGCCTATCTCATATTGTTGAGTTCAGGTCACAATACCAAGTTCAAAATTGTATTTCAGACACTGTGTTTGCCCATCACAGAGCTCACAACAGGAAGTATCTCCAAGGACTCCTCCTCAGTGTCCCCTCAGGTTACAGTGCCATCTGGCTCTTATTGAGCAGCTCCTGGGCACATGCATGTATGATGTTGACTGCTGTCACCCAAGTCAACATAGGCCCTGGCTGCCATGTTTGCAGTAACCAAGGGTGTGCTGAAAAAGTAGCTGTAAAGTCAGACAGTAAGACCGGATCTGGGTACAAGCTGGAAACTGCATTAAGGTCTTTGATTTGCTGTTGACAGAGAGACGGTGTAAAGTCAGCCTGCAGCTCTGACAATTCTGCTGCAACTGCTTGCACACATATTGTCCTGGGTTCAGAAAAGGCTCTGCTCCAGGAAATGTACACAAGACAGATGACATCCTGTGCAAACAGTGAAGGATGACCTCTGCACAGAGACGACTGTAGATACAGGGAATGTTATCACCAGTTATTAGTAGGAGAGAGGAAGAGTTGGCTCAAGTCAGTCGCGTTATATTATTCCCTCAGTCTTTGTTGAGGTGTGAAAAGAAACAGGGATGTCCCAGAGGAAAACAGAGTGAATTATGATGTACAAGATGAGATGAGATTATCTTAATCAGTCCAGTCAACACCTGCATGTTTAAACCCTCAACACAAGCACATTTACTGTCATGTCATATCTCTGGCATCATTCTGCCTGTGGTATGTTGACCTGATAGATGATGATTCTCACTTCTTCAATTACATTAAGCAATGAAAAATGAAGAAGTGATTAATCCTGTGACACTTTAGTAAAGTCAGTAAATTATTAGTTCTTTATTTATATGAAGCAGTACGAGTGTTGTGTGTTTGGTAATTTAATCCTCAGACCTATAATGTGCCTCTTGACAGCTTAAAACCATTTGAACTACTTTTCATGTATAGCTCCCTGTGATTGTCTCTTTGTATGTGTGAAAGTGTTTTCTGTACAGATCATTTGTGAGTTGCAGCAAATGGTCAAGGTCGGGAGTTGAACCAGCAACCTCTGCTACGAGGTCTATATACTCTGTATATGGGGCACACGTAGACCACTAGGCCACCAGCGCCCAGATTTGTGAGGTTTTTAAAACTTACGGAAACAGAAGAGACCATTCCCCATCGAGTTTCCCTGTATGGAGTCTGTAGCTGACAAAACTGCATTAGTAGCTGGAAGTCCTGGCTTACTTGTGTCTCCCTGTTGCATCCAGAGCAATCATCCACTCATGAGCCGTTGTATATTGTAAAAACAATAACAACTTAATTCTGGTTTTCCTTTAGTGTCACAAAACCAAATATTTAACAGATGATGCTTGATTTCATTCTAATAGATATGAACAAGAGCAAAATCTGCAGTACGCCAAAACTCCCCGGATGTCTACTGAGTCAAGAAAATTTCACAGTATGGGACAAGTCTCCCTCGCGTACTGTTTCCCACAATGCACAGCGCTCATTCCGCTTTTTCTTGTCTCCTCTTTTTTGACAGTGAGAACTCAGTTTTTAAGTGCTGTGGAAATTATTACATTCCTTATAAACCACTTCCTAACCTTTTGAATTATGAATGAATGCTAAAGAAGCAGTTTCGTTATTGGCTTGGCCGTTGTTTACTTCCGCTTTCCGAAACCGGAAATTCAGTGACGTCTGGCCCAGCATACTGCAACACAGATCGAACAGAACAGCCAGTGTCTTCTCATCAAAAAAGGAACTAAAATAGTGTATAAAGCAACCAAATCCAATTATAATTTTTACATGCTTTACCACTACAGTTTCTCAAATATACTAATGCTAAATAAATCTATAAACAGTATTTAATAACCTTCAATGTTAATTTGTCTCATACAGAGTCTTTGTTTCATTTAGTCTAACCAACAATTCAAAACCCAAACTGTGGGTGCTGAAAGCAGAAAGAGGCCTCGGGTCTTAACATTTGGAAGCATCAACATTCACACCTATTGCACTTTTTTCTTACTGACTTTAATCAGTTATCATAAAGTTGCTGATTCACTAATTGTAATCAATGTGATTTTTAATAGGCCAAACTTTTTCCTGCTGATGCTGCATAGAGCAAAGGTGGATTTGTGTTTTGGCTTTGAAACCCTTCCAGTAAAGTTCTGTGGCAGAGCTGAAAGCCCAACAGCAAAGTCTGTTCTTTTCTTGCCAGCTCTTGACTGGGAAACTTTCCAAGTCAGATGTTGAGGTACTGTTGCACCACATTTCAGATTGACTGATGCCACTGGTACGGCTGTCATAAAATTGACATTAAAAAAAATCTTTCCCCTTCTGCTTCAAAGGATTTGGTCATAATTTATTATTCACTCTCCTGTACCACAGCCGTCACTGATGCCCTTGATGTCAGACAGATTTTTCAGACTGAATAAATTCCCTCTAACTGAGGACTTTGCAAAGACATCTAACACTATAGCTTAAGGGTTTTGTGCTAATCAAAGGTCTTTGCAGCTCTCATTTATATTTTGAAGCTTTAATTTGACCCTGTTGTTTCTTAGGACCGATTTAAATGCTGCAATCAAATACAGTGTTTGGTTATTCTTCCAATCTTGTTGCCTCTCCAAGTAAAACTGGCTTCTTAATTCCTTTTTGCCAAGACTGAAAAGAAAGTCAGTCATAAAAGAATACCGTATGGTGCAGTTTTGATTTTCTCTTTCACCCTGAGCACTTATTCTCCATCTTTCCCTCAGGGTTACCCCTGGAAAAAAATCATCTTTGCTTAATTTTTTTCGTTATTTTCAAGAGAATGGAGCATCAATACTCCTGACAAAGCCTCCGTTATTAGACATAAACGAGTTTAATCACCACCAAATGCAATGCCTAATTTCTCATCTTTCTGTGTCCCATGTAGAGCCAAACAAGACATTGTGTGTTACTATGGAAACAGAGGCAGCCCTGAACCCATCCATCTAAAGCCAGGTCTGTGTTTTTAATGTGGTTGCTGTAGAAACTGTTCATTTCACATCTCTCCTCTTGGCCTTTGGTCCGTTCATGTTAGCATGACATTTCAATGTTGATTTTGCTCTCAGATTGACTCTTTTATCGGAGGAAGTACCACAAGGTCAGTGACAGAGATTACTAACTTATATATTCTTCATGTGCCCCTCAGCAGGAGTCTACGGCTTGAGTAATTCTTTGCTGGACACTCCGTGGAGGAAACTGCTGCAGGGAAAGCGACACTTCACCAGCATTGTCCATGATCAGTCCCTGTCCTGTGACGGACTGGTGCAAGAGCTGCTCAACGTCCTCAACAATGAGGAGCTGTGAGTGATGAGCATGCACCCAAACATCTTTTCAGTGTTCAGCACTATAAGAATCTTTTCTACTAATACTTTTTCATTTGATTTAAAAGTTTACCATTTATGGTGTCATACAGTGAAGCTAGTACGTAGCTATTATTTACATCTACATTGGCTATGGGGAGAAAACTAAATTGTTTTTACACCTGAAGGAAATGAGGGTCAACCCTGCACAACATTCAATCTGTCCTGAGCTACTGCAAGCCTGGTGCTGTGACAGAAATGAGCATAAAGTAGACTTGGCCTCACTTTAATGTGTCTCCAGTATGGATTACCAGCTCTCAGACCTTAAGTAGAAACTTTTAAACAAGTTGTTGTGTATGTATAGAAATACACCAAGACCCAGCTACACAGCTGAGATATTTACACAGGGAAAGTTTGCACATAAGCCTGGTTATTATGTGTTGAGACTGAAACTAAGGACATGGGTAATTTAAGCTGATCAGGAGTAGGTGTAGAAGCTTCTCAAACGGATGTCCTGTTGGTTTTTCAACAGGAACACACCTGATCCAACTCAGGAGAACCAGGGGGATTTTTACGGCAAGCCCATGATCCAGGCATTGTCAGCGGTGTGTGTTCGCTCCCCTCATTATGGTACAAGGTCAGTATCCTCCACCCACGCCTAATCTTTCTCCTTCACCCCCCTGTGTTTGTTTCCACCTGAAGTGACTGACAGGCCTGCAGGGACTGAGAAATGTTGCTGTACACACAGTCCAGTGTAAGCAATCCTTCACAGCAGGTTAATGAAACGGGATTGTCTACACTTAAAGCTGCACTTGATTAGTGGAGACAGTCTGTCCTGTAGCAAGACGATCAGTGGGTCATTCTTTGATGGAGTCACTGAAGCATCCTTTGCTCCTTCTTGATTCAGGTGACTGTTACACCCTAATCTGTATGTACAGATTCTGCATGAAAATGTAGAATGGTTTGTATTTGTTGTGCGATTTCACTCTGAGTATCAACAGGCTTTGGTGTTTGCAGGAATACAAATATAGAGCATAGCATCATGGCTGTTGGTGTTAATCTGATGATGATTATTTTTCTCTATAGAGTTTTCTTCATGCACGTGCAGTTTATAATCCATTCTGGATCAAAAATTTGACTGAATTATGAATCTGCTTGACCCTGTGTCTGGAAAGGCAATCAGCGTTTAGATTTCCAGACTTCCTTTGATCCATCAGAAATGATCAATTCGACCTCCACTCAGCAAACAAGCATTTTGAAATGTTGTTTTTTTTTCTCCTCTCGAGGACAGACCTGACAAAGCTTGTATCTGTTTTACTTTACAAATATGTATCTGAATGGAAAACTGAAGATCCATAAATTAAAGTAAAAGAAAATAATTTCCTTTAGGGTTCATACTGCTACGGGAAGCCACTGTGAAGCCTCTGTGCAACTTTAACTATGTATAGTAAAACTGGAACTCCACAGAAATACATGTACGGGTGCTCCTCTGTGCAGGGTAATGAACCAAGGAATGATGGTGTTTATCAAGCATCAGATGTATCTCTTTACGAGATTGGTTAGATACGTCTAATGTGAAAGTATCACTTCAGAAATCGTATAATTGTCCTGTGTTCAACCTTCTTTTATATTTTATTAATAATTTCTAATTATTTGTTTCCCTGTCTGTTCAGGACCAATACAATTATTCTGATTGACGCAGAAGGTAACGTGACCTTCACAGAGCGCACCATGCTCAACTGTGACACAAGCAAATGGAGCACCAGTTCCTTCCAGTTCAAATTGCAGGACTGAAGGCACAATGAAGGAAATCCACTCTGTGCCTTTCTGCATCACTTTTCCTCCCTCTGCTCCCTCTTTCTCGCCCAGCTGCACCTCACTGAAGCAGCTACATGGACGTGACTCATCTGCACTTTTCTTCCACTAGTCAGCACTGGCTGCTTCATTAACATCAGTTTAAGTATTTCTTATTCTTGGTTTAAGTTAAGATGCATCTTTTGAAAATGTGTGCTAATTTAAAAGATTGCCAAAGACTATTTATGATTTTGCAGGGGAACATATTTGACGTACATATCACCACACAGCGGGGCTGGGTTGCTTTAAAAAGTCAAATCAAATACAGTTTGTGGTCATGCACAAGATGATTTTATTGCAGTCTAATTTATTCTTGTTGGTGTAAAATGATTCCCTTTTTAATAAATACAATAATCATCAAAGTATTTTAAAGTCCTTCTAAATCTATATTTTTCACAATAAAATACTTTGTTCACCAACATCTTTCAAGGTAACATGTACTCTTATTTAATTTAACATGAATTATTGAACTGTAACCCTTGTACTGGTTATTCACTATTGTTTGCCCCAACCCTGCACTACAGTAGTCTCAGTATTGGTTTGAGAAGATATGTCAGTGTTAAATGCAAATGAATTTAGACACGGGATCTGTGACAGCATTTGTGGTGGAATAATGCATTTTCTGTCTGCAAGACAATAAAAACAGTTCAATCAAACACTCATATTTGGCTTTCTATTTAACAGATTGTTGGCATAAATGCACAAACGCTGAAGAACACCTTATTTCAATCCACACACTGGATATCAAGTAGACAGCTGGCTCTTCCTTTTGCTCATGTATTTAACTTCTGCTTCTTGTGTCTACACCATAGACTGTATGATAACACATGTGCGTGATATTCAACCAAAAATAGTCACATTTGCTATAGGCCTCAAAACACAAGAGCCCACAGTTGATATTAGTTCTGAATATAGTTTTTTATACATAGATCCGCTTTTGGATATCTCATGAAGTAAACAGCAGACTTTATCCTGTAAAAACAATTTTCTTATTATGCAGATGATATTTTGTTATCTCTGGAACATTTGGAAATGTGAAGATGCTGAAAAAAGAAATGAATGACTGCTGAATTCAGAGATTTATTATCTCTGAGTGCTCATTTTTGTAGGAATCCCTATTATATTCAAAAAGTAAAAGCTCTGATAGAGATCCATGGCACTTAAATGAACACAATCAACAATACAAAATGATAGATGTGCCTAATGTCACTGCATAAATTTAAAATGCTTAGATTCATTTCAACATCATGGGCTCAAGCTTCCTGTGTTGTATTTTCTATTGTTAGACAATAGTGGCCCCTAGTGGCAAGCAAAGTTATTGTAATTCAGTTTAAACCGCATGTGTCCACTCAAAAATTCAGCATTTACAACATGTCCAATTCATTTATGACAATAAAAGTGTGATGTGTGCTGCTCTTTGCCTCCATAGTTACTGGAAGTGACAGAAGCAAGAATCAAGAAAGCTTTATTGCCAAATGAGCTCGCACACCGAGGAATTTGATGATTGGAACACCGGTACTTGAAAACAAGACAGTAAGGACAATAAATATAGAAACCCTTAAATCTAATCTAAAAATTAGAATTACTTTTAAGGACATAAATAAGTTAAATTAGTCTATGCCAGAGTGCACATTTTAGCAGATGAATCTAATAATAAATTATGTTATGGATTAAATTACAATATTGCACATGAAATAAAGGTTCGGTTCCCCAACACTCTCACTTAATGGTAGATAGAGAGGTTACACTTTTTTGTTTTTACACAATTGTGATCTTTCTACATTGACTTGTCAGATGGAAGCATCACAGCCTGCTTGAATTCAAAATCAAAAAATCTGAAAGGAAGTTTACAGCAGGAGCCTCACCAATCTGTCCCAAGTGCAAAACAAATACTGGAACTAGAATACAATGCCTCAGGAAGTATGATAAGATGAAATTATTCTGAAAGGCAGTATGTGGAGAAATAAGTACGGTGATAGGGCAAAATTTGCCTCCTTTTGTGCCTACTTGGAAGTGTACCAGACTATTTGAGAGCACAAAATGAAATAATTCAATTTCTTTTAATGTTGGCAAGGAAGGCTATAATGACCAAGAGATGAATCTCCATCTATTCCATTGTGGAAATCTCTGATATCTGATGTTGTCTCTTTAGAGAAGTTGAGATACTGTCTTGGAGGAAGAGCTCATCTTTTTAGAGAAAATGGGAGAAACCTGAATCTTCTAAAGATTAAGTGCAACTTCTAATAAAGATACTTAAGGGCCTAAGGATTGTTCTGCTAATGTACAACACAACTGTCTATTACAACTGTACTATGCTGGACTGATGAATGCTGGTTGTGACTATTGGACCAACTATGCAAAAAGTTTGTTAAGCTGTACTGAGCTATTGTTTTCACTGTGAAAACCAATAAAAAGAATGTTCAAAAAAAAAATCTGAAAGGAAAACAGTCTGATTGTATTAGAGCTCTACAAAGAATAAACAAAGATCAGATCCTACGCTTAATATTTACCTCTAGGCTACATAAACTGCATTTGATTGTAGAAAGTGGTTCAGAACATGTGGCAGTTGTGACTGTTTTCCAGACACTTCTTTAGTTCATAAAACAAAATCAAAACAATGAAGAAACCTATACAAAATGTGTTTCTATGAATGACTTGTAGATTTAAAAAAATATATACTGTATCTTATACCCTGTTAACCTATGGCGTTTACCCTTATTTATATTAGGGGTTCCCAAAGTG
The DNA here is from genome assembly GCF_009762535.1 of Notolabrus celidotus. NCBI lineage: Eukaryota > Metazoa > Chordata > Actinopteri > Labriformes > Labridae > Notolabrus > Notolabrus celidotus. The sequence goes on along the minus strand of NC_048280.1, from coordinate 29,249,202 downwards.
TTGGTCAGGACCCCCTGGAGGTTTACAAGACACAAAAAGGGGGTGGTGAGGTGTCTTCCAGAATGTTTTTTTTTAAATAGCTATCTATAAATATCTATTATGATTATTATGATTATTATGATTATTATGAGTATTATTATATTATTATTATATTATTATCATTATTATTATTGTTATTATCATTATTATTTATATTATTATTATTATTATATTATCATCATTATTATTATTGTCATTATATTATTATTATTAATATTTTTTTGTTTATTCACCTTGTTTTCTCATATTTATCTTCCTTTTTGTCTTAACTGTTAATTATTAGTATTTGTTTGTTATAAGTATTATTATTTTTGTATTGTTTTGTTTTTTTTCTTTTTTCTTCTCTTTGTTGGTTTTGTATTACTTATATATAATTTGTTAACTTGTGGTGAACAAAGAAAGACTGAAAAAACGCAATAAAAAAAGTTGAATGACAAAAGGTATCTGAAAATAGTACATTTTACCCATTATTAGGAAAACATAATGACAAAAGTAGACGCTAAACTTGAATTAAAACCTTGAAAATAGAAAATGTAATGAGTTTTCTGCCTTTCTTTTTGCCGGATTACTCCTAAGTTTAGGGTTAGTGAACAGTTAATTATCAAAAGCATCAGTAGCAGTATGTTAATTCATAGCAGCACAGGGAACACAGACACATGCTCATGTAGTAAGGCTGATTTTCTGCAGACAAGCTAAATGAAGCCACATTAAATCACAGTGGGGGTCACGAGTCTTTAGCACCTATATTTTGGGGGTCACGGGATGAAAAGTTTGGGAACCCCTGATTTCTACAGTCTTTGCGTTAACCATATCTACATGACATGTTGATGTTAACATGTTGCGTGTATAATGCCAAGTTGTGATTGGTCGAGAGAGCGATCAATCACAAAAATGCCGGTACCGAGGGGCGGGGCTAGAGTCGGTTTGCCGCTGTAGTTTCTTCAAGATGGCGGCGCTGCGACTGGAGCAGTATGGCGGAGCGTCGAGAATAAAATGAGTAGGGAAGATAGTTAAGTGCTCGAAAGAAGATAGCCGCGCTTAATCAATTTGTGAGTATTTCTGTGATATAAATATATCGAGGTCAGCTTCTCATTTTAACAGCTGCAGAGATATGAACATCCTTAGGGTTGGCTGTTAGCATGCTAGCACTGATGGAAACGTTACAGGGGGCCTCTGTGCATGTTTCTCCCCTAGTGTGTGTTACGATTCATTTACCTCGTATTTAAACTAATATATCATATTATGTAGCTAAACCACTCATATTTAATGTTTCATCCCATCTCCCTCGGTGACACTTCTGTAGTATCGTCAAAGCCGCTGTCACAGTAAGCTGTTTGTCATTAAGTTGCATTTACTGACATCTGCTTTCTGCTCCATCTCTCTAGCTCCCAGAAGAAACAAGTGGAGGATGATCAGTGCCTAGAATCCATATTAAGCTGAATGCATTGTGATTTCCAATAATTGAGACAGTGATTCTGAAAGCTGTCTACATTAATGAAAAGAACAATGTAGTCAGCTTAGCATTTTCACCTCTGGTACGTGGTCTATACAGGGATGTGCTTCTGCAGGCATTCTGGGTTTAGATAAAAGAGAAGGTGTCTTGACAGATCAGGTTTTTAGATTAGAATAAATTACCAGTTCGTTTGTAAATTGTAGTAATCAAACCGATTGAATGGAGATAGATGATGTTATACCCCCTCTCCCCTTGGAGCCACCAGATGATTTTGGCCAACATGAGGGCAGAGCACCTCCACCACCTCCCCTGCAAACGTCCAGTGACGCAGAGGTAATGGACGTTAGCTCTGGTGGTGATGGATACACAGACACCCCAGTGGACGGGGAAGCCCAGCCACAACAGCCCCTCGGCATGGGCTCAATAACTTTTTGTAGCCACCTCTCAAATGAGGCCAGTCCCAATCCACGGTGCCCAAGAACAGCTCGCCACGCTCCACCCGTCACCAAGTTTCTACCAGACCTCAAGCTGCTCAGAGATGTTAAGATCAGGGTAAGCTTCACTGAAGCCAGCAGCAGCAGCAGTAGCAAGGACAGGAAGGTTTTGTACACAGGCGAGGGGCAGGAGGGAGGAAGTGATGACGGCTTAGACAGCCTGAATGGTGAGTTGCATGACTCGACTAGTGAGCAGGAGGCAGCTGAGGGTAGCTCTGGAGCAGGTAAAAGGTCAGAGGAGGCTGAGGGAGACCTGGAAAACAAGGTAGAGTTTGCTGTCCTGGATGAGTTGGAGGACTTTTATGAGAACTTTGTGGATCACGACAATGGCGAGCATGGCGGCTTTAAGTCTGAGGACATAATTCAGCAGGAGCAAGCAGATGACGAGGTCGTGACTTATTCGTATGAGGTACGTATGCTCTTGTGTCTGCAGTGTCCATTCGGCGTTTAAGCTACACAAAAAGGTTGTTCTCCACCGATAAACAAAAAGAATGTACACCTCATACAGCTCTCACAACAAAGTCAATTCTGCAATGCAACACCATCCAGCAAAACAGGGAAGCAAGTCAGATAAACGCAAGTAGTGCCAGTAATTGAAGAAAACAATGCATGCTAATTTGATCTTCTTAAATTATTTTAATCCAGATCCCTAAGATTAAATTGTAGACTCTGTAAATCCCTGTTTTTCTTTTTTTGCTAATAGTTGGAGCAAACAAATTGTTCCCCTGCGTTATTATCTGCTGTTACTTTTTTTAAGTGGAAACAGTCAAAAAAAGGGGGCTGTTGTTGGTTTAGCAAATCTCAACCACATTTTTACCACTCGGCTGCTTCCCTGTCATCAGGTTAACCACATTAAAAAGAATAACCCTAGTTTTATCTGTCAATGCAGGTAGTTTCATAACACAGCGTATTAGAGCCACAATGGAAAAAAAAGAGTAAATTTTCAAGAAAAAAACTTCAAAATTTCGAGTTTATAAAGTTGCAAATCTATGAGAAATCAAACTCCAAATTTTCGAGTTTTTAAAGTCGTTCATTTTCGAGAAAAAAATCAAAATTTCTGAGATTCTAAAGTTGTAGATTTTTGAGAAAATACTTAAAAATTTCAAGTTTTTAAAGACATAAATCTGTGAGAAATCAAACTCAAGCAGCCCTTTGGCCATTTCACTGCATCATGGGCCTACTTGACAGTCTCATCAAATTGTACTTCCTACTTGGACTCGGCAATAAGTCGATGCTTCTGATTCTAGCCCAGGATCGTCACATTATTATAAACATTTGGACTTTGAAAGGACATTGCAGGTGTTGTTCCGAGAAATGACTGCACGCCGAGAATTGCTTGCACCACTCATAGCTGTCCACGGCAATGTACAGTTTAAAACTCAGTCTCTGTAGCTGAATAACAGGTGGATGCATCTTTCAGCAGACAAATCAGTATTGCCGAATTATGATTCACCCATAAAGTTAGTGTCTGATCTTTAGTAGAGTCACAACCTGCTGTCAGCTCATATTATAAAATCTTCAAGGTGAAGTTGTTGATAATCAATCAATCAGACTTTATTTGTAAAGCGCCTTTCATACAATGACATAGTAACACGAAATGCTCTACATAAAACCAACTTAAAATAGATTAAATTAAAAATATATAAATAAATTAAAAAGACTCCCCCATCCTAATCCCAACCCAAACCCTAACCCACCCTCAACTCTAAGGTGAAGAACATAATATATGCAAAAATAATTAATTAATTAATTAATGACAAACAAAAAAAGAAGTTGCTGAATGAACTGAGGAAATGCTGTCATGATATATTAATGAGGAAACACTAGAAGTAAAATAAGATGTTAATATTCAACACAGGAAATTTAGCTCACCAAAATAAAATAATTACCAAGATAATGAAACATTAAAATATTAAACCAGTAAGGAAACCAAGATGGTCTACTTAAAAAAGTGACAAACATTTGAACTAGATAATACATAAATAAAGTAAGATGAAATAAAACTGTTAAGAATAAAACTCAGTTAAAAGTGAGACTAAAAAGGTTGGTCTTGATAAGCATTTGTTTACATTTTTCAGGGCAAAGTTTCACAGCAGGTAATGTGTTAACTAGTATAAAGGAAACAAGGAGATTTCATTTTTACAAATACAAAACACTCATAATCAGGATAGTATGAGCAAAGACATCAGATGTGCCCCCTGAATCTGCAGGGGACAGAAAAGTAGACCTAAAATAACATCCATATGTATATTTACAGCCTAGAGATCATTTCTGTATCAGTAAACACAAGCGGTTTAACCAGGATTAAATGTTCCATTGAGCAGCATACATTCCTTGGTCTTTTTTATAACAAACATTGTAACTTTGGCACGTGTTCTCCATCTCTCTCTCTCTCTCTCCATCTCTCTCCATCTCTCTCTCTCTCTCTCTCTCTCTCTCTCTCTCTCTCTCTCTCTCTCTCTCTATCTATCTATCTATCTCTCTATCTCCATCTCTTGATCTTCTTAATTGTTGTACTTCACTTTAATACCACTCTCAAATGAAGCATTCACAGCTCCCTTAAACTGGTGACCCATCCTTCTCTCTTGGCCCTAACCATTGATTCTTCCAGGAGGAGTTTGACAATGATGTTGATGCTCTGCTGGAGGAGGGCATGCCAGTCCCCAAAAAAATGCGTCCATCAGAAGACAAATTTGGGGGCGACAGTGATCATCAGTCTGATGGTGAAGGAGGTGTTCAGCCCATGATGACCAAAATAAAGACTGTCCTGAAGAGTGAGTGGTTGATCAGTCAGGGTTGGGTATTTGAAGTGAACCATATGAATATGGTTGTAATGTTGTGGGACACATTCTGAAGACGGTATATGCAATGTACAACCCCAATTTCCCAAAAGTTGGGACCATGTTTAGAATTTAAATTAAAACAAGACTTGATGGTTTGCAAATCATTTCAATCCTGTATGTATTCCTATCAAATTTTAAAACAGAAAACCTCTCAGGGAAACCAAATAGCCACCCAGCGTTTTTAACAGTCTTTCAAGGTAAAAGCAGACGTGAATAAACATGCTTAGTGTGTTCCATTAAGTTACAAAGCTCTGCATTTAAGAGGTCAAATCAATTACAACATTATGTGACATTTCCTTTCTTGTCAGTTACATTTGGTTACACAAATATTCTAATAATTCTAAGAAGAGCACGTCACAAAAAGTGTAAAAAGGTACCTGCATTTATATTTCTCCTCTTGGCAGGTCGGGGACGCCCACCCACTGAGCCTCTACCTGATGGATGGATCATGACATTCCATAACTCTGGCATTCCAGTCTACCTACACAGAGAGACCAGGGTCGTCACCTGGTCCAGACCCTACTTTCTTGGAACAGGCAGTATTAGGGTAAGACACAACACAACCATAATAGCTTCAGGAGTCTTGATCTTGTCGTTTTTATTGCATCTGCATTGCAACAAAAAAAGTTTGTCCCCAAACTGTTGCCACAGAGCTGCACCTAATTGGCTAGAACATCTGGTACTAAGACACAACGCTCAAACCATGAAAACGTACACAGATTATTGTCTCACCTGCACCAACACAATCCATAGGGTATGGGAACTCTTTTGTCATTGATGCTGCATATTATATGCAAGTTTTTCTACAGGCTTTGTGCCTCAAGCTTATGTAGATAAGCTGTTTAAGTTTATTGGTGACCCCTTTTAGTTTGAGCATTTCAGTGTAGTTGCTAGGTTTTTCTTTTTGAGGGCTACATAACTATTCAAGCTTGTGTCCAGAGATGGAGCCAGGGTGGAGTCAGCCTAGGCATTCAACCTCCAGTATTATTTATGCACTCTGTTTTCTATTTTACTACAGAAACACGACCCCCCCACCAGCAGCATCCCTTGCCTTCACTACAAGAAGATGAAGGATCAGGAGGAAAGGGAACTAAATGGGGAGGCGACACTTGCAGAGGTGTCTCCTGTCAAACAGCCCAGTGAGGAGGCTAACAATGGAGAGGGAGAGGGAGAAGGAGAAGGAGAAAGCAAGATGGAGGCTTCAGGTGGGGAGCAGGACGCCACCAACCCCTCAAGTGTGACTGATGGTGACCCAGAAGGAGAGGGAACCACTGTTAACATCATCAAGCCTAAAGGGCCTGTGTCCTTTGACACTGCACAAGGAGCCTTAGGTCAAGTCAAGGCCAAGGTGGAGGTGTGCAAGGACGAGTCTATAGGTACGGACTTTTCTCTTGGATCGCCAATGAGAGACTTCTGAAAGGTGATGTTATTCTGCTTTCAGTTATCTTACTTTCTAAATCCTGTCCACAGAGCTTGAAGACTTCCGTCTGTACTTGGAGAAATGCTTTGACTTTGAACAAGTTACTGTAAAGAAGTTCCGTACCTGGGCCGAGCGAAGGCAGTTTAACAGAGACATGAAGAGGAAGCAGGCAGAGTCAGAGAGACCCATCCTTCCTGCCAACCAGAAACTCATCACACTGTCAGTCCAGGATGCTCCCACTAAGAAAGGTAAAAGTTATATGCAGTAGATTTATACGTCCCGAGTTAAATGTAATTCCTCTTGAAGAAAACAGCAAGAGTCATCAGTAACCAGTGAAACATGAAGAAACAACATTACATTAATACTAACAGATGTGGTCTTTGTTGACTGATAAAGCATAAAACACTTTTCTACAAACCCCCTTTGTCATCTAAAAATGATCAAAATGCTTAATAGTCAAGCTGCATTTTCATTAAGGTGATGTATGTTTGCGTTTTCATGAGCACGGCTTGTATAATTTGTGTTCTTTAAGCCTGTCAGATTAACAAATCATGGATTTATTATCTCTTGACTCTTCTGCTCTGTTCTCAAAATAACTTCCTCATTCTCATCTCTGTATGGTTTAGCAAAAAAAGTTAAAAACCAATCAGATTTGAGTGTGTTGAACTTTTAAAATAAATGTAATGTCAGTATGTGGATGCAACAGACTACACTGTTGTCTTAAGATGTGTATTTATGGTCATTTCTCCTGCAGAATTTGTCATCAACCCAAATGGAAAGTCTGAAGTCTGCATCTTGCATGAATATATGCAGCGTGTCCTGAAGGTTCGACCTGTTTACAACTTTTTTGAATGTGGTAAGTCCTTCTTTTCTTTTCTTTTCTTAGTGTGTATTGAGGGGAATGAAGTACACTTCCAGTCAAAAGTTTGGAAACACCTTCTCATTCAAGGGTTTGTATTTAATTTAATCATTTGAAACACTGTAGATTAATACCGAAGACATCAAAACTATGAAATAACATATATGGAATTATTTAATTAACATAAAAGTGTTAAACAAAGCAGAATCTGTTTTATATTTTAGATTCTGTAAAGTAGCCCCCTTATTCCTTCATGACAGTTTGGACACTCTTGGTATTCTCTCAGTCTGCTTCATGAAGTGGTCTCCTGGAATGGTTTCTAATTAACATGAGCCTTGTCAAGAGTTCATTTGTAGAATGACTTGCCTTCTTAATGTGTTTGAGACCATCAGTTGTGTTGTTCAGAGGAAGGGTTAGTACACAATGGATAGCCCTGTTTGACTACTGTTGTAATCCAGATTATGGCAAAACCAGATTATTTCATAATTTTCATGTCCTCAGTATTAATCTACAATGTTGAAAATAATTAAAATAAATGAAACCCATTGAAAGAGAAGGTGTGTTCAAACTTTTGACTGGTAGAGTGTATTATGTCCTTCCTTATCAGGAACACACATATGTTGCATTTTAATTTGTATGTGTGCACCTAGAAGAATCAGGATTCTTGATTGATTTTGTGTTCACACAGAGAACCCAAGTGAACCCTTTGGAGCGTCGGTCATTATAGATGGAGTGACATATGGCACAGGAACAGCAAGCAGTAAAAAACTTGCTAAGAATAAAGCTGGTAATTTTCCTCTTTTATTGTATTTAACACTGTGATTGATTAGTTTGTGTACACCACTGAATATTCTTTATGAGATACCCTGACACCGTATCAGCTCAACAGTTCTCGTAGATTCAGGGCAGCTCATGAAGAACTAACTGCGTCCGGATCAATCAAACTAAAATACATCATGTTAGAGGTTAAAGACAGACTGTGAGCTCTAGATTGATATTTAAAAGTGAAATTAAGAGCTGGATTACAATATATACTTTTACAATAAAAGTTAGATGGTTGCACTTTTGCGTTTGCTTGTTGTTAATGCTATTTCTACCCTCACTCTTAATCTGGAATAAATTGCAGCTCGAGCCACACTGGAAATCCTCATCCCTGACTTTGTGAAGCAGACGTCGGAGGAGAAGCCTGTTGAAGGAGATGAACTAGAGGTATTTCTTGTTTCCTTTTTAGACATGTCAGTTTTGATCTAAAAACTGTTTGGGCGAGTGAAAGAGAAGAAGTCAGAGTTTGAAGGCGGGTAGTAAAAGTTACAAGTAATTTTGCCAACAGTAGAACTTGTTACCCTTGAAGAAAAAATACACCTTTAAAGTAAATACAACAACAATAATAACAATCCATGCTCTGTGGTCCACAGTATTTTAATCATATCAGTATAGAAGACTCAAGAGTGTATGAGCTGACCAACAAAGCAGGACTACTTTCGCCATATCAGATTCTTCACGAGTGCCTTAAAAGGTAAGTTGAAATATGTTATATGGAAATCATGAATACGTTAATGCCTCTGTACCTTACTGTTGAAAATGTTGTTATGCGTGCTGTTTTCTTGTTAGGTAGAAATTGTGGAAATGAAATGTTAAATAAAAGGTCCAGGTGGTCCTTTACACAGACTGTCACAGCAGCTCTGCAGTCCTTATTTGTTCCTTTGATTGATGTCAGGGCAGCTGCACTTTCAATAACAGTTTCCTCTCTCCTGTAGAAACCATGGGATGGGAGATACCAGCATTAAATTTGAGGTGATCCCTGGGAAAAACCAGAAGAGTGAATATGTGATGACGTGTGGGAAACACACTGTGCGCGGCTGGTGTAAGTAGACACTTATCCTCCCCTTTTCATGTGGTGGCACTGAACCAAAGGATGTATAGGACTGAAGAGATGGGTGTTCAAGTTATCATGTCTGTTTGCTTCACAATGTGGAATGTTTTACAGACTGTTGACATACATTTAGCTTTCTGTGACGTGCTTTATACACTTTGCAACAGGCAAGAACAAGAGAGTTGGCAAACAACTGGCATCCCAGAAGATCTTGCAGATGCTTCATCCCCACGTGAAGAACTGGGGCTCACTGCTGCGCATGTACGGCAGAGAGAGCAATAAGATGGTCAAGAAGGTGAGTGCCCTCTTTCAAACTTTACACTAATATCTGATCCTTCGCCAAGTCAGCAAAGTCTTCTTGGCCAAATACTGATTGCCTGAGGAGACATTCAGGTCAAACCCTGAGCCAATTAAGATGTAGACAGTTGCATATTTTCTGTGAGTCAGCAGTTATCATGTCTTATCTGATTTCAGTCCATAAGCATTTTGCTAACACATTGCCTTTTTAATTGAACGACCTGCCTCATCCAATCAACCAGTGTAGATTGTTTTAAAATGCAAGCACATCAAATGACTCCTGAAATGCCTTCCCTCCACAGGAGAGCTCTGACAAGAGTGTGATCGAGCTGCAGCAGTATGCCAAAAAGAACAAGCCAAACCTTCATATCTTGAACAAACTACAAGAAGAAATGAAGAAACTTGCTGCACAGAGGGTGAGGATTGTTCTTCTCAAGCCTGGCATGCTGAACATGTCTTTAGTGTTATCTCTTCACATATAAAAAAGTATCCCTCCCTAAACTGCCTTTCCTGACATACTTGGGTCTTAAAGAATACCTCCTGTAGAGCCCTTTTTACTTTTGGAAATCATAAGGTTTCTTTACTTCAGCTTTCTGTTTTGTCCCTTAAAGCTGATTTATACATCTGCGTCGCCAACTACGCAGCAGGGGCTGACGTGGATCACCACATATTTCGGTGTCGATGTGTCCGTGACCCGCAACAATTCTCCGCCGAAACACTTGAGGGCAGTGCAGTCTCTCTGATAGCCGGTTGCCTGCTTCCGGCCCCGCTACAATCTCTGTTTGCTTTTCCACAGCGGTTCAGAGCGTGTTACGTTCATCTACAGCTGATACATGTTGCTGTTTATCATACAGACATGTTACATGAAGAATAGAGAGGAGGAGATGAAATACAGGGACGATGAGCAGGGCTCCCGGAAGTGCTGTAAATGCAGGAAATGCAAGCTGCTGAGAAGACCAATCACAGGGCTTGTGGTCTGCGTCGATTCTACGTGTAGTTACATTTTGGAGGAGGTGCACATCAGCTACGTGCGTGGGCCTCTGCGTAGGTACGAGAGCTACACGGACCCCCGACGCAGGCTACGCCGTCGATTCAAAGCAGAAGTATAAATCAGCCTTTATTCTGCTGCCAAGAACAAATATTTCACAATAAGAAATGTGATCACGAGAGCTTATTCAACATGAGACAAGGTAGTTGGTTTTTTTCAGACTTTAATTTGAGCGAACAGAAAATCTGAAGGGTCATAATTACTGGATGTTGTACACTTTTCTGGGATGCAGCTCAAATTGATGCAGTCTTAGACGGATCAGTTTTCATATTGACCAGATTACAGAGCCTACTCTAGAATTTATGAGCTGTCAACATATTTCAGTGTTTGCAAAATGTCCTCCTCATGTTTTCATACTTGATGTCTTTACCAGGAGGAAACCAGGAAGAAACCCAAGATGACCATAATGGAGTCTGCCCAGCCGGGGAGTGAACCCCTCTGCACTGTCGACGTCTAAGTCTCTAAATCACTGATGAACCACGGCACTGAAACCCAGTCACTGTCCGACATCACACACCTCCACCACCAATCACTCAATTATGCATCACTGAGATCAAATGGCAATATAGTTACACATTGACCAGACCAGTAGAGCAGCTTCTCTTACCGTGTTGTAAAAGGTTTCCACTGGTAGATGAATAGATTGGACTAACAGACAGTAGAGCAAATATCGTCTACCTCTCTAGATGCGTCCTCACTATGGCACAAGAAAAGCAAACCTCCAGGCTGCAGAGGAGTCGATAACATGAACCACATCAAAAGAAATAATGCATGCTTTTTGTCCGCTACAGAAACACTGCACAACCTGGTTTTGTTTGAAGTGTCATTTTAAACAGTCACAATCTTTAGCCTACCAGCACCTATTAGTTATTTTCTGTGTGCTCAAAGTATTTGAAAGGGACTACTACGACTTGTGTATTTATACCATTTGTTAAATCGGAAAACAACGTTACTTGTTTATTGGATATTTTTATGGTTGGTGTTATGGATGTTATGGTTGATGAATACAAAATATGCCTTTTTGTTTCCTTTTGGAACAGACAGTCGTTGTCCCGGTTTGCACGATTAAAAACAGGCGTTGTGAAGTGATCACTATTCAGAACTGTTGTTATGCACTCGTGTCCCGTCACATCTTTCTGTTGACTGATCATGCTCGTAGTACAGGATCAAGATATTGAGATATTTAGGGAGAGTTTTGTATTTGGAGGGAATTTTGCCTTTTTCTTTGTTTAGCTTTGGGAATACCAGAAACAGACATCCCCTTCCTTCTCATTCGACACTGCAGTAAACCTGAGCACAGAGCGCTCCTGTGTGTTCAGGGTAAAAAGAACATTTCTTTAAGCGCTTAGTTCTTGCTAGCTTTGATAACTTACTAATATCACTCACACAGACTAATAACATTTCAGTAGCGTTTGTTTTTGGTGCCCTGAAGAATTCTCATTGGCTACATGTTGCCTTAGATAGTTAACGTCATGAAGGGCTCGGAGTATAAGCAGTGTATTGGACCTAAAACACACTTCAAAAAGAAGTAGAAAGACCAAGCCCCTTCTACTTGGTTCAGCATTTATCCTTAGCCAGTTAGTGTTTTAATGAAGACTGCTTGTAAAATATATTTAGTGGGGCGTGGCCTACAGCATGTGCAGATTTGTACGAGCTGTCATAGTTGATTGTGTATTCTGTCTGCGTTTGCCATCTTCATGACAGTTTGTCATATTTTAATAACAAGTACAACCCATTTTTCTAAGGCAGCCTTGCAAAGTGTAGTTGGTTGACGGACATGATCAAACTACAGTAGTCATTTAGTTTAACACAAGCTGATGAAACTGTATACCAAAGCTTACATACAGTCTTATGCATTTTATAGAATAATGTTGCTGCAAACAGTACGGTAGAAACAGCTAGAAACAGGAAAATGCATAGACGTGTTAGTTGCTGGAACAAATAGACAATGCTGTGCAATCTTCTTGGGAGTATTGGCCTGTGGTTTTTCTACTGAACATACAAGGACACATCACAGTTTAAACACAAGGCTGTTGTGATATAGTAGATCGCTTTAAGAATGTGCTTTCCCCTCTGTGCGTTTGACGTCTTGCCTACTGTGTGTCAGTGTGAGAAGAGAAAAAAAAAACTGCTTTTACATGTGTTGCTGTCGAGTTGTACCAATGAACTGTTTGAGATGTTGCTGCCTAGAAAATGAAGTATGTATTGCAACCTGAGCTCATGACTTCAGTGATGTTTGTTATGCAAAATAAAATGTCTTGACTAATGATGAGGATGGCTTGTGTTATTCAGTCACAGACAAAGTAATTGACAAACTGCGATGGGTCTCAATTTGGTGGAGCGTTTATTTGCTTTTAACAGCTGTGCAGGGTGTGTGGAAACTCAGGAGTCCTAACACTGAATGATTAATCTAGGCTGCTTTGTGGTCTTATGAGACCTTGATATGTTTCTCAAACTTAAAAAGAGAGCAGGAAAAGAGTCTATAAAGCATATTCATTTTATTATGCAATAAGAGAACTTAAATGGATAAGACACCTGAGAGTGGTAAAATTTAATTTTTAAGACCTGGTCCATAAGAATTGAGACTATTGAAGCTGGCAGATACTTAAAGAAATGACAGGAAATAATGTATCAACTAATGTTAATGTAAAGGCTGATCAGAGTACACATTGTATGCATACTAATATGGAAAGCCTGTTCTTAGGGCTATGACGCCGTTTCTTCCTGAGTGCTGCTGGTCTGCTGTTGAGGGGAATCGTAGTCCACTCTCTCCAGCAGCAGAAGCATCTCTACATGCATCGTCTGAGGAAACAGATCCACAGCCATGGCTCGCACTGGACGGAATGGGGCACCGTGAACCCTGTTTGATGGAGCTCTGCACAAACTGAAAGAAAAAAGCACAAGATAAAGGTCAGAGTTTCAAAATGAAGTCTGGTTTGATGTTTTCTTATTTCACTTGTGGTGTAAAGTTAAAGATTTCCCCAACTAAAGAACAAGTCAAATACAAACTGTTTGTGGAAAACATCCACATGAACTCACTCGATGAAGTTGTTCATAGCTGCTTTAGCATTACATGCCACATAAACCAGCCTCTTCAGGTGCTCTGCTCTCCTGATGGCCAGCACCACCTTGGAATCTGTGTTTGATGACACAATAACTTTAATTATGACGTACTTTAAAGGTTTTTCAATTTAAAGTTCACATTTCTGCAGTTTACTCACGTAGGCCTGCCCTCGGTGGATCCACAATGGCTGTGAGGTTTGGTGACACCAGAGCATTCAGGATGTTTGGAAACACATCCTCTGCTTTTCCACAGTGGAACTCCACGTTACTCAGACCTTAAGATCAAAACGGAGTGATCACAAACCCAAAGAAGATGAAAGCTAAACTTGAAGATCACACCAAACGCACATATTGACATCTAAATGTTGTCATATAACTATGTCCCCCATTCAAACATGAGTACACAGATCGCTGCCTGTAATTACTTATTCAGCATCTTACCATTGAGCTTTGCATTAACTTTGGCATCTTCTACTGCCTCTTGACAGAGCTCGATCCCAATCACCTTCTTCACCCTCTAGAAGCAAAAATCAACACAAACATCAAACTTTGTTTCCATTCCAGGAAGAATGAAACTGTTGAAAAGAGTTTTGTTCACAATCTTTTGCTAGAACAGCCATTTCAAAATGTGATGCAACAAGTATTTCACAAGTGAACCAGAAGTAAACAATAAAGAGGAAACATATGAAAAAAGATTAGATACATAAAGTAGAAGACAGGTGCATTTGATTCAATATCTGTTATAAACTTCTATCAGTTTTTAAAGTCACACTTCAGTTAACAGAGTCAAGTTTACTAAAGTCACCTTAGCCAGAGAGATGCCGATGGTTCCGGTTCCACAGCACACATCCAGTACGGTGCTTTCCTGGTCCAGCTGGGCCCACTCCCCCACCGCTGAGTACAGCACCTCTGCTGCTCCTGTGTTCACCTGCGAGGTAACACACACAGACAGACAGACAGACACATTATAATGAATAAATAAAGATGGATTGATTGATAATCCTGGCACTGCTGGTTTGCTAGCTTTACAGCTGTGTTTTCAGACTGGAGGAATTTCTTCTTAAAACACCGGTCAAGGGTACATTTTCAACGGTTACCTCAGAGTAAGGACTACCTCAGCGTTAGAAAAACTTTAATTGTTTCCAGGGCGGTAGAGCAAGATGAATGGTCCCACACATAAGCTAATGCAGCACCTGCAAAGGGCATCTTTACAACCCTGTAATAACCTTTAAAACAGAACAAACACCGACACATGGGCCAACACTGAGGACTGCATTAGACTGAATAAGACCTGAGTTCTGGAAACAACAACAGCTGGAACTATCTGTCCATTTGTGTGGTGTAAAATAAAAGCATTACTCATTACATTAAAAAAAAAATCACTTGTATTTATGTTATAGTACACATTAATAAAACCTACAGGCCTTCTGTAATCTCTGAGGTAAATGTTTCTCACCTGGAAAAAAGAATGAGGAGATATTCTGAACTTTAGACCCAGGAGCTCCTCATTGATGCTGCCCTCTCCAGACACCAGCTCACAGGGCAAGTCCTCCAGGTTTGGAGAAGTCCTTCAAAGCCACAAAAATATAAAATCAATACAATCCTCAAAGCAAATATCCTCAGAGACTTTCACAACATTGTCTGAACATTGGGAGAGCTTAGAAAGAGTATATTATATATTTAGGGTTTTTTATTACCTTTGACCCTCTCTGACAAAGTAAAGAGAGGTTAATCCACAGTCTTTCCCCTCTCCTTCTGTGAAGTACTTCCTCATGGAGGTTTTTAATGCATTGATTTCCTCTTCTTCCAGTTTCTAGAAAATGAAACCAGTACAAGAGATCAAAAAAAAAGTATAGATATGTGAAGTTGTTAGCAAAACAGCATGATAAATACATTTCCTTACCTGTGGGTTAAAGAAAGCCATAGCCATGGCTTGTTTGGTCCTTGTAGTCCGCACAGTTAGCTGCTTCCAGTGTCCTTCATATGTTTCAGGGCTGTACACAGAGTACTGAGTTGTCCTGTGAAGAAGAACATAAAATGCAATAGCAGAAATGCAACATCTTTAGACTGTGATATAAAAATCTACGGACACAGGAGATGCACAAAGCCTTATATGTGATAGCAGTTCTGTTCACCTAAGCCACATCTTGTGGTGCCCTAACTTGACCGTTCAATAATACCTGATGAACTTCTGAAACTCGCTGACCACTCTCTTTGCCTCAGCTGAGACATGACTTGTCTCTGCTGGTCCCACCACCGCACAGGAGCCGCCTTTGTATTTCCCCAGGCGGAAACCGATGGTCTTATCCTCGCCATCTGCACCCATCGAAATGAGGAACTCACACTTGTTTCTGTACTCCGTCTGTGAAGACACAGGAAAATAAATAACAGTGTTAAAGATTTTGAATACAAATGTATTTATTACTGACATAACTTCTTCAAGTTCACTTACTGTACTCCTTAAAAAAGACAGTGATATTGAACTCTGGATGCTGTCTGTTTCAACTTTCTGAACTTACACTAGTATGACACGTCTCTCAGTATAATGTGAAATGTTATGGACCCAGCCTGTAAACATACCTGTG
Source organism: Notolabrus celidotus (assembly GCF_009762535.1). Lineage (NCBI taxonomy): Eukaryota > Metazoa > Chordata > Actinopteri > Labriformes > Labridae > Notolabrus > Notolabrus celidotus. Next base: position 29,233,228 of record NC_048280.1, on the reverse strand, counting down.
TAGGAGAGGGTCGGATAGCTTCCAGGGGACAACACATTTTGTTGTATTTCCCTTTTTGAGCAAACAGCCAGGGCAGCAGGGCTTTGTTGGTGTTGCCAATCTCTCTGAAACACAAACAGTGTAGTAATTTTAGATATTTTCTAAAATGCCAAAAGAAGCACTAAACTTTTTTATTATTTAAAACAATCTGCAACAAATCCTGAAACATCAATGGAGCACTTTTGCAGAGGGAATGGTTAGAGGTGGAAAAATCTTAATTTTTTTTTTTTGCAATCCAAATAATAAAAATACCAAACAATACATAATTTACATATTCAATATAATTAACAATACAATACCAAATAAACCAGTTCCCTGCATAAACATTCTGGCCCTTGAGCTTCATCCGATGTTGTCATTTTAAACTACAAATGAAACATTATTATTGGGGATACATGGAAAGGACTGTTGTAATAATAGTCATCCATTTGAAATGTGTGTATGCATGTGTGGAGGAACATTGCATGGAATTCAAAATTATGTACAAATATAAATATCCAAAGATTTGATTGTTTGCTGTGAGACCCCAACTAAGATCAGGTGCTCAGGTTACTCCTTGTGCATCAAACATCCCGTCTTCATGTTGGGTCTTTGTTAAATATTAAACAGAGCAGGGTCTAGACCTGCTATGTTTGTAAAAGTGTCTTGAGATAACATTTGTTGTGATTTGGCACAATACAAATAAAGATTGACTGATTGATGTCTGCTGTCTGGATTTATCTCTCTTGATATTCAAATGATTAAAAAAAGAAAATGCTTTCTGTGTTACAAAAATTTAAAACATTCAAGTCTAAAGGTGATTGGATGCTTACACAAGGCACTGTAGTCACCCTTAAGTGTGCTTAAGGTGTTCATAGTGAACTCAGAAGAGGGAGGATTCTATTCATATAGTTTTAGGCCTCTAAAAAACTTGCTGCAGCTCTGTCATGGACAAACATTTGTATGTATGTATCCTTAAAATAATTCTCCACTCACTTGGCCAGCCTCTGCAGAACCCCCACCACCTCCTGCTCCTTCCTCTTCAGCTGCTCCTCATAAGGCACGTTCCACAAAGGAGTCACCACGTTGGCTATCTGAACACTGAGCGGCTCCTCCTGCTCATCCCTCTCTGTACGTTTGGATGGAGGCTGCCCTCCTGTGCCCTCTCCCTCCTCCTGCCTCCTCTTCCTCAGGATGGGGTCTGCTTTAGGTTTTGCAAGCTTGACACTCAGAACCTGACCCTTCCACTGCATGCCGTGAACCATCTTCATCGCCTTGTCTCGCTCTTCCTCATTCTTGAACGTGACAAAAGCGAACGTCTGCTTGCCGAACAGCTTGATTTTGTGAGGGTTGAGGCCGTGTTTGGCCAGGAACTTCTTCAGATCGTTGAAGCCGATGAACTTTGGGAGATTCCTGATTTCCACCTTGTAGATCTCAGATGTGAAGAGGTCAGTTTTAATGTAGCGGTACATGCTGGGGTCTTCACTAACCTCCCCCTCTTTCATGTCAGACTGTACATCATCGTTGTTGGAGTCCTGAGGCAGGTCATCAGTCTTCTCCTTTGAGGGGGAAGGATCCAGCACTGGGCTGTCACTTACATCTGCCATGTTTCTGTTTATTAAAATTCAAAGACAAATCAGTTATTATAACATTCAATAAACACACATCATTTAAAAAAAAAAAGCTCTAATCTAAACTCAACTTAAACTTTTTGCGCAACTGAAAGTTTGTTTTCCTGGTTTTGCAACATCTTAAAGTGAGGAGACGTAACTTTGTAATCAATAGCAGATAAGTTCAGTTTTTAAATTCCTTTATGTAGATGCAACAATACATACTAAAGACGTAAAGTGTCAGCTGTGAGCAAAGCTGAAATAATTGTAATCAATTGCAGACCACACATGGTGGATAATGTTTACGGCTGGTTTGTCAGACTTGTCTCATGTACTGTAAACGACACGTCAGTATCTATTTCTATTTATGACAGTTTATATTTTCCTGTTTTGTAAATAATAAGTCAAAGCCAATTTCAAAAGAAGTGTAATTGGCGTATTTCATGTTGCTTACCTTCTTACTTTTACTTTCTACAACACTCCTCTCTAAAATGTTTAGGGCGCCGCCATGTTGATTAAACCACGTGTATGCAGCGATGACCTTTGAACTTTCTTAAAGCTACAGGCGTCAATACTGAGCTACAACGTTATCGGCATACTGTTTCATTATTTCACCCAAAATGTTTCACAACTGAGACTGTATACTCATGTATTCACTGTTTTTTAATTCTCTGTTTGAACTCCAAGTACAGTTTTAATCATTTTAAATTTTCAACGAGTTAATATGTGTTCTTTTATTTAGACTGACTAAACCAAGCTGTACAATAATGAGCTTTTTAAATTTGTATGGCTTGGATAAGGTTTAAAATATAACCACAGCACTTTTTATGAAATTTGATAGTGTCTTTTTTTTTTTTTTGATGGATCATCAGTAATAATAGCAATTGTTCCTGGTTGGTTTTGAGGCCCAATGTCAAAGCTTTTTATGGGGTCCAGCCTTCCTCATGACAACCCTGGAAAGACATGAAATAATACCTTCATTATATCTTTTAATTAAGGCCAATGTTCAAATGTTTCACTTATTTATTATATATATTATTTAAATATTATCTTTTGTTTATATTTATTATTATTATTGGTTTTTTTTGTGGGGGGGGGGGGGGGGGGGGGGGGGTTCTGTGAAGCACTTTGTAACTTTGTTTAGAAAAGTGCTAAAGAAATAAAGTTTATTATTATGTATTATTATTATTTCCGTTATGACAGATTCATAGATATATACATAAAAAAATGAATGGGATACAGGATCTCCAAGCTCATTTTAAAGATTTTAAGATTGTGCTGATCCAGTTTCCCTGTTTGTATCTCTTTTTATTGCAGAACTTTAGGTGCTGAGTCTTCATCCATTTGGATATTAATATTACGACTTTTTTCAGGTAGAATAACACAAGTTATGTATTAATTATCATTCACATGAACATCTTTTTTTCTTTTTTTTTTTACATGTGCCTGATAAAGCCTCTGAGACGAGTGGGTGCGCGCGCTGTCACGATGTGTGCGCGGGCATACGTAGGAAATTCGGCGCGCGAAAGCTGAAGCAGGAAGTGAGAGTGGCTGAAGGGAAACGGCGGCCAGACTGGGATTTGAATCTACCAAACTACTTCCATAATCTACAAACATCTAAATTACTATGGCAGACACGAAGGTAAGGTCACTTAATTTAGACCATCTAGTTTATCACCAACGATCTAAAGTCGGAATTTTATCCTAAAAGTATTTTTAATTGGTCAGAATTCGGCAAAGTTTGCAAAGGAAGCTGCGAGCCAGAAATGCCGACAATGATGTTTGCTTTAGTGATGCTATAAAGGCTGCGTTTAAATGGCACAGCGTGTTATGAGGGTTAAAAGCTCTTTCTGACAGAAGTACATGATGTTTAGAGTCTACAGAGGAACCCTTAAAGGTATCTTTGACGAGCTGCGAAACCTCTGAAGTGGGCAACCTGTCAGCATGTTAACATTAGCATCATACTCGTCACTGAATGCGTGGTAACTATCACTCTCTGGGCTCTTAAAGGAACTTATCCTTGTCGCAGGTTATCATAACACTGTATATTATAACCTGTGTGACTGGTAGATATAACAGGTGATCTCTCTACCTGTGCCTTTGTTAGCCCCAGCACTGCAGCTGCTAACAGCGTACATGTTAGCCTTGTGATAGGGCGCTGCAGTCCGTGACTTCGTGTTTTCTCTGTTTGTTATCAGTGACACAGTTGAGATGGGATGAACACCATTAAGACCTCACATAATTTCACTTAAGAACATATGGGATATATCTTGTTAAATGTAAGCGACACGTTTAAAAGCAGAAAAAAGAAAGAAGTGAGCGTTTGGTTAGCATGCTAGTGAAGGCCTGAAACCAGCCAGATGACTTCACAGTGAGTTGGTTCGAATTTCACAAAGTTCATCAACTTTCTGTGGATTTACACTCAATGAAAAGCAACCCAGCTTTATTTAGGACTCCCTTGTCGTTACACCTGACGTCTATTTAAATTAAATTGACTCTGAAAGCGTTATTGGTATGAAATGCTACTCTTCTTTTTTTAGCTAACTTCAGGCGCAAAGACTCCTGTGTTACTATGGGAAACTGCTTACAAGCTATGCTGCTAACCAAAAAGCTAACAAAGCCTCATAAGCAAGAAGTCAAATCAAAAAGTCTGAGTCGTGTCCTCTCCTCGGGATGAGTTTGCACATAGCTGCATCGTTTACGCACAGCTCACGTCTTGTACACCTTTTGGATAAGTTAGTCATCTTTATTCCTCAGTTATATTTATACACACTGTTTAGCCATGATTTGTTATTGACATAGATTGAATCTAAATACACGTCTCCATGTGAGTTACCACCCTAAATAGAATTAAAGATGCTTTGCTCAGCAACAACCATTTACTAAAGGCTTTGGTAGTTTCCCCTACAAAAGCTTGACTCAACCAATGAGCTCTTAAATCCCTCCATTCAGGCACTCCTGGTCTGTTGTTAGTGTTAAAAGTCACTTTGTTACAGTGTTAATTTTTGCAGCTATTTTAGATTAAGCCTTAATCTTTAGACAAAAATGCCTGTTAGTTTTAGTTAGATTAGTCTTTTCAGCCCTTTTTAGTTTTAGTCGACTGAAACCCAAAACATTTTAGTCTAGTTTTAGTCAAGGGAAACTAAAAAACATTTAGTCAAGGGAAACTCAAAATATTGTCTAGTTTAAGTCTACGGAAACCCGAAACATTTAGCCTTTGATTTTTACCGAAACATGTTCAGTCTTTAAATAATTCATGTAGTCGGTCAGATATCGGTATCATGGTTGTACCAAGTGTTAAAATCATCAACATTTCACTCCGTTAACACTTTTGCTTGTGTAATATCGTAAGTGAAATAATTCAGCATGTCCCTACAAAAATTCAAACAAAACTTTCTTGATGTGACTACTGTGACTGTATTTGGAGTCTCTTGATTCACAGCAAAATGCCATGAAAGGACTGTATTGTGACAGGCGCACTGGACAGACAGTCAGTTCACAGCACTCTGAAATGCATCTGCATCTTTGATGACTAGGAGTTGATCAAAACTTACTGAAGGTGTCTGATGTATCACCAAAGTGGAACAAATCAAGCTGTAGACGTGAAGCTTTTTACGGTATTAGCGGCAAAAACTGCAAATATTAAACAGACGTCCCCCAGTTGTGTCTCTGTCACTAACGCTCAAAGGGGGTAAAAATTAAAAATCATGTATGAAGATGAGACAGATGCATGGAGGTGGGGAGAGCTGGTTCATAAAACACACCTGCTGCAGGTAGAGACCAAGCTAACACTGACTGTGCCCCTCAAATAATAACTCAGCCTGTCACAGGAATGCATCCCTTTTATTTCTAAAGATTAGACGCACAGCCAATAAAATTTTCACACACCTGTGTTGCTTTATTGCTCTAATGTCAGCGTCAAATAAGTGAATATTGTTCGTTTAATGAAACGTATCCACTGCTTCTCTCCAGGAAAAGGAAGAACATGAAACCCCTGCAGATAATGTAGAGGACACCAATCATGATCCCCACTTTGAGCCCATTGTGTCCCTTCCTGAGCAGGATGTGAAAACATTAGAAGAGGATGAGGAGGAACTCTTTAAAATGTAAGTTGGATTAAAATGTTTTTTAGTTTACAGACAGGTAATGATAGGATGTATATTTTCCTGGTACACACAGGACTTTAAGGTGGATCAATTATATCAATGTATTCATACAAAGCGCTCTCTCTAAATGAAATGTGCCATTGACTTCCCAGGCGGGCTAAACTTTACCGTTTTGCCTCTGAGAACGACCCGCCTGAGTGGAAGGAGAGGGGAACTGGTGACATCAAGCTGCTGAAACACAAAGAGAAGGGCACGATTCGTGTTCTGATGAGGAGAGACCGAACCTTGAAGATTTGCGCCAATCATCACAGTGAGTCCTGTTGAAAACTGCACATCAAGATAAACTTCCAAATGAAATGATGACCAGGAATAATACATATTTAAATGCAAACACAAGGTGATTCAATCCTACTGTATGATGGTTTTCTGATGGACATATTGGAACAATATACATCATTAACACCATCATCTTCATGGAGGACACTTTACTTTTTTTCTTTAGTCTATTTCCTGAAGCTAGGATTCTTCACACTTACATGAGCAGCCCATTTGCTCAGATAGCTGCCACATAACTCAATATTTATTCCCCTTAAAGGTTACAGACGGATTAAACGTTTTCCAAACTTAAATCAACCGCAACTAACGCAACAACTAAACAATAGATTCCTTTATTGTTAGTGAATACATCTGTCCTTGTGTTAACTTTGTCCCCATTCTGTGAACTACAGTTGTCCCAACGATGGAGCTGAAGCCCAACGCTGGCAGTGACAGGGCGTGGGTGTGGAACACACTAGCAGATTATGCTGACGAAAGCCCCAAACCTGAACTCCTGGCAGTACGCTTTTTAAATGCAGAAAGTGAGTATTTATATATTTAATTCAGTATGACGCATGAAGGGTGCCATAGGCAGTACTTTTTTTTTTTAATTTGGAGCATGTTGTGATGAGACTGAAGTGAGTAGCAGCTGTAAGAAGTCTATTTTCTGCATCTGAACTCTGGACAACATCCAGCAGCTGTTTTCTTACTGGTTGATCTGCTTTTATCCCAATTTCTCAACGCAGCATGATTAAGCAGCCTTATTGGCTATCACACTACAGCATGGTGATGTGATTATACTCTGTGTGTTCTGTTTGCAGATGCTCAGAAGTTCAGGGCAAAGTTTGATGAGTGCAAGGAGGAGGTCAGAAAAAGTCTTGAGGAAACAGGTATGTAAATCTATCAGTCACGTTTAAAAGACATTCTTGAAATGTTCACTACTGCAGCAGTTTTATTGTTTGGAGTGGTAATCCAGGTAACATGACAACATGCATGTATTATTTATCGATAGAACCTTCTTATACACTGCTTTTGAGGTTTTCATGATGTGTTACAAGACCTTGAAACCTCGGTGCACTGCAGTGTGAAACAACTGAAGCAACATTGGTGTCCCAGTGTGTGGTTTCACATCACATTTCAAAGTGGTGGAAGTGCACAAGGCAACAGGAGTGCCACATAGACACTCAGACATGCACATTCACACAGCACGGTTCCACCCTACACATTACCACGCTCTCCCTCTCCATTATGCCTCTGTGACCACCTCTAAAGGAGGATCAGAGGAGGAAAGACTTTGCCCCACCGTTCCCCCGCCACGTGTGTCACACATGGCAGACGGGGAGTAACAGGCGTAAATATCCCTCCTGATATGGCAGTATGTAAAAGGCTAGTGTAACATTTCATCTCTCATGTCTAGTTTCATGAGTTTGCAGACTCACTCTGTTCTTTGCTGCTGTCTCCAGCATTGAACTTTTTCTGTCTGCTACATGACCATGCAGAATGTAACACTTAACTGGCCTTACAAAAGGCTGGTGTCGTTATGTCCTGCTACATGACAAATTGTTTTTCCACAGGTCCACACAGTCAATGTTAACATTTAAATGGTTTCTAATTGCTTTTTAAAAAAAGGCAGAATATTGAGATCAAAAGTGAAAGTAGAGGGGAAGTTTTAATCTGATAAAGGTGTACATGAAGACACAAATCTGACTTGTAGTGAAATTTTGAGTGCTTTTCGATTAACCACACGTTTTACATTTTTGCTGCAGGCGAGACTGAAACTGCAAACAAAGTGGCCGAGAAGCTGGAGGAACTGTCGGTAAAAGACAAGGGTTCAGAAGGAAAGAAAGAAGGGGACAAAAAGGAGACTGAGAAGAAAGAAGAGGAGAAAAAGGAGGTGAAGGCCGAGGAGAAGAATTGAGAACCAAGAACTTGCTTTGCTGATCTTCAATTTATCAGTTTTTCCTCTTTTTCTACAATAGACTCTAAACGAACTGAATTTGGACACTTGCATATTATTAGTTTTTTTTTTTATTATATGTTTTGCCTCAAGATCACAAGTCCTTGATGCCACCGGGGGGGAAAACAGACAAGATAGTGAATTAATGAAACTAAGAAGCCCTTTCCATCCCACCCCTCCTCTTCTGCACTGTGGAACCCCACACTTTGCATCAATGTCATCCACAGGTCAACATTACTTCTGACAAACTGTGAAAAGAGGCTTGTGATAGTGATAATTCCCACATTGGGCTAACTTTTTGTTTTGTTATTCTGAAGCAGAGTTTGTTTGTAGGGGGAGAGGATAATGTAGCCTGCTCAACAGCAGCACAGGGTCAGGGACCAGGCATTATTATGGAGGTGCATTTTCAGTTTAAAATACCATTATGCACCCTGTCCACTGTCCATGCTTCCACCGCTATAAACAGCAAGTAAGGTGAAGACTTTTCAGTGGATGCCTTGTAGAAATAGTTTCTTCTTGGTTCCTTCTTCCTTTGGTTCTGCTTGGAACTGACCAGAAGAGGAATCAACTTCAGACAGTTGAGGGCCATCAGAGTCCCGCTGCAGACCGCAGCCTCCACTGATAGCTGACTGATAGGAGATCAGATGCACTTAGCTAAGCATTTCTCTTTCTTCCTTTTACTTTAAACATTTGAAATCATAAGTCCAAAGTCAACGGTTCAGCAGAGTTCAGCGCAGCTATACTCTGTCTCAAGTTCTTCATCAGGAAAACAAGTTTTCTTTACACCGTAACATTCCCAAACTTAAAGCATGTAGAGTTTATGTAACAGAGTGTGCCCTATCTGACCTGTGTGCTCAGCACCCTCTCCTTTTCTTTCCACTAATTGAGTTTTTAACCTTGCCTCTAAAGCGCATCGAAGTGCCAGTGCATCTGTAAATACATGTATATGGAAGAAATGTTACTTCTCATTTGCACTCAAATGATTCGAAATGTTTCCTCCACCTTCGAATAAAAGCTGTCAAAGACCACACCTCTGCATTCATGGAAAAAGTTACTTGTGTCCTTAGGCAGCATAAGAAGAAATGTGCACTTCAATCAATAAATACATACATAGTAGTACTAATTCATAACATGTTATCTCAAGACATTTTATCAAAACAGCAGGTCTACACTTTACTCTGTTATAGTTATAAATAACAGCCGTCTTCATCTTAAATTAAATTTGATTCCAGGGTTGTGGGCAAAGATGAACAAAGTACCGACCAAAGAGAAGCTTTAAACATCTATTGAAATTAGGGCTGTGCACTACATTGCATTCAACATTAACCCCAATATTATCATTCGAAGTTAACACATTGTTTGCACTTTAAATTATTTGTTGAGCACTTTTTCACTTTGAGTAAATTTCAACGTTATGACTGAGACCTGGGTTTAACAGTCATGCTTACTCATTTTGTTGAATTCAGATAGAGCTCAAGCTATCGATCACTGAAATTAGTCAGTGATCATTTAGTGGTAAAAAAGAAAAGGTCTTTGGATTTATTTCAAAATCAGGAGAGATGTGAACAGGTGATGTGTAAATCATGAATGGCAGATTGAAACTGAGTTAGACCCTGTTCAATTTTTATATTTGTTTAACTTCATGTATTTACACCATGGAACATTATAATAGCATAAATGAAATGTCAGTTTTGCTTTTATACTTAAGAACAAAGTAGATGTGAACAAAAATAAGTCACATTCACTCAAAGAGTTGGAAACTTTTATTTACTCTTCTCAGGTCATTGGGAAATAATTCCTCTTCACAAAAATAGGAACGCATGTACATTTATAGTATATTCTATATTTTCCATACATATTGAATTTTTTATTCGAGTTTCAGAAAACAAAATCAGCCTGAAGCTGACGGAACAGATTCATTGCTGCCTGTCAGGAATGATCCCTGACCTGCAGTGACGTCCATCCCTAGAAAAGAACATTGGACTTTAATGGCAGTCATCTTAAAGAGGAATGACATCGATACTGTTTTGACATGAGGTCAAACTGGGGTCTGAAAGTCGTGACAAACTGGGTATTATCAGGTAACTCAGCAGCTAATGGTCTGTTCAGGTGTTTCAAGAAGTTCCAGTTAGTTGCACCGTTTATTCTCTGACACATCAGGTTCTTCAAATAAGTAGCCCTGTATACCACAGCACACACAGACCTGTTTAAATAATCCAGACTTACATGACTTTATAGAGTAGCCTTTGTAACCTTAAATCACTGTTTTCATGCTAAGGCAGCTGGGTGAGACCTTAGAAGTGGGACCATCCGAGCCAGAGGGTTTTACTACAGCCAGCTTTAATAACATCCAACCTGTCAAGAAGCAGAAGTCTACCACAGCTATTGGTCTTTGCACTCTGGGCTCTGGAGAAAAGAATCGATGAATGAAGCAGAAATGGGAAGAAAAAATCCTTAAAGATGTAAATAAGTAAATTAGCTTTATTTCACACAGGCCTTTCCTCCAGAACATCCTGTTAACATTTGAGCATCTATCCAGTCTGACTCGCCTTCAAGTGTCACTCCTGTGTTCACTACAGAACTTCAGCTGTGTTAGGTTTTACCTTCGTGTGCTACTGCGTTGGGACATGGAGTGACAATAAATGAGTTTGGTTGAGAAACTTAGGTTTAGTTTCTCTGGATCAACCTCATTTGTTCCCCTTCTTGTCCTCTTCAGGAGCTCTATATGCTTCAACTCGCTACATCTCATACAACACCAGCTTTCCTCTCAAAAGGCCACAACGGTTAATTCTTTATCTAAATATCTACTTCTTTACGTAAGTGTAAACTTCTGGCTTTCTATTTTTCCTATTCATATGGTGCTAAATATGAATAAAAACCTCCCACTTTGCCTTGCTTTAGGATACTCTCACTTCATTATGTTAAAAAAAAAGTAACAAGACTGAAAATCAACTGCAAAACAAACTCAATTTTAACCCTCTGAGTGAAGATAATACCTGAAGCTGTACCAGACAGCTGCTGCAACTAGACTGATTTATCATTCACAGTCTTCATCATGTCGCTGTAACATAATTAAGTCATCCATTCACTAACCTTTGAGGAGTAAATAAAGGAGTGTAGCCACGTTTACTTCTGAAATCTAAAGACAGCTTCGACTACAACAGTCTTTGACTTGTGTGCAGCACGTATCAGCATTTCAGGATGGGTTAGCGATATTGACTTTAACACGTCACTTCCTCAAATCACACATCTTTTAATAACATTTCATCATCCATTTTTTTCCACACTGCAAGGTAAGAACAAGCTATATTTACGAATCTAACTCATTATCATAATCTTGTTTATGTGCTGAGTTTATAACTCGCCATCAAAAATAACTCCACTCTAAGTAAAACATCCGTTCCAGGCTTCATAATGTGTATAAAAAAGATGTATCAAACATATCTTTTAAGAGTTGGGTATATAAAAAAAGAAACAAACCAAATAACTACAAAATAGAGACTGGGCGACCGTTTATCATCATTTCTCTACATGGGACCAAAGCTATTTTCTTCATACCTTCCCATTTCTATTATACAACACAAACATAACTTACATTTGAAGCTTTTGGACAGGAAAGTTGTTTCGGTTGTGCGAGGCCGGGCTCGTTCTGTACTCAGTGAGAGTCGTTAGGATGAGGTATAATGATCTTTCAGAGCGATATTAATGACCAGCACTTATGTCGTGGGCCAAGTGAAAATCACTAACTGATTCATGGAGATAAAAAGGGGCTACGCTGAAGGAGACATTCATATGGTGTGAACTTATATCACCTACTATCTCTCATGGTTGCATTTTTCTCTTTTTTTTGCCAAAGACAAAATCTAATTTAACTTTTAGTACTAACCCTTCTCAAAGAATTTAAAATGCAACCACCAGATGTGATAAGATTACTATCCCCTCTCATTGTCCCTCTTCTTGCTCTTATCTCTCTTCCTTTGCGTTACCAGCGTTTGCAGTTGGTGCTGATCTAACTTACCCATCCTACATAATTTCTCAAATCTGTACAACAACACCAATTATGCTGAAACAGTACAATTCAATGTAAAGCACCTTGACTTCTTGATGTGATGACCCAGAACGGACTTGAATGTTTTCACGGAGGACCTCCGTGTTTCATTCTCCTGCTCCCAGAGCTTACTGGAGCAAAGTTTTTGTGTTACATTTGGAACAACTTCATGACCACAGCTCATAAACAACAGTAATTATTTTGACAATCTGTTGGACGGCCACATAATGTTAACAACAAGACACTCCTCACACGTATCAACTCAAAACCAACCCCTCCTGTACAAACACACACAGGCATTTGGCTTGCAAAGCAGACAGATCCTCTGATTGGACGATAACTCCAAAACAGGTAGTGCTTTGTGCACCTGGTTGGCTGTCGTCTTGACTTAAAAATGACAGCCAGAAGAGAATCTCATTGTAGCAGGATGGCTGTTGTTGGATGCGGATGTGGTGTTTCTTCTCACACTGATATCTCATATGTGGTGCCTCCAACGCCTGTCACCTTTTTGACATTACTATGGCGACTGGGGCTGAGGGTGGCACCCTGGGCACTGGGGTGGCAGTCCATTTGCCCATTAACTTTCATGGCCTCTCTGAGTGGAGAGATAAGAGCAGAGCATTACTCAACAAATAGAGCCAAAGAATGAATAACAAGGGTTGTGGCAGCATGCAGATTAGTTTGTGGAGCATGATTGTTACAAATGGCAAACACATGCTTCCTTTAGTGTATCTGTTAGTGAATGAAACAGCTTTCAAATGTTAGCAAGAAGGGAGAAGCATGCAAAAGAAATGGAGATGAGAGGAGTCACAACTTTATTCATCTGACATTCATGCAATGATACAAAAAAAGGATGTTTTACTAGAAAGGCAAACAAAGAAAACAGAACAGAACAATTCACACCAGACATGAGTTTATATGAATAATTAGACATTACAAATATCAGTCGTCATGCTACACTCTGCCTCAGGACTAGAACACACTGGTGCTCATGCACTGCTGATCAAGTCCAGATAAAGGTGAAGGTTTATCGGTGGGAATGTCCCTGTTCAGCACAAATGCATGCAGTCCCTCAGGGTGGGTAACATTAAGATTCATACCTTGGGCCCCCCAGACGAGGTGAGTCTGTCCTCTCATGGGCATTGATGTAGGAGAATTTCTGGTGGGAGTAAGAGGGGGATCGGGGCATGGCGGGGGAGTGGGGCTGGTGGGCTGGGGAGCGATAGGGGCCATCTTGGCAGGTAGCCCTGCCGTGGCTGCTGTTGGAGCTACTGTGATCAGTGTGCAGGGAGGTGGATGAAGTCCTGGGGGCACGGCCTAGTGTGGAGCCAGCATGGCGCAACACTGGTGTTCGTTGCCCGTAGGTTAGCCCGACCCCCATCAGATTGTCTCTGGAGCCTCCATAGGCAGGAGGTGTTGGGCCTCTGGAAACGGTGCAACGAGGCCCGTCTTGGTAGCAGGCATTGTGGGATAGACCATAGCCCCCGTCAAAAACGGCAGAGTCCTGGGCGTAGATATGGGTCTGGGAGCGCCCATGCAGCATCTGACGCTTCTCCCTCTCCTCCATCTCTTTGCGCTCTTGGATGGAGGCCATGATGGTCTGGGAGAGGTTGTCATAGCGCACAGGAGACGGTTCCCTGTCCCTCAGGTGAGGGGATTGCCTGCCCATCGCTCTAGGTGGCAGCACTGGACTGTAGGTGGGGGCAACCTGCTGCCTCTGCATTTCAGGTTCCCGGATGTGGCACATTTTGGTGGGCAGGTAGGGCGAGTGGAAGCCCATCGAGGGCATGGCACGATGGGCCATGCACTCGCTGGCAGTGGCTGGGGAGATGCTGGGGTTGAGAAGGCTATCGTAAGACAGGCTGCCATTTCGGTTGGAGAGTGTGTTTGGAGAGAAGACACTCTTGTATGGGGTGGAAGTGACCGTCTGTGGCTGCAGGGCTGAGAGCTGGCCTTTCTCTGGTCGGTGGTGACCTTGCTTCAGGCTGAGAGAGCGGGAGCTGATGGGGTCAGAGTCCAGCTGGAGTGGAGAGGACTGGAAGGTCCGGTGGAGGGGAGCGTTGGTGTATTCAGGCATGTCCAGGTTTGGCTCGGATCGGTAGTCATGACCGCGGACACCCTCTTCTAAGATGGCAGAGGTCTTCAGGTCATCTGGCATGATAATCTGAAGGGCACACAGCAGAATAACAGTCCAATGTTAGCAGAAATGTGACCAAAGTCCTCATCAATAAATCCTCAGGCTACTAGAGTGAAGCCACCTCACACAGTGTAATTCTTTATATTGTATCATCATTACAAGATCCACACTAATCCTGTCTTACCTTCTCCCCAGCGGTGTGGTAGTGGACTTTAGGCATGGTGCCAAAGGACGGCCTGTATTTGTACATGGCTGGAGTGGAAGGATGGGTCTTACCAGAGAGAGAGCTCTCTACAACAGACAGAGAGAAAAACAGAATTAACCCTTTAGAGATAATACATATAAAATCATTTTCCAGCTCTGGTTGAAAGTTGTCTCTGAGATTTAAGACAAGACCTCAGGCAGAATTGTATTATCAGAGTTAAGAGTCTATGGGGATTGAGTTCTTGTAACTCGTACCATTACCTCTCCACATAATAAAAATGAATGAATATATTCTGTAAGTGATAAAAATGTATATCCTGAAAAAGCCAGCAGTGAATCCTTTGCTATACCCTAAAACCTTAAACCCCAAGGTGCTTTTTATCGACTGCTCCTGGGCATCCCAAGGATCTCTGAAGAATATGTTAAAAATCCTTCAATTCGATTTCTTTGCAAAAGGGAGGCAACCAATTTAGAAGTGCAGTACTTTCAAGATCCACCAGGCAGCAGGAGTGCTCCTTGGAAAAGCAGAAAATGTTCACTCCCTGTTAAAATGGTCCATGAGGCTTTGGAGGGACTCTGCTGTTAAAGGTTTACACTATGTTTTACTAACACTTCATAGTATTTAATACAACAGTAGGAAGAAAACACTAACACTGTAAACTGCTACACTATTAAATCAAACGCACTGTAGCTGCTGCCATATTTCCCAATGTACAGAGGTGACTACAAAATGCAGTCCATCATTTTTAGCTTAATCCTGATTCCAGACTATATTGTTCTCCTATCCCTCTATTTCAGGGAGCTTTGTTGCCACATGCCATCAGAAAAAGGTGGTGATTCATGTTGCAGTGATTCATTCTGAAATCTCTCTATTGTGCCACAAATCTGGTGCTGATTCAGTGAACAGGGTCTGCCTCCTTGCTACAGATCAGGTCTTTTCTTCACCCTGGAATAAATAAAAGGCCATTGACCTGACACTGAGATGGACATTCATCACGCTCAACCAGTACCAATTCCCATCCTGGGATGTTGTGACGTACAGAGGGAGTTAGGGGAATTGTTTTTTTTTTCACAGCCAGAGGAGAAAGAAATGACGTTTGCAATGACTGACATGTGATTAGTGTGCCCAGGGACATCGGGTGTTTCTTACCTTCGCTGGAGGTCAGCTGGTTTTTCAGCTGGTTGTACCTGTCGGCTTTGGGTGGGAGCGGTGGTTGGGTTTCTTTCTCATCAAGTCCATCCAGGCTGCTTTTGGACTAAAGGGAGTGAAGAGCAGGGTGTTAAAACTGATCCAAAACAGAACAGGTGGGTGGACAGCAGAGGAGATAGAGCAGAGCATGTGTTATTGCTGGGGATGGACCAACACAAATCTGACAGATGGTTGTGGGGTAGCAAAGCTGCACCAGGCAACTGCTCTAGTTGTGCTGAAATGTATTCTTTTTTTCAGTAGCTGTTGAAGGAGACATGGTGGAAAGAAATGATCACAGAGTTCAATTTCGACCAATTAGGTTTTGCACTCACTTAGCATTGTTGGACTCAAGAGTTTGAAAGAAGACACTGCAATGACTTCAATGCAGGCGCATCAGAGCTACCCAATCATCTAAGACAAACTTCTGTATCTTCTTAACCTGGCATCTACATTACCCACAATGCAATTCTATAAGTACTTTGTTTGGAGACTCAGATGGGGTATGATGTTTGTAGCCAATGGCCTAATCCTAATCTCCACCCTTCAGCCTGAGCTCTGAACCCAAACAGGGGCGTGTCAAGAGATTGATTGATTGATGGATTTTAGACCCACATGATACAAATAAAAATTATTGCACACATTCAAGAAAAATACATTTCTGAATTAGAACAACTTTAATGTCACATCCATTTTGCAGTGGATTCTGGATGATTGAATCAGGAAAGTCTTGAGAAGTTTGCACACCAAGCAGGCTCTCTGGAAGTCTCAGAAAGTCAGCTTGGGCCCCTTGATGTCTGGGTAAATTAGGGGTTTGGACTGGCTTCAGCTCGCACAGACTTCCTGGGAACTCACCCGCGAAGTCTGTGAGTCTGAAAGACCAGTGAAGGCCAGACATTTGGATGAAGTGAGACATGAGGGAAGGACTAATAGTCTGATAAGCTCAATTCTTTTTGACATTGTTATCCTACATGAGGCTTCCCTCAGCCTTTTCCCACATGCACCATACCCTTGCTCAGCACTGTATTTCTCAAAGATGTCGTTTAATTTTCTCAGTTTTCAGAGTTGTCAGTGAACATTCCCAACAGGAGAAAATAATTGAATGTCTGGGGTTATTTTAGGG
Organism: Notolabrus celidotus; assembly: GCF_009762535.1. Lineage (NCBI taxonomy): Eukaryota > Metazoa > Chordata > Actinopteri > Labriformes > Labridae > Notolabrus > Notolabrus celidotus. Next base: position 29,216,524 of record NC_048280.1, on the reverse strand, counting down.
AACAGGAAACTTTTCATCACTGGAGCCTCACTTTCTGCTCTGGACTAATGAAAAGAGAGTATTTTTACAGATCCAGATGAACTCCATCACGCCTGTAAGGACCATAAATTATACTTTCAGAATAAATGGCATTAATTGGAACCAAGAGCTGCATATCTGTGAGTCACTTGGCTTTGACGCAGAATGTCCAATAATATCCTAAATGAGTAATGGGTAACTTCTTAAATTTACACTATTTTGTGCCTGTGTTAAAAGGTAATCTGGGAGCAGCATGTTGCACATGTGTAACATGACACTACATGATAATGTAAGCAGGGATGGTAGTAATACTTGCAGAAGGAGGTTAATTAAATAAAGGTAAGGCAAAGAAAACTCTGTAGTAAGTGTGAAAATTCACCTTGGAGCTGATGATGGTGCTGTGGATGCCGTTGTCGCTGACCTTGATGGTGATCTGTCTGTCTGATAGGTCGGGTCTGATGAATGGGGGCTGGATTTTGATATGGGGCTTTTTCCTGGGATCCATTGCGTACCTGGATAAAAATCAAGCCAGAGGTGTGAACGGACAGGTTATTTTTTGTCACCTCAAAATTACTTTTTTTACTGTAATTAGTTGTTTTTTTAGGACATTAAGATGTCACTAAGAAGTTCACCTTTGACCCATTGGATATAAAATGTCTTCACTTAATAATGTTATCTTATTTGGCATTTTTTAAAACTGTGTCATAAATCCATTTATGAAGTCTGGAGTTACGCTCAGAAACAAGACGTAGCAGTGATTTTGACCTTTGACCACTGGAAACTTATCAGTCCATCCATGATTCCAAGAGGACATTTGTGCCAAACTTGAGGATATCCCCTTAAAGGTGACATATCATGCAAAATCGACTTTTTAATGGTTCTCTACCTGAAATATGTGTCCCTGGCATGTCTACAAACCCCCCGAGAATGAAAAAAATCCATTCTGCCCCTGTTCTGATTTCTCCACCTTTCTGTAAATGTGTGTGAAACGAGCCGTTTCAGACTTCCGTGTTTTTGTTACGTAACAACAATATCCGGTCTGTCACGGAGTCAGAGCTCGGAGCTTGTTCAGCCCATAGACTGTTTAAAATAATACTAAATCCCCCCTCCGTTTTTCATTACCTGCACAAATGTGTGCTAACAAGGAGCTTAGGAGGGAGGCATGCTAGTTGTAGGCTGTCTTAATAAACACAAAGGTCGGTTTTACTCCCCACGTCTGCAGATTTGAAGATCTAGTGGATGATTTGTATTTATCATTGATAAGTGCTAGCGCTAGTTAGCATAGCTACATAGCGTAGCTGTAGCTGTGTACCAAGACACACGTCGACATACTGACAAATAAAACAACAAGAAACACAGAATCTGTGACCAATCCTTCAGAAAAGGTCCCGCTGCCTTTCTGGCAGAGGTCGGTTTTACTCCCCACGTCTGCAGATTTGAAGATCTAGTGGATGATTTTTATTTGTCATGGATAAGTGCTAGCGCTAATTAGCATAGCCACATAGCTTCATCTTCATAGCTGTAGCTGTGTACCAAGACACACAAGAAACACTAAATATGTGACTAATCCTTCAGAAAGGTCCCGCTGCCTTTCTGGTAGAGGTCGGTTTTACTCCCCAGGCCTGCAGATTTGAAGATCTTGTGGATGATTTTTATTTATCATGGATAAGTGCTAGCGCTAGGTAGCATAGCCACATAGCTATATGTTCGTAGCTGTGTACCAAGACACACGTCGACATACTGATAAATAAAACAACAAGAAACACTAAATCTATGACCAATCCTTCGGGAAGGTCCTGCTACAGGCGCCTCTCCGTCAGGATCAGATTCTGGATCAGATTCAGAGGGTTGAAGTAACGTGATCTCTGAGCAGCCGTGTATATTCAGCCAACCTGTAAACATTAGATCAACGTGCTGGAGAGCCGAGGGCACATCCACTTCCTGAGGGGGCGTGGTCAGAGAGAAAACAGAGTGTTCTGAGGAGGACTGAAGAAGAGGGATTTTCAGGCAGACCAAAATCTGATTTCAAATTGTTTTTTTGAGCATAAACTTTAAAGACATGTTTTAGGGACCTCTTAGACCAATATATATTGATGAAAAAAGCGTGTTATGTCACCTTTAAGGTGCTCCTGAGATTAAGTGCAGGACAGAGGTACAGTCAGATAGACAGACATGACTTCTTTCATTCTCTCTCAGATAGCCTTCTTAATGAAGTCTTACAGCATCCTAAATCTTAAGAATGTCTTATTTATTTTTACAAATACTCTGTTTATCATGTTTCTTTTTTTCATATTGATACTGTACTAAATGTTACAGGCCATCAGACTTCTTCAATGTTGATTCGTTTGGCAATTATTTCAATAATGAAGACGATACCTATACTGGTTTGAATAAGAAAATATAAGAAATGACTTTAGAAAATGTATACATTTGAAAGCAAATCACATAACACAAACAGGACATTAAGAGATGTATTAGGAAGGTGAGTTCAATATAAACTAACATTTTTCTGAAAATAAGTATAAAAAATAATCCTAATATGAAACATAAATGCCTTGTTTCAATAAAAAATTACACAAATTATTCATTTTAGCATAAATAATAAAGTTAAATTCAATTAAACTCGCATACCAATAACATATAACATGCCCATTTAGATTTACAGTTTAGGTTGAAGGTTTCCTAAAATAGACACATTTAAATTTTTATGATGCAGTTGTATTTTTTTTAAATTCTGAATCTCCTCATGTAACAGCAAAATATAAAGTAAGATAATATCAGGGAAAACACTGCCATGTTCTCAGTAGAGGATGTGTTTGGATAGTAGTGTAAAAGCACGTATACCAAACCAAAAAATAACTCTGGTCAGTAAAAGTCTTTAAAAATGTTACCTCAGTCAAAGAGGTGATTAGTTTCCATGATTAGAGGACTGAAGAGGAAGTGTGTATATGTGTGTGCACGCACGCAAAGAGGTTCTGCTGAAAACCTCTTTTCAAATGCCTGATTAGTCTCCACAGTCATGAGACACGAGTGAGTTAAAGAGCGCAGCTCGGCAGTAATGACAGAAAATAACTGAAAACAGCCGGAAGAGAAGAAGTGATAGATGCTCTGATGAAGTATTTACTTGGTATCAATATGTTTTGATAGTAACTTTTGCCAAAGAGATACTTGTCAAAGAGATACTGAGTATCATAGTGATGCCAGAGTATTAGTGCACCCATAGTGTTGGAGTGTATGTCCCTTGCAGTGAGTGTCACTACAAATGAGAAGCTGCTCCCTGAGAAAGACGCTTCAGTGCACATACTGTATGTGACCACCTACTTGTACGTTCATGGGAAAATAAAAAATGTTGAAATCAAAAAGAAAAAGATGGAAAAGAAAGCATTATGAATTTTGAAGGATACAGTGTGCAGAAATGGGAATATTTAGTGATATACAAAAATGTGTACAGTCCACAACTTTGTGGATTCTTGGCTAATGTAGAAACATGGCGGTGCAATATTTGAGTCCCGTTCCTTATCTATTTATATAGGCCAGTGTTTTTCAACCTTTTTTGAGCCAAGGCACATTTCATACATTAAAAAAATCCTGAGTCACACCACCAACCAAAAGTGTTACAAAATGACACATTTAGTCTTTCAATATATGAATCTATTTATCTGAGAGAGGGACTTTGGCTACTTCTTTCACTGTGTCAGTGCAAAGCATCTTATTACAATAGCTTTTGCAGGTAGTATTATTGTCCCTGCCACAGTGTGTGGCTTTCTTAATTTGGCTAAGAGTTCAGCTACTAATTAGCTAGCTTTGAGAGCTCTCGCAGTCACCTTTGTAGTTTTTCTCAGAAAAGTTGCCTTTTTAACCACCACTATTACGCTCTTCATCCAGGTTAGAATTTTGTCCAGGGCCCAGTTTGGAGTTTCATTTTCCTTTTTGAATATTATCCATTGCTTTTGCTCGTATACGTCTTGTCACATACACCTCTCGCACGCATCATTAATTCTATTGTCTTAAATTAACAAGGTGTGCTTCATTGCCACCCAGTGGGTGGGAAGCGCAGGTCAGTACATGGACGAGGACTGAATTACTCCGCCAGTCACTACACTGCAGGCACAGACGCACTACATGGCAAATTATTTGCAGGATATGAATAATACTTTTTTGGAATAACTAAGTGAAATTTGATAATGTCCCACGGCACACCTGACGATCTGTCACGGCACACTAGTGTGCCACGGCACAGTGGTTGAAAATCACTGATATAGGCTCATTTTAAGTTTAAATAAACAATAATATTTATATATATATATGTATAAATATGATAATCATACACTAGTTTAAATATACTGGTGAATATTATATTTAATTTCTATGTCTGATCTGCTAAATGCAGCTATATACTACACACTGCACCTTTAATCCAGCACTCCTATCCTAGTTGCAAGACTGTCCCTTAAAGGCCACAATTAACTCCAAATGGCCTTCCATGACCAAACAATCCAGAGTACTATAATGAAATTAGTAAAGCTATTTGCATAATCCCATTTGGGTAGCTACACAGCTGAAGACAGACATTTCAAACACAACTTCCTGACAGAAAACCTGCATTAAGTGGCTCTCACAGGGTGTTTTCATAATTAAAAGAGCTGTCTGCGTGATGTCCTTTAATGTTTAATGCTGAGCATAAAAACTTGGAGTGTAATGTGTGGGGATGATTTTTCTGAGCTGTCTTTACACATTTCTGGTAATCAACCCCTTCAAAACAAAACTCTGTTACTGAATGAATGCCGCTGATTTAATATCTGGCTCAGAATATCTCTACTAACAGTTCATTCAGCAGTGAGGTCCAACATGTTTTGAGTCAGTGGTTCAGTAAATCAACGAGCCTCCATCAGGGACTCTGCAACAACTTCACAGCAGATGCTTGTAAAGCAGCATTTCACCATCACCTGCTGTCGTCTCTCTGCTGTCACACTGTTGATTTTTATGAAATTGGGCTCGTCCCTACTAGTTGTAAAACTGGCATTCTGGTTTTCAGTGATGCTGTGTGTAAAAAGCATGTTTACTCTCTCTGCGCTCTGATTCCTTTTAACTGCTGTTCTACGTTGTTCTTCTCTTCTCTCAGCCATCTGCCTCCCTCCGGGGTTGCTGGCTGCTTTCAAGCAAGGCTGGAAACACACCTCCATAACCACCTCAGAGCACGTGCATACACTACTACACACATAGTAAATGTGTGTGTGTGTGTGTGTGTGTGTGTGTGTGTGTGTGTGTGTGTGTGTGTGTGTGTGTGTGTGTGTGTGTGTGTGTGTGTGTGTGTGTGTGTGTGTGTGTTATTGCAGTAAGGTAGTGCTGTAGCAGAGACACACATCTGGATAAACACACAAACACATATTGTCTTACGTGCAGAAAACCATCACTGTGTCTGTGTAGTGACAGAAAAATAGCAGCGACTGTACACACACACACACACACACACACACACACACACACACACACACACAAACATGCAGCATCGTAAAGCATCTTACCTTGGTGCCAGAGGACTACATAAGACGTACTCCACGTTGCCACAGCAACCCCTGGTGAAGGGATTTACTCCTCCACGAAACTTGCCTGTGACCTGAGGATCACAACGCCTTGTTTAGTGTCAGCTGCAGAGAAAGCTTGAGGCCAGAGTGCATTATGCATGCACACACACACATAATCCCTAGTTCATGTACACACAGAGGTCCAGCAGTTGAATACAAAGGTGAGCCATGTTATAGAAGCGTCATGTAACGTTACTGCTGCTGTTAATCCTCTTGCTGTTGTCCTCTGTGAGGGTTTAATATCTTTATCATGGTACATATGTTTCTGGTCTGCTTTAAATGCAGCAGGAGTGCTTCGAACACATTCAACACAAGGTCCTCTGCAGCCCGGTTGCAAACAGTCGGGCAGCTCCAGGTATGAATGTTTGCACGTGTTTGTGAAGTCACGCCTCACAGCTCTGTTTACACACGTTGGATAAATAACAAGAAAAGGGATTGTTTGTGTGTGTACCTCAGAACAAGCATGCACTCCTCACCTGCTCGTTGGTGGTTCGCCCTCGAGCCACGAGCACCATGTGGAAACCTGTGAGTCCCATGACTGGAATAAAGAAAAGCCCAGCTATACACATCACCACCAGACTGGACGCAAAGGTCAAGATCAACAACATCGGAGCACTAGAACACCACAAGATGAATGGTTGAAGTAACTGACTCTGACAGACCGCTAAAGCTATAACACCAACTTTTACCCGTACAGGAAACATCAAGGTGCTAAAAATCAATAACACACAGCTGTGTGCTTTAAAAAGGAGAAGCAGCTTTTGCTGTGGGATTCCCTGCGAGTGAAAGGATACGTGACAGTGGTGTGCAACGCTGCCAGCATCTCTCGGTGGTGGAGCACGTAGAGGAGGCCAAAGGAGAAAACTCCGACCATGTGGATGCTCAGAGACAGCAGAAAGAGGAAGAAGTAACGGTAGTTCCTCCTTCCAATGCAGTTGTTCACCCATGGACAGTGATGATCAAAGTCCTGAGGAGAGAAGGAAGAAGAGAGGAAAGGAGAGAAGGAGGGAGGAAGTCAGATGTCAGATATCAATGCAAGTTATTTAAAGAGAGTATTACTATGTGACCTTCAGCTGGTCTTGGTCTGTTGTATCGTAAGGTTCATTCATTTGGACCTGGGTACTGTCTCATAATGTATCAATGGGGAATCTCTCAACTAATAAACCAATCATATTATTGGATCAATACTTCTCTACATCCTGTGAGGGTGTTTGTTAACCTGCTGATGTGTGTTTATATTTGTAAGACCAGGTGAGAATGTGTAAGTCAATACTGATAAACGCACTCAGCAGTTATAACTGCATAAATATAATAAATAGTGGTATTCATTATGATTTTCAATCACAACAACCTTAAAGGCAGAATATAATCAACATGTAGGCACGATGGGATGTGATATGATGTGATACAATACGATACTAACTCAAAATGTAAACAAATGTTAATGAGCGGATATAAGCTCAAACTCTCAGTTTCTATGTTTTTGTTTATCAGCTATGATTTGTGCTATACAAGATGCCAGTGTCTGCAACCTGCCCTTCATGAATTTAACATAAATCCAAAAAGATTTTTTTTTCCTGTACTACATTGTCACAAATTAACCTGAGATAGCTGGTAGTTAGCTAGATCTGACTGCATTAATAATGTGAAAGCAAAGACGTTATAAGAAAGCCTGCAGCCCAGTGTGAGTGCCGAGTGCTTGAGTCCCTAAAGTCCAATAAGGTGATAATTTTCATCTTGTGCGATTTACTGTCAATGAATACCATTTTGCCTGTATTAAGCTCTTCTTTGTGTGAATTCTATCTATATTATAATCCTATGAGCATTGCACTGGTACAGATATTTTGTGTGCAACGTGCCCTCTGCTTGGCAGAGTTTAAGGGGTGCACCCCAATGATGAGTTGATATGTAATAGGCTCCACTAAAATATGTCAAATGAACTTTTTTTTTAGTAATTGCTATTGATCCATGCAGTATGTTTGAGAGAACCTCCAAATGTAGAATCAAACATGTTTGTGATTATGTGGATTTGCTATTAATAGTTCACCATGTCATGCTTTTCTAGATCACAGCTTTATCATCAATCTCTGTGGTGTAACACCACCATCCCACAGCTCACTAAAATATTGCTCTCTGTCCATTCCTTCTTCTCTGCTTTTCTGGGACCAGATCACAGTTGCAGCAATCAAAGCAAGTCCCTCTTCCCAGCAACGTTTTCCAGCTCCCCCTTGGGGATTCCAATGCATTCCCAGGCCAGATGGGGCATTTAATCCCCCAGCAAGCTCTGGGTCTACCTGAGGCTTCCCCCCAGGTGGACACACTTGGAACAACTCTAAAGGGAGGTGTCCAGGAGGGCATCCTTATCAAATGCCCAACCAAGGAGCAACAAATACACAGTGCGTTGGAGCCAAAAGTGAGTGTTTATGCCTGGTTTAAACCCAAACGACTTATCTTGAGCACACAAGAAAATGATCTTGTACGTACAAGCTAAAAATGATCACTGGTGTGGGACTTCAGGGTCTCCATGCCAAAGCATTGCTTGTTTACATAGGACAGTATGACAGAAAATGCTTACACAGCAAAATCATGAAATTGTGACATAACTGTATCCCAAAACATGCTTCACACTGTGTACAAACACACATGTTCAATGCTTAAAGGACAGCCTTAGATAACAGAGCCCTGAAAAATCAATGCATATTTACATTGTACCTGCATACGTGCATAATATAAACAATCTCTCTGAAGCACATTTGCATTCACGCGCATACCCACCTCCACACAGTTGTCACACACACTGCAGTGGGAGCAGCGAGGCGGCCGGTAGAAGTGACAGGTGGCGCACCATTTCATCCGGACCTGAATGCCCTTGATCTCCACATTCTTGTAGAGCGGCGCCCGGAAATCATCGTCCTTGTCCTCGTCCTCGTCCGCTGTGGAGAAAAACACACACAAGAAACACACACAGAGAGAGGAGCACATTAACAGAGCAGGGATGAATTGACGTGAGAGTTTGAGGAGAAAACAGCCAGGAACAGACACAGGAGGGGAAAAAAACAACATGGTTTTGATTTATGATTCCATTTGACAGGGACAGCACCTTAAAGGAAGCTCCCCCCTGCTGTGAGCTGTCTACAGAGGGAGTAAACACGGAGAGAAATGAACGTTTAGAGACGAGAGCGCCTCATTCTGCTTTTCACATTAAGAGTGATTACTGAAGAACACTGTGACTCATGTTTAACAGATGCTGTTTGCTTTAATTTCCTACAAATTCATACATCATCAGAATGAATGTCTGTTATGGAAATTAAAAGTCTTTGCTCTATTTGACCTGAGCATAAATGTCAAGCTACAGTATGAGAGCACATCCTCAAGCAGTCATTCAAGTTGTTTATGAGAAGCCATTTTCCAAAGATTGAGAGCTTTCACTTTGGGGCTGTGGTGCAAAAGAAAATGTCTTTCAGATGATCAAAGGGCACATTCATTCATTCTACACGCAGCTCCAACCTGAGAATGTAATCATTTTCACAGGACAACAATAACTGTTGGGAGATCCTGGTAGATGAACACACAGAGAAAGCAATAAGAGAGCATGAAAAGCAGAGAGAAACAAAGGTAGAGCCCAGAAGTAAACAGCTCCATAAGATGGAGATTGCTCTGTTATTATGGCTGTCAAGTCTCTTCAAATAGATTTTAAAGGTAAACCGCTGCCAAACCAACACACACAAACACAGCTGACAGCTTCTTTACAAACACTTGATGCAACAACTATTCGACAGACAAAGCTGTGGCCTATTTCACACTAAATTCACACAAAAGGTCCTTCTGAAAGACAGGACAATACATCGAATAAATTACATACAAAGAACAATCAAAGTTCATGGATCATTATAAATCTACACTACCACAAATATCACACAGATCACTTCAATTACAATCCCTTCAGGCCCTCTTATTACTGAAACTGTCACTAAGCATTACCAGCGAGTTTACACATTGATCCCTGATAACATACTTCTATTCTGATATATCGAAAGTGTATTTTCTGTATCTTTGTAAATAACCTCTAAGGCTGAGTTATGACAACTTAAATTGCATTGATCTTCAAATAGAAGTTCAAACACAGACACCTGTTGTGAGAAAATACAGTACCTTCTTTGGAATAGTGTTTTTTATCAGACGAGGCGTGAGAGGCAGGGATTGTACCACAAAAATTAATCACCATGACACTCGTGTGTGCGTGTGTGTGTGTATGAACTGTGAGGTTGTTAAATCTCAGTATTTTGATAAATGACACTTTGGAAAGATAAATGGATATTAATGGGACTCAACCATTGACCTTCAAGTGAGAAAATGATCACTTTAAACACTTATCTACTCCGTTTTTACATCGATTACATAGTTTCTTTGAAACGTCCTGACCTATGAAAGCTTACAAGCCCAGCAGCTTTTGTTGAGAAGAGTGAATGATAAAGTGAAAGCACTCGTAGTTTTCTATAAGCCTCACAATTTGCTTCTGATTCATCTCTTCATTCACTCACAGACCAATGAAGATATCGAAGCTACGTCAGATGCTAACTCGCCCACCTGGTGAGCAGAACAACGACTATCATTACAACTTACAACTACTGTTTGTCTTTCACTTATGCATTCCACAGTAATTTGTGTCTTTAAAGCTCCTGTGAGAATGTGTAAGTCATGTTTTCTGACAAAACTCCTCCTGCTGTCTTTCAACAGTTAAGCATATTCCTAGTTGTGAACCTTTGTAGTCGAAAAAGTAATAAAAGGCTGTTTCTTCAGTGTGCTGAGGATCTTCTAGTCTGACATCTAATGTCAAGATGTGACAATAGAGTTCATAACCTTTGGGAGGGAGTATGGTTATGCAGAGTTAACACTATCTGTTCATTTTATTTTTACTGACATGGTGTGAATACTCCTCTACACTTTCATCTGTCATGATGTGTAAAATGGGTTTTTGTTTAAGTAAATTCACCAGATATATAATTATCACATTTTCTCTTGTAATAATTTACCTCAAGTTTTCATGCAACACAAAGTTTTAAATGAATGCTTGTCATTGTTCATTTGCATAATAGGGGTGTGGTAATAATTGCTAATAATTGGTATCAATTGTGCAGATTTGGCCAGGGCTTTTGGTGATGTGGCCAAAATTGATCTCTTTTCATCAGGCCCAGGATTACAAGCGCTCTGTCTTTCCTAAAATCCCCCCTAAATGAAAATGACAATGAATGGTTCTGCCATATGTCAGGGACCTTAATGGCAGAATTTCAGTATCACAAAGCCTTTCACTCTCATTTTTACAATCTGGATGATGGGATAGATTTTCTAAGCAGATGCCAGACAATGGCTATTTCGTAACAGTTAATACTGTTTATCAAAGCTTTACTGGTGCGCCTACCGCTTAGTTATATAAAATGAAGAGCTCAGCCGTCTAGGAAACGCAGCAGGGCATTGACAACAGAAGGCCACTGTCAGATATCCTGTGCTTTATACGACCTAATGATTATTACTCCTTTTATGGGCAGAGAAAGCTTCTCCTGCCGACAGGTGCTTATCATTTACAAGCGCATTACAAATTTCTCCAAGGACAAGTTCAATCATAATTAATTAACCCAGATAACTCTAAAAGCTGCATCTGTAACACTAGTGCAGCTTGTTTGACACCTCTACCTTTTATTAACTGCTTCAGTATCTTGCATGTGTAGTATATGGTCTGTGAGGAGGATAACATCATTAATGGCTGACAGTATTTTTCATTTGTTGGATATCTGTAAGAAATATTATTTTTCCTCAGGAATCTGAAATTATTTACACACCTCGTGGGTAGACGCCAGGGTCCATGAAGGTTGCCATGCTGAAGTTGGCCAAAACAAAGAGGAAGACGAGGCCATTGTAGAGCGGCACAGCGGGAGAGATTGCCTTTGTCAACCAGGGGCACCTGGAGGAACAAATGGAGATACAGATTAGACATTTTTGATCACGTGTTCAGTTAATCCACTCACAGAAGTAATGTTGTAGAATGTTTTTTTCTAGATAGTGAGTCAGGTGTAGTGGATGAGCTAGTTATCTATTTGCACAACCCTACTGCAGCATGTTAGCTAACCTATGCTAATAAAGCATGAACTCAAAAACAGCTGAGGATTTCTGGGAATGTCATCACTTCTGAAAGGTGTTTGGTTAAAAAACAGGGTACTCGACAGTTAACCTTAATATAGTTAACCCAGAGTGCAACATGAATATCTGTCCTAACCCCCAAGTAAATTCATCCAACACAAATATCGACTTTATGATTGCACAAGATGACAAGTCCGGGATCAACATAATCAGTAGGGTGTATCAGCAGGGGACTTCCTGTTCTTTGGAAATGTCAAGGCAGTCAGTCAACCAACCAAAGGACTAACATCATCATCCCTAAAAACACTAAATGACCTCCCATTTCAGGATCTTGCATCAGGAGTCCTCCTCTGAATACAGCCAAACCTAGTTGTGGGGTATTTGACATCACAAATATCTTAGGGCCTGTGCCCACTTACAGCATTCTTTAGCGTTGGCAAGCTCCAGCAGCCACAATTCAAGAGTGTTTCTCACCAGGGCTTACTGCGGCTGGGTTACAAAAGTTGTCTCTGCCCCACTGAGCATAAAGTCTGTTATGAATTGATCTTTACAATTAATATTTGCTTCTATAAAAATGCATTGTTAAAGAATGATATCCTGGCGTTAGCAGCAGCTCATAAAAAATGGCCTAACATTCTGCTGTGCTGCTAAATTAGGTTGACCACCTGAATGAAAACCTGTCAGGTCAGGCACCTAGGTTATCAACAGGGAATCTCTTTTATACTCCACTAACATTTTGCGTCAATACTGACCTTCTCCATCCTTTTGCGCATAATTGAGTCAGCGCTGTGAAATATTCAACTTTGGAGACACCTGAAACAAAACCCACTGCACCGCTCAATCACCTGGACTCAAATGTCAAAACACAGAGTGCTTCCCTGGGTGCCATCTTTCAGGCCAACTGTTTGTCTGGTCACTCTTGAGATGAAATACAGCAAAAATGGAGATGTGTCAATGCCTACAGGGCATGCTGCAGAGATCCTGCAGGTCAGATGCTACAGAGAGAATTTATGAATTAATAAAATGTCTTTCAAGTGAGAGGGGAAGGTGCTTCAAACGGGAGACATACTCACTTCCACCTTTGTTTCAGGCTCCTTTTGTTTCTATAATTCTGCCTAAACACCCACATCCGCTGGCACAAGTGATTGAAACACACTCGTACAATGCAGCATGCTTCTCTAGTTTATTCTGACGTCAAAAAGTCAATTTCCTGGCACCCTTGCCCCAGATCATCTTCAATCCATATCTCCTCGCCCACTCTACCAGTCCTCTTTTGCTTTATTGAATTATTCAGAGTCATGGCTGCAGAGAGCCACTAACTCAGAATGGAGAGGTGTTAAAAGGGATGAGACGGCCTCAAATAACCAGTCTGAACTGGTCCAGGCTTTTTCATGGCTGTGGGCTTTACTGAATCCTCAAAAATGTCAGTGCAACTTATCAGAGCAATATTGAAGGTAATGTTATTCATGCCATTTAAAATTTAGCTAGCTGTGCTATCAATATTTGAATGATTTATTACAAGCATATCAATAACTCATGAGAGGCAGAGACACACTTTCTGATAATTAGACAGCTACCAGGAAATGATGTGTTGTTTGGTGACAGGATTGTTGTTTTAAAGCATGCTGTCAGTGGATGCAATGAGACCATCATTTTCTTATCTGTCTCCTGTCAGAGATTTTCTTTGTATGGCAGACTTGCATTGTTACTCTAAATATAATCTGAAGGCTTCACTGGGGAACAAACTGAAATATTTTTTACAGCTGTTGGAAAAATAACTTTGGAAAAATATACAGATAATCCTAATCATTTCATCTGGTGCCATAAGCAGGTCAAAGTTGAGACTTGAAATTGCATTCACTTAATGGTCAGGTCCAAATTTGCAGACATTCAAGGTGCCCTGGTGATATATTGATTACGCTTAGACTTTCTCTAAAGACACTGCTGCTATGTTAGTTTTGGTGAATTGTTGGGAATGTCTCAAAAACAATTAGATTGCTTGGCGTGAAACAGGGATCAGAAACTATAAATGAGATCAGTCAAAAACATTTTGATTACCCGTTTCTTTTTTTTTTTTACTTCCCATTATCAGGTCATTTTGACTTGCCCAACCATGGTTCCTTTCCAAATACCAACACTACTGCCAAGTCTGTCAGATTTCTTAAGATGTAGTTTCATATGTTCACCGCTAAACATCAACTGTTGGCTAGCAAGTTACATTTTTCTAGCTCAACATTTAATACCACTGCAATGTCATTATGAATATGTTAGCTTAGCATACTGACACCAGCACATCCAATAGACTATATAAGAAAATGGATAGCACAATCGCTCCCCAACAATAAAGCCAAAACATTTAGAGCTCCCCCTGTTGACTGGCTACAATATCAGTCATAAAGTCCGCCTCTTTGATTACAAACTGATGTGACGAGTCAGTCGAGAGAATTATAATACTAAACAAAGATTCTCAATCATACTTTCTGTAATAGCATTTAGTTTTCGTCATGCTGATGTATGTGCAAGTGCTCCGTTTTTCAAGAAGCTAGTTTTAAATAAGTTATCAATGCTGTCAGGCAGAAAACTTGAATCTCCTTATTTCATTATTTTTTTATTTAATTGAAAATGTATGTTTTTGGTCACCCTTGGTGCCTGTCGGTTGGCATTTCAGAACTTCAGCCCATGTACAGCATTAAAAAGAGCTTGTGATTGAATCCTGTTCAGTGTTTTGTTATTTAAAAAACAGTTTTTTTTTATTTCCAGAAAAGCTGTAGTTTTTGAGACAAGAGGTTTCAACCCAAAAGCAATGTTGCTTTGGTTAAAAAGATAATATATTGGCAGCTCTGTTGACAAATGCAGGCTTCTATAGTGTTCTGAACTGGACTAGCAGAGTAGTAGAGGAGGAACTCTGACACAACACAAGAGCTAACTGTGAGTGTCTGCTATAGACACAAGAACCTGTTCTGCCATGGACAATACCAACCTGAAGGATCTTTGACGTTTTATCGATGCGTTTAATACGTCTTGGTTAGCAGAAGGGGTGTGACCTCAGCCCTGTGGCACCACTTGTCAAGGAGGAGGTAGAGGCGCATCGTCTGTATTTATACACCGTCAATAGCAACAACCCCAGGTATTCAGTTGCACCCCTGCAGGGATGCTAGTATGGCTCATACTCTTGTTGGTATATTTTTAAGTGGGTTAAAATTGGATGGTGTTTATCTGATTGGATATAAGCTAAGAGTGGGTGAAGCTTTCTACTTTGAGACTTCAAGGAAATTCCACTTTTGTGCTGCCTAAGACCAACAACATCATCCGACCAACAGCAATATAGACGTGCCTTTATTAAGAACAAAAAAATTAACTCAGATAACAGCTAAAACATGAAGAAAATATCTATTTCACAAATTAAAAGAAAACAAGGTTTAATCTCTATATATTTACTTTTGAAAGATAGCTTAAAACAACATTTGGGTTGGAGTGCTTTTAACTAAACACAGTAGTGAGTAGTAGCATGCTACTGTGTGTCATCACAGCTTTGGCAGCAACTAGACAAGGTACAAACATTTAAAAAATGGATCAAAGAAAAGCAATAGCAGGCAGCATCCCTGCTTTACAGAATCCCAATTTACTCGCCTGTCAAAAGATTGTGTGTTTTTGCCTGCAGTGTGATAAAGTTGAGCCACAGGGGAGGAAAAAATTATGTGCAGTTCACAGCAAACCATCTCAGGAGTGTGTGAGTAGACAGTGTGGGAGGGAAATGTGACTGAGAAAAAGCCTGATTAAGGCCACAGACATTGGTTAAGTGCGTGGGTGTAACGAATAGCCACAGGGCTCTTATCAACACTGTTTACAGGACACTTTTACTGCTCGTGTAGCCATGATACTTCAGCTGGGGCAGAAAGACTCCGGCTGGTCAAATAGTTTGGTCCAAGTCAAAAAGCTAAAGGGAATGGAGTCACCCAGAGTACAGCAATGTAATGAGTTTGGTCTTGTCCTTGCTTTGAGTCCAGAGGCTGGTCAGAGTAGACGACAGGCCTGGACTCTCAGTGGTAATTAAAAAACCAGAGCTGTAAGCTAACACACATGCATCCTCCAGGCAATCAGCATTCACAACAGTAACTCCAAAGCCCCTGAACATAGTCATACACTGTCGGTAGATATAAGATTTATCCTGAGCAATAAAAGACATGAAAATGACAAATCATCTCCTGACTAAAGAAAGGAAACAGTGAAGCAAAAAGTGATTTAAAGAGTGATAATCCACAGCATGCTCCTCTGGCCTGAGGAGAAACAGACTGTCGCCTTACTAACCTTATTTAAACCAATGAGGCAGACAAACAAAAAGCATTTCCTCCAAACAGCAGCTTTCACTGTGTCTTAATTCTTTAGCAGTTACTGCTGGATTTAGTTTTGCCACTTAGCAACTTTCCTCATTTAAATATGACTTTTTTTTTTTGATGAATATTTTTAGCCAGAAGGTCTCTAGCTGCCACAACATGCAAATGATTCTATATTTATTCTTAAGTTCACAATTCAAAGCTACTATAACAAACATAGCAATCAAAGGAATGGCAGCTAGTAAGTTAAAAAAGCAAATTTCTATTTTCCTATCAAAAAGGAATTATGAATGAGTCTTTACCTGACAAATGTTCTAAACAGACATCATCTAAACAGAATGTTTTAGCTCATTATTTGGGCTTTAGGTCCCACAGCTTTAATATTTTGATTCATTCTAACCACTCGTATTGAGCCTGTGAGAGGCAGATAGAGAGGAAAGACAATTAGCTAAAAATTTATGGATGAAGCATGTTGGTGTTTAAGAACAAAAGATTTCCATGAGGAGTTGGTGGAGACCAAAAAGGAGCTAAAATGAGAAGTGTCAGGCTTCCAGAAACATGCCTGTTAATTAAAATATCACCATAACAAGTCCAGACTGCAATAATATGTCAATGATGTGATAACTGTTGTTCCACCTCCTACAGATGATTGATTTTGCTTTTAATCTATCATCTCATATCCTTTCCTTTTCTAGGAAGTCATGTCCAGAACCCTGTTTTCAAAGCTTCTTCATTTCAGGCTGATCTAAATTGCAGCTCCTAAATCCAAAATTCTAGAGCAGCATAGTTTCCTGTCTTTTTTTACTCTTGGGTATCTCATCTTATTTGAGAAGAACAGAGATGCTGGATCTGTTATCTGCCCAAGACAAAGAGAAATCATACAGACACATAACACTCCCAGATTTGTTCAGCTACAGCTTAGAGACTGAAAGACAGGATCTTGGCCCATGGTATCTGATAGCCTTCTGAGTGACTGAAGCTTTACGATGTGTCTCTGGTTGGGTTTTACAGAATACATCCAGCTTTCTGGTAATGATAACCCAGCTGCCTTTAAAAAAAAAGAAAAGAAAAAAAAGCCTGGACACAAATCCTGTTCTAATAAAACTCAGCTGATTGCCAGCCTCCCTAAAAACATAGGCTGTGAGTGTTGATTAAACAGAATCTGGGTGGAACTCTGAGATGAATCCTCTAATCCTGCTCGTGTGAAAAGCTTAAAGAGGGAGGGAAAAACTCTGTGGTTTTTGTAAGTAATTAGGTGCTGATGAAGAACTTAGAGCTTTTAAAGGTGGTAGCACAGATCTTCATTACATGGTTATAAAAAAGTGCTACAGTTATCAATCACACTAACATGGAAAGCCCTCTATACGCTACATGCGACAGGCTACACACCCTGAAGCTCTTTGGCTACTCAAATCAGCCTGTCCTTCATTTGCCTGCTTTGAAACGGAGCAGAAAAAGCAGCCTGCCTTTGAAGTTGCTCTTATCTGTTTTTTAGTAGCTCAGGGAGGGTGGCGGGTTAGAAGGGTTGTGTGCAGAGGGCAACCATCAAAGAGAAAAATGAGGCAATCCTTAAGACACCGACACTGATGGGCAGCACTTTTCTAAGTCTGACATGAAGGTAGACATTTCCACCAGATACCAGGATTTGTGAATGAGGGGACGTAGGATTAATATGTGTCTGCTTCATTAATTTAAGTGCTAAAATCTGAATCTCTGTTTAAGATTTAAAGCAGAACATTAAAAACAGTTGTGGTTAAGATAGCGACTTTTGGCTCCTGGTATTGGTAAAACTCTAACAAAGCTGGATCCTATATCCCCCATAACTCAAGCCAATTACATCATTTCATTGGTCATCTTTCCAAACATTCCCTCCTTGTAATACTATCACTCTCTTGTGAATTTCTAATATAATCTACTGGTTGAGATGACCCAGATGACATCATCAGGTTTTCTTTTGTTCCTGCAGTGCAAACAGACGTAATACAACTGTCCTCACAGGATGAGAAGTACTGCATGACCCTTATGTGTAATAACTGTCATTCATCCAAAATGTAACTTAACACTCACTAAAAATCTTTTTTTGCAGGAGTCCAGACTTTGCACCTCTCATCTTGTCAAAGAATACTACTCCAGGTTGTTAGACGCACTGTGACATGTTATATTTTCAACTAAAGAGGATGGTGGAACAATGCTTCCAGCATGCTATTACATTTTAGATGCATATTACTGATAGCAGCAATAACTCCATATAACCTGACAATGAATGGAAAGAAACTAATCCAAGGTGCAGGCAGGATAACAAATAATGGAAAGTTATGCCTACAAGGATTGCTCTGTTACTAATTCAAATATTTCAAGACTGAGATGTTTTCTGAAATGAAGCCATGTTTAATCTCTATTGACAGACTGCTTAA
Organism: Notolabrus celidotus; assembly: GCF_009762535.1. NCBI lineage: Eukaryota > Metazoa > Chordata > Actinopteri > Labriformes > Labridae > Notolabrus > Notolabrus celidotus. The sequence goes on along the minus strand of NC_048280.1, from coordinate 29,198,038 downwards.
AGAATGCTGAATGGGTGTGGGCTGGATTCTGGTACTGGAAATTTCAGTTTAACGGATATCTGCATGCAAGAGCAATGGCAAACAACCTTCTGTAAGACCTCTATTCTTGCTTTTCTGGTTGGTTCACACAGAAAACACAGGCAACACATGGAAGAGAAAGTCAGGCTGGGAGTTGTTAACTGCTGACTTCACAGGAACCCCTGAAAAGTTGGCAAATACTCCCAGAGACAATCTAATGTTGTCAGTGTTTGGCAGAAGGGTGCTATAAAGAACAGTGTTAGTTTAAGTGTGTTTGTCAGTTAAAAACAACTCTTCTGTTTTATTGATCAAGTAGTGTGTTAACGTTAACACAGCTTCATACGCCCAGATGAAGCGTTTTTGGTGGGGTCTAAAATCAAACCGTTAAGTATCAGTCCATACACAAACATGTGTTTGTGGCAGACTATCTACATCATCTCGATGATGTCATCACTGTCTAATCCTGCACGTGATGATTTCGATGTTCCTGCTGCTGGCGAACACGCAGACAAAGGAGCATGAGATCAGTCAGTCTGTTCATAGCAGATAGAAACTTGTCAACAAGTAACTATAGAAAATAAAGAAGGAAAGAGGTCCACAATAAATGAGTATATAGTAGAGAAGTTGAAGCTCATATAAGGGTAGTGTGGGACAAATTATGCCACCTCCTGTTTCTAAGCAACTGTGCATATTTTTTGATCATGTGACCACACCAAGGGAAGCACATGGCATTTCTGTCTAGCTATGATAGAGAGACACACATGAGACAAGTTTTTAGTATTATTTACACCTAAAAATGTATTTAGCTTTCACAGAGACCATTCCTCATTAAATTATAGTATGTTTGACAAGTTAATTTAGGTCAGTACAACTTTCATGGGGCAAAGATGTTAAGTTTATGTGGTCAGCAAAGTCTCTTTCTTTAAAGCTAGGGTTGGTAGTCATGGAAAACTAGCAAGAATTTGAATGTAGTATTTCCTCAGGACTCCATCTAACCCCTCCCCCCCTCCCCCAAAACGACGCCTCTGCTCACATGCACGAGTGCCGCTGATTCGCGACCATATGATCGTGACCAATTCAAACCGGTCCTCAGCACATTGTTTGTGTTTTCAACTGCGTCAACTCATGTCTCACTCAGTGGTAAGAAATCACCAAAACATTATCATAGTGAAAGTTAAAAACGGCTGTAGATAGCAGCTTTATTCACTATTTTTTAAGAACACATTGTCATCGGGACAGAAAGATCATTTAAACCAGTATAAAATAAAAAGTGCAAAGTGTAAAATAAAAAAAATCTAAATCCCCAACCCCAGCTTTAACAGTATGTGTAATGTATGACTTAGAATTGTAGTGCAGAGCTGTGCATATAAACAAAATGTGTCCAGATTTTAACCTGCACTCATTCAATGACAAATAAAACAGCTTTGATGTAGCTTCACCAGCTATACATCTGAGAGGTAGCTTCAGTGCAGTGAAGCTTAATTCAATGTTCAGTAACCAGTAGCTTAGCTCATTTTAAAGTAGCTTGACTAACTGTTGTCAAATGATTGCTGTTGGATTCAGTGTTTGAGCCGTTTCAGACTGTAAACCCTGTGAGCATACACTTGTAACATCAGATGATTCTGTAAGGCCACTGTTTGTACCAATGTGTATCAGTAACATGTTCAGCAGACAGTGGGACACTTCCCATTGATTAGCTCATTAATGCTGAACACAGTGAGACAACATGGAAGGCGTGTTCTCCTACAGACCGCCTGCTGAGACCACTTATCCAGAATCTGCTGCAGGGCTGCTGCCATTTCACCACACTGAGTTTTCATCATGATTAAGAAATGGAAATTATTCTCCTTAGGATGGAAGTGGAGGCTCAGTTTTTTCTGCTGCAGAACTGATCCACATGCACTATTAAGAGTCTATATCTGTCTCACCAGGCTTATGATAACAAGCCTATCACATTGTCCCTGCACCATCTGAAACTCTGCTCCGGTTATATCCCAGACAAACCCGCTCTTCACATTCTGTCAAACTTATTTAACTCCTCACAGGATTCATGAACAGCAGCATCACTCACTGCTGACTCCCATGGGACCTGACAATCTGTAATGCAAACACATCCCCACGGTTCTGCATTTACACACATGGTATTTAGTATTCTGCACACAAACGCACACAGCAGCAGGCCTGCTGTCGGTGCAGACAGCGATGATGTTTGCTGGAGGTGCAGAGCGGAGCACTTCCAGGCAGGTCAGAGGAGAGGCAGCGCTGCACAGATTGACTCTGGGTATCATGAAATGTATTTCCTCTAAGCTATACATTATTTATGAGCGAGGGGTATTTTCTCTCTCCCAACAAACTGCAAAGCAACACCATTTCTAGAATGAGTTGGATTTTCACATTTCACACTTTCTACCAGAGCTGCAAAAATGTGATTAATCATTTCCTGGAACAAAAGAAAATTAATTATCAACTTTTGGGATAACACATGAGCCTTTTCTAATTTATTACAGGCAGAAATGTTAGAAATCTGCAGGTTCATTTTCCCACATTACAGTAAATAAAAATATTAAACTGTCGTTTGGACATCACTTTTAGGCTCTTTCAAACAGGTAGAAGCTTTTTTCACATTTTTTTGACATTTTATAGATCAAGATATAAATCAATAAATCATCAATCTCCAGCATGACATGGCTACACCAAACAAATGTTAGTTGCAGCTTATCTTAAACTTCAAAGCATGGAATACAGACTGGACTATTAAAAACAGAACTTGATGTGAAAATGTTTTTCAATTCTTAAGTCCAGCATCAAATCTGTTATCAATTAACTAAGATGGAGTCTGTTTTGGAGGGCTCCAAGGGGGAAAGAGGTCTTCTTGCATCAGGCTTCCATTGCATTAAGCAATGTGTAGTTTCTATGCAGATGTGTGGCTCTTCCTAGTACCATCTGTTTTGGCCTCCCTGTCAGCTACCTGCACAGTAGTTGAGCTCTGCCTACAGTAGTGTAAACATTTCTGCGGCTCAGACCCTCTGCCTTCACCAGATTAGTGGACTCACACTATCCTCTTCTGCTGGTGACTTGTCTTCTTAAATTGAGGAGTCTTTTCAATAAAACCAGCACACCATAAAGTGTATTTCCTTAATAGTATGCCACAGGCTTTTTTTTAATGTATGATTATAAGCTCATGAGGGAGCATAAAAAGTTTAAAAAGTGGTGCCACTAGGCTGGTCCGCCTCACTGTGTATGCAGCATGCACCATCCTGTGGGTCAAACACCATAACACTACAGTAGCCCAACTTTTAAATGACTGAAAATAAAATGTATTAAGATTATGCAATTAATTTTACGCCAGGTCCACACTTAGAGCTAGAGGTTCTAAGTGTCCACAAACACTTGTGTAATTTACTTATTCAACCAAACTAGCTTCTGCATTAGCTGCATGCCACAGAATTGTCTTTGAACATGCATATCTTAAACTTTGAAGGTTTTAAGGTGAGAACAAAGAGACTATTTCCCTCTTAAGTAGACACATTAAAAACAGCTTGAAGGCAAAGCATCAAAGTCAAGCAAAGTATGTTTTTGTATAGACAGAGACTTTTAATCTTTTTTTCCAAGTGTTTATTATTCATAAACAAACTTCCAAATTAATACAAATTTCAGAGACAGAGAAACCCAGAATCAAGTCTTTCTTCAGCTCTGTTTACTGGTGAAGAGATGGCCTGTGGGAAAGGTCTGCCTTACACTAAGACAACAGAGCAGGGAAGGGACCTGTGCCGCTGGAGGCCACACTGTGCACCATCTGCATTTCAGCTCAGAGCTCAGTGCAATTTGCATTTTTGTAATTGCACAAGAGGTCCATTTGAAATGAATAAAATGCTTTGCTCCCCTAATGCTGCCCTTTCCTGATAAGCATATTCATAACTGGGTTTTATTGTCTGTGGAAAGAGGAAAGCAGGACGGCAGTCAAATGTAGAGAAACATTTCTGTTTCCCACAGCCACAAATAGTCTGACCAGCCGACCACACTAAATTACATCACACTATAAATAAGCCCAGTGAGCACTGATACTATTACAAATACCCTCCAGGCTCCATATCTATGAGGCTAATGCTTAAATGGACAGTTTCATTCCAACGCTATATTAACTGCCCATTTATAATATTAACCTTGGACCTTCAGAAATTGTTGAAATGTTACATTTTAAATTATGCAAGATGAATGGTATCCAGCTGAAAAGGAGAGATTTGGGAATTTTTTTTTGCAGCAATGACTGCAATATAACCTGAAAAACATTTAATTATGTTCTCTGCAGAGTTTCATCTTAGTATAGGAAAACATTTTGAGTGAGCAGATGTAACATATTTTCTTTATGGAACATACTTAGTAATAAATCAAATATTTTCTATGGTATTAAGAAGATTAAGAGGGATACACAGGCTCACACATGCTGTGTTAATCATCCAGTTTATGTAGCCCATGAGGAATCTACGAAAGCACAAATCTCACACGCATGAACACACACACACTCCCAAACTGTCCTCCCCTAAACCTCCAACAAATCAACAACATCTGCTCTCATAACTTGATAAAACAAATGTCAATCACTTTTCCTGATGAAAAACTCTTAGCATTGACATGTATCCACAAACTGGCACAACAAACACATATGCCTGCCTTCACTGGCAGTCTGCAGTGTGTGCCGCAGTCTCCCCAAGGGGCGATGGCACATGTGCTGCCAGCCTCTCAGGCTCCCCGTGGGAAACTGGAAACCAGTACAGTGCCGTGGGTCAGTTGGAATAAATGAGGCTTATAGGGCTAAAGACTCTGAGGCTTATACAGACAAGTATCATAAATAACTGTGGGTATTTAGATCACAGCTACAAGACCAATCAGCTTGGCCGATGCAACTATTGCCTCTATTTAAGTTAAGCTCTGCTTGTATTAAATATATGCATCCAAATGTAACACAATCTGGATATTGGTGCTTGTTTGAGACATCCATTGGGAGTGGACTCAGTTGCTGGGCTGATACATATGGAGGGAAAGCAACACATGCAGAAGTTGGCTTTGCCTTTGTCACATTCCCAGCCGCTCTTATTCTAAACCCTGACCACAGCGAGCAGCATGTGTGGACAATGTCAAGAGCTCAGAGACTTATGACTGTAAGAGGCGACAGACACAGTTCTTCAGTCTGCTATTGTAGCATGTTTTCAGGTAAACAGGTCCTGGGAAAAGCTCTGTATTCACATGCTGCCATTTAACAAGCTGGGAAGTCAATCTTCTAATTTCAGTATGTTCAAATGATTTATATAGTGATGTGGAGACAACATAGATGCTATGAAAGATGATGTGTTAAATCCATAGACTGTATAAAATATGGATGCAGTATCTGTGACGTCACCCATCTGTTTCTGAAGTGCTGTTTTGAGGCCAATCGTTGGCGAGAGCCATCATGCTGCTGTCGAGCGATTGTGACGTAAAGAGGTGGGCTTTGAGCCTCCTACAGCTACAGTGTTCCTGCCTGTCAGTGAAGGCAGCTGTGCCTCTCATTGGAAGACTCATAATCTCAATATCTTCGAAATTGCTCCGTTAGAAAAAAATGTGTTAATTTCTGCTGTAAAGATCGTCTTTTTTTAATTGGTGTGTATGTGGTTTCCGGTACTTCCAGAGCCAGCCTCAAGTGGATCCTCGTTGAACTGCAGTTTTTAGCACTTTCGGATTGGACTCATATTTTTAAACTGGAGGTTGCCGCTTGGTTAAATCATATCTCTCAGAACAAAACTAGGTCACTTTAAATGCACAGAAACTTGTGGATTCAACATAGTGAATTACATGAGAGGATGACTTAAACTAAATGTGCAATACCTAAATTAATGTAACTTTTCTGACCATCCATCCTCCAGTTTCTTTGGTCCACCATGTTTTTTGTGTCAAGTCTGTCAACTCGACATGCAAGGCATCAAAATTCTTCTTGACTTTCCAGGTGGTGTCACAACTTGAGATCGCTGTCATGTGAAACGAGTTGGAGATTCATTTTTTCCAGATGCAATTGCAGGTTCAGTGTTGTACAATAATTATTAAGGCACGTTTGCAATTAACTCCAAAAGGCCCTTACAGGAGTGCTGAGATCAATATGTAAATGGTGAATGGACTTGTACTTATATAGTGCTTTTCTAGTCTTTCTGACCACTTAAAGCGCTTTTACACTGCTAGACCCATACAACCTTTCACACCAAATTCACTCACCCATGCTAGAGGCAGCCATATGGACCATCACTATTAGCTAATCTCATTCATAAACATTCACACACCTCTGAACAACAGTGGGAGCAATTTGGGGTTCAGTGTCTTGCCCAAGGACACTTTTCAGCATGTGACTGAAGGAGCTGGGATCCAACCGCCAACCTTCCAATAGAGAGACGGCCAACTCTACCCACTGAGCCACTGAGACAGAACAACCATACTTTCAATGTAGTAATAATGTCATGGCAAATTGGTGTATATTTGAGAAACTTTTGAATGTGTTGTTATGCCGCATTGCTAGTTTTACAAGGGACTAAGGCTGGCTAGCTAACCATTTCCCTCTAACATTGGCTAACATTTTCAGAGCTAGAAGTGTTTGGATGATCTATTTTGGATTATCTAGCTTTTTGATTTGACAGAGTTCAGTCCTACAAACAAACAAAGTCAGTGTAGAGGATTTGCATGAGTTTACTTCAACTGTAAGAGAGAAGCCTAAGACCAAGGGGTGAAAAGAGTAGATTACGTCACAAACATTTGAAACAGTTTCTTTGTGAATAGGCAATTCAGTCAAATAAATATTAAAGGTCCTAAAAAAGTTTGGAAGGGGCTTCAATTTACGATTGTTTAGTTAAACTTATGAACTTATGTACTGAAGGACACAGAAGTGTGCTTTCACATGTTTGCTAGACATCACATTTTTAATTCAAGTCCCTGTTTCTTGTCCAGCACATCTTGCAGATAGAGGCCAGTCAGGGCACATTGTAGATTTATTCTCAGCTAAAGCAAAGGGCAAACAAAGCCAGAACATCTCTACCAGGGCCCGTCTGGTAGACTCAGCAGTTCTAGGAAGAAGAAAGATAAGGGGAACTGAGGTGAAGCCGAAGAGGTAGTCCAAAAATACAGAAGACTGAGGACAGACAACATGCACACATTCACACACACATACCCGAGAAGATAGTAAATTGCATTTTAAGTGTTTCAAGAAGGAGGACAAGCCGTTTAGCTGTCCATGGTTTAATGCACAGTGACCCTTCACCATTTAGCCAACTCCAGCAGTGCTCTCTTCGACATAATTATGACTGTTATGGCTGCTTATCTGCAAGCGCCATCTGCATGCTGCTCCATCCACACCAGTGAGGTCAGTCCAATTCTCTTCTCACTTCCTACAGGAAGCCGAGGTCGAGCCTGGACTGAACAGGCACAAAAACACACAAACACACACTCAAGCTGCTCTTTAAGACACAGCAGTCCTCTCAGTCTGGAAACTTTGGAAACTTTAATAAAAGATACATTGCACACAAATGCAGTCACACCATTTGTTACACAGAGGCTGCAGCATTATGTGTTGAAGATCTGCCATGTTATTTGGCTCTGACTAATATGGAGCTAATGATAACTAATCTGCAGTATGCATGAAAATAAATGGCACAAAGAGGAGCGGTCAGAAAACAAGATAAGTTCAATTTTCTTGGATGAGTTAAGGCTAAAAACATACAAACACACACATTCACAACACGCTCTCTACAGTCATGCTGCCTCTCTGCAGGGCAGCCTTGGCACTGACTGGTGGATGAGCTTCTTGCCTGCCTTCTGTTCCTGGTGATATTTTCAGAACAACACTCTCACACCTTTCCAAAAAGCACTGATTAAGTGGCATGGGGAAACTGTCTTTCACAGCACACAGAATGTCTTTCCTGCTAATGCACTCATCCTAAAATATAACCTATGAAATATGTAGCTGCATAATGTTAAACATATGTATACAAACATCAGCTAATGTTGTGGCTAAGATAAATAATAATGTATTTTAACAGAAATTCTCTTCAGAGCACAACAAATTCTGCGGAGTTATGATAAACTACAGACACAGCAGGTGTCAAGCCACTGCAAATTCTGGTAGTATTTTAAATCCTCTTCTTGTCGCTGGATGCCTGTCTGCCCCTGCAGAGCCCATCAGCCTAATGAACTGTTCATCAATCAGTTTAATGTACACACACACACAGGCCCCGGTTGGTACAGAGGTTGGCAGAGATGGATGGCACCAGACTCCACTGGCAATAAAACAAGGGGAAACGTCTACACATATCCCACCTCTCTTACAGCTTCGAAACAGAAAGACAGTGAGGGAATCATGCATGAGAGGTCCATGTTATCACAGCTCATGAGGATGCCAGAAACTGACAATGTTTGAAATGTGTACTGTTGAAAAGGCAGAAAATAGAGCTAGACAACAAGTTTGATGTCGCAAAAGCAGAGAATGTTTTTTAATGTGCATCATTTAATTGGGAATAAACATTTCAAGAATAACAAACACTTAATTTGTGTTTCAATCACATTAACTTGTAAATAACAGGATCCGGCTGTCTTAAAAATTAAAACCTTTGGATAAATATTGACTAAAAATACAATTAAAAAGACTTCTTTGTGAAGTCAACTCTTTATCTGTAAAGAAAAAAACTGTTTGTATTGTAGTTATGTAGTTTAAGTCTTCTTTTAGAGACAGTTACTTTCACAAAGCAGAACTGTAACTCTAACTGATAATATCCTGAAGCCTGCAGAGCGAACAAACATTGCATCTTTGGCAAGCTTGACCCTTTTTGCATCATTACTCAACATGATCAACAAATACGACAAATTCACTTTGAGACATTATGAAACCAGATCACAAACTCTTTCCTGTTTTCCATGAAATGTCATGTCCCAGCAGAATTAATCAAGCAGCATGTGCTCCAACTGTTTCTCCAAGTGGCTCTCTCAGTACCAGTAAGAAATATAAATAAATACTGAGGGAGAAATTTTCACAAGCAGAGGGAACAGTTTAAAATCAGTCCACTATAAAGATAACTTCATTGACTTGCTCTTTAAATTTTCCTGCAAAGGGACATTAAACATTTATCCAAATACAATGAGTTACTTTACATCCCTCTCTAACACAAGCCTGCATTGACAAGGAGTAGAAAGCCCTTCTTTCATGTCTAATAAGAGTCAAACCCAGTCTTTAGAAATAACACCTCTGAAATGGTTTGAGCTTTCAGTCACCTTTCACAGATTTAAAATCATGGTATAAAAAGACATCATTGTTCTTTCCATATTTACGGTACAATGTGGTATTAAGAGTCAAAGTCAGAAAATGAATGTTAATCCTCAGGGATTGTCCATATGTGTCTTATAATGCTGCAGGCTTACTTCTCCATTTAATTCGCTGTATGTTACAGAGGTGATAATCAAATTGAAACATGAGAGACAATTCTTTTATTGATTATTTTACTTTTTCTAAAAGCTTAAAAATGCTCTAAAAATATCTAAGTGGGCTTAGTTAAATTCAAAACATTTTCTTCCTACAGAATAAATCCCAGGGTCTCTGCAGCACAAGAAGCCTTTGTCCAGGACACTGGGTTGAACACTACCGCCTCACAGGACTTTCAAAGCTCAGTAGCCTTTTTTTCATTTACAGTATGGACCATGTGTTCCTCTTGAGGGGCACGGCCTTACACTCTGATGAAGGGAGGTTTCTGTGGTGTGGGCTTAGTAAGAGCCTAGCCTTCACATCAGCCCACACGTATTATGACAGACTGACAGACCTGGAGCCAGACTGGGCTTTCCTACCTTTGATGTCCAGATGTGCCCCCCCGTTGGTCTTGATTTTCAGCCTTCCATTGTATTTTATAGGTTAAAAAAACTGCAGCTAGTGTAAAAGTGCATATGTGTGTATTTTATTGTGAGGGTATTGACTGTAGCCTTTGTGAACTTAGATATACAGTTACATTACCTGTGAGCTTGAGCATCTATGTGTTAACAAATGTGGATATTCTTGAAAGCTTTAGTCTCTACATTATCTAGAAAAGCTTGACTTTCATTAAAAAAACACCCCCTGACTCTTAGTGAGACTTTATAGGAATTTCATCAGACACAGAAGCCCAAACATCACTAGCTTAACTTAGCTCCACTTGGCTTACACCTCCAGCATTGGATACAGCTTGCCCAGCTCTAACCTACAAGAACAAAATCAGGGAACCAGCACCTCCACAGCTCATTAATTAATCAGAGTGCCCCCTCCTTGAAGGTTAAAATCATAAGTTGAGATGACTCTAATGGCCAAATTCCTCCAGATCTGTGTCCAGTCTGTGTCAAGTCTGTGTCCAGTCCGTGTCCAGTCCGGGTCCAGTCTGGGTCCAGTTTGGGTCCGATCCGTCACAGCAACGGATGTATTAAGTTTCTATTCTTGTCAATGTGTTAACTTCCACTGGATCCGCTCCATTGCGTTACGGCTGTGTCTCTGATCCAGCACGCCAGAATGCAGCTTATCAGATATGCAAGACTTCTATTTTTGCCGGATGCCGGAGCAAAAAGCATCAATCTCAACAGAGCAGATCGAGTGGGACAGGAAGTCAGGCCCCAAAACAAAATTTAAAAATCTGGTTAATTTTCAGAATAAAATACTTGTATTTCACTTAACCAAGACAACAAACCGTCATTTTGAGTGGAGCCAGACCTCGAGTCAACAGGTCAGGTTTTCAGAGGCCAATAAAGATAATAAGGATAAAGAGAGGAGTTGTAATCCTTGATTCAGTGATTACTGTGGGAAAACCTAGCTCAGATGACTCCAGAAGTCTGGCGGTCCTGCTCTGTGCTGTGCTCTGGAAACATAACCGGTTGGTGTTGATGGAGGAGAGAGCACAGAGCCGGACCGCAGCGGATGGAGACGGACTGGACATGGATCTGGTGGAAGTCCTGTGTAAGCCTACCTGCTCCTTGTATGTCAAATTATCAGCACCTTGCTTATTCAGCTGAGACGTTGTACACAGAGCCCTAAAGGAGCACAGCATGTCAGGCTGTGAACTGTAAATACTGAGTCCCAAAATAACCCCTCAGTTTTCGCTGTGTACAAGGTTTTTACCAGGGACTGAATCATCCACAGAGGTCTCCAGTTCACAAACACCAACAGATCAAGTGAGTAACATCTGCGATAACGTATTAGCCACGATCATATCAAAAATCTTCGTTTCTCCAGTATGTCTTCTAGGGATGTGCATGTTTAGTCAACTACATTTAAACTTCATCACCCTCGCTAGTAGACACCAGAATTACTGGTCAGTTTTCATATCTTATTAATGTAGGGCTGAAATGCCTGTGTGTGTGTCTGAGCTGTAGCACAGCCTCCCACTGCATACCACAGATCTATAGCGCCGGTTGATGAAGACTACTATCCGATGTAAACAAGCACAGATAACAGACTCAATCTTGTAGTGTGGCACAGTTTGGCATGTTTTGAGTTAGAAAATGGAAATAAAGTTGTATGAAGTCTGTGTGTGGTTCACTTATACAGAAGACTGGTACTGCTGGTATGGCTAGCTCTGCTAATGTTGGCCCCACTCAGCAAACCCATCGCCATGGTTTACCCACAGACTCTGGGATTCTGTGTTTAGATGTGTTAAACAAACTCAATATGTTTTTCTGAGTCTTGTCTTATCTTTCAATTAGTCAAAATTGAAATTTCTGTTTGCTAATGAGTCCCTTCAGGATATCCCTTGTTTCTTCATTGGACAAAGAGAGGTGGGTCAATGAGTGAAGCTGCTGCTAGCTTCTTTGAAAAGGCCTTGCTTTGTTTTTCAACATTCACAAGAATTTTGTCTGGACCCGAGTAATCCACCTCTTCCAAACAAACAAACAAACAAGGTGATTTCATTTGGAAATCAACACAACATGGTTTCAAGTTTGAAACCAATGTCTCCTGATGCTATTTTCAAGGGCTAGCTTGGCTGCTGGGGGGACTCAAAAGCCGCCAGCTGGAAATTTTTAAAATTACGTCAACAGCCAGCATGTCATAAAACATGAGACCGGTGTAAGCTGACGTAGGAGTTTGGAGTGGGACTGACTCAAATTCTCACTTAACCAAACAAACCATGTAGAAACCAAGCGGCAACCTCCGGTCTCAAACGATGAAGCCAATGCGGAAGTGCTATAAACTGCAATACATTGAGAACCCGCTTGAGGCTGGCTGCAGAAACACCGGAAACCACATAGAAATGAATGGGAAAAAGACGATCTTTGCAGCATTAATAAACATGTTTACAGCCTGGTTCAAAAAAGGCTTGACTCTATGAAGTTAATCTCTCTAAGGGCACACACTGTACGGGGGGGGGGGAATTTTTTTCTAACGTGACAGTTCAGAAGATATTAAGATTACCAGTTTTGCCCAAATAAGGACATGACTGACATGACTCCCAGTCGGGAACACATAGCTGTTGGCTAGGAGGCTCACACTACGTCACACTCTGCCTGGTTGAGTTCCGCATTTCCAATATGGCTGCTGCCGTCGATTTGCTTCAAAACAGCGCTCACGAACAGATACGTGACGTCACGGATACTACGTTGATATTTAATACAGTCTATGGTAGAAACAGGCAAAGAGACAGCAGCTGAGGAAGTCCTTAAGCCTTCCAGCACACTTACAATACATGCCCCGGTCAGTCATTGTGCCATGCTTGAATTATGCAAATATTTCTGCTGAAAAAAAACAGCATTTCAATGTTTGTTTTAATGTGGATTCCCAAGTGGACACTCGAGGAACTGCAGTCTTTGTTGCGCTGTACTGGCTTCATTTTGAACACAGCACGTTGCCATTGTGTTTGGACAAAACCTTGAGTGAAAAAGCAGCATGTTGTGGTTCCTCCAGGTCCAGTGACTTCACTACAAATTAGCTAAGACACTTTATTATATTCAGAATATGTCAGCACCCTTTGAGGAAGTATTTATGGCTTCACATCTTCCAGTGTTAATATACAGTCAGTGTGGTAGACATACAGCAAAAACCAGAGACTGCTTCTCTGTTCCGGGGCACACGCCTTAACCACTGAGCTAAATCTGCACCCCACTTATACCGTTTTGTACCATTAATAAACCCTTATGCTATAAAGCAAAAAACCCACCAACCAGCCTGCTGGCAAGCCACACAAAAAACCCAAGTCAGGACTCAGCAGAAGCTGCCAATCTGTCTATTTCTTTGCAGTAAGTACACTGAGCTGTAATGATTTATTGATGGCAAAATAGCCTAAGCAGCAATTTAAAATCCAATCAACTGGAAATGCAAATTGACTCATAACAGAGCTTCAAAGATTTAAGCAGGAACATTGAATTAAATTAAAGCATCTTTTGATTTCAGGAGCAGTTCAGGGAGAAAAAAAATCCATTTTGGGACCTTTCAAAGGAGTCTCCCTCTCTAATTGTGGAGATTTAACATGAATGAACTCCATCCCCACTGTCTTTGTGTCTTCACTGATTGATGTGTGCTGAGCAGGCTAAAGTGAGGAATGTGCAAGAGTCCAAATTGTCCTTCACTTTAAGCTCAACCAAGCCCCTCCCTTTCTCTTTTCTTTCTCAGTTGTTTCTCTTCATCCATCATGAGCCCTGAAGCTGACGCAGGTGCTTTCACTATACCTCCCTGAAGAGCCCCCCCCCCCTGCTCCTCGTCTTCCACCAACCAGCTCTTTCTCCTCTGTCTCCAAGCCTCCCACCCTCTCCTCTGCTGAAGGAACTCATCAGTGGCCCCTTCACATCTGCAGGAATCTTAATTGTATATTGTCAGGCAGGGATTTTCTATCCAGGAAGGGAAGTGATCTAGATCAGCTTGGGGACTGCATAGAGGCGGAGCGCGCACACTTCAATGCATATACACAAAGCTAAATCTACTAACATCAACACACACTTTTTAGAAATGTAATCATATGCATAAGGAAATTGCAGATATGTGTGTTGGTATAGTACATGTGGAAGAGCATGCCTGCACAGGGAAGCAGGCACACTCAGGCTCAGGGAGAAAAAGCAGGATGCTAAATCTCTGAGGGGATGGAGTATGGCAGCGCTGTGATATCATAGCTCCCTTTTCCTTCTCTGTTAGCTGCAGGGCTTGGTATGAAATGTGAAATGTTGCTGCTGCTGCTTTCACAAGCTTACTAAAAGCACAGATGACAAACAAATATGATCTGAGTCTTGCTGCGATCGTGACACGCCAATACAGGCCGGGTCTCCACGTCCTACATGCTGCAGTGGGAACAAAGAGTCCCATTGATTTTTATCGAGACAAGACAATGATTCCTTTTAGCAACAGAGGCTGGCAGCACTGGGCAGAGTCCCACCAGTGTTTTCTGGGAACTTGGGAACAAAGAGGGGGACAGACAGAGGGTTGGAGTGTCAATAAACTGGGTTGACCTATCTTCAATGCAGGCCCTGTAGCTCTGGCGTACCGCAGAGCAGCATGACGGCACATACATGACTAAGCACATTGTAGCTAACACTGAACTGTTGCGTAATTGATATTACAGCAGGGTAAGTGATTTGTGGAAAGCATCAATATGTTCTTTCACATCAAGTGGCAATTCACACGCAACTGTCCAGAGTCTTGCTTACTTGGCAAAATGTTGCTTGTGGACAGATGTAAATATAGTTTGCTGATGTCAAAACCTCAGAGGGACAGTTACAGCTCCAACACCCAAAAGAGAGGTGCAGACTCAACTGAGCGCCCATTCTTTCCATGGCACCGATCATAAACTGCAGACTGTAACATAAGAGGGATGGATAGCAGATAGAAAGGCCTGGGCTAAAACTGTGCCCTGTGGCTTTGAGAATAGTTGCACAAAGGCAGCATGTAACATGTAGGGAAAGCAACAACCAATTCATCCATGTGCAATAAGCTAACTTTTTGAGGGTAGAGTTAAACAGCTGAGGTTGCTGTTTTAGTGTCAGCGTGCCATTTTACAAGACAAATACATTTACCAGATTCACAAAACATGCAATGATCAGTCGCTCAGACGCTGTTTAAATGTATTAAAGTATCCTAGGTTCGCAAAACATAAATACATATATCTGACAATTTATCTACGCCTGAATTTCAAAGATACACATTATCCAATCTGCTACCATTAGATAGGGTTGCTAACAATCCCGCATCCTGTATCTTGGACTCTATTGTTTTGCCCCAGCAGGATGCCTCTTGTCTCTTATTTTGATGTTACTTCTCCATAAACACTAGATGACACTTTATTGATCCTAGATCAGATCTGACATAGCCAGTACCCATCATTCACTGATCACATCCATTGAGTGACACCTATCATCCAATCACAGCCTGCCTCAGGTGCATAAGATAAATCTGTAGCATCAAATCTTGCTGAAATAAGTTTCATTTTTGTCCTGTTGGCTTGTAGTTCACAAGTGTGGATAAAAATATGATAAACATGCAAAAAAGAAAACACTGCGCAGCTACAACAAGCAGAGAAGACATGGGTTAAGCCGGTCAGCTGTGACTCAATGAAAGCCTTATGCACTTTATGCAATCAGGAATTGTTCATTTGGCCACAGAGGTGAGCGTAACCTAACACAGCATGCTGCTACAGAGATGCACAAAAAGATGCAAGCAATATGTACTGGTCATGGTTTCATTCACTCTGTATAATCAGAATATCTGTTATTCTCAGAGGGAGGTCTGTGGTGTTATTTCTCAGTTCAGAGCAAAGGTACATGCTGATGCAGCTCAGCAAAACTACAGATCAAACACTGATTTCTTGCCTACACAATTCATTCACACACCATACTGACATTCACTGGCACTGAGCTCCAACAAAAATACTTTCTCTCTAGTTTGGTACTTTAAAAGTTGACAACCCCACAATTAGACAATAGTAATGTTAGCATTCAACTAGCCATCTAACAAATGCTAGCTTACCTGTCTAAACACATATGTCAACATTATCAAACTGTAACGTTAGCAAGGA
This sequence comes from Notolabrus celidotus, assembly GCF_009762535.1. Classification (NCBI taxonomy): domain Eukaryota; kingdom Metazoa; phylum Chordata; class Actinopteri; order Labriformes; family Labridae; genus Notolabrus; species Notolabrus celidotus. The sequence goes on along the minus strand of NC_048280.1, from coordinate 29,182,010 downwards.
TGAAGTTGAATTCTAACATTAGCTGTTGTCTAGCAATGTTTTACCAGAAAAATACATGCTTAATTTTAAGCAATACTGTTTTAAGTTATAGCCAACGTTCCTGAAGACACAATCACAAAGATTTTGGAAAGTGTAAATGATCCAATGAGAAATCCCTTTAAAAAATAAATGATCATATCTAAGGAATTTTTCCACAAAACTGTAAGAAAAATAATCAGACAATATCTAAATTCAAGTGACCGGTGCTCACTAATTGCTGACTGGAAATGAATTACAGATATTTGGCCACACAAAATAAAAAGAAATGCCCTCTGACTCTCTGAAAAGCCAATAAACCAAGATTTACAATCTCATCTGAATCAACTTGTGAAAATCATAAGAAATGGCAGCCGTGATCTTACTAAGCGCTGCTGCTGGCCTACTTCCCTTATTAAGGGGATTCCTCTACATGCCTCTCCCTCTGCGCTCCGGTCGCGCCATCTGCTCTGGCTGCACTTGGGGAGTTTATTATTATGGTGCTGACAGCCCTGCGAATTGTGACCCTTAATGAAATTGTGGAGCAATATGTAAGGTCTGATCCTCTTAGGGAGCTGTCGAGGTCTTTCTCTGCAGCCACGGCAGGCAAGAGCTGGAGAGTCAGCAGCGGGAGCCGAGCTCAAGCCATATGCGAGGATAAACGCTGATGTCAGGTCACTGCTGATTCAATAAGGGGGGCTCTGGGGCTGCTCCGCCAGGCTTTTACAATAACAACATATTCACATTAAGGGTGTGGGATTTCATTACTGGATTGTTAAGTGATTCCTGAGCATATCATCTGCTGAAAGGCTCTTCACGCTGGAACAAAGATGGAAGGGTTTATCAGATAAATACATTTTTTTTCTATCTCATTGTTTAATGTCCTGTTACTCTGAGAGTTCAGCTCTGGAAAAAGTGAGAACTATAAGGATTTATTTATCTAGTTCACTGCCATGCAGAGTAACACAGAAACTAACACTGACTGTTTCTTGTTTTTGCAGCTTCATCACAGTGTATACATGAGCTCCAACCACACAGTGTTTATTCTGGGAGATGCTTTAAGTGGTTGTTTCAAGGGGTGTTAATGAGAGAAACTGGTAATAGCTGGTGTTTACTTAGAGAGCAATTCAGACCATTTAGTGCAACTAGCTCTGTTTTTTGTTGAAAGTGTTGGAAAGACAGATACTGTCTATAAATACACATGCTGACCCAATTATAGGTGGAGTAGAGTCATCTGTGATTTAGTCTGTTTGAAGGCAGCCAAAAAAATCCCTTGAGTCGGCTGGGTGGGGCTTGCCAATACTCTGAAAACAATTAGAGCCGGATATTTAAAGACACAGCCAAGAAACTATGTAGATTTTGTTGTACAAGAATTTCAATTTTAATTGCAGTTAGACTCATTTGCATTGGGGGCATGGTGTTGTTCGCAGATTATTCAAATTTAGACCTAGACACAAATAGTGGAAAGAGGTATAGAGGTCAACAAATAATAGAAGCATAAAGGGAAACAGTTCTAGATGCAGGTGTAAGGGCCACCCAAATGCATTGTGCAAACACTCACTGAAGTCATGTTTTGTGCTGGTCAAACCTGTCCACGTGTATAGTGAAAGAGCTGAATCAAAACACATCCCTGCACACATAGAAGAGCTGTCAAACTGTGCGGCTGAGTGCACATGTGCTTTCAGTTATCAGGTCTCTGAAGGAAGTTTTCTAAAGCTTGGATATACATTTTTTCCACTTGCTGTCACTTTTTATTTCCAAACTCGGACAAAAAGAAGAAGCACTTCAGCTTAACTTCAGTTAAGAGAAGCCACCATCAGGAAAAGTGTCAGCACAGATAACCACCAAGCCGAACTGAATGCAAAGTCTGACATGTCTGCATTAACTGTATTTACTCTCTTAATTTAGATTAGTAGATAGATATCTAATGTCTCTTAGGTAACTGATAAGTATATAACTCAAGTTACCTGCAGCTGCTCTCAGGAAAAAAATAACCTGCAGAAGTTTCAGCACAAAACAACAAACTTTGATTTTAAAATTTGAATATTCGTTGTACTAAAGTAAAGATTGGTTCTATGAATGCCTCTGGCTCGACCAGCGAAATATGTCAGCACTCATCAAGGTGGTATTTCGGCTTCATGCCTCACATAAGGAGGAGATGGAGGCATGGTGTACATATCAATATACAGTCATCAGTCATGCAGGTCATGGTAATTCAAAAATTAATCCAAAAGGCAAATAGACTTCAACTGACTGGACTTCAACCAAGTCCATTTGTTTGCACACTGTATTGTTTTTGGACAGATTCTGACCAGCTGTGCCCTTTGTTTTCAGTCATGCCAAGCAAAGCTCACTTGCTCTCCTCAAATCTACTGCACGGGCATGACAGTGGTATCAATTTTCCTAAAATCATCTCAGCTGGAAAGCTTATTACTTTATTACTTTATTCTAACTCTTTTAAATATATGACCATGGCCACTTGTTCTCAGCTAACTGAATCAGATGTAAGAGGGAGAGCACATTCTGATCTTTAGTGGCCTCTGAAATGCAAGGTGTCAACTACAGCTGTCACAACTGGATATAATTAGTTCCTGCTTAAGAAAAGCACAATTGTGACTGCAAGCACCATTTTGCTCATGGCAGTGACATTTGAACTTGTTTTCACCTGGTGTGTTTTGTCATGTGCTCTCCACAAACCTTCACAGCCTTTCAACCTGCCTCATTAGCACAACAACTAGCCTGAGGCACAAACCATGCAAAGCCTCACACCCTTTAATTTAACCTCCATTCATCTAGATTGTGCAAGCATTTCAGCACTGTGACAGATGTCATTGACACAATTTGGGAAACATTTTCATCTCGGATTGGATGAGTAGTTACACCGATAACCAGTGTGGCCAGAGTGGGTTTTGGGATGCAACTTGACAGCTTTTTCTGAGGAGGGAAGGAGCCTTCCTCAGTTACATCCTGGTGTAAACCCACAAATCAATTTCTCCCACACTACAACCACAAATGCGAGAACCAGGAATCTGCTTCACACCCGCCACCGATTAGGACCTAGGGCGTGATGGGCAAACATCACCACTGAACCAAAATAGAGCTCTGCTTCCTACTAATCCCAGATGAACAGGTGCTTCTATTTAAAGGACCAAATCCTCTCCAATCCACCCATTGGAATCCTAACAATCTTCCTCCTCGCCCATTCTCTACTGTATGTGGGTTTTTTTCTTCTTCATTTTTCTTCCCCTTTTCTGCTACTCCAGGATTATCGACAGGGAAACAAAAGCACGGAGTCCTGAATGAGCTGTGGAAAACTGCATGAGGAAAACCACTTAAGAAGCCAAAGCTTTCACCACCCTTCCCCCCCGAGAGACTTCACAAGTGTTTGACTGAGCACACTATTTCCATATACAATGGGGAATTGGCAGTTCTAACTCAATTTAGCATCACACTTTCCTGTGGTTTAGGTCAGTTAAACCATAAGATGATTATCACTATTAACCAGTACCATCATAAATGAGTCAAGACTTTGACTATACATGACCACACGCAGAAACTTAAGTGGTTATGGTTGATTTACAGCTGCATTCACATTTTTTATCATCCAGCTTTCTCAAAAATCCACCAGCTGTGTTTAATAAGAGACTGATTGGTTAAAACTCAAAAACAATGCTTATTGATTCTGAATAGCATGAGTTATGCCAAGGACAACGGTTTAATGCTGCCATGAAAGCCCCAACAAATGTTGAATCTGGGGGACTATTTTCCTTAGTTGCATAACTGAATCATTGTTAAATCATTCAAATTACCTCTAGATCAAATATTTAGTGTCAAACTGTTTGAGTCTTTGGTAGGCAGCTGGGTAACAAGTGGGATCATGTAGAGTGAACAGGTGGTTATGCAGAATAGAATCAGGGTTCTACTTCACATAAGCACCCAATCACTATACATTACCCCTTACTCATGTTGATAATGAATTAAGTGGCTTAATGAGATCGTGATAAACCCACTGAAAATATCACAGATATCTCAAAACTACTAGAAATAGGACACAGTAATAATTCTAATGCAGCTGGATTTATACATAACAAGCAAGGTCATTTTAAATCTATACAGTATTCAATTATGTAGACAAAAATCACAAATATAATGTCAGGTATGCCTCTACAACTAAGGGAAGAATGCCTATCATCTTAATATTTAAAAAATGAGAGCAGAAAATGATACTTGATTTTTTAAAGTTTTAATAAGACAGAAAGTGGACATATTGATAAGGAGAGAGCATAGAACACAATTCTATGCATTTATTGAATAGGGGCCTTGTTAATAAGCTGCTGGGCGGTGGGCTGTCAAAGTATACATGTCAGGAAATCTGAATTTTTGTCCTGCTGAACAGTTCATAAAGGAAAAGATCAGTTACTTAATCTTAACTAGGATACATTTTTTTTATCAACTCTGTCATTCTGCACTGTTTTCACTTCTACTCCTATTCTACAAACTTAAGTCATTAACAATGGATCCAGCAAAGAGTGGAGATGTCCTTGATCCAGTTCTAGGAAAATGTGTTAGGAAAGTTCACACAGAGTGCTAAGGTAACAGATGACAGAAAAAGGATTGGTATCAGAAGAGGAGGAGGAAGGAGAAAGGGGGGGGGGTTACAAGATTTACTTGAGATTCTCCTTTGTTTTCTTTGACCTCAAGGCCTCTTGAAAAACCAAGAGGCCCGTCAGGCTGTGCAACACCTGGTGGACACTGAGTGACGGGACAATATGGTGCGAGTCTGGCTTTGACAGCAGCCAGATTGATGGCACCCTTTCAGTATAGGATTGTCATGGCAAAAACAGAGTACTGCACACCAAAGCTCTCATAAAAGCAGCCGAGTTTGAGCACTGCTAATTATAATTTCCCCCCTGGGCGAAAAAACAATTTGTCTCGTTTTCAATACCACCAAGTTTTTCCCCTATCACACTGACAGAACGGCTCAAGGCACTGTTTGAAAAGCTGTAATGAAAACAATTTCTTCTAAGAACCAGTAGTGTTTGTTGTCAGCCTTGAAAAATGCAGAAAGTAATCCCTCCTCTCCACCTATTGCTGTAAGAGGGTGGAGGAGGAGATGGGGAACAAGTAGACATAAATTCTGTTGTAGCGGTCCAAATGTGCTGTGTTGTTAAAGGGGAATAAGGTTGACAAACCCCTGGGGCCACTTTTGTGAGACAGCTATTCACAGGAACACAATCACGACCTTTCTAAATATGAATTTCTCTCGGTCTGGGCAGTCTTGGCTTTTGTTGTGGACACAATGTGACATGCATGGGCTGCGTCGTCTCTGCAGTGTACAAAGCGAAGGAAAAGGCCGGGGGTTTCTGAGTGTGGGATGTGTTCCTGGCTTTCTTGTTTTCTTTTTTGTGGTCTGGCCTAATGAGTCCCATATAATAAAGTCTATTAATGTGGGATTTCAAAAGCACACAGCTTCACTTTGTGCTGGGCCTGTTGATGATTATAAACACGCTCAATCACACCAAGAAAAACCTCCTGAAAAGACATGATTGGTGACTGAAAGCCACTTAATCAAAGCTACTGTAAGGAGCCTTTAACTGGTTATAAAACAGACTGGTGTGAATACTTTTGCTTTTATATTACATACAAGATCAAACCTCACCATCAAAAGGCAGATAGAGTATTTGTATAAAGTTATTCTTAATGCCTTTTAGCACTACAACTGGTTAGGTGCAAAATTAAGTGATTTACAGCTCAATGATGAGACCACCTTTTTTTTATTATGCACAGCAGAGATTCAGGGTGAATAATACATCTGACAACATATTTTTATTTTGTATGTTTTATATTTTTGCTGTAGGAAACTAACAACTAATTGTATAATGTACAATACAAGATCAGGCTGAGTTGATTGTCGGTGGGTGTGTTGCAGATGTAAATAAAGCCCTGCCAACTCTACCTCATTGCCTGTTGCTAGAGTCAGCAATTCCAATATGGCGACCGCTATCTGTTGGCTTCATAACACTTCTTCAGAAATCAATGGGAGTCATCACTGAGACTACATCATAGACTGTACAAAATATGAAAGTAGTACTCATATGTTTCTGAAGCGCTGTTTTGAGGCCAATCATCATATTGCTGCTGTCGAGTCATTGTGACGTAAAGAGGCAGGCTTTGAGCCTCCTAACCAACAGCTCCAGTGTTCCCACCTGTCAATCAAGTCAGCTGTGCCTCTCATTGGAAGACTTGTTATCTCAATATCTTCAAAATTGCTGTGTTCGAAAAAAAATCACCCCCCCTACAGTGTGAGCCGATTGAGAAATGAGCTATCCAGACTACACTCGTCTTTTGTACCAGGCTGTAAACATGTTTATTTCTGCTGTAAAGATCGTCTTTTTTGAATTGGTGTGTATGTGGTTTCCGGTACTTCTGGAGCCAGCCTCAAGCGGATCCTCGATGAACTGCAGTGTTTAGCACTTCCGCATTGGACTCATATTTTTAGACCGGAGGTTGTCGCTAGGACGACATCCATGTTTTCTACAGACTATGGTTTAAAATAATGTTTCTGTCAGCACGCTAACATGTTCACCACAACAGGTTGATGTTTAGCTAGTAATATGCTCCTGTCATTATTTTAATTAAGCTAGTTAGCATGTTAACATTTGCTGGTTAGCACCAAACAGAAAATGCAGGGTTGGCCGATGGAGTTGTCTTAAATCCAGCAGATTATCTTATCTTATCTTCTAAGTCCAAACTTTGACGTTGACACTTTATAATCACAAATGTATAAAAGTTAAAAAAATCATCATTCATTGTTAAGATTTCTGTCGAGAAGAGAGGTTGATTGACCGACTTATAGCCCAGTGGAGCTATTTTCTGCTATATTGCTACCAACACAATTGAATGATATTCTAAAAATGAAGCCCTGCTAGTTTTTGCAGCATTAAAAGTTACGCATTTTATATTGGATACAAAGGAAAAACTAAGCATAATATATACCATATAACTCCATCAAAAAGCATGGAAACAACACTATCAGCTCAGCCTCTCTAAGACTGTTTGCACTTGTATGGCACTTTGAAGAGCAGTCAAATAAAATCTTCCTTTAAACTGAATGTCTACAAGTTAAAAGAACCATCTGGGAGGGAAAACTTGGGAACCTATTAAAGTCAAACCCATCCCAACATCCCTGGGGCTGAAGATTCATTCCATGATCCGAAAAAGTGGATTTCATCAGTGAGGAGGAGTGTGGCGCTGCACCCTCATGACTTGGCAGAGAAACACTCAGCACTTTGTGTCCACACTGTTTCTCCTGGTGCTGAATCTCTTTGACACAGAAGCTGTGAATTTTTCCACTCAGAGACTGCAGAGAGACAGATAGCCGGGCAGAGAGGGAGCTGACAGAGCAGTGACCTCAGTGGTGTCATACTCCAGGTGAAATATGAAAGAGTGGACAGGCTGTCCTTGGGTATCAGCTGCTTTGGTGAGACTTCTTCCACCTTAAGAACCAGTGAAATCACTGAATCACCCTTTGACTGACCTACACAGATAGATACACCAGCACTAAGTTGCAGCTATCTCACAAGTCAGGAAGTATGAGGTTGGAACTTTTAAATCATGCAAAATATTCCTGTTAATATCATGTTTTCTTTTTCAGAAGAACAGAACAAGAAAATTTAACAGCATTGCGATTTTCACTGTAAATAACCGGTCAGAGATGCATATAGAAATGTTGGAATCTGAGTGTTGGAGTGACTGAATTTCAGTGGAACTGCTTACTCTGACTGAAGGGCAAATTTGTGCTTATGACCACCCGTCTTGAGCTTTTAAAGCCTATTAGCTGAGTTGTCACGTCAACTTTTATCTAACATTCTCTGTCAGAGTGTGAAGCTGTGGACGCTTAAACCAAGCAGTCATGCAACAGTACTGTAAGTAAGTTCCACCATCACCACACCTTTGGACTTCCATATTTGAACGGCAACAGTATAATAGCGAGAGTATTTTTCAAGCAACATGCACCCATCATTCTGAAACCCCTGTCTGATTTATTGGGAGTGGGTTACTCTTTGAAGATATTAGAAAGCTTTCTGTTACATATTCACAGTATGTCTTAGTCATGACTTTAGTTCTGTTGAATATTTTGCAGTCAGAAGTTGTACCTGAGGTGACTGATATGCATTCATTCATTCATTCATCCCTAAGAATTGTATTTGCTCACTTCAGTGTTTTACAACACAACATATTGGATACACACCTTCACAAAATAGAGTATACACTGTCCATGAACAAACAGGAGCAGGAAGAAGAAAAACTTAGAATACCTGCCCCTCACCTTAATCACAACATAATCTATCACTAAACCAGATGGCTAACCCTCTGGTAATCATCTTCTCTTTTCCCCAAACATCAAATTTAACAATGAACACTGAAACAATCAAAGTTTGTAGTTCCCCATTACTTTACCTTTTAACATTATTTCAAACTGTAAAATATTTGAGCAGCATTTTATATCATTGTCCAGAGAATTCAAAAGGTTAACTCCAGAAACTGAAACACACATTTGCTTTAATGTAGTGCGCGCATATGGACTTTTGAAATGATATACATAGATACATAATAAAAAAGCAATGTATTATGGATACATAAAGTGTGAAATTGTAGCTTCAGGCTTCTCCCTGATAAGCTGTGCAATCCCATATCAACAGTGTTGGTTATTAACACGTCCATCTGCAGACAGCGGGGACATGCAAATACAGAATATGACCAAAAAGAAGTGTATGTAAACAGTGGTGATACTATCCCAATATAATCAAACAATATTCTGCACACAAGAAACAAGTGTACCACTTTGGCTTAATTCCTGTGTTTGCTTGTCTTTGAGTGCAGCTACAACTGATCTATGAAATTAAACAGAGTGTCGATCACAATTAAATCCAAGCACGTAGGATTGCTAAGTCAATATTGTGTGAAAATCTAATAACAGTAGAACAAGGCAATAACAGACTCAATGAGCTGCAGTGAATCTGAAATGCATTAGTGTTATTTCTGAATCTGTGATTTCTTGAATGTCCACGATGACTTCATGCAAAAAAATCTGTAACATCTGAGACTCAGCTAACCAGCCTGCACGGACAACTCTTCGCTCCGTGCCGAATTCTATCAACATGAGAATAAAGTTCTGCCTATTTGAACTTTATCAGTTCGTGTGGAGCCAGATCCAAGCAGATCTAACTACCAGGTCTAAAACTGAACAGCACACTCATTGTGACTATCAGGGTGTTGCATGACACTGATGTCACATCTTCAGTCAGCGGGCGAGTCTCTGATGTGAAGCGATTATCTCTCAAGCTACCAGAAGAACATGTTCTTTTATGTCGGTGCATTAAAGCCTTTTTAAGCATCTGGGAAAGGTTTCCTATTGAGTGTATGAAGAACACAGAAGTACTGCAGGTCTCTTTGAACCCAGTGAGCTCTACAACATGACCCAATTTGATGCAACAGGGTGCAGAGGGCATTTTGATCCTCCTTCCAAAGAAATCATTCTCCAGGCCAAAACTTTCACTTACTCCCCTGGTCTTGGCAGCACAACGTTGGGCAAAAAGAGGCAGCAATGAATGAGAATTTTCCTTTTCTATTTTTTCTCCATTGCTTTACTACTTTCAGGACTTTTTCGAATGCTTTTTTTCCCCAGCAGTTACCCGGTCATGACTCTATCTCGCTTTGCTTTCTCTCCCTACTTCAGAGAAAGCAAAGTGCGTTTTGATATTTTTTTTTAAACTCCTCATCTTGTCAGCAAACACTTTACGGCACTAGCGTTCACTTCAAATAACACTCCTCCTCTCCATCTTCAGGTTGTTAAACTCTTACTTTCTTGACACATAGGAGTTGAACTGTGTGTAGTTTTGTCACGGTAAAAGCACCAGTGCACTGCTGTAATCGTTGCAGAAAAAGCCAAATACTCAATCTGACTCGTACCACGTCCCTCCTGGCAGAGCTTGCAAAAAAAATCAATTCATTTTCCACCAGATTTAAAGAGATTGAATCAGCTAAAGGATTCCTTGAAGTGATATATTGCTTCCCTGAAGAAGCTCTTGGCTTCGTGTCAGATGTTGATGGTTTACAGCAGGAGTTGCAGAGAGGGGGAGTATCAATGGAGGTGGTGAAATGTTTTTAAGCAAGGCAAAAGCAGATAAATGTAAAAAAAAAAAAGAAAAAAAGGCAAGTCTGTGAAACGAATGGAGCTTCTCAGTGTATGTAAAAATCAAGAGGAGATTCAATTTACGTTCAATTTGTTACAGTGGCAGGCAGCCAACTGGAGTAGAGACCTCAGTGTGTCTCTTATGGCTGGTTAAGAGAGCAGCTGATGGTGTATGTGAGTGTGTGCATGTGTGTGAATGTGGGGTTGTAGTGGGCTCTTCTCAAGCCATCTCTAGACCCTTGAAACTGAAATTTGCTTGATCCTGTTTCCTCCACCTGGCTGCACTAGTAACAAACTCTGTTGCAATAACTTAATGTTCCCACTTTCCAGCCAAAAGATATTTAATTAGAGGATTATTCCCTTGTTTTCTGGCCCTGTCTTGTTGTGTTCAGCAGTTCTCTGACAGGGGTGGGGTGGGTTCAGTCTCATTCTGTCTGCAGAGAAAGGCAGCAGCAGAGGAGAGTATTAATTGTTCCACTGTCAGCTAGAGGCACTCATCTCATCGTGGAACCATTAATCATACAGTGAGAGGCGGGAATAGGGGTTCAGGGCCAAAATCACATATGCATGAAGGCAATTTGTAAAACCAGGAATCTGATCAGAAAACACTCATTTAGAGTCCCATGCTACTGAAAGCAGTGTAACATTCATTTGTTCTGTGTCTCAGAGATCCTCTGTAGACTAACACCTTGTTCACTGGTGCATTTCAGATGAACAGGAAGGAAAGCTTTACAATAAACACGGCAAAAGAAGGATCTCATTAAAAACGACCCCAGACACAGCAAAGCCTGTCTCCCTCAACGCAACAATGCGGCCTCTCTCTTTCAGTCCACACAGCGTCTCTGGAGTCTGGATTATTAACAGCACTGGTCTCTCCTGAGCCATGAATAAACCCAACAGTTCATGAGTCAGAACCTTTTACATCCACACCTATTCACGAGCAGAAGAGAACAGCAGCCGTCACAGGGAGCAGCCTCCACCTCCCTCCCTCAAAGTTCACTGAATGAATGGAGGCTCTATTGAGCCGGGATGGTCTGCTGCTTCAGCCCACATTGGAAATTATGACAGCCCAGCAGCAGGTAGGAGAAAGGCGCTTCTTGGACGGCATGGGTGGGAGGTCTCACCACTAATATTACAACTTTAAGCACATCTGTTTGTATGTCCTGCATTGAGGGTTAAAAGTGGAGTGACATGAGGACTCAAGGTGAGGGGTTCACCTTTGTTTGCTAGTCCAATGATCACTCAGAAAACAGAAACAAGAAATGCGTGCAAGTTAAAATCTTTTTGCACCAAAGAAGCCAGGCACTTTTTTTTCCTTTGTCTATAATACATCGATGATGACGTTATGAAGATGTTAAAATACAAAAAAATAATCAGGATGGTTCCAACTTTGCTCCAAATTATTTCACTTCAGTGGAAAAGCAAATTGAAAGTAGGTAACTTATTATAAAACACGTGAGACATTCACAGACATATTAAAAAAATGGAATGTGTGACAGCTCCCCAAATGTGAAGCAAAATATTTGGAGCAAAGCCGCCTCTATCATGTTAACAGATGGGACGTGGGTCAAACTGGTATACCGCCATGACTAACAGCTCTACTGACAAATGGCTCTTGCGGCGCTGTGTGCATTAGGTAATCAGAGTAGAGACGACATGACAAACACCAACACAAGAGTCTTTGAACTTTCCATAACGATGGGTTACTGCTTCAGACAGAAAAATGATGCTGTTCTGCTGTGGACTGTCCCAATGTAAGAGTTATTTGCTGCTTCATGGTGAGTTATGTTGGTTTTGATTTGCAGAAAGGAAGGGCAATATGTCAGCTTCATTTTTGTTCAATGGGAGGAGGTGGACATGTGTCGTCCATTGTTTATAATCAGTTAATTTTATCATTGTAATGATACAAGACAAATCAACACAGAGAAGTTAAGGACACAAGCAGCTTTGCCTCTAATGGCAAAAGGGCAGTTGAGGTCGGTCAAAGGAGGAGGTGTAAGGTAAGGTAAGGTAAGGTAAAAAGTGTATGTAGGAGGTTGACTAAGGACACAATTAGGGCTAGGTGTGAGAACATGTGTTGATAACCAAGGAAGAAAGAGATACGAGGCCTGGACTTGAAATAACAGGAGATGTTAAACTTCTATAATGAAACAAAATAGAAGTGTAAAGTTGAATTGACAGATGCATTTAACAATTTAGATTTTGACGTAAATAATACAGAAAACTTAATTTGATGCCAATTAAAAAAGTAATTATACATCTGAGAACAATTGTATCTAAATGGCTTGTGCCATCTGTGTAACCACACAGCAGCTGCAGAGCAGGATACCAGCATTAACTAACCTCATTGCTTTAGAAAACAAACAGTATTTCACCATATTTGCTCTCTGACTAATATTGAGTCTCTTTGGCACACTGCAGATCCATGCCCTTTACTTTCTCCTGGATCTGACAGTGGAAACACACATTAAGAGTGAGGTCAGGCACTCTGAGGATGATAGGAGAAGCTTTCAATTCATACATGAGCTGAGTCAAGGTCAAATCTCTCTCTGTTAAAAGGTCTGCACCTCCTCCTTCTTGTCCACCTCCTCCTGTGCTCTCTTCCTCATCAGGGATGTGCTGATGGATATAAAACACACTTGAAATTTCTGTGAATGTCTGTTGTTAGGAATCCATATTAGCTTTATTGTTGAAGAAAAGGGTAAAAATGATGTCCATTACTGTTAGTTTTTCATGGAAATGGTTTAACTTAAAGCTGCTGCTGGTAGTCATAGAGTGAACATCTCTTCAGAGAGAGGGACTTCAAATTTAAACAATGTCCCTCCCAACCAGATTTCCTCTTAGCCCCCAACACAGATCGGCATGTGCAGTCATGATAGTGCCGGACTCATAGCCAATCGGAGGACGTAGTAGGGGCCGCCCCTTAACCAATCAGGACAGAGGATTTGAGATTAGCTATGATTGGTCCGTCATGACGGGAACGAGGGGAATAATAACATTGCTTGATACAAAGGCATTGTATAACGCAGAGATTAGACCTATCACAATAGTCTCAAATTACTCCTTTTACCGATGAGTACCGATGGGTATTATGACCTTTTCTCTAAACCCAGCCAAAAAAAAGCAACATTTTTTACACCATTCCTACCAACAGCAACTTTAAGAGTTAAAAAGTAGTTGCTACACTTGAGGAAAATATTGATTAAAATGTCCCAATAATACCAGAAAATGAGCTGGAGGGAAATTTACAGTAAGGGAGGAATTTGTGCTACGTAAAATTATTAACTGTAAAATTACAAACTTTGTAAACTCTGACTTATCACCACTTGCTAGCTTAAAAGAGCCTATTTCAAAATTTAGCGAAGAACTCCTCACAGTGACTTTAACTTCTTATATCCAACCAAGAAGAGAATGAGGCACTTTTTTTTAGTACTATAACCTCTGACCATCGGGCGTGCGATTTAACCACAAAGCCAAACTGAAACCCCCAAAAATTGGAGATTGTTAACTAGAGAATTCTTTATTCCATGCTTTAACTTGTTTCAACCACTTCTTCACTTGATTTGGAGTGGTGGAAATTTTCACAGCTATTTTTGCCCCCAGTAACAACCTTGTAGGTGAAATACACTAAAGGTCATTTTGAGACTTGGCTTGTTAGGTCTGCAGCCTGCCAGTCTGTTTCTCCTGCATTCATTCAGCTGACATAATGCAAGCTGACTCGAGGTCTTCACAGCTAATGATTGGAATTGTTGATGTTTGGGGGGCTGCTGTAAAGAAATTGATTTTTTTCTTTCTTCATCTCAGAATCATTGCAAGGTGTTAAAAGGAGGCTCGTGACAACAATGGCTGCAGGTAATGAACAGCTACAGAGCAGTGCTCCCATACAAGCCATTACTGTGATTGGTGGCATTCTCTGAGAAAACATACAGAGCCGCTTGTGTCATCTCTCCATCTTTCCAATCTCTCTCTCGTCTCTCATTCCACCTGCCCACACACTCAAGCTTTAATGCCAGAGGGCGGCTGAACATTTGTGTTGAAACAAGGACTCTGCCTCTAATGTCTCAGTCCTCTGCAGTGGAAAGGCTGTTTGGCGAGGGAGCGCTGTGACATTTTGATGGAAGGAGTGCGGCATGAAATGGACATATTCTCCATAAAACAATAACCCAGCCAGAAACTTTGGTTCTGCAAGAGCAGCTGCATTACCTCACATTTAATTAATTAGCAGGAGAAACACGTTTGACTGTTAAAAAGTAAGTTACAATAATCTGTTTGTCATATAACACACTAATATAATAAGTTACTTATTTCGCACATCAATATCAAAGCTGAAATCAGTCCAATTTTTTTTTTTAAGTTAGATTTTTGGACTTTTTGCCTTCATTAGATACGACAGCTGAAGAGAGACAGGACATGTGGGAAGTAGAGAGTGGTTGAGGACATGCAGGTAATGGTCAGGGCCGGGAGATGAACCAGCAACCTCTGCGATGAGGACTATAACCTCTGTATGTGGGGCGCTTAGACTGCTAGGCCACCAGCACCCCTGAAATCAGTCCAAATTGATCAGCATTAGTAAGTTATCCATGGATCTCTTTGCACCAATACAATATCCCTTATTAGAGACCGTATTAGCCTTCACAGCACATAATAATTGAGCTCTGATAGGAGTATATTAATCCAGCCTGGCTCTGACCTTTTAAAACAGCAGTCCTACACTGCAACCCACTGCATTTATCTCTATAACTGCCTCAACCAGCATCCTAAACCATTACATATACGTAATTTATTGGACACTATCCTCTATGACTATTAATCTCCCCCAACAGTGACACCTTCTGTCCTCGTCTCAAAGCGCAAAGCAAATGACTTGTCAGAGATAGTGGAAACAACATGACAGGCTGCTGCAAATCTAACATCATAGTGACCTGTCAACTCTGGACTGTAAACTGTTCCCTTTTAAAATAAACGCTTGCCAAAATGCACAGCACTCACTCCATCACAGCCACTGACGTCTACAGAGAGCCGCGTCTTGCTGCAATTGTGCACAACAAAGACAAAAGAGTTTTTCCATTGAAGGCTGTGAAATATTTATAGCTGCAAAATGTAAGAGGAAGTTGTTCTATTTCAGTCGGACTGCTAAAGTGCCACTTGACAATATGAAGTCGTATTCAGGTGCCTGTGGACTGTGAAGCCCTTTAAAGCCAGACAAATGCAAATTGCTTTGAGATTGTTAAACATAAAGTGCATCAGAGCGGGTTTAAAAGGCATTTCAGGGGGTGTTGTATATTTTATCACTTTAGCCTCCAAGAGCAGCTTCAGTAGAAACATTAATTGATGATTGACGTGTCACTCAGAGCAACTGTTCAATCCCCAAATTAATTAGATGAATGAAATATTGTAAGCTGCAAAGTCAATAAATCATTACCGGTAAGTGAGTCAAGCAAACACTCACAGGGTGAAGGGACTGGGATTAAACTGCACCAACAACAAAAAAGTCATTTTAATGTTTGTCAAAATCACGAGTTTCTAATAGTTTAACTTTACTGTCTGATGAGTTAAAGTCCTAGCTTTTGGAAATGGGAATATTTAGGGTTATCTAGTGGGCAGATTCTACACTGAAACACTAACACTCCCCTACTCACCCCACCCATCGATGAAGGCCTTCTCGGCCGACGGTGGCCTTCAAGGACAAGAAGCTCATATAAAGCATCATAAGTATGATCTTCCATTTGTCAAGTTTTTACCATCAGAATCAATACAAATTATTTTGCCCTAGCTAGTGTGTCCGTTCTGTGCTACTGTAGAAACATGGCAGTGCAAGATTGCAGCAGTGGAAGGGGACCTGCTCTTTATATAAAAGGCTCATTCTAAGTTAACAAAAAAATGCGTTTTTTAAATTCAGGTAATTGTACTAATTCACCTAGAACATACTTCCAAATATCATATTTCATTACTACCACTGAGGAATGTGTTTTTCAAAATAAAAGCCTCACCAAGTCGGACGAAGCATTCAGCAGGCATGTGCATTCATTCCTGCAGCAGGACAGTTTTGTATGAGTTTGCATTAAAAGTTTACAGCTCCTGTGAGGAGTTTTAAACTGGTAATGAAACAGACTGAAATGAACAGTGATGCCTCTTTATGACCTATAAAAGCAAACAGGACCATCAGCAAAAAGACTGACACTTTCTATAATGTCATTTTTAACACCTGTAACCGCTGCAAGGGGTGGGTGTCAGACAGGAAATTTACAACATGGGGAAAAAAAACTTTTTTATTTTTTCCACAGGAAGTATTTTTGTTATAAAATACTGCCTAAGCATGTACAGAACAGGATTAACAGATAGATAAGAGGTAGAGTTTTGCCCACAGGGACAGAACGTATTTAATGTGAGCTTTAAAATCCCCCTAATTGACAACATTATTGTAGAAATTTAAGATGAATTGAACAGTCAGGTTGGCGGCAATATTACATCCCAATTCTACTCTTTATGAGTCATAAGTTAGTGGATAGTTTCTGAAGTTTGGTCTAAATTAAGCCTGCAGATTGTATTTATTCCCAATTATGAACTACTTTACGTGTTGAGTACACTTTCATTATTGCTTTGCAAAGTTTCTGTATCTTGCTCGTGCTCTTCAGTATATTGGTAACACACACACTCACATACACAACAATGCAGACATGTAGTGCTAAATTAAATGTTGGTGAGCTATGCCCTCCGTAGCCCCTAATTGCCTGGCAACAAGGTAAATCAGTACTGAAGTCATTCCAGTTGAAATGGTGCAACCTAACTTTAGTTGGGTTTATCTTGCACTGCTTTCATGCTGCCAGAGATACTGTTTCCATTATTCCTGAAGCCACTGACACTAAATATGTGCGGCCTCTAATAATGGCATGCTGGATAAAAGCAGAACAGCATCAGAAGTGCATACATATTTGGATTTGTGCTTTGCATAAAAGCATCCATTAAATAGCAGATAATATTATTTAAAGCAGCAGAATGTGCTGATACAACAGGCGGTAAAAAGGACATAATCAAAGTGCTGTGATTATGTGGAGCCAGGCGTCTGTGCTACAGGGATTAGCCAGGGAAAACTCAGCCCTTTATACACTGTCACCTCACCAGGACTTCACACCTTTTTATAGCTGTCAGAGGTCACAGTTCACACACATACAAACTTATTCACAGCTGAACCTCCAAAAAAATAACAAGCTAAAGCCCTAGTTAAGCTCCTTGCCTCTCAGCTTGCCCCTGCATTGTGTGCAAACAGCTTCTTTTGTACATTTCTCTGCATGTTTTGTATGTCTATTCAAGCTGTATGACATTAGAAGAACTGTCAGCACGTTTGTCTTTGGATACCTATTTCTAAAGTTTACAAAGCCAACTTCATGTTGCGTTTCTTCTCAATGCTGACTTGGCTTCTCTTTTTACCTCCAAGCTCACCTCTGCTTGTGTGGGGCAATCTAATAAAGCGGCCACAACCCCAAGCAAAGGAGAATAGCAGTAAGTCTGTTCAGCTGACACTCTGATAATGACTACAACAACTACAGGTGGACTCACTAAAATAATGTGGCATCTAAAAAGTGCTGAAATACACACACACAGGCGCCCGCACACACACACGCACACGCACACGCACACACACGCACACACACGCACACACACTAGTCATTCATTCCAGACCCATTACAACAAGTGCCTATCTCTCTGCACTATTACATGAAAGCAGGGGGTTAACAAGAAGATAATAATATCTGTAATTAAAGTCTTCAATTTGCAAAGAGTGATTCTTTGTCACCACCATTCAATGAACTGTTTCAATAAGGAACTGTCTCAATTCAACATTACTAAGCTTCACCAAAGACCGAATAAGTGTTCTGAGACTTGTCCAATGTTGTGATTTCAAATGGAGTTAGCTTAAAGCTTTGGAAATAAAAGCCATTATCTAGCTGCAACAATGGTTATCATCAAAGCTAAAAACCTGCTCTGAGGTTTTATTCTTCTCCGCAGAGAAAAACATTGTATTAGTAGAGCAAATCAGTTAGTGTTATATTATATGGCACACAGTGTTACCTTGAGATTACAGCCTCTCAAGAATAAAGAAAGGGCTTTGGAGCAGCATCATTGTATATGCAGTGAAGCATGGGACTACATGTTACAACAACCTTCTGCATTTGACTTTTCAACCCCTGCTTAGCAAAGCAGGGTCCAGTTTCTCCAGCTGCTACTGTTTTTTCAGGAGACTCAGTTCATGCATGATAAACAGTTGCTGTGTGTGTGTTTGTGTAAATGTATAGCCATGACTTGGAGCAGGTGTATGTAAGGGTGTGAGCATCAGCAGGGTGTCATACTCTGGGGCTGTCCCTTATCATTGGATTCGTGGTTGCGTCTAGGTGACAATTTGAGGATATGAATGATAGAACAAATATTCTGATTTCAGTATTTATTCATTTAAATGACCCATCTTTAATGTAACTACTTAGATATGTTCACATACTATGCACCAAGCATGAAAAGCAAAACAACATCAACTACCTTCTTAATTTGCTGATTTCAACTCCCGTCTGTGGGAGCTTCAAAGGAAGCCATATTGGCGATCATCAAAGCTCTGTTCTGATGCAACATGTTTCGTGTGAGCACATACTTCGTGAGCTTTGGTTGTGCATCATAAATAATTCACTCATATGATGTGAGTTAACAATCGAAAATGACATTTATACAATCATGCAGTGCATGCCCAGCCTTACTCCCAACACTGACTTCATTCTCAGCATGACAACTCGCCTACCTGGCGTTACATAGTGCATTGTTCTGGTTTTTCAATTGATTAAAAATGGGGCTGAAATTTTACAGAACCATAAAATATCGATTTTTTTCTTGATATTTGTTGGGACGGGATATACGGTCCCGGTCAAATCAAGACAAATGGACATCCCATGCTAGCTATCAAAACTAGTAGAGTGCATCAGCTGGCAATATTACTAAAGCTAGCTTATTATTAATATTTATTTTTTTCCCTTAAAAATGTCTTGATTCAGTTTTTTTTTTAAATCGATGTTAAAAAAAGAAAGTAAAAAGTGTGAAAGTTCACTCTTGCAATGGGAAGTCTGAACTCAAGATTTTAAATGAAGACCTTGATGATATCGACGAATCCCTGTCTTAAGCACTGTTTAACCTAAATCATTGCTAATACAATTAAAATACATATTCATACCACTGCTCACAGGACCAGATGTGCGTGTTGGTTCTGGTATAAAAAGTACAAGTGTCTGCCAGCAGAGGCTTGATCCTGACCTCCTGAGTCGGTATCTGGTGTTGGGATGGGGCCTCTGCCAGCTGTGGTATAGTCTAAGCCTCATTAGGCCCTGGCATCAAAGAGACTGGCAGCACTCAAGCAGGAGAGAGCGAAGACACACTAATTCCTCTGAAATGAAAACGGGTTCAGTAATGAGGAAGTTTTCAATATTCAGATTGATTCAGACTGTGCTGTGTCACAACTTCCAAACAACTGGATGTCTTCAATTGACAAGCTTCCACGTCCTCACACAGAATCCATAATGTGATGTTTTCAGTACAGTCCGCCATGACTCAGCAGATAGCAGTTTTTTATCACTGACTTCGAAAAAGTCAATTTTAACCTATCCCACGTTAATTTTTAATGTGTTTTAACTTGTTTTAACACAACCAGTATCAAGTAATGCACTTTAACACTCTGCCTCTCAGACGCTTTGCTGCTGTGAATGTCTGAGAAACATGTCTCTTTATCTCATGTATCCAAGAAAGCTGCGTTGCATCGCTAGGTGAGCTTCCAGCCATTTGATTTTTCAGTATTTTTATCAACAGGTCATATAAGTTAAAATATTTATTATGCATGTTAAGTTCATAAAATGCCCTACCTCAACTCTCCATAGATGTTCTGAAACCGCATCAATAAGCTCCACTGTTTCCTAGATCACATGGACCTTGATTACACTAAACACGAGATCTCACGCTTACTTTGAGACAAATAATTTCCTGTCCTCATGCTGTAAATGCCCCAAAAAAAGCACCAAATGTGCACTGATGTAATTAAAGTATGTGTCCAGATTTTCTTGACTGGGTTTGCCCAACCGGGGCTCTGACATATCCACCCTTTGCCACTGTTCTGGATGTGTCCTTGATCTAGGCACAAAAAAATCCCCAGCAATGCAACTTTTATTTTTCAGCAAGTGGTTGAGACCAGGAGCCAAACCAGCAGCTGCTACAACAAGGACTATAGCCTCTGTATATTTGAGGCGCAGGCTTAAACCGCAAGGCCAGCGTTGCCCCAGCAATCCAACATTTATAGCTGTTGAAGTAAAGTTAGCTTAAGTAATCTGCCCAGCTAGTTCAGGAAACTACTGACCTCTGATGGTAGAAACTGAAACGTACACACATGGTTATGAATGAACTTGTCCTCTATGCTTTAATTTGGGTTTGATGAAAAATGTAAAAACCATAAACCTCAGCTAGCACCAGCATATAAAACAGAAATCAAAACTCTCCATTTTCTCTGGTTTCAAATGTTACGTCAGCAGAATCATTCTTAAATGATGGCACTCATCACCTTGATTCTGCCATAGCTGTTTGGAGCCAAACACTTTGATAAATTGGTGCATTTTGATTCAGTCACATCAGCTAATTATGCCCATCTGGCTGAGACTGATCCAATCTCAGCCAACATAACAGGATCAGTGTGTGTATCTGTGCACACGCAGCTGCAGGAGCACAAAGTGCACGCATGATGCACAGGTGTCATCAGCAGAATCACTTCCCCACTTAAGCTCCCGGCCCATCTGTTCCATTCATCTCCAGTGGACACAGGTCAAAGCCATCGCCAGGCATTACAAGCCAACCGATGATCAGCAGGAGCTCAGACCTTTTGCCTGAAAAACTCTGAAAAAATATGAAATGAAACAGCTTGGGTTTTTTTGCTGAGAGGGCCCCATTAAGATAGAGACCTTCAATTTATTCATGTTTGCACTCTCCTCTACACCTGATTATGTATTAAATGTTCAAGTGGAGGTAGATAAACGTTTATCAGAGCAGTTTGCTCATCTAAGTGGCCAGGCTCTGGTGAGCTCTTGGACTTGTACACATGGAAAGGTGATAAAAATGTCCTGTGGATATGGATGGGAGATAAAGGTTGGCAGGCAGCCAGCTCAGGGGGCCCAAAACAAGACTGAGATTCATGAATCTTAAAGCAAAGTTAAACTCCTCAATGCTCCCAGAAGCAACATTAATAGTAAAGAGCAGATCCCAGAGCTGCCATGCCTTCGTTTGAAATTAAATATCATTTGGGGTCCACTTGGCTGTGTAGAAAAGTAAAGGAGGAAGAGAGAGATGTGAAATGAATTCAAATCACCATTAATATGTGTCCATGATTGCTGATTGACACCTGCCTGCCTTTTGGCTCTGTTACCCATTTAAATGAACGAGCGCTGTGCTCCAGTTACAGGAGGGGAGTTAAAAATAGGCCTCACTCAGTCACCACTTAGCCAGGCAACGTGGAGAGCAGATTGTAAATGAGCACAGTGAAGTGGTTGAATGGCAGCCCTTGTCACTGACTCTCTGGGCTAACACACACACACTGAATGTAAAGCAGCAACACACAACGCCAACGACTGAGCAGTAAACACACTTATCATACATTAAGGATGTGTATGCAGGGCAGATAAGGACAGCAGCAGCAGCCTCGTTGCTCTGGCAATGTGTAAAGAGAAATAATGATTTTTTTTTGCAGTCAGACATCTAAAGTGGTTTACTAACACGTGGATATTTATTCTTCTATCAGAGTTTTACTTCCACACTAAACTTTCCCTCTGCTCCTCCCTTGGAGGGATGTGATGCAGTTCAGGACACGTCAATCTCTGTAACAGTGTTTGACAGATAACGAGTGCCCGAAAGTGGCTAAAGTCTGGTTACAGATTGACAAGCTTATGGCAGACAGCCTTGTGAGTGAGGCATACCCTGACACGAAGGGATGAAGTGGTTCCTCTGGGCGAGAGGGAGCGTGACAGACGAATGACAGTTGATGCTCTTTGCATGCAATTAATCGCGTCCTCTAATTAGTCTACCAACAACTTAAATGTTAAAGAACATGCTGCAAAACCAAAACATTCCACTGCAGCATCTTTGCTTGCAACTCAATATTTGAAGATAAATTTTGTTCCTCTAAGTTAACTGAAAGTTGGTATTTTTGCAAAGTTTTTAGCCATTACCCATTAAGACTTCCTGCAAGAGCAACTCTATTTAGCATCTATCTGGCATCGTGTTCTTGGCAACCTGATTTCTGTAAGTCCAAATATTCACTCTCCTTTTAGCTCAGTTTTTGTCTCGACCGACCCTGCTTAACCCTCCTATTATCCTGGGGGTAAATTGGACCCCATTCAATGTTTAACGTCTCTAAATTAATGACTAACACCATTTTTTTGGCATCATATTTTATGACTTTTCTAATTTAATGGGGACAACTGGGAACACGTGAAATTAAAATGTTGTCAAATTTTCTGTAAAAAAAACTTGCGCATCGGTTTTCCTTGGGGTCAATTTGACCCCGGATGTTTTAGCTGTATATAACATAAGAAATATCAACATTTTACACATTTGTTTTAGTCGCTCTGGATGACATTGAGGTCACTATAACCAAGGACACTTCCGCATGTGACTGCAGGAGCTGGGATTGAACCGCCAACCTTTATATTGAGATATAATATTTCCAGTCACCTTGTCTCTAAAGACATTCAATGATGTGTCCTGTGTCATACGTTTTGATTAACATAGAAACAAGACAGGGCCGATGAAGGCATGACAAACCTTCTAAATGCTTTAAATTATGTTTATGCTTGAAATATATTTTATTTAAAGGGCTATTGAGATAGTCAACAAAGAAACATAAAGCACCTGACACATAAACCTTGGTAACAATCAGTTTCTGGAGGTTTAAATTGATGGGGTAAAATTGACCCCAAGGATAAAAGATGTAAGTAAATTTGAGGGTAACAGGAGGGTTAATGCTTTGTTAAAATATGCTGCTTTTGCATTCTAGAAACAATTCATGAGCAGCAGGATTGAGCATAATCTGTTAAATTGTAAGTTGCAAAAACAAAAACAAAGACCTGAAAGCTTCTAAAGTACACCAACAAACTTTATATGAATGTAGCTTGTAGTTCCACTGAAAATTATTTTCTAAAAGTGACACAGTTTAGGCTTAGCCATTAAAAACATTGTCACCAAAATAATATGAATGCAGTTCTTTTGATCATTTCTTTGTTTGAACGCAGTGCAGACAGCTTTGAATTTAAACAATGTTGTTGCCTCCTCTTCACAAAGCAGCTCTTGTTATCTCTCAGATGATCCTGCCTTGTATGCATCCTTAAAGTTCATAATCTCTAAAGCAAAGTTTTCTGCTTCCATACTGACAAACATACTATAATCTGCAAAATTTAACTTACAAAATTGAAACACTCACTGGTCAGCATTATGTAAATCACTTTCTGTTGGAATTTGTTCCTCAGACAGCTTTCACTGGCATTTCTAATTTATTGTGCAGAAAAAGACATTTTCTAGTTGATATGTTCTCTTGCTGCTACAGGTTGTATTATGCATTAAAGTGAGATTGTTTGACCCAAAAAGAAATAGTCACAGCCAGCTTAATTTCTGTAGCCAATTCTTGCTTTCACCAACAAGCCCCGAGGAGTATTTAAATCAAAACAGAGATTGTGTCAGTTATGAACCATAACTCACCATAACTGTGTCTGCTGAGGACGTGAACCCAGAGGGAAAAAGACTCAGCTATACAATTTAAGCTTTCATGAACTTTCTCCATTTGATAGCCTCAAATGATTTCAGAAAATAATTAGCTCCTACTACTTCATGCACTACCCGTGAGAGGGAAGATCAATACCCCTGCTCGTTCTGCCCGTACTTCATTAAGTGCACCACGAGGCATCACCTCGACAGGAGTTGAAAAATGTCTTGGCAGCACCAGCAGCCTCCTCCCTCCATTGGCAGCTCTTTAGATGGAGCCACATGTCTGCACACACTGAACAAAACTCTGCTCCAGAGGAAGACAGTATCACATGTCTGACCGCTCCTCCTAACCTAAAGGCTACATCACACTGAATTTTGACTCCCTGAGCAATGGGTTACAAAGAGTCTCTACTAATGAAATGCATGGACGTGCAGAGAGTCACGGTACGTAGTACTTTTCAGCAGCCGTGCTTGAATGCTTAGAGTAGCATTTTAGAGCACTCAGGCCAAAGCAATATTTTACACATCATTATGTGTTGTATTGTCTTTCTCAACAGGTGCTACTTCAAGCTAAAAGAGGAGGTCGATAAAGGACGTGACCTGACTTGAGCAGAGTCTGTTGGAAGCCTTCTGCTGCAAATACTCACCTGATGCTGAATCTAGGCTGCAGGCTGATGCTGTCTATGTACATTAAGTCCTTTCAGTAAGTAAGAGTCTTTCTTGTTTCTAAGAGTCACAACTGATGGGACTGATGAGATACAGTAGATGTGGGAATAACAGGATACTCATGATCTGATGCGATACCTAATACATGGCCAACATAATAATACATTACAATAATATCTTGATACACAATTCTGGGCTACGGGAAAATTGCAAGAGAAGCATGATACAGCACAATATCTGATTAACTGTAGAATACTAAACACCCTTGGGAGGTAAAGTGCAGGATTAATGTCATGAGTGCCATCACGAGGAGTCATGAAGTAGTGACCTTGTGAGTCAAAGCTGAATTATTTTCATATTTAATATCAATATTTGGTGCCAGGGATACAATAATTTCACTGCACAAGTCAGGGCGAAGATTTATTGCTGCATTGGTATTCATCCCACCCTTATTGGCAGTACATTTTTATACAGTTTATAAATGTAAATGATGTGCTGTTTTGCAAAGATTCAGTAAAATCAGTAACATTTGTTGTTGTTCTTGTCCCCTGTTTCAACCCAAATCCTGCAGTTCTCAGAGGTATACCTTCTGTTACCTCACAAATGTTTTGTTCTATCATCATGACTTTGTCTACTCGTTTCTAAAGAAGACAGATCATTTTGAGAACTGCTTTTTCAAATGCAAATGTATTACTGTCATAAATGGCACCAGTCTAAAGGAACCAATTCCATCCGTAGTAAAAGACAGCAGTCTTTGTAGGTTAAATATTTAGGTGGGATGAGGGTTAATAGAGCATGAGCGTTGTGAGGTGGAACGACTATTTATAAGCTTCCCTGCCTGCCAAGAATCTAATTACGTTAGAGTGCTTAATGTTTGAAATTTTCTAGCATACAAACTGTAACATTTAAACATAATTAATACAATTCAGCTTAACCAAATCCTCCTCTAATTTAATGTATGAGTTATTTCTACACATTCATGTTCCTTTAAAAAAATATAAATGCACTTTTGACTGATGAGCGAGTAGCCTGCCTCTGCCAGATTTATGGTTAGACATTTCACAGAGCTTACACAGAACATTTGGCTGCTTTTCAAAGCATTTATGTAATGTACATGAACAAATGTTCACACTTTGGTATAGATATCTACAAGCACAATATGGGAACAGTATTTCTACCAAGTAAAAGCAACTTTCTGTTTGTTACCATAACAAACTATGTGGTACTGAGATTTCACAGACTGCAGACATGCTGCGACAGACAAATCTGTTCAGTCAACATGACTAACATCAGGACAGGCTCCTGAAGTTGTGAGACAGATGCTCTGATTTAAATCAGTACTGGTCTAAAAATATCACTTTATGGGAATCCAGAGTGGAAGTTAGAGGCTGATGCAAAGAGACAAGTTGTTTTTTCTTTTTTTCCTCCTCTTTAGCCTCAGCTCTGCAAATCTGTACCAACACTCTCCTGTTCCAGCTGCTCACACACCTCAACCCATGCCACATGAAAGCAGGCAGCGAGGGCAGCTGCTGTCACAAGCCCCCACCCCCTATCTCCACCTTTTTTGCAGCTTGGGGACCTTCTGTGACCGACTCCAGACACAACAACTCCTCACCCCCCACGGCCAGAGCTGAGCCAACGTTTTTCCAGGGTACCCGAAACTTGACATTCGATCTACACTTGAGTCCAGGCTCCTTTAGGTGTTTACTTATAGCTACGGGGTTGAGACAGCTGTACTGTTGCTACTTTTGTACCACCCTGAACAATTGTTTGTGTTGTTTGTGCTTCCCAGGGCCAGGTGGAGTTTCTGGCTACTCAGCAGTATTCTTGTGATGCAGTTTTCTCCAACTCTTCCTCCTCGGGTTTCAGGAAAGTGTGCATTTTTGGCTCTTGATCAAATCAATCACAACAAAGTGGCAACTTCTGATGTTATAAAACAAAGAGAGTGGGGGGAAAACTGCAGCTCCTCAAGCGACAATTTGAGGCTGTCTCAAATAGCTAAGGAGACCCCATTAGAGCCCATGTTTACAGCAGAATTAAACATATTTACAGCCTGGTACAAAAACCGTTGTGGTCTCCATACCTCATTTCTCAAACAGTTACTACTGTACTGTTGTTTTATGTTTTTTTTGCCGCAGTTGACTGGTCAGTCAACTGCGGTTTTGTGCTCTCTAACTAGATTACGAGTCTCCTCCATGCACTGATACTATTGTAAACTAATGTTTCTGCAAATTGTCAACAGGAAGAGGTGAAATCTATAATCAAACTATATCAATGTGCTGGACTCCTTTCTGAAGCTTGACATGTGAGGTCTGGTTGATGCTGGTGTCACTTTCGCTGTTCAGAATTAATACAGTGTTATGGGGTTTTGACCAATAAGAATCAAGGATGTAATACAGCCAGGCGATTAGTAAGAAAGCTGGGGATCAATTAGGCATGATAAGGGGTGTGGCTGGTTTGACTGACAAGTGAATGGTGCAGTGAAGCTGCTTACCAGGCGGCAAGGCCTCAATTCCACCTCTTTGCCAGTTTCTCAGTAAGCTGAAAACTGGAAGGAGCATTTCTAATATGGCTTCAGCCATCTTTGGGCTTCAGATCACCTTTTCAGGAATCAATGAATGACCTCCCTAAGCATAGGTCCATTTTAAGGTCCAGTTTTGACAATAACCATCTTTTTTACAAAAATAACAAGGTCAAATCAACACTGTTGCATACAGCAAGAAGGACTTTTATCTGCACACCACAAATACACTGTTTTTGCACACATTACAAAAGATTAATTTAAAAAAAATCCATCATATTAAAATATACTTTTGTTTTACTTGGTTATGTTTAGAAAAACAAAAATATGCACGAAATAGGTCAACATATCCAATAATACTTCAATAGAGGTATATAAAGAGTTAGAATAATAACTTTGAATTAAAATAGTTGGAAGGAAAACTTTCTGTGTGTTCAAAGAATGTTATCTGACACCAAGAAATTCTCCAAAATCAGAGAGGAAACTTTGTTATGAAAGTAAAATGTGACTTAAGTCTCCAGGGAAGACCTAAGACTCTCTAATGATATTCTGCACATATTCTCAGGGGGGACTTCTCAATTTGCTGCACCCAGCACATTAGTGAGGCAGAAATATGCTTATAGGAGCCGAGAATGCTGGGGCTCTTCGCAGATAAGCGCCACCACAACCCTGAATGATTTCATTAAGACGGAGCGAGATATATTTCGCAAGGCAGGCTAAACCCACAGGCTGTTATCAGGGGAGCTTTAACCTGCCACAGAGAGGAGATAAAACATGAATACATCTCCTCAGACATTTTCATCTGTCACAACTGAACGCAGAGGCCAATCAGTGCATCATGCCAAGAGACAGACAGACATGATTTTTCTCATTACAGGTGCTTCTGTATCCTCCTGCTCCTCATTTAAACTACAGTCAGATTAAAACTCTCACAGATGTGAACCAACTGAGGGAAAATGCGAATTGACACCGGCTGACATCTCCATAAACATGTTGCTGAGGAGGACATACAGAATCAGAATGTAAACTGAAACAAGGCAGGCAGGGAGTACAGAGCTGGGTATGGCCTTGTATCAAGATCAATAACGCAAACTAATTGATATTCACGGGTTATCCTGCCCGATATTCAGCTATGCTAAAAGCTGGCATGCTCATGGGAATACTGCAAAGAGGTACATTATACCTGCTGCATTATTGAACTTCAGGGTGTAAAGTGGAACTGAAGTAGAGTTTCTGTCAGAGAGGGAGAGGAGTGGAGATGTCTGGAGATAGAAAGCTGGGTGAATATTTGACTGGATATCCAACAGGGTTCAAGTGGGCTGTTCTGGTAATTTGGCAGATACTCCACAACCATAGATGCATAAACACACTTTGGGGAAGGGATACCTGGTAGAAAGACTCATCACAACTATAGCCACTGTGACATCCCTCATTGTCTCCTTAAGTAGGTGTAAAGCTAAACTGTCTGTGCTTGTAACCACAGTGAGTTTTTTATTCATCAGACAAAAGAAGCTAAGAGAGATTGGGGTTGGGGCGGACTGTTCACTCCCTTGCTCAAATCTCTGGTGAGAAAGTGGTGGTCAACCAGAACATATCACATAACTTAAAGTAACACTTTTCTTGTGAATACCATACAGTACACTGTGAGCTCTCCAGGGAAAAGCCAACATCAATCCTGACTCCAAATCACAGGCTGATGGAAAAATAATTTCATGATAAGCACAAAACAACCTAAAAGACCAGATAAGAATGTCAATTAAATAAAACTAGAATTTCAGTCAAAGAATATGTTTGAGGACAGACTCCTTGGACCACCACAAACCACACAAAAGTATTGTATCTGTCCAATTTGTAGATGTCTAGCAGGCCGACAGCTGTATTCACCTGTCACTCAAAGTCACCAAGCCCAACAACTTTACAGCTCCATGGAATTCCGAGTTACAGGTACATAGAAAGTCACCCACAGTGGTTATGAAGAGAGAACTGAGATATTGACAACAAAACCTCTCTCGTACCAGGCTGCAAACATGTTGACTTCTGCTGAGAAAATTTGCATTTTCAAATGGGGCCTACTTAAACTTTTTTGGCTTTTGAATCAGGCCTCAAGTGGATACTTGGGGAACTTGTTTTTTTCAACTTCTGCACTTGCTTCATTTATCAACATCAGAGGTTGCCACATAGTCCAAACATTGGCCTGAACCAGATATTGAAGACAGCCCTTGGGTTTGACGTCATTATTCAGAGTGACTCTGACATAACAGATCCCAGGACTTTACATTTGGTGGCAGAATGTGTCTATCAACGCTTGGTGATGAGTCTCTAACATTTGTAAGCAGTTTGGCCCTGATGCCAACAGGGAACACTGTAAAAACACTTTGAAGGATCAGCCGGATTTGGCCGAGTTGCTAATAGTTTCACAGAAGTGTAATCAGGACTTTAGCAATTATTCACACTGCTGAGAATTCACATGGTGGCAAATAGTGATGGGGGCAGGGTCCTGTGAAACACACAAAGTCTGCTGTTCATGTCACTTCCGATCAGGTCGCTGAATTAGATCACTGGCATGTGCTGACCGGATTAAGACTCGAACTAAGATCCAAGTTTGGAGTAGAGTGGCACCGTTGCGTGGCAGTGAAACCCACGGTGCTCTCAGCACAAACACTCCAGGGCTGCATTTTAGTTCATCAGTCATTTGGCATCAAGTATGCTAAAATTTTGGACTTCAACCAAAGAATAATTTTGCATGTGAATGTTCTCCATCTCAGGACGGATCATTTCACTGAATTCCTTTGAGACATGAGCATCACAAACAGAATGCATCCTCAGGTTAGAGATAAAGCAGCTCCTAGAGGACTGCAAGCACAATGCACCACCACCTGGCACACTGCCTTTCAGGCTTACTTTCCATTTTCAGCAGCCATGTTTACAATCCCATAATGTCAGCTTCATAACTAGGGATGTTCTGAAGTGAATAATTTCCTAGTCATTTAAATGGATAGTTAAATGAATATAAGAAAACACAAGGAACAGTCAAAGTTAAAAACGGTTTATTTAACAAGGCTACTTATTGGATCACAGAGTCTGCAGGTAAGCGATATCAAATTGGTTTGCTGAGTGTGGCTAATGTTAGCATTTTCAGTACTCCTTGCAGGTTAACATCCATATGCCTTGCCTTGGTTATGCATTTCTCCAAGTGGTTTTATGCCAGTTTAACCAGATACAGCCTACAAGCAACAACAGAGATGTAAACAACCTAAGGCTACTCAGCTTTTGCAAACATTGTGGATTTTGACAACTAAAACAAGGGTTGTGGCTTGCAAGCTTATTAAGCTTGCGCTAGCTGCATGACAGAATCCTTTCAAAAGATTTTAAAAGGTTTTAAAACCTACATACTGTGCTTAAAGATTGACTTTTAAGCGACAAGTCCCAGACAAAAGAAGTGGCCGATGATGAGATAATTTATTGTATTTCATCTAGAACCTTTTGGGACACTTAACTTCCACTTTTCACTTTCACTTTCGCAAGATAAAGCCAAAGACTAGAACTGCAGAACCACACTGTACGCCAACACAAACTGACCACCCTATGAGAGGGGTTGATGCATACTGAAATGAGAAAACTACAATGTAAGTAAGACACACTGAGCAAAGGAAAATCTTTGTTATTGTTTGTTTTATGTGAGTCACTATAGTTTCTGTATGTGTATCACTGCTGTCATGTCTCCGGTTAGTATGAGTGAGAGGAGAAGAATTTTCAGCTCAAACTTCCTGTCCTTGTTTTTCAGTCAATGATAGAACAACCATGACTTCATCATCAGGGTAATGATAACACTTTGGCAGGGAACAACATTTGCAGGCTCCTCTGCAGTGTTTTGCTCACTGCTGGGCCAAAGAAAACAGTGTATCAGAGGAAACCCACACACTGGTGCTGACTGCCTGCTCTTCTGCAGGGGAGTGCTGTCTCTGACAATGATGTGGTCAACAACTTCCTTCCCAACCACCATGAGTAATAATTCTCTGCCATTTTTATACTGTCTGACACCTTTTTTTTTTTTTATAAAATATCACATTTAAATAAGTGGGTGTCTAAATCTAAAAGAAATAGTCTACTGGGCTGAATTAAAATCCCTTCAAGAATAAAATCTAAAAAAACATTAGCTGTGACCTTTCAGAACAAGCTTCAGGGTTCAAACTGAGACAGATATTTCTCTCCATACGACACTTGGAAATGGACCCTGTAATCCACAGAGAATAGTGAAGGCCTGAAGGCTGAACACAGTGGTCCATTGTGAATTTAACCTCATTTTAAAATATCCTGGCTGCCAAGGATGATGTCACTATTTCATATACGCTTTTGACGAAAGGATAACAGTAACTGAATAAAGTGGCTCAGCTTTAAACTCATTCATGGTGAAGCTGCACTTGTTTTTTTTCTGTTTCTCATTTATAAAACGTAGATGCAATATTGGCACAAATTTAACAGAACAACAAATCTCATTCCAGCATAAAAACAACAAATCACCTCTCATTGTCCTCTGAACATGTTTTTCATGGTGTCAGAGTTCGAGTACAATTAGATGACAGAGAATTGGCGGAAGCTGAAAATGTGAAGACGGAAAATGTGAGCAAACAGCAGCTAATACACAACACGATGAACCACTCAACTTTTTAAACAGATAATGTTTGTCCTTTTCAAAATAAAACGACTTCTGAGAATACAGGTCCCTGGATATCAGCACCATACTTTACTTCGTTGTAATGAGGGCTGGTACTACAATGTATGCTTTTATTTAAAAGGTTATATATAAATATGTAAATTGATTGAACAAACATAAACATTATTATGTCAAGCTAAAGGATACAGAAGTGAAGCCTATTCACATACCG
Organism: Notolabrus celidotus; assembly: GCF_009762535.1. Classification (NCBI taxonomy): domain Eukaryota; kingdom Metazoa; phylum Chordata; class Actinopteri; order Labriformes; family Labridae; genus Notolabrus; species Notolabrus celidotus. The sequence goes on along the minus strand of NC_048280.1, from coordinate 29,149,960 downwards.
TACAGAGAGGCCTGAATAAAAGCATGTGACAGACATGATAGGATAAGGTCATCTCTAAAATGAACTACAAAGCACCTGACTTTAGATCTATGACTTCAAAGACAAACATAACCGCTCATATTTATAGAGTGTTACCTCACACAAACATCAGACACTCTGTATCAGGACATTATTAGCTCAAAGGGTTATATTTTAATATAATCATTTATATTTGTGAATGTGAACCTTAAACATCATTTTGAACTACCTGCTAACACAATATGAATGCAGGGCTCTCAAGTCTCACGCATTTCAACCTGTTCACACGCCACACTTTGTATTTCTCACGCAGAGTAATTACTAGGACAATGCCAACCCAGTTGCGCTGCTTTTCCTTGAACTGTGGAACAGGTAGGAATCAAGTGGGTTTCCCGTAGAGTTCTGAAGGAGCTTGCCATGCACCAGCTATTACAAAAGAAAGAAAGAAATATAGCTACCCAACAGCTAATCAAAAAATAGCATCACAGTATCCGGGTAAAGCAATGTTACGTTCCAAAGAAAAGGATGCACATGCGCACTGCAGACTGACCGCAGATTAGAGGATGAGGCCTGTCTGTTGAACTGTTGTAAATGGGAGCTTAACCATATTAAAGCACTATGACTTTAATATTTTAGTTATTGCTGACTTTGGCACGCCAAGTGATCTTATCAAGAAGACATTTTGGGTGACATACAAATACAGACCATATAGTTTTTACCAGAATTTTGTCATCATTTCCTACAAATAAATTAAACATTTGAATATGCACAACAAACTACAGCCATCTGAAAAATTTAAAGGTTGCAAAAACCCCACAAACACTGTAGTTGCTTCACATAAAAAAAATTGTGCCGTTTGGAGTGGTCTACAGTGACTTATTGGTTTAACTCTGTAACAAAGATGATGGATAAAGGCTTTGCTTGTTCCACGGACTTCTTAAACCACTAACTTCCAAAGTGTCAAAGATGCGGAAGACCTGCCCTTATAAACACAGACTTAATCTGCCTGTGTGCCTTCCTCAGTGTCCCAGAGCAGGACACTGCTTCACTCCTGTAAACACTGTTAGCCTCTGCACACTACAGATCTCTCAGAAAGTCCCTCCAGCTGCGGGTGTTAAAACAAGCTCTGTTTCTACTTATTACCAGTCATGGTCTCCCTCTGGCAAAACAACATGAGGGGGAAACAGGGTGGAGACACCCATGGTGGGAGAGGCTGGAGGTCTAAATTAATCCCATATGTTCCCCAAAGGAGAGACTTTCCAGGCAGCCTCCACTCTTTCAGTTTGTAGGAGGATGGTGGAGGGAGAGAAAACCCTGAGAGCACCTCACTGCACTTTCCCGCACTTTTCGCCCACACAATGCTATGCACTGAATCCACATGGATCCATTTAGCCCAGCTATGGCATCACAAGGCACAATTTACTTTTTATTTTGGCAAGTACCAGAGCTTTAGAAGGTCAGTGCTTCAGAGAAACCAAAGGGACTTTAAATAGACACAGAGAAAGGAACACAGTCACAAGCTGCAGAGGGAAACAAAATGAACCCTATTGATCAGGAGAAAAGATGACACATTCAGACAAATTTAAGACATAATCTCCCTGTTTCTCAAGGCATATTAAAATGATCTGATTCACGCATATTAGAAAAGAGCTCATGAAAAAAAAAGTTCTGAGCGTGGCAGAAAGAGGACGGGCTAATTTTAGAAAGAGCTGATTTCTATCAAAGCTCAACATGTGCTTGAAAATCATGCTAAGAACATGATTTGGATTCTTGAAGCCCTGCTGTAACAGATTAGGATGTTTATGCTTTTAATCATTTATGATGCAGCACACTGATCCCTAAACAATTATCTCCCTGTGACAAACATATGGTGTTATGAAAAAAGGTTTCAAGTGGAAATTAACACTCTGTTACATCTCCACAGATCAGGCACCACATTGGTTAGTTTGATTAATTTGGCCATGCATTTGATAGTGTAACAGCAGGTGTAACAGTACTAACTTTAGGATTCTCATATTAATGCAGTTTAACAGCTTAGCATTTGTTAAATGTGGTCATTTTAAATAAGCAGTATGATTCAGAATCTTAAAACCATGTTTATCTTTTAAAGAAAGCAGCAGCGGTATGAATTTTGTTAAAAAATAACAGACAACCCGAATCAGGAGAACTTGCCTTGTCAGAAAATGTGATGCGATTAAAAGCTGGCACTGGTCGTGTTTGTATAGCATGTAAATACACAGTCTCTTGCTTGGTGATGCACATAGAGTCTGCAAAGAGGATCTGTCAGAATTATCTTAACCTAGTTGTCAAGCAGTGACAAGAAGGCTACGATGCAACGAGATTAGGAGACCAGGCTTTGTATTCTTGTGGTCGTCTTTCACTCGTCAATCCTAACAGAGACAAACTGCTCATGACAGCTCTCAGCAGTTTTCTGCTCAAACCTACCAGAACTATGACAAAGAGAAGACCAGGTTAGGGGTCAGGATTATATTCCTCATAAGAAGGAGATGTTATTTTAACTCTGAACAGTAAATAGAGAGGGAGAGATGATTGTGTGCACATAAGATGACAGAGATAGTTCTGCAATCATTGTAAAAATAAAATGAAGCAAGAGTTATGTTACTGTCCTCTGCCCCCCTGGGAGTCTTTGAAGGACCTTTGGTGGACTCCTGACCCCCCATGAAAACCCCAACTCCACAGCTTTTCTCTGAGGAGACACAACAGCTGGACATACCTTTGTTGGCAGATATATGACAGCTCTCTGTCACCACAGTCAGGACTCTGTGTGTGTGTGTGTGTGTGTGTGTGTGTGTGTGTGTGTGTGTGTGTGTGTGTGTGTGTGTAGGAGTGTCTTTGATGATGTTTTAGTGTTTGGTGAGGTTTAGCCACAAAGAGTCTATTTCAAAAAGGTTTTGGATCATTATTGGTCCAGATATTGGAGTCCAGATTAAGCCATGTTTAATTCCTGCTGGAGTAATAGTGAGTTCTCCTGCTGCTAGAAATTATGATTTTATAGTTAGATATTTCTAAAACAAGATAATCCATCCATGAGGAAAGATTTGAATCAGCGTCTTCAACATAAAGTGCAATAATGACACAAAAGATCAAAGTGAGTGCATGCTACAAATACAATACCTCAGCCATCCTCCTGCAAACATTTTTAGTTTTAGTTCAAGTTCTATGAAGTTGGATTCATTTCTGACTCCAAAAAAGTACCAACAATAGTCCAGAGAAGTTTTTTTCCCTTTTCATCACACAAGCTTATCTTCTTTAATGAATCTAAAGTTGTATACGAAGATGCATAACAAAACATTTTACTGTTACATCAAACACAAGGTATAAAGCAAGCCCAGCATGTAAAGTAAGGGAAAATGTATCATGAACAGGTTGTGCACATTTGGTGACAGGGTGAGCAAGACTCTGAGGCAAATGGGAGTGGCCTCATCTCACCCTGAAGGGGACTTCAGTAGGAACATTTATGATATTTCTGTCCCCATTCAGCTCTCCTTCCCTCCTTTCCCTATCAGAGATGGTCGGGGCCCAGTAGCCCCTCTCGCTGCCCAGTAACATAATTTTCCCCACTCTCTCTCAAGACCAGCCTGAGACAGAAACTGGAGTTTTTGCAAGAGTGTCAACAGGCAGAGGTGAAATGTGCGGGAACTCCTTTCACTGACTGAATTTATTTGATTTAATTTGACTTGTGCAATTAAATTGTCCCTGTTGTTGACATCTAATCAACATGGTTGAGGTGTCAAAATCGGGAATGTAACATAGCTCAGGAAAAAGGAAAAAGCCAAGAAATAACATTTAAGAGTGAGCTTTAAACACAGTGTTCTCTAAATGACTTCTGCCGTCTTTAAACACCACACAAGACTCAGTGGTCTCTTAAAAGTAATGCACATTCTAACTATTCTTAATTTCTGATTTGTGATGTTTTACAACATAAAATGACACAACAAATGCTGAAAGATTCAAATAAATATGTCAGATCTACGTGATGATATCACATACACAGAATTCAAAGGAGTCTTGTTTCTGTTTTGATGAAATCAGGACATCGGGAGCTATGAAAAACACAGGGATAGACTATTTGTAAGTATAAATACTTGGCTGTGAATTAGGTCAGTCAAAGGTCCTTTTTTTTACTGCCATTCCCTTGAGCTATGGACACATATGGATTTGCATTAATAGTAGTTGCGGGCGGCTTCACTCTGTTTACCTTTAAACTCAGAGACCAGAGGGAGAAATGATTCATGTAAATCTTTGGGAAATGGAGGAGGCTTGTGAAGTTACCCTGATATATGCTTTACTCTGGATATTCAAGTTTTTGTCTGACTGAATTTCTACAACAGAGGTGAAGAGTGCAAGCAATGGTATAGGCCAAAGTAGTGTCATTTATGGGAGCTGAAATAAACAGAGATTATCCTTTAAGTCTGTGTAGCAGCAGAAGCTGAGGATTGTTCAAGAAGCTGTAATGATCCCACAGGTTGGACGCATGCCCTGTGGTAAACCATAGACCAGTGAAAATTAACCATAAACCACCACAGACTGTAAATGTGCTGTCAAGAGCCATGAATCAACATGAGAAAATAACTAAATATCAATTTATAACTGCAGCATTTTCTTCAGCATTGGCTCAAAGTAAAAAAAAGACCCCTTTACATCCTCCTCATTCACTATTTCTGTCACCTTAAGCTCCCCCTAAGAGCAGAAGCGACGCAACCCTGCTCTGCATCTGTCAGTCTCCAGACTTGCTCTCTTCAAGGTGCTGATGAAAGAGGACCTACAGAGGAAATTACATTGTTATCTTATCTGACAAAGCTAGCGACACCGCACAACCTGCAGCTGGTTGTATCTGCCATGTGCACCACATACTGCAGTTATCTTGACAAACCAGGAGACCATGCTACATGGATTTTATGAATAATCCAGAGGAATATTTGGGCCCCGGTGAGCTTGTTCGGCTACCTCTGGTCAAGATAATCAAAGTTTTATCTTCAGGGTGTGAAGAGGAGTGGATCGTTTCTGATCCACCTGAGCTGAGGGACTGAGATGTAATGCTGTGAAAGTGTTTAAGGACAGACTGGACATTTTTCCAGCAAATGTTTCAAATGTTTCAAGGAGAGCAGAGATTTTGAAGACAAATACTAATGAGTTCTACTTACGAGCTGCAAATTGCTTCTTTCCTGGGAATAATTGCAGATATTTTAAGCATACTTGGAGGTTAACGTTGTAACAAAGTCCTGTTCATTTCTCAATATACAGTAGATGAGTATCACATCAAGAGGCTCTCTCTTTTCTAGGTTTGATAGATGCTTGGTCATGAGCAGAGACACTGAAAGAGCTATTAAAGCACATTAATAACATGTCAATGAGCAATTTCAGGCAATTTCCTCCTTTAGAGAAAATGCTCTTTGACATCTCAGACCTGGAATTTCAATAAACAAACTCAACGCAAATCAGCCCAGTCACAGGAGCAATACTGAAATAAGGCAGCACACATGGTCTGGCTCTAAACACTGAGCAATAACTAGGCGAGTTAACAAACAATTAATTTAACTACAGTGCAACACACAGCGCCTCTAAACCACAAACACCACACTGGAGGGAGGCACACAGGCTCTAATGGACACTAATACAAAGCAGTGAGGCATTAACGGTTACAAGACTGTTAAACAATCCACTACACAGAAGATGACCTCAGCATACACACATGGCCGTGGATTAAGCTCAGTGACAAACATTGAATATGCTTTTAGACTTTCAATTATACAACAGGGAAACGGGGAGGCGATAGAGTGGATGCACACTCTGGGGGAACACAGTGTGAGAGTACAACTCAACATGAGTGTGTATGTTTACAGTAAAAGACATGTAGGACAATAAAACCACCAAACAAAGGGGAATAATCCTGGTAAGTCATCTGAATGGGAACCCTCCATGGTCCCACACACTCTTCACAGAAAGCTTTCATGCTCTTGTTTGACTTGCCTATGGGCAGTTTTGCTTTAACCTAATTTTGGCTAACCCTGGTCTTCCAGTCTATTTGCTAGCTAACCAGCTCGACTTCTAACTTGCTCAACGTCAAGATTCAGGGCTTCTTGTAACCTTTCCATATTGACCTTAAGTAAACATGTGGGTCACCAAGCAGCATACAGTGCATTAGCATGTTTTCTTTTGCTTTTTATATAAGTTATTTTATATAAAGAAAGATGTTTTGCCAATGTAATGCTAGCTAACATTAGCCACACAAGTGAGCCAGTAAAGGAAGAGTTATTATATTGCTGTGAATGAAAAGACTTAGCTGTATTATTTACTTAAAAGTTAGGCTTTTCTCTGCATCTGATAACTGTGTAGCTCAGCTTGAACTTTGACGTTTTCTTAGTGTCATTGTTTCCCCATCGTTATTTCTCAGAGCAACACGGAAGTGCAACACCTTTACAACTTTACCAGACAAGATGTGAGCAGTGCTGGTACTCCTCTTATTCATTCATTATCAGCATTAGGATATGTTCTACACATAGACTGTATATAAAATGGATGTCATCTCGCTCGGCTAGAAGTGAGGCTGCCACAAAAACTACTCCCCCTAGTGGCTGGCTGCAGTATAGGTCAAAACTCTGTCTCCCCCATTCATTTGAATGGGGCTGCTGTCAAACTTTAAAAAATAAATACACATCATGCGAACGTTTCTCACATTCGTATGCTGTGGTGATATGTATATATTATTTGACTGTTTTGTGTTCAAGGCCTCTTTTCTTTCTTTTTCGTTAGTCATCAGAGGTTAAAAAACTGGGTCTTACATCATGGTTTTATACTTTTATTGACAGCTGCCGTAGAGAGAAACTCTGTGGGACCTTGGGACGCTACGCTGTAGGGTGGAGCTTGTTACCATGGAAACACACAAATTCCCTACGGCGCACACTCTGGCTGCAGAAACTGTACAAGATGTCAGCTTTCTGGAACGGGATATTTTGGCTTCAAAACTGTACAATGGGAAAAGGGGGAGCGACACTGCCCATTATACAGTCTATGGTTCTACATTTCTCATGCCAGGTCATGTTTGTAAATGAGAACTGGTTCTCAAACATTTTTTTTACCTGGTAAAATAAAGGTCAAATAAATAAGTACATTTCTATAATTCATAAAAGATGCCATAAGATAATGCTGATTTTCAAAACATACATTTATTTTTAAAAACTACTTCCGTGTGTCACACAAAGCAGGAACCTCTTCATCTACTCATATCTAACTTTTCATCAGGCTACAGAAACTTTATACAGTTTGGTTACGCTTACTCTCCGGCAAAAACTTATAAGTAATCCTCATGTAATGCTGGAGAACGGACGCAAACATTGCATAGCAGGCCATAATGCATTTATGCTATTAATGCTATTAAGATGAATTGTAATATGAGGAGGGCAGGAAGTGGTGGCAGGGAGCTGGTAAGAAGTCCTGATTCACTGGAAAAAGTACCAGTACACCAACGTACCACAGTGTTAAGACCTACTTAAAGCTCTGGTTGTGAGATAAGATGAAGAAGAAAGTTAAAGTCATTTAAAGTGTCTATTTTGCACAAAACTCCTATCCACAAATTTTGTTTTTAAAACAGAGATTCTACATAATTTACATTTACCCTATGATTTGGTTCTATATAGCACCCTTTACAAATGCCTTGTATGCACTAGAATACAGCCTCAGAACCCATAAGTCATAATCTGTGGATGATGTAGCCTCTGAGACCAACGTCTATCATTTCGGTGCTTTCAGTGCAGCCAGCAGAAAGCGATAAAGGACTTCTGAGCAAGACTTTCTTTTCTGTGCACTTCATTGTTTACAGTCCAACTAGAACTTCAGATGCAAGAATAGAGCTGAGACAGAGTGTCCACAGTGGACTGTTATAGCTGAACTTACATGCAGACATCTGTTTATAGACATTGGTAAAGCTAAATTGACATCAGATGACTGCTGATAGGTCCCTGCTTTACAGCTGAAGAGTTCCTTCTCTTATTCTCTCTACACCAACTTTTTTCCTCCTTCATAACACCTGTTCCTGCAGAAATACTAGTGGATGACAAATGAAAACCTCAATGCTTCCGGCACTAAAAGTAGACTGCCTACAGATTCTGTATTGTTCCCAATGTCTGTAAATGCAGATTATAAATTACAAAGTCTAAAAGGTTTAAACATGGGAGCACTTGTTTTGCTACTCCCATTTAACAACAGCAAACTCTCTCTCGGAAATACCTTTAAAACCTCTAAAAGGACCTCTGAGTGCAGCAAAACAATGCATTCAGCTTCATTCACTGGGATGTGAATGAAGTCTGACTGAATGGATGTACAGTGAAAAGGAGGAAACAGATGTGGAAGCTGAAGATTAGATTCCTGTCAGTCCAGTTTTCATGGGCAGCTCGGCTCTCAGTCTGGTGGTACACCGGCTGAAACTGCCAGCACTGACTGCCTCTCTCATTATTCACCTCCACACAGCAAAAATCTGCTGAATGCAGGCCTTGTCCACATGATCAATTGATATTTTGCACACATTTATCCATACCTACTCCAAAGTATGAACTATTAGGCTTTGGGATGAATGATAATGGCCAGCCTGGCGGATCGGTTCCCTAAACAGGTTATTCATTTGGCATATGGTCAAGGGCAGTGATGAAGCCATTCTAAGGAACTATTAAAAAGGAAAGGAAAGCTCCTCCAGCTCCGGGAAAAATAAAGACATGAGAAAAGTCTAAGCTACTGTATGACAGAATCTCATTATCAAGCAGGATAAGGCTGGGATGATATTATGATGGTTTAATCAGAACTAAAAGATTAATTCATCATCTGTATTTTTTATGATGAGTCGTGGTCATGCTGTGGAGATATAAATAATTCTGTACTAATGTGTTCTAATTCAATCTCTGTGGGAAACACAAACTGTCAGGCATCAGTAAGCCACACAGTAAAACATCGTGGACAGGGTGTGTGTGAGTCAGTGCTGGCCTCAGGAATCATCCTCTATTGCCCATATGACACCAAGTGGCCTGCTGGCACCATTGAGACCTTTAACACACTGCAGCCAAGGAATAAAAAAAGATTTGTGTCCCTGGCAATCCTCTGTACTAGAGTGTACATGATGGACAAGTATAGCTCTTTAGCATTAACTCCTGCGTGTTTGAGTTTGTAGCTGCCAACAAAGTTAGTGATACACGGATAATGCTTCTACCTCTGCACTTGTTGCATGCTCTTCTGGAGAAGAAATTTAAGGTACAACACATACAATAGTTCTGTGACTTGAAATGTAAATGTGCAGTTATGCAGTCAGAGACAAGGCTACACTGGGTTCAACATAATGGACTCTGTGCGTGTGTGCGTGTGTGTGTGTGTGTGTGTGATTACGAGGCAGCGTGGCCTAGTTTGGTCATGCATGGCTCCCCGGGGGGTTCCATTATACGCTACTCAATCCTCTGGGCCTTTTACGGGGAAATGATGGAGCAACGGAGTAAAGTCTTAATCCTCACCCATGAACCATCTGCTGAGGGCAGAACCTTAATGTGTAGATTGAAGTGAACCCCAGCAAAAAAAGTCTACAAATTAGTTTAAAAACTCACTGAGCAGCAGATATTCTGACTTCCCCCATATGCAAACTAAATGAAAGGAAGTTCTCCTATTAAATCATAACACATCCATTCTCCATCTGGACTTGTAAATCAGGCCATTTGTTTATGCAAAGCCCCAGAGAGAGAACACCACAGAGTGCTGGGATTTTTAAAGCCACAATCCAACTTACCAACACAACCCCACAAACACCATATGTTTCCTTCAGTCTCAGTCGTTGACCTGAGACTGAGAGTGCAAGCCCACTCAGGGGGCAGCTAAAGCGTTTTCTGTGTCTTCCTGCATTTGTCAGAGGGGGACAAATCTTGCTCATACAAGCAAAGAATACATTCTGTGCTGCACCTTTGCATCAAATACAGGTCAAGGTTAACAAGCAACAAAACACAGTAGATACACAGTAGCTGTGAATTGGAGACAAATTGAAGCGGCATTTGGTCTTTTATACCTGGCCAAGCCCTTACTTTGACATGTTTGGGACCCAATAGATTCTAACAATGAACATTTCATTGCTCTCTTTAAAGTCACCATTGATAAAAACAAGAGTTTTACTTCACAGGACATGAGAGTTGGCGGTGTAAAGTTGCCTCTAACATTTATAACACCAAAGTCGCACAACAACACAAAAATACTAACAGATCTTGACAATGGTAGACAAGAAACTCCTGTGTTCTGCAAGATTAAATTCATGTATTTTATCAATGGTGTCTGGTGGCTTCCAAAAAGATCGTCATAGGGTCTGTTTCTGGATCTTACCATCCAAAAAAGGTCTACCTTTGTCAGGATCCTTTCTTTAATTTCACCATTGGCAAAAGGAAGCGCTGTCAGTGGATGTAATCTTATTGGGCACATTTGCCCAAAATGATTACATTGCAGTAATACCAACCTGTTTAAGAGCTACCTGCTGAAACTACTGGAGCAAGTAAAAAACTTTTTGTATAAATGAGTCATCTATTTCCCAAAATGTTTATAAATGGGTACCAGGTTTGAAAATACAGCAAACCCCTTTTCAGTAACAATGTGTTCTTCAAATGTTATACATTTATTTTTACACAAGACAGTGAGACATCCAACACGTCTGATTAGCCAGAGACACACCTTCACATATAGACACAGAGAGCAAAGGATCTCATATCTAACATTGCCAAGTCTGCCACTGATAACAGGAGGGTGATCTGTTCCTTAAATCCCCAATCCAGGTCAGAGGTTCCAAAAAACCCTCCTCTACCCAGAGATACAGAGTTGAGCTTGAACATGGTTTTGATTTCACTGATAATCCATTCACCCGAGGGACTGATGATTCAGACCAGAGACATCACGCTCCCTGCTGTTATCACTCCTCCCCACAGCTCTGCTTTAGCATCATACCACTAACTTTCATTCATAAGATTGAGTGGCCTGGGGAGGAAAGGTGTCTTACACTGATGTGATTGTGATTCTGGCTAATAGACAGTGTACTCATCTTGATTGTACCTCTAACACCTGCTTGTCAGAGTATAAAAACTCAGTGGAACTGAATGAAATCTGCTTAAGAGGGGGTAAAAACCTGTTGGCCTTGGTAGGAGGTCCATAATCCTTATTTCATCCAAAGGAAAACTGAGATTACTGTGTGTATACTATGAGATGAGACATATAGGTAGAGGCTATGACACCTAACCGGCAACTCTGGAAACCCCAGGCCTAACAGGATTATAAACTCTTTGAAAGGTTGTGACACTGTAACTATCCCAGCCCTGTGTGCATGAATCAAACCGCCTGCTGAGCCAATGCAACCACTGAAATTGTATTAACTACTCCCTGCGGCACTTCTTCAATGAAAAGTGAGTATCCAGGGCCTAAACTGAGGTCTCCTGCAGGATCACAGCTCTGGTCAACTTGCACGGTTTAATGGAAGTTTGCCTTGAAGGTACAATAGCTCAATGGTCCGCCTGAGGCTGCACATACACGGCTGCTTTTCAGCTGCCTACCGCTGCAAGGTTCCCGTCAGGATGGATGTGTTACTACAAAACCACTTATTCCACCCAAGTGACTGCATCCACTCATGCAAACTTCGAGCTGCAAATCCACTCTAGTCTGTGTAATCCGTGGGCACACCACGATGAATGAAAACACCGGCAATGCAACGAATGAGGAAAGAAGAAGCGATGCAAACTTACGTGAAAACGAAAAATAAAGTGGTCGATCCCACAAGGAGTGTGGCAGCAGTGGACACTGGGATGTATTTGGTGGGTTTAAATCTCTTTCCAGCGCTGTTGGGCATTCTGTAATTTCCACATTCCTCAGTTATTTATTCCGGTTGGAGTCGCATGTAGAAAAAAAGGTCCAGTGTGCAGTCGAGGCGTTTCTGGGGCTATAATAGGAACAACCAGTCCGTCTTTGCTACCGCTGGAACCGCATAGATCCTGGGATAGAGAGGCTGGAATACACAGAGCTTTCCAAAGCCTGGAAATCCCACCCTTACAATCCTGCCCACTGGTGAGGTCACTGAACCGCTCGAAAAGGTGGAGCCTCTGAGCAAAGCCTGCAAGTGGCTTCTTGAGAAAGTGATCGGAGCAATTATGTTAACATGGACCTTTGATATATCTAAAAACAGTGAAGACGTGCCGCGCCTATTTTTGTCGCACGTGTAGAATTTAACAATCTCACAGTCCCTTTCATAACTTTGATCTGAGACAGTTGTATTAGTCATCTTTGAAAATGCCCTGCAGCTAATTCTGGTAGTAAATTTTATTACCAAGAGTATCAACACCAGAGTCCATTCACAATGTTTAAGTTTATAATCGGTTTGGTTTATACGGAAGAGGATTAGGGCCACTGAAAAAAAAAGGTCTAATTAATTTTTTTATTATTATAATTCTGAGAAAAAAAGTCAGAATTCTGAGATTAAAGCATTAAAGTCAGAATTCTGTTGGATTTTCAAAATAAAAGCCGTCTGAAACATAAAAGTATGCCTGGTAATTATATATTTGGCTTTAAATTAAATCTCATTTTCCACTGATATATTTTGATTCAGACTGAAATCAGAAAACCTTACAATGAGTTGCTGCCAAACTGCAGCGACACCTGATTTGGAATTTCAAAATAAAAGCCATTGGAAATGTAGCATATTAGTGAGGATTCTGGATATTTTCAAAGTGAGACTCTTTGAAAAAATATACCTGTTTCCACTGACTGATTTCAGTTCAGACTAAAAGTAGACATAATTCTGTTTTTTTTCTCAGAATTCTGACTTTTTTCTCATAATAATAATCATTTTTAAAGAAACTGACCTTAATTTTTTTTCAGTGGCACTAATTCCCTTTCCTTCGGTTTACGACTAGAAATAAGAAAAATGACCAAACCAAGATAAAGTCTGAATTAAAAATATATACTCTTGTAGCCCATTCGTTATAATTCTTGAGAGGATTCAAAGAAATCTATTTGAATGAAAGTTGAGCCCAAGAAACAGAAATGGTCTTAAAGTGACTCACTTTGGTTTCTTCTGTGGGTGTGTTGAGTTCTTCATAACCAAATCAGTTGTGCCCTTTCTTCATGTATATTTTAACCATTTCAAATTATTTGTAAATACTATAACTACTAAAGCCATCCATCTCTTGAAGGAGCCTGAATCAAAAATTAATCTCTGTACCTTCCCATTCTCCATTGTATACCACCAAGATTCGCTAAGCTGAATCAGAAAATGAAATTTGAAAGGGGGCTCACTCAGCCCAGATTAAGTGACCCAAGGTATTTTTCTTGCTTTTGGAAACATTGGAACAAATGCCTTTCTATGCTCTAATCAAAATAAATGAAACTAAACTGTTGTCATATGATCTTTTTATTTCTTGCTGGACATGTATTTTACTTATTTTGTTATCATTTATATTACTCTTGTGCTGATATGGACCTATGGGTCTGAAATGAAGTATATCTATCTATTCAATTTTTAAAATGTATTTGTATCCATGTGCCTGTGAATAATGGTCTAAGCTTTAATGTTTTACGTGTTTATGCTACTATTGTCTAATTTTTAAAATGTATCATGTCAACTAATCAGTCTATTCATTGACAATAAAAGTAATAATACAAAGTCAAATTCCTATGTATCCTCATACTTTGCCAATAAAACTGATTCTGATTTTGTATTTGCGGGTTAGAGCGCCCTCGTGTGGCATATGTCACCACGTATACGAATAGCGAATGCCATGTGTTTTGAGTCCTGTCGGCTACCGTAATGTTTGTAGGAGCCTGCTTAGATTAGCTTGCATCTCTTGTACCGAGCATGGTGCCGACTATGGTTTCAGTATCGAGCTAGGAGCCACCAACCGAAGATATTTGTGCTATTTAAGGTGTGTTTGTTCATCTTACTGGGGAGGAAACTAAAAGTGATTCTCCGTTCAACCTAAGAAAGCCATATATTCGTTTGGAGGAGAAAGCGTTTCGCCTTATGAACGGCGAATCAGATAAGCTCTGCTAATTAGCTAGCCGTTCTTGGTTTCTTCGGCGTCTCTCGGGATGTCGTCCAGGAAAACTTTGAAACTTCTATGCGGGTTGGCTGGAGGCTCAGCCGCTCTTGTGTTCGCTGTTGCCGCCGCTGACTCCCGGGGATACTTCGGTGAGCTTCAGGGTGATGTGACCGGTCGCTGGTCGAAGTTCACCGTCCTCAGGGCAGCTCAGCCGGCGTGGACACCTGCCAGCCACACACCAGCCCCGACCGGACACTCCTGGGACTTCAACTGGGATAAGTAGGTGTTATCGAGAGAGCTGTGTCTCCACTGTTTCATGTATGGACGCTTGGTACCATTTAATCCCTGCCATGTTTGTCCTTCCGTGTTAGTACGCCACGCCAAATCTCTGTGAAACACATACAGATCTTTAGAATAAAGTCAGTCTGTTTCATTTTTAAGGAACTCTACACAGAACCACAGTGATCCGGAGTGATTTACATCATTTGGTTTAGTAATGAGCTGGGTCACTTATGCTCAATTGAAAGCTAATGAGCAGAAGTGGGAGATCATAACTATTGAACATCTTAACCAGGGGCGTCAAACTCATTTCAGTTCAGGGGCCACATACAGCCCAAGTTGATCTGAAGGGAGCCGGACAAGTAAAATAATAACATAATAACCTTTAAATAACAACAACTCTACATTTTCCCTCAGTTTTGGTGCAAAAAAGTACAAGTACATTCTGTAAATGTTCACATGTAATGAATTATCTTTGAACAAAAACAGCTGTTGTATTTTTTCACCATGATGAGTCTCATAGTGGGGTCGAATATTTTACTCTTTAAGCCCCGAAACCAGCTGCGAACACACCAAACACACAGGTTACCCATTCACCCGACACATAGTGAAATGTTTACTGCAAAATAACAGAGATTGTAATAATGAACAAGGTAAAAATGATTATTTTGTTACTTTTATTGAAAAACTGCAGTTAATGTCTTCTCTGTAATTTTTTTCCACTTTGCAAAGTCGTACCGTGGGCCGGATTGGAACCTCTGGCGGGGTCGGTTTTATGCCCGTGGGCCACATTTTTGACCCCCCTGAAATAGTGGGGACAGGTGGTGGTGGGTGAACACATTTCACAGTTTTGGGGCAGAGATAGAAAAGGCTCTGGATCTCAGTCTGGACAGATGAAAGTCTTTAGTCAGTCAATCTCAATTCTCTTGACAAAGTGAATTAGCAGTGGGACAAAGAATTGAATGCCTTGTAAACAGATGACAAGATGTTTAAACTTATTCTGCAGGCAGCCAGTGTGTGGAGGCAAGAGTGGGAGTAATGTGAGCCCTCTATATTGACCTTGTTAAAACTCTTGCTGCATGTTGGACCTCTTGTGGACAGGAACAACAAGACTGAGTGATACCCAAGTATAACAAGTGACAGTAATCAAAGGTGGGTCGATATGAAGGCATGGATTACTTTTTACAGGTCTGGTACAAAGAACTGATCGAGAGCAGAGCTGTATGAATCCTACTTTTACTACTTGGATTGAAATAAAGGGTGATCAAACACATGTCGGACTGAAAAACCCTCAGTTTGATTCTGTATGCAGACAAGAGTCAAGAGTGGACCACAAGGATTTGTGAGATATTATCCCTAACATAGCTGACACACCATTCAACTATAATTAGCATTTTTAAATTGTGAGTTTGGTGTAAGGGTTATTCAAAATGAGTTCTTCAAAGTCTCGCCATCATCTTAAATCATAGCTTAGCCAGCACGGGATTATCTTTCAAGCTAACTATGTGAGACAAAGCCACCTCTAATCTGAAAATCACCTCGTCTTATCTCTGTCCAGGAGGGACCCGTCTGCTCTGACTAATGGGAAGAAGAAGGAGAACGCAGCTGAGGACCCCAGCTCTGAGCAGGACAATGGCAAACCTAAAGCCACACGAAACATCCTCCTCATCAGACACTCCCAGTACAACCTGAGCGGGAACAGCGACAAGGAGAGGATCCTCACCCCATTAGGTGCTTCTGTTTGTTTTATCATATGTCACCCGGAAAACTAGTTTAAGAGTCATTTCAGCTGAGAAATAAAGAGAAGTGATTTGAACTAGCCTCTGTGTGTGTAAGTGTGATTACATGTCAGAGCATGGAGCGACCCACAATGATGGCAGTTGTTGAAAGAACAATGTTGACCTTTATCCTGCTCAAGATTATACAACGAGCAATTCTGATGAGCTGCCTTTTGTTAAAGTGTCTGTTGTGTCTCCACTTCCAGGTCGTGAGCAGGCTGAGTTAACAGGGAAGCGGTTGGCGGCGTTGGGACTGAAGTATGATGTTCTGATCCACTCAAGCATGGCCCGGGCCACAGAGACGGCAAACATCATCAGCAAACACCTGTCAGGTACTTGATACAGAACATAATCGGGTTCGAAGAGTCGAGGTTGATTCTATCATCGCGCACAGTTCCAGACTAAAGTTTCATTATGATACTAACACCAAAATGAAAGTTTAAGTTAGTGGTACAATGCTGAATTTCTTTGTAAGCTTTTGGTAGGCTTTGGCTTTTGTTGATAAAACAGCTGAAGAGAGACAGGACATGTGAGGAGTAGAGAGAGGGGGGTGACATGCAGCAAAAGATCATGGCCAGGTATCGAACCAGGGACCACTGCAACGAGGGCTGGAGCCTTTGTATATGGGGTTTGCACTTTAACCACTGAGCCAAACGGGCACTGTTTTAAAGCTGTAGTGGAACTCTTTAACACTTTACAAACTAGATCAAAAAGGTCTTTAGGAATCAGTCCTCTGTCCTCTCACATTTATGTGCATTTCTAACTTCATCATCAAGCAGTGCTGCTCTATTTCTGATCTGAGCTTTGAGTTCATAAGAATATTTACTGTTAAAAACATGTGAATGTAACATGGGATTCTTTGGTGTCTGGATTAACATATTTAAAACTGCAAGATTTTCTTCAAAATATTAGTTCAGTCAGCTAACAGGCTTATTATTATAATAATAATAATAATAATAATAATTAACAAACACGGTCTCATGGCACGTTAAAAATGAGCAGGCCTAGACCGTACTTCACATTATCATGTCTGTTCTGCACGTATCATACGTTTTTAAAGAGAGACTATTTCACATTCTATTGATGTGTACATTGATAAAAATGGTAAACGCCTGCAGCCTGTTGCACCAGCTATGTGTAAGTTCAAACGTAGCCTTGTTTGAATGTAATTTCTCATTTAGGATGGAGTTTACACTACTAAAGTTTTGTGTGTTGCACAAGCTGAGATAGTTCAAGCGTCAGCCTAAGTTACAACTTAATTCTTACACTTAGCTCCTAGTAGGTGTAAAGTCCTCTGTAGAAAACTGGTTGCCATGGGGCGTCGTTTTAAAAGGTAGGATGAGAGATTACATCCTTTGGAAAAATATAATGACCAAGATTTACGTATTAACGTATGTTGTAGTTGATCATTTTCCCACTCGGTGTCACTGTTATTAAAGACACTGTGAAGGCTATAGTCATCACCTTACTATGACACTTTATCAAGATCTACATACCTTCTGTTGTTGTTCTGCGACAGTAATGGCGGAAGTTTATTTCAGCTCTTAGTCAGTTCAGAGACGATTAGGCATGAACGATAACAATGTAATGACGCCTGCATCAAAATTGGTGCTTTTCTCTGATTGGCAGCTGAAAGTGTAAACGTCATATTTGCGACAATGTTTTGGTTAGTTTGGACGTTACGGTCTACTAGTCAAGATGAACCTCACGTCTCTGTGGTGAAACCAAACAACGACACAACTTCAGTTACAAACCAACTAGTTTCAACGTGTGGTTTAGTGAGGACTTTACACCCTAACTTAGAACACAACTTACGCACAGCTGGTGCAACAGGCTGCTGGACTTGAAAAACACCATGACACCTTGTCCTTCAAACAGTTCTTCCTGTATGTCTACCAGGAAGAACGTATCAGGTGCTTCCTTGTCGGAGCCCTCTCACCAAAATCCAGGCAGTTGTTTCCCCACAGTCCTGGGGATAGACACTCAAATGAGCTCAAAGACAAACAGCCTTGAAAATATCACATTTTTGGCAGCTGTAACTGTGTGACAACAACATTGTGAACAAGTCCTGTAATTCTGTAATTATACATATTTGTATGGCTTGCATGTAAGACACTCCAGATATCAGAACTTCGTATCAAGATTGAAATGATGTAACACTCACACTGTATATGACACAGTTCAGGCTCTTTGAAGAGTGGTTGACTAGTTCTCAGTGACTCCTCAGTAATATTATTGCTCAGAAGGTCCATCTCTATTGCTCAAATCTCATTTCTCTTTTTTAGTATGTAGTTCCCTTTTCCTAACAAGCAACATAGATAGTGTACAGGAGAGTTCTGACCATCACAAATTGATATTAACATTTAATTTTTTTCTGTATGTCTTACGGGTCTAGGAGTGGAGCTGCTGAGCTGTGATTTACTGAGAGAGGGTGCACCCATCGAGCCGGTTCCTCCCGTCACTCACTGGAAGCCTGATGCTGTGGTGAGAGAAGCTACAATTTCTGTCTGTATAGTGGGCCACAGGCTGGCTGTTGTGCATTTGTATACACTTACTTAGGACACTTTCTGCTTCCCGCATGTCTGAGCAGGTGTTTTTTTGTTTTTTTTAGTGCTTGTTTAAGATACAGCTTCTGAAATCAGCTAATACATCAGTGCATTGAAACAGGAATGGGTGATAGGTGAAATTCTTAAATGCCAGCATTTAAAGAGGTCTACCAGCCAGGGGGGGGGGGGGCTGTTTTTGTGGTAGTTCAATCATTTCAATCCCACTTGGCTTCACAATGCAGCTGAAAATTGAATTGTTAGGGACTTAAAGGCTTTGAGTTACTGACTTGCAGAAATTTAACTCTCCTGTTACCCTCAAATTTACGAACATCTTTTATCCTTGGGGTCAATTTGACCCCAGCAATTTAAACCCCCAGAAACTGATTGTTACCCAGGTTTATGTGTCATGTGTTTCTTTGTTGACTACCTAAATAGCCCTTTAAATGAAATATATTTCATGCATAAACATAATTTAAAGCATTTAAAAGGACTTTATTTGTAAAACAGAACATCAAACTGCTGCAGGTTTGTCATGCTCTCGTCGGCCCTGCCTTGTTTCTATGTTATCAAAACATATGACACAGGACACATCATTGAATGTCTTTAGAGACATGGTGGCTGGAAATATTATATCTCAATATAAAGGTTGGTGGTTCGATCCCAGCTCATGCAGTCACATACAGAAGTGTCCTTGGTTATAGTGACCTCAATATCATCCGAAACAACCAAAAAAAATGTGTGTAAAATGTTGATATTTCTTCTGTTTTATACAGCTAAAACAGCCTGGGGTCAAATTGACCCAAGCAACACCCATGCGTACATTTTTTTTTACAGGAAGTTGGAACATATCAACATTTTCATTTTATGTTTTCCCAGTTGTCCCCATTAAATTAGGAAAAGTCATGAAATATAAAGCCAAAAAATTATGTTCGTCATTGATTTAGAGACGTTACATTGAATGGGGTCAAATTGACCCCAAGGATAATAGGAGGGTTAAAACACTGTTATCTAGCCTCGAGGATGATCATTATATTTTCTATGGATGCTACAAAAAGCTGCAATTTGTGGCTCTCTTGAAACCCTGTCCTGGTGACTGAGGATAATCCATTGACTCAGCTCCCTCCAAAGAGGTGGTCATAAAGAAAATTGGTCGCAGCAATCCTGTTAATTATCTGTGCATAATTTGAGTGCTCTAAATTGCTAAAACAGGATTATTAGTGGAACATTCCAATAGAAATCCATGCAAACATAATGCTCATTAAGGCCTCTGTCATTAACTGGGTTTTTAAACAACTTTTAATAACCCACAAATATGTCCTAGAGAGCAGAGTAGTCTTTAGTTTAGAAGCTATTTAACATACAGTGGGCCTGATTTTGAAATGAAGCTCTTCAAACATTCCCCACAATGCGCAGCAGCATCATGTATTGACTGTACGACTGATTGGTTCAAACAGAGCCTAAACATGTGACAAAGTCAGCTTTCAACCTCTCTACCATCCTCCAGCAGTACCATGAAGATGGAGCTCGCATTGAGGCAGCCTTCCGCCGCTACATCCACCGCGCTGACCCCAAGCAGAAGGAGGACAGCTACGAGATCATCGTGTGTCACGCCAATGTCATCCGCTATTTTGTCTGCAGGTTTGTTTGCGCTGTCTAAGTCGGTCTGTGACTCAGCTGAGGCTGAGTGTGGCCTACATGCTTTGTGTAACTGTTTAGTTTATACTGCTGCTTTTCTAAATGAGTTTTTATTGAGTATGTGTGCTTTGAGATTATTTTACAGTAAACACTTTTGGGGGGGAATATAAAGGGAATATTTGTTCTGAGAATGAATGGGATGTTTGAGTTTGAAGTTTTTATTAAAACTGTTTGATTTTTGACAGGACTATCTGTTAAAAATAAGAGTAAGATTAAAGAGAAACTTAAATTCTTAAAGAAAGCTCCTTTGAATGACAACTTTGTAGGGATGCAAGGATAAACTAAATCTACGATTTGATTCCAATCACGATTTTTGGTTCACTCACGATTCATTCACGATATATATATTTTTCTCTTATATATATTTTTGTAAACAAAGTAATCCTTTTTCATTTTTAAGGTGTGTTGTAACTCAAATAAAACCACTGCACACTTTTTTTCAGGACCTTGCAAAAAGACTAAAATGACCATACAAATTACCTTGTTGGAAAATTTCAGAACAATTATAAAGAAATGAAAAGGTAACAATTCCCAAATGAAAGTATTAAATATTAAAACAAATAAGGTACATCTCTTTAAATTAGGGATGTAAATTTCAAGTATTTTCCGTGATCGATCTTTGGAAATGTTAATGATCAATTATCATTTGATCATTAAAAAAGACATAAACGTTTTCCATGTCTAAAATAATGCCAAATGCGTTTTTTCCCCTAAATCAAATGTTCCTTCACGACACAGTGTATATAACTGACAGTATTAAAGAGCTAGGGATCATATTGAGGTGTTCAAAATGTTAAACACGCTGAATCTCAACATGAGGAGCAGGTTTATAAATAATCTCTGTGGACGCATGGTCATGGAACAAAGACTCAGACTTCAACATGTGGATTTACTGCAACAGGACAACTGAGCAGAAACATATTTTGGACTCACAGTGTCCAGTTTTCTGTCTACTCGTTCTTATTGAGAAAATAAGCATGTGAACATAATCAGTCCCCAGCTGAGTGTCTCTGCTGTTCGCAACACCTTTAGTCAGCTGATTCTGAAACATGCTTTAAACTTAAAACACCCCCACTCAGCAAGTGGCGAGAAAGGCAAGGCAAGGCAAGGCAGCTTTATTTGTATAGCGCATTTCATACACGAGGGCAACTCAATGTGCTTTACATTAACACATTAAAAGCATTGGAGACATTCAGACAGACATAAAAGAACACAATTAAAATGACAAATATGATAAAACAGAAAAGAAAAGGAAAATTAGAAATATATTAAAAATTACATTAAAATTTTAATTTAAAGTGGGTTAAAATAATCTAAGATAGGAAGGCAGTGGCTAATAAAAAAGTCTTAGTCTTTGATTTAAAAGAGGTGAGAGTTGGAGCAGACCTACAGCTTTCAGGGAGTGTGTTCCAGATATGTGGTGCATAATGACTAAACGCTGCTTCACCATGTTTCGTTCTGACTCTAGGAACTGAAAGCAGACCAGTACCTGATGACCTCAGAGGTCGAGGTGGTTCATAAAGTAGTAGCAGATCAGCAAAGTATTTTGGGCCTAAACCATTCAGTGCTTTATAAACCATCAGCAGGATTTTAAAGTCTATTCTCTGACAGACAGGAAGCCAGTGTAGAGATCTAAGAACTGGAGTGATGTGGTCTACTTTTTTGGTCCTTGTTAGGACTCGAGCAGCAGCATTCTGTATGAGCTGCAGTCGTCTGATGGACTTTTTAGGGAGTCCTGTAAAGACCCCGTTACAGTAGTCTAGTCTGCTAAAGATAAATGCATGGACGAGTTTTTCTGCATCCTGCTGAGACATAAGTCCTTTAGTCCTTAAGTCCATAAGAAAGGAGCGCAAGAGACTTCATGATGTTGTACAAGTGGAGTGAAATGCAAATAGCGCCCTCTACTGTTTAAAAATAATATCCGGGGGCGCTGGTGGCCTAGCTGTCTAAGCGCCCCACGTACAGAGGCTACAGTTCGCGTCACAGGGGTCGCCGGTTCGATTCCCGGCCGGTCGACTATTTCCTGCATGTCTTCCCCCACTCTCTAGTCCCCACATTTCCCGTCTCTCTTTAGCTGTCCTATTACATAAAGGCAAAAAGGCCAAAAAATATAACTTTTTTAAAAATAAAACTTTTACTAATAATATCCCGATTCAAATTTTGTTGAATCAATTTTAATCCACCTTTATTTGTATCGATTTCTTACTGACTTGCGATAAATCCTTACATCACTACAACTTTGTATATGAATGAAGCTTCAGACAGTCATGAGCTTGTTTTTGACGTCAATTTGACATGAATCCATGTTTTGTGAATGATGTGCATTATATCTTTACATTAATTAACATCCTCACCAGCCTCTGTCTTCTTTTGTTCTCATAGGGCTCTGCAGTTTCCTCCAGAGGGCTGGCTACGTATTGGCTTGAACAACGGCAGCATCACATGGCTCACTATCCGTCCCAGTGGCCGTGTGGCCCTCAGAAGTCTGGGAGATGCAGGATTCATGCCCCCTGATAAACTTACAAGGACCTGATGGCCAAACGCGCTGCAAATTTTTGGGACTCAGACAGTCCAACGTCCAGTCAGTCGGTCGCAGGGTCAATGCAGACTTCTCCTTAAGTGTCTTGAAAATTACTTGTGGTGTTATTTTGTAATCAAACTACCATCATTTAATGAGAGACTGTGGCTGAGATTACTTCCGTGCCATAGAACGCCAGCAGAAGTAATCAACAGCTGCATAGTAAGTCCTTCTGAATGTAACTGAGGATTTTTACAAATGACTGATTTTTAAACCAAAACAATTTGTATTTGTATCGCTGTTGTAAATGCAAATCGTGCTTCAACTTGACGTGTCACTTTAGGACACTGAAGTGAAGACTTTGTGTTGTATGGTGCAGCTGTAGTAAATAAAATTGTAAATCCCTCGGCTTCCGTCGCAGCTCTTCCCTGAAGTGAGATGTATCCACACAGATCACACACACAGTAAGGTAGGAGTGATGTTTTATTGATTAGTTGAAAGCAAATGAGGTCTAGACATACTTAAAAGAGAATTCACCATGAAAGATAAGATTTAAGAAAGCACAGAATGCTAAAAGCACAAGAAGCATGTTTTAAGTTTTTAGGTGCATTTTTGCAAAGTTCCACATTCATAAACATTCAGAGAGCAGAATATGATCTGTTCTGTTGTCACCTGAGAGCACACGGATGACGATACAATCTTCTCAGTGAAGTAGTTTGTGCTCTCGGATAAAGGTTCACAAAAAAATGTACATTCAGAACGTGTTTCTCTCGCACCGACCAAGTGGCAATCTGAAATTTTCAATTGATTGGCTTTGTTTGTCCTTTACACATCGGAGAAGCCCTCGTACAGCAGTAACTCCATCCCAAAGGTACAAATTAGTTCACACGACAGGTTTTTACACATTCACATCCCACCATCAGATGTAACACGTCCAGGAGAACTGAAAAACGCTCCCATGAGAACACAAGTTTTCCATTTGACATTTTTGTAACCACCTTTAAAATTCTTAACACTTAGGGCATTAAAGCTCGACTAAGTATTAGTTCTGAGATCAACGCTCAGTCAGCTACTTATTGTAAAGTGAAAAAAGTAGTGAGAACTGTGTGACTAAGAATCAACACCAAACTGTGGAAATCTCAGCTAATTCTCATAAGTATAAGGCAGTTTTGTTAACAAGATGGCCGTAATATTCTAATAATTAACTTATATTCTGTTGCTGCTCAGCTTTGTCTTTTTGCCCCCAGTGGTTGAAAATCACTCGTTTCAGCTTTAAATTGATCTCAGTGGGCATTTTGACAGTTTTGCTCTGAGAAGGTGAATTCCAAGTTTACCTTCACTGATTGGCATTTTGTCATTCACACTTAAACTCTGGTAGATGCTTGTGAATGGAAGATATTCTGAACAAAATAAGAAATTGCACAGTCTAAGGCTGCCAGTGGAGGCAAAAAAAAAGGAGACGTCGAGAGATGTCCAGAAACCACTGGGAAAAAATGGAAAATGTATGCATGTATTTATTAGAGATCAAAATAAAATCATGGAAGCTCTCAGTCGTATTTGAACCATGCCTGCCATAATCCTCTGAGCGACGACGCGGCCAGTGAGGTCGACATTTCCAGATATTTGTGTTTGAGCTAGAGAGAGTCCACACTGACAGAGAACTGGTCCATCACTTCAGAAAATTAAGGCAATTCCTGAACTGAGGAAAACATAGGAAATGGCAGTCGGTTTTAACACCGTTAATAAAAACATTACATTTTTGTGCTACTGACCAACATACAAAAAATAACTTTTAAAATATTGACATTTGACTTTTTTTTAAGAACATCTTTAGTAACAGAATCCTTTTGAGGTTTCCACACTAAGCTTTTTGTGATGAGCTAACTTTGGGGAGTGCGGCTTGTTTTCACAATATTCAAAAAAGTTGACTCAGGCTATGATACAGGTGCTTCACACTGGCCACAAATAACATTACCGTCAATTCAACATGGTCCACACCCATACAGTACATAAATTACCACGGTTTCTTTTTTTTCCTTTTTAAAGTCTTGAGTGTACATCACAACCCAACGTGATGAGGATTCCTGTATTACAGAGGAGTAGTACCGTACATTAATACAAATCTTCCAGACAGTTGTGCATATTTCTGTTAGGTATGTGGTTTCTGAGCTCTGGTGCAGACACCTGGGTGCAGCTGGGTTTCAAGTGGAGAGGGGAGGGAGGGGTCAGGAGAGGGTATGGCCATATTGGTGGGGGGGGGGGGTCAGAAGTCGGCAGTTAGACCGGTGGCTCATTTAAGTGCTTGAGGCGGATGCGCTGGATGTAGCTAGCATTGGCAGGGCTGTAACGGCTGGGGCTGAAATCTGGTGAGGCGGCGTGCCGGGCAGGGCTGAAGCGACCGGTGGGAGACATCATGCCGCTGACCGGCGAACCGGGAGTCTGATGCTGCATCCTGAGTCGTGGTTTTACCACCGCAGGGCTGGGCCAGCTAGACAACAAACCAAAATCATTTAGTGGTTACACTTACAAGATTTATTTACTAACAATCATATTACAAAAAAGATGTCATGGACAAGCAACAAATTAATTAAATGTAATCTGGTATTTACCTAACCCCTAAACCCTAAACCCTAAACCTAACCCTAACCCAAACCTTAACCTTAACCTAACCCCTAACCCTAAACTCTCAACCTTTAACCCTAACCCTAACCCTAACCCTAACCCTAACCCTAACCCTAACCCTAAACCCCTAACCCTAACCCTAAACCAAAACCCAAAACCTAAACCTAAACCCTAACCCTAACCCAAAACCCAAAACCCTAACTTTTATCTGACAATCTGAGGCAATAAAACAAAAAACAACTCCCTTTTTCTGGACAAGTCAGCATCATAGACCAACAGTAAAATCAGCAGAGGAGTAAGAGAGAATATTATGCACTTTCAAAAACATGGCAGCTGAATCCACTTACCTCTGCATGTCTGATGCAGGGAACGACTTTATTGTGCTCTTCCACTTCTGAATGCTGGGATACTTCTGAGTGTCGATGTCAACATCTTCTATGGCCGACAAGACCTCTCGGTCCAACTTGGTTGGTGAATCCCTGCAAACACAAGATCATGTAAATGGCATTGTCCCTGCAGCCTTCCAAATAAATAATCAGCAATATATCATTAGTATTATATACATTATCCATAATATATTATTGTAAGTTTACAGGTGGAGGTTATCAAACCTTTAAAGAACTGGCAGCTTCCCAAATTCTCATCCGTCTCAACTAAAACCTTCCTGCACTCAGAGAAAGCATTTTGACTCACCCGTCAATAAAAAGTCCTCTTCTAATGTGCGGTGGGGTCCTTGGGAGGAACTCGTTGGAGTTATCCAAGGACTTATAGGATGACCCAGAGGATCCTGAGCTGCTCAGGTCCCTCCCTCCATGGTCCCATGACTTGGACCTGGCACAGAAGTTGCGCCCCCCTGATATTGACCCCCTAGTCCTGCCCAGCACCTCCAGGTTCTCCTCTGCTTCAAAGTACTCCTCTGAGCTGCCGCTGCTGCGCCTTCCCTCCGTCTCTCCTCCATCCGTTCTCCAGCCTGGCATTTCTACGCCCTCTCCATCTTGACTGCTGTGACCTAGAGAAAGGCGGTTCAGCCCGGAGCTCAGGTCTGTGTTGGAGGAGGAGCTGAAGGGGTCCTGGACATCCCGGTGCCGGTTCCCACCACTGCTCCTCCTTTCTCTGCAGCTGGTGTGGCTATCTACAGGTTCTTGCAGGGACATGCGCTCAAACTCCACCATGAGGTTGGAGATGGGCGACAGCAGGCAGGAGGAGGATGGGGAAGTGCGGGGAGTCACCTTGTCTCCATTGTGAGTCCTATCTCTGGAGGAGGAGCACAACCCGTTTTTGCAGACGACACCAGGCGACAGGAGGCCGTCGTCGCAGCAGCATAGCAGGTCCTGCTCGGCTGCTGTCTCGATCAGGTCGGCTCCGCGGTGGTGCAGCGCGATGGGCAGGATGTGAAACTCATGGCCGCCCACTGCTCCCTTTAGACCGTCCTTGGATGCAGCTGAGGAGGTGATGCTGGTGAGAGCTGCATTCTGCCTGTTCTTCATCTCTTCAAGGCTGATGTCATCACCCTCATCTAGGAAGGCACCCACAGAGATGGAGTTGCAGAACTTTTTCGGCTTGCCTGTGATTAGAGAGAAATGACCACAGCAGACTTCAAACTTTTCATCATCACATTGATCTGTCAGATCTTTATCACACATAGTATGTTGATTTGAACATCAGTTTGATATCTGACAAGACGACATAAGTGTGAGAACTTTCTTCACCATAATGCAACTGTACATTTCTTTAGAACTTGTAGCTTCCCTGATTTATGCAGGCAAAGTACCTGGAGAGGGGGTTCTGAACCTGTTGCTGGTCTCATTCTCCCCGGTCTCTTCTTGAGCTCGTGGGCTGAAGTCTCTTTTGCTCAGGTACTCTTCCAGTTTGCGGAGCCCCTCAGCTGATGACAGATCAACAAAACTGTCCAGGAAGTCCCAGTACTCTGACCATGGGTGGCCCATCCCATGAGCCAGATCTCTGCAGATAATAGATTAAGTATAGAGTCAGAACACTTCTCACTTCAGCTTTGTCTGGATGTATTAGTCACACTGGTGTTCTTTGTGTTGGATGGAGCTTGAGTAAACTATTGATGCCTAAACACTTCATATGAATAGCAAGGATCTTAGCACTTTAACTTTTAACTTAGTTTTATTTATTTATTTATGTATTATCTGGTTCAAATTTTAGTCACTTTTATTCAATTGTATTAATTAATTTTATTTTTTAAGTCTAGCATCCTATTTTCTTTTAATGGTTTAATATTTTAGTGTTTTATTATCTCAGAAATGTATTTTATTTTGGTGAGTTTTTTTACCCATCTTATTTTACCTCCAGTGTTTCCTGATCAAGATATCATGACAGTGTTTCCTCAGTTCATTCAGCAACTTCTTATTTATTTTTTATTTATTTTATTTGTATTGTTTTTATCATTATTGTTGAATATATTGTGTTCTTAACCTTAGGATTGTGGGGTGGGTTTGGGGTCGGGGTGGGGAGGTCTTTTTAAAAATATCTTGTTCTTAATTTATTCTATTTTAAGTTGTTTAAATGTACATAACTTTGTGTTACAATGTCATTGTATGAAAAGCGCTTTATAAATAAAGTCTGATTCATTGATTGATAGCTGGTAACTTTCAGACATTGGTCAGTCATTGTAGTCACTATTTTAAAATAGCTGAGGAACATCAAATATTTGCTACACAATCAAATAAACAGTGTAAATACACACTCCTGCAGGAGGATGAGGTGCTTCTCCGCCATGTTTGCTGCTAATCTGATTCTCCTAGCTTGATGTTCTCATACAATCTTAAATCTAAACTCTGTGTTTACCCACAGAGATGAATTGTTATTGTGTCCACCATGTTTTTGCCAGTAACAGTAAAGGTAGGCCTATCACTGAGAAACACTGATCAACATTAATAAAAGTGTCTGAGGCCAGAGTGTGTGGTACATGGCCCAGCATTTCTGTGCTCCTCAGAGACATGTTCTATGAGCTTGAGTGTGCTATCTTCATAAATAAAAGTTGACAGTTTGAAGTCCAGTTGTATAACCGTTCAGCAGAGTCACAATATCTTCATGAAAACATGTCGATCAAATAAACAGAGTGAGGTTTTGGACGTACCTGCCCACTCTCTCTGCCCCACGGTCAGGATCCGACTTGAAGATGTGGTGGAAAAGCTCGGCCCGGTCTCTGGGCGGAGTCTTCCAGGACCGACGGAAATCATCCGCCTGCAGTTGAAGGCCAATATATTTTTGTCACTAAATGTTTGAAATAATGCCATGAAATGATGCTTTGATGGACTAAGATAAACAAAGACAGGTAGTCAGAAAGGAACTTGCTTTAGAGGGGCTCAGCGGGCCCGCAAAGGCTGTGACGGTCATCAGTGGATCCTTGGGGCTTCTTGAATGCCACTGCATATGTGAGACACTTTCTGAGGACTCAGGTGACCACAGAGCACCGATGACGGGCTGAGAGGTGTTGTCTGTGGCTCTCAGTAAAGGGATGTAGCAGCGGTCTGTGACACAACAGGCAATGTTAAGATTAGATTTCATGAAGAATAGATGAGACTTTGATTCAGAGCTTTAGAGAACAGCAGCTACATCATTTTCACAGAGGTGTCACACATGGGAATCAGATTTAAAGTTGGTAGTGGACATCACAACAAAACTTTCTAGGTGTATAAATGTCATCTGCATATGGTGCTGTCAATCAAATTATAAATACATCAAACAGTGTTGCACAACCTGATTCATTACGTAACATTCAGCTTCTCTTGCTCTATTTCTGAAAGAGCTGAATGGAAACAGCGTGTGTTTATCAGGTAATATGACTGAAAACTAACAAAATATGATAATAATAATCAAGAAAGTGTGTTCTCTTACCCTCCAAATAGTCACATATCTTCTGCCTCACTTCTTGAGTTTTGTTTTTCCTGCTACAAATAAGCTGTAGGAAAAAAAAAAAAAAAAAAGAACAATTGGAGATGTATGTACTGGGGACAACATAAAACTGTTGCTGGATTAGCAGGGGAAAGAATTTGCTCATGCTCATCTATGTTTAGCCTTCAATACGCACTGAGTGATTGTTGCCAAAGATTTAAAAAGCAAGCTTAAAGGTCACAGCTTCAAAATCTGAGTAAGGAGAACTGCACCTCCCTCTGCAACGACTGGCACAATGTCAGCAGTGCTGTTTGTGGACAAATCTATGTGTGCACACTAAGAGCAACTCAGTGTAATATCCCCCCCAGAGAAGACAACCTGGACGACACTGAAGACTCTTATTGAATGTAAATGTTGATGAATAAAGGGTTAAAAAATAAAACCTGCTTACATCACAAGGCTTCTGGCCATCTTTGTTCTTGCAGTTCTTAGCGATGTCAGGATGCGA
The DNA here is from genome assembly GCF_009762535.1 of Notolabrus celidotus. Lineage (NCBI taxonomy): Eukaryota > Metazoa > Chordata > Actinopteri > Labriformes > Labridae > Notolabrus > Notolabrus celidotus. The sequence continues at coordinate 29,120,081 of NC_048280.1, read as the reverse complement.
GCACAGGACATTGACCACTTCTGGACATCCAAACTTACAGGCAAAGTGGAGCGGTGTTTCAAAGCCCTGAAGCATGACGACAGGAGCAGATTTTTTAAAAACAGACCATTTGATATGTTTTCAATTAAGTTTGAGAATTTATTGGAGAAAAACTCACAGCCTTATCTGGGGTGTTGAGGTATAGATCTACAATGTAGTGGATACGTTTCTGCAGCATGACTTCCTGGTCATCTGGGTACATGAGGCGCATGAATTCTGGGTTTTCTAAGATGTCCAGCAGCAGCTGAGCAATTCCTGCCTGGTTCTCCTTTGCTGCCACATGCATGACGTTGTACCTGCAGCCCTCCTAATCACAGGAAAGAGAACTGATCAGTCTTCTGTTAGCAGGAAAAGATGCGTCATTTAGTCCACAGGCACTATTTGACCTTAACTTTACCTGCTTTAGATCTAACTTATTTAATATGTCAATGAATAGGGCTTAAGACACTTGGAGTGTATTACAGAAGCAGTGAATTTGCATGTTTAAATTCCAACTTCCAAAGACTGATCCAATAGTGAAAGTTTTTTTTTAAAAAGTAGTATTTTCAGAGCAGATATTCACTCATACAATAGGTCAGATTTGTGTCTTAATATAAGGAGCTCCAAGCTTGGAAAGAGCTTCAAACTAAATGTTGGTGTGGGTGTAGAAAAGACGTTTATGTATCAACAAGTAAAAATGTTCCAAGTAAGGTAATGCACAGCTATTAATAGCAAAAAGTTTCCACAGAGTTTGAGAAACCACAACAAGCTCAAACATGACTACCTCTCCATTTGACTCCAGGTTTATTTATCCTGTGTTTGGGGAAACTGGGTAACAATGATCACCGTCTGTCCTCACCTGCACTATAGTGGGATTATCCCCTGAGCCGATGAGATATCGTGGATTGCTCCACACCAGCTCGCTGAAGGCCACCTCGTCTCCCTTTTCCACAGCTTTCCTCAGTTTGGCAGTCAGGTCCTGGGTGCGCGGGCTCTTGAAGCTGTTCGCTCTCTCCCGGTTGATGGTATCAACCTCCATGTTGTCTGTTGTGGAGGGGAAAGGCAAAATATCACTCAAGGCTGGAGTGGCCTGTGCACCTGTTACTTTATCTGCTGGCTCTATATTACATCTCAGATACTGATTCATTTAGAGAACTGTATATCTCACCACTTAACTACACGTTATTAAGCTATGATAAGCTCATTCGGGGCTCTTCAATAAAAGGCAGAAAAAAAGTAGTAGTCAAAAAGACACTACATGATTCTTGTTGATAAATGGCCTTACTTAGAAGGTCTGCCACCTCTCAGACAATGCAAGTTGAATGAGAGCCAACAAAGACATTTTATTTCTAAAGATGAAAGCATGTCTTCTAATGGCAGACATGCAAAACATATGCATCATTCTTTAGGACAACAATATTAAGACTGAGTAACAGCCTTGAGTAACAGAAGGAATTCAATTTAGAGGAAACAATTCACTTTAGCTCATCTTCTTACCTTTACTAAGGACCAGGCCAGGTTTGACTGGAGAGACACAGGGTGCAGATTTGTTTGGAGAGGGGAAATAGTCACAGATACCCTTAGCAAACTTCTCAGCATCCTCACGGTTGGGAAAGGCCTTGAAGCGGGCTCCCTTCATCATCTTCACTGCTTGAAGGGCATCTTTCTTATCTGCGTACACGTGTGCTCTTTCTGCAGACAGAAAAAAACATTTAAATCAAAACATGTTATGGTTTCATTCTAATGTGCATCATCAATGTGGCTTTCTAATAATAATAATAATAACTGGTATCTATAGAGCACCTTTCAAAAAACCCAAGTTCGCTTAACAAGGTCAGGAAGGGGGTCTGGGGGGTAGGTGGGGATAACACTATCTAAAACTTGTAGTTTCAGAATTTAGTTATTTCTGAATTTGTGTTTTTTTTTTTTGTCTAGTCTGTCTGTGAACAGTGAACACACTACTGAAGGTCTACAAAGAAACTAATGCTGCTGCAGTTATCATAAAAGCTTGCTCTGTCTGATTGATATTATCAGCATTGATTTTTGAGGCAGCTCAAGATTAGAATTAGATCAATACTCCACATCAGAGACATCAGGCAGCTCTACTGTGCTAGAAATAAAAACATCAAATGTTTTCATCCACTTAACACATGTGGATGCAAATTCTCCCAAAACAAATATGAAACAGACCACACAGAAAATGAGATTAACAAAAGGGAACATGATCCTCTTTTTCTAATGTTGGCCTCAAGTCAGTCTAAAATGAGTTTTGCGTTTTTTTCTGAAGCTGACAGAAAGGGGCACAAATTGATTCATTTTGGGAAGATAAAAAATCATGAGTTCCCTTTATTTTAGTTTTTTCTTCTCGGCCTTAAACATTTTTATTTATTGAATGTATTGCTATCGTTTAGATACTCTTTAATGGAACCAACAAAGCATGATGACAGTGTATGTATCTGTCTGCACTGTAATCACGAGCTCACCAGACACCCAAAATGTACTCAGAAATATCATTTAAAACATTTTAAAAATTAAAGAAAAAAAAAACAGAACTTAGAGAAACAATGTCTACTACTGCTTAAGAAATATTTTGAGTTAAAAACAAAGAAAAATAGAATCAACACATTTATCATGTTAATAAGCCTGGATCTCATTTCATGTTGAATACAGGAGAGTAATTACAGCTGCTCTTATCTTAAAGCTCACCACTAAATAAAGTGTTTCTGGTATAGACTTATTTCACTTTAAGCTATAATTACACTTATTCATCTAGGATCTAAGAATTTAACTAAAACTGAGCTGAACAGTGACACATTTGTTTTTATTTTTACAAGATTTTCAAATGTCTTTGAAAGACTTCCATTTATAGAGATCATTAATGTATTGTTTATTTTCCTTTATGTCAAATGTAGTGTCTGGAATGATGAAAATAAGGTTAGTCATGTTTACAAGGTGTTTTTTTCCCCACACTCTGATTAACTCTTTCAAGTAATACCTAGATTCAAAACCACCCAGCAAGTTTTCCTGAGCCGTGATTTAACTTTCATAAACTCTTTGTATATAATACTGAAAAGTGTCTGACCACACTGAAAGTAAAAGCTGAGTCTGTCGTACCGTTTCTGGCCAGAACGTCTTCCCACAGCGGACACACTCCATAGTAAAAAGTTGGGGACACTTGTGCTGGTTTTGAAGGTGTTTCTGTTTTGGACTGAGAGTTACTGCCTTTAACCGTGATTTCTTCCTCCTCTGGAGGGTTCAGACCCACACCGTACCCAAAGTCTAACTCTTCACTGGCAGTCTCAGAGCGCTTGCTGCTTGTTGCAGCCGAGGTGGTTGGAACTGCCGCTGCACATGACGTAGCTCTGGCATGTTCTGCGACGCAGGCGGCACTGCCGGAGACGTCTGCTGAAGAGCTGTTCTCTGATTCAGGGGTACTGCTCTCTGGCCCGGCCAGGACTCGGGCTAACTTCCTCTCAAAGGTTGCTCGGGTGGTCGCTGTGATGGGGCCGCACTTGACGTCTGCTCGAGCAAACTCCTCCCGCAGTTCATCAGAACTCAGCCCCCGCAGCCTGCTCAGAACTGCCTCCATGCTTCAGCTCCCTGCAAAAAAACCACAACATACACTTCAGCCACACGAGCAAAAACGACCACAGTAAGGTCATAAACTGAAAAACAACCATGTTAGGAAATTTTACAATAAGCATACTTTTTTTTAAAACAAACAATAGAAGGGATTTTTTTACCCTGAATTAGTAGTCCAACTGTTAGAAGGAACAATTATTCAACTCTTGTTTAGTAAAATGAATGTCATGAAAACATCAGGTCTTTATATAATACTGCCTGTAATTACTGCTATTTAATCTATATTCCATTTGTAACATTGTATATATCTAAATTGTATTTTATCTTTATCTATCTACTTATTTTATTTTACTTGTTGAAACTTCTTCTTGATTGTACTTATGTCTGGGTTGCTGTAACAACTGAATCCCCCCCCCCCCCCCCCCCGGGGGGATCAATAAAGTAATATCTTATCTTTTATTTGTTTCACTTTCAAACAGCTCCACTACAATTTCCTTCAAATTACAACCACAATTTAAAAATACAATAACTTCTACATCAGATGAGTTTCCTTTGAATAATAGAAATATATTTATAATATTGGTGAAACTCTGTCATAAATGACGATGTTAGCTCAGTGAGTAACACTAGCTTAATATTTAGGGGATGGGACGAAACACTGATGTGATTATATACCATCTTCCTGACTTGGGACTCGTGTAATACAGTAACCTTAACGCTGGCACCAAATATGAATTGTGAATTCAAAAATAAGAACACATTCTGAAGAGAATTACTTCTAAATAGACTCACTGCATCAACACTTTGTTACCCTTTGAAGAGGCACTAATGAAATTAATCTTGAACCACGCTCCATTCATTTGATACTTTGATGCATCTTTATATGATTGTCCTGCTGTTTATCAGCTACTGTAGAATCACTGTATCGTGATATTAGTGTGATCATTGGCATTAGATGACAGATTGAGTCGTGAGTTACTCTTACATGACCACCCTCATTAATAATAGGGATGTAAGGATACACTCAACCACGATTTGATTCCCAATTTTTGGTTCACGATACGATTCACTCACGATTCTCTAACGATTTTCAGGCAAACTGGATTGAACTCAACATTTAAATAACTATTATTTTATAGCAATTCTCAGATATGGACAGTTGCATTATATGTTTTTTCTCTTATATTTCTTTGTAAACAAAGTAATCCTTTTTCATTTTTAAGGTGTATTGTAACTCAAATAAAAACTCTGCCCACTTTTTTTCAGCCCCACTAAAAAATGGCCGCACAAAAATAACTAACAATTATAGAGAAACGAAAAGTGAACGATTCCCAAATGAAAGTATTAAATATTAAAACAAATAAGGTACATCTCTTTATATTAGGGATGTCCATTTCAAGTATCCTCCTTGGTCAATCTTTGGAAATGTTAAGGATCAATTAGTGTTTAATCATTAAAACAACATGAACGTTTCCATGTAAAAAAGATTGTCAAATAAATGTGTTTTTTCCCCCCTAAATCAAATTTTCTTTCATGACACAATAATGATCTATAATGAAACTCAAGAGCATGCATGGGGCATTAACATTAAGGGGTATCAATCCCCATTATAGAACAGAAAACTACAGTAAATTTCAGAACAATAACACCGACTAGTATGAACAATAACTCTATTCCATGCAACAACAAGCATGTCCAGGTAGGATGCACACATTTATTCCAGAACTCATGTGTGCATAACAGCTGCACATTCTTTCACAACGATAGGTTCAATAAAAGCAGATGCATCAATGCAGATGCTTCTTCAGGACCTATTAATGACCTAACTTATGACAACAGGACAAACCACATTTATTTGACACAACATCTGCTAGCTAGCATGCTAATAGATAAGTCAGCTTTAGCAGCCGGGGAGTGAGCCTGACAAAGCTAGCAGGAGGGAAACCGCTCGGATGAAATCTAGACTGAGTAAAGCACTCAGTTTGGGCCGGAATATTACAGAAAATAGATTAAATTAAAAACTGGGTTAAAAAACAACAGAATAGTCGGTTCATTCGCATGCTGTCACGCCCAAGTATGTCATTCGAGGAGGGTTTTCAGGCTGTAACAAATGTGATACGTCTTCGTGGTGATGACTAAATTAAAGAGTACGTGATGACATCTTGTAACGAATGTTTCCCTGTACTTACCGAAGAACATGTTTATTTAATATACGCGGAGGATTGAGAACACGTTGTTAGTTTTGCACTGGTAAACTGTTGGAGAGACACAAAGCTGGAGACGGTCTGGAAGAGTCTCATTGTTTACAACATGTTGTGCGCATGCGCAGTTTCAAGGGAGGGCTCAAGTTGCATTCCAGATCAGTGGGAAACCTGAAAGGTGGAGACTACTTGAGATTGTTTTTGTTTGTTTGATTGTTTATTTATTTGCACAGTTTTAAAAAAGAGCAAAGATGCCTTTTAATCACACAACATAATTGCACAAAAGGATGACCATAGCAATATGTAATTTAGAGTGCTACACAGATGTGTGTGTTTTATTTTTATTTAATTGTTTGTTTTTCTGTTATTTTTTTGTTTGATCGTCTTGTTGTTTTTATTGTAGAATGGGATTTTTAATACTATCATTTAATTTTATTGACAAATACTTGTTGGTCCTAACAACAAAGGGTAAACTATACACCTGTTTTTATTTCTTAAAGCTGCTGTTGGTAGTCACAGAGTAAACATATGTTCAGAGAGGGGGACTTCAAATGTCAACACTATCCCTCCCAACCAGATTTCCTCTTATCCCCCCAACACAGACCAGCGTGTGCAAGGCTAAGGTGATTCCTGAGCCTGGTGGGACAGCTCAGCAGTCATCATGATAGTGCCGGACTCATAACCGATCAGAGGTGGAGTACAGCCCGTCCTTAACCAATCAGGACAGAGGATTGGAGATTAGTTATGATTGGTTCGTCATAACGGGAACGAGGGAAATAATAACATTGCTTGATACAAAGGCATCCATGATAGAAAATCCCTCTCACCCCCTGCATGAGACTGTGGGGTCCCTGAGCAGCTCCTTCAGCAGCAGACTGAGACTACCACCCTGCAGGACGGAGCGCTACCGCAGGTCCTTCATCCCATCTGCAATCAGACTGTTCAACACCAGCACTGCTGTGTCCCGTTAATCAGCTGTGCTCATCTTTCATTACACTACATGGAAGTTACTATGTGACTTGGCACATTCACAAATAACTACTGTATCCATCTGAATCGCACTGTTCTTCATACTGTGTATGTTTGTTTTTAAATAACCTGGTGCAATTTTTATCGTGCAATAACTTACCTATTTATCAGATAGAAATGTACATAGTGTGTATATATCTGTAATAGTTGCCATATTTTATTTTACTTTTATTTTATTTTACCCTTGTCATTGCTATTATTGTTGTTATTATATTTTTTAACTATGTTAGTACATTGTTGTATTCCCCTGTCCTGTGTTGTAACAAAAGAATTTCCCCCAACGGGGGACAAATAAAGTATATCTTATCTTATCTTATTGGAAAACACAGAGATTTCGCAATGGTCTCAAATTACTCCACTTACTGATAAGTACTGATGGGCATTATGACCTTTTCTCCAAACCCAGCAGAAAAAAAGCAACATTTTGTACACCAACAGTAACTTTAAATTATGGCCAAATTCGCCCTTCTTTTTAAATACACTCTTCCTCTTTCAAGAAGAACATCTTAGTAAAAATATTGGAGGAAATTCCAGTTATTTAAACAAAGAGCTGTTTTGTACTACCATGAAAGTATTTTTTTTTTGATTGTCAAGAGACAGTAGAGACAGAGAGCACCTCAAATTATATTTTCAGAATGTCTTGTAAATTTACGGACTCTCCTGAAGTTTTGAACGCAGCATCATGGTCTCCTGTAAAAGACGTGACTAATCCAAGGAAACGGAACCCTTGTAAACTAGTGTCTACTTTCAAAAACAGATGGACCAGTGTGGAATTAAAATTAACGTTAATAAATGTACTGTCGGTATAAACTCTCTGCCAATTAAAAATCGTGCTTGTGCAGTCCCCTCTATGTAGGCCAACTTGATCAGGCATGTATCGGGCAAGCCCACAGGAAGACACTGTGAATCTCAAGACATTAGAAACAACAACCAATTTAAAAACGATGAAGTCACCTATTTATGTCACTGTCCGATAATGATAGAGGCAAGCCAATATAGAGGAAAGTATCCCCAAAATGCCTCCCAGGGAAGCTGATATTAACAAGCATGCTAACAGACATTAGCCAACTAGCAAAGCAAGAGGCTACATCAAGCCGCCGGTTCGTAAAGCAGACGTCAACACGTGGGGTAAGAATACAGTTATCGAAGTGTTACAGCAGCCAACATTGTAGCCATGTACCACAGTTAAATGTAGAGAGCCATTAGTTGAGGTTTTTTAAATAAAATAGTGCCGTATCTACCTCCTCCTCTCTCCCCGGCTACAGCTGCTAGGTGTCTTCTCACCGCGACGGTTTCAAAATACAGAGTTTGAGGACCCGGGTCCGTCCAAGGAGCGCCTGAACAAAAATAACATCCGCAACACCGGGAACAGGATATTGAAAATATCGTTGTCGTTAAAGCTTGCTCATCACATAGCATTTAATTATAAAGGATAATAATCTGTTGTTAAACAATTTTAATTCACATCAGGACAGGCCCGTGGCATAGGCATTATAGGCAAATGCTAGGGGCGCCGGCCGTCCATATGGGGCGCCGCTATGAGTTATTAAGAAAATTTGAAGATATTATGAACAACACTATTTTTTTATCTAATTTAATTTTGGATTAAATTGCGGAATGATGCCAGTTAACATTTAAAAGCTTGTGATTCGCGCTGCAAATGAACTCTTAAATATTACGCCTTAATTTTTCAGGACAGCTGGGGATGGGGGGGCTATTGCACTATGTCAGGTACTACTATCACTGCCACAGAGACCTGTTCGTCTTCCTTGTTTTGCACAATACAGTACCATCTGTGGCAATGTAGAACATTACCGCCCAACCCCGGTGTTTTCTGTCCTATTATTCTTTGTATCTGTGTGTGTTGTTTTTTGTATTGTCATATGTGTTGAAAACTCAATAAAAATATTTGAAATAAAAAAAAGCTTGTGATTCACTTTTGGTTTTCAGAAATAATGGTATTGCAAATCATTTTTTGAAGTCTTTAAGTGTTCTTGATTTACTTGTTTTTGTTGTTTTCTTTACACGTTGGAAGCTGTCGGCTTAAATAAGCATTGTGCTCATCACTTAATGCATTACTGTTGCTTTGTTGACAGTGTCTGCACTGTGACAATTATTGTTTTTTTTAATGACTTAATAAATTCTGCTACTACTACATTATATTTTGAAATTATATTTTCTCCCCTGCCAAATATCAGTGTTGTTTCATTAATGTTCTTTGAGAGGTAATTTGTATTTTAAAGTAAATAAAACCTGTAAAACATAAAGTTGTGTGCCAGTTGTCTTTAAGTGTATATGTGATGTGATTGTTGTAGTAGTTGGTTACAATACAAGGGGCACCAGTTAAAATCTTGCCTAGGGCATGAAGTCGGTTAGGGCTGGCTCGGATTTACATCTTCCTTAACTTTTAGTTAAAAATCTTGGATTAACAACAACAAAAAGAGAAGAAAAATAAATCAAATTAAAACTACATAACAACTCAACTCAATTCATTTTTATTTATATAGAACCTTTCATACATGCAAGCATGCAGCCCAAAGTGCATCACAAAAGAAGAGAGACAAAACACATCAGCAACAAATAAAATGATACAAGGCTAAAAGGAAATTACTCCAAGACAAACAAACCAACGCAATCAAAGATGCCCGTGTACTCAATAGGTGGCTAAAACATTTTTTTTTAGCCAACTGAAAAGGAGAAGGTGCCTTGAAGTGCCTGACTTTATGCATCTGAATTTTAGTTTGAAGTAAAAATGTTTTAAGAGTTTCCCATTGGAATATAATAACACTAAATATTTTGAAGGTAGCATTTGGTGTACAATTCATGTTTTGTTTTAATTATTATGTTACAGAACTATAAAAAGAATTTGTCCAAATTCCATCAACAGGTTCTTATTTCAGAATAACTGTGTTTTATACACAACTTTTATCCTCACAACAAAATTTTATGGAAAAATGAATCTTTCTGTCGAAGAAAAACATCTTTATAAAAGTGGACTGACTGACATGTATTATCTTTTTTACTGACTTACAAAAGGGAAATTCCCAACTTCTAAGTTATTAAGAATCATAAGTGCATTCAAACTTTCCTGAGATATACAAAGAACTTCTATTGGTTAAACATATGTGGTAAATACAAATTCATATACTTATTGTATTACAGTTATACTTATCCCCAAGATTTAGAAGAACCACTGACAAAATGATTTCTCTCTGTAAGTGGGGTTTATATTAAAAGTTATAAATGCACCAACATCAATAGACATATAAGGAACTACTTTTATAAGTAACTACATGGGGCACATTTTTTGGAACTCCCACTCTTCACTAAATCAAAATATTACAGTCTATTAAACTAACAAACAACAACAAACAGTTCATACTCTAAGTTTGATTCAAGATTTATTTAAAGAGTGGAAATATTAAGTTGCCTCTTTATATCACTGTTAACAGTATTCATGGTGTTTTTCTTTTTTCTCCTTCTTTCAAACTTTCTTTTCATTTTATTGTTTAGATCTTCTGGAGCCCCGTAATATCTGAACCAAAAGAAACTATGCAATTATATGTTGTGAAATGCCAAAATATGTATTCATTGATTGTCAAGAAGGTTTGTAAGTGTTCTGAGGTTTGAATGAAGTTTCAGATAAGTATTTATAAAATTAGTAACATAACTCATAAAGCTTTAGTTAGGGATTTCACCTGTTCTTATCAAACAACTCAACTATGCTGCATTTTCAAAAAAAATTATGCAGAAAAATTGGGAGAAAATATTTAACATTTCTTGTTGTACCAACATTGAAAGGAATTTTTCGGAATAAAATCCAACCTTATCAAGAATTTCTTAGATTGATTGTAATTACAGTGCTTTTGTGACTGTCAAATTACAACAGACAAAGAACTTAAAATATATTTTTGAATGAATATTTCTGAATGTTTTTTGAAAAGTTTGATTTGGTTTCCCCTAAAGTCATCCAATCATGCAGCCCATTTTAGAAAAACAATTGATGTTTGTTGTGTTTATGACACCTTACAGGATTTGGTTAACACATTAATTTAATGTTTAGAATTTGTTTTTTTCATTCTCAATACTAAATCAAACGGCCAAATCTGTTGTTAATATTTTTCATAATTTACTGTGAAACTTTTTTCCAGAAATTTTAATTCAGAGTGGAAAACAAAAACAAAAATTTAGAAGAACGTTAACTCAATTCTAAAGATTTGTCTTTCTTCCATTTTGTCATGTTTCATAGTATTTATTCACCTATATTTTTTGTCTGGCCACCCATATTATTATGTCAGTATTGTAAAGTTTTTTATGTTTATGAAATGTTTTGGTAAGTGTTAATAAGGTGAAATATGTGAAATATTATATTAACATGTGGACAATATAATGTAATAAGCACAAACTGTTATAACAGATGAATAGTGCAATTTTATGATAAATACAATCACATCTCCCAAAACAAATGTTATAACATAGGAATGAATCAATTCCAGTTGAGAAGAAGCAGATACAGCAAGGTGCAGAGAGCGCAGGTGCTCTAGCAAGTGTTATTACATACTACCCAACGTTACAGAGGAAGGTAGTTTGGAAGATACAGTCAAAATACTTCTATCAGAACACAGTATATTAATATATTTATTGTTATTTTCCTCAATGAGCATTCTCCTCAAAATATGTTTTGTCCCTTTGGAAATTTATAAGCATACAGTGGTGTTAAAAAAACATTGTCAGTGTGGGAATGAGCACCCAAACAGCAACTGCAGCACAACTGAATGCAGAAAGCCAATGTACCATCCAATGACCCTTTACACTGACAGAATCACTATCTGCTTTGATTTATTGTTTGCATTTGATATCTTGTATTTCATATTTGTTACACTATTTAACAATTATGATTAATTTACAATTATACAAAAGGAAATATATTCATATATTAAACTCTGAAAACAATTCACTTATCCCCTAACCATGCCATAAAACAAGTATAACATCAGATTCAGGGGGAGTCATTTTTTGCAAATACAGTTTGTACCAAATGTAACAGAAAATGAACACATCTGATCGCACCTGCTGTCAGAAGAAGTCATATTTTTTGCTCCGTCTTACAACTTGCTCCTCTGTCAGTAAAGTCTTAATCATCAAGTGTGCAATGTCAGCTGATGTGACCAACTTATTTTACAATACACCATTTTCAGTAAGGATTTGCACACATATACAATCTAACATTTAACATCTTGCACACACCCCAAGCAGAAACATACTCACTCAAACCAACTTAGTCCTTTACAGTTTACTTAAGGCTTTTTTTTCTTCTGATTACTGCAGTCCATGCTAGATAGAACAACTCCATACCTAACTGAGACTAATGTTTTCAGAGTTAAAGAACCCAAGGTGATATGGTTTCAAGAAATTTAAGAAACACTGCATTTTAACAAGAGGCCATACAAAGAAACGGACAGTTGTGCATGACTTATAACTTCATGAAAAGGAGTGATGGCTCATCCTCAGCTGCTGAGAAACCATGCAGATGTGTAACCACGTCAGCTAATTCAAAGATGAGCAACCTCACTCGAACACAGGCACGACAAAATCGAAGAACAGTTTATAGCCAGTCCATAAAGACTTGTGTTTCTGTCTCCAAAAACACTTTTTGAAATAATCTCAGTCATCTTTAAGCAGCATCAAAGACACTGATTTCATACTGGGAGGTTGATGAAGACCAAATATGTTTTTGTGAGAAAAAACAGGGAAAAGTGGTTCAACAGATAAACTTTATAACTACACTACATATTTCTATGTCTGATGAGAGAACTGAGGATAGGGGGGATTCTCTTGGGGAGACGGTCAGATAAGTTTTAATCCCTTAAGTCTAAATAAATAAATGTGAAAATGTATAACAAAAGTATAAAACAATGAAACAAGGAAGAAAGAATAAAGCTATGGTATATAAAGTATTACTCTGCAAAAGCACTTCTGTGCTGATGGGAGGACGCCAAATGTTGGCAGCAATTGTTAAGAAAAGAGAAAGGGAATAAAGGGGCTTCAAAGTGCCTTTGTGGATAGAACTCCACTCTCCCTCAAATGGCCTGAGAAAAGTTCTTTAAAAGTTATGATTGCTGTTGGTCTGCTTCATTGTTGTTTTCCACCACCATGTTGTTTAGCGGCGTTGGTGATTTGGAGGTGTTGTTTTCTATCCCCAGTTGAGCTAGTTCCTCGTCTGTGTTTGTCCACGAGCTCATTGACTCATGTACTGTCACTGTGTGTTCCTCCATCTGCCTTTGGAGGCTGTCCATCTCCTCCCTGAGAAAAAAAAAAACATTACACATAAGCTGGCATTTAGAAAGCTGCTCAGCACTACACAATGAAGAGCTTCCTGTTGACAGGCTGATAGCGTTACCTAAATAAGGGTGTTGGAACAATGACTTACTTGAGCTGCCGCAGACAGTTGTGCAGGTTGTTTAGGGGCTCCTTGTTGACAGATGTTGATGGTTTTAGCAGCTCATCTAACAGAGAAGCAGGTACTGGGCAGTCTGGGATCTTAACTGGTGTCACTGGGTTGGATGGGTTCCCCTCACTTTTCAGCTCCATGCGCTGCGACTTCAAAAAAACAACAGCACATCAATGCAGGAATCGATTTAGTCCTTTCTTATCACCAGCAGGCACTTCTTCAGTCTGCACATCATTCAGAAGAGGCACACTCTCTCTAAAGACAGGGCTTTGGCTTTGTAAGCATCAGTCTTTAATGCAGAGACAATAAAAGAGTGACTCAGTAGTACAGAGTGAAAGAGAAGTCTGAGGTTATAGACTAATATTAGCTCATTATTTATATTAGTTTTAATGACAACTCAAACATACAAACCCTGTTTCAATGAGGGCAAATAATGAGTGTTCTGGCTCAAACTGTAAGTTCACAAAAGAGCAGTTAAAGATCCAGGAAACAACGACTTGTCAAAGAGATAAAAATTTCCTTACCTTCCTTAAACGGTTATGTTTCAGGTCCTGTTTAACTTGCTGGTTCTGTAGCAGGACTGTCTTCATGCTGTTCCTCAGCTCACCAACTTTAGCCTGCAGCATAAACTTGTCCTTTCTGGTGCTGCTCAGCTCCTCCTGCACCGACTCCAGCTCCACCTTTATGCTCTGAGACAGACAGCGGCCTTGGTTAGCTACAAAGTCTTGTAAAAAGTGGAAGGTAGTGCAAACTGTGTAATGTTAGCTTAAGTTCTTTATCCTTTGTTTACTGTTTCCTTCTGGTAGAGTAATGTGCACATTTGTAACAATGTCTATGTTGGACTAGGTTTTTTAGAAAGCACTATTTCCTGATGTTGCGTCCATATTCTATAATCAAGTGAATACTTGCCTGCAGAGCTCTGTGTATGTTGTCCAGCTCCCTGTGCTGACACTGCTCCATCATCTCCAGCTGCTGTTTCTGAGCTTCGATCTCCCTCTGCCTCTGCTCCACCTCCCACTTCAGGTCCTCCACCTGAATGAGCAGTCAGTGTTAGACATTAGTTTCCCTCCACAGTGACAAGTGATCAGTCAAACCAAATCTTGGCAACAGATTCAAGAGCACTGGAACCTTGAAACGAATCATTAAACTGACAAATAGAAAATGCTGAAGCACAAGATCACAAAGAAAAAAAGACTAATCATTTTAAACAATACAAAGCAAACAGTCTACCTAACCAGATTGTGTCTGTCTTAACTGAAAAGGATGGCCATGGTGTCATTGTGTCAGGATATTTGAGCTAGAAAAGCAAAATATTGAAGTATAACCCTTGTGCACAATCTTTACCTCTTGGTTGGTGAGCGGCTGTTTGGCCAGCTCCTCGTCCAGTTGTTTCTGGAGGATCTGTAGCTGTGAGTGGGCCTCAGCCAGCTCCTCCTGGAAGCTGGAAACCTCCCTAGCGTGCAGGTCATCCTGAGCCCTGCAGAGCATAACATATCCATTGTCACAGGCCTGGTAACAGTAAACAGTCACTGTAATGTTCAGTCCATTTGAAGCACTTACTGTAGTTTGTGGGATTCAAGCTGCAGAGCTTTGACCAGGTCCTCTTTGGCCTGCAGGTCCTTCTTGATCTCTGACAGCTCCAGCATGGCTGCCCTATAGTGCCGCCTGTTGTGGGCTGCTTCAGCCTTTGCTGCTGCCACCTAGAGGACACATCGTATGATTACAACCTCAGAGACCCCAGGAAAGCAGAAGCCAATGAACTCACAGAACTGTAGATGCATGTAGAAATTCAGCTCTTAACTTGTGTACTTCTAAGAGGCTTTGCATTGTGTTCTGTGACTGACAACACATATTCAAATGTATACTTAAAATAAAGACGCAGGACTCATTTGAAAGGCAAAGTAGAAATGATGAGAGTGTACGACACTGATGTACAGGTGAGAGGCTGTACCTGTTCTTTCAAGTCCTTCACTTTGGTTTTCTCTTTTTCCAAGGCAAGCTGCAGTGTTTGAACAGTCTGCTTCATCTGCTGGTCCTCTTCCTCTTTACGCTTCAGAACAGCTTGAACCTGAAAACACAGGAATGAAAAACAATGTTAAAAAAGGGCTTCATATCTCAACCAAGAATTTTGATTTGTGTTTAATAGTAACAATACTTTAATCAACAAGTTTATTTCTGACCTAAATCATCGCTATGAATGAGTTAACTGACAATCCTATTTATGACATCACAAATTGTATCATCATTTTAAGATGCTAACTAATTTCTCACCTGTAAGTTCAGCTGGACAAGATCTGCCTCCCTCCTCGCCAAGGCTGTCTCTAAAATGTTGGAGTGCTCCCGCAGTGTATTGTGGGATTGTGCCAATCCTGCCAGTTTCCCCTTTTCATGTTCCAGCTCTAGTGCAAGCTTCTTGTTGGCGTCTTCTAACTTTCTGATCCTCTTCTTGAAGCACCGGGACTCTTGAAGCTGTGAATACATTTAAAGTCATAATTATACGATGGTGTACAAGGATGGAGAGATTATAGAAGTGTTACCATGAAACAAAACGACTGGCATCAGATTATGAATGTTTACCTCGTCCTCCAGCTCCATGACCTTCTCCTGGTACTCTTCCAGCTCCGTGGAGGTGAGAGTGATCACCTCCTGCAGCTCCTTCTCCAACATCATCTTACTTTTGGTCACAACCTGCAGCTCGGTCTGCAAGACCTTAATCTTCTCCTGGAAGAAAAATAAAAGCAAACTCTTTTTCAATATTATGTCTCCATTACCTCACAGGTTCCGAACTCAAGGTTGTTCACAATGAAATGGCAAATATCTTCATTATGAAGAAATATGCATCAAGAATAAGCATACAATGAAGGCTATTCATACTTCAATGTTTTTAGAATTATGTTCCCAGTTCGTGACCAAACAGATAAAAACACTCTAAGAGTCTAATTTTAACCTGTACTTAGGCTACTTAAATTATTGAGAACCGCAAACATACAAGAGCCGTTCCCTCTGACACTTTCTACCAGTACTCATCCTAATACCAATTGACTGACGCTCTATGACAAACTTTACATAATACAATATGTGTGGATTTTTCAAGGTTTTGGTAAAGCCTTGTTGGTTTTACACAGTACCTGTAGGACCTGGGTGTTTCCCCCATCAGACACCTGGGCCTTGAGCTTCACCAGCTCTGCCTCGGCCGTCTCCTTGTCAGTCAGAGCCTCCTGGAGCCTCCTGCTCAGGATGCCAACAGCATTTTCATAGGCCTTGTGTTTGGCCTTCATCTCTTTCTGAGCACTGGTTAGATCTGTCCCCAGCCGCTTCACGCGCACCTTCTGCTCTGAGATTGCCCTGTTTGATACATGGAAGACATTAAAATGTTGTTGTGCACAGCACATCATGCATGCAAATGAAGTCAAGATGCAGACATACTAACAGAACATCTTTAAAATCCCATTTACTGGATAAATACAGACACAGATCACACAACAGGGTGCAATAGTTTGGATGGCTGTACTTTACAGAAAACATGTGATGACTAATCAGTGAGCTGGTTTTGAATCTATTAATGGCACTCGACAACAGAGATATTCATCACAGTCCAAGATATTTATGTAGGTATCATTCAGGCTCCCCTGAGTTCTATGAAGCACATGACTCACTTTTTGGCCTCCCCCTCCAACTGCTCCACCTGCTTCCTCAGGCCTTCATTCTCCTCCGTCACTGCTGCTAGCTGGCTCTGATCAAACTGCAGAGACTGAATCGGGGTAAAAACATTTAGTTCATGTTCAAATGAATCAAATCACAAACATTGAGCTAATTAAAATATTCATAGATACCTGGATCTGTGTTTCTAGCTGATCCCTCTCTTTCTGAATTGCATCCAGATGAGTCTCCATGTTGTTCATCTGCTCCTGCACTCTCACCACTTCCCTCTGCAGCCGGGCCTGTTCAAGCTCTGCCTTCTGCTTCTCTCCTTGTACGCCCAGCAGTTCCTGCTTCAGGTCCTTCACCTCCACTAGCAGACGCTTCTTGGTGGACTTCAGCTCACTGATTAACTGGTCTTTGGAGCTAGCGTCTCGGCGGTAGGCTTCCACCATCACCTGAGAGTCAATAAATGTTTGTCTAAGTGATTAAATGTCAATTCTCCTCTCTGAGCAGCGAAAGTAGTCTTGTCCTTTCAGTTCTTACTTAGACAGCGGGAAAAAGATTTTTAGCCACATACTGACCAAGAGAGAGATGAAACAGTATTTATATCCTGCACTGTGTCATCTCTGGGCATGAGTAAGATACATTTTAACTTGGGATTGGAAACTGAAAAAGAGGAGCTATACATTCAGAGTTTTACAGGTTTTATTTTTCAGCATAAACAGCCTTGTGTTTGATTCTAACAGGAGCACATATATAATGATTGAGGTTTTGCTTTTGTAAATGCTTGTAAGCAACAAAATAATCTCTAATTGCTTTGTAAACTTTCCTGCAGTTACGTCCGTACAAGTGGACCATGTGCTGCTGTGTGAAGAACAAAGCAAGCATTCAGTGATATAGACACAACTCAAAACTGTCACTGAACACCTCGTCTTACTCGTTCCCCTGTGCACTTTAACAATGAGTTTTTCAGTGCTGCTTAAGTACCTCACACATACCTGACTCTGAATCGAATCTGAACAGATCAATTATCACATTCTTAAAGCGTTCAAATCTCATTAACTGTCAGAGGGGTGCTTGATTTTAGTTGACAGACAGAGATGAATTTTACTGACAGAGTCTGAAGGGTCTACAAAAACCCAAGTCTTGAAAGGAATTGAAAACAATTCACAGATTGTCATTCTGTCAATAAACTCCACCCTCTTCATGACAGCCTGTAAATGTCAAATGAGCAGCATCCATCAGTGCTGAATCCACTGAGGCATGGCAACAAGCACTCTTCTGAGATAACGACCATCTGGTTCCACAATACATCCTCCCACCTCAGCCTCAGCCAGGCGGTAGATTTCTGACAAGCATTTCTATGTGATGTCTATACAATCACGCTTCTCCCTGGGTTCCACTAACTATCACCAGAAGGAGAAGGCTTTTCATTATCTCAGGTACCAGCCTACGGGACACGGCTTACCTTCTGTTGTTGGAATTGTTCCTTCAGTTTCTGAGCTTGTTTTTTCAGAGAACTGTTTTCCTGTTGAAGAGTTTCAATCTGGAACACATAAAGAAGTTTTGTGAATAAGTACATTGTGGTGATGGTAACACCAATAAAACAAAAATCTATGGCAGATCATTTTCAGAGATTTTGGACCTGCTCTCTGATTCATTCTTACTGGCAAGAGCTGGCAAAAGAAATAAGGCTAATTTCTGGAATTGAAGTTATTTCCTGCTTTGTCACATTATACCTGGGCAAAATGCCGAATGGTCTTAAGACAAAATCATCTTGGCTGCAATCAAAAAAGCTATCACACGCAAGTGGATGCAGACAAACCCAACAAGGGACGACTGGACTGCAACTGTCAACAAAATATATTCCATGGAAAACTCACTTTCTTCTCAAGACTACGAGCTGATGACAGCGTAAAATATTGGAAAAAATTGAACTCATATACTAGAGTTTGTAACACTTCATCCGTGAAGATCAATCAATCAATCAATCAATCTTTATTTGTAAAGCGCCAAATCACAACAAACGTTATCTCATGACGCTTTTATAAACATGGGAGGTCTAGACCACTCTATGTCAATATATGTCTAATCTATCAGAATATATATCTAAAAAAGAAATGTTCATCAAAGACGACAGATGATATATACTATTTTGTACTATTGAATGACCTGGAACAACCTCCCTTTTATTTTATTTTTCCTTTTGTGAACCTGAAATTGTAATAAAAACAAAGTAAAAAAAAGGGAAATTACTTTTAAATAAAAATATCTTTAGAGTCAAGAGAATTGCTGCTCAGCATGGCCAAATAAATCTTAACATTTTGTATCTAACTCAAGAGTCTGTTTATGACTTTTCACTTTTCAGGTGTTCTAATACAGCCAAAACATTTCTTAAATAAACAATTTATTCAATGGTTTAAGCTTCTTATATGTAAGGACTTGCTGCCTTGTCATTTTTTAAATAAACTATTTAGTTTTTGATCTGTTGGTTTGAATAAAACAGATTCAAACACATTCTGAGGGCATTATTTTGAGCTCTGGGAAATTGTGATTAACTTTTCTTCACAATTGTCTTTCTTATAGACTTAAAAATAAAGAGATTTATTAAAAAAAATAATAATAATAATATAGAGTGATCTATATAAAATGTTGTTCTCAGCTCTAGTCAATAGAAGTGAAGAGAAATATTCTCATGTGAAAGTCCAATAAAATAAAAACATTTGTTGCAAAGTTGTTGGTTTTGGGTTAATCGAGTTTGAAGTTATTTTTTTCTTCTTTCATTTTAGCTGTGATCTAAAAATGTCCCCTCCCACCTGTCTCGTACCTGATTGGCTTTGACCTGGACTTCCTGTCTGAGTTGATCCAAGACGTCTGAAGCCACCAGGACATCTTCTCCGAGCTGTTCCGCAGTCTCGTCTAGTTGGCTCTTGTCAGCTCTGGCTGACTGCAGAGCCACCTCCAGAACAATCTTCTCGTTCTGCAGAAACTGGATGTTGTCGTCCTTGGCACTGCCCTCTGCCTGCAGCTCTGCTAGCTGGGCCTCGAGCTCTAGATAACGGGCCTCCAGCTGGTTGATGGACTGCTCTTTGGTCTGCAGGTTCTCCTGAGTGATGGTCAGCTGGCGCATCAACTCTAGATGCTCTTTCTGAAGTGACTGAAGTTGCAAGTCCTTCTGGGAGAGGGTGAGTTTTACCTGAGATGGATAGAGCATGAAGCGCAGTTTAGAGAAGATTACAGATTTTTTTTCAGCCTGAAAACAGAAGAGTGATTCATTTGGCATGACTACCTGCTCAAGTTCTCTTTCCAGGGAGCTTGCTGTGTTGGCCAGTTTAATTAAGCGATCTCGCTCATCCTCAAACTCGTCCAGTTTGTGCTGCAGATCATCTTCCACCATGGACTTTGCATCCTGGACCTGCTTGTAAGCAGCTTCCTGAGTCAGCATGTCAGCCTAAATGACACATTAAAATGGTTATACATTAATACATATTCTAGACAGAGTACAAACAGAAGAGATGTATTGTTTCCTTTTGAAGGCACATTCACAAAGAGAGCTGAACAAGGTACCTCGATGCTCTGCAGCTGAACAGCGATGCGCTCTTTATCTTTGATGGAGCGGTGTTGTGTCTCAGTGAGTTGGTGGGACAGAGTCACATTCTCCAGCTTCAAATGTTCAAGGACACCAATCTGAGTCATCTGTCCAGCCTGGGAGAGGAAACAAAACAACCAAACTGTCACGTCAACTCATGTCAGACATAAGCAAAGCCTTGATGAATCACCTCGGCCTGAACCATACCTGCATGTTGGCCATCTCTCCTTGCAGTCGTACTCTCGCCTCCTGGGCCATTGCTAGCTGCTGCTGGTACCACTGTCTGAGCTGCTGCAGTGAGTCGATTTCAGCCTGAGAGGTCTTCAACCGGCTCTGCAGGGTGCTGCGCTCTAGCTGGACCTGCTGAAGCTGACCCTGAAGACCCCCCATCTGCACACGCAAATCCTGAACTGCAAAGGTGAAAGACCGTTTATTTAACTATGTGTGAACATTTGACGGCGTACCGTCAGGGTGTTCTCTATTGCCATACTTGGTGGTTCTGTAACTCAAAGCACGATTAGAGATGTTGACTACTCAATCATCTGGGTCTTCAGCACTCACCTGCGTTATCTCTTGATGTGACAGTGCTTTGCATCTCCTCCACCTTCCCCATAAGCCTGTTGTATTGATCTTCCGCCACCTTCAGGTCATTGCTTAGAGAAGACAGACTGGCATTTTTGCTCTCCAGGCTGCCCTGAAGCTCCACCATGGCCTTCTCTAGCTGGCTGCAGTTCTGCCGCAGTGTGCCAACCTCCGCATTGAGAATGCTCTGTTTCTCCTGGCTGACCTGTGCTTCATCCTGCTTGGCCCGCAGCTGAGCGTTCACTGCAGCCAGCTGGGCCTGAAGCTCTGTCTTCTCCTTGAGAGCCTAAAGGGCAGAACAGCTTTGTCAGCACTTGAGCCCAATTATTCTTAGTGTTTCCAACATAGTCATCCGGACAGCTCCCAGTTCAGTTTACAGTCATTAAGCCAAATGTAATCTTTCTGGATGCTGTGAGTCACAACTCTGGAATTCTTATCAGCATCAGGACTAACATTTACAGTGAAGGTTCAAAACGGTTTACAGTGTATACCTGAACTTAATTATAATTATATCTTTGATAGCATGTGAGAACTTCTGTTCATACAAATAATTATATTAGATACAGTGATTCCTACACACTAGGAGGTCATGTTTTTTTCTAAGACATGTCCTTTAGGAAGCATTAACCGGCTAACAGAGTCTGATGTTGCAAATCTTCATGTCAGCTTAAAGTGTAGATCTCCTCCCACCAGATGTTCCAGTTAAATCAGATCATAGCACAGCGCTGTTGAAATGCAACAGATCTATCTGCATAGCTTTTTTACTTGGTTGTAGGTAATGCTAGTTAATACTTAATACCTACATAACTAGAATAATATCTAATACTTTTAACCCGTGGGAGTGAGGACAAGGGAGTATGATAGGCCCCCAATTCATGCAAAAGCACATTTTCCCAAACTACTTGTTGTAATGTTCCCAGCAGCTGTAATGTCTGACGTGATTTTGACTCTGCCCATCAAGGGTGGTGTAATTGATTATTTTTGTATCATCTTTAGTCATCATGGCACCTTTTAGATGGTTCCTGCTCACTTAAGTCAGTGCTTGGCTGTACAGAGAGGCTTCTTATTACAAGCCCAAAATAAGGACTTCATTGACTGTAATGAGTGAAATGGCTAAAAATGTGGCAAGCTAAATTTGTCTTGAAATAACTTGAAACAAGATTTATAGTATGACCTGTCAGATCAGTGTTTCACCTTAAGTGTAATGAGATATTGTGACTAGAACTTAGACAAATTCAAGAGGTAAGATTTGAGTTTCCTTGCAATGTAAACATCATCCAGTCAGCTTGCTGTCATGCAGTTGATTGAATTATTTTACACATTTTTTGACTGACAATAAAAACATCTTGGAAAAGTACAAGTACACACAAGTAATGACTGTTATTTATGGATCTATTCTGTGTCAGGTCACATCTTAACATAACAGGTCATACATGGATCTAATATTTAACAGGTGAGCATAAAAATAGTCACAACTTGGGATAAAATACACCTGATAGGTCCAGAGAAGCTTTTACAACTCATTTCATATAAAACTGTAAGAGACATCTTGCTAACTTTTATGGGTGCGATCAATAAACATCCTGTATCGGATTATTTCTGTGTTATTTTGTTCCCCCCTGCACTCTTACACAGTATGGTGTCCTGTGAGTGGAGATGAAACGGTATGTCTTAAAACAGAAATTAATTTGTAATTTTACCTGATTGGCTTCAGATGACAAAGATTCCAGCTGACCCTCCAGTCTCATTTTCTCTTTCATCACCTGCAGCATTTCATCGTGGCCCATGACTGAACTCTCCAAAGAAACACTGAAACAAATGTGAAGAATAGACGTTGTTTATCAATTGATAAGGACAAAAAATGATTTATGTCATTTATTGTTTTTAGCTATGATGAACAAGAGCCAAACATTTTTTTGTCTCTTCTTTCCAATGTGAGGAGTAAGAACTCTCACTTCTTGTTATCTTACTGTTGATAAATACCTGCTAGAGAAACTGTCTCTGCGGCTGCGAGGCTCTGCTGTCCCTTCTCTCTCCTGCTCCAGCTCCAGCAGGTGCTGCTCCTCTGTGGCTGCCTGCAGCACCTCCTGCAGGGAGGGGAACTGACCCATAGCATCAGGGGCGATCTCCCTCCCCTCCACGGTGTAGGCACCCCTCTGCCTTTCCACTGCGGCAGAAAGCATGCCATACGTCCCTCTGGTAGACACACTGCTGTAAGACGAGCTGTCACTGTCATTGCCGTCATTCCCTGGTCTTGTTCCTGATTCACTACCGTCAATCTCTGACATATTGTCCCCGACCTGAGGCGAAGCTCTCTGCTGTGCCTCCAGCTCACAAGTGCTGCCCTCTGACATCACGCTGACCTCTGACAGAGTGGAGACTGAGCTCATGGTGGACTGGAGAGAGCTCATAGTGTTTTCTGCTGTTCTTACTCCACCGCCTCCTCCATTTCCACCATCACTCTCAGGAGACTTATAGTCAGCCAAAGAGTGGATCTTGCTTGGGCGGGGTGATCTGGTCTTTCTTTCTTTTGCAGGGGGGATCCCCAAGCTTCCCAGTTTGGGACCACGGGGGACACTGGTCCTCAGGAAGGAGTACTCCTTGGTCATGGCAACAGTGTTGGCCCTGGGCAGAGCCTCAGGATGCAGCATGAGCTCTGGATCCAGGGTGCTGAATTGCCTGCTCCTAGGGGTGCTGCGGTGAGACTAGAAACAAATGATAAATAAATAAACCATGATGCTACGATTCACACAACTCTCAAAAACAAATGCATGAAGTATAAGGACAGAGAGGCAAAACCTCTACCCGATTCAGAAAAGGTCTTGCTTCTGTCCCTTGTAAAATGTGTATCTAATCCTTTGGGTTAAATTGAAATAAGCTAAGTGAAGGCCTTTAAAACAAGCACAAAGATCAAGTTGACTGTTAAATGTCAAGCATTAAAATAGCCAGTTGTCTAACGTAGAAATCCCATGTTTAGGTTATGTTTGAGATGCTGAAGCTGGAGATATACTCCATCCTCACCCTTTCCTTGTGTCTCTGCACTCTGTACTGTTTCAGCTGCTCCTCCAAGCGTCTGCGAGCCTCAAAGCGGATCTTCTCCTCATTCTCCATCTCCAATGATGGCTGCAGATTGGCTAAAGGGAACAGGGGAAATATTCCCTCTTATCAGATACTTCACGTCTTCATCACTTCATACAAGAACTGTGAGCCACACGCCCTTGTGTTAGTTGTAAATGATCAAATCAATCAGTTTTCATTAGAGTTTCTTGTGTTAATCTGTGGGCGAGAAACTTGATGTTTCCCAGTGGCACAATACATTTGCATGGTGCCTGATGCTGCATACTGTGACTTTCAATTTGGTTTATTTTATGCTAGTGTTGTAGTACTCGAGATTGGTCTTGATCGCAAGACCAGTCTCGAGACCACATATTTAAGGTCTCGGTCTCGTCTTGGAATCGAAAGCATTTTTACTCCGTCTTGTCTGGGTCTCGGACTGGGCAAACTCCCGTTTTTAAATCAAGACCGGTCGAAAGACCATCACTGATACACTCCGTGTCCCTGTCATTACTGTATGACCTCCTACCTCCCCTGAGATCACAGGCAATATAAACCCTGTTTTAACTCTGAACAAAAGCGAAAAGTTCAACTAACGATAACAAAAAAAACCTTAAGTAGTCAAAAGGCTCTCAAAGCGCGTTAAAAGAAAGTCAACAAAGACAAAAACCAAACTGTTAAACTCGTTGTTAATTGTATTGAAATCTAACTAAAATAAAATAAACAGAAGTCTTTTATTTTGTTAACTCTCATGATGATTTTTCATTGATACATATGGTCTTGGTCTTGTCTCGGTCTTGCCCTGCCATGGTCTTGGTCTTGACTCTGTCTCGATCCCTAAATGTCTTGGTCTTGTCTTGGTCTCGGTTCACTCTGGTCTCGGACATGTCTTGGTCTCGGTTAATGTGGTCCTGACTACAACACTAGTTTATGCATGAACACTTAAATAAAGACATGACTGCAGCAGCTCTGCAGCCAGTATTCCAACAGATGAATTAAGACTTCTTGAAATCATAGAAAATGCACATTGAATGCCACATTCTGCTAACAGCTACACTATGATTTGATGTTGTTCTGCATATATTGTCTGTGGGAGTTCCATTTGAAGCCAAACCAAACTATCACAGACTGTGCAAAGCCTGCAAAGATTATATATTATGATTTTAAAAAGGAAAAGTGTGCCTGAGTGAAGAAAAAATACCCAAAAGAAAACATGCCAGAGGGGTTAGTTCCAAAATGCAGCCATTAGTCCAAACATTGTTCCAAATGAAGCACCCACGCCAAATTCTAATCGAGCAATCAAATGCGTATGGGTTGCAAAGAGGGGAAAGCTCAAACAGCCTCCTTCTGCTCAGATAAATCACAAAAAGGGAGTTAAAAAAGGATGATAATGGGGCTAAAACAGCAACACATCCCACAGGAACATAAGGTTAAAATACGGCGGGATTGTGGGGGAAAATCACTCCACATACGTTTATGCTTACACAATTCAGTCTCCTGCATAGGCATACTGAGTCTGAGCGACTGCAATGAATCACCCGTGTGAAACGTGACCTCAGCACTAGCCCCCTCAGACCTCTCTAGCATCATGGGTGGATAAGAAGCCACACCTGGGGAGGGCTCTTGGGTCTGGGAGTTGACAGGGGAGCTGGTGCTCTGAGGAGGAGCTGTTGGAGACAAGGACCCATTTATGCGAGTTTCCCCCATGGCACCAAAGCCCTCTGCCAGTCCGTCTCCATTTGGCATCACATCTGAACTGACGGGACCTGAAAGGGAAGGGGGAAGAGATGTAGTGAGGAATGTGGCAATCAGTCATGATAACTTCTGGTGAGCTGGACTGCAGTCAAAGTTATTCCACTTGTCATGCTGGCTTGGCAACTTTTCCGGCTACAATACTGCAGCTTCTGTGGCAAAGGTAGCTGGAAACATTCATGCAACATGTGAGGACCTAAAGCATCCATTTAGCTACACTTGTGCTCATCCTTTTAGGCAATCAATTCAAAGGCAATGCAATTATTTACACTGGATCAGCTTCAAACTTGAACACAGTTTTCTGCCCAAGTTGTGATTGTTGTGGTTATTTCATGAGACTCTCAGGCTGGGCTGTGTTACTGTGTAGTCTGTGATCTTATCACTGGTTTGATGAAGGGAGGGCCTGGCTGGAAAGGGTGGCGTCACATACTGTATGTCTGTGAAAACACATTCAGTGAGAACTAAATCCTAATCTGGTAGTAGTTGTATGACTGATTATTCATGTTGGATACGTTTGTTAACCAAATTTAATCAAGTCACACCAATATAAACCAGGTTAAGCAAATAATTGTATGTTTTTTTTTTTAATTAAAATCTTAATAATCAATACATTAGAATGTTTTTAACAAATGTAAACTCTGACTGTTACTCAGTAAGCCATGAATATTTCTTGTTATGGAGTAAACAATCCAAATGCTTTAAATACATATTCAACATCTCTGTACGAAGTTCTCAAAAAATATATATTTTATTAAACTGCCTTGAATTTACACAAGGTAGATTTAACCCCTGTAACTCAACACAGAAGTCATTTGGACTTCTGTTGTTCAGAGTATGAAAAATGGCTTTGTGGCCTTTTTTAATTTTGAGCTGCATATCTTTAAATGTGTGTTTAATCATGTTACTTACATTTTCAAATATTCTGAGGCCTCAAACATACAATCTCAAATGTTTTGAACATATTATTTTGTATATATATATATATGCAAAAGTGCAAATATATAGAAGTGCTCGATATCAAACCAGTTGAAACTGGCATATTCACTCTAACTGGACTCTGTGCACCTCACTAGTTTTTTGTTGTTTTTTGTTGTCTGTTTGTTTTAATGATGTTTTAATGATGAATGTTTTTTTTAGAATCTGTAAGGTGACCTTGCGTGACATGAAAGGCGCCTCAAAATAAAATGTATTATTATTATTATTAAACAGAACAAAAAAGAAAAGAAAAAATAGTTTTTGAAAGCAATAACCAAATAAAGTTATCACGTATAGACTACATTACCACAAAAAAGGTTAGAAAAAAAGGGTTGGACTTTAAATGACGATCACAAAACAAAACAAAACAAAACAAAAGAATAGGCTGTTATAGTAGGGAGTAAAATGATTACTCAATTAGATTGTCAAAAACGAGAAAAGAGAAAAACGTAATAGAAAGAGAAGATAAAAACTAGAAGAGAAAAAATATTTTCTTTGCACATATTCTAAGTTATTTTATGCTGCCTATTTCCACTTCTCCTTCTCTTCCTTTAATGTGGTCCACAGAGTCCGCCTGATGATTACTAATTAGAATTCACTCCAGCTATTTAACACGTTAGTTCAAAGAGCCGTGTAACACAGAGCAAGAAAACGCCTCAGGCCTTTTAGTAACCACTAAAACAGGTCATGCATGGCATGATACAAGTGTCAGACAAAAGAGACACCAGTTTTATCCCTGCAGGGAAAATAACTCTGCAGATCAGAGAGCAGAGTAAGCTCATCATAGCCCATTAATGGTCATTAATAAATATATTACTAATTGACCAAGCACAAATGGATTTCTTGGCAATCATTTTGGTGATGGCTATTAATGATGAGGTTACAGCAGTCACTTTCCTTGAGTGACAAAAGTCAGCATGTGCCATCATACACCCACACAGAGAACGTATACTGATAACACTCCTTCAGCAGTTAACAGAACAATGATGTGACACATTTAAAAGGAGCTTTGTAAAAATACCAACCTACACATATCTACCTCAAAATAAATACCATGCAAACCTGCCAGACATCTTTTCATTCTTCTAGTTTATATCGTGCTGACAAATTCTGTTTTAAAACATGTTGAGACCACCAGATGTCTGCAGGCTTACTGTGCACTCTCCTTTAGGTCAGGCTACAAATACAGTTTTGTCAGAAAACTACATTTCAGAATAGAAATGATGCATAGCAGCATATCAAGCCTTAGCTTCCTCTTTATGCTTTGTTTTTCCAATCCATGGCAGCCAGGGGGGTAATATCATTCCAAAACATGTCCAGCAGAAACCTTGAGGTAATATGACATCAGAGTGTTTTGAGACAGCTCTGTTGCTTACCATTAGGAATATCTCCATTTGTGTTTTGTGCGTTCTCCAGCCATTGTTGTTTCAATAGTGTTTCATCTTCAACAGCACGAGTGTCAGCCTCTTTGGATTTTATGACATAGTCTCCTTGACAGGCATTAGCCTCCATTTGAGGTTCTTGTGATTTATTAATATCCATCTCCATTAAAAAAACACCTGAAGAGTCAAAACGGAAAAAAGTCCTCACAAAGCCATCTTTGCTGGAGGCAGGCCAGTTGGGATCATGCCAATGTCCAAAGCACTAGAGAGAGAGAGAGAGAAATACATAGCTCAGCATCAAGCTTAGAACTTGCAGGGCATGTTAGGAGAATAACAGACTTCACATAGATCAAATAACATCATAGTAAGACGTGTAGCTCCTCGAGAGTGATCTGTTTGGGACAGTAATAATGTTACGCAACAACACAGGGTGGTAATTCAAACATAAGTCAGGGGATAACAACCTGGGTCTGTAGATAAGTAGATTTTGAAGTGTTAAATATAGATTAACCAGCACTGACTGACCACTGTATGACTGAGACAGAGTTTACACAGAGGACAAAAAAACCACATAGAAAATCACGATAGTCCGAAAGCGACAGCTCCGTGTATTCCTTTGATCAGACACATACAAGCAGTATCTACAGCCAAGTACATGTAAGCATTTTAAGTGTCATGCTTTAACTTAATTAAGATTGTGGGGATTATCCATGTTCTTGTGAGTGGAGCAGCTGCTGCTTCTGATACTGCTACCTGGGTGCAATGTGGATAAAAAGATACAAAAGTATAAAAGGCGTTTAAACTAGCTGAGTATGTATGGATACAAAAATTGCTGAGTTTACTTGTATTTTTCTTAAAAGGTAGTCAGCCAATGGGTTTGAAATGCAATGACAGTATTCAGATCATGCACACATTTACACTGCAAAAACTCAAAATCTTACCAAGTGAAAATGTCTCATTTTCAGTCAAAATGACTTATCCCATTTGATTTAAGATACATTTACATAACAAGATATATTCAACTTAATTTGAGTTGTATTATAGCAGCACTTCTCTAGGTTTAAGACCATCTTATACTTGAAATAAGATTACAAAGTTTAATATAAGCATTTTGAGATATAATATATTCTCATAGTTAGCTGGACATACTAATATTCTGTCATGTTGTTTTTTTAGGATAAGCCAGCTATGCTCAAAAGTAGGCATTTCATTGTAGTTTGAGGATGTATATTTTTATCTGAATTAAAAGAAACAGTGCCTGAAAACTGTAACCAATCCTTAATAAAAACAACTTGTCTTTCTTTCTTTCTTTCTTTCTTTCTTTCTTTCTTCAATTGAGCTGTTTTCTGATAGATTCTCCAATAAAATGCATTTACTTCAATCAAGTAAAGGGTTTGTCCTAAATCAAGATTATTCGTCTTCTACAAATAAGATCTCAACTTGAAAAATGTATGAAATGACTTAACAAGATATTTAAGATACATTGTCTTAAAATAAGTCCATCTGTCTTGCTCAAATGTTACTTGTTAAGTAAATGTATCTTAAACCAAATGGGATAAGACATTTTGACTAAAAATGAGACAATTTAACTTGGTAAGATTCTGAGTTTTTGTGCCGTGTATATTTCACTGTGCATTGCTGTCAGTCAGTTCAGCTCCTAAAAACATCCAGCGACTCCCAGGTTATCTGCAAAGTAAGCTATTTGACAGGAGGGCTGTTTTGCTAAGGTAGCCTGTGTTCAGCTCGGTTTAACCTCAAAAGACATGATGACTGTAAATATACACGGTTTTACAAAAGCAGTTATTTTGCCTCTCAGTGTTGATCCGGTTTCGACATCTCAACAGACTAATAGTAAGGTAGACTCAAAGGTAGGTGGCTAAACTAGCCACTAGCTGTGTTTATGAGAGGACCTGTCAAGCTAAATGTGCTAACTCGCTAGCCTGAGTCACTCGCGTCAGTGCAGAGAGTGAATTCTCAAAGATTTCAAATAAATAACAACAATACTTTCTGTCGCGTTAATGCATTAACCCCCCAGTGTTTGATTTGTACATTGACAGTTTCGGTAAATCTCTCAAAGGACAATAAATGCTCACCTCTCTGCGAGCTTCGCCTTTCACTACGTGGCTGTTTGGTTTCCGTCCCCGTTTTGTGTCCGACTAGAAACAAACAGAGCGCAAACACATCTGGAAGAACAAAAACAGCTTTTCAGACAGGGGGTGTCTGCCGACTGTGATCACGACATTTTATTGTTAACTGCATTAAATGTTGCTGTTTATTCTATGATGTTCTTGTTTTGAATGCATTTTTCGGAAATGTAACCATTATTACACGAACTGCAGCATGGAACGGATAATACTCTTTTAGTGGCAAGTGCGTCGGATGTGGTACAGTGCTTCACCCTTGTGGTCAAAGAGCTGCGCCCTTCTTTTAAGCGGTGACATCCTGCAGCTCAACTGCTGCCACCAAAAGTGACATTCAAGTTTATGATGTCAGCTTTTTTTTTTTTTTCGTCACTTGAATGCGTCATTGGCTTGATTGCATTTATGCATGCGGAATTGTTCAATGGTACTGCTCATCATAAAATAAGATTACTGGATTCCACATAAACCCAGTCGATCTGACCTGCAAATGTGTACAGCACTGTTAAGTGTTGTCATGCTTTGTCTGCTTGTGTCTTCCTTAACATTTCCTTATTGCTGCTTCCTGATTGTCTTGCTCCATGTATTTTATATCCATGGCCACTTTCTCAAAGACGGTCATATCATGTCCTTATGTAGCTTTTAGTCATTTTAATCATATGGTGCTATTTGTACTTTTCTTTTCTTTTTTTCTTCTTTTTGTTTTGTTTGTATTTTGGTTTCTCCTCTCCCTTCTTATTTGGATTTGATTTGATTTAATATTTTGGTTTTGTTTAACCTTGATCTTTTTAGGGAGTCTTTTTAACGTCTGGCAAGGGACTATGGATGTAATCTAGCCTTCTGGCTAATATATTTACAAGACGTGTTAATTAATATGCATTATCTTTTTAAATGAAAAATAAATAAATTATATATTAGTCTTAGCCTTTTTGTTGTCCTTATGCATTATTTGTGAATTACATATGTACTTCAGACTACTGTCAGTAACTCAACTCAACTCAACTTTATTTATATAGCACTTTTCATCCATAAAAACATGCAGCCCAAAGTGCTTCACAAAATAACAGAGAGACGGAAAACAACAGCAATGGTAAAATTATAAAAGGCATGATTATAATCAAATTGCTGAAAAAAATAAAATAAAGTCAGAACAGTAGAATTAATAAAACAAGTCAGAGTGGAAAGAAAAGTTTAAAATAAGGTAGCGTTAACAAGATCAAATGAATACAAGAAATAAATAGATAAATAAATAATTGAATATGATAAATAAACGTTAAAGCAATGATTGAAATAATAATGATTCAAATAATAAAAATAATAATGATTCAAATAATAAAAATAATAATGGTTCAAATAATAAAAATGATAATTATTCAAATAATAAAAATAATCATGCAGTCCAGGGCTAGAAATAAATACATTACTCAAAATTAAAAGCTAGATTAAAAAGTAATTTTTTATAAGTAAAAGTAATACCCTATATATTTTATGTGGATTACATGAGTACAAGAACTGATGTATGGTTTCCCTAGGTCTGATAGATATTAAATAGGCTATTACAAAAATAACAGCTTTTGGGTTTGGGATTTTTTTTTTTCGTTTAAAGCAACTTGTTAAAAAAATAAATCAATGCCCTTAACTGTTCAGCGTTCATTAAGAAATTATTTTTCAGATAAATAATTGTTAAAATCAGACACACGTAAACCAGTTTGTAATGTAATAAAAGTTGGTCAAATATTACGTCTTAGTATTTAGTCAGATTCTAATACCAAACCAGAAGGACCAACTCGTTTTAATGATAGTAATGCGGCCTTGGTACAAATTAATATCCTGAATATAAAGTTATTGTATACATTTTAAACAATTGATCAACTAATTAAATGTTTTAATTTGTGTGCCATCTAGTGGTAGTATTGGGTATAGTAGGGCACAGCAGGTTAAACAAAATTGCTGTTTTCTTGTAATCTTAGCAATTTTCAAAGTTGTTTTGTTTTTGTGCAACTTAGATAATCGTCAATCTGAGTAACATGAACGATGCACTTTCTTATGATTTTTTCCTTCTTTCTCTCCTTTTCCATCTTTAGAGACAGTTTCTTATTTGTTCTCCAAATTATTCTCTGATGTCAGATTTGGAGGGCTGCACAATAAGGTTGCCTATCTGAGACCCTGAGGCCTGAGGGTGGAAAAGATCTGGTGACTGAGTCTTTAATACTTGGTCCTCTGTTCAGGACATAGCCCAAAGGAAGACATTTCTAAGTGAGCCTTAGATCAGGTGAGGATTTTCAAGCCTTTCTGTGTGTTCTTATGAAATATTTGGAGTTACATCTATTCAAAGAGAGTTCTAGATACAAATAACACTGTAGGTCCAGTGAGTCTCATATCCATTACATGTTGCTGAACATAATGGCAACCTATTCTGTCTAGGTAGGGCTTCACAATAATCCTCACATAAATCTCTGCTTCTTTTAATTCAGGGGTGTCCAAACCTTTTTCAAAGAGGGCCACATATGATGTTTTCAGAATAACTCAGGGCCAGTGGATCCTACTGAGACTTAGGAATCCTAAAAGTTATATATGAAATGTCTATTTAATAACAATTAAAAAAAAAATCATCTCAATAAAACAGGGTCGGGCAATGTGGGAAAAAATATTGTATCACAATATTGTATGACTTTTCTGACTAGCAGACAACATTTTAAGAACAAATTAATTTTTTCATGAGTTCTGAACATTTTTTATGTACCAAATGTTGCCTTTTCTGTACAATTTCAAAATTTTGATCTTGTCTTGTGTCCTCCTTTTTGTCTTCTGAACTTTTAGTGTTCATCAAGAACATTTTCACATCATGATAAAAACATTAATTTGAAAACCGGTCAACTTTAAGAGTTCTTGTGTTTCTTTTGTATTGCCGTCTTGCAGAATTCCCAGTGCTTTGGCTTTAGACAGGTAGTCCAAATGAAGCTTTTTGAGACTTTTCTGCATTGACTTTAGTTTTGTTTGTGTGCTTGAAATAAACTGCAAATGTAAGGATGATTCAGAAGGTGATTCATTTCTTTGACATAAATACAATTTAAGATAGAAGCTTGAGGCCATAAACAAATGGACCTTGGCCCACGATTGGCCCCGGGCTGTACTTTGGACATGCCTGTTTTAATTCATCTAATATCTATTCCTCTCTATGTATTCATAGAGGATTGTCTCAATGAAATGTGTTAAGAACTCATCAAAATTGCGTGTGCTCTAAAGTTGGTGAATTATCAAAACAAACCACAAATAATTAGTATTTACATTAAAGCTCCTATGAGAAGTTTTTGAGTGGTTGTGAAACAGATCCATATTGATACCGATGTCCCTTTATGACCTGCAAATGCAATCTAGACCATCAGCGACACGATTGAAAATTTCCATATACTTATTTTTTATGGATGAAACTGTTGTGAGGGGGTATGTGTCAGACCAGACGATTGACAGCATGCTTAAAAAACAGCATTATTGTACATTCTAAAGTAAAATATTCACAGTAAGTGTTCCATTGGACTGTTGGTCAGAAAAAAATCTACCTTTGCAAGTACAGGACAATATCAGGAAAGTTACAAGATGTATATGTTTGCCCATAGAGGCGACAAAAACAACACAAGCTGAAAGTTCCTCACATGAGCTTTAAGACATTATAAAACTACTTGGGGAAGTTTCGACAAGAAACACAAAGACATGATATGCACTTCTAGAATATCAAACTCTACTTGTTTTTTTTTTGATTGGCTAGTTCATCTTTCAAGTGAATTAAACTCGTGGCTATGCGAGTTTTATATGCAGAGGGGGCCTGGTCCTGTGTTCGCCCATGAACGATGGAAGCGCGCTCCCGACACTTCAGGTGAATGAGAGGGAAGCAGAGGAGCGGGATACGGTTCACTGTGCGTCGCATTAAAAAAAAAGGAACAATTAAAGGAAAATGAGCTGTGCAACGTCGCTTGGGGCGCATGTTTTTATGACAACATACCTACTCTTCATCATGGGATGCGTAGCACAGAAAGTAAGTTGACATTTGTTGACAACAAGCTGACAGTATTTCACAAGCCTATCTCCAGTGTAGGCTGAGTGCTGCGCTCACTGCTGTGAGAATCAGGCAACGAACTGCGTTTGAAAAGCTTCATATTCAGTGATTGTTTGCTTCTCTGCAAAGACTCTGTCCTCAGGGACCTTGCATGGAGATAATTTAAGAAACGGTATGTAAAAGCTTACAGATCGGCGTTATTCTTAAACACAAAAAACACATCGTGTCCGCTGCATTTCAGATGTAAATGTTTGTCGTCTGTCCTGTCAATTATTCTGCACTGCTTAAATACAGTACCTCGTTTCAGGCGGTTGCATGAGGCGATACGTGTAAGCCCCTTTTCTAAAAGTTGACATTTAACACTGTGAATGATACTTTTTACACAACATATATGCCGATTTGATCAAAGGAACCAACTGTTCAGATACAAGTCCAAGCCATTAAAGTTAGTTGCTGAAAAGCTTGGCACTTATTTATGGAATTATGAATTCACAACTTTTTCCATGGAGTTTGGCGCACGGTGTGTTTGGTCGCGAAACAGCACGTTAGATTACTCTCTCTGAAACTGCATCTGAAATTGCGAAAGCTGTGTGAAAAGCTTAATGTAGAAATCGGTTATCAGACTGGTCTTGTCTTGAGATCTGAGTGTTGTCTGCAGTGTTCATAACATTTAGCCAACAACACATCCGCCTCATGTGCCTAAACTACTGTAAATTAACTGCTAGGTTTCTTTTGAAATTGTGGTTTGCATTTCCAAGAGGAAATTTAAGTGCAGTTTTCTAATTACATAAATACATCCTGGAGGGTTATTTGACTATGCAAAACACTGGAATCCTAAAAAATAGAGCCTACAGCGTTAGCCATAGCCAGACTACTCCAATCACCTTACATCATGCTGACTTACTCTAGTCCACTTTTGCCATTCTCGCCAAAGTTATGAAAGTTTTTGGCATACTTTGTGAGACATTATATCCTCTAGGGCTTTCAACTGGATGTTTTGATGGCACAGGCATGTTTTGATGTTTCTACACTTCACAGAGTTAGAGAATGGCATGCAGAGTCCAAACTGCTGAAATGGGAACCACATTGAGAGCATGCAAACCTTATGTTGTACCTTTCAGTCACATTGAGAGCACAATTCTCAAGTTTGGCCTCTAACATGCCAAGACTTCATGATCAAAAGGTTGTGTCTGATAAAACAGGAGTGCACACAGTCAGAGGTTGCTTCTGGGGCATGTTTTTCATCCAATCAGGCTGTGGTTCATGTTGGACATGTCATAGCTTCTCCTGTGGTAGAGTTAAGGCTCCTGTCTGGTATGTCAGGGTTAGATGTTTGTGGCTGCTTTCGAGTGGATTAGTTAATTATAAAAGTTGTTTTGCTGGCATAAAGTGAGGTTTCACTCTGTTACGATGACAAGGGCTTCTTAACGTATGATGACAGCCACCTGGAACCATTGTTTTTCATACAGCAGCAGGGAGGGACATCAGTACTTGCTCCTGAAGAAAGTTTGATCCATATTTTGGCACCTTTATGACTGTCATGTGTATAGCTGTCTAAGTAGGGTCGGAGGAGAGAAGTACCTCTCGAATTGACATAGTTTGCAAGTAATACATTGTTATGGGAGCTAACCCAAAAGTAAATGCCTCTCAGTCTCATTATTTTTAAAGCTGCAGTTTGTCATCCACATACAATTTGAAGTTTAAAAAACACAAAGGCTATTCTTTCTTTTAACGCTGGTCAGGGTTTGAGTCCTTAAAGCAAAGCATCAAACTGAAAACTGCATCTGCAATTTCTATGTGATGCAAATGAGTCCATGTGTGTCAGTGGCTGATGTAACAACATAGCAGGATTACCCTTAACAGATCTCCACCAGCACATCAGGACCACATATTTAGCAAAGAGGAGCTTCCACCTGTCAAGAGTCGTCCTCTTCCGCTGATGGACAATGGCGGCTGAGCAGCACAATTCTTAGAACTGAACAATAAAAGCCTTTGGTATATTGAATTGTCAGGGTCTCCAGCTTTAGTTCCTGTGTGCATAGGGTGCTCACTATCTTTGCAATTATCTGCCTGAGGGGGCACGGTAAATGATGTCTTTGTCCTCCGCTCCCCTTTTGTATTAAGTTGATTTTTGGAACAGCATAAACAAGCTTGGAATTTATTCTATCCCCCTCAGTAAAAAATGAGAGGCGTCCAAGTCTGTCGGTCCACAATTCAGCACTGCGGACGAGGAAGAGTGAATTTGATCACCTGTGTTGTTGCTCTGCTGCGTCTTTTAGAAGTTTTTATTTGCACTGGAAAGAGGGGACATTCATCTCTAATTGAATTGAGTTGTAAGACCCCAGTGAACTGTGAATTCTCTTATTCATCCAGTGAACTATCAGACAACAGATACACACAGTCTGTCAACAGATAAACATGTCACCGTGTGGCAGCGAGCTGCAGAGAAGAAGGGATGAGGAGGACAGGGAGAGAGAGACAGAGGGATGAACAGAGACAGTGAGGGACTCTGTCCTGTTTGTCCTGCAGATGCAGTAATTTGTTTAGTTTGGTTGGTCTACTCAAATGAAAGGTCAAACTACAATCTGTAGACTTATCAAACTCAAGCTGCTGCATTTGGTCAGGATTGCATCTGTTTTCTCCTCGCTCCAAAAGTTCAGTTTACCATAGGGCTGCATGATTACAGTTTTTAACCCTGTTCTGGATCCTAGTGTAAGGTCTGTTTAAACGCAAGTCTGTTTGGGTACTTGTATTGATGAAATATATGTCTGACATATTTTAATTGGCTTCTCAATATAATATTAAATATTGATTGTGTATATGATCAAAGATTTTTGGATTACTTTTCGTCTTCCAGCACCAATGCTTGAACTACATACATAAAATTGTTGGTAAAGCAGTTATTGCTGGCATTTAGGTAACTTCAACTAACATTACTAATTCTACTAGAAACACATTATTTTTGTTTGTTATAGTTTCTTGATAATTTACCTAAAAGCAGTTGCTTTTTTCGAACCATTTGGTCATGGTATTGGATCTGTGCACTGACTGGTATATTAGAAAATGCTGGATACAATCAGAGGCCAATACCATTTCAGATTAACTGCATAAACGATACATAAATAAGTATTCTTGGCATTGAGCTAGCTTCAAGTACCATTACCTCAGAAGCATTCCCTTCTCTGAATACCTTTGAAGGTTTTTTCCAATCTGCCCTGAAGGAAACATGTCACAGTTTTACATAATCCTTGACTTGAGGTGGAATGTGATATGGATATCTCTGGTACGGCATGTATGCCTCTTTTCCTTCGCTATTTCCTAAGCATTGCTTTCGCATATTGTATGTGCTCCATCATGTGAAATGTGTTTGGTGTAACTAATTGATCAGTTCCACATAAAGAAGGAAATCGTCTCATCCAGGATTTCCTGGAAGTATCAGTCTTGTATCTCAACCTTGCTGTAAAGGGGATAAACTAAATTTGACAAATATAAATAATAACACAGGTTTAATTGTGAAATTTGGACTCTTGAAACTGCCGCAGTCAGTCAGAGATGATCTGTCACTTTTTTGGTTTATTGGGTCAAAAAATGTCTCAGATGGCTCGCAGTTGTGTCACAGAGGGATGCCTCTTACTCCAGAAACAGTCTTTGGCCAACTGCAGTCAGTGGGATTCAGGGAGCACATTAGATATAGAAAAAGACATATGTTTAAATTTGATCCAAACAGAGGCTCCGAGCATCTGTGTTGAGGACTTTATTGTGAATGGTCAATACTTCATGGCAGCTGTTATTTCCTAATAGCACACTGTTGCTATGGATACAGTACTAATCAGAGACTTCAACAGACTAACTGTAACTATGTCAATCTGACGTAATCAAACGTTATTTTCTTTTGATAATGGGGTTGAGTTTTTGGTGATCTAGTAAACAGCATAGGTCAAGACGCTAGTCCATGATATGCCAGACCTCTGTATGCCATGCTGCCATTGTTAGTACCAATGAGCTAAGTTAGGCCTATATCAGTGTTTGTTTTGTGCTTTTGTAAGTGTGAAGTTAAGTTGAGGTCTTGAGGAATCGATTGAAATTGACTCGCTGTCATAGGAAAATGAAGGAAATAAAATGCACAATGAATACATGTCTGATTGAGGCTTCTGTAGTTCTGTAAGCAATTATACATAAACTACCAAAGTAAGAACAAAAATGAATTGTTTTGAATTATGAAAGGCAGATCCTATATTCTGTCAGTCATGGTCAGCGATGAACCTGGTTGATCCCTTTCCTCTATTACATTTAAAATTGATGAAAGGAGACTATCTGATTTTAAAAAGTAATGCAGTCTGCAATGGTTTTATTGACCCATGTTTTTACCCTAATAAACATGGAAGCTGAAAGTGCCTTACCAATTTGTGCTCAAACCGTACAATGTGAGCTAAAATTGAAGAATTAATTTGTCACTTAATCTTGTTTTAATTTGACTTTCTAATCATTTTTGTTTCTAAAAATGAATTAACACATCCTTTTTTATTTAGGTGTAAAAAAAGGAAAACAAAACACCAAGGGAATGATTTGTTCCTGAGGCTGGGGAAATATTTTTAATCCTGTGTTTATTAAAAAAAAATAAAGAAAATCTTATACCTTGTTATGTGTCTTCAACAAAAGGCTGATTCTGGTTTGGCACATATTGTACTTTAAACTGAATCAGACAACAGAACAGCTTATAATGAAAAAAATAAATTGATAACCTCTTAAATTCTGTATTTAAAGTGCTGCTGGGTATGATAATTAATGTTTAATGTTTTCTTGAAACTCTGGCACTGTGGTTGCATTTGAAAATGTTTGTTGTATCCATCATCAAGGTTCTGATGTTCATCTCTATCTACTGCAGGCCAGCCTACGCTATTGGAGCTCTCGTTAATGTGCTGCAGGAATCACTAGTCCCACTGATTCCTATTCCAAAAAGTTGAAAATGATTTCACCAAAGTGGTTTAAACCCAACTATGTGTAGATATGGCCGTGATTCACCACAGGCCTGCACAAGCTCACTTGGATTTAACGGCTACCAGAGCTGCATCAGCAGCTATTTTGAGAGGAAATATGTTAATAGGTTTTGCACCACAAACATGGGAGCGAGAGCCTGCATTGGGCAGATCTCACTCAGCCAGTAACAAATCAGTGTGAGCCAGAGGACCACAGCCGTAATGATTTCTAGCGCAACTCTTGTTGGTGTATGATGCAGTGTGTGTCTCTGTAAATAAAGTGTTGATCAAATATGCGTGGGCTCAGAGAGGCCTTTCATAAGTCACTCATGATGCACACGGTGGTGAAAATGTGCTGAGCCAGCCCCGCAGTGGCCAACGAGGGCGATCCTAAAATGCCTGGGCCTAATCAGGCCGCCACACCAGTTGTTTGTAAACTCACCCTGGTTTGAACTAGAGCCACTGACATGAGCCCACCAGGAGAGGCATTGACATCACACAGGAGATATTTGATAAATCCTGGGCTCGAGTATCAGTGCTTTTCACAGCTGCGAGGGATGACCCCAAGGAGCTTCTTTTCGATCTGTTTCTTTTGAAGTATTGTGCAAACAGAGACAGGGCATCTTGCTGGTGCTGAGATGCAGCTGCTGGCTAAGACCTTAAAGATCTCACCCTGACTTCTATCTAGCTGCATGCCTCGATAAAGCATTGATACAGTGCAGGAAACCAATGTTTTAAAGTTGAATCTCAACTGAACTGGATATTTTTTGTCTCTTATTGGAAACGTCTTTGGTTCGGAATTGTTTTTAATAACTTCAACCAGGTGCAGTTTGCTTTTGGTTTAAACTAGCTGACTAATAGTTTGAATTAACATAGAAATCATGTTTAAGTTTTTCTCCTAAAGAGATCAAGTCACTTCCATTTCTGCTTTCTGTGTATCCTTCAAGCACTGTCCTCTTGTGTCAGACATCACAGTATGTGAAGCAGGTTTCTCTTAGCAGTACATTTCTCAGTGATATTAATACATAACATTTGTTATACTTATGAAATAAGTGCCTTTTTGAAGCAATTTAATTTGTGTCTTTCCTAATCTTGTTACACTGAAATAGCTCCAGCTCTTTATGTGACTTTAGCTTATGCTTGTCACATTTTCATCTTTGGTTTCACACAACAATTCTGACATTATCATATTCTCATACTTGCTTTATAGCTGACCTAAGTAAATATATTGCAGCATTCCAACTTAATTGTTTCTTAATGTTTTCTCCCCAGTATTGTAACCCTAAGAGCAAACTACTTTCACATTTAGGGAAACAGACGATAAATTCAGTGCTAACTAGACACTTCTGGTGAAGTTGACTTCGGTCCAGACCTGAGAAATTCAGTGTGGTCATAAAGCATCCTGAGTGGACTGCTGCTTCGGAAGCGTTAGCCTGTGAAGCAGTGTCACTTTTCTCCTCCAGTAAACAGGGCTGGTGAGGATTCCTGCCCCCTTTTGAGGGGCCCGCCTGCCTGTTTATGAGCCAGTCCTGAGCTGTTTGTGCATGAGAGGCAGTTTGTGTGTGCATGTGTGTTAACAGTAATTCAGGAAGAGTCAGCTTGTGTTGCAAGGTTTTCACAGAGGTGTTGTCAGCCTGGGTTGATTTAAAAAATCCACATTGCCAATGATTAGGTCAGACAGCAGACCTCTGTTTTGTCTGATAAGTGCACTGACAAGCAATGTTTTTTATAGGCTGTGCATCTTCATGAAAGAAAGGAAAGAGAGGTGTAATGTGTTTTCTGACAACAGAGGTACAAAGTGCTGTATCGGATAAAAAAACATAAAGGGTATAAGGATTTGTGTAATTTTGTATCTAGTATTGGTGTTGGTTTATAGCCTTTCTGCAGCATTTTGCAGAAGTTGTAGGTGGGACAGGTGCTATATGTCATGTTCTTGGGAAAAGAGCCTTGCCACATCCGAAAAATGAGATGTGGACCAGGAATTCTGGATTTCTGGTCAATAGCATTTATAAAACTTTTACAATTTCCCAGGCCGAAAAAATCCGATGTCCAAACGTGTTTATGTGTGGGTAAGGGTTTAGATTTTGGTCAGAGATTACACCTAGGTTTCTTTTCAGATACATTTAACATTTGGGGTTTGAAAGACAATCAAGGGTTTCACTTCAGTGACAACCTGTTAGGACCAAATGGAGAACGCCTGTTTCCAATGAATTTAGCTGTAAGAAATAGAGATGAGCAATTCAAGTAAACAATACGACATGATAGTCACTGAGAACTATTTGAGAATGTATTGATCTAGATGTGCTAGTTTAACCTGAAAAGGTTTGACCTCAAATAATCTCCTAACAGTATTCTTTGATGGCTGCAGAAGTCTCTGCATTTTTTCCCTGTTCTGAATCTTTCAGTGCTGAACCCGTTTTACGGGCAACTGGCACTCATGCTTTCTTTTTCTTTTGTTACTTAATGGCAGTTAGCAAACATCTTTCAGATGTGCTACCTCCACTGTGTGGAGGTTGTTAAAAACTGTTGAAAATTTTGATTTTCTGATGAGATAACAGTCACAGAAACAATTTGATTTGATATTAAACCTCTTTTCAAATATCTGAAAAGCATTACCCAAATTTACAGAGGATAATTAA
This sequence comes from Notolabrus celidotus, assembly GCF_009762535.1. Lineage (NCBI taxonomy): Eukaryota > Metazoa > Chordata > Actinopteri > Labriformes > Labridae > Notolabrus > Notolabrus celidotus. The sequence goes on along the minus strand of NC_048280.1, from coordinate 29,078,017 downwards.
AATGTACATGTCACTAACTTCACTGAAAAATACAGCTGCATGTTATCAGTGTATCAGAGATAAGAAATACAATTACAAAGGCTGTTCAGTCTGCATAGAAGTATCATGTAAGGTGAGAAAATGATGGGACCAGGGATTGAGCCCTGCAGAACTCCTTGGAGTATAGGGGTAATAGAGGACACACAGTTGTGTATGTCTTTAGTTATTTTTTGACAGATGAGTCAAGAGCCATTTGAGAGCAGGGCATTAGATGAACCCACTGAATATCCCACCTGCCTAATATTGTATAAGCTCCTCTGTTATCAGTTCAGGGCAAAACAGCCTGACGGGACATGGTCCACTAGACCTCTGAAAGTCTGCTGTGGTTTCTGGCACCAAGATGATGGCAGCAGATCCTTAAAGTCCTAGAAATTGTGAGGTGAGGCTTTCATAGATTGGACTTGGTTGTCCAGCATATTCCACCAATGCTCACTTGGATTGAGATCTGGGGAACTTGGAGGCAGAGTTAACACTGTTGTGTTCCTCCAGGCGACCTTCCTCATTGATCCAGGGCCAAGTTCTGATACTCACATGTCCATTGTAGGTGCTTTCAGTGGTGGACAGGGGCCAGCATGGGCATCCTGAGTGGTTTGCAGCCACACAGCCCCATACCCATACAAACTGTAATGCTCTGTGTTCTGACATCTTTCTATCAGAACAAGCATGGACTTATGCTTGTCTACAGTAGGTCTTATGTTGGATCAGACCACATGGGCCAGCTATTGTCCCTATACACATGAGTTAGTCTTGGTTGCCCATTAACTTTTCTCTGGTTCACTGTTTTTCCATCCTTGGACCACTTTTGGTACTGAACTCTGCAGACTGGGAACACCCCACAAGAGTTGCAGTTTTCGAGATGTTCTGACCCAGTAACATTAACCAACACAATGTGTCCCTTCTCAAAGATGCTCACATCCTTATCTGATTTTTCTGTTTCTGCATCAACTGCAAAGAAAAATTGTTCACTTGCTGCCCGACATTTCCCACTCACTGACAGGTGACACTGTAAAGAGATAATCACTGATTTTCCCTTCATGAGTCAATGATCAGAATGTTTTAGCTGGTCGGTGTATTTCCACAAACTTAGATACCCATCTTATGAGCAACATCTTATGAAAGTAAATTAAGGTTAAATACTTCTTCATTAATTGCGGTGCAATTTAGGTCAATAATTTACATATTTTTTAATCGCATGCTATTTTTTCTCTTTTGCTACCCCATATTAAAGCCACTGCAACGTCTTCCTGCTGCTGCCATGATGGAAAATAATGACACCACTGCCCCTGTGAATAGCATGTTACTTTAAAATCACCCCAAGGGCTCAGTTGACAAGTCAAAAGTAATATGCATTTTGTGTCAAGCAGAATCTAAATATCACAGGAGTACTTTGAGTTTGAGCTACCACCTACGAGCTAAGCATACAGGTGCAGTTGATCAGACTGATGCCAGTAGGCAACCTCATTACAAAGCCAACAAAGCACTATCTTGAAATGTGCAAAACTAAATTGAAGTTAACCATTGCGCTTGCTAAATGGGTGGCAGTTGACTGCAGGCCAGCCGACATAGTTAACTGCATTCATTTGATTCCCAAATCAAAAAACTCTTAAGAATTGCTTTAGATTGTCAATATAGACTTAAAGCTGGGGTTGGTAGTCAGATTTAGATACACTTGTTGTTATACTGGTTAAAATTATCTTTATGTCCCGATGGCAATCAATACATAATGTGTTCTTAAAAAAGAGCGAAAAAAAGCCGCTATCTACAGCCGGAGTAAACCTGGGAAAACAACAACCAATCCCTGCCATCAGGAGCCAAATTGTGAAAACAATCACATCCCGTCCTGCCTGCCTCCTGCTCGTACATTTCATGTTTGTGTTTTTTAACTTTCACTATGATAATGTTTTGGTGTTTTCCTACCGCTGAGTGAGACATGAGTTGATGTATGTGCTGAGGACCGGTTTTGAATCAGTCACAATCATATGGTTGCCAAGCAGCGACGCTCGTGCATGTGAGTGGGGGCGTCGTTTTGGAGGAGCTCCGAGGGGAGGGGTTAGACGGAGTCCTGAGGAAATGCTACATTCAAATTAATGCTAGTTTTCTGTGACTACCAACCCTAGCTTTAACGGGTGTTTTGATACATAAAAGAATGGAATTTTAAACAACTGAGACATTCAGCAAATAATTGTAATTTTTTTTCGACAGCCCTACTTCTTATGTAAGACTATATGATAAAGCTGTTACTGTGTGTTTGATATAATGGTGTTAGCTCCTGGCATAAGTCAGTGGGTTCAGATCAACTCTGTTTTAATTAGACACACTTATGAACCCCATCCTGGAATGTAGTGACGCAAAGTGAAAATGATAGAACAATACTTTATGTGAGGGGCCCCTCGGTAATGACAGCAGCTGGTCTGATGTTTCACTGAACAAGTCATCTCAGACAATTATGTGCATAGTTGTTCTACTTCTGTCCAGGAAATCCCCTGTCAGCAGCACAACTGGGGCGCAATGACCAGCAGGCACTTATGTAAACTTTCGGCCTGCCTTGTACTTATTAGCATCACTTCATTAAAATATTATCCCCCCTCCCCATTTGTGGAGTGGCTCACTAAAACAGCACTGCAGCCCATTGTTTGGCCATGAGAAAAGGCATCCTTGAATAATTAGCGGCCTGCCATTGGAGCGGCCTGTGATGTAACAGAACGGAGATGTTTGGCATTATAAGAATGTCCCATTTCCATTCGACACTGTGGCACTTTGGGGCCCTTTCATGTGTAGTGTAGCATGCTCATCCCAGGGTGGGGGGGACCTCCCAGCCGCCTTGTCATGGTCAGAGAGATGACAAAGTCTCTGACCATGCAACAGTTTGATTTTATCAGATGCAGGATCTCACATTCAATGTACTAATAATAAGATGAGTTTATTTTGCTATTTATTTATTTATTTATTTTAACATTTTATGGTTTAATTGTTGTATTTATTTTGCTGTGAAAAACACTGAAACAAGTCTTTAGGAGAGTTTAAGAAAAGTCCAGCAAAGAGGCACCATGGCAAAGACAGACTGACAAACATGTTTTCTTTCCACTGGTCAATATTGCCCTAAAAGGGGACAGGCTGTGCTTTTCCCTCCCCCCTGTTATGCCCCCATATTGTGAAGTGGTCCCCCTAGTTGCGCAACCTAGCTGCAAACACAGCGAACCCCAAATCGGCTTACTCTCTCTAACCTCAGCAGGAATGGCATTTGGCCCATTCAAATGTCATCCGTGTAATTCTTTGCTGTATCGCATTAATTTCTTCTAAGTGTGTAGGCAGTGCAAGTGTAGCATGTCATGTGCTAATGTAATTGCTTCCAAATGCCAGTTAGAAAGAAAACAACAAAATACTGTGGGGAAATATAATTATGAAACTAGGGCTTGTACTGGAGACAGCTGGCTAATTTATTTGATGTAGAAGAGACAGTGTCCCTTTGCATTATTATAATTGGTTGGTTTAGTGCTTTATTATTGTTAATTGAAACTTAACCCTCCTGTCATCCAAGCACTCTGTATGTCACTTGCATTTGGTCATATGCAATAGCTGTCAAAATGCAGGAGGGATTATCTCTAAACAATGTATTATTTTCCAAAAGTGTTCTGACTGAACTTCAGATTACTGTCTGCCCAGGAAGATAAAATGTTTGCTCCGGGACATTACTAACATTTTCATGTAGTATTTCGACAGACTGTGCCAGCCACTGGCATGCCTGGAGCAGCAGACTTTAAGTATCAGTGTAGACAAAGAGTAGAGTGGAGCTGCACAGTTTGTGGAAATATCAGCTGTAAGTGCTGGTTTTGCCCTCAGCAAATATTTTTCTGTTCGTGGCAGAAAGTAAACACCTGAGAGATCCCAAAAATAACTCTGGAGAAGCAACCTGCTGCTGGTTAATGTTTTGACTGCCTGTATGCAAACTGAAGCCTTGGTGAGGCAGTGTTACAGCGCAGCATATAGTGCTGAGTTCACAGATGTAATGCATATCAAAAACAGCTAATTTAGTTGTTAACTGTGCTATCACATTGCCATTTAAGAAGGTTGAGGGTACAAGCTTTGACCTGTTGCTTATTAGATGTGTTTACTTAACAATCTTGAGGGTTAATGATGATTTATATCAAATAATAACGATGTAATAGTCTTTCTAATGGTCTATCCTCAAAATCTGTCAGTATTGCACCCAACAGATCACACAAACACAACACACATTATTGTCTTTAGTCATGTAGGTCATCATGTGCTTCATCCCTCCTTGTCCCTCTGTGTGTCTGTGATATGCTGCAGCCTGTCTGTGAGGCTGACAGCCATATCAACTATAGAGAGAGCTTCGCTTTGATCTTGATGACTCAAGTTCCTTCTTCCGGTCAGGATTGAGAATTTAATGTACATTTACTTCTCTAAATATACTGACTGAGGAATGCCTTTGATATATTCAGATGGGGATAGATGGTCCGTAGAGCCATCACAGTGCCTGTCTGGCTCTATAGACTTTGCTTTTCTATGTGCCCCTGTTGCCCTCTGTCCCCCTCTCATTTAAACATTCTTAAAGTGATCTCTTATCCTTTCAGCCCAGTCTAGAGCACAAGTGTTGCCCGGGGTGTTGGTTTGTTACCTGTCTGACATTGGGGTCCACCAGTCAGGGTCATTCCCACAGTCCAGAACTTAGGCCAACAGGAAAGCTCATAAACACACAGCCCCCCTACAAAGGTCTGGTCCTTAGCTCCCTGGCCCAGTCACACATCTGCCTCTGCTTAGGCCCAGGTCCCCCATACATCGCCACACACCTGGAAAGAATTAGAGCTAGCATGTTTGAAGAAATACCCTCCCCAGGGTTACCGAGGCAGGCAATACGGGCAAAGCACAGGCTTTGATATTAAGGCAGAACAGCAGGGTTGAATAGTTCAGTTTATGTCTGAGAGTAATCAGACCACAAGTCGAGCGTATTATTTGCTGATAGGTCCCTTTGTTGTTGGTGCCTTTGACATTTAGAACCTAATCACTTGATTCCCATTATGTGAATAAATGACTCAACTCAGAGTTTAGGCAGAGTGAAATTCAATATTGGTTTGTACTCTTACACATAATGCCAAAGAAACAGGAATGTGAGTATTGGTGGCACAGGTGGGAATCAAAAGCCCTTATTTAGGCAGTGTTTGTGCTGAGCTCTGCCTTAGAGCTGAGAGATGGTGGGATATCACGTTTCCTTTAAATACAGATCCTTACACCTACAGAGCACCCCTTTGATTCCAGTGTTGAAATACTGAGACCCATGTATAATATTGCATACAGTTTTATACTTATGTGACCTGCACTTGACACTACTGAAGTTATAGTTGTATTTACTAAGTCATGAGTACATCTAAGGTAATACATCAAGTATTGTGTACGAAGTAATTTAAGTTACATAAACTTAAGTGTAAGTGTAAAACACGATAAAAGCTTTTGTAAGCACTACACAAAATATCTATTGTACTTTAGGCGACTTTTTAAGCGAGTACTAAGAAAAGTGCTATATAAATTCTATGAATTATTGTTATTATAACTGATGTCTAAAAGCAGCATTTACTTTGTTTTGTATATTTTTTAAACAATGATATATTTACGAATTGGATTTTACAGCTTGTTTATAATGGATGCTTATGTAATGCCATTTCCCAGTATACTGAGGGAACTCTTAACTAAAAATAAGCTACAGTAGCAGTAGCAACAAGTAGGCCTTAGCTAGTGACATCTAAGCAAGCAACTCTTCCTGATGTCTCTAAAGCCTAAAGGAAACAGATAACAGCATCATTTTGTGGATTTTTGAATAATTTTGTCTATTCTTATCTGAAATAAAACAACACAGCCTTAGAATATGGGATTGTAAATCACCTTTTGTTGAATTTTTGCTAACATGACATTATCACTTACACTTAAACCAGGTCTTCTATTTGGCTCCAAAACACTAGGTGCTTTTGGCAGCAGAAATTATATATTACGGCTGTGTAGGCTTCTTTTTTTGAGAATAAAGAATGATTTAACATGTTTGGGTAACAAGGGAATCATGGTAACTATGTAGTACATAGATTAGGTTCACACAATTTCCGATATTACATTTTAGGCGATATCAATGGCATTTCCATTGGTATTTTTATTGGTAAAAATAAAAAGTAGACATTACATTTTAGAGCACCTTAAAGCAGGTGTAGAATTACAACATGTCATTGATATTGCAGGTATACTTCGACTGTGGTGCCAAGGTGGATGTGGTGGATGTCCAAGGCCTCATTCTGTCCCCTGGCTTCCCCTACAACTACTCCTCTGGGACACACTGTGTTTGGCAGTTCTTTGTGCCTGTTGACTATCAGCTAATTCTGGAGATATTTGACTTTGACGTGTTTGAAAACCATGACCCAGCAGCACAGTACTCCGCCTTCTCTAACTTTGATGAGGAAGAGGCAGATGAAGAGGTGACTTTCACACCTGGCAGCCTAGAGTCAGATGACACATCATCAGAAGTTAAAGCTCCCATGATTCTAAGTGTAGGGGACGCCACAAAGACTCAGCAGTCCTCCGAAGATGGCGACGTCAAGCAAGTAGTGGTTCAGGAACAGTCCACAAAGATGGAGATTGCTAAAATCTCAAATTCTGCAAAAAGATCTGCAGATGTCTCGTCCAGCTTGTCCTCGCCACTTCCTCCCTCTCTTCACCTCCTACCTGGGGCTGTGCCTGCAGGAGATAAGGCTGTCAATTCTGCTTCTTTATCTCACCTCATGGGAGACCTAAGCCCCAGTTCTGACCCAAACCCAGTTGTAGAGGAGACCACCCTTGCCCCTCCACCCTCCACTGAAACTCCAGCTGTAAGCCCCGAAACCCAACACTCCATTCTTGACGCCTGCCCCCACGATGTCCTCTACATCTCAGACCTCATCACCTTCTCCTCCAGGTTCTGTGGCTCCAACCGGCCTCCAAGCAGCCAGCTGGTTTTTGGCTCAAGCCAGGAGATGGTTGAGGTGATCATGGAGCTTATCACGACCACACACTGGGGCCGTGGCTTCGCTCTTCTCTTCCACTACCACAACCTGACAGAGCCAGGGGGGGACCATCGTGCCACGGCTCTCGCAGCCACTAAAGTAGACACTCTGCTGGCTGCTGTGAGTGGAGCTGCCTTCTTCGCTATGATACTAACAAGTGCCCTCTGCATCATTTTCAGGTAACAGAGTTAGAATATGTTTTACTTTCAAACATAAACTGTGAAGGTTGTGCATTTATTTATTGTTTGCTACTTGGGCTAACAGTTTTAATGAATCATTGTCATGTGTTGTGCTAAAATATTCAGTTGACAATTCATCATCAGAATCAGAAATACTTTTATGTTAAATACTTGTTTCTGATTGGATAATGCTCTACAGCAATGGTCTATTATTTCTCAATAGCACACTGTTGCTATGGATACAGCTCAAATCACAGACTCAGGCACACTAAATTTAAATACAGTATAATTAGCTGAAAGAAAAATAGCATAGTCAGTTTGTTTATGGTGGGGAAAAAGAAAAGAGAGAAACAGCACAGAGAAGGCTAGGACAGAGAAATATACAACATAAGAGTTAACAGTTAACGAAACATCATATAGGACAGGGTGGTTTTCGAGGACTGATCAATGGAAAAAAAATCAGACTCTGCAGTGATGAGGCAGATAAACTCAATCAGGTGCTGAGTCGTGCTCTCCTGTTCACATTGTTCTACTTCATCATCAGTGGTAATGTTTAGTTTAATGTGAGTAATGGAAGGAATATAGCCATTTTTAAATCAATGGTATCATTTCCAAATCAGTATATGGTGTAAAATTATCAATTTGTTAACTAAGTAGTTCTGTGATAGCAGGATAATGTATAGTGAGCAGGTTGTTTTGATTTAGGAACTCATTAAGGGGCAAGTTCAGACCCCTCTGCTTCACGTTAAGGTCCTGCTCACCCTGTCAGAGTTCAAGTTCACTTTAACAACCCACTCACTGTACGTTAAACTTTTATGGGATAACTGATGTAGTGAAAGCTGTGCGGTTTAAATGCTAAGGCTTAGACTTATCTAATCCTATCTATTGTCCTTTACTTCCATCATCAGGGTGAAATTTTGTCACTGGCAAAAAAATAAAAAACAATCAAAGTCAAAAATAGCCTTAGCTGTACTAATCAGCAGATTTGATCATGTTAGCATGCTAATAAATGTAGGGAACATTATACCTGCTTATCATTATATTGTTGGCATTGCCATAGTGAGCTTGTAGGGTTAGGTAAATACAGGTAAATACTCAGAAGTGCACAAATCACCTGATTTATTCACCATAGAATAAGAAAACTAGCAATTCTTTCAACCCCACCACCCAGACTAGGATTTGGTTTTTATTTCATACTACATTATAAAGCTCCTGTGAGAACATTTCAGTTGATTATGAAATATACTGAAGTTATTTTTATTGTCTCCTTTTGACCCACAAAGTAAAAGGGACCATTAGCAATAAGACTGATTATGTACAGAGAGCTATAGCCTCTGTACATGGAATGCACACTCACACTGCTAGTCCCAAGGTGCCCTTTGTTGGGATTTTTAATGACTCAAAAGGCTTGTAGCCAGAAGAAGAAATAACTTCACAATGCCAACGCAGCCTTTTTTTACATTTATAAAAAATACCAGGATGCGTCTTTTTTTTTTTTTAAAACACTAGTTGTGTTGTTGCACATGTAAAGGACAAAATCTGCAAAGACCTATACTGCTTTGAGCACACGGGTCGTCAAAATGGACACATACTGAAATGTATTACAAGATCTTCGCTCAACTTTTTAAGGGTTTGTACTTGGATGATGATGTAACAGAAAAACAATTATCAGCTGGTCTACAGTTTAACAACTTAATTAGGTGAGAAAAAGTCTTTTGCAGCCACTGTGCATTGCGTAATAGAGCGGGAAGCGGTAATTGTGTCGATTTGCCTTCAGAGCTTGGTCAGCCGAGTGGGGACTTGTGCTACTTTTGTTCAAATATGGACAACGTCTAGTTTTCTTCCACCAAAGCTTCAAATTCTTTTTTGTAACTCTCTGTTACTCTTTGGAGTAAATTCACTTCTTATTTTTTTGTTTCAACCAAGAGTGAAAGTGAGCTGATCTGGCAGTGAATGTGCACATAGACTCAGATGCACACATTTGCACACACATTTTACAGTCACAACTTTCAACTCATGTTGACTCAGCTGGACGCCTGAGTCCTTGATGTGGTGACCTGTGGAGATAAGTTGGGTTTGGCTGCAACTGTGCAGTTTCCTTGATGTGGCGCATTCTCACCAGAGAAAGGGACATTCAAGGTGCAGCACCTGGCATCAATTCCAGCACACACACAAAACTCAGAGGCTGCATGAAAGTGAATGGGTGGGGAGATCTGGAAAAAAGGGACAGGGAGATTTAAAACTCAGTTTGATTCTGGTACTGATGTTATTGTCAGACAATAAAAAGGTGTACTTTACAAACACTTCTTTCTTGTCCATCCCAGCTGATACTCAACCTCAGCTTTAGGGTTAAGTTTGGACATTTGTAAGACTATCTGTACTTGTCCAGTTGATTCAAAATCAAGAAAGGTTAAGATTTGCGCCAGCTCCTGCTTGCTCTCGGAAAAATCCCTGTTTAAAGGGAAATGTGGTAATTTCAATTGCAGATCAGTGTCTCCAACTCATCCATGAGGCACAATAACTCCACAGGTTCTCACTATTAATGTCAAGGAAATTGGAAGCATGTGCTCAATAAAATGAAAGTGTAATTAGCAAGAACAACAACTCAAGTTATTCAGTAGCCAGGAAATGCAAAAACCATGAAAAGTTTCAACTCCAGAGCAGACTCAGTAGCTGTGATTTCTCTTCATTCAGCTCCCTATTAATTTAAATGAGTTCAACAGAAATCATAAGGGGGAAAAAAACGAGCTTTGCCAGATCCTGCAAGTTTAGTGCAGCAGTGAGATTAATTCTCAAAGTCCTCTCTGGTCAGAAAACAGCCAAAGGTGGATGAAAGTCACAGCAGGGGTTGCCCTCAGTTGACCGTGGCTGGTAATGGACTCATTCAGCTGTGAGAGAAATTTTTAATAAGTGGGAACTTGCATAAGTATTTGTGCATGCTTCACGAGTTGAAGTATGCATGGGAATGGCACATGTATATCATCTATTATTCTTTATTGTGTCACTTTTAAAAGGATCCAGCCATCATATGTCTGTGGATCAAATATCCTACATGACCATTTGCAGTTATTAAGTGACAGTGATGCATTTCTACTAGAAAAAGCAATACATAGCAGGAACTTCTCAGTAACGACCACTGTGTGAACTGGTTGAGTTGTGGTATGTGTGAATGCAAGCTTGTGGTGCATCCTCCTCCATCATCCAACACCACAATAGAGTACTATTGAGTTGGAAATAGCCACGGGTATGTTGGAGCGATTATAAATTAAGTGAGGTGGTTACAGGCTTTACAGTTGTATGGGATAGTGTTCATTTTTACATTTCTGGTCACAGTGTGAACACCAGAAGGGTTTTTATTCTTGGGAAAACGCTGTCATGAGTTAGAACAAAATATGCGACATTTATAAAAGCTGGTTTTTGGATATGTCTGTAATTATAAACTGAATTGCTGTGGTACTGTATGTTTTCCAGACCCAAACTGTGTCCAAAGAGAGCGAGCTCCTGTGCATCCAGCAACTCTGAGGTACATTATATTACTTTACTACATGCTCTTATATCCCATTACTTCTCCCATTGTCATGTCTACATGCCCCCTGTCCTCTCTTGCATGTCTTCCTTTCTCTGTCTTATTATTAATCCATCAGACATCCTCCTAAGAATATTGAAACAAATAATGCCAACACAACACTTTCTGCTGCTGGAACATCTGTTCCCAAATGAAACTTGGTATGTAGTTCACAAAATATTGGGCAAATATGAGTTTTTTTTACAATTGTTCACTTGATATTACTGGAATCATGCAGAGTGTTGGTATCCTGTGCTAAGTTTATGGGATGTCTACTGGTTAAAGCTGTTTCCACGCTGTTTTTGCTTGTTCACAGCAACAGATAGGAGGATTCTCAGGTTGTAGCAATATTTATAAACACATCCACAGAGTAACAGCAGCCAATGGTAAAATAATGTGAGGCTGATAATTGGTTGACTTATTCACTGGATTCTATATGCCATCCTCAAAAGTACATTCCTGATCCCAAACACATTGGGACCCTATGCAAAATGTTGATAGAAAGAGATTTGGGTTGTTTGGAAATCATTGAAACCCTTTATTTAACTGAAAATAGTGCAAAGATAACAAATCAAATGTAGAAATTAAAAAAATGTTATTGTTTTCTGACAAATATATACTCATTTGACATTTAATTGCAAAATCATGAACACTGAAAAAGTTATGAGTTGTGAAACAAAAACTCTGGAGAAACATCTCTCTCAGTTAGATACATTTGCAACAGGTTAGTAGCATGACTGGATATAAAAAGGGCATTTCAGAGAACCAGAGTCTTTCAGAAGTAAAGATGGGAGGAGGTTCAACACTTTATATTATAAATATAATTCTGTAGATAACGGCCATGAAAAAAAAAGACAACCTCAAACAAAAGGCAAAATACAAACACTAAAGAAGTCCATGTGATTTAAATTAGCATCAGTGTCAGCTTACAACCGTAATAATGGCTTCTCACAAGAAAGGGTGAGCAGTTTCTTTGAGGGAATAAACATTAGAGATGACTAAGAGACTTATCCATTATTGATCATACAGTTATGTCTTGAATGGAGATGGGCTGGTTTGCTGTCTTGGATATTTGTCCAAACTCTTCCGACCGATAGCAAACCATCTCCATATCTCCCTATCACCCATCCTCAGTACAGTACAGGATGCTGATTACAACCTGTAGATGCATGCCAAAAAATAACATAATGGCCATTACTACTGTATAAATTTCACTGTGCTATAGGTGCCAGAGGGGGTCCAGATCACAGGGGCTGAGGTCAGCGAGCTGCAGCTGATGGCTGAAAATCAGGCCAACTTGGAGGCAACAACAGAGCAGGACAACAACAATGACAGCCCACCACACACAGGTTTGGAGGACATACCTGCACACACACATGAACGGACAAATACAATGGACAGACTGATGTGTTGGACTGCTGATGGTTGCTCTTTAAAAACAATAAATTTTAAATCTATACTCTGATTGGTCTGAGTTCATCCTGCAGAATTAAAAGATATATGACACTGCAGCAAGCCCAGAGTCGATAATTGCAGATTACTGTGGATGTCATTCATTTTGATTTATATTTACAACGTGTTTAGACTTTTGACAGGAATCATTTAAGGAATGATAATAATACCTTCAGGAATAAAAGTCTGCCATTATTTCATTTCCTGGCAGAGTAATGACATGATAAAGTTTTAGTGCTCTCATTTAAAAGTGAAGGCCTGAAGTTCAAGGAATGTGCCTCAGTTCCTGTGATGTTTTTCCGGAGATGACCTGTCAGTCAAACACTGGGGGAAGGATTTTCTGCTGATCTGTATTTCTGTGGTGCTCTTTTTTTCCTCTATGGTGTTTTTTTCTGCCCATGTAAACAGGCAGTTCTTCTATTTATTCCAAGCAAATTGCCACAGCTGTTTCTGGAAATGGTAAACAGGAAATTGTTCTAGCCAACCAGGAGTTTTTCGAGAAAAGATTTATCTAACACAAGATATTACTGTGAATGAAAACAAACTGTGTACCAGGACCCCTCTGTGAACTCTGGGTGGGTCATTCGTTTTCAGTGGAAAGGAAAATTGCATTAGCTTTGGAGAGATCCTGAGACAATCCAAAGGCTCTTCTCTTTCTCACTCTGAGTGGGACTGAACCCAGGCTGAGAGATTTGTGGGTTGTGGCATTTAACCCACAAAGCAGCCTGGGAGTAGTTGGAACAACAGGGGAGTACAGTCCCCCTCTGTGTGTGCTCCAGTCACGGTGTAAGGAGTTTACACATAAACACACAGCTTATAAACAAACATTGAAGGAGTTGAGATCTGCCTACTCTGCATGTTGTACCATTGAACCACTCGTGTTTGCACAACAATGTTATAAGTTGTGCAGTTTTACCTGAAGATGTTGGACACATCAAATCAGTATGGAGCTGTGGTTAAAATGAACTAGCTTTAATCAGTTTTCTTAATCTAAATTGTACTAGTATGTCTCACTTTTTTTTCTCTGTCTCTGTAGTCAGTGCTGGCGGTGACATTTGCCCAAATGAAGAGGTGGACCTTTCCTGCAGCGGTCTGACTGAACTGGACCTCGGTGCAGACGAGGTTTTCATTGTATCTTCAGCTCCAAGCCCAAGCAGGCTACCCTTTTCACCTCACACAGTAAGGCCCAGTTTTATACTGATACATTTGTCTTCACGTGGTTGAAACCTTACTTTCCTAAAGTTGAACATTGTTCGACATTGGTTATGTTGGCTGCAAGCTTTGTATGGACTGGATTATCTTAACAAACATCAGATTGATTTTTATTAAGTGTGTCTGGTTCTCCAGAGGATGAAGCATTCTGTCTTTTGTGTTCCCCTCACTCTCACTTAGAGTGCCAACATGAACTTTATACCTGTAGTTTGGATACATTTTTCAAAAAACATTGCATTGATTTTGAAAAAGAAAAAGCTGTCGGTGATCCCTTCACTCATTATCCATCATCATCATCATCATCATCAGGTTATAATCTGTATTTACCTCTGATCATGGACTATTTATAAGAAGTGGATATAGTATCTCCAAGCAAGTGCAGGGTAAAGATCTTAAACTAGCTTTAATGCTATAAAATTACAGCAAAAATGTCTTTTGAATCTCAAGGCCACGATCTAAGTGGGTGATGTCCTCACTTTGTGGAAATGATCCCTGAACAAATGAACATCAGAGGTGACAGCGCATTCATTACTTTGGTTGACCCAGTGTCCCTAATAAGACTGACACCATTCACTGGCATACACATGGTACAACGTAAAACTATGAGGACATAAATGGGAAATGAGGATAATTAAAAGATGGGAGGAGCGTTGGGGAAGAAGCATCGGTTTGAGCAAACATTTTTTGTCTCTTCTCTCTTTTGTATTCTCTTGGAATAAGAGTTGGCATAAAACAGCTCTGGCAGCTTTTGAAGGACTGGCAAGCGTTTCTGCGGCCTAGTCTAATGGAGTATTATCTACAGAGCCAGATTCCCAGCTCCAATTGTGTGTGTATGTGTGTGTGTGTGTTTGTGTGTCTATGTGTGTCATGCACACTTTGGCCCACAGTGTGTGGTCTGCCTGTGTGTGTCCTCGATGCAGACGTCCATGTAACTAATGTTTGAGAAACGTTGCTCGTGCTAAAAGTTGCAAAGTATTTAAAAATACCAAAAGCATCCTCTTAATGTTGCTGACAGGGAGAAGTTATAGGTAATCGTGTTGTTTCAATGTCTCACAGCCTTACTTATGTAGACCTACTTGAAGCTTCGGACCCCCACTTCAATAACATTTTCTTGCAACATGTAAAAGAGTAGCTTTCATTTAGTTACAGTAAAGCAAAGAGAACACTAAAACCTATCTTGCTGTAGGCAGTGTGATGAGATCTAGTCTGGATCAAAATGCTCTTTCTACCTGCCCCTTGTCCAAAATAAAGAGGCTTAATTCTACTTCTGTATGAAGTATAATTAGCTTCTTCCAAAACCCTGTAGAGGTCTTAGACTTGACCTTTGGAACCACGTTTTGTAAGCAACTGTGTATTTGGTGGCTGATTCCTCACCCCTTGTGTCAAATCTACAAGTTTCCATTGTGTTCGTGGGGCTTTAATGACCAAAAGCACATTTCATCTAAACCCCTAGCTAATTCTTGTCTAGACAAAGCTAGCTGCTAGTGACTCTGTGCAAAGGATTATCTGGACTCGCACTATGTCTGATGGTTGCAACCTCTTAAACCTTCCCCCCTACCCTGATCAACAGCAGCTGACCGATCAGCATGGATAACATGGCTTTACACATCAAACCCGTCAATCACAGTCTTCCTACTTTTGGCCTGTGTTGCACGGTGCAGATGGGAAGACTTGTGCACAAGCAGCAGCAGCACAAATGTGACTCAAATCATTCCAAAGCCCCTGCTGGTCTCTTGACAGCTTTAATACACTTAATAAATAATGTTTGAGATTAGAATGAGAGCAACACATGCTTAGCTGGCAGGCTTTGTGTTCGAAAAAGCCAAGCTAATCAGCACAGTTCCGTCCTCTAATCCATTAACGTAGTACACAACAAAATCTGCAGGGAGAAATTCAGGTGCTAAGGGGAACGTGGCAGGTGCAACCAGTAGACTCGCAGCCAGTTCCTAATCCCTCAACCCTCAGGACTTTGTTCTTGGATGCATTGAAGCTACTATCTAACTGCTAATTCTGCTAATACCTGTTTGCCAATAAAGAACACTTGTCTTACTGTTTGAGATTTAACTATCAGTTCAACGAAGGTATCAGTTTCTCCCATTTCTCGGTACTCGTCTCTCTTGATGTCTGACAAACACAGTGAAATCTACAGATCTGATTCTTCTCCTTGCTACCTGATATCATTACCCCTCTGTTGAAGCACTGTGTTTGTTACTGAGTCCAGTCTTTCCATTAACGCTCAATACCAAAGATGCGTGCATGATTGAATAACAAGCTCGCTTCTCAGTGCAGGTCATTGACCATTCTAGCTGCAGTTGAGTGCTTGAGTATAATGCAACCTCTGATATGCAAGCTATTTATGTTGTGTGGTCGTCTTCTTCCCTAATTAGTTTGTTTATCCTCTCTCGGTCACTCTTTACTTTTAACCTTTGGTCTCCCAGGGAAATCATTCGTCTGCACTTCTTCACTCAGCATTCATTAAATCATACCTGCAACCTGTCTTTGCTCCCAGACACTGAACAGTGGGGATGCATGTATGCCAGAGAAACTCAGAGAGAAGCTTCCAGCGTGGCTGCCAGTGAACATGCAATTTTTCTTTAAGCCCAGACCACAGACAACTTAAACTCAAACATTTATGCACTCTGTCTTAGCAGCGGGAGAGGTTTCTGCGGCACAGTGATACTGGTCCCAGCCCTGCAGGTGACTGGCCCTCACCAGACTCCACAACTGCACCAAATGGTTCCAGGCATGCAAAGGACGGCAGACCAAGAGCTTGGAGTGTACGCACCTTCCAGGACTTCCTCCCTCCATTGCCACAGCTGCATAAGAAGTGGTGCAGCTGGAACTCCACCAGCCCCTTCACCAAACTGGTGGACAGCGTCAGTACCACAAACATTTGATGTGTTCTCTCCCACAGTCATTTATATAGCCTTTGAGGGTGATACAGTTGGTGCTATGGGTTGATTTTCTGACAATTTAAAGTCCTTAAAATAGTCCTTATAGGGTTCTCCTTAATGATTGAAAGAGATGTCGAAAAATAATAGTTATCATAATCTCAATTACTTCAAGAATAACAGGTTGCCAACATTATCTGGGGTAATCAGGACTTTGTTTGTGGACACAGTTATTCACTTATGGAAGAGGTGGATTCAGAAAACTCATTAATATCAAATTCCAGACTGTCCTGTCTGCATTTCTAGATACCAGGAGAGGTAAGTTTAAAAAAAAGGGTCTCTGTTATTTTGATTAATTAAGCACAAAATGTTTTAAAGTTGTCATTTAATTTGAGTTTAAAGATTATTCTATCAACTTTTTGGTGCATTAACTTTTGAACAATAATTTAATTCCTTGAAATAACCACAAAAGAATAAATAAGCTTTCTGAGAAATGAGCAGTATTTAGCCTCATATTTTTTAGATTCTCTGCAGGTGTAATCTGGTCATTGAGTTTAGGTTATTAAAGCTGAAGGGTATCCTGATTTTGTGCATACTGTTATCATAATTGAGACCCTTAAATTAAATGAATCCTCTCTGTCTCACATCATTCCAGACTCCATCCAGTTTGGTATCCGACGGCAGGGAGGGCAACAACAGGAAGGTCTTCTCTGATGTTCATTTGGAGGCCAACGCAGACAACAGCATCATCTCTGACTCTTCCATCAGCAACGCCTCCTACCCCCTCACGCAGCCTGCCCAGAGGCAGCGGCGTCTCAACTCCACTAGCAACCTGCGGCGCTCCCGTTTCACAGGGAATTGTTTCGGCTTGCTCTCTGGGATGGCTGACCCCACGAAGGCCTCTGCAGTTCCTCATGCCCCGGGCTCCCCCTCTGAATCCAGCCCTGGCTCTTCTCCCTTCCCCCAATGTCAGAATGAGAGTGGTCCAGCCTTAAAGAGGTTCCCAGGCGAGGCTGATCACATCAGCGTGCCGGTATTTGCCATCTCTGAGGAGGAGGACCGGCAGCCTCTGGTTTCAGCTGAGCACCTGGAACAGACCTCTGTCTCCACTGTTGCTCTGAATGGAGGGGTAAGGGGGATATATGAAAGGAAAGCGCCTGCTGATGGGAGCAGCAGCCTCAGCCCACAGAGCCAGAGAGCCAGACCTGAGTGGAGGCCGTGGGGGAGCCAGGTGTCAGGAGGGGTGGGGCTGCTCCAGTCCAACGAATCAAACAAAGTCAGTAACAGCGAGCCGTCTCTGGGTCAGTCCACAGTGCTGTGCAGTGTGACCAACCACATGTGACCACACAGGCTTTAAGTTGGTGAGAAGAGCAGGGACTCTGGTGGGCCAGTTTCTACATTTCTGAACTCTATTAGTGCCACTTTGTGAAATATATAACCTTGAATTTCTTTTCTTTTGAATTCAAACATTACAAAATGATTACTACACATACTATAGCCTCAGCTGCTACTGGCAAATGTATTCTTCTCACTTTAGCTGTTTTCTATTTTTATATATCTGTGTTTGGACAAAGATGTAATAATATGCTGCTTACAACGCCAAGGCAATGACTGCTGTGGTAGTACGTGATTAAAAAGATGAAAAATTGCGAATGTTTATGAAAAGTATTATCGAAACAGTTATCCATAACCCCAACTCGTAGGAGCACTTTTCTTTATCCTGTAACCAGATCCATTAACCAGTTCCATGCTGTTCAGAGTTATAATACTCCAACCATTGCACTTTGCTTTCAATAGCTCATTCATTGTGGATTTTGTGCTGCTTGTGCCAGATTCCTGTTTTTTCTAATGTTTATTTCTTAGTGTTGGATAATGAATGCTTATACAATGACTTACTACCCAAAAGTGTTCTGCGGAGAGTAGACTGTACATTAATACTGCAACAATATATGGACGCAGTTTGTACACCTAAGGCTCATTCTGGATTATAAAAGGGAAATCAAAATAAAACATATAGAGTACTACTTTACACTATTATGTAGTATACAGAGAGAGCTAGTAATCACAATGGTATTTAAAATGGGTTATGAATTTATGTAAAGTTTTAATAAAGGCTATGTCAATCACGTATGGTGTCCCTGGTTTGCTCATTGTAAGGTGACCTGCACTCAGTTTGTCTTCATATGCAAAAGACGCCAGTAGCTGTAAATGTACATACATATCAGGGTAAAATAGGCTGTAAGTACATTTATTTAAACTCTAATTTCAAAGGTAATTTGACTCCCTGAACTGTGCTTTAAAGCTCCTGCGTGGAGGTTTAAGCTGGTAATGAAACTGACTGAAATTAATGAAGCCTCTTTAGTGCCAACAAGTGCCAAGACTGACGAGGGTAGGTGTCAGACGCATTTCAGAGTTCTAAGAAGGCATGCTGGGAAATATGTCAGAAAACACTACTTACACATGTATAGGACAAAAGCAGCAATGATGTAAAAGGCGCCAGCTTGTCCACAGGTCGCCACAATCGACACTACCAGGAATTATCTCAAAGGAGCTTTAAATTATTCCTCTGTATAACACTGCTAAATTAACCAGCCAGCACTATGTCTGGTGCATTAACAACAAAGACATTCTATTCTAATTTGTCTAATTATCTTTTTAAATGGTCTTCCCGATTCATATAAATAATCTAAGTGTATTTGATTTTTTTTATTTGCCGTCTTTATTGCAAAGTCCATTCTTGTTTAGGAGTTGGTTAAGGTTTTTTTATGTGCTTTTAGATGAGGATTGCTTTCTAAACAAATAATTTTCACCATCAGAAAGTGAATAGGAGTAAAATGTGCCAGGTTAGCACATGTGCATCATTCTGCACAGGGAAGCTGAAATCATCAAAATCAAGTGATCAGTCAAAGGTGTTCAAAAAGATTTGTCTATATCAGTCTTTTAATTTGTTATGATAAACAAGCAAACAGATGTAACGGTGATTCTGTTTTTACATCTTCAATTGTAGCATTGCTAATACAACATACAGGTCAACATACAGAGAAAGAGAGGCATTTATCAAACTCTGAAACATTTTCTCAACATCATAACATGTGTCTAACGCTACTTTAGAGATTTAACTACAAGTTGTTTATAGTCTAGACTAACTGTTCAAATAGTGCATTGCAGACAATGTTTACAGGCATCAGTGGGGACTCCCATCCCTAACTGAGCGATGCATTACTGACGTGTACGTAACTCTGATGCCTGTTCAGTCTCCCGTCGTCCTGGGAGCTGAGATGAGGTAGAATCAAACCTGCCTCTTCCATACTGCTGAGCAGCCTGGTCCAGACTCTTGCACACAAAGTGAGTAAATATTTTCCTTAGTATACAACATACCCCCCCTCCCCATACACACATCAGGGAGAATGCAAAGCACTCAACCAAAGCCTCTCTAATACCAATTCCTGATTGGAGCGGCTCGGGACTGTTGTTGGCTTATGTTGCCCAGATCTCCGGTGGGGAATAATGAAAACTCAGCCACACCGTCGGGGGATCGACTGGGTTTGTGCTGAGTGCCTGAGCTGCTAAGGAATGCCAGTGTGGACCCACCGTGACTCAAGGGATACAAATAAAAAAATAAAAACACACCTAAACTTCCTTACTAACACCACAAATTAACTCAGGAGCTCTGAGCAAGGCCAGGAAAGTGCCCATTCACAAACCCATTTCACCTACAATGAAAATATGAAGAGCTATACTATAAAACATACTGTGTCCACAGTTACAATGGCTCATGGTACTAATAATATATATATATATTTTAAAAGTACATAATTCTCTAAGATTTAGCATGTAAACTATCAAGGATATACATTTCAAAAAGTTGTATTTTCCCTCCAATGCATATTTCTCTGTAATGATGTGTCCCATTTTGGAATGAGACAACAATCCAGAGTACGGACGTCTCACGTTATGAGTAAAGACTGCTCTTCAAGCACGTTTGGTTCATACCATCACTTTCCAGACCTAAAAAAAATGCCTTTCCATTTGTGTGACAAAATTTCTGTGCAAATACCCTCATGGTTGTACAATATAGACACATCTAGCAAATACTTATATTCTTCAGCACAAATTCTCCTGAACAAGGAGCAGAAAAACTAAACACAAAAAGCAAAACAAGCCCAGCCTCTGCATAAGATCATCATGCAAATGTAGCGGATGCAAGTTAAGTGTTGTACATTTCCTTTTTTCTTATTCTTCCCCTCCAGCTTCTGTTTGAAACTAGCGACAGTGGTCTTAAGTCCAGTCTGTTCCTTCATCCTTGTATTTCTGTACATATAAGGCCTCTTTAAACCAATGTCTTTATGTTGACTGGGCTTAATATAGATACAAAAAATGTCTGATTTGTCACTTCTTTCAGTAGACATCAATTCCAGCTGTGCATTTTTGCATGATAGGGAGACTTTAGGTTATGATAGTCAAACACGAGAAGACATCAGATTCAACATGAGAGCTTTTGCATGTCGACAGAACTGTTGAACCACCAAACATGGTTTACCTGCTGCGTAGAACAATGCAGCAGATTGGTGTACCTGAGGATCCAAAATAATCTAACGCTTAAACGTGCTATCCAACTAATATCTTCAAAACATCTGGATAAAACTCTATCAAATTCTCTATAACATGTATAATAACATTGAACATGAGAGTGCTGTTGAGATGTGTTGGCACAGTGCTCTAAACTGTTAGTTGTCCAAGCACACTTTGCTCATGCAGACTCCAGCTATGGGCCAGTGTCACTGAAAGCACCATCACCTTCAGCTTAATCAACTACTACAGGTTTCCTGGAGTGCTTTACTCCTCTGGAAACCTTACATGAGTAACTGCATTTCATCACAGCTTACCTCGACTACAAGGTCCTAAGAAAGGGTTCCTTCTGCACTATAATCACCTTTTGAGACGATTATCCTGAGCAAAGCATACAACAGAGGGCCACCCGTGCCCTCTGACAGGGTTACAACACATTGATCCCCTTCCAAATCCTATACAAATATCACAAGGGATTATTAATCTACCAGAGTATGTATGCACAAGCTTTGACGTGGCTTTTTGCCCCCGTCTGGAGATTAAGTAATACCCTGCTGAAACAAGAAAGTCCCCCAGAGGAGAGATATTTACGCTCTGCAATACTTTTTGGAGTTTGGATCTTTGAAACTAATTGTGTGTTGGCCCAAAACAGTCCTACAGCTGTTAAACTGTGACGTCATGATTAGCCCTCTACTGTAGGAAGCCATGGATCCTTTACTTACCTAACACTTAACATTATAGCACAACAATAAAGTAAATAAACAGCAGGTATTTTACGCCTCAATTACAAAGGTTTAGGGAGGAAATAATATAAACAAACCTACAACATGTGTGTAAATGTACACACAGGCTGCAACACTAGATCTCACATATATATTTGTTTTCTTTACTTAGGCTGGAGGACATATCAGAAAGCATTGACAGCTACTAACTCTAAAAGTTAGAGTTTTAACGCCTGGTAAACTTCAGGCGTGCATGAGCCGGCATCAAAATGTTTGTAAATTTAAACAGAGGCTGGTGTCGATGCCCCAAAAGGTCTAAACTCTGAATAGCAGCTCAACTGTTGGTAAACATGAAAATATAATGAAAATGTGCATAGCATTATTCACACAGCCCAGGGTCGAGCAAGACACTGGACTCTACTGTAAATGGATATTGATTGTAAATTCTGCATTAGGTTATTGCATGACACCTGGAAGCCCGTTCTCGACAGTGGACACAAGAAAAGTTGAGTTTGTGCCCGAAGACTCTCAGTTTGACACTTTGTGAAGAAACAAAGCACTCAGCTCCCTCAGCTCTTGAAGCGTGTCTGCTCACAAATGTGGTTGAATTTCCTGAAATTAAAAACAACAGTGCACGAATGAAATCTTCAGTTTAAAACAAACACAATCAGATGAAATGGCATTAAGTATCCACCACATGACTTAGAGGAGAAGCCCTACAGGCCCATATTGAAACAACGACTCCCTCTAGTGTTGGAATTAGTGAATTACATGCAGCAGTATGTTTCCTGTGTCTCATCTCTGCCATGTTTGTCCAAAACAAAGACATCTATTAATGACAGAGGCCTCAGTGATGACATGACATGAGGTCATTGAATAATGATACTAGCTTGTTTGATAATATGCTGGAGAAAAGTGTGTTTTTTCAAAATAAGAACAATTAAGTATTTACAAATGATCTTGAATAAATGTAAAGAGAAGGTTAGACGGAGTCCTGAGGAAATGCTACATTCAAATTTATGCTATTGTTTCGTGACTACCAACCCTAGCTTTAATGCTGAAGTGTTCCTGTCAGAACTGCAGTTTTACTATGCAGCCCCAAGAGGGCAGACTCGTGTCGTGCTGGAATACTTACATTGCGTGATGTGCCTTCACCTGTGTGCGACAGTTACGTCCCCAGTAACAGTCCGGACGAGACGTGACAGTAGCTGAGGAGACAAATCCATAAAAGTGAAGAGATCAGTGTAACAAACATTTAGGGGAGAGAGAGAGGGAGAGAGAGAGGGAGAGAGAGAGGGGGAGAGAGAGAGAGAGAGAGAGAGAGAGAGAGAGAGAGAGGGAGAGAGAGAGAGCTAATCCTCAAAACAATATCATAACTTTCTTTGTAAAAGGTGGGAATACCACTCAAATGTTGAAAAAAAAGGAAGATGTTGTTGTGTCTGACCTGGTAGTTCAGATGAAAGGATGTTCTGTCTGTATTTGTAGGCCAGCTCCTTGAAGGCTCTCAGGCCACAGCCAAAGCACAGGATGGTGTTAGCAGAGACGCGACTATCTGACAGACAGAGGAGAGGAGGAGAGGATAGGATATTACTACTCCCATTTTTATAGACGGTGTGGACTTCCTTCAGCCACATCAAGTATGACAAATTGAAATGAACAAGGTAGTGTTGCAGTGGATGTTTTAAAAGTACAGTATCTATAACACATTTCTAAACAGACAGTGTCATGGGGTTTCGATCTGAGGATTCACCTGTCAGATGAAACTGTCCTTGCTGTAAGCTCTGCAGAGACTCCTGCTGCAGATCTCTCCATGACTTCCCTCTGGAGGTCAAGTAGTTCTGATAGGAGACAGAAACACAAACACAATTATTTTAACATTTCTGATGATAAGAGCTTCTAACATGCCTCTTATAATCTTACTGTGGGTTAAAAGTCAATGTTTGTGAAGCTTTAGTTTACACAGCTGACATGAAGCAATGGTGGTTTATTTAGCTCCGAGCTACAAGTGCAGTTTGCTGGACAAAGAGGTTCAAAGTGGATCATGGTGGTGAATCATTTTGGCAGCACTCTCACCGCTTAGAATCAAGCAGCCAGGATTTATACGCTTCACTCCTCTGACCTTTTCAATTACTGCAGTCTAATTCAAAAATAAATAAACAGCCAAGAAACTACAAATCATATCTGACACGAGCGTGGAGTGCCTCTTACCTGGAGGACCTCTGATTCATAGTTGTTGTTGTTCAGCACACCGTCCAAGCATTTGTCTGTCAGATTGAGATCTGGAAGGTAAATTGGGTGTTAAATCAAAACGTTAATGTCACCGCTCGTCATTTTGGGGGAAGTTGCGCAGCTGACCTCAGTTTTGCTATTGTTGTGACTTGTCAACCCAAAGACACCCAAAGGAACACCGTGATTTATGGTGTATTGTACTCTAATGGGGACCAACGTGAATTAAAAATTGTAATGGTAAGGACAATTTCCTACTGTGTCTCTGCAAAGGTTTCATCTTGAATTATTGAGAAAGTTTCTTATCCTCACAAGATATTCATCTTCTGTGCAAAAGATAAAAATGATGACCTCATAAGACTGAGACTATCAGACTCAGATTAAAATAGGATTGTAATACTTGTTTTTAAACCAAGCAGCTATTTACATTTCCTCTACACAACGTACAGTTCAATCACAGCACAGTGATTAAATGACAAATACAATGATACAAGGTTTAAGTTTATACTTCATTACTGTGTCTTGTAATAATAATATTATATTTGTACATTTATTAAGTGACTACATGTTTATGTTGAGGAATCATTTTTGATTTTATACAGTGCTTGATGTCAAAGGAAAGCCGGTGCAGGCATTGTGCATGACAGATTATCACAAAGTCATGAAGAGGTCTTTATCATTAGAGTTCAACCAGGGCAACCATCTTTCTTTCACTTTCTATCTTTCTTTCCCTTTCTCTTATTTTCTTTTTTTGGCCCACCTAGGTGTGCACGCCCTCTTTTACAGAACATGATATTAGCTGTCAATAAAAGATAGGCCAGAGTTCTAAGAGGAATGGTGATGGTCGCATGCACACAGTCCCAAGCACAGAAGAAAAAGGTTTTCTTTCTTTTCTTCTGCTGCAAGAATAAATTGCATTAATATTTGACAGTTTGTGACAAACATGACACAAACCAGAAATATATATGCAGACAAGAGGAAAAAGAGAAGAAAAAAAAAAAGAAAAAAAAAAAAGGAGATAACAGATTTTTTTGAGTGAAAAAATACTAATTGTTAGCATTCTGGGCTTATTCTGAGACACTAAGCTTTAAAATACTGCTAAAATATTGTGTAGATTAAGTTTTCTCTGCTAATTTTAAGATATATTATATTACGTCTTATTTTAAGAAATCTTACCAAGCAAATTTTCACTTCTATTGACAGATTTTTTTTGCTTATTTCAAGTTAAAAGTACCTTGAAATAAGTATTTTTTCTTGTTTTTGGAGGGGCATTTTTTCCAGTGTAGTTTTTACTCCTAAATAAACAGTTCAACAGTTCTGTAAAAAAAAAAAAAAAAAAAAAAAAAGTTCTACCAGGGCGTAAAATTTAATTTCTGCCTTCAGGCTATTTTTACCCTTGCGGCGTGCTGTACTTGTGTTGTGATTTGGTACGTCAGGAACAGCGTGACGTCAGCTACTGCAGTTCTATTCATTAAAAAGTTAATTTTACGCCCTGAGTTCAACTCTTCGTGGTACACAATTCTGTGAGATTCAAAGAGTGCTTTTTATTTTAAAAACTTTAAATGGTGTAGATTTTCAAACAAGCTATAAAAATATTCAATACTGCTCTAAGTCTGTCCTACAATCAGACAAACAGTACAGACCTCCCTGTTTTAATGAAAGAGATACATACCACTGAATCGGGCCAGACAGCCCTGACAGCCAATCCTCTCACAACCCCAGTACATGTGACAGAACGGTCGCAGGCACAGAACACCTAACAACACACAGAACAACATGAATAAGCAGTATGTTATGGTACAACTGCAACAAATTATCCAAGGAGCTCAAAGGACACTCACATTGTTGAGCAACAACCTGCTGGCTGTTCAGCTCAGCCCGTCTCTCCGGCATTGGCTGGAGGCAGCAGGTGCAGATGAGATGGAGGCCCTGAGGGGGGCAGCGGTATTCCTGCGGAGCTGCACAGGACGACAGCAGAGAAGGTTTTGAAAAGGATCCCAGACGCAAAGATCTCAATGAAGGAAAGGAGGATCTTCAAAGTCTTGGCTAGGTATGCTTTCGTATGTTTTTTTTTTTAAATTCATGACACACTATAACACCTACATGTATGAGTGTGAGAATTAAAACAGAATGCTACTCTTATCCTTCCTGTGTTAACTTCAACTGTAATCACCTGAGGGGACATCAGAGGATGTTGAGGGCTGCTCCCCTGTAGGTTTTTCAGACTCCTCTTCACTTGTCGGTTTGGGTGGAGGAGGGACGTGCAGTGGAGCAGGTAGACCAGGGAGCCAGTAGTTTGAACCTGCAGCAAACAGCACCTGACTGACGTCCCTCATGTAGCCTGGACACTGTCTGCACATCACCAGAGGCGGACTGGTAATAAAAATCGAAGACAAGCATTGATAGTTTTGAATTGTTTTTCAGTCACCGTCTGTTGCACTTATGCAAAAATCACATGATTTACTTGTACTTTGCTAATACAGAAGCTGTTCTTTCTACAAATAAAAACACAAGTTTTACCCAATATCTGAGGAGTCACTGTCGTTATCAGAGAGCTCGAACAGGAAGTCTGAGCTGCCCTCCTCATCTGAGAAACAACGCTCAACTTTTGGCTGCAACATGTCCTGAGTTATCTTGTTACGGCTGTCCATACTCTTCAGATCCTCCTCACTGCGGGACTTCTCTGTGGACACAGGACACGCAGGTCTTGCTTCAACAAAAGGCAGATTATATAAGGCTCCTTGCCCATCCACTTTTTACATTTGAAGAGAATAAAGCACTGATATGTAATGAATAAAAGATGAAACTGAAATCATCTCCATCTGTGCACACCTGGGTGCTGAAGGAGGTAGGCCTCCACCAGGTTGTTGAGGATGTGGTTCTTCCGAATCCTCTCCACAGGGCAGCGGCAGGTGGGGCAAAGTGTTGAACGCTCCATCCAGCCTGAGTAGCAAGCAGCACAGAAGACGTGCATGCAGGGCTGCAAGCTACAGCAGGAAGAGGAAAATCAAAGTTGCAGTAACACAGCACTCAGATTCAATGGACATGCTGTGTTTAAGAAAAGTGCCTCAAAGAAGAATTTGAGCTTCACGGTGTACAGTGAGATCTCACCTGACACAGTCGTGCAAAAGGTCCTGACAGATCACACACGTCAGGCTCTCCTCCATCTTGTCCGTCTTTGCTCCTTCCCTTGGAGGTTTAGGCAAAAGTCTTTTCTCTGTTGAAGTGGACACTTCTGCACTGGAGGTGTGTGGTAAGCCTGCATCATAATCTTCATCTGTTAACACAGAAACTGCATGTTACACAATAAGTAAAAAGAAAATTGACTGCACAAATATAGCACCTTTCAGTCTTCAGACTACTCAAGGTGCTCTGAGTGGTCTGTGTTGTTTTGCTTACAACCTCCCAGGCCATGTGAGAGGAAGTTTCCCGTTGAAATCAAAGATGGGAGTAAAGCTTTGGAAAAACCTCCAAGACTTGACTGCAGAGTTTGGCTTCTTTAAGCAGACCTGTTGTGAAGGACATTAATCAATGGACAATGACGTTGCCTAATATTGACCTGGTGTGCATGTTTCCAAGATTCTGTCACGTTGTCTTGAAGTGTATAAAAGCAGACACTAAAAAACACTCAAATACTAGGTTGAAACTGTGTGGATGTGTGTGGATGTGGATGTGGGTGTGGTACTTTTTATTTGTGGTCTTTTGGTAAAGACATAGTTGCTTCTCAAAAGCTGTATTCACTTACGGGTGATTACATTTATAACAACCCCTGAATCAGAATCAGAAATATTTTGTTCCCCCTCGGGATGTTGTTCTGGTTCTGATTTATATAAATGTCTGCACATCTGTCTGTTGAAGTGCAGCATAAATTCAGGGGTGGGTCTCTGTTATTTAACCCATCATCATGTTTTAAGCATAGTAATGAGGCTTTTGCAGCATGTTTTAAATGTCATGTTCTGCCTCCTGAACCTCTTCTCCTGCCCACCAACCCCCTCCTCTGACAGGGAGGACTTCACGCTGTGATGGACAAATGTGAACTTTGGAATATTTTGGGGTGCAGTGCATGAGTGAATGGTCTGTCCTGATAGAGAGAGCAGAGTGCGTATTGGCGTTTCATATTTAATCACACTAAAATGTTGTTTAATGCAGATTAAAAGGCATCAGGCTGTTGGTGCTTCTTCTCTCACACATTGTGTTGAAAAGTGCTGACCAAAAAATACAACACAGACAGATTCTAAAGTCAGGAAAACCTCCAACAGTGCGATTTCTGCTGGTTATCATACTGCTACAAAAATAGTGAAAACAATGAATGTGAGGACAACAGGAAAACAGATTGACCTCCATGTTGGAAAAAGAAATTGTGCACTCACCAGTTTTCCTCCTCTTGCTTTCTGGTTCCATGCTGTCCTCATCTTTGTCCACTGCTTGGGCAGCATCATTAACTTTTCCTGACAAGATGGAAAAACAACTTTGATTGAGAAAAAACATTTTGATGAGCACTCCAAAATTATGTAGTAAACATTTGACTATGAGTTTGTCCATATATCAGTCAGGATGGTACTGAATAAATGTCCATGCTATAAGGACTCTACCTCTGTACACACAGTGCATGCTCTGCAAATTGACAAGTTCATTAAAGGCTTTAAAAATGTTAAGGCCCTGTGGTAAACATTTAGGAAGAAAAAGTAAAACACACAAAGCAGAGGAGAGCAGACAGTGCTGTCATTGAAGCCTCAGCCTGATACAGCCAGTCAGAGCTGTGTTCAGTTTAAAGTTTAGTGTTCATCAGCTGACGACTGCAACAAGCCTGTTTTCATCAGTGAATGCGATCAGAGTGTTATCCTTTCAGAGGAGCACAGAGCCACATCTCTTCTCCTCTGATGTTCTCTAACTCAGGGGTTCTCAAACTTTTTTGGCTTGTGTACCCCCTTTCAAAAAAAATTTCAGCCAAGTACCCCCTTGTATGGCCGAGAAAAAAATTCAGGATATGGGAAAAAAACATGAATAAATGTATGCATGTGGTTTTACAGTGTCATAATAACATTGAAATGAAAGATGAGAGGAATTCTATTCTTTTGTAGTGCAATATTTTTCAGAAATAATAAAAGATTGAGGCAGCTAGTACCTTTTATGGCCCACACCGATTTATTTCTGTCAAACAAGAAGCATTTCAACCACCTGGCTTTTGTTATCCTCCTGGACGCGCTTTTATTAGCATGCAAATGTACATGCTCGCTCGCTGAACAGTTGATGTCAACAGACGGATGCCGTCTGGTCCAAGCGGTTTTGCAAATAATATATTTTATGAATGAATATGCTCAATTTGGAAATAGTGCTCTATTTTATTTTGCATTGAAATAATAATAAAATGCTATTGATAGTTGTTTTTGATCAGATTTTTTTTTTATTTGTTGCGATACATTTATATTTTCATTTTTTTTAACATTTGTCACGAACCCCTGCAGTACTCCAATGTACCCCTAGGGGTACGCATACCCCCATTTTAGAATCACTGCTCTACCTCAATCATCTGTCCCAAGGTTGGGGTCAGTGCCCAGTGGGGGGTGTCTAAGCCTCTCGTGGGGCTATGGGGGTTGTGGGTCTATGGCACTTTTATTTTGGGGGTTGCAGGCTGAAAAGTTTGGGAACTGCTGATCTGTCACAGACAAACGCAGTCTAGCTTGGAAAATCTGAACTACCTAAAATATGCTTTTAATAAATCATCTACAATATATATATATATATATATATATATATATATATATATATATATATATCTATATACATAAATCTATAACACTTTATATATCTATCTTTAGAGGGTATTAAGTACAGAAATGTGCTGCACCATTACTACCTACATGAAAAGCAGAAGAATAAAGCCCTCCTTCTCACTACAGTGAATGCCCCTTTTAACGGGTTTTAGCTGAGAACCTACCTGAAGCAGGACAGGCACCAGGAGTGGTAGGGCTCCCGATACAGAACAGGGAAGAGGAGGTGGAGGGCTGAGGCTCTTCTGGGGTTGAATCTTGAGGAGCCTTTGAGAGCATCACAGGCTCCACAGAGAGGGACATCTCTGACTCTGATGGTGGGAAGGGAGCTGAACTGTGGGCTGACTTCTCTGTGTCTGAGGGTGGAGAAGGGTGGGGTTACAAGTCAGGCACAATGAAGCAGTGCAACTGAAGTGGTTGAAGTTGTGGGGAGGTATGAACTACTTACCATAACTATGTTCCGTAGTGGTTTGCTCTGGTTTCATTGAGTGGTAAACATAGGCGACATCTTCAGAGGGGACCAGAGAAAATGTTGTCAGTCTTTGCTTCTTAGAATTCATATAAACATTGTTCATGGCGGACAAACTTAAAGACTCACTCTGTTCTGGTTCACTTTTCCTGTACACAAAGTAGATGACATCACCATTTTGCAGCATGTGAGTTTGCTTCTTGACCAGTTTGGACATGTTGATCACTGTGCCATTAGTGCTACAGACAAAGAGACGTAGAAAAGAATGCATTATTTATTAGGCAAAAAAAGGTTCCTCCCTTTGCTGAATGAATGGACAAGTACGACATGATACACAGGGGTGCAGCTTAATAACTCCAAAAATATAAGATTAGCATTGTTTAAGTCATGTCAACACTTTAACTTAATATTTAGTCCTAACTAATACTTCCCTGCAGAGCTGAAACAATTTCAGTTCAGCCCATCAGGAAACAATAACATGATGGTAACATGACTGTCTGATTTTGTGCTGCTATTAGATTTCAATGATGGGTGAACAGCAAGCATGCAGTACCTCATGTCCTCCAGCCACGCTGACCCTGAGCTTTCATCTTGCACAATCTTGCAGTGCTCCCCTGACACCAGTTTGTTAGCTGGAAAGGATAAATAACATCCTGCAGAAGAAAAAAGAACAAAGAACGGAAATGATACAGATGACTTTTGAGCTTTCATGTTTCTTTGTTTTGTTGTTGTTTTTTAAGAGAGAGCATATTTGAAAATATGTGTTTATCTTAAGGGTTTAGTTAATATATTCTTCTTGCCCCATTAGATTTAGATATAGATCCCAATACTGTAGACATGCCCGGTTTGGCAGGAGCTTTGTCCCGTCTGCCATAGCACTACTGAACAAAATACCCCAGTAATGTGTCTGTGTGTATGTGTATATATATGTGTCCTGTCTCCTGTGTATATATGTGTCCTGTGTGTATATGTATCCTGTGTGTATATGTGTACTGTGTACATACATGTGTCCTGTGTACATACATGTGTCCTGTGTACATACATGTGTCCTGTGTACATACATGTGTCCTGTGTGTATATATGTGTCCTGTGTGTTTATATGTATCTTGTGTGTACATACATGTGTCCTGTGTACATACATGTGCCCTGTGTGTATATATGTGTCCTGTGTGTTTATATGTATCTTGTGTGTACATACATGTGTCCTGTGTGTATGTATGTGGGTTCATGTGAGATGTGTGGAATGATGTGCACCATTGTTGTGAGGTTAGGTGGGTGTTTCTTGTTTATTATTTATGTTTCTCCATGTATGTATACTTGTACAGACTGTGGCAACAAATTTCCTTGCTAAGGATAATAAAGATCTATCTATCCATCTAAAAATTCCCAAACTATTTCTCAGCAGTTCTGGCAAACATGGAGAAACAGTTCTATATCGTGAGCCTATCATTAAAATAAATACCTTGACAGTTAAAGCTAGCACTGATAAGATTCTTTCTGTCATTTCTTTAAAAAAACACCCACCTTTTTCTTTTTTTATTCACCCAGACACAAGCTTACCAATTATGGCTAGTCGCTTTACATCGCAATCCCAAAAGCTCCCAACAACAGAGCAGGCACAGGGGGGAATATAGGCCCAGCCCTTTCTTAAGCAAAGCCCATACAAAGAAAAAATCTACTTAATATTCTGCACACATGTTGTCAATGGACGCCTTTTGTTATCATCACAAGAGGCTGTCTAAGTTTGCTGCACTAAAGAATTCTTTGTGTTTTCAAGGGGGAGGTTTTAAAACTCCAGACACTGACAGCAACGTCTATGCTACAGACAGGACCGTCTTTTGTCAACAGGATTCACCACAGTGAGAAGAACTTATTACATTATTACAGCATGATAAAAAAAACACAAATACCTGAGTAGTGTAATATTAGATTTAAGGTGAAGACAAATATTTTTATTTCTTAAATAAACCAACCTTTCTTTCTGCCGACTGTGCACTCCCTGTTGACGAGCAGGACAGTCTCACTGGAGTTCACTTTGACCAGCTTTCCCCACGGCTGTCCTCTTTTATAACCGTCCATCTCCCACTGTTGTTTCTATAAGATAAAAATAAATCATGATACAAGTTTTAAAAAGTTTGATCAATACTCCTTTTTTTACACATCTCTTTATTTTTCATAGAGTGCAAGGCACAAAATAGCAAGAATACAATGAAATGTATTATGAATGTGTCATTTAAGTGTGATCTGGTGAAATCAAAACCTACTCAGACATTTCATCTGGTCAGTGGAAGTTGTTACCAAGAGATAAGTTGTGAAAACAAATGCTCACTTAGTTAAACTTTTGACATTTTGCATTTTGCAATTTACTTTCATGCAGCAGTGTACTCTTCAACATAAACGCATGCATCCATTGTCTATTTCGGTGTTCATCCAAAATATGTGCTTACACTTATTTGAGTACCTAGTGAACTCAATGACCTCAGCCCCTGCGACAATGTTAATTGATTGAAGTTCTACTAAAGCTTATTGCTTTCAGTACACACTGCAAAAACTCAAAGTCTTCCCAAATAAAATTGTCTCATTTTCAGTCAAAATGTCTTATCCCACTTAAGATAAATTTACTTAACAAGTAACATTTGAGCAAGATAGAGGGACTTGTTTTAAGACAATACATCTTAAATATCTTTTTAAGTCAAACGATCTTGATATGATCTTGTTTTGAGCTGTAATTTTGAAGAAAACAGTTTATTTTACATTTCATAACTTTTTCAAGCTGAGATCTTATTTGTAGAAGACTGATAATCTTGATTTAAGACAAACCCTTCACTTGATTTAAGTAAATGCATTTTATTGGATAATCTATCAGAAAACAGCTCCTTTGAGAAAAGAAATAAAGAAATAAAGAAAAGTTGTTTTTTTAAGGGTGGGTTACAGTTTTCAGGCTCTGTTTTTTTCTAAATCAGATACATACATCCTCAAACTACATGCACACAATGAAACACCTCCTTTAGAGCATAACTGGCTTATCCTAAAAAACAACATGACTCAATATTAGTATATCCAGCTAACTATGAGAATATATTATAACTCAAATGCTCAAATTAAACGTTGTTATCTCATTTTAAGTACAAGATGGTCTTAAACCTAGAGATTTGCCGCTATAATACAACTCAAATTAGGGTGAATGTATCTCAAATGAAGAAGTTGACATGAAATGTATTAGTGCACAAATCTTTTTTTTAAGTCAAAAAATAAAAAACATTATTCTGAGACACTAAACTTTAAAATACTGATAAATTATTGCTTAAAATAAGTTTTCCCTGCTTAATTTTTCCAGTGAAATGTTCATGTACGCCGAATTTTCGAGGGAACTGTATTGATTCATTAAAGTGTGTGAGCAACATTAGAAAGATCTCCTCCTTGATAAATCACCAATAATTCAGTCAATCATCACAGTGTCTCATTAAGTTTGATACGGAAGCCCGCTTGGGGTAGAATCTGCTAGCTACGCTTCGCTTTTCTGCGCTTTGAACTCTTTCAGCGAGAAAAACTCGAAAACTTAATATTTTGTGATCCTAAACTAACATTATAGGATTGAAGAAGTGTTTTATACGGCCGTGGTTATGATTATCACAACATCTGACATTAACAACAACTTCGTATAATAATAACACTAAGCTAACGCTGTTGCTAACATTAGCAGACAAACTAGTCACCGAGACTAAACCGGGACTGCACACACCACTATCGAAAAGTACTGGTATCATTTTATACAGCTTAGATCTGTCACACTTACTCTATCGTCAAATGCTTCGTTTGATGTTCCAGAAATTCCTCATAACACAGTTTGTTCTCCTCATGTTCCAGCTAAACATCAGATGCACTTCCTGCTAAAGCCATGGTTGACATTATATACCGTCATCAGCTGATGGAGGAGGGGCATGTGGAGACATACACAGATCAGACACACAGATCAGACAATCAGAACCATGCACAAGTTGTTATCATGGCACAGAGAAGTCTTTTTGATATTGCATGCGATGTTGGATATACTTTTCTTACACTCAGCCAGCAGAGTCAATGGGATACAGAATAACTTAAAAAGTAAATTGTGCACTTAAACGGTTCATACACATTTGTGTAGTATGTTGTGCAAGTTTTTGACACTTACAGCTGTCTGTAACCAAACTTAACACCCTAGTTAATATGGTTATGCTATGTAACACGTATGCTTATAATTGCTAACTCACATGTTTTTATTTCATGGATGTATGCTAAATGTAAGTAATGAATAACTCCCTTTCTTTGATAGTATATCCCATGATGACTGTAGAAGATTGTTGTGTGTGATTACAATTTCACATGCAAATGAGATAATAATAATAATAAATAATAATAATAAATCAATCAATCAGACTTTATTTATAAAGCTCTGTACAACTTCAAAATAGAATAAATTAAGAAAAAGATCCCACCCCCAGCCCCGACCCCAAACCCACCCCATAATCCTAAGGTTAAGATCACAATATGCAACAATAGTAATAAAAACAAAAACAATAAAAATAGAATAAATAAATAAAATAAAAAAGAAGTTGCTGAACGAACTGAGGAAACGCTGTCATGATATCTCAATGAAGAAACACTAGAGGTAAAATAAGATGTTAAAACTCAAAACAGGAAATTAAAATCCCCAAAGTAAAATACATTTCTAAGATAATAAAATACTAAAATATTAAACCATTAAAATAACTAAATATGCTAGACTTAAAATAAATAAATAAGTACATAAATAAATAAAGTAGAATAAAACGGACTAAATTGGAAATAGATAATAAATAAATAAATAAATAGAACTAGTAAGAATAAAAATACAACTCAGTTAAAAGCAAGACTAAAAAGGTAGGTCTTGAGTTTGCCTTTAAAAATATTTATGCTCTGGGCAGCCCTCAGATAAACACAATAATAATAATAATAATAATAATAATAATAATAATAATAATAATAATAATAATAATAATAATAATACATTTATTTATATAGCACCTTTTAAAAACAATGGTTTACAAACAGATCAGAGTGATTAGCAAAATGTAAAGTTAAATTCAATTACAATTTTAGAACAAATGTACAATAAAGAAGGTCACAAAAAGTTATACCAGCTAACACATCCTTATAAGTGATTGTTATTGCATTACATCAAAAAGTAAATAAATGTAGCCAATATTCCAACTATTATAAACAGTTGTTTACATCTTGATGCTTTCCTCTCCTGATGTCAAATTTTGCAGTGATGTTGTTTTCTTACCCTCTGGCTGTCCTCCCCAAAGACAAACAGATACAAATCTCTCAGGTGATTATGTTATTGCATGTCATAGAGCTACAGAAGTAAAATATATTGTTATCCTTTGTATAATATTCTTATTGATGTACTTGCCACAATGCAATACATTTAATATATACAAATATTTTTGCTTTGCTTTGCTACATATTGTTTGATTCTTGTGTATTGTGTCTTTGGTATACTGTGTACAGTGTACCTACTGTTTTATATTTTGAATCATGTTTCTGCTCCACCAAAATTAAAACACTTAACATCATACCAGCAGATTTGAAATGAATTGCTGTGTCGTAGAGCAACAGGAATCTCTTCCCAAACCAAATAAATATAGCCCTTTTTTGTATGTATATGGAAATGTATCTGTCAGTTTAGAAGCATCTTAAAGTAAAACAAACAAACTCTCTTGATTTGCATAGCTGCTGAGTAAATCCAATAAAATCCCTATGTCATTCTGAATTAATATGTCTTTAAAAGTCCTGATTCTTTCATTAATTGTGATCCAAATGTCTCTCTTCACCTTAGCAGAAATGGCTCCAGTAAGCCCCAATCATAGCAGGTATTAAGCAATGTGATGGGTCTCAAGTTATCTAACACGCTTTTATCTTAACCAGATTTAAGGATCAGGGTGATTAACCTTTCTTCTATGCTGACATAAATTATTTTTCTCTTTTTCCTATTTAAAGCTCAATAAAACCTTTCTTACAAAAGAACATCCAGCTCTGCAGATTTGTTTTCAGCCATATTCAAGATAACAGAATCTTATTCTGCTCTTTGAAGATGTGACTCATAAATCCTGAAAGGAGTCATCAACACAAAGGGATGACTGTCTTGAGTAATTGGAGGCATTCAGCTTTGACTAGAGTGTTAATATGTGTTTTCTGTACACCTAGGACCTTTTCAATTTACACCCTTTGTCACTTGACTTAAATTAATTTTTCAGTTATTTAATTTTTTGTAACTGACGAAAACTTGAGGAATTTTCTTGTGGCTACAGAGGTGTGGGCGTTTAGATGGGAGAGGATGTGAGGGTGGGGTGGGAGAGGGAGTTAAAAGTGGGGGCTCGTGTGGTCACATCTTCTCATGAGTGATTCTGAGATAGAGTAAGTTGGTTAAGCTTGATACTTGAAACCAGATATCCTACAAGGTAAGTTATTTTTCTTTCCTTTTCCAGGTATGTCTTGGAATATTTTGGTTATAGTCGTCGGATTGATCAGAACAGAGCCTAGACATTCGTTTTGTTGCAACTCAAGCAAGAAGAACAAGAAAGAAACAAATAGTAGGTGAAGTAATGCAGTTGAAACACAAAGTGTCGGTTTTGGCTCTGGGTATTGGACCAATAATTTACCACAAAAAGCAATAAACTATTTTTGTCACTTATTACATCATTCAATTGTTTCAAGTTAAACACCTTAACACAACATCTGTAATCATTACATCCATGGACTTCAAGTATCAAGAAAGTTTGATGCTTGAAGAACAAGTTGAGGCCGAGTCTTTTTGTCTTTTTGGGTCTGTACGAAGGTTCCTTGTGAAAGACAATTTGATGGTTTTTCTATTGTGTATATTTTATTAAGGTCTATTTTGTCACTCAGTCATATCCCACATTCTCAGTTAGTGGCATGGCTCACCATGATGGGCTCTTAAGGGAAACAACCGGCAGTGGGAATCCTGGTTCAGCCTGTACGCTGATGATAAAGAAAATGGCATGTGGAAATATAATTTGAAACTATTAAAGATAAAAGTAAGTGCTATTGTGTAATGACCGGTTGGTTATTGACCTGGCTACCAACTAAAGGCACTAACAAGCTGACACAATGTATTGATTGAATAATGATATTATTGATTTTAAATTCATTTATTTATTTCTCACCAGCTCTGCTACCGTTGACTGGATTGCAAGACAGGATGTTGCTCTGCCGTTCCCTATTAGAAATAGTTGGGGCCCAGTTGCAGACTGTTGCAAAATGTTTTTGCCAAAATGTATTTTTCATAAGAATGTCAATTTTTTTTGCTATAGTGACAGGAAGAGAAGAAATGTACCAGAACCCCTTTTTGTGGATTGATTTGATATGACGTGTGTGATCGGCTTTTCTCTAGCATTGCTTTTATTGTTGAGAATTAACAGGGCTCTAAAGAGTACTAAAATGTTATACTCAAATAAAAGTACAGTTATTTTAAGTTAAGTAAAACAACCTGTCTGAAAATCTACTCAACTAAAAGTAAAAATACTTTATTTGAAATGAACTTAAAGTAGAGTATTTGAACTGAATACTTTAAGGGAGGGTTGATAAGTAAGATTTGATCCCTAAATTATGTTACAGTATATCTTCCCACACTGTTGAAGTATAACCCACAACCAACAGGAGACCATTTACAGTATGTGAGAGTTTTGGTGATACAACACTAAGTTGAATTTATTGAACATTTTTGTTGTATTGTTTTTGGTATGGCAATTTTTAGAAATCCTTGGCAGCCACATTGCTTAGTAGGGCCAAAATAAATATTTCTATGTGCTAACTAGTCTGTCAACAAACCTCTGAAGCAGATCAAGGTATTTCCCTTTTGTAACTATGTCTTAAAACCAGACAGAAGAGCACATTCTGCACAGAGGTTCAGCTGATGCAGACACCACTGCACAGTTTGAACAGTAAGTCACAGTGTGTAGGATGCATTTTCATGCAGTTTATTAGCAGATAACTTTTGATGTACTGGGAACACGCGCTGCTGCTGTTTATGGAAACAGCAACATCAATACCTTATTTGATGTGAAGCTGTTAAGCCTTTAAAGAAAAGTTAGCAATTGAAACAAGTTCTAAATCATATACATGTTGAAGAGTTTGCTTTTAAGTCAGGGTCATAAGGTTATACAATGTTATTCATTTGAGGGGGTGCTTTATGCCTCTCATTTTGACATAGGACAGTTGATAGAGTAGAAAACTGAGGGAGGGGAATGGCATGCATTAAAGGGCTGCAGGCTGTACATGGGATGAGTGAAATCTAAGCTTAACTGGCACCCCAAATTAATGTATTTCTGATTTTGTCAAAAATACACTAATCATGGTGTCAAGCACTTGCTTATTTCTAAATTTTCATTTTCAATTTTTTTGGGTCAAATAATTGCTCTGCTAGTTGCAGCCAGCTCAGTTGACCTGACTGGAAGATAAACCATGTATTTACAGCAGTTTAGTACAGTGCCTGCTCTATACAGAAGATGAGTGTAATTCTTATCTTTTAAATGCGTAACATTTCTATACCGCTTATGTTGTGAATGTGTTATGTTATAGAATAAGAAACAGAAAAGAAATAACGATAATGTAAACTTTGTTTTTAGGGGAGGTCTTCTGAGTATTAACAAGAGCATGCTGTAGAGATTGTTCCTAGACATTGAGGTGGCAGTTTAATGACAAAGTTTTTCTGCAAATAGGCAAATGTTCAAATTGTTAAGATAAGGCCTTCCAGTCAAGCAATGTGATCTATATGTTGACACATACAGAGATGGGACCTAGAGTATTTGGGCTTCACGGTGGTGCAGTGGTTAGCACTGTTGAATGAGCTGAGTTTGCATCATTCTGAGCATGGTGGGTTTTCTCATTAAGGTACTCTTGGTCCCTCCTCCAACCTAAAAATATGTTCACTAGTTACTGTAAATTGCCTGTAGGCGTTAGTGTGACTGGTTGTTTGTCTTCATAGATGATGTATGTAATTATGATTGATTGGGTGTAACTTGCCATTTTATCAGCCTTTTCAGTCTTATACCTGCCAACACAAGCCAGCGTCAACTGATGTTTTTAAGGGATACTGGAGAAATTAAAACCATTACCACCACAAAGGTTTGTTGAAGAATGGTTATAAAACTCATTTTAATTATTCGGACAGGTGCATAAAGTCACAGAAGGAATTCAGTTGAATAACATTCTTTATGAAGTACTTCAACTCGCTTTGGATATTTCCTTTTAATGCCACGTAAAAACCTTCAGTGTTTCACATGTATTTTTATGCCAATTGTTTGGTGGTGGAATGACTTTATTTAAGAGGGAACATCCTTCTATTTGTTGCACATCAAATCCAGTACAATGTGAAAGATAAAACCTGAAGTTTCCAACTTATTTTGGCTTTTGACTTCTTACATGAAAACAGCATCTGGTTTGGAGCCTTCTCACATTTTTGGATGTCAAAGTTGAAGAAGTTGCGCTGAGATAAAAATTTGACTTAGAACTTAAGAGACTGTTTCATTCAAGCAGTTTGAGACAGGAAACAAGTCAACTGAAGATTAAATGAGAAGGAGTGATAAATCAAAACTACTAATGTTAAATTTGGATGTTACCAGTTAGCTCATAATTAACCAGCTGATGTGACGAGTGATATAATGATTCAAACAGTTGATGCTAAGTGGATAATGCAGATGTGATTGTAATGCTCTGCCTTTTTATCCTCATCCTTGGATAAATGTCATATTTCAGTAGTTTGTCATGCTTTTTGGTGCCTTTTTAATTTTCGGCCATTCGTTAATAGACAAACACTTCTGTAAAGTGGCCTTGATCTATGTATCTGTAATGAAAATAAATCAAAAGGCAATGCAAATCAATATGATTCATCACTTGTAGAGTTGAACCTGTAGATAATTATCAACCACATTAGCATCTCACCCACATTGTATCTTGCAGGCCCTCAGCTTATTAGTTTTGATTCACAATTACCGGTCCACTACAGACATTCTGGTTGAAAAAGCTCCATGAAAAAAAACCTTACACTGCCTGCTGTGCACCAAACTGCAGCCGTATACAGTTAGTGTAACATTTAGCTGATACAGAGCCAGATTCCCCCCTATGGAACTGAAGAGACCCAGAACTGTGTTAAAGGAATCAGGGGTTTAAATTTGTCAGGTGACCTGGGACATTACTTGAATAATGATGATGTCGCTCCATAGCTGCCAGATGTGAGAATTAAGCAAGCTCGATAATCATTGCAACATATCAACTTGTCTCTCAAAGCCCTTAATATCAGTTGTTGCAAGTTTAAATGTTGGCCTTATGAATAGAGCAGCTCTTTGTGCATCATAATTATAGCTTTTACCCTTTCTATAAATAAAATGACCCCCCCTGGTTTCAGACATTTGTCACATTTGAAAGGTTACAAGGCTTGTGCTCTGACAGCTGATATTTTTGACAGAAGATTTTGTAGTCCAATTACAGGAGGGCTGATCCTTCTTGTTAAAGAAAGACCAACATGTCTCTCTAATGAAAATAGAAAACCAGTCCTTAATGCAGGACTAATCTCCTCAAACCTCCATCTACTCCCTGCCAGTGCATTATTAATGGGCAGTGTGGAGGCTGGTGAGCACGGGGGCCTCTCCTCACTAATGTGTTCATTTCTCATTGTTAGAAGTCTGGTGAGGAGACTGCAAACACATGCTGCCTTCTTACAGGCTCATACTGTACATCCAGACACACACTGATACACACACACATTTATAGACAAAGGTGTGTCGTCCATGCAGAATATACTCTTAAGGGAAATTATTGTATTTCAAGTTGCCATTCAGTGTCTAGCATAGAATCCTCTGCAGATCGTCTGATAAGGTCACAACAGCAAATTGAATGCAGCTTATTGAATCCCACACCCACACTGTCAATCAGCATTTCCTAATTGGATCAAAGATTACTTGTGGCAGCTGTATAAAACATCAAACGAGTAATTAAATGAAATAATGAGAAAATAAACCTTAATGTTGCCAAGTGGGAATGGAAGCGAGCGGAGGAGCGTGATTCTGCTGTGCTCTCCGAAATTATCTCTCCCCGGCTCGGGCTAATTGCTGGAGGATGTCCTCTTAACTGAGTGTGAAAAGCTGTGTCTAATTACGGCAACATTAATCAGGCATTAGCATGTTATCACAAGGTTAACTTATCAGGAGGGGCCCAGAAGCAGCTGGAGGTGCCATTTAACCATGCTGCACTGGGCCAGCTGGGCCACAAGGGGTAGTGCTTGTTCTTCCCGTGAATCATTGCTCTGCCCCTGTGAAGCACAGAGCTGAAAT
Organism: Notolabrus celidotus; assembly: GCF_009762535.1. Lineage (NCBI taxonomy): Eukaryota > Metazoa > Chordata > Actinopteri > Labriformes > Labridae > Notolabrus > Notolabrus celidotus. The sequence continues at coordinate 29,036,510 of NC_048280.1, read as the reverse complement.
CAAAGGCAACCATGTTGGATTGCACTGAGCGAACACTGTGATTTTAAGATTCCTTGCTGTGGAGCGGGTATGTCCAGAATCAATATCAGCTATTTCCTGCTGATTGTGGGGCTAAAATGAGAACATTTACCCCTGGGGGATTCAAATTTTTAGGTCATAATTTGTTAACATCTTACATTTCACAGACACACATAAGGAGAAAGCCTTACCGTACTCTGTATGAGGAATTACATGGACTGAAAGAATCTGCAAAATCAATGTCAAGCAATTGTGTGCATGGTGGAGCAGTTGAGTCCACTGTGATGAAGATCGACTGGATGGTGATTGCATCCTACATTACACCACGAGTCAAAAATGAATACGGATAAAACATCAGCCCTCACAGAAGCAGGGGAATATGAATGAAAATTATTTATATCTGCCATGATGTGCAACAAAGATTATTGAATGAGCATTTTTACATTACATTTGTTCTGAAAATGTGACCAATGCCTGGCTGTACAGGTTTAAATTGTGTTTTTATAGCCTACTTTTTTAAGATCATCCTGGGAAGTGCACTAGATGCAATAGCACAAAGGTGTACATATATTTTTGAGTCATCTCATGCCAAACGACCTGCATGTGAGCAGATTAAAGGTCACTCCTAGCAGCAATTTGGTCCCGTGCCCTGACTTCATTACCAGCAGCTCCAGAGGAGTCTCATCAGGATTCCAGCAGGGCAGAGGAGCCGTACCTCCAGCAGCCCTGCCAAAGGCGCTCATTTGTCAGAGAGGCTCGGAGATCACAGACCGACAAATCTCCCACGTCTCCCAGACTGTCGAGCTCTTTGCCTGCATATCAAAGACAAAAAGAACAGAGTCGGAGAGAGCGAGAGAGAGAGAGAAAGAGAGAGAGAGAGAGAGACTAGAGCAGCCGTTCTTTCTAGAGATGGTCTGCTTTTTAAACCCCCAGAGCGTGCCCTTTTGAAAACGCCTATTAGCCTGGGTGAGAGAGATTACAAGCAAATAAAATTACATTCATTGTGATATTTGATTTCATAATACCCCCAGAATTATAATTACACCGCGCTCACACTTTTCATTTAAAAACCATTTGGCAACAACAAAGAATCAGAGATGGGAATGAGCAGGTTGTGCATCTAGCGAGAGAGTGCACATTATCAGGCCTGTTTCACTAGAAGTAACAATAATGGGAGAAGAATGGAGGCACTAATAAGAATGTAATCAGGTGAGAGAGCGGGATTTAATGATATGGAACATGGGGCTTTATTTTCAGCTGTCTGTCTTCTCGTGCAGCAACAGGAGAGCGTGATGGGAAGAAAATGCTTCTTTTTTTTTGTCCTGCATTGCATTCCTCCCAGAGGACACAATATGGAAGCCAATTCTTTTTAAGGTTCACTTCTTACCAGCCAACCAGCCAAGGGTTGCATCCCACATCAGATCTCAGTTACAACCTGTTTTTCTGTCCGTGCAGGCTGCACGAGAAGCACAACGGTGTACTACGTGGGGAATGTGGGCATATGCTGTCTGGCTTAAACCAACAAGCAGAAAGGAGAAGATAAGAGACATTCTTGGGCGGCACAGAAACCAGGCATGAGAAGGGCCAGCTTGATAGCAGTACTTGTTGTTCTGATGTGTTAAATAGCTGGCCTTCGGCACCCCCAATCAATCGCTGAGTGAGCCACTGTGTAGCCAAGGGTTGTGTTAGATAGCCAGATGGCTGAAGTCAATGGAGCTCTGCCTGGTCTCTTGTGTCACAAAGGGACCATCACGAATCTGGACACACTAGCTGGACAAAACAGATGAAATATTGCAGACTGACTGTTATCCTGGGTTGATAAGGGCTAATAGATGTTTTTACAATGTATCCCTGATTAAAATTCAGGGCTAATCAGCGTCAGAATACTAACAAAACATCCAACAACAGAGCTAGCTTTGTGTGGCTATCATTCACATTTTTGTTTTGGCTTGTCTGATGTGATAAGTTGAACAGTAGATCTCGCTGTGTGTGTAATGATGCTTACCAGCCATTGTGCGGAACTCCTGCCATTTGACACAGAACAGAAGCAGGAGGCAGCCAATGTGCGCATACAAGAACGTCTGCAGGACGAGACAAGCATTTTGAACGAGCTCCAAGACCTCCAGAGGCCTGTGTTGACTAATCTGCAAACAATCCGCTCTGCAAGCCCCATTGCAAGTGGAAGAACAAGCCCCTTAAGCTGTGACATTAACGAACACAGCAAGATAAGATAGCGGTTGTTATCTCAGTGCATGGAACTCCTGCCCAGATAGGAGATAAGAGCTTTTCAAAGCTGTGTTTGCTGCCAGACAAGTTTCCAAAGAAGGGAGGGAGGCAGGCAGAGCCGAGCCTGGAATGCTGAGAAGCCCCGTCGAAACCAGCCTCATAGAGAATATGATCCCCTGCCCTTTTCCACCTTATTACACCCGCCTTTGGTATTTTGGTGAGTGAGGCTTATAACTCCTTGATGACATAAATGCAGTCTGAAACCGGTGGCCATACTGTGCACAGCAGTGTGGACCTTCCTGTGCTGAAAGATGCAATAAGAATCCAACATGCATCACAGGAACGACCACATATGAGGGGCTGAGAGCATTTTTATGATTACTCCATATACTGTTCACATGTTCAGGAGATGTGTCTTGCCTTTATCAGTGTGCTTGTAATCACAATTGTTCATGACTCAGATCTGACTGTAAACACAATTTGGCTGGTAGTAAGTAACTTTAACGTTAGACTTGACTTCAATTTTCTAAAAACACCGGATCAAAAAAGTGTATTTATTTAAAGTTAAATGGTAAAATAAGAGCACCATGAGAGGATTGTGAATGGAAACAACTATGTTTTTCCTACCCCAGAAGTGTCCTAAACTGACTCTAAGACATCTTCCCAGTCCTCTGATCACTCATAGCCCTTTACACTGCATGTCACATTCACCCATTCATGCCACATTCATAAACTGATGGCAGAGGCAGCAATGTTAAGTGTCCATCAGAATTCACCTATCCTGTTCATATGTAGTCACACCATGCAGGCTATGACACCTGGAGCACTTTTAGGTTCAGTGACTTGCTTAGGATGCCTCAGCATGTGGACCGCGGTAGCTGGGATCGAACCAGCGGCCTTATGTTTGAGAGATCACCAACACCTACCACTGAGCCAATGTTTACTTATCTTATCATATTACTGAAGGGAAGTGAAGCTCAGAATTGCCTGGGCTTTGGCAAAAATATGATTGTTAGTGTGGGAAGAAATCCTGAAATTATCCATCAGTAACCTTGGACCAACTCAAGCACACAGTGCTTTTCATGAGTTTAGAATATCATTCACTATCATGATGCATTTGTAACTCATAAAAGTAATCTAATACTTTTTCTGGGCAGTTATGATCCCAGAGCTTGGATGAAGATGATAATGATGACTCATCATCAGTGACTCAGCTTGCATTTAGATAACTCTTGAGACCAGTGTACTTATTTAATTTCTGAAGTAAATTATTGTATTTCAGGAAGATATGACTCACTTTAAAATTAGCATTAAACTTCATAATTTCTAATAAAATATAATACAAGCCAAAACAGTTATTGCATTTTATCTAACTTTTAAAATGTCTAATACTTAAATGGATCCCATGATACCAATTTGAGGGATGCTAGAGGCTATATATTTGACCCCTGGCCATGACCCTTTGCTGCTTGTCTTTACCCACTCTCTACTCCAAACGTTTCCTGTCTCTTTTCAGCTGTCCTGTCAATAAAGGCAAAGCTTTCTAAAAAACAACTTTGCAGGTTGAATTATCCATGAATCATTTTTTCACTTCACCTCAGCAAGATCTTTTGTGCTGCTTTAGAGGTCGAGCAACTGACTAAAGCTGTTCCTCTTTCTGATTTATGATCACATGTTCCTCAGTTTTAATCATCATTTGATCTCAGGGATCATAAATTGTATGAAATACAGCACACATGTACAACAGTAGCATTATCCTTGATACCACATATACACATCGAATTAGTGCTCCATTTGTGTAAAGTGCTTTAGGTTCAAGGAGCATACCCAGAATATATTGTATAAAAAGACCAAAGTTCAAAATTATCTGTACCTGTTTAGTAATGGCTCCAAGTTAAATCCACCCTGACCCCATTTAAAAAGTGTTTCATTGAGTCAAACCAGACTAAAAACAACCCATCCACTCATCAAACCTGAAAACAGACTCTGTGCTGTTTCTGGTCGTCTTATTCCAACATTAGCTCTGGCTCTACAAGAACGCTGACAGTTAAATCTCTAAGCTCTGCGTTTTCAGTAGAGGTTTAGTACGGTTTTATGTGGAAAGATAGGATGTTTTATTTTTAAATGTGTTATTAATTCATGGGCTGTAAAAACAACCTTTTTGTCAATTTCATAATTTCACATTGGAAAGGAAATCCTCACACATGGACGCCAAGAACTAGGTGTTGCGTTTCTGCCAGCGTCAGACTGAATAAACGCTTATGAATATGCCCACACCACCAGAGGGGATGGACTCAATCGTAATTCTCATTTTGCGGCTTGGAAAAAACTTCCGCCTTCCTGGATGCCAAGCGGCTCTGAGGCGATCCCAGAGATGAGCCAAGGAACGCTCTGCTAACTGAGCTCTGGAGAAATACGGTCACGGCAAGATCCATATTCAAATAAACTTCACTCTTGGCCCGTGCACACAAGCCATGTTGTCACCAGCTGGCAGTGCCTCTCACCGCCCCTTCAAATACTGAGCCACTTTTGATTAACGTCTCTGCGGCTAATCATGTGCGCTGGCTGTGCCAAATTGGACAAGCCACGTATGGCCTCCATTTGCCTTGAAATCTCTTATTTTTTAAACTCATTGGAAGCTTTTGAGAGGCTTCTTTTCCTCCACCCACCCCTCCCCCAATTCTTCTCTTGTGTGGTGCCCGTACATAGAACAGAGAGGGTGGTGTGGCGGCACGCTGCCATCCTGCGGGTCCCTGAATGAGAGGACTATCGTTGCCAGATGCACCCAGCTGCATAAATGTTATTCATTTTTTATGGCTTGTGTACATAATATGGCCAGTGTGGGAGATTGTGAGGTTCCACTAAAGGCTGGAAAATCCTCAAAATTGAATCAAAGTGGAAAACTTATTTTGGCTGGTGGCCGCTCTGGACCTCCTCCTTTTCCATCTCCCTTAATTCTGAGCTACTCCTCCCTGTCTCACATGGAGCTCTCTGAGGTTCCTCTGTGAGTGATTTACAGTATATTCTTTCTCCTCGGCTGCTTTGGCTGGCCTCCTTACACAGCGGTGGCGGTGTGAGACAGCCGGCATATTTGTCATGGGTCCAGAGGTGCAAAGACATTAGACAGCACTTTGTCACCAGGGTTTGGAATTCACACCATTTGGCTGTTTCCAAGTCAGCTCCTTAACCACTGACTGGCCTGCTTTCTGTCAGCTGCCGCTCTGTTGACATTGAGGGCTAAAAAAAGACGACAACATGGAAGGATGTATGCTGCTCGCCTTTTTAGGTGATCAGAACAACATGCAGTCTACAAAGAGTTCTGAGACAGAGATCCCCAGCCAAAGCCCTTGACTTGGTGCTCTCTCCTTCAGCTCACAGTTCAGATATAGTTTAGTGGTTTAGAATGGCTCTCGTCAGGGTTTTGCTAACCCCTGCAGAGAGATGGGCTTGAACTCCTAGCAGAGCCATGGTCTCCCAAATCACCCGGCCCAGCTGAGACCCGAGCAGTCCAAATGTGATCATAGCGGGGGCCTCCCGTCTCATTACCAATCTCCATTTCAAAACAGCCTTCAAATGGGAACTAATGCATTAGCTCTCGCTGAGGGAAAAGTCTAGGGAGCCACTGCATAGCAGCTCCAAAACGCTTTCATACATGTTTTATCAGCGGGGGAAGAGTGAGCGAGAGAGAAAAGGAGCTTGGACCAATCCATTCATTTGTTGCCCATCTTATTAGCTTGGCACTGTGTTATTAGCTGCCATTGTGCTCTATAAAAGCCCCTTAGGCCTGTCCCACTGTTCACTGAATCTGGGGTGAGCTCTGTGCCAAGTACTTTTTTGGAGGTATTTGAAACCATGAAAATTCAATCCCAAGCCTTCAGAACCGAGGTTTCTCACAGATAAATGAAGAGGATTAGTGGAACAATAAAACAATGTCTTACCTCAGATACCACCATATCCTATTAATTGGGATTATAGTGGTGAAATGCATAAAAAGACCCACAATCTTGTATCACAGTTGCTTTTTTCTTGACAAGCTGCTACAAAAAGCTGTCACTGTAACACTGTTCCATCAAAAAGAAAATGTGTTCCAAATTAGGAACAAGAAAATACATAAAATCATAAACAATCCAAGCCAAATGAAAAGAAAAAACCCTGGACGCGTGAAGAATAGCTGTGTAAAAGAGCTGACAATCGCAGAAGCTGTAATAACCCACCTTGGATTGGATATGCTAGGCAATGTGTCAATTGATTCCTATCTGATGATGGACTGTGTGCTGAAATAAATTGACCTTGCCAGACGATGAGTGAAATTGATGGAGCTTTTCATCTCCGGAGGGCCGTTCCACACTCAGCCGTAAAATGGATAGAGCACAGGACAGAGTGATTGAGTCGGGGGAAAATGTAAGGTGTGTGTTTTTCTTCTACCAAAGCTTGCTTGGTAAATAATAGTTACAGGAAAAATCACTATGCGGTCACAAGCACAGGGGTTAAGTACCTGTTGTTGACTAGATGATTAGAACTAAAAGCACACAGTGCTAAAGTGAAGCCGGACACTAACAGATGCTACCCGTCGGATGAATATGTGGCTCAATTACTGGGAGCCTAAATTGAAAGTGATAGTGATTTAAGCCTTCCCAATACGTCAGCCCCCATTCTGGCAAACAGCCTTTTCAAGGAGCCCTTTAAAAAAAACCTGCTGGAGTGTGTGAGACACAGGAGCGCCATTGATTTTCAATAACATCCCCTAATGACCTGGCCACGGTTTGATCCACGCTGTCATTATGGGCTGATACCATGGGACAGGATTGGTGGGTCTCACGGCACACAGCAGCGAGATGAGTAGTCGGGGCATTATCAGGATGAATTGGCCATCTCTGGACAGGCGGCGAGCACAACCGAGGCCTTGTCAATAACAAGACGGGGCGCCTCAGGGCTCCCAGCGTGGTCCACTCCAGAGCGCCTTCCGGCCTCATTACAAAGGCAGATGAGTGGTGTGCATGAGGAAAGGAGGCGTATGAGAAGAGAGAGGAGGCTCTCCTCCACCATCCGATAGCCTGCCTCCCAGGCATTGCTCCTCTTAATGAGTCCAGACCGCGGGTCAATATGCCGCTGGGCTGCCAGTCAATACCGGTTACCTGCAACACAAACACTCAAAACCTGCTTTCATACAAAATCAATGTCCTATTAGTCCCTCCCTGTATTGCCTTGGCCCAATCTCATCGATTGGCTGTGAAGAGCTCTGCAGCCCGTGTATGACAGATTACGGTCAAATGATCTGATGGCTCAGGCTACTCTGCCAGCCAAGTCTGTTACCTTTATGATTTCAAAGTAATAGCTTGATATCAGATGAGCAAATACTTTGAATGCTGAAAACTGAGGCACAAGCATTATTGGCAAACCCATCAACCTCACATCAACATTCATCTCAGCAGGTCTGACTTACAGTCAGATTTGGCACAGTTAGCCTTGCACAAACAGTTGGTACAAGTATGAAAGACAATCAACAGATGTATGACATTAGGTCCAAACTTTATTCCGTACATTTTAAACCATGAATGTTCATTTTCATTTTTTTGCACGCCTAAAACTCTACTTGTTTTGTATACAAGAGTCTAAGAAAAACAACTGCACAACACCACAAGGTTGACAGAGAAAGTCCTTTTGCCGCTCACTGAAAAGTGTCCTTCTGTTCTGTCTGGGGCTGGTCCAGTTTGTGACTTGGAAGTCTGTTAATAATCCCATCATTATTTCATTGATAATATAAACATGTATTAATCCAAGTTTCTCTCAATATCGCCGGAATCGTCCGCTCCCTCCATGTGATCTCTTCATTAGGGTGCTGTGTGCTGCTTTGCATAGATTGCAGATGATCCTTCGAGGCCCCCTTACAACACCCTCTCATGTCCTTCCTTCCATTGGCCAGGCTTGTCTGTTGCCTTGATACTCAACAGGGAATCGACTCCCGTGTTTCATTTCATTTTGTTTTTCTAGAAACGGTTAAAAAGACTAATAAATGTACACAGTCATTTTGCAGCAAAGGAATATCAACAAGTTATTTACACCAGTTTATTACAGAGACCGAACAAAGACCTCATTATATATATTTATCTGCATATCTCAAAGGCGAAACAAATAAAACAAACTGGTCATGTAACATTGTACATTGTCATCATTGAGGATATCCTGGTACCATGAGGTTAAATTACTGATGGTTGAAACCAAAGTCCAGTCTTTACAGTGGGTCATACTGGATATGTCTCACAATCAACTGGGATAAATATTGTAAAAGGCGTGACGAATGCACAAAATACATACAATTTATAGAAATGATATCTATACATGGAACAAGGATAGGAAATGTACAAACTCATTTCAGGACCTCCTTTTTCGCACAAAGCTGAAAAAAGGTATTGGATTAATATATTAATAATTATCAAATATTTAAGTCGGATATAAACTTACACATATTTGTGTTCTCTTTACCGACATAATTCAACCTCCAGTCCACTAAAAATAAAGACATGGCATGTGCTTCATCAGCCGTACACACCTTTACTTTGTACAATCATACCCTTTCCCTTAGGGAGTGTTGCCCCTCTCTAGAGAGGAGCAGTGCATTTTGTTCAGAAGAATATTTCAGATTAGGGGAGGGGGGTCATGAGTGCGTCTGGGAGACTTTTGCACTTTTCCATGAAGCTACCGAGCCTCTACCTCTTTGGGGTTGCGAGAGGGGGAGTAGTCTCTTGGGTCCTGGGTGGTAGTGAGGGGGGTAGTCCTCCTGGGTGAGGCTGGCCTGGCACTGCCAGCTGGCACCAGTGGTGGGGGCGCACTAAGTGCAGCAGTGGGTGGCGTTCTGTTCAGGGGGCCGTTGTGTCCTGTGGAGGGGCTGAGTCTGGGGTAGGGCATGCCGCCTAGATGAGGCATAAAAGGGGGCATGTGCGGTAGATGGCCTTCCATGGGGGACTGGTGCAGCTGATGGAGGCGTGCTCTGTCCAGCTCTTCTCTAAGATGGAGGCGTTCTCGCTCCTCTGCCTGCTGTCTCATCCTCTCGTGCTCTCTGCGCACCTCCAGCAGGTGTTCATGGTGCGAGTAGTCATGAGCCTCCCTCTCTCTGTAGGCTCGTTCCTGCTCGTACATACTGGGGAAGCGGTGTCCCTGCTCCGCCCTGAGCTGGAAGTCCATGCGCCGCTGCAGGTCCAGACTGCGGTACGCCTCTCTAAGGGGGTCCCAAGGGAAGGCGGGATGGGGTAGGCGCTCTCTCCCTGCCAGAGGACTCACTCCCATGAATGGAGCCATGCGAGCCCGGTCCAGCACGTTAAGGCTACCCATCTGAGGCATGGCACTCATGGAAAGGGGGAGGGAGTGAGCCATGGGGTGTAGGCCGGGTGTAGGCATTTCATTGCCACGTGGCGAGGGGAGATGGTGCTGTGACAAAGGTGGGTGGTGGTGATGTGGGTTCATATGTTGGCTGCTGGGAATAGGAAGACTGTGGGCCTGTGGTTGTGGGGCCGGCTCAGAGCTCACCACCATGACATCCTGCTCCTCTTTCCTCTCCTCCTTAATCTTCATGTCATTTTTCACCTTGTGAAGGAGCTCCGCAGGTGAGGGCTCTTTTCTCTCGCTGTCCTTGAGTGTAGGTGGAGGCCCACCTGCCATCTTCAGTCCCTGCTCATTGATCACTACCTTCGAGTAGGGAGAAGGAGAACGCTGGATGGGTTTGATTGAGTCTTCTGATGATCTCCTCTCTAACATCTCCTTGCTGGGTGAGCGGCTCTCCTTCACCTTCACGTCAGCCATGTTGGAAGACTCTCTGTGGCGCTCCAGAAGCTCCTTCTCCGCCTCTCGGACCCGATCCACACTGCCACTGTGATGTCGACCCGAGTCACTGGAGTTCTGGCTGTTTGAACGGATCAGGCTGCTGATTTGGTAGCTGACGGGTGCAGAGGCCGGAGATGAACGGTTGGAGTGGCGGTTGCGATCCACAGAATCCCTGTAATGACACATATATTAAAAAAAAAACGTACAGTAGGTATTAGGTTAAAGAAACATCACATCGAGGGTTGTATTTACTGATGGTTTATATTGATTGTAATTCTCATTTAAAGTACGTTTCTCTGCTCTCATCTTCCTCTAATCTGTTCACTGTCTTCAAATTTGACAGAGCTTCATTTTTTGATCCTTCCAATTATTTTTTGACAGATGGCTTCTCTCATAACTGCTTGTTGTCTGTTGGAAGTAGACTGTTTTTTCTGTATAAATGAATAAAAATGTATTCCACAATTTACTGAATACTGGTGAAACTTTTGTATTTTATTAAAAGAGTATGTATCTTTATCCAGGTGATGTCTTTTTACATAATTTTGTTTTGTATGAGCAAAACAAAACAATGAAATACTGTATGTATTTGAAGTTTGTGTTACACATTTAAGCAGCTATTATTTTGTTATGTGTGGGAGAGTATTCACATATCCTGTCCTTTACATGTACTTCATAAAAGATAATCAGATGTCATTTTAGCTTGGAGGAAATACAATAATAATAATAATAATAATAATAATAATAATAATAATAATAATAATGCACAAAATGTAATGATTGGAACTAATAAAACTTACAGAAACAGTCTGACTAGTTTTTTTCGCCATTCAAAACTCAGAGCTAATATCCTCAAAATGCTACCCATATTGGACACACAGTTCATTCGTATCCGTCTCACACTCACCTGTCTTTGTCTTTCTCCTCCTTCCCGATGGACGAGTCTCTTTTCTCCCTTTCCCTCTCCCGCTCTCTCTCTCTTTCCCGTTCCCTTTCCCTCTCTCTCTCATGGCTGTTGGCTGAGCTGCTTCTCTCGGCATCTGCGGTTTTGGGCCACTGCGGTGGGGTGGGGAAAGACGGCGGGGTGCGTCGAAGTCTGTTCCAGGTGTCGTGGTGGGGGCTGCCAAACGTAGGCAGTCCTCCTGGCCCCTCCTTGGTGCCAAACATATTGTTGGACCCTGGAGGGTAGAGCAAGACAGGCATGGGAGCCACTCTAAGTTAATTGGGCACAAAACCTTCTTGAGGACACATAAGATGAGAAAGACTCAACAACAAAAGCTGCTTTTGTCTTTGTCTCTGGAGGTTCTCTCACTGAAGCTGTTTGAAAGAGTTAGAGGTTAATGGCTCCCCCCGCCAGAGAAAAAATCTACTCATTTACTTCACACTAAAGGGATTCAAGTCCCCCCTCCTCCCTTTTTTCAGATGAACAGGGGAGACTCACTTGCCCTCTGGAGCTGAGGGCTGTAAAAAGCCAAGGGAGACCTTAGCATTCCACAGCATGTCTGCTCCAATCACATCCATTTTCACAACAGGGTGAGCGATTGGCACACAAAAACAGGAGGGAAGAGGAAAAAGAGAGAAAGGCAGAGAGAGAAGGATGCAGGGGGAAAAGAGAAAGCCCTCCATGGTGGTGCAGAAGGGGCTTGTCAAATAATTAATAGATGAACTGCCTCCAAACAGCGGACCTGAGAGTGCCTGTTGGCAGCAGCGCAGCCAGCTTAGAGCCAGGCTGTTGGGGACATGGTTAGTGGATAAGGTAGAGGCAGGGAGGAGGTGTGTTTGCTGCCTAGTGGGGCCTCCCTTGGCTACGACTGTTTTGACACAGAAACTAGCTAAGTGTCTAGATTTTTTTTCCTCCCCTCCTGGCTCTCCCTGTGGTCTAACGCTGCCCTGTTCTGTTAGCGGCCACAGGGGCCAGACTGACGGGAGGGGGGGCAGTGTAGGAGGAGTGGGGGCCAGCGCTTACCAAGCGTGGGGTTGCCTAATCCTCCGAAGGCACTGCTTGAAAGGTTGCCGAGGCCGCCAAAGGAACTGGAGCGACTGAAAGGATCTGCAAAATGCCAAACAGGGATTAGCAAAAGGGGGGGCTGGCTAGCAGTGCTCACCCCAACACCAACCCGTTCCACTCCGCTTTTTTCTTACAAGCGAGCTGTGTTTTTTTCAGCGCTGCCACCCGAGCTCCCTGCCTGCTAATCCTACAGTAGCCAGGTCGCCTGAACGCTGGATTCACTGCCACTGACTGGAGTGGAGTGTCTCTGAGCCTGTTGGGACTACTGCGGCTACACAGCTTGGTGAAATTAGATTTGAGTTCTTTGGAGGTGGGCTGAAATAGACTGTGGTGTGACAGGGGAATTAGAATCTGAAAAAATGAGGCTAGATAGACCACACTAATTCAACTGGAGATTCGATGTCTGCTGGGCTCCACTGACGCAGACAAGAGCCTCCAAATTTATATGAAGAATCAAAATATTGTCTTGAGAAGTTAGTGAATTATATTCATCAACTGATAATTTGGGGTCCCATTTTAATTCGGTAGAAATCCATCAGGAAATGCAAAACTTATCAACCGATTAGGATTTAAGGATTTTCAGCTTGGGTGCTTGTTAATATATCACAAAAGACAACAGTTCAGAAACGTCCTCTGCCTCACACATGAATTCCCCGGATAGGAACATTTTGCTTGCTAAATCTTCTTCCTCATTGCACCATGTATTCATAACCCCAAAATGGATTGGCTCAAGGGCTTATTCCATGAAATCAACTTCCACTCAGAGCCCAAACAGTGCACAGTGAACGGAGGAAAATAAATCAATGCATTAACAAAAATTAAATGCACTAATGAATTGAACAATATTAACTTCCCCTTCATTACGGCAATAAACAGAGAAAGGCTGATAGAAAACAGTATCATATATGCTGGTGTGCTGGCTGCCCAAACATACGAGGGAGACTGGATACCAGACTGGCTACGTATTTAATAACCCCAGACAGAGTTATTTAAGGCTGTAATGAATCATACTGTCTGATTACATGATGGCTACATGCTCTATTACCATGAACTATGACTTCATAGTAACCTTAATATGAACCTGAGATCACAACCTGAGACATATCTTGGTTCCTGATTAGACCTTTGTGGGTGTAATGTGTTTAAAACATGCGTAAAAAGAGGGAAAGACTAGGTGGGGAGAGAGAGAGAGAGAGAGAGAAAGAGACGAAGAGGAGGAGGAGATAAATGTATAAAAAAAGTGAACATGGGGTTACTTACACTTACCTGCCAAATGGCTAGGAGGCAGGAAGCCGCCTGGATGAGGGGCAGGGCCATATGGAGAGGGAGCTGGGTGGCCGGAGCCTATAAGAGAGGAGAGAATACAAAAATATTATTATTAGTCAATACGTCAAATATGTGCACGTAAACTAGAGATGCAGCCACAAGCCAGTTATTTTCCATCAAAAATAGTCATGACTCTGACCCCTGTGATTACCCAGGATTTCAAGACACTGTGAGGAGTTTTCAAGTTGTGTTGATTCTGGTGACTGCTTTGAACAAAATCAGAAGTGTTTTTACAGAATGAAGACTGCATTTCCCATGAGCTCCATCACCCACTGTCGTAAAGATGAGGCTCTTCCCAAAGTGTGCATTTGTTGTAGAGGGAGTAAAGATCTTCATTCTAACTCTGCTTTTCTTTGTGCAAGATAACTTTCTGCAGGATGCAGAGTGATGAGGTCATGGATTAATTTGTACCAATGTAAAATTATTAACTGTAAAACAACAATGACAAAACTTTATAAACTCTGATTTATTACTGTTAGTTAGCTTACAAAAGGTCAGCAAACTGGTTTAATGTTACTCTTCACAGCTCAGTGTCATGATGTCCCAATAATTGTCCGCATAAAATAAATATCCGTAATTCCATCCAGTAAAGCATTCACATGCCTGAATAAACATGACATCCTGTTAGTAAACACTTTTCTCTTTTATAGTTTTATGGAGTTTCTTCATCTAAAACAACAGTGCAACAGAAAACGTGTCCTTTGCTAATCCCGCTCCAGTGTCAGCCATTAGTACAAATGACAGTGAAAAAATAACTCCTCTTGCTTGCTAACTCACTTCTTATTGCCAAAAATTACCAGAGTTCAAATCAAAGCCTAATTTAACTGCGTAGTTCATGTAACTGCATCAGTATAAATGCTTATTTATACTTCTGCGTTGAATCGACGGTGTAGCCTACGCCGGAGGTTCGCGTACCTCCTGTACCTACGCAGAGGCCTAAGCACGAAGCTGATGTGCACCTCCTCCAAAATGTAACTACCCGTAGAATCACTGCGGACCACAAGCCCTGTGATTGGTCCACTCGGCGGCATTGTATTTCCTGCATTTACAGCACTTCCGGGATCCCCGCTCATCGGCCGTGTATTTCATCTTCTCCTCTCTATTCTTCATGTAATCATGTCTGTATGATAAACAGCAACATGTATCAGCTGTAGATTAACATAACACGCTCTGAATCGCTTTGGAATAGTAAACAGAGATCATAGCGGGGCTGGATACATGTGACCGGCTATCAGAGAGACTGCATTGCCCTCAAGCGTTTTGGCAGAGAATTGCTGTGCGACACGGACACATTGACGCACAAGTATATGGTATTCATGTCCGTGTCAGCCCCTGCTGCGTAAGGGCACCATAGAAGTATAAATCAGCCTTAAGAGTTAGACTACTTTAAAATCAGTGAAAAAACTCCTCACAGTAACTTTAATCTGTAAATCTGAATAAATGTACACGAACATTTTTCAGCAACAGCTTCACAAACTTGTTGAATCTAGATTTAAGCAAGAGTAGAGAAGGCTGAGTGAAGCCATTGAGCAAATTAGCAATTGATATTATGCTTTCATTTCAGCTGTTGCATGTTTGTGTGTGAATGGTTGCTTATTAAGGTCAGTCTCTGACTAAACACTGTAACCATCACCCATATTCCATGAATTGTTAATGAAAGAAGCAATTACAGGAGTGGCTCTGACACAGCACTGCATAATTACCAGTCAAAGGCTGCTCGCCTCTCTGTTGCCCTCCAACGCAGGGCAAATCAGTCAATTACCTAACCGAGAATCATCCATATTCATAGCAAAATCTGACTCCCTTTACTGGCTAAACATTTGCTTCAAAAGCACTATAATTAAGTGAGCATTACATGAGAGCAGAGGAAAAAAAATCATGGCTTTTCACTGCAGTGGTGGAGGAACAATTTTGACACTCTCATTTGCATAAAGACAAAAATGGCAGTGGAAGGCTTGAAATGGGATAATTTGAGTGTTTCTGAATGGTTTGTCTCGGAAGGTTTAGATCCACACCCTGATTGTGGTGTTAAGAGACCCTACTGACCTGTTGAAGAGAAGAGGGGTCGTGCCAGGTCATGAGGGTACGGGAACCCGGGGAAGACTCCCGGAGCTGGGGGTCGACTGAACAGGTCCAGCTTTCCATTCATGTCAATTTTGTGAGGATCCAGCTGCATTTGCTGTAGCCAAGAGAGGAGAGGGAGACACAGTGATGAAATATAGAGCCGTGGACACAAGTACAACATGTTTCCAACAACAGTGATGGGTTTTACGCTAAGCTACACCGGGTGTCAGATTAATCAACTAAGGCTCAATATCTCAGATTTTGGCCAACTGTGTTACAACAAATATATGTACAATAATAAGGGGCTCTAAATCCAAACAGTGGTTCTGGGCTCAAACAGGACTGAAATTCTCTGGTTTTAGCAGAAGATCTCCACCTTGATGCTGCACCATGAAGATTTTTAGGCAAAGTGCACATACGAATTTATGTTGGGAATTTTGGTTCCTGCTTGCAAAAAAGCTATTACTGACATTGGTTGCTTCCTAATTTTGTGAAGGTGGACAACCAAGGACCCTCTGGTTACAGCTTATCTTAACAAACCTCACTCATTTGTGTTTTACTTTTTCTCTCTAGTCTTTTCCTGACATGTTTTTCATTACTCTTATGTGTACACTTTAACTCTCTCAAATTGTATTTAGTTCTAAAAACCTTGAGAAAACACACAGGGGACTTGACTTGGGCAGAAATTGACCTTTTTTGTCTGAATGCTCTGTAACATGTTGGCTGATCAGAAACAAAAATAAAGGATCAAAAAACTACAATGTCTCTTGTCTGTCACTGTGTGCTGCAGAAATGGCAAGATTTAATCTGTTGCCTCATTCTGTTTAGGTGGAGTGAGCTATTCTCAGAGATTTAACTTACACTAAACAAGAAGAACCTTTTTACTGTATTTTTAACTCTTAGGGACACTTAACGGGAGGTGACATCATTCTTGTTACATTTTTGTAGTTACAGACTTGTCTTTGCTGTTCTTCCCCGTTCACATGTTCTTCCTGTACTGACTGGCTAAACTTGACATTACGTTAGAGAAAAAATCCATCAGTCCAGGACGCCCAGCCCATCTATGTATTCAGGGAGTATGTCATATGGGTTGTTATAATTTTACAAATACACTGTATCTGGTTCTACATGAGAGCAAGACTCCTGGAAGACATCATTATCCATCTCACGCACCTTCATTTTCTGCTGGTGGTGGTAGATCTGCCATGCGATCTGGACATGCACTGCACACCACTTGCCAGGTTTCTAAAAATTTAGAGAGAAACTGAGGTTAGCCTGCTGGCTTTGATATTGGGAGCTAAAAATGGATGCTGGCATTAAGATTTATCTGGCCAAACTACAAAGTGGGAACTCGTCAGAATTTCAACCAGGCAACGGATTAAGAAAATCTACTCCTGACTTTAGCCAAAAATAGACCTCAAAGCTAACCTTAAATGCGGCCAAAAGCCTGCATATGTTTGATCAGGAAATGTTGAAGAATTTCCAGTTTAGACTTTGTGGCCTGGCCAGAGAGAGAAACATTTAACACATGACAGACGAGGAAAGCACTTACCCTAACAGATGTCCTGAATGGATCTGTTATCTGTATGGACAAACAGACAGTCATAAACAACAACAAAGATAGAGTGAAACTTCACAGTTCTGTACAGCTGGAAAAGTTACCAGTGGTTTAGGGCTTATTTTGCAGAGTAAGTTCATGTGTCAGTAGAAATGTATGAAGAGAAATGCGATGCAAATACATGCATACACATTTCCCTGCCAGTCATTCTGTATGTACGGAACATTTGTGGCTTTCACCAGGAGGAAAAGAGCAGACTGGTGTTAAAGTTTTCCGCCTGATGCTTACCCGTGGATCCTTCTGTAGGAGTGTGTGAGGTACCGCTCCAGGACGACCCCCTACGTCGATGGGATTAGATGCCTGACAGATAGAGAGAGACAAAGAGAGAGAGAGAAATGGAAAGAAATACAAGGTCATTAGCCAGATCCATATTTGTTAAAGCATCAATAAGTCAGAGAATGAAACAAAGCCTGTTACACAACAATACACGACAGAAGTAACAAAGAGAATCCTAAATGAATTAGGATAAATAAATGTAGGTTTGACAGTTACCATATTCTCACAAACACTGCTGATGTGCAGAGTATATTTCTACATTAGCATGGTGACATATTTCAAAACTACTTGACGACCCTTCAGTTACTGATGCCAGTGTCATAGTAACCTTATGTCCTCCTTTAGCAATCCTCCACGACTGTTTTACTGACGTCATTAGATAACACTGTATTGATGCTGCAGGCACTGAGCCACAGCAGAGTAACACATCCCTGATCTCTCTGATCTCCTCTTTAAGTCTTCGGAGCGCAAGTGCCTGGATCAGCCTCATTAATCCATCCCCACATCAGGGATAGGAAGATCCTGCAGGGTGACCTGGGTCACCAGCCCCCACAAACAAACATAGAACCCGCCCCCCCTCCCCAAAGCTTCTCTCCAAGAATACTTAGCAGGGACTTTAGACGCAAAAGGCTGTTCCCTGAACCATCTGGAGGGGCCTACGACAAAAGGGCCCCTCCATGACGGAGCCCCCTGGGAATAAGGCCAGAGGATTTAGGCAAGCTTTGATTGGTGGCTTACACCGGGTCACAGCCGCTGGGCATCTGCCAGACAGTCTTACCCCCTCCCGCCCCTCACATCTCTCACATTGCCTGCCCTGTTGGTGCATCTTGTCTACTTTACTCTTCTGAGCAAAGACATCATAAACATGGACATAGTATTGTCACTCATTGGTTTTTGAAGAGATGTTTTGAAGCCAAAAGATGACGGTCGCCATATTGGAAATGCTCACCCAACATAATTTTTGATCAATCCAGAAACAGGCAAAGAGGAGGAGCTGAGGAGCTGAGGTAGGCTTTTTGCTTACAGGCAAACAGCTAAAATGCACACACCTGTCACCCACACTCCTGATTATGCAAATGTATGAATAACTCCAAGCCTTAATAATATCTCTTCACCCCTTGTGCAGTATGTATGAAGAAATAAATGAGCTACGTTGATGACATCCATACTGTGACCTATTGTAAACATGTAACATTATAAAATGGGACTAGATGTGGATTTTATGGGTTTTGTAGCCAAGCATCGAGTGGACACTCAAGGAACTGCAGTTTTACTTCACTTTCACACTGCCTTCATTTTCAACCCAAGAGGTTGCCACTTGCTGCAAAGCAGACATCCATTACATTCTTATCTTTGGCATCTGGCTCTGCTGCTTGTGTCTCCGAAGACGGACAGGAGTAGGACAGGCTGATATCATTTACTGTGGTATTGTAAATATAAAATAAGAATAATCTTTATAAATATAATTGAATTAATCTTCAAGGATGGATTTTTTTTAAATACATGTGTAATAAAAAACCCCAAACACACATTTTTTGCCAACCAAGAACAACAGATAATCTGACTTTTTTGCCTTAGTGTTTGGTGAAAAAATATACTAAAATTGTTTATGGAGGCAAAAAGGCTAAAAGTAACTAGTAACTAGTGCAGTGCATGTTTTATTACTTTTTTCATGCAGTCCTTTCAATATTCCTTTCCTTCCTAAATGTACAGCTGTGTAGCCATTTTTTTTCTCACTGACAAAGCCGACCTTCTAAGATATTTTGTGTGTTGTGAATTTGTTTAAGCTGTGGACAGGTTTATATCATATTCAGAGTTCCTGATATTCTCTGCCTGTCTGTAGGTGGTGGTTTGAGGGTAGGGATGTGGGGCTGACCTTGGGCTGGAAGGCTCCTTGCAGCGAGCTGAAGGGTCCTGAGTGTGGGAGCAGCGGGGGCATGCCTGGCATGGTGGGGGGGTAGGAGGGGAAGAACTGGGGAGAAAAGAGGAGGATGGGAGACACAAAAAGGCACAAAACAAAATCATACAGAGAAACGAACAGGACTCAAGCATAAGCACATACAAAACCACAGCAACACTAAGTGCTCTCACGGCAACATTCAAATATGTCAAATATTTGATTTGCCAAATGCAAATAACACATTTAAATAAATTAGGATGAGAAAGAGAGACTCACGTTTGAATGTCTGATGAATGGATTGTCCAGTTTGGGGGTGTATTTGTCGAACTGGAAGAAATTAGAGAGGAAGGAATTAGGAACAGGGCCAAGAAAATGATTTACTTACCCAAATCCCCCATGCAAAAACCTTCTAAAAAAGTAATCTCTCATTATTTTTACATCACTAAAACAAAACACATGATCAGCATCTGTAACTGGTAATAAGCAAGGTTTGGATCCAAAATAATAAGCCCAAGAGTAAAGCAGCTGGCTTGCACTGGTCATGGGTTTACTTAAACTGCATGGTCAGATAGGCAGTTAAATTACTGACAATACGACTGCTTTAGCAGACTGCCAAGATGAAGACAGCCTGCATGATTTTCCAATTGAGCATACAGACGTTGGGCGTGGAGGCCCTGCTTGGAAATCAGACCGTTTGAAAACCAGACCAGTTGTTTCTATTCACTGGAAAATTTGTAGAAATGTGAATCTAATTGCTCTTGACTGTGAAGACTTTTTTCTTTTGCAACAAACCCTGACGGTAAAGATCAGGACGGG
Organism: Notolabrus celidotus; assembly: GCF_009762535.1. Taxonomy (NCBI): domain Eukaryota; kingdom Metazoa; phylum Chordata; class Actinopteri; order Labriformes; family Labridae; genus Notolabrus; species Notolabrus celidotus. Next base: position 29,016,443 of record NC_048280.1, on the reverse strand, counting down.
AGACGTTTAGCTAGTTTTGGGCGTAAGAAAAAAAGACTTCAAAAGGCTTAAGTAGAAAAAACAGGCCAGTTTTCTGTGCATCATATCATAGAAAGCATACATGCAGCTTCTTGAGAGTGACACTCAATCGAGTAGCTGACATTTGCAATTGTAGGAGCTATTTCAAGACATCTCAGTGTATGGCATGTAACTGTAATGTGCTCAGTTCATGTGAGGAAATCTCTTCTGTGGCTGAAGTTATGCTGTATCAAAAGGACGCAGTTGTATTAGAGAGTATTTCTAATCATGGCCTGAACACATGGGAATCTGGTCGGTAAGCTGAGAATGAGGCAGAGGGAGAATGTTTCCCCAGGTATGAATGGGGACTTTGTACATCTGTTCACAAGCCAATACTGGCTCTCTATTTTGAAACAGGCTAATTACAAGCGACAGTAACTTATTCCTTTTCCACAAATACACAAACCATTTGCAGGTACTTTTTGCGAGTGTTTTCCCAAAGCTCTCTTGGCAGGCGCAGACGTTTTTGGTTTACATAAAACAGGGAAATGAGTGGGTATGAATCAGTGTTTCTGTGTGTGTGTGTGTGCGGTGACACGGATGGTTAAGGGGGGAGCAGGCGTAGGGTTGGCTAAGCTGCCGGTAGAGACGCAGGGTTTGAATCAGGAGCCTTCTGTTAAAGCAGGAGTATTCACATCTGCAGACAAAATGGCCACGATGTCAGCAATGGTGTTGGCGGCCTTGTTTGTGGGCGATAATGGGCAGAAATCAAAGACAGACGGCCTACTGAGAGGAAACACTGAGCCAGCTTCCGAGCTCATTAAACAGCTCCTCTGCATTTCTGAAGGCGCGGCCTGTTTAATGTCTGACACCGAGAGAGGGAATTTGGCCACTTTATGGCCTTGTAAAAAAAAAAAAAAAACAGGAAAAGAAAAAACAAAAGCTCTTGCCCTTGTAATTTATGGTGCCTGTCACAGTTTTACAGTTAACAGCTTAAACTCATTAAAGCTTAATATTTCATCTTATAACAATTAAGTATATTCCTTGTCCAAAGACATGGTGGGCAGAGGGTGGGGTAGTGGAGACTCAGTGCTGCCATTTGGAAAGCCAGCTGCTTGAGGGCGTCAAACAATAAACAAAAATAAAGGCTTCATAATTTCATTAATTACAGCCATTAGCCAACGACTGTTACATAGTTGAAATGACATGTGGCGTTTAGAGAGAGAGAGAGAGAGAGAGAGAGAGAGAGAGAGAGAGAGAGAGAGAGAGAGAGAGAGAGAGAGAGAGGGAGAGAGGGAGAGCACAACATCAACATTACTCCTGCCTCTTTGAGCAAGAACCACAGAGAGGAAAAACAGCTTTTTGACTGAGGGTAGGAGGGAGGGAAGGGCACAAGTTAAGCAACATCACAGTTTCAATTAAAATGGAAAAAACAGAGAAAGACATTAATGGTATATCGCAAATCCTATCGTAACAGCACTCTAGAGATGGGGTCTGTACATCACGGGCTACATAATGCAAGCATTAGCGAGATGAGGAAAATCGCCTCTTTCATCTTCAAAGAGAGAGCTGTGTACTGTATATAATTCCTAGCATGTCAGGAATGAACAGCAGACCAGATAGCAGCATGTGTGTTTTCTAAAGAACCGTCTAAACAGTCTCTATTCTTATCTTAGGCTGGGCTGTAAATACCAAAGCTTTGACTTTTAATGTACAGGATGGGGATAATCTAGAGTGCAGCCTTAATGGGACCTCAGGCTTTTAATCAGAGGTCATGAAGTGATGGATTACATCTATTAGACTAATGCCAAAAAGCTACAAACGTCTGAATCGACTGTCAGATCGCTGAGCAGTTAAAATGATGGATAATTAGTCATAACCTTTTTTCTTGTAGTCTTGAGGGCAGTCAAAGCACGGAAGCAATTACAACTATTATCAAAACAGTTATACCATGATGTCATCCACTGCCTTCATCTGTAGTGAAGTCATTTAACCGACCGCAAGGCTTTGATTTTTTGTTGGCAAAGGCAGTAAATACACAGGCATACACACACATGTGGTGAGGAAGTTGTGCACAAATTTACAAGTCTGCAGGAATGCATTCACGCACACACACACACACACACACACACACACACACACACACACACACACACACACACACACACACACACACACACACACACACACACACACACACACACACACACACACACACACACACACAGATCAGTCACACACACACAGATCAGTCAGACAGCGCCTTTGTTGCTCCGAGAAGGCAAATGAAAACATTCAAAACCACTTAAAGCACATCCATATGCAAACAGTTGTCGAGCTTGCCTTCCGGCAACTGGCCTTTTTTGACCCTCAGCAAACAGTGAACAACAAATCTTTGTCCAAGTTAAGACAAAGGTGAATCATTTCATATCATTTGTTGACGTTGGCGTGCTTGGGAAACATGTGAGTCAGAAAACCTGTCTCTATGAAAAGTGACACAAAGTGTGGAGGTATGGTTTCATGAACTGTCCCACTATGGACAGAGACATTTAAAAGCAAAAGTATGTGCTTGTAAAAGTATGTGCTTGGTCGGGTTCAACCAACCCGAATGGTAACTACATAAAAATATAAACAAACAACATGTTAGTCTGTGCTTGTGTGTATTTGTGCGTGTGGAGATGGGGTCGATAGCCAGTGGGACTCCTGTGTCCAGTATTTGTCCTTATTATGGAGGAACAGATGTGATGCTTCCAGCTTCTCATCAGGTTTTAGCATCAGAACACATATCAAAGATCAAAAATTCAAACTGAATCAGTGCCATCATCACTTTGGAGGGAGGGGTTCCTACATCTACGGGACATATTTGGTGAATTTGGGGGTAAAGAAAAAAAGGTAGGAATCGACTGAAGAGTAGATTGGGAGGGGTGATAGGTGGGGTTTTGGGATCTTTAATTTATTTACTTATCCTCACATTTCTGGCCTGGGTACGCACCATGGGAGGTGCGGTGGGCGGGGTGAGGATGGCGGCCGGGGGCAGACTGGCGGGGAAGGGCGTGAAGGTGTGCTGGTGGGTGTGTTGGTGCTGGTGCATGTGCTGATGTTGGTGAAATTCAGCCCTCAGGAGCGATGCGGGGGCCAGCGGGGAGGCGGACGGCCCCCGGCCCCGCTCTGAACTCTGAACCAGGAAGCGGTTGTTCAGCTCTTGCCTCAGGAGGTCATGCTCTGTAAGAAAGGAGAGCGAGGAAAACCAAAAAAAAAAAAAAAAAAAAAAAGAAAAAACAGGGGGTGGGGAGAGGGAAGGGGGGGACACAAGAAAAAGAGGCACGGGCGCCCAGTCAGTCTTCACAACAAGGGTAGAAGAAGAAAGAAAATAGTCACCTGGCATTCTCTGTTTCTCCAGCTCATGCTGTGAGGGTTTTCTACGTGGGGACTCATTGGTGGTGGTAAGAGAGTTGCCTGTGACAATGTGCCAATCAGAATCCCCGAATGAGGCTGGCAATACATGATTGGTTGGTTGAATGATATCAACAGGCTGGTATCTAAAGACAAGAAAGAACCAAGAGTCATCCCAGCAGAAAACACACACACTCTTGCCCTCTATTGGAAAGTCAATGCACAGCTGGCATATTTATGACATATTTGGAGGCACCCATCATTGCTGGAGACATTTGTTTCCTTCTACTGCAGCACAAAGTGTCTTTTTTTAATGAAAACATGGAACATATCATCAAATGGTTATAAATCATATACTGTTGCCAGAAGGAAACGTAGTTCTGGCAGCTGAGGTTGCGTCAGATTGCGGACTGAGTGCACCATTATTCGACACGTGACTGTGTAAGTGCTGCCTTTAGTACGCTAAAGATGTCTCCAGCTGTGATGACTGTCCGAGTGCTGGCTGACATTTTCCTCGGCTGTGTCTGAGCCCTGGAACAGTGACCTAATCACCCCTTAGAGTACTAAGTTACTATTAATACAGTCCATCTTAAGAATGAACGCATAGTGTTCTACAATAGAGAAAACAAGTGTGATTAGCTTATTATGCCCTGTGGAATATCAAACATTTCTGAGGTTTTTTGAATGTGTCTAATAGAACTACATTCATCATGTTCACATACAAAAAAATCAAATAATTGAATATAAATAATTTTTGTCACTGTCTGTCGTGGATCAAGCTCACCTTACATTACCTTTGAGATAGATTCAGTATCTTTTACTATTCACTACGTTAAGGCACTTTAAAAACACATTTAACTGATTTCTTGAAAAAATACAATACGGAAATCAAGAATAATTCAATAAATATTTAAGCAAATAATGTTTTGCCTTTCCGACAAAATTCATCAGCGAAAAAGTTCCAAACATATATTTGGAAAAGGAGGAAATACATCATCAGAGTTATAATAAATACGTATTTGAATACACTGTAATCTTCATTATCAAATAAGTATTAAGTTTAAAATACATCATAAATGTCTACTTACCACATCAGCAAAACACAGGAACTGACCAACACCATATAAACATATCTTATGACACTGAGATGAGAATACATTTGACATATTACCGCAGCACATTGAAATATTTTGTTTCTTTTGAGCTGTATCTGTAGCACACAGCAGACTGTTGTGGTTTAACTGGACCTGTGATAATAAAGGCCACACCACCACACATACTTTTGAGAAGCCTGTGTTCAAAGTGTAAATGTTTAGTATTACACAACAGTATTTAAATGTGCTGCTACTAGATGTGTAACGATAGTTAGATCATTCAGTAATTAGTCAGAAGAAAAGCACTTCAAACCAGCCTACTGAAGGTAATATGTCTCCTCGAGGTTTGTTCTGCACTGAGTCTAGCGTCTATCATGTGAGGTGTGCGGCTGTACCTGGGTAGGGGGTGCCAGCGGGGTGCCCAGGCACGACTAAACTGTTGGTTGGTAAGGTTGGTGGTGGCGGCAGTGTGGCTGGGGTTGCAAACATGGCCGGATGGCGATGGGCCGGGCTCCGTAGGGAGGAATAGTGCGAGGTAGAGAGGTTTGCTATGGACAGAGGCAAGGCGGGGGCTGACGAGGGGAGCCCGCTGAGGTGATGGTGAGGGGAGGGGGGCAAGTGGTGTTTGGGAAGACCCAATGGACTGCCGCTGTGGCTGAAGATTTAAAGGGAGACAAAGAGGGAAATATCTCGGTTATTATCTATGGATGGAAATGAACATAAGCTGCTGTACATTTTCAGTTACACTGCAGAAGTGTGAGATCGACTGAATGCACTACTACTTTAAGCATCTTGTTTACGTGTATTAATTTTGTGTACAGCATTACCTAAAGAAGTACTTTCCAATGAAACATCTTGCAGTGAAATACAAAAGGTGAGGGCAGACTCCAAGAAGATCAGATGTGGAAAATGACAAAATATGCATAAAGACACGTGCCTGAGTGTTACTTAACGAACGGAATGACTCTGACACCTTTGTGTGGCATATAATGAATATCTGCATGAAAACAATATATGTTGTCAAAGCTTTCAGTCTGACAATTAAATAATTACAATTCCCAAATACAATTAATGATGTAAAACCAGCCCCTAAAACAGGATTTGCAAACATTTGGACTGACTACCCTTAACATTAAATCTGCCATAATTGTTGCAAGTACCTGACAATCTTAACCTGTATCACCTGTCCTTACAGTCTAACTCCACTGGATGATAACACTGAACATAATCTGCACTATAATACAGTAATTCTTTAAAACATTAAACCTTGTACTGTCTTTTTTATTAAAAGCCTTATTTATATAATAGACATCATGAATAATTTATACAGAAATATTTGAACTTTTGAGTCTAAATAGTTATACAATATCGTCAGACAAACATCACAACACTATGCTGTATGGTTTTTAGCCCTCCACTAGAATTAAACTCTATCACAGCTAAAGTGTTTTACGGGTATAGCATGAGTACACACTGAAGTGAATCTTATTTTGTTGGCTGGTTTAACAGCTAGATGTAAGTGGGAAGTCATTAAACATCCACCACAGATGCCTCCCATCTTGTAAGTCCCTGCACCTGAAACCACACAAGCCCATGAAACAACCCACCTGATGTCGTGGAGGCTGCTGTACAGCGGGTGGTGCACCTGGTGGCTGATTACTGGCCGCACGTGGTGCTGCAAGGGCGGAAGGACACGAGGCTCCTGGTGTGCGTGTGGGTGAGGGGGGTGGGGCTGGGGGTGGGGATGGGGGTGAGGTGGCGCCCTCAACAAGGGAGGGGTGGGGATAGGGGGCAGAGGTTGCTGCTGCTCCCTCTTGACACTGAGAGGAGGCGGGCTTGGGAGGCGGGACCTAGGGGGCTCAAGGGGGGCCGCCGCTGCAGCCGGGGCAGGGGAGCCCGTAGGTGCCGAAGCCGGGATGGGGCTAGGCACGGGAGGCGTGAAGAGCACCTCACTGTTGCTCTGCTCCTGACTGCGCTGGAGACCTGAAACTTTGGCTGAGCTGCAAGTCTTTGACTCGGGGATCTCATTCGTGGGCACACCTGAGGGTGAAAGAAAAAGCAAGATGTGAGAAGAACAGCAGAAAAAGATCCTGAGATAGTTTAAAAACTGACTTTGTGAATAGAGAATGCTAAATCGACTGCTTTGTATTGCTCCATCGATTAAAAACACTCCCCACTACGCACTATTACCCTAGACACAATCATACATCGATGATGGAGCATTTCCTGCAAGGTGCAAACCTAATTCAGGATCAGTTTTAATATTTATCACCCAAAAATCAATGTTGCAGGTTATTCTAACCAATGTTAGGTTCATATTTATATGATTATTACCCAAGTTGTATGACTCAAACTACAAATTTTCAAACTACAGATTAATAGACAACTATCCTGAACAACAGGTGCTACCACGTCCAATTTCAGAAGTCAGGCCCTTTCCTTGTGCGATTGAACAACACTTCATGCTGAAACCTTTATAACCATAAAAGGAAAGATGTCTGCCTCTGGGTTTTTTCCACTGAGGAGTTTACATGATCAATGATAAGAAAACACAGCCCCCTTTTCCTCCTGTATGATGTCGTCCAAATGTCTTCTGCCCAAGGTTCCTCCTGCTTCCCTCTCCCTAGGTTTCATTAAGTGTTTAATCAGGTCATTTTCATGCTTGACTATAATCAGATGATCCAATTTCTCCCCGCAATCCAGTCAGTATGAATAAATCACAGCTAATTAAAGTTAAATGTCGGCCCCTATTCGGGGCTTTGCTGAGCACACAATCTGGCATGAAATAATTATGTTTCAATTGTGCTGTGAGGGGAGATCGTGGCCCCTTATCTTGGCCTCTCTGCCACCGCGCCTTCCTATCCTCCTGTCCTGATCTTTCAGGGGATTTGGGAAACCACGGCAAAGCCCTCTGAACTCGACCACTTTGTCTTTTTCACTCATCAGGGGTCTATTCAGCAGACAAGAAGCTTTTCTAATCAGCATTCCACCGAACAACGACTTTTCATACTTAGGCTGTTGCAATTTAATGGCTGTAATTATATGCTGTTGTAGCAGGGAAATGAAAGTGGCAGTAAATGCAGCATCTCGACACCTTTCACATACAAAGAATTGCAAAGCACTTATGAATCTCAATGAAAAAGAAAAGACGTTTTGCAATCTCCTGCATGTCTGTGAGTTAAAAGAACGGCTAAATGGACCACAAAGAGTTTGAGTTTGAGGAGATGGCAGTGCTACAACGACAACAGCTACTGAACTCATTAAAGCTGCTCATGGAGGAATTCGTTTTAAGCACAGGAACATCACATGCATAGAAAAATGGGTAAAAGAAAGTGCTCATGCAGGGACAGAGAGAGATAGAGACAGTGGAAGAGAGGGGCTGCCTGGTGGAGATGAAGCTCTCTAAGCGGCTCTAATCTACAGCTCTGATGCAGCAGTACTTCAGTCACAAGGCTTACTAGCACCTCAATTAAAAAAAGCTCCACGGGCACTCTCAACGGTAACAAAAAAAAAATGAGAAGGGCTGGGAGCCGCTGTCAAGCTAGTGAGAACTCGACATGCAGCCCACTAATGGAATATCCAGTCCCTATTAACAGCCTGCTTAATCTTTCAAGGATCCTAACAGCCATAAAAAGACCAATAAAAAGGCAGGGCAGAGCTTTTATTTTTTTATTTGTCAAGCTCCCCCTCCCTTGCTCTTTGCGTTTTATTGGAGAACCGGGGCTGGCTAAGGTGTCACGATTTTCTAATGAATTCCGGGGTCCAGGCGTATATATAGACCGGGGTTGAGATTTACAGGGGTCTGGGATTTGGATTAAACTGTCAGCCTCTCGCTTCTACAAACGAAAGAGAAAGAGGAAGGCTGTAGGCAGAGACAGAGAGACGGGCAGATACAGACGCACAGGCGAAGAAGCAAATATCCACAGTCGAAATGTCGCCGGTGGGTGATGTTGCCTAGGCAACCTGTTCTCCCAGACACAATGCACGGAGAGCGATACAGAAAGAAGTCTCACTACGGCCACTTGCAGATACAGAGGGGTTTCAAACACTAATGCAGGCAAGCCAGGGCCACAGCGAGCGCCGGGTTATCTTAATGATGATTCTAATGGGCTCTAATGGAGGCAGGGAGGTATCAGCTCAGACCAACCCATTCCTCATTAAAATCACTCTGCAAGCAAAGACACACACACACACACACACACACAGACAGACACACACACACACACACACACACACACACACATATTCACACACATATTCACACACACACACACACACACACACACACACACACACACACACACACACACACACACACACACACACACACACACACACACACACACACACACACAAAAACAACTATAATGGTGACAGAAACTTGGGCACATTGAGCACCTATGAACACTGAAGTCACAGTGTCTTCATTATGATGAAAAGAGGAGAAAAATTACACTTTAAAAAAAGAAATCTAAAAACGGCACGATGTTGAAAACGGAGAAGAAGTTTATAATTCAAAAATCTCCTTAACCTCAGAAATGATGACAAAATGCTCCTGTGCTCCACCTCAGCTTGCATAATATAAGAACAAACAATGTTCATATTTTGATGACAGCATTACAGTGTGTTCATTTTAGCTATAACTTAAAGTTCCTGGATCTTTCTGCTGTTCTTACACTGTATGTGTTGTTTAAAATATCATCTCTTTTCAAGTCAAAAAAATCCAAAGATTAGAAGATCCAATCTTGTTCACCACAAGGTCTTCATCAAACTCCTCTTTCCATTGAGGCAGCCAACCTTGCAGTTGCAATCATATATAATAAAATGAACTGAGGGTTCGCTGAAGGTTAGTTGGGGCTTCATCTGATTGGCCAAAATTGCCGAATGGATGATTCATGTATCCAAGACAGGTAAAATGTTCATATGGTGCTGTGACACATGATGACTGTAGACGAAATTATCCTTTATTTCATGCATGTTCATATTATGACAGCACTGAAAATTCTTCTTTTTTGCAGCCCTTACTGTTCAAAGTTTTACTGAGGCTGAAAAGAGCAGATGCTTTGCAAAGCCCTGAACAATCTTAGTTAGAGGAAACGTACAGCAAATGCTGAAAAGATACAAATTCAGAAACAGATGCAAAAGTCAAAAAACAAACGCAACGGTGGAAATATGATGCAAATTGCAATTCAAAAACACACAAAACCATATACACTGCTGAAAGATAAATGCTGCGAAACAAGACTTGGTCATGTAAGTGCTCCAGGCCTGTAGGGGTTTTTGCAGCATTTCTGTTGTCCATCTGTTGCATTTGTTTTGGCCTTTGCATGAGTTTATGAAAACTGTCATTGTTTCTGCATGTGCTGCACGTTTCTCCTGACAAACATTGTCTGGGCTATTTAAGTTGGTTTGCCCTTGTCGACCCCCTTACAGTTCATATACAACAATCAATACTTATCTGTGCAAAATCACATCAAATTGACCCAATAGAAGTAAAATAAGGGCAGGCCCTGTGTGATTATGTGATAGCTCCTTTATTAGGAGGTGCTTCAGCTTATTAGTAGCAAATAGGATGTAAAGAGAAGTGTAAATGACTTGTGGAAGAGCTATTATCATGAATACTTTCACAGTTGTTCGACGTGTTTAAGGAGCAGCCATTTTCAGTGCAAACTTACTCAGTGATAAGAGAATGACAGCACTGTCTCTCTGACAAGTTACCTAAGGGCTTTATGCAGCAATATCACTGTCACTGACAAAAACTGTCCCCTCACCACAAAACATCACAAATGTCATATTGAGTTTGAAACATTTCAACAAACTGCCAAATTCAACATTGTTTTGCTCTTGTTTTCCTCAGGACATGGAGCCCTCCCTCTGCTTGCAATCACACACTGAGGAAACAGTCAGCAAGCCACAGGCAGCCATGTGAAACAAATGCAAAACGAGTGTCTGTACAAAAAAAAAACGTGCTGCTGTGAAGCCCTGTCCCGCAAACCTGAGCAGATGGTGAGAATGAGTCAGGCAGGTTGGAGGGCAGCCTGCTGGTGGGGGGTGGCACCCCCCAAACACACACACCCCTCCTGATATCTGGGTTAGTGCACCGTGGGGACAGGGACATTCCCCGGGGGTGTTGGCAGGTCTGCTCACCAGATGACATCTCATCCCAGTATTGATCTTTTTATAGCTGCTCCTGTGGCCCTGCTTACTCAGGGGAATTGGGCCTTGCCCTGCGTGCACGTGCCGGGCTTTGCAGTTGTATGGGGGCGGGTGGCTGAATGGGTGGGGAGAGGAGTGGCTGAGGTAGCAGACGGACAACAGGCAGCTGGGATTTGCTGGTCATGACTGATGTGTCCAGTGGGGAGTCTGGGGTGAACACAGAGCCGCTACACAGCTGTTCCTGCCTGCAATATCCTTCACTTGTGACCCTGTTTGTCCCTGTGGAACATCTGGAGAGCTGGCACCGATCTGCTCCTATGTGGCCTTTCCGCAGCCAGATGGCTCAGCATGAAATGGCTCGGACCAATCTGGAATGGCTTGGCCCTGAGCTGGACTAGGATGTGCTGTTGTCATCATTCAAAATAAATTAATATAGAGTAACGGGGCTCCTCGATGACAAGGATATCCCTCTTGTGCTTGACATTTTGATGCATGACATGTCAGGAACAACAATGCAAAAGCAGAGAAGGAGAGCCCAGCACACTTTGGCTCTCAGATGCTTTTAGTTTCAAAACTCTTTTAACGCATTTCCTACGAAGCTTGTTTAACCACTTCAGCTTAAACACACCTGGATACACGCAAATAGACCCACTGACCTCTTGAACGAGACAAGAGCCCTTGAGAATATAAGTATTCAGCCTTCAGCTAAAACCCTCTGCAACTATGCTGTGAATGCAAATAAGTGTGTTACATAAATTACATGCTCACTGCTGACATGGAGCCAGTATATACAACAGCCAGGAAAATGCAGCCTGTATGCAAAAAGCCTTTTTCAGATTAGATATGAGGGTATGCAAAATCTCTCTGTGACAAGGGGGTCTGGGGCTAAAAGAAGCTTAAGGCCACTGGGTGAGCTCATTTACTAGGCAAACACTGCGGTTCACTCCCTTCATGGCTTTGCCAAAGCAAAAACATTCAGGGTAGAGATAAAATAGGGACACGAACAGACAGATATTTAAATAAAGTGGCGTATCTGTGGCGAGACGTTGGAGGATGCAGAAGGTATGTGAGAATGCATGCTGCCTTGATCCATCTCCCGCTGGCTCTGGTTGACAGAATATTCTGCTGCTCTTGACGGATGAGCTCACAATGATTTGGTTCTTGTACCTCTCTAGACAAGCAATCTGCACAGAGCCAAGGCTTAGCTCACGAATGAGTGACTGTGGAAGATGGCTATAACAGATATTGGCAGAAGGCAGGAAACCACAGTCTTGCCAATCAACACTTCATTGCTGCGGGGTATTCAGTCATCAAAAAAGGTGGGGTGGAATTCAACAAAATTATTAGTACAAGAGGAACAGAAGGGCTGAGCACTGTTGAATCATCGTGCTAATAATAAAATCATAGGAGAAATTTGCAATGACTTGCTTTTCCTCACACTGTTCAATCTGCCTCGAGCATCTCCAAGCTGGTAACGAGGGGAGCCAAGGCGACGTTTTTGCAAATCACTCAGAGATGTTAATGGGAGAGTGGACGAGGATAAGCCTCGCCAAGATAGCATAAGAGTGGGGACAGCTGGCACGTTTCAATTATTTGTCTCTGTCTCTTTGCTGCAGCTGACAAAAGGGGAGGATGGTGGCAGAATTGGGATGGGTGTTAAGCTGTAACACGTTTACAGTCAAAGCCTGGGCATAAATTGAGAACCTAATGTTCATTTCAGAGAGCTGGCAGCTCAAGCTGCGGGATGAATCAGTCTTTCCTACGCATATCAGATCCCAATTCAAACATCGGCCATATGGTGCAGGACACATATGCCATTCACCTCTCATGGCACATATGCCTGTGTTGTAGATGGGAGGCAAGTGACGTGGGGCACATCCTAAAATCTGACAGGAAAGAAAGTGAGAAAAAAGAGGATTTAAATGTTCACTGTTATTGTCTTATCCTCTCATCTCAGTGCAGTGATGCTCCAAACAAGAGTGCAAACTTGGGAAGCCTGGATATCAAATGCTGCAGACAAGCAAGACATCTCCACACTGAAGCTTCTAAGTCCTTCCCTGAATCTCCACCAGAACCCTTCCCCCTGCAGAGCTCATGTGCTTTGCGATGGCCATCAGCGTCTTATGAACACAGCCAGGTCATCTGAGGTCAGTGCCACTGGGCTCTCCAAAATAAAAGGGTGTACTTCTTGGAACTTTCCGGAGAAAAGCTCAAGTCTAACAGCTCCTCTGACATGGCCCACCCTGCTAGCCTGGAATTTGACCCGTTTCACTGTCACTGACCCATGACCCACCCTGGTGACCGCTCTTACCCTGAGACCGCTGTGGACAGACAGCCAACAGGCAGGGAGAGGGAGGGGTCATCTGAACCTTAAGAATGAATTTTGTGATGAAGAGAAGGGAAGCCTTCAGGAGTTATTTGTGAAATGCTGTGAGCACTAGCCTTATCATTTCATTAATTAGCATGACACGCCTGCCTGATGGACTTGAACGCCGCAGCAGCAGCTGTCTCAATTGATTACAGCGGTGGACGTGGTGCTGCAATTATCGAGGTGACTGGAGACAACGCCTGCCACTTCTAATAAAGGACTTAACTCCTGCTTCCCACATCACAGCACAGCGGTGGGAGGGCAGTGGCAGCCTCCCTGTGTCTCCCATACCTTTAAGACCTTTCAGAGTCTCTCTGTGGGCAGCTGTGGAGCTCAGTGTGGGCTGTAGCTCTTGAGCAGTGTGTCAGCTTTACTTAAGCTCGCATAACGCCAGAACAGCAGCACTTTGGTGCCCCACAGGAAAGCATCCTCTATTAGCCCACCAGCTGGCTCCACGGTGAATGGAGGGAAGAAAGAAAGAGAAAGAATGAGATGTAAGAGACACAGAGACAAAGAGCTTATTTGTCAGGAAGCTTCAAGTCCAAGCAGAAATGGAGGCAGTGAGTGCTCAGCAATGTAAACAGAAGCACTGCTTTTCAGCCTCATTTCATGTATGAACATGCATGCAGCCCACATGCTTCTAAGTGGATATAATATTATCTTTCAGTGCCGTACTGATTACTTCTCAATGGAAGGGAAATGGCTGGGTGAAAATCCTTCAACAAATCCTAAGTGGCATGACAGTGGGCTGAAAGAGCCTGCATGTTTTTCTTTTCTTCCACCTCCATCTCCATTTTCTCTCCCCACTCAGAAAGCAAAGCAACAATTGGAGGCTGACAGCTCCTAAACGTTCTCCATACCTCATTCATTGTTTTGACATGTGCAGCTTTTGTTATTTAGTGCTGTGAAGGGGGTAGGACAAACATCTTTGCGGACGTATCGTATTTCCTCAAGTGTTTTGCAGATGCAGATGTTTGTCGGTTTGAGTATCACAAGTTGTGGTTAAGACTGAAAGCTGCCTGAGCTACTCACCTGCCTCGTGTAAATAAATAAGCCATTTTCATGATGTCAATGATACCCTCTGACAGCAAAGATTGCTGAGGCAGCTAGCTTCTCCAAGTGGTGGATATATTTATAGGTAGCAACGCTTAAAAACAAATACGTCTCTATCAACAGCTTTCAGAGAGCTACATCATCAATCAACCCCACATTTCTTGTCTTCATCTTGTCATGTTGAAGCATCCTGTTATTACAGGCCGGGGCTTCTCTTCTTTACTGAGCTGATCAAAGCTTTGAGTGCTCAGACATTTAAAACATTAAAACATACCTTACTACACGCCACAGGAATTTCAATGTACAGGGCCAACAAGTTTGAAATAAAAAAACAAACAATGGGTAAATCATTTCCACATACAGGACGGTCCCAAACTGAGTTTATATTGGAACATTAAGCAAAGTGACTCAGAGCTGCTGCAGGCTCTTTAGGCAGCAAGTAAATGATCAATCACTAGAATGTGGCTAAATTCAGTAGCACCTACATTATAAGACTGGTTTGGAGTAATTGTGGAAATGTTTAAAATAGAGAAGTTAACTTAAACTTTGAGGATCCAAAAAGACAAATTCTATCACAATCAGTTTCTAACTCCAATGTGGGCAGACTCCTATTCATGTTCCCTCTTCCCTTTGAGGTTGTTAAGGAAGGTATGTTGAACACTTACTTTTCAGAGCGCTGGATTTTGATAGGTAGTTGAGTGTTAATCTAAGTTCCTGGTTATAGATGTGTAACTTGTACATGATGAAGGAGGATTAAGATGTTTTTGGGACTGGGTGTACTTACTCAGGCCACGTGGCTTAAGTATTTATTTCTGCTTATATGCACTAACATGTATAAAACAGACTGGAAAAGGACATGTAAAATCATCAAAGTGTTGTATACATGCAGAGAATGAATAAACAATCAACCTTACTGATGTGTTTGCAACATTATCTTGTGCATTATAAAATACATGCATGCCTTATCTTGTGTTCCTTACAACACAGAAAATTGAGACTTTTAAAATCCAAAGTTGAGCACATTATTTTTTACAACAGTCAATGATAAGAGCTTTAAATGATACCTAGATTAAGATTACACTTAAATTATTACATTTATTGTATTTATTATTTTATTATTAACAATAAATACCATTTATGCAAGCTTTAAAAATCCTTTACCTTAATGTATCTGACCATCTGTTTTACTTTCTAGCAAACAGTTTATCTACAGATGATTTAGAAGGCAAAGGAAACTTCCCCCACAGGGAGGGTGGATTGAATAGGATAAGAACTTAGTGAACTATTTGTCTAAAGATAGCACCCTGGTGTGCATTAAAGTGCTTACACTTAGGTTTCACATATCAACGTCCCCCCAGGGAAGCACACTGTCCGCTATAGACTCACTGATGTAATCAATGCCTCTTCTATAGGAGGATCCTGCTGCTGATCTGCTCCTGGGGTGCTGCTGGGTAATTAGGCGTACAGATGGAGACCCAGCAGCAGCTGAAGACCAGGCTAGAGCTGCCAATTCCCACTGCTAATGGCTACATGCTAAAAGAGCTATGTTCTTTCAGGCTACAAGTCCTTTTTAAGAGCATGACATACCTGAGTGTATACTTTAAAAAAATCCTGTACTAGAGGGGGTTCACATTTTTTGGGAAGGGGGCTGAGGAGTTGGTGGTACGTGTAGGAGGCTGATGGAGGGCTGAGCTGGGGATGTTTAAAATAGCTTTCAGTGAAGAGCTTAGTTAGATCAACACGCAGAAAAGCCTCCTGAAAATCCCTCCCCTTTCTCTCACTGCCACTATGTTCTCCACAACTGCAGGGGAAAAGTGAGGATTGGAGGGTGTATCAGGTTTGCAAACATTTGCCGTCCTTCCTTGCACCCCATTCATCATTCTTGATTAGAGAGAGGGCTCATGACAGAGAAAGAGTGATAAAGTGACCCAGACTGTGGGAGACACAGGGAGGGAGAGGTTAGTTAATAAGGCAGAGGAGAGAGGACAGGGAGCAGAGGGCAGGGAGTTGTGTCAGGTAGACTAATGGAAACAAAGACCGGATCCCGACCTGCTAACGAAAAACCCACCATTGTCTGCCCCTAAGTCTCTTGCGACACACACAGGCAGGAACACACACACACACACACACACACACACACACACACACACACACACACACACACACACACACACACACACACAAAGACACACAGTAGTAGGAGAATCTAGGTCTAGCCGCCTCGAGCCCAAGTGGACAAGGAACATTAACAACAGCCTGCACGTTTTCAGGGCTGTTATGAGCTGCTGCATTTCACTGTGGCTTTCCAAGTGCAGCAAGTGAAGAATTGATTTGTTTGGAGTGTGAAGGCGGCGTGTCAGTTTGGGGAAATGTGTGAATGTGAGTATGTGTGTGAGGAGAGGGGGGGTGCACGGTAAAACAGGAGCGAAATTGGACTCTGAAACGAGCCAAATCGCTTGTGAGATGAAACAGACTACACCAGGAGAAAAAAAAAACAAAACAAAACAACACAAGGCCCCGGAAAAGTGTCGAGCAAGGCAGGCTGGCACAAAAGCAAGAAAACAGAAGCAAAAGAAAACAAACACACTTTTCTTTCTGCTCGACATATTTCAGACTGCATTTGACAAAACAACAATGAAGAAGTTAGAGGAATCAAAATCAAACCGCCAAGTGTGTCTGACTGTTTCATGAATCCGTGTCGAAGCGGAGCCTCCACACCACATCAAACCCTGTAAATTCTCCTGAAAGCCTCCTCTCTCCCTTTAGCAGCCGGCACTTAGATTATTGTGTGCAGCTAAAAGGTAAGTGCTGGGAGTGTCACACTTGAGAGTGTGTTTTAAGCACCATAAAGTATCAAGACCCAGATGGCTCATCCTCCCTGAAAAACATGTCCACTCTGTGCCGGCTTCAGCAGCACCTGCTCCCAGGATTAGGTCAGTGCTACGCCAATCCGGCAAACTAATACAGTGTGCCTGAGCTGATAAGAAGCCCGGGTACTTCGGCACATGCCCTGTACTTAACAGCTGATGAATCAATACCTTTGTCATAAGTGATAATGATAGCCACATATAGAACTGTTCTAAAAACATAGGATGCCACAGTTTTGATGGAATTTGTCACCATTATGCTTCAACAGATGTGGTCTCTTTTGGTCAAAAGCAGTGCTTATAGCTTCTGACAGAGCCTGCAGGTTACTGATTGCTTACATTAGCCAGTTTGTTTCAATATGATATGCTGGTGTCAAGAAAATCATTAATTTCAAGTTTTCCAAGAAAAAAACTGGGATACCTTGACTTGAGCACAGGTAAGTGCAGTCAAACATCATTCTCTGCTTCTCAAAGCAACCATGCGCCAATTTAAAGGAAAACAAGCGTTGTAAAAGTACTGCCGGTAGACAAAAAACATGAGTAGCAGAATGACTGAACTCTATTGTATTGCTTTTTTTTTTTTCAAACAATAGAAAATATGATTTTATTCATCAAAAGGCAAAAGGTGGTGAAAGAAATGTTCAGGGCTTTGTACTAAAAGCAGGGAGGATAAATGTGGTACCTGTGTTGTGTCCCTACAGGCTGCCGTTCACACTGACTGCTGTGTTCAACAGCAGGAGCTTTAGACTGCATCTCTGTCACTGGATTTTTTACAAAGTCACAAATATATTAATGTTTATTTCTTCCTCACATGTCATTTATATTTCTCAAATGTGACTATAAGATAGCCTAACACCAAAAATAAATTATTGTTTGCTAGATTCAAATTAAGTATGAAGCACAAACATAACAGCATCTCATCCTTGTATCAGAGCTCTCATATCTAATCATACCTGGTCATGTGTAAATAAGTAAGTGAACTGATAGCTTCCGGATTACATTTTATTTTATAGATATTGAAAAGAAGAGGTAACCCAGGACTTAAGTCAGGAAGTACTCAATAGTATCATCAATACTTTTTTCTTACAGTTTTATATTTCTGGCCTTTCCATGTCTTTAATCAAAGAAGATAAGAGCCAGTGGATACAGCAGGTAACTGGGAGAGTGAGTAGGGAGTGACATTTGGGAAAGGGTTGGCTCAGAATCAAACCTCGACTGCCTGCTTGAAGACTTACAGAATCTTATGTTGCAGATCATTGCAGAAAAGTCCTTACTATATGTTTGCCCGATTAATGATTAACACTGACTGCTTACATTATTATTATGTTACACCCTCCTCTAGAACAATGATGCTGAACATTCTTGTCACATAATAATTGTTCTAAAGCCGGTGTATGTTTGGACTTGTTGGTGATGATATTAGATCAATACACTGACATACGCGCCAAAACCCAATGCCAACTGATTACAACACTGGTATTGGTAGTGCAACATTTCTGGTTAGTTTCCCCATTTCTAGTGGCATTATTAATAAAAAAAGAAGAAGTACATTGCACATAAATAATCAAAATACCCTGATTAAGGTTATAGGCTTTAGAAAAGTAGTAGAAGAGTAGAAAAGAGCGCGATCAATGCTACAATATCCACGTAATCAATCTGAGAGCATTATAGAGGTGAAAAAAGGCAACTATCAGCAGGACCATATATTAGTCTAATCCTGGTCGATAGTGCTGATCGGACTCTGTACACACTTCTTCATTGGCCATGTGGTATTGGAGCAGTCCCTCTCACCCCTTCCCAAAGCAAATAACAGTGAAATCCCAGTCCTGCTGCTCGACCCTCAACACAACAGCACTAACCCAACAGCCAGGGCGGCTGAATGGGGTTTTACAGTCAGTCAGAGGCCATTAGGGGCTCCGCCAACAGGCCCCAGTGCAGGGAATTCACCAGTAGCCAAAAACAACAGCCAAACAGATGACCGCTTGAGTATCGGGGAGGACCACACTGTGCATTTTCTCTTTTTTTTACATTTGTTTAAAGGCCAAAATTTAGGCCCCCATGTCCCAGTGAATTACTGTGTGTCTGTTTACCAACACTGGAACAATTAGAGGCATTCATGCCTAGTGAAATACAGGACCAGACACAAGACATCTCTCAGGTTTCTGCTTTCACTGCGTGTTGGGTTCAAGGCTAAAAGCTTGGCTCTATCACAGACCCTTCAAACCCAACCCTCTGTCAAACATACTGCGCTAGTTCCAACCTGTGGTATTGCTTCTAGACAGAGTGGCTCTGATAAGCCACTGACAGAAACATGGGTGCTTGTATGCTGCCATTGGAGAGGTATGGAGCTCCAAAATACTGAACAAACAGCAGAGGCGGACCACCCATCTGGAAATATTTGAAAAATTCTTTATATGGCAAGCTGATATTTCTATTTGATGGGGATTTTCTGGGCTCACCTTCCTTCACTCAAGAATCCTCTCTCATTCTTTTAATGCTTCAATATCCTCGTCCGTCATGGAATCTGAAGCATTTTATATCCATTCTGTTCCTGGCTGTTTTCCCCATCTTTACAAGTCTTTGTGAACTGCTTCCCAAAACGTCCAATCCATTACAAGCATGTTTGTGATATCCATCTCGGTTGACGACTGTCCCCTTGCCAGCCATTCTACATTATCCAAGCATCGTGTTTGGCCACAATCGCCTACCATCTGGCTTTGTCAATGAGCATTACAGCCTCATCTGCAAACAACATTGGCTCTGAACCGCTCAGCGCAGATGAGCTTAAAATGCACGTAGCGGGGAACTGGGATCTTCAAACAAATGCAGGGCGGGGGGAAAAACCCGCTCTCGTTGGCAGGAGGACTGGAGCTTGGAATACAGGATTAAAAACAAGAAAACCTGCAAGTGATCACAGGCTACACGCTTTACATTTCAGGCCTGACAGCAGTGATAAGAGGCTGGTCATGTATTCTCCCAAGTAAACAATGAAAATGTGTTCCACACTGCAGCTGGCTGTGTCTCCATTGGAAGAGGAGGAGGAGGAGGATTAAGATTAGACAGAAGATGTGATGAGAGCTACTGCTCTCCAGAGTTATCCCCTCTAAATACTTTTCTTTATCCCCTCTAAAAAAAACAAAAGCCAAAAACAAGCAGCCTTCATCTAGCCAGTGTCGCTTCCCCGATGAGAATGGTGTCAACCTGTGTTTCACGAGCTGGTCAGCTCACTGCAGGGGCCACAGCTTATCCACCAGAAAGCTTTTCACTTGCCTGTCACTGGTGAAGCATCAGCTCCCCACACTAGACCTTAGTTTACACTGAAGCACTTAGTGAACATAGTCAGACTCCAGCCAAGAAGGGTTGGGTTCTGCGTGCATGTGTTACTGTCTAAGGAATCTGTTTGCTTGTATAAGTCACTAATTGAATTATATTTAACTGGAATTCTTTGCACACAGAGCCTTGCCAAAAAAAATCATCATACTTAATAACAGGTTAATGTTTTGCCTTGATGACTGTAATCCTGTTTCCAAAGTTGGTCATGACTTCTCCCTGTGTTGTGATTGGAATTGATGGCTGCACAGATAGAAATGTCAGCTGGGGTGAGAGGGTCGCCTCTGGGATACCATCACAGCAAAACAAAATTTTCTTGGATGGTTATGGCAAAGTAGCTGAGGAGTAGCTGGTGAGAGGAATCATTCTAGAAAAAGGCCATGATGACAGTAAACTGGCAATTTAGTATTTATCCTCAGCTGAAAAGACAGCATTAAAACAGCCTCAGAGGAGCCCTGGCCTCTGTTGTGTATAAGAGTATAAGAGATGGCTGTGAGGCTGCACAGTAATGCTCACTAATGAAATAATTCAATGTATTCACTATGATTTTGTCTTATACAGAAGCATGACATTCGTGTATTACAACTTCAGCAGCATTACAGCTCAAAGACGACACTACTCGGGTGTTATGAATTGAAGATGCAAATTGAAAGTGCTGCAGCCAAAGTGCTGTCCACGTCCCTGACAACTTATCCTGAAAGCCCCTCATGGCCTTTAGTGATTTTGTAATTGCTCCCTCTCTACTGCTAAAGCTGAATCCATATTCAGTCAATGAACACAGAGGCCTCACAATGGGGCCTAATCACACAGCCTTCAATGTGACTCCCATTTTCTGTCACAATAGCTGATCACCACCCACAGGCTCACTGACACAGATGACAGCCGCTGATGAGAGTGACTGACAGGTGTCAAACATCCTGACATGTAATGGCTAACATAGACAAGAGAGAGATATTAACTGACGATCAAGCAGAGTTCCTGTTTTGAAGACTGAACCAGCAGTGACCCAATACTCTAAACAGAGGCTCACTTAATATTTCATGCACGCTGAGCTCTCTGAACCGCACAGACACTTTTCTAATGGACATAATAGTGCTCTAAAGGCGCCACAGAGTGCACAGAGGGACAGCATGACATATAAGCAATGATTTTACAAGCAAGCTAATTGCTGTGCATAGAAAACCAGGAGTGTCTTTAAAAACAGGCGGCTTGTAAGAGCTTGCTCAGGCTGACATCACTTCCTGAATCATACAAGACCGAACAATTCCCTTCGACTGGCTTTTCAAGGTGCCAGGCCATTCAGGGATTGTGGGTAATGTTGCCTCGTCCCTTTGACTGCCTGCCACTCTACATAAATAAAACATGACAATGTAATCGTAATTTAAAACGCTATAAATATTGAAGAAGAATTAAAATAATTTATGGAACAGCGTGGTGAAACAGGATGTGTGTAAGTGTGTGTGTGGGAGTGTTTTGTCTCCTTTCACTCTTCCCTTGCAGCGTACGGTGAAACGATGGGCAGCAGCAGCAGTGCAGGCTGGGAATTCTGTAATTGCTTTTTCTGTCCCTGAAGCAGGCCTTCCTGCTTTAAATCAAAAAAAGGCAATCTCTGTCAGTAATGGCTCAATTAATAATTAAACACGTGTCTTATCTCCGCTGAGCTCCCCCTATTTATTTTCATCTCTCCGACAGGGACGCCTGCACAAACAGCATTAGCACTATCAATAAAGGAGCATTAATATCGGCCCCTTCCTCCAAAAACAAATCAACCAGCTCATAAGCTGTCCTGTGTGTGTGAACTGTAATAACCCAAAGATTAATAAAGAAACAAGACATGTTTTTGGTTTTCTCAAATTTCTTCAAAGTGTTCTCTCCCCAACTGAGCTGTTAGCTAACCCATCGGCCTCTGGTTTTCTGCTACGAGGTTGTACCTTTTTAATATTTTAATTCAATCAGAGGAACACATGAGCTTCTGCTCAAGCTCAGTAATAAGTGAGCTGTTGTTGGAAGCAAAGAGCAGTTTCTATTTTAGAATGAAGTGATAAACCTAGGGCTTGTTTTTGCACATAGTGTGACTGTCTCACATGAGTGTCAAAACCCCAAGACACCAGAGCTTGTTGTTAAGTGCTATATGTCGATACAGGGACATTGGCGGTCTGGATAAAGAAAGCAGATTCTGTAAGCTCTCTGGACATTGTCAAACTAAGCACAGTAGCTAAAAGAGGTGAGCTTCACCAGGCTTAGATTCCACAGCGGTGAGGGCTGCATTCAATTCCAGCGCTTGCTAATCTGGCTGTGTGAAGCCTCTGCTGCCCTTGTGTTTTTCCAACAACATGTCCACACTCCAGTCACCCAGCCAGCCAGAAAGCCACACTCTCCTTCTACCTCCACTCCATCCTGATTGGACGGCAGCGAAAAGCTGATTTGTTGGTCAGAGGGTCAACCTCCATTCATTATTTAATGGGTGAGAGGCTGCAAACAGTCAGGCCGGCCGCTGAGGTTAGTAATACATTACAGT
This sequence comes from Notolabrus celidotus, assembly GCF_009762535.1. Taxonomy (NCBI): domain Eukaryota; kingdom Metazoa; phylum Chordata; class Actinopteri; order Labriformes; family Labridae; genus Notolabrus; species Notolabrus celidotus. The sequence goes on along the minus strand of NC_048280.1, from coordinate 28,993,667 downwards.
GACCTGGCCAGAGGAGAGCTGCCTGGCCGAATACAAACATGCTCTCTCATCTACTTCACTATGCCGGAGCTGCCCTCAATCCCCCCTGCCCCTGACCTTGCCGCTCCCTTTCCAATCTCCATTCTTCCTCCCTTCTCTGGCATTCAGAATCCAGCAGGTGAGACTGAATTTTATTTTGCTGTGGCTTGCAGTGCAGGAGCAAAGCTGTAGCTATGTCTGGCCCAGGTAACAGAGGAGGAGGAAGAAGAAGAGGAGGAGGAGGAGGAGGAGGTCTGAGTTCTTTTATTGACATGCAGCAAACAGCAGTGGCGGAACAAAGGCCACTCAGCACCTATTGAGAGAGCAGACCTACAGACAGGGTGGTTGATTAGCGATTCGACACGGGGACCCTGGACTGTGTTGCACATAATGAGAGCTTAGGGAGGGAGCCATGAGCCGATGGGGGAAGGAGGTACGGGGGAGGTAGGAGGAGGCTGAAATAAGGGAGAGGCGGGGTTCCACCATAAGGAATTGATTTCCCACAATAGCAGATTGATATACGAGTCAAAAGGCTCCATAGGAAAAAAAAACAAGGGTATGGGCAGGTCCTAAATCCTTAAGCTACGGCAGCCGTAATGTGTTTATATGTAAACAGTTAGAGGATAAGCCTTAAATCCACTGCCAAGCTAAATGGTTTATGCATCTTTTTTGTTTGTTTACTTCTGCGTCAATTAAGCAAATTGGTCCGACATCCCTGACGAGCAGGAGAACTGAAGTGAGTGGGTTTTATATTCATGTGCAAAAGCTTCTATCTCCCTGAGCAGCACAGTAACCCTGTCTTCACCTTTCATGTGGCCTCAGAGAGATGTTAACAGAGTCAGATGTGCATGATGGGAGCTGTGTGTGTGCTTTTTCTCCCTTTCGTCTGCACGCTCTCTCCTTCCTTTGTTCCACTGGTCTAATCCAGTATGTGTGGGCCGGTAAGTTTAATGGAAACAATTTATTAAGTCCGGCTTAAAATGCCATCTGCAGCTAAGCCTCCCAAAGCCGCTAAGCTCCTGGTTTCGCCCCGGAGCTTGCTGTGTTCACGCTTACTGTAATGCTCTGTTTAAAATGAGCACAACGGGTCAAAATTAATCAGGATTACAAGGGCACAAATCCACTTCAGAAATGGGTTTTCTACCAATCTTTCTCCTGCTATCCGAAGATGCCCCAGGTTTGTCTGGTGGACCGCACCATCGCGCAGTGCACACGTTTTCTCTCACACCATGACAGGTAGCACCAAGCTAGCACACCAGGACGTCAGAGAGCACAAAACAGCAGTCGAAGACTTCCTAGACTATACCTACAATAAAAACCACATTTCAACATTCAACACAGTCACTGTAGATTCCAAAGTGTTCATCTCAGATATTTCTAGCTGGTGACAGCTAGGTGATAACTCCACTGCTTCCATAGGCGCAGCACTGTGAAATGTTATAAGAAGGCCCTGTTTACCCGTGCTCTGAGGAGATGCCCCACACATGCTCAGCAGCTACATTTAGCTTCTTATTCGCCTTCAAGCAAGTGACAACAGTAAACTCTGACCTGCAATTCAATAAGCATTGCCCTGAGAGGAGCACAAGCCTTCACAGCGCTTTTACTTAAACATGCCATCCTCCAGGAAATCAATAATTTGCAGGAGGTTTAAGACAGGAAATAAACAAAAACCAATAGCTGTTAGATAATACTCGCCCTCTGCTGCTGCTTCCTACCTCATAACCACCAACACAGACAGACATTCAGCACAACTTGTGCCAGCTCTCGGCTAAAAACATCCAAAGAGAATTGCAGTGTGTACTGTGTTATTACAGATACTATTAGCTCGGGCTATTATCAGCACTGTTATCTTGCATCTATAACAGGTTGTCAGCAGACCTGTGATAGAGATGAAGAAAAGTAAATATGAGCGAAAGAAGGCGAGCGTGTCTGGGTTTTGCCCAAAAAACATGTTCTGTGTGCATAATTACAGCGCTCGCCCTTCGCTGATTACAATGTTGGTCTCTCCTGTCCTCCATTAATCCTGAACCGTTTCATCAACATGACAGACTGCGGGCCTGTGTGCAATTTGGTCTAAACCTTGACTGTTTGTCACTGTAACTGCTCACCAAAATAAAGTTCAGAGAGGAGCACAATGTGGAAGAGCAAGGAAGAGTTTAAAGAGACAACACTTATTACCTAGAGATATGTACAAGCCAAATATCATCACAGCATTATATATTTATGCATCCAATAATTTTTGTGTGTATGTGTTTCTCTTTGTGTGTGTGTGTGTGTGTGTGTGTATCTATCCGCGTGTCTCCCAGCCAACAGCCTCGACAGGCCTGGTGATCAGACGAAAGCAGGCTTTCATCGGTCCCACAGGACCGTGAGCGAGACTGGTAATGGGACACATACACTGCATTCTAAACCAGAGGAAAACAGCCTGTGGGCTGCTCTGTATTACACACACACACAAACACACAGAAAAAACTGTCTAGGCCAAAAACAAACACTGTCCCATAATCCATTAAAGCACAAAACAACAACACCGGCATGGGAGAAGAGAGCGGCTGGTGGCTGATCTGTAATTGTAGCGTGATAACTTATTCCTCCTCATCATCACCAAATCACTTTCAAAGCGTTGATTTGTTTGCTGCTCACCCTATCTAACCCCTAATTCTAATTGGGTGCCCTTCTTCCAAACAGGATCTGGTTGATCTGTGTGACAATCAGGAGTGACTCTGATTGGATTATCTGGATTTAATTCCAAAGTCGTAATCCTCAACTCTGTGAGCACATTAGCAACATCCACAGAGGCCTTCATTCACCAGCTAACATGGAGGGGTGTTGGGGATTTTGTAAAAAGCAGAAACCATGTCTGTGTATGTGCCTATCCAAGCAGTTCTCCTTGGCAGAGTGTGTTTATGTGCAGCCATGTTTCTGTACAGGCATGCAGGGAAAATAAGTCAACACTCTGACATCTGACAACAGCAGCAGTCCAGCAGCCCGGTAGAGAATAGATGGAGTCAGACGCGGTCTAGTTGTTTTCTAAAACCATGCTAGTCTGGAAGTCATTGTCATTGTGAACGCCGGTTTCACGAGGCCGCTGCTGGTCACAGGTCATCTACATCACACAGCCGGCAGGCCAGGTTTCTCTCCTCCTTGTCGGCTCTGTTTTTCTACTCAGCAGTCAAAGCTACTACGCTAAAGAGAGCAACACCTTCATCGGCTGTTGAGAGGGAGTTTAGCTCTCCCTGTTGATGGTTAAAGGTAGAAGTGGATAAAATAGAGGCAAACAAAAACCCTGATGCATGATAATGAAGAAGGCGGGAGGTAGATTTACAATGACGCTACAAACTCTTTATGCCTGCATGGGTAAAAGCTGCATTTAACAAGAAGTGGTCCAAATGTAAAACAAGAACAAAACAAAATAAGAATAACATTTGGTTAACAGCCTTCACAACAACCATGTTTATCGGTAATACTATGAAGTATTTTTAATTATATTGTATAACTGTTTCATTTCTCAGGACCTTATCTATGACATTTTTATGAGATTCAACAAATATTGGACAAAAAAAAGGAGGTAAGCATATTAAAATATGTCCACATGGTGCCAACATTTACACCAACATGGTATCTATTAAGGTTGCATTTTTAATGGACCCAATGAGGCTAGATCATCTGTTTGTCCAGTCTGTCCTGCAGATATGTTTCCTCAAACCCTCCTCACATGGCTATAGCTGTCACTGTTCCTATTTCTGCATCCTTCTCCCTCTGCTTGTTTTAATGGCCCAGCTTCCTGGTTCCTAGCCTGAGGGGCAGCGGTCTGCATGCTGCTATCTGTCACTCCCAGGCAGATCGTGACTCTCTGCCCTTTCCTGCCTCCTCAACTTCTCGCTTTCTCAACCCTGCAAGCATCACTGCAATGTGTAGATATAAAGGTGCAGCTGACACTTCATGAACATTCGATATACACCGCTACATAGATGTGTTTCGACTCACGTAGACACAAGAAAGAACAATCTCTCATGAGATCATGCTTAAACATACAAAAGCAAAAGTCTGATGATCCACATATGTGTAAATGAACACACGCACACACACACACACACACACACTGGGTTTGGGTTGTCTAGGGGGCTGACAAAGCTCTTTCTCTCTTTCCTTTGGCATCCATTATGGTCTAGGCCTGCTGTCAGAGAGCTTGTATTGCCTGAGGGAAGTTCCCATTTGTGGGAGCATGTGGCAGGGAGGCTCTAAATCCCCTCTAATGAACCAATATGTAGGAGGGTTAAGCCTTTGGTCGGGTCGTCCAAGAAACACCACTCCGCACCCAGGCAAAAATGTATGCATATGTAGTCACCAGACCTTGTTAATGTCTGCTGACATTTAAATCTGAATGGGAGCGACAGGATTAGAGTGGAGGAGATTTGGACTTGGTTGTTGTTATGAGTATGAATGAGGCAGAAGAGGACAGAAAACAGAGTGGGCTCTTACCTTTGGGTGTGGTGGGAGAAAAGAGCTTCTCTGATCCTACATCAGACACCTGGAAAAACAAGAAGACAGACTTTAAGTGGGTTTGTCTGGTGAGCTAGCAAACTAAAGCCAGTCCTTTTGCAGAAAAACTCATATAATTTAAGGTTATTCATCAAATCTGATACAAACACTGCCACAAGTTGTTTCCCCTGTAAAAGGCTTATTCAGCCGCATGTGGCCACAAGTCCAGCTGCCTCACTCAGCAGTCAATGAAAAGACAACCAAGGAGAAGAGCTCTCCCTGCACCTGATGGACTCTGTCTAGCTTCTTCCTGTTGAGGTAACATTAGGTGGCACTGTTGTGCCACCTGAAAACCCTCAAAGAAATACTGTCAAAGATGAAGGAAGTCAGCAAGGTGGCTATGCAGCATTAGAGCACGAGGACTCCTGCACACATATTTAGTTCTGCAGTATTTTGAATGATGTAACAAATCTCATGAATTGAAAGTTCAATCTAAAAACAACACTGTTATATCACAAAGTCAATAACATAGACAATATTAACTCAAACTGGAGGCAAACAGATTATCATACAACAGCGTGAGCATCTGTTTGGTCTAAATCTGTTGCTATTGCTTTGGCTGATGTTATTTCCTGTGAGCAGTATGAACCTGGTGGATTATAGCCAAATAACAGAGGCATGTCAAAGAGAAAAGTACCTCACTAGAAAGTGATAATGGAGACTTCTAGACTAAACACTTGCATCTATTTTCCTCTCTGCATTCGACAGATATTGTATGTAGATTTTGGCAAGTAGCACCTAAATGAAAACAAACCATACATTTAGACAAAAAGCATGTTAACTGGCCAGATGTGAAGTTTTTAAACACTCTGACAGAAAAGCAGTAAATCCACACATAATCTGTTAAACTTCATGATAGCGTGGCAAAACGTCAGTGTGCTTGAAAGATTATATTAACAATGGAAATCCTCCTCAGCCTGTTATATCAGTCCATATAGGGGTTTTGTTTAAAGCCACAATTTCCCCTCGCTTTAGATCCTCTCATCTGGGTTCTGCACACTCATAAAAAGCTGCAAGAGCTGAACATATGCTCCTACCAAAGGGCCAGAGTGTCCTCCTCTGCCATGCTTGTATTTTATGCCGCACAAAGGGAGCATATGTAAAGAATGAGCAGTGAATCAGAGTGAGTGCAAGAGAGACAGAGACAAAAAGAGAAAGCAAATGATTCTGTAAACACAGATGGCTGTCCTTGGCATGTCTGTTAGTTCTTCACAAGTGTTTTGAGGACGTCCTCTTCTTTCCAAGACCTCCTTATTCCTCCTCCACTGCCACTGTGTTACTGTTCTCCACACTGTTTGACTGTCTGTGCTTGATGTCCCGTCCCAGTGCGAACCACAACAATACAAAGGGGAAGCATTGGTGCTCTCCAAAATTCAATTTATAGCGTTCATGTAAATGGCATGAAAAACGATAATAAAAGACAATAAGGCATAAAACTATCGTCTTCAATGAACATGAAAAATAAACTCTCCTTCAAAAAAGACTGCTAAGCTGCTAATCAGATCATTATAGTCTAGCAATAAACTCAACAGTCTGCTTGAGCCTTTGCAATCACGTTTGTATGTAAATAACGCCACTTTAGCTTTGTCTTGAACATCTTAAAGGCAGTAGACACTCAGCTGAACAGAGATGTTTCCTGTTTCCTCTTACAGTAGACTACAGAGGAAAGACAGAGTGTTGTGCATTGCCCTCTCTCAGTCTCCCAGAACCAGGGCGCCAGGCTACAACACAGGCTCTTTGTTAGCTTTGGACAACATTAAACGCTCCAGTACCAAGCCTCAGCTACAGAAGCACAACCTCAGCCTTGAATCACGGCCCCGGAGGCCCTGGAAGAAAAATATGGGCTCAGGTTGAAATGAAGCATGTCAAATGGACACGGGAGCTAGCCCAGGGACTCGCTTTAGTGTGGCACGGGGTCACAAAAGCAAAAGGAGACAGGGTTGGTGATGCCATAACTCAGTTTAACAGTTAAAACAATTCTCATGACCAGAGTGGTTATCCAGAGAGTGAGGCAGACATTGTGTCCCTGAGAAAGGGAACAGAAAATGCTGTGTTTACCAAGTGCCAAGATTACCCACTTCTCCTTATTCTTATTCTGGCTGTTTGAGTGTGCAGCGAGCTGTTTTATATTCCAAACGTTTTCCAAGGAACATCAACAACCAATATTTAGGCTTTAATGCTGTGTTTTGCACCTGCCAAGTCTGCATGAGTCAGTCGTATAATCCACAATTACAAGGCCGGCTTACAAAAGCACTTCTTTAAAAGGCATGTCAAAGCAGAGCCCTGATTTGGCTAGCTGTTGTTTTTGTAGAACTTTCTGGGTTTCTCTGGTCAAGTTGACATTTTTTCACGGGGCTGTGCTGCTGGCAGTCTGAGCCGCCTGCGGTTGTGGTGTGCAGAGGTCATGTATAACAAATTCTTCACACTCTCTTTGTTGAGGCAACCCCGGCTGCCATTAAAAACAGACGGGGAAAGACGAGACAGAGGGAAAATATATATAGAGAAAGAGACAGACAAAGAGAAAAAAGGAGCAAAGGCCAGGTTTTCCAAAGGAAACAGGGAAATTTAACCATTAAAAAAAATAACGGGGGAAATTCAAGCCACATTGCCTGGAAGCCAAAAGCCCTTGGAGCGGGCCGCAGGAAGCCTGACCTTTGAGGGGGCCGTCTGCTATCTGAGCCTGGGGCTTCAGGGGCCTGGCCTCCTCTCTGGAGGGCCGTCAGCAGGCCTCAGCTTTCCTTCCCTATTCTATTCATTAGCCATGCTTTATGATTCAGCTTCCTCTGAGCCACACAAGAGCTCCCTGAGGAAAGAGACTGCTGGAGAGAGGGAGAAAAAAGGGAGTGAGACCGAGGGAGGGGGAGAAAAGCAAGAAGGAGGTCATAGGGCCCAGCCGGGGCCCAGCTCTCAGCAGCTGTGAAATCCTTCCGTTTCCTCGGCAGGCGTAAAAGGAATGAGAGGGGGAAAGAAAAAGGAGGCCAGGGAGGGAGCTGGGCCAGTAAACCCACCATCAGAGTGCTAACTCCCTAAAGAGCCACATGCAGAACCATAATTCCCAGATTTAGGGAATGCCAAATTACAAATTACACTGCTGTTTGTTTTAAAAAGTCCCCGACTTCCCTGAACACCAGTGACTTATTGGCTGCGTAAATCTCCTGATAATAGCTGAGCCGCAGTGGGAGAGCAGAGAAACAGAAACCCTTGCTAGCTGTAAGTGAGACATTTATTGCAAGGCAAAATGCAATTGCTGTCACAGCAAAGAAGCAAGGGGGGAAAAAAAACCTTCCATGTACACATCGTTTTCACCAAACAACACAGTAACCTAATTAATTCAGGAAATATGAGACAAGCTTAATTGCAGTTTTTAGGTTTTAAAAAGCTTCCCTGCTTAATTCAAGCACAATGGGCAAACTAAGCGAGGCGATGCAGGCAACAAGGGAGGGCGGTATAATCAACCGAATGACCTTCAGGCATAAATTTATGAAAGGCATTGATCAGTTAAGGCTGTGATTTCACCAAGACAGGGAGGTCAGCAATTACCCAGATTCAATTAACCTCATTTAGTAAAGACTGCTGAGAGACCAATTTCTCTTCCCACAACCCCCAACCTAACAAACACCCCCCTGCTTTATATCAAACGATCCCCAGGCCGTCCATCTACCTTTGATCTGAGAGCTCCTATTGCATGCCCAGCATTCCTTAGAGCTGAGCAAATTAACTCTAAACAGGAAGACATCTTGCAGCCAGAGGTTAGGTAAACCCAGACTAAATAAAACCCTATACCTAACAAAACCATCCCCCCTATCAGAGCAAGGCAGGTAACGCCCGCCCCCTCCCTGTTAGAGTTATAATTTCTCCACAGGTTGGCAGTGCTATCACAACAGCTGTGGCGTGAAAACAAAGAAACTCGTCTGTAGGCTTTGTTGTGGGCTCATGCTGCAGAGACTGTGATTACAATTTAGTTCTAAGTCATTTGGCACATGCTACGCTCTTGACAGACTGTTGTTGGACAAGTGGTGAGGTGGCTACTTTTAACACTTAGACGATACAAATCAAATACCAGACAACAAGTTCTCAAAATCATATTTCTCCTACTTCAAAATGACACTACAAAGTCTGGCTGCACAATGAAACCTAGTTCAGAGAAGACATATTATACAAAATAAAACAAACAGGAAAATGAAAACCATCTTCACACCTATCAGCGAAGCTATAATCACAAGCATGTTGTCCTGCTGTATTATTGTGGGTAATGGAGCATAGAAAATATTGCAGGAAATTGTTTTTCATGAAAATTAAGCTGCTAAAATGTATTCTGTGGCTGTACCAGAGTTCACGTTTTCTATATGCTGTAATGATTTGTCATGACACAGCACCAGAAAATATAAAATAATGTAGAGTGAGCTGGTTGCTATATGAAAAAGTCCCAGCAGGATGAGATACCCTGAAAGGATTCTATTTCATACAAACAGCTTACTCAACATTATCCCGTTGTTCACCAGGTTACCAACTTGAGACAAAAATGTCACTAAGTAATGGTTTAAAGATGGATGCATTGGTTTCAAAGGGGGTTTCCCAAAGCAACTACAAAAAATAGTCCCTCAGATTCAATGGGTGGTAGCACTTCCACTGTGTCTGTAATATTATCAGCCTGCTTTGTGCGTCGAATTAACTTAAAACTTCTCATTTTGTTTCATATAACAGTCAAGACGGAAGTGTTTTTCTCTTAGTATTTCTAACAGATGCAGAAAATAACAACAGCACCTGCATAAGATCCTCCTTCCCTATAACTTTTCTTTTGGCATTTATTTTTCACTAACCCAGCCTGGGAACGACCGTGTCATGGTTTGTTTTATGTCTGTTTCCTTCAAATTGTTTGATGTTTCTTTCACTCTGCAGCTCCTTGTGTATTTCCACATCTTTCGCTATTTCTGCACAGTTTTCATCGTCTTGTCTTCTTTTCACTGCTCGTGACTGGTCAGCCATTATCCACAAATCTTAGGTACAGTGCTCTTCTTATAACTTAAGATTAACGTTAAAAATATCCCTTACTGGAAAGTAATGTTTTTGCCACAGTGTCAGCAGTAAGGTGAAATAAAAAACGTTATGATATGACCTCTTTTGGGCAGATTGAGTTTATAGGACCTGTGTGATCGAGTTGTCCCTGGCGTTGTTCTTGCTATGCAGAATTACTTACTGATGTTTTGAGGTTTTTATCCAATCAGAATCAAGTATTTAACACTGCCAGGTGGTGACTGAGAAAGCTGGGAAATAAGGGAGTATATAAGGAAGAAAAAAAACAAATGACAGAGGGTAAAAAGGAGAAAAAGGGAAGCGGGCAGGAGGGCACATGTCCTGGCATGGGCGATCAGGTTCTCAATTACCCTGGCCGAAACCTGCCTGTCGGTGGATCCACATCACCACACCTCCCACCCACACTCACACACACTTACACACATGCTTGTAATTTGCTTTCCTGCTTGGTGTTTCATCAATGTCAACTTCCTCCTTCACTGCCCTCATCCATTTTCTATTTACTGTCACTTGATGTCCTGTGTTACATCTCTGTTCTTACAAGCAATAATCAGGATTTCATCAATCCAGCTTCAAAGTGGAGAGCATGGCATTCTTGTTTTAGGACATAATTATTGTTAACTTCAACAATGCTATTATGGTTGTCATAAGAAAAGGCTTGTTTGAATTGAATGTGGTGCTCTGATTTGAATTAATGTTGATGTTTGTTTTCTATGAATAAAAAGGGTCACACAATGATCTTGAACACTGACACAAAGAAGCTTATCAGTATTGACATTGTAAAAACAGCTATCAGTCAAACTCTGGCAGGCACTTGATTTTCTCTGCTCATGTGGGAGTAGCTCACTGTTTGATAAACACTTCTATCAGCACCCACTCAGGGCCCTCAACTACAGTCACCCTCTGAACCCAGACGTCCGCTAATGCTGCTTTAACAATGCTACATTAGCCAGGCGCAGTGAGCCTACAGCTCCCAGGCTGCAACGGGAGACACCAAATTAATTATCTCCCCTGCATTTGTCCTCACACCGTTCCAGAAACTTAATGACCTCCCGAGCGGTCGTTTATTATAAGCCACAGCAGTGCTAGGCATTCCCAGAGCGGGAAACAGGCTCCTTCTACCTTAGCTCCAGTTCCCACCCACCACTATACCACTGCTGCCTGCCTGTCAGAACAGGTGTGGGCCAGCAAGACTGCAAACCTCCAGTGAGCATGATGGGATATACAGCACGTACGGGAAAGAGAGGAAGCCTCCCACGCAACTGTCAACCAACAGATCCTCGCCACAACTGGAGCATCATTAAGATGATAATGAATTCCATAGTGACCATGTAGAACGGAGTGGTCCCTTCTTACACGCGCTCAAAACACACACAAACCTCTTTCATACTTAGCTCTGAGTGCCATTTTCATAGCTGCATGTAACACATACATGTGTGCATGTGTACGTGTGTGACATCGGACCAGGGCTGACAACTCCTGCTCCCTCTCCCCCTAGCAACAGACGCAGGGAAATGAATGCCGAGAGAGGAGCAGGGGGGCTTGAGCTTTGTGTAAAATATTACCCTTCATCTCGCTTACCGTGCCCCTCACCGCCGCCGCTCCTCCCTCGCCTCCCTCCCCCGGCTGTGCGGCAGTTGCTAGCCCTTATCACGGCTGCCTGTCAGTTTAGTATACAAATTAGCGGTCTATCAGGGGAATGCAGGGGCCTGTTTCATCAGTAGGGAGAAGGGCAGAGGCACGCATTGCATTAAAGTCTCCCGCTGCTGCAGACAGAAAGGGTCACAAATCAACGCCTCAGCAGGCCCACAGCCAGCACTAACCAGATAAGGAGAAATGAAGGAAAAAGGACAAGGAATATTTCACCAGAGAGGATCCAGACCTGCTCAAACTCCCTGCACAGGCCTGAGATGAAGGATGGAGGGGGGCTGGTAGGGAAGGAGGATGATGGAGGCCACAAATCACAATTCTAACCCCACAGATTACAGGGCCACAGGTAAAACAAAGAGAAATACTATTTATAAAATTTCAATGTTAGAGTCAGAGGAAGTGCTTTCAGTTGATTATCAACCACATTTGGCTGCAAATTAGGGCTCCAACATTCCCACTTTCTCCTGTGAAGTGAACCTGTGCATGTTAATACCAGCAGAGACAAAACGGCTGCGAAGGGCTCTCATTAAGTGGCATAATGCAATGAGGCACAGCCTAAATTGCAGCAATAAAAGCCGACAGACAAATCATCTCGACCATCGCAATCCATTTAACTCAATTAATGCAACACCAGATCTCCGCTCAGTGGTTTAAAAGCATGCAGGGCTCTCCTGCTCTGTCAGGTTTAGAAGAATAGAGGTGGGGGGGAGATAGAAGTAATTCTTTTAGGGTGAGATACGGGGCAGCATGGTACAGCCATTGTACTTTGATTAAGTTCTGCTTGAGACCATGGAAATGAGGAAAGAGGGAGAAAGACAGAGAGATAAAAGCCTAGGGAGACAAAAAAAAACAAAAGCAGGAGATAGCAGTAGATCTGTTCTGCACAGCACAGCTGACTATGGAAAGGGTGTGGCCTCCTTTCCGTTTTAATGTCAAAATGTGTGCCAGCAGCGATAAGAACCACAGGTATCTCCCTGTGGAATCAGGGGACTGTTCGTCATTACTCTCTGGTCCTGATATAGATCACAGCACCGGTGGCTCCTCGTGGCTCTCCAGGCTGCTCGGCAGCAGAGATGGCAGATAGCCCTTTAAGACATGGCTCGCTGCTCCCTGATTGGCTGGTCAACAGCCACAACCAAATCCTGGTTCCCTCAGGGGTGCTGTGAGGAGGTATGATAGGGCAGGTCAGGGAGACTCGCTGTCCCTCATATCCACATCATCCTTTTGTTGTAAAGCCTTTTCCCCCATTGTCAATGTGGGAGGTGGAAAGTAAGAAAGCCTTTCTGGATGTTATTGTCTGACAGGCAGGATAACAGACAGGCGGATTATTTCAAAAACAGCTTCCTCCAGAGCTCTCACAATGCGGCACTATTGTTGCTGTGGAGAGGATCCTGGAGGAGATAATAATAATATTCCTAGTCAGAGCCTTTGCTGCAGTAGAGCTGCCTTCTAACAGAGAGATACACATCATTTTGACTGGCCCGCCGTGACATAATCGCCCTGCGGAGAGCTGCAGGCGAGCTTGGTAGGCATACCACCTCTCACTGCAGCTTGTTAAGAGTAAGGTGGCTTTAAGCACAGCTCAATAGAAACTCCTATTGAACTTGTTTTCTTTTAGCTCCATCTGAACAATGTCTAGGTGAGTCATAGCCCACCTCAGGCTACACAACTTACATTCCTGCTTTCTTCCTCTCTCTTAAGATTGCACTGCGCTTTTGACTTGGATGAATTTGCTAAGAGGAGAGAAAAAACAAACTCGACAGGAACTTAAATAATGCAGCGATAAAAAAGCTGTGACCCTTTCTCTTGCCTCAACCCACACACAGAGAATTTCTTCGTCGGTGAAAGACAGCACACAAAGAGAAGAAAAGGCAGAGCTGGCACAGGATAGAAATGTGTGGTCGGCGTTGGTTTGCTCCTCTGGGCACGGACACCTTTAATGAGAGGAAAAAATGTGCAGCAAGAGGCAGATCTCACCAGTACTATGCCAGTGATTTTGAGTAATATGAATCACCTCCCCTCTAACACAAATAAATATTGTTCTAATACCAGTGGGAGTGTAAGGCTGACTCTGGGTTAAGAAAACTATGGGGGTTTCAGGCTGCACAAACCAGCCCATGCACCAGTCTTTCTGCATCCCTCAGCTTCCTAAACCCAACACCATGCACACACCACATGCCTATGACCCCTGACCTTTCAGTCGGGCCTTATGCCAGTAAGTGCAAGTACATCAGTGCAATGTAGGGTGTGAGGTCGTTGATGATGGTTGAGTAACAGTAGCTAAAACATGGCGAAAAGAATCTAGGAATTAATCTTTCCAGGTCAACGCAACCACTTGTCCAGCAGAGGAATGAGGGAGGAGTTCAAGGGGACAGGAGGTGGTAAATGAGGGGAAAGGAAAATGGAAATGAAGCAGGGAAGACTGCAACATCGCCAAATGTCCCCATGGTGTCATACCACCGTGCCCATGCCACTTTAGAGCTCACTGCCCCCTCCTGCTAGCACAAACAAACATGGTATGTGCTATATAAAGGTGTCTCAACCCTCCAAAGCCCCCAGGTCATGTTGGAAAGGGATGTGGCACGTTAAGTGGAATTTACTTTTGATGCAGACATCAGGCCTCAGGTTTCTGGCAGCCGTAATCCAAGCTTCTCCCTGAGGCCTCTCTGCAGGGGTGTGCAGGACACCCAATGCCCAGGCAGTCACCTCTACAAATACTTCCCCTGCTCAGCTGCTCTTATAAAATAGAAGGTCTGGCAGTGGTGCTTGTTGGAGGTCACTGTTTCCAGCACTGTTTACATTGAACAGACTTTCATTTCATTTCCAAACACAGAAAGGAAGATTGCAACTGCAAGAATAGAGGGTATGCCTTTTTTTTTAGTATTAGCTTCTTGCCGGATATAGCTGCAGTTGAGGTCTGTTCTGTTTCTGGAGTTGAGTGTGTTGTTCTCTTAGGGTTACAGGAGGAATTTAATATGGACCCCAGCAGCCCACAGTACACCCACAGCTTTGTCACAACAATGCATCCCTCATACTTTGATGTTGTCTGTCCATTGACATCTTTATTTTTCTACATGGTTTGACTCTAAACCAAACAATGACACCCGTGACTCACATTCATCTCTTATGTGAAATGGCAAAGCACTTGACATGCTCTGCAACTGACAGTCCAGATGTGTAACTTCATGTGCTGTGGGTTGGTGCGTAAAAATAACCATGATGACAAATCAGCTGGACATGCCAGGAGGTTTGCTGTGTACTGTAGGAGCCGACGGAGGGGGTGGTGAGCTAACTGTGCACCACTAGGGAGTCCAGCACAAGCTAGTTTAACGCCAACGCGACAACTGCAAAGACCTCGTGAGAGAGCTTATGGCTTTAGACTTCACACTTACTGTGTAACATCATTCTAGCTCACCACATTGTGACCTGACCTTGACAGCAGCCTTGTTACTTCTGGTTTGCAATTACGGTGATCACAACAACTGCAATTACGTGGAAAATAGTTATGAATTGTAAAGACTTCTGCTAGCAGTGGCTTTTAGTGTGATGATCAGAGTGATGACAGCATGCCAATACTTGACTGGAGGTCAGTTTTATTAACCTTTAAGAGAGTGCGCATCATTATTGAACAATCACAGCTGCCTACAACCCCAGTAATTGCACAATTAAAACATCCTTTGCATTGTAATTGTATATTCCGCAAGCTTAGCTTCTTTTATGAGCCCCGGTGAACTCTGTCTAAACCCACCGGCTGTTATCTCTGCTAATAACATAACACCTGTGGAGGAATTTGATCTGGCATCCATCTGAGCACAAATCCCTGGACAGAGGAGAAGGGCAGGGTGAGGAGGATAAATATGATGTGTTTGCAGTGCTGGAGCAGATTTATGAGCAATCACAGCATAGGACTATAAAAAGTTGTTGGCCATGCCAAGTATATACAGAGCATCATTTGCTCTGGATTAAAATATAATGAAGCAAGTGAATGCAACTTTGTCTTACATGCAACTCCTTCAATTATTCAAGTGGAAAGAAAAAACAACAGGCAAAGAACATTCCCTGGAGCACTAATACCCTTTTCTGGGCTTGTTCATGATGGCAACAATGAATATCTTAGCGCTTGTTAAAAGCTTTGTTTTTCTTGGGAGGCTCTGGGTATGAGACTAAATGAGAAAAAAACATCAAGTCACATGCAGAGGCCACCTACTTTCACTTCCAGTATGCTGCTTCCTGTGACCTCATTGGAGTGTGTGTGTACATAATGCATTGATTGATTTTTTTGTGGTGGAGGAAGGTTAAACAGCTCATTACTGAGGCACTGGATCACTTTACAAACCAGTTTTCCTGTCAATTAAATGAACCTGACTATCACAATCTCAAACTAGCTCTGCAATGAAACGGTCAGTTGCTCTCGCCACTGACTGTCTAAGCTTTTCTACAAAGTGCCGTGAATTAGCCGTGTCATTTAAAAGTGTGTCCTCGTATTTCAAAGGTAATTTATGGCAACCTCTATTTCCTTTATACCAGCATCTGCACCTTTAGAAACATTCAGCCCAGCTCAGGTGGCTCCTGTCTGTATTTGAATAAGAGATATGCAAACAAATGAAGTCAAGGCAGCAGGTTGTGTGCTCAAGCAGCCTTTTCTCACATTTGAGAGAATCCTTGGACTAGTCGGTCCAGGCTCCAGGGCCTTCATACTGCATACTATTCATCCAGCAGAGAAGGGAGAAAGTGTTTGCATTTCATGTCTGTCTGAGGTAAAGATGTGTGTGGTTTAACAGTGGAGGCCAATGTAGACTGAGTCCTACATGAAAAAAGATGAACATTATGGACAGAAGAACCCAGATGACCTATACCAGGCTCAGAAAGTCTCAGAGAGTCTTTCCCTTTCTTTTTTCATTTGGTTAATTAACAATTTACTCAAGGGAAGAAGATTTGATCAAGTGTTGAGGTTACTGAGAGTAGTAACATATAATGTGTGTGGGGTGCAGGTCAAGTCCTGCATTCAGGCTGCTTCCGTTATTCCTCGACACACTATTTGAACACACTCAAGATGAAGGATCCTCATTCTTTGTTGAAAGAAGAAGGGCTTTTAGTCTTTTTTTGCAAACCCTATTTCCTGTTTCTGGAGTTCAGTTTTTAAAATACATGTTCAGGTGCATTGCAGTAAAGACTGCCAAGCTGACCTTATGAACCAGTTTGCCATCCCTCCTCATGCCACCCACCAACATGTAATTGAAGACCTAGCATGCTTTTCTGCACCCCTGTAATGGCCCTCTGAACACTGAGATCCCCGCCTAGGCCATCACCCACAGCCAAGATTGACAGGAACCTGGCCAGGTGCCAATGTTGAGAGGCAAGAACTTCTGGTACATTGCCCTTGCACCCACCACAGATCAATACCTCCATACGTAATTAGAGGAGCTGAAACAGATGTGCTCACGGATTTCAGCGCTCTACCTACCACCATGCCACAGATGCACGTACCTCGTGCACTCATAAAAACAAGGCTGGTTGGGAACCTTCCAGTTCTCCCACTGGCTATTCAGACAAGGTCTAGTTTCAGTATTTTGTGCTAGTACAGCAATGCCTCCACAGTACTGGATCACAGCAGGTGAATGCAGGGGGCATGTGTGGGCTAGTGTGGTGGTGATAGGTCAGTGGAAACAGTTCTTCCACCCCCCTCCTGTAGAGAGAGACTTCAAATTTCTTCTCTGACAGTTACACTTGTTCTGTCAGCTCAGCCCACACCCTGTCACTAACAGGTGGCCTGTCCCTCCCAGCAAAGTCATTTGCTTTGCACAGCAGCAGTCATTGGTAGCCCCAGCCAAGCTGCATTCAGGTTTCCAGCATTACAGCTCACGCCAAACAGAAATGCAGCGGCAGAATGCAGAGGAAAGGCTGTGGAGGGGGGAGGAAGAAAAACCTCCTCCGATCAAATAAATGCCATTGTAAGCACAAGTGACAACTCTTGTTTGGGGTCGTCCCTGCTCGGGGCCTGAAAGGCCAGCTCTGCCTCATCTCCTCAGCTATGTCTGCAAGCAGCAGGGGTGGGTGAGAGAGGGAGGGAGGAATGTCTGATTGGTGCCACAGCCAGGAGTGAGAGCAGCCCAATTATATTTCCTATCCCTCAAGAGGCGGGTAGCCCCCCCCCCCCCCCGGTAGAGCACAGTCTCTGTCATCTCTCCTCTCCTCACCTCTCAAGACGCTGCAGATAGATAAATAAATGACAGCCCCACTGGGGCTTGGCCCAGCCTCCCAGAATACATTGCAGAGGCTGGCTGCCTGCCTGTCCGTTTGCCTTCACCTGGCATTACTGCAGATAGACATTTTTCACATTATTATCGTTGCATCGTCTCCATTGCCCTGTTCACTCGCTGAGTTGTGGTTGATGATGGTGGCAGAGGACCTGAGGAGATTGGAAGGAAATGTCTCTTGTCAAAGTCAGCATAGCCTAGCTTAGCAGAAATTTAACAAGTTCCCTGGGCTCTCTCCATTCGCTCTCTGACGGAGCACAGAGCCAGGACATGGCCTGCTGACAGCCCTGGGCAAGTCACTGTCACTGACACTTGATAGGTCGGAGAGAGGAGGGAGAGAGGAGAGTTAGCAGGGCTCAGGCCTACAAGACTTAGACTGCAGAGCTGCATATTTCTTTACTGCTAAAGTCACATTATCTATTAAAACACAAATGTAAACTAGACTTATGTGCATGACATCCTCATCGCTGTGAAAATGGCCATCTTTGGGCATTCACTGTCAAATTTGCCTGACTAGACCAAAAGCCAAAAAGCCCAGGATGTTTGTGTTTTTTCAGTAATAATCAGGTAAAAGCCAGCAGAGAAAAACTTGAGCTTAAACTGCATGTGTACCAGCGTTTTCCCCCCACACTCTCACCACTCCCCGACGGTTAAACCCAAAACCAGATGTTGCGGATCAGTGGGGATAAAAAACAAGGCAAATAAAAGTGGAAGACGGAATGGTACGCATTAACTATAATCAAAAAGAAACAAAAAGGAGACCAGGGTGCTTTAATTACTTCTTACATATAATTTGGTTTTGTGGGGGCAAGTCCGGCACTGCCAAGAAACGAGAGATGAAAGGAAACTTAAATTACATGAAGAGAAAGTGCAGAGGCTTTTTAAACATGATCCATCTATTCTTTACAACTATAAACAGTAGAGGCTGACGGCAAACCCCAAGAGGTCGATATAAATTGTCTGCAGAAAAAGACTTACATTCAGACATGCTGGGGTTGGTTGTCTAACATTGCCATTATTTAAGACAAGGTGTTGAAATAGACATACTTCAAAGTGACACAAACTGTTTTGTGTCTTCTATGGCAAACACAATTTGTACACACACATCCAACTTGTGCTGAGTTTTTTTTTGTGGTTTTGCATTTGTATTTCTCTAAAGATGCCCCAAATAATACGATTTTAATAATCTGTCATGCCATTCTTCCAAGCAGCCAAGGATATTCGTTCTGTTTGGCCACTGGAGAGGGATTGGATGCGGTCTGAGTGAGGTGCACTATGAATCTACTTCATAGCCGTCCTCTGTTTGCAGAGACTCTCTCGACTCGCTGGTGTTGCCACAGTGCTAAATTGCACAGCTGTTCCACAATCTGTGGCGGTGTTAATTACCCAAATGTGAGCGGCAGCTCGTCAGTTCCTCACTAACGAAGGGGCCTGCTTTCCAGCGAGGGTGCCGTATGTTTGGCATGTAGGCCCATTTCCACCCAATGCTCCCCAGGCTGTGCACGGACCACCCGACACATCCGCATCCCGAAGAAGATGCATCTAATTAAAGCTCCCGACTCAAATCTGCTTACTAAGGGGGAAAAACACGCGGGCTGGATTAAGAGACGAGGAGAAGAGTGGAGGGGCTTTAATACACTGCGAGTGAAAGGGCTTAGGAAGAAATATGAGAACTCTCAATGGTAAGATCCCAGGCAAGGCTGGAAGGAAACGCTGTGTGAATGTGAGCCGATCAGTCAGCGTTTGTCAGTCTGATCCCTTAGCACTCCCAAAGCCCCCAGGCAGAGACAGACAAGCAGGTTGTTTTCTGGAAAAGTGGCTTCTTAACTGTCATGGTTGGCCCCTCTTCCAAGGACATGCTCAACAGTTCTCAACTGTTAGAAAGCGGACTGACGGACCTTAACAGCCTCTACTAAATGCAGAAAAAACTTAATGTTTCAAACTTTTGAATGCAAATGAAGATGTGACGTCCTCTAATACCCCTCATACCCTTACATGATGATATTACATGACAACGAAACCCTCTCCAGTCAGACACAGCAGACTGTTAACACACTGCATTATACAGCACATCACCCCACTTCTTGCGTGCAATGTTCAAAACAAAGGTGTTAAGAACTCCCCTCATGAATCATACTTGCTGGCTAAAAGCCTAGCTGCAGTGTACCACCCACCTCTGGTTATACATGAACACCACAGCCTGAAGTAGCACTGGGAGACTACATAATGAATGCATGAAGCCGAGTGTCATGGGGGCTCGTATGGTGCACAAAACGATGGGGCAATTAGGCCCACACGACACCTCGGGATGGCGTGATGAAGGACTCCTGGGCTCGTCTTCTCCGCCTCTGTTCCTCTATCATTAAGGATTGAGCAGCCACATCTGGCTAATGGCACGCCTGGGGTTCCTGCTCAAACACTGTGCCACGCCGTGCACATTTAATTACGCCTCATAAAGGTAACAAAAGACATGACCTGCTCTCAGGGAAGCACTATTTGGAAATGGTGAGGGGAGACGGAGAAAGAGAGATGAGGGGAAGGCGAGGAGCGGGCCAGCTGCCAGAATTACAGGTTGACCTAGGTCGGCGGCTTCAAAAGAGGGGGAATTCACTCGAGTGTCTCCACCTCTCCTTGAGATGGGTCCCAATGAGCAGGCTGAGAGCAGGAGATGCTCACTAGCGGAAAATCAAAGGGCCTCTAGTTTGTCTCCCTTTCTTCTTCATGAGCTGAACTATAGCTGCTGACAATGGCTAATTTTGGAAGGACAGGGAGATTAAAGTGAAGCTCTTTTGAAATATGTATGCTGTTTGAAGTGAAGATGGACGTCTTTGTCAGAAGGACATACGCAGAAAACAACAATAACATCATAGCAGAAGGCATGTAACAGCACTGTGGCCTCATGTTATGACCCCCTCCACCTCCACCCTGCCTCTCAGGCACTGTGTTGCTCAGCAGCCCTTGCAAAGAGCTCACGACATTCAGCCAGGAGCATGAAACACACATTACCCACTGACTGAGTGACTGGCTGACATATGACTTCAGTAGAACCTGGAGCTATTCAAAAGACCTTGGATGGCTGCTTTGTGCAGCACACAGTTGACATTTTGAGCTGAGAGAGAAAAAAAAAGGTTTAAAAAAAGGACAAAAAAACATGTGCAGAGACAAAAGCCCCAGGTCTCCGAGTGAGCAGATGCCCACATTTAGGAAATAACATCACATAAGAAGAGATGAGGGACAAAGAGCCGCGGCTCATTGTCAAAGCAGTCCATTGTCTGGCAGTTTCAGAACTGGCGAACGCCACAGGAAAGGTCACTGGTCACTTCCATTTGGACCTTCACATAAATCCCCCGCTGTCCAGCACAGTTAATAACACAGCCAGCTCTGCTGTGCAATAAAAGAGGGAGAAAAAATGTATTTTGTTTTGACAACACCTCCCTGTCCCTTTACAGCCACTGGCCTTGTGCGGCCCTTTGCGTTATTTATAACTTAAATGTTAAAAACAGAGACATCTCTGCAGTGTGCATTAAAAGACAAGCCTGCCAAATGCCTCTCTCCACAGCAGCTTCCTCTTCTGTTCTGCCTCCGCTTTTGGTGTAGAGAGAGTGTTTTATGGCGAGTCCCTTGTCAGGATTAAGATGTAGATCCAAGTGCCACAGGGACAAGCATAAATTCTGCATCTCCCACGGTGGACCCACAAGTGGTGGAGCTCAGGGAGCGTCCTTGAAGTATGAATAACATCACATGCTGTGTGTCATCTGTTATACAGTAATGACATGTCCTCGGAACAATCCGCATCTCCTGTGGCCCATAAGTCTGTGAATGAGAGCAATGGTTGCTTCCCTGACAGTGATTTTTTTTTTGAAAAGCCATATATAATAAAAGCAGTTCATGTATCCTTCCAGTTTTAATATGAAACAACCAACCAATGCTTGATGTAACATGCACCATGGGTAAGGCTGCGTCAGTGTGTACAGAAATCATTCACCACCAGTGGAACATCCATCAGTTTTAATGCGGTGGAGCGACTTAAGTCAAGGACCAGAGATGAACCTGCTTTCTGTCCAGTAAATCAGAAGGGAACACCAGGTAGAGATGGAAAATCCCAGAGTACTGTTCTCTTACTGCGGGCCTTAACCGGTCTGCAGAGTGACTGGTAAGGACTAGGTTGTTTTGCAATGCTCAAGCAAAACCCACTTCCACATTTCTTGGAGTTTTTCGCAGAGGGCAGCTTACATCTCGGAGTATAAGCCAATTTGGATTAGCTCCACTTTTTAGACAGGTTCCAGTTGAGATTTACAATGCTTTCAGAACACGTTCCTCCCCAAGCACAGCTTTAACCTTAAACGCATCAACAAAATATTCCACAGATTTTTTTTCTTTTTCTCATGTTCTTCACAGATTGTTGCATATTCAAAGCTATCCAACACTCTGTTCAAAATAGCTTAGCAGGCTGAAGCATTACTTCATAATACAGCCTGATAATATTCTGAGGTTTTAGTCACAACTGAGAACATGGTGTTGCATCCAAATGCTTGGCTATTTTCTTGAACGTCTCTTTAGCTCATTTTTCACAGAGTTCATGCACAGACCCAGAATAAATCTCCATTTCTTCCTCTATCTCGTATCCAGGCTTCAGGGGGCACAAGGCATTAGTCTCATGATGCTGGGTTTGTCATGTCTTCCCCAGCTGTGATCTGCCTGAACTCTTACATTACAAATAGCTGGAGGATTTTTCACCCTCTTATCACATTTGCCAAGCAGGCCTGTCTCTTATCAGCTTTCCGCTAGAGATAAATGGGCTTTTGAAGATAGGAATAAGAGAGGTTTTTTGCAAGCTAATTCCAGAGCCCCATCTGCAGTAGATTACAGATAGGTGCTGGGGAGTGGAGAAACATACATATTTTAAAATGTAGGTGGTGGAAATACCAGGTTAAAGAGTGATTGTTATTACAATGTCATATAGTCTACAACCCAGACACGTAGAACTAACAGGCAATAAGAGGAGATAATGGACTGGCAATATTATAGTAAGACTTCACCATTGACCACATCAGTTACACTGCTGCTTTTGCACCAGCCCTGAGAAGATTGAAATGTGATTTCTGACTATGTGGAGCCACAGCACAGCGAAAGCCTAGAGATCAGAACGCAAAACAATGTGTGGAAAGACACTTTTCCCTGTGTGTCTTATGAAGGGAGAGGGTTTGGGAAATTATTTCAAACAGATGCAGGAATGATTCAAAATATAGTTCAGTCATGATACCTCCGTCTCTCATGGACAATTCATATTTCAAGTATTTATATATTAGATATAATATTTCTGACAAATTTTTCACTGAAGTCATTGCAGAAACAAGCGTCAGTGACACACTGTGTTGTCAATGAAGATTCTAACACACTACAACATATATCATAACTCTTTGCTATTTCAGTGTGGGGACTGTGGATTTTTAAACCAAACTTCAAACAGTATAATGCTTGAGATTTTACAAATTTTAACAGACATGCTTCTGAAAAGTGCAAGGGATTTGGGATTTTCACTGATATCTCAGCGTATGTACAGTGCAGTGCAGTGCAGTAAAGTGAGAGTGAGAGTGAAAGACACAAATACAGCAGATTAAGAGAGGATAGCGTCACTATTGAACACAACATTTTAGCGTCTCTGTGGAAATATTAAAGTAAAACCCCGGGAGAGGGTAAAGTAGGGCAAATCACTATAAGCTCACAATTGGGACGCGCGTCTGAGCCCCTATAGGATTATTATGGGATGTTACAGTGAGCTCTTGTCAAAAGGACTCATAAACAAGAATAGCTTAGTCTTTGGTTTCTGGGAGAGTGCTGACAAAGTGACGGACTCGTGTGAAAAGAGGCCGAAGTGTTGCACTAATATTAACAGGCGACATGTGATACAGGCTGACCTTGATGGCAGAGATTGTTGGGCGCGATGGGGGAAGAAAACCTAATTAAAGAGCTCCTCCCGTGGTTGTGTAAATCAGACACGGGACCCTCTCAGATTGTGTTAATGTTCTGCGTGCTGGATTAACAGTGAGAGTGCAGGATAACACCATTTAAGTACACTGCAATGACAAGACGCCGACCTACAAAACAGCTGCAGGACTTAAATTCAAACAGGATTATTCTACAGGGTTTATGTTTTTAATGAAACAAAATATTTAATTTAAACCAACTTCGTTTGTTTATCGCAAGAGTATGCTAAAACATAGGGTGTAGACAAATACATAAATGTTGACAATAATTTACAGAAATATATTTTTTATAAATTCTCCACCACCCTCCCGTTTTTATGTTATTTCACCAGTTTATTAATGGGTGTCTTAGAAGTCCACATAGGATTATGGAACCCTTGCGAATGTGACTAAAACCTTATTTTGTATTAAAAACGGAGAAAATAACTTTGAATGTAATTCAAGCCTCCACATCTACATCTTTCCTCACAACACGTCCGGGGCGCCTCGTTGGAAAGGAAAATGCGCCTGCCACCGGCGGAGACAAGCCATAAGAAGAAAATCTCAACAATGAACATCGTATTTCAATATTCAACTGATTCATTTCAGCGAAAGCTACGCAACAATATATTATGGAAATCAGAGCTGGTAAACATTTCACCAGAAAACACATGAAATCAACAAAAGCATCAGCGGAATTTCATGAAACCTTACCGAGTCCAAAGGCGCTGAGCTCGGTCGCGGAAGATATCCAAATCACTCAGATTGGAATACGCATTCATGGAGATATGTAGGCGAACCTTATAGGTGATAAATCCAATTCGGAAAAAAGCCGTTCAGCGTTTAATTCGTAAGAAAACTCTCAACGCGGAATAACCAGTCGGAACAATAAATCTGCACCGGGGAGATTTTCCTCCGTCTCTCGAAAGAAAAGGCGGTAAGACCTTCAGGAAATAGAATGAAATTTCAGTTTCTTTTACTTGACTAAAGTTCTGATGGCAATTATTCAGGCTCCTTGAGAGAAAACAGAGGACCTCTTGTCAAGCCGAAGCACCGCTTAATACGATTCCAAGTCGGATAGTGAAAGCGCCGATGACAGATCGTCCACAATAGATTCCCCAAAGTAAATGCCGATCACGAGGAGAAAACGCGACGAAATACACATCCAAAAGCGGTGCAGATGTTTCCTTGTTAATAAAGGGGATCATTGGACGGTTATCCACAAGATCCCGGTGCGTTTGGTTCGACGAGAAGTCCCGAAAAACGCAGTGCGCTCCGCTCCTCTCCGACCTGCTCTCCGTGCGCAACAGAGAGAGAGACTGGGCTGCGCTGAGCGTCAGCCAGGGTGTGTGTGTGTATCTGTGTGAGGGAGCATGTGTGTGTATGTGTGTGTGTGTGTGTGGCAGCAGCTGTTGAAAATGAGGACAGGACGAGACCAGAGCAATCAATGTACGAGGGCTTGATCTGATTTGTTATTACTTTTCTATGGACCTATGAATAATGGACCCCGGATATTTTTCAGGCGATGCTTTTAACGCTATTTCCTCTTCGGCGGTTTCTTGTTTAACTGTACTTCACTTCTTTCAAGGTTGAACCTTTACTGAAGAGGAGTATATACGTAATGCATCCTCATTTTACATGAACTGTATACAAGTTAATACGTTGTCAATGATCTTATGTTAGTGCACATATTTCTGTTCAAAAAAGAAGTATTGGCTATATGTAGTGACCTTCTGAATGTCCTGGAGCAAGGTGTGTTTTTTATATTGCCTCAATGAGATGGTGAAATGTTCAAGAAATATTTAGCAGTATCTATTAATCTTTATTTATTGATTTCCTATACATCTATGCTAATTGATAAAGCAGTATACAGATCCTGGTACCAAAGTGAGCACAACATTTATTTTATTAGTATATAAAAAATAATTCATGCTGCCATAATTGACTGGATAGACAAATCCATGCTGCTACAAGGATGTAAAGTAAACAAAAATCTGAAACATCTAAATCCCTCGATTGACCCCTCCGGTCTGTGAGGATTCCCTAGAACTCAGAGTAGCCTGGGGAGTATGGATTGGCATCAGTCCTGACCGAGAGAGGCGATCCATCTGCTCCCTTTCCACGGTGAAGATGTTATTCTTAAAACGTACTTTAGAGGAGAACTCTCGGAGGCCAAAGAGGAGGAGGATAGAGCTTTGACGTCTCCTACAAAGTTAGCCCTGTGGTTATCCTGTTCACTCTTATGACCCGCTTAACTTAGCCATGATTGAAGTCAGGTTGAAAGAGGCTTATGCTTGCGAAATGCCAGGGCCGAGGAAGGGCCTCCTTTACAACTCCACCTCCCCGTGGAGTTTTCTGGAGACAAGTAGAAGATTGGTGTTTACTTTCTGCCATGCTGTGTTACACTCCACAGATACCCCTGAGAGAATGGCAGCTCTGTAATGTGAAACAAAGCCTTTTTTATGAAGAATGATAAATGCAGTATGGTGGATGGATAAATAATACACTGTGGTACCAAGCCCAAACTGGGCATCTACACATTTTGCCTCAAGGTAAGGCACTGTCTTCCATCCAACAACAATAAGAGTTATGGTCTGCTCTGCGGGTTTGTGTCAGGAATGTAAGACTTGTAATTATTTCCCAGCTGACTGTGATTAAGGGTCATCCCCAAGCATACAGACTTCCCTTAAAAACATAGGTTTACACATACACACACAAACGCGTTTACCCACCAACCCACATAAACACAAACACAGGATGGCGCAGGAGCATTTGGAATTCAGTAGGAAAAAGTTAGACGCCACTAAATTGGACTTTGGTTGATGGTACAATTGGCTGTGATTTTGTTTATCTTAGGAAATAACAGCTTACCCAAAGCAGTTAAAAAGAACCAGTGACCAAAAATGGAGAACAGAAATGACGCTTAACCTAGGAAACATTCCTGGAGGACGTACGGAACTGAGAAGCAGATGTTAGACCAGCAGGGCATCCTGGGAAACTGGCCTCAAAGACACTATAAAGGAAACAATGGATGTTTCAGCCACAAAGGGATCATCACCCCTCAGGGTTATCTCTCCTCCATACAAATAAAAAACAACAGATATTTGGTTTTGGTTTGATGTAAAAGCAGCCTTTTCTCAACAACAACAACATGCTTTTATTGATCCAAAAAGAACATTTGCACATGAATGGTTCCAAAAGTTTCTTACTTCCAGAATAATTCATGAAACTTACGACACAATCAGTTTCATATCCAAGATCCATAGGGATGTGGTTCAGAGTTACAGACAAGGATTTGTGCATTTAGTTGACTAAACAATTAAACATCATCAATATTATCAATATTTTTTATCATTGTATGCTCAAACTCATGGTTAAATGTTGTGTCAAAGCTGTAGCGCAGCCACCCAACCGTTGATGAGGCTGTAACTGCAGTTAATTGCTACTGCACCAATGCAATAATGCTGTACTACTACTCGGATGTAAACAAGCACAGACGACAGGTGGCAACTTTTACAACCAGTCAGTATTTTGATCTAGAAAGGGAAATAAAGTTGTTTGTAGTATGTGTCTGGCTAAACTGGCATATAACTACTTGACCTGAGTACTGTGCAACCAGTACAGACATGTGTACATTAACCTGCAAGGGGGACTGAAAGCAGCTGGTGCTAGCTCTACTAATGTTAGTCACACTTGGCAAAACAGTTTGACATTGATTACGCTGAAGACTTTGTGACTCAGTGTGTGGCTGTGTTAAATAAACAGTGCTCAATTTAGAATGTTTTTAGACTAGCTGATTTCAGTCAGACACCTCACGTTTACTTAAAATAAAGTTTATTGCAGCATTGTGTTTGGTGTATGGGCTCCAAACCTCATTACTCCTTTTAGATTATGTAAATGCAGACATTTAGGAGTAATGAGATAGGACTAACCTCCCTCGGAGCCCGCAGGTGGATGCCGGGGAGGAGGTGGGAACGAAGTTTGCACACAGCACTTGGAAGGACAGCAGGGGCACTTGCAAAGCAGAGGTAGACAGGGAGACTTGCAGCTTAAATAGACCGCCAAATGAGGATGTTGAGATCAGCTGATAGGGAGCATGATGACGTGTCAGTATGAATGAGCGCAGCTCGAGTTGTCTGCCTGAACTAGCTTGCAGGCGGTGCTCTATTTGTTAGAATTCAAATTACAGTTTTAACAGCTAAGACATTTGTTGCTTGAGAACATCCCTGGTCCAGTGACCGGTCAGTAAATAGCTCTAATGCAAAGCTATCTGCTCATTATATCACATTGACTGATTTCCCATTTTGATCCATAAAGATAACACAAGACACCTTAGACGTCATAGTTTTGAAGATATTGGAAGACAACATTCCTCTTACATTTTAGAGACAGTTGAGATGGACTCATGAGAGGAGCTCTAGTAGGATTCAGTCTTAAGCTAGCACAGCCACATATAGTTCCCTAGGTAGGGATCAAACCACTACATCACCTCTGGGAGGAAGGCTGTGTGTATTTTCTGTCCTTCAGTGCTCTAACAGTCAGCTTTTCAGCTTCATGTCCATTCAGCGGTGGGCCGCCAACGCTGCCAGCCTCAGTCATGAGAACAGTTAATCTCAGGTAAGCCAGCGCTGACTGAGTGGATCTAGAGGCCTGGTCCAAATATCTGCCTTGTGGAAATAGCATCTGGCATACAATACCCTACCCCCCTCCTTAACAGCTTCCTAAAATAGGTGCATGAAGTGTAATAGCTGTAATGTAAAGAGAGAAGGAAGGAGTGAAGACAGAAACATGTTGATTCAGGATTTGATGTTGACAGGAAGTGTTGATACTAAACACAAATAGCAAGATTAATGTGCAGCTATTAGCCAAATATTTCTGGGTGGATTGCATTTTGGAAGTTAGAGTTACTCAAATCAAATACCCTCATTTAAAGTGAGAGACATAAATGCCTTAAGGCAGTGGCAGAGAAAATATATATGAGCTCAGTAGCTGATTTTAAATTTAGAAGTTGACTGAATTTAGCATGTGCTACAAAGCTAAGATGTTTTCTTTCTATTTTTACGTTTCAAAGGAATTGGGACTGACATATTCCTTATACGGTGTAGAACTTATGGGCCCAGCTAATTTGGGTGATACAATTATTTCTAGAAGCGATTCTTCAATTAAACAGCAGCACTTGGCAGTTCCTCGAACTAGAGTTAGAAAACTACATTCCAAATTTGAATCCCAGCTATGCCTACTTTGAATCCTCACCATTACCAGTAATGATGGTGGAGGGGAACAACATAGGCTGTCACCACCAAAATGGAACACAGTCATGTTTTATTCCATTTTATTTCCGCAGCTGTACATTGTAATTTCTTTCTGGAGAGTGCCTTGCAGAATTCATGATTTATTCATTATGGGGGCTCGAGTAGCATAGACCAACTATGTGAGAATGAGCACCTTATTCAATGACTCCCATCTTTCAATACGGACAACATTTCTAGGTCATCCATTTGGAGCACTGACGCACTCCAGGATACAAGTAGTGCTACTGAGAACAGAGGCCAGAGGATGTCAGACACTTTGAAGGACTCTCAGGAGACCCAACTAAAGTAAAGGACTTTACAGTAATAAAGGAGGTCCATGGATGTACAAGCGACTGAACAAGATACAGAAACAAAGTACGCTATTGAATGAAATGCTGAAAGGGAAATCTGGTGCTGGTAATGTGTGTTCACTGAAATGCAGTCTGCAACTCTTTGAAATCATATTTCTGAATCCGCTGCATGTATCAGGCTCGTCAGGCAGCTCGTTTTTAGACATCTTGAAAGTTTTGCTCATCAAGCCCTCGTGGCAAATGTTTCTGGAGGTTCCTGTTCGACATGAAAAGTCGTCCTGATTGATCGAGGCAATGTAGAACAAAAAGCGCCCTCCGCCAGGCACATTAAAAATGAATTTTCTCTGGGATTCAAAGGGCTGCGCTGCTAGGGCAGAGAGAGATGAGAGCTGGTAACTCTGCTAGTTTGCCTCAGGAGCCCCTCTAGCAGCAAGTCCCAGCTGATCCATCCATCAGCCTTCAAGCCCACAGAGGTGAGTGACTGTTTGAAGGCTCTGCCGGCTACCTTATCCTCAGGCTTAACAATCCAATATTGGTTGTTGCCGAAGATAATTACTCTCCATTGATGGTGGAATACCCAGGGCTAGCTGCAGCCATTTGCATTGCCCAACACCACAGATCGATCAGAGAGGAAAAGCAGTTGGAGGCTGATAAGAGCATTGCGTTAGACTAGCATTTCTAGGAGGGATGTTATGCTCTCTCTGGCTTTTATTCTCCTACACCCCCACCCTCTCATGGCCTTCCTCCCCCACTCCCTCATCTTTCAATGAACAAGGTAAAGAATGGCTCCCACTGATAGAATCAGCAAGGACATTGCTGTCTTTATTCTCCCTCCAAAAGCATGCACATGTCACCTTGACATTCTTTATCGTCTTCACAGTGCTGGCAGGGGAAAATGTGCAAACCAGATCCTGCATTTGATACACGATTGTTTATAGACCCACAGCTTTCATTTTACATCCTCTTGAGCTGTTTGGAAGATTGACAGAAGCAAAAACTACACTTTGCTGCTCTTGTCTACAAAACATGGAAACAGAAGGCACAGCCCTGTGTGGTCTTGTTGCTGATTTGTCTCCACCAGGGTATAATTTACACTAGGAAAAAAGATGGAAATTGGAGAAGTGAGATTAGCAAGTAATTTATGGGCACTTAGCAGTGCGCCTGCAATAACAGCCTCTGATACGCTTCACTGCAGGGCTGCATTCTTAGAGGACGGCCATGTCACTTGCTCCACAAATTATACAACCTCTGTACAGGACAACAAAATGGCACCATATTATGCTTAAAATAATTCAAGCTTTCTCATGTGTAACCCACTCCTTGGGTTGTGAAATGCAAAACGAGAAACAAGTCGTGTTATTTTTCCTTGTAATAAAATTTCCACCCCTTTAACAAGATAAAAGTGAATTGTGCTCCGACTCTGTAAGTGTGAAAGACGTTTGGATATGAATTTTTCATGCGCATTGATAATTCAATACAGACTGGTAGCACTTTATTAACATTCTGTGACTTCTCCTGCTCTCTGAGAATAATAACCATTTAATCTGTGGCACTTTGGAGGGCTATGCCACTGCTGCTGATCAGCTGGTCAAAGGTCTCTGCTGTCAAATACAAAACTGAAAGTTTAAAAGCAACACAAGGGGCTGTGAGAGAATCTGATTAACTAACAGCTGAAGGAAAAAGACTGGAAACAGCTACACCAAATCCTCACAAAAAGAGAGAAAAATGACTGACCTCTGAGAACACAATGTTAAAATCTCTTGACCACGTTGAAGTGTGCAAGAACAACTAATAAGTAGAAACTGAGCATTTGTAGAAAAAAAGCAGATCACATTAGAGTGAACAGAGGCGTCTTCAGAGGCAATATAGGAGAGGAGCATGAGCAGTGGCATCAAGTTGTTGCTTAGAACAGCCTGCACCATCAGACATGTTATTTTGTTATGTAAGTCTGATATTCAGGGCCAAGTCGAACAGTCACCAGACATCCTCAATCAGAAGACTTTTTACTATTTTCCTCTTCTATTAAAAAACAAAAGATCATGGAGAGCAAACAAAGACTCTGCAGTACCGCAGGTGCAACAATGGTTAAAGATATAAGGTGGAGAAAATGACAGAATATTTGTTACCATGAGAAACACAAAGTTGCCGGCAGAGACTGGAGTGAGATTAAATATAGGGTTACCCGAGCAAAGACCTAATCCATTCAGAGACAAATGCAAGGTCTCTGAAGCACATTTGTTGTGCGGCCCGGGGTTTAACAACTGGCATTATAACTCCATTTCTCATCATTACCTCCCTGCACTATAGCACTGCAGAGAGAGGGTCAGCCTGGGAAAAGAGCACAGCAGACTGCGAGGGAGAAAGAGCACGGATAAGAAAGATGATGGGAAACACAAAGGACACACAGAACATATTGTGTAAACTCCTGTATATACTGCCTTCAAATTCCAATTTCAGATTTTATTATACGTGTGCAACATTGAGAATTTCCTCATGAAAGAACAAGAAACTGAATGACTGTGTGACTGTTTGTGCCGGTGCATGATTGTGCATGCTGGAGTACAGTTGTGCACGTGCGACATCTCCACGGTCACCATATGCCACCACATTTCTTGGTGTTGGATTGAATGTGGGCACAAGTGCTCCCAGCAGTAAGTGAGCGTAGTGTCAGATATGGAAATCCAGCAGCATTCATGAATGATACAAGGCCTGCTCTTTAGCCCCACACGTCAAAGGATTTGCCGGGGTGGATGAGGCAGATGCTTTGACAGATTTAAGGGAGCTGGGGGAGGGTCTTTTTGGCTTCCCACCGCGCTGCACACTAACTCTCTAGTGTTACAGAAGTGTATAATAAGACCCCTTGAGGAAAAGTGCCAGGGAAAAAAAAGAAGCATGAAGGCTTAAAAAAGGACAAAAACAACAAAATCTGATTGCATTCAAGGCCTTATTAACATATCCTTTCACCAGCAGAGGATGCCACTGGTTTTAATTCAGTAAGACACAGCTGCTGGGGCCCCGCAATTTCTATTTTGACTCTATGATTTAATCAATTATGGCTCTAAAACTATGGCTTAATTAACTCCATGCACAGGAGGCTGCTTTTCACGGAAGCCATTCAAGAAAACAGGAAAACAAAATGGCTGCCGGCTTCCCTCATGCTCAAAATAGAGGCTAAGATGGTGGTGGGTAGATTAACTATGCCCTGTGCAGTTTTATTGATTCACAGTTTTGTCTCATAGGGGATGTGGAACAGGAACATTGTGCTCTTCATTCGGTGTGAATAACCTATTCCTTCCTTACAAAGAGGATGTGCTGCAGCTTTCTCTGGATTGCTGTAACCTTGGCCCATTTTCAGACTTCTAGAGGAGTGTTTCTAATAAAGACGCTCAAAGAAAAGGATGTTGGAGAAAGTTAACAAGTCACATGGAGTGATTACAAAATGCTGTTTTTATACCGTGCATGGACTGTTGTGCAATGATACTGTTTCAATGAATTTCTCATGATACCATCCATCAAGTTTTTTATTTGCTGAATGTGGTACAAACAACACCAAGAGAGGCTGAGTAATCTAATATTAGCAGGAAACAGGCCTCCATCAAATAGAACAACCGAGAAAAGGAATCCCCCCTTACAAAACACTAATCAACGGCAAGTAACTGAGTTCAAATCAAGTTAGCAATATCACATTATCATCCAAAATAAAATTTCCAACAGTGGATTTCAAATGTAATTATGGACTAAGATGCCATCTCTCTACACTGCTCTCTTCACTGGACTGATGGCTAACTTCAGATTCAAGCTACCCCCGGTCTACATGGACAACTCAGGATAAACAAACCACAAGTCATCTAATTGCAGTCAGGTGAACTGAGGCTCCAAACACCACAACCAAACCAAGATGGGACCAAAGTGAAAACTGGGAAGAGACGAGGTTGGAACACTGCAGCCGTTTCATAAGCAACAAGTGTGACACCACACACATGAACTTTTTTCACTTTAATCAACCAATGAATCAAGCTTGTGAATACCTCTTTTCATCATACTACTCATCACACACTACCCTTGTTGTACTCTTGTTTGGCATTTCACTGAAGAATAGCTCCTTTATGCTAGGAGCATGAGGACTGCTCTGGAAAATCATCCAGCTAATGACAACTTAATGATGAAGAGACCAAGAAATTTACTGAAATTAGATTTCAACCATTTACAGCACATCAACAGAAAATTGTCTTTATTCAATCACTTCTCATTATTCTATAAAGTGCAGTCCAACAGGGACCATGCCTCAGGCGGCTGTGTTGTTACTCAATATTAAGTTCGTATGTGACAACTTTGGGAAGTAACAGTGACTTGAGAAGCACATTTTACAGCGGGCCTCCTTATCTAAACCTCAGGCAGAGTGGAAAGAGTCACCACAAACCAGTTAAGACATTAACACCAGTCAGATGGTTTCCATTTTAGCCCATAATTGTGTGTGTCAGAACCCTAAATCCCATATTCTCAGCCAGAAGACCCTTGCCCTCCAAACTAATGACTTCCACATCAGAGGTTAAGGCTCTCAACGCAAATATCTTAACCTATAAAGAACCTTAGAGGAAAACGTCTTCTCAGCAGTTCTTGGTAAAAGCCCATTTTCTCTCTAGACTCTTATGCCCTTTTTAAATTGATAAGTTTTAATTCATTTTGATGAAGATGTCTGCTAATCTGCTGGGCCTTTGTGCATGTAATATGGATTAGGCACTTTACCTCAGGGAGCTCAGTCATGATGCCAGAAAAGCCTCTTTGCATCAGCTCCCTCGCTCATCTGGCCACAGGCCCACTATGACTTCTAACCCTGTCCCCCCTCGGGATGTACCCCACATAACCACTCCCTCTATTTCCCCCAGTGAGCTGCCCTTGCCTCCTCATGTTGGACCCCCAAAGAGGAGGGGTGAGTCGATAGAAGTCTGGTGCAAGGGCAAGGGCCTTCCTCGCTAATTACTCCAATGCAGCTCCAGAGACCAAAGCCAAGAGCCTTTGACATCAGTTTCATATTGGTCTTTTGTTCCTTTGTTCCACCATGCCTTTGTAAACTCCCTGCAGGAGTGTCGATCATGACTTCCTGTTTGCCCAAGTCAATAAAAAGTCTCTGGATGCACAATGTCCATCACTTCAAAATTCAAAGAATCCCTCTGTGTTTGGTGTTCATGACATAAATGTAATTTATCTGAACTCATTACTTAGTTTACCTCACACATAGACAGAACATGATAATTCAGCTCTATCCTGTAAGATGCACCACTAAACAGGTTATTCTTAATTCAATAACACAGAAATCCCCGAACTAAGTGCACACACGCTGCAGTGCATTAAGTGACGTATACAGAGAAGGAAAAAACAACAACAACAAAGAGGCTAAGCATACTGTGCAGTCAAAGATTAAAACGTTTGTAACTATAAATAATAGATCACTTACATCACTATGAAACATTTATACAGAACTATAATCATTGAAAGGACATCAAAATGATAAAATCTTAAGTTGTGTAAGAGTTGAACAGTGCCAGCTGGGATCTACCTTCTCCTTTAGCTCTTTACTATCCTCTGGCTGAAAGCCTGTTTAATTTCAGAAAGGATTATAAATTCCTGATATTACTGAAATGGCTGAAGCCATTAAATAAAACCTTCAAACATCAGGATGTCTCATGGCTCATCACGAGACTCTAAATGTGTTCTGATTGGTAAAATCACTTAGACAGTACAGACAGTGTAGTTATTATAGCCCGTGGACGTTCACAGAGGAAAGCTGTTTACTACCTCTAAAGTCTACAAAATCTGGACTTCCTCCCCTCCAACAGTATGTATTTCAGCAATAAAAAGGTTGTTTATACAGCAATCAAGCCACAAGCTGGAAAGCAGGGGGAAGATTGCAGGGGGGGAAGGGGAAAGAAACTCAACGCGAAACCACTCGATCCCTCTTTAATAGAAAGCAGAGCGATGGCAGCTGACTGGGGTTCCATCGTAAAGACAAACAAGCATTAACTGGCCTGTTTTAAAGGCAACAACAGAGGGTTTTTATTTAACGTCTTAAAGCTTTAATTGGCGCCTGTGTTATTTCCTCTTCAAGGGACTAAGGGTAACAGTAAACCCAGTGTCAAAGAGGAGGGCCTCACGAGCTGTAGCGACCCGGCAACCGGCTGCCCTCTACATCTGTGATCTTTACCAATTGAGCTCGAGAGGCTGTGTTCCCCTGGCCCCCAGCTGCCAACAAGGCAGGCCTCTCACTGGGGCCTGGAAGCCTAATCGGCCTGGAAGGGCCCTGTCAACCACTCGCCCTTAGGGTCACATATGGAAGTGACTAGAGCCGCTTTAAGTCACATGGGGATTTTCTCGGCTGTTTCCTTAAGCTAATAATTGAGGAGAGCCACCTCTCCACGTGAGTTGTGTCTGCAGATATTATGGCCCCAATTTTGCACTTTCCACATGCTGTCTCTCTCTCACAGCCAAACAGGAAGTAGATATCTATGGTAACAGCGGTAAGTAAATTGCTCTATAAACAGCCCAGGTTTAGCTCCCCTGGAGGTTTCATTTTAGAGCTGAAGGGAAAAGCTTGCCATATAGTTCCAGAAAATGTGGACCACCATCTCATGCAGAGGTTTTAAAGATGGCTGTCAAAGCAAAGTTACTTCTCCCAGGTTTTGGCTTGATACAGAACAGAAACATTTCCACCAGTGAATCTTATGTATACTGCATGTGTCTTTTTCTGCACGTCTTCCTTGTGTAAATGTGCTACGGGTGGAATCCAGTAGACAGACTGTGGAGCCAGTAAATCTGATACTCTCTTGGAGGAAACAAGTGCTCCTTTATGCGAACAGTTTACAGCTCCATATGTATTTCCAATTTCAATTTATTTAGCAAGGGGCTCCGTAAGACCCCTGTGGGATCCATAAGCCTCAGTGCTCTATCCCCACCTCTCTTTTCAGATTTACATCCTACAACAACACAAACTTCTCTCTTCCTCAGGAGCCCAGCTCTGAGCCAGAGCAGCTACTATATAGCTAAGTAGCTAAATTCACGTTGTCTGAGCTAAACACAGTAGTAGGAGGAACAAGGATTTGTAAACGTTGGTTGAAATCACTGCAAAATGTATAGATAGTATTTATGGTGGTGACACATGCAAGCCAGTCCATAATCATTTCAAGAGGGAGCACAATTGAGGGGCTTTGGCCAATTGAGGCTCAGTGGGATTGATGGAGAAAATCTTAGGCGCTTGCCCAGACTGAAGACACATTGGGGTCCACGGTGAATACTGAGCTCCAGCCCGGGCTCACATACAACATGATCTGGGCTTTACACAGTCAAAGCCCTCCATCCTTCCTTGCATTGTCTTGTCTGACATGTTGAAGGATGTGAGGTAGTCAGGTGCAGACAAAGGCTTCTCCCGGCTGGCCCATTAGCTGCAGAGAGCGATGTCCAGAGCATTGGAGCATGTCCCCTGCTCTCGGGTGGGGGCTGTTTTATTAATGAGCCAATCGAATGAGTGCAGGCTGGGGGCTGGTCACCGCTGACTGTAGGAAGCAGCTTGGGCGGCCGGCCTGGTGAGTGAGTGTGGCTAGGAGTCAGAGGAACGTTCCCTGCAGGGGCCCCGGCCAGTAATGTACTCCCTGGCGGGCCTCGGTGGAGGCACATTTGACAAATGGACTCCTTTAGCAGAGCTGTGCCGGGGGGATCTGGGCTCTGGTGTTGGCTCATGGCTGGTTTACCTGCCCACCGCCATGCTCGCTTCTTCATCTGCACTGCCTCCCCTGAGCGCAGACAGCTACTGACTGATAATGAGGCCATGTTCACATGAATGGATGGGCCAGGCTACCAAAGACACACAAATGTGCAAGCACACATGCATACGCACAGACACCTAGACTGACTGTGCAGAGATAGGCAGGGCTGGCAGGCTAATGTTGTTAGCAGCATGGAACTGTGTAGTTGGTGCTGATGTCTGTGATGGATTACAGTGGAAAACTGGCAAAGAGAACCTTGCACCAGAAAAAAAGGAGACAAATGGAGATGACCATATTATGCTGCCATCAGCATTTGTCATTACTTAATAGTTGAAGGTAGATTAAGCAAAATAACTTATAATACCAAAGATTTGATTTTGTGTTTGGAAATTATTTAAAGATTGTGTTTTGACAGACTAATTTAATGACTCTTTATTTCTAAGTGTCATGTCTAAATAATGCAGAGACAGGAAGTCAGTGTTTTGGCATATGCAATACTTTCCCTTTCAAAAGATGAAACTTTTGTTGACATTTATCTAGCACTAAAAATCAAATCTTTAACGGACTCTCTTTCTTTGGGCAAACAATCTCTTGTTTCCTCGTGTGGTGGCAGATGCTGAGGTGGGAGACAAGCGTCACGACAGATCTGGATGTGTGTAAACAAGGAGCTGAGTGCATTTGTGTTTTCTTCGTGTGGTGCAGGATTGTGACAAATTCCAGAGCAAGTCTCTCGTGAGTCCCACTGCTTTGGTGTCAGCACCGCACGGCTGTCTGCGCGTGATGGAGCCGAGAAGCGCTGAGCAGCGCGGCCTCCCTTGGGATGCGTGCCGAACAAGATGTCGCCTGTCAAGCGGGGAACATTTGAAAATAAATAACATCAATGATGATTTCAGTTTACTTGTCACGAGCGTGTGCGCTTTTTAGAAGTGATGCCATCACTCTGCTGGGGATGCAATCGCTCCTCTTCCCTTCCCCCCGTCTCTTCAGAGACAGGCCTCGCTGCTAGACGAACTCCATTTCCTATTCAGATTCAACATCAATCTGTTGAAGGCTCCAGATATCAGTCTTAACAAGCTGCTGGCTGAGATGTGTGGAGTGATCATTCATTAAAGCCACCGTAATAACAATGATGTGTTTCTCACTACCTCATCTCTGAATCTTTGAGCGTTTCTGCTTCAAATGACAAAGAAAGTTACTTATATAACCTTGAGTAACCTGAAAGCCTGTGATAAAAGGGAGATTATATGTGCCTTCAGCTGGAACACACACTTCCATTATTTTCAGCAAGACAAATGACTAAAAGCATTTTGGGTATCTACGTCCCTCTGTGTTCTATTACAATCTAATAAAACATTTCTGTTAATTTCTAATGTTACAATGTCAGATATCCTTATTCTATGAGGCCAAAGTTCAGTGTTGGGCGGTAACAGCACTGCAAATAGCAACATCATAGTTCAACTTCATTCCTCAGTAGCTTGGTGGTAGCGTTGTTGTTTTCTTAATCAATTAGCTTTTCAGTAGCTTAGCTGTTTTATTGGTCATGTAATGCTGTAGCATCCATACAAGCTACGTTTTCCCACAACAAAGTTTAAGCTCAGCAGAAGTGCTCTGTAGTCGAGGATCAGTACATGACACCATCTGAAACGTTGATGTATGCACTCCCGCATGTCGTGACAACACTACCTAATCCTTCACATCAACTCACAGCGTCCCAGCAGTTGGTGATCATGCAGACACATCCGAATAAGCTAGATAACCAACCACTATTAACTTAACCATTGGCAGATTAAACAACTGCTAGTGAATCATAAAAACAGCTAACTTACACTTGGGGAGGGGTGCACAATAAACTGGTATGTTTAACCTTAATTATTTGAGTTGATGAACCAGTGGTTAAAGTTAATTTTCTGTCATTGGCGAAAGTTATTAACTTTGCTTCATTAGCTTGCTTCATTCCTCTGGGGCTAGCTTTGGTGAAGTGAAGCTACATTTAATGGAGAGTAACATATAAAGTAGCTCACTGCATTTTACAAGTAGCCCATTGCTGCTAAAGTTTCAAAACATGATGTAATAATATAGATTTACACAACATTTTTTTCTGCTTTTGTAAATCAGAAGCTTGTCAAGCGTAATTTTCCATGCACATAATCGCAAAACTGTCTACTTTGTGAGCATTTTATTGTACACAAGCATGCAAAAGTTACATGCAAGGGTGCATGGGGAACATTAGTAGTTTGCTGTCAGAACTGAAGTTAGCTCGCAGCAAGTAACTTCTATTCATACTTGCTATTACCTTGCTATTACCTTGCAGGTTTCTGACTGTAGATGTTTTGTACTTCAGCACAAATTTCAGTGATCAAAAGACTCCACGAAAGAGTACATGGTAAATGTTCATGCTGTACCCTTTTACAATCTGGATCATATTCTACCTTTAAATGCTGGATTAAAGAAGAGACGTCATTTTCAATCAATGAGGAGAGATTTTGATTCAGAATGGAAACAGACGAAGAGGTGCACACAGACTTGGGGTGGGGGGGGGCAGCCAATCAGAAAGAAATTGGTCTTTTAGTTGGAGGGCCTTAGAGACACAAGGGCCAAAACAACTTGTTTCAGACAGAGGATGCAAAGGAAGGGGGTATTATAAAAAATTATATTTTTTAAAATCTAGCTTTGAATCATGCTACGCTTTTATACTTGTGACTCCTGACCCCAAAAAAGAGAAAAGGCTGGAAATGAGTAGACGTCTCTTCAAGGAAAATTCATAGTCCCAATAGAGTCATCTGAAATGTCAAATGACACAACCAATAATTGCAGTCTGATTCCAGAACAATCCCCAGGACAATGTATTATTCTTGCCTGGAACTCAGTTTATTCAATAACTCAAAGCAAGAAGTCAGGTGAGAGCATTCATCAGATATCTGTGCATGCATGCTTATGCACTCATTTGGCCTCAGCACATTGGAATGAAGCCCAGCAGGGGGGCCTGAACCGACTGGAGTCTCGAAAAAGACCAAAGAGCACTTGTAACACAAAGAGTTTCATCTCGGCTCCTTAAGGAGAACCATCTGTTGTAAGGCAGCCTTTCTCTTGCTCTCTCTCCGCAGCCCTGCAGTCGATCGCAGGTCAAGAGCAGGAAAACAAATGTGCACTCTGCACATGTGTCTGTCTGTCTGCCATTCCTCCAGCCAGAGATTACATATCAGAATGTTCTTTTGGCAGTGCCGCAAAAGAGAGAGGAGGAGATTTCAAGTCCCTACGGTATGGGGAAAAGATCTGACTTCCTTAGAAAAGGCATCATAAATTGTTTGCAGTGTGTTCATCTCTTAAACACTGGGGCTGATCTCAAGTGGATGGAGGCTGTGAGTAGGGGAGGTGTTGGAGAAAAAGCAGAGT
Source organism: Notolabrus celidotus (assembly GCF_009762535.1). Lineage (NCBI taxonomy): Eukaryota > Metazoa > Chordata > Actinopteri > Labriformes > Labridae > Notolabrus > Notolabrus celidotus. The sequence goes on along the minus strand of NC_048280.1, from coordinate 28,953,448 downwards.
CTGGCCAGGGAGAAGGAAACGTGGAAAGCAGAAGGACTGAGAGTTTAAGCATCTCAATTAGCAGGATCCTCCTTCTTTTGTTAGGAAGTATGGTCTGCTCTATCAGGGTCATCAGTCCCACTTTAACATGACCACTCTGCTAACACACCACAGACAGGAGGAGCTGAGGGAGGTCAGGTTTATCAGTGTCTGTAACAGTGTACGTGCTGATAAGGAGTACAGTCATTTTTAGCCGTCAGCATGTAAGTGTGTGCCACAGTCTTTCACCACTCCTTGACCCCCTCCTCATCGTCTATCCCCTCGCTGGGCTGCACAAAGTGAATCAACCTCTTGCTGTGCGCCTCAGAGCCACAGGCCCCTAATGCCTCCATGTGTTTCCCCTTCACTCAGCACATACAGTATCTGTCTTTGATTTGAGGCCGGGCTGAGGGTCGATCGATCACAGTTTAAAGGCCCCTAATCAGGAACAGGAAGGACGGATGAATAAAATCATACATCATGCTTCTCTGGCTGCCGGCCTCCTGCTATTCCCTCTGTCCTGCTTTTCCTTCTCTTTCCCCCTGTCACTCTCATGACTGTGTTTGATGTTAAAAACAACCAGAAGCTTAAAGAGAAACTCTTTGCATTGAGGGAGAAACTTGGAATCCAAAATGAACCACCAAAACATTAAAGGCATATGATAACAAGAAGGAAAGAAAAGATGAAAGAATGCTGTTCAGACAAATGTTGGTTTCTTATTTAAAAGCATTTTATGGCAAATACATTGACTTGTTTTCTACCTACTGTGGTAACATCTGAGGTTGAACTACTGCACTTTCAAGGATATTTGAAAGCAGTCGTGCAATTATTTTGCTTACCATTATCAGTCAGGTCGATGGTTGGTGTCTGAGATATTACATGTTAAAAACAAGCAACTGAGGAAGACAATGGAGTCAACTCTGAAGCTTTCCCTATAAAAAACCTAAATGAAGTGTAACACAAGTTGAAGGTACTTTCCCTTGAAGAAATGGAGCATAATTTATGACAACAAGGGCTTAAGATGCCGCAGCCCAGAGTAGAAAAAGGGGGAAACATTGGAACAGAAGAACCAAGAGGAGTGAAAAGAAATGAATAATGGTGCGTATATGGAGCAGAAACCAAGATGCTCTTCTGTCATTTGTGACCCGGTGGGACCTTTTATCTGTGCCCTCTCAGATAGAGTCATGTCGAGAGCGGAGAGCAGGAGAGAGGGTTAATGAGCGGCATTGACTACCATCAGCCTAACCAGTGCCCAGGCCCCTGGCCTTTATAAAAGAATCATATTCCTTCACCCTAATTAAAAGGCAAAGCTTTTACCTTGAGGGTGACCCCTCTGAACGTGCTTCTTCTCTCTAACAACCATCCCCCTCCTCTCCACTTTTAATCTGTCCTGCTGCCGATTTCATTCTTGTCTCATGAGCATGTTTGGCAGGAACTGGTGTAATTTTTTGTTTCCTCACCTAATTTAAGAAAACTGTGCCTGCAAAACACATGAATAATGCTAGAGGCAGAATAGATTGTGCTTCTGGATACATCTTTCTCAGCTTTTCTTTTCCCTTGCTTCCTCTCCCTCCACCTTATTTGATCTTCTTGCAGGTTGTGGACTTAATTGACTCTGTTGTATTGGGAACTCATTGCTAGTTTGGAAGGCCATCTTATTAGATTAGTAAACAGAGCAGAGAAGTGAGGCCATGTAACCGTGAATTCCCCTTCATCATGCTCCATCTCTCCTCACTCCGAAGTACGATGCAACAAAATAGCCACAGCAGGCATTATTAATGAACTAGAATGGGCGAGGAGGGAGGAGCTCATTTCTTATTTATGAGACACTAACCAACTGGCAACCTCCCTGACAGTCCTATTAATGATCTTTAGTGGCCCTCAGGCCATTCCATCTCCTACTCTCTTTCCCTTACCTGCTCATTTCTTGCCAACCCGCCTCCCTCTCCACGCAGACCCCCTGGCCTGGCCCTTGTCTCTTAACATGGCAGGATTGAAGCGGAGAAGGGAGTGGAGGGGTGGGGATGGGAGGTGGTGCAGGCCTGTAATTTGTGCTGGGGATTTAGACATTACAGGGGGAAAAAGGGCTCTCTTGGGACCAGGCAGTTGATCAGCCGTGGCCTCTGTGGAGCGAGCCAGACAAATAACAAATGACAGCTCTGTGATTAAATCAAACCTTCTCCTTTAAGTGTTGAAGTATCTGCCTGTCACTAACAATCTAGAGCTTGTTAAAGCTCCCATTCCCTCCTCCCCCACTTAAGAGCCCTGCCTCCCTCCTGCTGCAGAGTCCCATCAAGCTCCCATCCCCTCCTCATCCTCAAAACCACCCCCCACCTTCCTCTACCCCCAAAACACATCAATCAAACTGCTCCCTCTGGACACCCTCCCACCTACTCCCTCCATACTCGTGGCTAGCCATCTACTCTCAGGAGGATGCACAAAGTGACACACACACACACACACAGACGCACACACAGTATATGAAAAACACCTCATCAAAACCATAAAAGAATTTTAAGATTAAGACGTTCATGCAAAATGGATAAGATAGCTAATGCAGTGAAATAAAATAATGATATTATCTCTATATATTTGAATCCACAGTCAGGCTTTACTGCACCACTGAGGGCCGTGCAGTAAGAACCAGTACTGTATGAGTATAGTTCATTAGCAGCATCTCATACTGGCTCATAATGGCTTTTTTTTATTGACAAACCAGCGCAGGATGTGCTTCAGTCTCAGAACTCATTAAGGACATTTAGTAGGACAAACCTGACTTAATTCTTTCCCCTTATTATTGGGGAACACTTTTGTCATTTTTTAATGATGGCGTACAAACGAGCTGCTGTACCTTTAGTTGCTTTGCTTTGAACTGAGCTGCACCAATCACAATCCTGTTTTTAATCTTTTTATTTAGTGTACAGTGCCTCTTATTGCAAACATCTTGTACTTGAGGTGTCTGTTTGCATTCTTGTTTAATCTCAAACTGTTTCCAAACCTTGTAAATGTTAAAAAAAACAGAGGATAACTGTTGGAAGTGGCACCTCAAGGCAACTTTACTGCAAATACTGTAAGAAGGTAACTGGAGAACAAAGGTATAATGATGTAGGTTTTTAGTTTGCAGTTGCGGGTACCACTCAGCTTTAAATTACACTGTATTGTAGCATTATATATCTAATCAAATATATAGATGCATGAAATACAATGTTCCAATAGCCTAGTCCAATTGTATTTGATGAAAGCAACCATTCAAGTTTCTTTTATTTACCCATGAACACACAAACACATTGTAGCACAAGAGGTGACAGTATACAATACAATCCCCAATTACATGCAGCGAGGAAGAGCAAACGCAGCCATATCAAGCTGACAAGAGAGAGAAAATTGTGTCACCAGTATGAATGTTACTCACTGTTTCAGAGAAGGGTAACAAGACTGCAATTTGCAAAATGTGCTGCAAGTATTCAGAGAGCAGGAAAAGTCGCCAAGTTATATTACAACAAATCTCTGAAGTCACCTGAAAAGCTGTCATGGCATCAAAGATGTACTGAAGAAATACGAAGCAGCAGTAGCCCCAGCTAGCAACTAGAAGTGAAAAACAGTGAGTGTTGTAGTGCCAACTTGAGAACAGCAGAAAGTTTACCATCAACAACCCAAAGGCTGAGGTAATTCATCACAAATTCACTGATTTTCCAGGACTTAATGGCCCATTTTTTCACGAGGTAGAAGACCAAGGATGTCACTAGTGAAAGTCATATTTGGAAAGTAACCCAGTTGTTTCAATGATTCAAACCCTAATGAATGAAATAGGAATATTTAAAATCTAACTTAATGTTTTTAAGTGACCATCAGGAGGAAACTTGCTTACAATAATGAATACTGTTTTGGACATTTAGTCCTTTATTTTGGGTCCTTGTCCTCCATGTTGTTTATTGCACAGCCTGTTGGGTTGTGTCAAAACATTCTCTGATGACATTAAAACGCTGCATGACCCTCTGATTTTCTGCCTACCTCTGTAGCCTTTTCACACAACATTAACGTCATTACGCCTCGCAGCAATGAGAGCTGCCTGCGACATGGACCAACACACTAGGAGTCAAACTGGGGCCAGTGGGGGGAGGGGTTGGTGCACTACAACATTTATGATTTTCATCCGATCCAGCTTTGCCATCACTCCTGGCTTGACTCTATCAGCCGATTTTATTGTCTGCTGGGGTAAATGGAGACAGCATTAACCCCTGTGGTGGGCTCATATATCTCGAACAGTGAAGCCAACAGTCCCTGGAATAGCAAACATTTACAACAAGTGCCATAACCTGCTAGAACGAATAAGGAACAGAAAGAGGCGCTGCTAGAGAAGCTAGCTGACCTTATAAAATGTCTGGCTGCTCTGCTGCCTGTTGGGCAGGCTGCTGATGTCTGAATGGTGACATGATTTAAGGCTAAATTAGTATTCATCACACCAGTCACAAGCCATTAATCTAATATCCCCAACATGAAATGATATGCAAATTGTTGCCCATTGTAATGCTGCACCATGCGCCAATGCTTCAAAATGGCCGCTGCTGCATTCGCATCACAAGTAGTGCTCAGTGATAAAAATATAGGTGCTCTACTTTTCCTGCATGTAACATCATGGCGGGTTTCAAAATTAACTGCAATAAATACATTTGATTTGGCAGGAGTTGGTCATTTCAACATGAAGCATCCATGTAGATTTTAGCTGCTCATAAGCCTCAGCCAGTGTAGAGACATTTAGAAATGTCTGTGGGGAAAAACACTGCTGACATATATAAAAGTGGCATGTTAGTTTAGTTCATGGTGGGCTTAAGTGCCAAAGATATTAGGTTAAACACCACAACAACTTCACTTTTTTTTTCATATTCATCATGATTTTAAGGGGCTACTTTGGACCAAGTCTGTCACCACTTCTATTAACGCAAAACACTTCATTCAGCACATTGTGTAGCTAAAAGTGTAAATCAGTTACAACGTCTTTTTTTTTACAGATAGCTGAATACTTTTATTATGTAGAGCATAAGGTATAGAAAGAAAAAAAAACCCTGAGTATGTCTGGCTTAGTTTCTAAAAATTAGTTTGTAATTATTGGACACAAGAAAGTGCTATTCAATAACTATGTTATATGGCAGTAAATAAGGCAAGTTAAGCATACATTCAGGAACCTATTAAAGTAATGGTAAAATTTGAGTTGGATGAAGCAAAGGCCTGTGACAATCAACACACTTTAACATCAGATACAGACCCAGCTCTCTACCTGGAGGTGTCGTTGTTCCTTGGTCACAAAAGCTCACCATGTGTCTCTATATCTACTGCTTGTAGCTCAGAGATGTACTAAAGCTTTGTCAGAGAGAAACTAGCCCAACACACTAGCATAACTACAAGGAGGTGTGCTTTATTAATCCCTGAGGTGAAATTAAATGTTCATTCTGTTACTGTGCATGCTACACACACATAGGCCAGATATCTACACACATGCTTCAACATGGTGCTATAGCCATACACAGATAGAGAGATGTCGGAGGCTGCACGCAATTGAGCACCCCAAGCAGTTAGGGGTTCATTGCTTTATTCAACGGCGGCCTGGTAGTGCCCAGGAAGTGAACTAACACCTCCCCTGCAGTCAGTCCTGACTTACACAACCTCACTTCCTCCCCACACAGGTAACTTTCAGTACCAGGCACTTAAACAGTCCAGTAGTTGTGGCTCATCTGGTATATTTCTCAACCATATATTTGTATTTGTCGCTCTAACAAGTTGAGATATTGATAGCCTCACTTATCTCATCTCGCAGTATCTTAAATCATTTAAGAAATATGAGTTGTGCATTCAGCTTTGCAGAAAACTCACTTTCAGATACTTCAAGCTCCTGCGAGGAGTTTTTAGCAGTTTATAAAACAGACTGAAAATAAGACTGATGCTGCTGTTTGAGTTACAAAAGTAAAGAAGACCATCCACAACAAGACCCATTGTTTCTATGAAATTATTTTAGAGCCTTGAGCTTTCAGCCACCAGGTTGGTGTCAGATGTAGTAACTGACTTATAGCCATAGACTGAATGAACGTAGTATGCGTGATGTAACCCGTCTGTTTGAAGCGCTGTTTTGAGGCCAATCGGGCCTTGAGCCTCCTAGCCAACAGCTACAGTGTTGCTACTGCTACTTTGGAAGACTCATAATCTCAATATCTTCCAAATTGCTGCGTTAGAAATAAATTCGGCCCCCTGTACAGTGTGTGCAGATCGAGAAATGAGCTATCCAGACTACACTCGTCTTTTGTACCAGGATGTAAACATGTTTATTTCTGCTGTAAAGATCGTCTTTTTTGAATTGGGGTATATTTGGTTTCTGGTACTTCCGGAGCCAGCCTCAAGCGGATCCTTGATGAACTGCAGTTTTTAGCACCTCCGCATTGGACTCATATTTTTAGACCGGAGGTTGCCGCTTGCTTATAACTGAAAAAACATCAGTTTTTATATTTACATTATATTGAAAGATATGATTACCTTGTCAGAAGAAAGCAGAATAAGATATGTCATCAGCTAAAAGTACCTCTGCAGGCACAGGAAAAAAATAGTAAAGAGATAAGATGTATCACTTTGTCCACAGGGGGCGCCAATATCAACACAAATCACAAGAGCTTTTAAGAAGGTTCATTCATTTCATTCTTCTTTGTGACTATGAATTTTCCCTACCCTCACTAAGCCTGATTACTGTGTGTTTTTATTGACAGCCATATTGATTGAGCTTTACCACAGAGCATAGATGCATTAAAAGAGAGCATACAGCTTAAGGGTTAAATCATCAAACTATGCATGGTCTGCTGTGGTTATTAATAAAGTTAATATTGAATTCATGAATGATTAAGAACAAAAAGTGGGTTACTGCTTAGGAACTGTATTTAGACTATCAAGGTTGGAGCCATTCACCCACACATTCAGTTCTACCAACATGCAAATCTAGCTAAACAAACAATGTACCTGGACAATGTTTTGTTCACACCTCAGTGTAGTAAAAGGACACCAGAGGACAATTGTTTCTGGCGGTGTGCCCAGTACTGAGGCTGAGGCCGGGGTCTAAACAGTGTCGGGGAATATGCCTGGTGACAGATGCTCGGGAGACAAGGGCCACGGCGGAGGTCCAGGGAGAGCAATTAGCACAAACGAAGCGGCTATGTCGTTAGCTGGTCTTTATTAGCCTCGGTGATCAGTTCAGAGGCCATTAGTCTCCTGTGATCAGAGGCTTCCCTGCTGGCTCGGCCCATTACTGCTATTTGTGATCTTGCATGCACATTGTTTCAAGGTGGAGAGACCCTTGCGACATTAAAAGTGCAAAACAGTTACTGATGCTCATTTCCTGATATTCTGGATGCTAATTACTACAGTGGTTACATGTGGAGGAGTAAAATCATGTGTTCAAGAAACTGAAAACGAACAATTCCGTCTAAGTGGAAAGTGTTCTCTGGTATGTTTTGCATGTAAAGTAGAACAATATGGCCCAGCAGAAGAGATTCATCACTTTTAACTAAATCATATTTCTTGAGATTGAGTGGATGATTTTAGAGTATAAAACTTTAAATCTTCATGATTTACCTAAACTGACTAAAATACAACTCGAAAGTTAAACAACCACTTTTAGCCAAACTCATTGCTTTCTCTTTGAATTATCTACTCAAATATCTGGCTTACTGCTCATATTATTGCCCTGACTCGTCCCACTTTTCTATTGAAACTGATAATTCAAAAATAAACATCTGATAATGTTTTGATCAGAATGATTATCATACTGTAAATGAGCACTGAAGTAATGTTCACTGTCATCTTCCCATCTTTTGGTTCTGCTGTGTACGTTTTATTTATCTTTACAACTTTGGGAAGTCTCTCATCTACTCAGACGTTCCTAATGCGTTGGGACTCGTAGTACAGAACGTCTTGCTCTGTACCTGGTGTGATATCAGTGGCTGGTGGGGGGCTCGGGGACATCTTCTTGTACACCTCTCATCTCTGTCCTGTGTTGCATGCTGGGAAAGAGCCGCCCCTGCGTGTTGTTCCTCTCCTATGCCCGGGCCCTGAGAGACTCCCCCGCTAATGTTCCCCTCCTGTTTTACAACAGTACTTCCTGGAACAGCCCCCCTACTAGTCATCAGATGCTACATTAAGGGAGCACTCTGAAGTCTTCCTGCACCACTAAGGGCCCCTGATAAATAACTTATGGGGGAGAGGATTCAAAACATCTCTCCTATTACTAGCCTCGATTCATTTTTTACAGTCCCCCGAGCCTCCCATCTGTCCTGCACTTCAAACGCATCTGAATGCTCTGAGATACTTTCCCTATTCCATCCTATGGGATCCATGTGAAGGTAGAGAGGGAGGGGAGGGATGTGAGGGGGGTGGTGGTAGAAAGAAAAGGAATATGACAGAGCCAGGAGCTTTGAGCAGCAGAATGTGCCGAAAGCATCTCTCCCATCACCTTCCCTTTCTGTGTATTCTCCACGGAGGGGAAGAAAGAAAGCATTTGAAGGAGAGGCAGAGGGAGGAGGAGGAGGGAAAGATTTCTGGTTGAGGCGGTATTGTCCAACTCAGAGCTGCCACTCTGTCAAATTACAACACGTCCAACAACTCAGCCTTTTCTCATTCCCAATTACAAATTAGTCCATTAGGCTGTCGCTGCCTGTCCTTTCTCTCCACTTCTTCCTCTGTGTGTGTGTATAGAGCTGTAGGGGTGGGCAGATGGGAGGGGATCTTCCCTGGGTGGGAGATGGCAGTTTTAAGTCACATAACGAGACAAACAAGCAAACCAACAGTTGTAAGTTGATGTGATGTCGACAGTAATTGTCTTTGATGCGTTGGGGTGGAATGGGGGCGCGGCGGGTTGGCCTTGAAGTGGTGGTTATGGAATATAAATTGGGGCTGCCTGTTTTCTGAAGGAAGGAAAAAAATACAGACGGCCATCATGACAGCATTTTAGCCAACCATCCTATCAGCTTAAATGGGTTTTAAATTAGCAGTAAGAGCATGGCTAACAACATTCCTCAGCTGAATGGAGCCCACTCTGCCAAGAGAAAAGCATATATGTGACACGTATGGAATTTGATTGAGTCAAGATTGCTTTCACTGATCCCTTTTATTGAGACCATGATTTTTTCCCCAGCTTTTGAATCTGGCCTATTCACATCTCAAACAAATTCAATTTGAGCTACGGATCAAAGATGTGCATGAGACCCATTTAGTGTAGTGTAGGTGATATTAACTAGGAGACACTTATTCAAAAGGTGACAATCTGATTTCACCAACATCATTGGGATCTATAAAGATGTAATTATCAGGCTTTCACCTTAATGAATCGTCATGACTTCTATCCAACATGTGCATTTATAAAGGCTGAGGGTGGCAGCTCTGAAAGAGAATTTAATACTGAACAAATCCTTCACTTCCTCCGCTCTGCTAAGGCCAACAGGACCTCTCTTGTTACAATATATTACTGCAAAGACTACTGCTCCTTCTATTTGGAAAATCACGTGGTAGTTGATTCACACTAACTCCAGTGTCTCCCATCTGACCGCTAGAAGAACCAGTTACTAAATATCAACGCCCAGATGAATATTTCTGCCATGAATAGTACTGTGTGGATCTCAGTGAAAAGCACAACCACTGTGCTTTGAACTCATAAGTCTGGTCTCATTTTGCCACTAGGAGAGTAAAGCTAATGAAATCATGCAGGAATTAAGTTGTTTAAGGGCTAAACTGCGGTTCTTGGCGGCCGATAATGAGCATGCGATGCGGGTAGCCCCCCTCCAACCTCCTCTGTCTGTGTTGAGCTACTAGCATCGCTTTCATCATCCATCCAGTCTGAAAAAAACAGGACACAAGCAAGTCTTTCAAAGGACAAATACAGTGTGGGGTATTTTGGGGAGCCTGGGTGAACTTAACAAGCAGGGATCTTACAGATTTAAAGGTACTGCTAAAAATTTATGTAGGCATGTTTGGACAGGGGCCACAGTGAACAGCTTGGCCAGCTGAGCAACATCACAGCAGGGCGCCTAATAAGCTCAGCGCAATTTTTCACCCCATATTTTATCAATAAAAAAAGCAGTTTAAACAGCCTCCCCCCAAACCGCAGCCGCTGCACTGCCTGCCATCTGGAGCCCTCTTTCATTTTATAATCCAACTGTCATTAAAATGCTTCTTGGCAGTTTACAGCTCGTTCCCCCTGTGCAGATGTGGAAGCGATCTTCAGACGGGGCCCTCTGATCAAAGTATTCGCTGCTGTCAGACAGAACACTTACCACCCTCAGGCTACCTTCCAGTCCTATCCGGGCTTAATGCCTCCCATTATTTATTTATTTCCACACTTCTGTATTTATCAGGTGCACCAGTGCCCATGTGAGCTCCACAAGCTGGCGGCAGTTGCCTAGAGGTTACAGAGGCAGGCCTGGGACTGAGAGGCTGCAGGTTAGAAATGCTGTAAAGACAAGCACGTAACCTCTGGTGAAGCAACTGGCGGAGACGCTTCAGTAAAAAGCAGATGGTGAAACAAAAAAAAGCCAAGCCTTCAATCTGACTCTTCACTTCATTTTTGCTGTTTGGAGAAAAAAAAGGCTGACTTTATTTTAAGGTTCAGATTAAGATTAACTTCCAACTCAAAAGCAGCCATTAGCTTTTAGGATTCAGCCCATTACTTAAAGAACAAATATTTTATTCTCAAAAACAAGAATGAGTCAACCAGTGTCGGATGAAATGGAACTACTTAAGATCATGAGGAATGAGAGCACTTTCTGTACAAATGTGCTCTTTAGACTGAAACTTTGTCAACACTCAGCTGTTTTCTGTCTGCAGGATTTCAGCCATGTCTGTTATTTACCATAAAATCAGGAGTAAAAGTCGCACTGGTACGTAAGACACAGTTTGTTTTAAGGACTGTCTGTGTATAGGACGGAACTCAATTTGAGATGTTTTTGGATAATAAAACAGGTATCAAAGCGCCTCAGTTTTACAGTAAAGTATTGCATTTGTATCAGTAGAGCACCAACAAGCTGAAAAACACTGCAAACAATTGAATAATCTCTCAGGCTGTAAATATGACGAGAACAAATACGGCTCTGTGAAAATCTGTCACTGTCATATGATTGGGAAAACTCACTAACAAGAGATAAATGTGAGCTTTGTAATCTAATAACATGAGCGTTTCTGGCAGCAAACACAAAGGTGATGGCAGTAGGTCAACCCGTTGGCAGAGTCTCTGTATCATATCACTCTGCCACATTCACTGTGTGCACACGCATGACTTGCAGGCTGCCCGGCGACCCACGGCCTCCTCACTGATGTGGCGCGGCGGGGATGGCGGTAATGCTCCGACCGGGTGTTGATTGAGCTCCCCTAAAGCCAGTGACGCATGTTGCCTTTGTTTGGCAGTCGTCCCGGTGTAAAAACTAGGGCCATATTCTGCCTGTCAGTGCCATGTGTTCGCTCTCCTCAGAGCACAGCGGCTGATGCCACTCAACCACCCAACCCCCCACCCCCTGGCATCTCTATGGGCACCGCAGGCCTCGCAGGTCTGCGCTAATGAAGTCAAATTAATTTAATGGATGCCCGTGTTGCCTGCGTCTGTGCTGCTTGGCAGGGGGACAGTTTCAATGCTGGTCTCTGTCTGTGGCTCTAAAGCTCATACATATCCAGGAGCTGCTCTACCTCTCTGCTGAGATGGGCTAGCATATCGGCCTCAGTTGTGCCAACGTGCCCTGCAGGACTGAGAATTGATCTTCAATGCACATAAAAGTTTAAGAGGCAGAGAGAGCTTGACAGTAAACTCCATAGAGGGGCCAGGTGTGTCCACTAATTAAAGCTCACCAAAAGTCGAAGGGGAAATGACTAGCAAATGAACATGAGTGACAGCCATCGTTAATACCTGCTTCCCGCTGCCCCCTGAGCCTTAAAAAATCCTGCACTAACTTTTATGGGGCACCCTTTGATAGGATAATTATTTTTTTTTCCTGTAATCTTTCAAGCCCTTTACCTTCTCCCCCGGCTGGCCCAGATCAAAGCAGCCTGGTTCTGTGCATAAGGGACTGCAGTGGCTGGGTTTTCTGGCTTAATTGAAGGCAGCTGGCCCCTCCATGTGTGTGTCTGCGTGTGTGTGTGCGCGTTGGGTCTGATCTCAGCATGCTCCCCGGGGTTCTCGGCTTTCCACATCACATACACACTTGCCCACGGAAAGTTCCCTCCAGAGCCCGAGTGACGCGAGGGCCTGCGGGGCCTGAGGTCTGGCAGTCGCCGGGCCATCCACAGGCATCTGAGTGTTTAGATTGACTTTGAGATGCTCAAGTGGTTAGCAAAAGAAAGCTGGAATATGTTTCTCTCAGTGGGTGGGAGAGAGGCTCAGACTTCGTGCACTGTCCATCATCACCGTAATGAGGGCTGCAGATGATCCTCCCCATGAAGATGCACATGTGGTGAAACTTGGCTCAGCAGGCAAAATACAGTGGCAGATACAAAACAACAACTGCCTATGACTTTAAGATTAATGTGTGTGGATTTGCCTTATAAAATTTTTGAAAATTATGACCAGCATGTTTCTTAGCTGACTGGCTTCTTTGTGTGAGAAGGGAATTGAGTCTCTACAAACATTCTTTCACAGCCACGGTGGACATAAGCTCCATTTACTGATTTATTCCTGGCCCATGAGGAAGCACTGCTTCTTTGGGGAAACATTATCCACAATGGCACTGATTCCTAATAACAACAGGGAATTCTATATTTATCCCTGATTGCATATGCCATTTGTTGTGGAGGAAAGGCAAGTCGTCTTGCATTAGAGAAGTCTTCCGCAGACAAGCCAAGGCTGGGACAGACACGAGTGTTGGTGCGCCAGCTCTAAACGCACACAAAGTCTGTCTCGCATTTCCAAGCCAGAAGAAATGTGTAAGTAATTACAGTCCAACCATGTTTATTGAATAAAACCCCACTTAGACATTATGTTTATGCACGATCAGAAACACTCAAATCTTACATCCACGTACACAAGAAACATTTGGGCCCTTTTTCTCTTTCCACAGAACATCTGTGCCCAATATGGAGTCAATTTTACTTTTATTACTCATGTGGAAAAATGTATATAGTGCTTGGATTGTTATTCAAACACAGGCCGGCTTGAAAAACAATGAAGTCTGTGCCATGCTGCTTTGGAGCCCAGTGAACACAAGGTTATTCAGTTTAGCCGCCTGTTTTAACTTCTTGTCCTTAAACTGCGATGAGATTACTCCCTGGGCTGTTAGCATTTAATTGCTAGTAAGTGTTGTGTTTAAACTGAGCGCATCATGCAGATGTTATTAATGATGTTATGTTTATAATTTAATTACTTTGTAGAATAGTCAGTTATGCAACCAGTAAAACCTGCAGCCGTTTTAATAACACACTGTAATTTGATTCTATTAAAAGGTACAGTGAGGAGTTTTCACGTTGTGGCGAATCTTGAGACACCTTCGGCTAAATACAGTTGTGTTTTTCCAGGATGAAAACCGCATTTCCCATGAGAACCATAGCCCCACTGTTGTAAAAATGTGGATCTTGCCGATGTGGAAGTGAATGAATTAACACAGATCTACTTTCTAACATCTACTTTTTAACACTACTTTTTTGTGCCAGACAACTTGCATGATGCAGAGTGATGAGCTGTATTTGATGAGCTGTATACTATATTGACTTGTTGCTATATAAAACTATTAACTGTAACATGACGACAAAAAAAATTGGTCAATTTGTTTTATTCCACTGGCTAGCTGTTTTCCCTGTCACAGCTCTGGTGTCATGATGTGGGCTCCAGTGCATCAATAAATGTCTGAACAATGTAAATATGCACACAGTTTAACTCTTTAGTCCTCAAAGAGCAGTGAAGCATTTAGGAACTAGATAAACATTAAACACTGCTGAACACCATTAAGGTATTTTAGCTAGCAAAGCTCTAGTTTTAGAGTTCTCCATCTAAAGCAATGCAACAGAAAACGTTCATCTATGTGCTAATCCTGCTCCAGTATCACCCATGAAACCACAACATATAAACTGAAACTTTTCTACAACTTGCTAACCTACTTCTCACTGCCAAACTATAACAGAGTTACAGACATAGCCATTTCCAGGTGAGTGCCAAATACCAAATTTTTTTCCAACTTAAACCTAAGTCTGACCTGACCTGAACTTGGTCACTAAAATTTAGTATAAATAAATAATCAATCTTCTTTATGATAAACTCATTTTACTATGAAGGTTAAGGAGAGGCATCAGTATAAAAGTGACACTATTTCACGTTAATTCAAAGAGTCCTCACAGTGCCTTTAATGATTTTGTAAATTAGAGTCAGTCATTCAGCAGGTCAAAGTTGAAGCCATTTCAACAATACACATTAATTTGATTATATTTCAATACTGGAGCTATTTGCAACTTGCAGTTATAACAATTCATTTGAACATTCAATTTGTATTCCCAAAAGTAATCAGGTGACAGCAGAACCTTGAAAATATATACTGTCTAAAAATAATGCAGAATAAATGTTATAATCTTCCTATATTACCATTAATGTTCTACAGAAACAAACAGTCCAGTTAGGTGGGATTAGGGATGGAAATTGACATGATTTTATTGATGGCAAGTGTTATCAATTCCGCTTATCGATGCAATTCTAAATCGATTCCTGTGAGTTTTCTACAGCTTGCATGCTATGTGCTAATGCTAACATAGGACAGGTCATATGTAACTACACTGCTCTGCTGAGATGGGGAAGCACTCATTGACCAGTGTTTCAGTTAAAAGAGTAACCCTGTTAACTGGGGACTTTCACTCAAATCTGTCTTTGGTATTCAGAGTTAAAACTATTGAAAACTCTCTCTCGAATGCTTTTACGTTTTCATAAAAGAGTTATTTTATGAATATATTTTTTCATTATTAAAAAAAATAAAGCTAGGATGCATTCACTCTTTTCATGTTCGAACAGGTGTTGTAAAATTCAGCTGCATATCATCAGATAACAGGGTCAGTCTTTAAACCAAAATCCGTCTGAATAATTTAATACTATTCAGCGTTGCAAATGTTTTAGCACGTTGCTGGTGTTTACACTCTTTCTTAAAATCACAAAGCCACAGATATTGCACGTTGCACTGTTAGCGTCATCACTTTAGACCGCTTCTCTCTCCTGTCCGCCATGACTATGTCCTCGACTCCTTGGTCATCGTTTCAGTTGACTGCCTCCCAATGTGTGACATCATTGTTATGCAAAGCACGCAGTCTTCAGTGGGAGGCACTGATAGGGGAACCATTAAGAATAAAAGTGAATGATGTTGATGGCTCAAAATAGTTGGAACCGGCTGTCATCTGGAGCCGGTTCTTGATTCCTATCCCTAGGTGTAATGTGTCACCACAGCTGACTCAATACTTCACAACTGGTCTTGTTTGATATGACATGCCACGCTTTCTCTATCACTGTATCATCGAGCAGATGAGCCATCTAGCAGAAAATTGTGCAATCGAGCATTCCACCTGGCCTGTTGGTGAAAAACTGTCCTATTACAGAACCAGGGCTCTCAGGTGGGAAAAAAACAGTGTTTGAGGAAAACAACCTCTAAAAGTGGATCTGGTTGAGGTGGAGGAAAAACACATACCAAAACCAGGTGTTCATCCAGGCAACAATAACTCCCTCAATAACAATGATCACAAGAACATGGGTGAGTGGTGACAGGATTTTTCTCAAAGAGTTGGACAGAGGACGTGAGTATGTGAGTGTTTGTGTGTGTGTGTGTGTGTGTGTGTGTGTGTGTGTGTGTGTGTGTGTGTGTGTGTGTGTGTGTGTGTGAGATGGCTTGAACAGAACAAAGGGACAACTATTTGTTCTATTAACACTCTGCCAACACAAACAGCTTCACTGAGAGGAGGCAGTAAGTGAAGGAAGATTACAGTCTTGATGCCATGTTATGTTTTCACACCTCCCGTGCTCTGAGTGGCTGGCGTGGTTTGGCTTGTCACAACCCTTCTATTTTCATCCTAAGAGCCAACATCAACGCTAACCTTTGAGAAAGAATCCGAACCAGGCTATTGGATGCCACATCAATGAAGCCACGGCCATGTTGACTGTCCCTGCGTTGCTGTATGACATGCATTGCTAGTGACAGGCCGTCTTTGCTGATGTCAGATGGCCGTGTCTGCTGGGTGGCCCTGCAGAACTCTCAAGTTTTTCTCTGTCATCACGCCTCTTCTTCCCAACATGCACTGGGGCTTGGTTTCACCGCTGAGGATGCCCTTACGCTCACTTCCTCCAAGCTTGTACACAAAGACACACACATTGCATTCTTCGTGGACTGAGGCTGTCTCTCTTCATGTCAGAGACAAATCCAAATGGGCCTCCTGATCGCAGACTTACATGCTAAATGCACAACAGATGTAACGCTTGACAAATAGGAAATTAAAAAAAACAATGAAAACAAAATAGGCCATCAGAGCCCACATGATTTGGAGCTCAACTGGAATGCTTGCTGCAAACAACTCAATAAAATTTAAAGAGATAAATGTTTCAAGGTTCTTGGTAATAGTTGGATCTGAGGAACATTATGAGATGTTTAATGCTGGCGGATCTATAAAGAAGGAACGGCGTGAATTTCTTGCAAAACCTCTTCTTCATTTTAACTGCTCAAGTTAGGCCTTAAATCAAAACATTACAGCGAAGAACAGTTAATCTGTCAAGTAGGCTGATGTTTCCTTTTATCCTTTCTGTTTATTTTACTTTCAGGGTAAGCTAGAAAGTGAAAAGTGGAGTGAACTGAGAAAAAAGAGAGAGAAAATAGGGGGGAAGACAAAAGCAAGAGGAGAAAAATGACATCTCCATATTAAGGCCTGTGTTGCCAGTGTCAGTTCTAATTTCACAGCGCCTGTGGGGAGCTGAATGCAACCAGTCAGCTCTGGTCTCATCTTGTTCCTCCTCCATTTTGAATCAGGGCTGGCGAATCCCAAGCTGGGGGGGAAAGGAATATTACTGGCAAATTGGTTTTAGATTAAAGAAGGTGGCGAGGCATTCTGCTTTCTCAGCTCTTTCCCAGGTGCACTTAATCTAATTTCATTAAAGAGATGAGGACGGATGATCACTTGTGTCGAAACATTAAGCCAGTCCGTTTTTCCCGCCTGTAAAAAAACATTAAGGTTGTCAGTGGCCTGCTGGGTGGCCTGTTTGTTATTGAATATGATGACTCTTGGAGACCAATCTGAATCTTGCAAAGCAGCGGGGAGTTTAGGAGGGTTGTGTAGGAGGGGGAGCATACCTGCATGAATTTATATTACTATTGCTTTTTTCCTTTTACAAGATGGTGGCAGGGGGGCAGATGCAAAACCTAACAACAATGTAATGAAAGATAAAGTGCCGGTAATAAAGGAAGAGAAGAAAACACAATAGAAGGAAGGGGTTTAAAGAAAAAACAGAGAGCTGAGGGTGTTTGTGGTGTTAACGCATATGTTTGAAATCCCCATGGCATGCTTGTTTTTGTTGCACTGCTGGCTTCACGGGGTGAACCCCCCAAATACACGAGCTGGGAGGATACCATTAGCTGACGAGCCATTACTGATAAGCCAGTAGAGATGCTCCTACGCTGTGATATGGCATTCATTCTGCACACAGCGGGAAGATAAGGGGGTAGAGGAGGAATTAATGTGTCAATCAGAGCCTGTGTGCTGCCCTGGCAGATGAGTACACCGGAGCCATAAAAGAGCTCATAGACAGGATGTGGTAATGGTCCTTGGAGACTCCCACAGAGGCAGATACACTTTCTGCTGAGTGACTGCTCGGCAAATAGGACCAAATAGAATTAGCCAACCTAGGTGTCCTCCACTGTGGCTATCGTGATGCTGTGGTGGTGTTAAAGTGGTGGTAAAAACACCTGACACAAGGCCGCCGTGTACAAGGCTGCAGAGAATATCAGCGGCTCGCGCTAATGTTTCGCACACAGACAGACAGCCACTGTATTATTTGCACAGGAAAAAGAAAGGAAATTGGAGTAGCCATTGAGGACGGCAAAGTGGGGCCTGACGGAGATAGGATGACACTTCAGGGGAGTGCATGAACAAACTGAGATGGGATAAATCCCACTCTATTTCTTTCTCTGCCTCTCCAATGACAGAAAATGACTGTCTTGACTTGAAGTATCTCAGGCATGTCAAAGGTTGACAGGATTTGCTCTCTGATAGATTACAGGCGGAACAGGGAGGGGTAGGAACAGATTTTCAACATAACAACCTTGTGTTAAGAAACAGATTGGGCAATTTTTAATTCTTAGCAAGCAATCCAAACATTGCTTATCCTGAAATAACTTCCAGATTAACTTGTAAGTATGTTTCTGCCATAAATGAGTCATGAATGAACAACTAAAATCAGTTAACTGTTGAAAATATTTAATGAAAACGACAGACCAAAGAAAAAAGTCTAACTCAACTGTTATTAACGGTTATATCAGATATGTGAACTCTTGTTCTCACCATTTGCATTTGACACATAATAAAGCAATCAAGTAATCCATGGACTGTTTGCACATTTCTATCAGAGACCTCCAGAATAAAGACGAAGCTACATCCCCTGCTCTGCAGCGTGGCCTTAAATAGACTTGACTACATAATGTCCCTGTATTGACACGCAGATCAGCCAACATGTGGTTAGTTGCGTTTAATTTAGCATGGCTATACGCTAACACACCAAGTGTTGCTTGACTAACTGTAAAGACAGAGAAAACCTTATTCTCTTTAAGGAATTCTTTCTCTGGATTTCTCCCAGCAATGCAGACATAAGCGAGGCAATTCAAGGTCAGGGCTGATCTTTCTTTAAAAAGAACATTGAATACTTGTCATTGTCAAACATCATGTAATCTCCGACATCAGATGACAAGTGTCCCAAGAAGAAATGCCAGTGATGAGAACACAATAGTCAGACTCTGATTGCTTGTTTCTTCAGGGCGCAGCCAATCAAACATAAAGATCCCCCTCACAGCAGCCCTGCACTGAACTTGAGCTGACCTGGCAATCTCCTAAGAATTCAAGTCTGACATGTTCTGGAAATACGTGACTGCGTGCTATCTGAGGCACTGCTTTGATACAAGCCAGCATTACAAGGTGCAACAATCTAAAGTGACTTCGCTGTGGCAGCATCTCGTCAGTTTTATTCAAATACAGTGTAACTGATTGCACCCTGGGGGCACACCTGGAAGCAATATTCTAATTAAGTTAATCTGTGAAATCCTGACAATGTGGGTGTTCAGGTGGCTGGTAATCTGATGTGAAAGGAGTCTTTGTTTTCATTGGAAAGATACAGGAGGAGCTGGCACCTGTTTCAGCAAAACGTTGCAGAAAATTATCGCTGTCGAGTTATCCTGAGAGCAGGCAATTACAAATGACAGTGTTTGTCTTTTTCCTCAAGGAACCCAATTTTTACACCATCCATTTTTTCAGCTTTTTGTGATGGCCTGTCAAAGTATTTTTCCCCAGTCTTCTTTCCTCAGCAATTTGCTACGGTTGCTTCACAACTCTCATCAACTTGATTATGATGAAATGTGTTTCTGAGGAAACGAGAAGGTCAGCACGGTTTCAGCCTTTATCCAGATGTTCTTTTCTCATCACAACCATGGCAACTTCACCCACATCGACAGTGAGTTTTCAAGTCTCAATTAATCTTGATTGGAAACTGTTTACTTACGCTTTGGTTGGCTTCAAATGAAAGCGTATCTTTGTTTATTACCCCTGCTCCAAATGAAAAATTAAAGTCATTCTAACAATAAAAACATCCAGGCTTACCTTTGGCTGCCAATTCAGGAGAATCAGCTTTCAAATTAGGTTTTCATTTCATATGTGGCTACTGCCATAGGCTACCATGTTGGGTTTCGTTTTGCTTCATGAAATATAAAAGGTGAAACATTAACTGCAAGTGTTGCTTTTAACAAAAGCAACTTTTTTTCCTAGGTAATAGAAGGAGTCTCTTCTCCAGTGGAAACCCCTTAAAGGGACAATGACTGAAAACATCAGCAAATGTCGCTGCTGTTTCATGCTGGCTGCTGAAGCAAAGCTAATGTTAGCTAGCAGCAACTTGGGAGGATTTTTTCAAAGGGTAAAGTTTCCCTCTTCAGCCGTTTCACACATGATCTCCTGACATGTTTAAAAAATAGTTTCAGGACATCAAGGCCTGTATGTTTCCTGAGTTGCTTTTATTAAGTGTACTCAAGAGTGGGAAACTGTCTGCGATGCAAGCTCTCACAAAACGATACAGTCAGGGTTAACGGATTTCATCTTTCTGTCAGATTCTTTCACACATACACAAAAAACTAAACAATGATGGAAAACTTCTACAAGTGTGGTGAATGAGTTAAAGGGGCTTAAGTTAAAGAAGGAGACATATTAACTAAGAAGTCCTGATTTAGATCATTGGCAGGCCTGAATGTGTTACTTTATTTAAACGTCAGTTTTAAGATTAAAAGACGGTTCAGGGTTTGCACTGTTAATCTTGAAAAATCTGACATGCTCATATGTGAACTGACAGAGTTGTTGGTTGTTGTAATTGTTGCGCACACTGATATGCATATCATTACTTTGACTAGAAGAGAGAATGAAAACTAGGAACTAAAGACAAAGGTTGATGAGACACAAAGTTAATGAAGGAACTGGGTTTGAAAATCGACTGAGTGAGCACTGGCCCGGGTTTCAACATTAACTTTGGTTGAACACAGGGTAAAATCCGATATCTAAGACCTCAACCATTTCTGAACCTGACTGTTTAACCAACATCTTCAAAAAACTTTCACTTTTCATCCACTTTTCAACGTCTTTTCATTGATGGCCATACTTGTCTTCTCAACATGTATTCGTTGGAAAAATGCTGACTGAAGATGAGCCATGATAACTAGTCATTGACTGATGTGACATCATTGTAGTCAAATACATAGTGTCCCTGTCAATTCATTATCTGTTTTTTATGAGATTCCTAAAAAGTATTAAGTAGTATCTCACCTTGTTCCCACTTCTATGTCTTAAGTGTTTATCTTACAGTGTAAGTACAAAGTAACTTGGCAGGTAGTTGCTCTAACACACTTGCCATCAGTGCGTCAAGTTAGAGCAAAGTCTGAAGCGGCACTCTGGCTCTTGACAGTGGACTGTGTGATAATTGGTACAAAACTCAGCAATCCGACGGCTGAAAACTTGGCAGCAATGTCCAATAGAGCGCCGTTTTTTGACTTGTATCCCAATCCAGCTCAAACTACTCACATAAGTGGTGCCAAATTTGGAGCTTTCTACTGAACAGACAGAGTCTGACACCTAACCAACAACATGGCAACACCGCAGAGTTTCCACAACACTGCCGAAGCATTGCTTGTTTTTCTCTCTTGTATTTTCTTTAAGCTGTGTTGTTTAGTACCATGGTATCAAACTTTTATATATTAAATGTCAAAATGTGTGACACTATATAGTACTGTTAGAAGTCTCTAGTAAGTGATAGAGCAGGAAGGAAAACAAAACCCTGAAAAGAAACACTGTGAGAGCTTCCTTCCCTCTCTACCCCCCACAGTGATGCCAGGGTGCCGCATGGAGACTGACAGGCCTGCATCGTCTCTCTGTCGTGTCAACTAGCTAGCGCCCTCGGTTCCTTCTCGCTTCAATGAAGAGATAAAAGCCTATTGACTTGCCAGGCTACAGTTAATGCAAATTGGGCCTGCTATCAATGTATTATTTATGGGGAGAGCAGCAGACATTTCCACAGAACTGGGAGCTAAGCTTACAGGAGATTAGGCATGCTATCTCATTCATTTACCAGGGAGTAATTGCTAAACTGTGGAGGAATTAGAATGCATGAGGTTCCCCAAAGGCATTTCATCTTGTAACCAGGTGGCTGCCATCAGACAACCACCTCCAAGCCTGGGATAAACAAATACACAGAAGTAAAACTGATACACTACATCTGTCAAAGTGTAAAATGGTAAAAGCTGACAAGATGACATCACTGAAAAATATGTGTGCACTGTCTGAAGCCCACCAAGTTTCTGGTAATGCTAGCTCCAGTTTTGCTTTCCATGTTTAAACATTTGTGGAAAAACGATGAATGAATTCAGATCACGTGTAGCTGTGGAGAGTTAAAGTCACAATGCTTTCAAAGATTTGTCAATAAACTCTGAAGATTGTCTCATATATATTCTCTACATTAATTTAAAGGGATGGTTTTGTTGTATTAGGCATTTGTTGATAGTCTGTGTATTACCCACAGGGGATGCCGGTCAGCTTCACCACTTTGTTGCGAGCCAGGATGGAGAACTGGGACACAAGCAAGGCTATCAACCGCTGCAGACGGGGCCATATGGCCACGTAATTTGGCTAATTTTTAGAGACTTTGACCCAAGCACTTCGCGGTTTAAATGTACACTCTACTTTCTGAATCAGAGGATACCAGAAACTCACATATGGCTGCAGTCAGTCACCAACCAGTGTTTCCTGCCTCACTGAAATCTGCTGTTTTAGTAACTGTCTTCAATTTTCAGAAGTTAAATCAGACCACCAGAAAAGCAAAAAGGAAGTACATCTTTAAACTAAGTTGTCTGCTACTATTGCTTTTTATTGCAAAAGGACACAATCCATTGTCTGCATGATATGTTTATGATGATATGTTTTTAGACTTACTATTGACAAATAGTAACACTTCAAAAAAAAAACTATCCCTTTAACTGAGCAAAATTGGAACAGCAAAAGTGATCGCTATAGTCCAGGTTGCTACCTTTGATGAGTTCAAAAGTAAAGACATCCTGATATACACATTTAACCCTCTGTTTACAAACTTTTCATCTGTTTTTGCAGAAAACAGACAAGTATTTCTTTGACTTGAGCAAATGCATCTTTGCAAAACTCTCCAGTTTTAAACTAAAATGATTACACAAGTCACAAAATGTAGACTTATGTTACTGCTGTATAGAGAAATAAAGAAACAAGTAAATAGAGGTGAAATGTGTCTTGCAATAACATATAATACAGACTCAGTGAAACTCTTTGTCTGGAGCATTATAAGCTGTGATCTAAGCTTGGAGACATATTCAAGACATATTCAGACATAAATTGCTCCAAACACTGCAGATTCCATTTTTTTTTACTTCGTAACATCCAAGACTAACAGTGAAAAACAACTTCTTTTGCAGTTTCCTTGTCACTTTCTGTAAAATGCAAATTATCAACAGTGGTGGAAGCAGAAGATTGTCTTTTACACCTCGTCTTTTTTCTTGCTAACAACACAGTGTGACTGTCTCTCCTCTAGTTTAGAGCTCAAATTTGTTATTCACAACTCTCATCCACTCCATGTCGGTGGGTGAATAAACACAGGAAATGCAGTCTTACCTTGCCGTCAATGTCACTCTCGCTGTCACACTGTAACAGAGAAGAGACAGACATGAGATATATAAGGAATTATTCATCTGCCCCCCCCCCCCCCAAGTAGCCCATAATCAGTGCAGATGTTATTTTTGTGTAAAACTTCTCATTCACTGACAGCTTTCAGAGCAAACAGCAGAGGATGAAGAGGGGAAGGAAAGTGTGGTAGTCTGAGAGTTTTTCATGTTTCTAAAGCAGCACAGCCGCACTGAACGCCATTCTGGTGTTTCTGTTGTGAATTCAATGCTGCAAATTTATAAAAGATCAAAAATGAATCACACGATACACTGAGTTCCATCATAAAGAGCCTGTTCGATGACTTTAAATTCAGCTGCAGCTTGTCATTTAGCCTTTTAAGAGTGCTTTAAAATTGGACGATAGTATCTCAAGGACAGAGAGCGCTTAGGCTCTCTGAATACTCAAACACAGTGCCTATTAAGTTTGGTATTTCAAATCCACCCTATGACAAACCTGCCTTTAATTTCTATCTCAGACTTTTCAGGGATAAAGGAACTAAAGAACAAGAGGTCGTATTCTGAGAAATTCCTTGTCTAGCACGGCCAAAGGCCAATTTGCAGCCTGTTCAGCGTGGAAGTAAAATGGGTTTTTCTCCAACACTTGAAATTTTGAAGTTATTTTACCGTGAAAATAAAAACAGATCAGGCTCAGAAGTCTTCAGAAGAGGTGCAACCTTTAAAAAACTGAATACAGTTAGACCTTGTATCTGTCACACAGAGGGCCACAGCTTTTCATCCCTCACATGTTCAGAGGCAGAAAAGTATTTTTAGCAAATAAATTAAAATAATGATGACATGAATACTGGAAATTTGATTCATCTGCAGTCGTAAATAATGTGAGAAGTCACAGTGAAGTCAATGACCCAGGAGTGATTTAGATTCTTTACCTTTCCCCATGTTCAGCACCTACAACATACATCATTTCCTTCTAAAATGTGGTAACTTTGATTATCATGTTAAACACATTTACTTATCTATGTCAAACCCACAACTCCTTGCTTCCGTTTCTCACACATTCATTTGTTTCTAAATGCTTTTGGTTGCTAACTCTCTCCCATTGGACAATAGAGGGGGAAGTTTTGGAAACAGGAGTGGTTGAGCGGTGGTTGAGTCCCACTGGACCTCACAGCAGGAAGCATGAGGAGCAGAGCAATTCAAGCGAGGAGCCACATAGAGACGGAGAGAGGGCCCCCAGTGAAAAACCGCCATCAATCTGTCAATTAAGTTCCTGTGGCAACATATTTAAGTGGAGCCTCTTTATTTTGTTTGACTCCCTTTCAGAGCCGGGCACAATGAGCAGGGAGCCGGGTCAATGGAGGCACAGCGGCCCTTTGTTCAGAGTGCGGTGGGTCCAAATGTATAATTAAGTAACGAGAGTAATCAGTGCAGGGGCTCAGTGGCCAAGATCTCTCAGGAGGGGAGAGTGTGTGTGTGTGTGTGTGTGTGTGTGTGTGTGTGTCTGTGTGTGTGTCTGTGTGTGTGTCGGGCTTCTGTGCTATGCTCAGTGATTCATTCAACTATGCAAAGACAAGAGATACAGCAGGAGTCCTTGCTGGCGGGAGCTTTAAGTGAAAAACATCACCACCCCCTCAGGAGGTTTTATTGTTGTGTATAACAACTAAGAGAAATGCCTGAGCTCTTATTGTTCACACTGAAGCATTCTGACACAAGACATTATACAAGAGCATCTACTTTATGGAGGACAAATGCAGTAAAAGGATGTATTCAAAAGGAGGCTTTGTACTCGCTGACGTGATTGCTGTTCATTATTTTAGAGCTTGTGGTGAGATCAAGAAAGTAAGCGTGAAAGCATCGAGAAGGTGCCTTACAATACAGGAAAAATTACCTCAGTCGACACAGTAATTACCTCCTGTATGTCTCATGGTGTGCTTTGCTCCACAATTGTAGAACTATTTTGATAAATTGATATACCATAACGGAAAAAAGCACATTTAACTCCTTGACCAACAATAATATAATCAAAAACCTAACTCTTTCATAGTGCTCTAATCTATGAGAGCAAACCTGCATATATTCAGACTGAAAATGGGAAAAAAAGAGAAATCTTGGGCACATTTTTATGCAAAATGCCTTCTCTTCTCTTGGGGAATGTTTGCAAACCCTAATTTCTGGGCTTTTCTTGTCAAAGACCTTCATTACAGAGTGCAGGGCGTTAAGTAGAGAAAGTGGCTTAGGCTTCTTGTCAATCAATTCCCCATTCAGACGTGGGATTTGAGACAAATTAATTGTCAGCCATTTCTGTTTGGGTGAGCATCACAACCTGTAATCTCCAACTATTTGTTCACCCACCACTCTTGCATTTTATGTGAAAGGAGCCACTTTTAAAGCAGTGTTTCTCTCCGTCTCAATCCGTCTACGAAAAAAAGGTAAATTGATCTCATCTCAAACTTGGCCCGACCCACAGGAAACCGCTGTAAATGTATCTTTAGCATGCAGCTGAGCAGACAGTTTCTATCTCACAGCGGTGTGTGAGTTCCTCTCTATTACTGAGGGGGAGTTTAAACCCTGGGTGACGGAGATGAACAACTGGCTCGGTGTATTCCCTGGGTGCACGCTTGGCCTTGTTGTTGCAGCGGTAGCCATGACACTAGAGATGAGGCCTCATAAGGCTGGAGCTGGTGAGGAGGAAAAATAATATCAAAAGAGCACAGCGTGGTGCTTATCCTTTTACAAGAAGCATGCACTGCAGCAGAGCGTAAAGAGGAATACTATGGCTCAGACAGAGACAGAGAGAGACACAGCACAGCAGGGTGGAGAGAGGCAGGTGGAGAGGGGGAACAAAACAACAGTTAAAGCATGTGGGGGGGTTTCTATAGAAATGAAGGGAGGGATGCATAGAAGTAGTGTTAGAGCACTTTTTGTCAGTACTCTATGTGATTGCCCTGTTAGGCTACTACACTTGGTTGGGTCAAATAAAAGAAAACAATGAAGCTATAAAAGAATGAGAATGGCTCATGCTTGTGACTGCGTGGGTGTGGGAAGACAACCACGTCATTAAGCACCCTGTGCTTCTTTGAATATCTACACTGGGTAAAAGATTTTTCAACTAGACTATAAAAGAAAACCAAATGGTGAAATGCAAATGCACAACCACAAACAGAAAGCTCCCTGAACAGCACGTCTGGTGGTCAGGGGGGACATTGTTAAAATCGAAGAGATATGCAGCTCACTAAGCTGCCTGACAGGAGCCAAGCCCCCAGAGGTTTGTGTCTCTCATAGATGTTCACAAACCAAACAAAAAGAAAAAAAGACAGAAAAAAAGGGAAAAAATACTGGCTGGCTCTTCAGAGGCAGGGAGCAAGCAGAAACATCTGCACCTGGCAACCGCCAGCTATGAAGAGTAACGGGGGACTAGCTTCAGCGGATGGCTCATCCAAAATCCTCCCTCCCTGCAACCCACCTCCTCTACACCCCTCCCTGTGCTCAGCCAGTACATCAGACGGATGCATTTGACATTTACACAGCTTTCAACACTTCAGAGACAGGAGATTTATTCCGCCAGTGGCCCTGGATGCAGCCAGGCCTCGACCTGGGCTGGCCCCCATGACGACCCTGCAGATCAGGCCTGAAATGAGGCTGGGTTGCTGAGAGGGGCGCAAGAGTGGAAAATGGAGAGAGGGAGGGTGGGATGGATGTCCCGGTTCTCCTGGACATTTCCTCTGGCAGATTCCGATAGACGTGCAAGGGAAAGACAATAAGCGGCGTGTATCCCGCAGCAAATTAAAACGACTGGCCAAATTAATCACACAGTTCCACTTGTCACACTCGGAGGACAGTCTGTCATGAATTCTGCCTCAGAGATAGACAGAGCAGCAGAGGAGGAACTTGCCCGGCTACGCAAACGCTGGCACGGCGTCAACAACTGTCTGCCTGAATACTGATCGCAGCTCTGTACTTGCTGCAAGAAATGTATAAAAATTGGCAAAACAAAAGCTGCTGGCATTTAAGTGTCACTATTGGTTTCTACTCAGAATAATCAAAATAAATAAGTTGAATGAAAAAGAAAAAGGGAAAGAAAGCATAAAAGTTTTTTGTTTTTGACAATGAGTTTGTGAGAACAGCTTTCCATGCTGTTTGTCATTAGAGTTATTCGACAAGGTGCCATCAGATTATGTTTGCGACAAAGATAGGTGTAGAAATAGAGAAAGAACTGTCAGCCATTTTCACTTTTTGGAAGTTTCCAGCTTTCACATGGCCCTCGCACTATTTTGAATTCCTTGCAACACTGAGTTGATCTGTTCTTTAAAAGTATTAACATTGTTGCAGAGATTAAATGTAAGAAGGAAAACAATGAACTGCAGTTCAAAACTAAAGGGTTGTTAAAGGCTTGTTAAACAATGGGATAGCAGCAGCACTTTAACTCTTGCAGTTGTTGTGACAAGCCAACAACGCATGCATTTAGACATCTTCATACTAATGAGGGAAATAGCTTCATTTAAGTAGATATTTCTGTGCAGATATATCCTAAGGTACTCCAGATTGTAAAGGAAAGAGTACTGAAAAAACCTGATCTCCCAGAGTGAGAGCACACAGAGGGGGTAATGGTCCATTTAGATCACCGAGGACCAAAGCAGTGTCGGATACTCGTGAAACAACACCAATTTCCACACGCAATTTCCCTCCTGTGGATGTGGGGATGAGGTGTGGGGACGTAAGCGCTGTGGACACTCTGATGGGGCGTGGAAGCAGAGCCTAAGGTCCGCTGGGGGACCTCCTGCTGGGTCTGAAACATCAGCAGGATGTCTGAAGGTTTCTTTGGACTTGTGGGGAAGAGAAAGCCTTAGCTTTCATAAGTTACCAACAGAGTGGTTTGTTTCTACTCTCATGTTCTTATCCTCTCTGAAAATAACTTATCAAGCTTTGAGTCACAAAGTTAGAGGCGGTGGTATGCGTGTGTGCTTCCATGTGAAGTTCTTAATGTGAGTGCTGGTGTTATAATGGCTCACTTAGCTATTTAACTATCTCTAACACAGAGGGGAAAAAATCCAGTGATTGCTCTTGACCCTACTACCTGTATCTGAAAACAGCACCTAGCAAAAGTGATTTGATCATAGGATCAAATCTATACAGCCATTTGACCCTTGACCTCCCCTGCAGGCAGCATGGGAAGTCAGCTGATTACCCTGGGTCAGCCCGGGAGCTCTGGATTAGGAAAGTATTGATCCCAGTGAAGATGTAGGCTCTAGAGGGAATGAGATTGAGAGAAAAAGCTCTGCCGGGTAGAAATGATATCGACCAGAAGAGCAGGCCTAGACAGGCTCTCACGTTAAACCATATTTGAGCCTGGGACCTCGCAGTGGGCTGTGCAAACAGAGAGATGGCTTCAACAAAAGCTCCTTTTTACAGAGGCCTGTTAAAAGTGGACAGAGAGAGAATGAGAGCGAAGGAGCACTGCAGAAGACAAGCTCAGAGAAATGCTCTTCGCATTAGCCAGACACACAGAGGCCTCTGGTTCAGAGCCGACACACTTAAGGGAAGAGTCAGCGGGGGCCATGTAAATCAAGCTCTGGTGAGGAGAGATATAGTCCTGACCTGGGGCCAAACTAAGCAGACTTTTACATTACCCAGAGTCCATGTAAACAGCGCTGGGACCTGGCAGCAACTCTGTTTTACTTCCATGCAAAGTATGTGGTGAGGCTGAGGAGGAAGAAGGGGAGGGGGAGTACGGACAGATTGATGGTGATACTTGTGGGGGTAAACTTGAAGAGCTGTCCCCCTTCTTCACTAAATTAAAGGGCCGCCTTGTCCTTTCCAACAAGAAATCCCTCAACCTTTGCTTTCAGCACTCGCTGGGGGAGTGACAGAGCCAGCCGGGCTGCCGGTGTGATCCTTGGAGTAGTTTGGCGAGGGAAAAACAGACAGTAATGGCAGATGTATGAGGGAACAGGGAGCATTTATTCTGCTCAGAGAGAAAGAAGAAAAACTGCCAGAAACCTGGAGGGACAGGGAATACACAACTGTGTTATGAATATAGTCATGGAAGAAAAATGGGGACAGAGGTAAAAGAGAATAGGGGAAAAAAACAACACTGATTTATATATTTTTTCCAAACCTCGTCTTTCATGAAGCTCCCTTCGGCTTCTACTTGTCTCTACTGACCGTGTGACTGTAACAAGCTTGCTATCTTGCCTTC
Organism: Notolabrus celidotus; assembly: GCF_009762535.1. Taxonomy (NCBI): domain Eukaryota; kingdom Metazoa; phylum Chordata; class Actinopteri; order Labriformes; family Labridae; genus Notolabrus; species Notolabrus celidotus. Next base: position 28,923,835 of record NC_048280.1, on the reverse strand, counting down.
AGAGGCAAACACACACACACTTACACACTCGATACACACACACACACACACACACACACACACACACACACACACACACACACACACACACACACACACACACACACACACACACACACACACACACACACACACACAACCCTCAGCACCACCCAGTGTTTTGAGGCGGCCCCAGGCCTGGTGCTGCTGGGCTGCAGCAGCAGACACTGGGCATTGGAAATTTAAGTCGGGGCAGAGGAGAAATTAGGCGAGGAGGCAAGGAAATGGGATGTTGACTTGAACTGGCCCCGGGGGCAGCTGAGAGTCTCCCTGTGCAGCTCCGCTGGCTGCCTGACAGTTTGATGGAGCGAGTGGAGGCTTCCCCGCGGCCTGAGCCGCCGTTTCTAACACTGATGTAGCTCAGTGAGGAACAGATTGAGCCTCCAGGCATCACTCTGTACTGCTACTCCTCTCTCTCTCTCTCTCTCTCTCTCTCTCTCTCTCTCTCTCACTCTCACTCTCACTCTCACTCTCACTCACTTTCTGAACTGCTGCTACTAACTCTCTCTCACTAATCCTGTCAGAGAAACGCACAGAAACATGTACACTTTATACATTCTGGTGCATTTACATACAATGACTTACTTTACAGACACATGTGGACACTTTAAATCAAAGAAATAACAGCAACACCCACAGAGAGCTTGGCTCCGTCCTCTTCCTCCTCTTCCCTTCGACACTAATGTGATGAGCACTACAGATGCTGTTTACTGAGCTCTGGCCGATGCACAGGGGGAAGGAGAAGGAGAGGAGGGACGGGGTGGAGGAAGAGGCAGAAGGAGGTAGAGTAAGGGGGCTGGCAGGCCACAGCCATAATGAAAAGAATCTGGCGGCAGCCCACTGTGTGCTGGTCATGAGAAGCATGTGCCGCCGGGGGGCTCTACTGCTAATTTCAGGGGGCAGCCAAGCGTTTCACGCTCGACTTGTCATCGGGCCAGAGGGGGCATTCATACAGGGTGACAGCAATTGCGAGAGGGCGGGTGGGGGTTTGGGAAGGGGGGACTGAGGAGGGAGGGAGAAAGCTTGAGCTCCCTTCCCCCTCCTGCTACCTCCTGTCCCCCCTCTGCAATGATCAAACGTTTTTGTAGGAAGGGAACAGAATTACAAATGAGTGTTCTGTGGAAACGGCTGGAACCGGATTCAACTGCTCTCGACACTCTGCTCTCTCCTCAGGTGGCCATGAGGACACACCTTATCCTGCAACCCCTGCTGTCTACACAGGATTTAATGCTTGCATATTTTCAGTTAACATGACAATAATTATGCATTGCAAACACAGACAGCTTGTAAGCTCCTGACACAGGACGACCGCATGTTTGTCCGGCTGCACTCCACTTCAGAGAGATATGAATGACATTTTATATGTTAAAGCTTTTTGTTATACTGGTTAAAATGATCTTTATGTCCTGATGGCAATCAATGCATAATGTGTTATTAAAAAAGAGCGAGAAAAGCTGCTATCTACAGCCAGAGTAAAACTGGGAAAACACCAACCAATCAGCCTGTTTTGGTTCCCAAAATTTTAAACTATTCAAATCCCGTCTTGCTGTTCTGCCCGCCTCCTGCGTGTACATTCCCCGACGTGCACTCTGAGTCCCCGTCTTCTGCCTCTGCTTCCCCTGACTCTATTTACTGCCCCTCTCGGCCGACCTCAGGCCTGTCCCCTCTGACCCGATGAGGTGCTTTGCTCAGGACTGTAGTCCGGATCAGAGTCTAAAAAGCTCTCACCACGGGGGCTCTGACAAGTAGAAGAATGAATGACATTTACTAAGTCCTACAGAAAATGTATATGTACTGTAGCGTCCGTCCGGACGCTGTAGTGATCACGAGCCGATTCGTGAACACGTTTAGTTTTAATAACCGGTCACTGTCGGCCGTGATCACGCCAACCAACAAAGCAACAATCAATGTTTGAATGAATGAAGAACTTCTCCTCTTGTCTCTCCTCTCTCCAGCTCACACACTCTACACCTCTCCTGATGCCTTCACTAACCGTCAACACTGTAGGAATTAAGAACATCTACACTGAACACGTTTAACAAACAGTAGAGCTGTTACAGTATTATATGTGTGTTATAACTTTTCTCCTGATATTGTGTCACTGGTACAACTGGATAATGCTAGCATGACAGGTTTTGAATCAGTCACCATCATATGGTCGCAAGTCAGCGGCGCTTGTGCATGTGAGCGGGGGGGGCGTCGTTTTGGAGGAGCTCTGAGGGAGGAGGGGAGGGGTTAGACGGAGTCATGAGGAAATGCTACATTCAAATTCATGCTAGTTTTCCGAGACTGCCAACCCCAGCTTTAAATGACACTGTCATTATATGCTGGGACACAATAAATATTTTGGGAATTAAGTATAGAATTAATTAAAGTAGGGAGAGATTTTATAGACTTAAGAATTTGAACTGATCCTTTTTTTATTTATCATTTTAAAATGTTGATTCAAAAATTGTAAATAATATTACAGAAATAAAACAGCTATTACCCTGGAAATTGTCTGCCAAGTTTTATGAATGCTTTCAAGTTTTCACCCAAACAATGTACAGTAAGCTCATCCTTTCTTATTAACAGTCGCACTGACTTTTCTGCCTTTCTTCATCTCTTTAGCCTGATTGTGCCAAAGGGACCATAATATTAGGAGCCATACATGGTCAGTATTACGAATTCAACACAATAAACCAGCTACTTATATCCAGAAGCGCACATGTCATTGGTGTTTAGACTAAATACAATATGTTTTGTCAAGATGGAAATCCTTTACAGGAGTTTGGGCATCAGCTGGGTGCTTATTTCAGCAGTTTCCCTCTAAGACAGGAACACGTTGTACCGTTTTATAAATGCCACAGTGAAAGTTTATGACACATGACCAGTGCTCATAAATTATGAGCTCACACTGTAGAGTCTGACTTTCAAGCCCAACCTGAGTGCTCTCACTGTACGTGTTGAATTTGAATGTAGCTCAGCCAATTGCCAATAAAGTTTCCTTTGGAAATTCATCAGGTAAAAAGAAGTTGGGGAATTGGCTCATGGCTCTGCTATCACAACAGTGTGTGGCCAGCAGACCATGATTTCTGACGTGCAAGAAATTCTTCAAACTGGACAGGGGCAGCGGTTAAGCTGTCGTGCCCCTCCTGTACACTTGCCTTGACCGACTTCTAAATCAGTCGTGCAACTCAAAAGTCAGGTCAGAATTGGCCTGAATTAGAGCTGTATCTCCGCCTTAATAGGAAAGTGTGGACCACACTCTGTCTGGTGTAACTTTGCTGTCAGCCTCTCAAATATTAGAAAGTAAGGCTTAAACGAAGTAGCCTGTGTATACTCATCCAGTCATTTTGATCTCTCTCTTTGAACACAGATATGGAACTGATGTTTGTTTATGATAAAGGTGTTCAGTATTTAAGGTTGTGCAGGAGGTAAGTGATGATTAACTGACAATATGAGAATAAAAAAACAGCTAAAACTGACACGCTGGACTTTTTTCACTGTCTGAAATTTTAAAATCATAAACCCTCCCAAAAGACAAACGTGAAACACTTGAGTAATGGCCTAACCACAGCCGCATCATGTCCTTGGTTTCCAGGAGCTCCCGCAGACAGTCTGTTAAAGGTGAAATGACTGGCGGGTACATCTTTAATCAGTGCCATCGACTGGCCTGAGGATTTGATGCACACTTGGGGTTTACCCATCGACTCGGCTCGCAACAACGTGCACAAAGTCACTGGAAATCATTAAAGACATGAGACAAAGGGAAAAAGAAAGAGGAGCAGGGGGAATACACCCTGCCAGCCCAACCCCTCCATCGTGTCAGGAGCTAGCAACGAGTTGATGCTAACAGCTGGCAGCCTCCCCTTTAAAAAGGAACGGATGGCTCCAGTCTGGCAGCCAGGAGAGGCAAGCTGGGGACAAGCAGGGATGAAAAGACTGTGAGACACGGAGTCAGTGATGAAAGGTGGGTGGTTGATGGTAGATGAGTGGATGTGGGATGGGTGGGGGGTGGGGATTAGCCCGCTTGCAAGGAGAAACTTCTGTTCATCGCCTCTGAAACAAGTCGTCACTTGAGAGGAAAAAGAGGGGACGTGAAACAGAGAAAGAGAGACAGAGTGATGTAGGATGAAGGAGGAGAGGGGAAGGGAGGAGGCAGCCACATTGCACATCTTCAGGCTGTGAATAATTTAGAGGAGCACTGGGGAGACGAGACGAAGATGAACACAAAACACTGGCAGCGTTTGACCTAGAGCTGCAGCTACATCAGTGCACATCACAGAGAAAGAGAGCTCTCTCTTTCTCTCGCTCCCTCTTTCTCTCTCTTGCTCTTCATCTGCCTCCCTCTGTGTCAGGGAGGAAACAGCTGTACACTTCTCTTGTTTCGCCTCACATTCTATGAAACTCAACAGAAAGCCTGACAACTCTGTTTCATGAGGATCTCGGCCTCTGCCTCCTTGCTCTGGGCACTTCAGAGGAGAGAGACAAGCTTCACACAGAACAGTTTGCGTGGACATCCAGGCCATACAAGGGAATGAGAGGGATATGTTTTCAGATCCTCTGGTGGTCACATAACACTCTTAAATTTGCCTTAACTTCCAAGGGCTCCAATAAACCGCAACACTGACTGATCATTTCTTTGATTTCTGTGATCACCACTGTCAGTGCTAAAACAAATAATCAGCTTTAGTTATAAATTATCCTTTTTTAAAACACAACGCCTTTAATTCACTGCCAGTCTCTGAAATGAGAGAATCTGTTTTTCTTCTTCTAACTGGCCTTACATCCTAACTTGAAGATGTCATCTAAAGCTTGATTCAACAAAAGTAAGCAAAGGCCCGATTTTCTGATGGTTCTGAACTTTATTTTGCCAGACTGTGAGTTATGTTGGGACTGATTTCCCTTTCTTGATATGCTCCGAAGAGCAGTTGGGCGACATCTATTCAAAATCATAAGTATTAAACATATTCAATATTTACAATTAGATATCCAGTTGTGTGGGGGAAACCCTGACAGCCGTACATGGACTGTCACGTGGAACCATAGCCAATCAGGACTCAACTTACTAAAGGAAAAATAAGAGCAAATGAAGCCATGGTGACAGTACTAAACTTAAGGCACAAAGATAGATGGCCGTCAGATATAGAGGACCAACTTGTGGGTTCATGTGTTCCATATGTGGCTACGTTGTTTACACGTCCTGTAAAACCATAGACTGTATAAAATACAGACGTAGGATCAATGACGTCACCCATCTGTTTCTAAAGCACTGTTTTGAGGCCAATCATCGGCGGCAGCCATATTACTGCTGTCGAGCAATTGTGACGTAAAGAGGCGGGCTTTGAGCCTCCTAGCTAACAGCTACAGTGTCAATCAAGTCAGCTGTGTCTCTCATTGGAAGACTCTTAATCTCAATATCTTCGAAATTGCCGCGTTAGAGAAAATTCACCCCCCCTTCAGTGTGTGCCAATCGAGACATGAGCTATCCAGACTACACTCGTCTTTTATACCAGGCTGTAAACATGTTTATTTCTGCTGTAAAGATTGTCTTTTTTCAATTAGTGTGTATGTGATTTCCGGTACTTCCGGAGACAGCCTCAAGCGGATCCTCAATGAAGTGCAATTTTTAGCACTTTCTCATTCAACTCATATTTTTAGACCGGAGGTTGCACACTTTAAGAATAAAACCATTAAAGTTCTCATTATTCGTCGTCAAGTGTGGGGTCTCACATTTTCAACCTCTTTTAGTGTGGGCCAGGCCTTGAGACTCTGACAAACAAATACAGCATAAATCATTATGTTAGGAATGATAGTCATTAGTTGAATTTTCTTAGAAATAGAAACATTGTGATTAAAAAACGTTACTATTACCAAAGAAGCAGCACTGCTCTATTTCATTCAGAGCCTAAAACTACTTACAAGATATTAATGATTCAAAGGAATCTATATCAAATGAGCATGAAATGAATACACTTTTCTGCACATTAACTGACATTGCAAGTGAATAATGTCTCGCAGAATATCCGTACAGTTTGTATCAAGAGACATATTTCAGTTTTAGAGCATGACAGTGCCGTGAACAGCCGAGCAGTGCAGACGGAGGACAGAAGCAGTAAATAACAGCTGCCCTGTGATTAGGCACAGAAGAGGTTAAACAGAGCTCGTTCACGCCGCCTTTGTCAAGGTGCCATGAATCACCTCACCTGCTGAAGTGTGTGTGTGTCTCTGTGTGTGTGCGTCTCATGATAGGACTACTGGACATCTGTGGTGGGAGTGACAGTTGGGTGGACAGAGGGCGGTCTGACCGACCCAGAAGGGAGGGGCCATTTATTACTGTAATTAAGGAGCGGTGGGGGTACAGGCTGAGCAGAGATTGTAAATGTATAATGATATGGGTATAGGGTATATGTCTTGAGCTGTTTCAAAGGTAAAATGAGGAGATTGGATAAACAGCGGAAAAAAAAAAAAGGAAAAAGAAAAAACGACTGAAGATGGCATCCAAACAAAACGTGAGGTAACTCAGTTCCCTCTATATTTTCTCGTCCCCTCCCTCCCACACCCTCCCACTCCCTCTCCCACTGTCTCCTGTTCTGTCTGCGTGGCTGATATTAATGGGACGTCCCTTGTTTGTAAATGTGCCAAGTTGTGCGCACCGCTGCGGGCTGTCTATTATAGCAGGCCTCTGGGGCAGCTTTTCCATATGGCATCACATATGGCACTCAGCAGCATCAATTAATGTTGTTATAATACTGATTTTTATGAGCTCGGGTTTCACTCCTTTCCTCCCCTGTCTACCCCCCCAACTGTCGCTTATTCTTTGATTCTTCAAACAGCCTCACTTCGATTCCTCAAACCTTCAACAGCCTGGCTTCTGAGCAGTGGAGGATCCAAAAAGTTTTCCTTGCCAAATCCTGAAAGCTCCTACCTGCTCTACTGAACGCCCCTCAAAGACACTGAGCATGATTTTGTTCCTGCTATACTGCATAAGAAGGGTAACACTATTGCCAATGTGTCAGAATCTTTGCTTCTCCTCTGACGCCACATATACAACCCTTATTGTAGTTCTGGTCACATTAGGGCAGTATCAGGGCCTATTAGCGTGTTAAATTAAGCCTGTATTCATGCACAAAGCAGTCGGCAGATGGATGTAAGAGGAGAATCTGAGGGCCCTTTTTGTTCCCGGTGCCTTTGGTGGTGGATCTGACAGGAAGGGAACAAGAGCGTAGCAAAAAGCCCCGCTTAAAAAGCTCCCAGCCACACCATCCTTGTCAGCGGCGCCACAATTAGAGACTAGATCACTGGCACTTCCCAGTGAGAAACATCTCACCACCACTCCTCAATGGAACTCTTCCGTTTGAGGAATGCACTCAAAGCGGGGTTTTAAAACGTTTCGGATGGCTAATCACTCTCAGGATGAAAGACCCCGGCGTGTTCGTTTGTCTCAGCGTGGGGAGCTTCCCTTGCCGTTTCTCTGTCTCTGATTCTGATTGTTTTTGTTCGTTTCTTTTTCAGCAGGCAGGCAAGGCAGGCGAGCTGGCAGGCAGCGCCGTTTGAAGGTGCAGTCAGACCCGAGTGCAGGTCTGATGCTTTGTAGTGATATTTCCAGCAGCACAATCTCATTACTTTTTGACGTGGGAGATGCGTGCAGGGGCGGATTGTCATTTCACGCTGTCAAAAGTTCCGTGAGGGAACGGAGACAGGTATGGAGCTTCAATGACCTGCGTACCTCTGGCTCATCAAGACTGCATAATATTAAACAGAATAACATGGATAACATCCAAAGAACCTGATCCTTGAAGATGCTTGTAAACTTAATGTCCAGTCCCAAGGGTTGGTGAAGGAATCTCTTCTTATCTGGAGTCTTTGTAATTGGATCTATTCCACAGCCTCCTAAACCTGTCTCTATACATCCCCTGAACCTAATTAACCTACATACAGCGCCGTGTATACACCCAGGCAGCACATTCACATACATATGTAAGACAAACAGGTCTTTGTGCCTTTAGAGGAAAAGTCCTGAGGGTACCATCCCACACCTCTCAAAGCTGCTGAGAGCTCCTGGACGTTTTCACATGGGACAGCTATTGGCAGCTTCCACTGTGTAAAAAAAAAACTGAGGGGTGTCCCTCGAAGTTGATTTCACACAGAGTTCTTTCAATAGAAAGAAAATCTTTGCTCTGTTTAAGAAGCTGCCAGGCTCTGATTGAAGCGGCTGGTTACTATGCTCACCCCAGCCTGTTGCTGGGGTGACTGTCCCAAAGTGCTTCCTGGGTAATTTTCGAGGTCACTGGTTTGTGCACGCCTATGTGCTGCAGATAGGCCCACCCTCATTCAGGGCCCAGCAGGAACTCTTTCATTAGAGCCACTGAATGGCCTCATTCATCCCCTTCACCTCAATTGGTCACGCTGCGTCTCTGCAGAGGGCCGAGGACAAACTTTTCTCTCTTTCCACTCCCTGATCCTCCACGCACCACCCACCTAGTCATGCTTCACTTTTGTTCAGGAGCATGTGCTGGCTGAAGCTTCATTGCTCTTCTTAGCTGCAAACTACCATGGATCTCCTATTGGGCGGAACATAATGGACTACTGACACTGTGGTCTATGTTTATCTTGATGGATGTTGTAAAAACTATGCATGACACATTATTTACCAGATGAATCAAATCAGGATAATTATAGACATTAACTGCATTTTATGATATTTTGAAAAGTGTGACCATTATCATCATTTTAACACATGCTCATAAAAAGAATAATCATTCATATTCAGTGATACTTTCATGGTGTAGTATTTTGAAAGGGGCTTTATGACTTAACAGTTCATTAATCCAAATTTCCTTACGCCTATTTCTATCTCATTGTTGCATAAAAAAGCCCCAAGGAGCCATTCAGCAGAGCTCAGAGCCATTTCATCTCTAAGTTGCCTCTCCTTTCATTGAATCGCTTTGCTCAGCCATGCTAGTGGGTCCTCCGCTGACTGCCTTTTGGGCCCTCAAGTGAGTCTCAGGTCTGGCCTAGTGAGAAGTGACTAATTGTTCTAAGTTGTTAGTGTGCAGGGAATGAATCCACTTCAATTGCCGACAGGGTGCACAATAATTTTGTGTCTCCCTTCCTCCTCCCTCTCCCCTCTCTCACTCACTCTCTCTCTTTCCCTCTTGCAGCAGATTTACCCCCTCTGCTTCTCAAGCTACTGAGCTGTAAAATTGAGTGGACGGCAGGCAGGATAAAGAATGAGACCTGGCATCGTGGACGCACTAACCTTGAGGAGGGCCACTGCTGCTGGCTGCACCTAAAGAGATGGAGACAGAACGTCGCCATATTGGACTGAGGAAGGTTGAATGAGGAAGGAGGAAAGACCAAAGACAGAGAGACATGTGGAGACCCTTGCTGGAGAAACAACATGACAGCTTTGCAAAGCAGATCTTAGTCACAAGGACGGACATGCACACTGCAAACAGATGACAAGGTGTCAACCACAGAAAGAGAAAATAGACTATGTAATGTCTAGTCTGATAATTTCCCAGCTACAGCAGCTCACTGCAAGCTAATGTTCCTTTAAAACTTTGTAGTAAGATTAATCACACTAAAAGCTTAAAATGTCTGCCAAAATGTACACAGTTTTCAAAAACATTGCATCATGAAAATGACCCCGGTGCATATTTCTTAGTAGTTCTATAAAAACCTCCCCTGTAATGAAATCAGCTCATATAGCTGCACTTGGAACGAATCTGAGCAATCAATTACTATGAATCACAAATACACTAGCTGCGGTTAAGATGTGAACCAAATGGAGCCTCAGCGCTTACAGATGATATTAGTGCTCTGAGCTGCTCTCTCTCCACGAGAGATTAAGCAGGTTTGTACTCTCCCAGGCGGGCAGCGCTCCCCCCTCCAGGGTGCTGCACTATCATTTGCAGGAAAATTACTTCAGTAATGAAGAATCCAGGCCCATAAATCCTCATGGCCTCACCTTCCTTCGCCTCCAAAGTCTCGCTGAACAGCTAGTAAAAATTCCCTTTAAAAAATTCATAGCGCAATTTTTGCTCAAATCCCTCCCAGCAAGCACAATTATGGAACTTTCATCTCAATTGATTTATGTCCTGGGCTAAGAGAGGAGGGGGGAAGAGGGGTTAGAGGGGAGAAAAAACAAGTGGTAAATCATTGTTTTAAAAGGGAAGGCAGAAGGCTTTTTGTCACATTCAGAACATGTAGTGAAGGCGATGGAGAGGAGGACAGAGGAAAGGAGGGGGAAGAGGGAAGGGAAGGTCTGAAGGGTTTGAAAGCAGAAGCGAAATGGCAGACAGGGGAAGAGGGGAGGGAAACAGGGGTGAGAGGAGCGGTATCCACTTGATTAATAACACTAATCAAATTATACAGTGTTCCACTGTGCCCTGAAATCTGGGGCCATAATGTCCTCTAATGGTGAGGTTCATGGAGCTAAACTTCAGAGGGAAAACACGGTGCTGACTGCCGCATGCCTTAATGAAGGCAGTAAACATCCATTTCCAGAAGCCATGAAATGAAAGGCAAGATTGTAGATGTGCACCCAGTGGCTCCCCAACTGCAAAAAAAATGGAAGGCTGTTAACACAAAAGACAGTGCTGGAGAGAGAGAGGAGAGAGAGAGAGAGAGAGAGAGAGAGAGAGAGAGAGAGAGGAGAGAGAGAGAGAGAGAGAGAGAGAGGGAGACAGACAGACAGACAGACAGACAGACAGAGAGACGTGAGACCTTAAGAAGAGAAATGAGCAGAGAATAGTACAAGTGAAGAGATTTAAAGGGCAAGACACCAAGAGTAAGGAGATATAAAACGAAAGGGGAAGATGAAGTGAGGATAGAAAGACAGAATGGTGGATGCTCTCAGTGCTTTATTTCTAGAGAAGCTCTCTTTTGGCATGAAGGACAATCTGCGTCTGCTGATTATGGATGAGCCAGGCTGCTTTACTATGTCTGTTATACTTAGTGCTGCTGACAGCGGCCACAATTCATCTCTATTTAGTTGCTGATGCACCTAACCACAGCATCCTCCCCCTCATCTATCTCAATACTACTCCATTAGAGGATTCCCTCTGTCCATCCAGGCATACTTTCTGTTGATCCACCTATTCATCCGTATTTCCAGTCCTCCATCCATCCATGTGTGCATTTGGAGGTCTTCTCATCTGTCTATTGTCCTGTCCATTCATTCATTTGTCCATCTGTACATCCACTCATTCTGCTCTGAAACATCTGACACATAGAACAATACTGCTCTGACCTTACTGCCAGCTAGCTGGTGTATGTAAGAGGTTAGCTTGTTATTTCTGGGCGTAATGCCAATGGCTGTACGTCTTCTGTTGGCAGTGGTGTATATCTGACATCTTGCAGAATCCAAGCACAACATTAAAGATCACAGTGGCTCTGGTCACAAAGTTTAGTCCTGCAGAAAAAAAAACAGTCTGCTGCACTCAAACCACTGAAAACCAACTGAAAACCAGACTCTAACGTTTTCACAAAAAGCATTATGTTTGCATTTATTCTGCTAAATTGCACATGCTACAAACAATCAAATCAGCCTTTGCATCTTGAGGAAAGCAAATGTTGTGCAGAGTCCTTGGGGCAAAAACTTCATCTGGAGAGCAGGCGAAGAAAAACAACAAAGCTGAGAAAAACACAGATTGCTATTGTTATTATATCATAATTACACTTGTGCTTATCATGCGAGCAGCCTCATCAGGATGAAATACAGTTTCATTTGATGAAGCTTCCTGTTTTGACTGGCTTGAGTTTGTGAACCACACACTTGGCTGGCGTGCCAAAAACTCAATCAGGCGCAATTACATAGCCATCAGATAGAAATGTAATTGATTTGAAAGCTGACATGAGATATAACTACATTACAGGGGAGGCACAGTGGGGAGGCTCCTCGGGGACGGGGCCTACGGGGAGCTCATTACCGCCAAGCTTTGAATTATTGAGTGCTAAGGCAGTGACATTGAGGAATAGAGGCGGGCGATTGGCTGTTACAACTCAGCAAGTGTTTATCTCAACTTACAGCAACCTAAGACATCTGTAGGAGTGATCTGCCTGTGCATGAATATTGAAAGAGGAGAAGTTGTAATGGTTCATAATTGAAAGGGTTCAGGCTAAGGGACAGTCCACATCATGTCTGCAGGTGCAGATGGTGCCTGCAGGTGCACAGCTTGGATTCATTACAAGTCAAAATAACAAAAATACAATACATCCTGCCTGTGGGCCACATTGAAATTATAGTGATCATAACTTCAAAATCATAACTGGTTTCACACAGAGCTCTATGAAAACAATGTTTGCCATGTGCTTTTCATAAATCAACTATGTAAGAACTATGAAAAAATAAGAGTTTGGTTATATCAAAGGAGGTTAGTGGAGCTAAATAAACACATCAGCTGCCAAAAGTACAAATTAGGGGCAGATCAAAGTAAAACAGAGATGCCTTGAGAGATGCCTTCACTTAGTGATTCACAGGAAACCTGCTCTGACTACATGGTTTTGATCACATAAATTTAGCACTTTGGCTAGCACCTAGTTCAGTGAATCATCTTATGTCAGGTTCTCACCACACATGAGGACTGTTGGTTGCTCATGGTACTTTCCAAAATGTACTTTCAGTTAACAAAAATCTACCATGGGGCTATTTGTCCTTTGCGGTTGTTGCTGAGGCGACTTGTTTCACAGCTAGCATCAGCACTATGCATGTATTAATTTGTCTTTGTCTCACTTCTTCTTCTGCAGTAAAATACCACATTTTTCACTATTTTATCAAACATCCCTTCAGTGTTTCCACTTCCTGGTTTTCCAGACACAAAGAGCTTAAATTAGGTGGCAGCCTCCCCTGGGCTCAAGAGTGAGGAATCACATCTGCCTGACCCTGACCACCAGCCCATGGGTGTTCCCTGAAGTGCTGAGGGGTGACTGTTGAGAGGATAAAGATATAAGTCACTGCAGAGGGGCCTCAGCGTCCCCCAGGAAACTGGTGACTGTCTACCTCTGGGAGAGCTCTGCCCCCTAGGCCCTCTGCTGCTGATCACTCTGTCTCTGTCTGTCTTTCTATCACTCTACTCTCGCTCCTAACACAGCCCTCCTGTGAGCTTTCTCACAAAAATGAGAACTCAATTAATTCAGCCGAAATGAGGACGAAGAAGGAGGAGGAGGTGGAGGTGGTGGAGGTCGGGGGAGCCCGGAGAGACAGAGAACAAGCAGGAGAGGAAAGCCTAACAGAGCTGCTAGTCGATGTGCAGCCTGGAAACGGCAAACAGAGCATGGGGTGACTGTGCATGAGCATTAAGTCTTTAGCCGAGTTAATCCTGTCTGCAGTTTAAACATGCCTGAGGAACGAACGCCCCTCATTACAGAGGGGATGCAGGGTAAATAGACAGGTCAGAGGGAGATTGGACAAGGAGAGGAAAAAGAAAAGCCTGAAGAGATGAAGACAGAGCCGAGATGATTAAAGACATGCTGACACTCCATCCCTGCATGTTGTTTATTTACAGCAACGCTCAGCGGGTCACACAGGCGTCTTTTTATTGGAGTTTAAGGATGACTTTAAAGGCTTATTTATGCCCTACATAAGATGTGCACACGGATATGGACGGAGCCTTCTGCCTGAACTCTCCCAAATTTACGATGCGCCTGTGGCTCAGTGGTAGGGTCAGTGTTTCAATCCAGCATTCAATCCCAGACTGTCCACACGCAGAAATGTTCTTCGGCAAGACACTTAACCCCAAACTGCCCCCAGAGGCTGTGCTGGCGGTGTGTGAATGGGATTAGTTAATACTGATGGGTGCTTTACATAGCAGCCTCTGCCATCAGTGTATGAATGTGATGTGAAAAGGTGAATATGATATGAGATGGAAATGTTCTTTGAGTGGTCAGAGGACTATAGAAAGCAATAAGTAAACACAGTCAATTTAACTCTGGGTTCAATTCATCTGTATATCTGCACATGCTCTGAAAGCCTACAGGTACAGACCAAACATTGCCGTACTACCATAAACTGTGGGGACAGTGTTGAGCAGTGCAGCCAACATCTCAAGCAAAGACCAGTAACCAACAATGAAGAAGAATATCCAGACATCTTAAAGTACTGAGTGTCAATGGCTGTTTTTTTAATGGCCTGCTACATACTACCTACTAATGTAGTAGGCTAGGTACTGCCTACTGCTGGTTTCGAAATACGGAAGTAAAAAATGGCCAAGCTAATAGCTAAACTGCTTCTTTAGCATCCACTTATGATTTAAAAAGTTAGGAAGTGGTTTATTTGGAATTTAATAGTTTTCACAGCACCTAAAAACAAAATTTTCCTGAATCAGTAGACATCTCGGGAGTTTTGGTATACTGCAGATTTTGCTCTTGTTCACATACTACTTACTACATACTGAATTTTGGCCAAATCAGTATGTACTGCTAGTATAGTAGGCGGTTTCGAAAACAGCCAATTTTGTCTTAACCACCTCCGTCTATAACGCTTCTCATGGCTTTGCAAGTTACTTATCAGATATATAATCAGTACATCCTGCACGGTCGCCATATTTGTTGCCATGTGGGCAACTCTTGACAGTTTTTCAAAATGTGCAGGATGCATGCAAGTATGTGGATAGTGATGATTATATTGTTTTAAAGAAAGAAACGCAAGGAAGCATATATAACTATAGCCTGTATCATTACTTCAACAAAATCCTTTAGCCTCTGCTCAAGCTAGAGGAGTGAACAAACTATGGTATGAAAAATGTTGCATGTCTGTCAGTTTAACAATTTCAGCTAAAGGTAACCTTTAGAACAAGGACCTCATGCTATAGTTGCAAAGTGCACTCACATAGACAACATAGTTATCCATTTGAAGCGAGCTCGGTCACCCTGCTTAATGCTATATTAAGGTGTTACAAGCTCCCACACAGCTCAGCTAATTTTCTCATAGCCTTGCAGAAAAACTGGCAGAAAACCAGCTGTTAGCAGGGGCTGTCGCCAGGTTTGAGGTCAATAGCACGCGCGCGCGCACACACACACACACACACACACACACACACACACACACACACACACACACACACACACACACACACACACACACACACACACACACACACACACACACACACACACACACACACACACGGTATTTCCAGCAGGGACATATGCTTAGTAGACGAAAACTAAATTGAAAACGCAACCACTTTTTAAATCTGGACTTTTCTTTAAGTAAACAAATGTTTTCCGTGTAACTCTGTGAATTGATCTAACAAATAAAACCAAATGACTCATTTTTACCGCAGAACTAGTTCGAAGCTATAAGATGTTATCTCCAGCACCACGGTGTTACAAGAGTAACACTTTCCCATGACAGAGTGTAAATCTCAGGGTATTCTGGGATGTTTTTATGTTCAGCTTTGACTGCAGTGCATATATTACAATCTTTTACCAGTCCCAGAACCAGAACAAGGCTAGTAAAACAGGCCAGTTGGATGGTGCTAAATTTTTCATACGATAAATACCTTGCATGTAAGTAGTGAGAGGGGATTGTTGCATTCCAAGGAAATCGGCCTGCTACTAGCACTAAGAGTGATTGAATAGCCTGTAAACAGAAGCAGCAGACTGACTTGACACTCTCCGGAGAGACTAATACAGTCGTGGAAGGAAGGTAGGAAGAGGTGGGATGTTGAAGTTCATGAACTAAACAGGGAGAGGAGAAGCTTTTCAAATTACCCTGTCTCTGCACTTGGCCTGGTCTCTTAAACTGCAGAGTAAAAGCACAAGACTGTCGAGCAAAGTACGTCAAGTCAGTCATAAGACACTCTCGCTCAATGGCTGATAGTGTTCCTCGCATTAGCCCAAATTAAAATTAGATCTATCTTTAACAATCTCGTTTGAAAAAGCCGTATGATGACACTTTCACTCAGTTTTTCTTTCCCTCTGCTAAACCCTGAGGAGAATAAATTCTCCTTTGTGCATGGTTCTACTAAATGGACTTTTTGCTTGAGTGCCAGCATCGCTCCTATCTCCACATTCATCACAGCTGTACATCATTTCTTTCCATAGCTGTGTCCAATCAGGACAGTGTGAAGACTACAGATAGTCTTGTTGATGTTGCAGGTCGAATTAGAGGCAATAGAGCATGGAAATGAATTAAGCACAAAATGTAGCACTCCAGTTTAAGACAAATCTTTCTGTCTTCATCACACATCAGCTGACATTGATTCAATATTGAGCCTGAGGATACTAAACTAATCACAACCTGAGAAGAAGAAGGTTATTCAGTGGCCTGATTTTGGTTGAAATGAAAAGAAGGCAAACCACTTTTCACTGCTAAGTGAACAACTTTACGTGTTGGTTGTTTTATCAAAATATATGAGTGAAAACGAAACCTACATGTGTGAGGCACATTTGTCTCAAAGTTGTTTCACTTTCTAATGTCAGCTTGCTAGGGGATCAAAGATATTTGTGAGCGTTAATTTCCACAGAAACTCTAACAGGAAGAAGAACAGGCAGTGAGAGTTCAAACTCTGCAGCTACAGCAGTTTCGTTGGTGGTGAGCCGTTGTAAAAATGTGAGAAAAACACAACCTATGTGCCTATTGTGCAAACATGAAAACCACAAAGGATCCTGTGAGTCGCTAAAAGGGCAGGTTATCTATATATGGGGTTAAGCCACAACCCAACACAAACTGAAGCTTAGTCCTATGAAAGAAAACACAATTTGAGTTGTCTTGAGTGTTGTGAAAGCTGCAGTGCAAGAAATACACGACTTCAACAATGAAGAAGTTGTTTTTCAAACAAAGTTTACCCTGAGGTGACATCAAGAAATCTATGATTAACTAAAGCTACAGAGAAACTTTGTACAGTAAAAAAATATTCAACAAAAAAAGGCCTATGAGAAACTTTAGACAAAATGTCACACACCAGCAAAAAATACAGACTAGCTGAGTGTATTACTGAGAATGTCCACTTGTTAGCATACATCAATAAACCAGCAAACAAATACCTCACTGTTCAGATGAAGAAGTGCAACAAGTGTCACTTGTTTTGTAAATGATCCTTTATCTTATTGTGTCACAAGCTGGTCTCAGGCTGGAGCAACCACTCTAAAACCATTATACACCCTCTACAAACAATCACTGAAAACTCTGGATAAAAAAACAAGGAACTACCACCACTGTAACACCATTAAGAAACATAACTTAATGACCTTTGACAGTTTTCTTTTTATGCAGATATTTCTGATGTATAAACTAATTCATGATCGGGCCCCACCACCACTTAAACAATGTGTGTTACTCTAGAGGGACAATCGTAGGGAGACCAGGGCAACAGCAAGTGGAGACTGTTCGGCTTAACTTAGGAAAACAGTCTGCATCAATTCCTACCCACATTAGAGACTGTACAAGCCTCAGTGTTTTTAAAAGTAAAGTGAAATTATGGCTCATGGAAGAACAATCATGTGATCACTGAGTTAATCTTCTAAATGCATCAAACTAGAGATAATGAAATGTCATTACTGATTATTATAATGTGTTAATAGTGATGGACTGTTGTTGAGTATGTATTGCTTTAAGTGCTAGAATGTTTTTTATTATTTGTATTGTACATTATTTTACATCTTCCTGCCCAGGGACCACAGATGAAAATGAGCTTATAGCTAACTCTGGCTTGACAGTTTTTGTTTTGCATGGCCCCTGTCAAATAAATTAATAAATAAAAAATGAATCTCCTTTAGTCTGACTCCTGCCCTCCAAATAAACAATTTTTGAACGGGGTACTAAACTATGCAGTAGAGCTGTAGTCGGGCCTTAAAAGTAAGACCCGACCCGACTCCGACAGAATTCTGCCTGAACCCGTCCTAGCCCGATTTAGATAGATTTTTTTCAAAGCCCGAACCCGTTTACAGCCCGTCTGCCCCGACATTGTTCATTACTGATCTGGCTAATTTTGTGAGTTTTGGGTAGGATGGTCTGTTGATCTTCCACCAGCCTAGAACATCGGTTTCATCTTCCATGACAGTCATTTTAATGTAGCGAGATACCTCGTCGTCTTCCCAGTCAGCTCACTGTACATTCTCCCACTCCTCAAAAGTTGCTCTTTTAGCCGGAGGATGAGTGTGCTCGTCCCTGGAGAGCTCTGGGTCTCGAGTCTCCACATCTCGTCATGCGCCTGCAGCACCGTGCATAGCTTGCAGAAGAGTGCGGGCATGAGCATGTACGGCCTCCCTGTCTGAGTGTGACAACATTCTCAGCTGGTTAAATTTTGGCCAGAGGAATGATGCGATCTTATAGAAGTCCTGTATTATCACTTTATGCGCGAACCAGTGCTCGTGCCGTTGACGCACCACTGCTTGCTGAGGGGAGTCCAGATTCCCCTGACCGCTAATTTACCGTGCAAGCCCGAGCCTGGCCCAAGCCCATGTAAAATGATAGAAATTATGACCGAACGGGTGGGACAAATATCTTCAGCTCTGCTATGCAGAGTTATTCAGTTACCAAGAAAACCCCTAGACTAGCATGCCAGTGTTGTACAACTCTAGTCCTGATTATCAGGACTCGTGACTCAACTTGGACTCAAGCATTGATGACTCAGACTTAGGCTCAGACTCAAGGCTTGACAACAGTGGACTTGAAAGATAGACAGGGGGACTTGGACTTATTTATTGGCAAAGAATGTTTTGGTGAGTTGTTTATTTTACACTTATCGGGCCCTAATAATGTGTTCGGTTTGATGCAAGGGCAGGCTCATAAGTTCACCTGCATTCATGTGATGTCTTGTTCAGCCACAGTTCATGCTAGGATGTCTTTCAATGTTGACAGCGAATCCAAGCAAGAGATGTGTAACATGTAACAGAATCATTGAAGAGAAGATGTGAACAAACTAAAACTTTGAAGAGTCATCGGTCCAGGATGCACCCAGAGAAGTAAATGAGATGCTCAAGTTACTTGGACTGTTACTATTAGCAAGCTAGCTAGCTAACGGTAAAGGTTTAACATTTTTGGTACGTTTAAAGATCAATGGTGGGTGGGTGGGTTTCAGGTATTTCTGAGGTTATGAGGGACAAACAGGGTACCACTATAGCAGCATTGTTGAGTGTCTCCCCATTAAGAGAGGCACAGTGCGCATTTACCCACAATGCAAAGCGCTGTGACTTCATTGATCATTTAAAACTCCAGACACGCTGATACGATTTGTCATGATCTAATGTTAACACATGTAATGTCTTTTCTACAGATCCGAAAGTTACTACAAATTCAGTCCAGGTTCATACAGTTAATAGATTAGAGTGACACAGTGGTTCAACGGTAGTGGGGACTGAGATTTGAACACTGAAAACTGACCTCAGACCAGAGGTTCGGTGGCTTGACTTCAACACAGTAGCATGCAACAACTTCTATAAATATTTTAATAATCATTAAGAATAAGCACTTAAAACTAATGCATGTCCTCGGCATGACTTCAAACTGGTTTAGTTAAATAAAAAAGAGGGCTGGGCTGGTCAGTTGCGGATCCATTCTAATGAAGTAAGCTAAAATATTCTTGCTAACCCAAAAACGTAACAAGCGAGAGGGGAAAGAAAATCACTGCAGTGTTAAGGGCATAAGAGGTTGCTAGATGCAAAAAAATCACTGCAATCATATGTCGTGAATTTCACAATCAAGCATTGTAGCTTTTCTTGAGATAGGGTCATAACATCTCGCTTAGATATTTCTGTTACAGAAAACCACCCCTGAACAAAAAAATGAAAGACGAAAAGAAACTGTTTGAGACACAATGAACATCACTTAGCTGACAATAAAGCTCTTAACTCCTTGCATAGAGACACGTCTGAATCTCCAGACACCTGCACCCCCATCTCTTCTGACCCGAACATGAAACCAGGACAAGAAACACAATGCAACAGTTGGGTTTTGTTTGTCCCCTGGACTGTCTTGGCGCTCAGAAACCCTACCCTGGCATTCGGTATAATCCCTGGAGAGTGAAATGCCGGGCCAGCAGCATACAGATAAGCACCAGGTGATTGCATATCTGTAACAGACCACCGTAGAAGCCTCCAAATATCATCCTGGCAATGCTGTTAATTTGACAGCCTCTCTCCTTTCTTGCACTTGGTCTCAAAGGTAGCTCCTGTATCAACTTACATCTAGACTTTTACCTTCAAATAACAAGAGCAGCAACTGATTCAACTGGGCAGAATTGCTCACAGTTCACTGGCTTTTGGCAGGGGCTGGCTTGGTAGACGGAGAGTATCAGTTGACCCGGGCTAATTATTCATAAGGTCTTGTTGTGATGGCTGCTGCTCCTGTAAGGTCAAGCAAGAGCAGCTGAGGGGAAAACAAAACATTCCTACTAAACAGAGTTGACACCACTTGGTTTCTAGAGGAAACCATGTAAAAAAATCAGATGCCTCAAAGAGGGAAAAAATAGCTCACTTAGAGGAGAGAGCTCTCTGAATGAGCCTGTAGGTGGATAATAGTGACAGCCATACATTCCCTCCTAGAGGATGTGTTTGATGCATTGGAGGATATGATTTGAGACGGCTCATACGAGGATGTAACCAGAATAGTGTAGGTCCCTAAATAATAGCCCCCTCTGTCTTTACAACCACAGGCAAGCAAGGCTTGAAATTTGTAATTACAGTAATTGTGATCTCGACAAATGGGCCTCCAATTCGCTCCTCAACGGTGAAAATACAGTTGCGTTACCCTTGAAGAGTCTACTAAAAGCATCCGTGGGCTTTTATTTAACAGCTCTTAGATGGAAGGCATTTCATATTTCTAGTTGTATGCAAAATATTTCAGAAAAAATACTTTCTAGATGTTTCTTTGCCTGAGATACAAACTCAAAGACTCCTGCAAGGATAGCTGAGAAAAAAACATGTGCAACCTTTAAGCTTGTGTGAACTGCTTTCTCACCTCTGTTTACAATCAAGATGAGCCGCAGAAATGTGTCCCCACAAGTGCACACACAATAGGCCCACTCATGAGCAAGCACAATAGTGTGGCAATTAGCAGCTAGAGAGGAAGAATGCTGGATCGGTTACAGTTGTTGAATGTTAATTACAGCGTTTTACGGCGTCGAGAAGATAACGAGTTAGCGCCTGGTGACAGCAGCGACACGTCCTTTAACGAGAGCCGTGGAAATTTATGAAACTTGAGATCAGGGACAATGAGGCGTTACTGGCTTGTCAGATGCTCTCCTGTTCACCCCTCCCTTTGTCCTAATGAAGGCAGACACTTGTTTCTTTCTCTTCTCGGCTCGTTCCAGTGCCGTTAGCCTGAAATGATTATTGTTCACTGAGGAAAGGTAAGAAAAAAATCTGCAGATTGGGATTCTGTCCTTGTTCACTCTTAATACCTCATCATCACACATCAGCCTCTCTATGGTCTGATCAGCTTCTGTTATTATTAAAGGGTAGGGGAAAATAAGCAGAAAACATGTGGACACATGAAGGCCAAAGATAAACATGGGGTCATATTACAGTTAATTCCCTGTCTGGGGCAGGAAACACAGCCGGTAGCCAGACAAATGTGAATGACCATTCATTCCACTCTATCTAAATAGTAAGGGATCAAGAGCTTGGTGAAATCCGGGGGGGTTAACATGGCCATGTTGTGAAGCCCAGTTTTCAAATTTAGGTTAATGGAATCATTGATATGGCTCAGCTTTAATGCCAGCAACGCTTAAGAGGATCCATACCTCATGATTTAGACAAATCCTGGAACATTCTTCAAAGTTTCCCCCGCTGACCCTGGCAGGACTTATGAAACAGACTCACAGAAATGTCCGAGGAGTCCACACAGAGTATTACATCAGTTAAACTGGCGCAAATGTCGGCCCCAATGGAAATATTAGGCTTGTAAACAGATAAAGAAAGCCTGTTTTCTTTTTTTCCTGGCATATAATGTGAAGCATGTACGGTATAATGTAGCTCATGTCTAGACTTGGAACTGGCAGAAATATAACTACACCACTCTGAGTTTATTTGGCCATGCTCTGAAAAAGTGATATATATCTGCATCAAAGTATCTCGACTTACCACTAATGCAACCATATTACAAATTACGCTGCAGTAAGACTGTTTGTAAGAATGTGAATTAACTCCCGGTCTCCACAGAGAAGCTGCTGACCTACTAGAAATGCTTGTGGTGGGAAAAGCAGTAATTTATGTGGGCTGCAGCCTACACGAATAATAGCGACTAGCCTGCTGGAGAGAGCAAAAGAAGATCCTTTAAACCACAGAAGACGAGGCGCCTCAGATGGTGTTCAGATGTCAATAAAAACAGGTGTTAACCAGCTTAGCTAAGATGTTAAGAGCTTGGATAATCCTAGCCTGGATCCAAGAGGGATCCGGCTCTGGAATACTAATGCTGAGGACGCACCGTTAAATCACACTGAGTTGATTAGGAGGTTGGGTTTGAGTGGAAACTGCGGCTACAGGCTGTCAGAGCTCAATTTGCATCTGCTGGCAATTACAAAGGACTGAAGAAGAAGGGATGTTCATGTATAGAGAACAGTTGGTTGTGAGAGGTGTCATCCAGGACTAGAGCAGTCTGGCTCTGTTTAGAAACTGTCTGCATATTTAATAGCAAGGCACCATATCGTATCCCACACTAGACATCCTAGATTTCCAAAACACTCAACTGAAGATGGTTATGTTTTACTTTACTGCAGCTCTGAACACTAATATGCTGTAATTATGACGTGCTGTCAGCTTTAAGAACACTTTCTCTGTGAAATCTATGACTCTGTGTGGGAGAGAAAAGTATCCATGAAAGTACTGAATTATTTTGTGCGAAACTTGTTCGACACAAATAAATAGAACTTAAAGCAGATTTGCAATTTCACCTAAAACACAGCGAGCGACATCAATATGGAGGAATGACTCAAGAAAAATACATGCTCTCGTTTGCGATACAAATCCATGGTACACAAAAACACCCGTCCCTTCAATGCAGCGAAGAGCTTACATGCAGCACTTTGTTTCATGTAATCTACTTAGTATGTGTCACCTTGCCCTGCTCCATACATTCATACACTATCTTACATGCCACCCCATAATCAAATCAGCATCTGGTGTCAGGGCGGCTTGCGGTTTGGGGTGTTCTCATTTGTAAACACCACCTGCTAGTTCTCACTCCTCCTCAATCACTGGGTGACATTAGTGCAAGCGTGAAATGTGATTTGGCGTCGAGCAAACCTTTGCACTGAGCACATCTGAGTCTGCCCACCTGGAAAGAAGCGTGAAATATCTCCGGTCACCTAAGTCAGGGGAGTTGTCATGCATAAGACACAGCAGCAGAGACACAGTCCTGCAGGATAAACAATGTTAAATCCAGCAGTGATGTAAGAGAAGTGATGTTTCTTTACATAAGGTGTGTTATTCCCCTTTAATTCAGTTTACTTCAGTCCCTTTCATTCTGGTGACATATTTGATACAGTTAAAGAGCAACAGAAGCTACCACATTAAACACTGTAGAGAAAAAAAATTACATTAAGGTTTTTTCTTCTGGGGTAATATTGTAATGGAAAGGAGTAAAACAATTGTTATTGTAAATTTGGGGCCTGCACGTTTCTTGTTGTCTTCCTTTAAACTAGAATAGATCCTCATTCCAGCATTTCCCCCTGCTGACCACTTTAGCTTCTCTGCCACAAAGCTGTTGCAAGCTGCTTGTTATTCACACACATTCAGCTATTGATGCAAAGCCTTAAAGCGCCGCACAATCCAGGAAGATCAATCATAAGACAATCTATGCTCGTTGGTCAGGTTTAGTTAATACGACGCCACTTCACGCCTTCTACATGATCACACATAATGCAATCAGATTTCCATTGACAGAGTATCTAGGCTTTGATTAGATTTCCCTGTGGAGGGAGAGGAAGACACATAGATGTATATATTCACTGCTCAGCACTCTACTCCTGCCATACAGCCGGGGAAACTAATGTCATGTATGCCAAATGCAAAGTAACATGGAAGACCAGACACGTCACCTATAAATTGTGAGCGTCTTGCCTTTGATGAATGTCAACAGAGCAGTTAGCAGCAAGGAAATGAGAAAAAGAGAGAGAGGACAGGAGAGGAGAGAGCGAGGGGGGAGTGATGGGAACACACAATTATAAAAGCTTCATTTCTTCAGAGAACCATAAAGTCTCGTCCCAGAAGGGCAGCTGAGCACAATCAATTTCTTTCAGTCGATTACAAGCACTGAGGTTCTAACCTTCATTTGTGAGTCTAATACTCCAACAGTTATGTAGAACACATACCAATTAAGCAATTCTGCTGGAATAAGAGGGCCGTGAACTGACGCGATTATGGAGGCTGGGCCCCTGGGAGGTCGGGTTATCGGCTCAGGAGCAGGGAGGACGAGGGGAGCAGGCCAGGGGAGAACGGGGGGAGAGAGATGGCAGAGGCAGAAGAGAGATGGAAGCCAAGGAAAAAAGTCATTTATTAAGTCTAATACTCTGTGAAATGTTCCCATGGTAATAAGGCGGTGAGATTGCGTTAATATCAGGGAGCCATGCAGAAAAGGTCACTCGATATCTGCACCGCCCACCGGGGTCGCGCTGATGGGAGCTGCTCAACACATCTGATAAAGCTCTCAGCATCGTCGCACCGCACCAGAGGTCGAGAGGATGGGAGCTCGGGAAAAGATGCCATTTGTGGAAATTGCACTGATGTACCGCTGTGCTCTGACACAATTCTCACTGCTGGCTTTTTAATGTGCAGACAGCTGTACGACGAGTGAATGGAATAGGCATGATGACCCCAGTCAAAGATTATCAGCCATAAACGTACAGCTCTGTGCCACATTATGCTTTTCACTAATTCTGATTTTGCAATCATTCATCTTCACAATGACGTGAATTCACAGGAAAGGCAGACAGATTTTCAATATCTGTTTGCACCACAGGCTTATGAAAGGAAGCGCGTAAGAGGCACTCTCCATCTTTCTATTGTCACCAGCTAAATCTGATGCATTTCCTCTTGATTTAAAGCGTCTGCATGCATCTCTCCAGATATGGGCAGATCAACACATTGTCATTCACCGCTGAGGCGCACCTTAACCGCCGCCCTCACTGCCAGAAGATTTATGGTAATTGATAGCATGTGATAGGATGCAGCCCATAAACCCATGTGAGGTATGTGTTTCTATGGTAACCCTTCCCTCTCTTCGCTAGCCCAATGCGCCTCAGTGTTTTACTTTTCCTCCCTGCATTGTAGGCCGCTGTCTATTTGGATGCCAGTGGTAGGTATGAGATGCAGATTTGTGGCAAAGCAGAGACACAGATGTTTCCTCATTGCCTTTTAATCTCCTATTCCCTCAGCGCCTGGTGAGAAACACTCCCCCTTTAGAATGGTAATTGGACGAGATGAATAATAAACAAAACGAAAACAGACCGTTGTTTATAAGGAGCGTTTTAACACTTTGGAATGATCATACTTCATGGTTATTATTAGCACGGAGATAAAAGCAAGCGCCGTGCCTTCTGGGAATAATAAAGGGCCGAGCTTTAACTCGTCTAATCAGTAGGAGACCTATCAGGGTCTGGGAGGAGGACGACAATGCTTTCCTCAGTAAACAGAGCAGTTCACAGTCTACCACTACATTTCCCTCTGTTTCCTCTGCACTGTTTCATCCCTGCCTCACAAAGTCTGCTTTCATACAACAAAACAGCAATAAAAAAACACAATAGAGTTCACACACGACACGAAACTAAAACATGATATTATTTGTCTTCATCACAATCTTCTTTTCTAATTATCTGCCGTCATGTGTGTACCACATGCACAATAAAACAACACTAAACACAAAGTGCAGCTTGCTGGATTCATTGCCTGTAATGATTTCATTAAGTGCTGCCTGGCTCGATGTCATATGGCGAACACTTTTCCTCCGTCTCCCATCTTGCCAAACATCAACCTCCATATCAGTAGGTGCTCTGTGGTGTTTGTTGACAGCGCTGAGATAAATGTGGATATTTCGACACGGTGTGATATCAGAAAACTGGCTATTTGCATGAAAAGCCTGTCCCTCTTTCTCCCCCGGAGAGCTTTATTACAGGAGGATATTTCAAACGCTATCAAATGTGCCAAACATTTACTTTGATAACTCCATCAGATGGCTCCCCGGGTTTAATGGCAGCAATCTGAGAGTGCTGCGGCACACGCCTAAAGCACAGACAATAATGGCGGGGAGAAATACGGGAAGGGATGAATAAAATCTCTTTAAAAAGTTCATAAATAATGCACCTTGCACACTAGAGAGTTGTTGCCTATTTAACTATGCATGCCTCTTCCTGGTTTCATGCTGGCGGAGACACAAACACAGCATGTATTGTGGGTCAACATGACAGCACAGGAGGAGGACAACGCAGGGCTCCATCAATCCTCTCAGCCTTGGCTTCCCACCCACGTGGAGCAACCCCTCCCCGCGGCAAAATCTCCAGGCACGGGATGGCTGCTCCACCTTCTGTATTCTCTCTCTGTGCTGGAAAACATAATGGCAAAAAAAGGGAAATCTAGCGAATGACCGGCCGCTTGCCAAAATGAGAGAGAAGATTTGAGAAAATGGGAGAAAAACAAAGTGCAGGACTAATTATCCAATTAATGTGCAATTAAGCCCATGCGGCCTAATGGTCTGTGTTGGATTTGGTAATAGCTCTACCAGACTGAGGAGCCGATTAAACTCACTGTAGGCTGTTGTGTGCAGCAGAACGGTTCAAACACTGTCTAAATGAAAGAGCCTAGTCAGATGTTACAATTACAGCTGCTGTCTAAACCGCAACTCAGTCAAATAAATGTACGTATGTATATTTCATTTTTAGTGCAGGCATACTGACGAGAAATCTGAGAAACAACCCCTGACAGAAAATTCAACAAAGCATTTCATTAAGATTTCATTATCTGCCATAGCAGAGTTTGCTAATAAATGCTAATTATATTCAAGCTAATATTTAATCACACACAATTTCTCCAGTCAAGTCAGTTTGAGGAAATACTAATTCTAATGAACGCATTCACAGTTCAGTTTATGAACTTCAGCACAGGCGAATGAGAGAGGAAACGTGGAGGATGTTTAAAAAATGCTATTTCAACTCTGAACATTATTTGCTTTGACTAATTTCCAGCCCTAATGAGATCCTCTTGGAGGGGTATTTTGGTGCAATTAATAATGCACATAGAATAATTAGAAGCATAAATATTAATCATGTTGTGTTTCAGTCTAGTATAGGGTGCAGTGAGAACACATAAACCTACTGACTGCAGCGTAACAGCTTCAGATTGTGCTTTCTATCTTAATGCTGCACAACATTTATAATGCCAAAATAATCAAATCTGACTTGATTCATTATTTGGATACCTCATGACTCTAAAATTAGATGTGTGTATATCTTAAATAGTATTGGTAACAGACAGAGAAAGAGAGAAGCAACAGTTGACTCAAATGTCCTAATCTTCTCACTTAGTTATGGGATCTAAAACTACATCAATGCATTATATTAAAGCATTTCTAACAGGTGTTAGCAATCTGGGCATACAATTGTGGCTGTTTCAGTTTGTATGCCTTCATTGTTACCCTTCTGTGTTAAACACTTGATTCTGATTGGTCAAACTCCCACAATATTGGTGATCAATTTTCAACAGCAAAAGTGACACTAGGGACAACTTGGTGAAAAACGTTGTATCAAATTGATGTGCGCAGTTCTGTTAGCATTGTCAAGTGGCACACTGTGGCAAAGCTTTCGTCTCAAGCTGGTCTTCAGAGTAGGGAAGCAACAACAGTTAGTGGGCACAGATGTGAAAGCATCCTGACAAGCTACTAGACCCAAACCATCTCTGATCGGACAAATTAGAATGGGAGGGACTATTTTCTTTCGCTATACAGATAAATCATTTTTCAAACATTGTTTTGTGTCAACCTGTTTATGTCTTTTGAATAACCAGGAAGTAAGTGGCATACTGTAAAGGGAACTTGTGGTTATGCAATCTAGAATCCATGCAGGTGAGACAAGACCCTCTATTCCACGTCAGAAGTCCTTATTGGTTCCACTATCCAATCTTTTCTACTATGTGATGGAGAGATGTGATGACCATGTTTGTAACAGAGCTGGAATTTTTCCTGAGAAATGACAACATAAAACATATCTATCCCTTAATGAAAACACAGATGTGACAGGAACCTCTCCAACATAACATACAACTAAGACTAGTACAGATTATGATGTTTTATCTACCTTTGCCTGGTAGTCATTTTACTGACCCGACCTTGAACACGTCATAATGTAATCTTCTGTCACCTTGTTAAGTTAGCAAACTAGCTCAGCTGGTTTCTACATGGATTTAAACATCGGATTACTAACCATACTATACAAGACTTGCTGGGTGTGTTAACCATAACTGCTCTGAGTGGAGGAGGATGACTGTAGCTGTGGGAGGTTGTTTTTTAAGTCTATGACTGACAATGGTAATTCATTGCATTGGTTTAAGTTGATGCACAATGCTGATGTGCTGGCTGTGAAGGTTTTGTAACCTCCCTTGCAATACATTATTTTGGAAGTTGCATTTCACTGCCTTCTCTTTGTTTTGCTTTGGGAATTTGTAGCCAAACGTCAGCCCTTTTTGTACGTTCAGCCATCCTTGTGAGCAACTAACCACAAGAATTGTCCTTTGTGTAGTTGTATATAATATGTATATATGTAATACCTGTTGGCTTAATTATCATCAACGTGTTTGATTTTGGGGTTTTCAAAATTCTAACAGGTCATTAGCAGAACCGGGTTTGATCCTGTTCCCTGCTGTTGGGCAGCAGGGAACTGCACCAACCTTACTTTGGTATATGCTGACTTTTTTAGAAGACACAGACACACTACCCTGTGATTTGCAAGATTCTTAACAAAGTGTAAGAACAAGAAGAAAATAAGTCATTGTGTGCAGCTTTTTAAATGAATGTGTTCCTTCTCATTACCTGTAGGTGCAGACAAAGGGCAACTGCTTTATGTTCAGGTTCAGAGCACATAATATCTGTTATGAAGACAGTCATTGAGTCTGATTAGGCTGTTCAAGAATACCTGCTGTGACTTGAGCAAGAGACGTGGCAGACTACATCTCGTTATCTCCATGATGTCATCAGTAAGGTCGTCTAGATAACTTTAAGGAAACATTTTTCTGCCTGATGCCTTGAACATGTTGGGATGATCTATTATCAAGTTAATAAATAATATAATATAATGTTCTCTCCAGCCACCATAACTCTCTTCGTGCTTCTACAAACAAGCAACATGCACCTCAGGGAGGGTTCTTCTCAACATCCTGTCTCTAACTAGAGGATGGCCACAGATCAATATACCTGCAACATAGGAAGAAGGCTTTCTCATCATCTACTCTGAATAAGAGTTCCTATATTAGCTATCAACCGGACACTCTTCTACAAAAGCTCAATACCAGCCATCACTCAACAAGAACAGATACATGCAGGAATCTGAACAAGGTACAAGAGTGTCTGAACTCTCTTTGCCCCTCAATCAAACCTGAAGGTAAATACTGCCTAAGCACACACTCAAACATGAAAATGTAAACACATGGAGGTGTAATGTTTCACCAAACCCTGATAAGACATTCTTATACGCAAAAAGTGACTCAGCATACCTTTGCAGGTTTAATGACTTTAAAGATACACTTTGAGGGCAGAGATCAAAGAAGGGTTTGGTGAAACATCTACTCCTTAAGCAAACTCTTGACTCTAGTCTATGAGGACCCTGCAGGCCACCAGGTAGAACTGGCTCCTCAGCTCGGGGAGGCCAATGTCAACAAGACCAAGAAGAGGTGGAAAGACAGTAAGGGTTGTAGTGGGATTTAATCCAGGGTCTAAGACAGCGTAATGGAGTGTCCATGTCTGGGTGAGCGATGGATTGCAAGTCTGCACTGTCCCCTGAGCCTGGCGCCCTCTGACTGCAGCCATTTGGAGTTGATCTCTATCTTGTTCACCTCAAACCCAGACATAAAATGGCAGTCATTTTTCTCCCCCTCTCTCTTTTCCTCTCTCATTCCCAGGTATGTAAACAATCAGACACACTTTGTCTGGCCATGTTTCATTGATTTCTTGTCTCGCTGCCTCTAATCAGCCCTCCACTGGTTTAATTATCTGTAACTTGTGGTATTTGGCCTGCTTGGATTACACTCCCATGGGTCACGTCTGCCTCCTGCCGGGCCTTTAATCTTTGAGATGCATTTAACCAAATATCTAAGCCACATTTTATCCAAAATACACTGTTGTGCACTAATTGTAGATGTCAAATTGGAGTGAGTTAATGGTGCATTTAAGGGCCCCAAAAGGAGGAACACAAAGCAGGAAAAGGAGGTAACGACCACTCTGACTGACAGATTTCTCGTAATAATGTTCCCCCAAGTTAACAAGGGAGCTGCTTGACATAACTGTGCACTGCCAGAGCAGGACTAGACCAATAAAGGTGACTGGGTCACAAATGCCTTGCAAAAGCCGCCAGCTTGTGTTAGTTATCAGACTGTTTTAAATACCTCTCTCAATGTGAATCCAATTACCGGCAGCCTTTGTTTGTTCAGACAAAAGCAGCTATGTTCAAGGCCTGTCTCTCTCTGATTTTAATCAATTCTCTAGGGAAGTGTGTGAGCGGGAGATACAGATCAGGACTTGCCATACGACAGTGAAGGATGTGTGGTTGTGTGTTTGCGTGTGTGTATGTGTGTGTTGGTCGTTTGTGCACAGGCTTGTTTGTGAGAATGTCAAGTAACTGAGTGATAGAAACTGTCAAAGACTGAGAAAGCATTAAAAGCTTTTATAACAGAATTCATCTCGAAGGAAATCCAAACTCCTTAACTTTTTAATTCCTCAAAAGCTGAAGTTGCCTCTAGTTTTTTTTTCCTTCAACTTGGAGTTCTAGTTAGGAGCCAGACACAGAGCCAGAGTGTGCAGCAGACTGCATTTACATCAGATAATTATGATGGATCATATTGTCTTCATAATTCCAACGTCTGTTTCTCATACCTAAAGGGGTTAGCATGTTACTCGACTACCTGGCAGATGTTCTCATATGGTAGAGCTTTAAAGCAGCAGGGGATAATCCACCTGCTCCATATGTATGCTAGCAGCTAGCAAGCCTGTGGATGACAGCAGTTTCCACATTAACATACACAGGAACATTTAAAAGAGGGCATTGCAATAAAATGACAAAGTCAGAAGGTCGGACTCATTTCTTCCCATTCCTTTCAGGGAAACAATTTGCGGGAAACGAGCACTCCCCCAACCCTCTTCCAACAATGCACATTCATTTTTTGTTGTTGTTGTTCCAAGGGGCTCTGTCAACCCTAATGAATTCCAAAATGTTAAGATTTGCATTTCAATTGGTAACCTCCCTCTCAAAGGCGATAAAGTCCCCCGTTCCAACCCTGGCTCTAAATCACATTAAGCATACAGCTATCTTTTGTAAGGCCCTGCAACAATGTCACTGTGGTTCTCTGCCTCTCCATCATTATGCCTGCTGCTTTTTGTTGGCCTGTTCACAAGCCAAATAAATAGCTACACAAAACATCTGGAGCCACAAAGAGATCTTAAGTGGGGCTCTTAAAAAGAACCGCCAAGGCAGACTAAAGCCTGGCTTTAACTGCTGTTGTAGAGCTCCAACCAACGAATCGTCTGAGAAAACTGTGAGTGCAGCTCTGGTGTTGTTTGCAATTAGTGCATGGAGAAGAAATTCAGCCTGAGGGGACAAGTCATGTTTTTTGTCACTTTTATTATATACTGTATGTCATGTTTTAACAAAAAAGTAAATCCCATTTAAACATATTCTAACTGGTGAAGTGTTCTCTACACATATATTTAGTGTTGGTTTAAGTATGGGTAATGCAGCAAACGTGTATGGAAGTTAACTAAATGTATTTAACACTCCCCCACTTTTCCAACTTACCTATAATTTGCTCTGTATATCTGAGATACTAAAGCAAAATTTTGTTATCTGGTTTTTGTCCTTTTCAGGACTCCAAATGTCGACAAAAAGTGTGCACAACTATTAAATTCACACGTCTTTGAATTACAGGTTCAGGTCACTGATTTGGTGACTTTTAAAGTGCCACTGGTTTTGACTACTTTCCGTTTGAGCAATCCTGATGCCGTCTGTGAACTTAATGGTGCGTGGCCCATTCAGCCTCTTCATCCTTGAGGTCAAGCACACTTTATGAGGTCACCGTCCATAGATTTACAACCTAAATTTCCCACGACAGCGGCCGTTACTTAGTGCATCCAAACACTCAGCTCAGAGAAAAGCGTTCTTGTGGTTTGCTTGGATTGTGACCTGAAAATCTCTCTTCGGGAATAGAGCCAAGTTGGAGGCAGAGAGGAAAACGGGTTGTGTAAACACGCCGTCGGCTCCAAGGGCACGCAGCACAATAACTTATGGAATGTCTCGCATCTCCATCTACACGGGAGGATAAGTCATGTGGAGAGGAGGTGCTGGTGTAATTTGTTATGGGTGCACTGCTTGCGTAAGCTGTGCTTCACATGGAAGATTCAGCTCAGCAGTTGGGCATTAAACCAGCAGTGATGGAGGAAGAAAAACACGTCATCCAGCAGACTGATCAGTGTTGCTAGTCATGATTCAGTGCTTTCTCCAAAGAACGATTTAAAGCTCTGAATTAGGACAACAAAGGAAATCTGTAGTAGATTATCACAGAGTGCTTCTGTTACCCCTTTTTGCTGCACAGTACTGGATGAGTAGGAGGCAGAAAACAAGAAGCACAGCTAAGTTAAACCCCTCTACAAAAGCTTGCCTCTAATAGGCTGTTTGCGTAGGAGTGTGAGATGTTTTCAACCTTGACCCTCTATGCCTCATTTTTTACATCTCTCATATGCAGCGATCTGAAGTGAAAACAACTTCCAGTCACTTTGGTTCAGCGTTTGTGCTGAAAGCCCCCATGGAATAGAGTCTTAACAGAAAAGAAGAATGCTATAACACTTTAACAAGCCTTTAGGAAAATAGTCAGAGTTCAACAATGTGTAAGCAAAAGGTTAGCAAGATCTTTCTGGATGCATTTCCTAACATCTTCCTCAGTGCGAGAGACCTTCCCTCTGCCTACTTTCTCCTGTGTACACACTATTTCTAAAGCACAAATGAAGGAGAAAAACATAATAAAGCACTGACCAGACTGCAGATAGGAATTCTCTCTGCATGAAGCAGAGACATCATCTTTCATGTCCAAAACAAAAAGGTCAAAGTCTTAGGCAACCCACGTTTACACCCGACAGCTAATCGCCTCACTTCCCCAACCCATCGGAGAGAATTACAGTGGCTGTTAAGTGTGCATAATGAATGCAATAAAGCTAGCCTATAAGCAGGCTTTTGGCCAGCCCCTGGCAGTGAGTGGGAGCAGGTCTAAGCACAGAGATCTGACTCTGCACACCCTCATGTACAGAGTGATTGCTGATGGGTTTTTTGCTAAAAGGGGAGGGGCGGGGCGGCTACCACATCATTAATGAGCGCTAATATTTCAAAGGAGGACTCAGGGCCCGAGCATTGACCGTTATATTAAAAATCAAACGGTGTGACCTTGTTAAGATGGATGCCTGGATGCTCCGTCCCTTTGGTGCAGCTGAGCTGCAGACGGCGCATCGCATTAAAGGTGGCTCTTTGCTGTTTAAAGCATCAGCTACGGCCGCAGATATACGGGGTGCACCGGGAGCATTACGAGTGGCATTTAATTAAAGAAAAGTAAGCTGTGGGATTTTATAGACTGGCCGGGGATTGCTTGATCTGGTAAGTAAGTGGAAATGAAGGATGCTTGAAAGGCGGCATAAATCTAACACAGTGCCAACTTAACCTTCCTATCATTGTAAAAGTCAGGGCGAGGACACTTTAAGCCCTGTCTGGTGCAGAGAATGTTATCTCATTCAGCTTCTTTCGGCTTGAAATGAGGTCATGGGATAATAAAATGAAAAAGTGGGGATCCAGCAAATGCATACAGTAAATTAGATGATGAGCTAATGGCTAATCATTTAACAAAACCAATGAACCTGATAGAAATAGATCATGATTACTCAGCCATTGTTTCATGATCATGGATTTAAAAATACATCAAACAAGAACAACCAGTAAAAGGAGGATTACGGTTCTGATCCACCTTAAAAAGCCTGGTTTTCTTCAGTCATAGCTGGTCCAGATGAGGCCAGTGATTCATAGGCTGGTAATTAGGCCCAGATGACAATGATCAATGTGCTACACTAACACCTCTGTAGGTTGCCCTGTTGGGTAACATCTGAGGAGCCTGACAAAACTATCATTTTGCAGAAAACTCTTAATTACCTCGCACAGTTATGAACGGACCGTAACAGACTCTCAGCTGTGTTGGTGCTTCGCAGTGAGAGGAGATGTGGAGACAGTTCTTTGTGTGGATGTGTTGTAAGACAATGGCATCAAGAAAAATAGCCCAAGGACATTTTTTGTTCTGGAGCTCTTGAGAGTCAGAGAAGCCATTTTTCCCAGGGATAATCAGAGACAGGTCAGGTCAAAAGATGGGGGAGAGGGAGGGAGAAACAACTAGGTCAAAATAAACATTCATGTGTTTAAAAGATGGATACAAGGAAAGAAGGAAGCTTCAAAGCTGCAACTCTTCAGGTTCAATTTGAAGCCTCTGTTCTTTTAGAGCAGGTTGCAGGTTTTATAGAAACGCCCAAACAAGTGTTGTTCTGAGGCGACTCCTTTCCTGGTCCTTTGAAGAGAAATTTAAAACAACGCTTCATGCTAAAAGCATTCAAAATGAAGCATAATTTATTCCACACAGCTACGCACAGGATTACAGTGTCTGCAGACAAACAATGTCAAAAAGGTTTGTAAGTGTGGCTAACATTAGCAGAGCTAGCTCCACCAGCTTTTTGCCCTCCTGCATGTTAATGTTCACATGTGTGTCCATTCCAGTGGTTATATGTCAGTTTAACCAACCTACATCTAACTCTATCTCCTCTTTCTAGATCCAAATACTGACAAACCACGTTATGAGATACCATCTGTCTGTCCTTGTTTACATGCTGGTAGCAGAGCATTATAGCATTTATGCAGTAGCTATTAACCAGAGCTGCAGCCCTGGCTAGTGGCAGTTTGCTGCATTACAGCTTAGACGGAACATGCTGTTTGGGGTCACAAATATTGATAAAATTATTTGAAAAACATCGATTGCTAATAATGTGCACATTTCATTCTGTGCTAGCACCACACTGTCATTGTTTGTTACCACCGCAGAGTTATTTCTTGAAACCTGTTGGTTTTTTGAGTTACTTTGTGTTGGTATTAAAATATTGACTGGCAAATTCACCAGAACCCTGTACCACTTTTATGGCATCACTGGAGGCCAATACCAAAACCATATCGATATCAGAACTAGAACTCAAACTTTAGGACATTTGATTCAGTTGTGACAGGTAATATAGATCTGGAACATGCATGCCAATTTCTTTATTTTACTAAATACATTATTAACATTTCTTGTGTTCTACCTACAGAAGTTTAATAAATGGACTGCCAAGACAAGGAACATAAAACGACATGTTCTAGATTACTTCCTCATTCATCAAACCATGTGGCAAACGCTGCACTCGTGGTTACACAGCAAAGTGCCATAAAGGAGACACTTCCCCTTCTCTAAGGCCCCTGGTCCTTGTTTGACACATGGCATCCTGCACAGAGAGCGCACCCAACACTTACATCAAAGAACATGCTTCCATAATCGCCCCCAACGTCTCGCCTGTCGTGTCACCAAGGTCAACGACAGGGTTGTCTCCCCCGCCTAACGTTTATTTTCTTTTTCCAGCTTTGTTTAAATCCCAAATTAGAGTTTCCGTGCGGGAAGCCTGCAAAGACAATTCATCTCTTTCTCCAAATATTTGGATGACTGGTAATTCGCTTTTTGTGATATGAATTGATTTCCTTCAGAGTCAAGAACTGAATAATGGTTTCCATCTGTCTGCGGGGTGAAGCTGCTGTGTTTGTCTTAGAATGTCTCTGTGTGCAATATGTGTAAACGTGTTTCTGGCAATGGGTGAATAAGCAGATGGGGCCAGAGGGAGGGCAAAGTGACATGCAACACTCAGAAGTGGCCTGGGATAGACACAACATGGATTGCAAGTACCAAAAACACATTACAAATTATGAACTGCAACTTAAGTGGTTTGGTTTAGCTTCTTCTTCTTTACTTGTACTTCTTTTCAAGTGTGAGACTAAAGAAAATGAATCTAAAAAAACAAAAACAACAAAAAACATCCAATCTAAAGTCATACTTCGTTACAGTACATCCAAAGCATTTATATCACCCATGTACTTAAAGTTACAAGTAATTACTTGTAAACTGTAACTTCATCCAATGAAACAATAAGAAGGCTGTCAGTGACTGCTAACAACACCAAGATATGTTTCTGCCTGCAGCTCTCAGGAGAATTCTCTCCAGATAAACAAACCCCCCAAAAAGTGGTAATTACATTATGTTTGACAAGCATTTACAGCCATATGTTAGACACAGAAATGTAAATGTATGGTAATACGGCTATTCAGGGCCTATCACACATGCATGCTAGAGCCTCTGATTGTCACGGGTAATAAAACTGCTGTTGTTTGATCAGGAGATAAAGAGATAAATCCATATACAAGGCGACAATTCAGCCCTCCATATGCACCAGACTAAGAGGCCATAAACAGACTTTCTCGTAATGTGTTTCAGCTTTATTAGACACTGCATATGACAGGCACACAGGCATGAATAAAGAAGTGGTGGCACATGACAGAGATTATTAAGTGGATTAAATACTTGTTGTTGATTTACAAATCCATATTCTGACCACTGGTCTCCTGAGCTGCAGGACACCCTTGGTAAGGATTAACTTAGAGGTCATCAGGCACTTTGAAATTCTCTCAACATGCCGCCTGTACACAACACAGACGTATCTCCCTGGAGTGTGTTCCAGTTGAAATCCATCTTCTTCCTGTGTGCAGTCTGTTTATAAAGATGTAGCCTACAATAGCTTCTATATGCTGTCATTGCCAATTTAATCTCTGTGAGCTTTTGGACAAGCTATCGATGAGCTGTTGCAGCCTGTTAAATTAAACTGAACCCCATCCACAGGAGAGGGACTGCTCTTCCAACACAAAATGACACGTCCCAGGATGGGTTCAATAAGTCCCATCTATGGATTAAACTCAGACATGGCACAATTTCAAAATATATTCCCAAACTTATGTGTGAAAGTTCAAGAATGGGAGTTGGTAGTATCCGATAAAGAGTAACGGGACAGGCAGCAGTGCTTTGGTGGCGTCAGGTTAAAAGAAAAAAAAAGATACGATACGAAACTGCTCGATACGGTACAATACGGCACGATACGGTATGATACGATGTGAGATACGATACGATACGATACGATACGATACAGTACAATACAATATGATACAATACAATACAATACGATACAATACGGTACGATACGATATGATATAATACAATATATTAAGTTCCGATACGATACAAAACAATGCGATACGATACAATTTAAAACAAAGCGTTACTATACTGTACGATACTGTACGATACGACACAAAACGATACGATGCAATATAATACAATACAATGATATGATGTATATCTATACAATTTAATTTATTGTCCCTTTACTATAGCAGAGAGAATGGATGGTAGCAGATTACTTTACTTAGTATGAAAATACAGTAAAAAAAAGTGATTGATGCTGACATTAGATTGAGCATATTATGTACACGAGACCCAGTACACACACTAACAGCTCAATGTCAACGTTACAAACATGCTGGGAGAAAATGCACAAGGCAAACATGTTGTAGCACGAGAACCACATGGAGTTAACAGCAACTCCTGTCACAGGCAGTCATAACACTGAGCAGAGAGAGAGAGAGAGAGAGAGAGAGAGAGAGAGAGAGAGAGATGGAGAGAGAGAGAGAGATGGAGAGAGAGAGATGGAGAGAGAGATGGAGAGAGAGAGAGGGAGAGAGAGAGAGAGAGAGAGAGAGAGAGAGCGAGAGAGAGAGAGAGAGAGAGAGAGGGAGGGAGGGAGAGAGAGAGAGAGGAGAGAGAGAGAGAGAGAGAGAGGAGAGAGAGAGAGAGAGAGAGGGAGAGAGGGAGAGAGAGAGAGAAAGAGAGAGAGAGGAAAAGGGTGGGGTGGTGGGGGGTTGTTAGATGGAGGGCAGCCCTCGTCTCTAACCTGCCCGGTGGCAGTAGCTGAACTGTCATCGCCTGGCCCTGTCATTTGGAAACTTTGCTGTTTAGAGGTGACAGCCGCCCACGGACACACACACTGTACACACTCCCAAGCTCCACAGACACACGTACACACACAAACATGCTGAGGATGACGAGAGGTTCGGGGTGGTGTGTGGGCCAAGTTTGACACTTCCATGTTTGACACCTCCACATCCCTCTGCATGTTGTACCCTCTGCAGGTTTTTCTCGCTGTGCTGATGTGTCCCTCGCCCATTTAAGAGGACGATGGATCTATATGAGCCTGTGTGTGTGTGGGGGGGGGGGGTGATAGAGCTCTGGGGGGTGTTTGTTGTTCAACCGTGCAATTCTGCTGCCTCATTTTTGCAAAAAGTTTGATCTTGAGTGTTTACTCCTATTGATCCATTTAAATGTCAACACAATGTATCCGTCCAAAGTTATTCATCAAATATAACTTCCCCTAGTCTTCTACATATATCCCTGATAGCCGTTGGACATTTGGACATTGTAGTGACCATTATGTGAGTATCTGTGTGTTGTTTACCTGTCTAATTACAGGTGCCCTGGTATAGCTGTGTGTGTGATTGTTTGTGTGTGTGTTTGCAGCTTGGGGCGTGTTGAAGGAGACAGACAAGGAGGAAAGGGCGATGAGGAGAACAGCAGGGTTTCTCATCAGCAAGCTGTAAATGGTCCCACCATCAACAGCCCCCTCCGGCCCCCCACCCAACCAGCACACCCACCCACAGACACACACATAAACAAACACGCACACATTGTCACACACAGACCCACATTTATTCGCGCTGTGGTAATTGCTGCGCCGGCTCATTTGAGCTTGTCATTTCTCCCGATAAGACTGCAGTATTAAAAATGACAAAAGATTGATACACACTCTCTTTCACACATACGCACATGCACACACACACATTGCACACAACATCTCCCCGTCCGTAAGGCAGGCAATGGCGGGGCTGTTATTGCAGATTCTACAGGCGAGATAGAAGGGAAATGTGATTTCACACTTTTTGTTTTTCAGAGCTGCAACGACGAGATGTTGCATAAAACAAAAGAAAAAAAAAGTTGGGGCTGAGAGATGTTTGGGTGCAAACAATGTTGTGAAACTGAAAAACAATAATTATTGCCTTTCTTGGAGAAGAACAATGTGAAAAAAACTACAGTCTGCCTAACAGCCTAACATAGACAACATCCGTCTGTCTGTTGTATACATTAAAATTGTGTTGTTTATCTATTTATTTATTGTTTAAGTTGTATTTGTGGGCATTTTTGCCATTATGATGGGACAGCTGATGAGAGACAGAAAATGTGAGGAGCAGTGGGCGGGGGATGACATGCAGCAAAAGGATGTGGTTGAGAGTAAAACCAGTGACTGCAGCTTTAGTATATGGGGTGTGCACTTAAACCTCTAAGCCAATTGGCACCCTGAAGTCATGTTGGTTATTAACAGTGAGTTACTAAAAGGTTTAGTGGCAAACATAATAATACTGATAATCAGAGCTCATCCATAACCAGGCGCACCATCATCACCAATGTGCTGGGAAAATGGAGCAAACAGTCATTCTTAGGTTTAATATCAACAAAGGGGGGATGTTAGAGATGCCAGAGTTAATTGGCAGTGGTGTAAGGACAGAATAGTAAAACAGCGTTTGGCGGGGAGAGCGGAGGAACGATCTGATGTCTTCTCTCCAAATGGAAGGAAGCAGTTCACAGTTCATTACCACTTCCCTTCTCTCGCTAATCGCAACGCAAAGCACTACAACGTGTCAACACAGAAGTGTTTTCATTTTTACTGAGAATCTATAGATGTGTGTCTTTGTGGATGTGTGTGTGTGAGTGTGAAGGAAGGCGTGGGTTGGACCATGTTATTAGAATATGTATGCCTGTAAGTGTGTGTGAAGGTGCACTCAGAATGTGGTTGGGTGTTCGTGTTTGCATGCACGTGTGCAGCAGTGTGCAGCAGTGTGTGGTTATGTGTAATGTTGTGTGCATACGTCTTCGAAACATTTCTATACTGTCAGATTGTTCACACTGAACAACACCAAAGCAACCAACTGAAAATTGGCCTGTCATGTCAAGAGCTTAAAAGCAGTTTGGATTCATTAGACAAAGTATTAAGAACATGTGATCATCAATTTAGCATCTGTTCTAAGTTCGGCGCATATACATTGAATCTCAATGCATTAATGTTGATTAATATGCATTGTCCCATCTCAATAAGTAAATAAATGAAAAACGAAATGAAGTCAGCAGACCAAAGTGATCAAACTTCCATTAAAACAAAAAACTAATCAATTCTGAAAAAGATGGGTATAGAGATCCCTTGTTCTAGTATTATCCTCCAGGACAACATAAGTATGTGGACCCTTATGACACAATCATCCTTCATCCAGAAAGCTAACTGGCTGAGAGCATTCAGTCATCTCACACTTCAGACAGGCAGCATGAGGAGCCCAGGGAGGACACAACTCATTTATGCCTTTCTCTGGGCTAACTCTGGTTATTAGCTGGAATCAAATGATCCAACACGTCTCATGCCACAGGCAGGCCAAACACGAGAAAGAGGGAGATAGAAAGAGAGAAAGAGAGCCAAAAGCAGAACGTGAAAGCAAAAGAAAGGGGACTGCAAAATTCCATTAGAGGAATCTGAAGGCATCACGCATAATGGATGGGCCAGGATCCACGCCTGAGAAACTGTGATGCTCAAAATTAAAAGTATTTTTCAACTCAGGCTGTGCCCTCAGAGGATGTTCATGAGGCTCCTGTGAGATGGCAGCCATTTCCTTTTAAGACGGTGGCTGATTGATTCAAACAGACCCTGTGACTGATACTTGTAGTGTTTTATTATAGTATCAATTTATTCTCTGCACAATATACTGCATGTGAAATACACAGAGACTACACATCATGGCAGATGTAGAGTTTCAGGACGTATCTGCCCCAAAAAATCCAAATATTTTTCTGTGTAGTATCACAATGAATGACGATGTATGTATGCTTGTTTTTTATTTCTACAGTGTGTTCCATCACTTCAGTAAACACGTTGTTTTGATAAAAATATACTCTACTTAGAATCTGTGCAGGAAAACATACACTTCATGTTTGTCCCCCTTTATTTTCGCTGTAGTCTCCTTTAGTTTTTCTTAAAAATTATTACCTTCATTTCCTTCACTGTAGAGTTGCGCCCTTAACAAATGTTATCCAATTATGGTGACATGAATATAAAATAGCATACTACATGTACTCATTTTGTGCCTTAACAGTGCACATAGTTTGTGCATTCCTTTCTGGTGTTTTTTTTTGTGTGCCTGTTACAACAGGGGTCAGATTCCTGCAGCTGGAATCAAAGCCACCTTCAGATTTGTTCCTTGTCATTTGTGCATTTTTGTTTCCACATTCTACAACCTCAGCTACTAAGGCGAGTCAGCTAATTTGCCCTCCAAGGTTGTTTTTCAGCCTCTTCCCCTCGCTCTCTGGCAGCCTGGGTAGCATTCTCGGAGAGAGCTGGCCCTCATTACTCTCTGCTGAGTCTTTTGGCCTTATGGCTGCGGTCTCTTGTCCTCCCTTCCCCAGTTCCTGTCTTACTGTCATGCTGTGGGCTCCGGCCTTATCTATGTGATCCACAAAGCTCTTTTGGATGTGTGCTGCTATCCACTCTCAGCACGTTGTTCCCAATCATCCCCTTTCTACGCCAGTGAAGGCAGAACATTGTGCCAACTTGCCCCCACAATTAGGACGGAAAGACAGGGACTGTGAGAGGTTAGAGCAAACTCCAGCTTGATACATTGGGCCGATAATGGTGTTATTTTTATATCAGCCTCTATGATCCTGGTTTATCTATTTGAGATGTTAGATATAAATCAATTCTAATATGAAACACAATTACCAAATGTTCATTTTGCAACAGACTGAAGCGATCTGACAATGACATGACTTGAACTATGACACATTTAATGCAGCTAATAAAAGCTAAATGTGATATTTTTCAGATGACAAATGTTATGAAACAAGTACAAAGACACGGCTTTGTGCTTTGGGTTGTGGATGGATAAATGGAAAACTGAGAGAAAATCAATTTCCTGCAGCATATGCAGTCTGAGCATCATCGTAGCAGCTGCATAAAGCTTGCAGCTAAGTCATATTTGTGATAAACACAGTGTCACAAATTTAATATGGACACATACAGTAAATAGACAAATAAATTCTCTCACAAGTTAATCTGCATTTGCTAGGTCATTTCCGATTTGGCATTCAGCCCCCTCGATCCAATTTACAGAGAATGTCTAGTGTCAGAGGAGAGGGGGAATTTATTCGGAGCCAATAAAAAACAGCCGCTTGGTGAAAATCACCATGGGCAAGTCATTAAAAGTGGGAGAGGAGCTGGGTGTGTGGAAATGGCTCATCCGCTCCCCGGGTGCTACTCACAACAAGAGACCTGGACACATAGACCAGGGCCCTGATGAATTGAGCCATAAAGGTGATTGGCTCAAATGAAAGTCTGTCCCTGTGAGGCAAAAACACATCCGTTTGATTTGAATACATCACCGTGGCGAAAGGATGACATGTTCAACCTAGAAGAAAATGATACATGGGCGTAAACAGGAGATTTGCACAGGGGCTCAGTGTGAATTCCAACATCAAACCTTGCTGTGGAGTGAGACACACCAAGCCTGTGGGATACATAAGCCTTCATTACAGCGCTGCTACTAGTTGTCAGGTTACGGTTGCGAGGCCTCGGGTGCAATGTGTGATTTTGGAGCAGCGGCTGCCTGCTAATTACCAACCTAGGCAACATGCAGCCATTAAAAACGCAACCCCGAGTGTCTGCTGAGCTAATTTGTCTAATTACATCTTTGTAACTTATGAAAAGACCTAACATTACCCTAAAGGCTTGCTTTAGGAGGAGAGGCTGTGTATATGGTAAATGAAAACT
The DNA here is from genome assembly GCF_009762535.1 of Notolabrus celidotus. Taxonomy (NCBI): domain Eukaryota; kingdom Metazoa; phylum Chordata; class Actinopteri; order Labriformes; family Labridae; genus Notolabrus; species Notolabrus celidotus. The sequence goes on along the minus strand of NC_048280.1, from coordinate 28,880,613 downwards.
TTGCTGTCTTTCTACAGCTTCGATAGCTGCAAGGCACTTGAAGTATAGGAAAGATTTGGAAGGGGGAGGTGGAAGAGCCCCTGTTGGGTGATGCTGTAACTATTTCTATATCCCCGAGATTCCTCTCCCATGGGACAGCCACCCACATCCCGCCAACGAGCCTCTTGTTTATTTTCCTCATCATTAATGTGGCACTTTTTCAGAATTTATCAGCAAAACCAATATTTGGTGCCAGTTATGAGACGCATAGGCTCCCAGTCAGTGTAATAGATTGTGACTGAGCCGTCACAGCGATGGGGGCCTATGGCAGCTCAGCTAACAAGCATCTCAAGCAGGAGGAGGAAAGGGGAGAGGGGTAGACTCTTTTCTGACATGTGTCACTTTAGTGAAATTTGAAAGGCTTAAACTAAAGAAAATGTTCCAATTATAGTGATTGTGAAATGCGAATATGTTTCCGGATTGAGCGTTGTGTTTGGGAACAATTTTCACTCAAAGCATCTGGGTCACATCTCACATGTGCTGTTGAGCAAATCAAATCACTATGTTTGTTAGTTAATAACTTAGACACTCCATCATATCACCTCAGCTTGAATGACAGCGACGAAATGGAGCGCATTCAATCAGAGATGATCAGAGATAAAGAGAATAATCATGGCAGTCTGAGTCAGAAAAAGAACAAACAGGATGATGCCATCTTCCTTCCTTCTTCCTTTTCTCAACAACGACAACGGCTGGCAGATTGCGATAACATCTCAGAGATTCAGCAGAGCGACTCCCATGATCCGGGAAACTCAGTTATTTTTGGGGCAGATCTCCTGCCTACGTGGGGCCGAGCTCATCTGTCAGTCCTCTACTCTACTTCCTCCTCAACAGTCCTTGACCTTAATGGGGCCCAGTACCAGTGATCCAACACCATCCTGCCAAATGTATTTGTGATGTTTTCAATTACTAAACAAAGACAAAATATAGAGTTTGTGTATGTCTATGATACTGTGTTAAAGCCTTAAAGCTTTTTGGGCTTTAAGTGGTCATGATTAGATAAGATTCAAAAAGCGTTGATCATGTTTGAAAAACAAAGTTACAATCATAGTTGAAGAATCTCTGTCTCCAATTTGCAACCAGGAGACAAAGCAATGCCAGTGTGGTTGGAAAGCGTCAATCTTGACTCAGCCCACTCATTTGTGGAGAGCGTGGTGCAAACGGGACCAGCCAGAGATGTGTCAACTGAAACCTAGACACAACCTCAGAGATCTGATGAGGCCAGCTTTCGTTTCTACTTTTCACTCACCTTGCCTCAACTCCCTCGCTGCCTCTCTAACCTCCTTTTTTTCTAATCAGGTGAGATTTTATCAGACCCCCTCTGTCAGTAACCGCTATCGGTTGTGAAATTTCAGAAGGCAGAGCGTGTGGGAACCACAGTATCAGTTGTGCTCATCTCACCCAGCACCTTTACAGACGCGCGGGCGGGTTGTGAAAAGGCGAGAAAAGCTTCACAAAGAGCATATCAGAGGCCGGTTTTGAACACAAACTGACAGTGGAAATGTTTCTTACAATGTTCAACCTCATTTCTCTGTTTCCTCCCTTTGCTGTGCATGTATTTTTCTTTGTAGGAAATCTCTCTCTGACTGTGCTGCCATACTGCAAGATCAATTTACAGCACTGTGATATAACATTAGGGGAGAGGCGTCCTTTTGCATGAATCTGCAGTGCAGATATGGAACAGAAATGTGAGATGTGATAGTCTGCAGGCTTAGAAATCCTTATCAATAAGACCATTCTTAGCCATGAATACAAAAAGCTCAAGGACAAAAAGTGGAGCTGAATGATGGTCTCTCCCTGTGGGCCCACATTATGTGCACTGAAGCACCAGGCTAGTCTTCTACGAGCTGAACCAATGCTCCACATAAATATCAACGTCAAAGTGAATTCTTTACACATAAAGTTTAGCTGACTTAGTGAATTTCAGGTTCTAATTAATATAACAGGAGCTCCCAGCATGGATGCACTCCAACACAAAGTAATCCCCTGGGTGCTCCTGAGATTCACTCTCTCGGTAAACAGAAAGGTAATCCAGCTGAGAAGAGGGGATATGTGATCAGAAACTTTAAATCTCAGCATGAGCTGGTGAAATGTGTGTGGGGAAGAGAACAAGTGAAACTTAATCACTTGTTCATAAAAAAATGAGAGTTAGTGTGAAAGATTTGTAAAGAAAAACAAAAAAAAAATCCTGTTCTTTGGAAATATCTTCGAAGGACTCTTGAATGTTATGATAGAAGTTCTCAGATACCACTGCGTTACACTGCATTAGTACGTTTCAGATCCACTGGCTTTACAAAGAGCCAAGAGAAAAGTGTTCAATTTAGAGCAACAACAAATATTAGAGAAGACTATTGTGTCATAAAAAATACCATATCAGTTCAAACACAATACGCCCCTGATTAGAACACGGCCCCTCTTTTCAAGATTAGTTTTGGGAAAAATACTTTATAAAGAATTTATCTTGTTTTTAAAAAGAAAACTATTATATTTGAAAATAATGATGACTGTACCACATTGAACAACATTTTGTTTGTCAGTAATGATGTTTTGAAACCTTATGAATAAAACTGTGTTCTCTATACTGTTTAGATGAAAGTGTTCGGTTTAAATAAAAATATAATCTCACAGGTTAAGGAAGCACTTGCCGTTCATGTGTTTACCATTAAAAGCACAAAAATGAAAGCAGTCTGTAGTTCATTTGACAATTAGTTATTAGACTGTCCGTCTTAGTTATGCAGCCACTGTTGTGATTTCTCATACGTTACACTATCCTGTCAATCTCTTGGACTTAGCCAGCTTAAGGACCCTAGATGTCTGACTGTTCGTATTTCAAGACACTTCTTTTGAGCTCTCCATCATCGCACATTTCATTCGTTGACACCATATATCAGTTTAGTGGCAGTTTTTAAATGTATCATAACGCTGCCTCAGTTCAGTCAGACACCTCTCGTTTGAATTGTTTATTGTCGCAGCAAATACATATTACATGTTTGGCGCCGAGGCTCCGGCCTCATCACTCCCTGCAGATAAGTTTACATCGATACATTGGGGAGTGATGAGCAAAACATACTGAAAACACCCCGGAGCCTGCAGGTGGATGCTGGGGTGGTGGTGGGGATGAAAGAATATGCAGCAATAGGAATGCAGGGCAGCAGAGGTGTTGACAGTCAGAGGGAGAGATGGCAGATTTTCCCGGTTTAAATAGACCGCCAAATTGAGAGGCAGAGGGCGGGATTGGATGATGGTTATGAGAGTGGGACATGTGACATGTGTATTGCAGTGCAGCTTGAGTTGTCTGCCTGAACTAGCTTGCAGGCGTCGCCCCATTTATTGAATAACTTGGCTTTCCTTGCACCGCTTTCTTCCAAGCCGTCACTGTGTCTCTCCATCTTTCATCCCCCTAGCACTGTATGTAGTTGTGAGTGACAGCTCTCTTTACAGATAAGTAGCACCATCCACTGTTGTGAACAAGTATTGGTGTTAAATATAAGATGACCCTACTTTTTCAGATCTTTCACGAGAAAAAAAAAACACTGCATTATGTTCTGGTCAGTATTATAATAATAATAAAAAAATTATATCCAGCATTCAGACGACACATGAAAAAAAAAGTGTTGCTAATTTTTCATCTGATTTAAGTTTAATTTGAATTGTTCTCCAGGATTAGAGAGGGCCAGTGTTTGATCTAGAATCCCTGATAATAGTTGCCTTCACAACCTCAAAAGCCCTGAAATAGAAACAATGTTTGTCTTCCTCATTCAAAGGCTTTCTTTGCTGAAGGTACGGGATCATCTGCGATTAGAGTAAGACTTAGAGTTTCAAGTACTAATTTCTAATAGGTGATCTGTTCTTGTCCTCCTGATCCCTAGAGGTGCTGCCATCTCTTTTCTTTCCTCCTTCCAAATGCATTAGCATAGCTAGCAGTGCGGGGGCGTCAGTGGCTCCATCAGTAATGTCATGGGCACTTTAACATGATGAAGCACGCCGTGGCCCCGCTGGCATGAATAATTCACATTACCACGCGCCCAGAGTGAAACAGAGAGAGAGAGAGAGAGAGAGAGAGAGAGAGAGAGAGAGAGAGAGAGAGAGAGAGAGAGAGAGAGAGAGAGAGAGAGAGAGAGGGGGATTGACTTTGCAACAATGAATTGTGGGAACAGATGTGTGATTTTTAGGGCGCACGGGCCTCTGTTTTGGGTGAGCGAGCAATTTTAATTCAATTTGATATTTCTCTTTTAAAGTGAGGCCAGACCTTGAGCTGGGCTGGGGAAAATAAACGCAGGGGGATCAGGAGAGGGAGCCGCGGTTATGGGGTGGGAGGGGAGAGGGGTGGAGGTCCTCTTCGCTATCCATCACAGTGGCACTTCAATGATTGTCAAATAAGTAGTCCTGTCCAAACCCATCTTTTATCATTATATATGAATGAATCTATCTGGGGATCACATCATCCAGCACATGGGAGGGCTCCGTCTCATATACATGATCGGGGGACGATATGGAAATGGATACATGATAGCAGAACGGCTCCGATGGAGAGATGGATTCACATCACTGGCTGGGAGGATGGACCACTATCTGATCTGAGCACTCTGTCTATTCTGTCAGACTTCGAAACAGAAGACGCACCGGCGACTGCCTCTATCACAACAGGCACCGTCCCTCAGGACACATTACTTCTAGTTTTCTAACACTGGTTCTTAAAGGAACACTGACAAATCTCTCTCTTTTCTAAACACGTTCCATTAAAAGTCTTGGAAATACTTAACACAATAATTTCCATGCTTCGGATGCTTTGAGGTTTAGGCAGTTAAACCACAGAGTACCTCGGGGCTCTTGGCTCCAAAGCTGACGTGAGAACTTTAACGTAAATAATTCAGCAAAGGTGGGTGAGAACTCGTGGCACTGGATTAAGGAGAGGAAAGCTGCTCTCAATCCATTTCCAAATTGTCACGGGGCCTTCTAAGAGGCAAAACAAACCCACCTTAATCTCTGCTAATCATACTTAAGCATGAATGTTTCATGTGGAAATGCCTGGTTACAATTTAGAGGCTTTTTGCGCATTCCTGGGGTAACCCTGTTAAAATCCAGAAATCCTTTTGGCCACAACAAAGAGGAAATGTTATGTAGAGACATCAGATGTGGTACAGTGTGCACAGCATGTAAGTGGGAGGAAGCAGAATCCCACATTACAGACACCATGTTTGTTGACTACATGAAACACTGCAGATAATGAATTCAGGCTGCCAAATTTCAAGATGTGCCAAAAGATAAAGCTGTTATAAACAAGGAAAAAAACAGCGACGATAACATCAGTGATTGGTTGTGATTAACATCAGACTTCTTACTCGTGTCTCAGAAATTCAAATTAGAAGCCTGATGTTGGCAATGCCAGGGACCAAGCTAATATTATTATTATTCGAGACGGAGCATAACCCAGCGGCGGGATGATTACATTTGACTTGCAATGATCCCCCCTCCTGCATGAGAAAACAACAGCTTGGAAAAACTAATAGACGTATTCCCCAAAGTAGCTTTGTTGCTCCTGCCTTTCTTTAAATAAATCTCATCACGGTGGTGAAAAATGTTTTGATTTCTCCTGCATTAAGAGAGCAGAGATAAAAGTCCAACCCATCTGTCCCTCAACTTTGTGGGGTGCGGTGCAGCGGAGGGAAGGATTTATTGCACGCAGCACAGTAAAGTGCATCTGCATCCGCCACACTGCTCCCTATCGCATCATTATCCTCATCGCCTATCACTTCCCCAGCTGAGCCCCTTTTGGAAACAGGGGCTGACACATCGACGGCGGGTAAACACCTTTAAAAGGATCTGACACCCCGTAATGGAAGAAAAAACACTTCTGTATTGTTGGGGACCCCTGGCGCTGTGCTGGGCTTATGCAGGAGTAAGCCATTGTCTGGTGTCACCTAATTGGATCAAGTTTGTGTGCAGAACAGATGCCTTCGGCTGGCGAGGTAAACACTGGACCAGAAGATGCCAAGGCTGAAATTGCTTTGAAAATCGTTTCTGCCTACATAGAACGAGTACGAATGGCGGAGGAAAATACAGTATAAAAGAACATTTGTGTCTCGCTGTGGAAAGTAATAAACACTTTCCCTTTGGTGTGGACTCAAAAGGGTCCTATTTTCTTTTGTTCAGCCAAGGGCCCAGCTATGCATGTGTGAAAGGAGTGCATGTCGATTCAGAACAAGGCTGAGGTAGTTAGTAGTGCTCATTGCACGAGTGATGATCCTTAGCAAAGGAGGAATTATACCTCGGAAATCGAGTATTGCTGATCTAATTAAGAGCTGGCTAAAGGTGTCATCAGGGTCTGACAGACTAAGGCCCGGAGTGTTTTCTGCTTAAAGCAAGCTGCCAAGAGAGTGAGAAACAACTGCATAAACAAAGAGAGATGAAGAGAGACACAGTGAGACAAGGAAGCACTATTTCCAATCAAGCATCTGCCTCGTCTCCGACACAGCTCGATTTAACCTTGAAGAGTAATGAGATCTGACTTGCTTAAATGTTAGCATTCTTAAATCATCAGGAAGTGCCTCCAAGGAGCCGATAATCACTGTGCCAAATTGCTGCGCTCACTAATTTCATTTCTCCCTAGCATTTGCTTGCAGTTAGTGTCGATTATTCAAGAACAGGCATTTAATGCTGCCAGGTCCCAGGGGTGTTACATTAAAATGTAATAACTTGCAACATAAATGAAAACAAAAACCATTACTTTCTTCCCCCAACAAATTTCTTCCCTCCTCCCTTTCCCCGGCGCCACCTCTCTCCTTCCTTCCCTCCTCAATCTCTCCACTCCTTCTCTCCATGGTGGGAGTTCGAATCTAATTCTCAGCCCATCTGGCAGGCGTAATGAAGGCGGGCCGGGCTTGCGGTGCCCTGCTGCCACGGCTCGGTGGAGCAGGAGGCTAGCTGGCAGATTGGGCCGGGATGAGTGGAGGGGTGTCGGGGAACCTGCTGAGTGAGTAAGCCGGCCCAGTTAATCTCCCATGTGTCCCAGTGTGATCGGGGCTAAGGCCAACCACACGCTGAGGGCACAGTGGATGCGGTCTGGGGAGAGGATGGTCGTGGGCAGAAGTCTGGCGTGTGAGTCTGGCATTCATTTACATTTCCCAGCATTAAGTGGAGTCTTCTATCCAAAGAGACTTTCAGTGAGTGAAACAGTAAAATTAACTTCATCTCACACCAAGGGGGCCTGTAGTGGGGTCAGGGATGCTGTGCATTGTTTGACTTCACAGCTATGAGGGACATAATGGAGAGAAACAGGAAACAACTGCATGTGATGTGACAAAGACATCATTAAGTATATTTACATACAATATTTATCATCAGCATTTGAATGCATATTTTATGTAATGGTAAGGGGAATGCAAACAATGACTTCATGCTTACAGCACAGTTCCAGTTTGGTCAACATATGTCAGAGGACAGAGATAGACAAACAGGTAGATTCAACCTGCACAGATGCAGTCTCAGAGGAAACAAAAGACAAATAGACTCTGCACCATCTGGCACAGGCAGAGGTACATAAGGATTTACATATGGTCAAACAAAGAAAATACATATGTGCGTTAGGGCTGCACTACACATTCAAAGGTACAGTAGATCAACAGAATGGGGTTTACCTTTTTGTTTGTTTTACTGAAATGTACTTGGTATAAAAACAAAGTTATTTGTTCCAGCTTTGTAAATGATATGAAATTAATACGCAGTAAAAAATATAATTTTAAATTGAGAAAATCTAAATGCTGTGATATATTTCAAATGTATCACCCAGGACTGCTGGATCCCCCCTTGCTAACGCTGGGAACAGCCACGAGGAGAGTGCCGCTGCCAGACACTGGAAGGCTCATGCAATTATGATTAAGCTCCTTTATCTAAACACAAACTCCTCTCATATCGCTGCAATCTGCTCGTGGTGTGTGAAGGCACGTAGGGGGGAAGTGGCAATACAGCTGAAAACCATAGTAAGAGACCTGCAGTTGCAGACACAGGCCTATGATTTTACCACTGGCTTTGCCCAAGTGGCTTTGACCTGCATTAGCGATGTTTTGCAATCAACTGGCACCCCTGTACCTGCTGGGGGCCTCTGTTTACCCACAAGGTAAAACCACAGCATAGTCAGGGGCACAGCAGCCACAACTAAGGCCTCTTAGTATCAGAAAGGCATGGGAAAGAGAAGGAGAAGAACAAAAACTAGATAAGCAGAAGGAAAAAAACTAATCTTATCTACAACTACATAGCAGGAAGCTCAGCTGACAAAAACAGCAGGTTTCCCTGAGCTGTGCTCCGGCCTCTGGAGAAACCACAACACTGTCATTAACAGTTACTCTACTTATAAACACAGCAGCATCAGCTGGAGGTATAATTGCCCCTGCTTCTCCTGTAATCTTATACCTTACCTGCTGTTACTGTCAGACACCTTCTCCACTGAGAGAGACGGAGAGACAGCGAGCGGGAGAGAAATGAAGGGAGGAGGAGGAGGAGGGGGGAGGGGGGGTTGTGGCGCATATATGTCTGCTGAAGTTGGAGGTAGGGTAGGTGTTGCTTGTGTGCTGTCAGGTACAAGGTAAGGGAAGTAAAAAGAGGGGCGTACAGAGAGAAAGGAAAAGGAAAAAAAAAAAAAACACATGCCAGAAAATCAAATGAGTGAATGTTGCTCACTGAAATCCCAAGAGCAAGGCTCAGGGGCTCCGATGGAGGGAAATCGTGTTCTTTTTCGTTGAGTGATTAGAAGACGAGTGGCAGAACATGACCTACTTAGTATAACTTTTTTGTACAGGTTTTGGAAAAGGTACTTATGCGGGTAGAGTTAGAGAGGCGGGTGGGGCTTCAACCCTAATAGATTCATAGAAGCATTACAGATAGCAGGAATAATTGCCAGGGGGTGTTTGTGAAATATGGAATAAAGTCTCTTCATCTCATGACCTCTCAAACTCAAACAAGGGCTTGCAGTCATCCTCTCTGCTCTGACTCTGCAGCCAAAAAACACAGATGGAAGAGTTTGATCCTACAGATATGCAAGGTTAAAATGCAAAACAAAATATGAATTAAACATCATCTGACACCCTCTAAAGGCTACAAGAGGAGGTTTTAGTACCTTTAAAATTAGCCCAGAGTGTGTGGTGGGAGGTGTGAATACTGAGAGAGCCGGAAACCTGATTTTTCAGAATCTGTGTGTGAAAAAGGCAAAGCGTTTTTTCCTTTCTCTGCCCTGTTAGAATACCATACTGAAAATCCACCGAGGCCATGAAAAGGAACACTTTAGCTTTGCTGTAGAAATGGGCCTGCCTCTGGCTCCTCTTAATTTCAGGCTTTGTTTGTGCAGCGACGGGGAGCTCTTGTGGGTTTGCGGGAAACCCGCAGGCCTTTTGTCTCATCAGTAGAGGTGGTTTCTGCTTGGTGCCTGAAGCGATCTGATGGCATACGCCTTTTGTTCTACCCCTCCATGCGACATTTGGTCACAGGTCGCAGATTACAGGAAACACAGCCATCACAGGTACACCGCTGTTTGTTTCCCCTGCAACAACTATTAGTGCTCATGAGAGAGGCCTTCACTGAATCTCCATATTAGTCAATGCATGTGAGGTGTGTAAAGAAAGAAAGAAGAACCTCCAGAATGTGTTTGGAGATTAGAACTCTTGAAAAGTATGCTCTTTGCACTGTTTTTCCTTAATTTCTGCTAAAACTAAAATCCTCTGGACTCCTTGAGGGACACTGGCAATGTTGAAATGTCTGCTTCTTTAAATGGCACAGACTAATATTGCACTTGTGGCGCTGAATTCATAAGCTGCAGCATGATAAATCTCTCTGATTTATTATGTCCCTCCAGTGTATAATCAAGCTGAATAAGAGAAGGAGCGAGAGAGACGGACAGAGGGAGATCGGAGGAGACAGAGACATGGCTGGGTCTGAATTGAGACACAATAGACATGGCCTTTCCCCTGCACAGCTGAACACTCAGGCTTACATAGCTTTGAATGAGAAGTGTGAAACAGTCAGACACAGACATCAGTGGGTGTTGTGTTTAGCAGAAGGAAAGCGATTAAAAAACCTAAAAGTTCAACGTGCAGCCTGCCGTGAAATATGACATATGGAACTGCCAAAACAGAACAAGCAGACGCTCTTTCTCCCCAAAACGGTCTATTTCTTTTGGAAGCATGAATTCCCCATAAGGACGCTTTATGAGAATATCACACCTCTATGGAAGTCTCATCCCACAATCCACAGGAGGCTCTCTCTCCCTCCTGCCTGCTTCTGGTGGGCTGCCATCATTTTCATTCCCTGTTCCCAGATAGATGTTTGTAATTGGAGCTCTAATTTATGATCGGGCCTTGGTGCGGGATAATGATATGGAGCATTGTAATTTGCTGATGCAAATTGTACGTTATAATGGGGAGCCATAAAAGCCCCGGCAACATCTCGGAGACTTGCCAAACACCCTGAGCGTTCATTACAGCCCTCATTAAAACATCCACGTCTGCACTGGGAGCTCTTACAAATGGAAGGAGCATGTAATTGCCGCTTGATTGTGGTATATGTAACATATGATAAAGTGGAATTACCACTTTATTTGTCTACAGTGTCTGTGAAACTTAATGGGGAGAAAGCCTGCAGTAAACAAATCCTCAGAGCATTATTTGATTGTTACATTATAGGGCTATTTGTTTAAAGTGGGCCAAATGTGAGTTAGGGGACAGTGCATCCAGGACAAACTAAGAATGATGATTATCAAGGCTGAGCTTAGGGGGATAAAAACTAATGCTTGTACCCATGAGAGCCTGTGTTTCATTTGGACTAACTCCAACATGGGTGATAACACAGCACTTCGTCTGGGAATACATTAAGTGGATTTAATATGAGAAAAGATCAGTATTGTTCTTTTTCATTAGCAGGCACTGGAGTCATCACCATACATTGGCTGTTACGGTGGTGGAATTCGATTAAAAAAAAAGGTTAGAATGAATCATTGAAGTCACCTCTGGTGAAAATATATTTTCGACTAATGCCAATTTGGGCCTTTGGAGTATAGCTTCTGGCCATTTCCAATCGTTGATCTCAATTCAGTCCTAACGAAGGGGCTATGTGGAACGCGGTGAAGCTGAACGTCCCAGCTTTTAAGCAGCCTTAAGAGCAAAGCCAAGTGGCAAAAGCAATTAGGAGTTCATTTAGAACAACTGAACTATGCTGGGGCTGGTTTTTCTGAGGCCCGGTCAACACTAATTCACAGTGTCGCATTTTTATTCAAATGACCTCTCCCAGAGTCCCTTTTGTGTCGCTGCCGTTCTAATGCATCTCCATTAGAACGGAGCCTGAGCTGCATTGCAAGAAATGAAGTTTCCCTCCTCAGCTCTGAATGATAGCAGGCCTCTACCGGCAGATCTGTGTGTGCTCAGCCACTGGAAAAGGATTTTCAACCATGCCATTCAGCCTGGGCCCCAGAAGCCTACAGCCTTTATCTGCAGACCCGTTGATTGATGTGTTGTGGGCCCTGCTGTGGTTAACAGCAATTTTTATCTGTTGCTAGCGGCAACAGCGCTGGTCCCTGGTGCGCTGAGAGCAGCAGGGCCAGGGATCTGAAGCTGGACCGCACATGGGGATAAACAAATAGGTTTTTCAAGGCGGACAGCCCTCATGGAGAGGCTCCTGACAGGCAGCGCCCCACCCCAAGGCCATGACAATGTCAGGGCCCCAGCCCACTCCTGCTGGGCTCTGGATTTCCTTCACTAATTTTCACCATGTGCAGGACCAGTGGTGTGGAGACACCTGCACACCCCACTGAAAAGTAAGCACAGCACGAGAGACTGACAGAGGCAGGAAGAGTGATAAACTGAGAAGAAAGAGAGTCACAGGAAGCTTTCATAGAAGTTAGTGAATGCATAGGGGAAAAACAAGGCTGTCTGTTAAAGCTCAAAAATATATTTGCAAAAATTACTGCAAGAAATAATTTACACCCAATTTTCTTCATTTGCCGTGTTTAGAATTTAATCCAGTAAATCTGTCGCTCTGTTAAATAAAGCGTGAAGCTTTTAATGGCTTCTATTATAATTAAGTGACATAATCCATGTTTTCGATAAAGATCTTGTAAAAAGCCTTGTCACTCCAACATGGGAGTGTATTTGCCACAAAGTGGAGGTCTTGAATGCCAAATCAATTAAAACAAGGCTGTTTAAGAATGCTCAATGAGACTGAGATGCTCTGTTCAGAGTGTAGACTCGTTAGCGTTTAATATGATTATGACAACCCAAGCAGGGAAAAGAAGAATGGGTGTGTACGAGAGCTCCGAGCCCTCTCACACAAACCAAACACTGGGGCTGAGGTTTTACTCCCTGACATCACTGAGATAAACCCTCCTAAAACAGACTAGTCAGATTATAGTGTCACAGACAAAGCTTGGTGCTTTTATCATGCGTGAAAACACGAGCAGTAGCTTGGCCTTGGGGTGGTTTTAAAGACAGGGGGTGGGACACTGAAGCTCAATCACTCCATCGGAAAGGAAAAGGAGGTGTGTTGTCTTTTTCGTTTAGCAAAAACGTCTCCTCCTCTATACAGTGAATACAGCTCAGAGGCAGTGACAGGATGGGCAGATAGCTGCAAGGAGATTCTTTGACATTTTCTCCGTCTCTTGCAGCCCGTATCTTCCAGACACAGGGGGGGACGTTGGGTTCTTTATCAAGGAGCCCCTCAGAGAGGATGATAAATCGCCAGAGCCCAGGCCCATCTCCAGTGGAACAACAAGCAGGTAGCAGCGCAGGAAACAAGGCACAGATATTGTCTCCCAAGCAGAGCCGAGGCTATAATGAAGCCTGCACAAAGCGGACAGGAGAGAGTCGGCCTGATAAACAATTCCATTTCCAGTCTTCCACAGAGAGTGAGATAGCGAGTCTCAGTCCTGCTGCTACATATCGCTGCTGGACTCAACGGTCTACAGATTAGCCCTCAGCCCTGAGGGTGATGGGGGAGTGACTTTATGTCTACCGATGTCTTCACCGGAATAAACACATCATGTTTGGCTACAAAAGTAACTTGAAGTAATTTTTTGTGACGCCATTTAAAATGTATATATTTTTAAGTAAGAGAATAGTTACTTGCAAGGAACATAACATCCAACAGCTGTTGTCTATTGAGAAAATAGAAACCCAGTTACATGACTTTTTTCATTATTTGACAGCCAGTAAAGAGACAAGGGGAAGACACAACAAAAATCCCCTTGCTGGACATTACCGTTTTATGGTTTGTGCTTTAACCATAAGAATAACTGATAAATCAAAATGCTTTTCATATCAAACTGAAAAAGATGACCTGACTCTACAAAATAATTAACCATATTCTAGCAGAACAACATTTCTAATATTCAAAATGTGTTGAAAGTTGATGAACAAGCACTTTGTCATACAAACTCACCTGACAATCAACACAGGCAACTTAACTGAGGGAAACAGCCTATAAGGTAGCTCAGAGCTAAGCCAGCTCACACTCATACAGTCTCTTCAGTTTTTTTAACATACTCGAGGCAGATTCTGGACAGAAATGTTATAAATGGGAGTTTTGGAAGCACAAAGTATGTCTTTTGTCTGACTCACCTACATGTACACAAGGAGAAACAAGGTGTTATGGAAGCTTATGGATAGAGAACAAATATTGCAGTACCACCAGAGAATCATGGGGGCAGTGTTGAACAGTGTAGCCAACAATTAAATCCAGAGCAGCCAACCACAACAAAGATAAAATTAATAACATAATAATCACACTGGCGGTGACACTCGTCATCAATTTCTCTGCTTGTTATTACCGGGGGATGTATTCTCCGTCCACATGTTGTGATGCATTCAGTGGCTTCACAGTACACTGCTGTCTACAGCCCTACCTTTGCTTTCACCTCTGTCTTAACAGATACATAATCTGTATCTCAGCCACCATCGCCATGTTTGATGTCAGAATCTTTTGACTATGCCTCTTTGGTGTAAGTTTCGACCAAATGGCAACCTCCGGCTGCTAGAATTGAAGCGAATGCAGAAGTGTTAAAAACTGCAGTTCATTGAGTGTCTGCTTGAGGCTGGCTCCAGAAGTACCGGAAACCACATACAAGCCAATTCAAAAAAGCTGCCATGTTTACAGCCTGGTACCAAATATGAGTGTAGTCTGGGTAGCTCATTTCACAGTCGGCACACAATGTTCGGGGGGTTGATTTTTCATACAGCTGCAGTTTTGAAGAAACTATGATCACGAGTTTTCCATTATGAGAGGCAAAGCTGACTTGATTGAAGGGAGGGAACACTGTAGCTGTTGTCGAGGAGGCTCAAAGCCCGCCTCTTTACCTCACACTAGCTCTTTAGCAGTTAGGTTGACTTCAGCATTTCCAATATGGCTCCCTCCAACGATTGGCTTCAAAACAGCGCTTCAGAAACAGACAGGTGACATCACGGGCGCTACATCCATTTATAGCCTATGCTTTTGACTCTAAGAGGCGCCCTCTAGTGGATGTATTGTTTATTTCCATCCATGCATGGGCGCATTTTGGCAGTGAAAGTTATATTGTTTAAAACGTACACATCTGTTTTCATATGTAAAGGAAGATAATGAGTCTTTACAGTCTTTGTTGACTCTCTGTGTTCACCGAAGCAGAAATAAAAGGTAGCGGTCACTATTTTTAGAGCTTTTACAAAGGCTTGTAAGACAACTCTGAAGAGCACTCAGCAGCTTTTTAACTGTCACTAAGGAATGACATATTAGTTCTATGTTAGCTCCGTGTTTTAGAAATAACGAAGTGGAGGATATCAGCTGTAGTAAAGTAAAACAGAATGAATTGAAGGCATGTCATGTGCATGTGATGTAATGTGCGTGAAGCATTTTCAGTGAATAATAATGGCTCAATGAAGACAACATCTAGAAAATGAACACAGCTGAGAGACAATGCATTCTATATGTACCAGCCAAATCACTTTAACACACTATGGAGGTGATCACAATGTCCAAAACACTCAAATTTCTGTCTTTTATGAGTCTCGCACTAAAAAGCAGCAACTTATTTTATATTCTTTTATAAACCATTGAAAAGAGGCCATTTGAGCCTGGCAGGCACCATAAGAATGGAGACATATGGAAGCATAAACAAGAAAAGGCGTTATCTCACATAGAAGTAGAAAACAAACTGTCAAGAGAGATTGCCTTTTTTACCTCTTACTGCCTTGTGACAGATAACCAGCCCCCATTCAGCAGCTGATTTTTGAGTGTTTGTAGAGAGGCAGAGCTGGAGATGCTGATCAGTACCAGAGGCCAACCAGCAGATAGCCCTGTCTCTGCCATTGGTGGCTGGTGGCATTTCCTTCGCCTGTGTGTCTGCCTTTTTGACCCTCCAACAGCCCTTCTGCACCTCAAAACATCCCTCCACCCACATACATCGCCTCTCTCTTCCTCCAGCTATAACGCACTATCTAGCCTGTGGCCTTCTCTTCGTCCTCCTCCCATACCCACTCAGCTTTTGCCTTGTGGGTCCCTTGAGCCCCCCCCCCCCCCCCCTCACACCTTCAGAACCATCATACTGTAAAGCCTGAAGCACTTACAGATAAGGAGACCCCAGAAATAAAGCGGGCCCGGCAGCAGAGCAGATTGAGAGTCAGAGCTCAGCACCCAGGAGGTGCCCAGAGGCTACACACGCTGCAGATAGCACCGCCGGATAGCCAGAGAGGGAGCCAGACAACAGAAAACTTCCTGCCCTCGTTACTGGACTTTCCTATGCTTGAACAAAACCCCCGCCCCCACACTAACATGCCCCCTCCACCTCCAACTCTGCCCTTTCTCTCTCTCTCTGAATCCTTCGCCTTTCAGATAAAGAGAAGGCCTTGTTCCCTGCCGACTCAAACTGACAGCTCGAGCCAAAGGGCTCCACAAGCTTTTTTGGAAGGTCTTGTTTGTTTTCATCCATCTGTGAGTATGCGGCCGTTGGGGAATAGGAATGTGACATGTTCTATTAAAACAAAATCAAAAAAAAGAAAAAAAATCTCACAGATCAAGGTCTTTTGAAACTAAGCTTTGTTGGGTGCTTTAACTGCAGTCCTTTGAGGCAGATTAAGGATGACAAACCATTTATAGTTGTTTTGTTTGTCGGGATGATTGCTTCCAAGCTGCAATAAGAACTGCCATATGCCACTCATCAGCTAAAAGTAGCACACTTTAAAGAATGTTCCTCTTATGAGTTCCCCTTTAAGCAAAGGACATAAAGGACGACCGCTGTCTCTATTACCCAGAGACTAGACACATCATTGAAACAATGGGAGGGGAAGAGCACAAATTTACGGTTTGAAAACGCACTGGGGCAAGGCAACAGATGCTTTCAAGGGATAAAAATAGTCCAGCTCTGACAATTTGAGAGCTATTGTATGCTTAAAAGGATCGGACTGACATTTTCTAAGGCATAACTGAGCACACCTCTTGGGCACATTTTCCTTGAACAATACATGTTCGATGACAAAAACCATCTCACTGACTTACACTAATGTACAGTCAGCTATTTCCACAAATCATAAGCTGCGGGTGTCTCAGAAGGTGTAAATGTATATGCGTTGCTGTGATGGGAAGGAATTGTATTTATCGCATAGTAAGAGGTGCTTTTAAAAAGCTTTTAGGCATATTATCATATGTGAGGGAAGAGATCCTCCACTGACAGTCACTGGAAGAAGACATAAAACTCTGACAGCAAAATTGCAGCAGCGGCGACCGGCGCTGATCGATGCCAATAAAAAAAGGCCCTTTTCTCCAAGGTAGCGCAGGACACCTTCCTGCAATTTAATCAGTCAGTCAGCCAGAATTAATGTTCCTAATATCATGATTTCTCCATTACTCTATTTAACATAATTAAAATGTCGAGCGCCGGGGCCATAAAGCGGGTCGTTGGAGATTGTAATTCTGCCGTAAAGCTATGAAGCATGAAAATGCCACTTACCGAGTAGCCGCGGCCTGACAGCGAGTGAGTGGAACTCTGTAGGGAGAAAGAGGAGAACAGGGATGACCTTTAAGGAGCGTTTCACTCGCTGACACAGACATGATGAAGCAGCGGCGCTTTAATATCAATATTCACGTTAACCTTTTACCCGCCCTGCCATGTAACCCACGCCCGCACACATCACTCCCATATCCTGGACTCCACCATGGAGCATCTGAGTATCACTCGCTCTAAAAACAACCATTCATGAGAAGTTGAAAGACTGAATGATTGTCAGTTCAGCTGGAAATACACTGAGGATAACCTTAATTACTTTGAAAAATGTATATGGTCCATAACAACAATTGAATGAAATATATTTCAAGGATAGTGTGAACTTTATACGCATTACTTAATCACATCTGAAAAACTAAGATACTTTAGAGCTGGATGATCTTTGCCTTCCTTACTTCTTATGAACGACTTATTCATGCTATTTCTTGGTTTTAATTCACTTCCTCGTAAGATTTTCAGATCTCAGTCCAATATTAGTTGCCACATTGCAATGAATCCATCACCTGCATTATTGTTAACATGACATCATTCTTCTAGATTCAGGAGTCTATGCTCTGAGAGTGAGTAACAGCTCAGGTATCCTGCTAGCTGATTACGTTCTCTCTTCTTTGTTCTGTCACCTTGATCAGTTAAAAAATAGATGATCCAACAAATGTTTGACATCCTTTGTAGACAAGAAGACGTCATGCTATCTTCATGACTATAAACTTACTAAAACAATCCAACCTGCAAACATGTAACCTTTGTGTGTAGAGATGTTCACTATAAATTATCCTGAAGATGCTGTTTTTCGATTTTGTCGTCATTTTGTTGGCGCTTCTTTCAAAATGGTGTCTGCTACATCCTGGAACAAAACGAAATGTTCTTTGTTATGTTCTATCAGGCCCTTTGTGCTCGGGATAAATATCTCTTTATGCATTTAGGGAGATGTTTTGGCCCATCAAACACCTCCTGTGTTTTCTAATGCGGTCCTCTAAATGCTGAACAAAAGCAGGATGGAGGCTGAAAACGCTGGGTTTTGTTCTGTTCTCTGGCTCTGTCTGTCAGCGCTCAGCACGAATACCAATCTCCAAATCCCTCCCTCCACTTCCACTTTTCACTTCTTTTATTCCTCTGTCTAGATTGGCAATTTCTCCCCCCCTGGTCTCTGGAGGGGACTTTTCTGCTAGACCAATTTCATCCATAGGTCCACCTTCAATCCAAACGACCTCCCCCACACCTTCACTAGTGCTGCCTCCCTTGTTTTGCACCCTCCCAAAACCCCTCATCCATTCTCCCACACCTGCTCTAGGCCTCAGCCCTCATCAACGCCTGTGTGCCCCTCTGATTCGCAGGACGGCTCCCGCGGTGACGATTAGGGAGGAGTCCCGCCGTGAACCGGAAAGCAGGCTCTGCGGGAATCAAAAAGGCCATTCCCGCTCTGCTCAACCCCTCTGCTCCATCACTAGGGTGACCAGAGAGGAGGCCTGAGGAGAGAGGGGAGGAAGAGCTGCACAGAAGGCTAAAGCTTCGGGTACAAAAAGGCCAAAAGTGTGTTTCAGCAAGAATGCTGCCTGTTGTCTGTATGTATGCATGTTGTGAGTGCACTTAAATATGCGCGTATATGTGTGTGTTTGTGTGTGTGGGTGCATATGTGCATAGGTGGTGGGAGGCCAAGGCCATTTAGAATTAGCCCTACTATGTAGAGTTCATTCAACTTGGAGCATTCTGAGTAGAAAGACAGGCTTATTTAAATGATAATGAGGGACAATCCATTGGATTTAGTGCCGGTGAGGGGAGGGAAAGAGGGGAGGGAAAGGGGGGATCCATTAAAACGCCAGCGGTTCATAAGCCATAGGGTCGGCATCCAGCTAAACACTCTCTCTTAAAAGCCATTATACATGGCTCTCAATGGATTTCTGCAGCGCTTAGGACTTCAAAAGGATTTAAGAACCCGCCCCAGAGAGGGAGTGTGGGGGAGGGAGGAGGATGAGTGTGTGCATGTGTGTGCGTGTGTGTGTGTGTGTCTGTGTGTGTGTGAGTGTGAGTGTGAGTGTGAGTGTGTGTGTGTATGTGTGTGTGTGTGGTTATGGTGGTTGGCGATGATGGTGGATGGGGCGGATGCTGTTGGCATTTAAGGGTTAACTAAACAGCCCTGGAGAAGAGAAATGTTGCTAAATCCACCCCCTAATCCTCTCCCCATTTCCATGCCCCCTCCTCCACTCCCCTTACAGAAGAAAAAGACTGAAAAAAGAAAAACATGGCGACAAGAGGGGAGGGTCTAGTCCATCTTCCACCAAGCTAGACTATTGGTTTTTGTCACTGCAGGAAGGCCAATGGGTGGGCCAATCAGAGCTCCCAGGAGCATGATGAGGAAGGGGTGCAAACATGTACAGCCTCTGTGGCAGGAAGATCAGGTAGATGGGTGGGTCCAGCTGCAAGTGGGTAGTTGTGGGTGGGCACAGGAGGGTGTTAGAAACCCAGACGGTACCACAGCTGCCACCTTCTGCTCTGCAGGACACAGATGCAGTGCAACCCACCCCCGTCTGCAACCTCACATTTCCCTAATCCCTGTGTGGCTTAGTGCCGGGGCCCTGCTGCACCGCAGGCACAATTACCTAGTCAAAATAAACAGATAAAGACCCAACCATGGCAATGAACAAACAGCATCCCCTGCAATTTTTTTCACCCCCTGCTCCCAAATTGATGCATGACTGTTTTTACAGGCAGGCACGTCCACATGTCGCATTTGTCTCCATTTCCTTTGGCGGTAAGACAAGAGAAATCCATTTTACTCGTTGCATACGCTGCATCATTAGTTAAGAGCTCTTAAAGCTGGGGAGCCACTTTGATGTGTTGGAAGCTTGTTTTACGAAAATTAGCAGTGCTCTCAGTGCGGTGGTGGAGATTACATGGGGCTGTAAAATAAGAATCTCATAGGGCGGACTATGACACATGATAAGGTGGAATCTGTGCGTGCCATGTCCAGGCTTTTGCTAAGTGGAGTATAGTACCAAAGCCAGCAGAGGGAAGGACGTGCATAAACACACAGACAAAGTGAAAGACAGACACAGAGAAGGTAAAAAGCAAAGACAGGAAGAGGGAGAGAGATGGGAGATGTGGATGCCGTGGCTGCAACGATCAGCGTCTGTGAACCATTTATTTGGCAGCAGATTAGAGAGACACGCCATATCTAACACCGTCGGCGATTACAGCGTGCAATTTTCAACAGTGCCCCCCAACTCACCCCCATCACTACGGCGCAACCACCACCACTTTCACCCTCTCTCTACCCCCCTCATCTGTGTCCGCCCCCCCTTCTCCGTGCTTGTCGTATATCCCTGTCAGAGCTGTCAACCGTCTTCGCTCTTTTATCTGACAAGCCCGCCTCTTCCTCCTGACTTTTTCATTAAAAGACAGCCTTTTACACAAATTCAAGAGAAATGGTACGAGAGGAAGAGGGGGGGACAGTGCACAAGAGACATGGAGCAGAAAAGCTTAGAGAAAAGAGGATGAAGATGGGAAAAATTAGGCTGGGTGATTTTTTTTTATTCATCAGGCTTTATTTTCAATTGAAATGCTGAATGGCTTAAAACAATGTATTTAATAAGTTCATTAAAATCTTTCTCGTTCCTTCATTTTACCCCTGCTGGAAAAGGAAGCTGCATATTTTCCTTCCTCTTCTTTCTCTCTCCCGCGCTCTGCTCCTGCTTTCGTCAGCTAAATGAGCAGTCTGATTGAATTTAGTTTAGTTTGGGAGGCCTGCTTGACAGGCATTAGTTAGGAAGCATATTTCTACATTCATTTAAAATGAGCCGCTTGGGATTTTGCATAAATTCTCATTACTTCCCCTGTATCTAAATTGCATTATTTCATCCCTTCTGCTGAACCAATGCCTGGCCTCCATTTTCCTTTGCCACCTACTCATCCTCTAAATGGGCTGGCATATGGACGCTGGCGCAGCGATAATTGGAACACTTTCTTTAACTCATTCCATTCCGGGGTCAGCAAGGTCAGCCCACACCTGGCTGCACCGCGTTAGGTCATGTCTACATTTAACCGTGCCACCCTTTAAATAATACCAGGCCAGCTAGGTGATGCTGTGTGACCAGTTTAATCATTTCCTGTCTATGTGCTGCCAGCCAACCAGTTTTTCCTAACGCAGAGGGGATTTATGAGGCGATAGCTGGAAACAGCAGGAGCTACTGAACCAGCTGCCCTCTGATCTCAGCCTCAATGTTGCCGTCGTCCGCCCGCTCTATTTATCCTTCCTCAGGGGTCCCCTCTTTTTGCACTGTGAAAGTGGATAGCTTGGTTCTCTGTAGGGGGTCTTTAAAAGGGGGAAAGGTCTTGTTCGAAAACTCACCTCACTGAGCTGCTCCTTAGAATTGCTCCTGTGCGGTCGGCTGAGCTCCTGCACCGTCTCGTCCTCGCTGACTTTGACCGGACGTAGAGCCAGGGGTTTGATCTGCAGGGGACACGAGAGAAGAAAACATCTTTAAATCGTCTTCACGACCATGTACTATACCCAGAGACACAGTGATATGTTATGTTAAAGACATTAAAAAGGCATGAGGTATAACTCTTAAAGCTGCACAGATGTAGCTGTAAATCGCTGCAGTGTGGCTTGTTACTGAAAGAAAATGTTAATGAGAAAGAGTAGAGCTGATAAATATCAAAAGAAAACTGTTTTGGTAGTTAAATACAAACTAAGTTGACTGCATATTTCATTAACCTTTTTATAGTGTACTACACATAATTTTGATTTGTGCACACTCATTTTTCATTATTTTCATTATTCTACACTGTGTGCACAATTATTAGGCACGTGAGTATTTTTGTGAATATGTTAAAAACTATGTTAACAGTCAGATAGTGAATATATTTCTTCAACTGTGTGATTAAAATGATGCTTTTCAAAGTACGTTGGCTGTATTTTTAAATAAATGCAGAATCTGCAGAAATGAGCGTGCCAAATTATTATACAAGTTGGTGATAAGAGCATATAACTTGTGAAAATTAAGAACTAGGCACCATTTTAAACGTTCTATTGATTGAAAATAATAATATTTACTACAACTATATTCAAACTTCAACAAAAACAACATTTTCTTTACATTTTTATACAAAATAAAACTGTTAATGTCTTTGAAACATTTCAAATCTAAAGTGTTTCTCAAATGTCCAATATAACCTCATTTTCTTTCAGTAAGGGTCAGAGGTCACTGGTAAACTGATTTAGTGAGGTTTCTGATTTGACTTCTCTGCTGACTCTGTGAGCTGTACCTTGTATGGCTTTCCAAAGAGGCTCTTTTGAGCTGTATTTCTTGCCATTACTGTAAATTATCTTCTTCAGTATTGACCACAAGTTCTCAGTCGGGTTGAAATCAGGTGAGCAGGCAGGCCAGTTCATGAGGCGATCCTCTTTAAAGCCCTGAGATGCCATCCTGTCCTGGGAATAATGTGAGGCATGTGACGGTGCATTGTGCTCATGCATGAACACTAGCATCTTTTCACTTTAGCTGAATGTCTTTTCCTCCATGCAGGAAAATACAAAAGAGGATCGCCTCATGAACTGGCCTGCCTGCTCAACCGATCTCAACCCGACTGAGAACTTGTGTTCAATAATAAAGGAGACAATTTACAGTAATGGCAAGAAATACAGCTCAAAAGAGCATATTTGGAAAGCCATACAAGGTACAGCACACAGAGTCAGCAGAGAAGTCAAATCAGAAACCTCACTAAATCAGTTTACCAGTGACCTCTGGCCCTCACTGAAAGAAAATGAGGTTATATTGGACATTTGAGAAACACTTTAGATTTGAAATGTTTCAAAGACATTAACAGTTTTATTTTGTATACAAATGTAAAGAAAACTGTTGTTTTGGTTGAAGTTTGAATACAGTTGTAGTAAATATTATTATTTTCAATCAATAGAACGTTTAAAATGGTGCCTGGTTCTTAATTTTCACAAGTTATATGCTCTTATCACCAACTTGCATAATAATTTGGCACGCTCATTTCTGCAGATTCTGCATTTATTTAAAAATACAGCCAACGTACTTTGAAAAGCATCATTTTAACCACACAGTTGAAGAAATATATTCACTATCTGACTTCTTGACAAATTTGAAAAGGACTGTTAACATAGTTTTTAACATATTCACAAAAATACTCACGTGCCTAATAATTGTGCACGCAGTCTATCTTTGAAAATAATCTTGAATGTACCTCATTATATTCCTGACCATTATGTTTACTTTAGCTTTTGAGGTTGTTATGTTTTCAATGCATAATGATGTGGATATGACCAAAGAATTAACAAAGAAAAAGCCTGCACATGATGTACTCAGGTGCAACAAGCTGCAGAAATGTTCTCTACACCTTGTACCTAACCTTTTTATGCATCATATAGCTGTGTTTTAATGCTTTGCTCTTGCTGAGCGGGAGTTAACCAAGAGCAAATAATACCACATACCATATCTTTTTAATCATTTTTTTTTTTTTTCATTTCTTTAGAATTGTATTCCATCAGAAAGTATGGTTATCCCATCTTTTATAATATTGCATATTATGTCAATAGAGGTGCATTTCCCACATTGATCTAATATTAAATTAATCACAAATAAATCTACCAATGCAAATGTCACCCAGTATGGAAAGGTAAATATCTCTTGAACTGTTCATTTCAGGTCAGACAATACAAAACTACAATAGCTTCAACTGACATTCAGTGGGCCACGATTCTTCTATTCTAAACCTGAGGAAAAGGCAAAGTTGATGTGGTGTCCCGCAGCCCTGTGTCAGTTCATGCTTTGGCTAAATGCAAAATAGAACTGGCTGTAGCAAAAACACCTGCTACCAAAACCTCCACCTACTGTTAGCACTCATACCAGTCAGCAACATGATCACAGCAGCACCATTCAGTAAAAGACCCAACTGTGACTGTGTTCATCTGAAATCATGCAGGTTTGAGTTTCTGTTTGAAAATCACAGATTGAGGGGACAGATTTTTTTGTCAGTGTTATTATTCGACAATAGCTGCACTGGTTGGTTTTGTCCATTTTCATTCCTGACCAAACCTACATTCAAGCTTAAGTTAGTGACAGAAGCTGGATAATAATAATAATAATAACAATAACAATAACAATAACAATAATAATAATAATAATAATAATAATAATAATAATATATTTTATTTATAACGCACATTTCATTTCAAGAAATCTCAAAGGGCTACAGGCATGGGTGTTTGTGTTATGTGCTTACTTGGTCTGCACAAAGTCAAAAAAATATATTATTGCTGAACAGATTTCTCGAAGCCACCGTCAACTCCATTCACTCACTGCTCAGGCACATTCATAGGCTAACTTTCCATCCCTGAACCCAGTGGCTTTGTTTGATGGTGGTATAGCCTCTGGGAGTATCTGATGATTTTTCTGAAGGGCTTCTGGTGGAGTCAGCAGTTGTTCAGATACAGGCTGTAGGATATCTGGTCCGAATCTTCCCATTCCACTGTTTGTCAATCGTTTGAGACTTCAGTGCAAGAATAGGGTTGAAGTACCTTGTCTACCTTCATGCTTGGATACATGGACCTGCAGAAGTTTGATAAATGAGTTTAATAAAATTGAAACACGTCGTGAGAATAGCTGATGGATTCTTATGTCTCATGCAGTTCACCTCAGCTGCTGTTGGTAGGAATGGTTTAAAAAACGTAACTTTTTTTTCTGCTGGGTTTGGAGAAAAAGATCATAATACCCATCAGTATTCTCTGTAAGTGAAGTAATTTGAGAATATTGCGAAATCTCTGTTTTCCAATGCCTTTGTATCAAGCAATGTTATTATTCCCCTTGTTCGCGTTATGACGGACCAATCATCGCTAATCTCCAATCCTCCCTCCTGATTGGTCGAGAGGCGGCCCCACCACGTCATCTGATTAACTGGGAAGCCACTACTTCCTCATAGAACGCCCACAACAATCTTTTGTGGGCAGGGTTACGGGAGCAGAGAGGGGAGGGGTAGTGTTGACATCCGAAATCTCTCTCAGAATGGATGTTTGTATCACGACTACGAACAGCAGCTCTAAGTCCTCAGAAACACTACAGGACAATGCTCCTTGAACTGCGAATAGAAACCAAAAGTATTTCAGAGCCAGAGCTCTTGCCCTCGCCAACAGAATCTGCATGAACTTTTAGACATGATCATGGAGGTCAGGTTGCATTCAAGGTAAAAATAAGAAAGAATTAGCTACTGAAAATAAAAATGAGAAAAATATGCGTATAATTGACAATGAGAATACTGAGACTAACATATTTACCAGCAGATAATAAAAAGAAAAAAGTTATAAAAAAACAGAGTAAAAAAAGCTGCAACAACAATAAATATATCAAAAATCCACAGATGAAGTGTGCAGTGTCATCGTTCATCTTCCCTTGTCATAATAACCTCAATACAAACATGGATGGCTTGTTTTATTGCAGGCCATCAAGACCTGCACTTGGCATGCAACCAAAGTCTCTGCCAGATGGGAGGTTGGCGAGCACAGCAAGAAAGACTCTATGCTGGGGAACACCAGCCAATCACAGTATCCCCTGCTGCCTCCCCACCTTGGAGTGCAGTGGTGATGGCCGCAGGGTGTAATCCATTTGACTAGCAGTTTGTATGTTGCAGCTCCCCTGGTAGCACGTGTGGTTGCTGGCCTCGTTCTCCTGATCTCCACTGTAATTTAAGCAGATCACTTCTACAATTAACCTTTCCCGGTAAATATCAATTATGGCCCCCGGCTGGGCGAGAATTAAAAGGGTCATCAGCTAATCTGACAGGTCCTGTACGCTGCCACCTGGCTGGGAGAGAGGGAGGGAGGGAAAGCCGGCAGAGAGAGTGTTTGTCTACCCCCGTGCCCACCAGCTCACATGCCAAGTAGACACAATTCCCTTTTAATTACCCTGCTGCCGCCAGGGCGAGCATGCTGATTGGCCAAGGGGCATTAGCAGTGTGCTGAGGTCAACAGTGACAGGACGAGGGTGAGTGTGAGAGCAGTGAGAGTGGTGGAGAAGAGGGGGGAGTTGCCGCCAAGCAATCAGGGTGTAGAGATGGAAGGAAGAGAAAGCTGCAGGTGGGCCTAATCAGGTTTGACTTCCACCTCTCCCACTGCCTCCCTCACTCTCTGTCGACTAGCTGTCAGCCTAATCACTCCTTGAATCTCAAAATAGATGGTGGCCTTTTTGATTTCCTTCTTTCAAGGAGAGCACGAAGAGAGCAATCCTCCTTAGCAGGCAGGCGAGCATGGCAGCAGAGACAGAGCGTTAGAGTACAGTCAACGTCACGTCGCTGTCAAGTGCAGCCGTTGATTACTTTGTTTACCCAGCATCAGTGTTGCTGACAAATTCCTGTAGGCACTAAAAGTGTTTCCGTCTCCTCTGAGGTCTGCAGCTACATTACCCAGTCAGCAATCAAATTGGCTATTGATCAGAGCACAGCATCTAATTAGCCGCCTAGGTTAATGATGCAACGAGCAAAGACCGTTCCCTGAGCCGCTGTTCAACGGGACAGGAGAGCAATTGATCTAGGCAGGAATTCACCAACTCTGACAAAAGATTGGCAACCCCGACTGCCTGTGATTAAGGCAGGGACTAATTTCCTGTCTGGGGAGGTGTTTAATTGGCCCTAAGCTCCCGACTGTAAAGCTCTCATGTGTTGTTTTTTCTTTTTTGTGTACTCATTAATGTTAAAGGGCGAGGTAGTGCACTGGAGGGCGGGGCTAATGGTCTCTACTGAGATGTGTTTGGTGGCAAGTGGTGACACAGTTCAAGGTCATGATGCCTTTCCACTATGCTTGAGCTAATGACTTTGTGATGCATTCTGGGTAGCCCCATGGGACCAATTCTTTGCCACCTGGCATTTAAAGGAGTAATACTTTGTTTTTTTTTCTGTGTGGAGAGAGTTTGTTTACTTTGAAGCCTTGACTGATGCAGTATTCGACCAAGGTTAATCAGGTTGACGCAGCATGAGAATGTGGTTAATCTGTGTTTGTGGGATGACTTGACTTAAGAGGACAGACAGAAGAGACACAGAAAAAAACATAGCTGAGTGGGGCCTGTGTTTTACATGAATAATGTACTGGAAATTAGCTCCATTAGTCTCGGTATTGAACATGTCTGCAGTCCCTCTCTGGAGGCCGCCGCTCTGTGCTCTTTAATTATCTTCAAAGGGCCCTCCAGCATCTTAATTTCCCCCCAAGTTGAGTTGAGCCGACTTGGGTCTGCTCATTTATACTACTATAACCGTGGGTGAAGTCACTAGCCCCCCTGCTTAGAAAGGGCTAGCCAAGGCATTGAAGGAGACAGAAGTGGTTAACATCAGTTCATGCTAGGCTTGGTTAACTTTCCCTTTACTTTCACTCTTCCTCACTCTCCATGCAGCGTCGATCAATCTGTAGTCTGTCAGCAGGGAGCTGGCTGGAGGCTGGCAGGTGAGGCTTTGTTGTCCTGCTCCTTTGATCCTCCTCTCTTTACCTTGCAGGGGGTTTAGGGGGGCATCGGATGGCTGCACAGTCTTCAACCTTTTTCCTCCTTGAATAAAAGAAGCTTCAGGTCCTGACCTCGCTTTTCCTCTTTTTGCTCTCCCCCTTTCCTCTTTGTAGCCTGCCGTCACCTGTCAACAGCGCTCAGGGAGACTGTGCCTCAGCCTTGTCCCAGTGTCAATCCTTATTACCCTACGATCTTGGACCTTGCCCCCCTGCCCGCCACTTTCTTTCTAGCTGCCTTGACGCTCTTCTGCTCTGCACTACGAAGCTCAAATCTGCTCTCAAGGCTTCCTCAGGGCGAGGAGGAGACAAGGGGCATTACAGGGAGGGGAGGGCTGAAGAGGACGGATACAGATCCTTCCTCTAATTTGCTCTGAAAAGTGTCCTACGCAGAGGACCCTCACCCCCATTAACCCAGCGACAGGCTGCTACCGCTGCTAAGGGAGGCATCAGCAATGTGTTTGTGTGCGTGTGCTTGTGTGCTTGTGTGCGTGTGTGTGTGTGTGTGTGTGTGTGTGTGTGTGTGTGTGTGTGTGTGTGTGTGTGTGTGTGTGTGTGTGTGTGTGAGTGGGGGGGCCCGGTGGTGCGGCAGGCGGAGGCACCTCAGTGCTCAGTGCCGGGCTCCGGCACCGGCTCAATCTATCGGCTCATTATCCCCCCCGCCCAGGCTGGGGTGCAGACAAGTGCACTTTAGGGCCACAGGCCAAATTGATTCATCTGCCTTCATTTTCTTCAGACTCAGAAGTGGCAGCTGCTCGGAGGCAGGGGGAAGGAGCTTTAAGATTGTGAGAGACGGAGACAGGAGAGAGTGAAGGAGAGACAGAGAGGGTCTGGGATAGAGTGAGATGAAGGAGAGAGGCACTGAGAGAAGGAGGTGTTCCTGGCTTTGTTCCTCATCCATGTCTCATTTCACTTTTCCTCCCTCCTCCCTCCTCTCTCCATCTCTCACTTTACAACACCAGCGACACCTCCCTCCCTTGGAATTGCTATCAAGACATGCACTCACTCCCCCACCAAGTCCCAAGTTGGAAATTAGCCCAAGGACAAGCTAGTGGATTTACTACAGGGAGAGCAAATGGATTTTTGCTTTTATTTTGACGAGTCCCAGTGTATCCATTACGCCTTTTAATCATACATTATTCATAAAGCTCGCCTTATAATAAATGACCACATAAAAGAGGTACACATATTATACAAGGCCTAAAATGCCCCCATAACTCTCTTCCCTAGTGCACTCAGAACTGCATCACATTTGTAAGCTGGTTCACAAATATGGGTCTGTGAAATCACAGCAAGTTGGCGTTTCTATTCCGAGCAGTGACTCTAGGTGAGGACAACAGTCAGAGGATTAAAGCAACACTTGCGTACAAATGAGTTGTGAGCAAATAAATTAGAGGGCGTGACCTATTAACCGTCCAGCATGTGACTGTTGTTTGAAATTGCAGTGTATAATTTTACACAGTGTAAAGCTAACTGGGGTGGCCACGGTGCCCGCCCTGCTCTGTAACAAAGCAGTCAACCTTAAAGGGAAGCCGCTTACTCGACCTGATTCCCAGCCAACAGAGACCTCAGGAGATCCCGAGTGTCCCGCAGGGCCCCGTCTGGAACAGATGAACTGGGGAGAGGAGCACTCCCTGTGGGCCCCAGGTCTCTCCAATCACTCTCACCACATGCCTCCTGGGAAAGTGAAGAACAAGGCGAAAGAAGAGGAAGGGGGGGTGGGGAAGGGGTGTGCACCTGCTCCCAAATTCGAACCTATCCCTCAGCACCTGTCCCGGGGGCTCACTGACAACTGCAACCGACAGACACACACACACACCTCACCTGTCAGCCATGACCATAAGAACAGAATCTGCCTTGCACTGATAAGCACGAGGCCTTATAGCGGAAGCACCCCGGCCCCCTCCTCTCCCTCCCAACACCCACTCCAAGGCAAGCATTTCTCAGAGCAACCAACAACAATTAGGACGATGATGTCAAAATGCTAATGATGTTATTGGAAGGAGAGCAGAGCAGAAAGAGAGCGATGCTGTGGATCTGCATTTTGCTCTTCATTGCTGGTGCCAACATTATGCAGATCTTCCTCCTCGCTTGTTGCTCTGCAAGAAACTCACAGCTTTGATTTTTTGTGTACACTATTAGCATTGAAAGCAGTCAGTGCGTTTTGCAAAAGATTTATGCACGCTAACACAAAAAATTCAAATGCTGTTCACTTTGGAGCTTGTACTCTAATTTTTTTCTATCTCGACATGGTTATTTGCAAGTCAAAGTTCGCTTTGGCTTTCAAAAAAGAGGGCATATTCAAATTTGCAGTAGGAAAAAAATCAGGTTGTGGCACATGCCGCTGAACATGCCACATTTACAGAGGTGGTCAGAAAAAGAGGTAGAGAGAGAGAGAGAGAGTGATTTATTCATCCATTTCATGTGTGCTCTGCTGTACCTCTTAACACTGTAATGATCCCAGCAGTGTCACAGAGAGTATCATCAAGGTAATAGGAAGGCACGGAAGTAATCATAGTTAATATTAGATCTAAAGTAACAAATACATAAATAAAACAAAGACAAAAACAATTGAAATGTGATTCAGTAACTTGAATGCGTATCACATTCTCTTATTTCAGTCTGCTTGAAATTAGCATGACAGCTTGTTTCATTCGACAAAAAAACATTATTTTATTATTCCTGGTGTTTACACACAAATTCATGACCTCACTGGAATCCCATAGCCATGATTCTGAAACCAGGAAGTGCCAGAGATACTTTAAAATGAATTAGAAATGCTGTTGTAGAATAAAAATAATTAAATGCCGATTGTTCAAAAGCTCAAATTTGGTGAGAGTGGTTTAGTGATCTTTTTCACTGAACACATCCTGATAGTGGTGCCATTAGAAACAATATTACTGTTGGCTCAATGTGAAATAACATCAAGAATTTTAATATTGAACAAAGAACAAGATGCAACTGAGGCAAAAAGAAACGGAGTGGGGGCTGACATGCAGCAAAGGTCCACAGGTCTTCAACTTTTAGATACTGAAAGGAACATTTTTAACCAAATGATTGATTCTACCTATCACTTGTCTGAAAGTGCGAGATAAAGATTTTGTGTTTGGTACCGCTCAACACCGAGACCATAATAACTCTTGGTACGCTTCATCAATCACAGATCCTGCAACAGTGTCACATGGAAACGATTTATCAGTTATGACTCTCAACTCCACAACCCCTTAAATGGACAGCGATAACACTGGCGTAAACACTCTTATCAGCTGATAAGGGTCTGTTGTTGGGACAGATCAGCAGTGCAGACAGATCTGGGAATGACAGAATGTCTGACTTCACACAGAAATATTCACAACTCAAAGACATAGGCCGGTAATATTGAAGAAAACGCTGCAAACATGAGCAGAGGTAGTTCACACAACACCAACATATGGACGAATATAAGGATAATAAAAAAAAGAATACTTATTTATGAGGAGCCTTTAAAGGTTTACCAACATTACACGTACAGAACACATACTCTAAACAGAATAGCTTCATTTGTCATGTTTGCATGAAAGATACTAGGGATGGGTACGATTACTCGAGGACTCGAGTACTCGCCGTTGACCCCTTTATTCGAATAGCATTTTGTTATTCGCGCATCTGGCAAGATAATCATACAGCGTTACGTGTGACCATGTGCTTTTTGTTTTTTCCTAAATGAAGATACTGGGTAGCAAAATAATTAACAGGATACAAACGTTTGACTCCTCCGGCCATGGTTTCAACTTTAGAACACACCGAGCCAGATTTCAGCAAAAACAACTGTTTTACGGCAGCTACGGCAACTCTCTAGGAACACATTATTCAACCGAAAGCGAAAACACAACAAACAAAGATCCGTCTGCGACACCTGCGGCATGTCAGTTATAAAAAATAATGTCTGGAAGTACTTGAAGGTGAAGTTAATGTGCAGTGCAAGATATGTGGCGTTAAACTTACATACCATAGAAATACTAGTTTGATGCTTCACCACATACGCTTAAAGCACAAAGAGAAAACAGCGGAGACAGATAACAGGCAGTCTCGCATCACGTCTTTTGCTCGCCCTGTTAGCACACGTGGTTGTGATGAAACCAGAGCGGAGAAGATTAGCCTGAAAATAACCAAAATGGTAACTGGAGATATGCTCACATTAAGTTTTTATGGAAGGAGAAGGCTTCAAAGAGCTGATCGCGTTAGTCGAGCCGGAGTACAAGCTACCATCACGGAGAACAACAACTACGAGTGTGGAAGAGATGTCTGAAGAAAAGGCAGCAGAACTTTCTACAATTCTGGTCTGGTAGGTCCGTGTCCGACGGACTTTTATTTATCTATTTTTGTTTATGGTTAAAAAATAATAATAATTGCAAGTTCTCGAGTAATCGTTCATTAGGAAATTCGAGTAATCGATTACAAGGATTAAGGTAAATTCCCATCCCTAAAAGATACATTTACACGCTTTTCACTGCCAGCTGAATTCATCATTGACCACTGTGTGTGTGTGTATATGTGTGTGTGTTTTGTGTGGCACTGATCCCCACCCCAAAGACTGGGCTTATGCTAAACTGCTGTAACACTATTAATTATTTCTTGACACTTAAAATTGATCTTATTAGCAGTTGAAAAAATTCCGTTTTTGGAAGTGTAACATTCGCACTCTCTCCTACAACTGCACTTGATAACTTTGTCACCCTCACACGTACTTCAAGGAATGTTTAATTTCCTCTAATGTAATCTGAAATAATTATCAGATGAAGCTGTCGTACGCACTGCAAAAAGGCCCCTTTTAACAAGTCCACCAAACACCCACACACACCTTAAAACTAGCTATCATTCACTGCGACATAATTAAAACAACGAAGATGAGATTGTGAAGTAAAGGAAATGAGTAAGTGATGAAAAAAAATGTTAGATGAAGAACAGGCTGAAACTTCCATTCGCTCTAACTTTAGCCTGTGTTCTTCAATCAGGTAGGGAAATGGCTCTTTAATGGAACGTCTGAGTAAAGTCGTGCTGTGCTTTCTAATCAATATGCTTAAGCTTTAGTGCTGACTGACTGGATGAGCAACTGACCAGTGACTGAAAGCAATAGAAACACTATGACATGAGGAAAATATGTCTTTCCTTAAAATAAGAAGGGTTTCCTTTGTATAATGTCAGTGGTTTGTGTCTTGTTTTACACAACAAAATAAGAGAGAACCTTTAAAAAACGTTTACCTTTTATAAGGCTCAGAATAATACATTTGCTGTGTGTAAAATATTTTGACATTAAGTATCATGGTGATACCTTTTCAAATCTTTTGTCTGTATCATAGAAATGTATCCATGCTTCCATCATCCTTATTGTATTCCTATTTAGAGGTTGTGAGGGGGCTGGAGCTGTCATTGGGTGAGTGGCAGGTACACGTTGGACAGGTCGCCAGTCTATCAAAGGGCTAACACGTACAGACAAACAACCAATCACGCACACATGCACACCTACAGGCAATTTAAAGTGACCAAGTAACCTAACAAGCATGCCTTTGGACTGTGGGAGGACTCCAGAGTACCTGAAGAGATCCCACACAAACACACAGAAGGGCTCCTGCATGGTCAGGGATTCAAACCAACATTCATAAAAATCCTGATTAGAAAAAACAACATAAAGCCTCAATACAGAGCATAAACAACATAAATGCGACATCCTCGAAGAAGCAGATTGCTGTAAGTCTAGGAGGCTTGAGGAGGCAATGTCTGAAAAATTCAATAGAAAACAGGAGCTGTTGTATTTCACTGATCAGCTGACTGAGGCAGAGACTCTATAAATGTCAGGGATGTATTTATAGAGGTGGACACTGCACTGAAATAAGTCATAATGATGCATCCTTTTAATAATAATAGAAAAAACATTCTTGGATGTAACATTTTATATGGATCACATTATAGTAGACACTTGCTTGATTTTTGGTTTGTGTTTGGTGCCTTCTGTGGACAAACCGTTTATCTTATATCTCTGCTCATGCTGTCCTGTACACGTTTAAGAAGAGTTTTCAACACAAATCATATCTTGCAACATTTTAACTATTGATTTTATCACTCATCAAGAAACTTTGCAGTGTAAATTGTAAACAAAAGCTGATTTGGCAGCTTGGTTTTATCACATACCTACCCTGCACTAGCAGTTTCTAAAATTAGACATGTCTTTATAGATGTTGTCAATCTTACCATGGATGATCTTGTTCACTTATGGTAGCAGATTAGAGACAACAGTATTAATTGATGTCTATTTCATATCAAGCTAAAATAAACTCCTAACAGGAGCTTCTTTACACTTATAATGATTTAGAATTTGAATCATGTACTCGGGAGGACATTTTACTGTGGGAAAAAATAAACAGAAACTCTTTCTCCTCACACCTACATGTACACTGTATTGACAGTATACCTGTCAATCAAACTGCCCTATTAAACAGACTACACTCATATTTCAGCTTTTTTTTTGCATGAATCACAACTTCAATACAGCTGTCAAGTAGGGCTGTCAGTGTAAACACATTAATCATGATGTGATTAAGATCCTAAATGAAGTAAATATTTATATTTAATATTGTGCTGTTTTGTCCCTTTAGGCACGCCATAGTTAAGCTGCCGCAGTGTCTCCCTGCTTCCTGCTGCCATCTTGATGGAACACGTGGAATTTTGAATGATTCATTTTTCTCTAAGAAAAAACTCCAAGAGTGCTCAGTCAAACGTAGACAAGTCAAACGTTATATGCACTTTGTGTCTAACAGACTTATAATATCACTAAAGTACTTTGAGTTTGAGCTACCACCTATAAGCTAAGAATACAGGTGCAGCTAATCAGACTGATGTCATCGGATAATGGCCTCTCGTCATATTTCTCAATATGTAACAGCGTTACTTTTTTGAAATGACATTAAAAATAAGCACTGTATTTCCCAGAACAAACACGGTGAAGCTGTCCTCGATGTCATGGTTTAAGACCACACTGATGTGGAATAGCAGCATTTATTTGAATGAAAAATCTAAAGGTCAAGATTCTTAAGTACATTTCATTGCATTCATTGATTTCCAAATCAAGACACTGGTGAAAACCACTTTACACTGTTAATATGGATTTAAAAACTGTTTTAGAATACAAAACAATTACATTTTAAACATGTGATCAAAAATGTGATCATGATCAATTATTAAGGAATTGATTAGGATTTTAAGCAATGATCATTTGACAGCCCCACTGTTATGTAAAACTACCAACAAGTCCAAAAAAAAGCTTTACCTTGATCAACCCAACATCAGTTCAAAGACAGTACCTGGAACACTATGTCCTCAGTTACACTATAAACAGTGAAGCAATAAAAATAACCACTTCCACATGGTCTCATGGTGAAGTGGTTTACATATTGCTTAAGGCAGAAAAAACAAGAACTTCAGCAAAATAATCAAAACATCTATTCTGTGTCACTAAAGGGTTCAGTTCATATCGAGTGCATGACATGTATGAACAGCTTAAATTTTGAAATCATTTGTATTGGCCTCGGAAACACTCATACTGATGAAACCTAGAAGTTTATTTCTGTATGCTGAAGTTAATCTGTAAGACTTGGTGAGGAGCTGAGGCATGTCATCAGAGAAGAGAGAGAAAGTTTAGAAGAAAGAGACAGAAATGGGCAAATGTATTTTTTTTAAGAGAGAGAGATGAGGTCTAGGCGAGGAGTCAGGAGGTAGTTTGCAGTCAGAGAGCAAAAAGGAGAGACCAGGAGAGACAGCCAGAGTGCTCTGGGCTTTTTAATAGGAGGCAGATGCAACACATGTAATGAATCAGCTTCGGCTCGACGCGGCTTTCCTCTGATGTCTGAGCACCCGTCCTGCCCTTGAAAAACTTCTGGGACGTTATCTCATGCCTGCACAGCACACACTGCCAATGAATTTCAGAGGAAGTGTTATGTGTTGGGTGAGGGAGGGGAGGACGAGGTAGGCGAGTTGGAGTTAGTGTGCATCTGTATCTGTGTCTATATGCTGGAACTGGCACCCAGACATCAGACATATACAAGTCATACTGTATAAAGACAGTATACTGTCAGTAGAGTTACTGGAGAAATTAAAATTTAACATGGAAACTTGACCTTAAGTTCAGCAGTTCTATTTTGAACATGCCAACCAAGCAGTGTATAGCCCCACTTTGCCCTGCAAGTCTGTGGAGCACAGTAAAGTGCAGACCACATGCACAAGTAGAATACACATCATTGCACAACCATAACAAAACCATCACATCCAGTTGAGCAAAAAAGTTGAAAGTGTGGTCCAAAGGGGGGACTAGGGGAAAGTCCAGATGTAGCCTTCTTCCGTCTGTTTAACCTTTTTTCACAGCATTTTGCTTTAACCTCCAGAACAAGCACAACGTAACAACTGAATTTACATATTTAGGTCTACTGGCATCCAGTAAGGCCTTGTAATACTGTTATAAATGTTATTTCTTTATTTGTTTGTCAGTCGTATGTTGACTTTGAAGGACAACATATGTGAGCAAGCCATTTTAAGAGTAAGAGCTGGCCTATTACCAGACTTTCATCAATGTGAGGTATGTTTGAAGGCTTCACGTGCTGCTACCGTGCACCATCAGAGTAAGTTAACAAACATTGTAAGCACATCGCACTAACACTGACACAAGCTACACACATAAAACCAGTGCTAGCTGTTTGATAGTACATTCTGCCTGCATGCAAACCTGCACAAACCAGACGACACGCCGATCCACTCATGTTAAGAAACGCAAACGCTAGCATGGCTTTGACCTGTATGTATCGAGTATTGGATGTTCACACAATGAGTTAAAAAAGGAGCCATCACAAACTAAGAGATGTCATTGTCTCAGTCATTTTACTGTAAAATCATCTCTCTCTCTCTCTCTCTCTCTCTCTCTCTCTCTCTCTCTCTCTCTCTCTCTCTCTCTCTCTCTCTCTCTCACATCTGTCATTTGTCATGTTATAGCTAGAAAAAAGACTCAGGTGTAACTGATTTATTTACACTAAAGGTGTCAAGCCTGCTGGCTTAGAGGAATGGCTTGGTGTGACACTTGATGAAACACAGCTATCATTGTTGTTCTCAGTTCAGGATGTTCTTCTCCAGCAATTAAAAGTTATATCTTACATAAAAGTCATTAAAAGAAGTGGGTGTCATTGCCCAGAGTTAAACTTTCTGTAAACAGTTATGCAGCACAGTATTGAGGCTAAATGATTTCACCTGGTACAGAGAAGTTTTAAGTATCTACTAACTATTGTAGGCAGGTTTTTTCATGAAATTACAGTGAGTAGACAAAATAATATTTTTCTTTTTAACTATTGGAAAGAAGTTATTGAACTATTTTGAGAATATTTACATGATAACAATACAATAAAACACATGGAACACATCACATTGGCTACGTTTACATGAGACTTTTAATTCCTCTTTAATTAAGAATTAAAATTAAATCCTCTTTAGAAAGATAAAAAATGACAATGTAAACACCTAATTCCGAATGAAAATGACCATTCCGAATTAAACTTAAATCCGAAGTGGCTGGTTTATTCTGATTTTATATCCGACTTGAATAATTCCTCGATCATGTATACGTTCATTCCGCTTTAAATGAATTCCGGTCGCTCTGCGCATGCTCACTCCCTTGTCCTGTCACGATGACGCACAAATTTTGCACTGGTGGGTACATATTTCAGGCTGAGGTAGAGCAGCTGTTGCACTAACCGGCTTTGATTCGCCAAAGTACGGTCATCCGCCTCCCTTCTCCGGTCCGCTATCTCTCTTCTCCTCCTCAGCTGACGAAAGTGAAGCAGTATGTTTGTGTCGAGCTGCTTATTCAAAACTATAATCAAAATCAAAGTGAAAGTTGCACTTATTGTGTGGTCTTCCATGTTGTAGCCGAAAATAAAAGAAGCAGGAACTCAAGTCTGTTTTCTTCCGGTAAACGTAAATACGTCACACCCGCCCCTGTCCAATCAGAACCCTTCCTAACCCTCAGACCTTGAACGGAATTGAATACAGACGGTTAAACGTGTTTTCCAGTTAAACCTCAATTCGGAATTACTATTTCCATGTAAACACGAAGGAGAGTACTTTAATTTCGAATTATTTAATTCTGAATAATTAATTCTGAATTAAAAAACATCATGTAACTGTGGCCACTTAGAGATTGTATTTTTTGACAACCACTCTATTGTCGTCATTTAGATTAATGTAGCCATAGCTAAACGTGCAATTCTGCTTTGCCCACTTTCTTGGTTTACTACAGAAATGTCAAATTCATTTTGTAGATATATTCAGCTTATATGAAATGACTGTCTATCTGAACCTCTCCATGCTACATTTCCCCTCTCAGGAAGATAACTCTTCTTTAATTTTAGATTTATGTTTGAGAAGCATTGCTCAATTATTGAATTTGATGTAAAAATGTGAATGTGACTTTAAAACACAAAAAGAAAATCTAGAGGTTTACATTTGTATGTGCGATGTAACAATGAGTCAAATCATAGTAAATGAGCTCAGAAATAAAATGTCTTGGCACAGTCCTCCTCCTCCTCACAATCCCTTCTGGCCAAGTCCTTTTTTCCAGGGAAAGGATCACTGCTCTTTTGACTTGCAGCAAATTGGTAGATTGGTAGCGCATCGCACTGCCGTCACACAGGCTTTTATGTATCTCCATATGCAGGCCTGCATAAGGAATGTTTTAAATCCCTATAAGCCCAGATGCAGGAAGCGTGCAGCTCGCGCACCTGACAGGCAAATATATGAAGACAGCCGAGAATAATGGTAGGCCAGGAGAGGCAGTGAGGAGACAGAGAAGGAAAATGCAAAAGAAGAAAAGAAAAACAGACCAATGGAAGATGGTGACGTAGTTAGTTTGAGGCAAGAGTAGCTGGAATCTTCAGAGTGGTGATGGGCGGAGAGACTGATGAGCTACACAGGAGGCTTCCTATCCGTCATTTGGGCATTTGGATGTGTTATCTGCCTCTTTGCTGTCATTTCCATCACACCTCCTTGGACAAGAAGAGAACGGTTGGTGGAAGAGATCGGGGAGGAGGCAGAGAAGCAAGGATAAGATGACTCCAAAGCTTTGGGTTGGTATGGAAATCAGGTCTTGGAGAAAAAAGGAACGATGAAAAGCAGATGGAATCAGTCGCTGACATGACAGCATGGAGCCTAGAGAGCGCAGATCTACTGCTTGTGCAATTACATGGCTGAATTTGCATCTATATGATCCCTCAAAACGCTGTCATGTGCAGGGATTTGAGCCTCGCTATTTGGAAGCTTGTGTGTCTGTGTATTTGAGCACAGTCCCAACATTAGATGATCTGACAGGCGCTGCTTGTCAAGATGTACACTACATAAAATGAGGAAGGAGTTGGCAGAAGAGGATCATGTCCATTGTGTTAATAGGGATAATAGTGATTTAATAAGCTTACAGGCGGATTCCCTGTGCATTCTAATTGGCAGCACCCCTCAGATGAATCTGCTTCCTGTAACCCCCCCTATGACTGGAAACACATGGAGCAGTTCAGGGGATAAACTACATCTAACTGAAAATCTGCATGTTTAAAAGTGCAGGAAGATAACATGACTTCTGATGAAGGTGGCTTAATCTCAAATGACGATGAAAAAGGTTACTTGGATGATATCGTGCGAAAACAAAATGATGTGTTCAAAATCATTTTTTTATTGTACTACTCACAAAAAAGTATTTAATTGTCTTTTTTTTTTAAATAGTTTCTTCCCTGTTTACAAGAGAATATTTAGCTACATCAGCTCTTACTCCAACACAGGATACCTTTAAGGCTGCCACGGAGGTAGCATCTCATATTAAGGGCATGAAGAAAATCAGAGTTGACCCATATTTACAACTCGCCGTCTCACTGCTGTGTTTGTCTGTGTATGTGCCCATCGTGCCCCGCTTCCAGCAGTGAACACTCATACGTTACAGTATCCAGACTGACACGCTGCCACTTCCAGCACCCAAAAAACACAATATGTCACTTCTGTCTCCTTCTTGTGTAAGGGCTTTGTTTGGGCTTGTATGTGTTTTTCTCGGTGTAAGTATGTACATTTGCATGAGCCACTATAACAGCACCACTTGATGGCAGTACCACACTATTGCAATATGAGTTTACTCACAAACACACACACATGTAGATTAACAGTTTCAGAGAACATGATGTCTACAGTATTAAAATTACTGCCACAGGCTCACAGCATACCTCGCAGAACAGGAGGAGGATGAGAAGAGTGGAGAGGGGACGGAGAGGAGGGTGAGCGGTGAATTTAAAATGACAGGAGGATATTGGGCAGCTAATTGTCTTGTGGAGCGGCCCGGGCGACCTTGGCAGGGTGAGAAGTCAGAGGCTTTTGCTTCCCAGGGCACAACACTGCCAGGGTAATTGTGCCACGATCTTGACCTCGCATTGCTTAAACCCGCCCTCCATTCCTCCTCTGTCTACTCCTCTGTCTTTCTTTAACTGTCTGTTTCCCTCACTGAAGCTGAAGAGGGGCAAGGATCTGCTCTCCGCTCTAATGATGTCAGCTCCCCAGAGGTGGCATCTGTCTGCTGAATCTCAACAGCTAGCCTTCAAAGACTCAGCCTGGCTCTGGAGCTGGAGGGAGGCCTCAAGGATGGTGGAGGAGGTTTCATCCACTAGACACTACAACTGCAACCCAAACAACTGGCATGAACAATAAAACTGACAGAGGCTGTTTGTATACTGTTAAAGAGCTCCAAACAGCCAAAACACAACTTTAGGTGTTCAACATGCAAATACAAAATGATAGCGTGCAAATGAAAGATCAGTAAAGAACTTTGCTTGTTGGAGTATCCAAAAGCAAATCCAAATTGAAGGAGTCTTTCAGAGATGCATACATCAGAAATCTAAAAGACTCTTTTAAGAATGAACTTAAATCCCTTCAGTAACTTCTCTTTTGGACAGTTTAAGCTGGTTTCAACATCTCACTGTTGGCCTGAGTTCTTCTGGAGAACTCGCCATGTTTGTTTTGGTGTTTTTCTGCCTCTGCATCAGTCTGCACTGATCTCCATCTTCCGTCCTCAGATGACAATCAGGCAACCAATCAGCACAGTGTGTAATTATCGTAGCATCTCACCCAGTTGGATCAATGCAGAGATAATTAGGTCAGAATCTGAGAGGCTGCAGATCCTCAACAGAGGCTGACTTAGTGATTTTTTTATATTTTGGCAGCAAAGTTCAACACCTAGCTTAAAAAAAAACTAGAAGATGTTCAACAAAAAACTAGAAGATGCTCAACAAAAAACTAGAAGATGTTCAACAAATAATAATACCATATAGTACCTTTAAAGGATTTGGCAACCTCCGATCTGAAAATATGAGTCCAATGTGGAAGTGCTAAAAACTGCA
This sequence comes from Notolabrus celidotus, assembly GCF_009762535.1. Taxonomy (NCBI): domain Eukaryota; kingdom Metazoa; phylum Chordata; class Actinopteri; order Labriformes; family Labridae; genus Notolabrus; species Notolabrus celidotus. The sequence continues at coordinate 28,839,623 of NC_048280.1, read as the reverse complement.
GTTCATCGAGGATCCGCTTGAGGCTGGTTTCGGAAGTACCGGAAACCACATACACACCACTTAAAAAGGGGATCTCTACAGCAGAAATAAACATGTTTACAACCTGGTACAAAAGACGAGTGTAGTCTGGATAGCTCATGTCTCGATTGGCACAAACTGTAGGAGGGGTGAAATTTTTTCTAACGCGGCAATTTCGAAGACATTGAGATTAAGAGTCTTCCAATGAGAGGCACAGCTGACTTGATTTACAGTCGGGAACACTGTAGCTGTTGGCTAGGAGGCTCAAAGCCCGCTTCTTTACCTCACACTAGCTCGACAGCAGCAATATGGCTGCCGCCGCCGATTGGCCTCAAAACAGCGCTTCAGAAACAGATGGGTGACGTCACGAATACTACGTCCATATTTTATAGTCTATGGTCTTTACCGAGAGGATAGGACTGTGTATGGAATAATAGTCTGCTAGAGAGAGTGGGGATTGACATGCGGTAAAGGGCCGCAGGTTGGAATCAAACCCAGGCTGCCCACATCGAGGACTATATCCTCTGCACATGGCCATGCAATTTAACCACTAGGCCAAAACAGCACACCATACCTGAGAATGATTTTGGCCCAATACGATTACCAGTAGCAACATTATCTTTTATATAGACATTGCAATACATCAACAGTCACTAACATTTGGCTACTACACTATATTCGGACAATGGTGTCTTAAATGGTTGTGTGAGATTGATCTGCCCCACGGCTTGTCTGGTGCTGTTGAACTAGGATTATCTTTTATTCAAATCACAGCAGACATCACCTGCAAGCTGGCATGCCTTCAATCCACAGAGACCACGCTCAGCCATAAATCAATACCAAAGCAGAGGGAGTTAGAGTGAGGGAAAGAGCAATAGAGGAGGAAGTCTGATTCCTCTTGACATTTACCTGGGCTGTGCTCTGTCTACAACAGAGCGAAACCTGGGTCAGACAACCCTTACCCTGGATTGTTGCTTAACACTCTGCTGCAACAGGGCAGGGTCATAGGTGTAAAACCACTAACTCCTCACCTGTAACAAATTACTTTTGATATATCTTTAAAGTCCATACAGTCATCATGCATTAGACTGAAAGCTGAATTCCACAATGTGAACACATATAAACAACATGTAACTGTTTTGACATTTTGCCCTATGAAGGACTAAATGTATCTCCTTGTATGACTGTTATGTCATATTTAACTTACTGCTAAGCACTTCTGGTTAGATGCTATCTATGTTTCATTGCTTGTTTGTACCTGATACATGCTCAATGACAATACATTGAATCTAATCTAATCTAATCTAATCTAATCTAATCTAATCTAATCTAGTCTAATTTAATATGACGGCAAGCGTTCAATTTGAGTTTAAAATCACCAAACCATAAGTTAATTTCATCAAAGGCAGGGAAACGGAGGAGCTAAGTTACATAAATTTATAGGCCAGCAGCACTGTAAGCATTCCCTCTATGTCCACCATTACCTCTCTGTGATTTCTATCACACTGCTGTGCAGTGCATTTCTGCTAGAACCATCGTCACACAGATAGGAGATACAGTAAAATTGCCTGTCTACTTGACCTTCCAAGGATGGAAAGGCTTTTTATCCTCCCCTCTTTCATTCTTTCTGCACCATTTTATATTGCAGCAGCTGCAAGGCCACAGAACATGTCTGTCTTGTATTTCAGTGTTGAGCGAAGTTACTTTGATTTGGACATCTTATTACAATAAATGCACAGAAACCACTGTTCCCAGGATGCCACAGGGGCCATAAATGTCTACAGTTGTGTTCTCTCCAGTAAAGACAGAGTCAGAGTTATTACTATGGATACATCTGTATGATTACTTTAAGTACATCTTTACCTGAGGTGCATTAAAACCATGTGCTGGAGCTTAGAACTGCAGAGGGTTTCCATCTTAGGCAGATGTGATAACCTGACCATGATGCACAATGAGGATGCAGGTGGTGTTTTAACAATGGAAAATTACATTATTAAATATACTACACTACATGTAAGCAGTGTTTTGCAGAAAAATACTACTACTAAAACAGACATTGAAGAGGATTTATTTAAGTTACTCTTTCTATTCATGACATTGATAAACACCAAATGGTAAAAGAAGAAACTCAAACTGAAGGTGTATGAAGATAGATATGTTGCAAAATGCACGAGCGGAGGAGGACAGCAGAGCAGAACAGCGCTTCGTCTTCTGATTTCTGATTGGTTGACCTCTCACCCCACCACCAACCAGCCCCTCCCCCTCTGCCCCTCCCCCCACAGCTACAAGTGCAAATTATTTTTGCAACATATCATTGCAAGAAGTGTTGCAAAAGTCAAGCGCGCAGATTCGTCGCTTTGCAATGTGAGGAAGCTCATTCGTGTTACACGCACCGATTTGAGAGGTTGTAATCACTGAGTTGTGGTTGTAAATATCAATCTACAGATGTGTGAATATTTTTTTTGTGACTGTATGAACATTTTTCACAAGTGAAAATTTTCAAAATACAAGTTTACATTTTTTCCACAAGCTACCATGTATTTATTTTTCTGTAACTTCAAATTCAGTTCACATGTGTGTGAATTTTTTTTACAAGTGAAAACTGAAACATACAAGTTCATATTTTTGATCCACAAGTTCTCAAATCGTATTCTGCAGGTTCTCAAATCAATTCTACAAGCTCGTGCATTTTGCAACATATCTACCTTCATAAAGGTGGACCTCATTTCTAGGTTTGCAAATGTGAGTGCTGACACTTTACAGATGGACATTTTCAATAATCTATGTTTTGCATAACCCTGCTAGTGCAAGGTGAACTGGTGAACCATATCAACCTAAAGCCAACAATCATTTTAGGAGTAAATATTATATGCATGTCTAGCACTGGGGTCTATGAGGAGTCAGAGTGAAATGGAAGTATTGTTTTCAGAGAAGGCATGCTTCAGTTACGCTACTAAAGTGAGTTGATATACGTTTGTATGGATACCTTACCAGGGGGTTTGGTGAGTTGCCCAGGTAACTACTGTACATCTGGTCTGACTACTTGCCATACTCTGCAAAAGAGTCAGCTAGAGAATACTTCCAGACACCATTCAAGGCTACAGGCAACAAGTTTGGATAGTCAAAATACAGACTACAAAATTCCTCTGAGTGTTATAGCCTTCTGTAAAGGCACGTTCTGGCTGAATCTATTTTCACTGAACCAACTATTCAATGTGAAACCAAACAATCCAAATGCTGTGAAACAAAACTTCCACTGCAGCTGGGCCAAAGAAAACAAACTGCTGATCTCCTTCCTACCCTTTGTCCCATTGCTTTATCTCCAAAGCCCTGAGCGAATATTACAAATTACCCCCTTGTGCAAACACTCCTGATAAATGGAACTGGGAGACCAGGCCTTAGGGAGCTAACAAAGCAAACATGACATGGCGCATTGCTCTACGTCTCCATCCCCAGTGTGTTTTTACAGGGATGTGAATGCCTGGTCGTCTGGGTCAGATCGATGGAGGCCTGCCTGGGAGCATTAACACGGCAGTGAGAGGCAAAATGTCAAGAGATCCCTCTCTCTTGTTTTTGACATGTTATTCTATGAAGGTTTGAGTAGATGTCTGGCATATATCAGGCTGTGATACAGAAATACCTGATACTGTTAATAGTTGGCTTGGGGTCTTGTCAATAGTTTGTTGACATAAAAAGATAAAGAACCACAAAGTTTGATCTTTCAAATGAAGGAATAACGTTTAGTTTATATTTATGGACATAAAACATGTGACTTAAGTACAGCATGGTAAATAACATTTGAATTCCATGTAAGTAGCATTCATTCATGTAAAAAAAAAATGAACCCACCTTTGGACCAACACACTGATCTATGAAACAAATGACCCTAAAGAAAGTCACAGAGCAGCAGATGGAGAAAAGCTAGCCACAAACAAGCTGCTCCACTCATGTAACTCATGTCACTTCAGAAAAAGCTGTTTCTTTTGGTGCTAGCATCTAGAGAGTAGTGGAGGTGTGCAAGGTGTATGCTAGTGGCATCACAATCTGAGCCTACTAGACAAGGGGTTCCAAAACTTTTCATCCCACGACCCAAAATTTTAAATTTTTAGATAACTTGAAAAAAATAAACATTCTAGAAGACATCTCACGACCCCCTATTTGTGTCTCGTGACCACCGAGGGGGTCCCGACCCACACTTTTGGAACCCCTATGCTAGACAAACACAGTAGAGCTTAATGTAAGTTAAAGCTCCTGTGAGGAGACATTAGATGGTTATAAAACTGACTGAAATGAATACTGATACTTCTAAAAGACATAAAAACAAAACAAAGTCATCAGCAAGACGACTGATCATCTGAGGGTAGGCATGTGACAGACGAGAGGATAAACGGCACCCTGCAGAAACAGCCTTTTTTACATTTCTCACAGCAAACATCCCTGCAGAGTGACTGTAAAAAAAGGAGATAAGCGGATAAGATTCCCACCTTACATGACAAGATCACCAAAGAGATAAGAGGTGCCGCTTTGTCCACACAAACCTACGGTTTCACACAGGAGCTTTGAAACATACAGAATAGCCTTCATAACAAAGGCCATTGTGCTCTTACACACTGATACCAATGTAACCACAGGAAACGGCACTCGATGTCTTCAAAGGAATCCATTCATCACAGTGTTTGGGTTTTGCTTTGTTATGGCTTGTCCAGTCCAAAAGTTTTTTTGTTTTCTTCACATTTTTGTGTTAACAAGTTCATCAACAGATGACCGCAGACAAACACTATGAAGAATGCTTCAAAAGTGGATCAGTCAGCCATATTCATATAATTCAATATAACCTTATCTGAGGTTGACAAGAACATTTGAATAGTAAAATTATTTTGAAATCTGGTTAATGTTTAAAAAGTCTGCTGGTTTTAATGAAGTATATTTTATTGACATTTTTAAGCAACAAAACAGGTTACAAAAACAACGACTGCCATTTTAGTCTGATCTGTGTTTGCCTTGATCTTGATCCATCTGATAGACGCTTACTGTTATGAAACGCAGTAATCAGCATAATCTGCTCTGTTCATTCTTTGATCCCTTCTGGTCTGGCATGATTCCACACAGCTTTGTCAGGTGGACTTTGACTTTATCTGATCTGGTCTACACTGGTTTCTGCGTGAGATAGTGTAGATGGTATCATGAAGGAGGTGGAGAAGTTGAAAACCAACCCAAACAGAATTTAATATCACATGGTTATTGAGCTTTGAGTTCTCAGTACAACTTCTATGTAAATTCTTTCCCACCATGCTGCACTCTCGTTTGGCCTGGACTGATGCTCTGGTACAGCATGTGCTGAATACCACAAGCATGTGACCATACTGTGTCAACTCCCTTGGGATAACACTAAAAGCAGTATAAAAGCAGTTAAAAGCGTGAGGATGGATACATCCTACCTGTAAGCTGAGAAGAGGCTTTTCAGAGCTTATAGAGGCTTCTGTGGGCTTATGGCTGCCAGCAGAGTGCTTTCTTCTACATTACTACAACTAGTTACAACAGTTAACAGATTAATAATAACAAGGTACAGTGTGTCTGTAACAGAGCATAGGTAAACACACACTGCACTCGCCTAAGCTTCAGACAATCAAAACTTAAAAAATCATTCCATATATTTAACTGGTGGTTACTCTTTTGCAGACAGTCCAGATCATTTCTGATATGACAGCAGTCACTCTGGGATTTCCATTACTATTGACTATCTATGAGTCCATTACTATTTCTGGTATGAGGTATGCTTTACAAATTCATGACATGCTTGCTTCGCTTTACCAAAACACTTCCTGGGCATGTGTGTCTGGGCATCACGCTCTATCTCTTCATCAGCTGCTATGCTTTATGATTGTGGAGAGGCTTTATGATTTTTTCTTGACTGCTGTTCCATTTGCATTATGACCGTAATTATCTTCATGTATCTGATATGCGGTGTAATCAGCTTTATCTGGGTGACGGGCATTGTTCCTCTCTTGTGATCTAACCCGTAAAACAAGAACAGTGAGTGCAACTATCCCAACAAAAAAACTGTCTTTGATTGTTAAAGCTAGAAACAAATGATGAAATTAAGAATACTAAAGGTAGCTACATTTTAACTTCCTCAAGCAATAAATACAAGTATACGAGTTCAGGGCCAGCATAGGGCAAGGGAAGACTTACACAAGATAAAATGGACACTAGCTTGCATACTGGCACAGTATGAAACAAAGTAAAAACACCTGCTGATGTGGTTCTGGTGGTTATAAGTCATGTAAGCTTTGTCAGAAGAAAAGGCAAGCTCCCAAGAGCTTCTAGGCTCCTAAATAACAGACTTTTGCTTTGGTAGAAACAGCAGATGAGGGCTTTCTTAAATCCCAAGAGCACAGCTACATCAACGGCTAGGTCATGTTGATGACCCCTTTCATCATACCATGAACCAGCTCTGCCAGTAAAACAGGAAATGGCCTCTGATACCGTGGCACACTGACTTGCATTTTTGATTTCCTTTATCCATATTTATTTCTGTAATCACCTGAAGTACATGAATGTGCAAATGCAAACATGATACATATATCACAGGACACCAACTACTTGCAAATCACATACATCAAAAGCACACACACATGCAGCCAATATGCTAAGTCCGGCATCTGGAAAATATCTAAAGCCGTCAAAAGGCCTGCATGAAGGCAACTACAGGCCAACTGTGTAGGCATGTCAGGGAGGCTGATGAACAGCAGGGAGCTGGAAGGATGAGGTGAGAGGTGCAGCAAGCATAATGTCATGTTGGAAGAAATCTGTACTACCTGCAGAGAAAGAGCTGGTACATTATGTCCTACCACTTAGCTTGTATGTTGTTATGGAAGCTTTGTTAACTGGGCTGTCAGAAGTCTGACAAAAAAAGTATTTCATAGCTGATACTAAATCTCACTCCTGATATTTCCAAATCAGCAAATACACAGAAACAGAATTATTTGTCTCTAATGAGTAAACTACACTGACAAGCAAAACTGAAACTAGACATCTTAATCATTTACATAACTAAGAGGTCTGCTTTTAAATATGAAATATATATCATTGAACACTGAAACGTCAGAAAAACAAGACCTATTCTCCTTTTTTTTTGGTCGAGGGGTTTTCCCAGATTAATCAACCAATCATATGTGAACCCAGTTAAACATGATCTCTCTAGCATGAACTCTTGGTAAGGGCATATTTCATTTGGTCACCTGGTTTTAAGGATGTAAGAGACAGCAGATATGTGACAAGGCAAAAGAGGCACGAGATAAACTTTGGGATAAGCCAACATTATCTAAAATAAGACACAAACTGAAATAGAAGTGACTGAACTTTATGAGAATTAAGCTATTAATACATTTCCTTGTTCGTGACATGAATTCTGACTGAGTCATGTCAGAAAGATTGTCATCATCAGTGATGGCGTGATCCTACGCCATCAAGTCAGTAAAGCATGTCTTTTGTTACCTTGATTGAGAGACCCAGAGGGCAGAGATAACAGAGCATTTAAGAGGTGGGTTTGATGTCATGCACATCAACTTTTACTAACTGTGGCTGGACATTGGTTAAGAATAACAATATATTTTTATGATGCTTTCATTACTGTCACTATGTCATGAACCAAGGTAGCAGTGACATCCTATGAGACCTGCTGTACTGCAGCAAATGATTGCCCCAGAGGGGTATGGGCTGTAGGTGGGGTTCATCTTTTGAAATGACTGATGTCTGGAGGACGCAAGATGTCAAGGGGGACTATGGTAAATGGCAGCATGTGGCAAGGTCGCCTCTCCATTTGTCTGCCAGTGGGGATGGTGAAGGACCGCCGCAAAGCAGGGCTATAGCTCTGTGACTGCCTGACAACCTCCTGCGGCCCTGCAAGCAATAGGGGCCCTCCATCTTGTGTCACTACAGGGATGTCTTGGACTGGCGTGGTGCAGAGCAAAGTGCCTTCCCCTCCCTTTCAGTGCCTCTCTCAACCTTCCGGAAGCATCCATCACCTCGTTCCCCAGTGGGGCGTGGGTAACGGATCGACTTTCCTCCAGAGCGCTAATCAATCCGACTCTCGCTGCCTCTCCCTGGGAACATTTATGGCCTGCCATAAAGCAGGCCTTTGGGGCATTACGGCACCCAGTAATCCTGCTAAGTGAGCAATATTTCCCATCTCTGGGGCTGCAGTTAGACGGGCTCAGGCCATAAATAGCAGAGTTAATCTGTGGCCATGACTTCTCAGCCAACCCTCAGCAGTCACAATCCTACGGGGGCCAGGTGGGAGCCACCCGGTGGCCAAGGTAAAACAACTTGTGAGATGAAACGATGAGATGGCCTTCTCAAACGCAGATGGTGTTCGATCGCTGCCTCTCCTTTGCACCACAACTCTCTATAGTCTGTCCTGGTGAAGAGAGCCACTAAGGGAGCGAGCATCTATCATGGAGATACAAGGCCCAGCTGGAAATGATGCACAACAGTAGGTCCCCCAATTGGCAGGTAAGTTCATAAAGCAACTAAGAGAACAGTTTGTGACTCTGTACTTCAAAAGACAATCCTTAACAGCATTCGGAGTTCATATATAGCCACCAACCGTAAAATGGCATAAAATAAAGCAAATGATAGAAAGTTAGATCAGGAGGGAGTAAGTGTTAATGACATGAGTATGCTGATCAACTGACCTTGTTTTTAAAATTGTTCAAACAAGCAGTCATAATAACTTGACCAGGCTTGATGTGAAGCCAATGACCAAAAACCAAACATGCATGTTAAAATAAGGGAAAAAAACAGAAACCCTGAAGTCCGGAATCCGTCTGTATTCTCTCAGACTTCCTGCCAAGGTCAGCGAGTTCTTCTCAAAGGGGAGCCACTTCCCATTTTATGCCCAGCTGAGTTAAAACGGATATGTCGATGTGCTAGTACTTCTTCAGAACATCTTAAAACAGGCTGTTTTCTCTCAGGGTACCAGTGGGAGTTCCATATTGTAAAACCTAGAAGATAGAAGGCAAAGCTAGCCTTAGGTTGAGCATTGCCAGAGGGCTACAGAAACCCCCTTCCCTCCACCAATGACTGCCGCTGTTCGGGTTGATCCCATTTTATTTTATTCCACCCATCATGCATCAAAATGTCTCCCTGAGGTGCCTCGGCTTTGAGCAGAGGCCTCTGTCTCTTTCTAGCTGGAAGGCCAAGTCTCTCCATCACACCATGAGTGCAGAAGTCAAGGTCTTCAACCCTCGGTCCACAGAAGCCCTGCTTGGCTCAGCCAACCCCCGAGGCTGCCTGCTTGTCAGTCAGAAAAGCTTACTGACTTTTTTAGTCTTTGGTTCAGGTCAGGAACCACACATTGTTTTTTTTCCTTTAAGAGCTCGGCAGAAACCTGACAGGTGTCCATGGAAACAACATTTGTGCAGATGTTTCCAGTTCTTTGAAGATTTCAGAGGATTTTTTAACAAGTAAGGTCAGTTTGCAGCATGTCATACCTCTTGGGCAGATAAGAAAGAATGGGAAGATTAATTGCACCTCAAGCAATGCTTCAATGTGTTTGAAAAAAATAAAGATGTGTGAATCAATAATGATTCAGTAATGGTTTATGGTGTAATTAGAAATGAAATATATCTCAACAGAAAGAGCAGGAAGGAAATAAGCAATCTATCTCATCCACAGCATGAACAACGGCAGTGGCTGAGATCAATACAGATATAAATACTTAGTCTAAAACTTCATCATTTTAAGGTGTAAAACATCCTTTGTTGACTACAGTCTTGTCTGTGAATAGTTTACCTCTAATAGTGAACATTTGTTTTGAATACTGGCTAATTAATCAAACCTTCAGAATAATTTAAGACTGTCTTTTACTTTCAGGACAGTCTTTCATCACCTATTATTTTTCCAAGAAATCCAACTCCTTCCTTGTCAAACTATGATCCCATGGAGTGTGAGGCGTAGACTCTGAAAGCCTCTGACATGTTCTTTGATTCCTCCATTTGCTGTTCTTCATTTTATCCTCTCATGTTGTATTTATAGTAGCAGCTAGCATGCAGCCGTTTGTGGTTAACCTCAGCTGATGAATCTTGTCAAGTGTACTGTTCTTCTCTTTCCGCCCTGCCTTTGAAGCAGTCTTTGGAGGCCTCCTCTCTGTTTCAGACCTGGGCACCATCCAAGAGGACGTTGTCAAAGCTCCATATAGCCTCGCTCCAGCTCAGCAAGTTTCCTGGGTGGTGAAAGGCTCCTGAGTGATACTGAAGTCCCACAAGTCCCTGCCGTTGTTAATGCCGATGGTCCTGGCCAAGCCTGAGTAATGCTCTGCGGCTCCCAAATCATTTCCACTTGGAGCAGGAATGAACCCAGCTGCAATTGGATTCGTATGGTCTGGATTGCTGAAAAGAATCCCTCCTATCCTCTGGATGTATGGGAGCTCCCCCATCTGGCAGAGGTCTCTCTCGCTCCTTATATTTATGACCAATAACTGGTGTAATCAAGAACCATGGATACAGGGGCTGCACTGCAGCAGGAACAGAAGATTGGAGTGTTCCCCCGAAGAGATGTTATCACTGTAAGGCTCAGTAACCATGAACCTGTGATCTAGTCCTATCCTGTGAGCACGGATTGAAACTCCCTTACAGCTAAAGAAGGAATAAGGAGCATTAACTTTGTACAGGGGACTTTGCCACAGGGAGGGAAATGGAAAAGAGGAGGAGAAAGGGAGATGACATTCTCAGCGCAGACAGTACTGCTGCACTCATAAAACCTTTGCTTTATCTCTTCCAACAATCAGTCTAATTATGTTCATTGGAGGAGTCCAATTAATCCTCCATTGTCAGCCGGTGGCTAAGTGTTTCTCTACCCTTCGCACTGCCACACACAGACACAGTGGAATCTGCAATTAACACTACCCAAATTTATTTAGAGCCACTTGCCTCAGCTTCTGACTCCCTCCAATTATGCCTAATCAATTCCACCAGGAGGCGGCGGGGGAGTGGTGCAGTGGGGGGAGCGGGGCACTGGGGAGGTCACCGTCATTTGCTGCGACAAACCCCTCTGCGCCACCCAAAGGCCAGACATGTCAGTGAGTTTGTCATGTGGCAAGACATGCAAGAGACCCCTGCTGAATAGTTAACTAATGCTCCAGCTGCCCTCTCTCGTGGTGCTCCCTCTCGCTCTAATGCTGTGTTAATGTGAAATCTTGCAGTATATATAAATATCTAGGTAGCAGCTCTTGACTTTCAAATGTCTCTGGACAAACATGCCTGTACAGGGCCAAGGTTGTGTTTAAATGACAACAGATAATGACTGACATCTGTCTCTTCTGTCTTGACACTGAAAACAGTCCAGTCCATTATATCAGTACTCAGTGTTTACAAATACAGCTACGACAGAAAGACAATATATTGCAACATTTTCTAAGATATTCCAAAGAACATCTTCATAGACAGATCAAAACTCTAGCAGCAGCATACAGAACAACTCCTGTGTCAGACCAGTACATTTTGGCTTGACGCCAGAATCATCAGAGTCATCCTGAGGAAAAAATAACTTATAGTGAGTACAAAGGAATAACATTTTTTTTTCCTTCTGAGGTAAGTGCAAAGTTAAGCCTGGTTTATACTTCTGCGTCGAATCGATAGCATTGCCAACGCCCGCAGGTCTGTGTAGCCCCTGTACCTACGTACATAACCGACTCCCACCTCCCCAAATTGTAACTACGCGTTGAACAGCAATGCATTTCCTCCCACGTCTCCTCTCTTCCCTGTAATCATTGCTGTATGACAAACAACAACATGTATCAGCTCTAAATTAATATTATACGTTCGGAATCGCTGTGAAAGAGTAAACAGAAAACGTAGCGGGGCAGAAACAGGCGACCCGACTATCAGAGAGACCACACTGCCCTCAGGCATTTCGGCTGAGTATTACTGCGCGACACGGACACATCGACGCAAAAGTACGTTGTGCTCAAGTCCGTGTTGGGCACTGCTGCGTAGGGTCTATGCAGAAGCATCAACCAGCCTTAGGTGTGAAATCAGGTTTAATAAATGCAGAATTCATCTGGCAAAAAGACGAAAGGTAGCTGTTTGCAGTACGTCCTCCACTTTGCGATGCTTCTGTCACCCCAGATGGTCTTGTTGGAGTCATTTCTTAATCAATTCAACAATACTTGAAATGATTTCTGGTTCAACCAATGCTTTGGAAAGCAGTCCTACTGTTCTTTAAGAAGACAGTGGCAAAGCATACATTTATGTCTGTCCATTTCCTCTTACGATACGTTAAAAGTTCAATTTAAGTACCTCTCTTAGGAAATGTACGTGTTCACCCAACAACATTAACAACCAAAAGGCAACACTGAACTGTTAACCACTGTGCTTTTTTTCTCTTTTTTGAATCTGTTTATGCTTAATGGTGGGCAGAACAGTTGATATTATGGCATAATAATTAGGTCTTTCAAAGTTAACAAGATATGAACAATTTAACAAATTCCTTCTCACACCACTAACTTTTTTGGCCTGCATGTTCTGTGATTGCAAGCATAAAGCCAAGCCCATAGTTTAGGAAATCAGGAAGCTATGCAGCAACATTGTGGATAGCAAGCAGAAACAAACCTCCTTGAGCAGAATACAGAAATGGGTCTTCTGAATGACAAGTTCAGCTTCAAAGCTCTGCCAGATGGCTCTCTCAACAAGACCAAAGTTATTTTTATTTACTGTCGATGCGAATTGAGTTACCACCGGAGTACGTCGAGTCTCAAATACCACTTACTGGCCAAGCACACAGATGAGGCAGAGAGCCTTCCTTCCACTCACCACCGAAGCAGGCTATGCTTTAGTTTGATAGTTTGCATTGCAGATGCCTCGACAACTCTACAAGCAAATACACTTTTAATAGCAATAGCTTAATGGGTGGCTACAGCTTGCAGGCCGATTAACATTGTGGAGGACGAAGGTCTGCTGGTAATAGTTTCCATTGCATCAAAATATTTCAGATATGAATTGCCTTTGAGAGCCACCATTGTAACCAATATCATTTAATTCCCAAATTGAGACCCTAGTTAGAATTGCTTTACATTCTAAATGTGCACTTAAAAACTGTTTGTAATATAACATTTTAAAACTTTGAAATAATTCAAAATTAACAGTTTGAAATCCCTCGTAATAATATTCAACAGCAAAGTGACCCTGTCTATGAGTTACTTTTTGTTGGACAGTTATTTGACAGGACATTCACAGGAGAGATGTTCATGTTACTGAGCCCATCTTCTGTAAGTTCTGTCATACATACGTGACAGGTGCTTCTGCATGTCTGAAGCATGTTGTTTAAATATACAGTAGCTTTATGCCAATGTCTCATGTGTCATCTGTATTTATATATACAGGCTGTGCACATACATAGGCACATTTCTGCAGTATGTCAAACGAAATTGTATGAGCGCACTCATGCTAACATTTCCACACTGTGTGCATGAAGGTGTGTGTATCCACTGGCAAAGGCTCTCAGGCAGGTTGGCCTCCCTCAGGATAGCTTTTTGCTACAGTGCTGTCAAACTAAAGCCCCACAGTGGGCACAGACATTGGGAGGGCAAGCCCACTGACTGGAATAACCATGTTACAAACCCGCCGTAAAACGCCACTAATATTTAATGCCTTGCTGTCAGGTCTGAAGGGCACAGGCACATGGAGGAACTGTGCAGTCAAGTGTGTTTTCCTCTGCAGGGCTCACTGAATCTGACTGTGAGCGGAAAGGAAATCTGAAAAAGGGTGTGTTTCTGTGTGTTTCTGTGTTCTTCCAGCTGACAAACAAAACAAACAAAAATGATAATAAAAAAACTTGATTTGCCTGACACACAAACCTCACTACCTCAGCTTTGCTCAAAGCATTAATATTTTCCTTAGACATGTCAGCTTCTGCAGACACACTGCAATGCTTCCTTACCACACAACAGCCTGTGGCAAGTCCCTTACTAATCCACGGGCTGTATCAGGTGATGGAGGCATCACCGGACCTGATAGCATCGCAATGTCTCTGGCAGGATAAAGTTGAAGAGTCACCTAGTGGGTGAGGCCGGGCTAATGGCAGCGGATATCAGATCATGGCCTGTCACTGTGTAAACCCTGGGCTTGTGTAATCCTCTGATAATAGACACATTCAGAACCAAGGATGCTGGTGAAACTGTCAACATGCCAACCATTGTGAATGTAATGAAAATCAATGTCAGAGAGCAGTGACGTGTGTGAGTGCACATGTTGCCTGGGTTTACAGCTGTATGTGTGTAGGTAAGATAGAAACTTACTGTGTGCATCCATATCTAATTCCATGTGTGTCCAGAAGTGTTTCGAGGGTGAGGGGACAGGCACTAAGAATAGCATTCTGCGCTTGACTTAATGGCCCGGCTGTGGTATTTCTCCAGCTAAGCGCATGACTTTCACACCTACACCCCTGAACCCCTGAAGCCCTGCACCAGTTCAGTCCAAACGCAGCGCCTTGGGATGCCTTCCACTTAAAACATGCAGTGGGCGCGCATTAACATTTCAAGGTATTATTTCAAATGCGGGGGAAATTGCTGCTGAATATTTCATGCTCTCCGGTACGAGCTGTACATATCCCTCTGTGGCTGCGGCAGGAGTTGAGGTCAGGGGTCACGGTTGGCAGTCTGGGGCTGTTGGCGGTGATGAGACCTACAGTAGCTGACCTGGGCATTCAAAGTGACACACGGTGTGTACAGCGCTGCTCTACATCAGTGTCAGAGGGGACTCTGCTTTGAAGAGCAATTATACTACCATCACCGGCTCATTAATTAAAATGAGAGCGACCAGGCTAATTCAGCCTTGTGACCCTGCAGAACGTGCTCACAGCTCGCTGCACCGCTCAGATATTATCCAATCAGTATTGCAACGACACTCTGCTAATTGGTGATGTTGTCGTGTCTACAGCGTGGAGTCACAGCTCGAGCTTGGCCTTTGACATCAATCACATATCACGCCTTCCAATTACCCCCTGATTTTTCCTGCTGTGAGCCTTCTAATTAAGTGAAAACACATCTGAAAGACCTTTCTGTGTCTTATTCTCACTTGTTTGCAGTGAGAGGAGCTCTACAACACATTAGATTGATTAAATAATAAACATATTGGGTGTAAAATGGTGTCGACTGCTCTTACACATGTTACATTTTGGTAACAAAAGGAAACAACTGTCCAAGCTATGTTGCACAGAAGTTGTAAATAGTTTCTTAGCTGCTAGACAAAATAAACCTGATGATGCAGACAGAACACACTGGGCACTGCACACTAGAATGGACTTCTGACTTCTCCCACCGGGCCCTCTCCGCCCCTCAGGGGCCAGGGGAGGAACTTTGACCCTCTCTTCTCCACAGGGTCAACCACAAGAACCACACCCCCATCTAGACCCGACTCCTCAGGGACTGCTAGTGGGCGTGTCAACCCCCAGTCTGCCACTTAACCCCCCCCCACCAGCCTCGGGGTGTACATACTCTATTGTGCAAAAGCAATCACTCTTCCCCCCTCCCCTGCGTCCCCTCTCTTTGTTTTGCAAATGGCCTCTCCCACATCATTTTACATACACACTCCAACCACTGAGCTCTGGGGACCGACCAGGAAGTAATTGTGGCTTTTGTGCAAGTACCCCCCCCCCCCACCCTTCCTCAAAGGAGCCGCGCCCCCTTGTCAGCTGTCATCATATAACTGCCTGCAGACCCAGGGGCCTAATGACAGGATCTATAGTACATGAAAACACAATTATAGCCCTTGGTTCAAATGCTACTGTGTGAATGGCCTTTAAAAGAGGGGAAAAGGGAACTAAACACATGCTGCCCGCTCTAAGGCATATTGGTCTGAACAATATCCCCTAAATCACAACCCATTAAAAAACACAGAGCCTCATTCTGAGGCTGAATAATTTAAATACACTCTGTTTAAGCAACTCTCCTTCCACTGGTGATATGATGATTATTGTATGTGCTTGATGCAGGAAGTTGTCTGACTAATGCTGTATGGATACATTTGACCTTGTACGGTGGCGCTACGTGCTGATTTAATGAGCTAGTATGAGCGACAGCGCTGGCATATACAACCCACACATGGGTTTCTGTAGTCCAGCGGCATTTCATTATCTTGAGGATGTTGTTTTCATGGCAATATTTTGAAGCCACATTAAGCATCCATTACAAGACGCTGCAGGAAACATGTTGATGGAACCTGCAGCAGATCCACTGACTGATTGCAGACCTTCACATACTTTACATTCGGCAGTCAAAATGGCAGAAAAGCAGCGGAGAAGACTCCCTCCATCTTTTTCGAATGGGAACAGTGACCCCCAATGGACGAAGAGATGAAATCTGGCAAAGGGTTAACACAGCCTCATCTACCTCCTCCTCATGCATGTGGGTGCAATGGCGCTGTGATGCAGCAGGGGTCAGTGTTGTATCATAGAAAAACTTGACACAATGAGAGAGAAGTGAAAAGCTTTAGCTGCAAAGATCACATCTGTCTCAGTGACACTACTAATCCCATTTAATCCATCCAAGTTAATGTCCAGTTTTGCTAGTCCCCGACCCTCACTAACCACAGGGCCATGCAAACAGGGGCAGGGGCCACAGAAGATCTCATTAATGTTGTGACCCTAATGGGCTGATGTGGCAAAGATGACACCCAGATACTTAAACACTCAGACACCGTGAATAAGGCAACACTTCATCATGGCTGCACACTTCTACAGCCACATATTCGATCATCTTCACACACAAGAGCTCATGCTTAAATACAGAAAGTACATTTGTGTATGCAGTGAGCACACGCGTAGGACACAACTGGAGACATGAAAGAAGCATGTAAACAAGATGCACTAAATGTTGGAACACACATGCAGAAACACATCCTTCAAGCCAAGCAACAATATAATGAGATCTAATTAAATAGCTGCTAATTGAAGTGCTAATTAACTAAAACAAATTGATACAAGTGTGACAAGGAGAGAATGAGGCATTTGTAAATGACAGAGGAGAACAATGCGAGTGAAGCGTAGCAGCCGACTGCGGGAACACATCAGGATACAGCCTGGCCTCTCTATTGTCTTATCCCCTCTCAGGCCTGTCAAAACACAGCCTCGATACAAAAGAGCTCTCACAACTACAGGAGGCTTTTCTTCTCTGTAAAGGCTCAGGACTGCCACCCACTTTCATTCTACCTTACAAACACCAGATCCTGTCTTCCTTAAAGCCTCCCTTGTAACACAGCACTGCCTGGCTGAGCCTGTGGACACAGAGGTAGCAAAGAAACCAGACTAGGTTTCATTTAACTACCTGTTAGGATTTACCTAACATGACTTTTAGGGACGATCATGTAATTTTAAAAGTGATGCTACAGTTTTTGTCCCATATGTAGAACAACAGCAGAGGTTATTTCTTGGCTTTCCTACTAATTACCCAGCTGTGTTAAATGCTTGATTCAACAGATTTTGCTGTTATTTTCAGCATCCGTTAAAGGTACAGTGTGTAGAAATGGAACTATCTAGCGGTCAGATTCCAGACTGAAACGCCACCTTGCTCACCACTCCCATTATTGAAGCTCCAAAGGAGACAGTGGTCCTCGAGGTCACTATACATTATCCCTTATTTGTTCTAAAGGCACAAGAAGGGTACAACAATTCAAGGTTCCGAGGCTTTTATTTTCAAGGTCTCCACGATGGCAGTTCTCATGGGGAAGCAACACACAGCAGCTCATGCCACTAACGACAAGAACACAAAGGTTGAGAACTTTTTACAGGTATTGCCCCCACCTTTGGATCAAAGCAGACAGACTGGTAGGAAGTCAATGCAGATATATTTCCCATACTGGCTAAGCTTGCACACCAGTATCTCAACATATCAGCAACAACAGCCCTGGACTGGTTGTTCTCCCAACTGACACCCAAACATGTGGACATGCTTATTTTGTCAGGAAGACGAAGAAGAGCAAGAAAGCTGGACACTGAGTCTGTAATATTTTCTTGTTCAGTCCTCTTTTTGCAGCAATTCCACATTACATAGTTTGAGGCTTACTCAATATGACTATATATCTATACATCTGCAGAGATTCTTTTATAAGTCTCCTCTGCATGTTGATATTCAGTTGTTAAACAATGTACACCTCTTTATGTTCTGTAGCCATGCATACTGTTAGTTAAACGCACTATGTTGCTGTAAATTCCTAACAGTTCCAAAGACCGATTCAGAAAAACACTTTGAATTTGCACCTCTTATTTGTATTAATATTCACATGGAGGGCAACACTGGCTGACTTTTTTGTACGGGTCTGAGGCGGCATGATAGGATGAAATCTGACTCACTGGCCTGATTGATCTCTGAGTGGTCTCCTCAGTTGTGGTGTTTCTCAGTTGTCTTCATGTTTCTCTGGTTGTTGAGGTTCAAAGCATTAGTTTGTTTCCTACGCCACCACAAGAAAGAAGTAGTCCAGAGAGCAGCTTTGCAGACTGCACACATTCCCGTCCTCTCACAAACACAGCTAAAGCTCAACAAGCTGCTGTTCCTGATGTTCCTCCTTGTTTACATCTGTTTAAGACCTTTGTGATAGTCCTGTTTGCTAAAACATTTCACAATAACTCCAACCTCACATGACCTGCAGCTCATGACTTGCACTTTACAGAAGGCTCATGCAGGAGGAATATGGCCTAAGTCGCCTGAGGTTTCCTGGCACACACGTTTCCGAACAGCTCCCTAAACATTACGGTAATATAAACCACAGTGATAGTGTAATTCATAAAGCAGGAGGTGTAATAAAGTGTCTCTCCCTGCTGTCTGCTCTAGTTAAACATCTACCAGGGGCAATACATCTGTTGCTATAGTTACAGATTCTCCAGTAGATGCGAAACTGGAATGTGATGGAGCCTGGGAGGTCCCACTTTAATAAATTACATAAAAAGAAAGCAATCACAACTAGCCAGCTGCCAAGCCCAAAAAATAATGTCCTGACAAATTCATTACAGCTAACCCTCTCCCCCTGAGCCCAAAACCTAATGACTGCACTGTAAAATATTCTGCTACGCAAAGCGAGCGCAAAATTAAAATTTGCTTTAAATAATGCTCTTACCTTTTACAGCTGTATGGAATAGTACACAGTATATCCAGGAGGAGTTTCTCCTTGCTGCTGTTACCTTGTCCAATCCTTGCATGCAATAGCCCCAGCTCCAGCAGAGCATGACTTTAGATCCCTGCTAATTTAATGTTCCCAGACCTAATTGTCCCCAGAGTGGTTGCTCCGAAGTAGCCCTGCTGTATCTCAATGACTGTGGCTTGTTAAAAGTGATGGGATGTGTATGTGTGTGTGTATGGATGGACCTGCAGAGCAGCAGCAACCCGGCCAAGCACCTTACATGGCCTGACATTAATCACTGTGCACTGTCCCATGCAATATTCACCTGGCTAAGCACAGCGGGTGCAGGGGTTGTCTGAGTTCGGCCGTTCTTTGTCATTCTCTTCCCTTTATTTCCACTTCTATTTCAGTCTTTCTCTCTCACTGCCTCTCTACCTGTCTCTTTCTTTCTTTCTTTCTCTCCCTGTCTAAGAGGTTGGGAGGTTACAGCCGCGGGGAACAGAGAGGTGATGGATCCTGAGAAGTCCCGAGAGGGTCTAACATTCCTGGAGGTAAATTGAGTGGCTCTCCCATTGGATTCTGGGTTGAGATTGCTCCCGTGGGTCACATTAATCATAGCTGCATTCATCTTGTCTTCAGATTAAAAAAGGGATCCTTCTGTGTAGCAATCTAAGAAACGTGTGTCTGTTTTAGCTAACCCATCATTACACAACAGTAATATCAGCCACCTCTTAGTTAACAAACTCTCTAAAAACCACCATAGGGGCTGGTTCAGATTAGGACTAAGTTCAACCAAACTCTCCACTGGGACTTGATATAAGATTCTGCTACACCCTCCCCAACCTCCATTTCAACACCAGAGGGACTGTTCCCTTGTCCTTTCCCAGCCTTCCCCTGCCATCCGGGGCAAAGTCAACAGCACCAGCCCCAGTGGAAACCCACAGGGACGAGTTTGGCTCCTCACACTGAATTCACTGTGGTCAGGCCGTCTGCTGAGCAAAAATAGACAGCATTCTGGAAACTGGAAAACACACACAGAGGAAGGTACGTGGTCCCAGACACTTATTCAAACAGGGAGATCACCTCAGGATGGGAGAATAGGAGTCTACTGAACATTTTACACAAAGTCCTACTCATGCTAGTTTAAAGTCTTATATCTGACCAGGAAACAAAGAATACTCTTATATTTTACTCTGGTTGTATCTACCTTTAATTCACCCTGACTCACCCTGGTAAACACATGTGGCTCAAGATTACTTCACCTGGATGTTTGATTTAAAACATCTCTCTGTTCAACTTTGTATCAGGAGTCCACTGACGACTGTCTACAATGTAAGTGTTCAAATTATTAGCTCAACACATATCATGTTAAATCTTTTCTTGTAAGCATAAAAGGAATAGAGCTGTATTATTACATCATTATTATAACTAACATTAATTCTGGTGATATGTTATGTCTGCACTTAACATTCTCAGTCCGATCCCTACTCTAGTTTCCATTGCTGAAATGTACAAGAAAAGTGCAAGGTTTTGTTTGCTATTTCAACAAAACTATGACATTCTCTTTAAAAGACTTACTTCTAATTCTTTCATTAGCAGTTAAGGTGGTGAGACTAAGACTTACACAATGCACATTTGTCCTGTTAGTAGTTTTATTGTACTCTGTTGGTAAGATTTGGAAGTGAGAAGCAAGTTAGCAAGGATGAGGAGTGTTTCTCCCCATGATATATATTTTTTCATAATGTCTTGAGCTCATGTTTTCGTCTCATGGCTGATACTGGAGCAGGGTTATCATCATGTTTTCTGTAGAAGTATTGTTTTAGATGCAGAATCTCTGTGAATTCATTACTGCTCTTTGAGGACTAAAGAGTTAAAGCATGTGCATATTTATGTTATTCAAACATTTACTGGGACATCAGCACAAGCGTCATGATACCGGGGTAAACTGTTGCATCTAATCGCCTTTTCTAAGTTAACTAACAGTAATAAATCACAGTTTACAAAGCAAAGTTATAGTTACATTGCAGTTCATCGCTTTAAGCAGCTTCAAGTCAACACATGACCTCATCACTCTGCATCCTTTAAAAAAAATCTCTTGAACAAAGTGAAGGGCTGAAAAGAAGATCTGTATTCCAGTCATGTGTCTCCACAAATGCACATGATAGCAAGAGCCACATCTTTATATGTGATGGAGCTGATGGGACAGTTCAGAATGTTTCCAAAGGGATCACCAGAACCAACACAACATAAAATCTCCTCACAGAAATAGGATATTTTAAGTATTTCATTTGAGACATCATTCAAAAGTACTTTTTTTCTGAATATGGACAAAAAAGTTGTTTTGGAGGAAAAATGATACTTGATTTCTATGAGCACTGTCTTATACTGGGGTCTGTGATATATGGAACACTCACCTTAGTTGAAAAAACAATCAAATCTTAATCTTTTTAGTAGGATCAGTTAACAACCCTGTATTATTCTGATACTGTATAGATGAAAACACTGAAAATAAAAGCACGGTAGCTGAAGCAGGTTTTTATTCAAGATAATCTATCTTGGAGTAACAAACAGTACAAGGGTAATACAGCAAATGCACATTTTCCTCCAATATCTGGGAATGAAAGGCAATTTCAGTAAGTCCTCTGGGGGATTTCTAGCACCAAGGATCAATTTATTAGAGTGTCATTATTGAAATGATCAGATATCTTATTTTGTGAATAAATCTATTCTATCAGCTCTTATCTCTCTCTTGCACAGAGTCATGTATATTCATCTGCTGACTTGTCTTTGATGTGGTGGGGACAATTATCCACTGTGTGATCATGCATACATGTTCATGTTACAAGCAGCTGACTAATTGATCTGTCAAGGTCTATTACAAGTCACGCTCCTTCACTCGTCTCTGTCTTTTTCCACTGCACACGCTCTTTGCATGTGCTGTGTGCCTGCAGACACCTCTGCAGTGTACCTCATTATCCACTCATCTAATAATGCTCTTTGTTAAATGGCAGTGTTAACCTGGGTAACAGGAGTAAAGGCCTTTTCTATCACTGTACCACTTACAAGCTTTCCAACCCCATAATTACATCAAGGATTTCACATTTCAGGGCTGATCTCATTACTTGTGCAACAGTAGATAGTGATTCAGTTTCTCCATCAACCGCAACACTATGACGGGTACTTGTGGGAAGAAGTGGAACCAAAATGTCTTAATCTGGTGGGGAGAAAAGGCACATACAGAACACATATAAGCACATTGGTAAATGGTAAATGGACACTTCTCACACTCACCCATTCACTAACTGATGGCAGAGGCTGCTATGTAGTGAGGGACCATCAGTATTAGAACATTCATACACATTCACACACTGCCGAACAACAGTGTGAGCAATTTGGGGTTCAGTATCTTGCTCAAGTCTCAGCTGAAGACTGAAGCTGAGATCAAACCGCCAACCTTCCGATTGACAGACGACTGACTCTACTCACTGAGCAACAGCCGACCCAAAATCACATTAAAAATACTGTGATTTGTAACCTGATCTAATGTCCCAATTTAGGCTAAATAAATTGGGACATTACAAATCTAATCAGAAATTCAAGTTATTCCTCTATCAGTATCAGAAATGACATGTACACTGACTTTGGGGAATTGACACGATCACTGCTTTAAGTCAAAACTATAAGTCATTACATACCCCCTAAATTTAGCTTGTTTCTTCTTTCCCAAAGAAAACTCACCCACAGCAAAAGTTAGTACTACTACCTTATAGCAGCAAAGATTAAACTGTTACAGATCAATTATCACTTGAGGATAACAATCAACAGCAGTGTGGTGCTAGCAGAGACTAAACGCTAGCAATCAGAGTTTTTGCACCATTAATATAAGGTATTTGTGCTGGTGTTATTACTTAAAGCTCCTATGAAGAACTTTAGTTTGATTTATTTTTGGTGACCCATGTGGACAAAGAATGACCTCTAATCTCTTTACTCATATTGTCCTGCACATCCTGTTTACCAACTAAAAGTCTTATCCAGTTAATCTTTAACATTAATATCACATGTCGAACCTTTGCCATGGAAATTGCACTAAAAGGCTGCTTTGTCAGCATGCTGTAAAACGTCTCATCCATGGCCGTAGCAACAGGCATTAAACACATACAGAAACAGGCCGTCTTGTTGCTAATGGTCTGGGTTGCCTCACAGATAGGCCACGTGGAGGCATAAGTATTAATTTCAGTGTGTTTCAAAAACTGCTAGAACACCTCACAATAAAATGATCCTCAAGTCAACAGAGCGAATGTTCAGCAGGGCCTCTTCCCAGAATGACTAAGGTGGAGAGGATTCACCTTGATCTCCAGTTTAAATGGGTCGAAGCAGGGCTAGCCGGGGGAGATATCGTCTTGGAGGCATCTCTTGAATCGAGCAGCCACCGCTCAGGGTGCCTGTTACCCAGATAACAACTAGCATACTGTTATCAGTCATCCTGATCACTGGCCTTTTACCACTGCACCGCTGTCGATGGGCAGCAGTGCTCCTCTGTCTCTGCCCCTGAACTATGCTCCAGTTCACTGCTAATGCCCCAGCTAATCTGATCTGTCTCCGGCTGGCTTACTGCTTATAAACACACCTAGATATGAAGCAGAGGAAGTAATCCTGAAGCAGCTCCAGTATGACAGGGGCATGCCGGACACTGGCTCCATGTCCACAGGCTGGTCTGATAGTCAGGGGGCTGCCTGAGGGGGGGTGGAATAATATAGTGAAGTGTCCAGAGATGTTTTCATATATGACATTGTTAGTATGGTGTGTGTGTGTGAGGCTAAGGGTACAGTCGTGCACTAATGGATGGGGATGGAGATGGGATGTCTGTGTGTGTATGTGTGTAGCTATCAGTGTGTTGCTTGAACGAGTCAGCATTATGTGTTATTCATGACCCCCATTTGAAGCATATTGAAGGTCAAAGCCACGTTGCGGCTTGCTGAGGGTCTGACAACAAAGAGAAAAACAGTGCAGGTCAGAGTGGTGTAACGTTTTACAGATTTTAGCCTCAACAGAAATATCTAAAAACAATAACCTCATGATTACAACGTATGATATGTATCTATTCTTCTCATTTTACTTTGTACTAGAGGGGTGTGTGTTCCTGTCCTGTGGTGTGTCAGGAGCAGGCTGAGTAATGGAGCTGCATTGTTTGTGGTTCTGTTGCTCTTTGGTGGAACTGATCTTAAGTGTTAAAGGATAGGACTAGCCAGTCATTGACAGAGGCACTGGGAGCTCCTAGCCAGTAAACAGGTGCTGTGGGAGCCAAAACATAGGCATCAACCACAAGGACATCCCACATTATCATACTTGGATGTTCTCAAGAGAGATGCTGCTGCAGGAAGCACAGGTGGGCTGGACAGATGCATAGAGGATCAGGATGACTGGATCATGATGGAAGGCTCTTCTGAGAACAACTGCATGAAGTGATAAGAATTTTACGAGCATATATGGTGTAAATCATAACCAAATAAATAGTAGTCTGTCTCTTTTTTTGGCGCAGGAAAACAACTGGAGGAGGGAGGTTATATGCATGCGATGCATTTAAAACAGCAGTTGAATCCACTCACTTACTTAAAACTATAAAAAGTTCAATTAAAAAGCAGTTTAATAAACCTTGAAGTTTAACAATCACAACAAAAACTATGACCTGATGAAAACTGTGTTCATAACCTGATGTGATGACTAGAGTTTTTGTAGCTTGAGAAAGTGTGTCAGCTTGTCTTGTTTTACTTGCATGAAAATAACTGCACATGCCAAGAGTCGGTATCTCATTTAAAAGCATGTATGGAAACAATATCTAAACAACAAAAAAAAAAAAACAGTTCCTTGGCCTTTGGTGTGCACACAGTGTCACACACAAGCTTGACGGGGGATCATTGCAAAGGTCCCGGTGAACCCTTTACTGCTGTCCACCCACAACCACAGCCCCCTGTGATGAACTCTGCTCTGACACCACAGCATCTGTCCTCAAGTGAGCCTCTGGCACACCAGGATGCCTCAAGGAAGGCAACCCATCACCTTGTCTGTGGATCATAGTGTGTGACATATACGGGGGACACTTCTGCTGACTGGAGAACAACACAACTGATGGTCTCAAACACATTAAGAAGGCAAGTCATTCTACAAATGAACTCTTGACAAGGCTCATGTTAATTAGAAACCATTCCAGGAGACCACTTCATGAAGCAGACTGAGAGAACACCAAGAGTGTGCAAAACTGTCATGAAGGAAAAAGGGGGCTACTTTACAGAATCTAAAATATAAAACATATTCTGGTTTGTTTAACACTTTATTTTTAATTAAATAATTCCATTGGGTTATTTCATTGTTTTAAGGTATTTGGTATTAATCTACAGTGTTTCAAATATTTAAAATAACTACAAAACCTAGAATGAGAAGGTGTTTCCAAACTTTTGACTGGTAGTGTACCTGCAGGAGTTTTATCTAGAATTTTGTATCATGTCCACAGCAACACAAATATGGACATGCACAGCACCACAACAAGTGCTAGCTAACTAACACTCCAACTCATCATCACTGCTCTACTTCTGCTGAGCGCCATCTGCATAAAATCAGGGTCCATGAATGAAAGCATACACAATACAGCACTGTTATTTCTGTTATTTGACTAATTCATGTGCACTTGCTTCATTTCAGCTCAGTGCGAGAGTCACTCATGTTTTGCTTTCATCCTTTTTTTCCCTGGTGTTTCACTGCAATGAGTGAACTGCAGCCAGGCAATTTCACATACAACAGAAGCCCAGCAAGCAATAGGTCAATGAGAGTAACTCTGTTATGTGTAATGCAATTTTCAGAAAAGGGTAACGACAAAAGAAACACCTAAGTAACAAACTATCCAAAGTATTTTTGAAAAGAGCAATAACCTTTAGATAACAACAAAGCCAGAATAGTTCCAGTGCAGGGAAGAGGGTTTGTTACTTCATCCTGATCTGCACAGTACCTAAATGATGAAGCATATAAAAGGATTAATATGAATAACTTCAACATACTTTAACTGTGCACTGTGCTTCTGTATCAATGTAGGATATGCACATAATAAACAAGGTAATGGCATTTCAAATCAAGACTATTTCAGTAAATACGTTGTTAAGTTACTTGATGGAGGGGGAAAAAGGTCTGCAATACAGTCTTTTAACACCTGTTTCAAGCATATGGCTGCTCTGTGCTGTCCTTTCCCACAGCTACAACAAAGCGTGCATGTTCAATTCCAACAAATACACTTGCAGATAATGTGCAAACTAGATGGTATCCATAGGGATGTAGGCAACTAAATGTATTGAATACAACACAACCACATGACTGTAATTACATGTGTTTGCCCTGTAACAAAGGATGATTTCTGTGGCAGGCAAAAAACACAAAAGGCTCCTCATTGTAGCTTTGTCCACCCGGATGGAACGTGTTTTATACAAGCATGAGATTCATCAATCACAAGGCGTATTCAAAACACTTGAAAAATTCCCTAAATCTTCCGGATGGGCTGCATGTGTGAACACAATCAGATGAATTGTCACCACAACAGTACCCAGACTTTTTTCTTGTCAGCCTCCTAAACTTTTTGCAAGTTAAGGACATATTGAGGAAAATTTAGCAGGACCGAGGAGTAGGGTGAAGACAACATGTGTATCATGTGACCAGTGTAAACCCAGAAGGGTGAAACGCAACAGGGTGAATAAAGAACTGAGAATTAAGAAGAAATATTACCAAGATGAGAGCAACAAAAATATATGAGCATCTTTCTGTATACTTTGGATAAAAGCGTCTGCTAAATGACATTGTAACATTTTATCATACACATAGCATTGACTTACTGCAGGAAACTATCATCATAGGTCTATGTGGTGCTGTCATCCAGCAACGTTTGAAGATTTGAGGGGCAGAGCTCATGGAAAGTTCTAAAAATTGTCATGAGTCCATGTGCAAAAGAAGCTTATAGACATCACACAGGTTGAGGATAAAGAAGGAGTTGATATCCATCTGTTGCTCTCTCCTATAAACTTTACAGTCTAAGCACTTGCTTGTACACAGTCACTCCAGAGTCACAAAAATAAAATGATCTTTGAAGTTTAACTTTTACTGCCGCAGTGATCCTTGTAGCTGCTCTGGAAAACAGAGCAACAATTTCTTTATATGTACACTGGGAGGGAGCGACTGAGACATAAACACACTGAAACAGATGGTTTGTAAACAGCAGTGAGTGAGCAAGCACTCAACCAAGAGAGACTGGGCTTACCAACAGTGAATCTATCAACTCCACCATCCAATAACACAATAACTCCAGGACATAGGCCTGAATTTGTGGGAGTAAATGGGGATGAAAACAATAACATTTTTCATACGCAGTGACAAAAGGTGCAGCTTTATCCAAAGGCTCTCAAAAACCTTTAACAGATGTTGTTTTAGTGGTATTGTAAAGTAACTTATCTTGTCACACCTGAAGAAATCCCATTTTGGCTACAAATTATAAATCACATTGTGGATGTGGGCAGGTGTAGTCTTAAGAAACAGGTTTGCTTTAACAACAATACAACTAAAGCAGAGAGGATCCACCAGCTATGTAAATGTTTCTTTAAAAGGTAGAGATCAACTGTTCCATTTGTCAAAGTGTCATCTCTGATATCAGTGTAACATAACCTCACCATGAGTCTCATCTGCACTGTCATTATAAATGGAACGAGGTGTTTCTCACAGCGTGCATACGTCTGTATAATTGTCAGTTCTCAAAACAATACAATGTATCAGAGAACAGGGAGATTTAGTTGTGTTTAAACTGCAGGCTCAAGTTCTCAGCATGCAGAGAACTAAATCCAGGCTAGGCTTAGAGGGAGTTTTAGCAACTTGTTCTCAGACAGTCAAACTCTGCTTTAACCAAAGACTGAGATTAAAGACAGAAAGTGGTGCTAGACAAAAAGGAAGGAATTAGAAAGATTAGAAGTTTAGAAAAGCAGCGGCGAACTTTCATGACATGGGTAACCAGCTTTAGTTCAAACCACTCAAGGGTGCTACCTAAGAGTCGGGGGACTGAGATGATTCAATGCATGAGGTCTCATCCCTTATAACCTGTACAATAAGTCATAGACACATATTTCCTGCAATATGCTACAAGAGGCTAAGAAGAAATTCCTTCATGAGGTAATTAGAGTAAATTCAGGTTTCAGTGTAAACTTTAATGAGAACATTAACACTAAGTGATGTGTTTCTCAAAGCAGACTGGATTCCTTATTGCTCTTTCAGGACATTATTTTATATTTAAGTTTAATAATCTCTCTGCTATCTTGATCTCTTTGGGAGCATGTGTAGCTAATCTTCCAATGAAGTTATTGCTAACATAAAATTCAGCTTGGCTGAAGTTGAAAGGTTTGCACATGATCGCAGCAGTTTGCTGATAATAAAGAGTTATTATCTGGCCTGGGATGTAGATCTAGCTCTGTAATTGCAGCACTATTGCACTTGCACTCCGGATAAGAGCATCAGCTAAATACATAATTTCTAACTGTCTCTTAGCAAACTAAATATCACAGCCAAACTCATTTTCAGCCATGTTAACTTCCTCAGGAAATCTTATCTCAGAGAGATATTTTTGTCTGTAGAGGAGGCCTTCGGGCTGCATAGCCTCATTATTTAGTTTGGCTTCCTGACTACATTTCCCCTCTTATCCTCCGCAGCACTATGGTGGATCTTGGCCTCGGACAGGAGCATAAAAACATCCGCCCATTTAAACAAACTGTTAACACATAGATGGGCTATCTCCCTGGGACAGACTCTGAGTCTGTGGGCTCAGCAGTGTGCTTCAAGCTGGGGATGTTGGCAGTCCTCTATCTGCATAAACAAACAGAAAAGCACTTCTGCAGTCATGAAGGAAAACAAGACCAGGATAGTAGGGTAAATCCACCTGAAGGCAGCACACCATCGATTTGTTTATGAAACACTTTTGGGTAGCACCAGGGCTCATGAAGGAGGCTAGTCACATATCATGCTGAGATTCATTTAGATGTCCAAATGCTACCAAAGTGATTCTCGGTAAATTGTCTGTGAGGACACTTCTCCATTTGTCTGTCGGGAACTGCACAAAACACATCAGTCCCAAACAAGTCAGAACCCCCCATAGTGCACCGACAGAGCAGCACAGTAAACATGTAAGCTAACCTGTCGTAGGCTGCTGTGCAGTGCTGTGACAGTACAACTGAAAGCAATTTCACCACCAAACAAAAACACATGCAAATAGACCAGTACCACCAATCCTGCCAGCTCAAGAGTGACTGCATGATATCACTTTAGAAGAGGTAGTCCATAGTGGCTCTCAGCAGCATTGTGGGAGAAATACTACTAGTATGAAAAATGTCCACTGAAAAACAAAACAAACCAACAAACAAACAAACCAAAAATCAGAACAAGGGGAGCTCAAACACAATAATCATGATTATTCAGATCTCACATTGCTACACCAACCCACACACAGTATGCCAACGGCATGAAAAAGTTACTGCTACTAGGTATTGAGTTATTAGCACTAACCATAGCTTAACAAACAACACTACTACCTACCTGTGAAAGATAAAAACTCTGTAGACACATTTCATTGTGGCGTGGACCACAACTTCTCAAAAAGACAACTGCATTTGTGTCAAAAGCTTAAAAACAATAAATTAAAAAATAAAGTAAATGTTAAAAATAAGACTGACGTGCTCTATTTTCTACCTAAATGACATAAAATCAATCATAAGACAGCTCCAAATGGGCTGAAACTCCACATGACAGCCTCCTGCAGACTCTGCTCTGAAGAAGATAGGATTTGAAGTAAATCGTTTCCTTCAGTGCTGAACACTGAGATGTGGTTTGATGGTGCACTGATAGAGGAGACTAAAGTGATGACAACCTCAGCAGTGGTTCAAAGTCACTGCTGACAAAGGTGCAAGTAGAGTCACATCTGACAGGACGTGTGAGGCTTCTCTCTCTAAAAAGTTTCCTTTTTCTATTGTAAAATGTGGACCAGCTGTCAGATAGATGGAAGGCAAAGAGAGACTGTTCTGCTTCTTAGTCGAAGAGAAGTTGTGAAAATAAAGCTAACATATCAAAGACAAAAAGACGTGGAGTGAGATGCTACCAAAGCAGTTGATTGTCTCCTCTGCCCTTGTGTCAAAGGTCAGCAGCATTTCATTTGTTAATTCACGACATAAAATAGAAAAGCTGCACTTACCATTTTGTTCTTCTTGGAGTATGTCTTCTTCAGCAGCCTCTCGTTCATCCTCTCCTGCTCCCGCTGCGCGTGATGCAGGAAGCCATTCTCCAGAGCATCCACCACCGGCTGCACATTCTCCTCTTCCTCACCCACCTCCTCGTCTTCCTTCTGCCGCTTCGCCATCTTTTTCTCCTTCCACCGCTCCTTCTTCTCCTGTGTCTTCACAACTCCTGTCTTCTTCTGTGGGGAGAAGAAGAAAGCACAAGATTAAGACGCTATAAAGAGAACATGTCCATGCAGGAAGGATACTTTCAGACAATAAGTCGAGTGGAGGGTTTAATCAGACGTAAATAAATGCTGCTTTACTTATGGAGTCTGTCATCTCATAATTATAGAACAGGGACTAAATGGTGAAACTTGGCCCCTGCGGGGATAAGGCAGGTTAATTCACTTGTTGCACAAAGCCTCCACTTTTCTCTTTTAAAGCAGACAAATTTTACTTTCTGCACTCACACCCAGTGACACAGATTCCACTCAATGCCGCGCTGACAAGAGGGATTAGCTGCCTTTAGTGTCTGAAGGATTTCCTTAAAATCCTTGAAACAATTGTACACCAGGTGATGACAAGTCTGTGAAAGAAGACACTTCATGCTGCTTTCAAACAGGAACAAAGCAGACAGATATCACAACGGATAGACAGAGAGGCGGGAGATGAATGTGTAAAAGAATGGAGGGAGGGTGTGCCGCAGCTGGCAAACAGTCAAGCGTGCGGCCCCTTTCACT
Source organism: Notolabrus celidotus (assembly GCF_009762535.1). Lineage (NCBI taxonomy): Eukaryota > Metazoa > Chordata > Actinopteri > Labriformes > Labridae > Notolabrus > Notolabrus celidotus. Next base: position 28,808,474 of record NC_048280.1, on the reverse strand, counting down.
GCTGGCTTAAACAAAGCGAGCAAACACTCGAGCAGAGAGCAGCGACGCTCTCTCTCCCTCTCTCTCTCTCTCTCTAAAGTCATCTTTAATCCTGTCAACAGCAGAACAATGCCTTACTGGAGCCCATAATCACTTTATGGCTCAGATATAATGAGCTTATGATATGAAGTGCTGCTTTAAAACACACAGGAGAAAATACAGTCGCACTACACTTATACTATGACCAAGCAATTCCCCCCTTTAACTAATCATTCTTTTCATGCTTCAGTTACGGCCTGTAAGGACTTGCTGTTTGTTTATTGGAATTTAAGCACCATTTGTAACTCAATCCTTTCTCTTTCCCTCAGCTCACCTTCTGACCTTTATTTCACACACAGACAGAACTGGCATCATGATGATGCTACTAACACTTGAGACTGTGCTTTCTTTATCACAGCCCCTTTGATGAACTCCATTTTTATTTCTTCTCAGTGTGAGTGTACATAAAATTGATACTAACACATTTCAGGCACTAAGAAAGCATATTAGCACACTCAAGGGCACGTATTTCCCTGCCCTTGGCTCACCATGTGGCTCTTTTGTGTGCTATTACCACTTTAGAGTTCACAATATGCTCAGTTAATAACTTGGAGACACAATTCAAGTCTATGAAACAGTAGTAAAAATGATCCAAAAAGTCTGTGATAGTGAAAGAAAAGATCCATCCAATTAAATTGTCATTTAGAGTGATTCAAGGCTAATGTATTGGCGAATGAAGAGCAAACTGAAAAGCTGTTATTGGTACAAAGCATTCCATAAATGTAGTCCATATGCCATTCAAAGCAATATTCGGATTAAATATTGTTCCTGTTAAACCCTCACTGAAGACTCACAGTCATTATTCACATAGTGTTCTTATGTGTCGTGGATCTTGAATATTTTAGGTGCTTTGATTGTTTTTCATCAGTTCCAAAGCCAAGAAGAGCACAACTTCCTACCACACTCTTTGCTGTATGACTGTAGTCTGGCTAAATGTCTGACAGGCTGACAGAGCTGTGAATTCTCATGAAGAAAACATGTGGTTCTCTCTGTTAGTTTTTGCACACCATACAACTGTTAGCCACAATCCTAATTAGTTCAATGACATCGAAGCGCAAATGTCTTGAGCTCAAACATCCCATTGCAATCCATCCTGTAAATTCCCCAAAAAATCCATAAGATGTTTATCATTTTTTAATCACAAACGTCTGGCACTGATCGCCATCTATATGTCAGTATCTGGCCTAACAATGACAAAAATGTGGTTTTGAAGGTATTCCTGTTCTTAACAGTTCAATAGTTTCTAGACAACATGATGAAATGATGATGAGCTATCCTGGATAGGTATTGTGCTCTACTTATGCTTCATTACTTTCTCCTCACTTTTTAAAAGTGTTTTCCCCCAATGACACACAGAAGCAGAAGTTTGAGTTTGTCACAAGTGATGTTCCAGAGTGACTAATTTCCAAGCTGTTGGAACTTAAATTTAAGGCCAACTAAAGAAAACAACCAGAAAACAGCCAAAATCAAGCACAATTTTATTTGACATGGCTAAACACAGGATCCCAATTGGTTTGCTGTGTGTGGCTTAAACTAGTAGATATAGCACCACCTGCCTTTAGTCCTGCTAGTAAGTCTACGTCCACATGTCTGTACTGAGTGGTTATACTCTAGTTTAATCAGACAAAGCCTAAATGCAACTTTGTGTCCATTTAATAGATCAAAATACTGAAAAAGTACACCCTGCCGTGGGATGCATCTGTCATCTGTGCTTGTTTACATCCTGGTAGTTCATTGAACACGCTCATCTTTTGGTGAACGGTTAATTGAATGAACTCAATTTGTAGCTCATGAACAAGGACTTGAGCGTGGATCATTCTAGGGACAGTGAACAGGTTCACATTCTGGGAGGATCTGTGAGGTATCGAGAATAAGAGTTACAGAGCAATGTGTTTTACAGCAGACAGAGTTGGATTCATGGTACCAGGCAGGCATTCAGCATGTCTTACACTGCTAGCAATTCAGATGTAGTTAGCGGTGCAAATGAAACCAGCTCTTGTGAACATTTGAAGGACTTTTATGAACAAATCATGACAGATTCTAACGGGATCAAAATTGTTTTACAGAAGTGAGCTTTTTGAGATTGGAGAATAATTCACTTTTAGTGTTCGTTTGTTCGGTTTGTTAGCCATCTTATTTTAGGGGATGTTTAAACCATGTCACCCACATCGTCTTCTATGAAGCAGATTTTCCCTCTGTGTTTGGGTGATAAGAGTCAGAATCTTCAGCCAACAAATTACAGCACGTGTGTTTCTTTGTTTCAAAGCTTCAGGTTTTTTTCATGTGTTTAATTGGCTTTTCAACTTAATATCTGTCTATGACTTTAAAGTATAATACAGTAATTCATTTAGTTTATAAAAGTTGAAATAATGAGCTATGATCACAAACTAGTTAATTTTAACATGTGGGAACTGAATTTTGAGCTCATCTTTAGTGTGAACTTGCACAACACTTGATTCAACATGTATTTAGTGCAAGTTTACAGCACAGCTAATAGTTTAAGTTCAAGAGGCACACTACTTTACATTTAAGCACATCTGCCATCCTGCCTGTTTGTGTGTCTAGTGATTGAATTGCATTTCTCACCCAGGTGTCTCTGCAACTTTATTACTAGATCGTATTAGGTGCGAATCAGTGACTTGCTGCTGCTCAGTACAGCCTGCCAGCATTTCAACTGTGTGTCTGATCAGCAGAGGACGACACACCGCTGCTTGAAGCTGCATTCAGTTCAAGGCTGAGGGCTGCTAGTTCACGTTCCAACATCTGTTCACAGCCTGCAGCACTGGGCTGAACTGCAGTCAGCTCAGTGCTCCATATGAATAATCAAATTATTGGCTCCAAGGGTGGGAGGTTAGCAGATGGCTAGCACATTAGTCCCATCACTGTTAATGAATGACACCTTATGTGACAAAAGAAATGGCCATGGAAAGGATGGGGAGTGTCACGATATAGAGACATTTCCAACAAATTCAATTGGACACTACAACATGTTCATAAGTTGTAGCTGAACTGTTTTCTTTATTGGTCACTGAAGCAGTTTCCAGCCTCGTACAAGAAGCTGTTTGGAGATAATATCTACTTCTTGCTAGCTCAAAGGAAATAATTCCTTAATATGTTGTATGAACTGGTTGTGATACTCACTGACGACAGGAACATTTTTTCAAAGTGAACCAACAGATCATGTAGTGCTTATATTTAAGTGGCCCTGTTTCATGATGAGAAAGGGAAAAAAATGGGATGACTAACAAACCTATACAAGTTGAATGTATGACCAAAATGCTTCTAATGACAATATTACAGACCATTTAGGGCCTTTCCATGATGCTAGAATTCTGTCAATATAGCCCATATTTACAACAATAACTTCCAAAGTCTATATCTATCTAAAATACATTTCAAAGCAGTATTATTCTTCGGTAATACCCTGTTTTGTAATGAAAGGTTGCTAAGCTAACCTAACTCATGGCCTGACATCACTTCAACAGGAGGATTTTATGTCAGCGACAGCGACGTCACACATCAGGTCAAGCAGCTCTTCTCACCTTACAAGGCGACACATTAATTAATAACTGAGACACCAGCTGGTATTAGCCGACCACTTGACTTGTCATGCAATTCATTACCTGGAGAGGCATCTCTAAAGAGCTGTTAGAGAACAAAGCTGCTGCAGACTGACAACAAAGGATACTGGAAGCAAGACCAGGCTGTTTTTGTCTATGAGGTAGAGCTGTATAAATGCTCATCTATTAACAGAAGGCCAGGGGGGAAATTATTGCAATTTCAAACGTCCGATCTGATATGTGTTTATCCAACCAAACTGGAAGGGGAATGTTGAGGAGTTTTTTAGCAGTCTGGAGGAGGGACAGATAAATTGACAGTTTGCCACCTTCTTCTTTGATAATACCTTCAAAGAGAATTGACATCATCAATGTTTGTACAGAGAATATGTGCACGCTAAAGCCTTTTCATTCAGCAATCAAAGGAGATTAGTCTTATCTAGGGACAAGATAATATTTGTAGTGATAAAAAATCTGAACATATTTTCTTGTATGGTCTGAAATAAAATCAAGTAATTATCAGCTAATGCTCACTGAACTCATTTTTTATCCTTGTGTCCCATTTGTTTCCAATTATGCTCTGAGAATTAGCAGAAGGAGTTAAGGTTTCCCTTTGAAGACTACACATATCCATCCCCCTGTTTGAACAAGAGTGAGCTGTAGTGCCAAACCTCTAACCACAAATTGGATTAGTCACCAATGAGCTGTTGTAGTTCTCCACCCTTTGACTTAATGACACTGTCACTTAGAAGGTCAGGGTAGATTATCTGAAAGAGCACCTTTGGACTAACTGTAGGCGCTTGAAATGAATGCTTCTCTATTGAGTTTTGACGTGTAAAATTTGGGTCCAAATAAGAAGAAAATATGGTTCCAAAAGATGGTTCTGAAAGACAATCTCTTGTTCATACTGGCATCTCATTGCTCCAAGTACAAAATCTGGTTAAGCAACTTCAAATCTACATGGATTATGTGAAGCGTAAGCCTCTGATATCAGGGCAACACTAAAACAACACTAACACTATCCCTAACACTACAGTCATCTTATCTGAAAGATCTATAATATCAAAATAAATAGTATCTCTTTGAAATCCCATGAGCAGCTACTCCTATATCTTAGCTGATTTTCAGTGACCCCATTTTATACTTGAGCAAATACAAAAAAAAACATTGTTGTTTATGCTAGTCTGAATCATAGACTGTATAATTAATGGACGTAGTATCCACCCATCTTTGAACGCTGTTTTGAAGCCAATCCTGAATGCAACCTAACTGCTGTCAAGCTAGTGTGAGGTAAAGAGGCGGGCTTTGAGCCTCCTAGCCAACAGCTACAGTGTTCCCAACTGTCAATTAAGTCAGTCATGTCCTTAAATGGGCAAAACTCGTAATCGTAATATCTTCTGAACTGTCGCGTTATGAAACAAGATTCACCCCCTGTACAGTGAGTGCCGACAGAGAAATTAGCTCTTGTAACATGTGTATGTGGTATCCTGTGTTTCTGCAGCCAGCCTCAAGCTGACGCATCAATGAACTGCACTTTATAACACTTCTGCATGGGCTTCATATTTTGAGACCGGAGGATGACACTTGGTCTGAATGGATGCAGAACAGTCTACAAAGGTAAGTGTGTGTCCAGGTTTAAAATGTACTGCATGTCAGTATATGTTGTTATAACCAGGATTTTTGCAACCATGAATAGTTATGTTTGAGCTAGAGCACCCTGCAGGGATACAGTTTTGTTTCAAACATATGTACCTGCTCTCGTTGTTGTCTCATGTCTGATGTGTTCTATCAGTAATAAACAGGTTCCAGTTGTCTTTCTGTGTCATTTCCATTTATTCACAGCCCTCCATTCTGACAAGAGATCTATAATAGCTGCAGGAAGAGAAGGGTAATCCATCACTGTGTGCCTGCCAGCAGCAGCTTAGTTGTGATGGAATTTCCATATGCCAAAGGCCTGAAGTGGAGTTTTTCTTTTTTTGAAACGGTTACTAAATTATTACAACACATAACGGAGCTGCCTTATCATGCTCTGTATTATTAAAAACTCATTTACAAATGAAAAGAGCAAAATACTGATGCAAAAAATTGCAAAATGAATGCCCAGCTGCCACCATGAATTGCATATTCAGGCGACATTTCAAGGATTAGACCTTTCTAAATGGGAATTGTGATGTTATCTCTTCCTCTAAATGTCACTGAAATCTGCTTTGTCACAAAACATAACTTTCAACCTTTCTTTTAGATCCAAGGTACCTTTGTTAATGTTTTGGTCCAAATTGAGAGAGCTACCATAACTCATTTTACCCTGCTGAGCCTGGAGAGGAGAAATGTGACCAAAAAGTGTAGAAATGGCTTAAAATGCGATGAGCTGCTGGGAAGAGATGACAGAGAGGAGGGGAAAGAGGAGAGGATAAGGAGGATGGACGGAGAAACAGAGATAGTGTAAGTGAGCGGAGAAGGGGGGAGGTGGGGGGGGAACAGGAGAGACTCCTCGACTGGTTTGACCCAACTGTGTTACCCTGGCAACAGTACGGAAGAGCTTTGTTGCTGTTCCAGGCTGCATGGGGACTGGAGCATGTGTGTGTGTGTGTGTGTGTGTGTGTGTGTGTGTGTGTGTGTGTGTGTGTGTGTGTGTGTGTGTGTGTGTGTGTGTGTGTGTGTGTGTGTGTGTGTGTGTTAAGAGTGCATAAAATCCAACACAGGTTTTCTCGCCGGCAACAATAAAGAGCATGGCTTTACGTGGTTATACCAAGGCCTTGAGATCCAGCTTGGAAGCACATTCAGCTCCCAGAGGAATCTTTATGCATTCTGCTCAGAGGAATGTCAGCAGCCCTGAAGCTGCTTGCAAAGGGTAAAGGGGTCTTCATGAGGTATGCATAAACCAGAAGGCAAAGAGGTCTCACAAATGGAACCCGGGGTGCAGAAAAACACACAGGGTGTGTAAAGAGAGACAATGGTGTCTAATGCACATCATCACGCTTCCTCCCCTACACTCTCCTCTTTCTGAGGCCAGTAATTATTTAGGAACAAAGAGCTCTGCAGGGTACACATCCCTCTGCATACAGCAGTGCTACAGAAAGATTACAGGGCCCTCTTAAAAATGTACCACTGGAGAACTAGAATCTCAACACTGGAGCTGAATCCAAACTGTCAATTAAATACTGCACAAATTCATTTCATGTCTTACTGCAGATGTAGTAATTGCTGATATCTCGAAAAAGGGAATCACTCTACTGTGTTCAGCATTCATTTAAACAACACTCTGGTACTGCTTGTCAGACACACTTTAGTGAATATGACACAATGTGAGGGAAACAGAACCTGACATGTTATGTGTTTAGTTTGTCATGGGTCCAAACTTATGAGTTAACCTTAATTATCAGGTTGAACAATGCTAAATCAGTTTAGTGTTCAAGTCTTCTGATGTATTGTTGTTTTGAATTATGTTTGTACAGTGAACAATAAAGTTGAAGCCTTATTTTTACTGCTTGCACACTGCTCCTCTGATAGACAGTTGTGGCAGTGTGCCCACAAACATGGCAATGTGCCAACAAAGTCAGTTAAAAAAGGAACACTGCAAGCCAACAATAGATACAAAAAATGAATGATTCAATATATTTCATAACAGCCAAAGCTTTATATAGCTCATGCTGCACTTAGGTGTAGAAAGTAGGTCTGTCAGCAATACCCAATGCAATAAAGGTCTGAAATTAACGTATTTTTTGTATCATTTCTTGCCATTTTGTCCCCTTCAGCAAACCATAGAGAAGCCACAGCAGTGCCTTCCTGCTTCCTGCTGCCACTGTGCTGGAAAAAATTACAAAATCACTCCACTTTCGGATGAAGATTATACTCCAAAAAACATCCAGATGGCTCAGTTGACAAGTAAAAAGTAATATGTATTTTGTGTCAGATGGAATTAAAAGAGTATTTCAAGTTTGAGCTACCATCTACAAGCCAAGCGTACAGGTGCTGCTAATAAGACTGATGTCAGGGGCAACAGCATCATGAAAGCCAGCAGAGCACTTTTTTTGAGTGTGTTTAATCGCCACAGACCTGTAAATGAAACTAAAATGAAGAATTGAACTGGAAAGAGACTGATATTCAGTTGGGCTTATCAATATCATTTTTAAATAATCAGTATGGGCCCAATCCTGTGCTCACAAGGTCGATTATAAAAAATATACAAGTAATGTGTGCAGACATTGCAGGCAGCCTTGTGAGTGTGGCTGTTTTCGAGCAATGTTATGTCCCCCTGCATGGTAACAGGTTTTTCCTGATCTAAATGACAGCATATCTAATCTGAAACAGTTACTGGCCTGTGTTTGATATAAATCCTGTCATGATGAGTAATGCAGTTTAATCCCGCCTGACATAAATACCAGTCACATCAGTCATGTTCTGGAATCTATAGCATAATCCAATATATATACTCTTTCACAAATTAAATCCATCTTAAAACACATCTCAAGCATGTTTCTGGCTAAAATAAACACACATATTATATTGTATGGTGCATGGAATATTAATGTTAGTAATATGAAATAGTTGTATGTTATCAAATGAAAAAAAAAAGCAACAATAAAGTGATATGTATATCTGTCATTGGTCTCCCCTGTTTGTTACACATCACAGTTAACAGTCTTCATACAACTTAATCACCCTTACCCAAATCAACAACATACCAAACTGCACAGAGCTCTAAGATGCTGTCAGTCTTCTGTGCTTGGATAGTAGTCGTCACCAACCACAGCTACACCTACAGCAAGTGGCAGGAGGCTTCAGCTGCAGCTCACACACAACACATGCTGAGTATATTCAGGCCAACATCAATACACTATTAGTAACTTGTTTAACTAACTAGTAATTCTGCTGTTGATTAGAGCTCTTGTAGTTGACTTAACGCGCACATCACTATCCAAGACTGTAAAAATACATTTCTGTGCCGATTGGCGGGCTGTGGTCCGGGTCCTGCCCGGCTGTCTGCTCCTGGGGCTGGGCACCCTCGGCACGGGTGGCTCCTTTGGCTGTGTCTTGGGGGGCTGTGGGATCTCTCCCCCCTCGCCCCCCTTTCCTCCTGCCGGGTGACCTGGGGGTCGCCCTGGCCTGGGTCTCCCGCAGCCCGTTGGGTCCTTCGGCCTGACTGCTCTCGCGGCCCGGGTGCCGGGCTGAACCACTCGGCTGATCTGACCCAAATGGTATCATCTGCACCAGTGGTGGTCTTGTTACACAAATAGAACACAGCACGGCGGCAACCCTCTGTGACCCAAGCTTCAGTAATGATTGTGGACACTAAAGGCTGATGTATACTTCTGCGTCAAATCGACGGCGTAGCCTACGCTGGAGGTCCAGCGTAGCTCCTGTACCTATGCAGAGGCCTACGCACGTAGCAGACGTGCACCTCCTCCAAACTGTAACTACGCGTAGAATCGCCACGCACCGCAAGCCCTGTGATTGGTCCGCCCGGCGGCTTGTATTTCCCGCATTTACAGCACTTCCGGGATCCCGGACATCGTCCGCACATTGGCCGTGTATTTCATCTCCTCCTCTCTATTCTTCATGTAATCATGTCTGTATGATAAACAGCAACATGTATCAGCTGTAGATTAACATAACACGCTCTAAATCGCTGTAGAAAAGTAAACAGAGATCGTAGCGGGGGCTGAAGGAGGCGACCGGCTGTCAGAGAGACCACACTGCCCTCAAGCATTTCGGTGGAGAATTGCTGCGTGACACGGACACATCAATGCAAAAGTATGCGGCGCTCATGTCCGCGTCAGCCGCTGCTGCGTAGGGATAAGTATAAATCAGCCTTAAGGGTTGCTTAATCATTAGTATCACCGCACGGTGTTTTTGGCATCATGGTGAGATACTCCCTCTCCATCTAAGTGTCTTAGGTCTCTCTCTCCTTCTCTTTCCCTGTCATTTGTATATCTTTGTGTATTCTTTTTTTTATTTCATTTAATTTTTTGGCCCACCTAGGTGTTCACGCCCTCTTTTACAGAACATGATATTAGCTATCAATAAAAGATAGGCCAGAGTTCTAAGAGGGATGGTGATGGTCGCATGCACACAGTCACAAGCACAGAAGAAAAATGTTTTCTTTCTTTTCTTTTGCTGCAAGAATAAATTGCATTAATATTTGACAGTTTGTGACAAACATGACGCAAAGCAGAAATGTATATGCAGACAAGAGTAAAAAAGAAAAGAAAAAACAAAGGGGAAAAAAAAATAAATAAATAAAAATAAAATATAAAAAATATATACATTTTTGAGAGTTATGAAAACATACTGATTGAATCTGTTGTGACATAAAGTCAATACAATTACGAGCGTAACCGCAGTATGCCCTTGTTGGTGACAGGTTTTAGGAGGTTAAAGTCACAGAGACTGCGATAAGAAGCTGATTTCAACAACTGCAAACTGAGGGGGACTTAACTGATATCTCTTACTTAGTAAGAGAGTAGAAAGTTTCTCAAGAGGGTTAATAATTTAGTACTTGGACCTCTTTCATCTTTAAACATGAAGTACAGCAGCAGAGCAGAGTCATTGGTTGCTCCGCTAAAGCAGCCAGAGGTGTAGTTGTGTAGATTTATCACTCAGTTGTTGGACTGATTCTGTACACATTACGGCAGCTCTCAGCATGTCAGATAAATCACTCCAACTTGTCATGATTTAGACTGGATTGATTTAATCATGTAGCGCTCACAAGCCTTTAAAGTCCTGCGCATGTGAAGCTACGCAGAGGCAGCTGAGCATACACCTTCGATCTAAAGCTGCTGTCAGCTACATCAAATACACCTTTGATTAACTCCACGCATACACTCAGTTACCCGGCTTCCCTGTTTCTCTCAGAGCATGTAATCAGGGGGTTATTGCCTCGAGGAAGAGGAGAAAAAGAGAGAGCATTGTGTTGCCAAGAGGCTTATCAGGCTGAGAACAAGCGAAAGAACACATTTCTGCAGTGATCAATGTTGCATAATTTGCAAGCACAGGGATTAAATGAACCGCATCCCTTTCACCTTTTGTTAATCAGCACGCTGTATTTTTCCTGTTCATTTGACTCCACAGTTCAAGACTTAATCCTTTTTAAGTGCAAGCTAGTTTTTGCAAGGTGTTGCAGTGTGTTATGGGAGAGCAGGGGAATGCACAGGAGATGGTGGAGGTGTTAATCTCTGGCAGGTCAGTTCGCTGCCACACTCGTCCAGCTACCAGGAGCAAACCTGTGAATAAACTCCTCTCTCACTTTGTCACCTCGTGTTTCTAGTTCACACACTGCTGTTGACTTTGTTTTGGGGCTTCTCTTCTAAATGTTGCAGCAGTGCACATCATGGAGCCTGAAATGTGTGGGGATGAATGTCAGGGAGATTTCCAGGTAGAAGCATCAACTTGATATCAATGAAATATGTTTGAAGCCTTGAATATGTATATATATATATATATATATATGAAGCATATCTCATCCGATGCTTGAAGCCTTGAAACTGAGGGTGAAAATGTCCTGCAGTGATCTGCCACGGTCAAGAGAAAATTATACTTTTGTTCAAGGCATGAGTCAGTCTGAGTATAACATTTATTTCCCAGGAGTTTTACACTGCTCAGCCTATTCCTCCTCCACTCATACCAGTCAATTTCATAGCCAAGAGGTACATGAGAAAGCAATACCTGATCTAACTGTTAGGCCTAATGTCAGCACTATTCAGTCGATGTTAATGCTTTATAAAATGGATATATTCAAATGTAAGTTCTACTGTCATACTCTGTCATCATCCACATTAAAATGTGTTTATTTACATGACGTAATAACCCTGTGTCAGCATGATTATACATCCTAGTTTTCAGATTGTAGAAATAACACTCAAACTGTAACTAAGATGATAAAATGGTTATGATGAAATATTCAGGAGAACAGTAACAAGGGAGATCTCCAGTATTTGGATGTCTTTGATAGACTTAACCATGCTTGGTGGTTTTCCACTGAGTATTCGTCTGGAGATTTCTCTCTTGACATTGCAACAAAATCTGCCGGTTTTAGGACCCTTTCAATGTTTTGTGCATAGACTATAAATAATGTACGTAGTGTCCGTGATGTCACCCATCTGTTCCTAAGCACTGTTTTGAAGCCAATTGTCTGCAGTAGCCATATTGGAAATGTTGAGCTCAACTTAACTTTGTCTGAGTTAGTGTGAGGTAAAGAGGCCGGCTTTGAGCCTCCTAGCCAACAGCTACAGTGCTCCTGAGTTCTCAAGTCAGTCATGTCCTTAAATGGGCAAAACTGGTAATCTTAATATCTTCTAAACCGATAGAGAAATTATCTCTTTAGATCCAAGCCGTTTTTTTTAACCAGACGGTAATAATGTTTATTATTGCTGTACAGATTGTCGTTTTTGAATTGGTGTATATGTGGATTCCGGTGTTTCTGCAGCCAGCCTCTAGTGGATTCTTGATGAACCGCAGTTTATAACACTTCCGCATGGGCTTCATATTCTGAGACCGGAGGTTACCACTTTTATTTCATTGTGTTGTTTTTGTTGTGTTTTATCCTCTCTGTAAAGTGTCCTTGAGTGCTTGGAATGGCGCTTTAAATTAAATGTATCATTATTATTATTATTGTTCCTGTGTTACATGCTGCTGGTGTGTGTAGTAAATGCACTATACATGTATTTGTCATCACCTTTTGTGTGCACACTGCATGAGCTGATGAAATAAATGCATCATTACTGTATGCATGCTCTGAAGAAGTAAGCACTAGGGGTTGTATGGCTGCGTATGTTCCTTTAAACAGTATTTCTGTTGATGGCAAACGTAGACGTCCATGTGTGAAGCTTAGTAAATCCTCAACTGTATAAGCTGCTGTGTGTGTTTGTCTGCTATTGAGTGTTTATGTCTAGACACGTGCGACGGCTAAATCAGCTCATTGAGTGACACCATCTGGCCAGCGGTTGCCGAATAAAGAAGAATGAAGGGAATGTAACAATAGCAGGGTGTTGGAGCACAACAATAAACACCAGCTCTAAATCTGTTGAACAGCTCAGACACACAGCTGGAAACAAAGGAGGAGAGACACACACTGACTGCAACAGAAGACACCAAAGACAGGATCAAAGACATCAGGTGGAGTCTAATAAGGATTCCTTTAAATGGTCACAGACTGTCGACTTTTAGCTGAATTGATAAAACATTTGAATTAAATGATGTCTGAGCTATTAATAACCAGCCTCTGATGATGAAAAATAGCTTTTGGATTTATTTAAGATTTAGGAGATAAATGTTGGACACATTTGCAGCAAAAAATGAAGAACAGCAGAAACAGAGACTGTGAGATAAAGCTCATATACACACTCGTCAAAGTGTTTATCACACTTCATATCATTATCACAGAATTAAACGATGCACATTGCACATTTTTCTCATATCCTGCAGACCTGCTTGCCATGCATCAATATTAATGTAAATAAGAGTGGTAGCTCTGGGTCCATGAGTTAATAACACACTCCATATGTTGGTGTTGTCAGTGTTTCTGGGTGGCCACTTGTAGCAGTGAGTCAAAAACTATTTGTTGATCATTTGCAGTTGAGTGTTTTCTGAGGAAACATTTGTTGATTGCTTAAATTTGGAAGAAAATGTATTCCTGGCAGCCACTTCTGTGTTGACATTACATCAGACAAGACTCAAGTGCTGTTTGCATTGCTCTGCTGCGGCTGATTTGTCTGCTGAGTTGGCCGCCACCACTTGAGCAGTTTATTTCAGCTGTCACACTCACTTCAGCTGATCACTTTACAGCAGCTACAGCTGATGCACGTCTTATTCAAGGAATATCTCAGCATGCATGTGTGAGTTCTGCTTCTTTGATTTCTTAGTTTGAATTAGTTTTACCACCAAGGATAAATAATAAAAAAATTCAGATTTGTCTGAAGTAAAATGCAGACAGATTTCTTTGCAATCAAGCATTAATGGTGCATGATGTTTACCATAGATATCACGTCACCAGACATCTTAAGCTTCTTTCTTTTCCTGCAAAGACTATCACGCAGGTTGTTAGACAGGAAAGAGGCTAATTGAGGAGGCCAGCATGTCTTGTGAACCTCCGTCCTATCACAGGAAGCTCCTTGCTCTCTGCTGCTCAGCCCACACGCTACAGCCCAAAATACAGCTGGGTGTCATTCCTCAGGACTCTCCTTCCCTCGCACTCTCCAGGGAGAGACAGAGAGAGAGAGAGAGAGAGAGAGAGAGAGAGAGTGTGTTGCCTCGGCAACAGTTATTCCCATTGGTGGAGCAGAATTTCAGATAAACTCCTCTAAATGTGTAACGTTGTTCTCACACAGTCAACAAATCAGCTTAACATATTTCCATACCAACTGTGGATTTGTTTTCATGGATAAACCTGTTAAATCACACCAGGATGTTGCCTCTTCAGGAACGGTAAAAGACAAGCTTTTGAATACTAACACACTTTTTCTGTCTGCATGACTGCACACACAGTTTGACAGTCAGTCATTCTTTCAGCCTTTTTACTACAAAGTCAAATCAAAACAGAAATTACAAAAACAGGTTTCCTTTCCACCTCAGACTAACGCAAGAGATGTCAGAATTTTTAGGACGTCAGCTACATTTTGGAGCGCGCCCCGCTGTGAGCTGAACCGTTGTGAGGAGTCGACTTTGTTCACACAGCAGGAGGCCGACAGGGCAGAAAAATTCCACCTGGAGACGCCTGACAGGGGAGGAGAAACCTCTGATCTGCCTGCAGCCTCGCATCACTGCAGCCACAGAAACACCTTGCTCCAAATCATTAAACCTTTTTTAAACCTAAAGATCACATATTATTTAAATCTTTACCAATCCAGATTATGATTATTAATCCTGAATCTCTACACACTGTAAGCATGTGCATTAGTGAAGGTAGATTTTTCCACCCTGACCTGCAGTTCACATCCCTGACAAGTTAACAAAACCCTGAGCTACATTATTTATGAATATCAGAAAAGATGTTTGATCACTATAAATGAAACAGAGAACATCATAAAAAGCTGATAGATGATCACAGCTTTAGATACCAAAAAGCTCTTTCATAAAAAACAGGACATGGACACAGTTTTGCTAGTTAACAAGTGAAACATAAAACAGCTGAACTACCCTTAGAAGCTGTAAAAGGTGAAAAACAGAGCTGAGAGGGTAAATATCAGACTAACTTTATGGCTAGAAAACTGAGTGGTGCTTCTGATGCTGTTTAACTGTAGTTCAGTCAGACAGCTCATGTTTTAATGCTTTGAAGGGTTTATTGCTGCTGAACATTGTTTGTATTTGATGTCTATAGGCTCCGACCTGATTATTCAAAGAGTCGTTGAATAGATGCCAATAATTATCAAATAGTATTTTGGCTTGAAATGCCCATCCCTAGTTCCTAGTGACTAGTGACTGGTACTCTATAAGGTTCTGAGCATAGTTTGTAGAACCAGCAGCATCATCAAGCATTTGAGGGGATATTATATTCAATTTCTCACAAGTCTGATCTGATAATCACCGCCAAATCCTACACGCTACAACTTTATTTTATATATATATATATATATATATATATATATATATATATATATATATATATATATATATATATATATAAACTCACACACACTGAATGATGTTATTTAAATACCACACATATCTGTGTGTGTGAGAGTGTGTGTGTGAGTGTGTATGCAAACAGGGCGTCAGGCTCATTCATATATATATATATATATATATATATATATATATATATATATATATGACTGTAACAGCTTCTTTCACAGTAGCTGGTTGCCTTTTTCATTTGACCTTAAAAAGAGAGAGGCCTAGATATAAAGGTTTCCAATGATAAATCAATATGACCTTTGTGGTACTTAATGTTATATCAGGCTGTTTTAAAATTCATTAAGGTCCAAAGAAAATGTCAAGGCTCTTCAAAGATTACTGCTAGGCTTTCTGCGCTTTATCATACACTATGAATTAAGAGAAACAGGAAGGAGTGAAGCGAAGATTTAACATCAGAGACCGAAAGCATCTCTTTAAATGCTCCTCAGGGCCAATAAGGATGCTTCTGATAACCATGTGTACCTTTAAAAACTCAGTGTACCGTCCTCTCTTGTTAATAACCTAAAAAACACAAACCAAGGGGAAATATAAACATGACGTCTTACTCCCAAAGAAAGACACTGACTTCATTCAGGAAATAAACCCACATCTGCTTTAAATAGAAGTGAATCTGAGCATCTCTCTCATCCAGACAGCCCAGGACTGACCAGCAAAACTTTGTATTACTGTCCTAATTCTCCGTTCTATGAAACTCTTAGAGTTCTTGAGTCACTGATATTTTCTACACTCAGAAACTCCTTGTTAGAAGAAACACAACCTGTCATCTGTATAAATGGTTAATGTTTAAATATTCAACTCTTACTCAAAGGGAGATCATGGTGATTTTGTTTGACAGTTGGGGAAACACGCTGCCACAGACAGAAAGAACCATTGTGTCAGAGGCAACGAAAACAAGCGCTCCTGTGGGTGCTGAGAGCCACCCCAGAGGGCCCCCAAACCAATGAGTCAGGTCTGAGCTGATGCTGTCACACTGTTTGCTAAATGAATGAGCCTGACGCCCTGTTTGCATACACACTCACACACACACTCTCACACACACAGATATGTGTGGTATTTAAATAACATCATTCAGTGTGTGTGAGTTTCTCTCAGGGACAGCCAGATCCATGCGTATTGACATGCTACAGTTATTTCACAGCATCATGCAACTTTCCTCAGTTTTTTGCTCCCCCCCACACACATACGCATGCACACACACACACACACACACACACAAACACAAACAAACACACACACACACACACACACACACACACACACACACACACACACACACACACCTACAGAGAGATTTTTCTACCTCTGCAGTTTATTTTCTTGCATTTTCTTTCAGTTTTACCTTAAGGTCTTTTTTTTCCTTTGAAACACTCTGTGTCTGTGCGGACTCTGCACTTGTTTCACTTCCACTTACAGCCTCCTCTCACTCCGCACGCACACACACACACACTGCAGCCACCTTAATCTTTCCCATGCATTACACAATGTGAAACAGCACTCATATCCACACACACACACACACACACACACACACACACACACACACACACACACACACACACAATAAAGAAGTCTCTTTCCCACATTGTTCTGCGCTGTCTCACACACAAAAACACACAAACAGTATAGAGTACTCATCCACACTATCAGCAGACACTGGACACTATCACACCTGACTCTCCCTTCCTCAGCTGTCAGCCTGACATTTCTCACACACCTCCTCCTCCTCCTGCAGGTGGTCAACCTTGCCACCTCAGTGTGCAAGAATGTGTGAGTGTGTCAGATAATAGCAAAAAAGGCGAAAGACCGGAGAGTACCATTGCTCTGTTATCAAAGATCAGTTTGTGATCAATGTAGTGCTTGAGGTTTAAAACATAAAAATGTTATATGAATTAAACTCATAGCTAAGGATGTTCCAAAGCGACTAAACAGACTGTCCAGACAAGTCCTGTAAGGATTCCAGTGGCCCTCTTATCACAATAAAAGTTGCGATGTTATCAGCTTTTGTTATCTCTGAGGCCAAATTTGGTAGCTCATGACAGTTTAACCATCACACAAGAGTCTCTAGGATGCACTGTACCAAAGATATTAAAGAAATAAACTCTCTGTTTATAAAGCACTGCAGTCTTAAGGGGAACAGTATACTTGAAGTATATTTGTTGATATACAAACGTACCGATGACCTCAGAGGAAATGGGGCGATTGATAATTGAAAGACTGGAAATAATTGCAAGGGTCTGAAAAGGTTGCAGGGATTGTTTAAATGTGCATGCAACACCATCATTTTCTTAAAGTGACAGTCAAATTAAATTATAGCTGCATATGGGGCGGGACAATAAAGCAATAACGATAATTTTGAGGATAGTATTTCTCTCAATATAAACATAAAAAATGTATGAGACACTGAAGAAAACGCAAAACCTACCAGCTTAAAGCAGAGTGAAAACATGCTTGGCAATAAAAGCAATTAGTTAAGATATTTTGGCTATTTATTAGACTACTAAATCCCAGGTACAAGCTAATAAGCTGTCTGTTTTTTCTTCAACTTTCACTTAGGAGACAAATATCTTCCTTTAAAATGATATGAAAGAATGATTGAATGTTCATTGGGAAAATTATCAATATCGACTGATATGAAAAATGTTATCTTGATAACATCTTTTTCAATATCGCCCAGCACTAGCTGCATACTGTTAATGTTGTCCGTACGAAGGGTGAAACAGACCACAAATCTCATGGTTTGGTTTGCAGATCAAGGGTCAAGGTTTGGTTCATTTTATATAAAATACATTTACTTTCCTTCTCCTTGCCATGGCATGACTGTGCATTTTAAGGCATAACAAAACAATGGACTTTCCTCTAAAACTATTCAACAAAAGCCTTTATAAGGACTATTTCAATATTGATTCAACATTAAATTAAGACACTTACAATTAACAAAACATGTGAATTTATTGACTTAACATTTTTCTAAAACACAGCAGGCAACAGGAAAACAGTATGTAACAGCCAAAGAGCCAGGAAACCGAAACAGAGCTTAATACAGAGTGAATACTGAACTTACATTCAGAAGATGACCAACACAAATGACTCCAACTGGGTGCTAATATTCCTCCGTATGTGGTCAATATGTTAAGGGACTGTTCATTCTAACATTAAGACATTTAAGTTGTAAAATCATAAGTAAGTTGGCCCTGGTTGTTAGATCTGGTGTGGTGTGTCATGGACATCAACAATCAAGGCCACATCAGGGACACCTCACAACCTCCCAACAGAAAGTCTAGCATTTTTCATTTTTCTTTCTGTCGTCTATGATGTTTTACGTCATGTCAGTGATGTTCACTAATGGGAGCACAGAGCGCTCTGCATATGCAAAAGTCATGAGTGTAAACAAACAAAATGGCAAAGCAAAATAAGAGTGATGAAGTTGGTGCTGTGAAATGGAACCACAACAGACTGACAAAAGAGAAGCGCTGGTGAGAAATAGCAGCAACCCAGTGAGTAAATACCATTAGCTTTCGTCGTCTAGCTCAGCCACTCTTCATTCCAACGTCATCACGTCGGACATGATGTTTGGTCTGATACCACCATGTTATCTGCCATTTCTGTCGGTCAAGTCATGGTACAAATAAGACTCCGTAACAAAAAGAATAAGGGTGCACTCTGACCTTGGCATTAGAGTGATTTCAAATGGTACCAAAACCAGCTTGTGAAGAGCAACAGACACAGCTTTCATTTGTAATTTGGTGTACTCAGTGAATTAATCCATTAGTAACAGCTGAAAACAAATGTCATTACAGACAGCTACATCTTTGTATAATTCCATCACATGCAACAGTTTGTGTAAGTGCAGTATACGTGCAATTAAACCTTGGTTCTTTCAATATTGAAAACATGCATAAGATAGTATCTATTATGTGGGAGGGGAAGTACGTAAGGGAGAGAAGTCACACACTTTGTATAACATCTCATGATAAACTGCTTTGTCTTTTAAACATTCAAGAGTTCTTATTGACGCATTATAAGCTGGTAAATTCTGAATCTGTGTATTTTGTTTGAAGAGCAGCAGGAGAAAATGAATGAAACAAGTAAAGGAAAACATAAAGAGGAACACAGTGTCAGATATTACGTGCTGGTCACTGTGTTTGCGCTGCACGCTGTGTCCTGCTGTCCTTGAGAACATGTGTATCAGAGTGTTCTGCTATCACTGTAGCAATGTCACAAATGACAAATCCCTGTGCATTTAATACACGTTACGACTCAATTGACTCTGAAGCCGCTTTTAAACTGAGACAGAGCTCTGTGCTTTAAGACAGAGAAGAGAATAACAGAGGACGCAGGAGCAACACAGAACATTAGAGGACTAACATATTTATCCTGCTCCCAACAACCACAACACACACACACACACACACACACACACACACACACACACACACACACAGAGGCAGAAACACGTGCATACACCAGCCGCCCTCTTATCCCTCATCTGCCCGGTGCAGATCCTTGACCAGGGTGCTTGTTTGAAAAAACCAGAGGTCAAACCGTAAAGCAATTACGCTGGCAACTCATCAACCAAGGGCTGACAGCATACAATTACCTCCAGGCAGCAGCAGACAAGTGAGCAGAGAGAGAGGGCTGTGTTAACTCTGGATGTAACAGTGCTTGCTGTATAATTGCACCCTGCCGAGTGCACTTTAATCCTGTGTTTAACAGGTACAGAGCAGTGCTGCAGGGAAGAGAAAGAGAGAGATACAGAGAGAAAGAAGAGAGAGGGGGGTCTATTAGGGGTTACCTGAGGCCTTGGCATCAGCAACTTTGCCAGGAGGAAGATGGAGAGCGATATGAAAACGGTGTCAGGAGAAAAGAGAACACAGAGTGATCTCCCTGCAGTCAAGGCTGGCAATACAGCTGCTGACAGCTCACTCCTGAGGGATGTAAATAATTACTGTGGATGATAGGAGGAGAGAGTGAGGGAGAGACACTCCAGTGCAGAACACTTGCATGGCTCATGAAGACTTACACCTCTTACATGTTATCATGACCAGTTACTGCAGGCTGAACTTGAATTATTCATCATATAATGTGACTACCAAACGTATTCATCCACCATGAATTCTCCGCAAACACTTAGGAATCTACTGCAGCGCTTTATGGGGGTGGCATATAGATATATTAATGGAATTTAGCTGTGGTCACTTTTTGAAGCAATATCATGTCTTTCCATGCAGGAGGAGGCTCTGCAGGTATCAGTAAGAAGGCCCCTGTTGTGTTAAATATGGTTTCCCTGATGAACAAAAAGCAGTGCTGCTCCTGTTGCTGATCCTCGATTCTTCTTTGAAGTCTTAAAAATACAATAAAGAGTACACTACAGGATGTTTGTGCTGCAGATGGTCTGGCTGTAATAGGATTTTCAACAAGGGTTCTGCATTATTGATTTTTTTTCCCACTCTTCAAGAGTGAAGGCCAAGCAGGGCAAAAGCATGGAAAATTGGGATGGTGAGTTAAAAATTGCTTGATTAAGTATTGAGGCAGCAGTGGCTCTGTGGAAGAGTCTGTTATTGCTCAATCATAAGGTTAGCGGTTCAATCCCTGCTGAACTGTGCTTGGGCAAGACACTGAGTGTGACATGCAGTCACATATTGCATTTTTTTCTTCAATCAACCAATATTTATTTATATAGCGCCAAAGAACAAAAAATGTTATCCCAATATGTTTGACAAACAGAGCAGGTCTACATTGTACTCTGTTTTATTATTAACAAAGACCCAACATCCAGTTTTTGCACTGCTCTTTGCAGCATTGAGCAAGTTACAGCGTCAAGGACAAGCTTCCATTAACAAGCAGAAACCTCGAGCAGATCCAGACTCATGCTGGACAGCTATCTGCCTAGACCGTGTTGGGATTGGACAGAGGGATAGAGGGAGATGCAGAGAGACAGATTATAGTGGTTTATTAATATAGCTGGTGTATAAACAACTATTACTGGTGATAATCCACATGTACAAATCTTCAGCTCCTCTAGCTTTGGATGGAAATATGTCCTGAAGAAATAATGCCAGCAATAGAAATATAGCTCTAGCGAAAGTTCAGATAAGAAGACTATAAAGCAATCACAGCAGTTGTTTAACTCTCCTCTCCCTTGTTCAATAGCTCACCCGCTTCCAGCTGCACGCTCCGGAGCGGTCATTGGTTAATCAGCAGCGGCTGCCATCCAATAGCTCAGTGGCGCGCCCTTATCGTCAGCCTATCAACTCTCTGCTGTCTTTTTAAATGTGTCTCTCTCTCCTGCTAGTTCCTTCTTGCATTGATAGTGCGCACCCCTCCACCTCCCCATCTCCACTCTGCAAGTCTTCATTCCTAGGATTCATCAACCACCACCAACAGCGTCTGGACTCTAGGGGGATTTCTTCTGCTGCCAAATTCACGCATCCTACACTCACAACATTATCACCATAGAGTCCTTACGCCAAATATTCTGTCAAGTTTCATTATTCATTCAGTTGTAAAAAATTACCTTAAATGTTCAAATTGTGTCTCTCCTGATTGAAATGTACACAACTAAAGAATACAGTTAAGTAAGTGATATTAATTCCCCTCTGTGAAATATCCTCATCATGTAGAGACCAGATATCTTGGATGTTCTGCTTTTATATTAAACACAGCGATTAAATGTTTTATTCATATATTTAGTTCTCATTCTTCTACTCCTAATATGTCCTTGTGTGGTTTATCACAGCTCTGTAATATTTAATCCCCCTCGTTTGTTTAACTCCAATTTCATTCTATCTTCTGCTACCAGAGTTATTTAAATGATTTTGCTGCTCCAATGACCCATTTTCCCAACAGGGATCATTAAAGTTTTATCTTAATCTAAGAGAAAGACTGTTTGTGCAGTATAAACTGAGCACTTTTAAAGTTTCTTTAAAAGTATAAAGTTCCAATTACAGAAAATCTAGAACTTAGAAAAAAACAAATGGTGACTTGTTCTCTTTCTGTGATTTTTTTCCCTTGGGTTTTCTCTTCATTGGGAACACAGATTTGACACATCTCTCACTAATTGCTGGCATTTAAAAAAGAAACAGAATTGTCCCTAGGATGGAACATTTATCCACAAAGCACATAAAGACTTGAATTTAATGCTACAATTTTATGCTCTGCAGGATGCTCCTGATGCAGAGCAAACACTGCATCAGAGCCATGCATATAGTACATTCAGCCCAATAGAGAGTTAGCACCATAGGTCCAGCAATAACAGGAGGAAGAGGAGGCTTAAAAGCTAAAGAAGTCATGGGTAGCAATATGAAACTGCCGGTAATAGTACAAATCACTGAGATGATTTAATTAAGTTTGGATTCCATCCAAACATTGGTTAAAGTGCTAACTTAAACCCTCTGGGAGAGACCCCATGCTTGAGATTTGGCCTCGCTCCTCCACCGTCTCCCTCCCTGAAGGAAGCAGCCTGTCAGTCATGCAGTGGGGCATGTAAGAGTACAGTGTCGGTGGCCCAGTCTGAAGAGTCCAGTGGGTCTGAATGATCTCTAATCAGCTACTGTATTGTCAGAGCAGTGATGTGAAGCAGAGGTGTTAGGTGGGTTACCAATGTGCCCACTCAAGCACTGCAGTCGCTACAGTCGCTGTGCTCTCAGGTGTGGTGAGACGGAACTGAGGTGGGCAACATGTCTCCAAGTCAAGACAGTAAAGTAAAGACTGCAAAGGAAAGGGTCTGTGAACTTAAATCATCTGAGGTGAAATCATGCAAGAATCTGAAAGTGCAGCTAAGTTTTGGGACAAACACAGTTGAAGGAATAAAACCTGACTGCTCCAGTTTTTCTTTCTGTTTTCCCCTCAGGATTCAGATGTTTTTGCACCTTGTTTAAGATTCCTCACCACCTGTCAGGTGTGTTGTTGCGACTGTGAGAAAGTGTAAAGGTGGATGTACCACAATACGTGTGTGTGCCTGCGTTAGGCCTGCTTCCCCTCAGCAGGATCAAACAGCAGTGGTGGCTGTGCGTCTCTCGTCTATCTGCCTCCCCCATAATGAGGAGTGATCCATGCGCCTCCCGTGGAGGAAGGACATGTTTATACAGCTCTTGCTCACAGCCAACGAGAGGAGAAAAACAGATTACGGAGGCGCTCTGGTCAAAAGTCAACACGACGCTGCACAAGTAAGAGACACACATCAAACGCTGCAGAGAGAGTGTGAACAGACGGCTAGCGCTTAGTGAATCAGCTAAAAACAAACAAACCGTTGAGTTTACAAATAGAGGAATTTCCTCTGCGCTGACCCTTGCTCATTCCCGGTGGAGGAACTACGCTTCCTGCCCTGTGGCACTTAAACATGGGGAGCTGAATCAAGTCACACAAAGGGTAGAAATGAAGCAGCTGCCAAGTAATCACACAGTCTTCATGAGGGCCTGTGTGACAGCGAAGCAGGTTGGATGCAGGGGCAGCAATTCATTACAGGAGCCCCCCTCTGTGAAAATTAAGGGTGGAATCAGAGCGGAGGGCTCACTGTGATTCATCTTCCTACCTTTATTTCTATTTCAGATCAACTGCTAGCATGTTGAAATAATCACAGTGAATGGGCACTCCGGCACAGCGGTACATCAGTGAATCTGTATGCTGGAGGCAAGAAGCAGTAATTGGCAAACATAAGCAGGAAGACTGAGATTTGGCCCACCTGCTGAACAACCCGGGTCAGAGTGAAACACGCTGCCTGGCCCTTAAGTGTGTGATATTACCAAGACATGTCCCTGCAAAGCCTGTGAAACCCACAAATGATATAGTTGACCCAAGTTAAGGCAGGTCAGAAGAGCACACACATACTGCTGTGATACAAAGTTCCTTTAAGGGATCCTGCAGAGCGCTGAGAGCAGAGGGAAGGATGAGAGGGAAAGAGAGGAAAGACACTAAGTGAAGACAGAGCAGAGGTGTACTTGAGTCGGCCCAGCTAAAGGTGGAGTGTCTGGGCAGATGCCAGATCACAGACAAACTAGGCACAGTGACAGATCTATTCCCCCTGCTGCCTCCAGCCAGCTGTCACTGTAGATAAACACAATGGGCTCCTCTCTCCAACAACAGCAAACCGTAATCTGGAATTGACAGCTGACTGTGCCTCGCAACTCTGAGGGAGCCGAGGGAAAGACGCTGCGAGTCAATTAACTGAAAGAAATGAATTTTCATTTGGACCGCTCTGACTTGGGGACAGAAGAGAGTACAGCATGCACAAACACAGGGACCTATGCTCAGGTAGAGGGCTCATAGACCTCATGGAAAGAGACGCTAATAACCTCAGCTTTAGTCGCGCTCTATTAAGTTTTATATGCTTCAAAATATGATGCTTACTTGGAGCAAGAACGGGTATGTGTGTATTTTAAAGCCTCATTTATGCTTCCTTTACTTGTGACAATATAAATATACATTTTAAATGATAAAACCATCACAACCTGCATACACCTGTGCATCATTTACACTGGGATATATGTTAAACAATGCATCCACTAGAGGAGCTTGAAGAAACTCATCCTGTCCTTACCTCCACTTCTCTTTCTGACATTCAGTCCCAGTCTGATCTCTGATTAGCTATTCTGTTGTTGTTGTGTCCCTGTTCTCAGGTGAGATAACTATCTTCATAGTTTCTAAACAAACAGTCTGTCCTCAGAAAGTACTGCCATTTTTTAAATTGTGTTTTGCTGGCCTTGCTTGGACTGTTAGCTACACTGCGTAACACTGCCCCTAGGATTTCTGGTGATACTGAAACTTCCAGAAAAAATGCAGAAATACAGGTGACATTATGACAAAGCACTGGCAGAAGAATGCGTTCATATTGGTTTGTGTATCAGCTTTAATCAGTCCCTCCAGGAAGTTGCAATTTTGCGATCGCAACTATCAATGCAAATTCAACCAATCAGCGCGATTTTTTCGCGGCCCTGCAATTTTTTACAATCAGCGCAACTTTCCCGAACAATTACCTTAATCTCAGCCCCTGTACGTCATCGGTTTTGTCATCAATTTGACTTCCTTGGAACATAAACGTAAGTCCTCACTTGATCGGCACTTTTCAACAACAAAACACGCACAGAGAACGGGTGAAAAGAGGGGACGGCAGGCAGGACAAGTGATGATGACAACGTTGTTATTTATAGATTGAGGGGCACAGTGTTCGCTTGGTCTCTACCTGCAGCAGGTGTGCTTTATGAACCAGCTCTCCTCACCTCCATGCATCTGTCTCTTCTTCATTGATGATTTTTACCCCCGGTGTGCGTTAGTGACAAAGACACAACCGGGGGACGTCTGTTTACTATTTGATGTTTGACGTTGTTGCTGTGGTTACCGTAAAAAGCTCTGCATCTACAGCTTGATTTAATCCAGTTTGGTGATACATCAGACACATTCAGTAAGTTTTGATCAACTCCTTGTCATCAAAGATGCAGATTATTTTCAGAGTGCCATGAACTGACTGTGCATCAGTCGCTGCAAGGTGCATTCAGGGACCGTCGTAAATGTGCAATACAGTCCTTTCATGGCATTTTTCTGTGAATCAAGAGAATCAAAATACAGTCAGTGGCCACATCAAGAATGTTTTCTAAAAACAACTGTAATTTCGCATATTTACTTTCCCCTGAGATGTTATTGGGGAAAAAAAGCAAAAAAAATAATCGCAACTTTTACCCGCAATTTTTTCAAAAAACCCGTCGCAAATTCAGGCTTTTTGGGCCGCAACAATCACAAAAAAATCCCGCGAAATCCTGGAGGGACTGTTTAATGAGCCTTAAGGAGCACCATGTCAACCTATCACAACTAAAACATTTTTAATACTGCCTGTAATTAATGCTATTTAATCAGTTTGTAACATTCTATATATCTAAATTGTAATCTATCTTTATTTATCTATTTCTATTTTACTTATTTTATTTTACTAATTGAGACTTTTTCTTGATTGTACTTATGTCTGGGTTGCTGCAACAACCGAATTTCCGCCCGATCAATAAAGTAAAATCTCATCTTATCTTATCTTAAATATAAATTGGACAAGTGTCTTATTTTTAAAGTGAAGCCAAACTATAGTCCCTTGATAGCTGGCTGGGGGATGCTACACTTGTTGAAAATAATGAGTGTACATTTTGATTTTGTATATCATGGTGAAAGTTGGGATAAAGTTATCTATGAGGCAGGCTTCCACTCGTGGATCCTCAAATGTGGACACTTCTGGTTCCAAAAAATAAATGGCAACACTCTAATTGTTGAACTCAAGGCTTCAGTTTAGTTTATACAGTCTTTGATGTAAGCAAAAAAATACATAAATCAATATCTGCAGCTTAAGTTCCCACATATATTCTCTGATTTGGCTCCTCCTCTCTTAGATACAACAGGTGACACGTGACTTACTCCCCCCAACCAAAAACTGCTACAAAGCCCTGACTTTCATCTCCCGACATGTTCCCTCCAATAGCTTTGTCCGCTAGAGTTATGATCTTTTGCATGAAAACACTGCCCGTGCAATCACTTCATATGAAGGAAAATGCATCCTTAGACTCCAAATAACTCACTTTGCCAGGTTTTAGCTTCAGCCTTTCCACGAGACATTATGCACAGAGCAGCGGATCAGTGTGCTCTGTGCTAGTTGTGACTGTCTGTTTACGTTTTCACAGGGAAAGTTGGCAGCCGCAGTGTGTCTGGGCCTGCCAATACAAGCCTAGGCCTCAGCTGACCCGGATTTGTGTCTCTTCACACAACAAAACACTTTTACAGCCTCTATAAAAAGTAATATTACATCCACACAGACACACGCACACATGCTTGAGTTCAAAGAGCATCAAATGAAGTGGAACATACATCTTCACTGACTCTCTTGGGAACTGCTCTTACCCTCATCCATTCAGTCTGTCCCAGCCTCCCTCAGCCTGCTTAATGACATCAGGGCACAGTCTTTTAAAAGGTCTATTCCCCTCATGTCCAGCAACTTAATATTCAAACTGCCTTCTAAAACTGCTGCTGCCAATCCTGTCCCCATTTTTCAGCCCACTAGCACTTCATTTTATCCCTATTACATTCTGCTGGAGTGATGTAACTCCGCCTTCCTTCCCTCGAGTCTCTCTCACAGCCAAGGAACACATCCATTCAGAGCAAACTGCAGCTCATACCATAAATACCTGTATAGTTGACCCCTGCCAGAGCTATTGCTGGATATTCAGCCCACAAATCAATGCTACACAGCTGGATCTAGATCACACCAGAGCTCTGATGCACTATTAGATATACTGCAGCTGGATAAGTAAGTAGGTATGGGAATTTACCGTAATCCTTGTAATCAATTACTCGAATTTCCTAATGAACGATTACTGGAGTACTCGCAATTATTATTATTTTTTAACCATAAACAAAAGTCAATAAATAAAAGTCCGTCGGACACGGACCTACCAGACCAGAGTTGTAGTAAGTTCTGCTTCCTTTTCTTCAGACATCTCTTCCACGCTCGTAGTTGTTGTTCTCCGTGATGGTAGCTTGTACTCGGGCTTGACTAACGCGATCAGCTCTTTGAAGCCTTCTCCTTCCACAAAACTTAATGGGAGCATATCTCCAGTTACCATTTTGGTTATTATCAGGCTAATCTTCTCCGCTCTGGTTTCATCACAACCACGTGTGCTAACAGGGCGAGCAAAAGACGTGATGCAAGACTGCCTGTTATCTGTCTCCGCTGTTTTCTCCTTGTGCTTTAAGGGTATGTGGTGAAGCATCAAACTAGTATTTCTATGGTATGTAAATATAACGCCACATATCTTGGACTGCACATTCATCGTTTTTTCGAAGTACTTCCAGACATCACTTTTTATAACTGACATGTCTCAGGTGTCGCAGACGGTTCCGTTTGTTGTGCTTTCGCTTACGGTTGAATAACGTGTCCCTATAGAGTTGCCGTAGCTGCCGTAAAACAGTTGTTTTTGCTGAAATCTGGCTCGGTGTGTTCTAAAGTTGAAGCCGTGGCCGGAGAAGACAAACGTTTATATCCCGTTAATTATTTTCCTACCTAGTGTATCATTTAGGCGAAAACAAAAAGCACATGGTCACACATGTAACGCTGTATGAGTTCAAGTTATGTTGCCAGGTGCGCGAGTAACAAAATGCTACTCGAATAATGGGGTCAACGGCGAGTACTTGAGTACTCGAGTAATCGTACCCATCCCTATAAGTAAAGTTTTCAAAGAAGCCTTCTTCACAGACTTCGAAGAGTCACAGCATTTATTTGTTTGTTTTTGGTCCCTTGGGGGACACGATAGTTGGATTTTGTGATACATGGAGCCTACTTTAAGAAATGCTTAGCTCAGTTGTCCTGATTCATTGATCTGTATTGGAAAACCATGTTTGCAGGTTATAAAGATTTATTTTCAGAAGCCTTTTTGAAGATGACACATTTCTTCAGCCCTGTTGGGAAACTGTCCTTGATATAATAAGACTTCGTTTTCTGTTGTGTAACTGTAAGTTGTCAAAAGCTTACATTTGCAAATCTTTCCGGTCTATGATTTGTGGAAAAAAAAAAAAAAAAAAAAACTTCAGGGAAACCCACTACCTAAATGATCAGATAATTCTGCAAGTTAAAAAGCCAAGCACCATTAATGCTACCAACAACTGACAAAATATGTTACTATATGCAAACTTTGAATCCTTGAATAAAAATAACCTGTCATTCTTTTAAACAATATATCAAAACATTATAATTTCCCATAATACAGTATCGTCTGCATACAGGCATACATCTCAATCAGGCTAGGTGCACTTGTTGTAGATTAAAGTGAATGAGCTGGTCATAGCTAAGGCCGACATAAGAGATATGACCCATTAAGTTTGTGCTCAGCTGGTGAATTACATCCAGCATACACATCAGTAGACTCTGATATACATGTTATCTTATGTTGCAAACAATCTGTGCCCTTGACATTCATTTTATTATTAATGCAAGTGCATTCATTCACACCAGTCTCTTAAAAAAAAAACTCTTCAACCAATACATGATACAATTTGTCAAATTTTATCTGCACATTTAAATTTTTAATTTCTTTAATTACTAGGCCTTGTTTAAACGCAAGAACATCAGATTGTAAGCAGCTGGGAGCAAGTAATGATTACATAAAGGTGTCATTTGACAGACATGACTGTTCTCACAGACAGTGGTTGTCTTACTGCATGCACAGTTATGTGTTACAGTAGCTTTTACAAAACATATTGAATAAACAAAGACCATCCACTGCTGAAGATGTCAAGATAAACAAACAGTCTGAATGGAAGAATCTCAACAGTGAAAAGAGCAAACAGGTCATATTGATTTCACATTGCTAACCCAGGATGTGTGAATGGCTGACCTTCTTAAAAGTTAACACCAAAAACACAAATTCCCTCTTCACCACGATGAAATCCTGCTGATAAATCACAGCACAAACAAAGCTCCAATGCAAAAACATATTTTCCTTGCCTTTTCGAGAATAATGCTAACGGCAATCACATTGATCCTGATTATGCATTCCCCCTCGTGAAACAACCACCAAACACAAACAGCTCAACCTTCCTCTCCTCTCTTTATGGATTGGAAGCAGTTGGCATTACTGTGACATTTACCTCAAGTCAAAACACTGCAGCTTACCAACTGTCCTTTAAGCAAAATCCCTTCTATTCTCCAGACTCTCTCTCCCTTTAAATGTTACCATCTTTTTCAGGGGGAGGTTATACACACAATAGCTTTTTATCATTTCCTCTGAGTGTGGACAGACTGCATCACTTAAAGCGGGGAGTCCCTGTGAGCCTTGTTAAACCTGCCTACAATAAGCATCCTGCATGACTGGGTTGTGTTTGGGTTGAGAAAAAAAAACTAAAAGTCTCCTTAGATATAGTTGTAGATACATTCAAGATTCACTGGAGGCTAAATTGCCTCCATAAAGGGTCAGACACTTTGCTATTATGATAAATGAAAAGATAACACAAGGCTACAATTGTTTTAAAAGCTCAAGACTTTTGTCTGAAACATATTCAAGGATTTCCGACCCCTGCAGTGATTCAGCTTGAGGGCAAATAGTTTAACTAAAGTGATCGTCTCTTAGCCTTAGCCAAGTTTTTACTAAATTCTTGGTGAGGTTGAATTGTATTGGAAAATAGACGGTTTAAACTGAGCTTTCAATTTTAAAAGAGAAAATCAGGTCTTTCAGAAATAATTAGAGAGAGTAAAATTACATATTTCTCTTTGTAAAATATATGGAACAGCGCCTACAAATCCTATACAGCTAAATGGTAAATTGATTGTGTTTATATAGCTCTTCCTCCAGTCTTCTGACCACTCAGAGTGCTTAACATTACATGTCACATTCACCCATTCACACCACATTCATACATTGACAGCAGAGGCTGCTATGTAAAAACACCTATAGCACAGCCACTGGGGCATTTTAGGGTTAGCTGTCTTGCCAAAGGACACTTCGGCATCCGGACAACAGAACCGGGGATCAAACCACCGATCGAGAGACGACTGACCTAACCACTGAGCCACAGCCAACCTGACGCAATTTTGAATTATTCCTTTGATCACTTCACAAGGCAAAGCAGTATACTAGTATGTATATCAGTCATGTTAATCCATCTGAAACATGTTACTGAGAATATAATAATGTATATTATATTGTAATGTGCATGAAACAACAGCAACAACAGCAACAACAGCAACAACGTGATATCAGCCATCAGCCGACCTGCTCTCTAAATGTTTACATCAGCACCGGCCATTGAAAAACCGATATCAGTCGACCTCTATACATAATGCATGAGGACTTGGATTGCTAGGCTTTACCTATTCCAGAAAGTAACTGGATGTGCATGTTTATTTCAAGTATAAAAATCTATCAGTCATAACACAGTCAGACTGTAGAACACTCTGATGACAGGTGGATATGGGGGGGGGGGGGGGGGGGGGGGGGGGGGGGGGGGGGGGGGGGGGGGGGGGGGGGGGGGGGGGGGGGGGGGGGGGGGGGGGGGGGGGGGGGGGGGGGGGGGGGGGGGGGGGGGGGGGGGGGGGGGTGGGGTGGGGGGGGGCGCCGCAGTTGGAGCAGCCTACAAGGGTTTCTCTTCTTCTCCGTATTGAGGTTCTGATCCAAGAATAGAAATCAATGCTGAATGTGACACAGCCCACAGGTTTAAAAGTTCGACAGTACCCCCCCCCCGACCCCGCTGTGTTCAAGTGAATGTGTGTGCACCTCTGTGTTTGTGAGCATACAGAGGTGTGTGTACATGTGTGTTGATGGGTATCCTACTCTTCTTGTCATTTGTCCAACTGGAGGAGAAGGTAATTACTGTTTGGAAACATTGACTCATCACAAATATGGAGACAAATGGCTTGTCTGTTCTGCCTGTCTCATTGACGGCATAATAACAGGCCATCTGCCCCCCCATGGTGCTAAATGCTATACATTCATCATATGACACAGAGTGAGCTTATGTAATTACATGACACCAGCTCCATGTTATTAAACTTACAAATAAAATAGATGGTTTCTATTGGGGGAAGGAAACATAGTGAGTTTGCAGGATGACCCTTTCAATCACACTGACAGAAAGCCAAACAGCACTGAACGAAACCTTCTCTATTGATATTGAAATTTCCCCACAGGTTGATATTTTTAATGACAGGTTTTAAAGAGCTGTATATGATATAAATAGCAAACACATGTAATAAAGCAGTTCATATTTAAGATTAGGCCTTCTCCACTGCTCTTCTGTAGAGCCAGACCATGACAGAATTCATGTCACACTCCACGGAGGGTTAGTAGTATTCAGTTTTTAAAAATCAATGACACAGTGAGAACAAAAGTGTCTCGATACCATGAGTGTCGGAGTGAATCAACTGGTCTTGCAGCACAAAAAAAGTGTAGTTTTGTTTCAGCCACAGTGGAGCAGAGCGGGAGGGAAGTGCCCATCCTCCTTTTGCACTCTGCTCACTGATTCAGATGTAGTACAGAAAAAATGCCGGACACCAGCGTTAGTGGTGAGAGAAGAAGGGCAATTTTAAAATCTTGGGTGTTTCAGTGGCTTTTTAATCTGATGCGAGAAATGATGATGAGGAAGAGAAAAAAATGAGGGGCAAAAAAAAAACATTGCCACACTGTGGTGACCGATAGACAAATAAGCAATTCAGAGCAAAGACGTTTTTTTAACCAAGCTGTCAACATAGTTATTTTTGCTGCTTTTTTGAATGGGTGTGTATGTTGCTCCCGGTGGTTATGCAGCCGGCCTCAAGTGGAACTCAATGAACTGAAGTTTTTAGCACGTCTGCACTGGGTTAATATTTCAAAACCGGAGACAGCAGCTTGATTTGGAACCAAGAGTCACTACTGTGCTGTTCCTGATGACAACAAGTTCTGCCTCCATCTTCTCCTCCTGCCATCCCTCCTCGTACATACTCTGCTTGTCTGACTGGTAGCCTGAAAGGTTAGATGTCATTCTGATTTTGTGCTGAATTAAATACATGATGTATAAAAATCACTGTGGAGCTTGTCATTCCTGAGCTCCAGGAGAAATATGGTAGGAATGCATGAGCACAGTGTTGCTGTGTGGGCAGGTGGTTTGTGTGCATGTGTGTGTTTATAATGTGTGTATCACACATTATAACATGTATATTATTATAAAAACTCACTTTCATGTGTGTTATATACATATGTCAGTTTTCTGCCTGCCTTCATCACAATCTTGCCCACCAATCTGTCACTCAGTGCATGTGTAGAGAGAGTCCAACACTTCAGTGTGTGGGCTGTGGGCATCTGTCTGTCAATAGCTCTTGCTTTCTCTCTGTATTTCTGTGTTTGTCCGTCTGCCAAGCTGCCAGTCAGAAGTGTTTGCAGAAAGAGAAGAGCCATCTTTCTCAGCTGAAGGGCTCCCTACAGAGAGAACTGAGAAGCCTATCTATCTCAGTGGATATTTGTGATTGCCAGCGGAGTGATAAGATGCCCCCGGGGCAGCGCTCTGTGCTCTGTCAGGCAGCGATCTTACACTGCAGTGATGAGTGCTGTCTCCAAGCTTTATCTGGGACAAAAGCGGCCTTGTTAAAGCTCACACCAGTGCTTAAACTAGCCGTGAAGAAACAGAGCGAGAGGAACTGTTGAGGAGAGGGAGAGGAAAACGTCTCCGGCTGAATTTAATAACCTAGTTCAAACAGCGCTGGATATGGTAAGTAGTACTTATCTCTTCTGCAACCTTCTCGCCATGGAAACTTAAGAGTGTTAAAGCTGATGATGGCCCTGTTCTAAAGTCACAGTATACCTTGTCCATACAGTACATGACAGATGATGTGCAGAATAAAACGTCTCAGATAAAAAAGAAGTCTCACAGAACTGAATGGAATCAAATACCTTATTTTAAAGTATATTTTACAATGGCTTCTTATTCCAATACAGGCAGTAGCTTTAAAGCACATATTTCACCTCCTTCATACTCCTGCAAACTTAAAATTAAGTTGTCAAATGTGTTTGTCTGGCACATTAAAAAGGGTGTAAACCAACCAAAGTGCTTCACAGAAAGAAAAAAAAAATGTAGGAAGACACAAAAACTGTGATGATCACACACAAACATGAACATACTGAAAACAGCACTTAGAGACACACACCGAAAGAACTGTAAGTACATTCAAGGCCTTTGGAAAAATGTACTGAGTCGGCACATCTGATGCGAGGAGGCAGTTAGTTCCACACATGAGGACCTGAAACAGAGAGGCACAGTCACCCCTGAATATATGCTGAGGCCGAGGGAAAATGAGGGAGACAACCACGAGAGCTGCTAAGAGGACCTGAGTGATTGTCGTGCTGGGGTTCAGGGATTAAAAGATCTGATCAATAAGAGGGAGCCAAACCATGAAGTGACTTAAAAACAAGTGAATGAACTTCAAAATGAATATTTAGACCGACAGAACAGGGAGTCAGTGGAGGGAGGCGGGGACAGGGATGATGTGCTCCTATGTACCTGTTAGAAATCTGGCGGCAGCATTGCAGACATGTGAGGGAGGATTGACTGACTGGGAGTTACAGTAGTCCAGGTGAGATGTGATAAAAGCAAGGATGAGTTTTTTAGTGTCTTGGGAAGTATATTCCCTCTAAACACAATTAAATATATATTCCCTCCATAATGTTTAGTTGTTTTATCACTTTGAGAGTGTCAGCAGAACTTCACATGCAGGAAGCTTTCTGTAGTTCGTCTAATTGGATACGGTGCGTT
The DNA here is from genome assembly GCF_009762535.1 of Notolabrus celidotus. Classification (NCBI taxonomy): domain Eukaryota; kingdom Metazoa; phylum Chordata; class Actinopteri; order Labriformes; family Labridae; genus Notolabrus; species Notolabrus celidotus. The sequence continues at coordinate 28,773,969 of NC_048280.1, read as the reverse complement.
TTATGCAACAACAAATGTGCATATTATTGTGTTTTTCTCCTTGTTTAAGACAGCTACATGCTACTTGTGTAGTTGTTTTGTGACACAGAAAGTTAGACCATTGTATGTTTTGCAGGTTTTGTCTCACCTTAATTTTTGCGTCTGGCTGACATTTATCCACGTTATTACAACATAATGTATCTAAACCACAACATGTCACACTTCCGCTTTACAAATATACACTATCCAACAGAACGTGCACTGTGAAGAGTCAAAAAAGGGGCAGGGTTTGCTCTGCTGCTGCAGTAGTTTGCTGAGTTCAGTAGGACACGGATGCATCTCTGGTAGTGACAGTTGCTAGGCGGAAAATGTTCCCTTCAAAGGTGTAGAAAATGTGTGATTTTAACACACAGCCTGGTACACAAGTCAGTATTTACCAAGTCACTTTAGATTAACAGTATCAAGTTTTTGTATTCTGTCAGTATACATCTGTGGGCATTTAAAAGTAACTTTTGACAAAGATTCAAAACATTTCAAGTCATGTCAAAGTGTAGTTCATTGAAATATTCTGTAGTCTGAACAAACAGTATTCTGCACCTTAAAGCAGGTGCTGCTATTACAATATTTTCCTTCCCCGCAGGCCAACCCCAGCAATAATATAACAGCACTAATAGCTAAAAACTTGTGATGTTTAAACATGTAGGGTCATGAATGGAGGGGGTTGCTCAAGCACTCAGCGGTAATATAATATCTGCAGATTTATCCGATGATATGCCATGAGTGGTATGTGAGATTTGTGCTCCCCTGGGTTCAGAGTGAATAAAAACTCTCATCTTGACAACACAAGCATCACAAATGTACTCTACCCATCAAAAGGCAGCGTCGGCTCGGTAAAGCGGAGTGCTTCAGCATAGAGCCGAGACACTGCAGAACATGATGAAGTGAATGTAACACTTCTGAATCCTCACAGCTGTCATTTGGGTTTAGGAAACATATGCTGCTTGAGCTGTTTGTTCTCATTTGCCGTTTTTCTAGTTTGTGTGTTTGGTAATTATTCATCTGTTTTGAAACTGTACAACGCCACGCAAATTCTTCTCTCTGTTTTGGACAAAGGAAACAGCTTGTTAATTTAATCTGTATTCAAATGAACACAAGAGCTAGTACATAATGGAAACATTTACAGGCAACTGTGCCTTAATAATGTGTTTGTGCAGCCACTGTGTGCAATGTTTCAATAAACTGTTGCTAAGAGGTTACACCTGGCTTTATTTTATAGAGCTCCATTAACACCTGATGCTATAGTTGATCTCAGAACAGTGCACAAGTCTGGTGTATGTTTCTTCTTTTCTCCTCCACAGTAGGGATGTAGGGATGCAACAATTAGAGATTTCAGCGGGACTATTATAGTGTGAGCAATAAACTGTTTCACGTTTATCACGGTTATTATGCATTCATTCATTTCACATGATTTGTTTTCTGGTGTTTTTATGCACTTCTGTCATGAAACTGTCTGTTGTAAAGGGGGACTAGTTTCATTTAAATGATACATGACTGGTACTTCCTGGATGAACGTCACATTTCACATTCTAGGTGTAAAGTTTCATCATTCACATGCGAGTCTGATGCTGCTTAAAGACAAAGGGATGTTTACTTGTTCAGCTTGAGCTCCCATTTTACAGTGTACTGCAGTTGGATACATATTTTATGTGTATATTATTTAAGCCGTATGTCTTTTTCAATGTCATTCACTGGTCTGGACCACATGACAGACATGTCAAGCTGTTTACATGACTGTAGCTTATTATAAAATCTCACCTCTTTTTCTCTCTCTGCTTCAGTGCCTATTTCTGGCAAGAACATTTTGTTTTTACCGTTTAATTATCAATATGTAATCTTCTACAGTACTTATGCATGTTGGAGCTTTTAAATAACATGCTGACATGCTGTAATTAAGATGTGAGGGTGCTATGTACTTACTAAATTCTTTATAATAACTACCGTATTTATGAATGTGAAAGTGAATATGGACATAAGTGCAGACGTGAAAAGCTAACAGGGCATTTGATCATGGACTGTGTTGCTCTGTATTATTATAATGTCTATCAGTGTATGAAATATACTGCAGTATGGAGTCTGTGTTAGCAGAGACAAACTATGCAGCTTTCTCATATGAACGATCCTTTCACAGGTTGAACCTGCATTCAGAAATCAGCATGTCACTTCATTTTCTGACACAACTGTCGGGTGGGTTGCCCTCACTTGTAGCGCATAACCAGACACACTTTGCAGATTTGTATTTATTCATAAAACTCTTTTTTATTCCTTTGGCAGTTTTGTCAGCGCCTTCTCCACTACACGGGACTGATTTTGATACAGTGTCACCACTACACTGATGTAATGCTGTAATTGCTGTTAAAAATGACAGCAAAGTACTGTATGTTATCAGATTCTGATCAGATCTCTGAACAACATAAATACTCAGTCTAGCGGAGCCTCTACGGTTAATTAACCGTGACATTTTGAAGCATAGTAAATAATGAAACCAGTTAGTCCCTGTATCCCTAAAAAGCAAGCCATTATTAGATAGACATGTGCCAGACAGACAGAATAGAGGAAGATCATAAGTCTAAAACAAATAGTTAAAATATGTGCTCCTAGAGATATTTTTTAAGTAGGGACACGATGCCTGCTGTCAAGAACAGCTAATAAGAGCTCTTTTTCAAAGTGCTACTTTTACTGAGAAGGATCTTTCTGGCATGAAATACCAAGGATGCCTTTATTTCGTCTTCAAGAGCAACAATAAATAAACCCTGACCTGAAAATAGGAAACAGGATGCTTTTTATAGACAGCTCGGAGCATATTGATAAAAAACAGGAATAAAGGAACTCAGTCCAGACTGAAACGTACAATGTCTCGTGTTTTACATGAGAAAAAAAGACGTCAGCAGAAATCCTAATCCTTTAGCTCACATATATACCATGACTGACTGACTGAAGCATGTGTCACATGAGAGTACTGTATATTCCGTTCTGTGTCTGCTGTTGAATCACAATGTTTTAAGGACATTTCAGTGTCTGAAGGGTTACAGCTTGGAGTAGCATAGTGTGTGTGTGCACACGGGCAGGGGCAGCTGGCAGGTTAATGAGCTCAGTAATAGGTCTGCAGGCTGCAGTTCAACGCTTATTAAGAGGAGACTCTGCTGTTTGTCCACACAGCTCAAATCGGCCCCTCAACAGCCAATCACAGGTAGTCTGAATACTGACAAGCAGCCAACAAAAGCTCCTCAAACCACATGTTGACAGCTCATGCATAAGAGGGAATACTGTACAACAAAGGACAGTAGAATTCACCATATTCAGGCCATGCTCCTCTGAGGTTCAGAGTGTGAAACAAAAACGATGCTATCATGTTTTTCTGATTTGTCTCACGTTTAAAAATTGCATTTACATAAGAAAACTGATTAAAGTTTTTAAATTGAAATCCTCCTGATGGATCAAAACATGATGGTTTTAAACTTTTAAGGACAACAGGCCTTACTGCAAGATCAAAAATAATGAGGTTAAGCTCATGGTTAAATCGTGCACTCCATGTACAGAGGCTGTAGTCCACGAAGCAGGCGGACCGGGTTTTAAATCCACATTTGCAACATGCCATTTCCCCCTCTCTCCTCACAGTTTCTGATTAATCTACCTACTGTCCTATCCCATGAGAAGAGGAATGAGGAGCTCCAAAAATAATCATAATAAAGGGTTAAAATAAGGTTTAGTTAATCTATTTGCTTACAATGTGACAGCTAACTTTAGCATTCAATCATACAGTATCTTAGCTAACAATGAAAGTTAACGGTGTATAGGAGTGGACTCAAAAAGGTGTAAAACTATGGCTGTCTGCTAAGGCTAGCTAAAGTATATTTTTTAAACTAACACTAGCTAGCTATATTCCATTGCACAGTAATGTCAGCACGGCAATGTTTGAATACTAGCTTTAGCTTTTGTGACTAAGCTGTCGGAAGTAGTTTTTGCATGTGCTGTTTTCCTTAACATTCTGCCTTCTTCCCCACATATTTTCACCATCCACTCTTTTCTGTTACAGCTTCTGCGAAGAACCTGTGGGTGGTGTCAATTTTGGCGCACCCTGTAAACAAAGCGGTACAACAACCCCGAGGCTGCAGTTACAGACATTAAAACTGCAATATAGAAACAATCACTCTAATGGTATGTGGTATGGTTTGCTTTTGTAGATCATAAAGAAGTATCTTTTTTAATCTCAGTCTGTCATAAAGAGCCAAAACTCCTCACAGGAGCTTTAAACAGTCATTGGGAAAGATTTAAAATGATTACAGTTTGTCAAATTAAACTTATATGATTGCAACCCGGAGCACATCAGCACATATCATAACAGTGTTACAGTTTCAAACCCGTAGCGGTTATTGAAGTAAATGACTGCCGTGTGGACTGGATGAATGAGTGTTCATTAACTGCTATATTTTAGCACACATATACCGCTGCCATGCACTGCAAGTAAATTGCCTAAGTGGATAAAGTGTATCCAGTAAGCAAGGATACAGTATATATTGGCCTTTTGAAAGTGTACATACAATTGAAGCCATTATCCATTTTCAAGTGGAGATCAATAACCTTCATCTGAACACAAAACCTATACAAATCCAGATAGAGCCATTTATCTGAGCCTAAGTGGTCCCATGTGGCCGCAGAACATGAGCATATTTTTTCTTCATGTTGACTGCACAGAAAGCACACAATGCCCAGCACTGAAAGCGAGCTTGACAACAGCGGTGCTATCATGGACAAAAGCCGTACTGCATCAGCTCGGCGGTCGACTGACTATCATCAGTTTTTACCGCTGATTACATCATTGAAGTCGGGAGATTACGCCGTTGTTTATGCTCCCATCGCGGCACTACAAATGAGAGGCTTGCAAGCTTCCAGCTGTGCACCTAATAATGCAGTCTGTTTAGGAGGCTCATCTCCTCCATCAGCCAGCCTCTTACGTGTTTCAACAGTTAACAGCACACGGCTGGCAGTTTGCATCAGGCACATAATAGGGGAAGTTGAGCCAGTATGTTAACTGATGGGTGCAGACATTGGCAGGGAGCATGAAGCTTGGCACAGCAGACAAGGCTTAAGAGTTTTCTCTTTCCAGGTTGAGGTGCATTGTGGGCCTTTCTTTTTTCTTTTTTCTTTTTTTTGGTGTGTTGATATCAAGCAGACTGGATTGCCATGAGAGCAGATCACACAGAAAGAGAGGAAACAATCTAATCGCTGTAAAAGGCTGTGTTACTAAAAGATTGTCTGCAGGAAACACAATGGGCTTCCAGTACTTGAGAGTACATTAACTGAAAATAGGCCAGAGGCATTTTAGTCCATAAAAGAAGAAGATAAATGAAAATCCTCCTGCAGCAAGGCAATAACGCAGCTTCTAATGACAACAAAAGGACTCAACAAAGCACACAGCTCTCTTTCTGAGTGTGCTCTAATCTGCGTCCCGTAGACATTATTCCAATCACACGGGTACATTGAGAGTCTGTTTTTACACAACTTAAAAAGCAAGTATTTTTGGCTTTAATACAATTTAATTACAGTGTCGCCAGCACAGAGCTGGCATAACGACTCTCTGTCTAGGCAGACATAAACTGACAGTAGCTTAATGAGATTAATCTGTGTGTTTGGTGTTTCTATATTGAAGCTGTCATCAAAAAAATCATGATGAGAATTAGAGGGAATTGCAGAGAGAAAGTTACAAATAGCTTTGATACCTTTCCAGTCTACATGGTATGTTAATGTCCTGAAGAGATGGAATAATCTTTTGTAGAGTGAGAGTAGTTTTCATGCAAAATACATCAATCAAGGAAACACTTAAGTCAAGATGTCTGTCACAAATACTGGTGGATGAATAATCCACATAGATTCTAAAGAAAGATTATCTCTTCCTGATTCAGATCTTGCTTTCTGATCAATTTATTGTGGACATTTTTTGGGTTTGAAAATTCATCAAGTGATAGTTGTCTGTCTGTGGACCTAACATTTATGAGTAATTTGACATCATGTGTTACACCGTAAAATTTACCAAAAGGTAGAACAAGTATATCCAAAACGTGATGACACAGCTAACTCCCTGACTATCGTACAATACTCATCCTGTTTGCATCCATAAGCAACATTGGAGCAGAGAGAATGATAACTCAAGTATGAATAAAGAAAGGAAAACAATGACAAAGAGAAATAAACCAGATGATATCAGCTTTTATCATCTGTAATATGGATATTTTTGGCATCACTGAGGCTCAGAATATCACACCAACATGCTCCTCATGTACTGAAATGCTGACACTCTCCTTATCCCTTCATGTACTGATCTTCATTCAGCGCTGAATCAACTTTAAATTGCATAAGAATGTTTTACGTCTCTTCCTTTTTGATTCAAATTAACCTAATAGTACACAACATGTTAGTGTATCTTATTGTCTTAAAAAGCTAAAGCAAACAGAATGGGCCTTCTCCCACTGATAAAGCTGTATTCAGGCGCTGACGCATGGCTGGAGTCACACTGAGGATCTACACAGCACCGCTCCCAGCAAGGCAAGAGTCAAACAAATCGCCCCACATCCTAAATATGTAACGGGTGTCTTCATACAAATCCTCCCTTTGAAGATTTTGCTGTAGCCGGCTGCTGAACATGCCCTTGTCTCTAAACAGCCTGGTGTTTCCGTCTGTCTGTGCCTGCCTGAGCTCTGTAGCCTGAGAAGAGCCACACGACAGCTTTAAAAGTTAGCTAGATCCCTGTCAGGCCTGTCTCTACTTCTCTCTGTGGCCGCACTGCTGCTGCTGCAGCTGCTGTTGTTGTTGTTCTGCCTCTCCTGTAACAACACTTTTACAATTCCACTGACTGAATGTCACATAACAGCTTGTTTGGACCTCTTCATGAATCTTTGCTGCATATAACTTTGAGCACAAAATTAAAAAGAAAAATGAGTTCACCACAGGTGTTGATACCTTGAACTCCGCTATATAAACACATTTATTATTATGATTATCATCACAACAGCAGTTTGTAAATATAAACTACTCATTAGTTTGTTATTATCAGGATTACAGAGGCTGTCTGGAGCAGTTGTGCTGGGGGATGAGTTTCGTGTTGTTTTTTCAGGGAAGACAAGCTGGACTGGCACACTTTATCGAAGACACTTTTATTCATTAACACTCATTTTCACAGACTGATGTGTCATCACTCCTCCCAGTTTATAATCTGTATGTGGACAGATTTGAGTTCTGAAGGGATTAGAGCGCACAGCACAGCTCTGTGCATCAGAGAGAGGAGATGCTGACAGCTCATCTCCACAATCAGACACAAAACAAGAGCAAACTGCCCAGAGCCGCAAAGCTTTATGGGCTTGTTTGTGCTGGACCGTCATAAACCCAATATAATTGTGAATCAGGACTCAAGCCAGAGCAGATAGCTGGAGCAAATGAAGTGCCATCCATTCTTAGTGTATTTCCCCCTTAAGTGTTCATGCTGAGCCCAGCTGAAAGTCTTCCAGCCTGAGTTTCGTACAAATTCCCAAAATCACTGTGTTATCATCTATTCTTGGCTGGAAAAAGTGAAGCATATTTACAGAAATGTCTTCCTATTCACTTAAAATTATCTGTGTCTAAAAACACAATTCCGCATAACTACAAGACATCATGCTGTAACTGAACGAGTTAATACTGGCAGCTTCCTTATTCTCGGTAGTGTCCATGCTGACTTAACGATAAGCTGTTTAAGACTGTGATGGAGAGGAGCACTATAAACTGGATTAGTGTAACTAAGAGCAATACGCTCTAATCTTTTAACAATTGCTTCTTCTTTTTTATACAATTCCATTCAATTGTGAATACGACTCTGCTCTGAAATCATAGCTGGAAGGCAGAGTGATTCATGAAGCCGTGAAGAACAGATCAACTGGCCTACAAAACAGCTGCGGCTCACTTGACATGTAGTCTGCCTTCTGTCGGCTGAGTTTCCTGAACAGACCTTTCAATTCCCCTTTCCCTCAGCATGCTCGGTAATGAAAGGCCAAGGCGGGCTGGAGGTAGTTGCGGGGTTCATGCATTCCTCTTCCTCCTCTTCCCACACGCTGAAAAGCAGGGCGAGCTTGATCCTCTTTAGAAAAAAAAAGCTCCACGCTCTCAGCAGCCGCATTCATCAACAGGAATGTTTGGTTTCAAAGTGAAAGGCCGGGCGCTACAATGGAAGCAATGCTGTTTCCCTTGTGGTGAGAAAATGAGTTTTTTCACATTCAGTGCTGTTGATACACAGAAAGCTGCTGCGGGGTTCATAACCCACTGACTCACAGAATATGCACTTAACAGCAGATGACAGACAGGAATGACGGAAATGTTTGATGTATTTCATTGAATTATCAAAGCCAGTCTGAATTACAGAAACCACAACAGAGCCGAGCACAGGCAGAGAGAGGGATGCACAGATCAATCATCTTTTCGATATCAAAGAAAACAAACCATGTTTGCCCCAAATATCCTTGCGCTGTTTGGGGGATTTTTTACATGAAATCACTTCCTTGCTTTGTATGCTGTCTGTAGGCGTGATTCTGAGAAACAATGCTATCTGTCCATTCATGCTGCAACAAGCCAAATTATAAAGCAATCTACATGTTCTCTGTGGGAATCCTGCTGTTTGATGTGGGTCATGAGGCTTTGATGAGGCTCCTGCAGCATCGAGAACTGACAAGCTTTTTCTAGAACAGGAGAGAGGCAGGAAATTGGACTGCATCACCTTTGAAGGTCTGAGATCTAAACTCAACCCAACAAGATGTGTGTGATGTAACAGCTGTGCAGGAATCAGAGGGTAGAAACTAAAAAATAACACTCCCTCTTATATCATCCTTTTTCCTGACAATGAAAGGCTGTCAAATGATGTGAATTGAGGCAACTGAGGGTAATGATATTGTGTCAAATCCTAATAATAAAGTCAGAATGAAGGAAGCTGAAATGATGTGCCAGCTACTGAGTGTTCATCTCCTCCAACGCCTGCAGCTCTTGGTGTTCTCAGCGTGGTGTGGAGCCTCAGCTGTAAGATGTTTCAACAAGCTCTGCCTCCCTCTCTCTAAAAGAGGCCTAAATCAAGGGGCAACAATGGCAGCCGAAAGTCATCACCACCCCTACAATACTCCTCTTTCAAAGGAGGCTGCCATTAATTGGAGCACAGCACATTCCGGCCTGGCAATTACACTCGCGTTTCTTGTCTCTTGCATCGCCTACTTCAAAGAGCTGGGAAGCGGAAGTCCTTCTGGTGCTAAAAGCAGAACGGTATCCTGACAATGTCTGGCCTCAACTGGCAAAAGCCTGCAATATTTATCACAGAAAGAGGGAGGGAGTGGTTCAGCACCAGAGAGAGAGTGTACCTTCCCCAGCATGAAACGTTCTGGAGGAGGGAGCGAGGATAACACAAGGCTGCGGTCTGGAGAAATCAATTCCAGCAGCTAAAGCTGCTCCTGGAGGGTCAAAATCTGGGCTGTGTGGATGGAGTGAAGTTAGAAAGAAAACAAAATAAGGCCATCAAAAAGAAGATGAGTAAAAATGTAATATACACAAAATTGATATAGCAATGGAAGGTTTTTGAGCACTGCGTATGATTTTTCAGCCTCTCCCATTCAGCCTCCTTGACTGTTTGCCTGGAGGGCATCTGCCTTTCCCTCCCACTGAAATTCCCCAGCAAACTAAATAAAAAGAAATACCAGAGAATTTGTTCACAGTGGTTGTCTTGCGCTTCAGGCTACAACATCTTCAGCTGCTACAGGTCAGCACAGGGTCAGCGCTACTGACTGACAGACAGCTGACATGATCACCAGGAACACAAGCATCTCTGTACTCAGAAAGCACTTTTCATTTTCCACTATGTACATGAGCTGAGTGGGCTTGACGACACCAACTCATTCATTAATTCAACTCAAAAGATTCTTCTTTCATAGTTACTATTTGAGTCTGATTTTTGTTTTCATTAAGAATGCCACTTCTCCATCTTATCCAACCTTCTACAGATACCAGTACAGTTACCCTTTGAGGACCAAAATGTTCCCTGATTTACAGCTGCTATAACTAATATTGTCATACAAAAATCGGATAAAAGACTGTACTGTGAAGGCAGTAACCAATAGTGGTTCAGAAATTGAAAAGAAAAAATAAAGATTTTGGGAAAAAAGTATAACTCACTCTGCAGTTTCCCTCAGCTCTGTGGAACATTGTAGAATCACTGATATGGTTTTTAAGGCCCACAACTTTAGAGCTGTGGTTCACCTCTATCGCTCTCTCTAAGACTTGTTTGCTGTCAGGGACAAAGTTCTTCATACAAACTCTCCAGTCCAACACAAGAAACAGTGTTAGTCGCATGCTTGTAAACCAAGCAGAGAATTTAGCTGAAGGGCCCATAAATCTCAGTAGGTGGTGGAGACCCAAAACAAAGCTAAAAGGAGAGTGCCATAAGAAAAGTTTGGCCGACACAAGAGACACCATTAGTCGCTAGCTTGTAAACATAGCAGAGATTTTGGCTGAAGAACCAATACCCAATAACCGTTTTGCCAAACATCTGAAGGCTGTTAGACAATGGCATGCTTTTGTCAATTAACATTAAACAGCCAGTGCATAGTACACATACAACATGTGGTACTTACTTGACTGCTTAAACACTTTTCAAGATTTCAACATACTCTAAATTGGAGACCTTAGCATATTAACTATTTGTACATCATCTGGAAAACCCTCCACTGATGTTGCAGGCACACAGAGATAGCAACATGTGAGCTGGTGTTTCAGTTGTGTTGTTAACTCTTGACATTCAGCTATTGGTCTTTGGTTATCATTGCTACAACTAGGGATGTGCTCGTTTAGGCAACAAATGACTGGACATTGTCACCTTTAATAGTCATCACCAGAATCACTGGTAGGTTTCACTTCTTTTAAATTTTCATTATTGTGGGTCTGAAATGCTGGCCTAAGCTGTGTATCTAAGCTGTTGTGCAGCCACCCTTCACTAGCTGGGGCTATAGCTCAGGTTAACAATGGCCATAATGCTCCAATGCTCTAATAGCCAAATGTAAACAAGCACAGATGACAGATTGCATCCTACAGCACAGCGGGGTTTGGAAGTATTTTGATCTAGAAAATGGTGATAAAGTTGTACGTAGGCTGTCTGGTTAACTCAACCACAGCAATGTGTAACCAGCACAGGCGCATCAACCTGCTCAGCCACAGCAAAGCACTTTGACATTGTTTAACAGCAGTCACTGTGACCCTGTGTTCAGCAGTATTAGATTAACTGTGCTTCCTTTAGACTTGTTTCTGAGCGTTTTCTCACCTAGTAAACAGTCGGCTAGTCAGAATTTAAATTTCTGTTAAAGCGACAACAAAATGATTCGCTTCAGATCATTCTGAGTTACAACTGTTGGAAACAGAGAGTCCTCACAGATGCCTCTTTGTTTAGTTAGCTGATGAGTATATTTTGACATTTTAATGCAAATGGACTATTTCAGGTTTCAACAGCCAACCCATTTGGCTGAAAGTCACCAGTTAACATGATCACTCATCATACTGGAACACCTGTGTATTTTGGAAAGTGCTGTGTCTCCCCACTCCAGGCTTCTCCACTGTCAGCACATGGGGCCTGGATTGATAAAGATATTCATAATTTGTTTAATTTACTAGTGATTCTGGTGCCGACTGGTGAGGTGACAACACTGATATGTGCTAATTTGGTTATCATTTACATTTCATTTTAAAAGACGCAGAAAAAACTGTATAGCACTTTGACTTTGTGCTGTCACTCGTGGTACCTTGAATGTTTGAATACATCAGCTAAATGCCAACAAGTAAACCTGCTGTGGTTGCATTTTCAATGAAAGTTTTTGGATGCGGGTGACTCTCTGCTGCTGTAAAATACCAGACATCTTCTGATGTTTCCTGTCTTTGTTATGGGCAGGACAAAGAGGTGATCATGGAAAAATGTGCTTTGCAGACCACTCAGGGCTTTTCAACTCGCTGTAAACTATGCTCTGTTTCCTCTGCCATTCAAATCTCTAAGCCTTACCACATGTCCTCTCGTTCCATACAAACCACTACAGGCTTCCCTCATACTTATCCAGCCACAGCTAATTCAATCTGGTCCTAATCTGTGCAGGGTGCAGCTCCTATGCCCTAGCAGCTTGCCGTGTACCATTAAATGGAGGAACAAGCATCTTGTTGATCTGCCTAATGTCAGCGTCCAGCGGTTCATTGCTAATTCCTATCATTAGCACATATTGATGGCGTGCAGCTCCGGGATAGCTCCGTCCAAAAGCAGCAGCCAGGGATCTGAGCGGAGGAAATGAGGAGGGATTGATGGTCACTTCCTGCATCGCTCACGCTGCTCCTGAGGCAGCTGACAGCGGCTTCCTGTGGCTTTCTGTCAGCCGCTGGGAGAGAAGGACAAACACACAGACACTGAGACAGAAAGAGAGGCAGTAAAAGCTGTCTGTGGGTTTCTCTCCTGTGTTCTGCAGCCTTGGTAGAAGCCCAAATCCACTTCAGGTTCAGCCAAACAGGGCAGAGGAAATTCATTAACTTGGTTTGTTGTGAACACATTCCCCGTGATAAAGAACAAAGTCAAAGCTGTGACATTCAACTTTTACCGATCATAAACAAAGCCCTGTGGGGAGTTTTTTTTTTTTTTTATCTGCTTCCATCTTTGGATGATTAACTATCCAATAGTATCAAACCTTTTAATTCCTCCTGCTCTTTATTAATCTATTTACAGTCTGTGTAAATTCAGTAGGTGACTTGACAACACTTCAAAATGTTACTTTTGATGGTTGTCTAGTTATAGCGATGGTCTAATGAGAAAACATGCAAACTGCAGATGGTGTTTGTATTCAGCCAAAGATCCTTTGTTCGTGAAAGAACATCATTCTGACTGTGAAAGTGCGGCGTCTTTTCAACTCAACAAGATAAACTATGTGGTGAGTCTTTTATCTGTGGCTCAACACATCAAACTCTGAGACTCTGAGAGTATTATTTAATTATTTTAGCTTGCATGTAGAGTCCCCACGATCTCTACCAAGTCACTTATGATAACCAAATGTGCAAAGTAAAATACTAATATTTAAAATCACATACATATCAACATGCCTCATGCTTTGCTCATCACCTGTTTTAAAGGTTGCATCTACAGATTTAATAATGTGTCATTGTAAGCCTAGAAATGTGATAACACATCTGACTTGAATGTTTAGTTTCTGTCATTCATTTCTAAGTCACTGGGAAAGATTCAACGCTTGGCTTAATAGATTTGATTTAAACCCTTAGAGGATATTCCTAAATCTTCAGTACTGATATGTTGCCAAACCAGCCACATGGTAAGCCTGTGACACGATCCAATTCAGCGGCAAGCTACGCTGTTAAAACCACTTCATAAGGGGCAGACACAGTGCAGCAAAGTCATGTAGGGAGAACTTAAAAGATCTAATCTGATGCAGAATGAATTGTGTTTGAATGCAGGGGAGAAAGTTAGAGAAGCCACATGCAGTGGGGGGAATTCTGCAAGAAAGAAAGCTAGGTACAAATGTGGCTTGTGTGACTATTCACAAAACAACAGTAAGAACTGATCACACAAGGGTTGTTATTATATCAGAATTTAGAATTTTGATACGATGCTAGTAAAAACCAGACATGGCAACCAAAATTGAACCACGGGGCACAAAAACTTGAGTCTTTCTTGTTATTATATCCATTGTGCAGCAAAAAAAATCACTGAACTCAAATCAATATTTGATATACTGTTCATTCGAATGACAGGCAAAATAAATAGGGATTTTCATGAAACATGTTTAAGATATTCCCTCTCAGGCATCACAGTTTGAGACATTTCTGTGAGTCAATCATTGCGCAACAGTGAGGTGCCCACAGGCAACAATCTACAGGCCAAGACTCACGGTGAGGACTCACTGCAAGCATCTCCAACCCTGGCTGCTTCACTCTCCACAAGGTTTAATTTATAGTTCACCACCGTTTGCTTTGGATGCATAATTTTTGGCATGGTGAGGGAGAAAAGTTGTGAAAGTGGCACTGCTAGTCAGATCTGTGCAGCCAGGTATCCCAGAATGCTTTGTGAAGGGAAGCGGATGGTTGGTAATACACAATGAATGGGAGATCATTTTCAGACGCACAGTGCTGAGTGCAGCAGTTCCACACCGTTAAAGAAAGTACTGGTGACTCCATCTCTCTCTTGTGCTCTCTGTCTGTCTGCATCAGATGCACATAATAGCATGCATCTTTAGGAGATGCAAAAGTTTAATTAGCAAAGTGACTCAATGGATGCTTTTAGAGGATAAACAGTGCAGTGATGTTCTTGTTCAAATCCTGAATTTGATTGAACATTTGTTCTGATTTGGCACGGTACAAATAAATTGATTGAAAGACACTCAAGCACAGTACATTGAGAAATTTCATAACAACAGTTTTTTGCTAACTCAGAGACTGAACTCTAAAGCCTTACAATTCAACATCCTCTTTTGGTATCTTGTCTCAGTTTCAACAATCCAATGTAATATAATATCTTATTCACACCAAGGGACCTGATATCCTGGGCAATGCATCTTTGCTGAAGGAGATGAGAGTCATCCCAATGTAAGCAATCAAGGACCACGTTTAAAGTTTAATGTGGTGGTGTTAAATATAGAGTCCTGGGAGGAAACCATTTCAAAGAGCATGCTAAGCAGAGCTGAACACATGGCTTTCCTCTCAGCGTGTGGGCGATGATTTCATGTGATCATTGTGGGCTTTCTGTGGCAACCTGTCTTGTGACACAGAAACAGAGTGCTCCTAGTTTCCTGATTCTTGTGTGAATCTCAACATGCAGACTGCAGATGGGACCACACCTGGAAAAACCCCCTCATCTACCTCTCCTATCTCAATAATGTGAACACTTTAACGTTATTTCTTTTAATTTAGAGCTCAGACTTGCAGCAGAGTGTCTCTTACTCTCTGGTCTGAAACATTAAGCCTCTCAGTTGTTAGCACAGCTGCACTGTGACAGAAAAGCAGCTGGCAGATGTGATGATTATCAGCTGAAATGAGAGTGATAAGAAAAATGAACCAGATAAGATGCTATCAAAACATACTGTACATGCATTTCCTCAGGCAACATGCCAGAGAGGGCAAAGTCATAGCTCATTAGTCTCACTGTCAAACACCACTTGGAGAGCAGAGATACTATAAAAAAACTGCTGAACACTGAGAGCTGTTTAAAACGAGGACCTGCTACTTTATTGTATAGTGTCATGCAAAGAAGGATGAGCATTTACATTAAAAATCTGTCATAGTGGTATGACAATGATTGTTTTCATTAAGTCTTAATATGAATCATGTATTTAACTTCTTCAAAATAGTTGTCTGCTACATTAAGCTTCTTGTTCTGCCATTACTTTACGTGAATCCTGCATATATTACGCAACTAAACAAAACTTAGCGCAAAAATACATTTTGAATATCGCAATGCAAGTGATAAGATTAACTTTTTGATATATGGAATAAAATAACTTTGTGCAATAGTCTTCATTAGATGAGCTTTATGTATCATATTTGTGTAAACACTGACAAACCCTCACTCTGGAGTTAAAGCAAATCTATAAAAAACTGTAGTGTTAGATAAATGTATCACTACTTTCACTCCAGTCCTCTGAAAGTAACCTATACAGTGACAATAAAGTAACATACATAACCCATGTAACTGGACAACTACCTCCCTGCACACTGATTCATTTACCAGTTAAAGCTCAGTGCCTTTGCAGCTGCAGTGGTCACACTCCAGAGGCACCGTTTGAAACCACAGATTCAAACTTGTTCAACAATTTTCCAAATCACAGCTCCCAAAGTGATATGACTGGCAACAGTGTTAAGACTTGTGGTTTTGTGTACTCAATCCCGGAGCAGCCTTTCATTTTCATGTGGCTGCAACATGCAGAGCAGGAAAAGATGATTCACTGTCCTGGAGGTGGAGAAGCACTATTAGAAGCAGTCCACTGCTGTGCAGGCAGGACTGGTCAATGTTTAGCCTCTAGATGCAGTCAACACCATGTCTGAGTCAGAGATGTGATGTACTGCGATACTGCTACTCCTCAATTCCAGAGCAACAAGTGCGCCGTGTGCTTTCGGCTACACAGTTTTGTTCTGTCTGATGGTGTGCACCAAGCCCCACTAGAACTGTGTCTGAAACGCAGCACAGCGAAGAACTCCACAGGATCATGCAAGAGTATCGAGATGACTGTTCATTTGGATATTATAATGTGATTTTTGTTTTTCCACCATGGTTAATTACGCTTCATAAATAAAGGATTTATTCTACCTTGGATTTAGGTGTTTAATGTTTCTAATAATGTACACACGTATCCTGTTGTGCCGTTACATACAGACAAAATTAACTGCAAAGAGTCCTGTTGTGATCAACATGGATCAAAAATGTGGGGCTTTTTTGTGGTCAACAAAATATTCATCATCAATAATGACGTATTTCTTATCTGTGCTTCCTGATCTACATTTAGAGGTCTGTACACAGTATTTTATTTTTAATCTGGCAGAGCTGTGCAGAGATACCCTGAGGTGGATCTGAGATACACCATAGCATTTCCTGTGGAAACACAAGCATTGGCTGTGGCGCTCAGCACACACAGATAGTGGCGTACACGACTGCTGTGGAGTCGAGAGGTGAACCTGTGTATTTTGTTTCTGCTATGTTGTTTCAGGTTAGTAGGACAAGCTGTTCTTTGCCCCGCCCCCTTTGCATTACAGTAAAATATCAAGTCAAATCTGCATCAACTCATCACTGAGTTAATCGAATAAGAAAGAATCAATACTATGGCGGACTAATTGGTTACAAAGACAATTGAACAAATACGTGCAAAAGTTTGTTGAAAATCTGAAACTCAAAGATTCCCCTGCTATGTTATGTTCAAAAGCAACACCCTTACAAGTGAAAGTACGTCAATCCAGAAGGTGATGCTATGACTGTAATGCATAAAGTAAAAAAAATACTATATATCAAATGCATTACACACTTGGATTTTGAACTCCAGCAGATTTAAAAGCAGACCTAACTTTATCTGAAAAACTCATTCCCTTTCACCAAGTCAAATCTGTAACAACGAAGCATGTACTCCAGCCTGCAGTGCTTTAAAGCCCTGCAGCTCTTCACAGCTTTAAAAAGGCAAAGCCAGCAATCTGCCAAATACAACAATCCTCCATAGGTGGGTCAAGAGGTCACGGTCATTTCTGTGAGTGACAGCTGTAGGAGCTCAGCTGGACTCAGGCTATGTGCTGCAGCTCGGCCCATCTCATTGTGTCTGCAGAGCCCCAGACAAGCCGGGCATTAGGAAGAGCACGCTGTGACTCACCTAGTTAATGGCTGTAAAGGTTTTATTATCCAAACCCAGCCTGCTCTGAGACAAGATCAGAGCCGCCACAGGGGGAGTCCCCGGGGACGACTCCTTACCCCCCTCCTCTCCACCTTCCCCTCCGCCACCCACAACCATGATAAATGGCTTCACACTTTCCATCCAACAGCTGTCTTCTTTCTATTCCTCCTCTGTAAGGCTTACTGCAGCTGAGATTTTCCTTGGAAAGACTGAGATTTGAGAGGCTGTGTATTTGGCATAAAGGGGAGGGAAAATGCTGTTTCATTGTGTTCTCAGAGATTTTACATCACACACATTTCAGCCTTGTTTTCAGTCCAACTAAACTCTTTATTTCAGCAGATTTAGCAGCCGTGTGGGTTACCGTCTCACACTTCAGATCTGTGACTTTGTTGTTTGCACTTTAGCATGCAGACTCTCCATTTCAACTAATTATTTCCAGCCACTAGTTACAGTTCTTTCCAAAGTCCTTTTTCTTTTTACCCCACACATTGATGAAATGAAGTGCCCTAATTGTAGTGGGCTGTAAAAAGTTTCCCTTTTGTATCAATGTACACTACCAGGCAAAAGTTTGAACACACCTTCTCATTCAATGGTTTTTATTTATTTTAATTATTTTCGACATTGTACTTTAAAACTGAAGACATCAAAACTTTGAAATAATATGGTTTTGCCATAATATGGATTACAAAAGTAGTCAAATAGGGCTATCCATTGTGTACTAACCCTACCTCTGAACAACACAACTGATGGTCTCAAACAAATTAAGAAGGCAAGTCATTCCACATATGAACTCTTGACAAGGCTCATGTTAATTAGAAACCATTCCAGGAGACCACTTCATGAAGCAGACTGAGAGAATACCAATAGTGTGCTAAGCTGTCACAAAGGAAAAAGGGGGCTACTTTACAGAATCTAAAATATAAAACAAATTCTGGTTTGTTTAACACTTTTTGTGACTTAAATAATTCCATATATGTTCTTTCATAGTTTTGATGTCTTTGGTATTAATCTACGGTGTTTCAAATGATTAAAATAAAAACAAACTCTTGAATGAGAAGGTGTTTCCAAACGTTTGACTGGTAGTGTATAACACTTGGTTAGAGCTGAATTCAAAGGTGTTTCCCCTAACTCTAGACATGACTCATCAATAATCCCCCTTACACCGAAAGACACTCCCCTGATTGTACTTATTCAAATGATGTTTATGAAGTACACATTTCCTGTGATGAAATGACACAAGTCAGTCAGTGAGTCAGTCAGTGTCGAGAGCACTTCAGCAGCTCAAGTGTTTCTGATCTCTCTTCTCTCTGCTGCCCTGTTCTGCCCTGTCCTTTTATATCACTATCTGTGGGCCAGTTCTTTCTTTCTCATAGAGTGACTCAGATAAGTTCTCAAACACCCACACCTGCTGACCCTGATGCAACAGGAAGACATGTCAGTATTTTCTCTGTTCGAGCTGTGTTTTTAGTCCACTTTGTAGGTGCTGTATGTGTTTTCAAAATTGCAAGAAACTGATATATGAATCAGAAAAGTTGATAATGAGGCATTGATTCAAGTGCTATTGGTGTCATTTGTATGTATAAAAAGGGAGCATCTAATGATTTGTTTCTTTACAAGTTGAAGCAGGTGGTGCAAGGTTTGAATCCATTCTGCAGCCTGTTGGAGAATTTTGGCTCCGACTCCCTGTTCAATTTCTTACTCCATTCAATGACTTAAAATCATTAAAAAAAGAAAAGTCTAAAATCCGTACATTAAAGAAGCTGATGCAATACGTGTTCACTTTCTCTTAGCTTGAAAACGGATTCCAGTGGTTTAGTGTTCAGTGACACAGCTGCAGATTCATGTCCTGTCCATGATCTCAGCAGACATGTGACTGGCATCCCTCAATAAAATAAGGACTGTGGGGTTCTTTTTAAATCATAGCTCAAAGTTAATGTGCTTTATATTCGCCTGACATATTAACTATTACAAAATGTCAGCTGCGGACCAGACTGTAATCGTGGTTATGTTAATGACACTTAGATTTAACTTGTATTAAATGTCAGACAGTGAGGGCTATCATGTTACATAAACAACTGCTGAGGTCAAACAGTATATCCTTTTGATTTCTAACAAAACCTTGGAGTCGTCTCTTTCAGTGAAGAGACACGAAATGCAGCTGCACTGTTTATATTAAAGCACAGCAGCATTATTCATCTCATAGGATGATAGACTTCCAGTCAAAATGCACTGGGTCCATTTCAACAGGTGAATGATGTGTCAATTTATGTGTTTCACTATGACACACGGATACTCTGAATTATACCTTTATGTGGCTCAAAACTTTCTCCTGCTCTGATTCTGCACGAGCAGTTCTTGTTGCCAGTTCACTCAATGCTGACTCATTCAGTAAGAAGGCAGAGAACCATAATTCCTCTTAATGCTCACCTATACCAGCTCTAGGGAAATACATAAACAGCTGCTGCTTACCGCTCCAGGATACTGAATTCTCCCAGAGCCCTGTGAGTGAGCAGAGATACAAAGTATATCACAGTGAGGCTGCAAAAATACTGAGCCTCTGGAGAAGCTGCAAATATGTGCATCACTTTACACGACCAAGATGACTCAGTTACTCATGCTCATAAAAACACAGGCGCTTAAAACAATCTCCCTCAGTGAGCGAGTCAAACATGGAGATGAGCTCATCTTAACAAGGCTGCACAGACTTGTGTTTGTTATAAAGAACCAACGCATACAGAGTTTTACAGAATCCCAAGGACTTAATGTCTCAAAGAACAGCAAACAACAAAGACAATACTTATCTTTAAAACAGCAGATAAGGGGCTCCAGGTAATGTGCTTAAAAAGTTAGTGAGGTGTTGTTAGAGGATTAGAAAAACAGCAGTGAAAATAATCAATGCCATTACACTTAGTGCAAATCTCACTTAATACAAATACACATATAGAGCTAAAGCATACAGATGAAGAGGTTCACTTTTAAGAAATCGGTTGATTGAACAGGAAAGATGGGGCATAATGAGCTGATGAGAGCTTTCTGCACACCTGAATAAACCCTGACAGCATTACTAAATGCATTCTTGGGGGAAAAACAACTTGGTGTGAAACAAAGAATCGTGCAAGCTATAAAGAAAACTAATTGAAGGCTATGTGATTAATTAATCGCATGTATCAGTAACGTGAGAAGCATAGCATTATGGGTAGACTTACTGCATCACTCTATTTCTAGATGGTTATTTTTTACTTCCACACTTTGATAGCTCTCTATTCTTCACCTTATTCAGTGTTGACTCGCAATCAACCTAATGCCTCCCCAATGCCCCACCACCCCAACACACATGCACACACTCACACACACAAGCTGTTTTCGCAATAAAGGAAACTTTGTGAAAATTTCAGGAGCTCTGACCCGAACATTTCACAAATGTTCCTCACAGTGTGACATCCTCCCTGTGTGTGTTTGTGTGGCAAGGGGATTTAAGGAGGCTAGACATGATGTCAAATATATTCTGCAGTAGTCAGAATTTCAGTAGTCAGTAATTGGCAGACAAAGCAACAGAGTAGACTTTGACAACTGTTTTTGTTGGCATGATAGAAACCTGCACCTGCAGCTCACTTACTGATTCCCTGCTGCGTTCTCACGACCTCATCGCAAATGTACTCCCGAAACTATACTGAGGGGCTGGTAGGAAATGTGCTGGGTAAATATGGGGTGAAAACTCTGCCATTAATATATCTTGAAGTATCATTATTTTGCATGTTTTGAGTTGCCTGTGGAGTCAAATTGTTGTTGAAGACATTTCAAAATGAAAATAACCTGGTTCTGAATGACAACAGAACTTGTTACATGATTTTAAAACAGCGACAGAGCAGTTTTGAATTACACAGGGAAAGTCTCACCTCAATACATTATTCTAGAGTTTGGACACACCTGAGCACGTCTCTGTGTGCTAATGATTCTGGGTAAAATGTGTGTGTAGATGCAACAGTTACTAGAGGGGTAGTGACTGCGAGCAGACTTATTAATCGATCATGGAGGAAGTAGTTCTCTCAGACGGACAAATCAATATCTATTACTGGCAATTTAAATTGATATCAGGTTATTTTTACTATGTTTACACAACATTTGTGGACAGTTCCCACATATGATCAGTGGTTTTAAATTATGATTATTAATTAGTTTTTTTTTAACTCCTTATTTTTTGTGTGATTAATTAATCAAAATTCCTGTGTTATTCTGACTGATATATTACAACACAATGTCAACTCCTGCTTCTGTAGAGCTGTATAATACATACATACACTTTGTTTAGACTTTGTGAGGACTGAATCTGGTTACATGTTGACAGTACAGATTGTGTATGGAGCCTCCATAACAACTGAATATTATCCCAAGTGGTGGAGATTTAAGCAAGTCACTTGCAGCAAGGTGTATCAAACTGTACAGATGTTTTAAATAACAAACATTACATACACCTTACACTGAGAACCTACCCAGACATTATACACCCCTTTATAAAACATGGGGCTATAGAAGAGGGAACCAAGTATGTTAAATACTTTATATTTTTGCTGTACAAATCACATAAAAAAAACAAAAAACATTTAACAACAGCTACAGCTGGATTAAACAAAACGCGGTGATTCTGCTCTGAACCAGTTCCCTCTAAGGAGGTAAATACTTTGGCCAAAAAGATAAACACTACATCAAAATGTTTCATGGCATATAGATATGATAACAACCCTTGCATCCTTATCCTTTGAAGTCAGATAAAAAGACCTACATTTGGACTTTAAGCACAAAGACATATTCTCAACAAGGAGCTTTGTAGAAATAAAAAGAGCAGGGTAAAAAAATCCAGCCTGAGGAAAGCTGCCTTTGGTTTATAAAAAAGGTCAACTCAGCAGGTAGGGGATTAGCAGAATCAGTGAGCAGGACCAGCTGAGCCTCTGAACCTGATGAGGGATGGCTAACCTATTCTACACACACATTAAATATGCATTTCACTAAATCAGCAGGCAGAGAGAAGAGTCAAAAGGAAAGGGCAATATATTTGCAGATTAGCAGTCCTGTTTTTGACAATCCACAGGCAGTGCAGGGTGGACTGAATATGTAAACGGGAAATGAAGTCAGTAGAGTGAACTGCATTGTGTTATTCAATGGAAACATGTCCGCCTACAGGTTGAAAGAGACCCCAGAACAGTGTGCTCAATGAAACAAGAAATGCTGCCAATAACAGATAGCAAAGAGGAAGAGGAGGTAAGATGGGGTCACAGGCTTTCACTAAATTGCTTTTGAAAATACCTCCCTCTCTCAGAAAAAAGCAAGCAGAAAACAAGTGGAGGTCTGCGAGGCGGCATTTGTTCTTGGCTAACAGATCCATTTTTCAAAAGGAGCATGCACTACAGAAAAAAAACATGCTTCGCAATCACAACATTTTCCACTACACCCCCTCGCTCAATTACTACATTCCGGAGAGGCTTCCTCAGAGCCCGTCGTACTGAGCTGCACAGAGCTTTATTGCACATGGCACATCCTGGAATGGAGCCATTGTGGGCTGCTGAGTGTATTCTCGTTCCATCCCACTAAGAGGAAATCTTCAGGGCCAAGGTAGCTCAATGCAATCCCAGATATCTCCTCAGAGACTGCAGCAGGGCCAGGGGGTCGAGCCGTGTGTTAATTGAACCCTTTTTGCAAGTGTTTCAGAGGCAAAGAGGGTAAAAGAGTCAAACAAGAGGAAGGGCAAACAAGTCAGAGCTAAGGAGGCTGGTATTTGGATGGTTGTGGTGGGTATGTGTGTGTTTGTATATATGTTGCTGCTACACAGGACCCAGCTGGCCTGGAAGCAGGACATATGTCTGGAGGACTGGGGGAGGGGAGCCAACCTTCAATGAGACACTGACCTACGTGGTCCCGTTTATGCTCCCTGGGGAACGCTGTGTCATCGAGCCAAAGACACGCTGCATGTGTGATCATGGTAATTAAATGGGAGCGATTGGTTACGGGTCAGGAAACGCTTTACAGCCACGTGTGGAAACAAAAAGGGGGAAGCTAACAGGCAACACAGACATGATAAGGTCATTTAGAAAGGTCACGAGCTGGTCACAAAGTAGCCCTGAAACAGAATGCGATGAATAGGATGATCAACACCTAATTTACTGACAAAACATGGTGATCCATCATCTGCAGTCTGTATGATATTTGAACAGAAAGATAGAAGAGTAGCTAGCTGTCTGTGACATGGTGCATCATGGGAAGTTATACTGCTGTATAGGTTTCAGAAATAACTGAATAGTCATTGTTTTAGCACATCAGCACTGTACTGTGTTATGAATCAGGATTCAATAGCGAAAAACACTGAGACTGTTAACAGGAAGAGCAGGCTAACAGGCAGCCTGTTGATGCTTCTGTTAACACTGTTTGACCTGAGGCGTTGATTTTAACTTCACACAATGATCCACAGTCCTCACTTTAGTGCTGGCGGCTGCTCCACAGATATCCCCCTACATATTATTTGACGTTCAGATTAATCACAGCCTGTAATTACAACTCCTTTCTCATGAAATTACAACTTAATTATTGCAAGATTAGACTCCAATCTCTTGAATTTACAACTGTACTCTAGTTCATTTACGACCTTATTCTCACACATTTACGACTTATTTGTTGTGACTTTATGACTGTTTTATTTTATGACTGAAGTATGGTAAATTGCTTCTTTGTTCTCTTCATATCACAAGTCTTTGTACAAACATCAACATGAACATTGCACTAACATATACAAGCTAATATTAGACGTTTAAAAGCCTTAACTTAAACATATATATGAGACTGTTAAAGGCAGAGTAATGGTGAACCGAGTAAAGGATGCTGAATGATTGCATACATACAGAGAATGTAAATATGCAACAGGTTAATTTACAGGAGGTAGATATAAATGTATTTTATCTTTCTTAAACAGTATGACAGTACGCATAAGTGCATGTCAGATGAGAGGTTTGTATAGACATGATTACAATGTGTGATAGAGAGTTATTATAAACTATAATATAAATAGAAAATGTAGCACATTTGCTCATTACATCTGTTGAACTGAATGAATTCATGGTTTTATAACTGATTTGAATCTGAATATTTATAACTGGAGCTGTTTAGGTAAAGAAGAAAAAAGGTGGTACCTTTATAAATCATAAACCAGCAGAACATTTACTGAAGCTGCACAAATACAAGATTAAACTTCATGAGTCAGAGGTAGATTTTCAAACAGTTTGTAAAGAAAGATCACTTCTCTCTGTTTCTATAACTTCTTTATTTAACTTTTTTTGTATTAAAAAAATTGGTACACTTCCTTCGCTTCTGCTGTTAAATGTTAATCAATAGCAATATTTCAGCAGTATTTTTGTTGAAGAAGGTTTGTCAGTCTCCAAAATGTAACAATAAGACATCCTGGAGTCACAGCTGTGAGAAGCCAAAGCTAAAAATAGATCAAGCAGCTATCTTCAGCACACATCTGTCAACAGGAGCATTAGGAGTCATTCTGGAATCACATTATTTCGAGCTTTGACGTAACACGACGTTTTGAGTAACGTCAAGCACATCACTGATGTGATTTCTTAAAATGTATCAGCCTCAGCAACATCTAATTGAATTATTTAATACATTCACGGGAGAGGTTTGAGATAATCTACAGGAACTGTAGCTGAGTGGTTCTTCTCTGGAAAAGACATCAGCAGTGTCTGAGTGGGAACCTCTCGGCAGAGCACTTTACCTAAAGACTACCGGACGGACACATAGAGGGCTGGCTAAGCAGAAGCCTCGGTTTGGTATGAACCACCATCTCTAATTTCCCAGACACTATCCTTAGCCTATAAACCATGTCTTAGGGAAATAGAAAAGCTTTGCCCTAGCCCATCTTCATCACTGCAGCCTGAGTGATGCTCTCCTGGCTCAGACAAAAGATTTTAAAGCCAGTGTGCAAATCACCCTGACCCCCCCTCCTCCCTTCTCCCATGTTTGCCAACAAAAGCCAATTGTAGCAACCATAAATACTTACAGATACCAGCCGGACAAAAAGGGCTTTGGTTTCTGTCCACTGGCCCCCTGAAAATCTATGCTCCAAGAGACTGTCAGAGTGCATTTTGTCCTAGGCAAGTTTCTTCTTCAGTGTCTTAACCTGGAAGAGTGGGTGCGAAACAAACCACTCCATTGAAATGGCACAAAAGCTAAGGACATAATGGGACTGCAAATTTAGAGTTCTCAAATGCACTCTGATTATACAAAATACAAAAATGGACTTTCATGCTAGGCAGCGTGGGGTAGTGGACAATAGAGCACAGTGTATTCCATTAAAACGACAAACGCCACTGCCGGCCTCTGGGCCCTAAACCGTCAGGCCGGGAGAACAAAACACGGCTTTCAGAGGCTAACTCTGCAAAATTGATTATTGCTTTCTCTTTCAAGTGGCGCTGCCGCTTTGTGACTTGCACATGACTTGGCAGGAAAAGGACAGCTGGCTCTCCGTTCTGGGATCTATTCACATGACTGGTGTCCCACAAAGGAGGCAGGCTGCAAGGGCTGCAGGCTGGGCTAGACTTCACTCAGAGCTGGACTGTGGATTAGAGCACCACTGGATGATGTGAAGTTATAAGAGAGACCAGTTAACAAGCCTCTGGTGGCTGAAGGATAGAGCGAGATAAATATGAAATATCTCTTTAAAATGACAAATGCTGTGGATGTTAATAAAAGAGTAACTGCAGAAAAGGGCCAACATCCAATAAAGGGTTTCAGCTTTCAAGTGTTGCTGGAAGTGATATGTATCCCTCTTTATAACCTCCCTCTGTAATGAAATCAGAGCTTTATGCTTTCACTAGTACTGTTTGCTCAGAAGACAAAGCATAGCCTTGAGCCTTTGATGAACCAGACTATATTAACATTTCAGAGCGAGCCAACATTTCATACTCACACCCACTCATTAATATCAACTCAAAGATCATTACAGGTGATGTAATATTTCACTTCTCTCAAAACTTGTGCTAACAACGGCTTCAAAGTGCTGCAGCTTCTCCAAGTATCTCCATGAAAAGACCCATTGAAGGATAAAGAGAGCACGTCTTTAGCACCTTTTCCTGAGCTTCAGCCGAACTTCTCACACCACCCAAGCCTGGGTTCACAAATCAAGCCAGAGTAAACTGGATGTGTTAACCGAGCTAAACAAGAGAGCAGTGTTCCTGCCATCTCATAAACAAACACAGCCTTCACTTTGACCTCTATAAGCTGGTGACTAATTACACCAAACAGCGAGAAAGGTAAAACAAGAAATCAAACATCTGTTGTTTCTTGAGCTAGAAAACGAAGACATCCGCTTGTTGCACGCTTTTGATATTTGTATTCCTGCATTCTCATCTTAATTCCCAAAATAATTGCAGTTCTTGTTGTTGAGCAGCATGTTACTGCTTAGCCATGGGAGGCGGGAAATGAGTTGGAAGCCAGTCCTTTTAATTATCCTTCAAATGCTTCCTGCGCTCAGCAGATGTTAGGCTGCGGGGCAGGCAGCCGAGCAGCAGGGCTCACTAACGCTGCATACACAGATCACAACTTGGCTGCTGACTTGCCTGCTCCTCAGGCTGGGTGGTATACTGTAGTTTAAAGTATAACACTGTGCATCTACATAATGCATTCTCCTATTAACAGTCATCAACAGTGACTTATGCTTATTGCTGTTATTTTCTTCATCCATGAAATCATAAATTGCAGCTGTATTGGAGCACAATAAAAAAAACACTGTAGGGGACTAAGCATCAGAAGAAAAAAAACAGTGTTCTACTGTTGTCAGCCCTTTTCAGTCCTGAATGTGTTATTTCAGATTGCAAAGAAGAACAATTTTCCATGCTCATCATGGCGTTGTCCTCTTTTCTTGGCCTCTTTGTGTTCTCTTGTTACTCATCACCTCCTACACGCAGCTCTCACCTCTCTTTGTTTGAGTCAGTTCACAGCCTGTGAGTCACCCTTGGCCTTCAGCACAAATCTACCTCCTCATCGCTAATCAGCTCCTTGTGTCTTATGATGGTAGCATCCAGTAGGGAGATGACGAGTGGGGAGAAAGTTGAGGAGGAGAATGGATTACAGATATAGAGAAGCTGAGTCAAGAGTGAGCTCGATCACTCTGACAACAAGCGTAATAAATAAACATTATCAGTAGGAGGATAGCCATGCCGAGAATGTGGACATGTTAGTGATAACACACATTTCAGATCCAGGTGGGGCTTAGAGGTCAGGACTTCTCGATTTATAACCCTTTCACCCTTCTCCCTCTGGTCTAGACCTTGATTGGCACTCGTGTTTAATCCAGATTTTGTAGTAATGTGTTGTGTGGTTTGCAGAACTAGTTTAAATCTCCTATACAGCTTGCAGCCTCATTGGGACCACCAAGAGAACATCGAAGCATCAATATCTGCATGACAGTGAGATCAGGGCATCATAATCAATAAAGAGTTGTCATACTTGAGTGCAGGACTCAGACTTGATTTCAAAGATTTTACAGCTAATGCAAACAAGAGAAGAGCAACGTGTCTGACATGTAAAAGAACCATCAGGAAAAGATGAGGACAACTAGGGCTGTCAAAATTGCTCCAAAATGACATTTGAATATTTGCTATAAAAAAAAACATAGGTTCGAACCAATCGAATATCTATATTTGCGCATTATGTAAATAACAGGAGGACAAACTAATACAAGGAGACATAACTACTTGTATGTGTATTTCAGATTTAACATGGCTAAAACATACCTACACATTACCAAACAAGTAAATGACCTAATGGCCTATACCGTAACACTTTTAAGACCGTAGACCGCTCGCTCTCTCACTCGCCCCCCTCCCCTCTCTGTGCACAATTCGCTGAGTGAGTGCTGAACAAGACTTGTGCGAGCAATTAAAGGTCCTGATGCTCAAGTTAGCCAACTTAGACTGTTGATTACATTGCTGTTTGTAAGCTAATGGTAATGTTAGCATCTAAAGTGACTCAATCCCTGGGTCCAAGATCTTTGGTTGGGGAAATTCTGTCAGGAGGGGTTGCAGGTATTTTTATGTTAATTTAACACCTGAATTGATCCCACTGCAGCAGAAACCATAACTGTGTGTCCACGTTAAAAGGGGCATGATTCAAGTTTAGACACAATGCACAGTGCTGCAACTTCATTGATAAGTTAAATCTCCAACCACACTGACAGGATCAGTCAGAATCCAATGTTTAAGAAGGAATCCTGTTTTCTACACATCAAAAAGGTCTCTCAAAGTCAGTGCAGTGGACTTGACTTAGATTTGATTTGCATTCTTCTTTGCTAACACTGACTTGATCTTCGAAGACCCCAGACTTGACTTGGACTCCAGATTTGGGGACTCGGCGACAACACTTTCTGACAGTGCTCCCCTGTAACTGTAAATATTCTAGCTCCTGAGGCTAACGTTTGCTAGCCTACTGTAGTTGACAGAAGACTAAGAGGACCTTCTCATCTCCAGCTCGAACCAAAGAATAAACAATGCACTCCTAAACCATTCTCTCATCCAGACTTGTTATGCACTCTTTTTTCATTTCCCCTCACAACAGCAGGTTGTTGCACCGCGTCAATCTTTGTTTTGTTTACACTTGCTGCTGTGAGATCACAAGGGATCACACGGGATGATATATGGTGGTACGTTGCTACCTCTGGCAAAGATCCTAATAATATCCTGTGTAGTGTGACGTGTCGTTGCTTTCACATCTTGTTGTGTGTGTGAATGTTTGAGAATAGAGAGAAGACCCTTTGTGAAGTTTCTCCTTGTGTGTGCACTTTAAAATAGGTCAGGGGTTTTAAAGCTGCTGCAGTCTGATCCCATCCGGAGCACAAAGCTTTACCTACATTAAATCAAATACATAAACTTCTAGTGGACGTTTAGTCCAGCAGTCTTTTTCCAAAGGTTGAATTGCATCTTTTTTCCATTCGAGGAACTCCAGTTCAACATGGCAAACACACTGACATATGCTATGTTCAACACCGAGCTCCTTCATGCATTTGCTCAAATTTGACGAGCCGTTGTGACCTCAACCAATGAAACGCTACCCAGAAACGCTTGTAATGATCTTCCAGCACAGCCAAGTTCTAATATTCCTCCTGCAAGCTGAGTTTAATTTCCATTCAAGCTGTAGGAAAATGACTTATGTTGGCTGACTGAAGCAATGATCCCCCACGGGGCCACCTCCAAACATTAGCAGCCATGGCGAGATGCACCCATATTATCTATAACAGGTCAGCTGCCAAGTAGGCTGCTCGTACTGCAGCTGGCAAATGAAGCCGTCCTGACATCCACACTGTAGTGTGTGCTCTGTACTTTGGCAGAAAAAAAATTAAATGGTTTCAGGTGGAAGAAATGCCTCCAGACATGTAGGGAAGCTGAATATCTGCCAGTTGTGAAGTTCAGAGGTATAGTATCTGCCATTCAGGAGATAAGCTTTGAATAAATAGCACAGGTCGCACCTACCACGTAGTTCAGTGACTGTTAATCCACTCTGACTGGGCAGGTTTTACTTGTTGACCATTTGACAGTGAGCAGGTTTCATCTTATAACATCTTCTCTGACACCCGTCTTTCAAGTGTTAGGTTATAGTCTCTCCTTAATAATCATCCCATTATTTATTTGGGGATTGTCTTATAATGGGCTTTCCATTTCAAGATTGATCAAATGGCTGAAGGCAAACGCTGCACTTGTTTCTGTACTGTTTTATTATTAGACCGAGAACTGAGCCAAATGTGGGTTAATGTTTCAATCAGCCAATCTCTTGAATATTAAACTCACATTAGGATAAGAATGGTTCTGCACTCTGCATGCACAGAGAGCGCATTCAGCAGAAGCCTTTAGTACTGACAGATCAGTTTAATCTAGCTTTAAAATCAGTCGACTTCTTTCTTACTTTTCTGAGTGAAGGGCCATCAGATAAGAAGAACTGATTGATTCGGAGGCTTTGAAAGGCTGCTTTGACTGAGCCGCCACAGGCTCCCAATGACAAATTGAGACACGTGTTTTATCCGCCCTGCTGTGAATACATGACACAGTCGTCGCTAACGATCTGACGGCGCCTCAAAAGCCACCGGGCTTAGATTAATCAGAGAACAAACATCACCCCGAGTGCAAGGAACTTCAAATGTAGCAAAGAAAAATGCCAAGGAGAGAGGAATGGGGGAAGAATGAGCTGCAAAAAGCTCAATTTCAAGGCATATACTGTATCCTTACTGCTAATCAAAGGCCCAACAGGCTGGCATTTGGCTGTGGTGCTGTTAACTGCTCTATTAACAGGTGCTGCTGTAATAGAATTAATCCCAATCATTTGCAAAATGACACCGCCTCCACTGCTTTGACTATGCTAAATGCTTGCTTGCAGTTTCCAGAGGGTGACACAGACTGTCAAAGGTGCCACTAGTATTTGACACCTGTTTTGTCGAGGAGTGTGTGTGCATGTGTGTGTGTGTTTGTGTGAGTCAGTGAGCCACGCAGTAGTAGTGGCTCCCTGGAGCAGTAGAGGAGTTAGGCAGCAGTATGTAGGTAAATCAGTCTATTACTAACAGAGCGCCTGCCTGGAGCCACTCTCCTGGGACGCTGCTGACAACACATGCGGCCTGCCTGCTGGAGCGTTCATCCATAGCTGGATAAACATACGTACACACACAACACAGTCACAGAGTCACTGAGCTCCACACATAACAACATATGCTCGTAAATATACAGCAGGGAGTAGAAATACAAAGGTATACATACACAGATCAATCCTATGTCTGACAGAGGGAAGTAGCAGTGCTGATTTGATTTGAACAGCAGGTTAATTATTGACAACAATCCTCTAAGTTACATGTCAAGCTGAGATTCACAACAGTCCATGTTTCAAGGCTGTCAAAATAAGAGGACTTGCTGCTTTTTCTCAGTTTTAGATGTATGATTTATGAAGTTATAGATGTGTTGTATGCTTTACAGGCATGTTGTGTGCAATAAATGAACTGCTGGTAGATAAAACTGTAACTTTGAGTAGATAAAGAATGGCACGAGTGAATTTCTGACGGTACAGAGATGCTCAGATAGTCAGTAATTGTCAGCTGTATTAATATTAATGACTGTGGAACTGTTAATTGAAATGTTATGTAGCAGCAGGACTTACAGCTTCACTGTGAAAGCTGACCCAGCTTTTTTTGTGTTGAACATAAGTTCCCCCAGAGGAGCACAACACTGAGGCTCGTGTAACGACTGTAGAGACCTGTTGTGGAAAAGCTGTTATCTATCAAGTGAAGATTAATCTAATAAGCTTGTTAAGATTGGTTGATACATCTCTGACAGAACCTTTAAAGGTACAGTGAGTGGTTTTCATGTTGTGTTGATTCTGGTGATCTCTTTGGACATAATCAGTAGTGTTTTCTCATGATGAAAACTGCATTTCCCATGAGCACAATCACCCACTGTCAGAAAGATAGGGCTCTTGTAAAAGCCTGCACTTGTTTTGAGACAAATCAATGATTATACCCTCCTTTCAATACTACTTTTCTTTGTTCAAGACAACTTTCCTCAGAATGCAGAGTGATAAGGTCATGGATAGATTGGTACAAATGTAAAATGATTAACTGTAACATAACAAAGACTGGTGGCCTAGCCGTCTAAGTGTCCCACGTATAGAGGCTATAGTCATCGTCACAGAGGTCGCCTGTTCGACTCCCAGCAGGTCGACCATTTACTGCACGTCTTTCCCCACTATATCTTAAAAAAAAAAAGACTAAACTTTGTGAACTAAGATTTATTACTGTTAGTTAGCTTACAAAAGGTCAGCAGACGTACTAGTTTAATGTTACCTGTCACAGCTCAGTGTCATGATGTGAGCTACAGTGTTCCAATAAATGACAGAATAACATAAATATGCAGAGGGTTGTGCTCAAAGAGCAGTGACGCATTCAAACGGGGGCATAAACATTACAATCTGTTCATAGCCATTTTGTTCCTTTACCTAGCAAAGCGCAGGTTGTACATTTTCTGTGTCTACGCCTTGTGCAAATCCTGCTCCAGTCTCAGCCAAGAGACCAAAACATTGTGTGAAAAGAAAGAAACACTCCTCCTGCTTGATAACTTACTTCTAACTGCCAAACATTATAAGCAGAGCTCTGAACACAAACACGTCAAGGTTATGCCGAATATCGACTCAGCGTTTTCATTAAGAATCCAACTAAAACACAGGCGCTAAAATTCAGAATAAAAAAATAACCACTCATGTCACTAATAAAGTCATTTTGCTAAGTAGGCTGGGAAGACATTTGTAGAACAGCGAGACTATCAAAGTCAGTCAAAAACTCCTCACAGTGCCTTTAAACGAACAAGCTTCAAAAAAGAGAGATGTTTAGGATAAGACTTCAAAAACATTTCTGTGTGCTGCCCATTGTGTTCTCAATAGGAAGGAAGTACACAGATAAAGGCACACCAAGCACATTTACAAATGTACAAGCAGGCAACACATAATCAACCATACAGATCTACAAATGGACTGTTTACAGAGAACAGTGTAATTACCCCAGAAGAGAAACAAGTCTGTCTGACTGCTCTCCTAGCGGGGATAAATCAAACATAAACAGGAAAAATGCTAAAACAACAGTTCGGGAGCTGCTGCCAGTATGAAGTCCCAGGCAAAGTGCACACAAAGTTGCAATTACACAGAGTGGGGAGCAATTAGATGGATCAGGGCTAGCCCATTTAAATCACACTTTGGACCATTCATTATGCTTGGAGCCTTAAACAGAGACTGTCGGACATCCTGGAAACCGCCATGGAGCCTCCTGAACTGCACCGTCATCACTTCTGCCTCTGACCCTCTTTTTCTGGCGCCTGTAATCAAATGAGGCACCGTGTGAATCATGCAACGTGATACACACTGTGCAACCAGAGCAGGAGCTTGCAGTTACAAGCACAAAATATATTACCATAACCATGAGGGGAATCTATACCATCCTGAGGTTGCTCCTGTTAGCTCAATAAGTGGCACAGGCCAATGACACCACAATCCACTCCCTCTGCTCAGCACTCTAAGTACACGGTGTCCTCCCTCCAGCATCACATCCTGACCAAGTTCCTTGAAAAATAAAGCTTTTCTTTGAGCAACATGTGAATAAATAAAAATGAGACACATAATTTGCTCCACTAAAGCAATTTCTATTTTGCAGGGTCCAGGCGGCGAGCGCTGCTCCAGACTTCCTCCCTTCAGCCCTAATGCTGAATGACAGATAATAAAAGCGGAGGAGCCCTGAAGAGTCAATTTGGAGCTGGAGTGGCATTTCAAACCCCGCTGCTAAAACGCTACAGAAAGAGAGGAGAGGAGAGAGAGCGAGGAAAAATGTTCAATCAGACACCAAACTCGGCTCTGGGAGCTCTTTCCTCAGAAAAGCAGAAGCAGCTTTTTCCTGAGATGGTGTTCAGAGGCTGGAAATGATGATACGCCTCACAGAGAGGATGTTGAATGAGACCGCCACTGACGCCTTCTTCAGCTGGGTGACAGTGATTGGATTTGAATCAGGTGTGTGCACATGTGGAAAGGCATTTGCACATTTATATATACCTTCAATGGTGTGTTTACAAGATGTTGGTGTTAATGTATCCCTACATGTTTAAACATTCCAAGACTATTTTGAATTTATACTCTGCATGTGGCATGTGCTCGCTTTGTGTTTGTATTGTATGTGTTTCTGCATGAGGTCAGATCTGAAAACAGATCATTGTACCTTAATATCTTTGATTAGACTATAATTAAATTCAATAAGTCAACTCAGGCACTGGAAATTATGACAAAGTCTTTGAAATACATACATGATACTTGTGCAATGATGAAACTGTGAAGCGCTCAGTGAAGGAACCTGCCTCCAATGCGCCCTCATCCCAGGGCCGTAGGCCTGCTGGTAACACCCACTGCTTAGTGGCTACTGCATCCAGTATTAATGTTTTAAACAGACCCAGCTCCATTTATTCAAGCTTCAGATATTGATATATCTACGCTATCACTTGCCCTCTCATAACCCCCAAATCCCCACAATGGAACTAGATGGGCAGTTTGAGCAAATACACAACAAGGTTATCAAGTTGTCACCTCCCTTCATTGGTGCTTTGTCAAGTTAGGGACACAACACCTTATGGAGGGCTCAACAGTTAGTTCCAGCATCTTGGAACCACTCCTTTCCATGCCCATATCCGCACATGACGAGAGATAAGCAAAACAAAGAGAGGAATCCGTAGAGAGAGAGAAATCAGTATCTTCTGAGTACACACCTGATCACATATGTCTTATTAAAACACAGTGTATGTGTAATAAATAAGTAATATGTAACAGCTGTGGATCATTCAACATGCCGTACCTTATCATTCACAACTCACTGATATCAAAAACCAAACGTCCATAATTCAAAAGTATTCAGCTGATATGCTTCCACAGTTAAATAACCATGAAATGAATAAGGAGCAACTTGACCTGAGCAGGACAAAAGGCATCAGTTAGCTACCTGATTGATTTACTTTCTAGTAAGATCGTTGAACGAAACAGATAGTTTAGTAAATGTGTTTATCCTGCAAACATACTTTACTGGACATAAAGCTACATTCTGTTTTGCAGTGAAATGCTGCAACAGGGTTTAGTAAAGGAGTGCTGTAACACCAGAGGGCTGAGGTGAAAAGTGCAGTGAGACAGAATTGGAAATGTATCTGTTTTATTTGTCTGATATAAATGATTCAAAAATAACCCTGGATTGCCGGGCATCTTAAATCATTGTATAAACAACATAAGTTATCCATTAATGAAGTTGAACCTAGGTCATTTTGATATTTCAAAGAAACACCCTTGGCTGAGTTCCAGCATTAATGATGTGAGCACATGCGCCATGGTGACTGCGTGCATGCAGAGCTCTTTGTAAGTGACTGTGCTAAAGTAAAAGTCCTCAAGATGAACGCAAACCCACAATCAATGCTCCAAGTGAATGTGCAGGGCTGCATCCTCAACTGCCGCACTGAGCTGTAACCCAACACTTAACACTGGTGTTCACCCCAAGCTGCATGGGCAACACAGGAAATCTCCTCCCCCGCCTCCCACTGCTTCCCCCTCCTCTCCTCCTCCCCTGAGCTGCTCAGTTACAGAGCAGCAGAGCTCTCCTGGGCCGTGGCTGCAGCAGCTCGCAGTGGACTGTAAAGCTCAAATCCCAATGGAGCATGTGCACCCTGTGGCATTGGTAAACACAAACACTTGCAGACATGTTCATGCATGCATGCACGAGGAAGTCAACACGTACGCATGATCCTGTACCGGCCCTAACGGCCTTAAACACGACTTAAAAGAAAAATACATTGGTGTGTTTCTATTCAACTTACTGCACTGAAATACCCGCAGCAGCCCCACACAAACTGACACACACACACATACACACACTATGACTTTCTTAACCAAAACACATGCAGAGGGTAATGCGATTACATGGCTCTTTGACAAGAAAACACTTCCTTGCTCAGCTTAAACACCAGCAGTGACGCAGGAGAAGACGGAGGAAAAACTAGCCCGAACATCAACAAACAGAAAAGAAACACAGCAGCAAGGTCAGACAAGTATTTGTCACCTAGATTAAACAAGTCAAGCTGGGGAAGGGGAGGGGGTGAAGAAAATATTCCAGCCATTTTATCCCTGCTGCTGCCATCCAAACTCATTCTGTCAGCCTGAGTCACATTATTTATAAGGCAGGGAGACAAACTATTGACCTCGCCTCTTTTCTTCATAGCATCAGCTGACTCCGACACTGACAAGGACGCTCGAGGGGAGAATGCAAGATGGGAGAGAGAGAGTGTATGTAAAAGGAGAGAGGGAGGGAGAAAGTGGCAGAAGAGAGAGAGAGAGAGAGAGAGAGAGAGAGGAGGAAAAGGACAGGGATGAGAAATGAAACATCTTGTTAAGATTTCAAGCAGAGTTTCTGGCTCCTTTCAGCAGACAGGGGATTTATGTGGAAATATTTATGGCGTACCGGCAGAGTGGGGATGACTTTGGATGAGACTTGGATGCTGTTTCTTCCTGCTTTCTCTGGGATCATTAGGCATTTCTAAGAATATTAAAGAGAACTGACTAAACTAGAGAGGAAACACAAGGACAATCCGTTCAAAGGAAAGCGTTTGATCATGTTTAACGCTCAGTGTAATCTATCATGGATGTCCACTGAAATGGATTTTATAGCACTCAGCAGAGACACTGATCCATTCATAACAAGATAACATCTTACATGCTAAATCCACTCAATCTTTAAAGCTTGCTGTACATATTTTAAGTAGCTTTAATCCCAAATTATTAGTTGGAAAAGCAGACTGCGTGGCAGGGAATTACATTTTGTCCTCAAGCCAATACACTCACTATGATGAGGTACAGTGTTTAAATTAAACTCTGACACAACACTCATGAGTGTTTTGTTCAGTTCTCTAAAGCAAAGATCAAACATTTAATTGTCGTCTTTATGCAAGCAGTTGTTCAAAACTTTGAATAAAATTAAGTCTAAAAATGTCGAAAGTTTCATTATGTTGAGAGTAAATATTACATTATAGGATGAGAAAGAAGAACTGAGAATCTGAGCAGGCATACGGTGCAAAAATTAAACGACAACTCCTCCTCAGCGCTACAGAAACCTTTAACTCACAGCTAAAAAAGAAATAGAGTTTGTATAGGTCGCATCTCCTGACTGTTGCTGTTCACCTTCCATCTTTAGGTTAAAACATGCAGAGTAAGAGACGGACACAGGGCTGGAGAAAGTAGGTCAGAAACACACAGCAGGGTTTGATTAGGAGATCATATGCTGCTTATCAAGTGAAGCATTAAAAAAAACTCTGAATAGTTTTATGTCAGGACAGTTTAAAACGGGTGGTTGTGACCTAGCTGCACACTTCATACAAAAATGTGTTAAATTGTGAAAGCCTGAAAAATGTTTGTTCATTTCAAATTTAGCGTTTCAGAGATTGATTCAAGCTTTTAAGGAAGCATTGGTCGAATCCTGTGACTTAA
Organism: Notolabrus celidotus; assembly: GCF_009762535.1. NCBI lineage: Eukaryota > Metazoa > Chordata > Actinopteri > Labriformes > Labridae > Notolabrus > Notolabrus celidotus. Next base: position 28,736,464 of record NC_048280.1, on the reverse strand, counting down.
GTCCAAAGGGCAACATTAAAGCACTCGGAGCATGAAATGTTACATGAAAGTGTGACGGTAGATGTGGTCAAATTACAAATGTATTCAACATCAGCACTTTGAGACATCTGGCTGTCGTCCAAAGTGAGTGATGTGATAGATGTGGTTTGGAAACAGTGTGACTGTGTGTTGGAATTCCTCCGCAGTGATTCCTGATCAACATATCATGTCACTGCCTGGCTCTCCAGCAGAGTGATCTCAAAAAGGTGACAAGTAGAAACAACTGCTGTGTTGGTTTAACTCAGGTATAGATCACTGAGAGCCCGGCCCTGTAAAATATAATCACTCTAACAAAACAGGCACAAGCCTGTCTGTCACCAGTCTGACCACTAAAGCCACAAACCCACATTACCAGTATGAGTCTGGAAACTGATCCAAGGCCAGAGGAGCTCTTCCTCAAAAATAGCAGCGCTCATTACAAACAAAGCTCCAGACCGTGGGAAACAAAAGCAACACCAACAACAATAGAAACATTAAAGTGGGGACATGGGGAGGTGAAATAATGACATGGTGCACTTAATGTAAGATAAGATAATGAAACAGTGCAGTAAAGACACGACAGAAAATAGAAACAAAGCTTCCAATTACACATAACACCACTTATCTGGTTCATAGACAGAAGACTGAACCCACTTCAAACCGTCTGACATCATTTTAGGCACAATCACAGAAATGCAACGACGTCTTAGTTGGATGGTGAAGCTGTACATGCATCAAAGTGTCTTTACACTTTTCATCAAAGCTCCTAAAAACTGTTGGAACAAGCTCATACAGATATAATGCATTGAGTATATGATGCCTGGTTAGGCTCTGTAATTACACCTCAGTCATGTAATCACATTGTTCTCTTACAGCTCTTACAAACAGGGTTTATGTTGATATGTAGTGTACCAGTTACATCTCAGCTGCGTGTTAATGACAGGTTGCTGTAAAGCAAATTGCCCTTCAGGGATAATAAAGATTTACCTGAGGCTGCCGCGTGCTATCAGCCCCGTGCTTCATCTCTGACAAATCTAAGAGGACGATCACAGAAACTAGAGACCAGAACACAAGAGGAGGCTGCTGGACCACAAACATCCCTGAATCCCTGTTTTTTCCAGGATACTTTGGTGGGTGATCGTTCATCTAATAACGCTCTGTGTTATCACTATTATTTTTTGAATGTTAGTAATTTCAACACTGATGATTTTTTAAATTACCACCCAAATCTTTAACCCACCATTTGTTCTTGTTTTCATTATTCATATTGTCTAGCGTTTTGAAGACCCAATTTACCCACGGGGACCTTAAAGTTTCAACTAATAAGACAGACTTTGATTTCATTCATTTCATCCCGTCTCAATGACTTTGAGAGAGTCTTCAGAAGCTCTGCACAGATTGTTATTGTTATGATTATGAGAACTCACTGCAATAAAACCTCCCTGAGTGTTTATGATATCATATATTGAGAATCAATAGAGATTACATTCTGATGAAGGTGTCAAACTGACAGTGAGTGGTGATCAATTACACAGTATTAATCAAATCAATCAATCACAGCAAACCAAATCGATCACACATTACACACTCTGAGTTACATCCTGCTGGCACCAGGGCTTCAGGTTGGTGATACATTGGCCAAAGTGTGATGTCTTTACATCCTCTGAACAGACTGTTGTGGGTTTTTCCGACACCAGAGGTTAATAGCCAGTTAATTTACTAACCATTAGTCTACCAACATCATCAGCACAAATGTTCCCTTAGAACAACCCTATGGCCCACAGCCAAATATCACAAAATCTAACGACCAAACACTCATAAAGATGAATGCAGACACTCAATATCCACAGAAGATTAATCATGATATAATAGGTCAAAAGATGAAAATCTATTTTACCAAACAGATCTATAACAACACACATGCAATACTTGCATAATGTCAAATTAATGAGTTGAATCACGCTAACATACGCACCAGTTCCGTGGGTGCTTTGAGGCAGGAGCGCCCACATAGAAGGCCTCATGTGCGGCAGCATACACAATCACTGATTTGCTAACAAACCCTCCCACAGCATACATATGGATGGCAAGGCAGAGTCAGATTATCACAGAAAGGTCGGGATGGCAACTCAATCAATCAACCAACCTTTGTTTATACTCGAGAGATCATTGAGGGCCAACCCTAATTTACAATGATATCGAGTCAGTTACAGTGCCATTAAGAAAAAAACAAATAACAAACAAACAACAATGCATCAAGAGTATCAGAAGTCATCAAGTAGAATTTTTGTTTTGATATGGAAATAAAAACAATTTAAAGATCAAATAAAACAATACAAATAAAAGGAGGTGTATGGGATTGACTATAAAATCAGTAAAATAGGAGGGGACTGTTGATTAAAATGATACAAAATACTATATGCAGGTAAAACTAGCTAAAACAGTTAAAAGCGGGGTTGAAAATTAAATTTCTAAATTATCCAAAAGGTAAAAGTGCATTTAATTCAAGACGCTGCTGCAACTTGTTCTAGGAGTCAGGAGCAGAGGGAAAAAAAGTAGTCTTTCCCAGTTCTGACCGAACTCGAGGAACATGCAAAAGCAGCTGGTTTGAGGTGCAAGTCTGATAAAAACGGTCTGTGTAATGAAGAAGTTCAGTGAGGTATGGTGTTAATTTTCCTAATAGAGTTTTAAATACAAAAAGATGCCAATGGATATTCTGTCTTTAATGGAGAGAGGGCCAGCCAACCTTATTTTAGAGAAAGCACTGATGTGTGAGAATGCACTGATGTGTGTTCAAAGGGTTACCTGTAATAAATCGTAATACAGAGGGATAAATGGAGTCCAGGGGTTTGAGGGTTGAGGATAGTGCATTTCTGTAGATTATGTCCCCATAATCCAAAACTGACATAAAAACAGCCTCCACAACCCTCTTCCTATAAAAAATAAGAAATATAGATCTGTTTATATAGAAAAAGTCAACTTTTTTGAAGACTAGCATCACAGCTGCAGGTCCGGACCACCTTAGTGCTGCAGCCCGTTAACTCTTTAACCTTAAATAGTCTGCATCAAGAAGTAACAGCATATACTGTCACTGTGTGGGCCAATGTGTTGATCCACAGTGTTTGATCTTCTGCAATTATAATTTGTTTGGCTTGTCAATATGTGGGCATCTTAACTTATACTGCCAGGTTGTGTTTTAATGGGTGTATGCAGCACTTATGCTGCGTAGGTGGTGTTGGATTTGTTTTTCATTGCAGATTTTGGTTGATGATTTATGTTCATATCCTCCTTCTGACTAATGTAAATTTGGCTATGATTATTACTTTGCTGAAGCTGCTGGCCATCAATTAAACTTTTTGATTTACAATCCTATCTCTCATTTAAAGCTTGACAGAGATCACTGACAGTAGAATATGAGATATATTAGGTAGTGACTAATGAGCAGGTGGTATAAAGTAGTTGTTCAGCTCCATGTTCGTGCACGCATATAGGCCTATTCTTTGACTGGATATACATTAGGTGGCAATGATTATTAATTTCCTTGGGGTGTGTCACATTAGTGTGTGTAAATGTACGAGTGCATTTTTGCAAAATAGCAAAAATTACCGTTAGCTTTTGAGCATCCACTAACATAAATCTAAATTGATGCCTTTGAACACATAGAAGCAATTTTTCAAACATCCGTAATTATTCTTAAACACATCAGCTTTAAAGCTTGCCCTTCTGTGATTTGGTGTCATGATTGATTTCAACTCGCTAAAGCTCTCAGGTTGGAGTTATTTATTGTTAACACGCCTTCACCATGTGTATAAGCAGGGGGTGATCAGTGTGCACACCGTGTCAGTTCACCACACCGTGCAGAGTTCAGTTTGGAGCTGATGGGAACCATTATGTGGCTGCTCTGCTCTGAGGTCGCAACTGATTTACAACCGTTTAAAGAGTGCCGCTTTGCCAATTCCAGGTGAATGTGTGATTAATGGCAGCAATGGGTTTCCCTGTGCTGCACATGTGTACACTGCTCACCTCAGCTCCTTAACCTTCAACACATTTAGTATTACTGTGTTTCCTGAAGAACTAAAACGTGAACTCTACACCTTTCCCCTACAGGGCTGGGATGTTTACAGGAGATGCGACTGACAGAAAACAGATATGGTGTGTTTCTGCTTCATTTCTAAAGTCTGATTCAGCCAAGTTTTACCCGCTAACCGTGACAAAAGAGGCAACACTGAGGTTTAGTAACGGCGCTTAACAAGCTGTTACAGACGTGCTGACAAACATTTAACATTCACAGGAAAAAACTGCACGGCTCCAACTATGTACACGCATTCCCTCTCAGACAAACACATCTGAGAGCCTCTTGTTGTAGAGCTGCTGGCCTCACCACAACCACAGCCGCCACATGAAGAGTCTGTGACTGTTACAGCTCCACCAGACTCCCTGTCTTCTCAGTGGAGACACAGAGAGTCTGACGCTTTCTCAAGTCGAGTCAGCACTGACTGTCATCCTTTCATTGCTGAGTGGTGGTCAGTTATTTTCTCTGTGTCCCTTTACCCTCCATGCTCTTCAGTCTTTCTCCAATCACTCCTTTGTTGAAAGTTTTAAGAGGACTTTAGCGAGGTGCTGTTTTTTTTTATTTATAAAAGAAATGACAGGGAGTCTCTTGAGTCGGATCTGTGAAGTTGTTCTTTAGCCCAGCAATACTTTTAACTAAAGGCTAACTTTCTGAAAGCAACACATTGCTGACAATGCTAACATGCTAACCATGACTACGCTGTTTTCAGTGTTGACCATTGTTGTGTTTAGGGATGTACATTTTAAGTATTTTCCGTGATCGATCTTTAGAAATGTTAACGATCAATTATCGATTAATTGATAAAAAAAAAAACATTATTATTCTTACATTAAAAAAAAGGCCAAATACGTTGTCTTCCCCCTAAATTATATTTTCTACAGCAACAAAATGCATATAACTGACGGTATTGAATACGGGTACATGTTTGACACGCAGAATATCAACGATCAGGCTCATTAAAATATTCTACGCGGACATAATCTTATAAAGTGAAGGCTGAGACTACTAACAGAAAAGTACTTCAGACTCGCAGTGTCCAGTTTTCTGTCTACTCGTTCTTATTGAGAAAAATAATCATGTGTATTCAGTCAGGTGTCAGCCGGGAGCGCAATCGGGTCACTATCAGTTCAGCTGCAGAAAAGCTCAGACGGCTCTGATGTTGCTGCTCTGCGATCATAGCGTACCTGAATTTCCCGCCTGTCTGTTGCCTTCGTATCCAAAGGTTAAAATGTCCTGTTTAAAGCTGTCACTCTTTGTGCCCGTGTTGTTGTTGGCAGCAGTTGCGTATTGATCCTCTTTAAAAAAGCGCACGTGCAGACCTGACGCACAGCCGCAGCCCCCAACTGAGCGTCTCCGCTGTGCGCAACACCTTTAACAGCTGATTCACATCCAAACATGCTTTAAACTTAAAACAACTCCCTGATAGCTGAGTGTAATATGTGACCACATGATGTTTGTATGCAATATAAGGACAGCAAGGTGATTAGGATTCAATCTCTGGGGATGACGGATGTCTGTGCTACATGTAATGACAATCCAACTGAACACAGGTACAATTAAACTCAATTAAGGTATCTTTAATTGTGCTCTGCTGAGGTTTTATTTGGCTTTGACGAACCTTAGCTGTCTTAGTTTGTCTATACTTGACCGAGCCTTCACTTGCATGTATTCATGATACTTTCTATGTGCGGTCTCAGGTGTTGATACAGATTAGTCCTGTTGCTGTGCGACGTAGCTACTTAAAACGTTCACTTTTGTTCTATTTTATGTTTATATGTCTATGTGTGTGTATGTGTTCCTGTTGGCGCCTCTTGGTTAGGTCATGTTTGTAAATGAGAATTGGTTCTCAAACATTTTTACCTGGTAAAATAAAGGTCTAATAATAATAAATAATCAAACTTTGCAAGTGTTAAGCAGCAATTCTTTCGACGTCACCATACCTGAAATATTCCCACAGAACAGGCACTGTGTTTTTTTTTGCCACCGGTTCAGTGCTTTATTGCTCGTCATGCTCCTGATGACGAGCAAGATGGCATCCATGTTGGTCACTCTGCACACGAAACAATCATGTGGCCATGTAGACACACACAGACACACACAATGTCAAAGCAGCTGATGGGTGCAACCAAACGGACTTCAAACAAACAGAGGTTGTAACATTTACAGTCACACAGCATACATTAATGTAAGTCAAAAATCGCAGCCTCTTGTGTGATTATGTTATTGCACATTCTCACATCGAGATTGCGGTTAGATTAATCGTGCAGCACTATTTAATATCCTATTATAATCAAGCCTGAGGTTTTGAAAAAGATCACGTTTTCCTCAAACACCATTGCTCGTCTCTGCTGAAACAGATAAATGTGTTAGAAATGATTTATCCATTGGCATGCTACCGCTTTCATCATCCAGGCGAGTAGTTTGCACGAGAATCAAATGTAGCGCATCCTGGTTAGTAATAAGAACAAGACAGGAAAAGATTTTTCCCTCTCCTTTTCACTCTACCACTAGAAACACAGAACTACAGATAGGAACTGGGGGGAAGCAGGGAGAGATCACAGTTCATCTTGTTTGAATAAATGTCTTCAGGCATCCAATCCCATTGAAGCTCCAGCTCAAAGACTGTAGCGCAGCATTGTATCTATGCAGGTTCAGTTAGAGTCTCCATTAACCGAGCTTCCTTTAATGACTTGCCGGCGGAACAAAAATGTGTTCACAACTGTTTCTATCCTTTATACATGCAGTACATGAGCATCAGCATGTTCGTGAGAGGCTGCATGTTTGCCTGCCTGCCTGCCCGCCTGTGTGTCTTTCTGCGTGTGTGAACCACACTACAGTCAGGATGTCTGTTTTTAGCCGCTCGTTGTAGGCTGATTAACTTTGACAGGCTGCCTCTCAGACCCACCACAAAACACAAGCAGTGAAGAAACCAGGCAGCGTTTCCACCACAGGAGAGGCTGCCCATGAAGCTTTGGATAGCTCCTGTCAAGATTTTGGTTGATTCTGACAATTAATCCACTAAAACTAAACCAATATCACTGTAATGATGACTACAACTGCTTGAATCAGGCTTTTCTTCTTTCACATAGCTTACAGAAACAAAGATATTGTGATTTTATGCTAAATTCCTGCCTGATGATTCAGTAAATAGTTTGTATTTTTCTTACCAGTTGGAACAGAACCCAGACTGAGGCAGCTTTGCTTACGGTTGGCCAAAACTGGCAACCATAAGAGCAGAAATCTTTCAACATGACGCCAACACAACCAACCTGGGAGGCTTTATACCCAGGGCATAACACGTTAGACCAGGTACTAAAGCATTGAATGCACAGTGTTCTCATTCACTCAGACGCGAGTATTTTAGAGTAGGAGAAAGTCTTATGGTTTATTAAACAGTACGCTGCCACTGTTTACTTTTTATTTTTTTGCCTAGTCTTTTTCATTTCTGTACTTTTTTTCTCCCAAAGCAATAAATAAAATGATTTTGACTCCCCATCAGCCATCCAACTTGTGTCATCTACCTGGCTTATTACCAGATGTAAGGTAAAGCACACCATTGATGGAGGGCTGTGATTTTAAGCAAAGTAAGTATACTGTGTGTGTGTGTGGTTAAAGAACCTTTAAAAAAGCTCCAACAGTGTCTGTGTTCAGCAGAAACCTCCAGAGACAGAGCACTGAGAGGATGTTTATCTTGTTTCAGCTGCCAACAGTCGGTAACCCCTGCTGATACGTGTCTTATTATGCAACAGGAGAGACTAATACTTAAAGACCTTTTAGTCATACCTGATAACAGAGCTGTAAATTGGCAAACGGGGGAATATATGACAACTGAACAAATGGAATCTCTTCTGAACAATTTACCATGAGAGATTACAGATGACATCGAACACACTATACATCTAATTGTGTATCTTTATTCTTTTACATCTTGTTTCCATATGTCATGTACATCATAACGATTATTGTGCAGCAAAAACTTGCATCTGTCACTTCTATGAAACTTCACTTAAACAATATCACCAACAACATACCACAACTCAAACTTCATGACTGAGAATAAAGACATCAAAACAGGATTTCTCCCCTCTTCCCTTTACCTCAAATCAGTGCATTCGTTGTACACTTCATCTATAAAAGCGTTGCATTGCATGCTGATAAATTACAGCTTCCAGTGCTAATAATGGCTGACACTTAAAGCTGGATGAAACAGATGGAGTAGCAGGTGAGCTGTCAAACACAATGGGCTGTGCTCTGTCAAAGTAATTTGGAAAGAACATGATAGTACAGCTAACAACAGTGTAATAATTGGATTTAACAAAGTTAATCTGTTAATACACAGAGAGGTTGATTAAAGGCGCTGTGAGGAGTTTTCAATTGATTTTTCAAATAGTCTCACTCTTAGACTGATGCCTCTACATGACCTACAAAGTAAAATGAGATTAGCAGCGACAACAGAGGTTATTTCTTCATTCTGAATTGTGGCCCGTGTTCTCTTGAGAAGTTTGGCAGTGAGAAATACAAGTTTTCTCTCAGATACTGGAGCAGCAAAGGCAGAAAGACGCACGTCTTCTGTTGAAGTTTTGTTTTAGACGGAGAAACTCTACAACCAGGGATTTGCTGGCTAAAAGAGCAAAACGGCTATTACCAAAATGTAATATTTATGCAGTGTGTGAATGTCTCACTGTTCCTTGAGGACTAAAGCGTTAAAACGTGTGCCTATTTACGTAATACTGACATGTATTGGGACACTGAAGCACACATCTGTAACTGGGGTATGACAGGTAACATTGAACCAGTAGTTCAGGTCACCTTTTGTAAGCTAGGAGTGATAATTCAGGGGTTACAAAGTTTTGTTGTTGTTATGTAACAGTGAATAATTTCACGTAGCTACTAATCGTCACATAACCTCATCACTCTGCATCCTGCAGAAAGTGTTATTGAACAAAGACGATTAATTTGCTTTCACAACAAATGCTCGCTTTGGCAAGAGTAACATCTTTGTGACTTTGGTGCTCATGGGAAATGCAGTCCTCACCACCAATTTCATCCAAAGGAGCCGCCAGAATCAAGACAACAGGAAAACTCAGTATCTTCTATAAAGGTGCTTTAGAAAGCGCACTGATGTTCCTGAAACAAAAAATAAAAATAATGCATCTTTTTCTGGGCTTACCACTGATTCATGGACCAGCTTTTTAAAAAATTGGAGTAATAGGCTATAAGACCTACAAATAACCCCTGGAAGAGTAACGGAAGGAATAGATCATCATCATAGTCTACAAATCTCTAATACTTGTCTTCTGGATGTAGACACAGCACAGTGGACAGGGAGGAAAGAGGCGTGCTCAATGCATGGTTGTTTGGAAGCTGTTTAATTGCTACACGAGAATCCAATTGAATTAAGGGCTTTCCACAGAAAGCTGCTGTACTGAGTCACAGAGCGGATACACTTCTTACTTTAAGGTCAACACAAGTCTAATGTTCTTGTTGACACACATTACAATTAGTGACCTCTGGTGTAAAGATCAATAAGGGGAAAGGAAAGATACAAATAAAAGGAATTAGATATCTACCAAAACTGACAAACTCCTCGTTTTTCTGTGACAGCAGAGCCATGCAGGTTAAAGAACCTGAGCCAGGACTCTAACAGGTTGCTTTGTGAGCACATGCTTCCCTCTCCCCCTCTGTCTCTTCACCCTCACTTTCCTCAGCTCTGACAAGCTTTCACTTGTGCTGCTTTTGAACAGAAGCACCATTGTGCCTCCTGCTGCAAACAATGCCTGCTGTTTTGCCGAAGGGCCCAAAAAACACACATTAGCTCACTTAGCCCCTTTTGTTTGCAGGAGATTCCTGTCATGGATCTGGCTGCAGGTCCAATAAGTGGGACTGGACTGGTTAATGACAGCTCTGGGCATGTCACAATGTCAAGAGGGTAGCAGACTGATCAAGTGCTCTTGAGCAAGACCTTAAATAGCTTTGGAGGTGTTGGCCTGGACTTCCTGTCGAAATGATAAACCTTCTCTCTGACAGGTCAACAGTTTAACGTGAGCTTGCTTCCCCTTAAATCATTACACAATGAGATGGTGCACCAATATAATCCAAAGCAAAGCAATGTCTTTATCACAAGTGAAGCACTGCAGGGAGGCATATTGTAGCTTTACATTGATCTACAGCAGCATACCTCTACTCAACTACAGCACAGACACAGCCAAACCTGACCTTGGTTTTAACATTCCTGCCTGCAGCTACAGAGGCCCAGAGAGGCCTCCAGAGGTATGTGACCCTCAGTTACATTTATAGGCATCAGAACTGATAAAAGCAATGCCACAGGCTAACAAATGACTGGCAGCTACTAGAAACAAGGCTTGTTCTGCCAGTCATAAAATGAGGCTTAATGCCATATCAGTCAAGAGGAGAAAAGAAAATGATAGGGAGAGGCAGCAAAGAAAGCAAAAATGAAGAGCTACACGATCAAAATATGCATTTAGCCCTTTGATGTCGTTTAAGAGGACCAGAAAATCACATGAAAATCAGAACCCATAGGCTATTGTCTGACAACATTAAAGCCTAATGTTGGCAGGGGTGTTATTTGCAGGCGTGTAGTGTTTCCTTTTCTCGTTTAGTGTTCATCTTTAGCTAATTCAGAGGCAGGAGCAGAGATGAGAGAACAAAGTCTTGTACTGGATTGTTATCTGCACATGTTTAATACTTGATTCTGATTGGTCAAAACCAATAACAAGGGTAATTTACTCTCAACAGCAAAAGCAACACCAGGGACAACCAGTTCACACATGTCAGTTCAAGTCAACCTGCAGAAAGGAGTCTGACATATTGCACCTCTGCCTGTTGACGTGTGGCAGAAACTGTATTTTCTATCTCGGGTTGGTTTTGAGAGTCACAAAAAAGTGACAGACATCGGGCACACGTCTAAGAGCAGTCTGAGGAGCGACCAAGCCCCAGGCATCTCCGGAAGGAAGAAAATGGAGCAACATGCTGTCCTGCAATCCAGGCAACAAAAGCAGAGTTCTGCTCACCCTGTCAAGGTTTCTAATTTAAACAACCATTCATTCACGACACATCATCCCATAGTTATATGCAGATATCTGTCAGTACCTGATGGTCAATGGTTTGCATTTTGTCCAATGTGCTAAGCCTTTTTGCTGTTCATAAAGATTTCTTTCCTGCATGAAACTACAGCCCATTCAAACGTGATTAATCAACACTACACAAAACACAAATGGCCCAGAGAAGGAAACCAAAACAGTTATGATACTGACATTTTTCCACGTAAGCAGGTTCTAAATTTACGAGCTGCAAGCCTTTTATAGGAAGCATGCAACCAAATGTGGAAGTGGCAGCAACATTTTTTAAATAACTATTACAAACGCTCCACTTTTCACCATGTATCCCTGCAATGAGCCCACAATGAGCTCTCTGCAGAGGAAAATCTGACTGATAGGAAGACTGCTTTCATAACTTCCCCATTAACTGACTGATTTACTGATTAACTAGGTTGCAGACTGACTGACTGATTGACTGGTGTCTACGTGACTGACTGACATGCTGACTTGCTCCCTTATTGATTGACTGACTGCCTGCCTGATACAGATTTTCAACCGACAGATGAACTTGTTGCTTTGTTTTGGGTGGCACCTGCCTCATATTCACACACAAACATACACTGACACCCACCATCCGTTTGTGCAGCCTGTCAGAGTGTGTAACAGTTTTCCACCTCTTCTATTATTGTGCAAATTGAAACGCCAAGGAGAGCAATTCACACACAAAGACTTCAACCTTGCTGCGTGTGTGTGTGTGTGTGTGTGTGTGTGTGTGTGTGTGTGTGTGTGTGTGTGTGTGTGTGTGTGTGTGTGTGTGCGTGCGTGCCTGCGTGCGTGCCTGCGGGCGTGCCTGCGTGCTTGTGTGTGTGATGGGTAGGAGCGGGTTGTGGGGTGGGGTTGCCTCCATCTCTCTTTCAGCGTCTTGGCAGGCGGGAAGGGGAAATATGATTATCCATTGGGGGAATTGTTTCATCAACACCTGGAGCAGATAAATGAAAATAGGAGGATTTATGTACTGAGAACAAGCTTACCTCTGCTGCCAGGAAGCAATTAAGCAGGAAGCTGGAACACTACCCCCCCTGCTTATACCCGCTTCACACTAGTGGCACATTTGGAGAACTGATAGTGAGCCTTGGGGAAGGCCGCCTGGAAGAAGGGGAAGGTATTCATTTCCACAAAGTGTCCCATTAACGGCTGATAACAAAGTGACTGTGAAACGTTTGGATCTCATTTGACTCTGTGTGGGGGGGAGCTAGGGAAGCTAACCTCCTGCGTAGCTAGAGATAGGCAGCGCGGCTTGTCCTGCCGACATGCTGAGACCTCTGAGGAGCGGAGATTGTAAATGTAGTCCTCAGAGTGATGTGTGGCTCAGTCTTTTTCTGCGTACTTATCTGTGTTACAAAAACATGAGTAGGTTAGAATGGATCTGTATTATCTGTTTATTTGCTTGAAGCTCCTGTGAGGAGTTTTGAATATATGAAACTGAAATTAAAACTTGTGTCTCTCTATGACCTAATAATAAAATATAAATGAGACCATCAGTGACAGGATTGCTTATTTCCATATTGTTATAATTGATGCCAGAGATTGCTGCTGTGGAGCAGCTGTCAGACAAAATGATCAACTGCACGCTGCACACAGGCTTTTTTTCTCTTTTCCAGAGTGGTAATGATTACTTAGTAACACTTCAGACTGTTAAAAGAAAGAAGAATGAAACCTGTTGCAAAATAACACAACCTGTGCATACACAGGACAAAATCAGCAAAGAGATTAAAGCAACCGCTTTGTCCAGTCAGTCAACAAAAACCAACACAAACAAAAGTTCCTCACAGGAGCTTTGGATTCTTGCAGAAATGTGTTCTACATTTTACTTAAATCTATTCCCTGCCTGTCAACTACACCAACTTGGAGACCAATCATGATGTAGAAATGAGATTAAACTCACCAACCACTGACTGTTTATTAATATGGACAGCTCACCGCCATCTCCGCTCACTGTGAGATGTGAAGCCAAAATACCTCCTCAATGGGTGCTGACATATCACGCTGGTGAAGCCAAGACATGCAGGGGCACTCTGACAGGTGGAGCCATACTGATCCATGTCCCCTCCACTAACCAAGACACACACATAGCAGACACTATGACTATGAAAAGTTTAGAGACTCTCGAGTTAGTGTTACGTTTTCTGCAACAGAACGGTCTATCAACCTTTTTTTAACCACAAAAACAAAAGAAAGCTAAACTTCTCAGAAAAATGAATACTTGGACATAAATTGAATGATAAGAGCTAACTATAATGACAAAAGGTGGGCTGGGGAAAAATGGATTTGGCATGTATGTTAATATTCTAGTTTGAGTCAAGGCCCATCTGTTACAATGATGGAGGCAGGCCCAAAGACCTGTACTGCAGCCAGTAAACAGGGGACGCTCCAAATATTTAGGCTTCATTTGGGGTAGCTGTTGATGTGTCCATTGTTTTATACAGTGTATGTGTCAGGCATTCATTGTTATGAAACACCAGCACATATAAAGCAAGTACCTCATGTGTGACATCAGTAGCTTGTTCAAGAGAGTATTTTCTGGTTTGGTTTAAGATAAATTATTAGATGCCCACTCACCACATGCTGTGACAGCAAAGTGTGGCAGGTCTATATGGACTAACTCCAGAAACTATCAAAGCTTCCTCCACTTCTTCACAGTGCTGACACAAACCACGTCTGTCCTGCATGTTTGACTGGTTAAAGATTTCTACAGTACAGTTAGAGTTACATGTGTTGCAAAGCAGTATGCACCCGCAGCAGACCCTTGTACGACGATAGGGAGGATGGTTCTGTTAGTGGGATTAGTTCAGCTGAGGCTGATATTACAGTAAGTAACAATGAAATGCAGCATCACTTCCAAGCCACAGCCAGAGTCCCTGCTAACTGAAACAAATGCTGGAGAGTTGCCGTAAAATCGAATTGTCCTTCTAATGGAATTTGTTCCAAATCATCTCCTCTCAGCTCTGCTCACTCTCCTGCATTGTGTGGTTTGTGTACAGTATGTTCAGGATGTTGCATTAATATGAAGATAAAGCATCATTCTATATCAAGAAAATGAGCTCAGACACCGATTTATCAGGCTGAATGGTTCATAAATAATAAGAACACAGCATGTTAGTCTACACAGGATTTCCAACACAACAAGTTTATTTCAAGTATTTTGGACAGCAGAGTAAAAACTAATTTAAATCAGTAATTCAAGAAATAATATTTATCCTGCCAATTTGAGTTTTGGTGAGGCATCATTCTGTTTTTTGCTTATAATCAAGTCAGACATCTTGTCTGCAGATGAGACGCGGTAATGGGCTGCTGTAGTGACACAATAACCAAAAATCTGATAAGAAGACAAAGATGATTTTCATTCCACGTCTCTCAGATATTTAAAAAGCTGATGGATATGTCAGACTGCTTTAACTGGTGCAAGTCAATCATTTAAGTACCTACAATCACAAACATGACAAACTGTATCACTTTAATTGTGTGTTTCTTCTCATTATGGTTTCCACAGACAACACAATATGTTGTTATCTAAACTCCATCCTGACAATAACTGTTGGGTTTCCCTCTTTAAGTTACAGACCTTACCTGCATTCATGATATCATTGTGGCTATGAATAGTTTGGTATTTGAACTACACACGGCTGACGGATCTGCTTTGCTACGAGGACGAGAGGTGTGGAATGCAAACAGTAGCTCTGGCACAGGTCTGTTTATGTTCTCTAGCTCCCATACACCGCCTGTTTTCTTTATTGACTCAACAACTGGCCTTGTGCTCAGGCCCAGAAAGTGTGTGTGTGTGTGTGTGTGTAATTTTGATCTCATTCCACGCCTCGGGTAAAGCCCTCTTGGCTCTAAGGTGCCTGTCCTCGTTTTGGACGCGCTGACAAAGTGGCCTCTCTGAAAAGAGCTGTGTGTGGCCTGTTAGCAAGACGGGAGCAGATGCACTTTACTGCCTTTGATCTGTGGGAAAACAACCAGCGGACTAAAAAGAAAAAGGGGAGAATCCATCAGTGGATGAACAGGCTGCCTGTACAGTAAAGGAGAAAGCAGACGGAGAGAGAGGAGATGGACAGGGACAGAGAGCAGAGGAGACAAACTCTGATGATACTTTTCTTTGGCAGATCTGTCAGCCAGATCTCACTGTGGGTGTCAGAGCTTGTCTTGCCCTCTGAGGTTTTTACTGCAGTGGCTATGTTACATATGCCTTATTATATCTCCCATTATATTTCAAACACATTTCCCCTCTTCACTCTGCTGAGCACACAGCCGAAACATTGACTTTCATAGACAGTCGAGGGATTCATGAAGTGAGGAGTGTCAGAGCTGGCAACAAGTCAAGCCTGTTAAAAAAAAAAGGGACAAGGAAGAGAAAGTGAGGGTGAGGAAAAGAGTCAAATCTGCTTCCTCAACAAGGTTTCCTCATACCCATATTTATCTCCAGCCCCTATTTTACATATCCTATTCATGCGAAGGAGAAATTACATTTTGCAGGCCGAGTAAGTTTATAATAAAGCATCCAGAGAGGTTTAGTGTTCCCCATATAATTTATTCTTGGCAGGGTCAAAAGCCTCTAAAACTACATGTAAACCACAAAACACTCCACTGTAAGCCAGGGGGAATCATTGCTACAACTGCTTCTTATTATATTATTTCTGTAATAAAATGTGGCTTGGGTATTATAACTCCCCTTAATTTGACAATCACATATAGTATATTGGTTGCAATCATCATTCCTTCTCTCAGTCCGCCATCAGTGGAGTGAAAAACCTTCAGTCTTCAATTTTAAAAATAACATTTCGAATGAAAGCCACAGGAAACTGAAGTTCGCCAAATCAAGAAGAGGCATAAAAACACTGAATTATTGCAGGTGATGATAAAACTGAGCGCCATAGCTTCTGAAGTCATCCAGAATTGTCCTGGAATCCAACAACCAATAATTTTCTCAGTGTTCTCACCACTTGGTACCAAGCTTTCTTTTTCCAACACACTCTGGAAGTAAATGTTAGTTAAATTATCTTCATATGTTCATTTCTTTAAAAGCGTGAAAACACAATTGTAAATCTGGCGCTAATGATTCAAGCATTCAATCCAAAACATAAAAGTGCTCCAACAGTGAGTCACTGAAAAATGAATGCACTTTTACCTCTTATGCCCTCTCCCACTTCACAAATCTGCTGCTGGCATCTTATCCCCGAAGAGAAAATAGATGTGTTTACCAGAATGTACTGGATGATTTCAGCACAGAGCAGAACTAGGGATTTCTGCGGTTGTACGGCTTCAAGGCCAACCTAAAAGTTGTTTCAATACTCCCATGTATGACCCCATGTAAGGTAGGTCAGATCTCTTTCTTCTCTATAGAAAGGATATAAGATAAAAGAATAAACCCAAATGTATCAACCACTGTGGAAATAAAACCAGAAAATAGTGTAGAATCCAGATTCTAGTGAAAATACCCCATAAAAGTCAATCCAGTTAAAAGGATTACTGAAACTCTGACCTGCACCCAAGCAATCATATCAGAAGCGGAAAACATAGACTAACTGATATACACATCTGAGTGGCAGGGCAATAGCCAGTCTGATTCACCTACTGTATTCAGGCATGACGAACTCCTCTTCATACACTCTACCTGCCAAACATTCAGATCACATTAGCAAAGTGAGGACAAGGTGCTTCATTTCATTTCAGCACAGGAACTGAGTGCGGCAGCTTGGCCCAGAGTTGTCAAGCGAATGTCATCCAGACAGTGAATGGAGCACAAGTGACGGGGGGACAGAGAGAAATTCCACATTGCATAACCGCCCTCTTATCTAAGCTCTATTATCTTGGCCCCGGTTTGTTATATGGCTGCCAAAGCTATCACACAAAACACTGGAACAGTCCTTATTTGGCTTTCCCTGCACCCACACATAAACACACAGACACATAAAAAAAAGGCTAAATGCTTCAAATACAGTCAACAAACCAATAAACACAGAGCTCTAACATATCACTGTGTCTTCTCTCAGACGGGAGAGCTGAGTGCTGAGCAATTATTGTCAGCATCACTTGGCCTACAAAGACTATTCCCCTCAGAGCTGGTGTTGCTAGCGAGTGTCGGCTCGGTAGCAAAAGAGCATGTCAACAACTGTTAACGCTAATTGCTTTCACACCGAGAGCGATCTATTAAGAAAACATGCAGCAAGATACTGCGCAATGTCACGACTGCATGAGTCATGCCTTTGAAAATGAGGCCCTCCTTAAAACATGACCACACGGACTGGAGGCTGATTTGTAATCCGCACAGTGTTTTGATGACTGCCAGCATCACCTTGTTGATTAATGCTCCCAGGGAAAAATGTCTCTAATTGATTCATCTGAACTCAATCCTTCAGTAGAGTTAAATAATGCGATGCCAGATGTTGCTTTTTACCTCACATACACATAAAAGGTTTTCAAGTTATTTCCAGGGAGTAACTACCATGCATAACTAACAAAAACTAAAGATTCTTAAAAGACCACAGGAACATAGCAAAACTGATTCCTTACAGTGTTTAGTTAGACAAACAAGCCTCAGAGTTTTATATGTTTTAATGAATTATCTGAAGGTCAGTGCTAGACTACTATACACCTTAAAACTGTGCTGGCAATAATGGTTACAGTATTGATTAACATACAATCTCATGACTAGGGAGTTGCACGTTTGTCAGCTTAACACTTAAACATCGTCATTTTCACTGTTAGCACCATTACCAATCAGTTAACCTAACTATTAATATTTTATTATTGTAGAAACAAGACACCAGTCATATGTCGTGTCTAGGCTGTAGCGCAGCCACCCGCCACTCGCCAGGGCTGAAACTCCCATTCATGGATACTGCCATAACGCCTTAATGCTTTTCTATCTGGATGGAAAATATTTGGATCGAGAAAATGGAGATAGTTTTATGACGGCTGTGTCTTGTTTAACTAGCGGTGGTTGTGCTAGCTCTACTATTGTTAGCCACACTCTGCAAAACAATTTCACAATGTTTACCTACAGACTCTGTGATCCTGTAAAGTTGTGCCTTATTGGATGTTTCCTTTTTTTCAGTCTACCTGATTAGTTGAAATCCAAATTCTGTTTAAATGACTAAGAAATTAGTCCCTTTGAAAAATACCTGCACATTATTAATTTACTCTTTAAGCAGATTAATGAAAAATACTTGCACAAAAAGCATTTATAAAAGCACAGAAAAGCTCATGATGATGTTTACTCAACATGCTGCTAAATCCAAAGACATTGGTTTTATTGGGACTAATGAGCACAGGGATGTCTTATATTGTATAGTATGTGTGTGGGTTTCCATACCACAATGGAGGGCACCAATTCAAAAGCTGCATGGCAGAGAAAACTATAAGCAATCAAAAAATTATCCAGAACATATTTTTCAAAGGCAACATGCTCAAGTAAAATATATATCTGCTTGCAGGAGAGCTTTGTTACGATTACTCTCCCCTGAAGCTCACAACTCAGTCAGACCGGTGCACAGACCTTTGTGCTGAAAGACTCTGCAAGGCTGGGAGAAATGACCGACCCTCTCATGCAAACAAAATGTTGAAAGGGGATTCAAGTGATGTGAAGGCTGAAGCAAACCAGGCTTTTAGAGCTCTCTCTTTGCTCTCTGTCAGAGAAGGACACAACTGAAAAGGAAAACAGCCATTACTTAATGATCCACTTAAAGAGTGCCCTCACTATTTAGGTTTCATTATTTTTATTGTAAATCCTTCACAGGCCTTGACTGCCAGTCAGTAATACAGAGCCCTGCTGCCAACTATGCTGTTATTTATTGACCAGAATCACAGGGCTGGAAAATACTTCAGCTGAATGACAAACATGATCTCAATGAAGTTATCTCCTAATCAATTACTATATATCTTTTGTTTATATTGTTTTATAACATGAATTAATCAAACAGTTGAGGGGTTAGGGAAGGAAAAGAGAGGGGACAAACCGGTGGTGGATAATTACCGGGGAACCTTCTAACAGTGAGGCTCCTAATCCATCGCAGGCTCACAGACAGCATCTTAATCACAGCATAATTACATCCTGTCATTCACCGCAATGAAAACACTGAGACAGGAAGATGGAAGACGAAGCGGTACGACAAGCAGGAAATGGATACATATGCCTACAACCAGCAACCCACATCCTTTTATGTGCCATTTAATATGTGTCAGCTTTGACTTTCTGTGTGCACATTTTAGCAATTCCTCACCAGTCACAGTACCTGGAAACAAAGAGCTTCTTATTCTGATGTTTTATAGTGCTGGTAAATTCAGACTGCAGAGTGGTGCCTCAAATAAATAGACAACTGACAGCTCTAAAAAAGGACTCCTCCAGGCCAGCATGCATATCTCTCTCTACCCTCTAAAAAGATATGCCAGTGCTGCTGGCTGAAAGCCTCAAAAATTAAGAAATACAGATGGAAATGCCTGGTACCTCCTAAAACTGTGCCCAAACTTATGGTTCTGCTGTAGTGATTGAAACATGTTGGCACTACTGACTTCTGAGACTGTCAAGTATCAAAATCAGGCTTCAAATGTGCACTCAAAGTCAGACTCTGTGACACACTGAAGGCATAGTATCTGATTCAAATCACACTTCCACCACATCTAGACTCCACTGACACATTTTGCTTCTGTGTTCAAACAGGAAGACATTTAATATTTTACTGTTATCAGTTCAGATACACTTCTTGAGAAATGAACAAAGGCTTCTGTGGGACTGTCGACGCTGGAGGATATTTAAAGGCACTGTGGAGTTTTCTTGTAAACAAACTAAAGTGGTGTCTAAATTCAGGGCTGCTCACTAAAATGCACCACTTGTTTCTTTTAAGACTAACATACTTGAGTTTCAACACATCCTCTTCCTCTTAAACGTTTCCAGAAATTATTTCTGTAATAATAAACAAGAGTCTGTATAATTATCACATTGATTCCCAGATACTTTTAAATCTGCTTTCAGCTCTCATAACCTTCAAAAATAGTAAACTGAAAATGTGGGTTTCGAGTGTTGATCAGACAAAACAAGACTAGATAAATACTTGGGTTCTGGGAATTTTTGGTGAGCATCTTTCTCATTTCATGGATTAATCAGTTATGATACAAAGTGCTTCTTGTTGTCATAAATATTAGAAATATAACGTAAAATCTGGAATAAGCCATAGCAGTACATGGGATGCAGTCTGTTTTGAGGGGCTTACAGAGGGAAAGAGAGTTAAGCTGTGCTCCTGTGTGAAGATTTCTATCAACTTCAGCAACGTGTAGTGTCTATGCAGATGTGTAGCTCTTTCCAGACCCACCCTGTCAGCTACTTGTACAGTAGTTGAGTTCAGGCTATGAAGGTTTCAGACTCGACCCTTCGCTGATCACTTGTCTTAAAATGATGAGTCTTTTCAATCAAGTCAGCATTCCACAAGGTGTATTTACCCCATCATATACCACTGTTTTCTTTAAATGCATTATAACCTTACGAGGGAGAAGAGCATTACAAAGCAACAACACTGGTGTGCCTCACTATGCTATGCTTTGAGCATTGACGCACTGGGTCAAATACCCCAACACCACAGAACACACCTCCATCACTTTTTGTACTGGTAATTTGGGTGCACTAGTTCTAGGATGCAGCCTGCTTTCCCCACTAAACTACATCAACGTGATTAAATGTAATCAGTTCCTTTCAGTCATGCTTGTTGGAAATCTGTAAACCAAGACATTCTCCCTAGTTCCTTTATACTGTGCCATGTAAATCCTCCTTACCTGGACATACATACAGTAAGTGTAGCTTTTAGAGGAGGCAGATAAATGATTGCTGTGCTTCCACATCCATGTGAACACACTTCAACAACACACTGGAACCTTCCTTGGGTGGATATATTTAGGTCACTGGTTGACAGCCTGGACAGATGCACAGTGAAGCTTCAATCGAATGTTTGTGTGTGTGTGTGCGTGCGTGTGTGTGTGTGTGTGTGTGTGTGTGTTTGTGTGTGTGTGAGGAGAGTGAAGGCTTGCGAATGTGACCATGCATTTATCAGCCACGCTGTCGCCTACAGTGTGTGACAGCTAGAGAAGAACCGGGGCCTGAGGACGTCCCACTGGCATTAAGAAAGCTCTCTCCATGGGATGCGTAAGCCAATGAGCAGCAGAACCTCGAGGGGGGGGGGCTGCCTTGTTAATTAAAGCTGGAGTTGTTTGTCAGTGCCAAGCATATGATGCACAGCGCGATCACCGTCAGGGGGGAAAGAGAAAACACAAAGCAAGATTGCTGCAACCCCTGCAACAAATCTGCTGCCTCACCACAGAGGAAAGACATCTTACTACAGCAGTGACTGTACACTGTGGACTCAAGTGTCAGTATCAGTTTGCAAAGTGTTACCTGACCAGCAATCAGCAGAGAGGGAGTGCACAGCTGTCCACAAGGTTAAACAGAAAAACATGGGATTAACCAACTACTTAGGATCACGCTAACCTGCATACTTACTTACAGTATGTCTAATGACCATGTTATGTTTATTCTCATTTCTTGAACACACCATGTTTTTATTGGGCAAATATTGCCATGTAAATTGCATATCTTTGCATGCTACATACACTCTTAAAGTTATCTGTTGGACTTAACATTGCTTTTGTAGAACTTTTCACTATAAGTCTGGGAACTTTGAGAGCTCTTTAAAAAAGGAGTCAAACTGTGTGCACATTCACGGCCAGTTCAGTAAATCTGGATTGTTTTGATTTAAGAAAGCATCAACATCAACTCAGACTCAGAAGGTGCCAATACCTCTCTGCATAGGTGCTACCAGGGTGTTCATTAATTGCCCTTTGTGAGTCATGTACTTACTTGAAGTGCTGTCATTGAACAGAGGGGTAGTCCTGAGTGTCAGCTATACTAATAAGTGTTAATAAGAAACACATGGTGCTTTCTCAGTGCTTCGAATGAAATGTCTGGTAATGAATGCAATGGGACCTCAGCTGTAGAGAGGCAAGTGTGGTTATTTTAGAAAAAGCCTTGGAAATAAATGGAATTCCTTTAAACAGGAGCTCAGTTTGAGGCCCTTTTTCAGAGCACTGGATGGAATAGAAAGACCCATACTTGTAACTGGAATGTTTCTGGCTCCAGTCCACACACCAGCTGGGAAAATATGGGTGGAGAAAGTGAAGCTGCAACTCAGAGCTTCCCTAAGAACTACTGTCCCTCAGGGCAAGGGGCTTAATTTCCCTCATATTGCTTTGGTGCAGCTGCTCATCGGCCAACAGCAGAGGATGATTAGAGAGTATAACAGGGAGATGAAGAGCAAACATTTTCAGGAAAAATTCCCTGTGTGAAAAACCAAGTCAGACTCCAGATCATCAGAAACCAATTTCTGTCCGTATGCCAAATAGCGTTTCTGCCTTCTGCCCTTAACGCTGTTGTAATATCACTAAATCAACTAAATCCCCATTAGAGTGAGTATAGAAACTCATGCTGCGGAACGAAAAAGCCAAACAAATCTGTAAATTCATGTTAAAGCAGATGAACAGAAGGATTGTGGATTAACGAGAGGGGATTTGCCACTCCGACGTCACTCACAGAGCAAATGGAGCAAATCAAACATCTTATTAATACTGTGACAGATGGATAATTGTGTCATTTTATTATCTGCTCACTTGTTCGATACCCACAGGGAGACTTCTGCAGGGTTTAAGCCGCAGCGGGTAATTGTTTTACAGCGCTGATGTCAGGTGGAAACTCTCTATCTCAGGAGGTCGAATGTTCATCATTATTTTCTGGAGTGTGATTGCTCTGGTATTTACTCAGAAGTTTTTCAAGTCTCTCAAGACATATTAAGGAGCAATAACTGATCATCTGATTTTTTTATTCCAAGAAAAAGATACACACAAGGTTTTCTTTTTCTCCTTGAAAAGCCTCTAGTAGCAGATCGACTGTGCTTACACTCTTTGAATCATTATTGAATCATCCCTAACGTTGCTCTAATCACAATAAGGTGCCCGTGACAAAGCAGGGCACCAGTGCTTGTATTGTCAATTTGCACAGGTAAGTAAGCAGCTTTCCTTTGAGAAACGGGGGGATTCAAAGCAAATAAACACGCCATAATCAAATGCGACCACTACTACAAATTGCTTTCGGCGGTTGTGGAGCAGGTTAGCTGGGGGAGCCCACCGTACAGCCTAAGCCTTCAATCAAGGGGACCTGGTCCTATCAGCAGCAGAGCTGGAATATCAACAACAACACCAACCAGCTGATTGTGTTACAAGTCAAAGAGCCCTGGGAGAAACCCATAACCTCGGGCTATAAGGGACAGACAGCAGCAGCTGTGCACAAGTTACAGACCAAAATAGGACAATCAGATGACGGCAAAAGTAACCCAAAGGTGACAGGGATTTTATGAAACATGTTCATCCTGAAGTGCTTTGGGCTTAGACAGAGATTAAAAGAAACAAGATAGAGTAAATATTGCTATGTGGGCCATGTGGGCTGCTTGAGCCCAGGGATGTCGGGGTATTGATGTTGGCAGAATGCTAATGAGACAGTAGCCTGACTGTAAACTCAGACATAAACACAACAGTGCTGGCCATCAGTCACTTTGAAGAGGTCAGGAGGACCACACACTCCCCCTGCTGAGGGTGTGTGAGCTTAGCGGAGCATGACGCAATAGGTCAGAGTTATTCCCCGGCCAAATGCTGCTGTGTCCTCCTCATAATTGATGAACAATTAGCACAGGGAGCGTAGGTCAGGAGCTCCACTCAAGCATACAGTAGGTAGGTGAAAGCATGAGTCATGATGGATCAGCATGAGACATTTCCAGTGGGTACACTTTCCTTTCACAGTGTTGCAACCTATTAGCTGAGAGCAAATGTGATTATTGCTGTCACCTCCTGCAAACACAGGAAATATGTAGAAAGTCAATGCGTTTATTTTTTCTCCACATGCAGGAGAATCTAGGGGCAAACAAAAGAATCATAGCACATCCCTTCGTGTAATTGCACCAGATTCCCCAACATCATTTAATAAGTGCAATCTATTTGCATGCAAATCAGACCAATTACCAACAAGTAGCTGGCATGTGAGTATCATCTCACATAGCACCCTATCATGCCTCATTTGCCTAGCCTTGAAACATAAGCTCCTATGTGGAGCACATTGTGTTTATTCAACATGGATTTAGCACTTGAGTGAGAAAACTATTACTGCACTGGAATGTGTAAAACCAAAATTGGATAATTATTTAACCTAATTTCCTTTTTAAACACAAAGTGGCAGCATTTTATTAAGATAAAGCACCCGGGGAGAAACCTTTTTGAAAATGCAACCTCCTCTGTAACAACAAACACGGCACTAACAGGGATAAAGCTTGCGCAGCTTGTGAACTTAAATTACCTCTAACTGCATCAAATAAACATATGACAATATTCATAGAAGTCATAGTACAGGGCATCGATGATAGAAGCGGAGACACCAGCATGCTGCCAGAAGATGCCATTGAGAAGCACTTTGCCGCTGTGACATCCTCAAAGTCTTTCACAGTCAGCAGCTGTCAGAAGTGGCAGCCAGGCTGCACAAAGGGCAGAAATACTCACACACAACATCAGAGCACACTACGTTCATACAAATCAACAGGAATAGGTGCAGATACACAGATCTGATGTACATTTCATGGCATATAACGTTTTATGAACTTATAGGGAAATGCTGCTGCAGAGAGAGAATTCATCCTTGAATCTCCCACTGTACTGTATCATTATAGGATTTTATGGGCTGTAATGTTTTTAATCAATAGTAGCTACAAAGTTTCTCTGGAGGTTCTTTTTCCATTAATTACAGAATAACAATAGTTTTTTGTGGTCAGGGTTCACGCACACATACTTCACACTAACAACTCTTCTATTATTCGTCCCCTATCGGCTTTCACACCCACTTTAAGGGCAATGAAGCGCTGAGCTAAATGGAATAGCAATATAACCACAAATGATCCAGACAGGTTTGGCTTGTTAACAGATGGGAAGAGGTAGTGAAGTGATCTTTCATTATAGGGATGGACAACTGGTTTATATTTCATGCAGTTATGTTGGTGCAAATCTGCATCCAAGCGTTCCACTGAGTAAGCAGGATGTAGGAAGCAAGAGTCAATCATGGCTGATTAATACCAGTGCTAAGCCTACATGGGTGGTTGTCACTGGAATGAGGTGGCCTGTGGTATGATCCATGGGCTTTCAAATGAGGTCATCATCTTAAAATACACAGCCCTCAGTGGACTGGTAATATGCTTGCTATGTTTATGAAAGATAGTGATTTGTATTCCTGCTACAGAAGTGCTAAGATTCCTCAAATGAGCCATGGGAAAAAAAATAAAATACAGGGCTGTCAATCAGGGTGCCGTCCCACAGGGAGCAATTTTTTATGTGTCATCTAATGAGATAAAAGAGATAAGAGGATGCTACAGGAGGAGTTGCTTTCTTCCTGAAAGGATTCTCTGACATCAGATGCAGTAATGACAGAAACAGACAGGGTTATCAGCACATGCTATATCAGGCCTGTGACAGATGGATGGTGCAATAGGCATTTTATCAAAGTGCAACAGCGTCAAGAAAGCACTGACAACTCATAATACAATACAATCCAAGCCAGAAAAACACAAACACCTGTGTCTTTACCTCTTCAAACCAGATGCTGCCAATGATTAACATCTCCTTCTCAGAGCATTGAACTTGTATTCTGCAGACACAAGTTAGGTGCTGCAGAGGGTTCAAACACCTAACACAAACATGTTTATCTCCATAAACCAACAATAAGGATGCTTATGCTGCTTCTGATTTTACAATGAAATCAACTGCTTAAACACCCTTGTTTGATGGGAAGCAAACCAAAGCTTCATCAAGGTGTCCCAGATCCTCTGATCTTCTCTGTCAGATGATTAGAGGAGTAATCATATCCAGTCCTTAATTGGCATCATCTCAAGTCAATTAGAGACGGATCATAAGTCCTCATGTTGCTGGTGAGTCTCAAGGACCCCCACTTTGAGAACCACTCCACTGATGAAGAATGCAGCACCCATACACACACACTAACAGGTAATGATCCAGATCCTCCTTACCTCCAGACGGTCCAGGCTGATGAAACTGGTGATAGCAAATCCATCAATGATATCCTCCTCCTGCGAGCTGGACTCGCGTCTCTTCCGCCGGGGGGGACGCGGTGCTCTGGCCGCGGCTGCGGGGTGCGGCGCCTTTTTACCGGGCAGGGAGGCGGCGTCCCTCCCCGGACTGTGTCCCTCCCTGTCGGAGCAGGAGGAGTTGGGGTCGGGGCTGCGGGCGTCTCTGCTTCCTGCCTCCCGCAACCTCCGCACCCTCTCCCGCTTGGACCGGCATCTCCTGCCCGGCTTCAATTTGCTATCCATGTTGTTAGAGAGAGCTTGTAGTGTCAAAAAGCGAGATAAATACAACTCCACAGTAGGTGCTCGGTGAAACGCTCGCTGCACCGCGTAATAACAAATAACACACACCGGACTAAGAAATGTACGCTGCGCTATAACGTGAAGATAGCGCTGTGTGTGCGCGTTTGTGTGTGTAAATAACAACGCAAAAATAGCCTTATAACACTCAATGACCTTGAGTATAAACCTCCCCAATCTCCATTACGATAAGCAAATGTTCAAGTATCCCACTCAGCCGACAGAGAGAGGGAGCAAAGCGACGCGGATCCACACGTTATTTTGTCACGAATCTGCACTATGTCGACGCGGTGTCCGTGAAAGCAGGTGCAAAACGGTGAAATAGTTAAAATCCACGCATTACACTCGCTTTGTAACTTTTGTTGCATCGGAATAATGACGCGCAGTGTTACAGCCGAACCTCGCTGCATACCGCAGACAGCGCAGAGAAATCATGTCGCTGCCCGTTGTTGTTTTCCACCTCCCCAATCCATGATCCAAGGCTGTCAAATAAAGAGCTCGGGATACTATCCGTCCGAGACGAAACGCCTGGCGAGCAAGCACGCATCGATTGTGGCTATCGGATGACTGAATAATCCCGAGTTTTTTTAAGCCATATTCCTCTCTGGCGCTTCAGGGGCAAAGGGATCCCAAGTCTGAGAGCGACTTCTGCGGAATATTCCCCTAAATGATCCCGAACCGTCCGAATAAGACACCCATCCAGTGTGAAATCAAACTCCACAAGGCAATGAGGCGGTCTATTCCAGTTTAGATCATGTTGAGTTTCCTATTAATCCACTCCAGTCCGTCCCTGTGCTGCTCAGTTGCCCAGTGGCTCATGGTATTTTCTATTCGCATAAGAAGGCTTTGATAAGTGTCCTTAAAGCGACAGGAGTGATTAAAATCTCTTCTCCCCCTCTCTCATTCCCTTCATCCGAAATTAAGAGACACAGTCAAGCTTCAGAGAACCCACAGAACTGACGTATTTCCGCCACCTCTGGCTTACAATTTAGCATAGGAGGGAGGCTGGTGAGTGAAAAAAGGAAAATCATTCTCTCTCTGTTGGGCACAGTTTGTCACACAAGGCACTATTTGAGTCTGTCTGCCAGAGCTGATGCCACATCATGCGTGTCCTAGTGACTGTGCTGTCACCAGTAGAAAATGCAGGACACACACTCACGCACTAACACACACACACTAACACACACACACACTAACACACACACAAACTCATCTCTCAGATTTTGACAACTTCTCCATTCTGACTCTGTTGTCAAGTCCATCAGCCCTCAACTTTCTGAATTCTCAAGTAGACCATTTAAAGTTGAAAGGTGCATTTCGTTGTCAGGTTGATGCCAAACGTTCCACACGTGTACAGGAAATATTTGTAAAGATTGTTGTCACACTCACCTCGCCGTGGAGCAGGTTGGTGTGTTTCCAGGACTGCAGTGTAGGGATACCCGCGAGTCCACAGGGAGTTCCAGGGAGTCCTCTGCAGAGTGAGGCACAGTTAATTTATCTTCTTTCGATCAGCAGAAATTAGGGCAATGTCATTACATAATCATTGTATTGTGTAACAAATATTTCCATTACTGGATTCACTGCCACTACTGTGTGGTGACTCCACTTCTACTTCTTTAGATCAAAGCCTTTAAACCACAAAATAAACATGAAAAAAGTTCAAAATGGTGCATTATATTGGTTTGAGTGGTCTTAATATGCAAACTGTAGTGATCCTTACATTACTTGAGATTTATACTGCATAACTAATATTAAACCGAAGGTTCTACATTACTTTACACCACAGAAAACACAATTTATTTGACCATCACTTTTATTTTTTCTATTGTATATGAAAAAACCTAATAAACAGAATTGAACTGTTATTGTATTATACTGTTGTGAAAAGCTTGATGCATATTCATCCTAATATCTATCCAACATGAAAATATAACACCAGAAAAAAATCAGCAACTAATAATTCTACAAAGTTCAACTTTCAGAGAGAACTCAAACACTAATATCAAGTTGCAGGAGATGCTGCATGATGGCCATTTGCATTATTCTTTACACTTGCTTTGTCTCACTGCCCAAGCTCTCAAGAATGATGCTTTCTAATGATGCTGTGAACTTCCAAGCTTACAAATTGTTTTTTTTTCTGCTGGTAGAATTTTTAAATCTCACTTGAGAAAATAAACCTAAACTGCAAATGCCTCCATATACGACAAGACTTGAAGAGACTATTAAAAGACTTACATTTCACACCCTGTCTCATCTAAAGATGATGTGCCAGCAAGTCTCTGAGTTTTTAGTCACAGACTAAAGATTTTGCAAAGACTGGGGATCTTGCAGGCAGTGGTGGTTCTAGACCAATTTTACTGGGGGGGCCAGGCTGGGGTCAAGGGTGTTGTCAGAGGGACACATTCAATCCTGACAAAAGAGACTGAGAAGGCCGAGGACCAGCTGAGAACAAACTGGCAAAATATCAGTGCATCCCTATATACTAGACATATATACTACTGTGTACTATATCAAAATGCAGACTGACAGCAGCTGTTTGGCTGTTTACACTCAACATGAGTCCCTTAGCGCTCTAAGGGACTGGAACCAAGTGCCACACGCATGTGTTCCGCCTGTAACATCGGCGGGATACAGAAGCTTTTTTTATTGTATAATATTATTTTGGTGTGGAGGGGGGGGGGGCACAGGGGAGTCCAGGTTCAGTTTTACAGGGGCACTGGCCCCTCCCCAGAACCGCCACTGCTTGCAGGGTCACCATCAAACATCTGCAATCATGGGATCACATCCCAACTTTTCCAAAACTCTCATGATTGTATTATGACTTTAGAAATGTGACTGATACTTTGATGTTGTTTGGTGTGAGGCCAGCATAAGCTGCCTGTGTCATAACAGGCAGAACATACTAAACAAAACCCTGTGGCTCCAGTGACGGACAACTTTGGTTTAAAGCATGTCACAAATATACAATCATGTTAAATAAGTTATGTTAAGTTCTACAAAGGTTGAAGGCCAAGGAATCCATGAATGCAAACAGATACTTTGGAAAAGCCCCAGAGCTCTCTGAGTCAGTCGCCCATCCTATAAGGAACACCTCTAATCTCCAACATGACTATTTGCAGCTCTCATTAGTAACAGTCAGATGGGGAGTAATGGGAGAAACACTGTTGATGAACTGTTAATATCAGAGGCTCGCTGGTAATGATCTCATGCAGAGGTGTGCAAGCTGAAGAAAAATTACAACACCCAGCCGGTGTGAAGAATTGCATAGAAGAATCCTCTAGCTCATTATTTGATCTTCACAGTACAGGAAGCAGCGAAAGCAGAGCTGCGAGAGCCAGACTGAAATATTTAGTCAGTTAGCGTGCAGTGGCTCAGCTGTGGGAATCTTCTTTATGGCGACAGTGTTCTGTGAAACTGCAAGTAAATGCAGGGAGATGCAAAACGAAAGTACTTTTATGCAAATACAGTATGGCTGCAGGGTAAATTATCCAGAGCGGTGTAGGTGATTAAACCACAGACTGCACCGAGTGAGTGTGATGAAGTTTTTATGGAACACTGCTGCCCCTTGTTACACTGTGTAATCTATACGCAAATATCAAAATGTTATACTTAGTCGCTGCTTGCAACTGGCTGCAGTTCAAGGTCTGTGGCTGAAGATGCACTTTTCATCCCAGCAGCAATTTGAAGATAGAGGCAGGTGTATTTTACCTGTATGTTGCTCTGGAGGACAATAACCAGGTGAGCGGGGCATAAATCTGTGGGCAAATTGACCTTTTGGGAACCTGAGTTGCTATCATTTTCTTGCAACTTTAACCTCTGTAACCACTGTGAATAAAACCCTCTCTGTTTGAGCAGCTTTGCAAGAACTAATTCAGTAAGGAGATTAAAAAAAGGGGGAACAGGTATGGTGAGAGGGCCGCGGAGGAGAGGGAAGAGATTACCTCTGTTTCTTCCATGCTACTATTTGCTGTGAGCTTAATCCATAGCTACAGACTCTGAGCTCCCACATCGCAGTCATTCAAACACTAGTCCCTTTGAAACGCTTAGCCCCGGCTGCGCTGGGAGCTAAAGGGAGGGAGCCTGTCACGCTTTTATGATGTTTAAGCGGCAGAATTGTTTTTCTTTGCCTCTGCCACCGTGATAAGGATTCATTTGATGTCACTGGGGTCAAGGTGCTTCTTGCTTAAAGGGCTATTTTCCATTGAGATAGTTCTGAGAGTGTGCTGTGTGCTGTAGACATGGGATTTAGAGGTGAACGATCTGAAGCAAGCAATATAAAAAAGAAATCTCTCTCCTCAAGTACAGACCGTATCCTTTGTAAGGAATATAGCCCCACAGAAATCAATCAGCCTAGATTTCACACTAGAACAGCACACAGCTGTAAGACACAAATCCCTACACTGTTGTAAAGAAAATAAACTCTGTTGGTTTACAACATCATTTGTGCACAGTCAGTGTATAAGAAACAAATTCATCGTCCCTCAGCTTCCTTATAGTGTTATAATGGTTTAACTGACTGATTCTTTTCTGCTATGTGGGCCTGCAGCACTCTGTCACAGAGGTACATCATTAATGCTGAGTCAACTTGATTGACTAACTTGGGTGTTTGAGGCTCAATATGGCAGAGCAAAATTTAAAAAAAATTATGAATCCACTGTTTTATCACAGAGCCACACAGCACTACTTGAGTCTGAGGCGCTCAGCTTTCAGGTCTGTTTTGTTGGTCCACTTACTGTGAATAAAAAAAGGTTTGGATCCCTTTGCTTAATAACAATTCAGGTTGTGTCTAGTGCTACAGTTAGTATGCATAGTATGCATTGGGGGCAGTTCTTGAGAAGCGAGAAATGCTGCACCATGAAGGTGTGTTGCGTGCACCACTGAAGAACTCTTAAGGCAAAACTCCACCAGATCCGTGTCCGATCCATCTCCGATCCTTCACGGCACCGGATCTGATAGGTTTCAATTCTAGTCAATGTTTTAACTCCCACTGGATCCGCTCCGTTGAGTTCCGGCTGCTTCTCTGATCCGGCATGCCAGAGACCTCCTGCTGTCCTGTGGTCCGACTTCATCCTGGGTTCTCAAAACTTAGCCAGCGGGTGTTGACGGACAAGAGAGCACAGAGCCGGACCACCGCGGATCGGAGACAGACCAGACATGGATCTGTCTGAAATCCAATGTTAGGCGATCCAGTCTTTGCCTCAGCTCCTTGCATGAGGGTAAATGTGACAAACTAGTTTCAATGAATGAATTCATTACCCCCCAAAACAAACGGCATCTTTTATGCCACGCAACTTACAGGACAAAATACTGATTTTACAGAACGTCAGGGAAGTTTACAATCTTACAAACCAGATTTGTTTCCTTTGTTCCCAGCAGGGAACTTTGTCACCAAGCAGCTTCAGCAGAATTTGTTAGAAAATCTTGTGTACTCAGAGGACATGAGCTTCTCCTACTATGTGTACCAGCCCAGGAAATAGGGTGTTCCTGACAAGCTTTAATTCCTACACAGTAATGGTGTTTGGTTTACAATATGAGAGGTCATTTTCCAGTGACTGATGAACTGTACGTTAGCAGGTATGATACGTTGTGCTTTCGTCTGGATCAGATATTTGTGATCATACTCTGGAGTAGAATCTGTGTGGTGTGGGAGCTGTTGGTCCAGAGAGAGCTTTCCATTTACCACTCAGGTGGCAGAGAAGAGCAAGGTTTGCCCTGCCGAGGTTAAACTGGTGGTCGTCAAGATTTGTCTGCCTCCTGTAACAAAACAGATGGAACACATTTCCTCAGCATGCTGGTGTACCTCTGGGGCTCTTGAAAGAAGTCAGACATTTTGAAGTCCAAAGTCAAGTTTGTTTGGTCAGCTAAAGCCCAGTCTGTTTTGGAAGTTGTTTAAGCCCTTCTGTGTTCTTTTGCTGTTTTGGCAGCACCCCAATTTGACAAGCCTTTTATGCTGCAGATTGGTACCGGCCATGTGGTTGCTGGAGTAGTGTTGACGCAAGCTGGTTTTATCAACACTTTAAATTCATATCACATTCATTCCTGCTTCTTTGTCCTTTTGACTGCTCTAAAAAAACTGAGTGTGTCTAGCCCTGCTCTTTCTACCCCCAGATAGCAGCATTTTTGTGCTCATGTTTTGGGTTTCATTACAATTCACATTCAGCTTGTACCAACACTATTCTGTCCTGCACTCATGCACGGATAATAATGATTCCCCTCCCTGTATGATGTTTCCCTGTATTTTGTACATGTAACTCAATATTTGGGAAAAAGGGGAAAAACATGTTGAGTGTTGAACTCTAATCCCCCCCAACCCCACCCCTCCACAGACTTTGAGCTTGTTCACAAGTGCACTTGTAAACAACTTTTTTTCATTGCAAGGACCAATATGTTTGACAGTCTTGTTTTTGTTTTTGTGATACCTGTAACTGGTGACTGTTTACTGTTTGATAAGATAAAGAACCCCTTAGGTAACAAGGGAGGTATGGATATAGTTTGCTAGCTGATAAACAATAGTTAAGGTCATTTTGGTAACTGGTCAAGAAAATAAATATTAATCATGAGTCTGAGGGGAACTAAACTAAATTCCCCACATATTTCACAAACAGCCAAAGGTGTAAGATTGTCCAATAATGTAGTTTTCAATGCTTCTTTGCTCGGGCTATGGAGAACACAGTGTAAAGTGAATGTTCTGACCTCATTCACTCATGACTCAGACTGCCCTCAACATTATTATGTGCCTCCTCTTAAAAGTTTTTCTGCTGAACTTTGCTTCTGCCAACCTTTTTGATTAGCTTTGCCACAGCATTACAACAAAGAAGACTTCTTATTTAACTTGTACTCAGATAAATATTTCCCTGAAGTTCTGGATTTTTAGTTATTAGTTTGTTGATCCTGTCACCTTTCATCTAGCTCTGACAGATATTCAAATGTGTTTATGTGACCAGAACTTTGGTTAATGACCACCATACCGGCCCATTCAATTCTGGCAGATGGCTGTTCCTCTTGAATCTGGTTCAGCCCACATTTTCTGCCTGTTTTTTTTTTCTTTGTTGCTAATCTCTATTTAGAGATTCTTCAGAAAACTGTAGTCTGTACACAGGGGTCTAATTTTAGCATGAGAAGGGTTCTTGTTTCTGTTTGTAGTCCCAGTAGTATTGCCTGATCATATTTCAGCAGGTGGTGGTGCATGCAGAAAAAAAAACAGTCTATGTGGAGAGCGAAAACAGGCAGGACGCACTCGGCTGCAATGACATCCTGGCTTGAATGGACAGTAATCTGGCAACAATCTATCCTCTGTTCATTTTCTAAAAAGTTGTTCTCTTTTTCTCTTGAGGACAAAGTTTTCATTTTATTTTTCTTTGTGAGTTAATCACGAGAAAATAGGTTTCTTTTCCAGGTTCATGCTGCTGAAGTAATCCAGAGTGAAGCGCCTGTGTGTCTACTGTTCAGCAAAGACCTACCGGTACTTAAGGGCCCTATCCCAACAGATTTAATGGACCAAGAAACGACATGTACACTGCAGACATAAATGCAGCATGGTAAAGGAAACCTTGGCTGGAAGTCGCTTCTGTAACTGCTAGCTACACTAAAATTACTGGAAAGTTGGCTTCCACTTCCAGAGGCATACATCGCCGCTCCTTGACAGACAATAATAGATGATGATAGATGATGGATTTCGAGATTGGTTGGCTGTGATGTGCTTGATTTACATTTGATCTCAGTAAATCATTTAACAAAGAAAACGGTTTATAGTGGCTCTTTCTGTAAAGCCTCTTGAGATAACTTTGGCTATAATTTGGGGCTACATAGATTAAAAAATACATGACCTGCAAATCTAATGACACCCACCAGCCTGAACTGTGCTGTGTTGTTGTTTGTAACTGGCACATGTTGAAATTTGACAATCTAGACTGTGATGGTTATCATGCCAACTCTGGCTTTATGCTCAGGGCACCACTGTGAAAAAGAACGGCCTCACAGCGCTGCCATGTAATAATGGACTGTCGTCTTCTAGAGAACACGGTCTCTAATTTGCAATTTCCTGACAAATTATCCCAATATTTCCTGAAAATGATTTGCCATTGTTTGTTTAGGCTGCACACTCATGTGTTTAATCCATCACAAACTCCTGCAGAAATGGCAACCAGCTGTTTTGAATACGGAGCTGTTGGATTCTATCTGAGACATCTCAATTTGCTGCCCCAGCTGTCACTGAGGAATTACTGCGAGGGAAAACATAAGTCCACAGCTTTATGCCTACGGGGCTTTCTGCTGCCTCTGTGACACATCATGGAGTAATTCACTAGTTTGGTGCAATTTACAGGCAGACTCAACAAGAAACCCGCCTGGGGGCCTCCAGCAACAAGGTCTCTCTCGGGAAACCTGGGCCGGCTATATGATCGTCTGCACCAGGCCCTGCAAACTGCCACATGAAAAATTAACCTGCTGGCTCCACAGACAGAGCTTACACATCCTCCCTGCCTGAGAGCCTCCTTACACACTGCCTTCATCTCTTGCACCCCACTCTCTCTTTCTTCCCCTCTTCATCTCTCTTGTTTGCTCTCCCTACATGTTATCTGCACAGCCTGTGTTGTTCAGATCTATCGCAGAGCCAGCCCTGCATATCTTTGCTTCAAAGACAACAGCTGTTTGTTTCATGTTGAACACAGACAATTATTTATAGGCTGGCACACTTAGAACGAGCCTATCAGATATTGCATTTGTAAAATAAACATGTGCATATATAAGTGCTGCCAATGAGTGGTAATGAATCATTCTGGAGACATTACTCACTGAAAGTCAAATGGAAGTCACCAACTTGAATAAGTGAGGTAACAACAGAAGATTAGTGAGGAAACTGATAGAAAAGCCAGTGAGGTGTCAATAATTTAACAGAGTAGGCTGTAAATCTAAGTGCCTTTGGATATTTCATACCACTGGAGAGCAAAGTTTAATCAAACAGAAAGATTGGCCCCAGAGCTGTGTGGGTGAGAGCGGGATTTATTGGCAGCCCTTGAACAGGCAGTAGGGTTTTTATTACAGGCATCATTCAGGGCAAAATTAGCAATGTGACCTGCTATTTTAGTGAAATAAATTGAGCTAAGAGATTGATGTGGATAAATGTCACGTTAAATGTCATCATAAAAAAACATGTTCTCTGAGTTATTGTAAGCCATGAGGGGAAATGTTTCTGTTCTCATTCTTCTTTCTCTGTCCTCCTTTCCTCCCCTCTGAGGATCCTTCAGTCAAGAGTTCCCCCTTCACTTGTTTTGGTTCCAGGCATTGCTCAATATTTTGAGAGAAATGCCATAATGGTTTTTATTGATCCTTCATGTCTGATGCCCTCTCTGATGCTAAAGTAACAATGCTCTCAGCCTCTCCACATCATATCAACAGATGTTGTGACAGCAGAGCTTTTCATAAAAGACCGCAGAGGCAGTCGATTTCTTCCTGAGAAACGTGCTTCGATTTCCGTCAGGTGGTGGAAGGAGAAAGTGAGGCGACATTTGAGTTTATTACTGTGATGACTGTTCTTATGAAGCATCTGGTAGCACCTATGTTTTACCCTTATAACAATCTGATATATCACACTCAAGGGAGGAGGGCAACTAAAGTAGGCAGTGAAGGAAAACCATTTCAGAAATACCGAAAAAATCTCTCTCTGACAGGGGGGCAGCGGAGTCACCTGAGTGTTAATAAATAGTTACATTTTCAGGAGCTGCTTCTTTAGCTCTGCAGCCATCCTGCCCTTAAAACATTAGTGTATCAAACACTGAACACACAGATGAGAAACTGCAAGCCTTTTCATCAAAGTTAAATTAATTAAAAAGCTTATTTGCTAAAAGGTCAGTGCATCCCTTGAAGCGAAATGGAGTGGATTATGTAAAATATTCATTTTTAAAGTACCTTGAAATATATTTTGCATGATTTGCATGACAGGGTGTGACTGTGATTAGACTGCAGGCTGACCTGTGGCTCAATGGAGGAGGGTAGTCCAAAAAAGGAGGTTAAATTACTTTCTCAGGGATTAGTATCAAAGTCTCACAAAGCAGAAGCAACGGAGGAGAGACTGTAACCGTCGCAGCTTCTCTTTTTAACGTCTGGCCCCTGCTTGCATGCATATCATTTAACATAAACTGAGGGATAGAACAGACTGACAGGATGTGAGTGGTTTCTTTCAATGTCTCTTTCCTCCACTGTTTTGTGAGAGACAGAGTTGTATTCCCACCGGTCACACTGCAATTAGCACCCGCACTACCAAACCCCACAAGCTGCAGTGTGAAGGGTTGTGCCCAGTCCTCGAAAAACCACACAAAAAGCTGCTTCCGCCCCCTTTCACTTTGCTCAGGGCTCACTCTGTTTTTTTCTCCTACACACAGCTGTGTGGTAATGTACCCTGTTACTGTTCTCAAGTGGCAGATTTTTCCACCTCCAAGGCCGTGTCACACAATGCCACATTAGCAGAGGTAATGTTTTCTCAGCTGCACTTGACGGGCTGACACAATGTGACAAACTGTCACAAGGGAGGGCTCCCCCACCCAGGACCTCGCTTGTTAGAACGTGTGAAAAGTGAGCAAGTGACACTTGTGTAAGATAATAACACACACACACACACACAGAAGGAGAGAGAATGAGAGAGAGAGAGAGAGAGAGAGAGAGAGAGAGAGAGAGAGAGAGAGAGAGAGAGACTTCTCAGCTTGTTTTCTACGCATATCTGCAGCTACGCAGCATAATGAGCACAATGTTAACAGAGAGGGTAAACATAGGAGGCAGCATAAACAGGCTGACGGCAGGCAGCAGTGAACACAGTGTCTGTGTAACAAGGGAGCTGAGCAGACGAGCCTGTATCCATCCTGATGATCTGGAGGACGTGTGAATGGAGAACTTTGCTCACATAATAAAGGACATTATGACAAATTGTGAGAGTTGATCTTTCATTAACTTTATTCTATTTACCAATCGAGGGGTTGCTGGGTTTTCAAGATTTAGTTTAGTTTAGTGAAGTTTTTTATCACCATCACAGCCTCATGTTAAAGAGTGTCTCGCCACTTAAGAGCTGGATCCTAGAGAGCATTTTGCGTTGAATGGACATAAATAATGACTTTGTCCGCTGTCAATGAAAACTAGCTCAAAAGTGATATTTTTCACATCTTTTTTCAGATGTTGATTAAACATTCATGTTTAGCGCCAAGAAATTTCATCTTATAAGATTCAGAACACATTCACGTTCAAGTGTCCAAGTCGGCACTCTTATATTTGCAGCTACAATTACTGAATGGCAAAGACTCACATCACCAAATGGAAAAATGTAACTGATTTTGATCCCACAACCATAAACTAATACATCCTTTCAACAAAGACTTTACATTTCTTACCGAGAGCCGTATGAAAACAGTTTTTAAAAGTTTGGTTTGGTCCCCACCTACTGTGTTGACCGTCTGACCTCTACCTGAGCAGGTAGATCAGAGACTCAGCACTGAAAACATAGAGGCTTCCAATGAAAGCAGAAATTATGAGCTGAAAGAGGCTGAGACGTTCAATCAGTCAATCAATCAATCAATCAATCAATCAATCTGTATTTGTATTGCGCCAAATCACAACAAACGTTATCTCAAAACGCTTTTACAAACAGAGCAGGTCTAGACCGTAATATATGTCAAATTATGAACAGAGACCCAACACCAAAACAGGGTAAGACTCATGTTAGACAGTCATCTGCATCGACCGAGTTGGGTCTGGAAAGAGGGATAGAGCTTGCATTGTTTTCATTTTTCTTTTTATGTGGGAAATTTTGAAAATCGCTCCCTTTACAATGTTTGGGAGCCTTGTTAAAATCACAGCCAATAACGTGCTGTAGTTTTGTATGAAAAAGACAATGCACTTAGTTACGTCATTTGACTCGTTGCAAAGATTGAATTTGGAGAAATGCCATCACACTGATCATTACTGCCTTCTTTTACTTCTACAACAAACAATTTAACAAAATGGCACATTGGTGCCATTACCTTATTTTGGCGGGTTGATTTTTTTTGTCTAGAACATACAGACCTGATCTTCACACTGTTTTCAAACAAACGTCAACACTTTAAGAAATCCTAGCTCTTGAGGATAGATTAACCATCTTAATTAATAGTTCTCCATAGGTACACACTAAATAGAGAATGCATCCAGTAATATAGTACTTAAAATGTTATTCCACAATTCAGTGTTACAGTATAAAAATATCTTCAACACTAGATGTATTTTAAGGGACAGATGCATTGTGGAAAGATGGTGGTTCGATCCCTGCCTCCCACAGTCCACATATCACAGTGTCCTTGGGCCCTTGAAGGCACAGCCATCGGTGTGTGAATGTGGTTACTTAAATCCTGATGGGCAGATTTGCACTTTGCGAGGCAGCTTCTGTGAGCAGTGTGATAATGTGTGACAGGGTGAATGTGAAAGCGCCTTCAGTGGTTGGAAGACTAAAAAAAGTGCTGTAAATGTGCACTCTATTTACCATCTTCTACCTCCAAATGTTGTTTACAAAACAGACCTTTGCAGTAAATATTTAGAGCCAAGCGCTGTAAATCTGTGAGGAATTAAGAGGGCATTCATTCAAATGTACATTCAACTGAAGGTACAGCAACAGTTCTTGCCAAGGGAAGGCAAATGCAGCTCGTTTATAATGGACTTACATATTTTTCCCTCGACTCTCAGAAAGACCTTTGACTGTGGTAAAGACATAAATCTTACTTTGAATTGTGCATCATCTTTCATGAATGCTAATCAGTGGTCCTATGCAGAGTGTAGACAACAGGCCCCCAGCAGTGCTGATATGCATTATTTCAAGTGTTAATACAACCCATACATTCTAACAGCCATAGAGGCTCCGTGAATAAGTAACGGGGGGAAGAATAGAAAATCAACGAGGAGCAGATTGAGAGTTAAAAGGCTGTAAAATGAGCGTGTATTCAAATAGAGAGAGAGAGAGAGAGAGAGAGAGAGAGAGAGAGAGAGAGAGAGAGAGAGAGAGAGAGAGAGAGAGAGAGAGAGAGAGAGCGAGAGATGTGAGCTGGCGTATTACACTTTCACAGGCCTCTTCATTAGCAAACAGCAGCCCCCGAGATAAAACACACTCATAGTCACGGGCTGGATTTGCATGTAAAGAGACTTGGAGCTTTTCATGCATGCATCTACTCGAGGCAAATGAGAGAACATGATGCTTTAGATGCTGCTCCTTCTTGCAGGAAGGCCTCTGATTCCTTCTCTTGTTTTGTCGCCTTATGAGTTTTCCTTCTTTTGCTTTTATTTTTAGCAGCAGTGCTCTTTGACTTTGTTCTCCATTGTGAAGAAGTGGTCTCATTTGCCACATTTGTTACAGTCATACTGCGTTATTAACACTACAAGTTTATTTGTATCTCAGCATCAGGTCTCATTTGACTACACATACATTTGAATCCCAAGTGATAGGTGTATCGTATAGCTTGCTTAATATGTAGTGCATTTTCAAGCTTGTATATTAAGATTTGCACAGGTGGGGAGTGCATTCACAGGTAATGTAATTCATCAACAGTAACATGCACAGCTACACACACTCACAGGTGTCAGGCAAACCAGAACAACAGGACATGGTGTACAAGGCAAACAAACGCTGAGCTGCAGCTGCACATGTTAACTCCTCTCCAAAGCCTTCATCGCTTTCTGCACGCAGACAAGATGTTTATATCATAAAAGATGAGATGATTAAGAAGTAGCTCAGGAACATTTGCATTACCGTGAGACCCTGTAAGGGAATATATGGATAATTCAGTTTATAAATGAAGACATGCAGACGCAATCCAGCCTATTATTTTCATGTGAGAAAAGCAGACACTTCTTCAATTCAGCCCTTGTAATGACTTGGCTAAATATAATTTATGACTTGGATCATAAGTTATTCACTGACTTGCTGATTAATAATGTAGGCCTGAAATGTAATATCTCTGATTATGTGTGACAGCAGATTTTCATCGTTACAGATAGAGGGAGGTTTTAACAGCGGCTATGCTAAGCAGCTTTCTTTTGAAAATTGATACACAAGTATTAAAGCAAATGCGAAAAAGTGTTTATCCTCTCGCTTGATTGTATAACACTGAGGGATTTCCTTGTGCAACATTCTTCATGCATCCATTAAAAATCATTACTTTTAGGTCATTTAATCCCTCTGAAATACAGACGATCCAGTCTATAGAAGCTAAGCTGATTTTATTCAACCCTCATTTTTAAGAGTAAATGCTACTTCTTCTTCTGAAATGATTGAATCTTGTTTTTATGAATAAAACTGAATTCGTAGCCCGCAGCAAAGTAAAGTCCTCCTCTAATAACACCTAATACAGGGAAGGATACGGTCAAACCTTTCATCCTTTCTTCATGCTTGTTTAACTTCTCCTACACACCACCTCCAATCCATTTTCCCCACATATTTTGAGGTGCCTGAGCTCCAGATTGGTGCAGACAGCTTGTTAAATATGTATTGGCTGAGCGGTGGGCAACCTGCTGAAGTGGCAATGTACCTCATCTCCGGTTGAACAAAGTGACTGAATGAATGATACATCCTACAGTGAATCACAGCCTCAGCTCCAGCAGCCTTTCAGTAAAAGGCTAGTGAGACATGTATTGGATTGTGGAGGAAATAATAATCAGTCTGCACAATACATATCCCATATTAACACACAGATGTGATCCAGACACGGCAGCCAGACTGCCTATGCCAGCACTTTATGATTATATTGAATCTGAATTCTGTATTACAAAAGTATCCTTGGAAGCAGACATTTGTAACAGCTGATAATGTCCTTATGAGTCTGAATGAATACCCATCCTGTGTAGTCAATTTCCATGTTAATTCAGAGAGGATCAGATAAGCTTTATCTCGTAATAAGCCGTGTATCAATTACAGCAGGAAACCTGAAAATACAAAATGTTCTTGCCAATTTCATTTATTGTTCAGATTCATTTACTGTGATGCCGAACTCTAACTGAGGGTGAAAGCATTGCTACAAAAAACCTAACAAGGTGTGACACTTGTGTTTTCAGAAGAAGAGAAGAGGACTTAGTGTTTTCTTTTCCTCCAAATTGAACAATGCATCTTCTGTGGAATCATGTTTGTGTCCCCTAAATCCAACATGTCATCACAGCTGTGTTCCCAAAACTACAAAAGTGGACATGTCTGTGTTCCCTACATCTACAAAGGCATTATATAACTATGTTATCCTAAATCAATCAGGCTTTATGAATGTGTTCCCTCTGAATCTAACAGGTGATCATGTCAGTGTCACCTAAAATTAAAGGAGACCTGTTATGCTGATCTGTATC
The DNA here is from genome assembly GCF_009762535.1 of Notolabrus celidotus. Classification (NCBI taxonomy): domain Eukaryota; kingdom Metazoa; phylum Chordata; class Actinopteri; order Labriformes; family Labridae; genus Notolabrus; species Notolabrus celidotus. The sequence goes on along the minus strand of NC_048280.1, from coordinate 28,694,471 downwards.
TTAACACATGCATATAATGTTACAATGTTGGATGTCCATATTAAACCTCAGCAAAGTTTCATAGCATACACAGATGTTGGTGTAATCCCTGGAGGGGATTTTCAGGCTGCTCTGAACAGCGCATTCAGAGAACCTTGTGAGACCTGGCCTAAACCTTCCGTCCTATGAGGACAATATAGAAGGACAAGCCCACCCAGCAGCTCTGTCAATGACACGCCCACCGAGAAGCTTGAAAGTCCATTTCACTGCTCGTCGTTTCCTCCGCTCTGCACTTTGTTAATTCAGTATATCTCATAAAGCCTTTGTATGGTTGTGAAGGAAAGTCACAGCTATTTTCTCTTCCCAAAGACGGAGACAAAAGAAAGCAGTGGGACGGTTTATGTTTTGAGGACAACAACAGCAGACACATAGTTGTTTGTGCCCCCCACTTTACTGATGACTGCTTTATAATCAAAAGCCAGAAAGAGCTGGATTTGCATCTCTCTGTTACTGAAACCTAGGGTTGTTCCATCTATGAGGACCTTCGTTAGGCTCTAAACCAAAAGCTGTAAGTAACATTATAACAGCTGGTAATGTAACAATAGCTAACTGCTAATAGCTAAAACAGGGAGCTTGCAGCTAGCATTAGATGCTTTTCTGTAAAGGCATAACTGTGAGGTAGTTTCATACAAAACTGTGTGAACAGTAGCATCCAAAAGCTGTGTTGAACTGTATATCACTGGAAAAGTAGACAAAACTAAAAGTTTCAGGCAGAGGCTGAATAGCATTTCAACGAGGGCTTTCACGAACACCTGTAAAAGATAAATACAGTGTTATTGAGTTCGGTTTAGTCAAAACCGCAACACAATGGTTATTTATTCTCAAAAGTAAAAGCAACACCAAGGACAACAAGATCACACATGTCATATTTTAATAAAGGAGTCCGGCACATTTCACCTCTGCCTGTTGACACTGTGGCAAAAACCTTAGTGTACGTTTCAGGCTGATCTTGAAAGTCTGCGAACAATGACAGTTTGCAGGCAAAGATGTGAGAGCAGTCTGACGAGCTACTGGATCCCAACCATCTGTTCTGTTAATTTAAAACAATTCAATTAATTAGAGGCTCATTGGAGTCCATTGCTATAAGAAGCGTTGATGACCATGAAACTGGAGGGACTATGTTTTTAGCTGTATATTTACATCATTTTTTCAATGAAACCAAAATCACTTTTCAATCAGGTGGTTAGCACTGTTGCCTCACAGCGAGAAAGGTTTGAATCCCCAGCTGGGAAGGAGCCTTACTATGTGTGTGGAGTTTGCATATTCTACCTGTGCATGTGTGGGATCTCTCTGGGTACTCCAGCTTCCTCCCACAGTCTAAAGACATGCTCGTCAAGTTAATTGGCGACTCCAAATTGCCTGTCGGTGTGGGTCTGTGTGTGAATGGTTGTTTGTCTCTATATGTCAGCCCTGTGACAGACTTTTGACCTGTTCAGGTTGTACCCTGCCTATCACTCAATGACAGCTGGGATAGGCTCCAGCCCCCGCAACCCTGAATGGTTGGATGGATATTTCAATCAGTATTTTAGTGACCTTGTCAGTCTGTAGTTAGTAGCTGGGTAATTAATGGTAATATTTGGCTGTGTGAATTAAATCTGTAGACTGAAACAAACCCCTCAGCTTTGCGTTGGGTCCTTCTCACCGTGCTGGGATCCTAATTTGCAGACCAAAAGTCCTTATGTCTGTACTCCAACAAGGCATAGAGAGTGTTCCCTAAATTTAACAAGATATGTTCCCTTGTTAAATCACCATGTCTTTGCTCCCTAGAAACCACTAGACTTAGTGTATTCTCCCTGAATATAACGAGGCATGTTGTCTCTGCTCCCTGAATACAAGTCATCAATTTCATGTTCCTCTAAACCCAACAAGGAACGTTTCGAGTCCTGAACCTATTTGTTCTGCAGTATCTAGGCCATAAAACATACCAACATACATGCCATGCAGCGCGCCTCTCTCTGTTGCTGTTTAGTGAGTCACTGCCTCTGCAGTGCTCTGTCCCAGCTGATCTGTAGTTAATCTCTAAGAGGTCCCCGGTGGGAGAAAATGATGAGGGGAGGAAAGGAAAGACAGAGAAATGGAGTTACTCTCTGCTGTAGCCCAATGAGCCTCCCTGAGCTAAGGCTCCCCAGGGAGTGCTCATACGTCCAAAACCCTGGAAAAACTTCACAGACTCAAGTGATTATGGTTACAGTGTGTGTTTATGTGCACAGGCTCATGTTCAATGTTTACTTACAGACTGAAATACACCCCAAGCTTTAGATATGTCAGGCCTGATATCTAGCAGACTGATACTACCAACAGAGCTGCAGGGTTTCATTAAATCTGACCGATTAAAGCATTAGCAATGAAATCTACAAAATTTGAGGAATTTCAGCCGGTTGCCAAATCCATGTTCCCGTTTCCTCGGGGCTTAAAGTTTAGAGCCTCTTACAAGAGTCTTTTCTGTCCATCGTGTCTTCATGATTAAAGTTGACTGAGACAGAAAAATCAATGAGAGGTCAGCTTTTAGTGAGTGTTTCATAGAAAGATGGTTTTAGCTGTTCAGATAGAGAAAAAAAAAAACACAGTTTCTCTGGTGTTGAGGCTGTCAAACCAAGAAATCCTCAAAGAAAGTCAACAAGTGGAGCCCAACAGATTGAGGACACAGCTTTGTTTCTGCTGATGCCTCCATTTGGTGAGCTTCCAGGTGGCAAGCAGGCTGACAGTGCCGGGCTGTTCTGCTGCAGGCTCTGCTCACTGATCTCCTCTCTCCTGAGATGCAGTTCACCTCCAAGCACAAGAGATCTGCCACAGAGAAGACGGAGAAATCGTTTTCTCCACTTTCTTCTGCCTTTTCTCCCCCTCAAAAGAAGCACCTGTTTGTCTGTGATACAGCGAGCGAGATGAAGATCAAACTTTTATCCGAGCGAAAAACAGGTAGAGACACATTCATAGAGAGAGCAAATGCTTTCACGCATGCTGTCCCAGCAATGCATACTTTCTCATCCCGCTGTGCCTGAAGGAGTTCTCACAATTTTTACAAGATGAGAAGCAGAGGAGGGGAAAAATGGAGACAAACTGACAGAGAGAGAGGGAGGCAGAGAGAGATTGGATGTATTCTCCACCTTGCTTCACTTCTCTCTGGCACCCAGAGGCTTCTCCAAAGCTTTTAGTAAAAAAACAAGCGGCTGTGTGATGGATCAAACAGCAGCGGCAGCCACTTCCCAGCCTACCCAGCAGACTACTGGCTTTGATATTTCAGTCACTATCAGTCCCTGGTTCTGTCTGTTTTATACACTGCCGGGTAAATGAATCTTTCCTTTGGTCCTCTCTCCTCTACTTATTCCTCCTCCATCTCCCTCCTCCCTCCTTCCTCCTCGCTCACACCCTCATCTGCCTCCATAGCTGTCCCTTGTATCCAATTTGTTCCAGGCTTTCCTCCCTCGGGATTGACTTACAGTAAAACCTGCTGCGTACCACACACTGGCGTTAGCAAAAGGTGAATGATGCATTTACCTTTTTGTAATTTCAGCCAGTTCTGTGGGCTGATGACGACATCGACTTGCAGTCATTTTATGTAAGACTATCAGAGGAAGAAGAGACATGTCATTGATCCCACTCACTACTTCCTACTCTACTCCCCACTGAGTCCAGCTTTTTGTGACAAGCAAGTATTTCATAGCTTAAAGCTAGAGATACCGTACAGGACTTTAAAATCTTTTTATGGCATGTGGGCCCTCTTTTTCTTTCCGCTGAAAACTAGGGATGTTCTGCAGTGACTAACTTCCTTATCATATTGAATTGAATTCCCAGTAACCAACTAGTATAAAGGCAAAAAAACACCCAGAAACCAGTAAAAATAGAACAAAACTTATCTAACACGGCAAAACACAGGATCAGCGAGTCTGCCAATAAACAATGTCACATTGGTTTTTTTTCAAGCGTGACTAACGATAGCAGAGCTAGCACTTCACCTTCTTCCTTGCCTGTTCATTTTTCATGTATGTGCTGGTTACACATCGCCCCAGTCAAGAAGTTGCAAACCAGATCAACCAGGCACAGTGAACATATAACTTTGTCTCCATTTCCTCAAACAAAGTACTGCCAAACCACGCCGTGCCATGAGTTGCCATCTGTGCTTGTTTGCATATGGATAGTAGAGCATTATAGAATTATGACAAAGTTACAGCCCTGGCTAGTGGCTGCACTAGAGATGACATGTGACCGGCACACAATGTACAACAATAAAAATATGAATGAATAATCAGTTTAACTGACTGGTAGTAGATTGGCAAGTGTGATAGTTTAAATATTAAGTTGACTAAATGTGCAAATCTATAGAAAACGCCCTGGGGTTGTTTTATGTGCACGGCATCCATCTGCTATTACATCTTGAATGGAAGTCTTGAAGTCCAAACAGAAGAGCAAGAGATCACATGTCTGACTGGCAGGAGCCAACTGGAGCAAAGTACCACAGAAAAAAGGGAAACCACTGCGGGCATTTGTCCAACTTTCATGCTTGTTTTGGTTGGGAGCTCATATTTTCATTGGATTTTGAGGGCGGCAGAGTGTTGAAATGAGGATATTCAGTGTGGAATTCAGTGTAAAGTATCCGTCTTAATGTTGCAGTCCAATGTAAAATGTTAAATCTGTGTAGTCTGTGCAGACGAACACAGTGTTATACAAGAAAAGATGCAAATAAAGAAACATTCACAAATGTAAGAGGATTTATTTTTAAACTCCAAACATTTTTAAAGAACAGACAAATGCTCTATTTCAGCAATATGGACAAAATAATGCTGCCATTGTTCATATATAATGTAACAGCTTACCATATGTTAGAGCTGCAGCTCAGCTTCAAACTGTGCCGGAAATCGAAGCCAGGCCACTTAAAACAAACACTTCTCCTTTAACACCCTGAATCTCAGGACCAGTTGCCAATTTTTGTCGAATCTATTTTATCCTCTTAGTAACTACATACAAGGCTTTACACGGCCAGGTGCTGGATTACATCAATGAGCTTTTAACTCCCTGCTGTCCCAACAGACTGAGCTAGAGCCAGGCCAGAGTGCCAGCAAAAAATCAAGCTTTGGTTGAGCTTTCTCCGTGCTTGTACCTTGGATTGAGGCTGATTTTTCATTAAAGGGAAAATATGTTCTTGTTTTCACAATCTTTTCATGCTCTCTGGCCACATAAGACGAGCCATAAGCATTTGCACTAAATGTTTTTTAAAACCTTATCTTAACATACTGTTTACACCCTGAGCAGATATGTATTTACTACATGTATTGATGTTTGTCAGCCATTTCAGCAGTAGGCCATAGTCAGGAGAGGTAAATAGGCAGGATAGTTTCACCCAGTGGTGATTCGTTAATAGAGGTCGCTTGGGTGCCGCCGTCCCAAACATTTACAGAAGAAGAATGTCTACTTCAACCTAAACAATTTAATAAAAGTTATTTGCTAATATTTGACAGTGTGCTTGGTTGTCGTAAACAACTGTCAGCCCTCATTAAAAATGCATTCTTTGATTAACAGGTTTCTTTCTGTGCCGTCTGTTTGTCTATATTTGGTCATATACTTCCTAGTCATAGGGGCCCAGCAAAATGGGTGTCTATGTGAGTCCTGAAACTTTTGCAAGTCAGCTGACCTAAGCCTCCTCACGTAACACGACGCTACGTTACTTTACGTTATTTTACGTTACTTTACATTACTTTACATTACTTTACAGTACTTTACAGTACTTTACATTACGATACGATACAATACGTTACGTTGCGTTATATTACATTATGCTGCGTTACGTTGGGTAAGTTACGCTAGGTAAGTTAGGGTTTACGTTACTTCACATTACTCCTCGTTACTTTCCGTTACTTCACGTTACTTCATGTTAAGTTACATAACTTCACTTAATGTTATGTAAGTTCAAGTTATGTAAGTTCACGTTACTTCACGTTACTTCACGTGACCTGATATGAGGATTGACAATGTCAGTGGTGGACATCAGCAGGCATTAATTAATGAAAGGACAGGACCGACAGTTGATCTTAAGTTGAAACTCTGAACATAACCAGGCTGTTAGTTTAGAGGAAGATTTCAGGTAAAAAAAATGTGAAATTCAAAACTCTGACTTTAAGCTCAACATTCTGGCTTACCCTCAAACCTGGTTTTGTGGAATACGCCCCTGTTAGCTCTTCATTACTAACACAGTTGACTCTGATTCACATGTATTGGTGAGGGCTGATTTTGTGGAGCCTGGTTTAAATTGAACTTACTAAAACTCTACTAATGGACTAGTTAGTTCTCAACAGAGACCTGATAGTTTATAAAACACCACATGACCTCCAAATGAATCTCTGTTAGAAAGAGCACATTTTATGTTTTGATTTAATGCACTGATGTATGGGTCATTTCCAGGTATGTATTTATTCACTTAAATATAACAAGGATGCGTGGGATGGCTCTTTAAACATTTAATGAGGGTAATATTGTTTTACTCTCTTAATCCCAATTGATTTCTGTAATGGGGATCTATTTTAAGACAAGCATATTGACCTTTCCTTAGAAGATGTAAAGATATCAAATGCATGGTTCCTCATCTAGCGTCTCAGGGAGAAAATTATGCATGAGTAATTGATTGTTTCCATACAAGTGGGTCTATGATTAAATATTGAACTGTGCGGTGATATTGAAAGAGCGTAATCACAGCCCTGACAGGAGACAAGTGGTATCAATGTCACGGGGACTGACAAATCAGATGTGATTCATGCAGCACAAGAGGCTTGCTGAATAGGCAATAACCCAAAGCTTGTATAAACCTAATTACACCAAACGTCACCCCATCAATGATTCCCCATCTCATTTATAGATTAGCTACAAGGTAACAATTGGAGAGTAATGACCCATTGCAATTTGCCTTGTATTTTCAGAACCTTTCTGCTCTTTTTACTGCTCGCTCTCTTTTAGTCAGGAGGCACATTTGCACTCAGGGTCAGCCTCCCCACATCCGGCATTTCCAAAGAGCTAAATGAGACTCTCGCTGTGGCCTCTGCCATCCTATTGATCCTCCTCTCTAGCTCTGCAAGTGGAGTTTATGCACTAAATTTAGTTTAGTGCTAAGGGCCCTCATTAATAATAGATCCATCAGTGGGGGGTGGAGAGACTATCGCTGATTGATTTCAAAGAGAGAGAGCGAGCAACAGAAAGAGACAAAGAGATACGAGAGAAAGTGTCCAGGATTATTTACATGAGTCACATCTACTCAGGGGTCTGAGTCAGCTGTCCTAAAAGCCCAGTCCAGCTCTGCACAGTTTATTTACCAGCAATGCCATCATTCATTAGCGTTATGGTTCACAGATTTCAGCCTCAGGTACTAAAGGCTGAACATTTTAAGAATAGGAACAGAGACAAATGTAAATGCTGCAAAATGAGATAAAAAGCGAGCTACAGCCCGTGAAATGCTGCATGACCAACAATGTTATGTAACACTGCATGCAAACATACCATATTTGACTGTACAATATGCTAACAGATGGGGCGCAGCTCAAGTCATTAAACAGGAATGTTTCCCTCCTACAGCAATCACATGGTTACACTGAACCTGTTGACCATGAAGCTCTAACAGGCAAGAGATGATCAGAACACATGAAAATCTGCATGCATGAAAATGTTAATGTAGATATGCAATAACAACCGTATGCATGCTGCAACAAAACAGAAAAAATATGCATTATTCATTCAAATATACACTGTGTGGGATGAATGAATCAATAAATGAGATGTACATCGAGTCAATTGGCTGCTACTTACATCATATAACAGTCTGATGATGCTGCTGACCTTATATCAGTGTAATACAGACCAAACAAAAAGGATCACAGCAATGACAACTCCATCAATACAATTTCAAACAATAATACCAGCAAATATCTATGTGTGAAATCTAAACGGTTCCAGTCTATTACTCAATTTTTCCCTATCAGAGATGGTTGTCGTCCAACCAGTAGCTCCCCAGGCTGCCCAGTATCTGTCATTATATCCAGACTCTAAGGAGTGGTCTGTGTCGCAAGCTAACATTTTTGCCACAACTATTTTTTTTTATTTTTTATTTCTTGTTTGTTTTAATGATGTTTTAATGATGAATGTTTTTATTCCCTGTAAAGTGACCTTGGGTGACTTGAAAGGTGCCCCAAAATAAAATGTATTATCATTATTATTATTATTACTATTATTATAACAATAATTATTATTATTATTACAACATTTAGCGATTAAGAACCCTAACATGAACTAGAGTTTTGCCACAGTGTCAACAGGCAGAGGTTAAATGTGCCAGAGCTTCTTTCTGTGGACTGATTTGTTTTGATTGATACGAGAGATCAGGTTATTTCAAATTTTATATTTCGTTGTTGCTGAGAGTCAATCACTGGTGTTATGGGGATTTGACCAATCAGAATCAAGTGTTTAACTCGACCAGATCAGGGCTAAATGCCAGGTTCCCATTAAGAAATGAAAAGTAATTAAATAGTTACACATATTTTTTTCAATATTTGTAGTACTGGTTTCATACAGAGGTTACTTTGTAGTTTTCATAAAGGCTGCTTGCACAGCTGATGTTTTTTTAAACATATGCTATCTAGACTGATGCTCACTTACATATAATAGATATATTCAGTCAGAGTTATTAAGCAAATCCTGCAGTGATAAGTGGGTTTAGGTGGAGCAGCCAGTTGTCAGATGGGATCGTATTTGGATTGGATCTGGCTGCCTGGCCACAGGGTGCAGCTGTAATGACAGGCCTTTCAGCAGCCACACAACCACACTGAGCATGGCTCATCACAGACAGCAGCCCTACAGGGGAATTATGTGGAGCGACCTGGCACCACAGCACTAGATTTTCCAGCAGACTGCCTCTTGGGTTGTGTTGACAGTGAGTAAGCCTTGAATTTACTCTGCCAGTCAATAAATCCCCCTCTTACCAAACCAATGGGAATTGATGGATCATTGAAGGTGCTCTCTTCTTCCCGTGTGTTGCACTTGTTTTATATGATGTGAAGCTGTGGTTAGTGTGTAGTATGTGTGTGTGTGTGTGTGTGTGTGTGTGTGTGTGTGTGTGTGTGTGTGTGTGTGTGTGTGTGTGTGTGTGTGTGTGTGTGTGTGTGTGTACTTAGAATGGACTCCAGCATGCAGTAACTGCATAGCTATAGATTGTAATTGCTAATGACACAGTAATGCTCGCACGTCTGTGGTTATGTTAGTATTTCTGTTTTAAATCAACTCCACCTAGATTCCAATGAAACCTCAGCAACCACAACGATGCTCATGTCGACATGTGTTTACACCTGTGTGTGCAGAGTGTGTTTATGTATCTGTGTCTGAAAAAGCTCTTGGATCAAAGTGTCAAAATCCAGTGCAGCGCAGCAGGAGGCGAGAGGTGTTTATGCCTCCTAATCAGCCTCCTGCACAAAAAAAAGCTTCTGGCTTTGTCTCATGTCCCCTCTGCTTCTGGAGATAATAAATGTGACACATACAGTTGTGCTGGTTTAATTCATAATAATAGGCTGACTTGTCAGGATTATTAATCAAAGGAACACCCGGGCAGCAGAGGCTTCTGTGAGACATGTGGGGAGTCGCGCATTCAAGGGGCACACATTTGATTAAAATACTGCTGGCATTATGAGCCGGGCCCCTGAGATCAGATAGTTTAGCAATTATGCCTGCGTGAACACTCAGAAGTGATGGTGAGACTGCAGCATGATCCAGCTGTTCAGTCTTTGAGTGTGATAGACGTCAGCACAGCCAGCCATTGACCTCACTTATCCCCAACAGCTTGCGTACCCGCTATTTACTAACCTATCATGAGGCCTACTGCAGTTCTCCTTTGTGAAGAGATGAATAGGGTAAGAGGAGATAATCTTGCAGTGCAGGATTTAGCTGATGTGTGTGCAATAAGAACCTCATAACATGTTTTTGTAAGTAAATGATAGCATAGCACAACAAAGGCTCTCCTTTCTGACTTGTGTATGTATGTAGGGCCCTATGATTTCCTCGTTCACGGAATCGCGGAATTGGCCAATAAAAACAGAATCAACTATTAAACGTGGAATTCCGCGGAAGTTGACATAATGTGACTGAAATGCTGTCATCATGAGGAGAAGTAACGTTTGTCTGGGGGCCGCTCATTCGTGGCTCCACCTGTGCATCTACACACAAACACTCACTCACCCCCTCCCGAAATAAACAACATGTCGAAGCGGCTTCCAGAAACACCCGCTAAGTCTGCAAAAAAAATATGAAACTCATCTCTTACTCCAACATACTGAACTGAACAGTTCCCTAATGACTTCTGTGTGTAAGGTGACATGCTTTTTTGCAAATTCTGCCAACATACTGTTGACTGGAAACGTGAAAATACATGTGATGACCACGGACATTTTATTCACTGACACAAAAAGCACACACTCTATGGTGGTACAATAAGTGTAAAGGGTAAAAAACAGAATTCTAAAAAATTGAAATGGTAAAAACGGAATTTGGAATAAAATAAAACCGAATTTTGAAACAAATAAAACTGATTTCATAGGGCCCTGTATATACATTTAGTACCTAAACTTCATGTGTTTTCTAATTTTAGGTCATTGCACGTAAATCAAGAGACACCTGTTTAACGTGCAACAAGAGCTGGGGCTAAACTGTCTTTTGCTAAATGATTTATGTTCAATGTACATATATTGTTTAGCTTATTATGTGTCAAAGTCAGAAATAATGTTGATAGAGAAAAATAACTGGCCTACATCAACACAGACTCCTTACCAAGTACATGCATGCTGAGCGATTCCTCAGCATATGATCTATAACCAACGTCAGCATCAGTGCCAATTCAGAAATAGACTGATGTTCATACAGTGAGGCAGAAAGTACAGATATGGAGATTTGTTTGCCTCAGGCACCAGAGGTTGTTTGCCAGCATCCTGTTTAGTGAATGACTCGCCCCCTCACACAAGGTTATTTCAGTTCTTGTACTCCTGATGCTATACTCTGAAGGCACCTTTTCTGGATACACATTTACTCTCTTTCTTCGTTGAGAGTGCAACAGTGATTACTGTAAAGCTAATGTCAAACAATTTAACTGCTATCATTCCCTTTTGCCTTAGTGAGCCATTCTCTAATAACCATTTTAAATTATACATTACTTGTATAACAATTCATCCTGAAAAAGAAGAAAAGAGTCATGTTTGTACTTCTCTTCAACTTGTTGGGTACCCTAAACAATCCTAAACAAAATACATCAAAGGGGGAATTTCACGTGGGCGGCACCTCAGCATCCGGTGTGAGCAGTAAACACAGTAACCCCATTATGATGTTGCCTTTGTCTCTTTATCTTTGTCAGACGCGGAAGCTGTACCACTGTATTGTAGACCTCTTTCACTTCACATGAACTTGACTCTGTTTTTACCCCCCTCTTTAAAAATGTATATATTGTACAATCACGTTCTCATTTAGTGAATACATCCAAATGTAGACTGTCGCCCAATCCTAACCATTAAAGACACGTGAAAATGTAAGAACTCACTTTTAATAATGGGTGAATCAATAAGACAGCACTGGAAACAAAAATCAATGACTAAATAAGTTGCTAACAAATTTCATTGACGATAACTGGTGGGATACATCATCCTGCATCTTATTCATGCCATGAGCAGACATAACGTCATTTTCCGGAGCTGAGTGTCTGAGAGGTGAGTCATCTCGCATCCTTACATCTCTGCTGAGAGTTGTGCATGCAAAACAGCAATCAAGAAGGAAGAAAAAAATCATTGCAAAATGGTGTTGGCAAATGCAACACCACTATGTGCCAAAACGTGTCCCAAAGGCAAGATGGTTCTCTCTGTAAAACATCAATTGTGACACTAAACTCAACAGTCCAAAGTTGGAGCTACACAGTGTGATTTATTTCACATTTACTTCTTTCTTGTGCATTTCATAGCATCAGTCATTGTATAGTGTGAAGCTCCCTTTCATCAGTCTGCAGGTCAGGAGGAATACATATCAGGTGACATTGCTGTCTATTTCCTCTGCTCCTTATCTGTCTGCAACAGATATAAACGTAACGTGTGCATCTTTATGAGTCGCTAAGTGGACCTTACAAAACGTCGGTATTTGTCGACCTGTGAATCCGAACAGTTTGTGTGGAGTCTTGGCTTTTGTGAGAGTGTCAGGTGTGACGGAGAGCAGAGCGTAGCAAAGCGCAGCATACAACTGCAGCGTGCAGGATGAAGCGCACAAACAGGTGCTGATAAAAAAAAAAAAAAAGACACCTTTGTCCATCTGATACCATCCAACATAAAAATGCAATAGTGCAGCATGGTATTGAAAAGCACTAACCTTAATCTCAGCCCTTGCTATGACCTGTTTTATGTCATACTCTATAAAGATGACAAATGCTCCTACTCAGATCTCAGAAAAACACACCTGAATATACATATTTCTGATTTGGATTCTGAAACATAATCTTTAACTTATAAATCGTACACGGACCGTTGATCACATTTCATTGTATCATTTGTCTCCACACTGACGACTAATGAACCAATGCGGCCCTCGCTGTTCCCTGGAGAGGGGGGAGGGAGTTGGTGAGGTGGAGAAGCCTCTGCAGAGCTGCAGCAGGGCTGGCTGGTCTTGTCAGCTGGCTGTGTTCAAGTGTCAGCTCGGCTCCCTGGATCAGCTCGCTTTTCAATGGCACCACCTCCCCTCTAATCCCTGCCTGTCATTCCTCTGCATTCACAGCTCGGGCCCTCCCCTGCACAAGCTCTCAGTATAACAGACTCCTCAGTGTGCTCACACGTCTCTCTTCCCCTCTCTCTCTCTTCCTCTCTCTCTCTCTCTCTCTCTCTCTCTCTCTTTTCCACTCAGTTCACTTCAGTTCATTTAATATATGCTCTATTTAAGGATTCTTCCACTTCTACCTATTGTAACAGAAACCCGTGCTACTAAAGCAACATATAACCAGATGATGAGGGGTCAGAACGACAGGCTATTTAACAAACAACTAAATAAAATCTACAAATTAACTCAGCTGAAAATTCCAGCATTCTAAACTACGCCCTTTTTTCTCTCTGGCATCCTCATTTAAACTAAAGATCTGAACTTGCTTCTTGGTGCGGTTGAGCGTAAAGCTGATAAAACTCCAAGCAGCTGTAGTTGCAGCACGATGTCACTGACTCCATTTTCCTCCCCTCTGTCTCTCTTCAGTGTGATAATGTGCACTCCTGTCTCAGTTCAGCTGCTGTGACAACTTTCTCCTGGTGCAGGATAGTAGGGCTGGAGGGACTTCACAGAGAACGTCCTGCACTTTGAAAGACAGCACAGACACCTATACCAGAGAAAGAAGCTATTCACACATCGGGCCCAGAGGCCATTATGGAACAAGTGCAGTGATATTTTCTGTAAGGCTTCAAATGTACAGTGTGTAGATTCTCTATAAAATACTCCCAGAGTGAAGGTGTCAGCACAGTGAGACTTTAAATGGAGGGAGTTACACTGTGGTGCACTTTTGTACAATATGTACAGTGGTGGGAACAAGTTTTCGGACAGCTTTAAAATTTTACACAATCTCAAATACTGTCATGAAATATTTGTGAACAAATATTTTTGGTTTTTCAAGCATTAGGCAGACATAAACAACTACAAATGATATATTTTTTTGTTTAACGTTTACAAAAAAAAATGAACAAAACAAAATTCTTGAGAGTTTCAATATGTCAGTTCTAAACATTGTAGGTATCAAAGTCAACAAATACAGAATGTGTTCAAAACTGAACAAAAAAATAAATAAACCTGGCTGTGACTGTACTAAAAGAAATTGACCTAAGAGTGTCTTCAATGCAATATTTCCCAAATTCATGGGGTGTCCGAAATTTTTTTTCCACCACTGTATGTGTTATATTATCATTATATGCATAAGAAGTAATCATTTGTTACACCCAAATATTGACAGATGGATCACTAGCGCCCTAACTAAACTAAGCTAAAACGTTTACGTGTGTTTACCTGAACACTTCTGCACTTCTAATTCTGTATTTCAGAAAACATGATTCTTCATTTTTTGAACCAATGAAAGCCCTATAGCATCTCCAATAATGCTGATGTGTGACTTTGCCCACTAATTCTTGGTCAAAGCGACATAAGCACAGATGAATACAAAATTTCCGGAATGCATGATATATATCTGTCTGAAAAATTATCACTTGTTTGTTGGAATATTTTATTTATTTTATTTAATTATATACTTTAATAATCACATTTTATCCAATGAAATAGCCTTTAACTATGACATCAGTGTACCTTTTTAACAAGCCTACACATTCTGACACTTTAGGCGTCCTGCCCTGTTTGATGTGGTTTTCACACACACACTCACACTCTGCACTCACACTCTGATCACCAACAATGTACGTGACAAAAGTTTCACCACAAACAAACAGACGTGTGGCCTTCTGACATTAGTCCAGTGAGTTTGCCGAGTGGCTGGCTGAAGACTTTAACATGAAAAAGGACATCATTGCATGCACTGCGATCTGTGTAACCTTTGAAACCAGGCTCTGGTAGTGGAACATTGCAGTGGATAGGGTGCACTTTATACTTAGAGACAATGCATGCAAAATGGCTAAGTAGTGTTAAGACTTGGGCTGTATGGCACGCACTTATTCATTTTTTAAAACTTGTAAAAAACAAATGTAATAACAGTGGAAGAGTCAGAACTGTTCTATGTTTTGCCTGCACAACAGTGACCTCAGTTGCTGAGTATAATGTGTATACATCCATTAATTCTACCAAGTACATCGTAGCCTTTTCACCCATCAGGCTTTGTGTGAGAACAAGAGGACAGAGTACGGGTGGAGAGAGGTGTTACTTAATAGCTTTACATATAGAGTGGAAGGTCACAGTCTTATTTATTATCAACATCAACCATTTGTAATACTTGAGTGTGTTAAATAATCTGCATGTCCAGCTCCATGATGGTAACTACTTGAAACATCTTATTCTACTTACTCAGACTCACACAGCACATCACTGTAGGATACATGCACTGAAGGTGTCACTGCTAAAAGTGAGCAGTCCTCATCACATCTTCTCTGTTAACAGAGATTTTTTCTTGTAGATTAAGCTTAAAAAATGACAAGCTAGCTTTTAGCAATACTAAAGTAGCAGCATGGCATGTTCAAGGTCATTTGTTGGAAATCGCACATCTTGCATTTTGATCAAAGAATGAATGAATGTGACGTACTTATTTGGCATACTTTCAAGTGTATGTTAGCTTTAACAGGACTATTATTATCAGTATCATTAGTGTTGATTCCACAGCCAGCTTGTGCACGCATGCCATAAGCGACATGCAGTCCAGAGCTCATCTGTGCCAATGCTGGTCAACGCTTGTGTTTCCAGGAAGTGCTGTGGCGTGTCTCATATCGGCCCTGGAGGCACCTCTACATTTCACTAAACATTCAATATGAGTCTTTTTTGTAGGAACCCACATCCAGCATGCAAACCCTTCAGTTATGCAGGGTACTTGCAAAACCCTGGAATAATATCCAATCCAACAGTAAACCAACCTTGGAAAGGCATAGCAGCCTTTTGTTCCAACATTTTCCTCTGTTTACATTGCTGTTATTGCGTGATCTTGTGGAGTTCTTGTGTGATTTTGCCGGTCTAGCTGCTTTCAGTTGTGCTTTGCTACACTACACTTCGAAACCAGTTCCAGTGAGGCAGTGCGTGCACCGTCAGATTGAGCAGAACTGTGGTGCTGACAGAACATGGTGCACACGCTTGCTGAGGAGCAAAGTCATCAAGGAGCAGAGAGCGGATGTGATGATAAATGATAGTTATAACGCCCTTCACTACATGTGTAACAAACACAGTTGACATGTTGCTGTCTTGTATGTTGTTGCTTTACTGAAGGTTAAAATAGATTCAAAGGATTCTTTTCTGCCACCAGAACAAATGGAAATCCATTCAAATGTTAAATAGTGGGATAAAAACCACAGTGTGCTGTGTGTAAAGTTTGTACTTCTGGCAGAGCTGTACGCTGAATGTTCAATAAATCCATGGGTTTGTATTCCCAGCTGCTCTGGCAGCTCCATTAGCCATTTAAGAGCTTCTGCAGTGTTGGCTGATGTCTGATTCAGTCAATGTAGCTTTAGATAGCTCTGTCAGTACGGCAAGGTGACTGTGGCTGAAAGCAGAATGGGATTGACCTTTGAACCTGCAGCTACTCAGCTGTGATAAAATGCTGACACAATGGACTTCCACCCCCCAGAGTATCTCTCTTTTTCTCTCTTTCGTGCTGTGTGTCTCTTTCTCCGAGTCCAACCCTGCGTATCTCTACTCACTTTAACAGCCAGCTAATTTAATCACACATCATAAACACAACACTCCTGACTTCTGTGCTTCTGTGTGTTTGTGTGTATGTATGTTTAGCTGCACAACACACACAAACATAGCTGGAGAGATTCTTACTGTTGCCTGCCAAAGACATTAAGCAGTGCATCTAAACTTTGTGTGTGTCCATATGCGCTCACAACCTGTGAATATTTGCAGCTTGTGCACTGCAATTTGAATAACCCAAGCAGAGATTCTTGGCGGGGCGACTTCTCTGTGATTAACAGCAGTGCAGATGGTTTACAGCTGCCTTTTACCCAGGGAATTAACTCTTAATATTTACAATGAGGCCAATGCAGAGCTCTTGGCAGCTGCTCTGCAATCCCTACTGCCAGGATCGAGCATGACACCCCTGGGCTATTCTCGGGGCACAGATCACATCCCAGCCTGCACCCGGCCTGGATTGTATGCAAATACTGTTCTGGTTGGATTGCTGTGATCAGATCAGATGCTTTGTTTTGTAGCTGCTTGGGTCCAAAGTTCAGCTGTTGGAGAAGTAGTGACGAGAGAGAGAAAGAGATAACAGGTGTTGTTTCTGTGTAACTACCTCATTAGATGTCAGTCTTAGGAAGAGAAGGATAAACATATGCAGTAAGTGAAAGAGAAAGACATAATGTTTTCTAGTCTAGAAAAAAGACTAATGGAAGAGAAAGAAAACACTGGCCCTCTTTAACCATCATTCATTGGTTATCACCATCCTCTCTCTACATACTGACATAATGGGCAGCCTAATGATGAGATATACTCTGTGCAGAGACATCTGGGCAGTTCCACAGCACACACAAAATGTGAAGTGGGTTGCTGCAGAGATTTGTCAGTAAATGCTTTTGGAATCAACACATTGACAAATCTAATAACTATTTTATGAGACTCCATAGTACATTATCAGAGTCTGTAAAGTCATTAAATGGAGCACCCAACTCTCCAAGCTGGCGAAAAACGGCTGCAGCTGCGTTCAAAAAGCACTCCTGTTTCATTGCAGCAGCTAATGTGGAGTTCACACTGTGGAGCTTTGTGTTAAGTGGCAGAAAAATCCAACCAGTTGTGACAAAAAGTGTTCCCGACTGCAGTTTTACTCCACTCGGCTGCTTAACACATTAAAAGTTAACAAGAGAGTCTAGAGGTGTGCAAGAGGCTTTTCAGGCAGAATTTGAACACTGGAGCAGTTTTGTCAGCATGTTAGCATGCCAACACGCCAACATGAGGATGTTTAGGGTATGATGTCACCTTCATCTTAATGTCTGCTCTTTGGTTGTTGAATTCAGCACTAAACACAGTCTAGTGAGTATGTCATTATACTTAAGGTATTCAAACAACTTAGTTGGACAAAGGAGAAGTAAGTCAGAAAGTTAAAATAATTTAACACATGGAAACAACAACAGTTAGCCACATACAGGCGAAGCTGGAATAAAGTATGAAAAGTATGATTTTCTGTACTGAATGTATTGTAATCTAAAGGGTGAAGCAATTTGATCCTGGTATTAGTTATCAGTCCAATACTGACAGTAAAAGCTAGATCGGATATCAGTGACAACAGCCCAATACATGGAGCCAATCTATGCAAGTTGGTTCTATGCTCATATGTATTTATGGCAACAACATTCACATACTGCGTTATTTAAATCTCTTTTAAAAACACATTTTTATGGATGTGCTTTGACAGGAGATGTCACCTGAGCCTGTTTTCATCCAGATGCTTTTAATTCTTTTCCAGGCCGTAACACTGACAGGATTTTATAAATATAGCATTTTATATTTCTGACGTGTTGATTGTTTTAATCTTTTATCATTTGTTGTTTTTATTCTTCCAACATAGTTTTATTTCCTTTAATTAGCTAGCAGTCATAACCTTTTTATTTCCTTTATATCTATGTTACTTCTTCTTGCTCTTACCTCCCTGCAGTTTTTTTTCTTAAACTTTTAATCACCGTCTTCCTCACATTTTCCTCACACATCCTCATAGTTTTTCTTATCTGTAAAACACTTAATAACCTTGTTTTGAAAAGTGCTTTATAAATAAAGATTAGCATTAAATTATTATACTGTGTGTCATTGGTGTGCTAGTAGTCCTTTGCCTTTTATTAGGCCGAGACAACATGACATGGAGGGTGCAACAAACAAAGGCTAAGCAGTTTGGATGTACGTATTTCACACTTCCTACGTTAATAACTTCTATGACTTCTTGTAAGGGTTAATGTTTTAATGAGTGTGATAGTACAAATATAATATAACTTAATCAAGCATGATGCCAAAGAAACCGCCAAGTCCAAACAAACAAACAGGCAGACGAAACAAAGCAGTGACTGACTTTATCAGCTGCAGAAATGTGAAAAACTGGTGGAACACTTGGAACAAAGGCATAATTTGCCATCATGTAAATATTATTCTGAGACTATTCTGTCTGAACTCCCCACGAGCATGTGTGAACACTCATCAGCAGAGTTAACAGATGTAACAGAGATGAGCTTCACCACAGACATCTGGAGCTCTGTTGGCCTGTAGATTGGTTGGACATGAGTTGCATATTACACAGTGCAGTGATATGAGCCGTGAACTTCCATGAATCATACACTAGTGACTTGATTTTAATGGATATCAAGAAAATACCTGATTGGTTGTATACTCCAGTGACTTAAGTGCATGACTTTATGAGAGACAACTCTAGCAACATGAAAAATAGCCATGACAACACGGGAGAGCATATCTTAGACTGCTCTGCACGTACCATCAGCTCATATCCACAGAGGGTTTAATGTCTCTGCAGGGTGTGAGTGATGCCATTGCAAGATGGAGACAGACTGTGGGACAGACTGCTGTGACGATCAATTCACTTTATTTATATGTTTATTTATTTCATTGTTTTAAACAAGGTTACAAAACCCTGATGTTGTCTGGCATGTAGATGATTCACAGCCTCATCTTCAGAGGGAGGAATATAATACAACACTCAAAGGCTAGGTATTGGTATGAAGACTTCAAAAGCTGGCTCAGTATACCCCTGATAATCCACATGATAATTATCATGGTTGCTGGGTAAGATATCAACTTCTGGCAGCCCTTAAAGAAAACTCAGCAGGGCATCAAATCCTCCTCTGGGGACCATGAATGTTTCCAGTGGATTATATAAGATTTACAAACTAACATTACCACCCCAAGAGCAAAGCTGTGACTGTGAAAAAATGTGATGCTGTTAGCTTTTATATATCTGCCTTCACCTCATATCCACGTTCATCTGTAGTGAAGAAGTAAAAGCTCATTCCTCTCTGGAGACAGGATATACCGTTACCCCGAGGTTCTCCTGCTCCCTGCTAAACTTTACATTCATCTGCAGTTTTAAACACATTTACTCGTCACTCCAGCGTCTACGGCACTTTAACATTCAATCAAATGATCCTGGAGGAGTTTTTCTTGAATGTAGTTCAACAACTTCATATCCTGCAGTTTGCTGCTGTGGTTGAGTAACATCCCAATGTGGGCTTTTTTCTGTGCTACAGTGGGAACAGGACATAACGTATACAACTGCAGCAGGAATGACCACAGACCAGAATACTCAGTATTCAATCTCTCAGAGCCCAAATGTACGCAGTGCTGAACACTGCTGGTGCTGAAAAATAGCTCACTGTGGGCGTATTACAGCCACACTGGGCCCATTGTGTGCGAGCTGTGTAAAACGTCAGTTCAAGAACCATTAAAATGAGGCCTGGCCTGCTGACCAACCAGCTCCTAATTTACTGTGAAAAGAGATCTTCATCTGAGACGTTCAGGGCAAAGGCACACGCCTCCCTCACCTTTTTTTTAATCTCTCTGTTTTGTTTGATGGAAATTCTGTCAGGAAATTACCCTGACCGCTCCTTAATCGCTCGATGGATGGTGGAGCTGGTATAATGTGAAGTGTGTGTAGAGCAGTGGTCATGTGATCGCTATTAAAAACCACAATAACACACGGTCCTGTCACCCCTGCCCTCAGAGCGTGTAACCACTGAAATTAGAAGCAGAAGGAGTTGTTAAGTGCAAATCACAATGAGGTGCTCCCGCTGAAAGCTGTGCCAATCAGAATAAATGATGACTTTGGCAAAACACATAGGGGTACTACCAAACTAGTGGTTGCTCTGGTTACAATGTTACATTGTGGAGTGATGATGGAGGCGAGCAGGGGGATGCAGTTTATCTGCTGTTCCATTGAAGTATTACTTATGTGCTTGCATATTTATTGCAACTCCAAATCAAACGGTTCCCCTTCAGAAGGCTAAGTGCATGTGTAATGAATCCCACATTTCCTGTGGAATACACACGGGAATGTGGACCATAAAGTCAGCGTTTACCGACGCAAATATTTATCATAATGGAAAAAGCTGACGCTTTGTTTGTCAGTATGCAGATTCTGTAAGTATGCACTTTTTATATGACTGAGATATACGCATTTTTGCACATACATGAACAAAAGTGTAGTAAATATGCATGATTTCTTTCTTTGTCTGAGCAGGACGACGTGTGTTCTCCTGTGAGTCTCTCACAGAATAGAGTGTGCAGGCGTTTATCTATTGTAGTCCTAAATGATTAAGAGGTAGACATCCTCCAAAACACACACACACACACACACACACACACACACACACACACACACACACACACACACACACACATGCACACACACACGCACACACACAGACACACCTCATTACACTCTGCCCATAATATGTCTTTTGCGTGGCTCATCCTCTCTTTAATTTGTGTATTCAAAGTGTGCAACAAACACATTTTTATGATGGAGTCCATTCCAGGAGGCACGAGATAAAAGGTTTCCCTTTAAAACTCTGACATGTGAAGACTTGAAAAGTACTATATTGGCTTTAATGGACAATAAATCTTTCATCCTGCTCACAGAGTTGGAGAATATTAGGAGGATGGGGAGTTTCAGAAGCAGCAAAACTGAGTGAGAGTTGGCTGGAGTTTTGCAGTTTGCAGATAAGCCTTCAGAGTGTCTGAGAAAGGCCTCTCCCTTATCTTCCACTCTTTTATTCATACACTGCTGTGTATCCCCAGCTCCTCACACAGACAAGCTGAGACTGCAGAGGGAAATGGGCGACTTTGAAACGCCACTTGTCAGACACAGAGGAGAAACTGAGGAGGTCAGGAGTTATTTTCCTTCTCTCTGCAAATATCTGTGTTGAACTTTAGTGTCGCATTTCTTATCGATACATTAACTTTTCTGGCATGAAACAGTATTAACAGTGAGTGTAGTCAAAATATACACTCGACCCCTTCTTAACTGACATACTATGCACATTGCAATCATTTTCAACCTCAACTTTCGTTTTTGTCTTCCCACGATCACAAAAACAAGATACTCAAGATTAAACGATTATGTGCTGCCTGCTGTGAAACGCTTTTTTTGTCTTGTGGTGAATTGAGTACACCCACTCTTCCTTCCTCTACAGCAGAGGGTGTGATCCACCTCTCCCCTCGAACTTTACACACTAACTATTAAGAATGTGAAGGAGGAGGGTCCTGGCCATGGCTAGATTGGCAATCTGGCATACTGGGCTTTTAACCAGTTGGCTGACTCATCCATGGGCAGGTAGGCTATCATGTGTCATCATCTGGAGCTCAAATAGATGTGCAACAAAGTTTGCGAGTGCAAATAAGTTGCAGGTGCTGCAAAATGTGTTGAATTGGGGCCACTATATCCTATCATCATGTTATACTACAGCAGCACAAACAGGGGAGAGAGGAGAGCTGTGCAGGAGGAGCAGGAGGAGCATCTGAGGTCATCACAGCCTCAACTGCTAAAAGGGAGAAGGGAAAGCCTTTAATTCTGCAACCCCCTGTAGTACCACAGCCCTTTGTTCAGCTGCACACTAAACAGCGGCTCATGCAGAGTCCTAAGCCCAGTTTTCATTGAGAGAAACCAAGGCTGCAGAGCACTGGCAGTCTGAGACCACCAAAGAGAGAATGAGGGAGAGAACCATGAGGAATGTTCCTCGGCTCAGTCAGAGCAGAGCGGTGATGATAGTGATAATTATGATGATTGAGATGATGAATCAGAGCGCTTCAAGAGCCAAAGTGACAGCGAGGAGTAGCACATCTATTATTTCTGGAAATCAGAATCACGGCTCTTCTTCTCTGAAAATGTAGCGAGTATGCTCTTCACTTTGTCTGTCATCCAGATCCTCTTTGTGCTTTTTAAAACTGAAAACCTGGACCTGCAGCCAGGTGCAGCAAGAAGATCATAGTTATTTGTTATGCGACAATAAGTTTAATGACAACAACTCACTTTCATGGATGTTTCAGTCATGTATGGATGTCATTAGCATCCATGGCCTTGAAAGGAAGGCAAGCACTGTGGAGTTTGAACAAGATGATGATATTTCCATTAATTTGAGTAATGACGGAAAATGAAGCATTTGTCTTTCACCACAACTGCAGGTTAAAAGCTCTACGCCATGAAAGACAGTTGAGCCCATCAGAATTGACAGCCAAATTCCACCAGATCGGTGTTCAACCCCTCTCCGATCGGTCACCAGATCTGACAGGTTTCTATTCTAGTCATTGTGTTAATTCCCACTGGATCCGCAAGTATTCTATTTTTGCCGGATGCAGGAGCATGATGCATCAATATAAACAGAGCCGATTGAGTGGGACAGGAAGTCAGTCACCAAAACAAATTAAAATATCTGGTTAATTTTCGGAATAAAACACTCTGTGTTATCTCCAGATCGTTTTTGACTTAACTACAACAACAAATCGTCATGATGAGCGGAGCCAGGCCTGGAGTCAACAGGTCAGGGGTTTTCAAAGGACGATAAAGACAACATGGATGAGGAGAGGAGGAGGATAATTGTTGATTCAGTGATAACTGCGGGAAAACCACGGTCACATGACTCCAGCTGTCTGGCGGTTCTGCTCCGTTCTGCGTTCCAAAAACGCAACCGGTGGGTGTTGACAGACGAGAGAGCACGGAGACGAGCACGGAGACGGGCACGGAGTACTGTGTTAGATATTCAACTACCAACGGCTGAGCGTTATAACTCATGCACCAAACAACAGAAACATCAGAGAAATAAATGTCAGAGTAGGATGAGTCAAATGCATGTAATTAATTCACTGGATTCAATAATGCAAGTAAATTCAGGAGCTAAAACTAAAGCAATGTAACCATGGCAACCACACAAAGCAGATATGGAGATAGCATCAGATTTGATAAAAGGGAAGTTCTGGTGTCACCGATCCAGATGAGATTCAGGTGAGAAACAAACACACACCTTGCGTCCTTCAGGGGCCTGAGGCAGTGAGCCTAATGGACTAGTTGGCATGTATAAGTCATGGTGGACACATTGTGTTTGCACTTAAAGCTTTATGTACACAGCTGCAGTCCCAACAATTTCACCAGGCAGTATCACGAGACAATAGCCCCTGACACACACCAAGGCTCATTGCATTAGTTTTTATCCCTTAATGCTTTGTGATGTGTTTGAATACCATCATTTCCATACCATTTCTCCTGTATTACATTTTCTCGGCTGCCTCTCTGCCTCTGTTTCTATTCTCCTTTGTCTGTACTTGACGTCTTATTGAATTTCTCTTGAAACGTTATTTGTAAAGCACTTTACGGTGATGCACTTTGAAAGGTACAAAAGTATGTCTCCCTTGTTGTTATGACAAAGTGGTGTGGGAGTGATGTTAGAGACACTGTTGTGCAAAATATCTCTACTGGTCCGACAAAGTCAGACAAAGTCAGATAAGGTGAGACGGACAGTTTATCCAAACAGGGAACTACTATTAATTTTGAATGAGGTCAATTTTGAACTTACAAAAACACCCAAAAAAAGAATAGAAGCATCCAATGAGATGAAACACAGATGCCTTAAAACTCAGGAAATATAACTCTGTGCTCTAATTTAACCTGAACCTTGTGGTCTGATATCTGGTCTCTGGACTTACGTTTTATTGACCTTTTGAGACCAGCACTTCCTCCCTCAGTACTCCAGTGAACTACTCCTTTATTTATAATTTAGCTGAATATTTCCCTGTGGTTATTTCAAATGTTAACCGGCCTATAGGAACAACTTTAGTATACAAATGCATTGACTTCATTTATCAAGTTATTCTTTATAATATGATTTATTGGCAGAGCTGATCATTTTAAAGATGATTTCAAGTTATAATGCCCCTTATAAGATATTTATCACTAGATCCATTGAGATGACACCACCATAAATAAAAAATTATCACCGGGCTGCTTGAGAGTTTGACTTGGTGTGCCATGAATCATGGGACAGTTTAAACCAGGATGGATGCACCCGACACATTCTTGGAGAACACATTTGCTGGCCTCACTTGAGGGATCCTCTCTAAATTGACAGTCTGCAACACCCCGCAGTGACGCAACCTGTCCTTCGAAGGATGCAACTCCTGATTTGGGATACAGCTTCTGTCAGTCAGCTAAAAGACCCATTTTGAGAGGATTGTTACAGTGCAATTTTTGGATGTACTTTGATGAGGAGAAAAAGTTACAGCAGAGCTCTGAGCCAAGATCCTTGACCAGCGAAATGAAGCTCAGCAGAAGTTCAAGCAGGAAGACTTTCCTTATTCATTCATTATTCATATCACTGTGTATTTCTTATCTCTCTGTGTACCTCCTCCTGCTTTTCTCATCAGCTGATCATGAGTGTTAGTCTTGAAAGTATTAACCAACTAATCTTTGGCTTGACCCTACCAACCCATCAACATGTTGCAGCCTAACTTTAAATCTCTTCTCTCCTTTCTGCCCTTTTAGTTTGCTGGATCATTTGGGCCCTCCTCCATCCCAGTTATTTCCAACCTTATCGGTGTCCGTGTTCAGTTCATCAGTCCCCTCATTACATGCTGCACATTCCCTCACCACCAACATGTCTGGGCTATCCCATTCCTTTGAATGTATGAAGAAGTCTTGATGTGGTCTAATCACCAAAGACACTGCATATTTGACTTCCTTTTCAGAATCTTGTTAAATATTAAATTAACAAGAAAGAAGTCCCTCCTGACTGAATTTTGTCTCAGTCCTCAACTCTCTCTCCAAAACAGCCTGATTACCACAGTTTAAAAATCTATACTCTAAGAGATACTTATTGTTGTGGTTTGAAGTGTCTTTATTATGTTTAGAAAGTTGAGTTGCTGTTGATTCAAAGATGAGTGGCACAAAATAGAAAACATTTTGTCTATCTTTTTTTTAAGTCTCGGCAATCACTTCAAAGATCCTTCTCAGTCATCTCTAAACCTCTCGTTATTTGAAGAAGACCCTATCTGAGGGTTATCACTTCGAATCTTTCAGCCTCTTTCAACATTTAATTGGATAAAGTGAAATAATAATGTTACTTTTCCTCAACAACCACAGTGCTGCTCTTGATCCAGACACATATTTTCCCCCAATGATAAATAATTGACTGAGCAGGAAGACTGACCTGCCTTGTTAAAATACACGGCTGAAGAGAACAAAACAATAAACACGAAATATTCTGTCTGACCTCCTCAGAGACTAAAATGCTACAGAAGAATACTTAACCTGAGTGCTGCAGGCGCTATTCACACACACACACACACACACACACACACACACACACACACACACACACACACACACACACACACACACACACACACACACACACACACTCCTGCTGTAGTGTTTTGGCTTTTATACAACCACTTATACATTCTGTCAGAGTGTCATGAAACAAAAACCTTACCTCACAGACTCAAATAGTGGAGGTTATACATAGGCTAAGGTATAATGGTCTCTTTAAAGTGAAAACTCCTGAACTGAAGCTGCTTTTCTCCAGAGGTTCGCTTTTTTCTGAACAACACAATCAAAAGAAAGCTCTCAGAGCTGCAGAGCCCAAGAGCTTTCACGGTCAAACACATTTCCTAAACCTTGTTATCTCACAATCACAACTTAATTATCTTGTTATCTCCAGATAACAAGCACTTTCCTCACGATCACATATTAATCATCTTGTCAGCCCATGATTTAAAAAAGAAAAAAAAGTGTTTTCTTGCTTCACAAAAGCACAGACCCAAATTCAGCTTTCATATTTTCAGCTCAAGCTGACTGCATGCTGGTTTGTGACTCCCTCAAGTTGTTCAAACACACGTCAAACACATTTCAACAGTGTTGGACAAGTTACTTAAAGCATGTCGTTGTCACTCACCCACCCATTATGTATGACACACTGAATAAATGATTACCAATCAGAAGTCATTTCACTATAAATCATGTAACAGCTCTACTCCACCTTACACATGCCAAATTTATAGACCATGACTCATGCTGTTGCTCAACAAGAGCTCAGTGTTTACAGATATCTGCTGACTTTCATAAAGCTTACACCTGAGAGGTGTTAACTACTAACACATGTGCTTGCATAGTTTAGTAGTTATAGGTTTTTTTTTCTTCAATCTCCTCCTCTCATTGACTTTCTTTGAACATTTAAATCTCACTCAAATAAAAAAAAACGATGTGTTTGATTAAAAAGATCTAGGATGTAGAAGAATTGTCAGATAAGGACTGAAGTGCTCATTTAGACAACACATGTCCTTCATTGCAGTGTCATCACACCTAATATAACACACATGTAAACATATATAGACCTGTTTCTTTACTAAAAGTTTACAGTTGTGCAGACGACACAAAGATATATTTTCTATCTATTAACACTTTAAATTTCAGTGTTAATGACCCGATGAATACCTTTCTTTGTCATATAAAAAATATACTGCATTCTTTGTAAGTGGCCAGCAATGCCCATTAAATTCAGTTGATATTAAATGTTTGTGTTCCAGGTCGGAAGCGGTTCCCCCAGAATTGCTCAGTAATTTAAATATACAGCAGCGTCTCCGCGTAGCTAACTGATCAGAGGATGGTTCTCCAAGCATAGGAAATGTTTTGCACCCTTGGTACTGTATGTCTGTTTTAAATGAAAGTAAGTCTACTTTTATACGAAAAACATTAATGTGTGTGTGATACTATGAATTGAAATGTTCTTTGTTTGTTTGTTTGTTAAATAAATACATTGCACCTGTCGAACTCTATGCCCCATCATTTGCCAAGGGCTGTAACAACCTTTATAACGATGTGACCAATAAAGCAGTATAAAATAAAGAGAGAGGTATTTCATTGTTACCACATTATGCCCAGTGGACGGTGCTCAGAGGCAAGCAGCCCCTTCAGCATGCTGGATGCTTTGAACCAGTCTAGTGGCACAACTGTCTGAACAGCTTTTCTCCTTTAATAAGTCATAACAATGTATTTCTAGAGACTGGTGGAAAACTATTTGGATGATAAACTTTGTGGAGTGATTGAAAAGACTCACCAGCTTGATACAGTAAGTTACCAGTAGAGGTGGGCACTGAATTGGTTGAAGGTCCACACCTCATAACTTTCAACATGGACTGAGCTCAACTACTGTACCAGTCACCTGCAGGATTGCAAACTAGACATAATGGAAACATTAGAAAGAACTTCACAGCTGCACAGGACCTGCACAGTGTGGGCTTTGCTGAATGCAATGGAAGTCGTTACGCGGGAAGATATTGAAACCTTTTTCCCTCTTGGAAACCCCCCAAGATACAGATCACATCTTGGTTACCGGTGTGACTCATAGTATGAATTATACGGTTCACAAGCAGAGCAAAATGGAACACCACAAGAACGCCTGATGAAGTTTAATGCATTCAGCCAGACACCAATCTATGGACCATGCATCCATTATGTATTATACCATCTTCAGGGTCGCGGAGGGCTGGACCCTATCCAGCCGATCACAGGGCTGACATATGGAGACAAACAACCAGTCACACTCACACCAACAATTAGCCTAACCAGCATGTGTTTGGACTGTGGGAGCCATGATGCACAGGGAGAACATGAAGAAGAGCCCCTGTACAGCAAGGGAATCAAACCAGAAACCTTCCAGCAGTGAGGTCAAAGTACTAGCTGGAGTCCCATCAGTCTAATGTGACAGACAAAATTGGTACCATTAGGGACACGAGTAATGTTTACAAGTTGTTCAACAAAGAAGTGCATGATCAGTAATTTTCCACCTGCATTATCATAAAGCAACTAACTCTTTCAATGAGTCACCACTTAATGTGCAAAAAGAGCAACCGGCAGGGACAGATAACAGGCAGTGTCTAAAAGCAAAGTTAGCTGGCAGCGTTGGAGTGCAGTTTATCACATACATTATGTGTGACTGAATCTGCTCATGTCAAGTTACTTAAATGAGAAGAATTATTGGAGCTGCTGATATTCTTTAAACTGGACTGAAGCTACTATTGCAGCGAATAAGATTTGAAAATAAACATGAAGTGAGTGCACTGAGACTGATGACTTCTCTGCAAAGAGCCGACAAGGTTAAATGAATTCAGACTCTAGACAGCACTTATTGAAAATGAATAAATATCTGCCTATGGCTTTTTCATTCACGTCTCAAATACAGCCAGGGAGATATGGGATATATGATTCATGTCTATTTATGCCAGTTGTGAAATATGTACATTACAATGAGCAAATTGATCTAGTGAGTTATTCCAAAGTGCACAAAGGTTTATTCTTGCATAAAAAGTGATGTTAACGATAGCTACTACATTCGCAATCTTGAGTAAGAACATTCAGAGACACAAAGTCAACAGTATGCACTCCTGCAGTTCTCCAAACTGTTGTGGCTCAAAGTCACCTGTCTGCTCTGACTGTCCTCTTCCAAGTCTCCCAAAGTCACATGAGGGAGAGTGAAAAATACCATCCATACTCCTGTGAGCTCTGCTTTTGGAAGAGGTGTTATAAATACAAGAGGTGAAACCACAGCAATTGACAAAACAGTGTACAGATTAAACTTTGTTCAGTTTGTCTGTGCCCGCCAGCGAGTAGCTGATATCTGCAGACAGAGCATGTCAAGAATTACAAACAGCAGGAGCCGGTGAATTAGTTTATAGTACATTCTGCTTCCTCGTTTCTAAAACTTGTTTTAAGACAGGATGTCCTTGCTCTGCCTTGATAAAAGACTTTGATATCAAGAGTCTTAAGGGATGACCAGTATTCTCAGATGTATAATAATGATATGGCAGCCTATCAAGAAGTGCAGGTCTTTGATCGTAAGAGTGTTTTGTGTGTCAGGGGCTCAGCTTTAGTGTAAAGGGTTAAAGTTACAGTATAAGAATGTTTTCAAGAGGTCACCAGCTGAGACAGTTATCTGCTTGCATTATTGATGAAACAACTCGTTGATACTTCTTAAATATTCAGTGCAAAGCGTGGCTCTCTATCAGAGACGGGGTGAAGTCAGGCCTCTGGTTGTCTGTTTGAGGAGAGCTCCAGCAGCCACAGAGCTGGTTCTCGTCTCCCTGCTATGCGAACTGTTCACTACAAATGACTCCTGTTGGAGCACAGAGTAAAAACATGGTTGCTCTGGCTGTGAGGGCAAGCCGCTCTCTTCCTGTCGCTGCTGCTTGTCTCAGAGCAGCCCCCTTCTGACAGGCTGTCCCTCCGAGGGGCCCCATCCACAAGCTGCTGAGGCTGCAACAATGGAGCAGCAGCCCCCCCGACAGCCATTAACTCACTGTATTGAGTGAGTGTGTCTAGAAAGAGAGAGTCTATTGGAGTATATCTTTGCGTGTGATTCCTTTGTCTTGAAGAAATTAGGTTTTGTGTGCATAAATGTCTTTGTTTATGCTGCTGTGTTTGAGTCCCTGTGTGACTGTGTGTTTATTTGCAGTCTACAGCTGATCATTGGGTCTTCTACCCACAAAAGAGCAGTTCCCAGCCCTTTTTGCCCCCCATAGAAAAAGCCTAAGTGAGCACTTATAGCTGCCTTGCTAGTGCAAAGGAACTTGATAAATGGTGTTTAGATAGACTGCCTAGGTGGGTTTGCTCCACTAAATCATACAGCAGAGGATGGTTTATTCAGCAAACCGGAGGAAAACCGGAGGAAAACCTGAGTATTATAGTCCCACTTGCAGGTTATTGGGCAGAACAATGTGTTGTTTAGTACCATGCTACGCCAAGAAAAAAACAGCAGGTGGAAGGTTAAATTGTTTAAAAAGTTTAGTGGGGATGCGTGGTTTCAGATTGTCTCGTGGAGCATGTTTCCATTTATTAACTGTCCCTTTAAGTCATTTTAATGCATCACAGACTGAGTTATTGCGCTACAGGGAAGTGTGCAAATGGATGTTGCATTCTTTCAGAGACAAAAGAGTAACAAAAAACAACAACTATGTCAATAGGGCCTTGAGATAAATTGCTATTTTTTTTTTAAGTTATATATATATATATATATTTTTTTTTTTTGCCTTTATTGATAGTACAGCTGAAGACAGACAGGAAATGTGGAGAGTACAGAGTGGAGGAAGACATGCAGCAAATGGTCGCTGCCGGGAGTTGAACCGGCGACCTCTGCGACGAGGACTGTAGCCTCTGTATGTGGGGCGCTTAGACAGCTAGGCCACCAGCGCCCCAGATAAATCATTTTTTATCAATTAAGTTATATTTGTGATTAAGGACAATTATTAAGAATGAAAATTTAGATCTCCTACAGAGACAAACAAACACACAACAACAACAAAAACAACATGGCTGAATGGTGTTAATGAAAATTTTGGCACGGTCTAAACAGTCTTTTGGAACTGATGTGGTTTTTGCAGACCTCAAACAAACCACAATCCGCTTTGTTCAAAGGTTGTTGCAACTAAAGGCAGCATGACCAATTTATCTCAACCTTTTTAAGCATGCAGCCTAGTGGGGTAAACGTGTCCCACTATGAAATGCACAAGGCCGCTACAGCCAACAAACACCTGCTAAAAAAACTGCGAGCAGAATCAGTCTCACATTGCATCACATTCGACAAGAAAGGGACACGGTGGAAGCTATTACTGATGCATTAACACTGCATATTGGTTAAGGCATTGTAACCTCTTGTTCTTAGTTAATATCCCTCTCCAATACTTCTGGTTGTGGGTAATATCGATCAATATTTATTGCAGTAATTGTCTTCTTCATTTGACTAAAAGCAACACCAACATAGTAAGACAGTGCAGTATAGTTTGTCACTCCAAAGCTGCAGGAGTCACCACGCTGCGATACCTACTCCTGTCCCTGATTAAACAATGACAGGTAGGATAAAGGGATGTACGCATTTAGTTGACTACATGATTAAATGTTGTCACCCTCGCTAGTCAACACCACAATTATTAGCCAATTAAACAAGTTATTAATATTGTAGTAATATAGGCTTCAAATGGGTGCCTATGTTGTGTCTAAGCTTTAGCACAGTCACCAGCCTCAGCCAGAGATGTAGCTTTGATTTTTTTTTTTTTCCTTCAGGAAAACGAAAGTGAAACACAAACAAGAAAATAATTTGAGTGCAGTGTGAAAAAATCTGAGATTTTTACTTTAGGTCCTATCAACCAGCTCTAACTATGAAGCTGGGCAGCATCTGAACTTTAATAAAAGTCAAGCAAACCTATAACAAAATCATCTTTTCTTCCTTTGGACAGTGCTTCAAGTTGGAAGTATTACATTACAAATTACAAGCCGATGATTTAACTCTCCCTGCCAGGCATCATTAAAGGTCTAGAGCCAACAGCAATCTAATGTGAATTGGGCTATGTCCATTATATTGCTGCAAAAGTGTCTGTTCTTCACTGAGGCAATAACTCATGACTGGCAGTGAGTTCACTGATAAGAGGCTTTGGGCTGCAGTGTTGGTTTGCTCTGCAGGACTAATACAGTTCAGAGTGGAGTTCATGAGAGGACATATCTGTGGTTTTGTGCAGCTGTACTGTACGTACTGAGCAGCACAAACACCAGGATGGGAATTTAATTCTTTCTAGGACAGGAATAGATCATATAAATAGTTCTCCCTGAAACAACTGTGGACGTGTGCACACATTAGCACACATTAAACACTGTGAGTGTGTCAGGCTACATCCTAATGCTTTGTTCATGAATGAAAGTCATGTTTGTGACATTTAAGAGCGTTTGTGAATTAAAGCCATCCATTAATGTGAAGTGTTCTCAATGATCCTTAATTGCCTTGAACAAATATAATAGCAGGAGTGTTACTGCACCAGCTCGGTAATGCTGCTTCATGTTGAGAAAATATTTAAGTGGTGCTAAATAAGAGACCAGGACAATTATGTACAGGGGACAATACAGTAATAAAGTACCGTCAAGGGAGCAGACAGAAGTATCATGTAAACCAGAGAGCATTGGGGGTGGGACAAAGTACTGATATGGTAATATCGTCTTGACTTGTGATACAATTTTCAATACGTTAGTGCTAAATATTGATATTTAATTGAAAAATATGGCACACTAAACAGATTTGACTTACAGCATCACAACTTCTTGACCCTTTGCAGTGCTGTTAATGACATAAATGGAGATAATGTGCACAGCAGTTAATTGGCTGAAGAAGAAGTTGACAGCAGAGTTATGACAGTGGGCTACTGCCAGCAGTGAAAAGAAGCTAAGAGATGTGCTAGTCACATTAAAGAAAGAAAAGCTGTTCTATCTTGTATTGCTGATGTGAGAGGTAAGGTGGAGGATGCACTCAAGTCTGCTGAGAGGTGGACTCCTCAAGGCATAGAGTCATACGTATAAGTGCTGCCTGTTTTACTGACAAGTGGGAAACGCATTCCTATAAGCTACAAACTAGTATGAAGCACAAGACTTACACAGGTTCTCATGTGGCTGAAGTTTTACTGAAGGCTACAGAGAAACTGAAGCTGACTGATGAAGACCCGGCTGTAATTTTTGAAATCACCGTAAATATGACTGTTGCTGTTACAGGTTGAATTACCAGGTTAACATAAAACCAAGTTTATGTTTTAAGTAAAGAATAAAATGTGACCAGGTGTCACTATGTGATTGTTTTGCAATACATCAATTACCACAGTACCATTGGATCACGACTTTATCATTATTGTGGGCCATGTCGTGGATAGTATCATACCGTGAGTCGTCTGTAGAGCATATCTGTGGGATCACTAAGATGTGTTGGTGGCATTGCTCGAAGAACACTCAGAGCTGAATCTACTCACTGAGCTGAAGGAGCAGGACCTTGTCAGGCTGTGAGTTTACCACAAGGAAAGCTCTGAGTCATTGCTGAGTCAGGTATAAATCATGTTTGTGGGTGTTCATCAAAGTTTGAGTACATCTGGTGTGCTCTTACATCCACAGACTTTTAAATCCCCCCTCTACTAATAATTTACACGCAACTCTGTCAAGTTTATCCGTGGACACAGTTTGATAACATTTTAATGTGGCTCTGGTTAAAATATGATATCTGAAATGTCTGCTCCAGTTTGACAAATGCTACATCTCCTCTCGACTGTCTTTAGCTGCTATCATGACTTATGTAGTTCTGCTGCTTGGTTGTAAATGTTGTAAAGATTAGTTGTGAAGATACATTCCTACAAATGAAATGACCTGATTGTCATTCTGACTTTGCCTCTGACTTGTCAAGAATTTCAATGATGTTCATTGTTCTGTCAACAATGGCAGTGTGGAGTGTATAATTACCCTTTTCACACACACTCCCTTGAGTTGTGAAGCATTTTTTCTCATGTCAGATTCTTGGCTCTAGACACCTGCTCTGCAAGTGCTGCACAATGCAAGCAGTGACAAAGACGGAGATACGGAGTTATTCCAGGACACTGAGAATATGTAGGCCTATTATACTGTGGAGCAATAGGCTGACTGCTCCACTCACTCCTCCCTTTGCTTCCATTATTCTGCACTGATAAATGACTCTCACAGCTGCCCCTGATAAGAGCCTTCCCTGCCTATTCATCAGCTCTCAATTCAAGGCTTTACAGCAGAGAAAGATCTACAGTAGCAGTGTTAGTAAGTCATGGAGGGCTATCAAGGGAAGGGAAACCACCACATCCACTGTTCTTCAATAGGGTGTCCATCAGTTCCAGCAACATGTAGGCAGGAGCACACACTTACAGATATACCTACATATTTGTTCTTGGCTGAGATTGTGTTATGACTTTATCATATAACTCCAAATATCACAGGTTAAACTAATCATACACCAGAAACTCACAGTAGCCAATAAACAGAAGAAGGGTACAGTGTTATATCAAATGTTGCAGGAATGATATGTTGTGTGTCTTAAACAAGGTACCTTCCACTACTTATAGCAAAACTCCAGGGATGCCAATGTCTTTCATTTGTTATTTGTGGTTTAGTATAATCTCTTTAACTCCTGGATGGATGGATGGATGGATGGATGGATGGATGGATGGATGGATGGATGGATGGATGGATGGATGGATGGATGGATGGATGGATGGATGGATGGATGGTTGGATACTAGATAGTTATGTTCGGAGGGAAACTTCCTGACAATTACAAGATGAAATTTGGTTCAGACGTTCATGGTCTCCAGAGGATGAATTTCCGTAATTTTATTTCGAAAATTCTCTGACTTTTACTTCATCAGCTGAACAACTCAACATCTAAATGGATGGATTGGGGGAAAAAAATCCTCAACATTCATAGTCCCTGCAGGATGTATCCTCATGATTGTTGTGTTGCCTGCATGAGGCTGAAAACTACTGTACATAGTGTGCATATATCTGTAGTATTTGTCATACTATTTTTATTCTATTTTTATTTTATTTTATTTTATTTTATCATTACTATCATTATTGTTATATATTTTTAACTATGTAAGTACATTGTTTTATTCCCCTGTCCCGTGTTGTAAGCTGCTATAACAAAAGAATTTCCCCCAATGGGGGATCAAATAAAGTAGATCTTATCTTATCTTATATTTATAAATTGTTCTGTAGATTGACATGAATTTGACAGTGATATGATTTAATAATATTTGTGTTCACGTGAGGATAAATACTGTTGAGTTTATTGTTCCCCAAGATTTTTACTGTAGTGATCCCATAGTGACATCACATCACTCACTCGTCCTTGCCACCTATCAACTATTCGCTCACTTCACGCATGTACACATCACCCACAGACCCCGACCCATAACCCATAACTGTCAGTGAATGAAGATGGCAGCGAAAAGTAGCTGTTGATTTTTCTTTCCCCTTTCCTCATGTTGTTCTTATTTGTTAATCATTATCACCTTCACAGTCTGTGTTGCTGTTGTTGTAACCTTACATTAACCAGTTGAGCATTCACCCTCGTTATGTAAAACACATTTCTTGCACATAACTTAAAAAAAAAAAAAAAAGTCAGCTAACTACCGGCTGTAATAAGAGGCCACAGTGCAGATTAACTGCCAATCTTATACAGTTACTCTGGTTTTCAGGTCAAATCTTTACTAATCTAAATACATTTCTATCCCCCGTAGGTCTAATTACATAGCTAGCACTCTAGCACACTAAACATAATGGGTCACTTAAATATAAATACTGGTATATTAGCATTTAAAGTGAACAACCCTGGTCACATGACACGCACCATGTCTGCTCAGTTACTCTTCAACTTTCTTTGTTGTTGTCTTTTTGGGGGTTTATAAATATATCACAGAAGTAATGATGTTGTTGTTTTTTTAAGTAGAATACAGAAGGCAGAACATCATCCATTTCAGGAGCCCTGGCTCTCACATTCAAGCTTTCCAAGAAGACCGTTTTATTTACAAAACCTCAACTGTTAGGGGAAAAGAGCCTTCACCCAGCCATGACATCCAATGTAAACAAACACAGTGAAGTATGTTGTAGGGGTGGTAAGTGTGCGTGGTGAGCTAAGTTATTTTAGCTTGGCCTGGTTCCAGAGGCACAGCAAAGCAGCAAACTCCTCAGCGCCTGACTCACTGCTAATCCAGGATGGAAGGCATGTCTGCGACAGTCTGTATCTGGGCTGTCACATCCCATCGCTCAGACAATGTATCACTCCATTCATAGCACATCCAGGCTTTGATGTGCCTGAATACACCCAGTAACACTGTCTCTTTTAAGCCGTTAAGTGGGTGGATGTTGCTGACTCTCAATCTGGATATCTACATGGTTCCCTTCTCTGTGATCAAGCTCGCAAACTTCAAATAAGAGCCGCAGGGCCCGTAAGTGTGTTTGGCAAGGGAAGGGCATTGGTTTATGAAGCATAATTACCGTTAATAACCTGAGGGCTTGCAAGGTTTCTTTTCAACACTGCTTGTGTAAATATTATCATAAGGCCTTCAGTAAATTAAACAGTTCCACTTGCTGGCATAGCCTGGTGCAGATGTGTGAAGAGCCAGACAGGAAAGCCTCCAGGAACCTGATTATTGTACAGAATGGCTGAAGATCCTCTATTGTTGTAGACAGAGACAATGTAAGACAAAGATAATTCCTTTACACACTAGAACCTCTATATTTTAAAGCCAAAAATAATTAACTTAGTAATGGTTTTCTCCTACAGGAAATATGTAGCACTGTCTAGTTAGGTGTATTTGTTCGCTGTTTGCAGAGAGAGATATCTGTGCCTCACTTTGCTTGCAAAAGCATCTGCTATTTAAAACACAAACAAGATCTAAATTATGGCCTTTCCCAATTGTGAAACTGTTTCCTGATGTGAATGTTTCTTTCCCCCTGAGTTATACAAATCATGTCAGTGCATGAGGTGAACTTTCTGGTTTGTAGCTCGTGGTTAGAGCCAATAAGCCTGCAGATAACAAAAATGTATTATCCTGTTGAGATGGAACATTTAGAGAGGGTCATTATGTGTTTTTGTGCTTCTTTAATGCTGAAAAGGCAGACTGGCTGGGCTGTCTGGCCAAACGCCAGAGACAGATCAATAGCCTTCCGGTTCCTCTTATTCTTACTCAAGCATCTGGATGTATGAAGATTGAATTAATGAGCACTACATGCAACACTCTCCCCTGTCCCATCATTGATTTGAGCTCATCAAAAGCTCATTGTGTGAGAGTGTGGTTAGCCTGAAATGATCTCAGCTGGCTTCAGTCAATTAGGCGGTGAATAAGCCTTCCTGCAGCTGACGCCTCTTCTTGTTAAGATGACAGTGATGACAGGGGACACTGAATAAGGGATATTGATGAAAAACATGTTGATTAATATGTCAGCAGCAGGCTAGTAAATGATAAATGTCTGTGTTGTCCATGGTTCTCTGCAGCATGAGTTTGTTGTGAGGAACGCATTCCAAAAGCACAATTAGATTTTATACCTGCACAGCTGAAACTGCAGCACATGATGAGAACATAACATGCAATAAGTGTTGTAAGGAAATGTCTATAACAACTTCTTAGAAACACTGATTGGAAAAAGAAAATCAAAATGTTCAATCACAACTCCTTGAGATGAGATGCAAGAGCAAAAGCCTCCATAGTAACGTGAAAGTGTAGCAGACCAAGCATCTTTGAAATAAAACAGCTAAGTCAAAATCTAAACATTATAAACCTCACAACTCCCAAAACAATTAGCTGACAAAGTTTCAGTCACTGGAAGTGGAGGCCGACTTTCAGGGTTTTCAGGTTTGAGGTGTAGGACTTCTTACGGTTGTTAGACGTTGTTGTATGACCTCTGGTGGGTTACAGGATTTCTTACTGGTAAAATCAGGTCCTGCCTTTTTTTGTTTTCTATACAGGCTGTTTTTATGCATGCATCCAAAGGCCAGTTAAAACACT
This sequence comes from Notolabrus celidotus, assembly GCF_009762535.1. Taxonomy (NCBI): domain Eukaryota; kingdom Metazoa; phylum Chordata; class Actinopteri; order Labriformes; family Labridae; genus Notolabrus; species Notolabrus celidotus. The sequence goes on along the minus strand of NC_048280.1, from coordinate 28,656,399 downwards.
TGTCAATGAAACTCATACTAAAAACTGAAGGCTGGGGGTGCTAGCTCAGTTAATAAATTTGACATTTATTACCTACAACTCTGTGACTCCTTGTTAGCTGTGTTGACTGTTTTCTAGGTGTTGTCTTACCATTGGACCAGTCGGTTAGTCTGAATTAAAATTTCTGTTTAATCGAATGGAAAGTTCTTGATTCGAATTTGAAAATCCCTGATCATTTCCCTCATGTTTTTTTTTTTTTTTTTTTTTTTTTTTTTGTAGGGCCTGAGATACTTTAATAGCAGCTGCTGCTTTAATAGCTGGTAGAACAGCTTGAGAACTTTTTAAGTCAAAAACAAAAGACAGGAAGTCATAATCTTCACATCAGCTTCCTACTTTTTTACTCTTAAAGCTGCTGTTGGTAGGAATGGTGTAAAAAATGTTGCTTTTTTTCTGCTGGGTTTGGAGAAAAGGTCATTATGCCCATCGGTACTCATTGGTAAGTAGAGTTATTTGAGACTTTTGCAAAATCTCTGCGTTTTACTTTGTATCAAGCAATGTTATTATTCCCCTCGTTCCCAATCATAGCTAATCTCCAATCCTCTTACCTGATTGGTTAAGGGGCGGCCCCTACTACGTCTTCCGATTGGTTATGTGTCCGGCACTATCATGACTGCACACGCAGATCTGTGTTGGGGGGGCTAAGAGGAAATCTAGTTGGGAGGAATAGTGTTGACATTTTAAGTCCCTCCCTCTGAACAGATGTTCACTCTGTGACTACCAACAGCAGCTTTAATATGGTTTCACTGTTTAATATCTCCTTGATATTTTGTTTAAAGCTTCTGTGAAGAACTTTTACTTTGTGTTGATTTTGGTGCCCCCTGTGGACAACTTGTTACATGTCATGTCTCTACTGATCCAGCCCTCTCTTGTTTAAGTTAAAAAAATCGGAGGAAAATTCTCATCCTGCTCTCTTTTCACAGTCATTTGTATCAGTCACTGAGAACATTGTGAAAAATGATTTTTAAAAAGGCAGTTTCTTCAGAACAGTGTAAAAAAGCTCATCTCACACGTACCCCACTGCAGAGATCAAGAGCACTTCAAATTATAAAGACATTACCAGTCTTGTTGCTGATGGCCTTGTTTGCTTTTGCAGGTCATAAAAAGGCACCAGTGTTCATCAGCCTGTTTCAAAAGCAGCCAAAATGAATCACGGTCACAATTCAAAGTTTTTGTGTACTTGAATTGAAACTAAATTTGTTGATATTATTCCTTCAGTACGGATAAAGTTTCACAGCCGAAGCTTCAATCATAGTAGAGATAAGTTTGAAGACAGAATTAGTCCCTAAGGAGCCCTCACAGGAAAAATGTGTTTACTTAGCAAGTAAAGTGACTTCTACGTGACTTAATTATTTAAGTTGAATATCTTGTGTGCAAAAATTTAAAGGAGAAACACAGACTGTTAATCTCCAAATAATAAACAAGGATGTCAGCTTTAAACCCTCCAAACTTTTACCCAAGTATTTTGATTCTCTGGAACTGAACCAATTTGCAGCAAGCAGCAATTTAATTTAACCAAAACTGCTCAGGAACAAAGTAACACGACATGAATACAAGGCAAGAAGAAGTGCACGTAGAGAGACGAGGACAAATAAAAATCAATTTAGCAATCATCAGTTTTGAGACACCTCAGCTCAAGAGAAGACGAGCTAATCTGCTGCCAACACTGGATGCTCTCCAGAAATAACTGGATGGACTACCACAACTTGTAGTTCTACTTCTTAATGCTATACCAACAACAATGTTAACTCGATCCTAAGAGGAGTGATAAGTGACGTTTGGCAAGAAGAAGAGTGTGATGATTTATGATGAAATGGTTCCAGAAACAATTGTTCCACCCCCTCCTCATACTAGGGCTAATTGCTTATGGCAGAAATCATCACCAGTATAATTTTGACTGATATTGAGATCACGAATAATAAACTCAATAACTCATTGAATTGAAAACATCAGCATCACATGCATTAATTTAACCTAAACACTATTAAAGGTGACATATCATGCAAAATTGACTTTTTAATGGTTCTTTACCTGAAATATGTGTCCCTGGCATGTCTACAAACCCCCCGAGAATGAAAAAAATCCATTCTGCCCCTGTTCTGATTTCTCCACCTTTCTGTAAATGTGTGTGAAACGAGCCGTTTCAGACTTCCGTGTTTTTGTTACGTCACAACAATATCCAGTCTGTCACGGAGTCAGAGCTCGGAGCTTGTTCAGCCCATAGACTGTATAAAATAATACTGAATCCCCCCTCCATTTTTCATTACCTGCACAAATGTGTGGTAACAAGGAGCTTAGGAGGGAGGCATGCTAGTTGTAGGCTGTCTTAATAAACACAAAGGTCGGTTTTACTCCCCACGTCTGCAGATTTGAAGATCTAGTGGATGATTTTTATTTATCATGGATAAGTGCTAGCGCTAGTTAGCATAGCTACATAGCTACATGTCCTAGCTGTAGCTGTGTACCAAGACACACGTCGACATACTGACAAATAAAACAACAAGAAACACAGAATCTGTGACCAATCCTTCAGAAAAGGTCCCGCTGCCTTTCTGGCAGAGGTCGGTTTTACTCCCCACGTCTGCAGATTTGAAGATCTAGTGGATGATTTTTATTTGTCATGGATAAGTGCTAGCGCTAATTAGCATAGCCACATAGCTACATGTTCATAGCTGTAGCTGTAGCTGTGTACCAAGACACACGTCGACATACTGACAAATAAAACAACAAGAAACACTAAATCTGTGACCAATCCTTCATAAAAGGTCCTGCTGCCTTTCTGGCAGAGGTCGGTTTTACTCCCCAGGCCTGCAGATTTGAAGATCTAGTGGATGATTTTTATTTATCATGGATAAGTGCTAGCGCTAGTTAGCATAGCCACATAGCTACATGTTCGTAGCTGTGTCCCAAGACACACGTCTACATACTGATAAATAAAACAACAAGAAACACTAAATCTGTGACCAATCCTTCAGAAAGGTCCTGCTACAGGCGCCTCTCCGTCAGGATCAGATTCTGGATCAGATTCAGAGGGTTGAAGTAACGTGATCTCTGAGCAGCCGTGTATATTCAGCCAACATGTAAACATTAGATCAACGTGCTGGAGAGCCGAGGCACATCCACTTCCTGAGGGGGCGTGGTCAGAGGGAAAACAGAGTGTTCTGAGGAGGACTGAAGAAGAGGACTTTTCAGGCATGCCAAAATCTGATTTCAAAGTGTTTTTTTGAGCATAAACTTTAAAGACATGTTTTGGGGACCTCTTAGACCAATATATATTGATGAAAAAAGCGTGATATGTCACCTTTAAAACTTAAACACTCTGAAAATAAAAAAAATATTTACACTGTTTGTTAAATAAGAGTCTGCCACACTGCTTCTCTCTCTCCACCTGTGGCTGCATGATGGTTTGTGCTGCTGAAACACAACACGTTGAAGATACAGTCCTCACTTAACACATTTTGTGGCATCCGCAGCTTCTTTGTGCTCCCTGACTTTGTTGCGAATCGATCTGAGCTCCTGGTGAGTCCCTATTTCAGCCAACCGGCCCTTGGGTGTGTTGGCCAGCGAGGGAAACAACTGGTACGCCAGATTGCCTTTCAAGCCCTTGCTGTACCTTCCTCTCCTCCTTCGCTTCAATGTAAGTTGAAGTGAAAGCTGTTTGGGGGAGGAGGCAGAGCACACTCTCTACTGTGAGGGAGGAAAGATAGGGTGCGCCATAAAGGACAACAATCTGATCTTGTTTTTTTGATCGTGGGGAAACAAAATCGTAATGGAAATTGAAATTTGATTTATCACCCAGCCCTACCTCAAACCCCCAAATGACTGGAATTACATTCAGGTTTTGTGCGTGATCAAATCAACTCCAAATGATACCGTTTAAGGCGAGTAGGAGAAGCTCTCACCTCTGGTTTGTCTCTAATTACTAAATTTGCTTTAAAGTGCAGAGAAACAGCTGAACAAGGGGAGCATCGCACACATAAAAAACAAAATGCAATTCAGAAAGAGCCCAGGGAAAGCAACCCCCCTCCACTGCAGCAGGGATATAGCCACATTTGTCTCCAAACAAAACAATAAAACCAGCCAGCCAGTAGTTGTTAATTTCCTCTTTGCTTCAATTGATACAATAAGCCTTTTTTTCTTTCCCCCCTTGGAGACAGCAGCCGCTACTCTACAGGTGAAAGCAGGGAAAAGAAGAGAGGAGGAAATGGAGAGAGGAAGAAAAGAGATAGAGTGCCAGCGGCAGAAAAGCAATTGAGGACTTGACTTCCACAAAACCCTGGAAGAAGTTAATCTAGACTGCTGTGGGAGTTTTTCATTAGCTTGGCAATCTGTTCCTGCGGTGAAGATGTAAGCTAAGTTATATTTTATAACTGTGAGCCGTGAGAGTCTGAGTCACACAGAGAATAAATATGGGAACATTTCAGTGGACCAACAGCTCGCCTAAACCTTAACAGCCTCCTGCCTTTGTAAAAAAAATACTGCAGCCTCCCAGGGAAACAGATTGGGGAATATATAACCAGAGTTGGTTGTCACTTATTTTGACCTGTACATATTTCATCTGTCTTTTCAAGTTTCGCAGTCAAACATCAAGCTATCATACTCGATTGTTCAGGACACGACAGATTCTGTGAGAATACCTCTGGTTTAACACTCCTCCCTTCTGGCTCCAATGTTGTTCAGGAATTTACACTAATTCGACTACTGGGATCATTGTAGCAGCACAAGACAATTCACTAAACACCCCATGTAAGCTAATGTTGCTAAACAGCACATTCCCCACCAAACGAGGACATAAAGGCCCAAAATGGAGCCTCTTCCTCATCAGCATGATTGGATGAAACCTGCACGACTGTGGCATTGAAACCCTCTTATATTTGATATGTCTTTTTAAGCCTGACTTTTAATACAATCCTTGTTTTCTATGGAGAGGAGTGTGAACTCTCATGATAGCAGAGCCACGCAGGCTCAGTGCAGAATTATAATCAGCTCTTTCTCACAGAAAAGTCGTCCCGCACCGTAGCGTACTCCTGATCCTTGGCAACTTTTTAATTAGTGTTTGTCCTTCAAGCCTGTGCTCCTCACAGCTATTAAGGCCCTTAAGCCCTTTGCAAATTAATTATAAAAGACTCAGCAATCATAGTAATTCAATTTGGCCCCGGGCACCAGGCCTGGTCTTTGACCTAACTCCAGTGTGCCTCTCCATGGGGACAAGAGGTGACACAGGGTGAGCCAAGGGCCTCGGGAGTGTTTGAAAAAAGGTTTCATTATGTTTTATTGAACAATATGTACTTAACTTGTACTTCGCTTAATACCACTGAAGCCAGGGGCCAGGTGTGCTCATCCACTTATTTTGTTATAACATTTGCTGGGAGGTAGGGAAGTAAGAAAACACTGAGGAATTTAAGAATGTATTGATTTGATCTTTCATTTGATTGGTTGATATTTAAAAAGTCAGAAATAAAATGATTCCAGACAAAATTTTAGGGAACCACCAGAGATGTTAGCAGGTCTGTGATACCGCCCCTAGCACAGTGGTTCTTTGAGCTAAATGCTCAGGATGCCAGCATGCTTAGTATGATAGTGCTGATATTGGTGGTGATTTCCTGCATATAAAACTGTGAGACAGCCAACGGAAGAGGCGCTGCAAAAAAAGCCACAGAGAAAGAAAAGTGAAACCTCTTCATCAGAAAGCTTTTTTTGGCTACATATGAGGGTATCTATTAAACTACTGTGTCTGACATTTAAAATGTAACATGCAGATTGCTGTTCAACCTGTTCATTTTCAGCACCCTCAGCTCCTGTAGAAGGTAAGAGGGGAATCACTTTCACCTCTGGTTAAGGCTGGCATACATTACAGGATTCTTCAAACCTTCACACATTTAGAGCCTACACACTTGATGGTAACAAAAGACAGATCGCACAAGATCTCTCTCTTCTGATCTTATAGTGTGTGGTGTGCACTACAGAGCACAACACACACCGAACCAATTCTTCAGCTGAGTATCAGGTTCTTCTCGCTCAATGATCCAAATCCCGCGTGGTAAAATGTGACTTCGGTGTAAACAAACATGGCGGACAAACAGGAAGAAGCAATGATAATGATTGTTTTCTGAACCTCTTACTTTCTGGAAACACACACAAAAAGAAAAACGATTATGGAAAAAGTCATGGAGACGGCGGAAATGTGGGCTGTATGCATTACAGCGCGAGTTTAAGGTGAGTAAAAATTGTCACAAGTATTACAGGTAGCTTGGAGAGCAGGGCTGTGCGCTAGATGCTTCCTCTTCCGTCAGTCAGCTCGCGTCTTGATTGGCTTTTGCTCCGGTACACGTGACATTACACACTGTGCATACTCAGCTCCTCTTGGAGCATCCCACACACTAAAGGATTTCTAGTCGCAAATATTAAACATGTTCATCATTTATGATCTCTCCTTCTGAGGCCGATTATCCTGTTGTGTGTACCTGCCTTTAGGTAAAAATATATGTTCACTTTGTTATAGGATAGAGCAGAATTGACTCTAGTCACTGCTATTAAATAAAATATAGCTGCTGTATTTGATGGGTGCATTTTAGTCTCCAACTGTATTATGACTGTGTGTGTATGTGTGTGTGTGTGTGTGTGTGTGTGTGTGTGTGTGTGTGTGTGTGTGTGTGTGTGTGTGTGTGTGTGTGTGTGTGTGTGTGTGTGTGTGTGTGTGTGTGTACATGGGACAGAGTTTACATTAGCTGGAAGATAAAGATATCATGAGCCAAAATGTCTGGGGGGGAAATCAAAATCACCAGATTGGTGCAAAATATATTTTTGTTTGCCCTTCGAATCCATCCAAAGGTGTACGGGGATCTTATTCTGGGATTTTCTTGTGTTTGTAGTCAACATAGCCTATGTTCACAACAGTGCAGCGAAGCACATGATTTTTTTACTTTCACCCAAACACCACGTCGCATTTACTGACCGACATAGCGGCACAGAGAAAACAGTGGGACCTGAATGCTCCCCGGCTGTCAGGTTTACTCAACAAAAGAGCAGGAAAACACTTCTCTACTAATCTTACTAATCTCACAAAAAAAAAAAAATGTGAGGAAACAAAGCTGATCTTCAACTTCTGTCCAGAGGAGGAGGGCTAACCGTCAGCTGAAGAGAAATGAAATAAATTTACACCACACCGAGTGACAGGAGGAACAGAGAGGCCTCTGCTGCTTGTACTGGCATCAATGCAAACAAACCTCTTTTCTCCCTCACTCCCAGGATCTTAAGGTGTAACATGCATTATAACAACAGAGCTTTTTAGTAGTCCAGTTACTCCATTCAAGGAATTGTTTCATCTCTAACATGATGAATAGACAAAATGAAAATAGAGAGGATAACCAAAGTGTTCAAAATGCACTCCAAGGCTGGAACTAACCTCACTGCAGTCATCCAGAAAACACCAGATGATGAATTTTATAGAAAACTGCAAATGTCAACCTCATGTAGACGCTGAATGAAGGTCAGAGGATTCTAAAAATCATTCTGAGATGTTGTATGAGGACAGTTTGCAAGTTTAATAGTTATAAGTTCTCGGTTGACATTGTTCAAACAGGATCAAAGTAATGGACCACAAATCCGCCCACACAGAAAAATTTAATTGTAAAGACAAAGCGTATGATTTTATGCAAAGACTAGCTTTATTGTTTTACCGAATCAAACTTTGTTACTTACTTTATGATAACTTGAAAATTGTTCTGCATTTATTATAAAAAAAAAGGCTCTGTTTTGAAGCAGAGATGGTTTCTCTCTCGTCTTTGGATGGAAATGTTTTAGAGCAGTAGGAATTTGAAAGCCGAGCTGCAGATGCAGTTTGTGATGTCAGGAGACAAGCCTGATACATGACTAAAAATACTACGAGCACAAATCAAACAGGACCCAACCAATTACTGCGATCTAGCTGATCTTGAGCAGCAGCTGGCAGCCTGGCACACACACATTCACACATATGCACACACACACACCACACACACACACACACACACACACACACACACACACACACACACACACACACACACACACACACACACACACACACACACACACACACACACACACACACACACACACACACACACACACGCACACACACACACTGCACGTCGCCTCAGGGAGGAATAATTTTTTCTGTGTCTCTCCTACAGCTAAAGTTCATTCATAAACGCAGAGTTCACGTCTTATGAGAATTTGGAAGCTGCAAAGGCTGCTGAAAACCAGAGACTTTTTAGAAATAACCGATGATAGATGCATGCAGCAGTGAGTTTAGAGCTACTGTGAAGAGCTGATTACTTTCCCGAGGAGCCAGATGCATTCATAAACAGAGAGGAGATACTCGAGATAAAGAAGTGAGCCACACTGTTTGGATGTGGAGTCAAGAAGCCTCATTTTGGGATCTAACATCATTGAGCTTTAGCCCTCAGGAGCTGAACTGCACACACAGCAGCACAGTGGCTACACCACTGGAAGGTAAGTGTTAAAGTAGGCCAATTAGACTGTGGGGATTGGCTGGTCTGAAAGAGAGATGTGGAAAAAGGAGGCCAGGACAGGAGATGAGCAGCTATTCTACTCCACTCTGCTAGCAAAGCCCGCCTGGCACATCTGTAACGTCACAACCACAGACCTGGAAGTTACAACCAACCCACGAGTGCTGATCTAGATCTGTCATTTAATAATGTGCAGAGCCCAAGAGGTCCCCTGAAGGAGAGTTATTGTTTCTCCTCTCTTTATGACACAGGCTGTAAGATATCTGTGGGTGGAGGGGGCAGCCGATCGATAGCAACGATTTTACTTCAGTGTTTCTTTTGTGCCGAGACTTGAAGCTTTCAAACCTCAATTATGTTGAGTATCATTTCACTCATTTCAATCCCTGCTAAGTGATATAGAGAAAGAGAAATAGAAACAAGTGAGCTCTTTATACTCTATACAAGGATGGAAATAATGCCTTGTTCCCAAGCCAACAAAGCAGTTGCCTGTGTTTCAGTTATCAGCCAAGTTACCCATCATTATCAACTTCTTCTTTCTATTAGATTTGTCTTCTGATCACTTAGTCTTTAAAATCTGATTTAAATATTTCTCATGTGAGGTAAAAGTGATCAAATGTACATTAGTAGAGTTTAGTCTCGCTCGTGTTCTCATGTTTGTGGTCAAATCACAGTAGAGATTTAGAGAAAAACGACTGAGGACTGCAGTGCAAGATTTTGGAGGTCTCTTCATGGATACACATCCATTAATATGAACTTCTGTTTATGGAGTCTGCTGTCATGAACCAAAATGTGGTGAGGAAAGTATCAGGTGTGGCTTCAGTTGGTCCAACTTTAACTAAGTTGTGATGCGTTTGTCTATTTTTCTCTCTTTTGTTGTTGGTATTCCATTTTTCTCTCTTTAAATACTTTCGGTTCTGATCTGCATTTTCTTTAAGGTTTGTTCTTTCTCCCTTCCTCCATCTTTCCTTGTGTTGATGGAGTCACTATCACTTCCAGGTTTTAGTAATTTTTTGTCAGGTGAAGCTATTTTTAAATTGAGACACACTTCTTCTACAACATGAAAACATACGCCAAAAAGTGGTGTGTCAGAACCTTTGTGCCTCAAAACTGTGGAAGTCAAAATGACCATCTCTCTTGGTATTCTTAGTGATGAATTAAACAAATATCTCATCAGTCTAGTGTTTTGAGTCATTTTGCAGCCAAAGATAAAGTTGCTGTTTTTACAGTTGATTTAATTATAGTGATCATTTATTCTCATTCAACTTTTGACTGAAATTAGCTTATTTAGCTTGTTCATTCTGTTGATATAAGTTTTTTCAGTCTCAGTTGAATTAGTTCTTGCGAAATTCAGTCTAAAATTCTATTAGAGTAACTAGTTCAGCAGACAATTTAGTGATTTCGTCATCTACACAGATTACCATCAAGTAAAGACTTATTGCCTGGCATGCACAACCTTATTGTTAGTCTTTTAGCACAATAGTGTACCTGTCACCTTTAACATGCCATTTACAAGACTTAAAGTGAGTCAGATGAATATATATTAATAAGAGGTCACATTAGCTTAATAAAATCATATTAAAATTCGACAGCAACCCCTTCTTAAAGAGTTAAAAGACTTAAAGATGGTACTGGGCAGGGCATGACAGTCAGCACTGTGAGAGGACATTAATGCCATTACTGTCACTGCTCTTGCTTCAAGCTGCCAATCAAGAGTGACAGAGGTTATGTAACCTTTACAGCTTCTTTTTTCCCCAGAGGCTTTTAACATGGGATATAAAACAGAAGCTAAACCATGCTTCTGCTCACCGGGGGCACTTCATCTTCTCCCAAACAAACAAACTCCATTGTGAACTAAACAAAAAAGCATGAGTACTGCCAGAGTTTGAAATTACAACCTCATGATCTGCCAAATGTGGAGTGAAAAAAAATTGGCTGCTGCAATTGAGCTGTCAGTGATGGCTGCGGACTTAATGAGAAATAACAACTAGCTTGTGTTTTACAAAAAAGAAAACAGCATGAAGTGTCAGAGTGGATTTATGTCCAAACATCTAAAAATATGTTTTATTGTTTGGACAAGCAACATTTAATTATTGGACAATATAAAACTGCCGGTTAGGAAAAACATTGCTATATTCTGTCGTCACTTTCATCACCTTAATGGATGATGATTGGTGGAGGGCACACAGGTTTATTTTCTGCTTAACTTTGAGGTCAAGCTAAAATGAGATGTATTTTTTAATTATTTCTTTTGTAGATAATCTTATTGTTGTCAGGTAATTAAGTCAATCTGCAGAACTAGAGAGTAGTGGTAACTAGATTTTTGTCAAGGCCGTTTCATTTCTCTTTAAGCTTCTGTGAGAAACTTGGTGTTGATTTTGATGCCCCCTCTTATGCTTTCTTTCAAATGTCTAACACATCACACATTTTGAACAGTACTGTGAAAAATGTGAAATAGAGTTGCTTTTTGCAGCCAGCAAATCAAGTTGTTTGACACGTACCTGATGGCATCAGTTTAGGGCATTAAAAAACAGAAGCCGTTGAAAAATAATCAGGGCTGTCAGCGTTGACGGATTATGTAATACAGGTCCGAAATGAAAGCATTCATTTTAGAATCCCTTGCTATTTTGTCCCCTTTGGCGCACTGTAGTTTAGCTGCTGCATCGTCTTCTTGCTTCCTGCTGCTGCTGCTGGGATGGAAATAAAATAACACCTCCATGATGTCTTCAAAATTCAATCTGTAAAAACTCCCAAACAGCTCAGTCTACAAGTCAGAAGTAAGATGCACTTTGTGTCAAACAGAATTAAACATCACTGAAGTACTGCAAGTTTGAACTACCATCTATACAAGCTACGCATACAGGTGCAGCAGACTGATATCAGCCAGGGCACTATTTAAGAGTGTGTAAACTGCCACAGAACTGCTACTGAATCAATCTGAAGCTGTTTAAGTCATGGTTTCAGAGCACTGGTGTAGCAGAGCAGCATTTATTTGAATTAAAAATAAAAAATAAACAAGATCATAAAGTACATTTCATTGGGTTATTTTGATTTCCAAATCAAGGCCCCTCTGAGAATTGCTTTACATCATACATTTAGACAGAACAACAGTTTTAAAATGCAAAATTAGGAAATGTATACATTGGATTACAAATATGAGTAGTTCTTATGAATTATTGAAATTCAGCTATTCATTGCAGTAAAAATAAATAATTTTCTGACAGCCCTCGAAATAATCAAGTATGTCTTTTACATTCTTGTTTGCTTGTGTAGCTCATGTTAACCTCTATTTCACACCCTGCTTTAAACTCCTCAGAGGAGCTTAAATGAACAAAGAGTGCTCTTTAACATGGTGCACTTCTTCTGTAACAACACCTGAGGTCTTAGAGTGACAGAATGATATTATATATCACTGTTGAAGTCACTGTAGTTAGCCCTACAGTTTACACAGACAACAGAGGTGAACCAAGTTGGATGCAGCAGGCGGTATCTCTTTACATGTCCAGTTTATCTTAAACCCGAATCCAATGGAGATACCAACTTCACAGTTTTCCTGGAAGCTGAAAAAGTAATTGGATTAAGACGAGCATGCGTCAAACATTCATTCTGAACAAAACCATTTTGACATGTGCAGAGCTGTTCCACCGGTCTAACGTGGCAATAAAAGCAGATGAAACTGTTCTCCTCATCTGTTTTGTTTTTAACAAACACATCTGTTGCTTCTTCTGTGTACTTAATATGTTACAAATAAAGATAAAAACACTCACTACATCTTTATTCTGATAAGGATGTTGTTCTGATTGCTGTTATTCTGTTAAACATAGCTAGTGTCCCCATGCTCTTGCTTTACCAACATCCTTTTCTATCAAGTTGATAACAGCTCTAAGAGAGTCCAGCACTGGAATGTCCAGAAGTCCTGTTCACCAAGTAGTCAAGAGAGACAATTAGGCAAATGTATACTTTCTACTCTTATTGCGTACGTGAGGAGATTGTTTCATGACATCACTTCTCTGCAACATAAATCAATAAATGGAAAGGGTCAGATGGGGACAAGGTGTGTTTCTTTTCATGGTCAGGTTTATGTGTAAATCATCTCGTGTTTAATAAATGATAAAAGGCTTTTCAATGGTTATCTCGGCCTCCTGGACATCAGCCATAAATTATTTGTAGAGTAAATTGCATTGATAAAAGAGAGAGTGAAGTAGAGCCCTATAAATAATCCACAATCATTACAAAACAGCGACACTGTTGTCCTATGAATGATCTTATATGTGAAAATAAGAACCGACGGCAAAAACAAAAGAAATCCTTTTTTTTTAAGTCACACAAAAACAGCTCAGTGTGCAGTGTGTGTGTAGTGTGTGTGTGTAGTGTGTGTGTAGTGTGTGTCAGTTTCAGCCCTGTGAGAGAGGGGGCTGTTTGATTGCAGAGCACAGATATGTGTATATAGCAGGGCCTGGAGGTCAGTACGGTAAACAATACTCCCAGTGATAAATCCTCCTGTCTCTCCTCTGTGTGTGCCTCGCTCACTTGATTTATTCCTTCAGAGAGCACGAGGAGAAGGCAAAGAGAACACACAGATAAATAATTTACAGGGACATTAACATCAAAGAGGGCCGCGGGGAAACAAAAACACGAACATTTGGGTCGATGTGCTGTTTTGAATTAAACCAGACACAGTGTGTGTGCCCCTTCGTGTGGCCTTTGCCGAGAGAGAGCCTCGTTGCAAGGCAGGTGGACGTTTAAGCATGCATGCAAGCAAACACACACACACACACACACACACACACACACACACTCAAAAATACACAGAAAGAGGATCACCTGCTCCGTTTCACTGCTACAGATCAGAGAGGAGACTGGGACTAATTGATGCTGATGCTTTTGTATTACTTCAGTTGCAACCGCTATTCCCCTGAGGACGACAGCGAGCTCAGACCCGCTACTGTTGTGTTGATGATAAATAAGGAAAATTAGCCCCCAGTTGATTGTCTTGGTGGTGTACATGCCCACAGGGACACATCTCACTGCTGAATAGCTCTGTGTGGTGGCAAAGTCTCATCAAGTGCTGTCATAACACTCTCATCCTGAGCAGCAGAAGGGTCTTTGCTAATTGCCTGAGGCTGTGATGCCTCTCTTTCTTTGTAGTCTCCCTCCCTGAGTGTCTGCTCGAGCATTCGTTTAGCATGAGATCAGCCTCTGGCCGTATGGAAATGAGGGCTAATTATGGAAAAAGGGCCTGTTGGGCTAATTTGATTGGAGTGAACAATAAAGGTTAACTGAGCAAAAATGATGCAGTGTTTACTTTTCCAGGCGTTGGAAATGAGTTCATGAGCAGAGGCTGGTGGTGGAGAAGATAACTGGAGAATGAAAACATCAGTTGTGCCTCAATCAGTGCTGATTAATCTGTCAATCATGAATGATTTGTTTCCTCACAAATTAATTCAACAGATTTTAATAACAGTGGTTAAAGAAAACAACTCAGGGGCATTAAAGTGGCCAGTGTATCTTGCACTCACACACATCCAACTACAGTAAATACAAAAAGCAATGCTGACTCAGTATTAACAGGCATTCAAACATGACTTGCAAAATGCTGGCTCAGTGTTTATTAATAATTTGCAAGTATGCGGGAGACTCATTTCTGTGCCCTGATTTCTCAAACTGGGCACAAACAGTATGTGCTATAAAAAATATGTTACCAACGAGCCGCTCAGATTATAGCTGCTGACCCGCGGAGACCATGAGGACTGGAGGTAATGAGTCCGGGAACTGACTCTACAGATTTGTTTATTTAACTGTGGAAAAAAAATGCCACACAGAGAGAGAGAGAGAGAGAAGCACATTTTGCCTGGTTGGCAGCTTGTTTTGTAGGCAATGTTTGGTCCAGATATGACTCAAGAACAGCAGCTGGTCTCAGTTTAAAGCTTTGCCACAAACTGAGCTCTCAGGGTCACCTTGAAAAGCCTCTGGGGACTTTTACTTATTCATATACAGGGAGGCTGCTTTGCTCTGACTGGATGGACAAGCATGTGCGCATGTTTGACTGACCAATGTAATGTTTGTATGTGTTTATGTCAATATGATTGACTTACACATTAAGGTAAAAGAGAGGTGATGGAAACTGGTTGAAAAAGACAGATATCAGAGATTAATTGCGGAGGCATACATCGCACACAGCTAAAGGTAATATAAAGCGTAGAGTTTGAGGACTGTACATTTTCCATTTACCATTTGTACTTTGACATCTTTATATAAAATGAATGTCATAAGAGCAAAAGATAATCGAAGCAGACAGGTATTTACACTTTAAAAACTGTCCAGCCTCACGGCCCTGAATCATGTTGGAAGTTGGCAGGTTGTATTCTGGCCAACACCCTTCTTGAAGGGTCCACAACAGTTTTTATACAGCTTTGTTACTCTGTGAATATGGCCCCAGTCAAGTCATGTCAAATGTATTTATAGAGCAGATTTAAAACAGCAGCAGCTCACCAAAGTGCTGCACAATGCATAAAAGAAACAATACATAAAAGCAGAAGCAGCTGCATCAGGAAAAGAGAAAGAACAACCAACACACGAAACATCAAGTACTCAGGACAAGGGGGACTTGCATGTTCATATATAAAAGTTAGCTTTGTGGTAAGACTTGAAACAGTCTAAAGAAGGGGTAGATCAGGTTGAGGATTGGAGGCTGTTCCATTGTTGAGACGTTAACAAGGAAAGCGTGGTCACCTCTAAGACAGACTGCCAGGAAACCTGTGTCAGGTGATCCAGGATGCCTGATGTACCAGCAGACGTGTCTAAAGTTAGGGTGCAAAGTCCACACTAAACAATACACCAAAACTATCCAGCCATCCATGCACTATCAATATCGCTTATCCCATTCATGGCTGAAGACTATCCCAGCTGTCAGTAGGCGAGAGGCAGGGTACACCCTGGACAGGTCGCCAGTCTATCGCAGCGCTAACATGTAGAGATGAACAACCATTCACACACACAGTCACACCTATGGGAAACTTAGAGTTAACCTGACAGGCAATTCTTTGGACTGTAGGAGGAAGTCAAGTGCCCAGAGTGAAACCCACACATGTACAGGAGAGAACATGCAAACTCTACACAATAAGGCTCTGGGATTTGAACCGTGAACCCTCCTGTTGTGAGGCTGTGGTGTGCTAACCACTGCCCCACTGTGCAGCCCTATATGTTGAAACGATTTAGTTTATTAATTAGGGCTGCAGTAATAGAATCATTTAGTAATCGGGTATTATATCAATTATCATGGTGGCTAATGGCGAGTAATCTGATGAGAAATTATGCATGCTCAATTATTTTTCATTAAATGTATTCTTTTGCCATTACAACTGTAACGATGCAAATCCACCTGTTTTAGTAATAATAAAGGATTATCTTATCTTATTACTAGGCCTACATTATTATACTTTATTATTAGACTGGCTGATGCACATGTATGTATAATAAGTTTTTATACTACAATTATACACTACATATAACATCTGTACAACACTTTACTGATAGTTGTTTCAGTAGATAGTGAAGACAGAGAGGGTAAATGTTAATAATCTGGCCACCTCTACCTGGGTCAATGCCCTAGTTGTGCCACCCCATTCTAAAAGTCTGGACATGCCCCTACACAGCAGCACACAGAAAACAATGGGGACTGAATGTTAACTGTTGACTGAAAATCGTGTTCAACAGAAGCTGCAGGCAAACACTTCCCTGTTGATTTTTTAAAGAATGAGTAGAAACATAGCCAAACTTCAATTTATGTCCCAAGAGCGTGATATGCACCAGTGCACCAGCACAGCATGGCACCGATCGGTTTTACAGTCCCCCACAAATTGAACAGGAAGAAAATTACAGAAAATTTACACCAAACTGAGCAACAGGGAGGACTCTGCTGCTTGTGCTGGCTTTATAGATGGATATAAATTCTAAAATAGCGCTGAAATTGAACGTCTTTACTCTGCAACCCTCTGGATATTTACAGTATGATATGCATTATAACAACAAATAAAACATCCAGTAAAATCATGATCGAGCCCCGTAACCCTACATGTGTATAAACCCAGGTGAATGATTAGGTCTCTTTACTCCTATAGGTTGGTACTGACACACTGTCTCTCAGTTCATGATGGTATAAATTATTAAATTAAGTACTTTAGACATGTAATTGAATTTGTTGGGTGCTGTTTAATGTTTCATTCCTGAGAAATGAAGCTTATTAGGCATGTAAGGTCATTCCGGGCTTATGTCCCCTAGTTGCTTTTTGGCCGGATTCCGTGTTCATTGTGCATAATAGAGTGCGCTATAAAATCTGCTTCAAACAAATTCTCTGGGTAAATTATTTACCAGCCCTATTGCAAATGAAGTTGTTTCACTGTTTGGTTGCACCATGCAGACATAGCCTGGCTAGTAGAGTGTAATGTCCAAATTGACCTAAATATGGGGTGCATGGTGAGGTTAGGCTTAGGTGACAGTCCATTCAGTGTTTTAAAAACAGTAACTCAAGCTTAAGTCAATGTTGAATGATTGATTGATGGATGGCCAAGGGTTACCTCTGAATACCGTCAGACTAAACATATTTTCCTAGAAATGAGTCAAAATCAAAATTTCTTTCAAAAAACTGCTCAGATTATTGAACACATTTGGTAAGATTACACTATTTATAACCTACAAGATGATCCCGCATGACCAGCTGAGCTTTCATTCAGCTCAACCATCTTTTTCATCTGTAGCAAAGAGTTCCCTCTAATCTGCTCAAAATAATCATCATTGGAGCGCTTGGTGCCCTCACATGTTTACACAATCTGCAGATATAAAAGATATGATATAAAAATCCAAGGTACCAGTTAGAAAAACCAAAAAAGGTTTTCAAAATGACTGCTCCCTGTAGGGTGATCTCTTTCTCAGGCTGTTTTCCTCTAGTACCCCCATCACCAAATATGAACCTAAGGTTGCAACTGAGTTGCAATGAAGTTTGCCCATGATTACATTCCTGCTCCCAGAATCACAGGCACTTTCATTTCTCTGCAACACTTTGATTAGAGCAAATGGTGAATTTAATGTTTCACAGTAAACGGACGTGTTAAGATCTAAAATCTGTCGGGTATGAGAGGCATTCACTCTTGACACATACTTGGTTTGCTGAGACATCATCTTAGTAAAGGGTCAGGTGTTTGTGTGTGATAGTCCACGATCAAGACCAGGTGTGGGAAGCTTATATGTACCCTTGGGTTCCAGCGCTCTGTGCTACTCATTATCTCAGCATCAGAGGTAATGACAGGCTCTTCTAGTGTTTTCTCATGTTGTGTAAAAATGTGAGTCTGCAGAAGCAGCTGTGAGACCTGTCTGTGCGATCTGCTCCCCATTTCCACTACTCGAAAGCAGGGTACAAACTACATGATAATTAGGCTGGTTCTGGGTATGATCCCCTCCTTTTCAACAAAAGTAAGCTAAGTCCCCATTTTCTAGCAGTCCTAAGGATTATCTTGCCAGATTTTCCAGTGGTGGCTGCACTGATGAGGAATCATAAATATTAAGCATCAACAATATCATGTGGTGTGTGTGGAAATACAGAGGATAGCTGAACATGAATTCTGTGGACTGTGGTGTGGAATGAAACGATTCCAACAATCTGCGGGCAAGCTGTTTGAAGGAGGACGCACAGCAAACACAGCCATGGCTACAACAGTCAAAGCAGAGCACAAAGTTAGGTGGATGTCAGAAATGGAGGACCAACTTGTTGATTTGTGGCAGCAAGACAAGGGCTCATACAACAACATACCACAATCAAATTGGCAAGGAGAGGGACAGAAATTGCTACTGTAAGGGATGTTCCAGGTAGCTGAAGCCTGGTTCAAACTTCTGCATCCAATGGCGTAGCCTACACGTGCAAGTCTGTGTAGCTCTCGTACCTACGCAGATTCCTATGCACGTAGCCGACATGCACCTCCTCCAAAATATAACTAGGCATCAAATTGACACCGACACACAGACCGCATGCCCTGTGATTGGTCCACTCAGCTGCATTATATTTCAGCATTTACAGCACTTCTGGGATCGCCACACATCGGCTGTGTATTTAATCTCCTCTGATGTCCCCTCTTTATTCCTCCCTGTAATCATTGCTGCATGAAAACGGCAACATGTATCAGCTGTAAATGAACATGATATGCTCGTAACTGCTGTGAAAAAGTTAATGGAGAACGTGGCGGGCCCGGAAACAGGCGACGCAGAAGTATAAACCAGCCTTTAGTGGTTAGCAACGCTTAGCTTGCTGACCATCATAGCTACCTGCCTAGCCACCATGTTTGTTGACTGCGAGAGGTTTTGCAGGATGTCCAGTTTTAAGAGTGTGGACTGGTTGTTTGTGAATGGAATCTGTTCATGTGCGGTGTGCTGTGCTGACAAAATCGTTGCACTCCACACACTATCAGAACATCTGTCATTATTTCTCATCTTGTGTGAGGGCTCTCACATCCTCAATATCTGTTAGGATTAGATGTCTTTCAGTGTTGGTGCTGTGTAGGTGTTTATACTCCATCCTTTAGTGTTTCCTTTTTAAGCATGTCTAGCAACCATTGTGATTTGGTTTAGAAGTGCTTCCATGAATTACATGATAGTTTCATTTTGAGTCAGAACTTGATCGTTTGGCTCTGCAGTGTTTTGATTTGTCTCCTCCCCCATCTAATCCATTCTGATGTGTCTGGTTATCCCTCTGGAATAACTCCACAATAGCACCACACACCGTCTCTATTCCCTGACTTGGTACTTTATCTTACAGTGGAGAAATATCTCAAGGAGCCCCACTGAATCGCTGAAGTGTAAGACTGCCAATAGATAGGTATGCACTCCTGTGAGGAGTCTGATCAAAACGCTAATATCAATTCAGATTAAGGGCTCGTCATAGACAACCCATGCAGTATAAATCAGTTACACCAGACATGTCAAGCAGTGAGGGATTCTGTTTGGCCCATTTATATCTTAAACGTCTGTCCAATACTTATAAAGATAACAGTGGTGTTGCTGTGGAAAGCCCTCTGTAATCTGTATCTGGCAGCATGTTTGTCAGAGTGTTGATGTAACTTCTTGCCTGCCTCTCGGCTGGCTGCTGCTGCTGCTGCCTCTTCTGTCTGTCTCTCAATTTGAGTGTATGTAGAGAAGTGAAGGCAGGTGTGATTGACTCATACAGTTGCAGAATGCCAGCTTGTCTGTCAAGTGCATACAGTCAATGTCACTACATCAGCCCGCTTGACTGACAGCTCTGTAACCCGAGGGAAGGAAGCAAGGTGTCACAGTGTTCAGCTCACACCCTCATGAAGGCCGCTCTGCCGTTCCTAAAGCTGGGAAAGGTCACGGTGTTGAAATCTCATGTTCTGAAAAACAGCAAGTAAACTGTTAGCTTCTATTAGCACCTTTTAACACGTGGCTACAAAGTAAAAACAACGTGGAGTAATTGCTGTTACTAAGCAGAATGTTCAAGCCGAAATGTGAAGCTGTTGGGGGACCTTTTAATCCATTATTTAAACCATAGGTTCAACTGAACTTTGACATTTTTATTTATCATTGACTTCTTTTTGCCTCTTTAAACATGGGAAAAATGGTATGTACTTGTGATTCTGTTAGCCTTGGTGCTATGGATTTATTTTCTACAGAATGCTTTAGAAGTAGAATTTAAATCAGGTGTTTGCAGCAGCTAAGCAGCATGCTCAGAAAGGTGTTCGAGACAGCTCTCCTCACAGCGACATCTCTGACTTCTCCGGTTGGGATCACATCAGACTCAAGGCCTGATGAGCGATATAATCCCTCCATTAAATTCTGGGTCTACCCCAGAGACTCCTGACAGTTGGACACGGCTGTGAAGCCTTCCATGGGAGGCACCCAGGAGTCATACTAATCAGATGTCGGAACCACCTCAGCTGAGTCCTCGGAGCAGCAGCTCTACTCCCAACTCCCTTTGGATGTCCTAGCTCATAACCTCCAAGGCTGAGTAAGGCCACCCTATTAAAGAAACTCATTTTAGCACCATGTAACCAAATCTCTTTTGTTTGGTCACTACAGAGCGCTCATGACTATTGGTCAGACTTGGAATGTATTTCCACTGTTTAATAGAGTGCTTTAACTTCCGGTTCAGCTTCCTTTTCCCCTCAACAGAATGGTGCAATCCCTGCATTATTGTTAAAGGGGACATATCATGCCCTTTTCAATCATTTAACACAATCCCCTGATGTCTAAATGTAACATCCTTGCCATGTGTCAGTCAAAATATTAAATAAATCAAGTTCCAGAGGAGGTTTTGGACCAGCTCTAAACACCCTTTCCAAAAATGCTCTGTTTTTCGGTGTGTGACTTTGTAAATCCACATGAGCTCCTTTCCTCGTCCGTGAGGTGTGCCAACTTGAAAAGAGCATCATGTTACCATAGCAAGTCGTGAGCATGCGTCAAAACATGGCTGCAGGAGACAGTACTGTCCGGCCTTGTATGTTTGAACCGGAGTCAGATGTAAATGCAGAATTCACACACAAGTTAGTGCGGCTTATTGAGATATCATCGGCCAAATGTTTGGTAGAAAAGATACCAAATACAAATAATTATATTGGTTTACACATTTTCATACCAACATTTGTCACAACCGGGCAGTGAAGTGCCGTTTTTTTTGCTCTCCCCCAAACGCCTCAGTCACGTTTGATTTGATGTCTGCAGAGAGAGACAATGAGAGCTGACTGCTCCAGAAAACATCAGGAAAACGCTTCTCTGTTGATTATAACAGAATGAGCGGAGTCATAAGTTTATCAGGATGAAGTCTAGAGAAATGTACACCACACTGAGGGACAGGAGGGACAGAAGCACTCTGCTGCTTGTGCCGACTTTATAGATTGAAATAAACGCATTTTAACATCAAATCAAACCAACAGTGAAACACATCTCCACATAGCACTACATGTCTGGGTAACACAGGTGAATTATTATACTTGTATCCAACCTTAAGGAACCAATCTGCTATTAAAAAGCTGAGAACCATCTCCTCAGACTTGGAGGTAGTGAGATCCCTACTCTACCTTGAAGTCCTGCTCATGAATTGTCACAAACAAGAAACTGTTCCACTGTCCACCAGAGGACACCAGCCTCTTTTAAGTCTCCTCTTCAAACTGTTAGCCTCTGTCTTGCCTTCTAATTATTTTTTTCCATGGGTTGGACCAATGTGGTCAGCTTTAAAGGAGAATCAAATGTTACAAAACCATCATGAACCTTACATTGCTCTACTTCAATGAGACTGAAAAGTCAAATCAGTGTTTAAATATGGACCACTCTCTTTAACTGTATAAATTGAAAAGGTCACAAGATGTCCTGGGGACAGTCTGCTGGCAATGACTAAGGGATGGACTCAGTGAACTTATAACATTTTGTTGGAGTTTTAACAGTCGAATGAGTTTCAATGTAATGTCCGGCATTCAGCTGCAAACCAGAAAATGTCACAAGATCAAAACTGCTACTGAAGGTTCAATCACTTATCAGATTCAATCTGCCTGAATAGTCTCTAATTAATATCATTAATACAGCATGTTGCTCAGCAGAAAAGTCCAAATGAATAAATGAGTGCCAAAATGAACAATTTTACAGAAAACAGACAAACAATGGCATTTAGCAGTCATTTAGCAAATGCTCAGAACAGCACATATGCATGTATAAACAAGTTTAATCTCACAGATCAAAGTTTGTTTCTTACTGCTTGTAACTAAATATTTGTTTTTAAAATATGAAATGGTGTAATACCACCTCTAGAAGAACGGATGGTGAACGAGGCCAAGTGTCTTAGAATGTTTCTTGACGTGTATACTGGTATTTCCAAACAATATGATATACAATACTTGACCCAGAATGAGGATAATATTACAACACATCAAGACGACGATAATCTATACGTTTCAAAACAATCATATAGATAAATCACAACATCTGATTAATTGCAGGATATAAAACACCCCTAAGTAGGCACAGTGCAGGATCAATGTTTTTTTTTTCACAGTAATTTGGTTTGGTTCCACTGATATGACACAATATTCATGCTTTTAGTCTGTAAATCTGAGCTGTTCAATTGGCAGCCATAAGGTCAAATGCAGCCCGCAGGCAATCTCCAAGTGGCCCCTAAATGACCCACATATATGAAACTAATATAGGAAAAAATAACTAAACAGTACAAAGCGGTGTGCACAAAAGTAGCTTGCAAGTGAGCTATCTTACTTCATTCCTATCTTTGTCGAGAATGGCACATGCCCTGTACAGATCAGCAGTTCACAGAAGTAGTCGTTTTGAAAGCATTCAGACCATACTTGGTAGTCTTGCTTTCAAAATTGTTGTTGCCCACACCAAAGCAAAAAATAGTCAAAAATAGCCAGTAAAAATCAGCAGAGTAATCCTGCCTGGACTGCAAAGTATTTATTTGTTTACTGCTAACTCAAAACACGAAACCAACACGCATCATTTGCCACGAGTGCAGTGATCAAAGAATATAACGTTCAGAGGTATCACTTTGAAAACACCCAACTTTCTGAGAAAACAGCTTTCCCACAGCATCACAGGAGAGGGGGGGCCAAAGTACAGAGTTTATCTGCAGCTCATGAAGCCTGAAGCCCAACCTTGGTGTGGTCCTGCACAGCCTAACAGAGAGTCGTGTCACGGATCTTTGAAAAGACGAAGTGGCTATTTGGAAACTCCAAAGTAGTGAGAGAATGATGCCCAAATCAAAGTTAGTGTGGCATCTGCTAAATGTTCCTGTCTGACACTTTGACCATTCAAATTCTGGCTATAGATTAGTGTTAATTTTGGTGTCTATTTTAGATTTAGTCTTAGTCTTTAGACGAATATGCCTGTTCATTTTAGTCACATTTTAGTCTTTTCAGTCCTTATAGTCTTAGTCTAGTTTTAGTTGATGAAAACTCTAAACATTTTAGACTAGTTTTAGTCGGCAGAAACTCAAAAAATTTTAGTCTGGTTTTAGTCAGATTTTAGTATTTGATTTTTGCGGAAACATTTTCTCTCTTTAAAATAATTCATGTAGTCGATCAGATATCAGTATCAGGGTTACCAAGTGTTCAAATAGTCAATATTTCACTCTTTTAAAACTTTTGTATAATATCTAAAGTTAAATGATTTAGCCTGCTAAAAAGTAAAAAGAAAACATTCTTGATGTGACCACTATGAAGATATTTTGATTCTCTTGATTCAAATAAAATACCATGGACACAATATAAGGGCTGTTTTACACTTTGACGACGGTCCCTGAATGCACCTCGCAGCAACAGAGGCACTGGACATTCAGTTCACGGCACACTGAAATGAATCTGCATCTTTGATGACAAGGAGTTGATCCAAATTTATTAAATGTGTCTGATGTATCGCCGAACTGGATTAAATCAAGCTGAAGACTTTTTACGGTAATAGCGGCAACAACGTCAAATAGTTAACAGACGTCTCCAGGTTGTGGTCTTTGTCCGTAACGCACACCGGGGGTAAAAATCCTCAATAAAGATGAGACAGATGCATGGAGGTGAGGAGAGCTGGTTCATAAAGCACACCTGCTGCAGGTAGAGACCAAGCTAACACTGTGCCCCTCAGATAATAACTCAGCCTGTCACAGGGATGCATCACTTTTATTTCTAAAGATTAGACGCACAGCGGGGGAAACATGGATTCTTAATGTCTGATGGTCCGCCACTAAAGTTTTCGTCTTGTCATCGTCTCGTCAACGAATACTAATCATGCGTTCGTCAGTTTTTATTATCAGTGATGCAGTTTAGTGCGTCTTAGGCTTGTTTTCGTCATGAAAAATAGTCGTTGACAAACATATTTAGTCATAATTTTCGTTAACGAAATTAACACTTCTATAGATGAACTGAGAAGGGCAGATGTCATGTCTACATCAGTCGATGAATCCACAGACAAAAGTGATTATGGCACAACTGTGTTTGAATTTCAACCAGATATGTGACCAAAAGTGTTGATTTAAAATATGAAACAATAATAAATGTTTCTGTTTTTCTAAATCCATTTGCCTCTATATAAAGTTGTTTTGATTCTCAAATCTGGTCCAGTTTATAATTTAATCAAATAGCCTTGCGGTAAATTAAATGTAGAATTTAAAACTGTAGAGAACTGTAAAAATGGGCAAAAAATGTAACATTAACCTGCATGACTACCATGACTGCATGCTACAGTCATGTTCACCACATTTCCAATAACCACAGCTGGTGTTCTTCAGTCAGCTTAATTTCAATGTAGCCTTCAGTAAAATTTCTAGTGCAAGTCTTGGGCATCACGCTGGTTTGTCGCACAGAGGAATGCATTTCCCACTCAATAAAATGGGCAGGTCAAGTAGGGCTGTGCAGGGTGTTAAGTCCACTCATCGTGAGTGCACCTTTCTTCTGGTCTCAGCGTACAGAACTGGAACAGGTTTTCTTTTTCATTTTCAGCTGTCAACTTTTTCTTTGTTTGGCCAATTGACAGCCTTTCACAATACCCTTGTTCAAATAATAAGCACCTTGATGTGAAGCAATGACTTAAATTACCGTTCAAAAGTTTTAGAACACCCCAATTTTTCCACTTTTTTATTGAAATCCAAGCAGTTCACACCCATTGAATAACTTTAAATGGTAAAAATGTAAGTGGTGAACTGCCAGAGGTACAAAAAAAAAGAAAGGGTAAGATTACCCAAAACTGAAAAAAGAATGTAGAGCATTTCAGAAGTATACAAAAAGGTCTTTTTCAGGGAACAAGAAATGGGTTGCTGTTCTGTCGCAATTGAGGTTAGTCAAACCTTGAAAGTTGGTGCAACCAATTCTTACAGGTGTCCCCAACTGTCCTTGATTACTTCCAACCCCCTCTGTCTGCATAAAAGTAGTGTTGGAACTCACTGTGGTGCCATACCCTTGTGAGCAATATTTGAACAGTCTTGTACTCGAAAAAGTAATGTGTTGCCTAATAAATGTCAAGCCATAGGTGCCAAAGGTGGCTGCTTTGATGAGTCAAGAGTTTAGACTACGTTTTGGTTTATGAATTGATTGCATAATTTATTTTTGAAATTCAATTGATTATTTGTTTGATGTTTTTATTTCAGAGCAGAATACCCACGCCCCCACTTGAAAAATTGGAGTGTTCTAAAACTTTTGACTGGTAGTGTAGGTCATGGTCATATCTATTTTGAGCATCTTATTTATGCACTTAAAATATTGATATTCAGCCCTGGTGTAAAAATACTTATAACAAACAATTAGGGTGACAATATGTTGCTGATATTTTGTCCAATTCACTTATGCATGTTTCCTTTACAACTACAATAAAAATGTATCTCAGTTTCATAAACTCTAAATTCAGCTCACCCCTTCATGTGTGACAGCAGAATTTGGAAGTGGTTCCAGTGGACAAGAATGGTGTGCACTTCAGTTCTGTAATTTGAGCATGCTATAATTTCTCACTAAATATTGTGATTATAAGGATTAACTGACTCTTCCGCTCTGATTTAGGATTACTTGTGTTTGCTATTGTGGTGTAGTTTGAGAACAAGCCGTGAACACTGATGGTATTATAGCTGACAGATTTACAGGGGTAATCTCCTTTGAGGGTTTAACAACAATTTGTAGAATGACTTATCTCTTCATCCCACTTCATTAAAGTCTACAGAAGGAATCACAAACTTTAGACATGATGAATGAAGATGATCCTTGACTGTCCACTTTGGAGTGAGAACTAAATGCTTGACAATTAGGGTTCAGAAAAACATGCTTCACAGCCAAGACTGACAGTCTGCTTGGACTATGATAGAACTGTTGATGCTTGGTTTTCAGGAGTCATTTGGGATATCTTTCTCTGTCGGTGGGGTTTTTTTCTTTTGAGAATGGTATCCACTCTTTTTCAATTACTAGCGGTAAAGACCAGGAGCAAGCGTATAGTGTGGTTTTGTGCTATGTAGAGATCAGAAGTGCAGCTGAAAACACGAATGCATATATTTCCCCTATAGGAGTCCTGACTTCAATCATGACCTACCAAATAATTTCCTCTTGGTTATTAAAAGAGAGCGATTACTCTGTTAGAACCGCTCTTGTATGGCGAGAGCAGTTACTAAATGTAGGAAATGTTCAATAATACTTGAGTCGGAGCCAAACACAATTTGGCAGTAAATCCCTGAGATAACACGGAGAAGCTAGTTTGAGAAGCCTCAAGAGGATATGAACTTCCCTGTAAGCTTTCCACTTGGCTGACTATCAATGAAAGCACAACTAACAACGTTAGTTATATGGGAAATTATATGAAAAGAGAAGTTGAACCAACATGATTTTAAAAAGATGTTTCTTTAAGCTTTGGAAAAGGATCTACTTTGTAATCAAACTACTGAGGGAGACGTTTCTGCTCTATGATCAGTTCTTGTATCTGTAAGCTACAGGTGACATAGCATCAATACTCAAATTCATCACACCAGAACTGTGTGGAAAAAAAAAACACGCCTTCACTAGTTTCCAGAGAGCATGGTGTTGCAACACCCAGTGGCCCAGGTGTAAGTCATGTTAGCTCAGCAGACCAAGGAGGAGCTGCTCCATCTAAACAGCCAAGGCTTGATTTCAAATCACTGCCAGCTCCACAATCTGTGAGCCAGGAAGGACTGAACAGACTGATTTCAAGGTATGTTGTTGAAGGACATGATTCCCATATCTGCTGCCGAGTCTGCTGCTTTCAGATGTGATTAGCGAAACACAAGTGAGACGAGAAGCAGGGTGTTATAAGAGCACTGAAGCAAAAAGAAGTAATGCTAAAGTGACTTTCCCAAGATAGTAGTAACTAGTAATTCAAACGAGTTACTAATTTTCAGTAAGTTGCCCGACACTGGCTGCTCCTGGTCAAGTTAAATACTAAATATGTGTTTGTGAAAGTTAAAGGATCAGTGTTTTATAAAAAGAAAAGGTCTTTAATATAATCCTAATCAGTCCTCAAAGTCATCCAGCAAAACATCAGAGACTTTTTAATGTTTGGAGTAAATAAGAGGAGAAGGAAAACGAATGCAGCTGCTACTTTGTACTTCAGAATCAAACACTTCCATTTAGAAATAAGCCATAAAACGCTGTCTCTCTCTCTCCGTCTCTTCTTCTCTCGCTTCTTCTCCCACTGTCTTGTTGCAGACAAGCCATCTGGCTGTATCTAGTTCTGGGGGACTCGGAGTACTTGGCTGGATGTGTTTTCTCAAAATAAATTGAAATTTAATTGAATAAATACTCAGGAACTGATCCAACAAATGAAATCATTTTCTGCTCATCATTGGTAAACATATTTTTGAGGTTTTCATTACTGCAATTATGTCTTAATAGTATTAGATATCAATCTGATCTACAATCTAATGATCTGATTTCTTGTTATTTCCTCGTCTCCCTCCCTTTGTGACTCCGTCTAACCCACATACACAAACAGTGCTGCACACCCTCTGATTGCCCCATCATAAACCTCACATTGTGTCTCATAAACGTTACGATGACAGAGAATGGCCACTCACACGTAGTTTAGCCTCACTCCACTCAGAGGCCCTCTTCTTCTTCTTCTTTCTGTGTGTTTGTGTGTCTGAAAATTCTCATTCAGGCCTCTTGTATTACACCGAGCCCTGGAGATGCTTTTCTGGCCAGAGACGGCGTCCTAAAATGCCCTGCTGCTGTTACCATGACAACATGGGAAGAACAGAGCCCAACCTGGTCCAAAATGCCTCTCTTGTATTTTTTAACCTACCCAGCGAACCTCATCATCAGCTCGATGAAAGCTGCACCTGCAACAAGCAGGCACTTCTATTTTTGGTGCGTGCTGGAGAATGTGTTTTTGAATGCAAGGGTCGTTGTACAAATGTGTTGAGAGCATTCTGTTCGAGAACAAAGTGAAGGATTCATCTGAAGAAAGAACTCTGTGGAGTTTGGAGAGGACTTTAAAAAATCAGCTTGCTTTCTTAGTCAACTACAGTAAAACATGAAAACTGTCAAGGAGCCGAAATCAACATGTTTGAGGAAATGAATCCTGGAGGTTACTGAGGTACAAAGTGTAGAGGAAGCTGAGCTGGTCAAATGGCATTGACCCAACTCTGGGCAGGCAAATCTAAATGAAACATATTGAAGATTACCATCCACTGAATATGGATCAGTGAATTTACAATACACTATACGCTCTATAGCATCACAGCTGTGTCTGAAAATCAGAACATACACTACCGTTCAAAAGTTTGGGGTCACTTAGAAATGTCCTTATTTCTGAAAGAAAAGCACTGTTTTTTTTCAATGAAGATAACATTAAATCAATCAGAAATACACTCTATACATTGTTAATGTGGTAAATGACTATTCTAGCTGCAAACGTCTGGTTTTTAATGGAATTTCTACAAAGGTGTATAGAGGCTCATTTCCAGCAGCCATCACTCCAGTGTTCTAATGGTACATTGTGTTTGCTAATCGCGTTAGAAAGCTAATGGATGATTAGAAACACCTTGAAAACCCTTGTGCAGTTACGTTAGCACAGCTGAAAACGGTTTTGCTGGTTAGAGAAGCTGTAAAACTGGCCTTTCTTTGAGCTAGTTGAGTATCTGGAGCATCACATTTGTGGGTTTGATTATACTCTCAGAATGGCCAGAAAAAGAGAACTTTCTTATGAAACTCTACAGTCTATTCTTGTTCTTAGAAATGAAGGCTATTCCATGCCAGAAATTTCCAAGAAACTGGACATTTCCTACAACGATGTGTACTACTCCCTTCAGAGAACAGCAGAAACAGGCTCTAACCAGAGTAGAAAGAGAAGTGGGAGGCCCCGGTGCACAACTGAACAACAAGACAAGTACAGTAGAGTCTCTAGTTTGAGAAATAGACGCCTCACAGGTCCTGAACTGGCAGCTTCATTAAATGGTTCCTGCAAAACGCCAGTGTGAACGTCTACAGTGAAGAGGCGACTCCGGGATGCTGGCCTTCTAGGCAGAGTGGCAAAGAAAAGGCCATATCTGAGACTGGCCAATAAAAGGAAAAGATTAATATGGGCAAAAGAACACAGACATTGGACAGAGGAAGATTGGAAAAAAGTGTTATGGACAGACGAATCGAAGTTTGAGGTGTTTGGATCACACAGAAGAAGATTAGTGAGATACAGAACAAGTGAAAAGATGCTGGAAGAGTGCCTGACGCCATCTGTTAAGCATGGTGGAGGTAATGTGATGGTCTGGGGCTGCTTTGGTGCTGGTAAAGTGGGAGATTTGTAAAAGATAAAAGAGATTTTGAATAATGAAGGCTATCACTCAACTTTGCAACGCCATGCCATACCCTGTGGACAGCTCTTGATTGGAGCCAATTTCCTCCTATAACAGGACAATGACCCAAAGCACACTTCCAGATTATGCAAGAACTATTTAGGGAAGAAGCAGGCAGCTGGTATTCTGCCTGTAATGGAATGGACAGCGCAGTCACCAGATCTCAACCCCATTGAGCTGTTGTGGGAGCAGCTTGACCGTATGGTACACAAGAAGTGTCCATCAAGCCAATCCAACTTGTGGGAGGTGCTTCAGGAAGCATGGGGTGAAATTTCCTTAGATTCCCTCAACAAATTAACAGCTAGAATGCCAAAGGTCTGCAATGCTGTAATTGCTGCAAAGGGAGCATTCTTTGATGAAAGCAAAGTTTGAAGGACAAAATTATTATTTCAACTAAAAATCATCATTTCTAACATTCTCAATGTCTTGACTATATTTTCTATTCATTTTGTAACTCATTTGATAAATAAAAGTGTGAGTTTTCATGAAAAACACACAATTGTCTGGGTGACCCCAAACTTTTGAACGGTAGTGTATTTTATGCATTGAAACATAATACTGCTAACAGCAATGCTGAGAATTCTTATTACTGTGATTCAGGAACATGGATCAAGACGCGATGCGGTGCATTCAAGGACAGAGTTTCACATTTTTGAAAACCCCAAACTAAATATTATTTAAGCTGCCACTGTTATCAAGTCTCATGGGTTCTTTAATAAACCATTATATCACAAGTTGGGTCATTCAATGAAAATTATTGGTGCACATACAAGGATCATCTAATAAAGTTACTGAATTAAACTGAATTGCCAGCAAAGAGGTACTACACTAGGCAGATTTCTTCTGGTCAGCTGCTTGTGAGGATAAGTGAACATGCAAAGAGGTCTCAAGTTTAGCTACATTTTACCAAAGAAAAAGACAGTGAGGAAGAGAAATGCGATTTATGTTCAAAATATGTTATTGTGGGGATCCAACCTCCATCTCCATCAGCACTGTGCATTGAATGAAACCAAAATGAAGTACCTGCACAGCTGATGTAAGGTTGAAAACCTGAGTCAACTCTGGCTGCTGACGGACAGTCATCCTCCTTTTCCACTCAAAGCAGCCAAGGCAACCACTCCAAACTTTGTCCTGTAAGGTAGAAAACATAATCCAATGTTGATGTCTGGGTTAAAAGCTAGTTAATCAAACAGGAAGAGGTGACATAACGTTAAATTAGCTAGGAGGCTTTGAGCCTTTGGCCTAGCAGTCTAAGCGCACACCCCATTTACAGAGGCTATAGCCCTCAGAGGTCCCAGGTTAGATTCTGGCCTCGATCATTTACTGCATGTCTTCCCCCTCTCTCTGCTACCCACATTTCCTGTCTCCCTTCAGCTATCATATGCATTAAAGGCAAAAATGCCAAAAAAAATACAACTTAAAAATATAATAATCCCCAACCCTACTGCTATTATAGTGACTGCTTGTGTTCTCAGTGGGCGCACACCTCACAGCACTCCGGTCTTCAAAAGCTGTTTCAGTTTAGAGGCCTCAGAGGATCTACAGCCCAACAGACAAGCAGAGAGAGTAATATCTGCAGATTCAGAGAACCTGATGCTGCTCAGGGGCAAAGACTGCAGGGTAAGGTAGGCAGGCAAACAGGAAGGGAATCCATCCTCTCATTTTATTCAGATACACTGACTACCAGGGCTATATATATGTCTTCAAATCAAAGAAAACATGAAAGGGCATGATGTAAATACAATAAGAGAAAAAGAGGTAAAATGTAGTCAGATACCTGACAAGTGAACACCCATCAGGTGTTGTTTATGCCTTTTATGTTTACACTTTTCAAAATTAAATAGGGTGTATTTTAAAAGACCGCTGTTTAGCTTGTTATGATTTGAGAAAGGAAAACATGATGCGAGTAATCAAAAGATTCAATCCAGCAATAAAGGGAGAATGGCTGTATGTTTGTCCTTCAAATACCTCAAACTCTTGAACTGATCTACTTCACACTTGGCTGGTGTATTGCTGAGGACCCAGGGGAGTGTGGTGTCGGGTGTGAAGAGGATTGAATGAATGGCTCTCGAGAACGCTGTAGGCAGCCACAATGCGGCTCTTGAAAACACTGGAAGAAGCATTTCCAAGGGCCAGGTGACAGGCCAGCTCTAAACTGGTAACACAGACAGAGTGAGCATGGCTGACGACATTGCTAACAGCAATACATGAGACGAAGCATTTGTAACGTTCAGACTAGGTAATATGGTAGCAAATGGGATTATTCATATAGAGCACAAACAACATTAATTGTGAGGTCAGTGTAGAGGATGTTGGCTGAAAAAGATAAGATACACTCAAAAAAAGCGACATGGGTGTCTGTTTTAATAACGTAATTATAACACGTAGCTTCTATCATATTAGTTCATGTTTAGTGGTTAAACATTTTTAAATCATGTAGTTTTAACATGTCACGCAAAATCCTTAAAACTACAGGGTTGCTTTATGTCAACACAACCTAATGGGTTTAGGTAGGAATCCCATCTGCAATACCTCTCCAAGGCAGAAGGTGGCAGTAACATACGACAGGCCCTATTCATCAGCCAAGGCAGCGTGCTTCTGGCAAAGAAGAGCCATTACGGGGAGTTGGGAGGACAATGGGTGCATCTCAAAGCTCTAAACTGCAGTCTCCTCACTCCTCGTTGCTTGGCCGAACCGCAAGTAATTACTGGCGCGCCATTTTAACTTGTGTCCCACAGCTCTAAATGCTACTGGAGGAGAGAGGAGCAAGGAGCGAGGAGACTGATCGGAGGAGGGATAATCGAGGAAACACGAGTGCAGACTTCGTAGAAGTCTATTCTCTGACACACATGCCCCCTTATCGAATATTACTCACCGATTGGACGCTGCAGCAGCTCGGACTTAACTGAAACTTAACATCAGCTGAGTTTAATAACAGAGAAAAGATGGACCTTAAAACAGTCTCTAAGGGTGCCTGAAACAGATCATAAACATACGTCGGTTTCTAAACAGTCTGTATGTGATGAGCTGAGATGGAAAAGTGTTTGATGTGAGTTTTAAACACAAAATACTGGACGCAAAATGTGTTAAACAGGTGTGTTAAACAGACACAGCGGCCCCTCTCTCTCCAGGCTTTGTGCGTACTAATGTATGTTTAAGGATGTGTTCGTGTGATTCATGCTCACGGACGTGCAAGTGCAGTTCACAGTCGACGACATTTCAAAAATGTACAGTCATCAGTGTTTTCTGGACCGCCAAATTCTGAACCCGGAAGTCACAAAAGAACTTTGAGGCCTGAGACTTCTCCGCCGCGCTCCAACATCTCTGGACTCGCCTGCTGCATCTCGCCCAAAAAGGAGGAGCCGGAAGCGGCGGGAGGTGGAAACAGAAGCTGGGCAAGCGCTGAGGCATCCGTGCTAGGTTAGCCGCTAGCCCACACAGACCAGCTTTACCATCCCTTATTGTGGCGAATGTACGCTTGCTGGACAATAAAATGGACCACATACAGCTCCTGAGATCTGCGCAGCATGATGCGAGGGACTGCTGTGCTTTAATTTTTATTGAATCATGGCTGAATGACAACATCCTGGACTCTGCTATCCAACTATCTGGGCTAACATGCTACCGCGCCGACCGAGTCATTATGGAAGGAGGTAAGACTTGCGGCGGGGGAATTTGTGTTACACCAGTGATGCTTGGTGCCGGAATACTTCTGTTGTGTACAAACATTGCTCGCAGCTTGTGGAGTTTATTATCATCAAGTGCCGACCCTTCTATTTACAGAGGGAGTTTACATAGATCCTGCTCGTCTCTGTTTACATCATCCCGACCGCTAATACCAGCGACAGGAGAGGAGCGCTAAATGAACTCTACCAGCTGCTCTCGTCAGCTGTCCTGTAGGCTAAAAAGAGCAAAACTATAACTTACAAAAATAAAATAATAAAATAAAATAAATAAATCATATTATACAGGTTATTGTGTTCCAAGACAATTAAGTCTGATCCAACCTTGGTAAATATGTTGAAACAACCTTTACAAATTATGTTGGACCCAAACATTGCAAATAAGTAGCGGTAACGTCAATACTTTATGTTCACTCAACGTTTTTACAATTAGTTGGTTCAACAAAATTGTGTCTCTCCTAATGAAAGCATTTTAATTAGATGGAAATTCTTTCCATAATCTTATTACGTTCACCCAACAAATTATTTTTTTGAGTGTACACATACCTACCAACTCACAAAGACTCATAGTAGTTTCACTATGCCGAGTCTGAGCTCTAAAGTCTCTGCAGCTTGAGAGAAAAGCACTTTATGCTTCCTCACTTGGTTTCTAGCAGGGTCTTGAGGAAAAAAAACACAATGTTGATGCTAATGTGCAGTTACAAGGCTCTAACACACATTTGCTTGTGTGCAAATCAGATGTGTACACCAGAACACACAGTCGCTTCTCATTATGCACTCTTGTTCCTGTCTCGCATGAAGTGTTTCGTGTAAAACAATCCAACAGTTAACAAAAACTCTCATCTGTATGAAATGAAACTATTCACTGGACCATCCACTCCACCACTGCTGCCCAGGGTGAAGATGATTTCATAATAAGAGACAGCAAGGGAGGACAGAGTTCACTAAAATGATTCAATATTTGAGACCATGAATTTTCTCTTGAATAAGTGAAACATATATGAAATAACTCAAACTGGGTTACTGTAAAGTTTGCCATGTACGGTAAATGGACTCCTTACACAGTGCTTTCTCTTCTCACCACTTAACATTACACATTACATCCACCCATTTACGCTCTGCACACTCACAGTGATGGCAGAGGCTGCTCTATGAGTGCTCATCAATATCAACTAGAGTCGTGGGAGATTAGTTTGCGAAACAATTACATCTGGTCACCATGGGTACTTGAATTACTAGTCAGTTACAGCCTCCCACCACTGGCTGCACTGTCGCTCAGGGTTAATGGGCCTGCTCTCCCCGCTCTACTGCTTGGATGTTAACCAGCACAGTGGATGGATAGCATCTCATATTTAGCTTGTCAGCAATTTGAAAACAGAGATGAAGTCATGGGTAGGCTGTGTCAGCTTTAACAGACATATAACCACCAGGGACAGGTCGTGATCTTCAAGTTGTAAAAAAAATGTATTCATTTAAAAAAAACAACTAAAAATTCATGCAAATATGATCTCATCTTGAAAATACATTTTCCATTGTTTGTCTGGTTAATGTGGTACTCTAGCCTTTTGACAGTGTATCTGAAAGTTGTTTGCTAACCCCTCAGTGTAATTTCAACTCTTGAAAGTTAGTTAAAAAGGGAACTCTCTCACAGTATTACAATTTTAACTATTTCAAAAATGTTAATTCTCCAAACAACAACACCAACAACGACACCAACAAGTGTTAACTGAACACTGGTTCAGTGTAATTTACTTACTCCTGTAGTGTTACTGATGGAAGAACAATGTACATCAATTTAGTGTTCTTTAAACCCATTGTGGTGTTATTATTTTACACTGTAAGAGTTAATTGGGGGACACTGTCATAGTGATAAAATTTTAACTCTTTGAAAAGTGTTAATTTAACACCCTGTCAGTGGTTCCCATATAAACCCCAAGCAGTGTTAATTTTAACTCTGAGGAAGTTAAATTTGTGATTTCAAATTTGCAGTGCACATTAAAAATAAAAGAAGAATGCAAACTGCATTACATAGCAAAAGAAGAGGAAAACTTTAGCAGCAGTTCTTAGCTGTTGAAATGAGAGTTTAGCACTCTGAGATTTGAAACTGAAGAAAACATCACAGGCGTTACATGTGCAGTCAACATGACTGTAAAACTTTAACATGCACGCAACACAGCTGCATCACAGAAACACTAGCATAAAGCTCAAGACTGATCCTCTACTGTGCCAGCCCCTGCTACCAGCAGCACCTCACCCTGGTGCTGGTTAACACCACTGCCATGCGAACAGATGGTTAAAGCGACGGGTGTCCCTTGGAGTGTTTAATGTAATTGTCTACACCTGTAACACACATGGTTAAGTGTGTGAGTCACTGCTGTCTCTACTTGAATTAAAGCCACTTTCAGAGGGCTGAACTCTACAAAATTACAGACCCAAAATAACAAAGTGTAATTGTGTGATTAAAATTTGATTGATTAAAATCGATAAAAATCGATGTACATAAAAACACACTGCATTGATGTGGTTGTTGAAGTTTCTGTATTATTTATATTGTATGTTGAATACTAATAACAGGCAAATAGAGCCTAGTGAGTACTGAAGAGTACATTGGCTTGGAATGACCACCTTTTTCTGTTTTCAGTTTATTTCTGGGACGAGAAAGTGGGGAGTGACATGCAGCAAAGTGTCATAAATTTGATTTTAACCCTGCTGCCTGCTTCTATGACTATAGCCTCTGTACATGTTGTGCATGACTTAGCCACTAGGCCAAACATGCGCCCCTGAAATCTGTAATAACCACTTGAAAAGAGCAATGCATAACCAGCACGGGCATTTGGACGTTTATCTGCAAGGGGGACCAGGCGCTGGTAGTGCTGGCTCTGCTAATGTTAGCGACACTTAGCAATCCAGCATTGTGAACCCCCACTCACTCCATCAAATCAACACTTAATCGTGTTTTATCTTTCTTTAGATGAGTCAACTAGTGTGAATTTGGATTCAAGTGCATCCGATTGACAGTAGTCACCTGAGAACATCCCTTGTACTAACCAATCCCATTCACACACTGCTGGCTATGTCAATGAGAGAAATTTGGGGTTCAAAGTCTTCTCCAAGGACAATTTAGTATGTGGTCAAGGGGAGCTGGGATTGAATTGCCAACCTTCCAATTGAAAGATGACCAATTCAACCACTGAGCCTCAGTCGTCCCCGTCTTTTTATTGTTTGATCTCTTAAAAGGGACAGCACAAAAAGCTTTATAAAAAATGCTAAGCACAAAAAGTAGAAAAATGTTTGCATCAGAACAGTTTTTTCTGTTCATTTAATGTTCTTTAACTTCTTCTCTTTGTCACTCTTTGCTTAAGCCATCAGTCAATGACAGCTTTACTCAGATTCCCTCCCTGGCCCCAGAGCAACAGGAAATCTTTAGTCTGCTGCAAATATGTTATGACCTTTCTTGTAGGTCCTTGTAGAATACCACAGAATAGGCAGGCTGCTGCAAGACTTTGGCTGCGATCGATACTAATCAATTTGTCAGTCTGTTAGCTAATGACGAGCTAAGAACCAGCTGCTCGGGAAAATGTGGCTTCCAGACCTCTTTAATTTGTCATAACAGGAGGGCAGGGGAAGCAAACCCGATTATCTGGCTCTTGGTCTCTGATTCCCCGCTTGGCAGATACGATTTAAAGCTGAGGGTTATTTAAGGAGGACTGCTGCCTTTTGCTGTTTTATGCTGTCAGGTGAATTCGATTTGGAAATTGTACCAGTGCTAATCAGATTTTTGCGGCAGTCAAACTCTGATGTGTGCATGTCCCTGAACACAAGGAAAATAAAACACCATAATACCACATTTAGATGGTGATCAAGGCTACAGATGTACTATAAGAATAATTAGTGTGTCCATCAAAATGTGTGACCTGTCACTGAAGTCTGATGTTCCATTTGTCTCTACAGAAAACTGAAGTGTACAGGGAAAGAATCATTCTGAAACACGTTGCCATAGATCACAGGCTGAGATAGGTGTATAAAAATTCTACTGATGCCTTGTTGGCGGGTTTGATGAATTCCAAAGGCAGAGGCAATCGTTCAGATTAGGTCTGTGGCCCTTGACTAGGTCCGGCCCTTTCAGTTCGAGATGAATAACAGGACGGAGGATGTATTGGTTTGCACCGGGTTTCTTGGCCTGTCACTTCACCTCTTCAGCACCCAGCAGCTCCCTGGACCGCTGCTATAGAGCTTCAGAACAGAGGGCCCATTAATCAAACCCCAAAGGTCAGGAGCTAAACCCAATTTACCCGTGCGCTCTCCTTGTCGCTCACAAGAGTAATGAATATGTTGGTGGCGAACCAGGATGAGCCCGGCTGAGGAGCTGTTCAGAGGGATTTAGCCTTTGTGAAAAATGTAACGTGGTTCATCTGCAGCCCAGAGTTTCCCAGGGGGAGAGAGGCAGTGTAATTCTGTGGTTAGTTCTCCATACTCTTTTTCCTTCGCCTTTGTATTCCTCATAAAGCGGAGGAGATGAAAGTGAATAAAGAGTAAACATAATCCCCCTTCTGATTTGGTGTGAAGTTACAGAAACTTAAAACTGCTCTGTGAAGTCTGGAGGCTTAAATATTCATCAAAAGCAGACAGAATGCAACAAGCTGCACGCTTTGTTGTTACATGATATCAGGAACAGAAACCAGCGTGGGTGATATGGATGTCTAACTGTATGCATGATATTAGGTTCTAAAAACACCCAGCAGCTAGTCACGATACAAGAGGCAGATGCTCTTTAGTCTTGTAGTAAGCTGTTATCCAGTTACAGTCTGTCTGCAGTCATGTCTGCAGATCACTGCTGGCAGCTTCAGAAAGTGCAAAAACATTTACAGTGGGTCCTTGTCGTCTCAGGGGTTGAGTAGAGTGCATTGTTTCAACTAGGTCACTATCACTGCACCATTCGTCTAATGGGTCCCTCAGATTGGTTTGTTTAAGTTTTTCTCTTCTAATTCTGTAAACTATTGTTTATTTATTGCAGTATTTCCAAAGGAGTGAAGGATATATCTAGTGTGTTCATCACATTTCATCACAACATGATATTATGCTGATTGATCTGAAAATATGTCGTATCATTAAAAACTCGATACAATACAGATGGGATTATTTGGAGCTTTGGTGTCGGTGAATAACACGATGAGCCCATAGAAAGGATTTTTTTTTATTAAGTTGCAATAAGCAAACTCTGCCTAATTTGACGTGGGTTATTTTACTAAGGAAGCATATTGTATTCACATGAGAAAAAAAAAAGCTCTGTTTTTCTGAATTAACGAGTGATTTATCTCAGAATTACGAGAAAAGTTTTTGTAAAAAAAAAAAAAAAATCTGCTCTATTTTTCTCAATTAACAACATACCGCTATAGTACAATACCATAAGCACCCCAAGGCCACATGAGAAAGTAAACATGCCCCGTATGTTCAATTTAATCCAGTTTTATTTTGCTTTTTCCTTTATAGTGCCTCGAAGGAACATAGATGGTTTTGTTATTAGCTTGTCATCATTGTGCAGGCACCTGAGGACTTTGCAGCCGATGATTTTCAGGTAGGCCTCCTGATGACTCGTTCATTCAGAAAAACAGAAACCTTTTCTCATAGTTCAGAGAGAATCCATCCATCCATCCATTATCTTGACCGCTTATCCCGTTAGGGGTGACGTGGGGCTGGAGCCTATCCCAGCTGGCTTCGGGCGGAAGGCAGGGTACACCCTGGACAGGTCGCCAGCCTATCACAGGGCTAACACAGAGAGACAGACAACCATTCACGCACACACTCACACCTACGGGCAATTTAGAGTGACCAATTAACCTTGTAAGCATGTTTTTGTACTGTTGGAGGAAGCCAGAGTACCTGGAGAGAACCCATGCATGCACAGGGAGAACATGCAAACTCCACACAGAAAGGCACCTGCCCCCGGCCGGGGATTCAAACCAGGAACCTTCTGGCTGTGTGGCAACAGTGCCACCCACTGCACCACCATGCAGCCCTTCAGAGAGAATGAACTTGTTAATTCAGAAAAACAGAGCAGATTCTTTTTTTCTCACGTGAATACAATACGTTCCATATTTTACAGTGAGAAAACCAACGGAAGAAAAAGAAAAACAGCCTGGGGAGATTAAAGACAAAAACTGTAGGAAATGACAGAGAAATCTACAAAGTTAAAGACGGCGTATGTAGTAAACACCTTACAGATGACGGTGTGGGATGCAGCAGTTTTTGAGGACTGATAACAGAAAAGAAAACGTCTCAGACTCTGACAGTGGCAAGGAAGAAAAACTCAATCATGTGCTAATTCATGCAGCCCTTTGTATCTTGTTTTAGTGGAAATGTTCAGTTTAATGTGAGTAATAACAGCAAAGTTAGCCATTTTTTTTAAATCTATAGACTGTCAGACAAAAAAATCATTTTGAAATCAGTAAAATAATCAATATATTGTGTTAATTGTTGGTTTATTAAGAATGTGGCCATGCATTCCTCTGGATTAAATATCCTGAGTGAGATGTTATAGCAGAGAAACCCTTCAGTGTGAGAAAAGACTCTACTTCCAGGTCCCACTCACACTGTTGGGGTTCCAATCGCCACAACAACCCGCTCATGATGAATTATCCCGTAGATATCACATCAGGTGTTATCTCTAAACATTCATGTTAACAGCAGCTTGTTTTGTTTGACTTTAAACTACATTACATCGCTGACATTAGCTCAACATCCAAAGGGGAGACAGTTTACATCTGATGTGTTCAGCTGTAAATGTCAGGCATGAATTTGCTGTCACTCTCTCTTCTTGTGTTTTCTGTAAATAGTAGCATTGTCCTCATTTCAAAAGGCAACCTGCTTTAGTGTTTTACATGTTCTATTCAGTAGTTTCAAACATAATTCAGTGCTTTAACTTGCAACACATCTCCTCTCCTCCTCTCCTCCGCCTGCGTCCTTCAGCTGTCTGCCTGTTTGTCATGTGTCTGCAGAGAGCATCCTGTCACTACCGTCAGCTTCCTCTCAGCGCCGAGAATCCAATGACTTTCCCCTCATCCATAATTGAGAGGCCATGCTAGGTGCCTGGAGAGTTGAAATGAATTAGCGGGAGGTATTAATAGCTGTCTAAAAATACAGCTGCAGGTCTATTTCCAGGGGCCCTCTGAGGCGAGGTGTTCCTGCTATTAGCCGTGTTTGAAATTGCTGGAAAGTGCAACTCTTGTTGAAGAGATTATATGAAGAGACTAATACGGGCAATTATGTAAAAATAGTGTCAGAGATCGGCACTGGGAAAATCTTCATTTGCATTTTGTAAAACAAAAGTAAAATTACACCAAAGTAAAACATTTGAAAATACTCTTGATTATAATTATGACTCTTACATTTATTCACATTCTCCTTTTTTATTGCTGTCTCACTCTAAAGCCACTTTAATTAAATCAACTCACCTTTCTCCACTCATAATTCCACAATCTGCTGCACCATCAAACGCCTCCCACTCAGTCTAATAGAAACAAAAGTAGATCATGGGGGATAATGCGGGTGACTTGCGGTCTAACGAGGCAGACACATTTGAGCTCTAATGATCTAAATGAACTCGTCACTGTCTCTCTCCTCTGTGAGTGAATGCCTCCGCTGACCTGCTGTAATTACACCTTTCATTAGCCATTAGCACGGATAGCCTTCCAGCCCTGCCGGATTGATCGGGTGTTCACAGGGGTGCTGTTAAGCGACACTGCAGAGGAGGACAGGAGCGTATCCAG
Organism: Notolabrus celidotus; assembly: GCF_009762535.1. Classification (NCBI taxonomy): domain Eukaryota; kingdom Metazoa; phylum Chordata; class Actinopteri; order Labriformes; family Labridae; genus Notolabrus; species Notolabrus celidotus. Next base: position 28,615,073 of record NC_048280.1, on the reverse strand, counting down.
CCGCCTGATAAGGGCAGGTACTTCAGGGAAGGGGAATGATGGGAGAGATAATGGCTCTGAACACCACTGCAGTGAACATTAGAACTATCTCAGGTAACACTTCATATGAAGATTACATCTATAATATGAATCCATGGCCTCACTTTACAGACATTAATAAAGGCTTCTCTTATCATTTTACCTTTATCTACTCAGGAAGAGGTCTGACACCACTACTGCCTTTTCTCCTGTTAAATCACTGCTTTGAATCGCTACAATCACACCTGGGAGCTGTGCTGCTCCAAAGATTCAAATAGCTGTAATGCCTGTTATGTTTGGAACAGCCTCACATACAGCCTCATAAGGCTTTGTGTAGCAATAAAACAAGTGATAATACTAGAGAGCACAGGAGCTCTGTTTGAAAGGTCTTTATGAGCTGTGTGACTGCAATGTCATGTTTCTCTTTGGACATGAATTTTAGTACTTTTAGGTGAATACTTCTGAATATGTGTCAGAGGGAAATAAAGAAAAACAACACTTGTCATGTTGCTGCCTTTGTCTCAGCTGATAAAATATACACAAAAAGTAACATCTAGGAGGGAATCATAGTGTTCACTTTCAATAAATCTAGTGGACAATATCTCTCCCTCTACTCCTCTTGTACATGAAGCTAGGAGTGCCTCGTGTATCGAGATTTATCGTGCACCAATTCAAATAAGATGACAGACCCTCAAACAGTAAGTTTGAGTAATACACTTTTTAAATGTAAGTTGTTCGTTCCAACTCAACTGAACAGCTGGTGTTACACAAGATTAAATCAAAGGGGCCCTGAAACTTGAAATTGTTTTATAGGTATTGTATTTATAGGTTAAGTTACACAACATGCTACGTAACAGCTATGTTGACTAGTACCAGTGCAGCTTTCAAGGTGACTCGGCAACAGGCGTGGCGCTTCATAACAAGAGGGTAATGGCAGGAGGAGATTCTCCACAGACTAGACCATCTCATGTCAGTTAGGTCTGAGTGGTCTTTGTAGCCAACAAAGGCCAGGGGTCTCATTTATAAAGGTTGCTTACGCACAAACAGGGCCTGAAATTGGCGTACGCCAGTTTTCACGCCAAGTTTGTGATTTATAAAAAAACAAACTTGACGTGAAAATGTGACTACCGGTAAGCAAACTCTGACCCAGGCGTACGTACATTTTAGAGGCAGGGGGAAATTGGCGACGCAGTTGGTGAGAGGGGGAACTGAAGTCAGATTATATTTTGATGCCTTTTACACATTTCATTCATTGAATAACAACATTAACAGACCCGTGTCACCATCATCACTAAAATCTACACATTCTATTTGAATGTGTGTCTGTGGTGAGTCGTTTCCAATAAGCTGTCATTAACAGATAAAAGCTTGTCTTAAAGTTCATCAAATATTTAATCAGCTTTGTCTCACCGTCACATTTCTCCAGTTTCTCCAAGGGTAGAGGAAACACACGGGCCGTATCCTAACGTGTTCGTCGGGAGGTAAAACCAAAGTAACATCAGAAGACGTAAATAAGCTGCCGAGCAAAGTGACAGTCATATTTTCAATCTTTCTAACGCTGTGCATTGTCACTGAGTGTAGTTATACTTTAAATAAAGACTGCTGTATGACGCACGCGGAGCGCAGAGACACAGTGAAGGCTGCCTCACACACTGATCACATCTTCATCACCTGCATGTGTTTACTGTGTTAATGAGAAAAGTGTGGAGTAAAGCCATGACCGGTTCTCACAATTATTATCTTACATATCATAATCAGTCAAAGCGCAGACCAGGCTGCCCGTGATGAAACCAACGCATTAAAACTTATATTCACGGATCAAACTTCTGTCAGATAATATCAGAGAGGAGATCTCTGAAGGATGTGAGCTCTCTGTAATGTGAAATAAAAGTGTGTGTCCTGTAAACATGAAACACTGCAGTGAGACCCGTGCGTAATGATGAATGATGGATGCCCTGGCACTGGTGACGGATACATGAATGCTGCAGCGACGTGGAGTCACTCAACATTTTTATTTTTATTTGTATTTCTTTTGTGTCCCTCCTGCAGTAAGAAACAAACAATGCGTGCTCTCTGACCTCCGCTTCATTCATGAGGATCACGGTTTGTGTGTCAGAAACTTTATCCTCTCCGTCTTCCTCTCAGTTGTTGCCGTGGTTCACCGTGAGAACCTTTGATCTTCCGGCTCATTTGTATGCATGTTCATTCATAAGGTGCTTTGCATTGACCGTATATGGTTGAATGTGGGCCTGAAAAGGGCGGAATACGAGGCTGATCTATGTGCGCATATCTCCAGGTGGTTTGTGATTTATAAACGGAACATTGGGTAAAGTTTGCGTGCAAACGGTTTTATAAATCAGAATTATTTTTGGCGCACGCCATTTCCGGGTTTTCGGAGTACGTACTCTTTTAGTAAGGATTGTACGCACTCTTTTATAAATGAGACCCCTGGTCCTTAGTATGTTGGGTCCTTTGTAGGACGCTACCCCACAGCTGGAACACAGCTTGTGTCTGTTAAGGGGAGCTAATACATCAAAGGTTTAAGTGTTATTATTTATAATAATCCCTCCCAATTAGGAATGTAAACAATTAATCGAGTATCAATTAATTGATTGTTAAGAAATTACTTGAAACATGCATTTTTGTTTTCAAATTTCCATCACTTGGGACAAACAACATGTGGTCTCATATTACACTCAGCTATCAGGGAGGTGTTTTAAGTTTAAAGCACGTTTCGATGTGACTCAGCTGTAAAAGGTCTTGCACACAGCGGAGACACTCAGCCTGCGACTGTGGCTGTGCGTCAGGTCTCCATGTGCACTTTTTAAAGAGGATCAATACGCATCTGCTGCCAACGACACGGCCGCGAAGGTTGACAACTTAAAAAAAAAAGACACATTTTGTACCCGTATTCAATACTGTCAGTTAGATGCATTTTGTTGCTAGGGGAAATATAATTTAGGGGGAAAACAACGTATTTGGCATTGTTTTTGATGTAGGAAAATTCAATGTTTTCTATTGATTAATCCATAATTGATCGTTAACACTTCCAAAAATCGATCACAGAAAGTACTGAAAATGTACACCCCTACTCCCAATTGAAAAACAGACCCAACAGACTGAAAAACATTCCTCTTTTTAAGCTGCTTACTCAACTCCTTAAATGGATGCAAATTCATTTTTCAACCTTAGTTTTTATTTCTTTAACTTCAAATTTTTTATTTCTTTTAACAAACTGAATTTTAATGACATTTCTTAACTAATTTTACTTTCTTTCGTGATCTTAGATTTAAACATATTTTATGTTTTCATGCTTCTGTTTATTTAATGTTGTATTTCATATTAGATATTTTCTGACAAGGTATGGTGTTACGGAAATAACCTGATATTGGATCTACAATTAGACGTTGGGCATACGGGCACCCTGCGGGGCTGTCAAGAGGTATGAGCTGAATTTAAATAAATAAAAAGACCCAACACTATTTACTATGTACGTTAAAGCTGGGGTTGGTAGTCTCGGAAAACTAGCATGAATTTGTATGTAGCATTTCCTTATGACTCCGTCTAACCCCTCCCCCCTCCCTCGGATCTCCTCCAAAACGACGACGCAATTCGACGAATTCTTTTGCTTGTCAGAGCCCCCGTGGTGAGAGCTTTTTAGACTCTGATCCGGACTACAGTCCTGAGCAAAGCACGTCATCGAGTCAGAGGGGACAGGCCCGAGGTGGAGCGAGAGGGGCAGTCAGTAGAGTCAGGGGAAGCAGAGGCAGGGGACGGGGACTCGGAGTGCAGGCTGGGGAAATGTACGCGCAGGAGGCGGGCAGAACGGCAGGACGGGAATTGAATGGTTTAAAATTTTGGGACCCAAAAACAGTGATTGGTTGGTGTTTTCCCAGGTTTACACCGGCTGTAGATAGCAGCTTTTTTCACTCTTTTTTTAAGAACACATTATGTATTGATTGCCATCAGGACATAAAGATAATTTTAACCAGTATAACAAAAAGTGTATCTAAATCTGATTACCAACCCCAGCTTTAAGTTACATAAGTACACAGAGAGAGAGAGAGTGAGAGTAGATCAAACATAACTGGCAGCATGTAAAATTCAAATGTTTTAAGTGTTCGGTGTACAATTTTGTTGATTGTTACTGTTCTGTTTTTTGTTTTGTTGTTGACTGTAAAGCACTTTGAATTGCTCTTGTATGAATGGTGCTTTATAAATAAACTTGCCTTGCCTTGTTGGTCCTTCTGGTCCTTCTTTTGTGTTTATCCCTTCCCATAACTTAATGATCTAGTGGAAGTACCTTTAGTATAAATCAAGTGCAATAAAAGGCTAAATATAAGCATCACAGAAAGAGTTCAACCAAACAATCTCTCCTCTAAAGCTCAAGTATAAACTTGGTTACTTACATCCTTAAAAGTAAATATGAAAGAATTGTATCGTGAACCTAGCATCGTATTGTATTGTTATTTGAGTGTGTGATTGCAAACCCATTATTTTACAATTTAACAGAAGCTTCTTCAAAGCAATGTGAAAACGAAATCAGACCACTGGAGACAAGTCAGTGATAAGCCACAGAGGTAAACCACACGAACATCATAACAGAGCATTTTTTAAATGTTCATTAACAACAGCTTTGTCATTAACAAATGTTTTCTATTTTACCAAATTAAGAAGTACACGACAGACGTTTCATTTTATGTAATTAATATTTCCTCTCACGAATCATCAGCGAGTAAAAAAAACCTTCCCTGCCAAAAGTCTTAATCGAAAGATGGAAAAAACAAAATTGACTCTTCCAAAACCAAAACCATAGACGAGTCCAATTAAAACAAAAAACAAGTAACTCTATCTGACTGATATTGTGTAATGGATGAGTGCTTCCAGCAGCTTTTGGACAGCACAATTTATGAGCTATGTTATTAGAGTTTACATGTAACATCTTGAAAAGGTACTTGAAAACAAACTATGATTTCTGCTGGGCTCACAAAGCTGAAGCACTGCGTTATTACCCTATAAACCATCGTAAACTCTCAAACACAGAATAAACAGTTTTCATGGGGAATTTTCTGACCTCAGCGTCGGTACCCTGCCAAAAAAAAGTTTGGGAACCAGTAAACCGATACTGAGGGGTCAGATCTCTGACAGAATTGGGAGAAAACCTCCCACAACAATCAGGAGCAATATTTCACCAGAGTTTCCATACTCAGCTGGAGTCTGAGAGGTTTTACGAGGCTCAAATGTGATTTCACAAAGCTGCACACACAACCTCCAATTAAATCCCTGGCTCCTGCTGAACTTTCTACAGGGCAGCTAGTATGACGCTAAAAGGCAAGGCTCAGTGAGTCTCGGGCCAAGAAAAGCAAACTATCTGTAGCACTGCGAGCTGTCATATCATATCACCCTGGAAGTCATAATATCCACAGTGTGTCGTGAGTCATGAGTGTCTTCTGAGTGCTGTAATGCAACATGAGACGGTTAAAGATGTCGTCAACCAGAAACATGAGCATTACAACCAGCAGCAAATAAAAAGGAGGACAAACATTCAGCGCTGGGACAAATGACAGATTAGTGGTCTGAATGCAGAGTTAAATTTAACACCTGATACCACTTATTTTTAGACTTTATGTGTGTCACTCTGTCATATCCTACTTATTTATTCATTGCTAGTTATTACAGACCACAGTTCAAACACTGTATTATTGGGCTGCAACAAAGAACTGTTAAAATTGTTAAAAAACAATTAATAAGGTATCATATACTTTATTGATCCCCAATGTGGGAAATGTACATGTTACAAGAGCTCCAGTGACAGACTAAGTTGTTCGGTAACGGACAAAATTATCAACATTACTTTGACATATACTGACACAAAAGAGTGGAATAACACTTAATCAATAATAATAAATATAATAAAAAGTAAGATCCAATCAAAGCAAAATCAAAGAAAAAAGGTGTTTAAACTATGTTTATCTTCTTCACTCATGGTCACATGGCATAGACTGTATAAATAATGGACGTAGTATCCGTATAACGTCACCCATCTGTTTCTGAAGCACTGTTTTGAAGTCAATCGTTGGCGGGAGCCATTGGATATCCTGAATTCAACCTAACTACTGTCAAGCTAGAGTGAGGTAAAGAGGCAGGCTTTGAGCCTCCAAGCCAACAGCTAGTGTTCCCGCCTGTCAGTCAAGTCAGCTGTGCCTCTCATGATGGAAAACTTGTAATTTTAATATCTTTGAATTTTGAACTTTATGAAAAAATTCACTCCCCGTATATCGGCTATTTTGAATTTCTGTGTATGTGGTTTCCGGTACATCCGGAGCCAGCCTCAAGCGTACACTTGGGAAACCGCAGTTTTTAGCACTTCTGCATTGGCTTCAATTTTGGTGTCCAGAGGCTGCCGCTTGGTAGTTGGTTATCGCACAGTAGAAGTGCACTAAAGGCTGATTTACACTTCTGCGTCTCCCCTACGCAGCAGGGGCTGACGCGGACATGAGCCCCACATACTTGTGCGTCGGTGTGTCTGTGTCGCGCGGCAATTCTCCGCCGAAACGCCTGAGGGCAGTGCAGTCTCTCTGATAGCCGGCCGCCTGCTTCCGGTCCCGCTACAATCTCTGTTTACTTTTCCACATCGATTCAGAGCGTGTTATGTTAATCTACAGCTGATACATGTTGCTGTTTATCATACAGACATGATTACATGAAGAATAGAGAGGAGGAGATGAAATACACGGCCGATGTGCGGCCGATGTCAGGGATCCCGGAAGTGTTGTAAATGCGGGAAAGACAAAGCCGCCGAGCGGACCAATCACAGAGCTTGCGGTCCGCGTCGGCTCTACGGGGAGTTACATTTTGGAGGAGGTGCACGTCAGCTACGTGCGTAGGCCTCGGCGTAGGTATGGGAGCTACGCGGACCCCCGGCGTAGGGTACGCCGTTGATTCAACGCAGAAGTATAAATCAGCCTTAAGTTTGTCCAACACAAGTGACAGTGTAGGGTAAAGATGTCAAACAGTATGATTCAAATACATATGCTGAATAGATGCAGATGCATCAGTTATATGCTGTGGATAAATATAAATGTACAAGAAAGTATGGATGTATACTACAATAATATACTAGAGTAGATTTGCATAGTCATTTTTATAATTGTAATAAACATTAGATATGTTTGAAATCTAATTTGTGTGTGTGAATGATTTAGAACTGAGTATAACAGCGCAGAGTAGTGGCCATGTAGTGAGGAATAAGAGGGGGATTACAGAGGAGTGAGTGACATTACATTGTAGAGCTGGTTTTAAAGAGTTGGACTACAGATGGTATGAGAAACCTTTGTTAGTGCTCCTTCTTGCAGGGTGGATGTCTAAGTCTTCTGTCTTCAGTGTGGGAGCAACACACATTAAGTAATCAATGTTCTCTTTCTGATGGGGCTCAATTCTGCTCCAAATACACAGCATACAATGGGCTGAATAAGGAGGAGTCACTTCTTACCAGTTTACTGTGTGCATATGTGATCAAAATGTCCCAGTTCATTTCTAGCTTGCTTCCTGGAGCAAGCCAGCCACTTCTTAAAGCTAAATCACTGGCGAGTTCATATTTGGACTGATGACATCAACACTGTCTGTAATGGAAGTAAGGTGAATTGTTCATTTTAATCAGAAAAAAAGATACTTTTACTTGATTTATGAAGGAAGCACAGGGAATTTATAACATCAAGACGTATCCTTCAACTGAAGAACGTTTTCTTCTACATGTCAGAAAGCATTTTGTTGTTACGGTGAAATCTGAGGGTTTGTAACCTTATCGAATATGATTAATGCCTGCAAGTGCTACAGATAGTCTCTGTGTTTCTGGGGCAGCTCTCAGCACAACTTCAGAATCGGTTGTTTCTCCTGTAACAGCAACACTATTTGACGTTGTTGGTGACCTGGAAGAACTACAGGCTACACTAGCTTCGACTTCTAGTCTTTCCCTTTGCTTGTAGAGCAAACTGGCTATGATATGTTTCCAACATCTGAAAGTGGCATCCCACAGTTCAATGCTGCATGATGTTGGTCATATCTTAGGTCTCCTCTTTCTTGGATCTATGGTGTGAAATAAAAACATTGTTTGCATCTTGATGATCAAAAATGAACAAACAGCTCTTAAACTATTTGGGATTTTAAACAAAACCTATCCTAATTTTATCCCAAGCTTAGTCCTCTGCCAGTAACTCTGACACCCTCATGAGAAAGTACTTTAGACAACAGGTGGAGAGCAGAGGTGGAGCGACATGTTTCATTAACTTCACAGATTACTTGTGGGTTGCAGCCGAGAGGCGCTGAAGGGAAACGGCCGCCTGACTGGTGCTTGAATCTATCAAACTACTTTCATACAACAAACATCTACTTACAGTCTCAGGGGAGGCAGCAGTGACTCAGGGTTCAAGTCTTTGCAGGGACACAGTTTGAAAGTGGGCTGATAGCTGGAAAGGTGCCAGTCCACCTCCATTTTCGAGATGTGTATTGTACACAATCTACATTAACAATCTAAATGGACCGAAAAGAGACAGTAAGCTGGATTAGCCAACAGTGTCTTCGTACATGCGCCATAGATTTTCAATCTGGATGTGGAGGGGTGAACGCCCCCTGCTCTGAATAGAGGTTAGGAGGGCCTCACGGCAGCACTTGCTGCTCGTTGAGAAGAGTAAGAACGATACTTGCTTTCAAGTCAGTCTCCAATAAAACCAGAAAAGGTTACTAGATTTGACGCAAGTCGTTTAAAAAAAAAAAAAAAAAAGAGTCACTAGAGGGGTCTGAAAACTAGCTAAATATTGTGACAAAGTCGCTAAGTTGTCAACACTGGTTTCAACTGAGTGAAACATTGGAATTTCCTCTCAGGAAATAAAGTAATGAAGTAATATATTCTTTTAAAAAGTTGGGTCATTTTTATTTTGTTTTAAAGATCTTAGGAGAATTTCCAAGGAGAGCAGTTTGATCTCTTAATTGTGTTAAAATATACGTTTAACCACAAGACGGAATCTTTTGAATTAAGAGCTTGTCGTCTCCAACATGTCGACTTACCTGTCAACTCACAACACCACACTGAACGTGCACCTCAGATGTAACCACTCAAAGTAAAAACTCCACAGCATGTCTGTTACACTGACAGCTCACATATGTAATCACAGCATTAACAAAGAGCTGCTGACAGCATGAATACACTGTGAAAAGCTGCCTCATGAATCTGGCACTAACCACCCATGTACAAGAATATGGGTTTGACCCCAGATCATGACCTTTGTTACATCAAATCTCTTCTCCCCCTGCTTCTCTTCCCCTCATCTTCACTGTCACTCAACACTTTTTACAATAATACACCAGACAGGCCTCGAGGTCAGGTTAACACAGGATTAACCTTTGCTGTTGTGTCTAATAAAGACCTGATCATAATATGCTCAGTATCCCCTTCAGGCTCCCGTCTGAACACTAGCAACATGTAAATACTGAAAGAAAAGCAGAAATAGCTGTAGGGGGATCAGCTTCTCTCTCTGCGCTGAGCAATCCTTTATCCTGCCAAAATTCATCCGCCATGCCTTCCTTCTCCCTTAACTAAATCCGTCAGCTCCCTTACAATGTACTGACAGGCCCCCTCATTCAGCATCATTCGATTATCAATTCTCATTTTGCGTGCGGCGGCTAAGCTCGTTTCAGATTTAGATCCCAGCCTTCAAGCAGCCATAGATCACCTGTCACTTGTCAGAGCTCGGTGGCACAAAAGGACAGAAAAGCATCAGTGGCTTTGGGCAGTCTGCCAATGACGGCGGAGAAATGACTTCATTTTGTATGCTGGAATTGGGACTTATAATGGAGGCGACAGAAACCAAATAAGTCTAGCATGCTTGCAGTGTGTGTGCGTCTGAATGTGAGCAGCTGGGTGTCAGCTCGACCACTGGCAATAAAAGACACCCCTTCGTCTTGAACAAAATCTCCCATCAAGTGTTATCTATGTACACTTTTAGAACATTATCATTTCACAGAGACACACTGAAAAATAGAACTGGTGGAAACTTGAGTGCTAACACTGAGTCTCTTGTTAGCAATCAAGTCTGAGTGCCACTGTGAGAATTCAGTGATTGGCAGACTCTTTCTGCCACAAGGGATATCTCCCTTATAGGATTAGCATAGTCACATAACTGTTAGACATGTAGCATTATGATCATTATGAAGCACTTAAGGATGAAAAACATAGCAAGGCCCACTCCTGGTTTCTCTTTGGTGCATAAAAAGCAGAGAAAGCCTTCCCTCTGCTCTCTCTCTCCAGTAATGGTGCAATTGAGGAGATGAGAATTCATTTCTGCGGCAGCCTCAGAGTGGAGTGAAGAGCTTCTCTCATCCTCTGTCACTCATCCACCCTGATGGGCCCGTTGCTCTCCTCTGGCCTCTCTTTCTCCCTCTCTTTCCAACTTGACTGACAGCTCCTCTGTTCTATTACCCCCAGCTGTAATTTCACGTCAGCTGAAAGGAAAAAGGCCTATTTACAAATTTAACACCTGATCTTGACACCTAAGCTGCAGCTGTCAGAGGAGATGAAACCTGCAGACAGGAAAGTGGCGAGGAAATGTTAGAGCATCGATTTCCACAACACTTAATTGAAACATTTACACAAATCTGAGCCGGCGTGCACTTCACTGAATAAATACTGCTTGTTTTCTGCCCTGTGAACAAATCGGTTAGCTGCAAACATAAATTTGCAGCAAGCGTCCCGCTGAGAGACGGAGAGCGTCTATTATAGTCTGTCTAAATGCAGCTCCGCTTTGAGCACGATCCTGCCTCTAATGTAAAAAAGAGTGCCCCACTTTATTTATTCATTTCTTTACACTGCTGCGTTTTCATTTATTGGCACTGGAGGCAGACAGCAGGATATTGATTGTGTGCTTTCCTCCAGGGGTTTGTGTGAAAAGGGGATCCATCACCTCTCTGGAGCCCACCCACGTGAAGCCTCCCTTGGACAAGTCTTGTTCTCCAGGGTGGGCCCTTCTGGTTGCACAAAAGCCCTCTCCATGTCTCTCACTGGACCTTTCTGCAGACTGAGAACCCTCCACACACAAAAAAAACAATCCTTAATCCAGCAGAGTAATCTCAGCCCAAATGCAGCTAAAAGCAACATCCACAGTGAAACAAGCTTCAATAGGGAATTAGAGAAATCGCCATCTCCTTGAAAGGAAATGTGCTGTGATTTGCGTGGAGTGTTTGTCAGATTCAAAGGAAGAGGCAAGTGGGGGGCAAAACCAGAGGAAAAACATGTCAACGCCTAATCCATTTCTTCCATTGATATATGTACGGCAAGCTTAACAGAGATTTAAATAATTCAAAGTGCTTGGACTGCCAAAGCTCCATAATCAGCTTGCGAGCTCAAGGAAGCAGCACGATGGAGTGTACAGTGGCGTACAGGGAGACTGACTGCTCAGCCTACATGCATAATTAAGCAGAGGTGGGGGTTCCGCTTTGGGGAGAGAGCCTCATTTAATGACAGATCTGAGGTCAGCTTGTTGGTGCTTGTGCAGTATTTCTACTTGGACGAGCCTGTTTACATGAGCAGCTGCATAATGATCTGAGAAGTGTGGATGTGGAGGGGCCGCTCTGTGGTGTGTCTTATCAAGGCTGCGGTATGTTGTCAGCAAATACTGAGTCCAAAATAAGTCTGAGTATCTCAGGCAGGATTTAAGGCTCCATATGGTTCGCATTAGTGGAAATTTAGTAGATTATCACAGATGGAGTTGTTTAAAGCCTTATTAGTCAATGGGACATGGCTTACTGTATTGGTCCCCTCTGCTTTCCCTGCTATTTAAATGTCTTTCTACAGCACACAGTAGACTGTACACAGACCAGGCCATGCTTTGCCAGTGTTCAGATCCAGGCAGCTTCAGTTTTTGTAGCAGAGTTCGACAAATTTTTATATGGAAAACCTTAACTTTCTTGAAACCTCCTGTCGGACTTGTCAAAATGCCACCATGTTAGTTTCAAACAGATGACCTCAGGGTCTGACATTATCCGTATACTGAGGGCCTGCAAGCACAAAATATTGCTCTGTTCCATGTAGATGAGGCCGTGCTGTAGCAGGTTTACAAACATCCCGTTCCCTTGTGATACTGTTAGCGTGCTCTGACTCTTGAATTTCTGCAGCTTTGAAAGTGTCGGGTAAAGTGGAGGAAAACTGAACAGCTGTGGCAGACACACAGCTACTGGACTATGAAGCAAAGGCACAGAGGGTCTGAAACAACAAATAAACAAAGAAGGAAGCATATGTTAACAAAGAACTAGTTATTTTTAAATGCAATATATAAAAAAAATAAAATGTCCCTATGTTAATGTCTTCACATAGGGAAATGCAACAGTCAAGAAAGAGTTTGTTCAGAGTTTTGTAATGCTTCTGGAGTGACTAATTTCCTATTTGTTTCAACACTAATTTAAATACTAATAAAAAAAAGTCTAAAGCTAAGACAGCGCTCAGAAAACAATCAAAGAGCACAGTTTATTTATCACAGCTAAGCATTGGACCATAGTGTCGGCTGGAAAACAATGTCAAATTGGTTTTCTAGGTTTGGCTAACATTAGCAGAGCTAGCACCACCGACTTACGCTCCTCCTTGCAGGTTAACATCCACATGCCTGTACTGGTTACTCTTCACTCTGCTTGAGTGGTTACATGCCTTTTAACCAGCAGCCATCAGTATTTTAAACAAGTTACAGAAACACAGCATGATGTTGTAATATCAAGTTCTCCACTATTCATTAATTATTGTAGTTTCCATGTAATGGATATAGAAGCGATCATTGAGCTTAAAATGTTTAAAACACAGTATAAATAGAATAGGAATATTTTAAAAACAGTCTAAAATCATCTTTTGAAATATGTTATATGTTAAAATGTTAATTCAATTCGCTAATGTTAAAATGTAAGTTTATATAGGTAATAGATTGCTTTTGTTGCACTTGGCTTATTTTTAGACACTTCCGGGTTCAGCCAGTAGGGAAAGCATGCCACTTGCTGCTGATCATTACATTGTGGTAAGAAAACCAGCAACAGCGTGTGTCTTTCTTTCAAACTTTTCCCCTTACAGGTAAGAAAAGTGCTCAAAAACATATCAAAAACTATACACGTGCTATCGTAATAATATGTTTGTGATAAGATATTTCTGTGTAGAGTCAGTTGAGTGAGTTTATTTAGTGTTTGTATAGAAGCTACTGCAGATGCTAATGTTTTTACCATAGACCAGCAGTTGCTAGCTTAAATCGTACAGTCGGAACGTGGCGTTATAGAGACATTTAGCACCGGCTGGCGGTAGAGTTTTTGTTACGATGTACTTTTGTAAGTCAGTTATATAATGGAGGGCACTGGTAAAGAGTTGTATGTTTAAATGTATGTTTATTATGCATTGAGATCATTATATTGTGGAATGAAAGGCAGCAACTGTGTGTGTTTTTCTTTCACATTTCTCCCCTTACAACATGCTGTGCAGAGGTGTAACATCCATGGTATCCACTTGTTTTACTTCTTTTGTATGAATCACTCCTGGGCTGACAGATAATGTCTATTTTGTTTTTATTGACTCTGCTCTTATTTTTTGCTCATTTCCTGTTTTTATTGAGGGCTACTTTTTTGTAGCACTAAGCACTTTTCAACTTCGTTTGTCATGTATTGTCCTGTGCTGTTTGTTGGATTGATATAAAAAGGAGGCTGACTTATTGCAAACAAAATCTACCTACGGGTACGAATAAAGTAACCTTTAACCTTTTAACCAGGCACAGTCTACTCACAACTTAACCTCCGTGTTCTAGATCAAAATACTGACAAACCGCAGAGCAATGCTATCCCTATGCTGTGCTTGTTTACATCTGGGAAGTAGAGCATTAGAGCGTTATGGTGGGCATCACTGACCCCTGCTACAGCCCCAGGCAGTGGTGGGTGGCTGTATTACAACTTAGACACTAAATATGACCGGCATTTCAAGCCTAGAATAATAAACATATCAACTACACGTTTGACCGTCTAGTTAGTCTGGTGACAACATCAAACCATTTAGTTGACCAGACAAACGCGCATAACCTTATTTTAAAGTTTTTACTGTTACCAACAAACTAACCCCAGTCCAGTCCTTTGGTTTACAACTAAATACCTGCAAGACTGATAGCATTCCCACTGGCTCAATCTCTTTTGTTTTGTTTTGTGTTTTGCTCATTAGCAAATAAAGCACGCTAAATACTTCATTAAAGGTGTTGCATGGATAAATCCTTTTATCCGCTTGATGCAACATGGTGCATAGTTAAAGCTGCTCAGTTGGCTGTTACTCATGTTGATCTATTTTGGCACCATAATACACCACACATATCTGATTTTATATTCAGTGACACGCTTTGGTTCAATACTTGGATATGACAAAAGCTGTCTAAACCAATTCAGAGTCAGACAAGAAACCAAGTCAGTCAGTTAGCCAGTTAGCCAGTCAGCCAGTCAGTCAGTCAGTAGGCCAGTGTGTGCATGACCTTAGCCTATGTCCTCCCATCGGCGTGTCCCTGTCCCCCCAGTCTCAGTGCAGGGACCCAGATGGCATGAGGCGGCAGTGACCAGGGCAGAGGCCTGTCTGTCTGCCAGACTGACAGCAGCTCAGCGCCAGAGGCTCATTATCAAGCAGAAGCCACGGCAACAGCAGCAGCAACAACAACAACAGTCATGGAGCCTCCAGACAGCTGCATGCAGCCGACCACACATAACACAAACCCATCTGTAACCACTCCATGAGCAAGAGCCTTTTCTGTAGTCTGACCGAGCAGGGGATACGGCTGAAAAGATCCAAATGAACAGGGACAAATATGGAGGACCGTTAAGAGGGAGAGAGAATCTAAAATAATGTGAGCATCAAAATCTGTGAGAAGATGATGATCATCATCATCTGTGAGGTCAATGTGTGTGCAAGGAGAATAAACTGTAAATGAATTTCACTCAAAGAGAAAAGTGCGAAACCCATCAACAATACTCACTCATAAATCAGGCACACTGACACCAGGACCTTTAGTGACAGATTCAACAAACACACTTGACATGTTTGAGCAAACACGAGCAATAAGGGACAGAAAAATACAACCAAAGAAGAGGAAAATGAAACTATTGTTCTGAGAAGCCAAACAGCTAAATCTGCTCTTTGTCACACAGGCTCTGTTTTTACTGCTGTTACTCAACAAGCCTTTGGAACTTTTTGATTTCCTACAGTGGAATGTGAACAAATCATTACAGGTGCTCAATCATCTGACTTGGCACTGAAGCATGGAGGCAGATTACTTATGGAGCAAATTAGAACAAGCTATGAGCCTTGACTTTCAGTTAAAACGCTCACAAACCATCTGTGCAAACTATTTTTGAGCATCTGAGGTTTTATTTCATCACAGGGTTCTTTTTCCCTGTTTACGTTCTCTGCAGCTAAAACATCATCAAAACCAGTTCCTGCATGGAAGTGATTCAGACTTTGGAATCCAAGAAAGTGAAGCACAGTCATTTGTGTCTTTTGGGGGAAAGAAAAGATACGTCTTAATTAACAAGTTGTCACTACCAGTTAAAGAGCAGGAGTTGTATTGGTCTTTTTTCTCGACAGGATGAAGACAAAAACAATCGTACAATAGCTGCTCACTATTTGGTTTCATCCAGATTGCCACTTTAATTTCTTCATTTAAAAAGTATAGGAACCTGTCTCTGCTCAAAGACAAACAACCAAGTTCCTAAGTGACAAAATGTTGTTGCCTATAATACAAACAGATGGTGCAATACATACAGCAGGGTGTTAACACTGAAACACATTCTCTAAGCTGAAGTGAACAGCATGAAACACTAAAAATAACTATGTGTAACAAAATGTCTTTCAGAGCAGAGCCGTAACTCTGCACGGATTTCAAAGAGACAAACTGTTAAAGAGTAGTGAGAAGAATCATTTAAGTTGGCTTGAGCTATAACTTCAGGAGAAAAATAATGACAGAATATGTCTTCAAGACAACAACACACAACTTTTAAGATCAAGTTAATACAGAGAGGCTCGGTCACTGAGTTTCATCTAAGTGAATACATACCACTATTTACTCATTTCTGACCGTAATTATTTGTAATATGTAATTCCTTCTGAAGTGTGTTGCCTGACATAGTGTTTTTGTTGTGTGGTTTCCTCCCTCTCTCTCCTGCGTTCACTCCAGGGGGTTCTACAAAGAAGCAGGATTTGTGGTTATTAAGGTAACTTCAGGGTTAACTCAAGGTTTACAGCACTACAAGGTGATTCATGTCTTACTGGGGTAGATAATCATGGGAACTTACACTTAACCCCTAATCTTCTCCAGAGCTGGTGATGTTCAGGATTGAAGATCAGTTTGGAGGAAACTCCACTTACTGAACATCATTTTGTTTAATCTTTAAGCTCTGCAAGGTTGATCGTGATGGGAGGAGGAAAAGAGACTGACAGGACACTGTAACCTGTAGGATATTCCAAAGGAAAATATTAATAAAGGTTATTGAATGTGCTTTCCCTACAACAAAGTTCAACAGAGTCCTAAATAGACTGACACCACAGTAGGGATGTCAATGAATATTCTAAATTTGAATATATATTCGAATATTAAAAAAAAAACAGAGATTAGATTGTGAAAATTAATATTAGACTGTGGAAAATAAACACATCTCTCTGAACGCATCTTTTCCTCCGCTGGGAATACAGTGAATAAAAAGAGATCGGCACTGGCCTCTTCACTTGTGGACTGTCTTGTGTTTTTGGCAAATAACCTGTCAGGCTTAAGACCCTACAATGACAGTGGACTAAAAGAGCCTGACAATCAGTGACACAGGTATAAAATGCAGTTTTTCCCCTCTCATTTTTTTATACATGCGCCAAGAATGTAAGTGGACTACTTTTTCGTTTATAACTTTAACTTCAACTAATGTTAATAATATTTGCTTCACTCACTGAATGAAGCCTGCCTATATTAGGGAAGAGTCGGGACCTTTAATTGCTCGTACGGTATAGGCCATTAGGTCATTTAATTGTTTTGTAATGTGTAGGTATGTTTTAGCCATGTTAAATCTGAAATAAAAATGCCTATACAAGTAGTTATGTCTCCTTGTATTAGTTTGTCCACCTGTTATTGACATAATGCGCAAATATAGATATTAGAATGGTTCGAACCTCTGGGGCTTTTTTAGAGGGAATATTCAAACTTCATTTTGGAGCAATTTTGACAGCCCTACACCACAGCAGAGATGGGCAATGCTTTTCGATTACTCATTCACTTAGTTGAAATTGAAGAGGTACTGCGAATATTTTCTCATTTTAAAAGTAAAATTTTTCGTCATTTTTACCACTGCCTGGTTTTAATACAGTATTCCTGCCAGACGGTGGCTATAGAGAGTCTTTAAGCTTAACCGCATTAAGTAACAGGAGAAGAAGAAGAAGAATGCTAATGGCATTAAATAGCAAAAGAAGAAGAAAACATTGCAGCGATTTTCTTTGTTTCTGAATCTCACACTACTACACATGTATTTACATAGACTGAGCATGGCTGTAAAATGTAAACACACAAGCTGCTTCACATAAACACCAACATAAAGGTCGAGACGTGTGTGTGTGTGTGTGTGTGTGTGTGTGTGTGTGTGTGTGTGTGTGTGTGTGTGTGTGTGTGTGTGTGTGTGTATGTGTGTATGTGTGTGTCAGGGTTCCCACTCTTTTCCAGAGATCATTTTCCAGGACATTTCCAGGACATTTTCATTGATGATCAAGCTGGTATGACCGTCTAAATTTAGTTCCTAATTTAGTTCCTAAATAGTCTAATATGTTCCTCTCAGTGGAAGTCTACATTGAAAGACATGTAGTCTATGGCTATCAATGAAATCATCTCTTACATACTTAAAAATGATGGCAAATTGATAATAGAATAGCCAGGGACCCCTTACAGGTGAGAAAATTGTCCATGGCCCCCTCATAATTGTAACACAGATTAAGCACAGTAGTGATGTGTCATGATCAAAAGCTGCGGCTCTGAGAGTCGATGCTTTATAGTGAATCAGAAGAGCCGGCTCGCATCAAGAGAGAGAGCCGGCTCCGAGTCTTTTCCTTTCCCTCCTTAGCTCTCTCAGTGCTCAGCCCCAGCTCTGCTCACAGCAGATCTTTGTTTTGATTGGTCAGCATGGCGGCCATATGGCCAATCATATGTGAGGATATAGGATACAGGTGGTGGAGGGGAGGCTGTGTATCCTGGCTACATCTATTCCTTCAGAGAGAGTCTTCTCAAAGACAGGGCAAATACTCACTGAGAGGAGAAATCGGATCAGGCCATCCAAGCTGAGGCATCTGATTTTTCTCAATACCAACCTGAGGAAATTAATAATGTTTGCTTGAGTTTGGTTCTGGTTCGGTTTACCTGAGTTGGTTCTGGTTCTGTTTGCTTGAGTTTGGTTCTGGTTCGGTTCTGGTTCTGTTCTGGTAAGGTTCTGGTTCGGTTCTGGTTCGATTCTGGTTCACGTCTGGTTTGGTTCTGGTACGGTTCTGGTTCGGTTCTGATTCGGTTCTGGTTCGGTTCAGTTCTGCTTCAGTTCTGGTTCGGTTCGGTTCCGATTCGGTTCCGGTTCGGTTCTGGTTCGGTTCTGGTTCGAGTCTGGTTCGGTTCTGGTATGGTTCTGGTTCGGTTCTGGTTCAAGTCTGGTTCGGTTCTGATTTGGTTCGGTTCCGGTTCGGTTCTGGTTCAGTTCTGGTTCAGTTCTGGTTCGGGTCTGGTTCGGTTCTGGTTCGGTTCTGGTTCGGTTCTGGTTCAACTCTGGTTCGGTTCTGGTATGGTTCTGTTCGGTTCTGGTTCTGTTCTGGTTCTGTTCAGTTCTGGTACGTTTCTGGTTTCGGTTCTGGTTCGGGTCTGGTTCGGGTCTGGTTCGGGTCTGGTTCGGTTCTGGGTTGGTTCTGGTTCAGTTCTATTAGGGTTCTGGTTTGGTTCTGGTTTGGTTCTGGTTTGGTTTGATTCTGGTTTGGTTCTGGTTGAGTTTGATTCTGGTTTGGTTCTGGTTGAGTTTGATTCTGGTTCTGTTTGCATGAGTTTGGTTCTAGTTCTGTATGCTTAAGTTTAGATCTGGTTCTAAACCTAACCCTAACCCTAACCCTAATCCCAACCCTAACCCTAATCATAACCCTAACCCTAACCCTAATCCTAACCCTAATCCTAACCCTAACCCTAATCCCAACCCTAACCCTAATCCTAACCCTAATCCTAACCCTAACCCTAACCCTTATCCTAACCCTAACCCTAACCCTAATCCTAACCCTAATCCTAACCCTAACCCTAATCCTAACCCTAACCCTAACCCTAATCCTAACCCTAACCCTAACCCTAATCCCAACCCTAACCCTAACCCTAATCATAACCCTAACCCTAATCCTAACCCTAATCATAACCCTAACCCTAATCAAAACCCTAACCCTAATCACAATGCTAACCCTAATCCTAACCCTAACCCTAACCCTAATCCCAACCCTAACCCTAATCCTAACCGTAATCCTAACCCTAACCACAACCCTGACCCTTACCCTAATCTTAACCCTAACCCTAAGCCTAACCCTAACCCTAATCCTAACCCTAACCCTAATCAAAACCCTAACCCTAATCAAAACCCTAACCCTAACCCTAATCACAATCCTAACCCTAATCCTAACCCGTACCCTAACCCTAATCCTAACCCTAACCCTAATCCTAACCCTAACCCTAATCCTAACCCTAACCCTAACCCTAACCCGTACCCTAACCCTAATCCTAACCCTAATTCTAACCCTAACCCTAATCCTAACCCTAATCCTAACCCTAACCCTAATCCTAATCCTAACCCTAACCCTAATCAAAACCCTAACCCTAATCACAATCCTAACCCTAACCCTAATCCTAACCCTTATCATAACCACAACCCTAACCCTAACCCTAATCCTAATCCTAACCCTAACCCTAATCCTAACCCTAACCCTAATCCTAACCCTAACCCTAATCACAATCCTAACCCTAAACCTAATCCTAACCGTAATCCTAACCCTAACCACAACCCTGACCCTTACCCTAATCTTAACCCTAACCCTAAGCCTAACCCTAACCCTAACCCTAATCAAAACCCTAACCCTAATCAAAACCCTAACCCTAACCCTAACCCTAATCCTAACCCTAACCCTAATCCTAACCCTAACCCTAACCCTAATCAAAACCCTAACCCTAATCACAATCCTAACCCTAACCCTAATCCTAACCCTTATCATAACCACAACCCTAACCCTAATCCTAATCCTAACCCTAACCCTAATCCTAACCCTAACCCTAATCCTAACCCTAACCCTAATCACAATCCTAACCCTAACCCTAAACCTAATCCTAACCCTAATCCTAATCCTAACCCTAACCCTAACCACAATCCTAACCCTAACCCTAACCCTAACCCTAATCATAACCCTAGGATCAGGGTGAGAATGATTTTGTAACAGAAGAAATGCACACAATTGGGCATTATAAGGCTTCTCATAAAACACCGTACGTAAAGGGTTTTCAACACAAACTGTTATTTTTTGCAAAATTAAGGTAAAAAATATACGGCTACAAAAGATCCTAAATTAAGAGCCGTTTGAGAGTCGAAAGAGCCGGCTCTCTGAAAAGAGCCCAACTTCCCATCACTAAAGCACATGCTTACTACCTTTTGCACTCTTAGTTGCCCTTGGAACTATTTGTATTGTAAAACGTATCAATGTAAATACTTCAGACCTGTACCATAGTGATAAACAGATAACACTTCAATTTGAATCAAGTAAATCCCACTTGTATACTTTAAAACAGAGGGTCATTTCATTCCTTGTGGACTCAACATGACAGCATTTATACTTTTCAAGTAATTGATCTTAAACGCTTTCAGAAAATTAACAGTAACAAGACTCACATATCCCTTCGAGCCACCAAATGGTATCATAACAATGGTGTATATGCTGTTTTATAATGACACAGCACAATTTTATGATTTACTAGAAATGTATTCAAATTATTTCACGGACCCCCCACGCTATGGTTCGCAGGCCCCCAGGGGTCCCAGGACCCCACTTTGAGAACAACTGAGCTAGAGTACGGTAATTGAGCCAAATGTACCATAAAACATAAACAATATACCCCTGTTTTCTGTGAATGCATGATTATGAAGTGAAGGAGAAAAGATGTGAAAAAAGTTGCGCAGTGTCGCTGTCTTTTCCAGCACAGCGTGGACTCAACTTTCAATGAACGGGGATGTGTTTTGTTAATAGGGTCAGGTCAAACGCAGCCATGTTGGAATAATTTTCCAGGACCATATGTGATTTTCCAGGACATTTTACTTTTTCTCCCATTTTCCAGGTGTTTTCCAGTACTGGAAAACTGGTCAACTGTTTTCCAGGTTTTCCAGGACGCGTGGTAACCCTGGTGTGTGTGTGTGTGTGTGTGTGTGTGTGTGTGTGTGTGTGTGTGTGTGTGTGTGTGTGTTTGTGTGTGTGTGTGTGTGTGTGTGTGTGTGACAAGATTATTCGAATAATCGTTGCAGAGATTATTAGTATTTCGGCTTGAAATGCCCATCCCTACACCACAGGCTTGTTGTATTTATTGGATGTAAAATAACTTGTGTTTGCCACTTTGAATCATATTTACATTTCATGTTTATTATCACCATACAGAGAGAGAACAGATCTGTGACTTGTTTTCAAAGATTGAATCATTAGTTGGACACAGAGGCTCAGTGTCGCCTCAGTCATGTGTTCCTTCATTGTGCCATGAAGTATAAGCCCACTGTTTGTTGACTGTGTGTGTAAACTGGCACATTACAGACTGTAGTCTGAGCGTGAGTCACTGATAAATCTTGGCAAGCTTGTTGCTCCTCTGAGCCTGTGATGAATGATGTCACAACAGATGCAGCCAATCAGCTGGGTCCTCTTTCTGTGATAACTCTATCCCATTTCAGGGCTTGGACACATTCCCACAACATGTTTCTCACATTCACAGCAAAGTGTTAAGTGGCCATGCACAAACTACCGCATGAACTTTTATACACAAGAAAAATACTGAGGACTAGTGTTATCAAGAGAAACTGTTGACACACACACACACACACACACACACTGAGAACACACACACCGGAAAACAGATACATACACACACATCCTGCCAACAGACAAGCCACAGCTGTGGGCCCAGAGCAGCACTCCAACCAGCACAGCATCACGCCTGCTACTGACTGACAGGACCTAAGGGCTTTCCTGCCCTACAATAACATATTTTCATAATCATCTTTCTTCAGGCTAATAATAACCTTTTGGGTAAATTGTGGCAGAGTAATGAGGGAGCAAATACACCTCAGCTCCTCTGCAGGGAGAGTCTGACAGAGAGAGGCCTTCAAGTCGTACATGAAAACACAGGATTAAAAAACAGGCTGCAAGCTGTTCAACAAATCAACCTTAACGTGTTATTGGTATTCAACTAAACTCTCGGGACCTTCCCTCCTTTTATTTTTTCCTGCAAGGCGGACTGGGAACTGAACTTCAGTAACTGAAAAACAAAATGTTTGTTTCAGAGAGCAGGTGGTCATACATTGTGGATTGTGAAAGAGGTTCAGGGGAGAGAATCTCTCTGTGATACAGGTTTTGGTAGAACCAACACAGATCTTTTCACATTAAAAAAATGTTCTTCCAAGCTTTAATACCAAATCATTAAAGCTGGGGTTGGTAATCAGATTTAGATACACTTTTTGTCATACTGGTTAAAATGATCTTTATGTCCTGATGGCAATCAATACATGATGTGTTCCTGAAAAAGAGTGAAAAAAAACTGCTATCTACAGCCGGAGTAAACCTGGGAAAACACCAACCAATCACCGTTTTTTGGCTCCTCAAATTTTAAACCAATCAAATCCCGTCCAGCCGTTCTGCCCGCCTCCTGCGCGTACATTTCCCCGGCGTGCACTCCCCCGAGTCCCCGTCTCCTGCCTCTACTTCCCCTGACTCTATTTACTGCCCCTCTCGCTCGTCCCCGGGCCTGTCCCCTCTGACCTGATTAGGTGCTTTGCTCAGGACTGTAGTCTGGATCAGAGTCTAAAAAGCTCTCACCAACAAGCAGAATAACTAATGACGTTCAGTAAGTCCTACCGAAAATATACATGTATTGTAGCGTCCTTCCGGATGCTGTAGTGATGACGAGCCGATTCGTGAACACGTTGAGTTTTAATAACCGGTCACTGTCGGCCGTGATCACGCCAACCAACCTCTCTCCCACTCGCACACTATACACCTCTCCTGATGCCTTCACTGACCGTCAACACTGTAGGAATTAAGAACATCTACACTGAACACGTTTAACAAACAGTAGAGCTGTTACAGTATTATATGTGTTATAACTTTTCTCCTGATATCGTGTCACTGGTACAACTGGATAATGCTAGCATGATAGTTGTGAGTACTAACAGCAGCCATATTTGTTTGTGTTTTTAACTTTCACTATGATAATGTTTTGGTGAGGACCGGTTTTGAATCAGTCACCATCATTTGGTCGAGAATCAGCGGCGCTCGTGCATGTGAGCGGGGGGGGCGTCGTTTTGGAGGAGCTCCGAGGGAGGAGGGGAGGGGTTAGACGGAGTCATGAGGAAAAGCTACATTCAAATTCATGCTAGTTTTCCGAGACTACCAACCCTAGCTTTAAGTTATGTGATGGAAATTTAACCTGTTGCTTTCTTTAACAAGCATCCTTTTAACTCTTCTGTCAAAGTCAGGACCAGGGTGCACATGGTAACACTTCTGAATTACTTTACCACAGTTAAAGTCTTGTGCAACATCACAACGTTAATTATGCAGACAGAGAGAAAGAGAAACATATATGTGTCCAGTATCTAAAAAAAATAATATTTTAATATATCTTGCACAAAAAGTTGAAAGAGTTTAATAAACTGTGATGAAAGGGACACTTTTAAAGGATGTAAGGAGATCTTATCAGAAGAGGTTGAAAACAACCACAGGGATTTTAAGACACCAAATTTCACATCACAATACGTTTCAGACTGGCTGCATAGACTAATAAATCCTTACATACAGAATGGGATGTGTTTTAAATAAAGGAGCAAACACAAGTCCCAGCTTAATCTCATACCAAACAAAGGTGCTGTTAGAACGTATTAAAAAGCACTTTGAGAGTTAATTATGAATTATAAACTATTTCTTCTAACCTTGTTAAATGCTAAATGTGACACCACAATGTATCTGAAGTCCTAAATTCTGGCAGAACTTCGTCCAGAAGGTGAACAGTAAACAGTACTTTTACCTGCTCTAATAAATGTGTTTATATTTCTTAATAATAATGCCTCTCACTCTTTCCCCAGCTGACAAATATCACACAAGTCTTGCGTCTGTTTGAATATATGCCCCATGGTGTCTGAAAAAAGGCAGGAACACTTCACTGACTGATCCCTCCAATGCCACGGTAACAGCTTGATGAGGCCACCGATGTTATGTCTCCATGTGGAAGAAGTGCTTCATAAGGTTCTCTGGATTTTACTGTCAGCCAGATCCCTACACACCTTGTCCAGAGATCATATTTGTTGTGTGAAGTAGCAATTTACTGTTTTCTTGTCCACTAAAAAGGAAGAATGTATTATTAGATGTGATCATTTTTTATTAGGCTAGCAGAGGCTGTCCTCAGGGGAGGCTGCCTGACACTAAACACTATCTATTGAAGGTGATATGAGGATTGAGTCAATACATTTTTTTTTACATGCAACAGAAGGAAAAACACAGCTGAGTAGTTTCACTTGAGCAGAACTGAAGTTACAGTTATCAGTTAAATACATCTCTCTCCTGATTGACTATGGAAGTGTGGACAAAGGCCCTGTGTGTCAAAATATGGAGTTAAAGGTACCTCTCCAAAGTCATTGTCATTTAGACTGGAAAGTTTTTTCTTTTTTTTTTTTTCTTCTCTTGTCTGCATATATATTTCTGGTTTGTGTCATGTTTGTCACAAACTGTAAAATATTAATGCAATTTATTCTTGCAGCAAAAGAAAAGCAAGAAAACCTTTTTCTTCTGTGCTTGTGACTGTGTGCATGCGACCATCACCATCCCTCTTAGAACTCTGGCCTATCTTTTATTGACAGCTAATATCATGTTCTGTAAAAGAGGGCGTGCACACCTAGGTGGGCCAAAAAATAAAAAATAAAAAAAAAATAAGAGAAAGTGAAAGAAAGATTACATAAGGATATACAAAGGGACAGGGAAAGAGAAGGAGAGAGAGACCTAAGACACTTAGATGGAGAGGGACCATCTCACCATGATGCCAAAAACACTCTGTGGGGTGATACTAATGATTAAGCAACCCCTAGTGTCCACAATCATTACTGAAGCTTGGGTCTCAGAGGGTTGCCGCCGTGCTGTGTTCTATTTGTGTAACAAGACCACCACTGGTGCAGATGAAACCACTTGGGTCAGATCAGCCGAGCGGTTCGGCCCGGCACCCGGGCCGCGAGAGCAGTCAGGCCGAAGGACCCAACCCGCCGCGGGAGACCCAGGCCAGGGGACAAGCCAAGGACCCAGACCGGAAGCAAACAGGTACCGCCGGAGCACCCAGGGCGACCCCCAGGTCACCCAGTAGGAGGAAAGGGGGGCGAGGGGGGAGAGATCCCGCAGCCCCCCCAAGGGACACCCCCACAACACCGCCCCCAAAGCCCCCCAAGACAGAGCCAAAGGAGCCACCAGGGCCGAGGGGGCCCAGCACCAGGAGCTGGAAAGTGATTTCTTTCGAAGTCAAATTTAAGTTAACCATGAGTTAACCATTGTTGCACATCAATAGGATTTACATTTTGTTTGTGGCCTTAACTAGTTCCTGTATTTCAAGAGTTGAAAGTGACAAAATGTTGTAAAATGTTTCTTGTGTAAAAACATCTCCATTGACCATGAGCATCAGGGAAACAACCTTCATTCAGCCAATCATGAACCTGTACAGAGAACTGAATTTCTTTATGAAATGTCTAATTGGGGCACTGATGGCCCAGTGGTCTAAGAGCCCCACATACAGAGGCTACAGTCCTAGTCGCAGAGGTCACCTTTTCGAGGCCCAGCCGCAACGATTTGCTATGTCTTCCCCCACTCTCTACTCCCCATATTTCCCGTCTCTCTCCAGCTATCCTATCAAATAAAGGCAAAATGCCCAAAAATATAATTTAAAAAAATATATAAAAGTCTATTTGTCTGAGTTATTTAGTTTAGACTTTAGTGGACGCTGTGGTAGGCCTGTGCATTTTGCTAAGCAGAGCCAACATAGTATGGAGGAAGCTAGATGACAGCGAAGCAGTGTGGTTGATTTTAATGCTTGTTACATCATCAGCTTCCACAGCTTCTTGCTAATATCTGCAAAACTAACCACTTGAGGGGTGATGCTGCATTGCATACAGCTTAATAATCAGGCATCATGTCAGAGAAAATGACAAGCTAAACCAAACAGAAAGGCAGATGAAACAAACACTCACTTTGTCAGCTTTAGAATTTTGAGAACTTTCTAATGATGGTTTGAAAATGTCAGTAGAAGATTCTCAGCCTCCTCGTCTTGGGCAACAAACCCTCGTTGAACACGAGGGATTCTGCTGCCTGGTGTAAACACTTGACCAGAGTACAGTTTGCTCTTTAAATATTTTTCTGAGCGTACTTGGTTTGAACTCCACGAGAAATGTGAGAACTCCTATCAGCAGAGTAATGAGATGTAACGGTGATGAGCTCCACCGCAGATATCTGCTTTCCTGTTGTCACATTTGACTCCGGTAACACATCGCACAGTGCAGCTACGAGCTCCAGACTTCAGTGGCTCAAACACACCAGTGACTTGATTTTGACTGCCTTCGAAGAGATTATTGATCAGTGGTATATGGCTCTGGCTATCGTGCATGTTATTTTGAGAGACAGTTGTAGCAACATGAAAAAAGACATGTACAGCATGAGAGTGTGTGTCTTGGGCTGCTTTGCACATACAATCAGATCGTACTCATAGAGGATTTAATGTCACTCCAGAGTGTGAGTGATTCTATTGTAGAGCAGGGCGATATTGAAAATGATGTTATAAGGATAAATTAATTAATAGTAGTTGATATTGATAATTGATTTTCTGATAAGCTTCTTATATCCATCATGTCTGACTGTGTTAAAAGGAAGCAGGTCTTTAATGTAAGAGGAGATTGTTGTGAAGTTTAAGTTTGAGATTCTTATTTTTCTCAGGTTGAGGCTATTCGTATAGTCAGATTTAAATTTACAACAAAGATATATCACATTGTATTCTGTGTATCAGTTAAGCAGAGTATTGTTTTGAGTTGTGAACTCCCCTGTAAGTTTACAAATGGTTACAGCAGAGTGATGTTGTTTCCCACAATACACTGAATGCATCATGCTTATTCAGTGTTCAGTTGTTCTACGGTCGTGGTGGACATCAAACTGAGAGAAATGCACAGAATTTGTCTATGTGCTCTTCCTTTACCTACATCCTGAAAGTATATTTAATGAAGTGTATGAAGTTCATAGTTAATGCAGAGTCAGCACATACTAACGACTCAGCTTTGAGCAGTGAGGATTAGACTTTTCTTCTGTGTCGCTGTCGCTGGTTTCAGCTGTATTTACATTCCGCTCCAAACATCTTTTAGCCCAGCTGCGACATGATTGGCTGTTCAATGCGGTCTTCTACTTCTATCTAATGTTAGGTGGCAACTAGCGTTTAAGGCTGATTAGCATCCCATCCCTTTCCAGTGGTTGGGGGGTGTAATAACAGGTTTATTTATATCAAATCGAACATTTGTTATACTTTTATTCAGAAAAATTCTATCACGATAATTATCTTTCTCGGATTATCGCCAGCCCTATGCCATTGTACGTTGAAGACAGACTGGGACAGATTGTAATAATGATCAATTAACTTTATTAATATGTCTTCATTTATTTCATTTTCTATAGAAATAAACAACATTACTTCAACACTAGTGTCAGATCAGTATAGGTATCAGTATGGGGATGTAAAAAGTAAGATTGGTGCATCCCTATATGTAGTATGAACTATAGATAATCAAAGATACTATGCTGTCTGTAATCTGTGCTTGTTTACATCCAGGTGGTAGAGAACTATAACATTATAACAGTAGTGGTTAACTGGAGCTACAGGCCTGGCTAGTGGTCAGTGGATGCACTATAGCTTAGACACGACATTTGACCAAGTTTTCTGCCCTACGCTAATACAAATATGAATCATTCTTTTAACTGACCAGTAATTCTGGTGCCGGTTAGCAAGGTTAAAAATGTTAAAACCTGCCTTCTCAGGTCAGATGTAGTAGAGGAATAAACCTGTAAGGAGTACATTTGTAAGTAGCAGACTTACTATTCAGTCCAAAGTACAAAAAGAAACCAATCCTCAGCCAAATCTCTAATGAACTCCATCTAATCATAGACTTGTTCTAGAATGAGACACTTCAATCTCTCATCACTCCCTAGGGTATGTTTGAGTTCTCAGTGTGCATCCACTAGGTAAACATCAGAGTAAATTATAAGTACTATGATCCTGCAGAAGGTAATGATTATATAGTAGACAATAGACATAGCAGAGTAAGTATTGATAAAAAGTTGATGCTGGCCTCGGTCCAGCTGTATTGAAAAGCCACACAGCTTCGCACTAAGGCTCAATCACTATTTTAGAAGAAGAAAGTAAAATAAGGTCAAGGGGGCAATTTATTGAAGTTCTGCTTACAGATGGAACCTTTCTTGCATTGACGATTCACCTCCTGCCTGCATTCATTATGGATGAGGTCCTCTTGGTGCTTTCATGACAGCCTCTTTCATCCCCGTGGAGCCTGGAGAACTTTGAACCCTCCTCTGCCTGCAGCTTTAACAAGGCTAACCGTAACAAAAGCACACTGCTTCTTTGGACTGTACATGAACAAACGCTGGTGAAGCTCTCCTGGCAGTTTACAGAACATGCTAGCATGTGTGTGTGTAAATGTGTGCTCAGCAGGTCTTAATTAATGGAGGCCCTGAGGATCTGTATTGTGTTATGCATGAGAGTAAAACAGACCTATGAATATATTATCCTGTATGTTAAAGGCAAATGCCAAAGCCAACACATGAACACACACACAAGCACACACACACAGCAGCTGCTTTATGGGGAAATTTATAGATGACAGGATTCAGTTGGCTGTTGAAAAATGTGCGAGTGAAGCTAAGTGCGGCTTTCCAGGGAGCGATTCCTTGAGTCTGTGGTCCTTATGTCGATGGTTGTTAACGGCTCCCTCTATTGCAAAGTCAACATCCAGCTTCAGTCTGAGAGTGAAATACCTCCACTGTCGACATCGTAAGTCTGTCAGAGGAGACGTGATATATGGCTCTCCTCGGACCACCTACGAGTTGAACCCTGAGTAAGTGCTGATGTTTGTGTTGCAGCTGGGGAGTGCAGCACCTTTCTGTTCAATCATTGCGTCTCCTTTTGTTGTACTTCTTTCTTCCTCTCCTCCTAATCAGCTCCTCTTTGTCTTTGAGGTGTTGTGGCTGCAGTGTGGAAAGCAGACCAACAGGAGATCGTTTTTGCGGCAACAGCTGATGAATCCATAAAGAGATTACTCCCCTACAAAAACACAGCAACATATAAAAGCTCCGGTATTGATTGCACCCTGGTTGGATTCCTGCTTGTTTTCCGCCCACTGGAGCATGCCTGGAATATGAAGTCATGAAAAGTCCTTTGTGCTGGAGTTGGACTGATCACTAATACATGTGTAAGTTTTTTTTACTTTTCTGCCAGACTCTCCCTCAGCTTAACTGAAGGTTTTTTCACCTGAACATTTCCGCTTGTCATCTCTGCTCCCGCTTTGATGTTGTACCTGCATGAGCTGTTGCACAGACAGGAGGATCATAAAAGATGGAAGAGGAGCAAGAGTTTAACAAGATGGATTGTTTTAAGAACACTGTGCTGTGGCTTGCAGCATCACAGGTTTGATCTGTGATGACTTTCTTCTCTGAAAGTTTCATAAAATAACAGAGAGAGGGCAATGTGAGGTTTTGTTGTCATATTTTCATGTTTGCAGTTCAAGCTTTGCTGCTTTTACGAACAGATAAGGCACAAAAACTAGGGATGTAAATGTCAAGTATTTTCCGTGGTCGATCTTTGGAAATGTTAACGAACAAGTATCGATTAATTATTAAAATGTCAAACACTATGCCAAATGCTTTTTTCCCCTGAATCAAATTTTCTGTCAAGGCACAATGCATATAACTGACAGTATTGAATAGCTATGGATCATATTGAGGTGTTCAAAATGTTAAACACACTGAATAAAAGCATGTGGAGCAGGCTCATAATCTCTGCGGACATACAGTCCTTAAAGTGAAGGCTCAGACTTCAACAAGAGAACTGAACAGAAACATATTTTAGACTCAGTGTCCAGTTTTCTGTCTACTCGTTCTTATTGAGAAAAATAAGCATATAAACGCAGTCAGGTGTCAGCCGTGAGCACAACCAGGTCATGATCAGTCTAAAAAAGCTCGTAGAGACCTGTCACTCAACCGCAGCCCCTAGCTGAGTGTCTCCTTTATTCAGTTGAATCACATCGAAACATACTTTAAACTTAAAACACCTCCCTGATAGCTGAACGAAATATGAGACCACATGATGTTTGTTCCACGCATAGACTGTATAAAATATGGACGTAGTATCCATGACATCACCCATCTGTTCCTGAGAGCTGTTTTGAAGCAAATCGACGGCAGCAGCCATATTGGTAATGCGGAACTCAACTAGGCAGAGTGTGACGTAGTGTGAGCCTCTTAGCCAATGGCTGTGTGTTCCCGACCGGGAGTCACGTCAGTCATGTCCTTATTTAGGCAAAACTCGTAATCTTAATATCTTCTAAACCGTCACGTTAGAAAAAAATTCACCCCCCGTACAGTGTGTTCCCTTAGAGAGATTAGCTTTGTAGGGCCAAGACGTTTTTTGAACCAGGCTGTAAACATGTTTATTAATGCTGCAAAGATCGTCTTTTTCCCATTCATATCTATGTGGTTTCCGGTGTTTCTGCAGCCAGCCTCAAGCGGATTTTCGATGTATTGCAGTTTATAGCACTTCCGCATTGGCTTCATCATTTGAGACCGGAGTTTGCCGCTTGGTTCCACGTGATAGAAAATCGGAATGTGTTCAAGTACGTTCTTACCAATCAATGAATCCATACTTGATTAATTGTTGACATACCTAGCACAAAGTATGACTTGCTTCATTTTTCTCAGTTTGAAAAACTGAAACATCTTCTTGGTTATCAACGCAGCTAAAAGTTGAAGCATCAGGTGGACAGGTTTTATAGGCAGAACCAATAAGACGTCAGCAAGGAAAACGCTACAAACACATATTTATGTTGTATTATTACTGGTTTGATTTTCAATGTAAAAGCTAGGGCTGGAGGAAAAAAAATCAATACAGCATGGTATTGCGATATTTTGTGAGAAAGTATTGTATTGATTAACGTCGTCAATTGCAGATGTGACAGCTGTTTTTGAAACGGCCTGCTATATACTACCTAGAAATGTAGTATGTAGTACCTACTGCATACTGTGTTTGAATTTAGTATGTAGTGGGACTGTTCTGTTGGATCTGTTTTGCAGTATGCTGGGCTAGGCGTCGCTGGATTTCCAGTTTCGGAAAGCGGAAGTAAACAAAAGCCAGGCTGATAGAAAAACTGCTTCTTTAGCAGTCACTTGTAATTTAAAAGGTTAAGTGCTTATATGGAATTCAATAATTTTCACAGCACCTAAAAACTGAATGCAGATCAAAAGAAAGTAATAGATTGTGGTACATCACAACATATGGTATTACAATACAATACAATACATATCATGAAGTGATTCCCACCTGCAGTTAAAGCATACTTTATGCCACAATTGCTGACACCAACAAACAGCGTCACATGATTTGGACGATGCTGGCTTGTGATGAAGAGAATTGTTTGTCTTCCATTCCATTTCTTTGCCCTGAGAATTTGATTCAGAAGAGGGATGGATGGCTTTTGGGCCTTTTTTAACTCTGTGAATGAGACCAAGAAGTACAGAGCTTAAAGCATCTCTGTGCACCTGTGCTGTTTGTGCAAACATAAAGAAGCTACTGTGCATTGATTTGAGGCTAAACTTGCCCCATTCCATGCAAAATGAGCCTCATTGAAAAAAAGGGCCTACTTCCCAAACATCAGCACCAATAGTCACGCACAGTTACAGGTGATTCTTTTTACTCCAATCCCTGCTCAGTGAATTCCCCTCTGTAAATCTGTTTTGGCACCAAGTAGCCTGGGTCGAGCAGGAATGATCTCCCAGGAGAGGTACTGCGAGGTTTGCTGACAGAGGGTCCTGAAGGCAAATAAGGCTGATAACGGACGCCACTGCAGAGGAAAAGAGACAGACTTTTACAGATAACAGAAGGAGAAAGCGAGAGGCCAGACAAACCTGAATGAGGGTCTGAAAGTCAATTCCAGAGATTGAATTACATGCCAAAGCTGCAGGAGTTCCAAATGCTAAAAAATACCATGTCCTGCATAATGATGCTTTGAAGACAGAAAATAAAACCCTCAACAAAAACAAAGTATCAAAGTAAAAGCTGCATCGTGTGCACCGAATTATTTTATGTGTTCAAAATTCCTCATGGTTACTCAAAGTGAGCGAAAATGCACAGATTCAAAATGCCTCTGCTTGTGCTGTCAGGGATAAAAATGTGATGAAAACCTCACTCTGCCAGCCTGCTGTTTACTCTGAAAGCCAATAAAAATGAGCCTCACATTTTTATATGCAGCTATTATGTTATTTTTGCCTCTAAGACGCCAAAAAACAGAGCTTTCTGTGTGTGGAAAGCCTCCAGTAACAAATCTCTACACCTCAGTGAACATTCAGACGAGTGGAAAGTGCTTGACACATGCCATTAGTGTTTTCTTTGTTTTTGTCGTGTCAGCGAGGGGCCCTCCAGCTGCCATCACATCGCAGGTTATCTCTGTGACTAGTAAACACTGTGACCCTTTGACCCCTGGCAGACGGCCACCCGCCAGCTATTCTTCACCTGCTGCAGCGTGTTTCACCCACTTGGAAGGTCACTGCCTGTCACAGTGTGTGCATATGTTTGTGCGGTTATTGTTAACCCATAACTGCTTCTCCGGTCAGGGTAAAATAGTCCTATTAGAGGGTCTATTTACTGGTGTTTCTTTGCTTGGATTAGTTCTATAAAAACAGTCTTACATACAAATACTCATTCAATATAAATGAATACAAACTCATATTTGGTCTATTTTGTTAGTTAGACATGCATATACTGTTTAAACAATCCTAGTAAACCCCATAATTATAATTCAATCCTGAAAAACACAGTTCAAAAACCTGGATCATTGCATCTACTCAACTCTCCTTCCCCAGCAATTCGATCTACAGCTACAAACTCCGCTGGTATAATCATGCTATCGAAGAATTCAAATTAGGGCAGCAATGATCCTATTAATTAAGTTCATCCTGTCAAAGTATCAGGCAGAGAATATCTCATTTACAGCTCAGCATGACGCCGAAAGAATTCTCTTAATGAGCAAGACCTTTCAGTGGATACAATATCTCCCTGATAGCTCAACAAATTCATCTCAAACATATTAATTGCTGTTTATTTGGAGGACAGGACTGGTCATAGCCGCTGATTGTGCAGGTCAGTCATGGGGGAGGATTAGTGTGTATTTCTCAGTAATGCCTCACAGGGGTCACAGGGCTAATTGGCATTTGGGACCTTCATTTAGCAGGAGAGAATGAGCTGACGCTGCATGTTGTTTTCAAGCTAATCCTTGGCTGCCGTCCATACAGCTTTCCACAAAGACACCTGGGAGATGCACAGTACACTGCTGTCCTAAGAAACCTCACTACAGTTATAGTGCTCGTGCAAACCCAAATGATAGCTGCTGAGGAACACAAGAACCCTGACTTAATAAATGTATCTCCTTTTTTCACTTAGATCCATGAAGCAAGTTGCAAAGTTGCTGCAGAAGTAAATAAAATGATTTGTGCTTAAGTGTGAAAAAACATCTTATTTAACTCAGTTCTGAGACTTTTACGGTAATATAAGTAACACAAAAATACCTAAAGGCCATTTCTCTGCCCTTAAGCACCTTAAAACATGTGCTGTCCAAGATTAAGGGTCAGTATCACAGCACGTCTCCATAAAGAAGATGATCAAAGAGAAACATGTCAGCAGAAATAGTGTTTTATTTTTAAGTTAAGATCAGAGAAGTGACAGTTGCTGATATAACAAATATCAAGATTGGAGATTTATTTTTAAATGGCTTTAAATGTAACATCATATTGGTAAGGAGGTAAAAAATCAATTTCATTTTGATTCATGTAAGTGGTTGTCTGATCTATTTATTTCAAAATCTCACTCTTTTAGCTCTGTTTTTGGTCTTCACCACATGACTGATAACATGTAATTTCTCTTTCGCTGTCAAAAAGTCCACGTTTTCACCAAGCAGCAACCTTCATCCCTGAGAATTGAAGCCAATGCGGAAGCGTTAAAAACTGCAGTTCCGCAAGTGTTCGCTTGATGCTGGCTCCTGAAGTACTGGAAACCACATACACACCAATTCAAAAAAGACGATCTTTACAGCAGAAATAAACATGTTTACAGCCTGGTACAAAAAATTAGTGTAGTCTGAATAGCTCATTTCTCGATCGGCATACACTGTACGTGGGTTCATTTTTTTCTAACGCGGCAATTTAGAAGATATTGAGATTACAAGTTTTCCATTATGAGAGGCACAGCTGACTTGATTGACTTGATTCTTTACCTCGACAGAAGTTAGGTTGAGACATCACAACAACGAGAATAATCTACTGTAAAGGTCAATAAAGCCAAAGGAAGCTGCAGTTTTAGGTCATAGTTACACCTGCATACGAGGGGCATGCCCAGACTTCTTTGACTAGGGTGGCCCAATTTATTTACCCCATTTGTCTCCACTAACCCTATCTACTTCAAACTAATACTAGAGTATCACACTGAAGTTTTATGGAAACTCAGAAAGAGTATGTTTATCTAAAGCCACTATTTACAGTAAAGTACTTTAAAAATTGCAAACAAAATCCTGCATACGGTCGGTAATTTACGTGTTTGGAAATGTTAATGTTGTCATTAAATGTATTTTCAACAATAATGCAGACATTCAAATGCACAGGAAGCTAGTAGCAGCCTGTTGGGTGGCTAGTCAGATTTCAACAGGGCCCGTGCCAGCCCTGATGACTCCTCTGGATGCACCGCTACTGCACATAGTCAGGTTTTTTTTATTTAAACAGATAGTTGTAAAAAGGGTGCATTTAACATTTTGTGCATAGCTGTCAAACCTTTGTCAGCTGCCATGGACAGATCAATAAATATAATCTAAAGCAATAAAGCTGTGTGGCTGTGCTAGACGGTGTGAGCAGAAGCTGTTCAGGAGTTACAAAGCACACCGTACAACAACACAGATGCAGAACGATTAGTTGCAAGCTTCTATTGAATGAGCGAGCTATTCTTTGGTGTGATTTGCAGCACTCCTTGATTATTGACAAAGCCTCTCCTATAGCGGAACAATAATTAGATCCCAAGTCTCTTCAGGTTACAACACTGTAAGCAGTTGAAGTAGATTTATAGTGTCTGTTTACAATAGACTGCAGACTCTTTCACTGCTAATTGCTTGAAATCTGTCTGTTGGTAAGAAATGTGCCATGACCTGAATCAAAAGTTCCACTGTGCGAGCACATTTCCTGAGCACTATAACAGCGCATCACCATTGAAGTTATTATTAAATAATACATTTTATTTAAAGCGCCTTTCTAAGCACTCAAGGACACTTAACAGAGAGGTTAAAAACACAATAAAAACACCATGCTAGCTTGTACACAACATATTCTTTCTTAAAGCTGCTGTTGGTAGGAATGGTGTAAAAATACGGAATATTTTCTCATTTTAAAAGTATAATTTTTCATTGTTCTTACCCGCACCTGGTTGTAATACAGAATTCCCAACAGACGGTGGCTATAGAGCATCTTAAAGCTGTTTGCTAACCGCATTAAGTAACAGAAGAAGAAGAATGCTAAGTGCATTAAATGGCAAAAGAAGAAGAAAACACTCGCGACAGTCTTGGCGATTCTCTAGTTTCTGAATCTCACACTACTACACACGTATTTCCTGAGACTGAGCATGGCTGTAAAATGTAAACACGCCCCGCAGGGTCACAGAAACACCGACATAAAGATTGAGACGCTGTCAGTGCCCACTATTAGCAGCACCTCGTACTGATGCTGGTTAACGCGACTGCCACACAAACGGGCTGTAAATGGCACAGGTGTGTGTGTCGTGTCTGTGTGTGTCGTGTGTGTGTCGTGTCTGTGTGTGTCGTGTCTGTGTGTGGGGGGGATTTTTCAAATAGTTGTTGAATAGATGCCAGTGATTATCGAATAGTATTTTAACTTGAAATGCCCAGCCTTATTACCCATGTGTTTGTCACACAAGTTAAAAGCCTCAACTTCATAGTTTTCAAAAGAGGTGCAAACTACAAAAGAACAAAGTCAACTTCCTCCCAAACTTCCTGCATCAACCATTGTTCCAGTGACAGCAGAGTTGGAGGAGAAATGAAGGCTGCTATCCAGTTAGTCTGAGTCACTCTGTGCTTGTGATAGTCCAACTGGCCTTCTTATGAATTATTCCTCCTCAGATTTTGTCTTGATTTATGCACAAGTCCTCACAAACAGAGGAAATGTCAGTTACCTTCTTTTTTGTAAGACAGAAAGAACCGTGATTCTACCCACAGTGTGACACCTCCCCAGTTACCCACAGTGGCAGCAACAATCCACCTTCCTGCTTATTCCTATTCCCTGCTCAGCCGTCCTCCCTCTCCTCTCGGCTCTCCAGTCTCTGTGGTCTGTTTAATGAGCTCACTCTGAGCTGTGTTTAAGCTCATTAACCTTTGTGGGTGGTGAGTCCCACTGAGAGGGAAAGCCATTGATACACAGACAGAGATATAAAGAGGCAGGTTTTTTACACTTCAAACACATTAGTTTAAACTTATTAGCACTCTGCAAATGAGACTTAGAAATACTTGACAGTTTCAGAATACGAGAGTTTGAATTTTTCATGCCTCTTAGCGTAGAGATTTAGAAATGCTTCAAAATGTATTAATTAAAGATGGTTTTGAATGGAAACACTGTATAATTATTGTACTACTATAGTATGCGTTACACAAAGACCCTTGGGGTTTAACTCCACTGGAGATGTTAGCCTACATAAAGCACTGAACACCTGCTAATGGAAGATTGTAAATTGGAGCTTTGACCTTTCACTAAGCCCATGCCCCTTTAGTATCATGATTTTAGCACAGCACACAGGTTTTACACCGAGACTGTGGCAGATAGAAAAATTAAAACACATTTCTGAAAAACAGGTCCTTGATTACAGACAGAAGTGAAGCACTGTTAGTTATATCTAGCTAGGAATGACTGAAACTGTCATTCATATCTGAGCAGCAGCAGCTAGCTACTTTCTTAAATAAGCTAAAATCTGCTCTGTGAGCTAATCTATTTTTTTCTGTTTTTAAAGAGACAACTGGAAGCATCAAGGTGCAGACTCCATTAGGTGTTGTTTTAACATCACCTGTTAATGTACTCAAAAAGGCAAACGCTAACCAGCTCGACATGCTAACAACTGTAGCTTATATTGTAGCAGATAAAGACCTGTACCTTTTCTAATGTCTTATTTGGATTTTGTTAAAGACTCTTAACTCTCTAAACGATTTCTATCAGATTGGACGATTACAGCATGTATGACACTCTAAACACTCACTGTTTTATCTTTTTTGGGGAGGTCTTAAACATTTTTACATAGCTGTGTTAAATACTGGATCCTAATTGGTAAAATCCCATAAAAACAGTGATTAATACTCAACAGCAAAAGCTACACCAGGGACAACCTAATCACACATGTCACATTAAATCAATTAATGTCTTAAATCAATTACTACTAAAGTAGTAGTAAAAACCAACAGACAGTTTTTGTCTCGGCCGGTGCTGAAAGTTGGGAAGTAAGATACGAGAGCAGCCTGAAGAGCTGTGACAGAACTGAGCCCTGACCAAATCTGGTAGGGACAAGTGGAGCAACATCTTGTCCTGTTGAAATTTAGAAACACTGTTGAAGTCTGTGAGATTTGCCTCATGAATATTAATCAAGCAGCAACCTCCGGTCTAAAAATATGAGTCCAATGCGGAAGCGTTAAAAACTGCAGTTCATCGAGGATCCGCTTGAAGCTGGCTCCGGAAGTACCAGAAACCACATACACACCAATTCAAAAAAGCCGATCTTTACAGGTCACAATCACTTGACAGCAGCAATGTGGTTCCCGCCGACAATTGGCCTCAAAACAGCGCTTCAGAAACATATGGGTGACGTCACGAATACTACGTCCATTTTTTATACAGTCTATGGTATTAATAAGCGTGCCTCCTCACTCTCTCTTCCTGCTCTATTCACTATCTTCTATTATTAAAAAAAAAAGTTCAAGGTGAGACAAAACCCCTCAACTTCACGTCAGAGTCCTGCTCATCCTCTGATGATCTAATTCACATAACAACCTGCTCACTATAAATCAGCCGTTACTTATTAATCTCCTAAAGACAGGGAGAGTAAAAACAAAGTTAAACTGATAATGACTTGTTATGAGAAACTTTGCAATACACACGCAAACTCACAGAGTGTGTGTAGTTCCATCATTTACAATGAGGAAGTAGCCAGGAAAAGTGAGAATGGGGAAAATTTTAGGGTATAACATCCCTGTGTACTTGGTCAAATAAAAAAGTGGAAGTTAGTGTTGCCTTCAGAGTTCATCTGTCAATCTAAGGGAAGTATTTTTCCACTTTGGTTTCAGAAAAAAAAAAAAATCCTCTTAACTAAAAGGTACAAGTCAAACACAAGCTCTTCTATAACTGCAGATCAGTCTGATTTGAGTCTGGTTCTTTGAGTCATTTTGTTACTCAAACAATCCTGTGCATCTTCACTTTCCCTTCACTAAGTATCTTCAAGACAACAACACATTCACACAAACATTTCCACTAACCGATTATCTCTGAGCTCAAACAATAGCAGTAAAAGTGCGTGAAATGCATTAGCTGTGGCTCTGACACTACATGCTCCATTACCAGTTGGCATTGTGCCACTGTTTTAGAGACACATACTGTCCTCCAAACACAACTCAGCATGAGAAAGGAGACACTTGTTTCTCCTCTGACCTTTCACTTATAATTGAGAAGCTGAGCATAGCTTCCTCGGCCCCCTGTTGTTAAGAAAATGTCTACAACAACAACAATGAGCAGTACTCAGTTATTCTTTGATCAGGATCAGGATGGTGTGGGTGAGATTTTGGTTAAAAATGATATTTTCCCCCAACTACACATTGCTTTTGTCAAACTCCTGTTGTTTTCACTTTCTCTCCTGTGTCTTGTCTCTTTCATATCAAATTAGCAGAGACTAAAACAATATTGTTCCTCTGCTGTTGAGAGGTAAATAAGCTGTGTGCATATTAAATGAGAACACAGACTGACAATCCTGTGGAGGAGAAATATCCCTCCCGTCAGTCTCCCCTCTCCCCTGTGGGACTTGCGGTTATGATGCTTACATGTTTCTTCAGTAAAGCCCGGTTGTTTCCATCCTTCTGTCTCTCTCTGATTGTCTTTTACAGCCACTACTCCCCCGAGAGGAAGCCGTCATATTGTTTCTCCCTCCAGCAGATGCTCTCCTCCTGCCGTAATCTGTCTACCGCTGAGCCAATATTATTAAGCGCTGATTTTTTACAGGGGTGGGGGTGGTGGTGGTGGTGGAAGTGTTGGGGGGGGGGGGGGGGGGGTATATTCACATCTTCACAGCTCAGTTCACTTATTCAGTGGCAGAAAAGGTTAAGAGCTAGTGAGACCGGAGGAGAGGATTAGTGCTGTGAGAATTGCTTTTTATTACTGTTAAGGTCACAGCCATATTTAAAATCCATGAGAGAGCATCGTCGGTGGATCTGCAGCCAGATGGGAGAGCCCGTCTCAGCGCGGCGCTGCAGAATCAGCTCTGGCTTTGATTTCATTAAAGAGACACTGTGAGGCCTCTTATGCATACCAGATAACCATGTAGGAGCAGCAGATAACCGCAACAATGGTATTAGCAATCGCTGGGAATCAAAGTGTTTCCACATGGAGGGGAGCAAGAGAGCCTGTTTGTGCCATGTGATATAATGGTCTGAAAAAGGATTACATCATCGTTTGAGATGTAGGAGGGGGGGACAAAGAAAGACTTAGACTGCCACCTGGTGTCAGTCTTAAAAAGTGCGCCCTCCCATGATGTGAAACCACCGGTGTTGAAACATAGATCCCTGTGGGTGCTGCTGAATGGGAACATTTGTTTTCCCAGAAGTGCTGCATGAATTAGCAGCAGCAGCTTTCTCTCTGCTACATGAGACAGGAAAGTGTCCGTACACTGGGCGGGGGAAGAGTGGCAGCCATTCTTTTCCATCTGAAAGCATTTTAAATGGTGCTTGCTCTGCATCCATACATCCTCGCTCTGGCTGAATTGTTGCCTGTGCCAACATGCCATTAGACAGCTGTGGAGTATTTGCAGAGCGGCAGCATAATGACACCGAGGGCAGCGTTTAGTGCTCGTCATTGCTGTGGGATTAGGACTCCCCTTCAACACATCTCTCAGGAGCCTGCAGCGTGCAGCCATGAGGGAGCCATCGGGCCTTGTGAGGCGATGAGATGGAAACATGTTTTCACATATTCCCAGCTAAGTGAGCGTGTTTGTGTTTGTATGCAGCCAAGAGCAAATCTCAGAAGAGTCTCTTAATGGCACTCACAAACTAATAGCAAAAGAGCTTGAAAGCCTTGACTGCTACCTCAGTGTGAAGCTGCAAAAGCCTCTCCAACACAACTGCATAACACCTGTTTCATCCTACTTACTTGTCGGCTGGTTCCTCTGGTGATTCAGAATTCATTGTCATACTGCAAAGAGAAACATGAGTGATATACTGCAGCGGTTCTCAACCTTTTTGAGTCGCGACCCCCAATTTAACATGCACTGGTGTCCGCGACTTTTTTTCTGCTGGGTTTGGAGAAAAGGTCATAATACCCATCGGTGCTCATCTGTAAGGGAAGTAATTTGAGACTATGGTGAAATCTCTGTGTTTTCTAATGCCTTCGTAGCAATGATATTATTCCCCTTTTTCCTGTTATCACAGACCAATCAGAGCTAATCCCCAATCCTCTGTCACCCTGATTGGCTGGGAAGCCACCTCTTTCTCACAGAACCATAGACTGTAAAAAATATGGACGTAGTATCCGTGACGTCACCCATCTGTTTCTGAACGCTGTTTTGAAGCCAATCGGGAGCGGCAGCCATATTGCTTCTGTCGAGCCAGTGTGACGTAAAGAGGCGGGCTTTGAGCCTCCTAGCCAACAGCTGCAGTGTTCCTGCAGGCAGCTGTGCCTCTAGTGGGAGACTAGTAATCTCAATAACTTCGAAATTGCCGAATTAGAAAAAAATTCACCCCCCTCACAGTGAGAGGACATCGAGAAATGAGCTATTCAGACTACACTCATCTTTTGTACCAGGCTGTAAACGTGTTTATTAATGCTGCAAAGATCGTCTTTTTCCCATTCATGTGTATGTGACTTCCGGTACTTCCGGAGCCAGCCTCAAGCGGATCCTCGATGAACTGCAGCTTCTAACACTTCTGCATTGACTCATATTTTTAGACCGGAGGTTGCCGCTTGCACAGAACGCGAAAACGATCTTTTGTGGGTGGGGTAACAAGAGCAGAGAGGGGAGGGGGAGGTGAGTGAGAGGAAATGTTACAATGTTACAATGTCATTTAGCAGATGCTTTGATCCAAAGCGACGTACATACGAGAACAAGAACAACACAAGCAAAGATCTAGACAGAAGGAAACAAGATCAGTACGGGCAACAAAGTGCTTCAAGTCAATTTGGGTGCAGGTACTGCCCAGCAGTGTAAAGGCAATGCACAAAAGTAAATAAAAAAATAATATATACATATTTTTCTTCTTAATAAAATAAGGAACATCTTCAATGAACCAACCAAACAATTTAAGACCTTCCATTATCATCATCAACAATTAACATGACCACAATAATGACCAAAGTACCAAGTGCTGGGTCACTCAAGAGCTGAACACAGATTCCCAGAGTAGAGCAGGACAGTGCGAGTCAACTGTAGCTGGACAACATGGGGACCACTGGGGACAACAGTGGAGAACAGTCTAGCTAAGTGCATAGTGCTTCCTAAAGAGCTGGGTCTTTAGCTATCTTTTGAAAGTAGAGAGGGGCTCTGCAGATCGAATGGAGTTGACCAATTCATTCCACCATTTAGGGACAACAGAAGAGAAGAGTCGAAATCTGGTGGGAGTAGTGTTGACATTCAAAATCTCTCTCGGAACTGATGTCATCAATTAATCGAGTATCGATTAATTGATGACATCCCTAGTTCTCTGCTTCCGGACTGATTATGATCCGATTTCGCTCCCGGCTGACACCTGACCGCATTTAAATGCTCATTTTTCTCAATAAGAACGAGTAGACATGAAGACTGGACTCTGTGAGTCTAAAATATGTTTCTGTTCAGTTACCTTGTTGAAGTCTGAGCCTTCACTTTTAGGACTGTATGTCTGCAGAGATTATGAGCCTGCTCCACACGTTAGCTCGTTTAACGTTTTGAACACCTCAAAACGATCCGTAGCTATTCAATACTGTCAGTTATATACATTGTGTTGTGAAGGAAATTTTAATTTGGTGGAAAAAAAGTATTTGACTTCAAAAGTGAGCATCTTCCAGTTCACAAGTATACCAGATGCTTAAATATTAAGGAAGAGGATGTAAAGAACTTGAAAGCTAATACTAGCGCAGCATGGTATTCTTCCTTTCTGTGATATGTATTGCAGTATGAAAAAATACAGGAGTGTGTACTGACTACATGCTGTATGTTTTAATCTACTAGTAAACAGTTCAAAACATAATAATACAAT
Source organism: Notolabrus celidotus (assembly GCF_009762535.1). Classification (NCBI taxonomy): domain Eukaryota; kingdom Metazoa; phylum Chordata; class Actinopteri; order Labriformes; family Labridae; genus Notolabrus; species Notolabrus celidotus. The sequence continues at coordinate 28,571,924 of NC_048280.1, read as the reverse complement.
TGTACTTCTTATAGTTTCTAGCCTTAAGTTTATTTCCTGTGTTCTACTTTTACTTCACTGTTTCCAGTCTGACACCCACATTGAGGAGTGGAAAGACAAGATGAGGAAGTGGATCAACACGTCACTCCACAAACTTTACCAGTTAACAAAATAATTTCTGCCATCAACCATTTCCAACTAAGTTTAAAGTTCTGTTTAATCCACGTCACCAGCCCTGTGATAGTAACTTCCAATCAAACACACCCTCAGTCTTCTTCTGCATGTGAGTCTCACCACACTAATCTGTATGTGGGCTGCAGGTGTGGACACTGAACACTTTGTGGTCTCATTAGGGTTAATATGTGCGCCTGCAATGTTAATGAGCATCAGGAAGAGTGGTATCAGCCATGTTGATGTTTGTATTTTACAGTCATGTGAATCACAGACTCAACATGCACAGCAGTGAGTTATCTGTGTGTTCAAACAAGGGGCTGCATTGAACAGACTTTATGTAGATTTATGACTGAAAACAAGAAAGTACTGAGTTAAGTTTCACATTTGGTGAAAGAAAGTGGCCGCATGACGTGTTTTAGGTTATATGACTGACACTGCACGTCTTGTGTCGTGACTATTAGGATGATAAAATGATGTTTATAGTCACAGCAAAGGAATAATTGAGTCAAAAAAACAGCTTACAAGAATTGCATGCAGATAGATTCATCAAGACTTGGAAATATCAGCCTTTGATGGTTTTATTCCTCACTAATGACCATCCATAAACTTGGGGGTCAACAGAATACCAAATCTACCACACGACACAGTTCTTGTGAAAACTGTTGACATTGAGTTTTGTAGATCATCCAGAGTGACCCTCAATCTAAAGGTTGTTCTGTTGATTGTTTTTAGATTTAATTTTTTGATGCCTTGGACATCACCACTAAATTCCATCACATTTACTGAAAGATAAGAAGATAAGATTCGATAAGATAAGAGTTTATTGATCCCTGAGGGTAATTCATAGGTTACAGCGGCATAAAAGACACGCTCAGAGGGAAGAAATGTACATAGAGAAATGTTTGATTAATGTTAAAGTGACTGGATAGGAAAAATTACATTTCAGTTATGTACAATATGAACTTTAGAAATAGACAAGATTTAAGTAGTAGCAGTGGAGTGGATCAGCATGCTACCAATACAGCTTTCTATGCATTTTCAGTGGCAGCAACTTTTGATTACTGATACATTCTTGTGTTTAGTTAAACATGGTGAGATTTTTTGTTTAAAAGCATGACTTAAATATAGGGCTGGGCGATAATTCGATAACGATAATTATTGTGATATAATTTTTCTCAATATAAATATAACAAATGTTCGATAAAAATTCAATATATATAAACCTTTAATTTATACCCCCCAACCACTAAAGATAGGGTGCACTAATGAGCCTTAAACACTGGTAGCCAACCAACATTAGACAGAAAAAGAAGACAGCATTGAACAGCCAATCATGTTGCAGAGTTAGAGGTAGGTGGGCTTAAAGACGTTTAGAGCGGGATGTACACAGATGAAATAAGCGACAGCAACATGGAAAAAAATTCAACCTAGCAGCTCAAAGCAGAGTCATTAGTCTGACACTGTGCTGACTCTATTGACTTCATACACTTCATTAAAAGGTGACATATCACACTTTTTTCATCAATATATATTGGTCTAAGAGGTCCCCAAAACATGTCTTTAAAGTTTATGCTCAAAAAAACACTTTGAAATCAGATTTTGGCATGCCTGAAAAGCCCTCTTCTTCAGTCCTCCTCAGAACACTCTGTTTTCTCTCTGACCACGCCCCCTCAGGAAGTTGATGTGCCTCGGCTCTCCGGCACGTTGATCTAATGTTTACATGTTGGCTGAATATACACGGCTGCTCAGGGATCGCGTTACTTCAACCCTCTGAATCTGATCCAGAATCTGACCCTGACGGAGAGGCGCCTGTAGCAGGACCTTTCTGAACGATTGGTCACAGATTTAGTGTTTCTTGTTGTTTTATTTATCAGTATGTCGACGTGTGTCTTGGTACACAGCTACGAACATGTAGCTATGTGGCTATGCTAACTAGCGCTAGCACTTATCCATGATAAATAAAAATCATCCACTAGATCTTTAAATCTGCAGACGTGGGGAATAAAACCGACCTCTGCCAGAAAGGCAGCAGGACCTTTTATGAAGGATTGGTCACAGATTCTGTGTTTCTTGTTGTTTTATTTGTCAGTATGTTGACGTGTGTCTTGATACACAGCTACAGCTACGACATGTAGCTATGTAGCTATGCTAACTAGTGCTAGCACTTATCCATGATAAATAAAAATCATCCACTAGCTCTTCAAATCTGCAGACGTGGGGAGTAAAACTGATCTTTGTGTTTATTAAGACAGCCTACAACTAGCATGCCTCCCTCTTAAGCTCCTTGTTAGCACACACGTGTGCAGGTAATTAAAAACGGAGGGGGGATTCAGTATTATTTTATACAGTCTATGGGCTGAACAAGCTCCGAGCTCTGACTCCGTGACAGACTGGATATTGTTGTTACGTAACAAAAACAAGGAAATCTGAAACAGCTCGTTTCACACACATTTACAGAAAGGTGTAGAAATCAAAACAGGGGCAGAATGGATTTTTTTCATTGTCGGGGGGTTTGTAGACATGCCAGGGACACATATTTCAGGTAGAGAACCATTAAAAAGTCAATTTTGCATGATATGTCACCTTTAAATATACTTTCAGGATGAAGGTAAAGAAAGAGCTCAGAGACAACTGACACTTTTAATGTCCACCGCAACTGTAGGACAACTGAACACTGAATAACCGTGATGCATTCACTGCACTGTGGGAAACAAATCACTCTACTAAAATGATAAACAGAATATAATTTGATATGTCTTTGTTGCAAATTTTAATGGAATTATGCAAATTAACTCAACATGAGAAAAAAATTATCTATACCAAAAACTTCAAAAATATCTCATCTTATACAAAAGACCTGCCCCCTGTTAGCACAATCAAAAACTAAGGATGTAAGAGGTTCAGAGAACTAAGTCCCAGACACAAACCAACAAACCCTCTGGTCTCTTCAACTTTCACTCAGGACCAAAAATCTGACTTTAAATTTAAATGAAATAATGATTTTATATTCATCGTGATAACTATCGATATCGACTGATATGAAAGATGTTATCGTGATAACATCTTTTTAATATCGCCCAGCTCTACTTACATACACACAACAAAGCCAACAGAGCTAAGAGGCACTGTTTGTCAACAAGGGATACCAGAATTGATTCAAACTGAAAGTTCCTCACAGGAGCTTTAAGTTAGAGGAAAAAGTTATCTTTGATTGTTTCTGTATAATTTGTTACCAACATTGAAGCAGAAATTGGAAACTTAGAGACTTAAAGCCAGGGCTGGGCTTCTTGAATGATTATATGCATCTGAGTGCAGACATACTGTCGACATTCAACCTGCAGCAACACTTAGGGAGGATAACATTTTATATCCATTTGGTCCACAGCCCTGCACTGAGCCCTGTCTGAAACATTAAAGCAAAATTGTCTCTTGAATACACAAGAGTGGTTTTGAAGTGATTTTCATCACTTTTACATTTTTTGAAGCACTCGCTGGTTGAGAGATCCCAGCAGCAGGATAAGCTATGTCATTCTGGTCCTGCCACACTGCTCATTCTCAAAGAAAATGTAGCAGAACTAATAACTCCAAATATTAGTTCAATCATTCACAGCGGCTAACTTCCAGCTCTACCGGCTCTGAACACTCCACAGGCACAGATATTTCATCCTTGCTTTGTGATTTCACAGCCACCTCGCAAAGTCTACTTATGATCTCATTTCGGTTGCTAATGTATTCCTGTTTCTCCGACTCGCTTTGTTCCCTGGCTGCAAAGTGTTTAGTGTGCCAAAGTAATGATTTCTGAAATGTGGTGTTTACAGGCTTGAACAGGAGCAGGGAAAGCAGAGTGAGGGAAGCCTTGAAGCGGTATGTAAATTTAATTAGGTTTTCAGTCTAAGCTTGTGATTTTGGCCCCTTTTTCAGCCTGGACATCCTAATAAAGACCACTGCAATGTGGTTCATGTTTCACTGCAGGCATAGCTGCAAATTAAGAAACTCATATCTCAGTGTGACTCATGATCTTTACACCTTCTTGTGTGCAATATATATCTACGATGTCTATGTCTATCTATGGATTTACTGTATGAAACCTTTTAATTTATATTTACAGATAACAGGGAGAGCCTGATTTAATGAAGTAATAAAAGGATAAATGCAGAGGTACTTACAAGGACAGGGGTTAATTGAATATAAACTGTATTTAAGTATCTGATGCAACATCACATTAAGAGTTGGTTCTGTTTTTTTGCAACACTGTAGTTAAGAGAACAAACAAACTAAAAAGTACAAAAAGACGAGTTCAGAGGGGAGAACACTCAGTCCTTGCATGGAGCGAGGAAGCTTGAAATTATTATTCAGGTCAAGTATTGTACTATGCTACTGAATGAGCACATTTTAATAGCGCGGGATCCCCGAGGCTACAAGCTCCATTCACATTCTAAACACGGCGGCTTCATTTACTGACCTTGAAAAGTCTTGTTTATACAAATTGAAATTAAACGGCAAAGAGGAAGAAAATCATTCCCTGGCTTAATTTACCGTCATGAAGTAAACAGATCACACAGGGAGAATATTACTCTGCCTACAACTGGGATAATGAGCGCTACTGCACTGACGGGCCTGCTTACATATTCAGCATGTGGTTACGCCAAAGGGCCCCGGCCCTTGGAACAAAGACGGACAACAACATCTGCAAAGTGGTGGAAAATGTGCACTGGACTGTTATGATTTGCAGTCTTTGGCTTTTAATGTCCGTAAAAGTTGCTGTAATGGAACTGTTGGGGTGACCGGGAGGGAGGGAGGGAAGCAGCATCTCCAGAGCTGGCTGTAAAAGCCTCAGTCCCAGGAGACCTCTATATGTCACCCAGCTCTCAGCCACCCTGCCGCACACACAGGCCAACCTTTTGAAATGTCAGCGCGATAAAACCCGATGGATTCAATGTGCTGGACCTGGTGGTGTCAAACGCCATTAGTTTTAATCCTATTTGCGGTGAAATTGCTCTTGAAAGGTAAAGGGATCTATAACTGTCTGGGGCCCGGGTCCAGGCCGTTGTAAATCTCTCTGTGTGCTGATGACTCTTCTCCGCAGGTTTATAGGGCTGGAATGAGAGTGTCTACATTCCGTGTGGAGACGTCGTGTCCCAGCGAACTGTTGGCTAAGTAATGGAGCTGTATCAGGTTGTGTGAGACCATGCATCTCGCTGCACAGTGGTAAGTCCCAGCCGCTGAGAAACAGAGCTGTCCTTTCCACTCTGTCGCTCCATACTGGTGGGGGCCAGCCGAGCACAGATTCATTGGGACAGTGATGGCTCTATGTGGTCCTTACTGTGGCTGCGTTTAACTCAAATAGCTGTTGTTCACTTCTCTTGTCCCATGACAGAGATGAAGAGGAGGATAAAGAGTAACACTCTGCTACCGCAAATACACACTGTGGGAGAATTAGATTAAATTAATTGAATACAAGGAGAAATGAAAGATGGAATTAAATACTAAATAGAGCAGAAGGGGTGTCACACTACAAGATTAAAAAGTAAAAAAACATTACTAATACTTATTTTGATACCACTGCAACAAGTCCTTAAACTGGGGAAAACCTTGTTTTTAATTCCCTACCCATACAACACTGAGTCGCAAAGTGATTGAACACATGCCAGCTAATTTAGGATCACTTTTAACAGTAACAAAAAGCAGAGATATTAGTATATTGAGTAGGATATTTTTACCCATTTTAAAAACGCACTCAAACATAATCTTTTGATCCATCGACAAGTTTGTGTGGTGAAGTTTGTACCTATCCGCACCTCTACCTCGGTCTATGTTAAGGTGTGTCATGTAGCTGCTGTATCTGGAACATTTCTAGCTGTAAGTCGTTGTTCTGTTATGCGGAGCTCACAGCCAACTGTCTTTATGGGCAAAATTCCATCAGATCCGTGTCGGTCCATGTCCAGTCCATCTCTGATCCCTGTCCGGTCCATCTCCGATCCTTCCGGCACCTGATCTGATAGGTTTCTATTCTAGTCAATGTGTTAACTTCCACTTGATCCACTCCGTTGCGTTACAGCTGCATCTCTGATCCAGTACGCCCCAGCGACATGCCGGTATAGAGAATGGGCAGCAGCCGCTAGCCACAAGGTTGCTAATGCTAATGTAGCAGACTGTCCTGTGTTTGGTTTATGTTTTTGCCTTTTTGAACCATATGTCCCTGGAGAGTTACCGTAGGCTGCATAGAGCAGGTGTTTTTTCTCTAATATGTCTGGCGGTGCTCATCTGAGTTCTACAATTAAATGTAAATCATGGCTTGAGTTCTACATCAATGTCCAATTTATTATTTTCTCATAATGTAAACACAGTTAAGCGAACTAAGAACACTCAATTACACTCGCATTCTGCAGATTGTGTTCTGTAACAGCTCACGTAAATGATCGGATGATATGATCGGCTCAAATGCCGATCACCGATCAATTAAAAAACATCTGGATCGGCTCCGATCTGATAGTTGAGACCCGTATCGGGACATCACTAGTTGGCACTGTGACTGTCCCTAAATTATCTGTCATCCATTTTGGCTCAGATGAGAAGGTAAGATGACTGACAGGACATGAAACCTTCAAATCAAACTTGGTCTATTCACCTTTCATCATGGAGCCTCAGACATGGCTGGTGTGTGACCACTAAGAACTTAACAATTGAGTTAAGGCTGATTTATACTTCTGCGTCGAATCGACGGCATAGCCTACGCCGTAGGTCCGCGTAGCTCCCGTACCTACGCACGTAGCTGACGTGCACCTTCTCCAAAATTTAACTATGCGTAGAGCCGACGCGGACCGCAAGCTCTGTGATTGGTCCGCTCGACGGCTTTGTCTTTCCCGCATTCACAGCACTTCCGGGATCCCGGACATCGGCCACACATCGGCCGTGTATTTCATCTCCTCCTCTCTATTCTTCATGTAATCATGTCTGTATGATAAACAGCAACATGTATCAGCTGTAGATTAACATAACACGCTCTAAATCGATGTGGAAAAGTAAACAGAGATCGTAGCAGGACCGGAAGCAGGTGACCGGCTATCAGAGAGACCACACTGCCCTCAAGCGTTTCGGAGGAGAATTGCTGCGCGACACGGACACATCGACGCACAAGTATGTGGGGCTCATGTCCGCGTCAGCCCCTGCTGCGTAGGGGCGACGCAGAAGTATAAATCAGCCTTTAGTCTCATGAGCATTTTGATTTTAGCCCATGAACTGACACTCATCCTGGACAACTCTGTCAGAGAGCTCATTCTAATACATTATATTCTTACTGAGGAGGATTATGAGACCAAATGACTTAATGGTTTGTTAAAAGGGAGTTTAAATTGAAGCCTTTAGGTGGATCTTCAGCAGAGGTTCAACTTAGACTTTATCAAAATAACTAAAACAAAAGCCTGGTTTCAAGTCATACAAGCACAAAGAACATTCAAATGAAGTCAGGAAGTCTCATTAACTTTAAACTAAGAAGCCCAACAACATTTCAGTCTAGACATCAGATAATCTGGCTTACTGAGAAATGCTGTGAATCTAAAGCAGCAGCCACGAACAGTCTTTAGTGATATTGAACTGTATGTCTGACCCACTTCCTCTCTGAGACAGAGAGGGATGCTGGGAGCTGCTTCAACTTCCTGATTCTATCTTGAATGTGGTTTCCGATGTGACACTAACACTGAATATATGACTGTTGGCTGAGTAACCATAACAGTCTACATAAGGAATGCAAACTACTGAGTATTGAAGAGTGCCCTATAAATATGTGATATATGTAAATATGCATGTAAACAAAGTGTTGATCCAGATGGTAAGCTGGAAACATGAATCATCTGAGGAACATTAGGGTATTTCAGGATGTGTCCCTGCTTAGAACATTATGTTTTAATATTGCTGAGTTACTGTTCTTTTTTAACCTTCTACAAGTAAAGGCCTCATCCAAACACTTGGTGAAAATTTGAAACATGCTTCATAGAGGCTGTTTTATGTCTCTCCTTAGTATTTCATTTTCTGCATCCACTGTCGCCCTTGCTGCCTCAAACTATCCACACATTGATTTCACAACCCAAGCAGGACCACAGCTGCTGACTGCATTGTGCGATAAACCTCATCATGCCAGCAAATCATGAGTGTCTGCTTGTTTGTGTGTCCGTGCCATCTCCCCATGCTCGTGATTGCATTTGAACCGCAGCAAAAGTGGCGTCAGGAAAAACAAGTGGAGCATGTCTCTTCCTCTCTCTCTCTGATGTACTTTAAAGTTTTGTTACAGTGAACAGATGCTGCACAGCCACTCAGGCTTCCAGGAAATCATCACTTATTGGAAAGGACAACATCCTGAGGCAGGGTGAACCTCTCCCTGTGTTTGTATGGTCGCCAATCCTATACACGTGTCCCTGTGTTATGAGAGGCTGCTATAAGCCAAACATGAAGTGTGGATGTGTGGCTACACTGCAGTCACAGGCCACAGGAATACACTGTGGTGACATGATGTAACTAAAGCCCTGTAATTTAAAGTATCTAGGGGAGGCCTCTACGTACCAGATGGTCCCTTTGCAGCTACATTATGCTGCAAAGAATTTTCCAGCTTTTGAACTCAGATTCTGTGCAAGTGTGCTTTTCTGCAGGCACGCATGTTCAGTCAAACCGGAAAATGAAATGCACAAGAGGGAATCTCCACCATCCCAAAACATTCATATAGGCTTGTGTTGGTGCATACACAACACAGCTAGAGGATGAACTGAGCAGCTGAAGCCAGGGATGAGCCCAGCCTTGTTTGCATTGTGACTTAGCTAGAATGGGTCCTCTTTGTTTAAAACCTTAAATCACAACATATGTCTTTAATTTACGTGCTGGTAAGGAGTGAGGATTTTATAAAAAGAGCTATTAAATGACAGAAATAAACAAAATCACAAACCTAAGTCATTTAAATTGGATTTTCAAATGTATTCAAATCACCTTTAGACATGCAGACAGTTTTTCCACCACTGTACATGACACTGAATAAAACATTCCTGCTGCTGCTGCATGCTCGGCTGTAGGCGGAAGAAAAAGAGGGCTGAGCATAGCGGAAGGTGGAGGTCTATTGTAGGGGTGCAGCAGATACTTTCAGGGCAATATTCCATTGTAACATTGTATAGATCGAAATTGTATTCTAGCTTTATCTATTTTTATTTTTACTTATCTTATTTTATTTTACTTATTGAAACTTCTTCTTGATTGTACTTATGTCTGGGTTGCTGTAACAACTGAATTTCCCCCCCCGGGGGGATCAATAAAGTAATACCTTATCTTATTTTATTTTATTTTATGAGGCCAGGGATAAACATACTGTCAAAATAAAACACTGGAGAGATCATTGCCTCCTCTCCTCAGGGTTTATGTTTGTTCTAAAGGCGCATGACATTAGATGATGGAGTTCAACTCCGCTCCATTATTACTTTTTCAATTCATGCATCTCTGTGACAACTCAGGAGCACAGGACGCTTTTAGTTTTTTGTCTTTGTCATAGTATGCTTGTATCAGACAGACAAAGAAAAATGGGGGGAAGCTTAATACTGGTAATAATCTCACTTGTTAGTTACAATGTAATATAGTTAGAAGTGTCCAGAAACGGGGCACGGACTGCTAAGTTGCACGCGCATATAGCGGGCGGACAGGGCCAGCGGCAACCTCCTATCTAAAAATATGACTCCAATGCAGAAGAGCTAAACTGCAGTTCATCGAGGATCCGCTTGAGGCTGGCTCCGGAAGTACCGGTACCACATACACACCAATTCAAAAAGGCTGATCTTTACAGCAGAAATAAACATGTTTACAGTCTGGTTCAAAAAGATGAGTGTAGTCTGGATAGCTCATGTCTCGATGGGCACACACTACGGGGGTGATTTTTTTTCTAACGCTGCAATTTTGAAGATATTTAGATTACAAGTCTTCCAATGAGAGGCACAGCTGACTTGATTGACAGTCAGGAACACTGTAGTTGTTGGCTAGGAGGCTCAATTATGTCACAATTGCTCGACAGCAGCAATATGGCTCCCATCGACGATTAGCCTCAAAACAGCGCTTCAGAAACGGATGGGTGACATCACAGATACGACATCCGTATTTCATACAGTCTATGGGCCCGGGTTCGAATCCAGCCCGTGGTCTCTTTCCCTCATGCAATTCCCCCACTCTCTCCCAGCTTCCTACACTATCCACTGTACTCTCCTCTGTAAAATAAAGGTGTAAAAGCCCCCCAAAAAAGGGTCCAGAAACTAGTTTTAAATCAATGTGTATCAAGGAAAAGGGACAACCTTACAGGTTTCTCTCAGTTAGAAGATGTAATCCAAATATTGTGCCACTGTCCACTTCTCATCATCATATGTTCATCCAACAATAAGCTGTCATTGCTCTGTGAAACAGAGGTAATTATACTAAAAGCCATTTGTAAACCTTGGCCTAACTCAAAGTGACTTTGTTTATCAAGCTTAAAATTTGTATTCCAGAATATTCAATCAACAATTTAAAAAAAAAGGACTCAATTAAACTTGAATCAATGTTCTTCAACTTTGACAGCAAGTAAATATCAGCCTCTGGAGTCAGAAGGAGTCCGGTGCCTTCCTGTATGGAGCACAAACAGATGTGAAGGACAAATGCGATGACAGCTGAAGATGACTAAAACGAATTAAACAGCAATTTAGAGCTGACTTCTGAACAAGTCTAACAGTTTCCAGGGAAATACTGACCTCAAGTGGTGGTTTGGATACACAACATGTAACTGCAATACTGAAGCAACTTTCATAGCAGGAGCTCTGTTTGACACAATCATCTGATAAAAGGGTTTTTCAATTTAGTTCATTTGAATATGAGAAGTACCTTCAAGTGCACCTTTTTTTAGATCGGGGTTCTCAAACTTTTCGGTCCAGGACCCCCAAAATAACTGTACCAGAGACTCGAGACCCACGCTGTTTCTTAGGTTGGTTAAATGTTACTTACAAGCATTATAAACTGAAAGCCAAAATACCATAATTTTATTTCATAGTTATCTCAAAACGGTTGAAAGCGAATAATCTCCATGTTTAGTTCGTAGCAGTGATAGAATATACAGCGTCTGATTTGCATTCTTTTTAAAACAAATATCTTTATTTATACTTTATACACTATTATTTTCTTTTAATAATGCATCAAATATACAACCTTAGATATTCAGAAGAACCGATTATGAACTAAAGATGATGACATTTAGTTGGCACCAACAAGTTCAAAAAGTAAATGCGGTACCGACAAAGAAATGGGTTTTGAAGTAGAGAAAAGTCGCCCTGCATCAGAGAAAGTTGAGCGTGTTGTGCACTAAAGCATTCACCACAGCTGTGTTTCAGAACTCGAACTCATATCGGCCATGAATGCTGTTAGCCTCCCTGTGAATCTGTGTCAAACATATATAGTCCAGCCTATCCGCAAGGTCTGAGCAAAGTTTAGTCTGATTTAAAGAAAATAATAACAATATAAAATAAATTCAAATATAAGGGAGGAGAGGGGAGTCATTAATGAAAACTGATATCGCAGACACAAGTGTTTTAAATGACTAGAGGCAAACTAATGACAGGACTTACAAAACTGAAACAATTGGTTGATTTTGAAATATTGCTCAAACATGTGAAGACAATCTGGTATGATTTACTTAATGTGGATCTGTACTGTATTATTTGAAAAGACACAATAACCTCATACTAGGGCTAAATAAACACCATCACATTTTAGCTTGAAGTCGGGGATCCTGTCCTTGCTCTTTGCAGAAATAGTTATATTTCTACCTATGATATGATCTCTTATTAGCTCTAAAACATGACCTTCAAAATGCCAGTACAAGAAACAAACTTGAATCAAATAAACTATGACGAAGTAAACAGAGAGACTGATTTGTTGACATTTCATCACAGTGCTCAGGTTGATCAGTATTGTGGTGACAGAGAGAGGGGAAGGGGAAAACATTTGGTATGAAATCAGCACCATATTCAATTAACTGTATACATTTATCAAACTCTGTGAAAGTCATTTTCAGCCTCAGAAACATCACTGGTGTTTCATGGTGAGGAAAGAATTCCTCAGGGTCAGCAGGGGGCAGTGTTTACCCACCTTATGTGTCCACTTATTCTCTGCTGCTGTTCGAGCTCTGCCACCATCGTGCAGCAAAGAGCAGACTCCTCCACTCGGCTGCCTTCAGGCACTGTCTGAAATTTTGTATTGAAAGTTGACATCTCTTTGAATGACCGAACCAGGTAAGACTTGGAAAATCTTCAGGTCTCCTCATATGTGGCTTACTGACACGTTACCTTTAAGTGGTATTGGGCTTTAAAGTCAGGCCGGCAGTGAAAAAAGCCTTCATTTGGGTATTATTTCCTATCAAAGTACTGTTTGTACTTCTGATTGTTGAACCTGCCATCCAGAACTGAAGAGATGCACTTGAATGCACCATGTGACAGCTGATGGGCTCCTAACACATGACTGATGCATGAGGTTATCTCTCTCCTCTCTGCCTCCCTCCTGCTTCTCACTATAAAATCCCTGATCTAATTATGTGCACAATTGATCAGTGGAACCATTTCCGCTCTGTCTTCATTAGCAGCTAATTAAAAGACACATATAAAACCAGTGAGACTACTTTGAGGCCCCCAAAGAATGGAAGAGTTTACAGTCTCCTTGGGGGATGCTAAGGGAATTTGCTGTAACACAGAAACAGTGTAATTAAAGAATTAATTAATGAACTCAATGTTTCAGCGCTGAAAGTACTGTTTATAACATCAGCATGTTTACAAAACAGTGTCTGTCTATACATGCATTAATTTGACTGTTACACAATAGTTCAGTTGACTCTATACATACCCATCCAACCTCTTTTTGTGGCTACTCTATTAGAGACTTTTCTGTTTTGATCAAATACTGAAGTCAAAAGGCAGACTAACGCTGTAGTTTTTGTTAACTCACAGCAGCTTGTGAGGTAATTGAAGTTGTGTTTTCTGCAGTAACTGGTGGTGTTGATATTAGTTTGTGTGGGGGCATGGTACTCGACCATCTATCTCAGAGATTGGGATCAAAAGCAAGAGAAAAGGAAAAATCAAAATTTCACTGCTCATCCGTCACAGTCCAAATACAATGCAACAGCACCGTTTGTAGTTTTTAGAGCTTTGCATGAGTTGAAAACAAAAGTTTTAATCTCGGAGAAACTGTGTGAAGGTTAAGTGAAGGTTTGAAAACATGGCTCTTGTTTCCTCTGCTGCAGGAGGTGCATGTGTTGTGGCCATAGGGCTGTGTGTTCCTGTGTGCGGGGCTCTAGCTCTCTCAGCTGTTGAGATGCAGGAGTTCACGCTGAGCCTGGGGTCAGATCACACTCAGAGGAGGAGAGGTGAATTCATCAGCCCCCGCAGAGCCTGTAAGGCACTCCGGCCTTATCCATCACCACGCAGCCCGCTGCTGTTCTGGGAGATGAGAGGGGAGGAGGAGAGAGGAGGAGGGCACGGAGGACAAAGGCATGGCCTCACTCCTACTATCTACAGCCTTAGGTTTTGTTTTCAATATTAGACATATATATAAAAAAGAAATAACAAGTGTTTCCTCCGAGTTTCTTTCCAGTCAAGACTAACAGACTTCACATGTTGACCATGAAACAGGAAGTGTCCCTATGAGGAGACATACAAATAACACTCTTTCAGGTGTGCTTCTAGCCCCCAAGGCGAGTGAAGGCAGGTTATATTCCCGGTGTTACAGACTGAACCTGACCCTGAAGCTGATGAGTAAAATCCTCCACACCAGTCACATTCAGCAGGCTGGAAAAATAAAAAGCAGGTCTGCTGGCTGAGGTGAAGGAGAAACAGCTGTCATATCAGAGCTGCACAGTGCTGAAGAGTGGATGTGATTTCTAAAGGGTTGAACCCTGACTTCATACCTATTTCTATTTTGGTGCCATTGATCAGTGTTGTGTCTCTGGTGTTTCTGGGTTATTCTCTAGTAGTAAAACATTTCTTTTGATTTCATTTTCCTCTCATTTCATCACAAGGTTGGAAGTGTATTGGTTGTAAATGACTGTTTTTAAATGAAGCGGTGAACTATTTTCTTGTCATTTACAAATAGTAAAAAACGATTAATCAGCAGCAAGAGGGCAGAGTGACCGACATGGACGCGGACAAGCAGGAGCGTGACCAGCAAGCAGATGCTGAACTGGTAGTGAAACAAAATTTCAGCGGCTGCTGTATTGCAATATTTTGAATTCAGGTCCAGCAGAGTTTAACAGAAAGAAGTTGCTGCATTGCACAGCAACACCACCAATTTTAATAATCACCTTAGCCAGCAAAGAGAAAAGTATCATGCACTTGGTTATTGTTCATAAAACTGCAAGTACATTATTTCTGGTTTTGTATTTTCAAAATTCACAATGTATCTACTGAGCTGTCAAAGTTAACAGGTGTGATTAAGGCACACATATGCTGTGATTCGACCATCCTGTGGGAAATCACGATAGTTGAACATCAGAAGGGGTCTACAATTTGGCTAACTGCAATGCTTTCGACTTTCTTCAGGATTAATAAACTCCAGTAATCGCTAAATCAAGGATTCCCCTCCTCCTCTCCTCATCCATGTTGTCTTTCTGGTCCTCTGAAAACCTTTGACCTGTTGACTCCAGGCTTGGCTCTGCTCATCATGATGGTTTGTTGTTGTAGTTAAGGGAAATACGATCTGGTGTTAACAAGGGATGGTTCATTTTGAAAATTATTTTAATTTTGTTTTGGTGCCTGACTTCCTGTCCCGCTCCGTCTGCTCTGTGCATATTGATGCGTCGTGCTTCGGCATCCGGCAAACATAGAAGTCTTGCGTATCTGATCCGGAGGGCTCTGACCCGCCGGATCAAAGACGCAGCCGGAATTCAATGGAGCAGATCCAGTGGAAGTTAACGCATTGGCTAGAACAGAAACCAATCAGATCCGGTGCCGTGACAGATCGGAGACGGACCGGACACGGATGGTGTGGAATTTGGCGGTCAGAGCAGTCATTGGTATCTCACCTAAACTTTGGAGCAAGTCCTATCTAAAATAGTAATCTATTTTGATGTTAAAATCTGCAGGATAAAGGCTATTTAGCTAGCCTAACAAGGTAACATAGAGTTACAATATGTTCAAGGTGGGGACCAAAAATGACTTTAAGGAAAAGGTTAATGAAATGCCACCATGTGTTCAAATGTCATGCCAAGAAAATGAAAATCCACATTATGGCAAGGTACTTTTCAGTGACATGCTTCCCATATCAACAGTTGAGACTGCTGCATTCAGAGATCTAAAATACAATGAGACGAGAGGCTGGGTATATTAATAAGAATGTTGAAGCAAAAACAAGAAAAGTTAAAGCAACTCTCCCAAGTGACTAACTACTTTCATAATGCAGTGACTCAGTTATCTTTTAACATTATTAACTAGTGACTGTAACTAGTAACTTATTTTCAGTAACTTGCCCAACACTTCATATAACAATATGAAGCTTAAATTTAAATGATGAGCTTAATGTCTCTTTCAGGTGAAACGACATCTAGACTACCTTGCAATGCCTGAAATCCAGGCCCTGTAGTATAAGCACACTCTCTTTAAACATGAATAACTAAGCTTATGAATGAATGAGATATGAAGAAACACCTCGTGCTGAGATAAGATTTCAAAATGTTAAAAAAAATTAACATTTTAGTGTCAATAAGCTTTCCTGGTTTGAGAAGTAAATTTACTCTGTACACTAATGGATTTTTCAAAAACACTAGCTATTAATGCATTTCTTATTTCCCAGTAATCATCCACAGAGATCTACTGGCCTGGCTTTAATAGACTTTGTGGTGTTTCCATGTGACTTTCCTCACCACAGGTAAGACCAATAGCTCACATCTGACTGGTCCAACCGCCTCTGGTCAAATAGGGAGCAGACCTCATGTCTCGGCAGGCCCACCATCACACGAGTTGTCATTCGCAGCAGGGCTGGCACTGGGAACAGGCAAGAGAGCTGTGGTGTTATTAAGGGACTCAGCTTGGCATCACTGAACCCTTTGGCTTCATGCTGGAGAAGGGCTTACACTGAGCTGATGGGTTTGGAAGAGAGGGGAGTGGAGCAGGTGTGAAATACACAGTGTGTGTGTGTGTGTGTGTGTGTGTGTGTGTGTGTGCGTGTGCGTGTGCGTGTGTGTGTGTGTGTGTGAGGGTTCCCACTCTTTTCCAGAGATCATTTTCCAGGACATTTCCAGGACATTTTCATTGATGATCAAGCTGGTATGACCGTCTAAATTTAGTTCCTAATTTAGTTCCTAAATAGTCTAATATGTTCCTCTCAGTGGAAGTCTACATTGAAAGACATGTAGTCTATGGCTATCAATGAAATCATCTCTTACATACTTAAAAATGATGGCAAATTGATAATAGAATAGCCAGGGACCCCTTACAGGTGAGAAAATTGTCCATGGCCCCCTCATAATTGTAACACAGATTAAGCACAGTAGTGATGTGTCATGATCAAAAGCTGCGGCTCTGAGAGTCGATGCTTTATAGTGAATCAGAAGAGCCGGCTCGCATCGAGAGAGAGAGCCGGCTTCCAGTTTTTTCCTTTCCCTCCTTAGCTCTCTCAGTGCTCAGCCCCAGCTTTGCTCACAGCAGAACTTTGTTTTGATTGGTCAGCATGGCGGCCATGCGGCCATTCATATGTGAGGATATAGGATTCAGGTGATGGAGGGGAGGCTGTGTATCCTGGCTAAATCTGTTCCTTCAGAGAGAGTCTTCTTGAAGACCGGGTAAATACTCACTGAGTGGAGAAATCGGATCAGCCCATCCAGCCCATCTGATTTTTCTCAATACCAACCTGAGGACATTAATGTTTGCTTGAGTTTGGTTCTGATTCTGTTCGCTTGAGTTTGGTTCTGGTTCGGTTCTGGTTCGGTTCTGGTTCAGTTCTGTTCTGGTTCTATTCTGGTTCGGTTCTGGTACGGTTCTGGTTTGGTTCTGATTCGGTTCTGGTTCGGTTCTGGTTCGGTTCTGCTTCAGTCCTGGTTCGGTTCGGTTCCGGTTCGGGTCTGGTTCGGTTCTGGTTCGGTTCTGGTTCGGTTCTGGTTCAAGTCTTGTTCGGTTCTGGTTCGGTTCTGATTCGGTTCTGGTACGGTTCTGGTTTGGTTCTGATTCGGTTCTGGTTCGGTTCTGGTTCGGTTCTGCTTCAGTCCTGGTTCGGTTCGGTTCCGGTTCGGGTCTGGTTCGGTTCTGGTTCGGTTCTGGTTCGGTTCTGGTTCGGTTCTGGTTCAAGTCTTGTTCGGTTCTGGTTCGGTTCTGATTCGGTTCTGGTTCGGGTCTGATTCAGTTCTGGTTCGGTTCAACTCTGGTTTGGTTCTGGTATGGTTCTGTTCGGTTCTGGTTCTGTTCGGTTCTGGTTCAGTTCTGGTACGTTTCTGGTTTCGGTTCTGGTTCGATTCTGGTTCGGTTCTGGGTCGGCTCTGGTTCAGTTCTATTAGGGTTCTGGTCCGGGTTTGGTTTGGTTCTGGTTGAGTTTGATTCTGGTTTGGTTCTGGTTGAGTTTGATTCTGGTTCTGTTTGCATGAGTTTGGTTCTAGTTCTGTATGCTTAAGTTTAGATCTGGTTCTAAACCTAACCCTAACCCTAATCCCAACCCTAACCCAAATCCTAACCCTAATCCTAACCCTAACCCTAATCCTAACCCTAATCTTAACCCTAATCATTATCCTAACCCTAACCCTAATCCTAATCCTAATCCTAACCCTAATCCTAACCCTAATCCTAACCCTAACCACAACCCTAACCCTAACCCTAACCCTAATCATAACCCTAACCCTAACCCTAATTCTAACCCTAACCCTAATCCTAACCCTAATCCTAACCCTAACCCTAACCCTAATCCTAACCCTAATCCTAACCCTAACCCTAATCCTAACCCTAATCCTAACCCTAACCCTAACCCTAATCCTAACCTTAACCCTAACCCTAATCCTAACCCTAACCCTAATCCTAACCCTAACCCTAACCCTAATCCTAACCCTAACCCTAATCCTAACCCTAATCCTAACCCTAACCCTAACCCTAATCCTAACCCTAACCCTAACCCTAACCCTAACCCTAATCCTAACCCTAACCCTAACCCTAATCCTAACCCTAACCCTAACCCTAATCCTAACCCTAACCACAATCCTAACCCTAATCCTAACCCTAACCCTAACCCTAATCCTAACCCTAACCCTAATCCTAACCCTAACCCTAACCCTAATCCTAACCCTAACCCTAACCCTAATCCTAACCCTAATCCTAACCCTAACCCTAACCCTAACCCTAATCCTAACCCTAACCCTAATCCTAACCCTAACCCTACCCCTAACCCTAATCCTAACCCTAACCCTAACCCTAATCCTAACCCTAACCCTAATCCTAACCCTAACCCTAACCCTAATCCTAACCCTAACCCTAACCCTAATCCTAACCCTAACCCTAATCCTAACCCTAACCCTAACCCTAATCCTAACCCTAACCACAATCCTAACCCTAACCCTAATCATAACCCTAGGATCAGGGTGAGAATGTTTTTGTAACAGAAGAAATGCACACAATTGGGCATTATAAGGCTTCTCATAAAACACCGTACGTAAAGGGTTTTCAACACAAACTATTATTTTTTGCAAAATTAAGGTAAAAAATATACGGCTACAAAAGATCCTAAATTAAGAGCCGTTTGAGAGTCGAAAGAGCCGGCTCTCTGAAAAGAGCCCAACTTCCCATCACTAAAGTACATGCTTACTACCATTTGCACTCTTAGTTTCCCTTGGAACTATTTGTATTGTAAAACGTATCAATGTAAATACTTCAGACCTGTACCATAGTGATAAACAGATAACACTTCAATTTGAATCAAGTAAATACCACTTGTATACTTTAAAACAGAGGGTCATTTCATTCCTTGTGGACTCAACATGACAGCATTTATACTTTTCAAGTAATTGATCTTAAACGCTTTCAGAAAATTAACAGTAACAAGACTCACATATCCCTTCGAGCCACCAAATGGTATCATAACAATGGTGTATATGCTGTTTTACAATGACACAGCACAATTTTATAATTTATTAGAAATTTATTCAAATTATTTCACGGACCCCCACGCTATGGTTCGCAGACCCCCAGGGGTCCCAAGACCACACTTTGAGAACAACTGAGCTAGAGTACGGTAATTGAGCCAAATGTACCATAAAACATAAACAATATACCCCCGTTTTCTGTGAATGCATGATTATGAAGTGAAGGAGAAAAGATGTGAAAAAAGCTGTGCAGTGTTGCTGTCTTTTCCAGCACAGTGTGCACTCAACTTTCAATGAATGGGGATGTGTTTTGTTAATAGGGTCAGGTCAAACGCAGCCATGTTGGAATAATTTTCCAGGACTATATGTGATTTTCCAGGACATTTTACTTTTTCTCCCATTTTCCAGGTGTTTTCCAGTACTGGAAAACTGGTCAACTGTTTTCCAGGTTTTCCAGGTTTTCCAGGACGCGTGGGAACCCTGGTGTGTGTGTGTGTGTGTGTGCGTGTGTGTGTGCGTGTGTGCATGTGCGCGTGTGCATGTGCGCGTGTGCGTGGTTCAACTATGCTTGTGAGGACTGATTCCTGACCAAGCGACAACCTCCGGCCTTGAAAAACAAAGCCATTGCAGAAGTGTTAAAAACTGCAGTTTCTCGAGTGTCCACTTGAGGCTGGCTCTGGAAGTACTGGAAACCACATATACACCAATTGTAAAAAAACAGATCTTTACAACAGAAATAAACATGTTTACAGCCTGGTAAAAAAAAAACGACTTTAGTTTGAATAGCTAATTTCTCTATTTGCACACACTGTACGGGTGGTGATTTTTTTAACAACTCAGCAGTATAGAAAATATTAATATTTCCAGTTTTGCATAATTAGAGGCACAGCTGACTTGACTAACAGGCAGGAACACTGTAGCTGTTAGCCAGGTTTCTCAAAGCCAGCCTCAACTCTGCCTCTAGCTAGCTCGGCAGTAGTTAGGTTGAGTTCAGCATTTCCAATATGGCTCCCACCACAATAGGCTTCAAAACAGCACTTCAGAAATAGTTGGGTGATGTCACAGATACTACGTCTATTCATTATACAGTCTATGCTCCTGACAGACCAGAAAACATTTCTTATTCTTTAGAATCATGAAGAAAATATAAGTTTTATTCTTCAAAATGAAAAAAAAAGTTTGAAATGAATGTTTCAGATTAAACTAAACTATATAAATGAACAACTTCAGTGCCAGAAGCTCTGAGTGGTTGTACTCACAATCGATGGTTCAGGATTTTCTAATTCTCAATTAACATTAATTTATAAAAACTCAGAGAGTTATCTCATCCTTAAAATAAATATTTCCATTCTTTTAACTAGTGACTGGCTGCATGTGGTTCTCCTCTCCAGGTGGTTGCTGTGGTGCACCTGAAAGCTGTTTAATCCCAACCGCATTAAAACTAGAAATTTAAGAGGAAGATAACATTAGCCACAGTTGTTTAAGTCGGAGTAGTCCTGTGAGATACAGAACCAGCTGAAAATGCAGGGACTGGGCATAGGCATTTTACAAAACTTAACCATGAACACCACACTGCTGTTCAACAGAGACACTGGCTTAAAGCTTGAGACAGCTGCTCAATTATGCCGGTGCTTTGTACTAGCAGCAACCTGCCCTAGTGCTAGTTAATGCCACTGCCAGACAAACGGACACTTAACAGGACAGGTGTAGTGTTAGTGTCTACACCCGCACGGCACAAACTTTGTGAGTCGAAGGCTGGACCCAGCAACATTTCTATATATTCTAACCCAGCAAAAAGAAGAAAATCTGCCCTATCAGTTTTATTTAATACTGTTCAGCCCTAGTTTGTGTGTTTGCATGTGAATGTTGGTGTGGGAGTGGTGGGTGAGGGGTTTGAATATGAACAATCATCAGATACCTTTGATCATCGTATAGTATTGTGACTTGAAAAGCCTATACCAAACCTACACATACCAAAACTAAATTCTCATGTTTGAAGGCCTACATCCACACAATGACAGCACGGACACACTCAACACACTGTGCTGCATGTCTGATTTTGTATTAATTTATCATTCACATAGCATCTCTACCTTGTAGTATCTCTTTGTAGCATTCTTGTTTGTTAAGAAGTGAAACTGTGTCTTGTTGTGCTGGTACTCACTGTTCTCACTCATAATTAAGTTGAATCTTATGTTATCTAATGTAGTGCTTCTCCGCATCAGCTTTGTTTACCTTGTTTACCATCTTAGGATTGGATGCTAACCAGCCGGCACTTACTAATTAAGAGAAAGATAAAGTACAGCTGGGGCTGATGGCAATGTTGTTAGTTTTGTAAGAGTGTGAAAGTCTGAGGATCCAATACTTTGAGCGGTTGAGTTTCTGCAGTACAGGGCCAATATGGGCTTATTAAAATTGAATGGATTTTAAATCTGGTTTCATAACGATATATCAAGTAATGAGTTAGATAATACTCCAGTCCCACCAGCGACACTGTGCTGGTACAGTAGCTGGTGAACCCTCTCATCGTGTAGAACTGGTCTGGTGAACCTGCACCATCTACTACATCTTAATCACAAACCAGCTGCGTCAGTACAAGTGGAAATCTGTTAGTCCCCTTGAGGCTTGCTCCACCAACCAAAGGGACCCCATTAACATCCATACTAAAATGTCAATATTTACAGCAGAAATAAATATGTCAGAAGGTGACAATGAATAGCCCATTTCTCTTTTCGTTCACACTCAGAGTGAATCATTTTGAAACTTATCCACTTGGACAAGAGACTTAGGGTGCAAGTTTTTCATGATAAGGGTTGTGTCTGAATTGACTGAAAGGCAGGCGGGTTGGCATTTGTTTGCCAAGAGGCTTACAGCGCACTTCAACTCAACCTTTTAGTCTTTTTGTGGGTTTACAGAGATAAAGACGCAAGAAAGCTAAAAAGCTGGTTTGTGGGTACGAGTCAAACAGGCTCTGATAAAGGTCTTAGGTAAAAAAGTTAAACTGAAAATAAGGATGTCCCGATCCCAATCTCAACTATCGGATCTGAGCCAATCCGGATGTTTTTTAATTGATCGGTGATCGGCATTTGAACCGATCATCTCATCTGATCATTTACGTCCACTGTCACTGAACACAATGTGCAGCTGAAGGCTGACACGCTAAGTCTTAACTGTGTTTACATAAGGAGAAAATAATAAAATGGGACATTGATGTAGAACTCAAGCCATGATTTACATTTAATTGTAGAACTCAGATGAGCACCGCCAGACACATTACAGAAAAAACATCTGCTCTACGCAGCCTATGGTAACTCTCCAGGGACATATGGTTCAAAATAGGGATGGGTAACGAATTCGGTACTTTTATAGGTACCGACTGAATTACGTCGGTACTATCGAGTACCGATTCACGTAAAATCAAACGATACCATGTTTCGGTACCTAAACGCATCCTTGTGACTGTGAGGGAGTGGAAGAATAGGCGATTTTCCATACTTTCGCGCTGTAATAAAGTTAGAGACTGATCAGGTGGATGACTCTGCTTTCTACGCGGGAGCGCGCCAAACGGAGCCTGCAGCTGACAGGCGCGCGCACTCACCGCGAGGCAGAGCTGCAGGAGGATTAAGTTGAGACGGACTCTCTCGCTCAGACTACCTGCCCTGTTTATAACCGTTCATGTGTGTGTGAATGCCCAACAAGTAAGTTGTGTGTCCTGTTATTATAAAGAGACGGAGAACTGACTTTTTCCCGTCCGCAGACATTCACGTGTGTTCATTGGTAAACTCCCGAAAGAGCAATTAAACGCCACGTGCACATGTCAGCTAATATCACCTAACTAATCCTGTTTCTGTTCATTTCATGTTAAATGAAATACATTTTAAATTTAAAAATTTTGAGATTTTATTATTAAACAAATTAACATTTATTACCACATAAACACACAAAAGTACCTAAAATTGGTACCGTTGAGTACCAGTACCGATTCCCAGGTACCGGGTATCGGTACCGTATCAGTTCAAATGTGAAAGGTACCCATCCCTAGTTCAAAACGGCAAAAACATAAACTAAACACAGGACAGTATGTTACATTAGCATTAGCAACTTCATGTCTACCAATATTTACATTCTCAGCCGGAGGTTGCCGGTGTGAATCTCGTGAGAGTTGCGTTCAGGGCAGCCTCGGATTTAAGCATGCTATAATGCATGCACACCAGTTTTGTCGGTGTCATACAGCAGAGCTTGTACAGATTATGAGTTTTATAACAGTGCTATCTGGATTAAGTTAAAGGTGGGAGGATGAGTGGGGTAACTCAGAGGACCATGTAAGACTAAAGACAATGGGGAACAGGTGTGTTAATGGGTTTAACATTAAGAAGGGAAAGTGCAAAGACATCTGGAGGAAAGCTTGAGGAGTTCATGTCTGAGGAGTACATGGCTTAAGTGAGTGAGTGAGCTCCTCCTGAGGGCTGGAAACAGAGACTAGGAGCAACATGGTGGGCCAGAAATGAGACAGTTCAAGGAAGTGAGAACTTAGGAGCACATTTTGAAAAGGTGAAAGGGTGATCCTTTTTAAAGCTCGGATCACGAGCCCCTCTAGAGACATTCATGTGTGAAGCACAAGTTACAGCAGTGTTCTTAGGGTTGAAAAGAAGTAGCACAACCTTTCAGATCTTAACTTTTCTTTACATCAATTTACAGATGCGCCTGAAGTTCTCGCCTCCTCCATGGTCAGAGAATAAATCAGTATCCGTCTATAAACTGTGCCAATACTGATGTAACATAAAGGAAACACCAGACAGCAATTTGCAGTTTTTTAGGTATTAAACATTTGTCAATTTGGACTGTTTTGACAAGACTGTGACTTTATTTCAGCCAGACAACAAGAAAGACAAAGTTCTTTGAAGATGAAACACATAACTTTGTGAACAAAATGAGGTACTTAACATACCTACGTTTTAGGATAATAAACTCAGTGGTTTTTAAAGCAGTTAAGACACCACAAGTACCCTGCTGCGCACCCCATGGTCTCAACTCCTAATGTGCTCTCTGTGCAGAGAGAGAGAGAGAGAGAGAGAGAGAGAGAGAGAGAGAGAGAGAGAGAGAGAGAGAGAGAGAGAGAGAGAGAGAGAGAGCTGTCAGGCTCTTTCCATGTGATGTCAGACAGAGCGTATGAAGATGCACTGTAGGAGCATCCTCATAGGAGGTAAGGAGTCAGCTACGAAGAGAGGTAACAAAACTCAGCCGGAATCACAAACTCAGGGCTGCTTTTTTAGATTTAAGAGATGAAAGTTTGTTGAAATGTGCATCAGATGAATGTGTAAGGACAGCAGAATATGAAAAAGGAGAAACACAATAAAAGATGTATGAGTAGTTACAAAAATAGGATTTCTCAAAGTTGAGGTAAACATAAAACAAAGTCTACTTTGGAGTTACATCACTTATGCATGTGTACATCATTTTAACGCCCTTAGATATTCAATATCAGAGCACTGCACAGACCTGACATGTTAAGAAGTATATAAAACACACAGTGAGTCTGCTATCAAAGATCTTTTGATTTGCTGTTAAGGTCCATATAAGAAACTGATGAGCTCTCCTAACGACATAGACTTGTAAAGCTACAGGAATCCAAGGTTTCTTGTGTTTTTTGTAAATTACTCAGCTAAAATAAAAAAAAAGACAATATTTAAACTACTTAACTGGATACACTCCGGAAAGGAAGGGGAGCGCTAATGGGCCTAAAACGCTAGTTGCAACCCAATATTAAATATGGCATTGTCAAAAATGAGTGATTCAAGAAGCTTATCAGAAAACTAAATCCAGACAGAAGCTAATGAACAGTCTTCAACTTTTTACTCTAGGGCAGAAATCTACCTTCAAATTAAAAAAATAATGATTTGATATTTATCGTGATAATTATCGTTATCAGCCGATATGAAAAATGTTATCGTGATAACATATTTTTCAATATCGCCGAGCTCTATACAGTTAGAATACAGGCTATTGACTTGTCATTTTGCAAGCATGAGTTAGAAGTAACAGCAACCTGCAGCAATGCCCTAGCATCAATTTAGCATCGAGATTTGATGAAATGATGTTTCTGACTGATTCAGCTAGCAACAGTTGCTCATGGAAAGCTCTGTAATGAAGCAGCACCTTCCCTACCAGCCCTTCTGTTACAGCTCTGTGAAGGTAAAAGCATCAGTGTGCAGAGAAACACAAAAGCAACAATAGCATGAGACAAACAGCCATTCAGCTGTGCTGCCAGTTAGGACAGTAATCTGTAATCTGTGTTGAGGCAGTGAGTGTGTACTGAGTGTTGAGGTGAGTTGCCTGGGTGACAGTTATGATGGTGGAAGTGTTCACAAGGCGACAACAGTAGGGGGGAAAAGCTGCTCTCCTGTGCATCTGTGTCAGAGTGTGTATTGTCTAGGGATGTGGATCAATCATTTGTATTAATATTGACACTAATATTGAGCCTCATTATTGATCTGAGGCGGGCACGGTAATGAGCTCTGCCCTACAGCGTAGCATCACAAGATCCTATGGAGTTTCCCTCTATGGCAGCTGTCAATCAAAGCTAACCCGGAAGTAAAACCCCGTTTTTTAACCTTTAATAACTAACGAAAATGAAACTTTTCAGAAAAAAGAGGCCTTGAACACAAAACAGTCAAATATTACTGCATATCACCACAGCATACGGATGTGAGAAACATTCGTACCACGTGTATTTATTTTTTAAAGTTTGACTGCAGCCCCATTCAAATGAATGGGGGAGATGCACCCCTGGTACCGACAGACACTGTATATCATAAATTGGATCGGATCAGGAGCCTTTACATGATGTCTTGGTTTTTACCTTTGCCTTATAGTCATACTACTGACCCAACCTCTAACATATCACAATGAAACCTTATGTCACTTAATTTCATTAGCTAGATAGCTTATATCTTGTTGATGTAAAGTCTGTGTAAAGGGACTTTATTTAATTAATTGCATAATGGAAGTATAAGACAATTTAACTAACACATTTCAAAGTTGAACAGTTCAACAGATTTTCATCATTTTCATATCCAGGATGTTTTGGGTTGGATTGAAAGGGACACTTGATGACTCACTGGAGCCTTCTTTGCATAACCCCGCCACTTACAGTACAATCGTACAAGAGGCACAGCTTGCATTAGCGTCAAGTTACTACACCTGCTAAAGGAACAGCATCTTTGCTGAAGCCTACTGTTTTCTCCAGCTTCGTTCCACAGTCCAAAGACATGCTGGTTTTAGTACGTCACTCTAACTTGTATGCAGGTGTGAGTGTCTGGTTATCTGTCCATATGTTAGCCTTGTGATAGGCTGGTGATCCGTCCACTATGTACCCTGCCTCTCGCTCCAGCCCCACAGGATAAAGGATAAGCAGTATAGATAATTAGGGGTGTAAAAGTATATGTAGCAGAGTAGCTCAGCGTTCCTGTGTGTGTTTGTGTGTCATCCCAATCTCACGGAACAGCAACATACAGAGGAAGAAGCCGGTCAGACTGGGTGCACCTATACCCCTAAAAGGCTGTAAAAATGAAGCATTATTTTTAATAATAACATGACTACTCTGGTCCAGATATTTAACTGTTATGTGGCGAATAGACCTCTGACCGTTTATAAGCCATATGCTAGTAACGATACATTTCGTTCATGTAGTAAAATCTTTCATGTTTGAGCTGCTACTAAGGTATGGTGTCAGACTTGTGCTTTTTTTAAACTTCCATCCTGATCTGCTGTTGAGGATGATGATGATGAGAAACATAGGTTGACATGCTTTGTTAGCAATGAACTATGTTATAATCTGAAAGGATGTGAGACATCTAGTGTTATGTGGTGTAGCAGAAAGGCAGGGTGCTGAGAGACTGCAGGGTATAATTTACAGAGCAGATAAGCAGTGACAGGATAATAACCACTGCTGCGATTAAAGACGAGTGTCCATGAACAAGAGGACAGGAAGACGCAGCTAATCTCTGGAGAGCCTTGATGCTATACTAAATGCTAGTCCTTCATTCTAATGTTATGTGCTTACATAAAAAGGTACAATATCAACTCAAGAGTCTCACTTGGCATTGGCATTATGACTTGGAAATAATAAACTGTCAAAGTTTCTCAAAAAACAGAGTGACTTCTCTTCAGTCTGTTTACCTGCTCCTCTTTTGTGAATCACATTATAGTAAGAGTGACAGTGAGAGCTCTAAACCAACATCATAAGATGAACAAGTAGAAATATGTAGCTGAATATCAATGTTCAGCTTTAACAGCGATGCATTCAAGCTCTTCAGATGTATTCATTCTTTTTCTGCAATCAAGGCTTCAGACACAGGTGGAGTGGATTTATTTTCAGTCACACAGACCTTCTTTAGTTGAACTATCTTATCTAACCTTGCTGCGATAGTCCACGTTTATGTTTATGCCATTGATGCATCTCTTACCTTGGGTCGATGTGATTATACTTTTCTTCTTATTCTTTATATAATCTATCGTAATAAAAATCAATTGTTGTTATTGAACCTCATACACGCTTAACAAACTAATACATTCAATACAAAGAGAGACGATGCAACTTAGAGACATTTCAAACTGCACACAGAATGAGATATGACTACATGTACAAACATCCCATCACAAGAAAACACATGCACATGTAGGCCCATGGATCCTTCGCTCTTTTGCCTCTACTCTACGTGTTTTGTCTGGCATGTGTGTCTGGCATCAATGTGACATTAAAATGTTTCTTTAATTCAATTTCATTTGAAAAAATAGGACAAATCTGAAACTTACCTGAGTAAAGATAAACAATTTAAAAAAGAGGAAAGTTTCAGTCAGTGTTCTATGGTATTTATGATCATATGTACACACTATTAACTATCTTAAAGCTGGGGTTGGTAGTCAGATTTAGATACACTTTTTGTTATACTGGTTAAAATGATTGTTATGTCCTGATGGCAATCAATAGTTCTTAAAAAAGAGCGGGAAAAAAAGCCGCTATCTGCAGCCGGAGTTAACCTGGGAAAACACCAACCAATCACTGCCATCAGGAGCCAAATGCCAATCAAATCCTGTTTTGCCGTTCTGCCCACCTCCTGCGTGCACATTTCATGTTTCTTGTTTGTGTTTTTAACTTTCACTATGATAATGTTTTGGTGATTTCTTACCGCTGAGTGAGACATGAGTTGACGTAGAGCAAAACACAAACCATGTGCTGAGGACCAGTTTTGAATCAGTCACGATCATATGGTCACATTCAGTGGCGCTGTTGCATGTGAGCGGGGGTGTCATTTTGGAGGAGCTCCAAGGGGAGGGAGGGGTTAGATGGAGTCCTGAGGAAATGCTACTTTCATATTCATGCTAGTTTTCCGTGGCTACCAACCCTAGCCTTTGAAATATTAGAACTGAACTTGAGTCCATATTTCAAATATTATCTGTTACATTTTTTCTAATCTATCTATCTATCTATCTATATATATATCTATCTATCTATCTATCTATCCAATACTTCTATTTTTCCAACTACAGTGTATTTGTAGAAACAGCAGGCTGTTTTTTTGGTGAGCCGTGGCAGAGTGGTGTTCAGCAGTCCCACATATGCTGCGCTCATATCCCCCAGGAACAGTTCTTCAACTTTGCCCGGAAAACTCAGGGCTTAGCAAAATGGCTTGTGCCCTGCCCTGCCCTTCCTTCCCTCTCTTCAGCCTCTGCCTCTCCAGGCAACACACGTTCCGAAAGTCTACGTAGTAATAAAAGTAACAAATTATATCATTATTTTGTAAGTCACCCCTCAGACCTTTAGAAATATATTATATTCAGACACTGGAGTTTCTTCATCCTCTGGTTCAGATTCAGACGACTCAAAAATGTAAAGTTAGACTAGATTCTCTCTTTGTTTGGGCCATAATGTTAGAACTGTTTGTCATGGATTAGTTTGATTGACATACTGTGTTAACCAAAGCATTAGCTGCCACGCCCTCACAGTCCTGAGAAACAGTCTTAAGCTGTTTTTGAACAAGGTTTTGTCATACAGATGTTTAGTCAGATTTCCGTTGATGCTTAATGACACACTGGGTTTTAATATCCTATATGAATTATTAATATTCCAAGTAATGTTCCCAGAGGCTCTAAGTCACATAACTGTAATACCCTGACACAGAATAATATACAATCTCACTCATAGCTTCCTGCACGTTGTGGTTACTGATTCTCTCATCTGGAGTTAGAAACATAAATTACTGGGTTTTCACTCCTGTTTGGGAGCTTTTTGCTGCATGGTAACCTCCCCAGATACACTTCTTTGCTTCCTCATCATCAGAGCGTAACATTACCGGTCATCTGAGCCACTGTGAATAAGTGTTACCAGTCCATTCTGCTTCTGTGTCCCAACATTACCAGTCCACTTACCCTCTCTTCTCGACTATGAACAGTCCACACAGCCTCTCTGTCCTACTTACACCAGTCTGCTCAGCCTCTTCCTCCCACAACAACCAGTACACTCAGCCACTTAATCCCAATTTACCCAGTACACTCAGCCACTCTTTCAACTATGACCAGTGAACTCAAGACCCTACTCAGCCCACTTCGAGCATGCACTGGACTTCTGAAAATGTCCTGCTTTTAACTGGATGGGATGTGACTGAACACAAACAGCCCCAACTTTACTCAGAATTTTTCCTTCAGGGTGAGTAAAGAAAAACCTTTACTTCAGGTCAGGGTCTAGTCTCACTCTGTCCTGAATCGTATAACCATCCATCCGTCCATCCATCCATCCATCCATTCATCCATTATCTTGACCGCTTATCCCGTTAGGGGTCACGGGGGGCTGGAGCCTATCCCAGCTGGCTTCGGGCGGAAGGCAGGGTACACCCTGGACAGGTCGCCAACCTATCACAGGGCTAACACAGAGAGACAGACAACCATTCAATCGTATAACCACCCTCACTAAACATCATCTCATACATATGATCCTTGCATAGTCAAAAGACGCCTTCACTAATTTTAGATGTTCATCATATTATGCAGGTTGATACACCTTGGCCCACTGAAACCAGCCTACCCCCCTCTGTGTCAAACATAGTCAAATCCATTGATTAACATGCTGACATGTATCTTTTTCAACATACATTACAAATATGATGGCAGATAGGTACTTGTAGATATTTTAGTTGTATTAGTATGTTGATAGGTTATTAATTGCTTATGGGTATGGGGGTGTAACATTGTATTATACTATATGTGTGTATGTATACTTGTGAATAAGTGGGTATATAAGTTTGTATATAAATTAGGGATGCCAACAATTAATCAACTATTGATTAATTGTTTGTTAAGAACTTAGTGGAACACATTTTTGTTTCGGTTTTATATCACGTGAAAAAAACATCATGTGGTCTCATATTTGGTTCAGCTATCAGGGAGGTGTTTTAAGTTTAAAGCACATTTCGGTGTGAAACAGCTGACTGAAGGTGTTGTGCACAGCGGAGACGCTGGGGGCTGCGGTTCAGTGACAGGTCTCTACGTGCGCTTTTTTTCTCCGCCGGCGGCGGCGCCACTGATCATCACCCCGTTGCGCTCCTGGCTGACACCTGACCGCGTTCATATGCTTGTTATTCTCAATAAGAACGAATAAACAGAACTGAACACTGCGAGTCCACAATATGATCCTGTTCAGTTCCCTTGTTGAAGTCTGAGCCTTCACTTTAATGACCGTATGTCCGAGGATATCATGAGCCTGCTTTACATGTTGATATTCAGAGTGTTTAACATTTTGTATGCCTTAATATGATCCGTAGCTGTTAAATACTGTCAGTTATATATATTGTGTAGTATTCAAGTATTTATAAATACTTGAAATTTGCATCCCTATTATGAATGTTTGTGTGTGTCTACATGTGCATACTATGGGTGTACATGTGTGTATGTACCGAATGTACACCTATGTATGTACATTTATATGTATGGGTGTGTGCACACAAATGTATGCATGTATCAAGATGTGTGTGTGTTGGCATATACGTATATCTATATTTACACAAATTTTTAATTAATTGCCCATTATTAATTAATTAATAATGGAGAAGGGGTTGGATGTAATACGTTTTACTTCTTCACACTCCTTTTTGGACATGTGAATACAATTCATATTAGTTAGGATAAATGTTTTAGTATTATGATTATAATTATTTTATTTTTTTTGCATTCTATATAATGTTTGTTCTTTGTGTCTTTTTTGCGTAGTTTATATATCCGAAATAAACACTATAAAAATGTGCACTTGCACACTAATATGTCATTCTTGCAATCCAAATCAACAGTTCACAGCTTGAAAAAATGCTTTCTTTACCTCTTTCTGAAACCAGGAGTCCATTGTTTAAACAAACTTTGAGGACAAAATCTGCTCCAGTAACCAGCGTGACTGTATCTGTGCCGTGCCGGACAAGAAAGCATCACGAGCAGTCAAAAAGCAAAAAGACACCATTATTAGAAATCTGATCAGACTAGATTCAGTGACGATGTACATGTTCGAAGCTTTTCAACAGATCAACAGAACGGACTGACCTTTCTATACACTGGATTGTTTCCTTATATAAACCATACAGAAGCCATATCTGCTGCATGTATGTGTTGTTGTTTGCTTCCTGATTTTTGCTGACACCTAGAAAAAGAGGTGATGGATGTCTTTGGAGACCAGGTTGCCTGAGCCTGCTGCCTGCAAATACTGGCCTCCCATAGTGCACTGCTCAGCAAGGCGTAAGGCCATAAAGGACCCAGGCAGTTGGGAAGGGGTCAAGGTGGTGGAAGGTGAATCAGTCGGGTGTAACAGGATTTTTCTGTAACACAACCGACCATCCCTAAACCTTCGCCTTCACCTCTGCCCTGGGTCCTCAACCCCACCACCCACTGGCCTCCCATCCGTCTCCCTCTGTGACCTCGCCCGCCCTTCACGTCGGCACACCTGAGGCTGAGCCTGCAGGGA
This sequence comes from Notolabrus celidotus, assembly GCF_009762535.1. Classification (NCBI taxonomy): domain Eukaryota; kingdom Metazoa; phylum Chordata; class Actinopteri; order Labriformes; family Labridae; genus Notolabrus; species Notolabrus celidotus. The sequence continues at coordinate 28,539,684 of NC_048280.1, read as the reverse complement.
GAGAGGAGAACAACCTGCCAAGTTATTTTAATGGTCCAGTGACACAGAGATGAAGATGGAAAACTATCCTCTCTCCCCTCTCCTCAGAGTTTTGAGGTGATTGAATTTCAACACAAACAGATCTACAACTGCAAGCCCTCTTTCACTCTTCCATTAATGGAATCTTTCCTATCTTTCTCCCGTCTATTTCACTTTTTCTTTGTTCCTTTGATTTTTTTTCCTTACTTCTTTCCATCCTTGTGCAGCAGAATGACCCACTGGTGCACCCTAGGTAATATACGCAAGAGATGGAACAAGCCCTGTAGCATACCCTTGAGATTCCAATTCAAATATCATCTTAACCCTAACACAAATTGATTCCTTAACCCCGAGCCAGCACGGCTTGAACCTTGAATTATTCCACTGATAGGCGGGAAATCAGGAGAGAGCAGCTCGTTTTCTTCTTGAGGGAAGAGAATCCGGCGTGGAGCTCCTCAGACACACTGGGCAGACAGATTGTTTCTTCCAGCTTAAAATATTCCTGATAGTCAGCCCTGAACAGAGCAGGAAATCGGATTTCATTTCTCACTCACACAACCCTCTGCCACTTCTAATCCAGCAGCGGCTTCCACAGTCAGCCCCCCAACAGGCCCAGAAAAACACAATTTCCCCACCACATCAATAAGCGAGGGTTTATTCAGCTGCATGGTGGTCTGTGTGGACTGGCTGCCTGCCCTGCCGATGACAGAGCTTTATTAGTATGAAGGGACAGTGAGGCGCTCTGAGACAAGGGAATGGATGTCACAGTGTGGATTAAAGAGACAACAGATCATCACTGCAGCAAACAAAGGTTATAGCTTGATCACTTCAAATGTATCAAATGTCATAAATGAACAATATCATATGTTCAAAACTAGGGATGGCCGGATCAGCTGTTTTGGCCCACGATCAGATTTTTAAATATTGGATATTTGCCGCTACCGAGTCCTGATCCGATACTTGTGTTTGCCTAGATATTAGTTGCAAGAGGTTAGAGTTACAGTGCGGGACTCACAACGGCTAAGAGACGGAGAACGTAAATATTGGGAGTGACAGCTAGATCCAAACACGCCCGGTTGAATGCCACTATCTACCGAGTGGCATGCCAGTATAGAGAATGGCAGCTGCTGTAATATGGAGTTAGGTTACATGTGTGGTTAAAACTTGAAGCAGCACTGTTTAAAAGAAACCTAGTGATTCTTCCCTCAAATCGAAATATGACTAGAAAATCAGAGTGCTTTTAAAATCCCTCCAAAGACAAAACTTTTAGGGTCAAAAACAGCAAGTGAAGACATACAGCTAAGGGACGATGCCATTCAACGGATTGCTTTTTTAATGTAATAAAAGCTAGGGATGGGCATTTTAAGCCAAAATACTATTCGATAATCGTTGGCATCTATTCAACGATTATTTGAATATCTTTAAGACGCTCTATAGCCACCGTCTGGCGAGAATACCATATTACAACAAGGCACCGGTAAAAACAATGAAAAACTGTACTTTTAAAATAAGAAAATATTTGAAGTAACTCTTTTGGATTTTAACAAAGTGAACAAATATTCAAAAATCATTGCCCATTCCTAATAAAAGCTGCACAGTCTGCACATCTGTCCACTACACAAAAACATAGGCAAAGTATAACAGTTAACAATTAAACATGGACATCCTCACTAGTCCTCACCAGAATTTCTTGTCAGTTAAATCTATTCTTCATATTTTCATCACTGCGTGTATGAAATATGGGTCACGTAATGTCTAAGCTGTAACACAGCCACCAGCCACCGCCTAATAAATTCTCAACTCAACCTCTGTTCTTATTAAGACAGGCCCAAGATCTCTCAACTCAACTCAAACTTTATTTATTGAGCATGTTAAAACAACCGGAGTTGACCAAAGTGCTGTACAGATCAAAACAGCACAAATGACAAAAATAACCCAAACAATGTCAAAGATACAATACTAAGATACATAAACACAGTGCAAGTAATAAAATAAGATAGAATAAAATAAATCCAAATAACAATAACAACTGACTGGACGATCTCAGTGTCCTGGCAGGGACATGATATTGGAGAAGCTCAGTCTGGTAGCCTACTGGGGGGCTAGGCTATTAAGATCCTCACAAGCATAGAAAGTGATACATGCCAACAACACGGTCACTCACTATGTAGTAGTCTCACACACAATAACATCCAGCTTATTTGTATAATACTTGACTATCCTTTTAAAAAAAGCTTCAATAAAGCACTAGTTTACTGAACAAACCATAGGGTAAAATGTATAAACAATCTGTCTTATCAACAAAGAAATGACTGAATAATTGAATTATCAATAAATGAAACTAAGGCCAGAATCAACAAAGGCTCACTTATAAGACAGTCAAACAGAAGGCTCCTAATTAAATTCAATTTGCCACAGCTGCGTTTGTTGTAAGAAAGAGCAAACATTTTACAGCACTGCAATGTTATACAGCCTTGAGGTTTCAGTCATTTCTAAAACAATGACTGAATTCAATTTGTGTATAAAACAGGGCAACTTTGACACGTGTCTTGTGTCAGAAAAGCACCTGACACTTAACACTGTTATGTTTACTTCAAATTTTGCAAATGCACAATATTTTGCATAGACTCAGACCTAATTGAGGTCAACACCTGAAAGCAATGGCTGGAACCTCACTACAAGTTATATTAAAAACATAACCTTAACAGCAGAATATGATTTACATGGTAAAATGCACCGCAATGGTAACGCAACAACTTAATCAACAGCGTGACACTGACAGCCTCCAAGCAAGCTTTTGGCATTCATTAGCTCGCACGTACACACACACCAAACTAGACCAAACAATGAATCTCCTTCAGTCTCAGCAGAATCAGGATAAACTCACCGAGTACGTGGAGGACATGTAGTCGGTAACTGGAGAGTTATCCGTGGTGAAGAGGAGCTGTGGTAAAAAGTTGCTGCAGGGCGGGAAACTTTAGCGTCTGACGTCAGGTGCGCAGCTCGTGCCGAAAACGTGCGTCACGTCAAGAGAGCAAGGGTGAACGGTTTTTTGATATGACGTCATCATCAACATCCGGGGATGAAGAAAATGAGCAAACACGGAAGTATCAATGTCTGCACTTCCTCGAATCCATAGACACATGAGAAGGAAAATGGTCAATTAAACAATAGCTGAATACATTAAGTTAGTAAGTTAATTCTTGTTCATTTTAGAGCTTCAAGTGTGATCAATTTTGAGCGGTTGTGTTTAAGCTGTGACACCTGTGCTTCAAATGTGTTTAACTTTTGCTACCTGTGCTTACCATTATGCAACACAAGTGCATCACAATGCAAAATGTGTTTTAATGAATGAGAATGTGTTTGCAAGCTGTGTCTAACAGGTGAAAATTGTTTATGGTTTTGCCAAAAGAGTGACTGATTCAATACATGGGTTCAGGCCGCTAAGGAATTTTGTTCAGACCATAGGGTTTAGTGTTTTAGCAATTGAGAAATACTGTAAATGAAATTAACCATATGGCAATCTATAGTTTAATGCCTAGCTTTAATGTCACTTCACGGTTATTAACTTAATGTATAGGTATATTAATTACTCCTGACTGTTAACTAGCTAATGATAATATTACTGTGGGTTTAAATAACAGATTTACCTCTCTACGGTCCTCTCTCAGCCGAAGATACACCAGCCAGCCTGGCCCAGCGTACTGCAATGCCAACCTGCACTGAGGACACTAATAATGATTGGTCCAGTTTGTTTCTGATTATGTTTGCTTGAGTTTGGTTCTGGTTCTGTTTACTTAATTTGGTTCTGGTTCTGTTTGCTTGAGTTGGTTCTGGTTCTGTTTGCTTGAGTTTGGTTCTGGTTCTGGTTCTGTTTGCTTGAGTTGGTTCTGGTTCTGTTTGCTTGAGTTTGGTTCTGGTTCTGTTTGCTTGAGTTGGTTCTGGTTCTGTTTGCTTGAGATTGGTTCTGATTTTGGTTCTGTTTCCTTGAGTTTGGTTCTGGTTCTGTTTGCTTGAGTTGGTTCTGGTTCTGTTTGCTTGAGTTTGGTTCTGGTTCTGTTTGCTTGACCTGCTTCTAGTTCTGTTTGCTTGAGTTTGGTTCTGGTCCTGTTTGCTTGAGTTTGGTTCTGGTTCTGTTTGCTTGAGTTTGGTTCTAGGCGTGGTTCGGTTCTGGTTCGGTTCTGGTCCGCTTCTGGTTTTGTTCTGGTTCGGTTCTGGTTGCTAGAGTTCGGTTCTGGTTCAGTTCTGTTTCGGTTCTGGTTGCTTGAGTTTGGTTCTGGTTCTGTTTGCTTGAGTTTGGTTCTGGTTTTGTTTGCTTAAGTTTAGTTCTGGTTCTAAGCCTAACCCTAACCTCAATCATAACCCTAACCCTAATCCTAACCCCAACCCTAACCCTAACCCTAATCCTAATCGTAACCCTAACCCTAACCCTACTCACAACCCTATCCCTAAGAATGGTTTTGTAACACAATAAATAGTACACAAGCCTCACAGAAGAGCTTCTTAAAGAAGAAGTTACAGGTCTGTGAGAGCCAGAAATCTTGCTTGTTTGTGGGTGACCAAATACTTATTTTCCACCATAATTTACAAATAAATTCTTTAAAAATCCTACAATGTGATTTCCTGGATTTTTTTTTCTCATTTTGTCTCTCATAGTTGAAGTGTACCTCTGATGAAAATTAGAGACCTCTCTCATCTTTCTAAGTGGGAGAACTTGCAAAATCAGTGGCTGACTAAATACTTTTTTGCCCCACTGTATACCTTTAAAACAGAGGGTCATTTCATTCCTTGTGGACTCAACATGACAGCATTTATACTTTTCAAGTAATTGATCTTAAACGCTTTCAGAAAATTAACAATAGCAAGACTCACATATCCCTTCGAGCCACCAAATGGTATCATAACAAAGGCGTATATGCTGTTTTGTAATGACAGCACAATTATATAATTTATTAGAAATGTATTCAAAATATTTCACGGACCCCAACCCTATGGTTCACGGAACCCTAGGGGTCCCAGGACCCCACTTTGAGAACAACTGGCTTAGATAATGTCTTAAATGAGCACACCTCTTATTATATCATAATTATTATATTTTATATATTACTTTAGGCTAAACACAAACTGCACGCTATAAAAAAATCAACTTTGTACATTTGCTGTTAACGAAGAAATGAGCAGGAGAACAAAAACTGTTTTTGGTACGAGGCTGTAAAAATGTTTATTTATTTTAATATGGAGACTAATGGGTTTATATGGGTTTTTTTTAGCTTTTAGAGCCAGCCCCATGTGGACACTAGTGGAACTGTTATATTTTCGTACTTCTTTCAAACACCGGAGGCTGCACCTTGGTTTACACCCTGGAACAACAAAGGGTTCAATCTGTATGGCTAACTTCTCATTACATGAAAACTGGCAATGCATTGTAATAAAGTCAACCCATCTGAGCTATACCAGGGCTTAAAGTAATGCACAGAGGTATGCTTGACAGATAGACTGTTCATCATTTTTTCATTCAAATGTGTGCAAATAATATGTCTTACTGTGCAGTTAATTGTCAGCTGTTTGACTGAATAAAAGTTTTGTATTCTCGTTCACACGTTTGCTTTCACAGGTAATGAAGCTCACACACCTGGCTAGTTAATTAATTTATTGTTTCCACATTGCTATAATTGTGGCAGGTGTGATTGAGAATCAGGATAATTGTTGTTTATTCTCTGCAGAGAACATGGTCGACTATAGCTATGAGAAGATCAATTATTTTTAAAACAGTCTTGCTTTGTTCTGTTGCAGCTTGCTCTTCAACCTGAGATATGAGGAAACAATTGTTGTAAGCAGGTTTCATGTTTGAATACTGTTTGCACCGTACAGAAGCAAAGGATAAAACTAAGGATGGAGTCATGGCCAAGATGACCAAATCAGCATGTTTTATACACTTTGCAGAAAGAGCAGGAGGTGAGTTAGAAAAGATGTTGGCTGCAAAAAACATATTGTGACATTTATTTCTAAATTTCCTGTGAAGCTTTTGGTTTCCAGGGAAGAAATAAGGCTGAAATGTCAACTTTAGTTCCCTTTTCTTTTCCAAGCGGTGTCCCAGTGGCCAAACATCTTGTCTGCTTCTGCCAGGCTGCTGTGAAAGGTCCATTTTGTTTGTCACCATCTGTCTTCACCTGTCAGACGTGTTGTCTTAGACCCCATCAGGTCTGTGTGTGTGTGTGTGTGTGTGTGTGTGTGTGTGTGTGTGTGTGTGTGTGTGTGTGTGTGTGTGTGTGTGTGTGTGTTTGTGTGTGTGTCAGTCAGAGCCTCTATGTGTGTATGTGTGTCTAAATGTATACCTGTTTGCTATTGATTTCACATATAAGTCTGCCTGCACATGCACACGCATGTGTTCCCTGGAGCAGGGACTTGTCAATCCCAGATGCTGTCTGAGAGAGCTGCGTCCTCATTTTAGACTCCTCGGTCTTCAGTGACACAGCAGCCAGCGAGTTGACCAATCACACCTTCACTCTTACACCTGCAGCTGCCGAAGACTCACCTGACAGCTGGGGCATACAGAGAATTGTGTGTGAAAAACACGTCACTTAACATGATGAGAATTTTGAAAACAAGGAGAAACAGCAACTAAAAGAGCATGGCAATAGAGGAGGATGGATCTGAGGTGCATACAGAAATCTGATTTAACCAAAAAGGCTGTGATTACTAGAAATAGAGGAAGCTGAATTCTGCCTATTTTCCTATTTAAGAATTGCTCAGAATAATGCAGTGTGATTTGTACTTCGTATGTCAGAAGATGCAAGGTGAGCTCTGGCCGCCAGCAGATTTAATAACATGTTTGTTTTTTTCCTATATGTTGTGTTCTGTGTCATAAGAGAAGGTGCAATGGGGCAAACAACAGGACAGAAGTATACTTAAATGCACAAACCCAGCATGCAAACACCTATATGAATGCAATGTTAAGTTTATGTGTATATTGTGCAGAATAATAAAGCTCCTGTGCTTAAATTCTGGCATGGAGATAAATGATAATGGTCCAAACTATGCAGCCAACTTCACATTTTTGCCCCTGCATGCATTCACATATTCACATCGTAGCACACACTGAGCTGTGCACTGCCATTAATAATGTGCCCCCAGAGCCCACAGGGGGTAAACAATGTCTATATTTCATGTCACACACATAATAGATCTCATGAAGTATGATGATATGTTTCCCCCCAAAAGCAAAAGCAAGAAAATCATGCTTTGGAGTTGGTATCGATTAGATGTGCCTGGATTTTCCCATTTCATCACTTTCTATGATTACCCCAGTGATTTATAGTGTCAGAGCGTGTCACTATATTTGACTTGAGTGACTGGAACACCTTGAAAGAGGAATGGGAAACTGGTCTGCACACACCAACAGAGATAGAGAGAGCTGGAGAGAGAAACCAGGGGAAAGTGAGGGTGAAATCACAATTTTACAATGTGGACAAAATAACCTGTTTAAGGAGGAAACCGATAATACTGAGTTTTTCATCTTTCTTAAGTTACAGAGGAGAACAGGTGAGGAGTTTTAAGTTACATTGAGATACAGTAGAAGACCCAGATTCATTATTCTACACCAGAGCAACTGTATTGGGCGACAGCACAGACTGCATATAGGCCAAGACAGAGTGCCTTACTAAGCCAAATGGAAACGCTAGCAGCACTGTCCTAAGCCAAGTTTTAGCAGCTGTTTCAAGGCTTTTCCACCCTGATAAGAAAGTATAAAGAATCTGTCTGTTACCCAGTGATCAACATATCACAGCACACATACCAAATCAATCTTTGGAAAGGAGTCTGGCACATCTTATAAGTTTACTATTTCACCTATTCCTGTTGAAAATGTAGCAAAAACTTTAGTTCCTGATGGCAAGACCCTGCTCATACGACCCCTCTGCTTCACATCTGGGTCTCGCCTTACCCTGTCAGGATTATATTTCCAGTAATTACCCACTTAATATTCATCATCCCTTACTCAGCTGTATTCTCATAATGCTCAAAATTCATGAAAACTTCAAAAGTGCTCGAGGTATATAAATGCAAACAGCTAAATTTTTCCTGCCAGACCCCTCGTATAGTTTTCACAAGATTTTGCTGTGTGCAAATGTGAGAAAGCAGCATAAAGTATCCAAGACAACTGACCTTGAGTAAGATAGTGTGCAGCGATGTTAATGTTTACATGTAAACTGTGCAAACCTGAAAGAGTGACACATTACAGGCTGAATAAAAACATCCGAAGCTGAAGAAGAAGAATTATTCCCAAGGAAGGAACAGCAGGGATGTCTGCACATCCTTCCATTTGCATGTAGCATTGATAGAAATGCAGAAACTGTCATCATAACATTGTTTTGTCTGTTATCATGTTGCAAACATTTCACAGTGGCTTCGACAACATGCTTTTGATGTCATGTCCTGCCTCCCGAGACTCATCTGTTCCCTGTCTACCACCCTCCTTTATCCGACAGGAAGACTTCACACTGAGGGACATTTTAAAAAAGGCAACTCTGGAAAATTGTGCATAGCAGAGGTCCTGAAAATATGGAGACATTGTTGGTACTGTGGAAGTGAAAGAGGCTTTTGTAACCATCTTGTCCTGATTTCAAACAGTTGTTTAAGCTGCGTTTACCCTTTGCTGTACCAATCCATTTTCATTTCCCATACAAATTGTTCTGTACAATACCAAGGCCATGAGTAAATGTTATAGGTTTTTTGAAAGGATTGGAAAAACACAATCTTTTCACAGCCAGGAGTCGAGCATGCGACCTCCACACTGTAGCCTTTGTATGTGGGGTGCTTAGACCGCTAGGCCACCAGTGCCCCAGTTTGGATCGATCTGTTTTCTATTAGAGATGTACAAAACATAGACACACAGAATATAGCACAGAATATTTTCACGTAAAAGCAATACTTTTCATCACAGTGTATGTTCTATTGCTTCAACAAATAATAGAAACACTTAAGTGCAGACAATCTGAGGACATTTAATTAACTTTTCCTGCCTGGACTGTATTGTTGGTGAGAAAATGTTGCATAAAACATTAAAATAATAAATAGGATACCTAATATTTAACGCTGTCTAATTCATTTACTCAATTCTAAAAACAGTCAATTATTTCAGAAGCATAGTGTAGCTCCACGCTCACTCTGAAGCAGTCAAAAGTACGGATTAGAGTACAAATGACCTGTTAGCATGGTTTGTATCGGAAACACAGGTGAATATTTTTTTATTTTATTTATTACACATTTTGAGTAATCTGAAGCTTTATAATTTCCACACATTCTTCATCATGTTGTCTTATGTTCACACACTCTCGCAGCACTTTGCCTTCATGCCGGATGAACGATGGTCACATGATTCATGATGAGCACAGGATGAATGAGAGTAACTGTTGCAGTGATTCATTTTTTTCAAAGGAAAATGATTTATTCTCTGAGAATTCAAAAAAAAAAAAGAAAAAACTGTTTCTCTGCAGAGAGCAAAGCTTATTTAATGTTGTTATGATGAAATATTGCTTTTGCTGAGCAACTGTTTGTCAAACGTATGTCTACAGTGGATTTTCAAAATAAATCCTACGAGTGAAACAAAGAAAAATGAGTTGAAAATATGTAACTATGATCACATTTATAAAACCTAACGACTCATAAAATTAATAGGTCACAAAAAAGTGCAAAATACTTTTGAATAACAAAATGTTTCAAACCTTAATAACCCTCAAAACATTTTTTACAGGTTCTGTGTGACGAATTATACAAATTCAATACATTTATGATTTAAACTTTGACATGAAGAAGTCGTTTATCGTGTAAAACTCCAATCAATGAAGTCTTTTGTGTTTCAAAGTCATTATTATTGATGTCCAGGGTCCAAAGAACTAGCTTTGCGTGGCTGGCACACAAAGTGATGGGATTCAATGTGGGATTATATGTGTCAGACATTGCTGCTGCTTTGGATCATCTTATTAACACGCTTTGTGTTAACAATTCTAATCTTACAGAGAATAGTTGGACTCAATAAGAGATGTGCAAAAGATAAGCCATAAAGCTCCTATCGACCGCAGAGTGTCTAAGTTTATGTAATACAAACAATATGCGATGTCCCTTCTTGCAAATCTGCTGTCTTGTGGTCAAAGCTCAATCTGTCATCAATAAACATGTCCAGGTATTTGTATTTGTCAAGCTGCTCCACATCTCGTCCCTCAACAACATTGGCATCTGAAATCGATCAACACGTCCTGATGCTAAGCTGCAAAAATGAATTCTCGCACCACTGAGCAAAGTCCACCAGCGGCTCCAAGGCTGCCCATTTATCCTGCAAGGGTTCATTTGGAGAGGGATATGGATGGTCTGCTATCTCTCTGACATCTGCAGGGCTGCAGAGGAGGGACTCAAAGCTAAACTCACTTGAATCACATTTCTTATGGGATTATATCATTCTTTAAGATTTAAATGCAAAGTAAACATTGTGATAATCATAACAAATTTGTGAGTTATAAAAGAGCAGGACTGAAAAAGCAATGAGGTGCACTAGACCACACAAGAACATTGTGATAAAAAAGATATTTAATGTAGATCAGTCTGCTTGTTGCTCATCTTCTGACTCACAGGCATCACTGATATCATTACTTTATTTGCTCCATTTGTTTTTGAGGTCATTTTACTTATGGTCTATTCTGTGAGTGTATGCAAGCTTGCACAATAATTTTACTGGGATTATCAAGACAAGAGTTTAAGTAAGCATAATAGTAGCAAAGTAGAGTTTATGAGAAGAATGAACATACATGAAATTATTAAATAAGAGGAAAAATAATATCCTGCAAGCCTGGTTACGTTGGGAAGTCCTCTTACCACCACCCTTTGTTTCTACATTCAGAATTGGGCTGTTTGGAGTCTTACAACATCTTTGTGACATTGAAATGTGTAACTTGGGAACATGTTAGTAGGTCCTCTTAGGTTGGTTAAAGGGATAGTACATTATTTTTGAAGTGGGGTTGTATGTCCTACTTGTCAATAGTAAGTGTATTATCCATGCCGGTCAACTTGACCCTGTACGAAGCTAGGCTAACTACCACTGTAGGCAAGGACAATTTCACTATGGGACCTTATTTTCAAAAAGTCTGACCCAAACTCTTGAATCAGTATGTGTGTACACCAAGTTTAGATACTTTTCAGGGCTTTACATTGCAGTCAGAATGCCACTTTGTTTTGGCAATACTAAATGGATGCAACACATATCTGCCTGCAGCACACTGATCAGCTGTTCGGGTCTGAAATAAGTCAACTTGACTTTTGCCCAGTGCACAGATACACATTGTGAGTTTTGAATTTGAGATAAATTTTACCAACAAATGCTGAACATCATCGGGCGGACAGTAATATCTGTAGAGTTTGTTATTTTTGTTTAGTCTTCCCCTTCAACAGCTAACATAGTGTATTTTAATAAGGTGAACACAACATGCGAACCATTCCTTCAGCTGTACTGGTTTTCCGATTCAACATCTGAAAATTGAAGAAATTGGGTAATAAAACAGCAGCTTTCTGCTAGGCAGGAAACTCTGGATGGTGAGTGATGCAGACTGCAGCAGTATATGAGCTGCTGGTATCCTCTGAAATACTGTTGTCATGAAGTCAACGTGTCATTGATTCGCAACACTTGCTCACCGTAAAATGTAGAATATAATTTAAAACTCTTTTTTTGACCTACAGAGCTTTTATTGCTCAGGCACCTTCATATCTTTAATAGCTATTGCCCTATGGCTGAGAATGCCCATTCAATCCAGTGATAACAATTTAAACAGGTAGTCCTATTACTCCTCTAGGTCACTACCCTCCCTGAATGCTGGCCTGCTTGTGGTACTTAAAATAGCTGAATGTAGCATTAGAGGTCAAGCCTTCAGTTATCATGCCCCTCTTCTTTGGGATCATCAACCAGTCAGGGTCCGGAAGGTAGACACCCTCTCTACTTAAACTTAAACTTCGCTTTTTGATAAAGCTTATAGTTAGGGCTGTCTCAGGTCTGGACCAGCTCTTAATCATGCTGCCATAGGCTTGGACTGGCACAGTGAGCTTCTGTCTTTCCCTCTCTCCTCTATCTGCATGACGTTTGCCTTAAATCTTCATGTCTTGTTAAAGTCACACACCATACATCTTCCTGTGAGTTCTTGAGTTCTCTCATCTTGAAGCTTTCTGTGGATCGTTGCTGTAGAAGGCCTGCTGCTGTGAACCTGCCAGACTCCAGCTGCTAGAACTATTAATACCAGTCTCACTATTATTAGCACTGTTGTAATGCTATTGTTAATTTTGGAACTGGTATAATTGATATTATCATTCCCACTCCTATTCGCACCATCATAACTGGAAATGTTAATATGAGGCTTTTTGACTTTGACTGTTTTAAATATTAAGATCCCTCTGTTATTGGCTGTTCCTGCTAATATCACACGTACTTTTACCATCATTATTGGCACTATAATGATGAGTCTGTCCATATTGTTACTGTTGTGGTCGTCTGTCTCTATCCATCTCTCTCTTTCAGCATCTCCCTCTGTCTCCTTTTTCCAATCTCCTCACAGTCACTGCAGGTGGCCGTTCAACACAAGTCTGGATCTACCTCAGGTTTCTGCCTGTTAAAACATAAAACAAAGTATCAGTATAATCCCTGTATTGTTCCCCACCCTAGAACCTAACAAATCACATCTCCCCACTTTTAATTTCTACTATTTCTCTAGTTCTACAAGTACAGACAGACAGGTGTGCATGTCGTTTCTGTTTCATATTCATATCTTATAATTATACCATATTTTATATCAAACATATTTTAACATTTCTGTTGTATAATAGGAACATAGAAGGAAAGTGAATTTGAATGTTGGGAGAAAATAGAGACAAGCATTATCTCCATAAAAAGAACCTCTCATCTCTTTCATTCTTTATTGCAAATGAATCCATTACCTAATGACTGCAGTCATTATGTCCTGCATGTGGTCTGAAGGATATAACTTCAACAGTAGCAGTGGTGTTTTTATCTCCATGGCGGCACTTTGAAGACTTGTGTGAGTCCGTGTGGTGAAACATCCCTTGGCAATCAGTTTCATGAGTTTTCATGGATATTATTTTCTTGGATTTGCTGCTGATGGCGTCCATTTCTCCCATCTGTGACTGGCACTGTTCACCCCCTGGTGTGCTGAGTGGACATCCGCCATCCACAGCTGAATCTGCACTCTGGAGCTTTAACACTTCTTTATCTCTGCCTTTCCCTGTAATATTTAGCAGCTTGGAGCTTTTTAGTTTACAACCCCTCATCCAGCTAAACCCATAAACAAACCAATCAAAAGCTCTGCACAACACTGAGGCTTAGAGAAATCCACGGCTTTCCTGGGCTATTGATCTCACCCTCCAGAGCGAAGGCCTTTCTATCGCTCTGAGGCTTTACAAGAGAGATAGAGGCGCGTCCATGCTGGTAAAAAATGACATTGATTTGAACAGAGCTGCTTCCCTCTTTAAGAGGCATAAATTACCTGGTGATTATTAGCCCATAAAGAGGCCTGCAGCTCTGTGCAGGCCTGTAGCAATCTTGAATTGGCCAGCGTAAGACCTTTTAAGTCTCAGGAAATGAAACCTGGCTGTCAGTCAAAACATGTCATCGGCACAGGTTAGGGTTCAGCATGCAGAGGAAGCTATGAAAATCAACCGGCTGTCCATCTTCAGCTTTACGCATCCTGGATATACAGCGCTGCATGCTAAGTGACATATATGGACAGGCAATAAACACACTCCGGATGTTTCCATGTGATAACAGCAAATTGGAGAACGTAGAAAGCATGTTGTGCTCTTATTCACATGGGGCCTCCATGGCGAATCCCCATTTGCATGAAATTAATATGTGGATGGGAAGAAAATGGCAGAGCACTCAAGTTAAACTCATTAGCAAGCCCAGCAGGGGCATTTGTTCCGCAGCTATCAAGGAGTCCTCAGCTGCTTTTCATTATACAACCTTCTCTAAGGCTCACTCTCTGTGTTTGGTTGGATGGATGAAGCTTTAACTACAATGAAGCGTTAACTACAAGAGATGAGAAGAACAAAACATAAAGTCGCTGCCTGTGAGCTACATGCTTCAAGTGTTTAGGCCACTCAGAGAGTCTGTTCTTTGTTTTTCTGCAAAGAGGGATTGATTAAAAACTGTAAATTGGGAGAATCTGGTAATTACAAAACTTGATTGAGAATACTTAAAGAATCTGTAATTAGTGCTTTATTGTTGTCAAATGATGTCCACAACATGTGCTTTTATTTTCTCAAATAAGGGACCACTTTTAAAATTCAATTTGTTTTGATTTGTTTCCCTTTCTTTGTGTTATTCCTCTGTTGTTAAATGATTGATACTTAAGTGATAGATCAATAACTTTTGCAGCCGTAATGATCTCCACCGTGGGTTGCTTTTTGAGCGATGCATGAAATAAAGTCTGAGTGCTCTTACCTCTCTCCTCCTGCTTTTAATGATGATGCATGGATTTCACAGAGACCTGAGCTGTCTCTCTGCACCCTCCTGAGCACTGCAGGGGTTTGTCTGTATCAAAGTGTAAATGGATCTTTGATTCACGTTGACAAATGTCTTTGCAGGCAGCACCCACATGTTCCCTGCACATTCCTGTAAGGGCAAAGTCACAGGGAAGGTAAATTGATAGGCAAAGTCACGGCCTCTTTGCAGACTGTGATACTGTGGAAATCAATCAAGGGCAACACTGCCCGTGTTTTATTTTGGACACTCTCCTCAACAGATCGATATTTATCTGTTTATGATGCTATGGAAATAACATTTCAGCTTAGTGGTTCCTGTGGCCAAGGACACAGTTCATCCTTTTAAACACTTATATTCACTAATACAAATCAAATTACAGGTGTGCTGTCTCCTGGATGTTCAATTACCGTTAGTTTGTTTTATAATAATGACAAAGGTTTAAGTCAGAGTGTCCTCAAAGCTTTTATCCCCCAGATTTGAACAGCACTCCAGCTGTCATGGTAAAAAAGGGCAGAGTTCCTCCTGGTACCTGTATGTGTTCACAGAGAGAGTGCACTTCAAACAGAGCTGAAGGACCATCACTCCACTTTTTAAAATGTCAAAATGTTATAGCAAAGTCAATTTTATTTCAATTTTTATTATTATTATATTTCTGTGGCATCAATGTGATCAGTGGATTCCCTTGCAGGCACATCCATCAAGTTGACTTTAGTGAACTTTGACATGCAAATTTGCACAGATGTCTTTAGAAGAGGGAGACCCCGGGAGATTAAAAGGTTATTATAGTTTAGCTTAGCTGTGTTAAACCATCCACTTTAGCTAACCCAATCCTTACAGACCGAGAAGAGGCCTGTGCTGCAGATTGCTATGAGACAGGTAATGAAAAATGCAAAGACAAATACAATGTGAGGATCTATTGTTTTTGTTGCAATCAAGTTAATAGAACTAAAACGTTAAAGCTAATTAAAAAGCTACAGAAGAGTAGAGAGAACACCTGAGGTGGCATGGAGAGCTAAATGATGCGGTTAGCTAGTGTGTTAGCACCTCAGCTATGCCACTTCATCAGCTACTTATTGCCCCAATGTCTTCAAAAATCTAAAAAACAAAAACCCCAAGTGGCTTACTTTTGACCAGATCTTCCCTCTGTTCATGATGTGCAGATGTTTAGTGCCTACCATCAGTGGTAACACTGAGACTGCAGGTCTGTGGTAAGACGTATAGTTGTGTCTGTATATTGCAGTAAGTCAAACGTGTTTTCAGGGTTGCTAAAAACAATGAATAAGATCTCAACTGAAGATGATCCAATTCTGTCGTGTTAGAGTCACAACAGCAGAATTGATTGGATGCTGTATTGTTTGGATTGATAGTTTTTGAAACTCCATACCAGGGCTCTTCAATTCTAAAAGCTATGAGGACAGAAAATAACTCAAAGCAAAGGCCCAGAGCAGTATAATGTCTCATTTACAATATGAATCAGTACCAAATACTGTAAATCAGTTAAGCAGTTGTATTAACATATGTAGGCATTCAACAACTGACCATTAAACCCAATATTACATAACTCTAAAAGTATATATACAAGTGTATCAAGCGTGTCTTTCTCATTTTAGTTCAAATAAAGTACTCACATTAATGGCAAAATGCATAACAAAGCTCCTTTGAAGAAGGCATCTCAAAATTAATTTTCAAAACTTTAGAAAATTCATTGAAAGCTGTATTTAACTTTTTACATTTCTTGTTATAAACTCTGTTTCACAACCAAATGTATCTATCAAACTATTTATCATATTGTATCTAACAATCTCAAATCAGACTGAAAGTTAAGCAGCTTCAACCCCTTCCCCCTCTCTCTCTTCTCCTCTCTTTCATCTCCTCTTGTTAAGTGAGGGCAAGAAGCATCGGCTGGCGCTGTCAACATTTTAAATCTGGGCAGTAATTACCTCAGCCAACTCCAGAGTCAGTGAAAACAATATTATTTCAACACAAACACCTTAAAAACAACACTTACATGTTGTTGGGTAGTGAATGATGGAGTCAGGAGTCTGATTGCTCGACCATATCTCAGTTTGGATTTGAATGGGTGACTGCTCAAAAGATTTCTGTATTGACTTATAGTGACACTTGACATTGGGGGTTTCAATTTATGACACAATATCAGAACACAAAATGCATACTGGTTTGAACTGCCTGAATAATAGTTTGAAAAAGTATGCAGGCAAGCTCATCTCTGTAAAGCTTGCTGAGCTGATGTTGGTAAAAGATTTGAACAGTGTCACACATGATGATTTAAAACAAATGAATCGGTCAATGGCTTTCTTGGGCTGCCAAAATGAGTCCAGCAAATGGGAGGATAGCTGCCCTGTTTAAGCTACAAAGACATGAACAGCCACAATGGTAAGAATAGACAGGCTCATCAAGATCTAGCATCAGGTCTTGGTCCCTATAGAATGGCATCCTAGTCATGATCCGCACCCTGGTCTGTGATACCTGTTTTATACTATCGCACTATTTAAGCAATGTAAGTTCTTAGGTTCAACCTACAAAACAAAGAGATGAGTAATGATTAAACTTGGTTGGTGAAGTAGACGAGAAGTTCAACAATTCACAACAAAGAGATATAAACAAAAAAGAGAGGGTGAGAGAAATCTTCACCTTCCTCTGTCCTCACATAATGGGGGAAAAGGCACCAACTTCTCACTGGTGCAGCTGCACCTGTCCAGCTTTATCATTCCTCTGTTTACATGTTATAAACTCTTCTTTGATTTGTTTCATTCCTTCCTTTCTTTTGTGGGTGCTTTGAGTCTTTTATTGTGCTTTTATTTCTTTTTTACTGCTGGTCTTGGTTTCACAGCTCTTTAGTCAATGTGAGTTGTTTTTAAATGGGTTTTATAAATAAATTTGGACTTGCCTTGACTTGAAAGAGAAGAGAATGAGAGAAGTAGAGCACAAAAGGGTGGGAGTGAGTAACAGCTCACCTTGTATATAGACTTCAGAGGTATTTAGACAAAGAAGTTCTGAGATCATCAACATTTTACTCTTAAAGTTTCCTCCTCCTGCCAAATGTAAAGCGGAGTGTCAGCACTTTATATACGAGGCATGATAACGAGTGTGGAGATATTCTGGGCACGTTAATGTGAAGGGGACCCCAGGGAATAACCAGAACACACTCAAGGCTTAATATATTACATCAGCGAGGAGATAACACAACACCCAGAAAGAGATGAAAAGACTAATGTCAGCACAGTTTTCAGAGGGAGGGATGAGACTTTCAGGTAAAAGACAATGCAGGAGAGTATGTATCACAGAGAATGAAAGAAATTAGTAATCAGAGGGGTTTTATGTGCTGACAGCCTCTCTATACAAGCTTGAGATAAGTCCTCACTATTATAGCAGTCCATTGGTGTGATCTTAACTTATTCCTTCCTTGAATGTGAAAATCATTCATTTAAAATTCATACTGATGTGTTTTTGATGTTTACTACATCCTGTCAGTTGATCCACAGCAGGGACCACATCACAGCTTTCATGAGAATGTTCACTTAATCTGCTTAAAGGAGACGCCGGCAATATCAAGGTTGTCAGTGATAAAAAGGGCCTGGGTGAAATTCAATTGGATGAGATGAGTTGGGACAGTTGATATAGAGAGCGTGTGTGTGCTGATGAAATGGATTCTTTGTGACAGCTGAAGATAATGAGCTTTACTCAATCAGCTTGAGAGTGGATCCAACTGCAGTTTTAACCGCTGCCTAAGTGAGTTTCAGGGGTCTGACTGGGGATGACATCACAGACATTTCTAGTAGCATGTTCGCTATCAGTTAATAAAAGTACATCAAACAATTATTATTTGAGGTATAGTAGGTCATAGGGTTTACTTTGGCTGTACATACATTCATTTAAGGGCTGTCAGCAACATTAATGCAGTATCGTTTTTAACCACGTGCTAATTTGTCCCTCTCAGAACACAATAGTTTTGCGGCCATAATGTCTTCCTCCTCCCTGATGCACTGTGATGGAAATAAAGACACCACAGTGGTCTTGAATGGCACATTTTACTTTTAAACTCATTGATGGCTTAAGTATCACTCAAGTAATTAAAGTTGAGCTACAAGCTACGAGCTAAGCATACAGGTGCAGCTAATCAGACTGATGTCAGCAGGTAGCCGCATCTGCTAAAGGCTAGTGTGAGGTGTGCACTACAGAGCACACCACACACCTAACCAATTCTTCAGCAGAGTATCTGGTTCTTCACGCTGAATATTCCAAATCTCGCATAGTAAAGCGTGACTTCGGTGTTAACAAACATGGTGGACGGAATTTCGGTCGGTAGGTTTTGGACAAAACGTTATATAAACATTCATGCTGTTTCCACAAATTACCCAGTTGGCTCTCCATTTCGGAGGTCCAAGAGACTGTTTTTGTTTGTTTTTACTTCCTCTTCCGTCAGTCAGCTGAGTCAGCTTGCGTCTTGATTGGCTTTTGCTCCGGTACACGTGGCTCAGACTGGACAAAATCACTCTTAACACACCCCACACCACAGGAAAATCAGACATGATGTTGTTTGCAAACATCAGACAATCGGGCCTTTGCTTGCTTTGATTGTAAGGGGGAGATCGAGACAAAAATCATTAACCTGATTAACCTGTAGTGTGTACCAGCCTTAAGTCGGCAGAGCATTAAGGACCACAGACCTGTGGATGAAACTAAAGTGAAGAAGTTAATTGCAGGACTTGGGTAATGGGTGGCAAATTACTTCAAAGTAAATACTGTAGAAGCAGTCTGAAGCTGTCATGGTTTCAGAGCACTCTTGTGTAGCACTTCAACATTTATTTTAAAAAGTTAAGATCATTAAGTACATTTCATTTCATTCATTTGATATTTGATTCCCAAAATAAGACACTGGTAACAATCACTTTACATTGTTAACATGGACTTAAACTGTTCTGAAATGCAAAGAAATGGGATTTAAAAAATGTATTTATAAATGTGATTAATTACAAATTAACTCTTGAATTTCAGTGATTAAAAAAATAAATGTTTGACAGCCCTAATTACTTTCATACTAAAGTCAATGCATTAGTCCCAGAAAAGTAACTTAACAATGATTTATTTGCTGAATATTTAGAAATGAATGAATAAATAAATATCAAATATAAATGTATTGTTTTTGTTTCTGCAACCTGCAGACTGGCTACAGTATAAGTCATAAAGCCCGCCTCCTCCATGTTGACAGATGGGACATGGATTCAACTATAAACTCAAAATACATGAAGAATACATTTTTCTCAAACTTGGTTACAGTTAGTGATTATTTCTCTGAGAAATGTAGTTTTAATGAGCTATTGAGGCTGCAAAAACAGAGTATTATGCCATGATTGACATCTCTGTTGACAAATGGGCCTCCTGTGGCCATGTGTGGACAGGAATAGAAAAGCAGAGGAGGAAAGGCTAGAGTAACTCAGGAGTGACTCACAAGAGCCTCTGAACTTTTAGTAACTGTGAGTGTCTGCTTCAAACTGACACAGGAATCTGTCCTGCTGTATACTGTGCCGACCCGAGGGATCATCCTGTTTTATTGGTAAATTAAATGTGTGTTTTAGTTCACAGTGGGGGCAGGTTCAGTGCTGGCAATACAGCAGGCTCAGAGCAAGATGTCATGGGAGGTATTTCAGCTTCACTTTTGTACCTACAGATAATTATACACACAGGTATCAGGATGAACCAGCTCTGTGATTCCCCTTAGCTCTCCCTGAAGTCTTTATGCATGTTTCTGATCATTGTTTTGGTTTCAGAGTCTGCAACCTCAATATTTTGGACCTGTGGTATAGTGGTGAGCTATTATATAAAAGTGCGATTGGGAGGACAATTGAATGCATAACCCATCTAAGAATTACGATCAAATATTATAGACATTTTTCCTTTTTTCTCAGTCATTGTTGCTTCACATTGTAGCAAATTGCCCTTGAAGGTCAATCCTGTAAGCTTTTCTGTCTTTTTTTTTCAGCATATTTCATTCACAGGATTATTTGTCACAGCCACCGCAAGCTGAGACGTTTTGACCTTTGCACCATTTCTTTAGTGACGACAGAATTATGAGTAATCTGCTTTTGATAAGCACTGTAGCAGAGAGTCTTAAAATATAAACGTTAACATGGATTTTTCTACGTAACCCCAAGAAAATTGCATTTACAAAGGATTTAAAAGCAGTTGGCTCAGCACTAGTCGATTCAGTATTGCTTATTCTGATTTTGTAACACAGTACCGCTCCAGGGTAATTCGTTTTAGTTCCACATGCGCTGCTATTTTTTGTCCAAACTGTGTTCTGGCAGTTTGTGGTGCTAAATACATTCATGAAAAGACACATTTTAAACATTAGGATTAAGCTCCTTTATGTATTATAGAGGAAAAAATGGCAAAAGTACGAGTGCTGCGGAAAGAGCTTATTAACATCCTGAAAAAACGAAGCGCCAATTTAAAATGACACAAGCTGAATCCATGTCAGGAACGAGCTGTAAATGCCAGCAACACTCAGTTTGGTGCAAAACTCAGCTGTGCACAGAGTGAGAGCACAGGAATAGTAAAGAAAAATACAAAACCCTTCAAAATGTCCCTGAATCTCAGTGTTTTGACATGTTCTTTACAGAGAAGTGCAGAGCACATGTGTCACAAAAGCTCCCCAAAAAGAATAGACTGATGTCTCTGTGTGGGAGGTGCAGCACCACCAACAGCACATACAGTATACATCACCATATCTCAGCTCAGGGGGAGATAACACATATGGTAACCTTATTTGTGCTCTGCTGAAACGGGTCTGTTGCAACTTTTTTAGGCTACTTTGCCCAGATTTAAAGTTGTGAAAGGACATTTAGTGTGCTGACTTCTTCACCCTTTTAAAAGCCTCTGTGTAGTCATGCACCTTAAGAAGTTTGTGATTGGAGTGTGCTCCTTGTTTGCTTTTTTGAACCTTATTAATGTGACCACTGTTCAAAGAAAAGCTTTAATGACATAAAGTGATGAGCCAGCTGGCTGCAGATCACAGGCACAGTATATATAGAGCAGTGAAACACCCACCATCCCTGACAGTTATAGACATCCCAATCAATGCTTTCGCTTACATCTATCTGTAAATAAAAGCATGTAAAATGTTTTCAGGCTCAGTAGGTTTTCCACTTGAGGGGTCTGAATAAAAGTGGAATTGTTCATGCTGCATGGTTTGGCATGGCTGCAAAAATAGCACGGTACACAAGTCCCCCATACACAACTGACCTGATCTGAGCAGGAAGTGACACACAGCATAAAACCTTCTGTAGTGTGTTTTTTCCACCTTTAATTTGCCCTACAGGATGTCACTGGTTTCTTAATGGCATGCTTGTTATTTCACCTTTTACCATGAGCTTATTGAATTCTCATTTCTGATTGGCTGAAGGGTGCAGCAGATTATTTCTGTCTAATCACCTTCAATATTTGATTCTGATTGGTCCAAACTCCATAACTCCATTATATTACATCTGAATAGCAAGAGTGGTGCCAGGGACCATCATAACAAGTCAACCTGCTGAAAGGAGTCTGGCACATCAGTGTAGCTTGTGATGTCACCCCTTCCTGCTGACAGTGGGGCAAAAAGACTTTCTTATATCATCTTTGAACTACATGGAGGATTCTTTTTAATGTTGCTCTAAACTTATTTGGAGAGGTCAAAACCCAAGAGTGCTTCCACACCTGTGGAGGCTCCAGTGATGAGAAGTCTTGCAGCTAAACCAGCTGTTTGAGAATACTGTAAAATGAAATACTGCCAATTTTTAGCAGTGACATCTTGTGCTTATGACAACATCTGAAGCTGCAATCACAGTTGAGATCAAGTCATGATACTGACGTCCCACCCCTTTCACTAACTAAACCACAGACTTACCAGTCGAATGACGGTCTACAGTATAACGGCCTCCTGTATTGGTATGAGTCTGAAACTCAGGTCATGAAAAGTGAAATGACTCCTTTGTTAGTGTTTAATCTGTTTCCTCACACTGTTCCTCTTCTATTCTACTCACTATACATTACAACCTGCACCGTGGACATTCCTGTTTCCAGGTCATTGCTAACACTCTTCTATTTATTGACATCGTGAGCTAATGTTTTACTGCTTTAGGACTGTGTTGGAAGGGAATAGGTTTTTCAGGTATTAGTCAGACACTAGGGCCTCCAAACAGATGTATGGCTTGTGCACTTGAAAAAACAGATTAAAACATAACACAATGGTTGTTTTTTTAGCAAGTGATCATTGTATTGGCGAAACTTATAGTCTGCTAAGGTTCCATATATGTGAGAGGAGTTTAAAAAATCATGATCCGAGGATCAGTTTATGGTTCAGATCCTGCTTCACGGAGAAGATAAACTATACAGCATACATATTCAGAGAAAAAATGAATGCAAAATAAAACAAGTTGAATATTGTAATGAGTCATAATATCTATAAAAGGCTCTTATTAATAATTTCAGTTCTTGGTGCACAGCCAGACACAGAGCCTCTCCACACAGACATGTAAGGCTCCCTACTCCTCCTACATGCAGACAGAGAAAGAGATGTGGCTACATCGTTGGTAGTCATTTTGTGTCTCACCTCTGGCCCGGCCTCGGCTTACTCATGCGAGCAATCATTTCGAGAGTACATCCAACTCTTTTCAAATGGTTGTTATCTCCCTATGATACTCCAATCTCTAATCCAGAGTGCTACACACTAAAAGTAATCAAGCTTTAATTCTAGAGACTCATTTTCAGGTAATCTAATTCTAACTAAGCTATTCATGCGGGAATACGTTTGCCAAATGAGGAAAAAGTAACACAGATTAAGAGGCGTCTCTTTTGGGTCTGAAAGCGTACATTATTTACAGCCCTGCTTTTAAATATTCTGTTTGCACACGCTGAAGGCAGCAAACAATTACCCTCCAAACATGCAGCTCTCTTCCACAGAGAGGTAGCAGCACAGAGGCAACAATCCATCCTTCATGCAAGGAGGTCATTTGAGGTTTTAGCCTGCTTTTCATTATGTGCACAGAGTAATAAAACATGAAAGAGTGTGCATATGCATAAAATATAGACCATGCTACTAATGAATTCTCTTGATGTCATGTTCAAGGCATGCATCATAGTGATCTATGTTACTTTATTATGAGGGAGTGAGTGTAATATAAATGTGTTTTTGATGCCGCTGTGTCCTGGTGTGCAAACACAGTATGAATTTCATCAACACTAGAACAGCTCATTTTAAAGGGTAACAACTCAGGGCAATGGAGTTGTGGCAAGCTATAAATGTCTTGTAGCTGGGTTGATAGCACTGTATGATTTTAGCCAAATGGTTAATGAACTCTCATAATGGCAAATGAAAATGACAACCTTGTTTTATCAGGTTTATTAAGTCATTTAATGTTACTCTCTGTATTAAAGCCTTAAGTTAGTGCAGTGGAAGCAGGTAGTGGGCTCAGTGAAGAGAGCCAGGAACTGAAGAATGGATCAGGCAAATACAGTGTAACAAATGTTTTTGGGGAGATTTTTTCCAAGTACGGAGAGATTTTTTTTGAGTAAATACAAAAGCTAGTCCAAGCAGGAAGGAGTAGAGATTTCCCATTTATCAGTCCAAGTTTGGAGAAGTTCTGAATATAATCAGATAAACTTCAGGTCAGTGACTCGGATCATCGTCCAGCTGGTGCAGCCCTCCTCTCAAACCCTTCTTCAGGAGGCTCATGAACACAAGGCTCAACACGCTGCACAAATCAGTGTTGGCCAGCAGTCTGCTCTTTGCAGTGGAGTGCTGGGGTGGAAACATCAAGGGCAGGGATGCAGACAGGATTAGCAAAACTGGTGAAGAAGACATGGCTCTGAAGGAAAGCTGAGCCAGGACACCCTGGAGGATGTGAACTGAGCTGAACTCCATCTTTGACAACATTAAAGCCACATTTAAACACCAGGCACGGATTGAAATCTACAGCTTCTCCAGTTTAAACATCCCTCAAACGTACAGTGCATGTTTCTCTTTTTGACTTGTGTGTGCAGAGAAAAGAACAACTGCAAGTCCGACTGTAAGCTTTACAAAACAAATCTCTAAAAATTAGCGAATTCACAACTTTTGAACTCACAGCTCAATTTTCAAAAGTATCTCTTCCTTTGATACACAAACAGAGCCAGTATAAGATCAGTGAACACACTAAATAAAGCAGTTGCACATCAACAGTCAGTGTTTTCTGACTTTTTTATTCATGTGAAATCAGAGATCAGAGGTCGGGAGGGTCTGCTAGAGTGGCGGCGCTAATTTGTTTGTTGGTGCTCGAATTATATTTAGTTTGAAAACTCTTAAGCTTTCATTATTCAGGAGGTTATCATTCCAGGCAAATTTTGGCAGAGGTCCTCTCCCCTCTAAATACAAACAAAAAAGGTCAGTAAAACAGTCAAAAATAAACATTTAATGTCAGTGCTGTGATTAAAAACTTGAGGTCTTCAGTCTGCTGGGAGTTTTTGAACATTCAGAAAGCAGTCGGTCAAACACGTTAACTATGGAGGCTGATAAAGAAAGTTGTGGTACTGAAATGAAAAAAGGAAAAAAATGTCAAAGCTCAGTATTAACCTGACAAATTTGATTCAAATTACAAAATTCTGGTTCAGGTATAGCCCCTGTATAATCCAAAGCCATGTTTATTTTCAACCTGTTTGGTTCATTCAGTCCTGACAGCTTTCTTTGTTTGGACTGCTCATGGTCTGTTTGCAGCTCCTCAATGAAAAAGTGTCTGATGTTATTACCCTCTGACAGAGACTTCACACAAGCGCTAGACACAAAAAAACTTAATTAAGTTTTCTTAGTGGGCTGCATGTGTGAGTGCAAACATCTGAAATTGTCACCCTGACTTTTCCTAGACCTTTTCCTGCCAGCCCCTAATACAATTTTAGCTTGAAGTCAGGGTGATCTGATGGGAGAACTACAGAAGAGTTTCAGGGCCAGGGATGAGAAAAAATATACTGGAGGAAGATTGTTTTTCATTTGGCACTTTGAGACAAAGTCAAAACGTCTCGAGAAAAGTCTAAATTCATTTTTGAGAAAGAAGTTTACAATTACAGGAAAAATATCAACGGTTGCTAAGTGGGACGTAAAACTTCACGGTCAAAGCTACTGTGGCATACAATGTTTTCAGTATGCTGAAGTATGTTCATCTGTTCTCCATTAGTTATTTTTATTTCTCGATACTGTCCGTATGTTCAATTAGTCAACGCATTTATATAAAGTCTAAAACCGTTGTTGAAGCATAAACCACGGTTGCTTTGTCAACCAAGTTTAAAAAAATGTATTAATTAATTAATTGCAGCTCCTAACACATCTCATTGGTGATAAGTTAAATTTTGTTTCTTACCACATTTCATATCTTGTGTTTCCTGTTTCAGTGTTTTTATTGATTTATTGTGTTACTTACTCTTGTACTCTTGTTTCAGGTCCGTAGACTTCCAGCTCCCCAGTGTTTCCCGCTCCCCTGATTACCCTAATGTCCCTCACCTGTGTCTTGTTATCCTCACTCCCCTGGTGTATTTAAACTCAGCATCCTTTCCTTCTGTGCCAGTTTGTCTTGTTCCCTGTGACAGCATTCCAGTATTCCTTGTGTTTCCCCTAGTGAGTTATTCACCAGTGTTTGTGTTTTGGGACTGAGTTTTTTTGCCTGCTGATTTGGATACCTCTGCCTGTGCTGTTTACCTACTTGTGGACCAAACTCAAATAAAAATAATCAGTGTTTGGATATGCTTGTATGCTCTATGACTTCCACAGTGTCTTCCTGACATCATGTCAAGCCTCTTGAGACCTCCCACCCTGCCCTCAAAAATCCACAATGTGAGGGACGTATGTGAACAGTCATTCAAAAAAAACTTCCAGGGCTGAGCGCCTACATTTTTCTGGAGTGCATGTTTGAAAACAGCTTATTTGAGTCACATTTGTGACTCAAACACTGAGTGCCATGACATCTGTTTACTTCTAATGCTCTTTAAGCTTATGGCTGCTTAAAGTAGAACGTTACTTGTGTTTAAAAACCATACATCAAATAGCTTTTAGTCTATACTAATACTTGTTGACATATGCCATTGGTGATTATGGTCTGTCTCTGCTTTAGGCTACATTAGCGGTCTGTCACTTGTGGTCCACCTTGATATAACACTATCCCACTGGAATACAGTGTGTGTGCAGCTCTTGGTTTATGAATAGTTGTATGTCACTACTTTTTAACCAGCACATGGCATAAAATCTGAATGTCACATACTTACACTGCCTCTTGATGATTCTTAAGGACAATGCAAACTCCCTGGAAGCTGCCTTTCACATGTCATATAACTGCTGTTTTACTAATCCAATAAATGAACAAGGTCAATGATTTTCATAAAGCCTTTCAGAATATAAGTCAAGGCTGCAGTGGCTGTGCTGACTTCAGATAATGTAGCTACAATAACTTACTTACTTAACTATAAGCCAGTAGAGAGAAGCAGTACCCCAAGAGTCAACAGTGTGGTATCACTTTTATCTCCTACAGAACAGCTGCATACCATCAGCTGGATCTCAGCAGACTGATAGTGTGATAAAGCAAACATAGGATTAAACATGTGGGTTAATCCTGCGTCTGTGGTTTGATCTCTGGATAAGAGACACATGTCTATCACACCACCACTGAATCAAAGTGTTTGAGGTCACACATTTCTTCAAGTGAAATCCTTTATTGTTCAAGTTAAAGAAACTGACCTGATCCCTCTCTCTCTCCCTGTCATATAAGATCTGTCTATTTGCTTCCAGGGCTTTAGGTGATGATTTGTTGTAAGACATGTAAGGGATAATGTACAGTGAGCAGGTGGTTGTGTGGATCAGAATCCTGACAGGGTGAACAGAAGCCTGACTTGAGGCAGCTTGCCGGAGATGGAAATAAAGTTTTAGCAGTGTCAACAGGCAATGATGAAATATGCTGATCCCCTTTCTGCAGAGTGATTTGATGTCGTGTGTATGTCCAGGTTGTTCCTGACATCACTTTTGTTGTTGTTAAATCACTGTTTGGGGGTTTTCATAAGTCAAAATCAAGAATTTAACGCAGCAATGAACTCAACAAGCTGCATAGGAACTCTTGAACAAATCATTCATCCATCACATTTTATGCACACATAGGATGGAACCTGGAATATTTTTCTATGCCAGTATCAAACAGGCACCCAGAATGCTTGGGAGGACAACTCTGCCAATCTGTGTCTCTCTCTGATTGCTGCTGAACACAGCCTTTTCATAGGTTGAAGATATCAATATAACACACACACACACACACACACACACACACACACACACACACACACACACACACACACACACACACACACACACACACACACACACACACACACACACAAACATAAACACACACACACATCTCGTCTTTTCTTATCATCTGGTCTTCTCTTAACATCTGGTCTTCATCAATACTGGACCTTGACTCTGTTGACATAGGAGCTTCAATGTAAGCATTCTTGGAACCATTGTGAAACAACATGGTCTTCACCCTATGTGATTACATGTCAGATACTTCATTAGCCCTAAATAAATGAATGAATTAAACATCTCACCAAACAAACACAGAGGTTCATCCCTGTGTGTCACAACTCTGCTTTTCTGCTGCTCCCTGCCTGTCGGTCACATCAAGCAACTCAGTTCACCTGAGCACCCAGCTGCAACTCATCTTCATCAAGCCAGTATTTAAACCTCCCTTGTCCACCAACTCTTTGCCAGATTGTTTTCAGCTCTCATGCAAGACTTTCCAGCACTCTTTCTTGATTTGATTTCCAGGTTTCGACCCCCTTCTGTCTTCAACCTGTCTTCTGCCTTGTCCCTACTTGGTTTGTGTTTTATTACGGACTGATACTGATTTTGATCCTGCTGCCTCCTCGACGACGTTCTCTGCCTTTCCCCCACGCTACCGTTGCCAAGTTTTTTTGTATTGTTGTGTGTCTATTTTGTGTCTCACAAAAGTCTCTTGTTGTCTCATCATTATTTGTCTCCGTAGTTGGACAGAAAACCAGATGTGGGTGTGGCTTACAACAGAAATTGTTTTTGTTTTTGTTTTTTAAGCTTTCTTGCAACAATTATAAAAAGAGAGAACACGCGTTATCAAACTAAAATGGACCATCAGACGAAAGGAAGTCATGCTAGTTCTGGCATTGCTGTCACTTATACTTGTTGCTGTCTATTTAACAATGAAATACAACTAGAACGTTAATGGATGCTAAGTCAAAATCTATTATAAAGTGATGGCTTTACATCTTACATGGATGCAAAATGACTAAGACATACACACACAACAAGCTGCTACACCAGGCTTTCATCTGCCACGGCCTGCCTACGGTAACTCTTTCTAAATTTTGTCTTGTCCACAATGCAAGAGTGAATTTCCTTGAGTCATAAAGACAGAGTTTAAACTAACTGTTTTTTTTAAAGAGGATGAAATAAATGCATACAGTAAAAACTGAAGGCTCATCTTAATTTTAATGCATAGTTTGTGGAGGTTTAAAATAAATCTGCATGCCTTAACTCAACTTTCCCTGCTGAACAATAAATGCCTCCTCCTCCAATGCCAG
Organism: Notolabrus celidotus; assembly: GCF_009762535.1. NCBI lineage: Eukaryota > Metazoa > Chordata > Actinopteri > Labriformes > Labridae > Notolabrus > Notolabrus celidotus. Next base: position 28,510,508 of record NC_048280.1, on the reverse strand, counting down.
ACAGTGCCGGTGTATAGCCTGCTGCCTGTATGTAGAGATGTCCACAATACCTGAATAGCTTCAATAATGTTGACCAAATGTGACAACTTTCAACTGGGGATTTTTTAAATGGAGGAATTTAACACACCCGCTAAAACAATGGTTTCTCAGATTTGCTTTGATGTACATTGTGGAGGTTTGACTGAAATGAAGCCACAGCCTCAGCAAACGAATCGAGCAGGGAGCGGCAGGGGAAAATGATTGGAGCTGCAGGCTTCAGGCGGCACATACTGCATGAAACAAATAACATAAAAATGTACTTCTTTTTAAAATTTCCAGATCATAAAAGGCAAAAATATCTGAATTCCTGTCATTAAATGTGCCTTTCTGAATTCATATCCATATTCAGGCTCATCCCTCCTTTCCATAATGACGTCTTTGTTTTCATTTGTTTTTCTCTTCTACTTACTGATGAAAAAAACAGGTTTCCTGACACCATGTGCTGCACACAGAGGGAAAGGGATATCTGGAATCAAGCATTGGGGAAGAAATAATTCCTAAATATACACAGCTGTACATAACTTAGCTTATATATATATATATATATATATATATATATATATATATATATATATATATATATATATATATATATATATATATGTACAGTATGGTTGACCCCTACAAACAGGAGCTGAGCTGACTGCTATCTATGTATACCCTGATAGCTGATGAGTACCTCATAAAACCCCAATTAAAAAAACCCAAACAATCCCTTTAATCTCTTTGTTATATAAGCAGCCTCTTTCCATTGCTGCATGTCTACCGTATTACATATGCAAATTAACTCAAATGAATCGTGCTTAAATACAGCTGTCTTCAATTCATCACAATTTATGGGAGAATGCAGACTCATCACTTGTACATTGAGCAAGACTTAATAATACCTTTACCTGTGTTGTTATAACATTGATTTGATGAAAAAACCTCTCATAACCACCAGCAGATTATCTCCCCTACATCCTGAGAAGATGCCTGGTAACAAGACGACCAGAGTCAGAGGAGGGGATGGGTGCAACAAAAACATTTACTCCAGTGAAAAGCGGGGAATAATTACTCGTGTGTGACCTGAAATGGAAGAGTCTCGCAGCGCACAGATTAGAGTGCATCCTCCAGTGCCCATTAATCAAACACATTGGAATTAACTTTCAATTGACTCCCTCACCCCTCTGAATGGAAAAGATGCCACAGCTGAAAAATGGGGTAAGCGAGCAATCTGTAGTTCAAACATGGTTTGTCATGCTGGTCGAAAAATGTAACAACAGAGGGGCTTTAGATTTCATTTGGATTTCAAAGTAATGAGGCTCAATCTGAAGCCTCGGGAGAGCTTTCATTTCATAAGGATTCTCTATAACAAAGGACAGCCTATAAAACGACACAATACCCGGGAACATGATCAGTGATTTTCTTTGTACTTCAGATCCATTACCCCTTCTCTTTTATTGAAGTCCATGTGCACACATCTCAGAAACATTCAAAACATCATCTTGTTTCAAATGCCTTGACTGGCTTTAATCAGCTTTGATTTTAAAAAGGCTGTCAGTGACAGAAAGCATTTTTAATGCAGGTGTTCAGATGATGATTGTCTTATTGATTCTGTCAGATTGCTACATCTGCAGATGTTTTTCACCTGTGCCCTTCTCTTATTGCCTTTAGCGGTCATTTCATTCTTGTTGCTGCCCAGGGAGGCATTAAAGCAACGGTTAGACATTTGGGGAAATACACTCAATGACTTTCTTACTAAGAGTTAAATAACAAGATCAATATCACTCTTCAGTAAATACATGGCTTCAGCCTGCAGCCAGTTAGCACCGGGTAGGCCAAGGGGTAATGTACAATGAGTGAGTCTTTAACAGAATGAAACCCTGACACAAAGTATTGAAAAGCAATTATTGATCATCAATGATTATGTTTCTCTAGGTGAACAGGAGCACATGAATCAGCACTGCATCCCTGTCAGAGGGGGGTGATTTTTTTTCAATGAATCAGTCCTTAAACACTTCCATATCCATATCAAGTGTTTACTTCACACATCATCTACACTTGATTTGTTTTTCTAATACTGTCACGAGTGAAGAAAGGAGGGAGAGGACCCAGGTTCAGATTCAAAAATAAAAATGATTTAAAGCTGGGGTTTGTAATCAGATTTAGATACACTTTTTGTCATACTGGTTAAAATGATGTTTATGTCCTGATGGCAATCAATACATGATGTGTTCCTAAAAAAGAGTTAAAAAAAGCTGCTATCTACAGCCGGAGTAAACCTGGGAAAACACTAACCAATCACCGCTTTTTGGCTCCCCAAATTTTATACCAATCAAATAGCTTTTTGAGCTTTAATAACCGGTCACTGTCGTCCGTGATCACACCAACCAACAAAGCAACAATCAATGTTTGAATAAATGAAAAACTTCTCCTCTCCTCTCTCCCACTCACACTCTCTACACCTCTCCTGATGCCTTCACTGACTGTCAACACTGTAGGAATTAAGAATATCTACACTGAACACGTTTAACAAACAGTAGAGCTGTTACAGTATTATATGTGTTATAACTTTTCTCCTGATATCATGTCACCGGTACAACTGGATCATGCTAGCATGATAGTTGTGAGTACTAACAGCAGCCATGTTTGTTTGTGTTTTTAACTTTCACTATGATAATGTTTTGGTGAGGACCGGTTTTGAAACAGTCATGATCATATGGTCGAGAATCAGCGGCGCTCGTGCATGTGAGCGGGGGGGGGGCGCTCTGAGGGAGGAGGGGAGGGGTTAGACGGAGTCATGAGGAAAAGCTACATTCAAATTCATGCCGGTTTTCCGAAACTACCAACCCTAGCTTTAATAAACTTAAACTGAGATAAAACAAATACTTACTGCAAATAAAAAAAAACTCTAGAAACACTGGAAACACTAGAACACGGGAAACAACATCGCAGTTGGTACTGCTATCCTGTCTTCATCCATCAGTTCCAAATGTGCTCATCATCAGCCATGTGCTCTCTCTGAGGTAGGCAGGGAACCAGAGGACACAAAGTTGCTTCTCCTGGGCAAGAAACAGTCCAGAATATTGACCTAGTTATACTGTGATTTGTCTTTTCTAAGATTTAGTTTCACCAGAAAAAGGCACAACAAATTGTATCCCTGCTTAGCAAAATATGGTTCAACAGTTTGAGGGATGTTTGCAGGAAAGCCACATTGCTAGTCAGTAATCTCCTGTTGTAGCAGGGCTGTTCCTAACCAACTATGCTAGTACTAGTCCATCACTGAGTTTCTTTTTTTGTGGTCAGGCTTTTTGTGTGTGTGTGATTTTACATAATTTTAATCAAAAGAGATTTAATTAGAGAGTAAGACGTAAGAGGCTTGCTGATGTAATGTTAGCAAGCTCGTCAGCTTAGTTGCTATTGGTAAAAAAAAAAGGTTTACACAGTTAATTCAAGAGATGCATTTGTGCAACTGCTCAGAACAGTCTGTGCATCGTCTTTCTTCAAAGAAGCAGTCTGACTTGGGGGAAGCTAAATAATGTGGATGTTGCAACACAGCGACAAATCTGTCTTTTTGACTGGCTCTCTTGTTCCTTATTTTATGAATATTTTACTGATTGTTTGAGAGAGTTTGCAGACCCAAAGATGAATGAGAATATCAAAAAGGATCTAGTGAAGAATGTGTCAAAGAGATATGAGCTGGTTTGTGTCTGTGCTTACAAAGTCCTGCACAATAATTATGCGATCGCCCATTCTGCAGAGCCAATCCTCAAATTTGAAAGATTGAAATGGATTAACTTTGTGTAGACATTTATCTGTTTAAATGCTGCTATGTTTTTGAACTTACACTTCAGTTTTGTTCAGATTCAAAAAATGAGATATACGTACATGTCAGTCAGCTTTACAGGAGGATGACAGATGTTGCTACTGTCTGATGCGGTTGGACTGGTTGTTTCATCCTGTTTTCTGTAAGCAGAGCTCAACTGGATGCTAGCTGCTAGCTGTAGCTTCATTTTCATCAAAAAAACATGAAATGGGATACTAATTTCCCCATGCGAGTCTTTCTAAGAAAACAAATATGCGTATTTCCTGAGATATTAAACAGTTCTTCAAGGGGAATACACACATGAATTGCTGTATGATGCACATGCAGATTATTTATTCTGCGTGTATTACAGTTACACAAATAAACCTTTGTGGGAGGATTGTGATCTCACCTACATCATTATATTCCACATAATCTCACACCACAGAACCCAATTCCCTAATGCATTTGTGAATAACAACGGATTAAAAGCAGAAGTAGGCGAGACTTTGTTTGCAATATATTTTTCTCTGTGTTTACAACGTCTTATTTTCATTTGCAGTATGCAACATGAAATACTCAAGCTCTAATCTCTGCTGATGCTGCCTGGATGATGTCTGTTTGATGGATCACCATCCGGCTCCACTGCCTCAATGGTTCCCATCATGGATCAGTCTGTGGCTGCGTTCTCATTATGGGTACTGTCATGGACCACTATCTTGTTGGGCTGCAAAAACATCAATGACAAATCAAAACCACAAACACATGAAATTAGCTGCAGCGTGGGTTGTGATTCTGCATGATGTTTTTTGTAGTGCTGGTATAAAGCCAAACAGATGATTTCCTGCTTTCTGACATCGCATTTAGAAAATTGAGTCTGATTCACATCTGCAGTGTGTGCTATTAAATATAGCTTCAACTGGTGAGCCATATTCTCATCCAACCTCTCTTTCAAACACCTCACTCTTACAGGCCTCTAGGGGGAGAGCTGTTTAAGAGACACACACACCCAACCCCCAACCTCGATTTCTCTCTATCTCTTTCTCTTTCTGCCCTCTAATCAGTCATCAGGGAGTGTGTGCTTGTGCATGAGTGTGTGTGTGTTAGGGGATTTTGAATGGAGAGCTCTGCAAAGACAAGCAATGACCCGCACTCTTCTGCACCAGCTTCGACCTCAACCACTGCAATCCTCCTGTGGCTTTCTCCTCCCCTGCCTCAACACACTTACACACACCTCAGCTACTGCAACAGTGTTACATCCATCCACCACCACCCCCCTACTCTCCTCTCCACACCCACCCAAATGCCCTCTTCACTGGCAGAGCCACATAATTATTTTCTCTGGGAGACATACCGCTCGCATGCTCCTCTATCTTTAATTACAATTGAGCAAATGCAGGCTGTAACGGGAGGGACCGGGTGTGCTGCTTTGATGTCTTTGCCTAGCTCTCCATTTTTCCCAGTAAAAGAAAGAATGCTTACATGTCAACCCCCGTTCTGACCACACAGCAGTATATTCTCCCCGACAGTGATGCGATGTATGGTGTCTTTGTCAAAAACAGATTGCAGAAAGCTTGGATCCGGGGCTTTATTTCAGGCGGTGACGTTAGCTTCACAATGGTCAGTGTGTTGTTCTGCTCTGAAAGTAAAATCCAGCCCAGCCATCTGCATGCTTTGATCCCTGCTGCCAACTACCACTTTGTTCTTTTGGAGGAAACACAGGCAGCAGGGTGCAGTATGTGTGTGAGGAGAGTGTGACCATCAGTATATGCTCACACTTACATAATCCATGCATACTTTAGGCCCATAGGTATTAAGTTGCACTATTGTGAGTTTTGGGTATTTTATGCACGAGTATAGACAACATCAAAACATAAAACAAAATGGTATTTGCTTATTTTAATGCTAACCTTGGGAACTCAGTTTTGCACCAACCTTGGCAACTTGTGGCGTGTCTCCTTTCCTTGCATACATTTTGAGACTTAAAAATGTGATCCTACTTTAATCATAAATCTGAATATGCAAGTCTGTGTGAGAGTTTATCATGTCTTTTAGTCCACTTGCCACATGAGAGACCCATGAATTAATATAGATCTGTAGCTCATGGGCAACCTTTCTTAGCTGTATTTGATATATAGACAATCACTCAACAGAGTCGCAGAGTGCCTCACTGTGTGCAAATACTGTGTTAGTATCTGTATCCTCACCTTCTGGACTCAACTGCACTGTGTTTTTGGAATTATTGATTAGATAAGAATTGACAGCATTGTACATTTATTAGTCAACTAGCTGGTGTCTCAGTTAAATCACCTGCTGTCCCTTGGCACATAGTGTGCTACATGAGCTGAATACATTGAGCCAAATATATAACTGGCCAGTACATATGCCGTTCCTGTAGAGATAATGAATAGCAGCACACATAAATAGACTAACAAGCCTCCTGCTCATTGTTCCACACACAATACAGAGTCCAGGGATTGATCAAACCAGCCAGCTACAGTGAAGCGCACCTGAGTGCGATAACAAGAACACATTATATATATGTATATATATATATAATAGAGGCTGTCTCAGGAGCATGTTGCTAATAGCCTCATTTGACACTGACCCAGTGGCAGCAGACACTGCATTATTAGATGGATGACATAACAGGTCCTCTAAGGTGAAGCCAAGACATCTTGAAGGCCCCCTTGTGACAGCCTACAGTTTTGGTCATAAAGCCAGTCTCCTTCATGTTCACAGATGGGGTATGAGTCAAACTTAGGATGATCTGCATTCATTATGTTCAGTTTCTGCACACTGTGGTTGAGCTGCCACTGCATCTTCCTGGTCCTCGCTGCCACCATGATGGAAAATAAAAACACTGCTGTGCTTTTGAATGGCTCATTTAACTAAGTAACTCAAGTCAAAAGTAATGTGCACTTTGTGTTCTTCAAGTCCCAGCCAAGCATACATGTGCAGCTAAACAGACTGATGTTAGTAGGCATGACCAAGTCAAAAAAGACGGCAGGAAATGATGATGGAGTGGATGAATTGTCACAGACCTGTGGATGAAATTGCATAGAAGAAGTTAAGAGCGTATCCTAAATGGGTGACAACTAACTGCATGCAAGTCTACATTGTGAAATGCTTTGGTCGTGGGACGTCCTTACATGGGACTTCCACCAGATCTGTGTCTGGTCCGTCTTCGATCCGCTGCTTTCTGGCTCCGTGCTCTCTCTTCCGTCAAATCTCACAGGTTGCATTTTCGGAATGTCGCCGGACAGCTGGAGTCATGTGACCGAGGTTTTCCCGCGGTAATCACTAAATCAATGATTATCCTCCTCCTCTCCTCATCCATGTTGTCTTTATCGTCCTCTGAAAACCTCTGACTCCAGGCCTGGCTCCACTCATCATGATGGTTTGTTGTTGTAGGTAAGTGAAAACAATCTGGCGTGTTTTATTCTGAAAATTAACCAGATGTTTTATTTGTGTTTTGGTGTCTGACTTCCTGTCCAGCTCGATCTGCTCTGTTGAGATTGATGCATCTTGCTCTGGCATCCGGCAAAAATAGAAGTCTTGCTTATCTGATCTAGAGGGCTCCAACCTGCCTGACCAGAGATGCAGCTGGAATGTAACACAGCAGATGCAGTTGGAAGTTAACACATTGGTTAGAAACCTATCAGATCCAGTGCCGAGACGGATCAGAGACGGACCAGACACAGATCTGGAGGAATTCAGCCATATGCCTTACTCTCAAGTGTAGCAGTGCAGCATTTATTTTAGTAATGACACTTAAAGCCCAGATCATAAAGTACATTTCGTTTAGTATTTTGATTCTCAAATTAAGACTACGGGGGCCTTGAAGGTTTAAACACAACAACATTCAGAAAACACAACAACATTACATAGAACACAATGATATTACAGAGAACACAAAATACAGATAACACAACAACATTTCACAAACAAACACATGTTGCCTATCCTCAACACCACAGGGCTTCTTCTGGAAGTCTTTACATTCCACCATTTGGAGCTGTACTTCAAAAGCACATTCCAAACTCCAGTATCGGCAACCAGGATTCAAACCTGGCATTCTAATCACCTCACATTACATATCCTTTGTCGAAATATTCCTTTATTATTTCCATCTTCTCTTCCATTCCTTTCAACTCAGTTAATATTCGTGAAGGGATTCAGCTGAGTAGTATTAATAGAAACAGGAAATTGTGCGAAGCTGTCGGGTTCTGTCCAATCAGAAAGAAGACGTGTTGTCCCTCTCCTTTCCGTTTTGTAATGTACTTGTGTTTTCTGTAATGTTGTTGTGTTTTTGAAATGTCGTGTTTTCTGTAATGTTGTTGTGTTTTGCCCTTCAGGGCCACAGTACAAGACACTGGCCAGTATTGATTAATATTGTTAATATAGACTGAAAGAATGTTTTGAAATGCAGACATTTTATTAGAAATTAATTTTTTTTATTTCTGTCATTACACTTATACTTTCCATCATGCTGCTCTATATTTGTTCATTTTGGCATGAGATGACATTTACACATCTGTTTTAATATCTTGTTTTTTGTTATTCTGTTTTCATTTTATTTGTTCATTAACCTTATGTTCATGCACACCCTGTGGGTGTAATTTTACTGTCTTTTTGACTGAGTTGCGTTTCAGTGCTTCCTGTTTTATTTTGTAGTACTTACCTCGTGTGTGTCATGTCTTGTTTTACTTCCTGCACTTGTTTCCCTCTAGCTTGATTAGCCTCATTGGTTTCACCTGTGTCTTGTTCTCACACCTGTGTTTGATTAATTGAGTATATTTTGTCTCTGTGTATCTTCCCTTCTTGATCAGTTCATCATCCAGCTTTCTTGAGTTTCTGCTGGATTTATGTCAAACATGACATTCCTCTGAAAAGTTTAGTCCAAAGAGTGGTTTGATGCTGTAAAAGCAGGACTCATAATGCTGTGACTGACAGATCTGTTGACAAATGTGGCACTGCAGCTTTCTGAAACAGATTTGAAGAGCAACAGAGGAGCAGTGAGAGAAGACTCAAAGAGTTGTTAGACTGTGGACTGTGCTGATCTGAGGGATCTTTGCTGTTGTGTTGGTAAGTTAAAGCTTCTGCAAATCTCTTGGTTTGTGTTAATTTTGATGTTGCTCATGGAAAAGAGGTTCCTCCTCTCTCTTTGCTGATTTTTGTTCTGTATGTGTGTAAATAGTGTTCTCGAACAAAGAATCTCTCAATGACGAAGATGAATATGTATAAAAAGGCTGTTTTGGTAGCTTGCAGTTAGGCTAATTCATTTGACCTGTACCCCCTTTCAGTGATTTTTAGATAGAGGCATCAGTATTGATATTAGTCTGCTTTGTAATGGGCTTAAAGCTCCTTGCAGTGACTTTAAATTTGTGTTTTGAGCAGAGGAGCAGGGCAATAATGTGACTTTACCTGCAATATACAGTATGCTGTGCAGACTCCAAATGACATCACACAGTAGCAGCAATGTTTTGGCTTCATTTGTCTACAAGGAAAGCAGGTGGAGACGCAATGTCCATCCTTTAAACAGTCACTGTGTGGCAGCTGTAAAAGGTATCAAATATAATTATAAAAAAGTAAATCTTCTTGCTAATGGTCCTGTTTGTTTTTGCAGGTAATATCGAGGCATCACGTTGAAATTGAGATTGTTTCATAAATTGCTAAAAAATCTTCACAGGAGCTTGAAATCTGAGCACTTTCATGCAAAACACTCACAAATATTCAGTGTTTCCCTTTGAATGTTTTCCTGTTAGCATATGAAACGGCAGTTAGACAACATTTCTGAAAAGCAGACTGTGTAAAATGAGTCACCACACAGATTTACTGTGTGTGTGTGTATGCTGGAGTGTGAGCTCAGACACTTGTTTGTATGCGCATGCATGCAAGCTTGTTTGTGTGTGCTTGTTGGTGTTGACTGATTAGCGTCTCAGCCTGATTGCTGCTGTGAGTCTGTGATTAGAGCGTTGGCTGAGATGTTGGCCGCTGCTACTTCTTTTTGGCCACAAACAGACAAGAAGCTGGACTGAATCGACAGCTCTGACTCTGCTACCTTGTAGTGAGTGAGTCTGTCCCTGATTCCCGGAAGTCATTCCAGAAAACTCTTTTGTTGTGTAAATAAGGCAACAAAAATGAATGCTGCAACCCTGTTTATAGTCATCTAGAGCCATTATGGGAGTGTTTTTAAGAAAATGGGGCCCTGCTGGTATCACTCCAAAACACATCACACTTTACTCAGTCTGGTGAAAGTTCTCCACAGTGTTTTGAATACTGATACTAAACTTGTGTGCCTTGTTTTTATTATTTTTATTATTTTGTTTACAAAATTGATGAGGTCTGACCTTGAATCTGTCATTTAGGTCATATATGGTTCAATTTTAGAGTTATTTCTTATACTGCTGAGCGATAGTTCACAAATGTTATGCTGTTGTCATGTCTGTGTGTTAAGAATACAGCAGAAGAAAACACTGACATGCTTGTTCACCACTAATTGTGAGCTTTGGAGGAACCTGGTTACCTCTATTTTTCACCTTCAGACCAAGCAAAGCTAGCTGTCTTGAGCTTTTGTGCTAATCTACTGGTATTAGCATCATAGTTAGCACATAGACATGAGGGGGGTGCTCAGGCTTTTTTGACCGCGGCAAACAGCATCTTTGTGTTCTCTTCTTTCTTCTCCTCCCCAAGCTGAACTAAAAGCTCCCAGTTGCTGTTTTTGAGCTGTAGCACCACTGGCATCTTTCCCCTCATCCAGTGGACACCACCATTGTGGAGTTATATTTGGCTTGGAAATTATTCTTTAAATCTGACGTACAGCTCTTAGTATCTGATCAGCTCTTGTCCTCCAGGTACAGCTTACATTTCATTGTGATGTTGCTCTTTTCCCTTTTCACCCAGAGACTTGCTGTCTGTTCTGCCATCTCACTCAAGCACTTAGCTAGCGTGGCATTAATGCTGACACAACTGTAGTTTAAACTTCCACTGGTACACAGCTACCTGCCATGAAGTAGGATGGGGACAGAAACCAGACAAATGCTTCAGGGATATTCTATTTTGTGGTGACTAAAGAGAGGTTCTGCACTTTTTTTGAGTTCATCCTTTTAATGTAAAAGTTAATATGTAACTGATTATTTGAATGGAAAAAGCAACTTGTTACAGCAAAAAGCAATTCCAGAACTGCAACAGATTACTTTGTAGCATGTTACCGCTAACACTGGTGATGACAAATACATCTTCTCAGCTTAAATATTCATATTGTGCTAAAAATAAGCAGAGTAATACCGTTTAACTATTTGGGTCATATAGGATGGGGCAGTTGTTCTCTGTGCTGGGTGCCACCCACCATAAAATGAAAAGAAAACAAAGAAGCTGCAGCAGAAGAAGACTCACTAACCCACTTTCACTGCAGTGTGTGGCTACTGCTGCACAGCAAATCATGTGGGGGAGATGACATATGAAAGTTAGGTACTCTAACCACCCCCTCCCTGGGAGTTTTTGGATTTGATATGAAATACTGGGTGTTTGTGGACAACATGTAGCACAAATACATGCAGAAGGCACCCCTCCTGGATATGCTCCTGCACAAGAGGGGTGGCAATGAGGTGAAATAACATTTAGCAAGAGAGCATATAATTGCAGTAGTCAAATATCACTAAACTTAGTCACCACAAAATAGAATTATTTGTTAAGTTCAGAAGACTTGGACATGACCACCTTGATGTCACTCATTGGTTTCCAAACATAATGTTGTCACTTTTTTTTCTTGGAGTAAGAAATGAACCTGTTTGTTTTTTGTTGGAAAACCACTGCTTTGTTTTTTCTTGTGTGAAAGGTCTGGATCACTTTATGTTTTCTGTTGGACTTTTACTGGAACAATATTTAAAGCCCCTGTGCATGTCTTTTACATGTGAAATACATTTCTTGATTTAAAAAAAATAAAAAAGCTCTCTGCCCTCTTAACAGTCTAATGTTTCATTCATTGAGAATATCTGTTGCTGCACATTTGGAACTCTCACTGGAAAGTAGTTCAACTTTTGAACACCACTGACCTTGTCAATGTCACCTCTCCCTCAATGACCAATCAAAATCAGCAAGGGTGGGACTTTGTCAACATGGTGGAGATGAAACTTATCAGACTCAAAGGTTCAAGGGTACAATTTCCAAGTCTGAGCTGCTGGCAATGATGAGACATGATTCCTTTTCATTGTTTTTGCGCTTTCTTTGTAAAATGTCCTTTTGAATACAAAAAGTTAGACAGAACAAGAAAAGACTTCAGAGTCAGAGAAGTGGAAGTATCGCAAGACAATTTTCTTAGCTGCGCAAGTGTGATGGTGCTTTGAAATTGAGGTCCTGGACACTGACGGCAGGAAAAAATACTGCCAGTGGACACATGCCCTAACCCCCTCATTACTGATGAGAACATTTTTTCTTTTTTTTTAAACTCATATTTACATTAAAAATTACCTTTTCAATTTTTTAAGGCTTGTTTCAAAATTTCAAGATTATTGTTTTTTTTATTTGTTTTGTGTCTGAAACAGAGGAATGACGGAACAAAATAAACAGGAAATTCCTAAGCTGATGACTTGTTTTAATTATGGATGAATTAGTTTTAAAAAGTTAAGCATGACAGCTTCGAAGGCTAACAGTTTCATTATTGCTGTTTAATATGTTGATGGAATTGATGTGGCTATAGAAAGCGCATCATGAATGTGTGTATGTGCCTTTTTCTTTGTGCTCAAAAGTGTGCTCCAGGTAGCATTTTAATAACACTCCTGTATTCTTTTCTGAATCCATCAATGGCTGTTTTTCTCAGTATGAAATACCCCCCCTAGTTGTCTCAGTCTGAAATTGAAAACACAAAGTGGAGGACTGCTTACAAGCCATAGAATATCAATCAGCGTACAAACAAGTCGGAGGTGTCAGCAGAGTAATGGCTTTTGTTTGAGAAAGAGTGTATAGCTGGTGCACAGAGGGATTTAAAACAATAATGTTTCCAGCATAATGACTGGGTAATATGGATAGTCCATTTATCTTTGATCAGATTTTTTGATGCAGGGATTTGTTCCCTGGGCTCACTGTTTCATTATTCTTTCTAATTACCTGCACCGATTCGCCCATCAAGCATCGGTACACTGGCAAGACGTAATTGCTTCTGCCATAAATCAGGAAACGTTTGGGGGCGTCTCAGGAGCTTCTCCTCCATTAATACAAACACAGTGAGAGGGCAGACTTATGTTCACATTGATAAATCCAATCATTCATTTTGACATTTGGAGATTTGATGGGCTCACTCTGCTGATTAATGTGTCTAAAGTTCCTACATTGATAGTTCCTTGTGTTGTTTGACAATGTGTGTAAAATCAATGTCTACGTCGCTCAAGATTTAACTCTACAGAAAAAAAGAGAGTAGAAAAAACCCAAGTTTTTTAATTTTTTTGTTTGACTACAAATACTGATGCCGGCATACTGGATACCTATTTCAGATTAATTGCAGTACTTAGCAATATCTCTGTCTATAAATTGATCCAATACCTGATAGTTTAATATCCTTATTTATATATGGAGCCTTTCATGCAAAGATGCAGCCCAAAGTGCTTACCAAAACAAATCACCCAGTAACAATTAAAACCAAATTAAAAATGTTTACTCATGAGAAATTAGAAAAGAGATGAATATGTAAAACCCCAAGAATGATCCTTAGCCTTTTATTAAGGCTAATTGTTTTTTAATTATCAGTCTCCATAATGAGTTTCATCTCATATTTTAGCTCTATTTGCTTATTGTCTGTATCATTGTGTTTATTTAGGTCTTTTGTGTAGAGGCTGCTCCAGTTTATAAGAGGGATTAATACAATTGTGAGAATTGATTCATAATTGCATTAAGGCTGCAACCAGCATCTTCTGTTTTAGAGTTGCAGAGACATTATTTTAGCTTTCTTCATGTTTATTATTGATTTGCTCTTATGAGAACGGTAAAATAACTTCTTCTTCGTAACCTGTTTTTGTGTCCTGGACTCTCCTCTGCATCTGAGTCTCAATTTGATTCTGAATTTTTAGAGATTGTGATGCTAGAGAGTATGACATTTGTTGGACTTTTGTTTTATTTATAGAGTAACATGTTGCCAGATGACAACCCTTTTGCAATTGCAACAGATTTGCACGGTATCAGATTCAAGGGTAACACCAGCTTTGCAATAAAGTGTTAATAGTGCATGTCTATCATTTAATTGATACATGTATTCTTTTACTGCTCAGAATCATGTAAGTACTCTTTGTAAGCTAAGAAACAAGCTCAAGGGTTGTAATCAGTATTAGGAAAGAAAAGAGTTGCATTGGTTAATCTTTAATTTTGATGCCTCTGAGTGATGCATTGTGGATACAGCCACAGTTGTACGCCAAGGTTGAGAAGCACATTGTGGCCTAATGAGGCTGCAGCCCTGATAAAGATTCAGCTGCTGCGTGTCAGTTTTGTCTCATCAATGTTGTAAAAGAAAAAGAAAAAGATGTATAATTCGCCCGGAGCAGAACAGCCCATATTTCAGTCCTCCGGGTTATTATTCTAATTGAGTTAGGGCATTAGGCAAATCAACAGCTCCTGCAGCAGCAGAGCAGAGGGGAGAAGTGGCTGGAGGTGGAATGTGAATGAGCTAAGTTAAGGCAGACAGAACTGGGGCTTAGCTGTTAGCCTAGGGGTCAAAGTGATAATGTATGAACTTAGCTGTGGCAGGCGAGCAGACAGCACTACATTAGTGACCAACGAGTGTCTCAGAGTAGCTGCTTTATTCTGAAAGTGACACAGTGCGTCTGCGTGCCAGCTGATCAGGGAAAACACGGATTGTTTTGCTCGGGTACATCAGTACACTGCTGTTCTTGCTGCATTAGATTCTTCAGTTTCCTTGTTTTTCTGTTAACAATGGTCACACTGACCTTGATGCACTTGTGGTGAATTAGATCATTTGTGTTTATGCCAAAATGTCATGCATATTAAGCACAGTGAATACAAATGGAGGACATATTTTTCTCCAAGGTATAAACAACCTTGCATGTTTTTGATGAAAGTTGCCATGTGCAAAGGTTAGACCACTTCCATAATTTGCTTTTTGAATATTGCATATTTCTCCCTGCTCCGTGCTTGCAAGTGCTCACAGAAATTTGAACAATTCTTAGATTTCATCACACTTTATACAAACTGCTCCACTTTTAAAGAAACCACAAGGTTGGTCTTTCATTAAATTCTACCAACATGCCCAGGAGCCCATCTTTTATTCTATTAGACAGGCAAGGACACCGTGTTGGCGAGTGGTGAGTTGAAACCTGGATGAAATTTTAAATAAACACACTGCTACCAAAGAGCTAATCAAAAGTTATTTGATCCTTCGCACGCCTGTCAAATTTAGTCCTGTAATGCCGTGAATGTGTTTGATCTGTCCACGGCTGTCCTTGCTTAACAGCATCTTGTCTGGACACATTCACTCAGCTCAGTCACGTTGGCCTTTTGTGAAGCAAACAGTGAAGAACAGTTCCAGCTGAAGAGAAGGCCCAGTGTGCTAAAACCACTGAAGTGTAAAGGAGTAAATGGTCCCAAACACAGCACTTACAGCTCCAGTTTTACTGATGCTATTGTCAACTTTGGAGACATGATTTCTCCACATCCCCTCCTACCTGCATTTACTGCATGATTCTTTCATGTGTTTTACTCTTTAAGGCTTCATTAATCTGTTAATTTATACAACCAATGGACTTAATGGCAATGTGTGTTGTAAAAGGTATCACTTCTATTGTAGAAGACAGAACTATCACCTAACTGCTGTCACTGAGCTTTATGGAGCTTCTTGGTGTCTTTCAGCTCTTTGTTTTGGTGTCTATATTTTAGCTGCTTTGGAGCACTCATCAGTGAAGTGCTACTGAGATAATCTTTATTTCAATCTTTCATGGAGTAAAGACGAATGAAAAGCTGCCTGCAATTTATAAGATCTTCACAGACATGAATGTCTTACAGATTTAATTATATAAAATACAACAATCAGCCATTACATAATGACCACTTACAAGTCAAGTGTGTATCATCAGGCAGCCATTGAATATTTTGTCTTCAATGTTGATGTGTTGGTAGTGGGAAAATTGGGGGAATGTAAGGATGTCAGCAGCTTTGACAAGGTCCAAATTATGATGGCGAGATGAGTGGGTCAGAACAACTGCAGCCCTTGTGGGTTTCCCGTACTGCAGTGATCAGCACTAAAAAGTGGTCAACAGAAGGAAAACCTGTGAACTGGTGACCAGGTAATGGAAGATGCTCTTGGGAAATGAAGGCTGGCCTGGGAGGTCTGAGCCAACAGAAGAGCTACTGGAGCTCAAACTACTGAAAAAGTGAATTCTGGTTCTGATAGATGTCAGAACACGCGGTGATCAGTTTGTTTTGTATAGGGCTGTGTAGCATCAGACCAGTTAGTGTGTCCATGCTGACCCATGGCCACCACTGAAAGTGTGCACAATGAACATCTGCACATCAGAACTGGACCACAGGTATATGGAAGTGGCCGAGGGAAACACAACACTGTCAACCTGTACTCTAAGTTTCCCAAATATTTATCTGATTGAGCATCCTGGGATCTACTGGACAAACAAATACAGTACATCCCACTAATGCTACCGCGCAGTCCATGGAGACCCCACCTTGCAACTTCCAGGACTTAAAGGATCTGCTGCCAGCTTTGTACCATGTCTCTTCTATGTCAGTTCATGTCTCAAGTCAGGGCTGTTTTGCACAGACCTGATAAGGGGGGGAGGGGGGGATACACAGTATAAGACAGGTTGTCATAATGTTATGGCTGATTGGTGTATACCTTCTCTAATTTGTATGCCATCATATTATTACGAACAAAAGCATCATCTACCGATCTTGAAAAATTAAGCTATTGTAGGAGTGCAAACAACTGCAGTTCCTCAGGCTAGCTCCAAAGGCCAAGACGACCTGTAGACTGTTTAAACATGGACATATCTCTGTGGCCTCATCCATTGGTTTCTGAAGAAGGGTTATGATGGCCGTCGCCATATCGAGAATACCGACACCAACCGTCTGAGAACCTAGACACAGACAAAGAGGTGGGGTTAAGTTGCCTTATGGCAAATGGATACATTGTAACCACCTGTGAGTCAATTAGGCTGCATCAGATGTCACTGATGTTACATCCATGTATTATACAGTCTGATAAACAAAGCTTCTGAAAACATTATCAACACATCGATATTAGTGATTACTTTGTTTCAGAAAAGTCCATAATTAGCTAATGTTTGCAGTCTACTTTCTGGTATTCTCTGGATGTAATAAGTTTATAATATGAGTATTTATGTCTGGTGTGCTAGTGCTGTCTTGGTGCCCTCCAACACTCATGAACTCTGCCAAAACAAAACCCAACAGACATATTTTTTATGGAGTTTAGCAGTCATGACTATTTATGTTGTTTTCTATCATGGAACTAAACGTTTTAGGCTAACCAAATGCTAATGCTGCTCCATATCTGCTGGATTTTAATAGAATGCTAACTAGGCAAACAGGTCTGGAAAAAAGTGTAGTAATAAAACACAAACTAAGGTCTATTTTTTGTCTTTTATTTACCTAAGCATCCTGAGACGGTATAGCAATCAACAACCATTACAACCAACATTAGTTTTAGAGCTACTGTCAGGTTCCTGTCTGTTAGCATTAACTAGTGTACTAAACCTTGCCTTGATGCTAGCTAGCAAGCATCCACTATAGGGGAAAAATGATCTGCTTGTCTAATTTTTGAGGCAAGATTGGAAAATGAGCCAATCAGCAGCTGGCACACTGGCCTTCCTAAAATCTTACTAGCAAATTTCAAGATGTTCATTTTCTAAAAAGTCCTCCATACCCCTGAGAGGAGACTGTATGCTGAGAAAATTATACCTAATCTTGACTTTTGAGTTTACAGCGAAAGTTTGTTTGTATTGTGTTCCCTTTGTTTCCTCATTTTAATGACATTTAAGAATAAATTAAGTTGACAGACAGCAGTGCAAAACACTTAAGCTCACACAGAGTTTGACATGCAATTATTTGTCATCAATGCACAGCAGACTGACTCATACATCCAGTTTCAAGGGACTTCCATTCTTAGCACTGAAATTACTGTGGAAGCGACTCTTATGTACTTCCTGGGAACAAAGATGAGGGCATAGCTGTACAGATATCTGGCTGTGACCTATTTTTCACACATTTCTATACAGCCTGTGTCCTCCCACTGAATATGGTAAAGTGTCTTATGTAGAAACAGAGTGGGACGACTAAGGTGCAGCTGGCAGTGACCCAGGTTAATATGGTTAAAACACTTGAGTGCTAGTGTCTGCAGTCGCAGAGGCAGGCAGAGTGCTGAATGTAGAGAGAGAGCAGGAGTCTTCAGAGAGTCCTGCAGAGGAGCGCAGGGGAGCAGTGAGACTGCAGCTGCTGTATAAGCAGCTGTGCTGAAGCCTGCATAGTGGCTGTAACACTGATTTCCCCACAGTCCGTCAGTTTCTACACACCTTGAATTATATCAGCTCCTTTTGTTGTAGGACTCTTATGCAGCTGAGTTCCTAATCAAACACTTCATTCAAAGACATTTGTTTTACATGTATCAAAATCAGCTTTTTGTATGCTTCAACAAGATATTTGTCTACTTAACATCTTAAAAATGCATTAAAGCACATTTTTGACAGCAGAAACTTCCCTCTTGATGCCCTTGAGCGTGTTATAACAAACAGATTGACAATGTACCGCTTCCCCTCAAAATGACTCTCGAAGAAGAATCAAAATAAATGCTCCTGATTCTACTCTCAAGAAGTGGGAGCAGATTTCATCTTAAAGATATGTATATCATCAACGCATTTCAAGAGGTATAAGAATATTTGAAAGATCGAGTCGGTGCCAGACATTCCCTGACAAAAAACTGTGCAGTCTACAAAGCTTTACAGAAGTGAGACGGCAAACAAACTTAAGAGCATAAATCTGAGGTTCTCTGCCGGGTGTGAAACTGGATCAAAGTGCTTTGGGAAGTCTGAGCCATGTCTGAGTTTGACTAATCAGGAAAAGTACACAGTGAGACAGAGTTTTTTGAGTGTGATTTACTGGAGCTATAATTCATTTGGAATTGAAGATGAGGAGCTGGCAATGGCAGGATGGCTGTTGAAGTATATTGAGCTTTGAAGGGGAAGTTATGGTTGGAGTCATTTAGGGTTGTCCCATTACCAATACAAGTATTTGTGTCAGGGGCTGCCGGACAACGCACCAACCTGGTTAGAGACGCATTGTTTGAGTGCCAATCCTTGGAGCTAATCTATATAGTTCTATGGCATGCACATACATGCTCATGTGTTATCAGTGTGCCTGTAGTCCTGTGCATTTAGCTAGTTGGAACCAACTCCTCTAAGTAGTTTGCATGTATGTCACCCTTGTTACACCTATAATCTTACGGCTTCTTGCAATACCTGCAAAGTAAATATTTTGAGGTAGTGGTAACGTAGCAAGATAACTTAACCAAAACCAAACAAAAAGGCAGACAAAACCAAGCAATTAACTTTTGTCAGCATCAGATACACAAGAAACTTCCCACTGGTTCCAAACCACCAAAAGACATAGATGAGCAACCTCTGTGACTTTTTGCAAACAAGGTATTCCACTGCTGATTGAACACTTGGAACTACGGCACAGCCATCATGAAAACATTTTTGAGAGATCGCTCTGTCTGAACTTTACAATAACATGTGAATGCTTATGAGCCGAATGAGTTAAAAACTGTAACAGTGATGAGCTTCACCAAAGATACATTACACAGAGCAGTGCTACAAGCTACAAACATCCCATCAAACACACCAGCCACTTGATTTCAACCGCAATCAAGGAAATGCCTAATGAGTGGCAAAGGCTGCTAACTAAAGTGCATGTCATTTTGAGAGACAATTCTAGCAACATGAAAAAAGCCATGGAGTGCGGGAGTGCATATCTTTGGTTGCTTTGAACATTATCAGGTTGCATTCAGAGAAGGTGTAATGTCTCAGCAGAGTGTGAGTGATGCCGTCGCAAGGTGGAGACAGGCTGTGAAACAGATTGTGATAACAGTTCATTTAAAAAAGTTATGAAAGCCAATGTTGCCTAACACACAAATGATTCCCAGTCACATCCTCACAGAGAGAAATACTCTGTATTAATTTAACATCAAAAAAGCCCTAGAAAATAATCGAAGTAGGCTAAATCAATCAATCTTTATTAATATAGCTCCAAATCACAGCAAACTTTATCTCAAGACGCTTTTACAAACCGAGCAAGTCTAGACCGTAATCTAGGTTATACTATTAGCAAAGACCCAACATCAAGACAGGATACGATCCAGTCCCCTCTTACTGACGGGACTCGATTTTATCTCATCTTAATCCACCATGAGCATTGCAACTCGCAATATTTAGCAAATTACAGCGGCAAAGACAAACGTCCTTTTAACAGGCAGAAACCTTGAGCAGAACCAGACTCCTGTTAGACAGCCGTCTGCTTCGACCAAGTTGGGTTTGAAAAGAGGAATAGGGGAGAATAAGAGAGAGAGAAGGCAATGATAGTGATGAGATGAATAGTAGTAGTAATAGTTGTGGTAGCTGTAGCTGCTGGAGTCTGGAAGGACATCAATTCAGGAACCTACAAGACAATGGAGCTCAGGGACTCCAGAAAAGTCCATGGTTAGTAACTTTCAATGGGACAGGGAGACTTAAAGTAAGTGATTAGGTGGGATGGGGAGTGAGATAGAATCCTAGTGCGCCAGTTCCCCCGGCAATAAGCCTACAGCAGCACAACTAAGAGCTGGTCAAAGCCTGAGCCAGCTCTGTAAATAAAAGTTGAATTGATGCACCATAACCAATGTGCCCCCCAGAAGCCAAGTGGTTTGAGTTTAGTTATAGTGTTTCAATAATACTATAATGGTATAGTGACTTTTATCAGTCAGAGCTAGTGATATGTAAGATAGTGTTTTTCCTTCAACATTATTCATATTTTGTTTCGGACAAGAATCAGCAGGGTGCTATGTATTGGCTGGCACTATGTCTGGTACCAGTATCAGGAATGGGAAGTCTTATCTGATTTAGAATAAGATCTGTTACTGTGGGTTATGTTAAAATCAATAAAGTTGAAGAAAAAAAAAAAATGTAAAACTGCTCCATCGTTTTCCCATTAGTTCGACTTTAATATGCTGTTTGTTCACTGTGCAGGATCTGTTGGTTCTAATCTAATACAGTTCAAACTCCGTCCAAGCATGTGATTGGTGAAATGATGATTATACTCCTGAGGTTGACCATGCATACGCAGGGGCAGTTACATAACATGCAAATTAAAACATAGGATGTATTCCACATGGATATGAAGCATTAAAGCTTTTAGTTGCTGCAGGCAGTGGCATCAGAGGTTGGATGGAAACTGTAATGGCTAACCTTCGCATTACGGAGGAAGAGGCTATCCAAAAAAAGAGAAAAATGTGAACTTGTCTTCGTACTTTCACAGTTCATTAAAGCTGCTGTTGGTAGTCACAGAGTCAACATCTGTTTAGAGAGAGGGACTTCGAATGTCAACACTATCCCTCCAAACCAGATTTCCTTTTAGCCCCCCAACACAGATCTGCGTTTGCAGTCATGATAGTGCCGGACTCGTAACCAATCGGAGGACGTAGTAGGGTCCGCCTCTTAACTAATGAGAACAGAAGATTGGAGATTAGCTATGATTGGTCCATCATAAAGGGAATGAGGGGAATATTGCTTGATACAAAGGAATTAGAAAACACAGATGTTTGCAATAGTCTCAAATTACTTCACTTACCGATGAGTATGGATGGGTATTATGACCTTTTCTCCAAACCCAGCAGAAAAAAGTAACATTTTTTACACCATTCCTACCAACAGTAGCTTTAAGTGACGCTAGGAAATGGCTGATCTCCCAAGTGGAAGTATTTGATGCTCTCATATTCGTGCAGTTTGTGTCATCCTGCGAGACAAACGCGGCTTGTGCATATTTATGATTATGCCGCTAAACGTCAGGACGTAGCGGCGAAAGCGGCTCTCCCTCCCTGACAGATAGAAGAGGAGGAGGAGGAGGAGGAGGAGGAGAGAGAGACAGCATGCCAGAGTCAGGCTGTGTATCCTCAACCGCATTTGGGGGCAAATCTTCTCTCAACTCACCCGACTCTTACACCACCTTCACGGGAAACAACAATGGACTGACGGAGCACTAACCCAACGCGAGACACGGAGGGAGTCAGCAAAGAGAGAGCGAGAGCGCGCACCGGGAGAAAGAGAGAGAGCGAGGGAGAAACGCCGCCTTGTTTTTGAAGCATGCACATATTTGTCTGGACAGACGCTGCTCGGGCTTCGGGACGGATTGAGTGACCACAACGCCTTTGAGAAGAGGGATGTCACAGCAGAGCAGCGATTGCACGAGGATGCTGCCACGCCAGCGCTCATTGCGGTGCATCTCCGGTAAGATGGACGAGACGTATTGGGGCTAAAGATTTGGCGGAGAGGGAGATGTTTTGCAGTTGCCGTAGGCTCTTACAGAGGATGGATGTCTTCCCTGGCGTCATGTCTCGCTCGTAATATGCAGCACGAGCGACGGCGGAACGCGTGCAAGCTGTTTCTCGCCTCCTGAAGCCCGAATACAAAAGCAGAGCTGAGCAGGAGCCCGACAGCATCCTCTCCCACCTTGAGTGTCCGCGTGACGGCCGTGATGCCCGGCTAAAGAAGTGAGCGTCGCCTCCGGAGCTGTCCGCGGTGCTGAACGGAGTTGACCTTCTCTCCCCGAGCGGAAAATCAAGCCTCCTGCATCACACAGTAAAGGTGGCAAAGCAAAGCGTCACAGGCCACCACTACACATGCGGACAGCTGCCGGGCTTGACTGAGTCAGCCGGACAATCTGCTCTTTCATGGCTGTGGCACGCAAAATCAAAACTTTGCTGACCGTCAACATTTTGGTGTTCGTGGGGATTATTCTGTTCTCGGTATACTGCAGGATCCAGGATAGGTCCGAGGAGCTCATCCAAATTGGGCGTATTTCTGACCAGAGGCTGCGAGCCAGGAATGGCAAAGTTTCCAACTTGGTGGACAGGCAGTCTATTCTGCAGAGGCTGGAGAGGCTGGAGGACGTGGTCTACAACCAGCTGAACGGTGAGAAACTGGAACGGGGGCAAATTTACTGACTTTCTTTAATGAAATTATCATTAAAATCAAGGAGGTACTAGCAACTCAAACAAATCACTTAATGAAAAGTTGCGTTGCCCAAAGGTGTTAATGCAAAAACATGACTTATGCATATTCTCATTTGACAGCCTAACCCCTCAGCCTCATGTCTTTTGTTTTACTCTGCACATGAAACCTGTCATGTGTCAGTGTCGCAGGGTCTGCAACTCGTTAGGAATCTAATGAAGCAGGCTGATGTATCACAGTGCAATACTTGCTGCATGTGCATTGACAGCCTTTACTGGGCTCTTACTTTAACAGCCTTTCACACTGTGACACCCCTCACCCATAATTGACTTGTTGTAAACTTCACATAAACTTATGCTTTGAGTATTGATGCATACAGGTCTGTATAGGATCCCTCTCAGAGGAAGTCTGTCTCTGTGTCAGCGGTGGTTCATTTCACCGGAGGCTGAGCTGGTGAAACAGATCAGATTTAACAAGCTGTCTGAGTTTTGAAGGAGAGTCAAATGTAATGGCTCTATAACACAATGACAGAGTTTGGTCTCCTCACGTGGCCATTAGTCTGAGGGAACAGATTTGATCTCCTCAGTAGAGCAGAGGTCTTTAAAATCAGGTTATGTTTCATATGGCTCTCTCTTACTTATATTGAGGCTCTCCTTTGGGAAATCTGTGCGATCACATCTGATATTACAGAGAATATTATAAGGATTTATATTGCATCCTTCATGCTGATGATTAAAAATGCAGCTCTGGATATGGTGCATGAAACATAACGAGTTTCTAGACATGAGTTACATCAGTGTATTAAAACTATAATGCAGCAGACAAACTTTTGATGTCTTTTGAATTAATTTTAGAATCAACATCCTACTCCATCTGAAGTTATATTATTCAGTCACTGTTGTCAGATGAATACTCAAGTATGACATTAACAAGGCAAAGTAAGTGCGCTTTAATAAGTGAATGGCAGAAACACTGAGTGGCTCTCCTAATGAATTGATTATAATTTAGTCTGCCAGATGACAAACAGGAGAAAAATCGACTGCCATTTTCCACTAAATATTTAGTCCATTCCTTTAATGGACTAAATATTCAGACTAACGTTCACAAACCAAGAAAATGTCACATTAACTGTGATATATGACAGGGGAAAGCAAAAGTGATCGATACATTTCTGCTCTTTTTAAAAATATATTCCAGCACAGTCACCTTACCCAAAAATATTTCCCAATCTCTAAATGTATCCAGCGCTGCAACACTGATAGTGTTTTAAACCAGTAATGTGTCATCTGCTAAACCTACATCTTATTTTCTAATGAAGTAATGAGAAATCAGGATCATGGTGGAGCATTTCTAACCAGCAAGGTGTTACTGATTGATTTCTAATCTATCAGTAAAGTCTATTTCTGTTCACTATTGCTCCTGTTCCCTCGGGAAACTGACTTTGTCACGTGTGTAAATTGCAGGATGCCATAGCTCAGGCTGAAGGGGGCTCTGGGGACAGGAGAGATTGTGTGGAAGGAGGCAGGCTCTGTTTGTGTTGTTGTATTTCATGCTGGTCGCCAGTAGAGGTCACAGATATTTTTATACCCCTCTATTAAATCACAGGTCATCCTCCTGAAAGCTGCTGAAACCTTGAATTCAAAAGTAAGAAGAAAATAAGATCTTCTCTTCCTTTTCAAAGATGCAGTATCTTGTTAGAGCTGATTCTTCTGTTAGGAGGAAACAGAAAAAAATATCTGGACAGCCCATTTAAGTTATCTCAAGTAGTTAAGGATGTTTCACAGCTTCATGGCCTCAGAACAGAGCGACTGCAGGGTCTGCAGGATCTTGTTACTATGCCTGAGCTGTGGCAGCTATTGAGGGTCATTCTGTCACTTTGAGTTATGCTTGGAATCTGGCATAAATCCAGAAGGCATTGCAGCACAACAACAAAAAAATAAAAAATACAATGCATCCTCTCAGTCACTTAGCTTCATATAGACAGAATACAACTGAGACAGTCAGTCTCATAGTATCACTGCACCGGGACAGAAACACTCTGTGTCTGCAGAATTGTGTAAGGACAGAGGGACAAAGAAATACTTATCATCTTACTAAGCGTCTACTGCTGAGATCACAGAACGGGTCTGTCCAAACAGATTTTTGTCTCATGCCATTTCTGATTGGGTTATTTTTAAAACATAAATTTGCAGGGCATCCATCTCCTTCCACACAAGATATACAAAGTTAGAAGACAAGTGTTTTTTCCAATTTTAGTCGTCAGATTCTTTAATTTTCTTTTGGATAAAGTATGTTCTTAAACTTTCTTTCAACCGACCCTAACCAGCAGTTAGTATCCCATCTATCTTCTGATCTCAAGCACCTAATAGCTTTCATGATATCTGCATCTTTCAAAGTCTGCTCTCTTACCTGTTGTTTAATTTGTTTGCCACAATGACGCTGCCGTCAAGTGTCAGCTAAAACAATATAATTTGAAGCAAACTAGGTAAACACACTGGACTATGGTCCTTTTTCACACCTTGCCATAGACCTTTTTTTCTACATTAGAAATACTTCTTGTGTGTATTTTTAGAGTATTTTGGAGTAAAATGGAGCTAAATGAGATATGTCAGACATTTGGCAACAAAGCAACCAGTCTGTCTGTTCACTCATGAGATGCATTTTTAAGTAAGGAACTTATTTTGCCGAAAAGTATCATGCTGCTCTGGCTGACATTCTGTCGTGCTATAAAATCTCTCTGTGTCGTTTTGTGTGGATGGAGGAGGAGACGAGGACAGATGCTGTCTTGCCAACTGGAGCAGGGATTATTTTCACACCAACACTCTTCAAGACAAAATCATTTCAGTACAGCAACTTCATACAACGGGCTCCTACATACACACCTCTCTTCAGTGGGCCTCTTACAGAGTCACTGGGTACATGTTTCCCACTATCTCACTCTTTTTACACAAAAGCATGGAGAAGTAAAAGCATTGGTGTTTTTCTGATGGCTTCAAGGTCTTTAAAATATTTTTTTTATTATTAAACTGTGGCAATGTTATATTAAGAACAAAACTGAATTTCAACTGTTAACAGTAGCTGTTATCATTGCACAAACTATACATTACCCATAGTTGAAAACCTATAGAATTAAAACCTGAAATTCTGCCTTAAAACAGTTTAAAAATTCAGTTAAAGTAGATGTGATTTAGTGGAGATAACCCCTTTAGGTTAGAGATTGCAAAGTTTACCACGACTGGCCTCCCATACAGAAGTCCGTGCCCCAGTTAGGCCAACCAAGTTGAAAGAGTCTGGTGCAAATGTTTGCATCCTGTGTTTGTGACACATTAAAATCCCACAAGAACTTACAACACAACCCATGTATCCAAGGGATGACTCTTATCTTTCCTGTGTATGATGATATATCGTTAATCATCGATGGAGCAGAGGTTTGGCTGTTTGAGCTAAAGCCATGTCTGATTTCTCTAGCCTTAAAACGTTTAGGTTATACGGTATAACTCTGCCCCCCCCCCCCCCCCCCCAATCAGTTGTTTGTTTTAGGCAAATGAATGAGCATGTAGCAGAGAAACAGTGATGTGATCGTGGATCAATGTTGGCATGCTAACATTAGCCGTGATTAGCTTAAGCGCTACATTAGCTTTTTTTAGAGTAGTTCCTGTGGATGAAACGTCTCAGCCTGCAATGTTCTTCAAATGTGCTGGTGTTGCTGCTCCAGGCAACTAATCACAAACAAGAATGGGCAGGACTGTTCACACAGGTAACCAGGAAAATAGATGCTTGTGAGATGACCATCACAAAGAAATGACAAGCCCAGTTTTGGGACAGTTTGCCTGTTTGTTGCTGCTGAGTGTAGAGATTGATCTAAAAAAAATCAGTGTTAACATCGTCATAGATATCAGACAATGTATGCGCATATCCTGTTAGGGGCCCTGTTCTATTTCAAGCAGTGAAAGGTAAAGTTTTAACAATGCCACAGGAGAAAATGATATAACATATTGTTGTTTTTGTTATTATTAATATTACTTAATAAGAATATTACATTCTTTTGAATTTCTGAACATATCTGATTAGTGTAAATATATGACCCATTGAATTTCCCATGGACCCACTCAGTTACCACCTGTGGATCCCAGGGATTTACTACATGGAAAAGCTTTAAACAATACAGGTTAATAGATGAATGGTTGTGTTAAATCATAACATCCTCCTAGATAGATGCTGACATCTCTCTCAGCACGGTCAAGATCAGGTGGGTTTGTAATTTTCAGTTGTTTCATGAGAGAAGAGAGGAACTGTAGATTCTGAGATTTACAATCAACAATGAACTACAGACCTTTGCTGGCACACTTGTCCTCCACGTAGAAAAGGAGACCTATAACCTTCTTGAGTATGAGTCTAAAGTTAATCAAACAAATAACATTTATCCACCAATGATAACATTCAACGTCAGGCTGTTGTCCTAAACCCAATTTGAGCTTGTGCAAACAAAGTCTGAAACTGAAATGGAAACAACTGCGGTTGTGTATTTTTCCTTGACAGTAGCAGTGTGTACCAAAGATTACACAGAGCCAAGAAGCGTTCGCTTGCTGTCAGAGTCCCTCCATGATTTGTCTTGAGCTCTTTAATGGCACACTTAATCATATCCTCATATCCCAGGTCACTGCTCTCCTTTCTCTGAATCCTGCACAGGCCACAAATTGTATTCTATGGCCAGTGGGAATAACTATGGTGAGAGGGGGACTCAGTGCGCCAATAACTATTACCATGTCCAGCAGCGATATGAAGTAATTGCCCATTCCCTCTGTTGTTTATTGCCTACCAATGGCAGGCCGTGGGAGCTGCAGTGAGGCCCAATTAGATTTGAAGGACATAAACAAGTAGCAGAATTCCTCTTTTATGGTTGTCTGATGGATGGTCACTGGACTCCCAACAAGAAAACAACGGTCAAGCTTTATCAGCCGCCCGTTCAGCAAGAAATGAGCAACATGAGGGTTATCAGCCGCACTGCTCTGCAGTGGAGGCCACCGTCGTCGGGTAATCAGATGAGTGGTTTTAAGCTTGTTAACAGGCTTATGAAGCAGCGATTTGACCTTTAAGTACTGCATTAGAACCAACAAATACCTCCATGTGGTACTTACCTGCTAAAGCCCAGTAGTCTGACTTAATGAACGCCAGACACAAATAAGATTAGCTGCCATTATTAGGAAGGAGACAGAAGGGGATACGTGGAGGAACAAAGTTTGACTGATGTAGAATTTGAGTTCAGTGTTCATGTGGAAGTTTTGAAGAAGGCTTTTTATGTCCAACACACAATTCTTCTTTAAAGAACAGATTCACTTCTCTCTCAGCTTCTTTTTGTAAAGTATATTTTCTAGTTATGCTTTTTACACTGATGTGTCTAACACTTGATTCTGATTGGTCATTACTTCAAAGCAACAACCTGTTATTTCTCAACAGCAAACCGTTCCTATGAAGAACACATTGTTGCCAGGGATGTGGCTCTGATAAACGACTCTGACTAACTGTGGTCATATCACTCTGCCAAAAGAAGTCTGGCTAATGTGACAGCAGTTTGTTTCAGTGCTGCAGTTGATTCACCAAATCTTGAGCCAAAGTTGAGTCTGAGTCCCCCAGTCTTCAATTCAGAGTCCAAGATGAGCGTGAGTCCCATCCCCATTACCTGAGTCCAAATCAGTTCAGGAATCCTGGTAGCATTCCTGAGGAAGACGCCACATAAATGTGCATTCAGGTGACCATGTGTCAGCCCTTGCCTGAGTCTGTATGAAGTTGAGTAGAGTTACCTGTCCTAAAAATCAGGACTTGAGTTGGATTTGAGTCAGGGGCCTAGACCTCAAGTACCACAGCATTGTTTGTTTTGAGAAAACCAAGAAAAGAGACAAACAATGGAGAAAAGGCAGGAAAGACCTAAATACTTTAGGCAATGAAAAGGAAATCTGCAACATGCAAGATGATGCATGAAGTAACAGTTAATTTCTGACTCAACGTTTGGTGAAAAAATATTGATTCCTTAAGCAAGTACCCATGTACTTACTGTATGGTAATGTAATAAACATGTTGTAAAGAAGTTCAGGATGATACAAGTCTTTTCATCTTACAGGCAGGGTCCTGCTCACCCTGTCAGAGTTCCAATCAGATATATCAGTCTCCTCAGTATACATTAGTCCTTACTGAACTCTGTGTGCTGGCTCAGATAACAACATTGCAATTACAGATCATATGTTTTCTTAGTGTAAAGCCAGGTTTAAGATTTTTGAGAAGGCTAAAACAGCAGTTAGCTTATTAATTAATTGAATCAATAATGTGTTAGGACCTTGATCCAAGCTTGGGATATCATTGAGGTTTTACTCGTTTCAATGGTGTGGAGATAGAGGAAAAGTGCACCATTACAATAAACCAGAGAGGTCAGTGCAATGGCAAATGTCCCATATCAAGAGTAAGCTATGTCAAAATAAAAGACTGTAAAATAAAATTAAATGAGTCATTTTAATACTTATTCAGAATTCAATTAATCTTTTGCTCAGCTCAAATGAAACTACCTGGTTTTCTATTCACTGCCTCCCTCCTCTCTGCTGTTCTGTCATTCAGGACTGAAGTCCTCCAAAGATAAACCCCCTCAAAAACAAGATATTGGTCCAGCTTTTATTGAAATCGCTACTATTCACTTTACTCCTCTGACCACTGCTTGGTGTGTCACTGTTTGAGCTCAGCTCATGGCTGCATGGATGCTTTTGTCATCAGCCATGCATGTCACTCCTGGCGTTCTCCTGGTGCGTAGGTGCTGATGGGACGGCAGCCTTGCATGCCCAGGTGCAGCACCAGATAGGCTTCTTATCTGTAATGCCCAATTATGGCAAAGAAACCAGTGCTGTTTATATTCTAAGCCTGCAGGGCCAAAGACTTGATGAGAAGTGAAAAATGTCACACTCTCTCTCCTCCACGCTGACACACACTTGATGCTCAGACTGTATCTTAATGATAGGCATCGCAGTGTGACTATATGTTGTCGTGCAGGGAGTAATGGCGGCTGCAGGGACACCACATCACAGCGATTGGAATCCCGATGATATGAAATATATTCCATTAATGACAGGGAGATGAGGCTCTGGTCTGCTCGACAAAACAGTTTCAGCAACAGATAAGAATCAATTCTGCTCAGCCTTGAGGAATCATGATAATGAATTCTGCAACTTACCTGACAATCAGTTCTCAGCCTCAGAAAATAATGGCTCTTTCAGACGGAGCCAGGTCTCTGCTTATTTACTTTGTAGACCCAGAGTCATGAGTAATTTTATTACTAGAATTCAATGATGAAATTAATAAAGGAGGAACATGAAGGCCAGTATATTTCAGGCTGGGTATTAAATATTAAAAATGATCAACTTTTGCTTGCTGCGCTTTGATTGTTGATCATGATTTTCTGAGAATTTTGATTAAATGGCACCAACGTGTTTTAGATATTCACAGTGAGTGAATGAGTGATTGAGATATGACCAGATAATAGACCTGCAGACCTGAAAGCTTTGATCTTTAGCCATAATTTGGCATAGAAATCCTATCTGAAGGTGTCCTTACAACTGGAATTGCATCGTACTTCAGAGATTCTGACTTGGTGGTTGTTTAGCTTTTTGGTTGTATCGTTCAGCATCATCATCTAATAATAATAATAATAATAATAATAATAATTATTATTATTATTATAATTATAATAATAACGCTATTAAATAATAATAATAATAATAATAGAGAATTCAATGACAATGTGTTGCTACATTCACACCTGGTGCCAGTTAAATGATAAAGTCAATTCATTGCCACACTATCTTCTTCTTTTATAATATTTTCCTTTTTTATTTGTTTGTTTTTCTTATTTTCAAAAGCACTTCAACCTTTTGACCTCCCTCATCACATGCACATTACAACTTATATTACAGCCTGGTCTCAGGCAGTTTATGAAACATTAACACAATTATAAAATCTGTTTACGTGGAAATATATTGTCCTTTTTTGTATCAGTGAGCAAAGGTTTTAAGCTAAGGCTATATCTGTATAAATGTATCAAAAGGAGAAGTTTATTTCTTATGCCCTAAAAATAAAAACCTTTAACTTTATTGTAAATGGTGCCTTTTAAAATGTGCACCCCCACTACAGTACACACACGTGCACCTCATGGAATAAATAGCTGGGATTTTGAGACAGTAAGGTGCAAACTCCCATTGATCCGTCTGTCCCTACAAACATCTCACCATTTGCCCGAAAAAATGTCCCTTTGCCCCTTGAGTCATCTCCTCTTCAACTTATACCTTCACTATAGTTAAAGCACTACTCTAGCTAGCTCAACGTCCACTTTCAACTTTCATGTATGATCATACTTGTGACAGCTCCAGTTGAGATGTCACAAACTGCAGCCAGGTATTTTACAGCTGGCTTCTAGTCCCCGGTAGCATTTAGTAAACTTCTGCCATAAGAGTACAGCTTTAAGTCTTTTGCATCAAGGTTGTTTGTTTGTTGTACATAAGAATGCATTTCCTGCATGTTATGATAAAATGAGCTAATAATCACACAGGACTCTGCAGAATGAAGTCTTCCCATCACATGTGAATGAAACTCTGCAGACTTGGATGCATCCTTCACCTTTCCTTTAGACTTGGCATAAAGCTCTTTCTTTCTTTCTTTCTTTCTTTCTTTCTTTCTTTCTTTCTTTCTTTCTTTCTTTCTTTCTTTCTTTCTTTCTTTCTTTCTTTCTTTCTTTCTTTCTTTCTTTCTTTCTTTCTTTCTTTCTTTCTTTCTTTCTTTCTTTCTTTCTTTCTTTCTTTCTTTCTTTCTTTCTTTCTTTCTTTCTTTCTTTCTTTCTTTCTTTCTTTCTTTCTTTCTTTTTTTCTTCTTTCTTTCTTTCTTTCTTTTTTTCTTCTTTCTTTCTTTCTTTCTTTCTTTCTTTCTTTCTTTCCTTCTTCTTTCTTTCTTTATTCTTTCTTTCTTTCTTTATTTCTTTCTTTCTTTCTTTCTCTCTTTCTTTCTTCTTTCTTTCTTTCTTTCTTTCTTTCTTTCTTTCTTGTATGACAGCTGAAGTTTGATGCCTCAGTTGAATGTAGCGAGTCCTGCCTCTGCAGTGTGTGCTGCTGTGTCACAGATTTTGTGTGTTCTTGCAGTGTTATGTAGGTATCCAAACAATCCATTGTTTGGAGATAATTTTAGGGGTCCAGTGCTACCAATTTCCAAATCAGAGTGTTTATCCTCCTGACATGCCAGCTGCTGTTATGATTGGCAGTGCTAGAATTAGTGCAGCCTGTCCTCCTGCTCGTAGATTTGTTTTGGCCTTTGAAGACTTTAGACCATAGAAGCCGTTATTTTCCTCTTCTTCAAGCAATTGCTGGATCCCCTCCCCATCAATATTTAGAACTCCGCTGCATCACTTTGGACATACATAAATCCACTCTCACTCTTAAATCATTCATTAAAAATGAATCTCTGAGTGTGGGACCCGATCTTATAAAGGCCAAATCAGACACTATCTGAAGGTTACTGTATAATTCATTGCGGTTATGAGTTTAATGTAGTGTGTCAGATAGATTTGGACAAATGGATTTTAGGGAGAGATCACAGAGACTGAGGCATATTCGGACACAGTGATATTCAAATTGGTGTTAGATTTTTGAGGGACGCACATCCAGGTGATGGTTCTGAATGATTGGAAGATGTGGATGTTGAGCTTAGACTGTTGAAGTGAGGGGGTGACAGTATTAATGTGAGAGTAGTGTGAATCTTGCACCGGGAATAGTAGAAGAAGCACTACTTGACTGTAAATATATCTAGACATGTACAAAAAACTTAATGTAACACATTTGTTTCAGTTCATCGAAGAGTGTCTTTGCATTTTATGCAGGGTGCAGCACACAAGTGCACAGTGTTGGCTTTTATTCATTGTCGTCTTTTTTTTTTTGGCCAGAACATAACAGCCCACTTGCTAGATGCTTTTATACAAAGTGCCTCACAGGATCAGTGCACATACATTTTTAACTCCTGCAGTCGTCGGGGGAATAGCTCTTAATCCTTACTGAGTTATCACGATGCTCTACCCACGTACACACAGTCCAATTCTTCCTCTAAAGAAATGTATTAAAAGCTCCTGTTTGTGTTGTGTGCAAACAACCCATTTGTGGATTAAAAAATGATTCTGTGTAAGAGCAGCTTTGGGTTTTGCTATTGCTTAAATCATGCATTTGCAATATTTTGGATGACTGTTTTCTAAACGTCAGATTTGTATTAAAAATTCAATGAATTGTTTGTTTCAGTGTTAAATGGAGGATGTAAATTATTATTGTGATTAGATTCCTCCAAAGTAACTTAGTAAGTTCAACGCTTATGAACAATTGCGAGTCCAACGTTTTATTGGTTGTGTGATGTTAACAAAAACATGAGCCATTTCTGAACCTCTTTCTTCCATTGAAACAAGACTTTTCTTTCTTCAAGCCTTTTTCATTTTTCAGTGGGCGAAGCAATAGCTAATGTATGTGTTTCTATCTGTGCAAATGTGGCCGCGTGACGTCACTATCAAGACTGCATTGCAATGTAGACAACATGGAGGCCAATAAGTGAACTAATTATTCAGATCTTCCCAAATGTATGAATCTAGTGAGTTCTCTTCTGAACATAATCAAAGATAACTTTGTTTATACAATAAGGTCAACACATATCTATGTATGCGTTCCTTTAAAGTACTTCCAACAGGCTGCCAGGTGTTATCAAAGCAGCTGGAGAGATTAATAAAGTTTTTAGATAAGGCCTCAAATGTGCGTCAGTTGTTTAAATGCCACAAACAAACGCTCTGCACTGAGATTGTTTCTGTCA
This sequence comes from Notolabrus celidotus, assembly GCF_009762535.1. Taxonomy (NCBI): domain Eukaryota; kingdom Metazoa; phylum Chordata; class Actinopteri; order Labriformes; family Labridae; genus Notolabrus; species Notolabrus celidotus. The sequence continues at coordinate 28,476,587 of NC_048280.1, read as the reverse complement.
TATCTTAAAACTTCTGTTGAAGTGCTTCAGTCAGATAGAAGACAGTGTATCAGATTTTTAGGCCTCTCATCCCGTAATGGAGTTTTCTTCCATCAGATGAGGAAGTGGAAGCGATGGGAGGCAAAATAAGGCAGAAAACAAAGCTGGCAGCTATATTGTCCTGCTTCCAAGACTCACACAGAGACATAGAGGCCCTCCAGACTCGAGTCTCCGGCCCTGGAGGGTATCTGTGTTATAGTGTGACACTATGCCGCTATGCCAGATGGCTTGTCCATGACGTGAACCCCACCCATGCTTGTCAAAATGCCACCACACTGGCTGGTGCAGGGCATTCTAAATCCCTCTCGCGGGAGAAGCCAGTTTGCAGCCATTCAGCTCCAATTACAAATCTTCAGTAGCACCCGAGGATTCGAGGCCATCCAAATATGGTGATTACTCTGCAGCTCCTGGAGGGCCGAAGCTGAGAGCTGAGCTCTTCATTGGTATGCACTGTTTACTTACTGTCTGTGTGTCCATCTGTTGATGTGGAGAACAGACGCAGCTCAATGTTTCTGTGGAGGCCACACTGAAAGCTTGGCTGGCATAGCAATTATCTGATATTATCCTGCAGTTTCATGGAATTTTAACAAGTCAAGTCAGCAGAGACCGATAGGAAGAAAGCTGACAACATGCTTTTGTCAAAAACAAACTGAACTATAGGGTCTTCATGTACGATGTGCATTTAAATGTGTACATCTTTCTTAAGGGATAGCCTTTTATATTTTTCGATGTCCCATAATTGTATATCTAATTACTTTCTCTCAACATTTACTACAATATAAATCTTGAGTAGTCTATCAAAATAGTAAAATAAGCTTTGTGTTCGCATCTTCGGTTATTAAGGCTTGTTTAACAATATGCAAGGAACAAAATAAACCAGGCTTCCTTTCTAAGAAGTTATCAATCATTTTTTCCCTTTTAGAGTTTTTGTTTTTTGGCCTTGGGCATTCATTGGACAGTGAGACACTAAGTGTGGGTAAGAAAGAACAGTGATTACATGCAAATGGTTGTGACAAGCTGTGGATTTTGCCTCTTTGGCAACTGCTCTGCCAACTGAGCTTAACCAGCACCCCTGATTTCTCAATCTACATTAATGCAGCGCAAAATTATAACCAAACTTACTGCAGGACAATTTACAAAAGAAGCAGGTGTCAACCTTACTCTATGTTTTGTAATTTGGGGAGAACCAACATAAATCCATAACCTGCAGACACACTACAAATTTTGAGAACAGTATAAAGGACAAAATTCCTTTAAACATGCAGAAACCCTGAGCAGAACTAGACTGATGGTGAACAGCCACTTGCCCTGTCTGGATGGGCTGACATGATTCCACAGCAAGCTGGTGTGGTGTGTAAATGAATAGTAAATCAACCACTGAAAGGCAGTAACCTGTTATGGTGTATTCTGTACACTGTTGTTATAACGTGTCTTTGGTAATCCCATGGGATCTTGTGGGGTTCTCCCGTGTGATCTGAGTCCAGCAGCTTAAGCTTCACTCTGCTCCAGAAACAGTTCCAGTGGGGCAGGGCGCACGCTCTCGGATGGAGTACAACTGGGATGCAAATGGAACGTGGCACACACGTCTTCTGTGGAATCAAAGAGTGTAAGTAGGATAAGAGGAGGTTGCAGAAAGGGAGCGGTGGATAGAGGCTGGAGGACGGCTGGATAGACAGACAATAACAGTAGACCTATGATACGGACCTATGGTAACAATGCAAATCTTTATAGTGGTTCTATTAACTGATATTTACATGAACTTCTCTACAAGTCATAAATAGAATATGACCATTGTCGCTAGGTTCTTTCTTCACCAATCACTTCAAGTGTAAAACACAGCCGTAATCGAAAAATGAGGTAAAGGTGGAATTTATTCGTTTATTGGCCTCCCAAAGTGCAAAAAAAATGAAAATACTATTAACAAAAATCACCAACAAGGCAAGAGGTCCTCAATAACTCTTAAATTACCATAGGAAGAAAAAAACAGTAGTACTGAAAACACGGCTGAGCAGTTACCTTTGGTGCAACAACCAGCAAGACTGGGTAGAGAGCCCAAAACTGCCCTTTTTTAAATCCTGTAGCCCCTCCGGCTTAGTGTCAAAGATTATATAACTTTATCCAAAAACATATTTTCTTAACATTTGAAGCAATTTAACCTTTTAAAACGTAGCACATTGTACAAAGATGTTTTAAACATTTAGCTGGCATTTTATTTAATGCCAAACTACATTTTTAGGACATGAATGGCAACAGGAAAAAATCAGATTGCAGGAACCATGTGATCACTTTTGCCCGCCATAGCTGCCTACTAACTCTGCGGAAGCGCTGCACTCTGTTTCCTTGTTTCAAAACACGGCATGATATGACAGAGCGCATATCTAGTGCACCCTAGCTGGTAAGTGGACCGGACACAGTGAAAATGTATGTGTAAGATGACAATAGAGCTCCTATGTGTGTACCCTGTGGAATGAGCAGGACAGCGGAATGCTGGTGTGGTTTACCAGGTGAATGGAGACACTAACTGAGAGGGAGAGTTTAGTGTGTATGTGTGTGCGTCAGTGTGTGTGCTTGTGTGTTCATGCGTGCACTGCCAACAGTCAGTGACTGTGCCGCTCCGTCACAAGTATTAATAATAGTGGTACAAAGGCATCAGTAGCAATAATATATCAGTTGTGAGAGCAGAATTAAATGATTATAAGCACTATGCATCATCGTACGATCATTACACTGCAGTTAAATAAATGACCATTTAGAATTAGCCTACAATATATTTCATTTTCAGCACAACTGAAGTTATTTTACTTATGAGTGGGGATAAGCAGATACTTGGTAAACAAAGCATACATTTTGTCATGTTTGCCAGTGTGTTGCTATTTCCATTATGAATGTGTATTAGGATGTATGAAAAAAAAATCTTAGTTAGAATACATTTCTAAACCAAATATCAATAACCCAACGTTTGACTTTGCTTGAAAATGCACCAGTAAAACATTTGGTTTAGGATTCCTTCCTGTCCGAAAAACCTCCATACTCCCTTTAAAGTCTGACTCAGTGAACAGACATATGTTTTTCACCAGCCAAGATTTCATTTCTGACTCTGTGCCCCGTTTCTCTGCCCCCCTTTTGGAAATGTCACTGTCAGAGCACTAAAGTGACGGTCTGTTAAATCACATCGATGAGTCATTTTAATGAGAGCAGAGGGGTATTTTAAGTCGGACACATTAAATCTGGCGCTGAATGAGGTTGTGTTGGACCAAAGTAACTGAACATGAGGGGGCCAAGAACTGGCTATGAGTCACCAACACCTAGTACTCAGAGACGCAGTCTGGCCTCCTTTCTTGAGATAAGAGGACCTGTGTGTACACTTTGAGGTTATGCATTTTACACACTATCTCTATAATGCTTTTAATGAGGGTGTAAAGGGGCATTCAAGGAGAGTCCTTGTTGGACTGAAGTTGTCTGTAGAATTTTGTATTTTTTTAAACTGAGTTTTAAATCCCAAAAATGGGAACGGGGAACATTAGAGTAGAGCTGAGCTATAACTTGACATATAATCAAAATAAAAGCAGATATATGTAACTGCTATCACAGGTCACGAGCTTGGAGTAGAATATAAACACAGCCATGCTAATATTCAGTACTATATCATGACCATGTGTGTGATGCTGCTTTTATACTACAGTAAACAGAAGTAAACAGTGATGGGAACTTGACTTGAACTAGACTGTTCACTGCTCTCTGTATGTCTTCACACCACCACTGTTACCACAGAACAGTAACTTACTATGGTGTATTGAGTTATCATGCTACCAGTGAATTAACAGTCTCCTGACATATGCTTTGGCAGCCTGTACAATTAAGAGGTACTGGCTTTATTAATTAGGACAAAGACCTCCAGATGTAATGTTAATTAACAATACTTTAAACACCTGGCTGAGGTGGAGTAATACAGCACTCACTGTTTGCCCTTTGGCTAAACAGATTACTGATTAGGAACCAATTGTTGTACAGGGTCTTATTTTCAGCTGTAGCTCAAAAACCTCAAACTAGCACAAATGACAATCATCAACACTGTGCAGTATATTAACTACAATACTTCACTGCAGCTTAGTGGCTGAAGTTATGAATGGATAAATAATTGAATGGATTGATACAAAGTCCAGTCCACTCAGTCTCTACATACTGTTTGAATCAATGTGCTCTTAACTTTAAAGTCTCCTGTGACAAACCTTTTCAGAAACAGTCAAAAGGCATCTAACACCTTACTCCGTGTAGAAGCTATGGACCAGTAAGGAGTAACAGTAACCATGTTGACCAGCATGCACTACAATCCTTAATGATACTGTTTTGCATTTTTTACCAATCCCACTCTGGCCAGATTTAACCACCACTCAGTGGCACTGCCAGGATGTTTGGGCCCTGTGAAAATATATCTCATAACGATTTAACTTCTGCAAGTGTTCTTATATTTTTCAGGGCCCCTGTCAGTCATGAGTCCTTAGAATCCTCCTAACTTTTCTCCCATGCCCTCAGTCCTCCTGAGACTGTATACAGTTGTATTACATGTATACTGCTCTGTTGTTGCTGTTGTATCTCAGTGTTTCTCAGCCTGTGCTCTGCTCTCCTCTGATGTAACATCTGTCCATGTGGGTGCTTTACAGCTTTTTCACAGACAGACAGTGTAATGATGCCCTCTGGATGAGCCTGGCTGTGTCTCGGATCTGCCAAACACCAATCTCCTCAGATTCTGTTCAAATGTCAATCACCGGCCTCTGCATGGTTTCTCTTCTCACCCGTCTTTCCCTGTTCTCTCTCTGCGTGTCTGCTTCTGCAATCTGCCGTGCTCATCTGTCTCTCTGTTGTGTCTTTTCCTCTGCAGGTTTGGCAAAGCCCATGGGGCTAGTTGAGGGCCCCGGAGGCCTTGGCCAGGGGGGAGCTGCTGCCACTCTGGGAGAGGACAGTCGAGATGCTGAGGGGAAATACGAGGAGTACGGCTATAACGCTCAGCTCAGTGATCGCATCTCCCTGGACAGAAGCATCCCAGACTACAGACCTAAAAAGTGAATCCACCTCCTGTTTCTCCTCATTTTCTGTCTTGTACATGCTCCTTCCATCTACGACTCTACACCTGTTTCCCCCTCTGGCGGGGTTGTATGATGTTAGAGACAGACCTGTAACGGGAAGGTTTCCCAGTTTGGTCCCTGCTACAGTTGATGGGCTCTATTTTTATGAAGGCACACAATGTGCGGACAGCTCTCTGCCAGGAAAATAGCATTTTCATCAAGAACACAGTGTTTTCAGTCTTCTTTTCTTTTTTATGGTGGTGACTCTTCAGGACATTTGCTGTGCCAAAATAGTTGAGTTGTAGGACATGGTGAGGCAGAAATCATAGGCTGTGCAGTTAATTCATAGTGTTGAGGATCACTGGGATTTACAAGCTTTCCCCGCTCGCCCAGACCAGGTCAAAAGTGCACGCTGCACACATGCTATTTTTATGCTTTTGCTAAGCATAGACTCTTCAGTTCAACAGTTCACTGACTCCATGTGGATTTAAATCCCTTTATGATGACAATGAGAAAATCTGATATGTATATCTTTAATACATGCAGCAGCAGAGTGAATTGTTGGGTTACAAGAATGAAGGAACGGGTCAGAGACAGGTTAGTCAATGGATTTCACTAAATATCTCTCAACTTTAAGTCAGTATTTTTCCCATAACTTCACTCTCTATGGAGAGTTTAGAGCTACTATGTAACACACCGGGGCCAGAACCTGTTGTTGAAGTGCTGGTGAGATACATGTAGTGTCCTAAGAATCAAATCTGCCTCTCAGTGATTCCCATTTTAAACACAAAAAGTGCAGATGTCACTCTTTTAAATTTAACGGCATCCAGCGGGGGATTTCTCTCTACACCTGGTGGTTTATGACACTAATTTTGCACTCAGTGTGCCCAGCTCTCAGCAGCACATGGCATGTTGTAAAGTTGCACCAACCTAACATGACATGAGTCATATAGCAGTGACTTTGAGAAGCGTGACGACATTGTGTTGTAAACAAAATTCAGGCAAGCACATGTTTCTCATCCTCTGTGTTTACTTTACATTAGTCACCTTAAAGGTGACATATCATGCTAAATTGACTTTTTAATGGTTCTCTACCTGAAATATGTGTCCCTGGCATGTCTACAAACCCCCCGAGAATGAAAAAAATCCATTCTGCCCCTGTTTTGATTTCTCCACCTTTCTGTAAATGTGTGTGAAACGAGCCGTTTCAGACTTCCGTGTTTTTGTTACGTCACAACAATATCCGGTCTGTCACGGAGTCAGAGCTCGGAGCTTGTTCAGCCCATAGACTGTTTAAAATAATACTAAATCCCCCCTCCGTTTTTCATTACCTGCACAAATGTGTGGTAACAAGGAGCTTAGGAGGGAGGCATGCTAGGTGTAGGCTGTCTCAATAAACACAAAGGTCAGTTTTACTCCCCACGTCTGCAGATTTGAAGATCTAGTGGATGATTTTTATTTATCATGGATAAGTGCTAGCACTAGTTAGCATAGCTACATAGCTACATGTTGTAGCTGTAGCTGTGTACCAAGACACACGTTAACATACTGACAAATAAAACAACAAGAAACACTAAATCTGTGACCAATCCTTCAGAAAAGGTCCCGCTGCCTTTCTGGCAGAGGTCGGTTTTACTTCCCACGTATGCAGATTTGAAGATCTAGTGGATGATTTTTATTTGTCATGGATAAGTGCTAGCGCTAATTAGCATAGCCACATAGCTACAAGTTCATAGCTGTAGCTGTAGCTGTGTACCAAGACACACGTCGACATACTGACAAATAAAACAACAAGAAACACTAAATCTGTGACCAATCGTTCAGAAAGGTCCCGCTGCCTTTCTGGTAGAGATCGGTTTTACTCCCCAGTCCTGCAGATTTGAAGATCTAGTGGATGATTTTTATTTATCATGGATAAGTGCTAGCGCTAGTTAGCATTGCCACATAGCTACATGTTCGTAGCTGTGTACCAAGACACACGTCGACATACTGATAAATAAAACAACAAGAAACACTAAATCTGTGACCAATCCTTCAGAAAGGTCCTGCTACAGGCGCCTCTCCGTCAGGATCAGATTCTGGATCAGATTCAGAGGGTTGAAGTAACGTGATCTCTGAGCAGCCGTGTATATTCAGCCAACATGTAAACATTAGATCAACGTGCTGGACAGCCGAGGCACATCCACTTCCTGAGGGGGCGTGGTCAGAGCGAAAACAGAGTGTTCTGAGGAGGACTGAAGAAGAGGGCTTTTCAGGCAGACCAAAATCTGATTTCAAAGTGTTTTTTTGAGCATAAACTTTAAAGACATGTTTTGGGGACCTCTTAGACCAATATATTTTGATGAAAAAAGCGTGATATGTCACCTTTAATACAGTTAGCAGGTAACATTAGCACTTTAATGGCTGATGACCATAGAGAAATTATTTGCAACCTTTTTTATTTCTTATAGAGCAGCTTTTGAGCTCCAGTGTGTCAAAACTGCACAGCTGGCAACTGACCTAACATCTCTGAGACATTTGACCTCTCTTTGCCTCTTCATCAGGAAGCCTCAAGGGATATCTTTTTTTGCTTATCTGAAATCTACAGGGAAATCTGCCATCGTCCTTAGAGACTATAGTATTGTCAGACAGTAGCCTATAGGATTTGAGGAAGACTGTAAAGCTTTGTTTTAACCAAGCAGACCACGTTCAGTCCGGTTTGGTACAGTACACAATTATTTGTATTTCTTTACTGTTCTACTTTTTTTGACGCCCTTCTGTTGGGTACCAAGTGTACCTAACTGACCCTTTAAGGTTGGAGCTAGACACACAGAAACCCGTCAACAGAGGTGGGCACACTTAGATTAATGGTGTTGTTTATTTTTTTATTGTTGACTTAAAATGAAGCCCTTGATTCAGTTCCAAATACACAGTAGTTCACATTAATTTAATGTCAAGACCAGTTGAAAGTCAAACAGTTTACCCCCCTTCCTGCTGGAATGGAAATGGACTCCACAATCCAAGTCCAGTAAAAGATTGAATCGAAATGCATTATATCCATAAAGAGCCCCCGATTATTTCAAATCTACAATGGCTGTCAGATCTTCCTGAAGTTATCTGTGATCCATCTTACCATGGAAGAGCAGGGTTTGAATTATTCTCCTCTCTTAGGCAAACAAGCTCAGCATACATGCCATCTGCTGCCACGGTGCTGCGTTCCTGTAGTGAAGTCAAGTACTGGATAAATGATAAGGATGCACTAATCAGATCCTGGTATCGGATATCGGCTAGATCGGACCCAAAAAGCTAGATCGGATATTGGTGACATGGGGCCGATATATAGTGCCGATCCATATGGCATCTATTCATCTCAGTTCTATGCTTTTCTGTGTTTACAACAGTCATGTGCGTCTCCTACGTCATCAGCGCCGGCTGGTCTGTGCAATTTTGCCTGGCTGAGCATGATGGAGGATAACTAGAGAGGCTCTGCAGTTTAGACACATATTTTTTATTTTCTCATTTGACAGTTTTTTTATACCAGGGTTCCTGCGCGTCCTGGAAAACCTGGAAAACAGTTGACCAGTTTTCCAGTAATGGAAAACACCTTGAAAATGGGAGAAAAAGTAAAATGTCCTGGAAAATCACATATAGTCCTGGAAAATTATTCCAACATGGCTGCGTGCGACCTGACCCGATTAAAATAACACATCCCCATTCATTGAAAGTTGAGTCCACGCTGTGCTGGAAAAAACAACGACACTGCACAGCTTTTTTCACATTTTTTCTCCTTCACTTCATAATCATGCATTAACAGAAAACGGGGGTATATTGTTTATGTTTTATGGTACATGAACCTTGTAGAGTGCTCTTTTGATTCAAAGAGTCTTATATTTAAGTTATAGTGTGGCCAGCAGAATCGGGCAGAGCTTGGGGGTCCCCTGGGGGTCCACTAACCATAGCGTGGGGGTCTGTGAAATAATTTGAATACATTTCTAATAAATTATAAAATTGTGCTGTGTCATTACAAAACAGCATACACCATTGTTATGATACTATTTGGTGGCTCGAAGGGATATGTGAGTCTTTTTACTGTTAATTTGCTGAAAGCGTTTAAGATCAATTACTTGATAAGTATAAATGCTGTCATGTTGAGTCCACAAGGAATGAAATGACCATCTGTGGGTAGGGTAAGTGTAAGGATAAGGATTAGGATTAGGGTTAGGGTTAAGATTAGGGTTAGGTTAGGGTTAGGGTTAGGGTTATGATTAGGGTTAGGTTTAGGATTAGGGTTAGTATAAGGGTTAGGGTTAGGGTTAGGATGAGGGTTAGGGTTAGGATTAGGGTTATGAGTAGGGTTAGGTTAGGGTTAGGGATACTATTAGGGTTAGGGTTATGATAAGGGTTAGGGTAAGGATTAGGGTTAGGATGAGGGTTAGGGTTAGGATTAGGGTTATGAGTAGGATTAGGGTTAGGGTTAGGATTAGGGTTAGGATTATGGTTAATGTTAAGATTAGGGTTAGGGTTGTGATTAGGATTAGGGTTAGGGTTATGAGTAGGATTAGGATTAGGGTTAGTATAAGGGTTAGGGTTAGGATGAGGGTTAGGGTTAGGGTTATGAGTAGGATTACGGTTAGAATTAGGGTTAGGGTTAGGATTAGGGTTAGGGTTAGGGATACTATTGGGGTTAGGGTTAGGGTTAGGGTTAAGGTTATGAGTAGGGTTAGGGTTAGGATTAGGGTTAGGATTAGGGTTAGAATTAGGGTTAGGGTTAGGGTTAATGTTAAGATTAGGGTTTGGGTTATGGTTAGGGTTTGGGTTATGATTAGGATTGGGGTTAGGGTTTGGATTAGGGTTAGGGTTAGGGTAATGATAAGGGTTAGGGTTAGAACCAGAACAAAAATCAAGCAAACAGAACCGGAACCAAACTCAAGCAAACCGAACCAGAACCGAACAGTACCAGAATCAAACCAGAACCGAACCAGAACCGAACTCAAGCAAACAGAACCAGAACCAAACTCAAGCAAACAGAACCAGAACCAAACTCGAGCATACCGAACCATAACCAAACCAGAACCATACCAGAACCGAACAAGAACTGAACAGAACCAGAACCAAATTTAAGAAAACAGAACCAGAACCAACTCACGCAACCAGAACCAGAACCAAACTCAAACAACCAGAACCAACTCATGCAACAAGAACCAGAACCAAATTTAAGAAAACAGAACCAGAACCAAACTCAAGCAAACAGAACTAGAACCAACTTAAATTAAGGATTAGGGTTAGGATTAGGGTTAGAATTAGGATTAGGGTTAAGGTTAGGATTAGGGTTAGGGTTAGAACCAGAACTAAACTTAAGCAAACAGAACCAGAACCAAAATCATGCAAATGGAACCAGAACCAAACTCAAGCAAACAGAACCAGAACCAAACTCAAGCGAACCGAACCAGAACCAAACTCAAGCAAACAGAACCAGAACCAAACTCAAGCAAACAGAACCAGAACCAAACTCAAGCGAACCGAACCAGAACCAAACTCAAGCAAACAGAATCAGAACCAAACTCAAGCATACCGAACCAGAACCGTACCAGGACCAGAACCACAACCGAACAGAACCAGAACCAGAACTAAACTTAAGCAAACGGAACCAGAACCAAATTCAAGCAAACAGAACCAGAACCAACTCAAACAAACAGAACCAGAACCAACTGAAGTAAGGTTAGGGTAAGGATTAAGGTTGGAACCAGAACTAAACTTAAGCAAACAGAACCAGAACCAAACTCATGCAAACGGAACCAGAACCAAACTCAAGCAAACCCAACCAGAACCAAACTCAAGCAAACCCAACCAGAACCAAACTCAAGCAAACCCAACCAGAACCAAACTCAAGCAAACCGAACCAGAACCGAACCAGAACCGAACCAGAACCGAACCAGAACCGAACCAGAACCAGAACCGTACCAGATCCAACTGAAGTAAGGTTAGGGTTAGGATTAGGGTTGGAACCAGAACCAAACTCATGCAAACTGAACCAGAACCAACTCAAGCAAACTGAACCAGAACCAAACTCAAGCAAACCCAACCAGAACCAAACTCAAGCAAACCCAACCAGAACCAAACTCAAGCAAACCGAACCAGAACCGAACCAGAACCGAACCAGAACCGAACCAGAACCGAACCAGAACCGAACCAGAACCGAACAGCACCAGAACCAAACTCAGGCAAACAGAACTAGAACCAGAACTAAACTCAAGCAAACAGAACCGGAACCAAACTCAAGCAAACAGAACCAGAACAAACTTAAGTATACCGAACCAGAACCGAACTGAACAAGAACCGCACCAGAACCGAACCAGAACCGACACAGAACCAAACAGAACCAGAATCAAACTCAAGCAAACAGAAACAGAACCAACTCATGCAACCAGTACCAGAACAAAAATCAAGCAAACAGAACCAGAACCAAATGCAAGCAAACAGAACCAGAACCAACTCAAACAAGCACAACAAGAACCAGAACCAACTGAAGTAAGGGTTAGGGTTAGGGTTATGACTAGGGTTAGGGTTATGAGTCGGGTTAGGGTTATGAGTAGGATTCGGGTAAGGGTTAGGATAAGGGTTAGGTTTAGGGTTTTTTTTAATTTACTGTAAATTTGGAGTAACTTCAAGGCTTTTTTTCACAGGCCTAGAGAAAATATTTTATCTTTTGCTGCCCTTTGTGTTCTTCTTCTTCATTTAATATCTTGTAGGCTACACTGTGTCTTGCTGCTATGATGATATGTTGTTACTATAGTGATGCGGCTATCACTATCCGGCTTACACCCCTGCAGTGAGGGTATGGTTGGCCGTGGAAACGCAAACAAGATCTGGGGTTGCTCTACCAAAGTGTACCAAAGTAAACTGAACCAAACCAGCCTGCTTGATCGAAACCAAAGAGTGACTCACTGTATGTTTAAGAATCTTTGAATACATTCTGTCAATATCTGATTCAAGTTATTTTGCATGAGTTTCAAGTCTTTATCATCAGCCAACCATACCCATCATTTGATTATGACTTTTTTGAGCCTTAAACAATGAAATCCCATTGATCAGGCACCACGGTCCATTCTTCTGAGTTGTCCTGCAGATTTTTACCAGTTCAACTTTGAACTACAAAACAACAAGCTAGCAAGGCTACCAAGAAAGCCTGCAGCACTGACACCATCAGCTGTCAAGACACTCTCAGCTCTCTGATTAATGGTTACCCCAGAGTCTCCCTCTTCACACACCATCTTCCTGTTTAATATGTGTCATCTTCTTCTTCTGTCTTCTTTCTTCACTCTGCTTAATCTTTCCTTCACACTTTTGTCAATGTATTACAGTCACTCTAGTCACAGAGCATCTCAGGGCCTCTGAGTCGCACAAAAGAAAATGACTTTAGACACGCCTAATCCCAACTTGAAAGGACACAAATGAGACCATGGTAACAGCTGAAGAGCTATGTAATAATGTTACAACAAAAGAAATCTTGAATTACTTTATTTTCAATGAAAGAGACCCAGTGGACACGCAGCAAGCTGCCTTAATGGTCCTTTTCAAATAACTTTTATATTTAGAAAGTGATCCGCAGCTGTGAGGGCCGTAAGAGAGGGATTGGGGAGGGGGACGATCAGCGCCGCCAGTGGCGTTCATATCACACAATGTCAAAGAACAATGGCGACAGGCGGAGGCAATGAGAGCAAATCTGACGGCCAAGAGAAGTTTCTGAGGGCTTTAGCGGGGATAACAATTCATTTCATCTGCGCTGCTTTGTTCTGAGCTCTTTTTCATACCCCGAAAAATTAGACAAGCGAGAAGCGAGAGTGGGGGAGGAGGAGGGGGAGGAAAAAGGAGCTTGCTAATTAATAAAGTCAGCAGAGAGTGCCTCTGGAATGGAAGGGTTTTAGGAATTTCCTCTTTTTAATCAACTGGTTCAACAAAAAAGGGGAAAAAAAGACACAAGAGGAGTGAGTGCTGGGGGTTCAGGAAGCGTTTTTTCCCCTGACTTTTTGTGATACGGATGTAGTAGTTTCCTGGGTTGGGACTGCAGATTTGTCTCTGTTCTTTTTTTTTTTTTTTTTTTTTTTTAACTTAATCCTTTACAAAGCATTTTTTTTTTATACTTATTATTCTTTGTGCTCAAACAAGCACAAAGCCTCCACCCCCAAACAACACCTGTCATGTCAAACAAGGCCCTTGACAGCTAGCCATGGTAAAGCTGTCTGTTAGGGGTTTGTAAATGTGTTGTGTAGCTCCATGGAAATCAATACACTACCAAGTTGAAACATAGAGGTCTTTGCTTTCTCTGGATTACGTCACTGTATCAGCTCTTTGAAGAACAAGAGAAACATCAAAGTACTTTGGTTTAAAAAAGTGTTCCCAGAAAGAAAAGTGGTTTCAAAACTCTTTTACTGCCAGCAGTGTTTTGGCACTATGGAGGACTTTTAGAGTTGTTTTGTGTCTAATGAACTCTGGTGTGTTTGTGTGGGAGGTTTGCTTCATTAAAGCTGGTATATAAGCTGTCAGAAGTACTCTGATGTTGACCCAACAGTTGTGCAGAGACTCCCTGAAAAGGTGCGCGTACTTCTAAAGGAGCTCTGGTGGAGCTCTTCTGTTGGATGGATGTTGGATGATTAGAGACCCGCAAGAAAAGAGGGAATCTCTCTCTGTCTGTATGCTGAAAGCAACACATATATCCATGAAAATCCCTCTGTAACCATGGTAACATGAATGAGCTTTAGAATGTGAGCGTGGTGATACTCCCTGATCAGTCGGAGTGTAATGAGGTGCTAAAACAGAGGAGTGTTATGTTTGCACACCTATTTATTCGTTTTTTCTGTTCCTATTCTAAGGAGTGAAGTGTTATGAAAACATAGAAACTATCCTCAAGTGGCACCGAGGTATAAGCCGTCTATTTTTTATCCTATTTCTTTGTGTTCATCAGTTCTCATGTAGGAGGTTTAGAATCAGCCAATGCATAGCGCTGGGAAGTATGGACAATGAGGATGCTGCAGCTCCCCCAAACCAAGCACAATCAAAAACTCAAAGATGCAGTGTATAGTATTTAGCTGCATTTACCAGAAATGGAGTGTATTGAGAAGCTTTTGATTCTAAAAACTAGACAAATGGAGGATCATACTCATCATGTATCACAGGAACTTTGTCCTTGAAGGCCTCCATTGCTTCATCAATGGAAAGGGTGAGCAAGGGAGCGCTTTTGTCAAGAATCTAACCACTAGATGTCACTGATTATTCTCATTTCTACACACTGTACCTTTCACCTTCTTAAACCTTTCTACCTGTTCTCCTCTTATGTAGGCTAGATTAATTACACCAATACCTGTGCTGGTTCTAGTCTGTAAATACTTACTGCAGGCTAACACAACTCAGAGGTTATTATTTTGATGGTATTTATATCCCCTGAAGTAACTGTTTCTGTAAAATTTGAAGTTATATTGATTATTCTTCAGTAACTTTGAAACAAGTGTGTGATTTTAAACTGAAAGGAGCACACCATCATTTGCTGTATAAAGGTACCATTTCTCCACAGGGGGTGCCAAAATCAACACAACTAAAAGTCCCCCACTGGAGCTTTTAAGGAAAGTGCTGGTTAAATCGCCACAGTTCAGTTTCATCACATCTTGTGTTGCCAATAATGTCCAGTTGATGAGTTACGTGTCAGCTTGTGTAACTTCATGTTCTGGATTATTCATAAAACCTGGTGTGGTCATAAAACCGTAGAAGCCGTTTTATTCCTCTTGCTTTAGTCTGCTGCTGTTCTCTCCCTGAAAAAGCATATACGATAGTTTCATGTTTCTGATTTCTACTTCTCCTTCTGTAATGATGTCCTGCGGGCGAAAGGTGACTGCAGCACTGCAGAAGTGAGGTTAAATGCAGGAACCAGGCACCCCTTTCTTAATGGGCTTTTAATTGAACAGAGGTCATTGAGCCGAGGACTTTGATGACTACAGGCGAGCAAAGTCTGTCCGACATGACTGAACGATCTGCAGTCTCACGACTCTCAGTCT
This sequence comes from Notolabrus celidotus, assembly GCF_009762535.1. Classification (NCBI taxonomy): domain Eukaryota; kingdom Metazoa; phylum Chordata; class Actinopteri; order Labriformes; family Labridae; genus Notolabrus; species Notolabrus celidotus. The sequence goes on along the minus strand of NC_048280.1, from coordinate 28,461,460 downwards.
CTTTGCAAAGCTGCCTGTCTGCTGCTAAACTGATTCATAATAATTACAGCCTGGATTGTCTCTCGCACAAAAACCTGTAATCCCCTTTTACTGCCTGCTGGCCTGTATTTCTCTCTTCTTGCCCTTCATTTCTGCAAGTGACCTTCCTAACTGAGATACCAAGCAGGACTTTTATTTTCAGCTGTTCACTGTCCTTGGAAAGCTTAGGTATGACAACAGCAATAGATAGAACAATGGATCACAGGGAAAAGTTGTGAAGATTACTGATGTCCTCAAAGCAAACAAAATGATGTAAGTTTTGCTACTCAGACAGAAGAAACAAAAAGCATTTTGAGGCATAAAACCTGCTGTCTACCTTCATTTTCTCTTCCTCTGAGAGGCTTTTTATTCAATTACTCCTAATCGCACCTCCATCTGTATTTTCACTTTGCTGATGATGTGATTTATTTTTTGTCAAAAAGATTGTTAGACCCAAAACTACATTGAAGCGCAGCTGATGCTTTTTGCCCAGGGAGCCTTCATCGTTGTGCTTGTGTGCCTGTGGGAGGTCGATAACCAGAGAGAGAGCCAGAAGAAACAGGCTTACCTCATCTCCTAAACGTCTGATACTGCAGAATGGGATCATAAGGTCTCTATGATGCAGGAGCTCCTGCTGCAAATTGTTGCTCTTTCCAGTGGTAAAGTTTATCTCTTGGATGGAAGGGGGCTGAACGAAGAAATGACAAGGAAAATGATTATCTTTCTGAGAAGAGTGCTTGCGGATTGGAAAGTTGCTTTTGGTGGACAGGTTACACGAGGTTAATGCGAAATTTTACAGCAAATAAGAGCGGCCAGCGGGGGAAAAGTCAGAGGGAGCAGGCTGGGGCTGCAGGCTGCAGGCAGAGGAGGAGGAGGAGAAGAGGGAGGTGTGATGAGAATACATCTTAATCTGGCGCTCTGTTTCTGTCAAAGCTGGTTCCGGGTCAAATTATGAGCGCTGTCCGGCGAGCTCAGGCCCATTACAAACAGATGAGTCGATCGCTCATCTTGTTACGGCTTTACTAGGCTTCCCTGCTGCTGCAGACAGGTACAAATTTAAGGCTGAGCGATGCCCTAAATTGGATCCAGTAACTAGGGCAATGGAACTACAATATCACTTTAGGATCTGGACACTGATATCCAGCCTCACACCACATCTCAACTAGGCTGCACCGCCTCCTCTGACATTTCCAACATATTACTCCGGTTATATTCATTAAGCCCGGCCTTTCCGCTGGTCTTATAACAGAGCAGGAGTGAAATATACATTACTTTGTTTTGCACAGTTTCCATGTTGTGCCTATGTCTCTCCAAATGGAGCGCAGCGCTGCAAAAAGTCCCCCCTCAAACTCACTGCCAGATTTGTCATTGTATTTATAGACCTGGCAAGGTTGAATGAGAGCGGCAATAGAGAGAGCTGTGAGAGAGAACAAAGGAGTTACTGAGGGAGAGCATAAATGCACGGGGAAGGACTGAAATGATACAGTGGAGGGGTTATCAATCAAAACACTTGTGCCTTTTACTCTTACGAGTAGAGTGCGAGAGCAGGGCTTAAAGTATAGATAGACGAGCGCAGCATGTTCCATCATAAACACTGTGCTTTAGTTTTCCTTTTATTACCTCTGCTGTCACATGCATGTGGGCTGTGGTAATGGGAGTGATTGATAACAGTGCATGAAATTAAGCTTTCACAATCCAGAACAGCAAGTACTTGCCTACTTAGACAGTGGGACTAAGGAGCAAGTTGTCACTCCTAGGCAGGAATCAATGCCAGTAATAAGTACGGGTGTCATGTCAGAAATAAAGAGTGCTTCTCAGGCAGTGATAAAGGCAGTATTATATTACAGCCATCTTAAATTCAACACAGAGCCAATATCTACAAAAAGTTGAAGAAAAAACACTGAATAAAGTTCTAGAAACTGAAGGTTTCTGGCTATTAGGGTGAAGATATTAACATGTAGTTGTTAACTGTGTTTAAAGGGAACCATTGAAACTAAAAAGAAAATTAATATTTTGTAAAAGCAGTACACAATGTAAACAGTGGGGGTATAGGACATGTTTATTATTGTGCTGTATCACCTCTTCTTTTAACAACACTCTTTAAACATTTGGAAACTGAGGAGAGCAGTTTCTTGAGTTTTTAAAGTGAAATGTTCCACTCTTGCCTGGCATAGGATTTCAGTTGCACAAAAGATAAATGTCTCCTTTTGTTGTATTCTTTTAATCATGATGTGCATAATGTTTTCAGTGGATGACAAGTCTTCACTGCAGGCAGGCATGTTAAGCACCTAGACTCTTCTTCAGAGCCATGCTGCTGTAATGCACTCAAAATGTGGTTTGGCATCTTCTTGCTGAAATATGCTAATCTTCCTTGAAAAAGTCCCATTGTCTGGTTGGCAGCATAATGTTGCTCCAAATACTACATATTTTGTTCAACATTAATGCACCATTATTGTTGAACTAGACAAACAGGTTTCCCAGATGTGTAAGCTACCCATGCCGTGGGCACTAATGTATCCCCATACATACCATCAGGGATACTAGCTTTTGATTTGTGAGCTGATAACAGGCTACGTGGTCCTTCCGTACTTTGGAGAGGATGATACAGTATCCATGATTTCCAAAAAGAATGTCAAATTTTGATTTGTCATAAAAGTGTTCCACTCAGGCTCAGAGAAGCTGGATCAGGATCATGTTTATATATGGTTCCTTTTTGCATGGTACAGTTTTGACCTAAACTTGTGGATGCAGCAACAAACTGTGTTCACAGACAATGTTTTTTAGATGTTATTTCAAGCCCATGCAGTTGTTTCCACTACAGAGTCATGTCTGCGTTCAATGCAGTACTGTCTGTGAGCCCAGTAATCCAGGCCATCTTATTCTCTGAATAGTTTTATGATTTTTACATTTTTCTGAATCTATGAACTATTCCTCACCCAGTCCCTCAGAGTGGTGAACCTCTCACCACCTTTACTTCTGAGAGACTCTGGATTTTAAAAAAGGTATTAGTCATGTAACTTTACTTTAACAGATGTAAGTCTACACTCTCAAAATCTCTTGTTGCCAAATGTATATATATATAGAGTATAGAAACATGCAGCACGATGGGACGGTTGTCAAGCTAAATGTTGCTCTAGCTGCTTAGCTACCGGCTATATCCATTGTGGTAGTAATTCCTGTTCAACTCCTCTGCTTGTCACTTTGATCGTGGTATGTGTGACACAACACTTTGTCTAAACACTTGTGTTGTTGCCACAAATCAATAAGTTTGACCTCTATCTCTGATGTTCAACTAACTTCAAACTTCATGTTCACCGTTGAATCCATGGCTGCATTTGTTGTGCTTCCTCCAGCTTCCCAATTGGCTGTGATTTCCTTCCACATGACAGTCCACAGAGGACGTGTTGGCTGCTCTCAGGGTTCCTCCCACACAACAGGGTATCTGATCGTAAATATTGAACATTTTTTAATATTTACAATTTCAAATTGGGGTGTCTCAGATTGTCTTCAGAGCAGATGGGAAAAAGTAAAATCACTCTTTACTTTCCTCACTCTAAAGGAAAATCTGGCAAGATAATCTTTTGAACCATCAAAAAAACTCGAGCCTTAGCTGACTTTTGTTGGACTAGGGGAATCAGACCCAAAAGTGGCCCTACTATCTTCTAGTGTGTACTCTGCTTTAGAAAGCTAATCTCCACAATCTTTTCTTGCCTTTTACATCTTCAGTGTCTTTTTGATTGTTTGATGACAGAGTACAATCCAAGTACATATCCTTGTTTGTTTGTTTATTCATCAGTATACTTCAGTTGATTATTTTGAATTGGCTAATGTTTCCGTGTTGACTGACATCAGCCCATCCGCAAATAATGTGCGATGCAAACATGACAGAAAAAGGGAGCATGCAGTATTTGGACATGTTGTGTTGACATTTTAAGAGGGTCTTGTAAGGAGGAACTGGTAGGGGCTGCTTATTACAATTTCAATACATAAAATCTCATGGCCTAGACAGGAAGAATTACAGAGAAGTAAAGTATTTAACATTGGCTATCTGTTAAATTGTAATTTTTAACATCGTATCGGCTCTGATTTTCACAGTCAGTTCATCTTTTATTAAAAGCAACCAGCTAAATTTGAAAGGTGTTGATTAAAGTTTGCAAGCTGATATGACAAGTGGACCTTATGTGTTACACAGATGTGAAAAAAGTTATTTTACTCATTGTTTAATGTAATGATATGCAAAGCATTTACTATATCATTTCCCAAGCAAATAAGATACCATCTGTTGTCATCCCACATAATTGCTAGTCTCTCTCTAGCCAATTCTTATTATTGAGAGGAGAGAACCTGCTAACACGTGCCTGTCTCTCTCTCTCTCTCTCTCTCTCTCTCACACACACACACACACACACACACACACACACACACACACACACACACACACACACACACATTTTCTCAGATCAGTGGCTGTGATGAAGAGGAGGGATCTATTGGATGGTGAGAGGAGGATGTAACTGTAGCAGCATGCTGGGATCCATCTGCTGTGCGGCCGTCTCCCTGTGGCTTGACCCCATGGATGCTGCTGACTCAAGCTGACACCCGGGTTCACCAGGGTATCGGACGCTAGAGAGTTCAGATGGATCACAGCATGATAGAAGAGGTGCAAACCTGCCACCTTTGAACAAGACTCAGGATCACTGGCACACCATCATTTTGACTTTAGCACCAAACCCCTTAAGTTTTGGATCCAAAAATAAAGCTACTTGATGTACAAGAAAAACAGCAGTGTCATGACCGATGTAGCACTTAGGCTTTGGATGAGGCTGCTCTTTTCGTCTTCTTTCGTTTGTGATTCAGGATAATGAGACAGATCTTTTAATAACATCCTTGCCAAGTGTTGGAAACAATTTCAGCTACTCTGTTGCCTCCTTTACATCGAATAATCAGTGATAGCAAGTGAGACTGATACAATCTGACAAATCCATATATTGTCTCATGAATGCTTGTAGCATTAAGGGCATTTCACCTGGCAAAGTCAATCAGTGTCCTCCCCGCCTTCATCACTAAATTGCTTTGATGTTTAGTAAAAGACTTCAGGGGCTTAACATCACTTTCTGAAGCACATAGATTTGTTTACACTCCAGCTGATTCATGTCAATTTGATATTCTTGCACAGAACAACACTACAAGTGTTTCGTAACAGCCCAAATGTGTTGTAAATAATTCAGCCACAACAATTACAATAGCCTCCTCATTATCCCGACATAATGAGTCAGCACTGCTGAATAAGAAATGTGGAAACACGCAGAAACAAAGGCAGAGGAGAGTGAAAAGTGTTTGTCAGCTGTTGCCTACAGAGCACAATTGGAGCAGCGTGGAAAGATGCACAAGATTTCAGCTGTGTTTGTGTGTGTGTGTGTGTGTGTGTGTGTGTGTGTCTCTTCAGAGATGCTATACGAATCAGTAAAGTGTTACTTTCTACTACACTCTCTGTTTTTGTTGACATGAAAGCAACAGTATGTCTGAGAGAAGCTCTGCACCTCTCAGGAAATGACAGCTGAAGTTTGACAGACTTCAGAAGACAGAACTGAGTGTGAGAGAAGACAGACCAGGAAACTGTTTTTCATTTTCTTTTGCATGTTGCAGTTTTTTATGGAGTAAGATTTGATGGCACCGTGGTAATTAGCTGGTGTCAGAGGTGACATAAGGGAGGATTCAAATGACACTCATAGTAGATGTTACCATGGAGATGTGTACAAGATCAAGGGGAAGGTGAAGAAGAACTAAATCAGGCGATGAGAGAGCATCTAATAAGGGTGAGAGATGGAGGTAAAAGAGGAGAGAAAGGACTTAATTTATCAACATTTTCTGCCTTCATCTTAGCTTTTGGAGCCAGTGACCTGTTCAGGCTGACAGGTTGGATACACTTTCTTTTGTCTCTACCCTGTTTTTCACAGGTTGCCATGGACTTGGCAATGGCGTTGCACACAAACCAAAAAGCACCCCCTGCTTTACTTTAACTTTTGATCTAAATTGGCACATTAAAGACAAAACTGGTACCATTATTTTATAGAAGACTGGAAACCTGCAATTAAACCCATAAACTCATTGGGATAATGTTTATTGAGGCTTGAAACAACTGAAAAGTAAGGTCATTTTTTCAGCTGTTTAATTCAGACTGACTGGTGGACTCGCCCCCTGGTGGCCTTTATAAACATTGCAGGTTTGAACTCTTCCCAATTATCTTTAATTTTCAAACAAAAAGCATTGGCTCACGTTAACATGGAACACAGAGAAAAGCTCATCCCCTCCCTGTATGGGTCATTTTTATGTTATGCAGGATTCTGATTAGCTGTGAGTACAGAGACAGCGCAGGTTAAACTCTTCCCATCCGGCCACACTATTATTTCAGCACTGAATAACTGAATCAGTTCCCACAGTAGTTGAGGATGAACTTGGCTTTTGTCTGCTGGAGGATAATCCATTTACCACTCCGACAGGATTTGGCCTCTCCATCTGACCATTAGTAATAGAAGAATGTGTTAACAGGACTGTATTTATCCCTTATGTTATCTGAGCTTGTGGTTCTCATCTGATCCAGCCTCAGGACCCACAACCACTTCCTCAATGACATTTACGCTCCAGTCTTCTGAAATTTGCTGTTTAGTGGCGGGTGAGCCCGCAGAGCTCGCTGTGTCATTAGAAACACATATCCTTCAAAATAAGATGCAGCAAAGAGTTTTTAAGGCACTCACCCAAGACTCAATAAAAGTAGCTCTTCTTTGGGTCCTGACCCACAAGTTTAGAACCACAGATCGAGGCCAGACTCTTTATATTTTAAAATCCTAAATGTTTTCTTGGATAAATAATTTTAACAACCTTTTGACTGTATTCTGGCCTCAAACTTCAAATATTTTATTTTATAATGAAACAATGGTATTTCCACAGTCTCAGTTGCACTACTGTTTAGTGCGAATCAGTAAACAGCACACTCTCACAATGAACTTAGATGGTGAACATGTTAGATTATATCATTAGCACTACAATCATTGTGATTCTTGAGCACTTAGCATTTATCCTGAGGCAGTTGTACAGCATCACAGACACAGTGCGTTGACTGTAAACACAGCTCCGGCTGAAAACACAGTAGGCACAGATCACAGACTTATAAAAGAAGCTTGCATGTCCCCAAGGTTTCTACAAAAGTACCCGAGCTAGCATAACTAGGTTACTCAGGATAAAAGTTTATCTTCAGGTTCAAATGTGTGAACACATGACCAGAGTACTCATAAAAGTCAAGAGAGTCATGAACATTCATTACACACAAGAGGATAAACTTCACAGTAAAACATAGTGTGCGCTCCCAGCTGTTACCTGGTCATGAACCTTTCAGAAGTAAAGAATAAATACTTTGAATCATACCCCTGAGAAATGTAGCCTACTTTTAGCTCAACATACAGTTTCCGTATGGAGGCTATACAGCAGCAGTATTCTCAGTACACCGTGAACATCCAGGTCTGGGAGCTGACGCTTCATCATCAAACGGATGTGGGCCTTTGTATGATTTCTTAGAAGGGTACTTTTTTTAGTCTTGTTGGTCTTTTGAACTGAAGACAAAGTTATCCAGGATACATCCATTTGTTTTTGGAGAGGAAAGTAAGACGGCATGCACAGAGGGAATATGCTGGGAATGTGCTACTGAACGTTTTACAGGTTTTATTCAAGTTTCACAAAGTACAAAACTCCAACCAGTTGAAGGAAACTTTGGGGCTGATTTAGGCTACATGTAACTGCTACACCTTTTTAGGTGAACTTGTTTTGACTTTTCAGGGATAGCGGATAGTGTTTAAAAAAGGGAATCTACACATGTTTGTATTAAGCCTGCAGCTGGTTGGCTTAGCTTAGCTTAGCATAAAGACAGTACATAATAAGCTGAAAATTTGGCAACTAACTCTACTTTGGTACTTCTTAAACAAAAGTTTCACAACTAGATAAAAATGCTGCTGCCGGGGTTAAAAACAAGCTCAAAGAAAGGTCACCACATCAGCCCCATCCTTGCCTCCTTACACTGGCTCCCTGTTCATCTCAGAATTTGTTTCAAAGTTCTTCTGATTGTTTAGAAATCCCTCCATGGTCTTGCACCTACATACTATATCTCAACCCCAACAGTCCCACAAGACCCCTCAAATCCTCTCTACTATTAATCATAATCATTTTCTTATCTCGAATACTGTCTGCACCTTGATATCATTTGCACTGCTATCTATTTTCATTGTCCATTTTTAAACTGTCACTGCACTACCTGCACTGTGTACATAGGATGTTTTTATAGAACTGTATTTTATTGTATTTTATCTCTAAATTTTAGATATTTACAAGCTGGAAGAGAGCAACAGCATCTCGTTTTTCCTGTATGTCTCAAAAAATTTACAATAAAAACCTTTGAATTTTGAATCTCGAATCTACTAGGCTTATTGGCTGTGCCCTGTTTGAGGAAGAAAAAAGGCCAGGGACAGGCCTTTCCTGAAGCGGCTCCTCGGCTCTGGAATAGCCTGTCCAAGGTCAAACTCTGTTGAGGCCTTTAAGAAACACCTCAGGACATACCTATATCCCTTTTGCTTTTAGTTGTGTGTAACTATCTATCTCTGTTTACACCGGTTTCTCTTTTAATTTTGTGCCATTTCCCATATTGTGTCCTCTGTATATACTGTATATTGTCAGATTTTATCTTCAGGCATGTGTACAGTCTCTGCCTACTCTTGTGAAGCACCTTGATGCAGAACTTGTTTTGCTTTTGAGGTGCTATATAAATGAAATACATTTAGACTTTATAAGAAAGCTAGAACAAATCTGTCTTTTATGAGCTCCATAAAACTCCTCACAAGGCGCCCTACAGTTCTGCATGAGGACAGTGTAACACTAGGAATAGTGGGAAGAGGCTAACATGTGGACCATATCTTTTAGTATTGATGTTTTGTCTGACTGGTGCTTAATCAATCAATCATTCAGTCTTTTTTTTTTAAAGCACCAACAGCAGTTCTTGACTGTACTCTTTGTGCTATTTATGGAGACCCAACGTTAATCCAGCATGAGCAAACACGAGGCAACATTTGGCAACGGTGGCAAGGAAAACTGACAAACACTGCGTCCTTGCTGTAACCTTACATTTAACAGACTGTATAAAAGTAGGATCAATCTTTTTATCCAATTCTTGGCAAGGAAGATATAGAGTATAAACATTTAGCAGTCATTTTGGCTCTTATGTGTGAATATTAAGCGATATTTGTGGAAAAATGTCAATTTTAACACAGGCTGAAAATCTCTTCCCAGGTGTAAGCTGCTGACGTACGCAGAAGACCTTCCTCAGATCTCTGTGGTCTTCATATTTGTCAACGAGGCTCTGTCAGTGATCCTGCGCTCCGTCCACAGTGTGGTCAACCACACACCGGGACACCTGCTCAAGGAGATCATCCTGGTGGACGACAACAGCGACAGCGGTAAGACCTATTAAAGCCTATAAAGAGGATGAAAGTATTACTCTCCTGGCACTTTTTCAACCAGTGGTGTCTTACAATAAATGCTCTGCTTGACATCAGTTAATAGCAGCCATTGAGATCACTGTAGGGTTGATCACATATCTTCCTGAATGTTTCCTTTCTGCTACATGTATGCATTTTCTCAGACTTTGAATCATGAAACCTGTAGAAGGTGCACTAAATCATTGTCTGATGCTGCTGGTTTGTTTATTCAGCTCAGACAGTCGCCCTATTTATCATGCTTTGTCTCCTCTGGTGGAATGTAAACTAAGGAGTCATCTGCAAATGAATCAGTGGGATGTTGTTGGACTGCTGCCAGAGAAGTCAATCTTTGAATGCGGTAGATGTTGTCCATTTATTGGTGTCTGTGTGTGTACTGGTTTTTGTGTTTTTGACACACTTCTCTGATGTTTCTGTGTGTTTGGTTTTATGACTAACAGTTGAAGGGATATAGGGAACCCCTGAGGGCAGACTCTTGAACACAACGTTTAAAAATAGCTTTGAAAAAATAGGAAAGAGGAGGGAGGGGATTTGTCTTGTCTGTTTTCAAACTGCTGTGTACATCTGCCTCCATGGTGAGGAAATGCTTCAGTTTCCTCCACACCACGACGCCCACAGCAGCTGACGACACACAGCTCCACGTCCCAAAAGCTTTCCTGTTTGGAGAGGGAGGGACAATGAACTAGATTTCAGACGACACTTGGCCCTCCTTCACTTGGCACACAGACGCAGGCCTCCCTCCCGCAGGCTGGCAGAGGAAAAGGACGCATGAATAACATACTGAAAGAAGGCCGAGCAGAAGTCACCACTGGCTCATCACTGCTCCCACAATGAGTCTGTAACTGCCTCTTGTTAAACACAGAGTGTTAAAAGCCAGGCAGAAATGGAGACTGAACCCCCCTCTCATTATGTTGGTCTGCATCACACGTTTTTACTGTCACCAGTATATTCCTTAAATGGGTTCTTTAAGGAAGAGCCCATTTTTCACTGAAGAGATGGACATTTTTTCTGACATAATTCAATTAAATTTGATTTTTACCTCTCCTCTATCAAATATAATAGAGGGCAGTAATTTTAAGGGCTTTAAATATTTTGAAACAGAACCGGAGCTCATAATAAAAACAAAAAGATCCAGTTCTTTTAAAACTTGGAGCAACTCTCATCTAACGATTGATACCACACGAAACCTGGACTTATTTAATTGTCTAATTAAACCAGGCTGTGTAAAATACTGGATTCTGATTGGTCAAAACCATGGACTGTATAATTAATGGACGCAGTATCCGTGACGTCACTCGTCTGTTACTGAAGCCCTGTTTTGAAGCCAATCGTCAGCGGGTGCCATCTTGGAAACGCTGAACTTAACCTAACTACTGTCGAGCTAGTGTGAGGTAAAGAGGCGGGTTTTGAACCTCCTAACCAACAGTAACAGTGTTCCCGCCTGTCAATCAAGTCAGCTGTGCCTCTCATAATGGAAAATTCCTAATCTTAATATCTTCAAAATTGCCGCGTTATGAAAAAATTAACCCCCGTACAGTGTCCGGAGGTTGCTGCTTGGTCAAAACCCTGTAACATCAGTGATTAATTCTCAATACCAAAAGCAATGCTAAGGAAAAATCTGCTCACATGTCATATCAAATCAATCAGCATAAAGAAGTCTGACACATTTTATCTCTGCCTTTTGACACTGTGGCAACAATGTGAGTGTCCATCTCAGGCTGGTCTTGAGAGTGGAGAAATAATGACATTTATTTGGCCCAGATGTGAGAGCAACTTGAAAAACGACTGGACCCAACCATCTTTGATAAAAGATGGAAAAGTGGAGCAACATCCTGTCCTGCAATATAGTCAATGGCAGCAGAGCTGGTGAGAACATTTCTGAGCTGCTGATCTCTACAAAGTGACTCAAACCATAAGAGGTAGTAATAAGAGCAACAGTGTTAAAAGTTATGACACTAGCATCATTTATGTTTAAAGGTGTGTGAACTGCAAAGCTCTGAGAGGAAGGAGAGCTGAATGAGGACAGATATGTCTCATAAATATTTCTGCAGAAGTCCTGCTCTTCCTGTCTAAAGCTGAATTAAAATGTTCAGTTCAATTTAATCAGATAGAATAACAGGTTATATGTTCATCACTGGTTAGATATCTTCAAGAGTGAACCTTTCGCCATTTAAAGTTTAGTTTTAAACGAAACTCAATTACAAAAACAGAATAAAAATAGAACATGGTTCATAAAAAAGCCAATCCACAGATGTTTAAGCGCTACATAAATCTGGAATACCTTAAAGCCATGAATATTTTGATATAAACAAACGATTTAATGACTTTTTAAATGCCAAAGGTGTTACTCAATGTGGCATACCACAAGACAATTATCATATGACTTTGGCTGCCCTCAGCTCCTCACTCTGTTTTACAATCATTAAATCCATTGTCTTTTTTTTTTGCCCACAGCTTTCCTCTTTTGGTTCAGTCTCGCAGGTCTCATTATGAGTATCATTTCCAGAAGGAGTAGGGAGCTGTGTGCTGCAAAGACTCTTTAAAAACCCAAAGAAGAGAAGACAGATGAAGTTTACGACTAGCTGAAAAAAACAGAGGAGCATTTAGCAGCTAGATATTTCCCTGAGGAATTCACTGAGCTGCCTGAACCATGGCTCTAAATAAATGCTCCTTCTGTGCTGGAGCTGTTCAAAGCTATTTGCTACCACATTCACCATCTTAACTTTACACGGTGGTAGTGAACGAATGACAGACAGTTCTGCATTGGCAAAAGAAGAGAAACATTGCTTATCATGGACTAATAATGTAGCATAATAGATTAAGTTCTGTGATTTTTGAGTTATTTTTCCAGTAAGTAATCACCATCATCATCTAATGACACAACTGTCTGATTTCTTGACGTGAAAATCACAAAACAAGAGTCTCATTCCAGCTAATTGAACCCAAGAGATTTACAGTGGGCCACTGAAACACTTCAGGCAAAGACACTCATCAGAACTGTTTAAATAGAGTTATCTCCACCATGAGGATGTGACAAATTGAACTTCTCACTCCCTCACTTCCTAAGTAACCTTAGCTGTAAAGCACCATTTACATGCTGTGTCCACTTCACTGACATCTCAACATGGCTAGGTGTTGATGTTTCTAATCTCTACCTGTTTGAGAATGTTTATCTGCAATTCAAATCCAGGACATTTAACAATATGTTTCCCAAAAGTGGTGATCATTTGTGCCAATGTGTGATCTGTTTGTTGAGAGCCGCTCTGCAGGGACGTTAGACGATTAACATGCAGACTGGACTGCTTGACCTTCTCTGGATGGCTCTGTCTGTCCCCTCCTATTTAAACAAGGCTCAGTGGAGATGAGTGGAGGTACAGACACACTCACTCCTGGTGTAATAAATCACACACAGGAAGCATGTTTGTCTGCTGGCTGCGACACATTTTCCTTTGCTTGGAAAGCCGGTGACATTTATTGGTGTCTGAGAGGTTCATCAGCAGCCGGTTCCAGTGAAACTAAATTCACATTTCCATTGATGAGCTTCGGCTGTGTGTGTCGGGCCGGGCAGGATGACTGGAATTCATTGTTATTAGCCGTATTAGCAGCAAGGAAAGGCTTAATGAGCCCTATAGGATTCAATTGCAGTAAATACCACCAACCAAATTGATAACATAATGATCCATATAATGAAAACCGGATATAAACTGAGAACCAGCTGAGTACAGCTTGTAATATTCATTTAAAGTGGCTCTGGATGACTTTAAACATACATTGAATCGTGTTAAAGCTTCTGAGCTGACAATTTACACATTATTATACAGCAGGAAACTTGTCCAATACATTTTGACCTTTTGAGAAAGATGGTTCTATTTATTCTACAATGATATTCATGTTAGTTCGGTGACGTTATTTGACTTTTTGTTCCATTAACTGTGTCCCCTCCAAATGAGTGACTGACTCTTCAGCTGTAACAAATCAATTTATTGGCGGTGCAGCACTGAAATCAGCTCTGGCCAAAGTTACCATAAAACCTTCACCTTGTTAAGGGAGTGAAATACCTGAGTCAGTGTTAAGACTCACATCTAAGTCGTGATCTCAAAACCATTAAAAGTCCATTAATGTTGAGCTTCACAGTGAAAGGGGGGGGGATTAGAGGTGATCTCACACTGAAACAAAGACCACTCACAGGGTTGTGACATGAACACATCATGATGTGTAATGTGGAGTCAAACATTTAGTTATGACAAAACTCACAATACCGTCAAAACACAGTTTAGGGCAATTTTCAGAAACTGACCTCACTACATCTGCCATGTCTTCAAAATGTTTTTCATGAAGATGGGATATTTATGCAGACATAATTTGCAGAAGCTATTAGTAGTTCATTCAACAATGAATCATTTTGATCTAATGAGGGCTCAATTAAAAAACAAATCAATAATCTGATTTGACCATTGGTCCCAGACACGCTCTGCATCTCAGTTCACTAAAAATATGTCTCCTCTGTCCTTGGGTGAACCAGAAGTAGTTACGGACCCCCCATGTTAAGTAGCCCATGTGCCTTATTGGTTCGGATCACAGAGGAGAGGAGGGAAATTGGAGGAGAGCTAACCGAGGACACACACGAGAGCAACCTTCATGGAAGTCTTTTGACTGACAGACACGCCCAGTATGAATTATTACTTACTGATTGGACGCTGCAGCACATTGGACTTCATTGAAACTGTACAACATTACTGGAGTTTAATAAAACAACAGATGGACCTTAAAACAGTCATTAAAGGGTGCCTTAGAACAGATCAGAAACAAACAGTGCATGAGCTGTGTGTAAAGAGAACAGTATTGAGCATAACTGTCATGAAATCAATCAAACAGAGAAGCCTAACACTTCTGAGTTTTACATTACTTTTTTTCTGATTTACCATCAAACAAAAATAATGAATCAATTATAAAAATTAAAGATTTATTTATTTGACATTATGTTATTGATCCTGTTTATTCTTAATGAGATTGAGATAGTTGTATGGAACGTATAGGGCTGATCACTAATGAACGTCAGGTTTGAAAAGTCTGAGATGATTTTTTGTTTCGCTGAAACTTTACAAATAATGAATAATTTCCAGTGTTCCTGAGACATCACAAAAGTAGGTTATCTGTGTTAATAAGATATTGAGTTCACAGTCAGACATGCACTAAATATGAATATGAATACAAATAATACATGACTTATTAGTAGGTCAAACAATGGAATTTGCACATGCATCAAATGTCTTTTCTCAGACGTGGTTTCTGTGGTTTTATTTTTTGATATGCATAAGTTTATTTTGGTTAGTTTAATTTTAAAAAGAGTGGAAGTGAAGGACAGCTGTGTTGACAAATGTGTCTGTGTCTGCTTCAAATTAACACATGTTCACAACAATCTGTTGTCCTCTTTGATGTCAGACCAATAATGCTGCCAGCCAGGTCGCTTCTGTTCATGCCTTATATGCACAGGCACAATATGTCTGCGCCCAGGGAAGCTGTCTTCTGGCTTCAAAGCTCACAGGTGGTGGAAATGAAGCGATGTAGTCCATTGTTATTACAGTCAATGGTCCAGAATGTTCTGAAGATGACATGAAGCAAGTTTTTTATCAGTTGAGCAAAGAATATGGAGAATGAGAGGTACATTTTTTTTGACAGTTTCTGAGAAAAAAATGAAAACTTAATGATTTTTCAGAGGGGGGTCTTGGAAAGGTAAAAATGGGACAGACTACTCGTGACCAAAATGGAAGAAAGGGTACTTGATGGGACTGACTGGAAAAAGGAGTTTGTTTTTTATCTCTGTTTTAACACTGTTGTAAGTGAAGTATAAGTGGCTGAAACCATGGTTTTAAACTCTTGTCTGACAAATGTGGAGTCTGTCTCTGAGGTAAATAAAGTTAAAGGCTGTTGAAAGAAAAGTAATATGAAGCCATGGTCTTAATGACTATGAAATCCATTTTAGCGTTTAAAGGATCATAAAACATGAGTTCTGATTAAAACATAAAATCTGTGAAGTTAAGTATAAAAACCTGTAAAAGTGATTAAAAACTTGTTTGAATTCCAGCTAACAGCACTAAAACAAATATAACAGTGTGATTCTTTCTTTGTTTAATTTAAACTGCATTTGAATTTTGATGATTTTCACCGCTTTTTTAGAATAATTTTTGGACTCAAAACAGAATAACTTGACTTTACTGACTTCTGTTAAAGTCGACACAATAGTCATTTCAATATGACTGTAGATGTTGAATAGATCACTCTTTTTCTCTTATGATTACTGATCATCAACTTTCAGGGTGAAACAAAAGTTAAAGTCATTCAAATCTACGTGTAATGGAGGTGTAGCTGCAGCATATGTGCAGGGTTGTTGTTGTCAGGTCCTGTGTCATATCTTTTCATGGGGCCCAGATTTCTTAGTAATGCTCCTGACACATTCTAGTTTGATTTGCAAAGTTTTTACAAATTCTTACATTTTTTAGTTCAGATGGTTGCTGAAGTGCCATCAGGACTTTTTGCCCACAAAGCTGGATGGTTAAGTTTGGCACAGGAAGACAGATTTCCTTGGAGAATTAAAACAAGAGGGGCATGCAGCTTTACTACCCAGCTCCTAATTAATGAGCAGCCTCAGTCTCACTCTAATTAAGATACTTCATCACATTTCACTCTGTTCAACTTCACATACAGCATTTAGTCGCTAACTGCAGTCACAGGGCAGTGTTGGCAGAGAGGGACGGTCCTCCCAGCAGGGGCTCCTGGTTCGGGCAAGTCATCCCTACTGTCTCCTCCTAATAACTCCTGTCTCTCTTCAGCTGCCCTACATCATAAGACATATAGTATCTTTATCTTTATCTTTATTATCCTGTCAGAATGTGTCCCATTGACAGTAAAGGACTCGTACTGTAGCACAGTGTTTGATATTATTCCTGAGAAGCTGTGTGGCCCAGACAAGTAGCATCAGTTTACTCACCCCTTGAAGTTTTTTGAATATTTAATGAACACATTACTTGTGGTGAGGCAGTTCACCCGGTAGGTAACTTCACTAGTCTGCTGGGGATCGATCAAAGCGATCAATTTCAGACCGGTTTCTGTATCAGTGTCTGAGACAAGTCCATAAATCCTCCTTTAGAAGAATGTGGCCTGTGGTTTGTGCTGCTGAAGTAAATCTCTGTTATCCGAGGGAGATCATTTCACTCCACCAGACAACAAAACAACACTGACAGGTGTTCTTAAGCTGCTCTGACTGGATGGGAAACAAAGAAAATCCTGCAGCTTATTTTTAATAACAGGTATGCAGCTAGTTAGTGAGCACATGGGAGGCGGCATGTGGGAGGATAAGATTCAAGCTTTGCGGCATGTTAGTTAATTCTGAGGCTTTTCCACGGTTTAAATAATCAAAAGCATCTTTGATACCCCTCTACCATCTATCCTTAACACAGCAGCTTCCATTATCTCCCATGTCTGCAGAGGAACTCATGGCACTAGCGCAGTCTACTCTGCATTCATTTTATATTCATAGTATGATGGATAGTTGTTTATCCTCTGCTATGTTGCACTGCGAGTCCTTTAAAATGTATTCCCTGCTCCATAACTCTGCTCTCGTGGATGCAGTCCAATGTTTTATTTGCCAGGTTCAGAGGGAGGCCTATAACTTTTCTCCTTCCCTGCAAAGCCCAGTAATTATTACACTCTAATAGCTTTTATCATATTGTAGCTGCAGGGTGGGATAATGATGAAGGAGACTAGACGCACAAGTTCAAAACCTTGAAGAGACAGAAGAAAACTGCTGGAGTCTTTCAATGCTGTAACAGACTCAATAGAAAAAGTTTGAATTTAATAAATCCAGCTTTTCTCCTAATTAGCATTCAGGAGAGCCATTTAATCTTTAAGAAGTTTTTGTAATAAATGTACTTTTCTGTTAATTATTAACCATACTGTATAAAACAATCAGCCTTTTAAAAAATGACTTAGTTACTATGATCTGCTTTTGAAGCATGTGGTTTGGTATTTTAAGGTCACTATTTTAGACACTTAAAATCAGCAGTAACATGTCCTGGTCTAAAATTCTTCACCTCTTGCAATGTAGTCCACTTTGTAGTGAATTTGCCATTTTTTAGTGATGGTAACCATTAGTCAATGACGGGACTCATCTGCAATCATCATCTTATCATGTGATCAGGGCGTGAGAGATATACCTCTGGGAACGGATACCAACTTTCAAGTAATCGGGTGTGGTCAACAACTTCCAGCCATGACTTACTTTTCTGTGCCGCATTTTTGTTGCAGACATAAACTCTGTTGTTTCGTAATCCATCACATCGCCTGGGATAGTGCATGTGCATCTGTTTCAAGCAGGTCCCAGTCTAACAGTAGACAGGCTTCACTTTGGCTTACTTAGTCAGTGTGGGTCTGAAAAAGAAACCTGTGTTGTTGTGATTTACTTAAAATTCAAGGATCTTAAGTTTGAAGAAATATGAACATCATGTTGCAGATTTGTTAAAGGAAAAGTACAAACTTTTGTTGGGCCTGTCTTCAAGAGAAAAATAAAGCAGCTTGTTGGTTTGTTGAACAGAGGTGGGATCGATCTTTTTTGATGCATTACAGATTGTCAGGAAATCTAAATGCTGATTGGCTAATGTAACACAGCGTTTTGTTGCTTCAGTTGAAGTTTTGGATCTAAAACGATTTGTTAGCTGCACTTGCATGCAAATATCTGTCAAGAGAGTTGAATAAATCATCGTCAGATTGCCATTGGTTGACAACCGGGCTGTCATTATAGTGATTTACGTATAACATATGTCAAATGGAAAGCAGAACACTTTCCATGCTGAAAATCCAGACTCCCCCTGAGTACAGAGTCGACATATTTTATGTACTGTGTAAATAGAGATTAGCTTTTAGTTAGTGCTGAATGTATGTGCACAAAATGCATTGTTCACTGCTCACAGTTTCCCACAATGCATCATGAAGAGAGGTGTACTCCCAATGGTTGAAATGTACCGTGATGCGTTGCACCCAAAGGAAAAAAAACCCACAAGGACAGAGTAATAACTGGAACAGAGGAAAAAAAGAGTGGTGTCCTCAATTGCTTCTTTATTTTGCCATTAGATACTCAATCTACAGTCCCCTGCATTTATCTACCTGTGTATTGAGCAGGAAGTGGACAGGTGAACGATTAAGGAGAAAAAACATAATTGGACAACAGGCTTCATGAACTGATACATTGATATCCTGGTTAGCAGGCTGCTGTGGTAGTGACTTATCAATTACAGTTTGGCACACCTCAGAGCATTCACTGCTTATAGCTGATTTTACTTTGTATGGGGCCATCATTTACAGAATAAGGAATGCTGTGCTGTACTGAGGAAGAGTTAAAACCAGCAATTAAACCATGGACTCGTTTGTTAAATGTTTCTAATGGAAATAATTAAAGTGAGAAGTCTGGACATTTTCCCTTCTGGTTTGGTGGTAATAATACGTTTTTTTACAACCGGTGGAGTCTCCCCCTGCTGGTCATTACAAAGACTGCAAGTTGAAGATAATTTAGTGCTGGCTCCAATTTTAAAACCGTTTGCTATGACCCTTTCTTGTGAACATTCATTGGTTGTTACTTGTTGCCTCGGAGGTCTTTATTTGTTGCTCTTTATGAATTGATATCTGAATGTAAATGCAGAATTAATAGGTATTTTACATGGGTTATGGTTTGCTGTGGTTTCCTTTGTAGTCCCATTTGTCATTGAATGCTTTTCTAGTGCTTGTTTACATGACAGGAGTCTATGAGGTGAGCAGGAGAGGCAAAATCCATCCGACATAATGCTATCATGAAACCTGTAGGTCATTACCATAAATCAGTTCAGCTTTTCAACGATCTATGTGAACAGACATTGTAATGCAAGTGCAGCTGACAATCTGCTCTTAAATGTCATCACTTATTCAAACTCAATTCTCTCTTCTTAGGTTGCTGGTTGGATTGTAGATGATGACAATACCCAAAAAGGATGCCTAATGAACAGTGTCCTTCACATCAAACTGTTAGCTACACAGGAAGCCCTGAAAAGTTTGAGTCTCTAATGAAGGCAGTTTAAACATAGAGTATGGTCTAGACCTGCTCTGTTTGTAAGGCGTCTTGAGATAGCATTTGTTGGGATTTGGTGCTATATAAATAAAGATTGATGGATTGATTGATCTTAATACAGTGGCCAGTGGTTTTCAGGATTTGCAAACAACCTTATATAAACCTGTAGAGAATTAAAACAATTAAACAGATAAAACATAGTAGATGTAACGGTATCATATGGGGACAGGGAGCAGTGAGGTAAAAACACAGACACAGGGAGCCACTGAACCACCGAGGCGCTGCTTTAATCATGTTAGACAGTAGAGGACCATTGAAATGGAGCACACATCCACAGACAGAGCTACCCATGACTCAGAGCTCGCTTTAATTTGGTGTCAAGTGCTAAAGCCTGTTTACTTCAAGGGTCACTGCGTCTAAATTCACCCTCTCTCCCTTCAGCAGCCTCCACTTTATGTCAAGACCTTCAGCTAAAAAAAATCCTGACAACCCTCTCCTCACTGCATCTCCTCAGTCACACAGACAGGGGATTAGCCTGCCTTTTCTCTAACTTTCACCGGCTGATTTATGATGTGAGGCAAAGTCAGAAGCTAGGTGTGGATGCAGTTCAGAGCCAGTGTGCCACGAGCGTCCTTATTAATCTCTCCCTCAGAAAGTAGAGCGCTCAGCAGTTACCCAGAGGAGAAGCTCAAACAGCCATCCATCCTCGGCCCAAAACACAGACAGCAATTTGCGCAAGTGGCTGTTTACCTGGCAAACTTTGTTTCTGGTGATGACAGTCAACATCATCTTTGAGAGCAGGAGCAGGTGGAGAGATGTTATGATCCAGCTGGAGTAAAGATGTCAGCACAGGAATGCTTCAGACAGTCGCCCTGCACAGAAACCTGGAAAGTAACCTTGAAGATCGTCTCACTCAGAGGAGAAACAGATAGACGCTGCTTCTCTGGATTCAACAGAGAGCAAACAAACAAATCTAAGCTGCTAATGATCAAAATAATTACTTAAAAAACATGATCCTTCAGTACAGCATTTGCATATTTGATCAGTATTGAACTCATGATCCTTAATGAAATAAGTGGTATGGATAATGGATGGAAACATGGATGGATTAGTGTAACCAGTGCTTTAAGTGGAAAAAAATAATATTCTCTTAACTTATTTGTTAGCATGTGTATCATGAAGCCAAGGTCAGTCAGTCATTGGTATTATGCTCTATATTTTGAAAGGCTGCCAGTGTCATACAGTGCGCCACGGGTTATATATTCGGTGATAATTCTGGGTAACCAAGACATACATGAACTGTACAAGATGTAGTTTTCGGAGATAAAATTCATATACATATTCATCAACAGTAATAAGTCATGAAGTAACCAAATTCATTTTTGCTGTTAATACTGGTTTCTAATATCAAAACTGTTGTCAGTGGACTTCTAGCGTTGAGGCTTTAGAGGTGTTTTGGGCACCTCAGGACTTTAAATTCAGCTAAAACCATTCAACACTGAGACAGGGTAATCTTGGAAACACATTATCATTTGCTTAAACTGCCTGGTTAATATTCTCACACTAATTCGGATGTCATTAAATGAACTTTCTCTCTGATCTACTCTCTCTCAGTGGAGCTGAAATTTAACCTGGACCAGTACGTGAACAAGCGCTACCCCGGCCTGGTAAAGATTGTGAGGAACACCAAGCGGGAGGGCCTGATCCGAGCCAGGATACACGGCTGGAATGCTGCCACAGCTCCTGTCGTCGGCTTCTTTGATGCCCATGTGGAGTTCAACATTGGCTGGTAAGAAAAGGTCATGTTTAACACAAGAGGGTCTGAGCTGTTTCTCTGTCCTCTCTCACCTTTGCCTTTGTGGTTTGTGTTTTATGTTCTCAGTACAGAAGGATGTCATGTAGGATTATTATCAATGAAATATGCAGTGGAGTTTGCCCTGAGCATTTTGACACAGCGCCAGATATTTTCTGACTAAGACAGCACTTTTCAGCGGTATGACCCTCATTATTAAAAAAGGGTTTGTCATCAATAAGCTTTTCTCTCTTGCATCACCTTTTAAATCATGAGTAATGAGTTTGGGTTAGAGCTGAATGAAAAAAACAGTCTTTTCCCAACCACACTACCCGACCAGCAAATACACAGTCATGATGAGACGGAGAGCCAAACACTGTGAGAGACGAGAGAGAGTGTAATTATAGAGGGACCTCAAATGTTGAGCATATCCACATTATTTTACCAGCGGGCTCTGGGCTTAGTTTGCAATATGAAATTACTTCTGGGGGTCTCAGTCCAATGTCTGTGTGCTGCTTAAGTTTACCAGAAAACAAGTCACTCAATGGATGTAATTGGCACCTAATTTGAGCCTGTCATGCTGTCAGTGTTGGGGGATGAAATGTAGCTTTTGTTCCCTTGGAGGCAGCTAGGGGACATGGAGGGATGAAGGAAGAAGAGAAGGATAGAGGATATATCGCAGAGACAACCTTTAATCTCTTAATCCCTGGGTGCAGTCCAATCCGTTTGGCTAACTAGATGCTGGAAACACATAATACCTTTTATACAGATACAAAGAAAACAAACAAAAGATGTTTTGCTGTAATGTCACCTCTGAATTAATACGCCTCAAATGTCACACTGTTTTTGTATCAGAGTCACAATTCAGTCAAATTAAACACAAACAGCAGTAAACTGACCATTGAACCTTCAAATCTCAGCTCAAAATAATCTGATTCAAATCTTTCTTCAGTATCCAAGGCATCCAGCTGGTTGCTGTGTACACTTTCAAACCTGGTTGCACAGAGGTTTGTGCAAACAGTCACATATTTCACAACGCACCTTTTTTCAAATATTATTTTGAGCTTCTCATTTTGCATGCACAAACTGAACTGCCTGAATTGCTCATCATGAGTACAATTAGTTAGGAGTGCAGCTGGTCAAAATGACATGTTGGTTTCTTGAAATAAGGTATTACATCTAATTTCTACAAATTTAACAAGCATGTTTTACATATCCATTACAAACAATTTAAGCGTAGATGTTTTTGCTTGTAACATCTTCAAATAAGATGTTAAATCAGGACTTGAAGGGTAAATGTGTAAAGTAAGTGAAATTAGATATTTTGACAACAACTAAGCCTGGCCCACACTGAAAGATATAAAAAGTCCTAACAGATGTTGAAAATATGAGGGACACCGCACATCACTAAAAATAATGACAGACTTAACAGTTACTAAACTGTTCAATATTACAGCGTATGGAGTGCAATGATATGACCAACAGAGCACATCACACACTGAAAAATTCCCCTCACCAAGAACAACAGACAACACCCTCAAATTTGGAAATCTTGCAGTCTCTTTTAGTGAAATGAGATCTGAGAGTAACTGAACATGGCGGGTGTTGGGCAGCTTTGATGTTCGTTTTGTTCCATGTGACAATCCACAGTGTGTGTTCGGCTCATCTTAGGGTCCCCCACACATCATAAATGATCCCGAACACCCCAGCAACAGACGGTTGTTGGAGGGTCAACCCTCTGGTTTAACGCCTACGCACCATCAAGGCAAACACAGAGTGACTGAGAAAGAGCATCCACATAACTCACTGTGGATGTTTCATTGCATGGCCTTGCAGAGCAGTTCTTGCATTTCACTGCCAATCTGTATGAGGATGTGTCAAATAAATACTCCTGATCATAATAATGTTTGATATTTGCAATTTCAAAATCAGTGCGGCCCTGATCGTCTTCTGAGTATAAAGGGAATGTAAATCCCTCCTGACATGCTCCACACCATGGGAAAATCTTAAAACCATCAAACAATCTGGACCTGGCTGACTTCTGTCAGGACCAAGATCAGCCGAATGATCCTTCAGTGTGTACCCTGCTCCTTAGGATGAATACACTTGGTAAGATTAGATTTTTGTGCAGTGTATCCACGATCATTTTAGATTTATATTGTGTTTTTTAAGCTGAATTTTAGATGCAAAGCCGGATGACTTATTCATTTCCTTTTTTTATGAATATTTGTGAGCAGTAGAAAGCAATTGAACATAATAAATGATGCAGTCTGGATTATTTCTAACTAGGTCTGGAGAGGGATTTGATCACTAAGATAAACAGAATACAAAATCAATACTGAAATTTTGATGAAATAAACTGACACAGAAACTGATACAAATATTGGATTTCAACCTCGCAAAGTTTCCTTATAACATCCCACTGCTTACAAACCAGGAACCAGTGTGCTGACATGCCAGCTGAGATCGGGTTTTATTTCCATTTTATTTACTGTTGTTGTGTTTTTCAAGGTCAGTGTCCCGCTTTTGTTTTCTTAAGAAGACGTGAAAGCAGAAAAGGTCAGGGTGAGCATCATGCTGCCGTTGAAACAAATAAAGGACACATATTTACCATCTGCCATGTATGAGTCAGCCACTTACCATCAAACGCTGACCTTGTAACCTTTGCAAAGCAGTGATATCATCCACCTTGATCACTTGCTCATGGCAAACTTTTTTGCTGCCTGCATCTAAACATCGGGCCCGCAGGCTGTGCAAGACGAGCCGCTCAGCCAACAAACAGCACTCTAGGAGAAAGCTGCTCTTTTGCCTGGGTACATTACTGACGACAACTGATACCCTGGTGGTTCCCTCATCTGTTCCCCCATCTGTTCTCATTCAAAAATAGACATGTCTTTTTCCTGGCCCCATATAACCCATTCACCTCCACATTTGTTTCCCTCTCGTCAGTTCTATCCCATCACCCTTCTCTATACAGAACCTGTGTCTGCGGATTTTCCTTTCAGTTCACCTGCCTCCCTCCTTTGAATTTACACACCTTTCTCTTGTTCGTCTCCATCACACTCACAAGCCCTCACCCACGTACCCGCCAGCTTCCCCCTTTGATAACCAGCTAATTTCCTCCTTTTTTTTTGAGATTTGCTTTTTGTGCAAGGTTTTATTTACTGAAGTCAATGAAAAAGTAATCCCTGTGATTTTTTTTCCAAGCATTCGCTGGATAAAGGGATGTTGCAGTGAAGGAGATGAGAGGCATCCTCTGGAAGCTTGCGTGCTGCTTGAATATCGTGTGTGTGTGTGTGTGTGTGTGTGTGTGTGTGTGTGTGTGTGTGTGTGTGTGTGTGTGTGTGTGTGTGTGTGTGTGTGTGTGTGTGTGTGTGTGTGTGTGTGTGTGTGTGTGTGTGTGCGTGCATTTTTTATCATCTGTATGTGTGCAAACATTCACTGCTGCTTCTTTATTCAGATAGATTCACTCGTGGTATCTGCACTATCTGTTTGTTCCAATGGAAGAAGCCCTCCTATTTATCATAATATGATTATTCACTGTGGCACATACAGTGATAAGTGAGATGGATGGTTCTTCTGGATGCCGTGGTGAGTCCTCCTCAATGACCTTGCACACGCGCACAGACGTACACACACTGCCTGCATACTGAGCCAGAGACAATGCTGCCAGCTCTCAGCTGCACTGCTGTGATTCATTGGCATGGCGTTCCCCCCGGGGTGCTGTACATTTGCAGCTGAAATCTATTGCTGGTTCGCATTACTGTAAAAGAAACATAATTGTATCATACTGCATGGTTCAGTTGACATCTGTTTCCCATTCCCTCTCTGTGTTGGTTTACGAGGAGTTAAGAGGGAAGAGAAGCGATAGAATCTGATTTTCATGGGTTCACTCTGCTTTAATATGAAGAAATGAAATTGTTGCCTATCATTATTGTGGTATTGCATCAGCTAAATGTTCACAATCTGTCTTTTCTAACAGTTTATCTCCATAGCTGAGACAATAGCTGCCCATTCTGCTCCAAACAGGACCAGTTTCTCTCTGCCTCTGCTGTTAATAAAGAGGATAAATGGCAGGAAAGGGGAGCATGTTGTAATTAGGACCTACTGTATGCCTCGCCTGAATCCAGCAGCTGCAGAGGGGCGGCACAAGGAAATTGATATTTATTTGGTTTTTGAAGCCCCTGCACAGTTGCAATCTCAGGTTATTAACCATTAATGATTAGGAGTGTGAGCAGCCGCTCCCTGCTGAGTGTGTGCTGGAGATAAGATTGTCATAGTGAGGAGCTTGTAATGAAATACATGCCTCGGAAAGCAACACTTTGATGAATTTTGAATGCACTGCTGCTGCTTTGTGACCTGGTAAGTTCTTCTAAGAATCAGACAAACTGCTGGAATTCATAAAAGTAGGAAACAGATTTAAAAAAAAAAAAAAAACTCCTCCTCTCGCTGTATTAATGAAAAATGTAATATTTGTCACATTTATATTTGATATCAGCTTCTTTGTTAATGTCATGGGGCTTTATCTGCTTATTATTCCACACAGGTGCAGCTGTGTTAAATTAAATTCAATGGTAGACAGATCTCAGAGCTCTTGAAGGCTGTGGAAATATTTTTTTTAGCAAAAGTAAATCATTTTCTTACACTTGCTCCCTGTGTCCGCTGTGGTTCAGACTCGATATCAGTCTGCAGACGACAAAGAGGGCAGCAGCCATACTGAGCTCAGGCAAGGCAGACTCCATATCCACAGAAAAGACACATATATATGCCCGCTTTACATTTGTATCTTATCAACCCAGTCCTGAGCTAATGCCTTTCGAAGTAGTATGCAATCTCACATCATAGGATCCTTTTTTACCGCTCATGCGCCTGCATGCAGCTATCTACTTCAAAACCCTGACGCCAAAGTGAATTAAAATTCTGAGCGGATACCTTTACTTTCTTTAGATCCTGCATTTTTTATGGCAGGAAGGAGACTGGCCACAATTAATATGAGCTCTACATACACACATCTGAGCTGCTGTGTGAAGCTGCCAGGCAGGAGGACTGTGGACGGTCTCACATTTAGAGATTTAATGCGCTTAAGAAATGGCTGGAGGCTCTGCAGGCTTAGATTCTTCTCAAAGACACATCACACGCACACGCGCATGCACACTCACGCACGCATGCATGCACGCACGCTCGCAGGCATGCACGCATGCATGCAGGCATGCACGCATGCAGGCAGGCAGGCACCCACGTACGCACGCACACACGCACACACACTCAGAGTTTATTTTAACATTTAAAAATACCTATTTGGATCCACACATCAGTGTGATGTTACCAACATATGTGAAATTTTGGTGTTCAAACACAGCACATTTTCAAGGTTAACACCTCAGAGTTATTAAGTGTGTGCTGCACTCTTCAGTGATGTGCATTCAGAAAATACATGTCTCCATGTGGTGCTGTTTACTTTACAGGTGTTGCCTTAGAGGGTGTAAAGGTGCAGAGCTGTAAGTGTTTTCACCAACAAATACCTCTGTCTGATTCTTATTCAGTGAACTAAACCATGCTTCAAAAGCAAGGCTTTGGTTATGGCTCAAAACATGTGGGAATGGTTTTCATAGAACATATGTTGATGTCGAGTCATTGATGTGTGTTCAAGTTTTTAATCTTGTTGCTCAATAATGACAAACTCATGATCAAATTCATTGTTCATATTTTATTTAACTTTAATAACATCTTTCCTGAACTCTGTAAATGTACTGAAAGAGAAATATGCGTTCTGAAAAAAAGCCATAATTTTACAACATTAGCTCTGCAAAAATATCTATACAGCATTAATATCTAACGGTAGAACTGAAAAATGCATCCAGCCTTTAAGTATGTACCCGTATGTATTGTGCCCATGATTTCACTTTAAATAACCAGAGCATTTAGCCCACGTCAATCTGAATGTTGGCTTTGATTTTGTGAATAACAGCATGCGTTTATTCATCGTTTCTGTATCATTATTGTTTCCTTTGAGATACATAGAAAGATGAAAATAACCTTGAGTCGATTCCAGGCAGTTTGTTATGATCGAAAGTGAAATGTCACTGATCTGAGTACAGCATTACTTCAGGTTTAGTTGTTGGAGGAGTTGGACAGACAGCATCTTTTTGTTTTTTAGTGTGGAGGTGAAATTGTCCTTTTTCCAGCCCTCCTCGATGTCGCTCATGATGCAGAATCAGTTTAAATATTCATCACATTTAGTTGGCCAAACAATTAAACATCATCATCATCACTAGTCGGCACTAGAATTACTTGCCAGTTAAATTCATTATTAATATTATTGGGACCTGATGTGTTGTGTCTACGCTGTAGCATGCAGCCACCTGCCAGGGCTGTAGCTCTGATCATTAGCTACAGTCACAATTCTATAATGATCTACGACCCAGATAAACCTCACAGATGATCGATGGCATCTTGTGCGGTGTGATTTGTCAGTATTTTGATAGAGAATGCTAAAGCTGTATGTAGGCATCTGGTTAAACTGGCATGTAACACTAACCACTCGACCAGAGCAATGCCTAACCAGCACAGGAATGTGGATGTTAACCTGATATAGGAGAGAAGGCTGGTGGTGCTAGCTCTGCTACTGTTAGCCACACTCAGCAAACCAGTTTGACATTGTTTAAAGGGATATTTCAGTTTTTTTAAAACGGGGTTGTATGAGTTGTATTACACTAGCAGCCACAATGCGTGCCGGTGAGCTCTTCCCCTTTTAATGAGAAAATTCTCAGAGGACCGGCAGACAAGCTAGGCTACAATTCTCTGCGGACGGGACCTCCTATTCCGCGTAATTTCGCTAAGGTTGTAGAAAATATGATCCAGGCACTGATCACAGTGCAAATGCATGCACCCGTAGAAAAAATTGGAGCTATTCAGTTTGCCGTCAGAAACCCCCTTTGTTTTGGCACTATTTTTGGACGCACCTCGCAGACCGGTGTTCTTCTGCTGCATGAGCACGGATACACACCGATCAGCTGTTTGGATCAACAAGCACGTATCAGGATCAAGTTGTGGTATCGGTCTTTACAGTGAATGTAACTCACTTTTCTGCAAATTTAAAAGATGGGACGTACCTGTCCTTATCCCGGCTGTTCAAACAAGCAAACCTCATGTAAAGCAGGGAACTCTGGATGATGAGTGATGCAGACTGGAGCCGTATGTGAGCCGCTGGTATCCTCTGATTCAGAATGGTCCTGAAGTATTGTTGTCACTAAGTCCAGCTCCTGACAGCAGAAGCTCTCTGTTGGCATGGGCTCACAGTTTACACACCAGCACCACCAGGTAACGTAGGATCTCTCCTGCTCACTCGTTAGCACCGGTTAGCACATAACTTTCTCCCCTCTTTTCTTCGGTACGTTGGGTCTGCATCTGGAGTTCTTCCTCTGTCAACTCTGGTTCATAGAGAAATCCTGTTGTGTCAACAGTAAACGGCATGCCATCGTCGCTGTCAGAATCACTCATTTCTGCAGTTTGTTGATTTTGTTCATAAAAGTGTCTGCTAAAAATGCTACGTGCGTGTTGATCCAAACAGCTGATCGGCATGCAGCGGAAGTCTGCGAGGTGCGTCTGAAAATAGTGCAGAAACGAAGGGGGTTTCTAACGGCAAACTGAATAGCTCCAATTTTTTCTACTGGTGCATGCATTTACACACTGATGAGTTCCTGGACCATATTTTCTCAACTTTAGCGAAATTACATGAAATTGGCGGCCCCTTCGGCAGAGAAAATAGCTAAGCTTGCTGGCCGGTCCTATGAGAATTTTCTCATTAAATGGGAAGAGCAGCACTTTTTGTGGCTACCAGGAGCAATACGGTACTGTAACTCATACGACCCCACTTCAAAAAAACTGAAATATCCCTATAACTGCAGGCATTGTGATCCTGGATTTCGCCACGTTCTTCGAATTTTGTTCAATTTTGAGTAGTTTTCTGAGTGCTTACTTACCTTTAGTCCTGTCCATAAGCAGGAACTCATATTTCCATTCAAACAACCAGGAAATGAGTCACTTCTGAACATGCCTAGTTATAATCTAGCAGCTGGCTGTGGTCATCATGACTCACACAGGTCTCGTCAGATCTGTGTCTGTGTTTATTGTGAATACAACTGGAACAACTCTGTGTGTTTTCAGGGTCACCTGTGTGCACTTTATATAATGTATGTAAAGATAGCTGGCTTTCTGATGGCATAATTATACAGAAGCACATGTTGCCATGTGAATAGCAACATGAATCATGTACTGAAAAGAGAAAACTGAGTTGGTCGAAATGTGGAGTTAAAAAATCTTCAGCAACACTTGAAGAAAGTTGCACTCTTAGTTCTTCTCATAGCAGAAAGCTGATCAAAACTGTGCTGACTTTTTTTCTAATTTGTAATGAGATAAAGCTCCAAATCACATCATGTGAGACAAAGAGGAGTGTCTGCATAGAAAACCTGTGAATGTTTCAGGAGGTAACACGATTACACTTTCACAGTTCAAAGTTAAACCAACTCTGACACTTAGTTTGAACACCGCTGTCGTGTTAACAGAAAGTCCAATGAAACAGATATCACTCAAACAAAAATAAAATCAGCTTATGAGGAAGTGAGATTCACACAAGCCGTCTTTCACAGATAATACCTCCTCAGTGTTCTCCATGAAAACCACTGCAACCAACAGTTACACTTTTTCCTGCTCGGGTGGCTCACATCTTCCACTGTGTTGAGTCCAATGCAGAATTTAAGAAGATCTTATTTTAGGCACTGAGGGCCCTGCTGCTCTGGGGGCATGAATCTGGGCGCAGTTAGAATCCATTATCTGATAATTCCTTGCTCTGAATCATTAACGGTTTGAGATCTGTTAATCTGGAACCTTAACATAAAACATTTAACTCTGAGGTGAGAGCTGCAGGGTTTTTATGTCAGCGCTGGACAGAGGAAGGACAGATGGTGAAGAATTCTTTATGACTGAGTCATGCAGATATCAATTGAGAGTGTATGCTGGTATTCATCCTGGCTTGTTACACACAATTCTCTTTCATTAGTTCTGTGAAATGTTTGTTTAGCTCCACAAAGGTACCGGATACTTTTAGAGACAAACAGCCTGACTGGAATGGAAATGGATCAAAAGCTCTTGATTTAGAGATGAACTGCTACAAGAAATAGCATGGTGGAGCGGCGGCAAAAGAGGTTGTCAACATGTATTCGCAACATAGGATGAGTCATTGTTGGAAGGAGAAAGATGCTCTTGTAAAATGAAACTGAGTATAATTTGGGCCGATGTGGATGAATAACCCTCTCGGTGTTATGCAAATGAAACGGCAGATACGGGAAGAGGAATTTCACGGGCTCAGCTGTCAAAACCAGATGTGTCCTCATTTCCACAGCGTCTCTATCTACAGGAGCTGCTGGTGTGCTGGGTGGGGGGTGGTTAGTTGTGGGGAGTTTCTGAAGGACACAGGGAGATGAATGGAAGAGGTTGGGATGGCAGATAGTGCTCCTCAAGGTTAGAGTTTAGACTGAGCAGAAACCTCTCTGTGGTGACGGCAGGAACACCTTCGCATTAAACAGGCATAAGATTCAAAGTGGAGCCTTGATTCCAGCACTCGCATACAGTACATATGTTGGCCCTCAGTCTGTTTCAAACAGTAGAACAACTCACTCACGAGTGAAAAAGCAGTTTGCCAAACGGCCTCCAAACATCAAAGATTTCAAAAAGAATTCAATAACTTGCAGGAATGGAAACACAAAGGAATAATTCAGTCCTTTTATCCTCAGAAAGCTATTTTTGAAGTTCACCTGTTAGATCTACTTTATTGTTTCTAACAAAGACAGTCTCTGGCAGGCATTAACATATGTGCACCTCTTCATTTTTCCTCATATACCAACAAGCAGGCTGCTGTTTCACCTGTGCTCAGTAGCTAACATAAGAAAAACAGATGCTTTAATTTTCATTGGCAGTGTGAAGGTATGGATGGTTGGTTAATCACAGTCTGTTGGCCGTCTGTGTGAATGTAGAAGCTATTCAGTTTTAGAACGAGTGTGAGATCAGGCCTGACACTGGCTTTAGGGGGTAAAAACAGGACAGTAAGTGTTACCTGTATTATATATTAAGCGAGTTAAAATGTGCTGCTGTTCAGTTTTGTTTGGTTCACATGATCACATGCTGTACTGCTGTTCAAATCTTTCCAAACAGACAGCACCAATAAAACAATGTTTTTACCAGGACACATTAACCTGCAGAGGAGATCAAGTATGAGGCTGTTTTCGAAACAGCCTGCTACATACTACCTACTGATGTAGTACGTAGCAGGTAACGCCTACTACATACTGCGTTTGCTTCTTTAGCATCCACTTATGATTTAAAAAGCTGAGAAGTGGTTTATATGTAATTTAATAATTTTCACAGCTACTAAAAACTCAGTTCCCTCCGCCAAAAAAAGAAGAGAAAAGAAAAAGAGGAACAAGCGCTGTGCATTGTGGGAAACAGTACGCGAGGCAGACTGGTCCGATGCACACTGTGAAATTTTCCCGAATCAGTAGACATCCGGGGAGTTTTGACACTGCAGATTTTGCTCTTGTTTACATACTACTTACTAAATACTGAATTTTGGACAAATCAGTACCTACTGCTAGTTTAGTAGGCAGTTTCGAAAACAGCCTTAGTCTCTGTTTCCTGGCTGTGTTAAAAACTTGATTCTGATTGGTCATTGTTAGTTTCTGGCTCGGGCTGGTCTTGAGAGTCGAGAAATGATGGCAGTTACCGGGCACAGATGTGAGAGCAGCCTGTTGGGCTACTTGGCTGAAGTGACATCACCTATTCACTAGACATTATCCCCTACTTGTTCAAGCATCATTGAACATATACTTTCTGACAGTCTTAACTCAAGCTGATCATGAATGCGCTCTAAAGATGGAATTGCAGAGCTGTAATTGAATGATTACATCCAATTGAACAGTTTAATCTAATGAAGTGGCCATGGCACATATAAAAGGGATCGTCTGTTTTTTTAAGTGGAGTTGTTTGAAGACTTGTCAATAGTAGCAGTAATAAGAGTAACAGTAACGGTATTCTCAAAGGTATTCTGCTCCTGA
Organism: Notolabrus celidotus; assembly: GCF_009762535.1. Classification (NCBI taxonomy): domain Eukaryota; kingdom Metazoa; phylum Chordata; class Actinopteri; order Labriformes; family Labridae; genus Notolabrus; species Notolabrus celidotus. The sequence continues at coordinate 28,428,913 of NC_048280.1, read as the reverse complement.
CTCCTGGAACAAGTTGCAGCAGCGTCTTGAATTAAATGCACTTTTAACTTTTGGCAATTCAAAATCTTAATTTTTAACCTTTCAACCCTGCTCTGAAACTGTTTTAGCTAGGTTAACCTGTGTTTATTATTGTATCATTTGTATCATCGGCCCTTCTTATTTTTAGTGCTTTTATAGTCAATCCCCAACACCTCCTTTTATTATTTTATTTGATCTTTTAATTGTTTTTATATCCAAATAAAAAAGAAAATAATAATAATTATCCCATTTGATGACTTTGATACTCTTGATGCATTGTTGCTTGTTTGTGTCTGTTTTTTAAATGTCACCGTAAATGACTCGATATCATTGTAAATCAGGGTTGCTCCTCAGTGATCTCTCGAGTATAAATAAAGGTTGATTGAAAGGGCATCCAGGTCAGCTTGGCCCCTCAGGACCACTCTGAATCAGAGGATACCAGTAGCCAACATATAGCACACACAGGGTTTCCACACATCCTGGAAAACCTGGAAAACCTGGAAAACAGTTGACCAGTTTTCCAGTACTGGAAAACACCTGGAAAATGGGAGAAAAAGTAAAATGTCCTGGAAAATCACATATAGTCCTGGAAAATTATTCCAACATGTCTGCGTTTGACCTGACCCTATTAACAAAACACATCCCCGTTCATTGAAAGTTGAGTGAACCCAGTGCTGGAAAAGACAGCGACACTGCACAACTTTTTTCACATCTTTTCTCCTTCACTTCATAATCATGCATTCACAGAAAACGGGGGTATATTGTTTATGTTTTATGGTACATTTGGCTCAATTACCGTACTCTAGCTCAGTTGTTCTCAAAGTGGGGTCCTTGGACCCCTGGGGGTCTGCGAACCATAGCGTGGGGGTCCGTGAAATAATTTGAATACATTTCTAGTAAATCATAAAATTGTGCTGTGTCATTATAAAACAGCATACACCATTGTTATGATACCATTTGGTGGCTCGAAAGGGATATGCGAGTCTTGTTAATGTTAATTTTCTGAAAGCGTTTAAGATCAATTACTTGAAAAGTATAAATGCTGTCATGTTGAGTCCACAAGGAATGAAATGACCCTCTGTTTTAAAGTATACAAGTGGGATTTACTTGATTCAAATTGAAGTGTTATCTGTTTATCACTATGGTACAGGTCTGAAGTATTTACATTGATACGTTTTACAATACAAATAGTTCCAAGGGCAACTAAGAGTGCAACTGGTAGTAAGCATGTACTTTAGTGATGGGAAGTTGGGCTCTTTTCAGAGAGCCGGCTCTTTTGACTCGGCCCCCAAAGAAGAGCTGGCTCTTTCGACTCCCGAACGGCTCTTAGTTTAGGATCATTTGTAGCCGTATGTTTTACCTTAATTTTGCAAAAACTAATGGTTTGTGTTGAAAACCCTTTTACATACAGTGTTTTTACGAGAAGCCTTATAATTGCCCAATTGTGTGCATTTATTCTGTTAGAAAATCATTCTCACCCTAAACCTAGGGTTATGATAAGGGTTATGGTTTGAATTAGGGTTAGGGTTGTGATTAGGGATAGGGTAAGGGTTAGGGTTGGGGTTGGGGTTGGGGTTAGGGTTGGGGTTAGGGTTAGGGTTGTGATTAGGGTTAGGGTTGTGATTAGGATTAGGGTTGGGGTTAGGGTTGTGATTGGGGATAGGGTAAGGGTTAGGGTTGTGATTAGGGTTAGGGTTGTAATTAGGGTTAGGGTTGTAATTAGGGTTAGGGTTGGGGTTAGGGTTAGGGTTGGGGTTAGGGTTAGGGTTGTAATTAGGGTAAGGGTTGTAATTAGGGTTAGGGTTGTGATTGGGGTTAGGGTTAGGGTTGTAATTAGGGTTAGGGTTGTAATTAGGGTTAGGGTTGGGGTTAGGGTTAGGGTTGGGGTTAGGGTTAGGGTTGTAATTAGGGTAAGGGTTGTAATTAGGGTTAGGGTTGTGATTAGGGTTAGGGTTGTAATTAGGGTTAGGGTTGTAATTAGGGTTAGGGTTGGGGTTAGGGTTAGGGTTGGGGTTAGGGTTAGGGTTGTAATTAGGGTAAGGGTTGTAATTAGGGTTAGGGTTGTAATTAGGGTTAGGGTTGTAATTAGGGTTAGGGTTGTGATTAGGGTTAGGGTTGGGGTTAGGGTTAGGGTTGTAATTAGGGTAAGGGTTGTAATTAGGGTTAGGGTTGTGATTGGGGTTAGGGTTAGGGTTGTAATTAGGGTTAGGGTTGTGGTTAGGGTTGTGATTAGGGTTAGGGTTGTGATAAGGGTTAGGGTAAGGGTTGTGATTAGGGTTAGGGTTGTGATTAGGGTTGGGGTTAGGGTTGTGATTAGGGTAAGGGTTAAGGTTAGGGTTGTGATTAGGGTTAGGGTTGGGGTTAGGGTTGTGATTAGGGTTAGGGTTAGGGTTGTGATTAGGGTTAGGGTTGTGATTAGGGTAAGGGTTAAGGTTAGGGTTGTGATTAGGGTTAGGGTTGGGGTTAGGGTTGTGATTAGGGTTAGGGTTAGGGTTGTGATTAGGGTTAGGGTTGTGATTAGGGTTGTGATTAGGGTTAGGGTTGTGATAAGGGTTAGGGTAAGGGTTGTGATTAGGGTTGGGATAAGGATTGTGATTAGAGTTAGAGTTATGATTATGATTAGGGTTAGGGTTATGATTAGGGTTAGGGTTATGATTATGATTAGGGTTAGGGTTAGGATTAGGGTTAGGATTAGGGTTAGGGTTAGGGTTAGGGTTAGGGTTAGGATCAGGGTTAGGGTTAGGATTAGGGTTAGGATTAGGGTTAGGGTAAGGGTTAGGATTAGGATTAGGGTTAGGATTAGGGATGGATTAGGGTTAGGGTTAGGGTTAGGATTAGGGTTAGGATTAGGGTTAGCGTTAGGGTTAGGGTTAGGATTAGGGTTAGGATTAGGGTTAGGGTTAGTGTTAGGGTTAGGGTTAGGATTAGGGTTAGGGTTAGGGTTAGGATTAGGGTTAGGATTAGGGTTAGGATTAGGGTTAGGGTTAGGGTTAGGATTAGGATTAGGGTTAGGATTAGGGTTAGGGTTAGTGTTAGGGTTAGGGTTAGGATTAGGGTTAGGGTTAGGGTTAGGATTAGGGTTAGGGTTAGGGTTAGGATTAGGGTTAGGATTAGGGTTAGGATTAGGGTTAGGATTAGGGTTAGGGTTAGGGTTAGGGTTAGGATTAGGGTTAGGGTTAGGATTAGGGTTAGGGTTAGGATTAGGGTTAGGGTTAGGATTAGGGTTAGGATTAGGGTTAGGATTAGGATTAGGGTTAGGGTTAGGGTTAGGGTTAGTGTTAGGGTTAGGATTAGGGTTAGGGTTAGGATTAGGGTTAGGGTTAGGATTAGGGTTAGGGTTAGGATTAGGGTTAGGATTAGGGTTAGGGTTAGGGTTAGGGTTAGGATTAGGATTAGGGTTAGGATTAGGGTTAGGGTAAGGGTTAGGATTAGGATTAGGGTTAGGATTAGGGATGGATTAGGGTTAGGGTTAGGGTTAGGATTAGGGTTAGGGTTAGGATTAGGGTTAGGATTAGGGTTAGGGTTAGGGTTAGGGTTAGGATCAGGGTTAGGGTTAGGATTAGGGTTAGGATTAGGGTTAGGGTAAGGGTTAGGATTAGGATTAGGGTTAGGATTAGGGATGGATTAGGGTTAGGGTTAGGGTTAGGATTAGGGTTAGGATTAGGGTTAGCGTTAGGGTTAGGGTTAGGGTTAGGATTAGGGTTAGGATTAGGGTTAGGATTAGGGTTAGGATTAGGGTTAGGGTTAGGGTTAGGGTTAGGATTAGGGTTAGGGTTAGGATTAGGGTTAGGGTTAGGATTAGGGTTAGGGTTAGGATTAGGGTTAGGATTAGGGTTAGGATTAGGATTAGGGTTAGGATTAGGGTTAGGGTTAGTGTTAGGGTTAGGATTAGGGTTAGGGTTAGGATTAGGGTTAGGGTTAGGATTAGGGTAAGGGTTAGGATTAGGGTTAGGATTAGGGTTAGGGTTAGGGTTAGGGTTAGGATTAGGGTTAGGGTTAGGATTAGGGTTAGGATTAGGGTTAGGATTAGGATTAGGGTTAGGGTTAGGGTTAGTGTTAGGGTTAGGATTAGGGTTAGGATTAGGGTTAGGATTAGGGTTAGGATTAGGGTTAGGGTTAGGATTAGGGTTAGGTTTAGGGTTAGGATTAGGGTTAGGGTTAGTGTTAGGGTTAGGATTAGGGTTAGGGTTAGGATTAGGGTTAGGGTTAGGGTTAGGATTAGGGTTAGGGTTAGGTTTAGGGTTAGGATTAGGGTTAGGGTTAGTGTTAGGGTTAGGATTAGGGTTAGGGTTAGGATTAGGGTTAGGGTTAGGATTAGGGTTAGGGTTAGGATTAGGGTTAGGATTAGGGTTAGGATTAGGGTTAGGATTAGGGTTAGGATTAGGATTAGGGTTAGGGTTAGGGTTAGGGTTAGGGTTAGGATTAGGGTTAGGATTAGGGTTAGGATTAGGGTTAGGGTTAGGATTAGGGTTAGGTTTAGAGCCAGAACTAAATTTAAGCATACAGAACCAGAACCAAACTCATGCAAAGAGAACCAGAATCAAACTCAACCAGAACCGAACCAGAACCGAACCAGAACCGAACCAGAACCGAACCAGAACCGAACCAGAACACTACCATAAGATCAGAACTGAACCAGAACCGATCCAGAACCGAACCAGAACCGAACCAGAACCGAACCAGACTGAACCGAACCGGAACCGAACCGAATCAGAACCGAACCGGAACAGAACCGAATCAGAACCGAACCAGAACCGAACCAGAATCGAACCAGAACCGAACCAGAACCGTACAAGACTTGAACCAGAACCAACCAGTACCAAACCAGGACCGAACCAGAACCGAACCAGAACCGAACCAGGACCGTACCAGAACTGAACCAGAACAGGAACCGAACCAAACCATACCAGAAAAGGAACCAGAACCGAACCAGAACTGAACCAGAACCGAACCAGAACCGAACCAGAACCGAACCAGAATCAAACCAGAACAGAACTGAACTGAACCAGAACCATACCAGAACCGAACCAGAACCGAAGCAGAACCGAACTCAAGCAAGCTGAGCCAAAACCAGAACCAAACTCAAGCAAACAGAACCAGAACCAACTCAGGTTAACAGAAAAAGAACCAACTCAAGCAAACATAACCAGAACCAAACTTGAGCAAACAGAACCAGAACCAGAACCAAACTCAAGCAATCAGAACCAGAACCAAACTCAAGCAAACAGAACCAGAAACAAACTCAAGTAAACATTATTAATGTCCTCAGGTTGGCATTGAGAAAAATCAGATGCCTCAGCTTGGATGGGCTGATCTGATTTCTCCTCTCAGTGAGTATTTGCCCTGTCTTTGAGAAGACTCTCTCTGAAGGAACAGATGTAGCCAGGATACACAGCCTCCCCTCCATCACCTGTATCCTATATCCGCACATATGATTGGCCGCATGGCCGCCATGCTGACCAATCAGAACAAAGTTCTGCTGTGAGCAGAGCTGGAGCTGAGCACTGTGAGAGCTAAGGAGGGAAAGGAAAAAACTGGGAGCTGTCTCTCTCTCTTGATGCGAGCCGGCTCTTCTGATTCACTATAAAGCATCGACTCTCAGAGCCGCAGCTTTTGATCATAACACATCACTAATGTGTTTAATCTGTGTTACAATTATGAGGGGGCCATGGACAATTTTCTCACCTGTAAGGGGTCCCTGGCTCCAAAAAGTTTGAGAACCCCTGCTCTAGCTAGCAGGAGTGCAAACTCCCGATACTAAAAACAAACTGAACAAAAAGAGCGACACAGCTGCACAGAAACTCCACATTGTAGACCTCCCTGATCATAATAGACATCGCCATGCAGGAAGACAGTTTAAACTTTTTAAATCTCTGAAAAAATCGCACCGGTGTAAAGACGCACTCTGTATTTGAAGATCTCTCAGAGTTTACGGTAACTCAAATAAAAAACGTCACATTTGCTTTGTTTTATATCGACCACTTAGCAGGATGAATATCGTGATTAAGCAGGTATATTTTGAGTCTGAGTTGAGTTGAGAAACATTTGTGGCCATTTTTGTCATTCAGTTCTATTTAGGTCATTAATGCACTGATCCTCTGATCATTATTATTATTTAATTATTTCAGTAAGGCAGCTTCCTGATTCCTTTGCTGGTTCTTTTGATTTTTACTTAGCTCATTTTATATTTTTTGAGAAAAGAGAAAGCTGAGATGTTGCCCATCATTGTTACTTGGTTGCACTAATAAAGTGAAGTGCTGTACATCTGTGGTTGCATTATTCTATTATCAATTTGCCATAATTTTTTAAGTATGTAAGAGATGATTTCATTGATGGCCATAGACTACATGTCTTTCAATGTAGACTTCCACTGAGAGGAAGATATTAGACTATTTAGGAACTAAATTAGGAACTAAATTTAGACGGTCATACCAGCTTGATCATCAATGAAAATGTCCTGGAAAATGATCTCTGGAAAAGAGTGGGAACCCTGCACACAATTGTCACATATACATACACTTTAACAGTGATTTTCACGTCTCGTCCATTGCATAAGTGACAAGTCACAAAACAGTCACAAACATATCCCAAAATGAAGGTACATCTGTTTTAAGAGAAGATTGTCCAATGATTTGTGTTGGTTGAAGTATGCTGAATGGGAGTTGTAGATACCCGCCGGTTTTTTACCCCCCAGCTTTGGCCATAAACACAGCCTCGAATAAGAAGAGAAAACCCTCCAACATGTCTCTATAAGAGCTTTGGAGTGAAGACAAAACAAGCCATCTGCCTCTGAGAAAAGCGGCTGCTGTACTTTCACCAAACACTCTCATGAAAAAGGCTTTTCCTGTAACTACTGCTGTATTTTACTGACACGGTTCAATCTATAGCACAGCTTGTCCCTCCGTACTCTCTACCCCTTCACTTCATTTGATAAGCAGTAATTTTGTGATTGGATGATAAATGGGTTTCACTTTTTGAGGAGAAGCAGATGGAGTGAGGGGCAGGAGGAGAAAGAAAGTCAGTGGGCGAGAGAAAGAGAGAAGGTGTTGGTGTGGGAGTTTTCTTGAAACACACATTCATCAATTTGAAATTGCCTGCTCTTCTTTTTTTTGAATCTCAAAGTATAGCTCAAAGAATAAGGCATATGAGAAATTGCTTTGAAGATTTGGTGAAGATCATCTCTCACCATGAGCAGATTATACAAATGAATCCAGAGCCAGCAGCACTTCAGCATACATCTGTGGCATATAGATCTCAAGAGCATGGTCTCCCTCTCCAAAAAGGCTTTAAATAGCAGAGCGAGCCTGCTGTGAGGTGTCGACCAACAAAAGAAAAAAAAAGAGAAGTAAGAGTGGTTCATCCTTCAGTCGAGGGCCTCCTAAACAGTCTTAAAGATCCTATATGGAGCTTAGTTTTGCTTCCTCACAACAATGAACACAACTGCTGTAGGCAGATGTCATGAGCAGACTAAGAAAGCAAAGCTTTTTGCTCTAATGTTCAAAGCTTACAGACACAGGGGACCACATTTTTGCTGTCAGGGGCTTTTGACTTTGGAGCAAGCTGCCTGAGGAGAAGAGGCAGGCAGAATTTGTGACCTCTTTTAAATCGCTTCTGACTACTCGTGTTTTCACCTTTTAGATACATTTTTAATTTCTCTTTTATTTATTCTTTTTATTATGTTTAACCTTTTCATCTGTCCCTTTGCCCTCTTCTTCTGATGTCCTGTGCTTTCTGTCCTTTGCTGCCTTTATTCATCTTTTATTCATCTTACTGTTACACATCTTTCATCTGTGTTTGTTTCCTCTGAAGTGATATTGTCTTCTCTCAATGTTCTAATAATATTCTTACCATCTTTCCATCCTTTAATTCTCAGTCATGTTGCATTATTGTTTGAACTGCCTTTAAAGATTGGGCCTCTTTACAACTTTTGTTCCTTTGATTGAATATCATTCTAGTCTTCCTTTTTTGTTTCTTCCCCTTTTCCTTTATCTTCTTCAACTTCTTCTTTATTCTTCATCTTTTTTTTTTCTTCTTCCCCTTTCAGTCTTAAACTCTGTTTTCCACTTTTCTACTCTCCTATTTATTTTTTACTTTGCGGTGTAATACATCATTTTGGTGTTTTACCGTAACTAGATTAGACAGCTTCAGAGAGAAAGGAGTAGTGGGGAAGTAGAAATGGTGGAAGAAATGCAGCAAAAGGTCAAGGCCAGGACCAGTAACCTCTTCAACGAGGACTGCAGCCTCTGTTTATGGGCCCCCCACCTGAACTGTTAGGCCAAACTGTCTCCTCAGGCATCAGTGTTATGTACAGTGTTTATTACAGGCACACTTAAAGTTCATTATTTTGAAACTACAAATGTTTCATTCCTTGTCTAAACATTTGAACCATTATTTCCCTTCTGGAGATGTAAGTCTTCTTATAACTCTGTAAAAATGTAATACTACACATTCCCCAATATTTTGACCCCTCACAATGTCCCCAACTCTTTAGCAAGTTCTGCACTCGTCAACACAATAAAATACATTTCATCGCTTTGATTCTAAAACATCAGGGAAGTTAAGCTGGGGAATTTTGGAAATATTCCCAATTGTAATTTTTTCAAGGGAATGAATGGGAATTAACTGGGAATTGATGGTAATTTAATGGAAAGGTATCCAAGGATGAATATTTATATTGTTATGAGCAGACATCCATCCAAAATAATAAAATTAAATTTGATTCAAAAGTGTGGTCCAGGATTCTAGAAATCATCTGTGCATGTGATGGAGGAATGCACAGAGCATGTAGGGGGCATGGTCAATAGTCCTGCAGTTAGCAGTGTGCTATGTGCATGTTGTTGAGGAATAGCATAGATATTCAACTGTACTTGCATGAAATCTGGTTGCTTTTGTCATTATTATGCCAAAATATATTTCCCCGCAATTATATTTAAGTTCCCTATTAAGAGCCAACCTTCAATGTAGTAAATTCCTGGTTAATTCCTGTTTATTCCCATGGAAAGTTTACAACTTCTTGGAATTTTGCAACCCTAGTTCTGACTGTGAATTGTTCCAGTGACTTATGAGTCCTCTTGACTGTTCTTTGCTTAGGCTCAAAAACCAGCGGTAAAATACTCCATTAACTCCGACATGAGCCTTTATTAAGGTACTGAGGCGTAGAGCGACAGTCCCATCTTTTTGAGATGTTTCACCCTAATTGGTCTGTTAATAATGACCCTCAGCCTGAAAACGTTTTGTGAATATGGCCCCTGTTCTCCACTGAATGTGCTCTATAGAGGAATGTGCGGCAGGCAGAGCTTTCTCAGAGCAGCAGCCATGTGATGGAGATTGTGATGCAGCGCTCGGAGCGAGGCCCTATTCTGAAACTGACTTGCATTCCCTCACTCAGAAAAGAAAAAAAAGAAGTGCTGATAGTTTTCCCAGCAGCAGACTAAGCCTTTTCTTTTCCCTTAATGTGTTTTGCTTTATCAGGTTTTACCTCTTATCAGGTCTCTCGCTGGATAAGTGTCACATTTTGACACTTCATTTTCATGAGCAGGAGATAGAGAATATGATATGTTATTTGTCGTTTGGGGGAAATTCATTTCGCGAGACCTTCACATCATAAACCGAGGAGGAAAGCGGATCCTGGCAATCCTTTTTGAATGTCGAGTAAATGCTGATTCAACAGACTAAGAAACCATGTAAGTGTGGCACTGGACTCTAACTTGAGACGACATCTGCAGTCATCCATGGCAGCTCCTGCAATCTTTTATTTTGAATGAAATGAAGTTCTACTGTAAAAATTCTTTATTTTTTAAATGTTTAAAAATATCCTGGTTGATTTCCTGTACTTATTTTCTCTGCTTTCTCTCTAGATTTACATTTACTTCCTTCTTGACCAGAGTTATTCTGTCAAACATTGTTGCAGTATTAAAACTTTATACCTCCGCAGGGCAAAATAAGAATATGCACCACTTCATCATATGCCCTGTAGCAGACTTTTCTCCTATCTCTTTATTGCTCCACCTTCAGCCTCTGTGCAATATAGCTCCTGCAAACTCAACACAGACATTTCCTCTCTAAACTTCTGTCTCTCTTTTCCTACTCAAAGGTCTGAACCCATCCTGACCCGGATGAAGGAGGATCACACCCGCATCATCCTCCCCGCCATCGACAACATCAAGTACAACACGTTTGAGGTGCAGCAGTACGCCAATGCCGCCCATGGCTACAACTGGGGCCTGTGGTGCATGTACATCATACCCCCACAGGAGTGGCTGGACAAGGGCGATGAGACAGCCCCCATCAGGTGAGGACCTGGGCCGGGGGAACAGCTTCTATTATAGATGAGGATGTTTGATGAAATATGGATAGCTTCACGTGATGACTTATTCATGTGTGGGACCATCTAGCTAAGGTGCTCTGGAGTCTGATGTGCTGCCCAAACACACAAATAAACCCATTCCCCCATAGAAAGCTGTCTAATTATCATGATGAATACCTTCATTCTGATGCAGGATCATGAGGCCAACGCGTCGCAGTGTCATTAGTGTAATTGTGGGTTGAATATGAGCAGGTCAGTCCATTATACTGCTGCTGATTGGAGGACAGTGCTGGCTGGTATCATGTTTCTGTATAATCTAAGAATTGATTATGAGTGTCTGAGGTCATTTCACATTGAATTTTAATACACTGAGAAAGAGCATGGGAGTATAATGTTGCACAGATCTGGTCTATTATTCTTATCAGCTTCTGTTAGAAGCGGGGGCAGCTACAGTAACTCAAACTAGAGTCACGCTGAATGCTTTGTGTGCAGAAATCAGCTGACTGCTAACGAGCATATCTCTTCACCAGTGCTCCAGGAGTGATACAAACTCATTTCAGGCTCTGACTTACACTGGAAGTACTACTATACCCTCTGACTTGTGTATTTACTGTATATGTTAATAACTACTATAGTATTATATAAAAAAAGTCACAGAATAAGACACAAATAATTATTTATAGTTATAGAATTACAAGTTTGGTCACCAAACATTAGAAAATATATGTAAAATATATACTAATCTAGTTAGACAATTCTTGTAACGAGACCAGTGCTTTACTAAAAGGAGAAGTGCTCAGTCAAGAAACCCATCCCATCACGCCCTCATACCAATATTCTCCTTTGATAAGTTACATAGCCTTCCAAACAGCCCCTTATGTCCTCCACAACCAGGGGAAGATGGGGACAGATGGGCAGTGAGAGCCAGTGCAGCACTGGAGTAATCAGTTGGGTACTGCCCCTCTCTGGTGTTTAAGCCCATGTCACTTCAGGGAGGGTTAGCTGTTAGCTCTGGTGTCCCATCGCCCATCATATTCACCAGAAGATCCTCTTTACATTATAACATGCCATGTTCCACAGATGTAGGCTCCATTCGTGCAAGATCCAGATAATGTCAACACTGATGCTACCAACCCAACCACATGGCCCCTAAATGCTAACCCTTATTGCTGGGTTCATGACACAGTTTCCTCAGGATTTTTTTTTCTGGGTGTAATTAACGCATTTCATGTTCAAGCTTAGGAGAAGAGATGCCCCATATAAATATGATTTGCCCTTTAACTTCCTTTTTTTAGGTAACTTTATTTCCTGGTTAGATAATGAATGTGGTTTTATTTTGAAAGGACATAAAAAGGTATATCCACTAGACCATAAAGCTACACCAGTTTGAAAACAGCTAAAAGAACGACTAACACTAAAAATTGTTGGCTGTATTTGCAGCAAGAAAAAGGCCAAGGATCTGTTGTTTCTTGTAACAGAGCAGGATGGAGAGACCACACTACAAAAGACAAGTAATGATGCTGAACAAGAGAATTCCAAATTAATTGGAGCCTTCTGATATTTCAAAAGGGTAGAAATATTCTTTTTTCATTTTACTGATTTATTTCTTACTTTTTGTGTGTTGAGTTTTTACTGTCTCACAAGGTACGTTTACATTCCTACTCTATAGTCACACATTAAGAAGTGACCTCTTAGGTACAAAGATTTTCAATATCAATCTGTGTGAACCTGTGAAAGATTTAAAAGTTAGATTTTTTTATATGTTCAATGGATTTTAATCAGGCGTCACATTGTGGAAACTCTCCTGAGCTCTGCAGTCTCCATGCATCTTCTCTGTGAACGCTGAAGTCAGAGCAGCCAGCAGTGCCATTACAATGGGAAAATCCTACATGATTTAAAAGTGGTTATTACCATGATTTTGCTGCCATGAGAGCTAGCTGTTCCTGTATGAATGAAAAGGAGGAATAAGACAAAGTCAGAAGTGATGGGACCGTTTTGAAACCAATATGATGTCTTTTAAAGACACCTGTTCATGTTCACTGTCTCTGGCAGGGCTCAAATCTAGATCAAATAAGGTACAGATATAAGAGAAAGAAAATAAGACACAGCCGCAGATTTTGGAGTGTTCACAAAGAAAATGTATTGATGCCTATTAAAAAGTGTTTTAACTTTACTGCACTGTAGCTGCCTCTCAGGTGCAGGGTCAACACTGCTGCTCGCCTCTCTCATCTCTCAGATGAAATGCATAAATTCATGTGTCATAGTGGGCAGCCTGCTCCCACTCCTTACAATCACCTAACAGTGCGGCTAAGTTAGACGCTCTATCTTTAGAATATCCCTCTAGCCTAATTTTAGATGCCGTGTCTTGCTAATTCCCTTGGTTCGCTGCCAAAGTTTGATACCAACGTTAAGTCCACATGTGTTGGCTAATGGCTATGCAGGTCAAACATACATGACTTTCATCCATTACACCAAGCTTTGATGCCTGCAGGATACCAAGAGTGAATTCAGACTGCCTCTTAGAAGATACCATCTGTCTTGTTTTTATTTATCATTTGTGTGTTAGATCTGTCCACTGGGTTAGATACATTAAATGTTTAGCAACATTATGTGAGATGCTAATAACTTAAACCTAGCCTTGATCTCATTCTTAACCAAACCAAAATGTGGAGTGTTTTTCAGCAGATCTATTTTAAATGTCCGACAGTACATGGCTTTTATATTAACACCAACTTGACTAAATCAATTTGAAGGTCCACTGAGGTAGCCGCTTCATTTGATGAGCTGAGAGCGAGAAAATGTTGCAGCGGGACTTACAAGAATTAAATGAGAAAATACCTTGAGAGAAATATGATTTAATTTGTTTTTAAATAACTCTTGATTGAAACATTGAACTATTTCATGCTTTGTTTCGAATAGCTGTATCTAAAGTTTCTGGTGCAGTAGCCTGGTATGAGAGGTTAGGGCCGGGTCAGATTGAAGAAGTTTTTTTTATATTTTCCATATTCATGATATTGCTGGCTTGCAAATATTGCTGTGGGCTTAGTGCATTTCCACCAGAGTTTTCAGTGGATCAAATTTGACTGCAGATCCAAAATCAAAACTTACAGTTATATGAAACAATGTTTCTGTAGATTTTTTTGTACAGAAAAGGAAATGAAATCCACACCTAAAATGTGTGTATTTAGCAGTTGAACCCTAAGATGAGCCCATACTATGCTTGGCTCATCACATAGATCCATTCTTTTGAGAAACCACAGATGAGAATTAAATATTACAACACATGATATCGACAACAAGGTTTAAAGTCAGTGTAAGAATACCAGAGTTGATCCATTTCTTGTTTTATTGGAATGAGATTTAGTTTTTTTTGTTCATTCAGAGTCACGTCTGTGTCCACCTGGCTGCTTCCGGTCAAATGTTCCCTCTCTTTAGGTGCTATTTTTACACTAGAGGAGTGAGTGTTTATGTGCCATGGTATTTTCAGAAAAGACAACAAACACTGAGTTTTAAAAAAGCAGTTAAATCGTAGGGAAAAAGTAGTGAGATTTGAGACTAACGAGATGTAAAATGTGCCAACAGGACTGCAGCCCAATCTCAGCAGGAGCTCCCTAATACACTGTGAGTTCTGTGCATTAATTAGAGCAAAAAGGTACCACGAGATCAAGGGCATGCAGAGAGATCATAAAGAGATGAAGTGAAAGTGAGCTGTTAGCTTCTCTGCCAGGTTGTTCTGGAGCCAAAAGCCTGATCAACTTTAGTATGAAGAACAGACGTAGCAAGGATTTAAAGGAGCATGCTGAGGATCTGAGACTGCACACAGGAGTAGAGCTGTAAGAGACAATGTTTAAACATCTCCAATATAATGCAGGCTAATAAAGTGGAACACGTCACTCTGCTACATTTTGTTACTTCACGCAAAAGAAACTCACAAATTTCAGGTTTCCCACAATCAATCTACATATTCATCTGATATCACACTGATGCAGCCCATCAGCAGAGTGAAGTGACTGCTGCGCATACAGAGACTGTGTATCATCTGCCCGTAAACATGCATGTGAAGCTGCTGCTGTCACAGTTAATGGCAGCTGGGTGATTGAGGCAGGTTTTCTGTTACGTGGGAAGACTTTTAAGTGAGTTATTTTTCCTGTTTGGAGCCGCATCTCGTCCTGGCTCTGGTTTAAACTGTGCACATATGTGGACCAATCACAGAGTGGGTGTGCTGTGAATTGTTAACCTTGCGGCTACATTAGCAGGGTATAATTTTGCAGAGTAGTGTTGTGTGTGTCAGTAGCAGAAGACAGTAATTTGTTCGAAAGCCACTGTCACGGTGCTGGACACATGGATTGAAGATACCTTTAAATTCAATTAGAGACAGCTGATGACAGAAGTAACACAAGTTTAACCCACGTCTGTTTGTAAAGTTCATCGAGAAACTTGTCACTCCATCTGGTCTCTCAGAGTCGCTCTCAGGGGACTAAACCAAGAGTGGCTGAAGTAATAGGAGCTTTTATAAAACCTAAAATAGACTTAAGTCCTCAATAACGAAAAAAAACATGATTGCCAAATATATATTTAAATTTCTGTAACAAAGAAAACTCTCCATATACCTTCAATTGTCCTATTTTTTGTATTACAACTAGGGCTGTCAAACATTTTTTATCACAGCCTTTCAATAGTAAGTCATTATTTGAAAAATGCTGCCCTGCTACAACAGTGTGGTCTGAAATCATGACTTAGAGGTAGGAGACACTTCAAAGTGCTATCAATGTGGTGTTGGGTTTTTCCAAGATCATTTTGATTACTCACTGACGTCCATGATCCCCTGTGAATGCGACAGCATTGTGCACTTTTCAGGAGTTCCAGTTTGGTTGTTGTGTCAGTTTCATGCAGATCCTGTATGTGTGAAACTATTGTTTCTGGCCACATTATGTTATATGGTTCCCTCACTTCAATACGGCTCTACCAGCTTTTGTGACGTTATTGCATGCTGCCATCTAGCTGATTAACTGCAGCTGTATACTTAGTTAGTAGGTGGTAGCTCAAACTGAAAGTAGTTCAGTGATGCCTGAATTCCATATGATACAAATTGTGTATTACTTTTGTCATCTGAGCCCTCAAAGGAGTATTTTCAAAGTGAAATGTGCCATTGAAGAGCGCCATGGTGTCATTGTTTTCCATTACAGGGACTATAGGAGACTTGTGGTGCAATGAAAGTGACAAAGAAGGAATGCAATTAAAAAATAACTTGTTAATTGCATAGCTAGTTACAATATTTATTGCAGAAAATACTACATAATTAATGTATGTATCAGAAATATGACAGCGTCTTTGTTACAATGCTGTGTGGACTTTGCAAAGACTAAAATCATGTAATGCTCTATAATTAGTTATTCTACCAGTTCATGACATCATCAATTGGAAAGATGCAGGAATCACTATTTTTAAAAAACAACATGTAATAGAGTTGCTAAGGTTTGTGCATTTTATCCAAACTGTAGACCAGACACTACGGTTTACTGCTGGGATATAATCTTGTGTCTCAAAGCATTATAAGTCTAAACATTCACACATATTGTCAGATTTTGACCAAGAGCAACACCAACTGAGTCCGGGAGCAGAGTTTCATTACCTCTTTCACTCCAGCTCTTTGAAGCTGAGGCAATAACACTTTCATTTGGTACAGCTGGTCTCGTACAAACAATATGATAAAAGTTTACAGTGTGGACCTTTAATATTAGGTGTCTTATCGCAACTCCATGGAACTCATGTATTATTGAGCTTTGAGTGCTTGAGTTGAGATAGCAGAGAGATAGGAGAAAAGCCTCAGACTGCACGCTGCTTCATGTTTCTCTATCGACACTCTGCTGCAAATGGACAGATTGCCTCGAGGCGCAGCTGAAGTGTGTCGGCTGTGAGGATTTCTATTGGAAATCATTCTCCCACTTGTTTCCTGAAGGTTTGTGCCCATCAACAACAGAAGCTCTGTGGCCATTCCGAGTTCAGGCTCAAAGCCTTTTCTGGCAGTTTGGACACATTCAACAACAGAGAGAGTAAAAGGGGACGAGAAGGACGAAAAACTGACACATTCTGAGAGCACAGAGGAGTGCTGCTGAGTTGAAATCTGAAAATCAAGGATAAAGAGAGGGTTTCTTTTGGCCAGTACAGGGATCACTGACAGGGCAGAGTAAGAAAGTGTTTGAAATGGTCACAGAGTGGTTTTTGATGTCAACTAAAATCTCCTGGAAAGACTAGTTTCTTTGTGTGAAGAGGCTTCATATGTAAAGGTCGTGCTATATGTTGTGACATCAGGGGTTACAATTATTTTAAAACCAGTATCTTGCTCAAGCAGATATTCAAAAAAAATCTAACAGCTTTAAATACTTTAGTTTTACAGAGAAAAGGGAAGCTTAATTTGAGGTTGGAAACATTTAACAACACTGCAGACACCACAGCATTTAAACCAGGTGTTACACTTAATGATGCATAAAAGATTAAAATGAGCACTTAGGCTTTAGATCAAGAACTGAATTTTAATGAATCACACTGATATATGAAGCAAAATGAACAAAAATTAGAAGACGTGTTTGTCTTAACTTTTAAAGTTTCTAACGCAATTCAATCAAATGAAGTAGTTCTGTAATCAGCAGTCTTTATTATGTAACACATGGTTCTGTATTTACGTTGAGCTTTGATGGATAAATCCTTTAAAAACTGTTCTTTGGAAAGTAATTTAATGGAATGAATCAAGTGAAACAAATTACCTTAAATGTACTTATATAATTCCAGGAAATGTCTGAAATGTGTCTGCATTTCCATCTCATACTCCACTTAAAGCACAGGGCTGTTATATAATTCTACAGACAGGCTGTCAGGTTCAAAAGCAGCTACAGCAGCAGTGTCTTCATCTGGGAGGCAGGCAGTCTTCTATGATCATCTTGATTTCACCACATTGCATACATGATCATGCATCCGATGTTCTTCCTGCAAGCAAATGATTTTTGAGACCAAATTTCAGAGGTGTGAAGGGCGGATGAGCCCTGCAGGCTGACCATCTGTACTCTAAAAATAACTACACCTAATGACATTAAAGGAGGAACCAAGCCTGTGCTATGTAACAACGCCACAACTTAGTTTGTGACAAACTTGTAAGATTTCATCTTGTTTTTCATGAACAAACTTTCTCTCAAGTAGCTGTCTGATAAAACTGAGAGTGAGGAGTTCTTTGTGAACATGTAGGTACAAAGAGCCAGAACAACAGAGCAGGTGTAGAAAGCAGTGACAGAGAGAACAATGGCTCCGTGTGTCATACCCACTTACAAAATATTACAAAAAGCCACTGGGGACTGTTTTGTACCTCACACACAAGTGATGGGAGGGTCACACAGAGTAGAAATGAAGTGGTGTTGCAACAATGACTATTGAACGTTTCTTTCTGCCTCTGCTTCTTTTATGAGTGATTTTGTTTTGTTTGAATGTCAAACACATCTGCAAAACCACAACACAGACAATACTATGGCCAGTTTGATTCTTAAAACTAACTGAGGACTGCTAGGATATGGATTTGACAGCTCAGTTAAGCAGGATATTATCCAGCAGATCTGGGAGATTTGGGGGACAGAAAACAAAATCACAACAGTTGGAGAACTTGGCTCAGAGCTCTGATGTTGCTTGTTCTCATCATCAAAATGCATCAAAAAACACAACTACAAAACAAAGAAGATTTCACTGTTAGAGGAAGCGTCAAGTCAGATTCAGATTCAGAGAACTTTATTAATCCCAGAGGGCAATTTGGTTTGCAGTCGACTGACAAAGTGTGCATTCAACAACAGCTTTAAATTATTCTTGGTTAAAACCATATTTCTTCCAGCAGTGGTAAAGTTTGATAGACTATTGAAGCTTTAAAGAATATTAGAAACATCAGTTGCATTATTTAATCTTTAAAATATACTACCATTCCACAAAATATGCATTAAAGCAGAGTTAATCATAAAGCTGGTGTTCAACAAAATACAGAAATTAAAACCATTATATCCTCTCCAATCCCAAAGTCAAGCTTGGTACATTCAAGATCAGCAGCACCTAAGTATGAGGCCTTCACGAGTGTGTTCACAAGAGAACGTACTTCATCGAGGCGAGGACAAGCTGCCCTTAGAAGGTTTCTAACTGAGTGAAACAACCCGGACGTGTTGGAGTGTCAGCCATGATAAGAGCTGTTCCAATTCTCTAAACGATAAGAGAAGGAGCTTTGTCGCTTCCTTTATTATGTCCTTCAGCTCAGGACCATCGATTATAAAAAGGAGAGGAAAAATGTCCCACAATACCTTGTGTCAGCTTTGCTTCAAGCGACTCATCTCTCAGCCGTGCATGACAACAAGCAATCGACATGGCCGTAGAAGATTTTAAGCCATCCTCACTGAAATAAACAATAATTTTTAATTATTCAAACTTTTGATTCATGTGGAGAAAGGGAGGAGGAGAGAGCAGAGCAACCTTCTCCATGTGACTACATCTCACTTGAACTTTAAAAACTCTCATTATTTTCTATTTAATTCCAGCCTACAGTGTATAGATCATTCAATCATACTGTATTTGTGTCGCCACTTTAAGGGCCTGTTGCCATTAACGCCACATCAATGTCAGAGTGCTCTTCACAGGCGCAAACTGTTGCTAGGTTACTAAAGTCTTCTTCCCATCCGTTAAGTGTGTTTTAAAATGCTCTGTTTGCTTTATGTTGGCTTTTACTCTGTGGTGTTTTAAGAATCTATCTTGAAAAAGAGATTCTTAATATCAATGACGTTTTTCTGGTTAAATGAAATGTAAAGAAAAAAATAAGAAAAAGAAAATTGTGTTGTAGAATTAGCAGTAGCTCTACACCTGGAAATTGTACCTCAAAACAATACAGAGTATGTGGCTGCTTTCTCCTCAACCTGGAACTCAACCATTTTTGTTGACAAAGCTGCTATCAGAAGGGTCGGGGAGGGAGAAGTGATATGAACAAGCATCGGGGTGTCGTAAAAGTTGAACTCTTTCCAGCAGAGAACGCGCTGTAAGTGCAGTGACAAATAACAGTTGACACTAAGGGCCCTTAGGTTACTGAACGATGAAAATGCTGTACATTAGTGCAGTTAATGTTGAACCTCTGCCAATATGAAGTGTGACTTCTGCTGGTTTCATGACATTAATGATGCTAATAGCTGGAATGTGATCCTTGTTTGGTCAGTCACAATTAAAATAGTAAATGTTTGTCTGTGACAGTGGAGTTTGTTGTGGGCGGTATAGAGTGCTTCACACATTACTTACAAACTGATAGTTGGATCGAGTCAGTGGGAACTAACAATTTAAAGATTTGTAGATACAAGACAAAAATTAATTGTTGAAATATAGTACACTTTTATTACAAATAACAAACACAATGAAACCAGAGACAATTTTACTACATATTGACAGTACAATGAGACATGAAAAATCAATCATAAAATGGTCGCTAGTCCTGAAGGGTTGTTCTGGTTCCAAACCTGTAATATTCTTGAGTTCATGTTTGTCCCCTAGTGTTTTTGGCTGTGTAAAACAACACAGCAACAACATATGTGGCTATAGACATGCTTTTTGTAGTCCAAATTCAGTAGGTTGTTGTGACACCTGAAACCTTGGCCTAGTGTAAGTGCAGTCCAATCACCACGGTGGTCTTTTCCTGTCGTCTTCTTTACATGATTCGTGACGCCGTCCATTTAGTCAAGGAAAGTTAGTCACATATAATCAAAGCAACAAGACTCATAAAAAGAAATGTTTAAATAAAAGTAAACTAAATACTAAAGTGGATCTTTACCTTATTTCATAAACACGTTTCAAATCAAATACTCATCAAAGGATGAATAGAGGTGTTTTTCAGCACATTAGTGAGGAAGGACGTGACACTACCTCACGTTTAAAGCATTTAGCCTCCTGGTTTTAGATTGTTTGGGGAAACAGCCGGCTCTAATTACTTGTTTAATTGGCTTGAGTTAATTGGCTTGAGAAGGGGGATTACTTTTTTCCTGTCTAAATATTGCATGTTGGATCACCTTGCACACCAGCAGAATGAGAGAGGCGTCAAATTCATTTGTTCTCCTTATGTCCATTAAAAATTAGTATGTTTACACCTAAAGCTTCAACACTTATTCATGGTTCAACTCTTCCTTATTTGGTTTTGAAAAGCATCACAAACAAAAAGATTCCCTCAGCCATGTTTTGTGTTTTATCGTCCCAAGCATCAGTATGAAGGTGCTGATTCAGCACTTTAAACACAGAAGTGTGCAGTGTTTGCATTGCTGGTAAGCTTATTCTAAAGAGAGCACTCAAAGAGAGCTGCACTGAGTTTGCACTGTGCAGACAGGAGAGGTAGGTCACTTGTCAAGAGAGGAGGAAGGATGAGGTGAACGGGGGCTGAGTGTGTGCTGTGTCTGTCTTTTTATCTGCACGGTGAGAGCAAATAATGGAACCTGAAAGCCTCACTGTCACCATCGTATAATTCAAACAAAGACTCAGCAGAGACGGCGTCAGACAAGATGGGAAGAGCAATGTAAGCTAGAAAGAATTGTTCTTAAGGAAATGTTTGCATCAAAGTTTAGACTTTTTTATCTCTGCCGCAGAAACCCTTAACCACGCATTCATCACATCCCGTTTAGATTACTGTAATAGCATCCTGTACGGCACATCATCCAAAGTCCTCCATAAACTGCAATACATTCAAAACTCTGCTGCACGCCTCCTCACCTGCACCCACTCCCGGGACCACATCACCCCTGTCTTCCAACATCTTCATTGGCTCCCCGTCCCCTACCGCATACAGTTTAAAATCCTCCTCCTCACCCACAAAGCCCTCCACCACCAGGCCCCTTCCTACCTCACTGACCTCCTCCACCATCACACTCCTTCCCGTAACCTGCGCTCCTCACACGCCAACCTCCTGCCCCACCTCACAGAACCAAGCACCGAACCTCGGGGGACAGAGCCTTCTCAGTAGCTGCCCCCACCCTCTGGAACTCACACCCCTCCCATATCCAAAATGCTCTGACCCTTCAGCTTTCAAATCTCTTTTAAAAACTCACCTTTTTAAGTTAGCTTTTCATTTGTGATTGTACTGTTGTGTTGTTTTGTTTGATCTGTGTTATTTGTTATTTGGTTTTTTTGCTTGTATTGATTTTAACAATTGTACAGTGAGTTTTTGAAAAGCGCTATATAAATAAAATGTATTATTATTATTATTATTAGTATAAGTGGACAGGTTTTAGTTAAAGTCTGTGATAAGGACAAGAAATGAGAAAAACCTCTGGCTATTAACCAAGTCTCAGGGTCTTGATATATTCCCCTGTGATTGAATCTCAACACTGGTGGTGGTGAAAGAAACACTGGGGTGTGAGGGGTTGGAGGAGGGTCACGTCATGTACTGATATGACAGCTGACAAATAACAGATTAAAAGTTTGACAGCATGAAATTGATCAGGAGATGGAGGTTGTGACAGAGTCTGGCTGGTAAATACTAAAAAATAAACGTCCAAACGATGGCATGGAGAAGTAGGAAGAGAAACACAGTCGGAGAGGGAAAAAAGGGAACAGAGAGAGTCAAATGAATGAAAAATTGAGGCATGAAAACAGTCCTCTGGCTTTAACTTGAGCTTAGCTTCATTAAAAATAATTGGCTATGGCTGCAATTTTATTCTATGCTTATTATTTTCTTTGTTGGAGTGTCAAAGTAAAACTTTATTTTACCAAGAAGCAAAAAGTTAGCTGTAAAGATAAAAACCTGTTTAACTTTTACACCGTCTGTCTTAAAGAATGCCTCATATATCAAGCACGTGACATCGATTTGACATGGCCCATATAACCTCATAACATAGATGTCAAGCCATAAAGCCATGCTAGCAAAAACACACCGAAACCTTTCCTTGACAAAATCAGGGTCCAGGTGTGTTAAAACCGTTCCTGCATCAGAGATTTATGATTCTGTAAAGGATTTTAAGAATAAAGCTCCACAGTGATGATCCAGACTTCGCTTTATACGGACTTAAACCTAAAAGCACCATTCTTCTTGCTTGCACACTGTTTAGCTTCGCTTTTTACAGAGTCAATGAATCATAATGTAGCTTTCTCCTTCCGGCTCTTTATCCTGTCATGCCTCTCAAACTGAATTGGCAGACACACATTTGCCTCTTCTGTGTGAGTGTGTGTGTGTGCAATAATATATGGTGAACTTACCCAAGGCACTATTCCAGGAAGAAGAATAAAGCCACTCATTGGTCACTTTAGAGAAAAACATGAGGCAGCTTCATACTCTGTATGAATGTAATGCTTTTTGTGGAGCTTTGTCCCCGAGCACTTAAGATCTGACAGATAATAGCAGAGAAAAGCAGCCTCGAGGGGAAGGAGCAAGAGTGGGACCATTTCTTTTAGTAAAGGCAAAAAGTAACCGCTTTCTTTATATAAATGATCTCTATGTTCTGTCTCGCTCTACAAGCTAGATTTGGGAAATATGTTACTTGAAATGAAAGTATTTTTTGTGGTATTTTTTTTAATATTTTCATTTATTTATGTATTCATTTTGTCAACTGAAACAAGAAGTATAGCTTAATCTCACAATATAGGCAGCATTCCATTCTCAATTAATGCTCTGGGTTGGGGAATAAGACTGGCATCATGTTTAATTTACTTAATTTCTTAAGTATAGAAGCTGCACTACTCAATTTAAGACTCAAAAATATAGAAGATGAGAATATTATGGTGGTCAGGAACAGATTAGTACAGGTACACTGTAATCTGGGATAACTGCTCTAAGACTCAGTTTCATAAAATAAGAGATAGGAAAGCAATAACGTAAAAAATAAGTACAGTTGTTATCACACAAATGTAATAAGCCATATAAAAGCCACACTAAGGAGAAGACACTGTGTAACACTATAAAAAGTAAATGTGCACGCTTATCTTGAGTTTTATTGCATGTGGAAATGAATCACCCATATATCTTACATATGTGTTATTGCACATGAATATTTCTCATGATGATCTCGCACTATCTTTTTTACATTATTATTGCACTGTGATGTGTGTGATTAACTGTCCATCAAGTAGTGTAGGTGGGGGTCTACACAGGGGGATTTATACTTTCACTGTTGCAGTTCTCTTTCATGAACAAATGAAGTTTTCAGTTCCTCTTTCAATTCATTGTTTCAGTTTTACATTTGTAGTTCACTCTTAATGCTTTCATGATTAAATACCCAGAAGCAGAGAGCAGCTGTTTTAAGCTGAACGCTCTGATTCACAGCAACAAGAAAAAAAAAAGACCAACCAAGCAAAGAACTGATGAAAAAGAAGAGCCAGTACCACTTAAGATGTTTTCAGATGTTGTGGAACAAGCTTAGGGAGGGACTGATTACTTTTGCACCTGCTAAACCTGTGCAAATGAGACAATAAGACATTGTCTAATTCACAAAGCATTCACAAAAAGGTATTTTTTTTAATCCTGCAGAGCAAATACCATCTATAGGACCATGATGTTTCTATACATTTAAATATGCCAATATGCGTTCATTTTGAGAAAATTGGCCAAATGCAAATGAACCCCACTGCAACTAATTCACAAACACCGGTACTAATATCCACGCAAAGTAAGAGTTGCGTTTTTACCCGCTGAGTGTAGGTGGTAACTCCACCGCAGCCATTAAAAGGGACTTCTCTCTCAAATATGCCACTGGTTACTTCAAACATTTTACTTTTGATTCACTTCAAACAATATATCTACAAAGTCTGTCAGCTGTACTTTGACATTGTTATAATAATAAAGGGTTAAATCAGTCTGTCGCCATTCCTGGCTTACAACACATAAGCTCACACTTTTGGCCTCATGTGTGGAGACGGTCTGGACTGTTACACTCCAGATGAGAGTCAGCTTTACAGATCAGGATGAGAGTGCACAATGTAGCTATACAGAGGAGAGATGAGATGCTGACGGCTCATCTCCACAATCAGACACAAAACAAGAGAAAAATGCACAGAGCTGTAGAACTTTATGGCCGTATTTAAGCTTGGATATCATTAGTAAAATATCCTTTGTGAACTGGACCCTAGGACAGAGCAGATAGAGGGGGGAAAGGATGCACAACTCCTGGTGCTAATAGTGGCTACAAATCATCCTTTGTTTATTTGACCCTGAGTTAATGCTTGACTTGCTTTATTCAGGTGAATATGTATACACCAAATGGATGCTAATGTTGCATCAAGTCTTCTAGATGAGAAACAAGTTTCTCTTAAACCAAACATGTTTAAAAAGTACATGTTCTAAAGTTGTATCTTTAAAACTGCATATAGCTTGATATTATCCCTAAAAGGTGACAAAAGCTTGACTGACTTAAAAAAAAAAAGAGAAAGCTAGTAGCCCTTCGAAAGTGATTAAACAGGAAGCATGTCTGTCTCAATCGTGGTGGCTGTTAGTTAAACTGAAAAACAGGCTGAACAGGAAAGATGACATTTAAATAGATTTTAGTATTCATGTTGGCATTTCCACAATTTCAAAGTCTTCATAGCAACTGCAGTCAAAGAAAGGCTCAACAGAAACAGCTGACATCTTTATCCACTGCTGCACCTCAGTGTTTCTTCATCATCCCTTTGGCTCTGTGTGAAACTGTTCAGTCCAGTCTGGAATGAACACAAGAGTTTCTCCCTGTTGCACACATGCATAATCCACTCTTTCATCTGCATTTCCTCGATGTTTCTCCTCCAGGAAAGAAGCCTCTCAACTATGATAGATGGTGCTTAAAAGCTTCTCTGTGCACAAACATACTCTGACATGTTTATTAATCAGACGCTGAACCAAAGCTGCATCATATCTGGACATTTACATACAGCTTATTTGATCAGTGCTAAGTCTGTGCAACAACTTTACTTTGAGAGTGCTAAAAACACCAAAGCTGGATGTATTTTCCCATGCTCATTAAAAAACAACTTTCAAATCTTAGATGCCTTCTGCCTTGATTGCAGTGAATATTTTAGCATTCTCTGAGGGCGTATGAAAGTTTAGTGGCTGGATAATTACATTTAAAAAACTCTGTGTCTCTTTGCTCATGCAGAACTCCGGCCATGATCGGCTGCTCCTTTGTGGTTGATCGGGAATACTTTGGCGAGATCGGTCTGCTGGATCCCGGCATGGAGGTCTACGGAGGCGAGAACATCGAGCTGGGCATGCGGGTAAGAACCACAGATTATCACCCAGACTGCTATCAAAAAGCCTTCTGACTGGCAGCAGACTTTGATATATAACTTGAAATGTAGATGTTTTTTCTTTTAATGAATTAAAAGGCATTTTGTACAGCAGAAGATGGAATTGCTCGGAGGAACGCTGAAGGAAAAGTTATTATTTTAATATGGCATTCCTTCAAAGCTGGAGGGTTTATGAGTGCAGTCATACACAAGGAAGGCCACACAAAAAGACATCATTACAAATGCAATATTTGAGGGGGTAATATTTAGATGTACAGTCATGGTTGGAATGATTTGAGAAATCTATATTCAGAGCTCTGAGCAGATTATGATGAAGTTTTCATACGTTTCCCAGCTGCAGGGATACAGCTTAAGATACAAAACCCAGGGGCGTCAACAGAAGCCATGATTAAACTTTGCAAAGTTTCCTAAATGAGAGTGGAGGAGAGAGAAAAAATCGCCTTAATGCAAATCTTCAGCCAAACCAAAGGCTCTAAAGCCTGTATATGGGAAATGTAAATCTCTTTTTGCTGCTGCTTTGAGTTGAATTTAACGCTTCATGTGAGCGGAGGGCTTTCAGAAGAATTGGTGAGCGTTTAAATTCAGAAAATGTTTCTCTCCAGCCGAGTGGAACCATTGTGAATCTAAACGCTCTCCTAAAGCTTATTGGAATGAGATATGCTTGAAAGATCCCACTCCTTCATTTAACGTCCCACACCCACAGCCATTTTAAATCTTGAGATTTCTTCAACACCTCTGAAGTGCCTTTTAAAAGCTCTTGAACATGGGATGGAACTCAGAATGTGGTCTATCACCGCAGTGCTTTTATTAAAGCCAGGGACGTTTACAGTTTTCAGAGTCCATTTCAGTGCCTCTACTCATTCCACGTCAGGCTGCTTCTCCATGACGACAATAGCGAGTAGTGTAAGCACACTATCATCAGGCTTCTTTTATCTGAAAGTTGTTTTGCCATTATAATAAAGTGATAACTCTGAAATATTTATCATGTGCCAACAGCTAACGGCCTCCTCCAAGGTTACACTGTGTTTTCTCATCCAGTAGGGCTGCTTATGTGAAGCTAACAAACCATACAACTGAGTTAGATGAGGTTCGTGGGGGAGATCAATTCAGCCACAGCAGCTGAATAAAGTTGCAACATCTCCATTGAACTGTGTCATTAAGTGTAACATTCAGCCTCTGTCGGCTATGTGTTTTTACTGAATGTTTTCAGTCACTTTTACATTCATGACATCATGCAGAAAATATGCCTTTCCGTCTACCAACACAATACCCTCACAAATGCAATTACCTCCCCTCCTGTTTGGCTTGTCTGTGTGGAAATGAAACACATGGCACAGAAAAAAAGGAAGCCATTCAGCACATGTGCGAGCTTGAATACGTCTGCAGTCAACAAGCAGGCTTCAACCATTCATATCGTACAGCCACTAATGGAATGGAGATGGGCTTCTGGCGAGTGGACGGCAATTACTCCTCTAAGGCTGCTCAGGCAGCTCATTGTAGTGCCGGCTGAGGAGTTGCCATTTGGGATCGGCTTGATTGACAAGAACATGTTTAACAATTAGCCAGGGCAGCTCACAATAGCAGAGCCTGCCCGGGACCATCTGACTGCAGGGGGTTGATGAAAGGCAGGGTTCACACTGAAAGGTTATGGCGTATTTATAATTTACTGTGAGTTCCGGCTTCTGTAGCTCACTACGAGTAAAAAGAAGAAAAAAAAGCTTCCAGGATTCAAAGGGCTGGCCTCTTTGTAAGCAGAAAGAGAGGCTGATTATACAGCACATAGCACTGCATGTGGTGTTGTTTCCAGAAGGAAGAGAATAAAATAAAAGCAAAAGGAAAGGAAAAATAAATCATGGATTCCACTGAAGTTTTTTGTTTGTTTGTTTTTTTGGCAGTGAAATAATTTACAGGCTATAGGAGCTATAAATAAGAGAAATCAGCAGAGAAAGAATAACACTGCAAAGACAGAGGCAAATGAGGTATAAATGATGCTCAGAGAATGATATATTGAAGGAAAGATGCATCCCACAGCTGCAAAACTAATACAGTCATGTTCAATTTAAAATATTTAAAGTTTAATGTATTACAGATTCAACAAGAATAACCTGCATGCATTTCTGCAGTTATTAAATCCACAAGCAATGCTGCTTAACTTCATAATGTAGTCTCATTTTTGCCACTAGCAATATAAGAATCTGTTGTATCCCTTTTTTAGATAATTGTAAATGGCATGTCTGAGGTGGAACATCCTGCATGAGGCTTCGTTCGCAAACAGAGAAAAATGGTCGGGGACAGAAATGATGAATTCTGCCAGGAGTATCAATATGAGTTTATCTTGTAATGTGTCTCCCATCCCCCCCTGCATTGCTGAGTCTTTGCTGATATAGCATCTCAGGAGACCGGGACATTGCTTTCATTTCAAGGTTCCTGTGGGCACTAGTATTATACCGGGGTAACTCTGTCAGCAACTATAATACTACATCAAATCTATCAAGGGTCACTTGCACATGATGCTCCTGCTGGTTCCACTGAAACCTGATGTGATCCTGAAGCTTAACACTTTAATGCCATGACCACCTGTGCAATCTAATGCAATCTAATGCAACAACATTTTTAAGTTTTTGTTGATATACCAGAGAGGGGATAACTTTGCTTTATTTATAGTTGAAGTTCCATCCCCTAACTTCAGCTTCTGTCTGTAGAAATGTTCAACGGAAACTTTGACATTGGTCAATGCACCATCCAGATTTAACTCATACAACACTCAGGACATAATGACAATTGACAATCAGCACATCCAGCACATAATTCATGAGCTTTGGTTGTGCATTACAGACAATTCAGCCCCACAGTGTGAGTTGATATTTATACATCTTCACAGTGTATCCCAGACCTCAGTGATTGTTTTCACAATGCCAGGATGTCATGATGTAACACACCCGTGTTTTCAGATCTCTAAACTCACAGCATACCTGGTGAGGATCACAGTCAGCAGGTTATCTGAGTGGTGGCATGCTGATAGAACATTGCATCTCTTTGTCGAGTCAACAGTCTTTGTCTTTGTCCAACTCTTTTTTTTAATGTGTGTTCCGCCTCTTGGTCTTTTAGATTCAAAGCTTTCGTTCTGCAGCTAGAGGGTTTGTGTCTTTGTACAGCTCTTTGATTAATCAGTGAACATTTATAACTGCTCTGCGTGTGTCTCTGTGTGTACCACTGAAAGGCCAAGAGATCACAGGTCACATGCTAATGACACTTGTTCATATTCTGTGGAAAATTCCACTAAATTTCAAGTTTGTTGAGTTTCGATAATCACAGAAAAAAAATAACATAGAAAATTACGAAGAATAGAAATCAAATCAATATAAAAATGATAAGTATAACTGCTAAACGCATGTCTACAGAAGAGGTGTTCCTTGTGTATCTGACAGAAAAGTTATTTGTCTACTTGAAGAGTTGCGTAACATCACATTTTCATGCCTCTTCCAAAATGCAGGTGACCTTCATTTAGCTCTCACCTGAATGCTGAAATGAGTTTTAAATATAGTCAGTTATAAAATAGTTTGCTTTTGCCCTGTTGAGTTCAAATGTAGAATTTGTCATTGACCTACCTGTTTCATCAGAAATCTTCTTTTGAAAAGGTTAGATCAAAAGATATTATTACACCTCAGGAAACTTTGAAACACTATTTCAATACCTTTGAAAGTTAATGGGAGCTACATTAAGAGAGAGCCAGGTACTCAACACAAGGACTGAGCCGGGTTTCAAAAGAAACAGTATGCTGAAGCAGGCTGGCTTCTCAACACAGCAGTATTTAAAAAAAACGTGTTGCCAGTTTGGTTACACACAAAAGCTCAGGCATTAAAAGTAGCCTTGATAAGGCGCCTACATGTTGCCAAAAACTAAAAACCTAAAGAAGAGTATACAGCAGATCATCACCTAAACTAAAAGCACAGCATTCAGCCTTGACTCTTCCAATAAATGAAACCCCTGTCCCTCTGTGATGGATACTACTGTGACTGTTGAATACTCTGCACAGCCAACATGATGATAACCTTTTTACTGCCAAAATAGGCCAGTCTTAGCCTGGCTGGGTTTACCCCACACAATATGCCAACAGGCTCACTTTGCCACCAGGAAACCATCCAAGCTGCTTTATGAAATCTGTCTCATTTTCATAACAGTGCAATCAATCAGTCACTTCCAAAACCAGGAAACTGAAGTGTGATCTCACGGGGTGGCCGGCTTGTCTCTGTGACATTTATTAAACTCACCAGGAACTCTTTCCACAAGTAATGAGCCACAAAATTATTCTCTTTTTTTTCTTCTTTGAAGTCTTGTCTCCATAACCACCTGGGCTGGGCCTGAGGCGTCTGGTCATAATCTCTCTGTAGTGAGGAGAATGGAGCTAATTAAAGTCTAACAGTACCAGCAGCTAGACAAGAGTGGGACATAATTACACTTTACTTTGTCCTCTCTGCATCACAAGCACGTCGTTGGATATTAAGAGCGTTTACAGAACAACTATTCTGTACATTCCTTGTAGTAGGTTTGGATTAAATGTCTGTCAGTTTCAGGTTTCATATATTAAAACATATCACCCAGTTCAGCTACTTAAAAGTACCAAAGTCTGACTCCCATGGTTCATCCCTCTTCTCAATGATTACTGATGCTGTCTGATCAAATTCAGGCAAAGGCCAAAGATTAATCTTTAAAAATCAAGAGTCTTTGTAACATCAGAGAAGAGTTTTTCCAGACTGTTTCTGAATACTTTTTTTTTTGCCTTTGTGCGCCAACAAGTAGTTAATACAAGCCAAATAAAAGGCGCTCACATTGTAGCCCAGAGCTAACTAACTCCATGAAAATGATACTTCCTGATGACATTCCTGAAACTACTGTTGACTGTATACTTCCCCCTGTTCGAAAAAAGTAAAATGAAAATGCCCCTGCAACTTACACTTGGAGCTGGAGTCTGCTCAGCAGGGGATCAACTCTCTCTCATTTTTTACAGCATGTTTTAAAAGCAAAACAAACAAACATCTGTTGTCAGATACATGCTTAATATTACATAGCAAAGATTACCATTTTAATACATATTTTATCAGCTGAAACCACAGGCTGTTACAATTATAGATGACGCATCTCCATACCCTACCATTGTAAAAAAGGAAGGCAAAATATGTTGCCATGTGGGCTGACGAATTGAACTGGTGATGTATTTTGCAGCCAAGGCATGTACAGAAGTGATCAGTCCAGTGGAGCTGCTGTGTTTACGTCCTGCCCCTTCAGTGAACAGAAACACACATTTAAGTTACAGATAAAACATCAAAGATCCTCTCAGGTCCGTACCATCCTAAGCATAATGGGTGAGTTGGTACGATGCATTCAGTCGCAGTTATGGAAAGTTCAATGATCCTTGTGTTAGTTTTTGTTTCTCTTACTTTTCCTCCTCCACTTTGTTAATCCATATATGTGAATATAGCTGTCAATCACAGTATGGTACCTAGTTTGTAGCATCAAATAACTAATCATATATGAAAATCATATAGTTTCACTGTTTCAATCTGTTAACAAGGAGAAGGTAAACCAAGAAGGTCTCCTGATTTAGTCTGGAGGGCTCCTCGTCGTCAGACCCGCTGAAGAAAATATTCAAAATGCTGGTGTGTAATAAATGTACATTTCTAAATCTTATCCAACAAAGAGAAAGTAGTCCCTTTTTATTTAGTAGATAACAGATGTACTGAAGATCCATGGTGCATAACTGTAAAGCATCAGCTGCTGCTGAAATTCTATCAACTTGTAACAGACAGAAATGGCTCCTCACACCGGTGTTGAAATGTTTTACTCAGCAACACAGTTAGCTTAGTTTATTCCAAATTCATTTCAAATTTAAAGTCGAACATTATCGTGATACAGCTTGTAATTTAGCAACAAACACATACCATGCATTTTATTCATTTTTAGGTATTTCTGATCATTATTTTGAACATAACGACCCATAAGATGAATAATGCTTTCAGGAGAATGCATCAATTATCAGTCAACTAGACAAAAAAACCCAGGAGCTCATCTGATACCACCCACCACTCATATCTCAGTCCATCTATTTCTCCAGATGGTAACTCTGCTTCAGGGAAATAAATAAATATAACAGTGAACTCAAGAAGTGCTGGTAAGCATTATTTATGGCGGAACAATAACAGGTGCTGCTTCAAAGCAGTAAAGCAGTTGTTGGATACAGTCAGATGTCGCTTTTAGTTTATTCAGAGAACATCTGCCCGCTGATACGAGTGTGAAACCTGGACGTTAACACGCTTAATTAACCTCACAAGCCATCTGGATTTGTAGATACAAATACATTCAAAGTGAGGTGGTGCACTCCAGATGTGTTGCTTTATTGGGTATGATGGCAACACAATGTACTGTACCAGCTCTTTATGTCTTTACAATAACACCGTTTATTCCTCTGTACACTTTGATATTTCCTGCTGAACTCTCAATTCTGGGATTTTTTACAGTTAGAGCTGACTGTGTGAAGGATGAAACACAACCAACCTTTCAGAGGAGACTTACAATGAGCAAGCAGTGAGTTTACTTACAGTGACCTTGGATAATCTTTTGCACCTATGGTAGCATAAGAAGCCTAGAAAGCCTCTGTGTGGAAAAAGAGACAGCTTGTGTTTGGTCCTAATGAATTTAAACGCAAGTAGAAACTGCTTGGTTTGAAAGAAACAGGATGCAAGTTGAGTATGAACATGAAATTCTTCACATCCACACGGCTAACATTCTACATGGTAAACCTCCAAGTGACAGCCTGATTTTCATTTGTTATACTGTCACAGAGCGCAAACCTGTCCTCACTTGTGATACACCTGAGCTGTAGGAGTTTAGGGAGTGACTATAAATAATTCTTATAACAAGTTCACTGATACAAATGGGTTTCTTTGATTACCAAAATAGTAGGGCTGTGTTAAAACATGACTACAGCAAAGTATTGAAATAAATGTCTTGATTATAGTATATTGATTTTCCAACCCCAATATCAATAAATCAAATGGATTAAAAACATTATTTTCGTGATCTTAAATTCCTGTAATCCAAACGATCTCCGTGCCCGTTGATGTCACTGTTTGGCCCTGGCTGGCTCCTTAAGCTGCATGCAAGGGAGGGAGAGAGAGAAAGAGAGACAGAGAGGAAGTGCAGTCGCAGATAGTGGTTGAGTAACCTAAAACGTATATATTATTATTATATTGTTTTTTAATGTTGTTTTATTAATCTGAACTGTCTGTCTTTTATTTATCTGTTCAATTGTATTGATATTTTTAGCCTTTATTTTATCTTCAACTCTTAGCCTTACCCTTTTTTATTTATTTATTGTAAATATTTATATTCTTAATTATAATTTGATGCTTTAACTTATTTTAATTACACATATTGTATTGTTTTTGGTGTGCATTAGTCTGTATTTTAGTCTCTATTATAAAATCCTTTTTTATGTCCTGCCATTTTTTTTCTGCTTCTTTCTTGTTTTCAGTCACTTTAAAACACTTTGAATTGCATTTGATTTGTATGAAAGGTGCTATATAAATAAAGCTTGATTGATTGATTGATAACCTAGGCATCAAGTCACATAAGATCTAACTTTTGTTTGTATGCAGCCAGTCTTCATAATGTCAACTGTCTGTCAGCTCTGCAGACAGACCATTCAAATTTACAGGTTGGCAAAATTTGACATTTGACAAAGTTAATTTTTTGCCTCATTAAGATTCACAAGTAACATTTGTCTGCTGCAGACTGACAAAGAGCACAGAGGAAAGACAGGGATGTCACCTGAGGACTGCGTTTTCTTTTAATCTTGTGCTGTAGGCCGTCTGTGAGCTCTAAAACACTGCACAATGACTTACACATAGAAGTGTTCCAAACACAGAGACATGCTGAGAAGAGCACAAACAGAGGTCAGGGTTTTTGGCAGAAACACACACACCACCACACACTTGATCCAGATTATGGGCGAGTATAGAGGAGTGAGGTCCTTGCTAACATACAGCCATATGAAGTGTGTCCAAAGTGAGATACTGCATGGTTGTTTTGTGTAATCATGTTACTTGAAATATCTAACTTTTATGGTAGATAAAACATGAGTAGTATACAAATCCAGATTTACTCTAAGAGTAATGGGGATTTTTATATAATGGCAAACACCAAACTAACACTGTTTTTTTTTGTTTCAGTGACAGGGATCTTTAATTTAAGAATAGCATTTGCTGATGACTGTATTGTTAAATAGTCACCACTCAATCCAACTATAGCACTTAAATCTAAAGAAAAATAAAGTGGCAGTAAAGTCCAGAATCCTGACATTTAACAAGTGACGACCAGATTAGCTTGTTTGTAGTTTGATCCGATGGTAATGCAGAGCTCAACACTGATCTTTTCCCAGGACTAACACAGTAAATATTAATATTATCTGCAGGCTTCCATGAGTTATCAGGGGCTGCTGTGATAAGCCTAGGCCAAGTTACCTCCTGATAACCCTGGCTCCTTTAGGGAGCAGCAGAGATGTGTGCGTGTTCTCTAGATGCATTGAGGTTGTCTCATGTACAGGAATATTCAGGTCATACAGATTAAACCTTGACATTTATTACATACACCCAATCAGAACAACTTACCAAACCTCTGCAGTGCTTGCCTTGGATTCCTCCAGTCTGCAGCCTTTCTACTTTGACAGCAGTCACCTTGAAAAGGGCAGGAATGTCGTTATGAGGCCGCATTAAACTCTGACCATCTGTGGACACCCGCCATTCTGGCAGCCTCAAAATCACCAGCGTGCTCATGTCCATCAAGCAGCAAATGACAGTGGGCGCTGACCATATGTGAGCCCTGTCCAGCAAACTGAGTCATGGCAAAAATGAGACAAATGTGAAGCGTCTGAGGGATACTGATATTACACTTCATCAAATGGAAGAGGCAAATGCTTTGAGTTATTGGATAAATGCCATGATGAGGAATGCTGTAAGAGTCTGTGGATAAAGCACCATAAACCAAACAATCTGGCAAATCTATACAGTGAAGAACAGCATGCTTTATTGACTTCTGAACAAGTCCCATCTGAGGGGATTATATCAGGACTTTGGTACTTAGAGTCAAATAACATTTCTTTAAAACATGTTTGCTTTTCAAAAAAGAAACCTGAATGTCTGACCTCTGGTAAAATAATTTACAAGATCAGAGTTGTAGAGGGCTCAGCAGTCTTGTAACAGCTGGTCTTGACCTGGTCCAGAGCTAGTTGGGTCCTGGTCTTGTCTTCGCTATGCTTGATCTGTCGCTTGCCTTGACTTTGACCCAGCTCTTCCTGTCCCTGGTAAATTCAATGTTCTTTAACAACGAAGAAAAGCTACAACATGGGAGGTACCATCCACCCCCATCAATACACCCCCTGTAACCGTAACAATAGCATTGGGTATTGATCGGGCATTTGTCTTTTTCAATGGCTGCATTATTTAGTGGCTGAATCAATTCTTTAAGGCTTAATGGACTCTGGTTTACTTACTCCATGGTTCATTACTGTATGTAGCAGTGTGCAGAGAGGAGAGACGAGTGAGAATGGATTCAGCTGTAAAGGTTCTGTATACAAGACTCTATCAAGTATTCAGTCAGAGGAAATACTGCGACTTTTGGAGGACTTACTGGCATATGTTGCTCTGCATATGTTTTATGTTGTGGAACTACCATAGAGCTGCAAGAAACATGTTCCTGATTTGTATTTGTGTGTGCGTTCTATGCATACATAATTAAAGACTTATATTGTCTTGCTGTTGCTTCAGGTCTTGCTGATCCAGACAATACTTGTGATTTGCACCTGAAGCGAGTACATGTTTAAAAACCATGCTTTATATTTACCGTTTGACAATGACATTTGGCTTACTGCTCATCCTGAAATAGTTTCGGAAGCATTGGATTACCTCTGAGAGTTGCTGCTTTTTTTGTCTTCAGGGCCAGAGGGATAAGTAATTAGACAGACCTTGTTAGCTTGCCTCCGGTTCATGTGAATCATAAACTTCATTAAAAACATCTTTTAAAAGTGACTGCAGAGAATCCCACACCAATCTGAGCACATTTTGACAGCATAATTAAGACAAGTTCAGATTCATTTTGTATCTCACGTCTTTCTGCTATCCAGGGCGACTGCGTCATGTAGCAGCTCTCATTAAAAACTCTCTCATTGGACTGTGACATCACCAGGAAGTACAGTAACACTTTGAAACACAGCCTGGCTCATCTCATCATTATCTGAGTGTTAGATAATCTACTCACGTAATTGTCTCTGTTAGATGTCTCAGAGTCAGCCTGAAAACTTGGAAACCATCTGACAAGGACGGAGTATTTCAAGAATATAAACACACCCATTTGGCCGAGCCAGCAAATCAGCCGGCATATCAAAGACGAAGGGCAGCAACTGGACGGAATTAACTTCTGACAGGCACAGTTAAAAGAGCTTCTGTATCTATCTATCTCCAAAAACAACAACAACATCATAGAGGTTTGAGGAGGAAAAGGTATGAAATGAAGTGATGGGGAGCTCAGATCCAGACTTCAGACGGGGTACAACACTTTGAAACTTCTCTCATTATTACATGAGGCTTGAGAAGAAAGAAGAACATCGATTTAAAAAGTGTAAGATGTTAACTGATGTTAGTGTCACCAGAAAGTAACTGGACTGTGTTAATAAAGCACTATACTTCTAGTCTTCGGACCACTCTAAGCACTTTTACATTACAAGTCGAATTTTCTCATTCACACCTCAGTCATCACACACTGATGGCAAAGCCAACAGGGGCAGTATGGGGTCAAGTTTCTTGCCCAAGGAACCCCCGACTTTCCGATCCAGAGATGACCGTCTATACCACTGAGCCAAAGCTGCCCCGTGAGTCATAAACAGGTGTTCTTCTTTTAAGTATAGGTAATGAAACTTTAAAAAAAAATAGCTTCATATATGTGGAAAAACTTTGTGATGAACAATCTTTCCATTGAAGCACTACAAGTTTGACCCATTTTTAAAATAGTGACTGATATTGTTTAGTGATTAACTCAATCATTTATTTATTTTGGATTATTGACAGCACTATCTGCAGCCTATCAGTCAAATGCTGTGTGTTAAATACGACTTATGGATCAGGCCTCATGTTACCTAACACACAGTGACTCAGCGACTCAGGTTACACTTCAGGTTATACTTGGCTCCTTGCTCAGATTTCTACCTCCTCTAAGACAAACTGTCAAAAGAGAAACACTTTTACTCCTGACTGTTCTTTTCAGTCTAACCTTTTAACTTGATGTTATTTTGTTGGAGCTACGTCCTAATTAGCAACTTGTTTGTGCTTTTAGAAAATATTAATTTATAACTCGTGGTAATTAAAGGCCACCCAGCTACGCCAGGAACCTGTCAATGCTGCATTTCCTGGCTTTGCTGATGTAGGTCGATGAGTCATAAATGTCTTAATGCACATTTAACTCTTGAAATGCCGATGAGAAATGAAAGCGTCTTGCTTTTTTAAGAGTCCCTTAGAACATCTGAGAGTTATCATTCATTAGATTAAAAATACATTGAACATATACTCCTCTCAGAAGAGAAGTGTGTGTGTGTTAGGATGTTGATGTAATAGATTCACTTATTAAATCCGGTCGTCTGTTGTTCGTCACATTATAGTGTCGTGTCGTGTCGTGTCTGTGTTTCTCTGTTGATATTCTTGTCACTCACAACAGCTTTGAAAGATGACTGGCTACTATGTGATATTCACAGCTTTCTCATCTGTAAATTAGTATATGTGTGAATAAACACTGCATAGATAGTAGCGCC
The DNA here is from genome assembly GCF_009762535.1 of Notolabrus celidotus. Lineage (NCBI taxonomy): Eukaryota > Metazoa > Chordata > Actinopteri > Labriformes > Labridae > Notolabrus > Notolabrus celidotus. Next base: position 28,391,483 of record NC_048280.1, on the reverse strand, counting down.
AGAGCTCATTAGAAGTAAAAAGAGAGGTTTTAATATATGCTTCTTTCTCTGTGTTTAATAAGAAGTAAATATGCTTCAACACATTACAGGGAACTCGGGGAAGATAAAGTATGCTATATCCCATAAAGTACCTTTATGTTTCTCTTGATGTGTGAATTGCTTGTGATAATATTACAAAAACAATGAGAGAAGATGTAAACACACAGTCTGGTTTGCCTGCTTCTTTAATATGCATTTCCTGGCATTTTTTTAGAAATGGTGAGGCTCTTTTTTTATTTCCCTGCAGAAAGACTTCCTATGGGTGTAAAGATTACAGATAGGCGAGCATTTCAATTAAAAGCAGGGACTTGTGAAATTCCCCAGACGACCAAACCCAGCATACACGACTCATTATCTCAAGTGGGTACAGCAGGTCTCTAGATAGCTGTCTTCCAAAATTAATTGAGAAAATGTCTGTGTGAACTTGAAGGAAGGCCTGTGACACAGGTCTGTACCTAATTTTACTAAAAATAGACAGTCTAGTGGCTATGCAGCATGGTGACAGCTTGGGCTGTCACTTTTTATTTGAAATTCCAATCACAGTTCAAACAGGGGAGAGAAAGTTCATGTTTGAGGAGCTGTATAAAAGCGGCAGACTGTTTGAAGTAGTTTACTGTGTGATCCAGTGAGTGGGGCTGTAAAACTTCAACATAAGCTTGACCTCTTGTCCTTTCAACCTGTCAGTAAGCTTTTGTTATGCTGCTTGCTTTAAAAATGGAAGACTTTGCAAACAATGCCATCCTGACTGGATCATTGTGTCACCAAAGCTTCTGAGGTGCAGTTTGCTGCATTATTTTTAGTATGAGATAGCAAACAAACCAAACAAAGTTCAGGATGGTTGTCACTTTTTTAAGAAAACAGCTGTCTTACTCTTCACTGGAAACACTCCTGCAGACTCACCTGATAGCTTGCTACCCAAGTGACATATAAGAGCCACTGCAGAAGAGTGAACCAATGTCAAACGTACAGCTATGTCTGCAACTGTTGAATACGCGTTTTCAGCAGGTTGCTTGCCAAGAGCCTCATACTGCTACGCTTCAATTAGTAGCCCAGGCTTTTATTTGCTTGATCTGTAAACCCGTCCTGCCTTTATTTAGGACAGTTGTTGATAGGAGACAGGCTTCTAATTATTTTGGAATAAAACTTTTTTTCCCAGCAAAGATGGGATTTCTGTTGTTATTTCATCCTTTATCTCCATATGTAAAGCCAACACAAGCAGTTGCTGGATAAATACATATGCCTAATCAATGTTGAATGTTGCAGCCACACTGTAGGATGATGATCTGCTCTGGTTTTAAAATGTTACTTTCCTGCAAACTGTGTCTGAGTGAAAAGAAACAGAAAGAAGATCGATTTGAAATTATTCATAATGTGTTCTGATTAGATGGAAACAAAGAGCACACAGAGCTGCCTTAAGTTTTCATAATCACAGTCAGCACTCCAAGAGCTGGGAGAATTACTGAATAAATGAAGCAGTTTGAAAGTAGAGATGAGTTATATAAAGTTATTCCCAGTGTTCTGCCAGCAGTGCAGTAATGACTCTGTCATAATTATCGTCTGCTCCATATGGAGAGGAACAAATGACAGGAGGAATAAATGCATTTTTATGACATTTTATGAAGAAACTTCAAGCAAGCAGGTAGACTGGCAGTCAATTATTGTCCCCCAAAGAACCTGAGAGGCTGAAAAAGTTTCACTTATATAGTAATTAAACATAAAATTCCCTCCTTTGTTGAGATGCAAATAGCTGTCAAAGTTTTAGACCAAAGGGGGAAAGTTAAGTTTGACATTCTTTTATAAGTTATACGCAGCCATGGCCACAGTAACTCAGTAGAAATACAGTCATCAAATAATGAACTTATCAACATATAGAAGTGTCAGTGGTGCCAGGTGTACAGTAAATGAACTCCAGCAGAAATATACCTCCATGGATTTATCTACAGCAAAGATTGATCTCTCGAGTGTCTCGAGCAGCACGGCTCCAAAATGTCAATAATCCGATGTGTGTGATAGTCCACAAGAAGGAACTATTAGTTAGGCATTGATTTTTAGAGCAGTATGGCAGATGTCACAAATATACCTGTGTACGAATGCTGAAACATGCAGTGAGTACAGAATGTCCTGTTTAACATTATGCTTTTGCAACCCGTACGTAATTCGCCATGTTTATAGCATATCCATCATTTTCCTTTGAGACCACGCTCAGGGTGGAAAGCTAAATTGCATTAATGGTATCACACTGTTGCTTTGCAGGGTGTGTGTCCTGAAAATGTAGGAACTCTGACTAGTCCTTATTACTTAATGCTTCACCTTTGTTCTGCACCTGAAAGACAATAAACTGAAAATCCAGAGGAACGTGATGCCGTTGAAAAGCTTCAAAACTCAACCTTAAGAAACCAATGGGTGATGTCACGAAGACTACTCCTGTGTTGAATGCAGTCTGTGCCTAGAATACAGCCGCTTCCTAGCTAACTGCAAAAGGGATTAAGAAGTGGCTGAAAGCTTAAACATCTGCTGTTGTCTAAGGTCAGAGATATACTTCCTGTGTAACCTTGTGTTTGCATACATGTCCAGATGTGTCATTAGCGTAGTTGTTAACATACTGGACTATGCACCACGTGTGTTATTGGAGGAAACTTGCAGTCAATTATTGTCCCCCAAAGAACCTGAGAGGCTGAAAAAGTTTCACTTATATAGTAATTGAACATAAAATTTCCTCTTTTGTTGAGATGCAAATAGCTGTCAAAGTTTTAGACCAAAGGGGAAAAGTTAAGGCAGCTTGGCAGCCATCATACATTAATGTACAGGTAGTTAACAACAAGTTTATCTCCAGCCTTATGGTTGCCACTGGGTTAAGTCTTTTTTGGTCAAAATGGTCACATGTCCCTTTGAAATTCAACAATTCACTCATCCCTGATAATGTTTTCTGGATTCCCTGTGTGTATGTGACTTCCATACAATCTAAAATATAATACAGGCAAAACAGACAGTCTGTTTTTGGGATCTGCAGGAGAGAAAAGGCTCAAACTGTCTCAGTGTGATGATTTCCATTGTGTTGGAGAGTCCACAACATGCAATTTCTGTGCAGCTGTGAAGCTCTTTCTGGCACAACCTGTGGAGTTTGTCAGCTATCGCTGCGGTAGTTGAGCTCAGCCTGAGTTGATAATTGCGAGGCACTGGTCGACCAATTTGCTCAGAGTCACACACTTCAGTTGCACATACTCCACCTTTGCTGGACACATGTCTTGAATTGAGGAGCGTGGCTTGGGATCCCTATGTATCCCATCATGCTTTTGCGGGCGCTTCACTAATGGTGTGTACCCGCTGACAGCTAAACAACGTACACCAAGCACAACAGTAATAATGGCGGCTGCCCTGGCGGTCGTGACGGCGCATATCTATGATGAAACTTTAGCTTTAGTAACACATCGAAGTACCTCTCTACGTGTTTTCCACTGGTGTATGGGTAACACCAGTTTACAAGTTGCAGCACATTTTTTTATTTTGGAAAAAGGTACTATCAGTGCTTCTTTGGAGATTCACAGTGTAACTCAGAGAAACAGCATGAGGATATAAAAAAAAAAAGAAATTGAGATTCCCACTCTGAGCATAAACTCAGTGGGAAATGGAAGCAGGTGAAAATGATGCACTGCTTTAAAGCAAAACAAAACATTTCTGTTCTCTATGCAAAATTGTAAATGCAAATGTCAAAGCCTAAAAGCAACAGAGAGATCTATCTATCGAGGTGAAAGTGTCACAGTAGACGACTTAACAGAAACATCAGGACACAGTTTTGTATATTTGTGAATATAGTATAGAGTATATTTAGAATGCAGCCTGCTGTGTCTCCAGCTTTTCCAAAAGATCAATACACCCTGTGAATGAGTTGTTCCTTCAGCACATGGTACAAAGCTCTTTCAGTTATGTTCAAAATTATACCCCAGCATATTTTCACATCTATTGCTATCTTTTTGTGGCAGGGCTCTTTCAATCATGCACAGAGAAAAGCTTGGAAAAGTGTAGATGAACTCTGTTTGACCTCAGGCGACTGCTGCTCTCATTCGTGCAAACCTGGGGAGTCTATACATCGCTGCAGGAATACTTCCCTTCCTGTTTGTCAGAGTCGTCAGCTGTCTGACAAGATGATGCATAGTGTTAAATCTGCATGACCACAGCGCTGCCTTTCATCGTCTCTATCTGCGGTTCTTAGCTGCTCACTTGCTTCTTCTTCTCCGCCATTTGTTACATTTGACCTCTAGGTGAGAAAAAGAATGATTGATCATATTTTTCTTGCAATATGAGTTAAGGGTACTCAAGTGGTGTTGAAATCAGGTGCTTTGTGATTGAGTCTATGTAGAGTAATCTCCAAACTGTGCCTATGATAAGCTTGAATCTCCTACATAAACCTGTCACAGATATAATAGCCAGTTTGTCAAAAATGACTTTTAAGTAAAAAAAACATGGCAGACAATGGTATGGTTGTCCAGCTAAGTGTTGCTAGCTGTTACATCCATCTACCTGGTACATCCATTGTGGTTGCAATTTCTGTTCAACTTTTTGTCAGTTCAATTGTGGTATCGTTTACAGGCAGTGTTCAGCAAGTTGGTTCTCTATTTTCTTTGTCCATCTAACTTTTTGCTTTGCGTTTGCTATTGTTGCCATGAATGTGTTTGTTGTGCCTCCTTCTTTAGTCAGCTAGCTTCTTGGATGGCTATCATTTCATTCCACATTACAATCTTCACAGTGTAATCTCTGATGTTCTTGGGGTTCCCCCTGCACATGATATCAGATCATAAATATTAAACAAGTGTAATATTCATGATTTCCAAAATAAGCCTGGTAATCTTTGTGTGTCCCCTACTTTTGTCAGAAATTTGAACACACCCCTGCACCCTCCTACTGGACAGTCCTAATTCCCAAGACTAATCTCCTTTTTTACACCAGATACGTTGGATATTCCTCCCTTCCCTGATCCATCCACCTGTACTAATTTATAATCACCTATCTTCACCTCCACTCCACCTGCTTACCTGTGACTTTGCTCACTAGCCTTCCTTCATGTACAGTACATACCTCTTTGTTTTTTGCTTGTTGTGTTTCCTGCTTCTTGACCTTTCTTGTTACCTGAACCACCATTGATTTGTTTCCTCTTACCTTACACACGTCTAAGCATACCAATCAACCCAACCTGGCACTCTTTGATTTGTAGGCTGCAAACCTAACCCTGGCCAATGATATAATTGAGGCCTAACATGACATAACCAGAAGCTCTATTCCAGTGTAATCCAGCCATCAGGGTTGATGCACTAGAGACCAATTAATATGTCTGTTCAAAGTCCTGCAATTCCTGGAACTGTCTTCATTTCCAAAGAACACTAGTTTCATTTAGAGAATTGGCCTTTAAAGCTCTGACTGGTCATACATTTCTTAAATATTGATTAAATCGAAGAATCTTATATGGAAAAGCCCATATTCATCGTTTTACATATTTACTTTTGTTTTTGTTATGAAAATCGCCATGTACAGTCAGTCCAAAGCCTGCACAGCGCCTGTCTGTCATTAGCATCAGTGTGCTTCATCTTCCCAGTTTATTGATTGTAATGTGTAATGGCGCTGATGGAAACCTGTTTACTGCTGTTAATAGCTTTTATGCTTTTTATGGCTCATGTTTTCTGTAGCCCTGTGGAGCTTATCACGCAAATGGTCCAGCTGCAATTAACTAACTGCGTGTACAGAGACAATTAAATTAAATTAGCAATTACATTACCACTACATCAAAGAGCGCTGTGTTAAGTGCTCTCTCTTAATAATGCAGACTGCAGTTATATGAAAGGTCAGGGCCAAATGGACTTCACAAAAATGCAGTCCTGAGGGCCTGTGTAGGAGGGACTCATAAGAGGCAAAAGATTAAAACAATCTTATTTGGTATTTAGATTTTATTGTATTTCTATATTATTAGAATAAATAACGGCACAGTCCGTAACTGCAGAAACCCCCTACAGCTATGTTTACTCCGAAAAGAAGTATCTAATTTGCATTTTTAGAGATAAAAATAAGTAAAGCAGCAGAAAAACATGAAGCTTTCTATAGAACAGCTGAATTTCAAGGCCTTTAAATTCAATGTTGGTACAATGATTGCACTACAGGAGTATAAAGAGGGATTTGTCATTAGCAAAGGCACTCTTAACATGGTATTCATGTGGTTTTTAAATGATCCTCATTATGCATTTTACGTACTGGGGAAAATGTTACATTTGGCACAGTGTGTTTTGCTATTTTTTTAATTGAAGCTAGTGTTATAAAGATACAACACTTAGTTTCCAAAGCAATTTTACTTTCTACATGCATCAGCATGTTGTCATCCAGGTTTCTCATGTTGCTTTGCCATTTCTTAATTGGACTGATGTGTGCTTGTGACATATTATGCATGTCAAGCTCTCTCCAAGGCTCTTTCTGATGACCCTGTTAAAAGTTATTTTTTATAGAAGATACCCAGATCCTGGGTCTTAGGACACATGATATCACATAGTGTGTGGTTGGTGAAGCCCCCTGAGGATCGCTTTGATTTGTGATGTTGGACTGCACAAATAGGATTTTTACTCGATCTGACTTGATTGTTTGAGCCAGCAATCTGCTGTCCTATTTTTCCTCTATATTATCAGATTGGGGATTCACTCACTCATCAAAGAAGGTCACAACAGCACTGATGATCGTCAAAGGCAGAGCTTATTCCTCACAGATGTCTCTTACCAGGTTGTTGTTTAATCAAGGAAGAAATGTAGCCATCTCAGCCTCTCCTTCCTTCCGCTTGATGTATCATAAGTGGTTTGTCCTGAGTTTTTCATTTCACAAATAGTCTCCTCACTCAAATAATATAGGTTGACTATGTTCTCTATAGCATATAGATATATTTCTAAATGACTTTATTTCACATCCCTCAAATACTCAGAAAACTAAAAACTACATAATTGAGAATGTACTGGGGTCAAATAAATGTTGCAAGAGCAGGCCTGAGGTTTCAGACCTCAGGCCTGCTCTTACAATATAGCAGTCAACTGGCTACAGCCCCTCCAGGAAACCAGGCTTGTACCTCAGGGTGAATGGCAGCTGGAATCAGAGGATAAGACCTCAGGGTCTCAGAAAGATGCCTGAGGTCTGAGGGTACATTGAGTCTCATCCTTCATGTCAAGACCCAAGTAGGATTGGACCTTGATGCACCAGATCTGGGAAAGCAAGCATGGAGTCATCTGCAAAAGAACAGTACTTTTTTGTAGTAATATATTGAAAATAGTGTAGTTTTGCCTCTGGTGAGCCCTGACAGTCATAGTGAAACCTTCAGTGTTGAAAAATGAAGCCAATGCAGAAGAAGAAAAGAGTGTCATTCCTTAACTATCCTCTTGAGGCAGGTTGTAAACGCAATGAAGGCCCCGCCCATGTCAAAATGACATACGTTACAGCAGAAATGAACATGTAGCTTCTTTCTTTACTAATACACAGTGTACGGGGCAGGGTTTGTTAACATGATATAAAGGCTATGAATTGAACATAACAATAAACACAACTTGCAAATTTATCTGATATGGTGGGTGCTGTAGTGGTTTGCAGGACAACAAGGCTATGACCTTAACTCCACCTCTTTGCTGGTTTCTAGGCTGACCAAAAGTTAGGTTCAGCCAGCATGAAGTCATGATAGTCAAATCTTCAATGCTGGTTGTTGTAGGAACCTGTTGGGGTTTATTTAGCTGTCCCAAGGCGTGTACTCACCATATAAACAAAGGTCAAAACTGCAGTGGACTGAGTACCAATCTAAAAGCCTTAGACTACTTTCACACTGCAGTCAAAAGAGACACATATCAGATTTTGTTTTTCTCATGTTTGACTCTGATCTGTTTTTGTTTTATGACAGTTTAAGTAAAACAAGTTACACTGGATCTGATCTTTTCAAACCTAACTTGGGCCACCCTCTTGTGGTCTTCAATCAGATACAGGACAGATCTTTTGCAAAGCAACCTCAATCTGAATAGCCAGGTCAGAAAGCGTGTGACTTTGACGTCACTCACAACACTTGTCACAGTCCTGCGCTGGCTGGATGGGCGGGAACAAGAGTCACCTGCACTCGATGAAAACAAACATGTAAGACAGCTGTGATAGAAATAGTTTCATGTTGTTCTCCGCACTATAATCAGAACTCAACCGCACATCATCTTCAACATAAAACTGTTAATAACACTTATTTCTGTGGCCGCTATGTTAACTTCTCTGTGCTGTGTGACGTCTTTGTTGTTATTTTGCACATGAAGGTGAGTTCAGGGCTGTGACAAGTCCACATAAGAATCGGGCCACATTAAAAAAGGTAATGTGATCAGCCAGACAAAAAAATCCTAGCAATAAATCCAAATTGATCATAAAAGTTTGCAGTGTGAGTATTGTCACAGAGGCATCAACACATCTGACCTGTGAAGTTGTTGGATTTGATGTTACATCCAACAAGTCATAGAAGTAACATCTCTAAACAATTACATTTATTCATTCACTTCTTGATGTGAAATATGTGTTTAGAATTAAACTGTTTGGTCAACATCATGCATACTTGCTTATTGTACAAACACATAGTCAGTCAGAGTGATTATACTGTGGGGTATTGACAATGAAGTCAAAACACATACAGTTGGCTTATAGACAGTCTCTCTAAGACTCCCAGGGGTAAACAAAGCTTTGCATGTATGTGAGACTCTACAGCAGCTCAATTTATTCATTCATGCTGCGTTTATTTCAGCTCAGTAACACCCACAGCTACCAAAACTGGCTTAATATAGTATTTATCCTCCCTGGGTATTGCATTTAGTAGTTCCATGCAGTTTACTTAGTGTTAGATTGATACAACACCATACTGTGATTATAATTAAGAGAAATTATGCATTTTGGAATGATTACATCCTCACAATGCTTTTATCAGCTCTGTGGGTGGAAAGTGGTAGCAATATGCTGTGAACTTCTGGCACATAAAAGAAGAAAAATTTGACAAAAATAAATATTTGATTCTTGTTCGACCTACTGTAAAGCCCCGGTGTGTGTTTTTCACATTACATGTAAGTAAAAGAGGAAATAATGGTTCCATATTACAAAAAAACCCACCTTTTAGCCTTTAACAAATGAGACTTAAATCTCAACGTGATGCAAAGAAACAAAAAGTTGTTTCACAAGCCTGGTTAGCTCTGAGGTGTCTGACCTTCTGGAAATGGTGGTTGAGAAAATATTGATCTTCAATTTGCTTTTAGGGCTGGGCATAGTACTAACTGCAATTACACATATACACATTTTCAATTATCCATGAGTGCTCCAAAAGCACTTAACACACAGCAATCCTTTCACAGCATACATACACACACACACACACACATACTATCGATTTTAAAACAGGAAACCGGGATAAAGAAACCAAAGAAAGGCAGCATTACACAGAGCTTACTATGGTACAAAAGGTGATGGGTGGTATCTGCAAGGACTAAAGACTTACCCTTAAATTGGTTTTGCACTTCCACCCACAGAAACGCACCAACCATGAAGGCTACTGTGGAAAAGCAGTACTTGTCATGGGCAGCAGCAAAGCTGGCAAAGCCCACTCCAAAGCATTAATGGATTTTCTAGGCCTGGGTCACTGTGGATCATCAGCAGTGAAGATGAAGGGTCAGCCAGTCAATGGAGGCGTTTAAGCTCAGGTCAGCACCAGAGAACTACTCCACCAACGATACAGCCAGGGCAATTAAAGGTCCCAACATAAGAGAGAATGAAAGAGAAGTGATTCTTTTATTAACATACGATGAAACACCAGCTTTCTTCTGCTCTGAAGACTTACAGAGACATGTAAATTAGGGCCAAATGGGGCATTGGGAATTGTTTGATTGTTTCTCATTTCCATAAATGATGCTCTCTTTGGCCATATGGGTGAAGGCTTTAGGATTCAAACGCTGCCTGCTTTATAAAATGACATTGATGCAGCTCTCTCTGATGCTTTGACATTGCTTTTTGCTGCTTTGACAAATGTGAAGTCTGTTTCAATCCTGCAGGGTACGTCTTATTAGTCCTTGTTTAGGTCTCAGTGTTGGAGAAGTGAAGTCGTGAAGGAGTAAAGAACAAAGTGATTAGTTTAAGAATAAAAAAGTCACTATAGCAGAGACTTAAAATTCATAACACCATGGCAATAATAAACATCAAGGAAAGGTTTTGTTACAAAGTTGACAACATTTCAAGGTTAAGCCGTGTGTTTTATGTCAAAGACCCTGTGAAATTAAAAAACCTAACAGTGAATCAATCCTTCATTCAAGCACTGTCTGTGTTCTCAGAGCCTGACATAAGCTCCACAGTTGTCCAGAGCTATTTAAAACACATCAGTGGGTCACCATTGTTTCATGGGCGATAAGTTTTGCAATTTCCCTGAATATGAGTGCCGTTCTTTTTGAGTTAATCCACATACATTGTCTCTCTGCCAAAAGTACCCACCAGAGCACAAACATCCATGGAGGAGAATAGTATGCAAAAATACACCATTAACCCCCGGGCTGGCTCTAGCCAATTTGGTGTCCTAGGTAAGATTATGATTTGGCGCCCGCAAACATATTTGGAGTGCAACATTTTCTATGTTGATTTATTACGAGGAGTTACTGAGAAGAGTCAAATTGAACTCCTTAACACTGGAAATGCAGTTTTTGTGCCAAAGAGTATCATTGTATGTGTCATGATGCAACACACATCCAAACAGTGATTCTATTATTTGATCTTGGTAGCTTCCTTTAATGTGCTAAGATGAGAGGACATCATGAGCCTTTTTGGAGACAGCTCAGTTGGGGTGTCTCTATTTTGATTCTATTTAATGCACTCTGGGCACATGATTTACACCATAGCTGTCACTGAAATGTTTGCCTCATCATTTAAGGATGACTGTTGGAATTTCTACCATCAGAGTAGTATTGACCAATCACGTATCAGCAGGATTTGATGTATGCAGGAAAAACAGTTTGTGTGGAGAGCAAAAGCAGGTTAAACGCACTAAACACATTAAACGTACTATTGCAACAACAACAACTACACCAACAACAACTTATGTTGCAACAGTGCTTTTATGGACAAGCAGAAAATACATAAGAGCAAAGCACAAGAACTCAAACAGATGCAAAACACAAACATCATATAATCCAGACAAACAACCAGAACCAAATCAGCAATACATAAATAGCAAGTAAAGGGAGTAAATCAAAGCAAGGGAATAAAAAGCCAGAAAGGCAATTACGTGTTTATTAGAAATAAATTAATTTAGGGTGTTAGAGAAAAAGCAGGTAGAGGAATAGTAAGAAACAAAGTCAGATAGAAAAACATAACTGAGGATGAAAAAGCAACAAGAGGATGACATGTCATTACAACAAGTCTGTAGAAGTAGGTTTAAAAAGGTGATTTGAAAGATGTCGCTGATTCTGTGAACCTTATTTTTTCAGACAGGTCGATCCAAAATCGAGAGGCCCTGACAGTGGAAGCATGGCCACCTTTAGGTTGAAGTCTTTAAGGGACTGTAAAGGACTGTAGGACTGTACAACACACCTACGACTGTTAGAAGCTTGTATTTTCTAGCTCTCCCACAATCTGGTCAGAACTGAAGAAGCCTTTCGTAGGAGAGGTGAAACGTCTTCAAGAATTTCTACCAAGTCCAGTTGCCTTTTTGGATCAAACTTTCAATTGAACAGTATACTTTCTGGTTTTGAGTTGTTGAGCTGAAGAAAGTTTTGTGCCATCAAACTGTAAAACATCCCTGAGGCAGTCTCTTACAGCAGCTAGGCTTCAATGGGGTCCTCAAGTCTGAAAGGACGGTATACGTGCTTGTCGTCTGCATAGAAATGAAAGGAGACTTTATTTGGCCAAGTGGCAGAATATGAATAAAAAATAGAAATTGGCCTTAAAACAGAGCCTCTTGCCAATTTTTGAAGGGGAAGAGAAGTAATTACCTATGGTGACTGTGAAGGCCAGTTCTAAGATAAGAACAAAATCAGCTAAGTGCACTATCCCTGATATCCTCACGATTTTTAAGGCAACAGTTAAAGTAGCATTATCCACCATATCAAATCTGCACTCAAGTCTGAAAGAATTAAAACTGTGACAATGACATCCTGGCTCCCATCAGCACTAATCTGGCGATGTGTAATTTATCTGCTCGAAACAGATGAACAGCCGCTATACTGAGAGATGTAACAGACCAAGAAATGACACAGACGTAAATGCAACACGGAGAAGACAGTCTTGGCTGGGAGTTGTTTTCACAACCACTGACGTACACTGGAATTACTGAAAAGTTGGTATCTGCTCCCAGGGGCACATATCACCTCTCGTCGTCAGATGATGATAGTGGATGATTGATGATGAGTTCCGAGGTTGGTTTATGACCTATTTGAAAAATTGACACCTACAGTAAATCTTGGAGCTAAACAGAATTATTTTTATCTTTCTTTTTGTGTGATGATGACGAATCCATCCAAAACCAGCCTTTGGATTAAATAAATAGCTCCCTATTAACCTTGAATCAGTTCCAGAGTAGCACAAATAAGTACTCAAAACGTTTCTAATTACTCACACAAACATCACCCCACAAAACTGCAAACAACCTTGTGTGTCATTACTCGGGACTCATATTTATTTCTTAACAACAAACCAGAGAGTGCATTTCTTTAAAAAGGCTCCTGTAGGTTACCTGAAACCATCTAGGTTTTCATGTTCTCTTGTCTAAATACATGTTATAAAATAACTACACTGAAGGAGGATGACTAAAAGGCCCACATTTAGGGTTGATATCTGTTATCAGTGAAGCTGTTCGAATCTGACAGAGAGAATAAACTTTGAATCAAGAACCCCAAACTGTGAACATGCAAGAATCTGCTTCATGGCATTCAACAAACATGGTTACCCCTGCTCTGGACTTCACGAGAAAATACTTTTGCAGCCGTCTCCTCCTTTAACACCTTGCAGGGGGTGTCGTTGTGGATTCAGTGAAAAGTTAATGGATCAGAGCATCTGTTACGCATTGTGGCGATCATCATTAAGAGCCTGTGGGTGGTGGAGGATCAGCAGTTTGTACGGCTGGAAGGACATTACCATATGCTGTGGCATTGTGATGGCGTTGTAACTCCTGGGCCACTTTCCCACAGCATGGCATAGATTAGCACATTTACATGCTGTATATCAGTGAGAGATGTTATTTCACAGAGACAGTTCAATTTATTTTCTGCACTATAAGAAATTACTCTTACCAACATGTGCCAACATTTACTCACCCTGAGAATACCCCAACTTCTTTGAGTCTACCATCAATCAGTACTTCAGGCTTGACTGATGCTTTTTCAAGAAGACATACATTCACTGTCTGGCTTCATATATCACTCTCTGCCATGCACACAGCACACATGCTAGGGGAGAATACTAGTTGTCACTGCAACTCTCTGAGGACTTTTTTTATTTGAAGACAATTGACTCACCGAGCCACTTATCGCACAGTCTTTCATTTACCTCAGCAGAAAAAAAAAAACCCAGAAACATCTACAGAATAAAGATTTTTATTGTGGTGGTCCTGCTGTGTAGATTGGATTCACTCTGTTTTGTGTAATTTTGTCTCTTTTGTGAGCTGGAATATTGAGATTTCTGAGATTTTCCATTCCTTTAGGTAAAGCAGAAAGCTGCATGAGAAAGAAGGTGGTAGTTATGAAAATGATGCCTCTGAGGCATTAATAATGTACATCCAATCTTTGCTTCTGTTCTTAAATCAGCTCTCAGCTGAGGACATACAGATTTCTTATGTTTAAAATGCAAAATGATAAACAGACTGCACCTATGCCAGGGTTTTTAGCATATAGGGTCAGATTTGAATTGCTTTAGACTAGAGCATGGGCCTCTGTGCATGTCAATATGACTGTTAAAAAACAGTGAGTTAACGGGAGCTCTTTTCTTCATGAAAATATGGAAAAACATCACTATTTGTAACAAACTGTACAAACAAACAAACAAAGGCAAGAATTGTGCTGCAGGGTTAAACAGACTTTCACTGGACTCTTTTTCTATTCCTCTAAAAGAAGTCAGATGTTGCAAGAAATACAAGCAGTGAGGCAATCAGACTCCCAGGACACATTAACCATCACCAACATCCTTCAGAGTTCACAGAGCAGCGTGGAGTAAACACTGACCTTCAGCACTTGCTGTGTTTTTGCCCTTACAGAGTGTTTCTGAGCGAGGACCACCCTTATTTAGTTTACATCAACTTTTGGTTTGACTTTAAAATTTAGTCAAACTTTTGGCTTGTTTAAAACTTATTTTTATGTACAACAGCTCTGTCTTCTGGGGAATTACTTTCACTTTGAGGATTAGTGGCCAAGAAATCTGAAGTTAAAACCAAGTGGTGATAATCTGGAAGCATTGATGAATCCCTCTGTTACATAATTTTCAATGTGACAAATTTTTGTTTTTGCAGAAGCCTCAGACTTTCAAACACAGTACTTTTACCCATCCTTCAACAAAATCCATGCATGAATCATCACGATCAGAGTGATATAAAGCTTTATATTTCATCCATCCTATAGAAGTGACATTGCTTTTGATTTTGCAAATAGAACCATCAAGAGGATGCCTCATGAGTCATACAAAAGAGGTCACCTGTGAACCCTTTCTTTGCCTGTATTATTTAAAAGGAGCTCAGTGAAGTCGTTCCTGTCTAAATCCACAATTGATTGAAACATGGACTCTCTCTCCTGCTGCTTTCTAGGTTTGGCAGTGCGGAGGGAGTATGGAAGTCCTGCCGTGTGCCAGAGTGGCCCACATCGAGCGAACCAAGAAGCCCTACAACAATGACATAGATTACTACGCTAAGCGCAATGCCCTGCGGGCGGCTGAGGTGTGGATGGATGAATACAAATCCCACGTCTACATGGCCTGGAACATTCCCATGAATGTAAGTTTTTCTCTGTCTTGGAGCACTTTCCCTCCCTGTACCCCTCTCCCTCTTCCCCTCTCACTTGTTCATTCAGACATGCAGCCCCACTCTCCAGAGACATGAGTCAATAGAAATTCAAAATTCAGATTTCATCCCAGTTGACCTTCACACTGGCAGCAGAGCAAAGGCAGAGCGAGGGAGCAGAGGAGCCTGGCTCCAAACAGATGAGAGAGGAGCTCCATATCCAATCAGTCTATTTTCATACACATCACTTTAGCTTAATTGCTTTCAGGGGTCTTTCAAGATGGGCTGCAAAATAATAAACAGCTCCTTTCATTAATAAAGAGTTTAATATTCAATCCTAATTGCCTCTCCAGCCATGCAGAATGGGATGATTGTCAGTGAAGGACATCAGCGAAGGCCTTTACCACGGCCCAAATCAACACACACACGCTCACACTGCTGCTCAAAACAAAATAATAACCCTCTGTGTAGCCATCACACAAAGGTCTGATATGCCGCTGATGCCTGCATGCCTCCTAGAAACCTGGCACAGACATCATTACATGAGAACTCAGTAAGAACAGGTAGGAAGTGCCAACTGGGGAAACGTTGTAACTGTTGTGTGTGCGCAGCATGGAGGGCGTGATGAGGTGGAGGAGGAGGGGGGCAACTTTGACAAAGTAGCCAATCAGACCACATCACCTCTCCAGTGTAATTACAAACACAGCAGTATGGCACGTTATTACCCCAGCTGTCCTGTGGAGCAGAGTTATTTTGTGTACAGTACAAAGACCGAACGCCACCATTATTCTATCTACCCCTCCTTTACCCCCCTCCCTCTGAACCTGCCCATACACACAATCACACAGTCTTGTTTTGAGGTACCCACTGAGAGCACAATTACTTTTGTGGGGGAGGGCTGTATGACTCACTGGTGGCAAGCCCCAAGTCCAACTACAAAAAAGCATTTCTCCATTATTAAAAACATTTGTTTTTGTTGCTTTATGGTAGAAAAGAAATGAACACTTCCTACTAGAATTTATTCTAACTGATGTTTGAATTAAAGTAAGCAGCTGGCTGTGACTCCAACAGTGAGAGGGAAATGATAAGGAAATTTGCTGTGAAATATTGTCTGCCAGTGTAATGTGTGCGTGTGTGTTTTGTTGTGTGCTTTTGCATCAATTTCCAGAAGAAGGCCATTCCTACATATGCATCTTGTTTGAATCTTCCATTGCTGCACAGGATCCATGTTTATATGTATATTCATGAACATTTAAGCAATGCCCTCTATATGCACATACTGATTTTGGATGTGTGCATGTGTTTATGTGCGTGTCTGTGTATGCATCAGGATCAGGCCTCAGTGCCAGGCAGTGCAGCTATTAGGCATCCCCCCAATCAATCTAGGAAGCCACCTCTGTATTGCAGGCAGGGCCGTGAGGGCTCATAATTAAGCAGCTGATTAGAATTTGCTCAGCACAGATCATGTCTAATGAAAGAACAATGAAGGTCCCGCATGACAGCCGGATCAATCCATCTCTTAACTAAACGCTTGTTGTGTCCTCACAGCACATCAACACTCCTGCAACTCCCATTTCTCCAGCACTTATGCTCTCACTTGCTTCTTTGGTAAAGTGCCCGCTGGCTAAGAGTTTTTTTCGTCATCTTTGTTTTGTACCAAATGTTGACAGAACCCGGGGGTAGATTTTGGGGATGTCTCGGAGCGTTTGGCCTTAAGGAAGAGGCTGCAATGTCGGAGTTTCCGATGGTACCTTGAACACGTCTACCCAGAGATGCGGATCTACAACAACACCATCACATACGGGGAGGTGAGAAATGCTCTAGCTAATAGGATTAATGTATGCACTCTGTATGGTAATGTATTTCTGGATCATCATCTTTTAATTGAATTACAGAGCTGTAGTTTAAAGAGGAGGCAAATGTTGTGATTGCTATTTTGATTCCACAGATGAAATGTTCAGACAATGTGTGAGAATTTTTAAGTTTGGGAGGCTTGCATTAGGATTCGCTCCAAGCTTGATGCCCCCCCTGTTAGACACTAGTCTGTACCCTCATTGTTACCAGCTGTGTTGAATACTTGATTCTGATTGGTCAAACCCCCAAAACAACGATAATTGATCCTCAGTAAAAGTGACACCTGATCACACATCATATCAAATTAATCTGTGCAAAGAAGCTCAGCATATTCCTCCTCAAACACATTGATTTCCATAAACGTTCAAAGTTGGTAAACATTGTGGTAGGAACATTGTTCCAGTATCAGGCTGGTCTTGAGTGTCAGGAAATAATGACAGTTACCAGTCCAGGTCAAGACAAGACTCCTCCACCTCTCATTGGGGTGCTGCACACCCTGTCAGTACTGTACTTAAAATAATCAGCCACTCACTAAATATTATCCCTTAGTGTGTAAAAACTGTTCTGAACTAAGTAGGGTTAAAAAACAAATTGATAACTGCAGATAAACAATAACAGATCACTGTGGCAGGCTCATACTACCTAAATACATCAGAATAAATTTACCTTGGTAGCAGCCATCTGAGGTGAAGGTACCCTGTCGCCATAGCAATGCACATCACCACACAGGATTAGGAGTAATTTCCTCAGAATGAGTTTTAATTAAACACTTATTAGTTTTCCATTCTGACTTGATTGTTCTGGGCTTGGCTGTGCTCTTGACACAGTAGGGGGAGAAAACAGGATTATGACAGGTTGAAGAATTAAACACACGAAGGAATCACACAATATTTGGGAGTTTGCTGAAACACATCATATTTTTGTCTTATCAATTTCACCAATGGAAAACAGGAGAAAATCAACATACTCTGCAAATGCAATTTCAGAATACATCAAAATTAAACTCCGGATTCATCAAAGCTGTGTGAATTTACTCTGCCCTTTGTTTCCCCTGCCGCCTGTTTTGGCTCCGGCACCCAACTAATGGATTCCTTGGAGCGGCAGCCGCTTAAGTGGCACTATTTCAGATCTGTCGACAAGCCTTGTGTTGCCACAGAGCTGCCGCAGGAGGAGTGAGTCTCATCTGTCACCGAGCATCAGCGCCGCGCTAGGCCATGCTGACCAGACCAGCCGAGTGGAACCCTCCCTGACAACAGCACATGATAGATATGTCACAACCTGGAAATGAAGCTGTACGCATTCAAATCACACAGAAGTGAAGCCCGATGCACACCACCGTCTGGAGGCCTGGAGGCGAAGGACAGACAGAACAGAGACCGGCCCCTGCATGATGAAATAAAACTGCTTTGTGAACAAGCTTCATGAATCTACCAGACAGGAGACTGTGTAACACAATGACAGGGATTTATTTGCATTCAGATTTATGTTTCACTAATTTAATAGACATTTTTTTACATAAATCCTCACTGTTTTTTTGTTTTGTTTTTTTAGGATTGTGAGGTAAAAGAATTGTCACCAGTTTCCAGATTCCTCAGTTTAAAGCTACAGTCAGGCAACACAATTGTCTGGTTTTGCAAAAAGAGGAGACAATGTAACCTAGTTAAACTCAATGATTACCTAATCTACCTGGCAGCACTGAAAGCTGAGTCAAAGTGTGCTATATGGTTAAGTATTTTCAAACAAAAATAGTTTTGCAGGGAGTTCATTCTGGACAAATATAGAACAGCCACTGGCTTTTTGCAGAAACAAGATATCATTTGTAAGTTAGAGATTTAAAAGATGGCTGGTCGACTCTACCTTAAATGAACAGATAGGTAAGTCATCTGGATGTTTTCATCGTACAACTCATAAAACAGATAAACATGTTTCCAAATAGTTAAGGATCATTTGTTTGATACTACACAGGCGACTCTGTTAATTAATTTTCTTCCAGTAATCTGAGACCAGACTAAGCAAGACGTCCCTCCTCCCTGCAGTGTTTTTGAGTTCCTCCAGAGAGATCCAGAAGTGTTCCCACGGCAGATGAAATCAATAATTCCCCCAGCAAATGTTGAGTCTCAGAGGGGATCTCCTCCCAGTTAGACATACCAAAATCAAAAGCTTTGCCCTCTGGCTTCCTCTTCATCATATCAGACCAGTATCAACAGCCGTCTGTCCACACCACGTCCCAGGTGGGAACAAGCCACCATTTTCACAGCAAATAACCATGGCCCTTTTTGACAACTCATTCCAGACCCATTCACACTGGGCTAACAGCTGGGGTCAGGTTTTGATGAAGCCAGAACCACATTATCTGCAGTAACCAGTGATATAATTCTGAGGTCCCCAGACAGAACAGCCCTTTTGAGATCCTGTACATTAAAACAACAAACAGATTCAATGGCAATGCACACCCTTGGAGGAGGCAAAACTAACTACAACTATGCTGAGGGACAAGACATCAAGACCCCCATGTCCCTGTGTCTTTTACAGGACCCTGGAATAAACTCTTCCTGGAAGGCTGAACAGTGTGATGCTCCGGTAATTGAACCCTCTTTTGAACACGGGAACCACTATAGTCTGCTACACCACAGTCACCCTTCAAGACCTCAATGTGATACTGGAAAGGTGTGTCGGCCAGAGGACCAACATTTTCTTAAACCTCTAACCTTCGCTTTGCTACTTGGAAAACCTCTGCCAAGGCTGACTGCCTCTTTATCAGAGAATAAATTAGACGTCCTGCTCAGCAGCTCCTCTTCTCTTAAACAGCCTGATCACAGCCCTTTTACCAGAACCTTCTTAAGGCCAGCTGAAGTTCCTCCCGAAAATGATCCTGCATCCATGATTCTGTTGCCATGAACACTGATGACACAGCCCACCCGACCACCCTGTTATTGTCTTCTGCTTCAGACTAGCCTTGCTTGCATAAACTAAAAGGCCTCCAACTTCGGGCTGTCTGCTTCCTTCACCATCAGTTTCTGCCATCAAGTTCTTTGACTTTTGCAGGCACTGATGACCCACAACTCCTAGCAGCCTTTTCCACTGTGCAGTATTTTACCATAGTCCATTTCAATCCAGAGTCTCCGACCTTCCCAAGGATTCATATGTTATTCTTCCTAAAGTGAAAGCTGAAGACCTCACAAACAGTACAAACAGCTATATCTGTGCAATGCTTCATAAAAAACCCATACACCTTCCATCAAATGTGCAAGGACCCTGTATCCTGTCTGTTTCATATTATCTTCTGCTACTGTGCAAACCTTCATTAACGTCCTGTGTTTCCTTCCAGGTGAGGAACAGCAAAGCTAGCGGGTACTGCTTGGATCAGGGCTCCGAGGACGACGACAAAGCCATCCTCTATCCCTGCCATGGCATGTCTTCTCAGGTGAGACCAGCCTTATGAACTCTATTTTATGTCACAGTAGTACAGTAAGTAGTCATTTTTCTCAAGCAGTGAGTCAACAGAAGTTGAGCTGTGGGTCGTACAGTAAATTATATTAACTCCTGAGTTCTATTTCTAATTTATTTTTTTTACCTGGCAAATATATATCATTTGGAAACCATCACATTCTGCGTTTCAAAATTTGAGGAAACTACTTGAGATAATTTGGTGTGAGTAATCATTTCCCTCTTACATCCACTTAAAGGTTGAATCGAATGATTAACATTAAGTGGTCGTTGAAACAGAGCCATAGAGGGAAATACGTTTGTCTGATTGCATCTCATTTAACAAAACTTTAGGCCCCCCAAACAACCTCTCAGCTGGAGGTTAAAGTGAACAAGTAAGACACACTGAGGGCTGGTTTTCAAAATCTTACCCAATGGAAAATGTGTGGGATTGTTATTATAAATACAATTAATTAAAATCTACATTTGGGAACAACATGAGTTAAGATAAAGAGGTTAATGTCAGCCTGTGGCCCTATAACAGATAAATAAACCAGAGGTCATGTCGATAATTAACAAGACATCTCTACATTAAACAAACATGTGGTCCAGCCCATATGTAAGACTTGTAGATGTAAAGACAATCACAATGAAAGAAAAAAAAAATCAGATAGATTGTTATACTTATACATTCTGAGTTAAAATCTGCAGATCTTCATGATGTTGTTTCATAAAACCTGCACAGACTCTTGCGGACTAACTGTAAACATCAATGCACATAAAGAAAGAAGTCCAGTAGATGTAATGTTGGTTTGTTGACAGTGAGGAAGCTAAAGAGATGACAACAGAAGGAGAAAAGGAAGAAGAGTTCAAAGAAACCAAAACGTTTGGCTTTAACAGAGAAATCTACAGATCTGAAGGTGGTGCAATAATTTAATGCTTAACAGATCACAGTATGAGATATGATGGGGTTTAAGGATTCACACAGTCCTGTTCACCTTGTTTTACTTTACTATCTGTGGAGCCGTTCAGTTCAACGTGAGTAGTAACAGCTAAGTTATCTCACTTTAAGAAGGCTAGAAAGTTTATTGATAATATAGACACAGATCAACCTGAGAGTGACAGGCTCAAATTAAGAATTATAATCATTTTTTATCAATAAAAGCATTCCCCATACCATATTTTGTGTTGAATTATTGTTTTCTTACATAAGAAGCAGTGTAATCATCGGGATAATATAGTGAGTATGTTTTAATTATGAACTGTAGCCCTATATATGAGCCCAATTGATGTCAGCTTATCGCTCATCCTGTCAAAGTTAAAACCCACTCTAACAAACTCCTCATTATCCGTTATCCCTTACATACCTGATAATGTTCTAAATACCTATGTCCTCTCATACAGGAACGTTTTTTTTTATAACGTTTTCTTTCTTTCTTTCTTTTTTGATTGTTTTTACATTACACTAAATATATTTATATTTTCCCACTCTGAGAGGAACAACATGATGCTGCCTTTCTTATCTTGTCTTATTTAATTAGCATCGGATCCGTCAGTCACACAAAATGAAACACAAGTCAATATGCATCATTACAGCAGCCTTCACAAATATGCATTCAGGTGTAAGTGAGTGCATTTTCTACAAGGTCTTTTTAAGTTTGTCCTTCTCCAAAAATAACTTTGTTAGATTTACAGCCCAACCCCGGCACATTTGTTCCACTCATATAATTGATATATTATAGATAATATATAATAAATGCAAGCTTTTATATTCAAATTACAACTACATGATGAAAGTCTTCTAATTAAGAAGAGGAATTGTCTTTTTAAGTGATCTCATTTCAAAACTCTCAGTCAATTTTGAGTCATGTACAAGAAACCCTAGGAGATCTTACAAAGTAGAACTTAGAAGTCACAAACTGCTCAGATGGAAATACTGAGAAAACAGGCCACTCCCAGGTGAGAGAGCATTTAGTTCCACTGAAATGCAGGCAGACTGCTAAAAAACAGACAAAAAGGAATAAGCATGCTCAGAATAACAATTTCTTTATTCTATTACCAGAACAAATGGTTCTGTGGGTGGATGAGACGCTGTCCTGTTTTTGTGTTTCTAATTTCTTCTCATGCTGTGAAACAAATATATTACCCTGAAGAAAACAAATCATGCAAATGCAACTCCTGCATCACTTACACACCCCTCCTTTCATAATCGCTCCTCTTACTGGTGAGTGACACGTTCATTATATGACACATGAGGGAGGTCAGCAGCTGTGCAGCCTTTCCTCTTTTTCCTCCTCAGGGGGGGCAGTAATGTAAAGCTCCACTGCCTCTTTTAATCCTGGACACGGGGGGTGGAACAAACAAATGAAGATGAGTTTCAGTGCACTGATGACCAACATTACTGTGAGCGGAGCCAAATTTAATTTGCTGTGAAACTGTGATTTTGCATTTGTATTTTAACCATTGTTCTTTTTGACAACATGTAGCTGGCCAGAATAAGTCTCTGTGGTGCTTTTGACAAAGGACCTTCTCTCTGCTAGCTCTCCAAGTGGAAACCTGCATCATGTCTAATGCCTCACCTTTGTTTTATACTGTAATGCAGTAGTTCCGTGACAGCTATGAGACTTGCACTATAGCTCAAATTAATAAAGAATGTGTGATTATAAAATTTCCTTTAACAATGGTTTGAATACTGCCCAGTCTGTTGTTTGTAGACGTATCAACAGAATAAATGCACAAAAATATTCTGATATGAAAGATTTGATTTAATCAGTCAAAAGGTATTGACAATATCCTATAATCACTTGATCGTCCACTGACTTTATTTCAAGAAATGTAAATTTATACATCGGTCGAAGTTTAGATTCCTACCTGTAAAATACACAATGTCTTAAACTCTTGTATATCAAAGATCAAAAAATTCTAACTTTACAAAATGTTAGAGCATCTTTAGATGATGTTTTAGGGGAAGGTTTTAAAGGGCTGCAACATTCAACAGGAGCCTGTACCCAACCTTTCATCCTTACAACAGATAAGGGTACAAACACACTGTGTCATGTTAGCATCTTTGAAAAAACAGTCAGTCATGTGAACACAGCAATCACACTCAAAACAAGCTAGCCATGATAGTCTTGAAGAGGTGGATAACATAATTAGGTGATATACAAACATTACTCAGCATCTACACCCAATCCAGTGTCAGCAGAAAAGATGGTGGTGGGTGTAGCTAGTTCTTCTAAACCAGGGGCCTTTAAAAGCTGGTCTCAAACCTTTACATACTGCTGTTCGATCTTCTTGCTCAGCAGAAAAATAAAGACCTCTCATTTATGTGCTGACTCATTAGTTTGCAAAACTATGTATTTTTGTGAGTGGTGTCCAACATTTGACTAATATGCTGACATGCCCAAATATCAATGATACATTTGACCTCCTTACTGCTCCAAGTCAACCCACTGCTCATTTATTTGGTAGGTAACCGTCTAATGTCAGTTAGGGTCTTGGAGCCGGCTTCCCACAGTGCAAAGTTTGACCAGTACACATGGCATTTGTTTACCTAAACAGTGCAAAACGGGAGGCTTTGACAACATTATGTAAGGACAGCCTTGTCGTGCTTGGTCCACACTATAATATTGCAGCGTGATCACAAAAAGAACTCACGAGAAAAATGCAACGATGAAACATTTTATCATCTGAATTGAAACAGAGCAATCAAGGTACAGTTGGGGAAGGACCCAACAATTGTGTACTGAGTGAGGTTGATGTAGTGCGCTGTATAGTGACTCCAAAAGTGAGCACAATAAGAATACATATAAAACACATTTGGACACTTTCTGTTTTGTCTAACTTTTGTCTAGCTTGATAATGTCATTAGTGTCAAACATTTTAAATGTGTAGCCCAACACTGGCCAAGTGTTATTAAGACACTAGGCATGAATTTCAGTGATAACTGGTATAATACTGAGCATATTTTCTCAAATAATCAGAGATTAAATTTATAGATTATATGATGTCTTTCATCATGAAGAAAAACTAATGTTGTTAAACTCTGATCCTTTATTCTTTATGCTTGATTTTGGTGAAAAATGTCACCAAATATGAACTTTTCTGTATTTCTTTTAACTCTTATTTTGATCATTTAGTCAGATATTAATCAGGACCAACGTCAGCCAGAGTGCTTGTTTAGTGACCAGTGATTGTACCCTTCTTTTCACAATGTATTGTGAGATACAATGAGTCCACTATTATGAAATTTATCATCCACAGTTTGGACAGCACTATGAAATGCTGAGTCTGCTATACAGTGAGCATTGTGTGATTTCAGACAGAGACTAAGAAAGCTGTTTTCCTCTCAC
This sequence comes from Notolabrus celidotus, assembly GCF_009762535.1. NCBI lineage: Eukaryota > Metazoa > Chordata > Actinopteri > Labriformes > Labridae > Notolabrus > Notolabrus celidotus. The sequence continues at coordinate 28,366,829 of NC_048280.1, read as the reverse complement.
AAGGAATCCCAGCTATGTGTTATGCACTTATGAGCATGGTGCTAATGGACCACTCTGTACAGTATATGCCTCTTGAGGGCCTCTTAAGTCTCCTCTTTGGTGCTTACTCAGAATCCTTTGTTGGATCATAGTTCCGTAAGGACATGGTGCTGATGGAGCTGCTCCCTGGGCTGAGGCCCTCTTAAGATATTTCTCTAAAGTTCCTGATGGAGCAAGGTACAAGAAAGGGAGAAATGTAGCGATTACAACCCAACACAATGTACAAACACTCCATCTTACACTGATATCGTCACAACGTTGCACCGTTAATGAGCCAGTTAAGAAACTTGTGATTGGCTTGACCTCCAGATAGTTGCTGCAAAACTTTCTCCATGCCAGGAAAGCAATGGAGCGTCTCATGCTGCTTCATGAGGCACAGGTTAATTGGCTTGGCAGAATCATTTCCTTGTGTTAATTATTTGTTATGGTCCCATTTTAAATGTATTAGTCTATAAAAGGCTGGCAGACTGAGCCGTAAACAGGTATTAGCAGGGATTATTTCAGCGCTTTCTTTTGCCCAGTCATAGTTTACACCGTGGATAAATCTGCTTACAGTGTTACAACCCTGAAAAGACCCAAAACAGCGAAACAAAATTCAATTCCAACTCAGACTGCTCGTAAGAACAACCTCTACACTGCCACCTGGAGTGAAAGGCACAAGATTTAAGTACTTTGTGGCTACGGTAAAGTTTGGAAATATTGAAGTTGTGTCTGACACAAGATGATCATCAGTCAGCTCCAATGAACTTTGAGCGACACAGCAGGTGGTGCCTCATTTTTTTCTATTAGTTCTGAGCGACTCTTTAGGGCAGAGCATTACATTAAATACCACCTGCTTTCCCTTTTCTACCACGGAGCAACACCCACACACGCCTCCTGCAGCTCTGCTTTCTCAATCCATGTTTAGAAGTTCTCCACTCTGACAAAGTTTGATCAATATGGAGAGATTATTCCAAGCCAACAGTAACACTCCTTCAGCAAGAACCACCTTTATCAACATGCCTTATTAACAGGTGTCTGGGACTTTGTAGTCAGAAGGACCTGCTTATGTAACGCATTTCAAAGTTGCCATTTCATCTACTGTTCTGAGTCAAACCCTCAGAAAATCTTTTGTTAAAGGTCTTCTGAACATCTAAGATGGATGAAATGATGTTCCCAAGGAAATCTATTCTTAAAGATTTTCTTACAAACCAGACAGAAGAGGATGTAGCATATTTTTTGCATCAATAGAGCATTTTCAGCCGTCTGGAATCAGAGGCTTTCTGTTACATTGATTCCTCCAGATCTGTGAATAACATAACAAAGCTGCCTCCTCTCTGCTTTAACAGAAGACCGTGTGTGTGTGTGTGTGTGTGTGTGTGTGTGTGTGTGTGTGTGTGTGTGTGTGTGTGTGTGTGTGTGTGTGCGTGTGTGCGTGTGTGCGTGTGCGTGTGCAAATGTGAATGCGAATGTGTGTCCCCCTCAAAGCAGGGCTGCTGTCGTACTAAAGACCTCCCTATCTTTGGCATCTCATTTTTCAGAGAGGATCACTCGTATAAATAATAAATGCTATCTCTACTGTATCCTTGCGTAATAGATACTTATCTGACAGAGCCTTTCATGTGCAGGATTAAACAGTGAGGGATCAAGTTTTGGTTTGGGGGAACGTTGGAGCATTAATGAGCTGCTCACTGTGGTTTCTACGCAGAGCTGTGAGAAGAGTTCTTAAAATGACGTGTAATAAGAAAAACAGTCTGACATCTTTGAACATGGGACTTTATAAAAAAGTGTTTGTGGCATACAGGAACTCTAATTAGTTGAGACAGATATATTGCATTACTTCCTCCAAAATTTGTCTCTAACAGACAATGAGCTCTAACTGGGTCTCACTGGCTTTTTGAGCCTGCTTTTAGTGGACACTCAAAGAACTGCAGTTTCGCCCTCCAAAGTAAGCACATCCAAACACAAGTCTAAACTGCAGATGGACAGGAAACACTTAGGGATACATTTAATTCCCATTAGATACTTTTTAAGGGCCAAGAAAGCTGAAGGAACACAAATACTTTATTTTTCTGCATTCTGCTCTCTGTGTAGGACAAAACATGTTGCACAGCATCACAGAAAACAACATTTGGTTATGTCCCTTGAAGCACATTTACATAAAGTGTTTTACATTTTTTTGTTTTGCTGATATCAAGGTGCTTGTTAGAGTCAAGTGGTTTCTAATGTTATGCTTGGTGCCTGTTAACAACTGCTGCACATTGTGTTCTTGTGTTGCAGCTTGCCCGTTACTCTACCGAGGGGCTGCTTCAGCTGGGACCTCTGGGGTCGACCACCTTCCTGCCTGACACAAAATGCCTGGTTGATGATGGCAGAGGACGAACTCCTAGACTAAAAAAATGTGAATCAGTCTCAAGGATTTCTCAGAGACTTTGGGACTTCACACAGGTAAAACCATCCTATCTTATATACGTTATTAAAGAGAAAATAAGACAGTACTGTTGATGTTTCTTAATTGCTGATGCAACAAAAACAGCCATTGAAATATGTAAGTTATTTTATAAATGAGCTCCAGTTGATCTGACCATTTATTTTCAAAAGTTACATTTCCTCAACTTTCTTCTACTTTTGCTGCAGAATGGTCCAATCATTAGCCGGGACACGGGTCGATGCTTGGAGGTAGAAATGTCCAAAGATGCCAACTTCGGCCTCCGCTTGGTGGTCCAGAGGTGCTCGGGTCAGAAGTGGATGATACGAAACTGGATTAAGCATCCGAGGCACTGAAGCCAGAAAACAACCACTGAGACGTTTTGGGCAGAGTTTCAAGTCGCAGTAGGATCTCAAACTGTGGACAGCTCAGAGAGGAGTGTGGACCAGTGGTGTTCGAGTGTGGTATTTCACACTACACACACTGAGCTCCCCCTCAGGCCGCAGAGATTTCTAATGCTGAATAAGATCAACTCATGTGTTCTACTAAGCTGTGCGTTCACAGAGACCTTAAAGTGAGCTGCTCTGTATGAAATGACAGACATTCAGCTACATGTATAAAACAGAGAAACAAGAAACTTGAGTGCAGCCCCTGAAGGCGGACCAAGATCCTCGTAACTCTTTTGTTTTTGCTGTAAAACTCTCAGATCTTTGAAGACACGAAAGAGTGTGTGTGAGTGAGTGTGTGTGGAGATTTTTTTTTCACATAGCATTTGAGCAAATCAAAAGATATGATTGCTGTCAATTGCTACATCAGAGTGATTATTTTGGGCTGTGATTTGGCAAATTGCTTTGGACATATTTTGCTGCCCTGGCAAGACATGTGATCATCTTTCGAGAGGGCTGCCCATCATCTGACCGGGAGGAGAGGTTTCACCTGCGCTCACACAGACTACATTTCTTTGTTTCTTTGAAGTGTATTGCTCACTGTGGACAGGAGCAATCATGTGCCTTTTTCCTCATTTTTTCTGCTCATTCTGACCAGGGAATGTCAGTCCCAGAAGCATGTACAAAATTATTTGAAAGTTATTAATATATAAAACAATGTATAAATCAGTCTAATGATAGTAATATATTGTAAAAAGTGAAAAATTGATATCCGTCCTCTGATAACAATTAGGATAATAAAATCATTTTTATGATGCGCCACTTTTTCGCCTTCTCTTTCAAAGTGCTCGCATCACCTCTGCTGTTGTTCTGAAGAATTAAGAGCTCTCCCTGGGTGTGCTTCTCAATGTGTTACATAAAACTGTCTTGTGTTCAGTTGGGAAGTCAGCTGCGAACAGAGCCAGTACAATAGCCTGTCTTTTGTTTTGCTTGCACTTACAACCACCCCAAGCCTCCGTCAGGTCTGTGGCCCTGTGTACTGTGACTGTTCCAGCCCGCCCACGAACAGGTCTGCAGAAAGAACCTGAAAGCTCTCCAGTTATTCTACCCAGAAATAAACTTATTTACTTTCTCAGCTTTTCTTCAAGTCCAGCCAAAAATATGTCAGTTTGGGAAGAAAGTCACGAAAGTTTCTTTTGACACCTTTCAACTTAAATATCAAACTTGTTTGAAAGACGCCCACAGTCATCTTCTTTTATGTAACACATCACTTTGACTGACAGCCATTATATGAAATTTAATAACAACTTTGGCATTTTCTGCTCTGTTTTCCTGCCTTACAAGCTCAGAATTTAGAAGCAATGTTTGAAGCTTGGCGTGTTTTGTGTTGACAACAAATGACACAAAGCATTAAGAGGATGTGAAGTACAAACACTGTGTTTGTCTGTTGAATGTGTGCTGCAGTCATTAAAATGGTGGGCTAACCAGCTTAGTAAACCATAGCAGTAAAAAAATATTACTTCTTAAAGCAAGAGGAGCAACGTTCATTGAATTGAGGGCAACATTGATCAGGAGAAAATCAACAAAGAAAGGACTGTAGCCGCATATAGCACTAAGACTTATGGAGCTATGTTGTGCGCGATCATCCTGATGGCGCTTCATTCCATTCATCATTATATGATGAGCTGTACGGATATGGGTTACTTCTGCCCAGGTTATTGGGGATTGTCAATTCATGACATGTGATGCTAATTTCACATCTTATATCCAGCTTACTGAGATCAAAATAAAAAAGAAACACTCTTTCAAGCGTAAAGGGACATGTGTCGAGGTTAAGTCACAGACAGCCTGATTTAACATTTGATTATTATTATTATTATTATTATTATTATTATTATTATTATTATTATTATTATTATTATTATTATCATAATGACTGGTGCAAAAGCCACACAATACTATTGTGAACCAGGTCCGGGGAATTTTTCAGTTCATTGGTTCTTTTTTTGTTTGTTTTTTGCTATTTTCAATACTTTCGTCATTAATAATATTGCTTTTTTGAGTGACAGCAAGTTGGCTGACAGCCTAAGTTCTTCTCTAACACAGACATCACTCAGCAGAATATAAGCTAAAAATTGCTGTCTAACCTGAAAGCGCTGATATGTTGCTCTCCCAAGAGGCTTCCTTGTGTGTCCAATCTATTCCTCCACTATCCTACAGCCCAGATATGTACAGAGTATTTTAGGATGCAATGGGAAATGAAAAAGTCCTTTTTACTGTGGTTAGCCATGCTATCCAGCCTGCATGTTCCAAAGGCTCTTTTTAATTTGGTTTCCAGCTGGTTTACTCTGAGAGATTGCCTGCACTTGCCTTCATGTCATGCTTCTTTGCCTCTAATCATTTCACATAAGCAATGAATCATCTCTGTGTCCTCTAAACCAAGACCGCTTCAGCCCCCACAAGGTAATATCTTATTCTGGTTCCCGGCAAGGTTTACAAACACACCGCTAGGGCAATGTCTCATGGCCTCAATGTCAGGAAATAGTTTGAACCGGGAAATTATTATGCTAGCAATATGGGTTTTCCTAGACTTGACCTCTGCAGAGAGTGTTAGCTCACCTGAAAAGAAGAATGAATTCAGTGGGGACAGCACTGTGCCACTCAGGATCACCTGCTGAGTCGATTTTCAAAGGGCTACAGGTAAGTACAGACTGGAGGGGCTACTGAAAACCACATATTCTGTGTGACCTTGCTGTTTGCGTTTTTTTTCTATTTAAATGTCAACTTTTATTTTTGGTAAGATAACATGACATGAGAAAAAGTGATATAAATGACAAAGAGAAAGTGAGAAGATAATTAACAGACAAAGCCAAGACATACAAACAATAAAGGTGAAATACCCAATACATGAAATACTTCAAATACCCCAAATATCACACACATTCACAGCTAAGCATACTGTAATATTAGAACTGATTATTAACCAAAAGATAATAATGCAGTAGCACAAGTTTACTGGGACAAACACTTGATAATAAAGAAAAAGTATTCTGTCCTCACTTTCCTTATATGCATCTCAATACAGACATGATGATAATGATGAAGTCTAATTCATTAACATGGCAGGGAAGTGATCATTTTTACATCTAGAAATAAATAAGATTGTACAGTACTTACATAAACTTACATAATAAAATTGTGTCATGTAAAAGCTCCGGTCTTAAAGTGAGTTTCAGAAAAACAGTGAGACCCATGATGACCATCAGAGTAGAGCTGCAAGGAACTGTTCCTCTGAGTCATCTGAGATATAATTCAGAGGAGAAAGGAGTCATGCTGTTCCAACATGTTAATATCAATTAGTTATTAAATGGTTAGTTATAAAACACTGCTGCTTCCCGCACCATACTTAGAAGCTAACTTTCAACTTTATCTTCAGTCGCTACATATCCAAGTTAGTTCAGAAAGAATTTCAAAAACAAGAATAATTCAGAATTATCTCTTTCTTTCTCTCTCCCTCCAGATTACACAGATAGGAGGCTACTGTACTACTTAGTATCTACGTTTTCACTACAGCTGTAAGATTTAAGGAATATCTTCAATGTGCCAAACATACGGTTCAATATTGTCATCTATCTATCTATCTGTCTGTCTGTCTGTCTGTCTGTCTGTCTGTCTGTCTGTCCGTCCGTCCGTCCGTCCGTCCGTCCGTCCATCCATCCATCCATCCATCCATCCATCCTCTGCTGGCTAAGAGAAGGAGGAGAAAAAGCTCCACCCAACCCTGAGCTTTAGAGTTGTCCACTTCTCCCCTCTGTTGTAGGAGAATTGTACCTATAACTCACCATGGTGATAGACTTATGGAGACATCATTGTTACTTTAGAGATGTCATCAGTTCATCTGGATATTGATAATGTCATGACTTCAGTGATGATGTCATTGATTCATGTGGAGGATAACTGGTGAAAATCCTCACTTCATAGCTGATGTCGGTATTATTTCTGGCAGATTACCGGTGACATCATCACTGCCTTCACGCTTCTCTTCCTCCTTATCCATCAGACCAACTAACCACCAAACGATACCAGTTATTCTGAGTGAGGCTGACTGCTACCTGGTGCTTTAATGCATGGTTCATGTTTCCAGTGTTCTGTCCTAAAGGTAAGGTTATGCATACAGTTGTGAATACATAGAGATAGAAACACTTTTCTTAATTTACTTAGATCAAAGCAGGCTTTGCAATGTTTTTTTTCACATGTTCATGACCAGGGGTTGAGCTAGACTCTCAGCGCAAAGGGGGCGGAGCATCCTCAAGGGGCCCTTCTGATAGTCAAATTCACAACTGTAAAACAGCTGATATATTTTCTCCCATACTTATTAATAAAAAACACAAATTCTCACTTATTGATCCAAGACAGCCCATAAAAGGCAACAGGTTGCTTGTCGAGTTCAAATGTTTCAGCTGCACCAAGGACAGCAAACAGCACTCTACTGCAGTGATTAATGAATGGTTCAGCACCGACGCCAATGGACAGAGAAAGGCAGGTGCATTGTCCAGTACTGTTTTTCTCAGGAATAACATAAACATATAATAAACACAGCGGTGTACAACACTGTGAAGTGTATTTAAAGATAAAATAGACACAGTGGTTTAAATGCAAATTCAAAGGTGGTCTACACTACCTCAGGAGATGACACTATAAAGCACTTTGGGCTGCATGTTTTTATGTATGAAGAATGCTATATAAATAAAGTTGAGTTGAGTTGAAACACATAGGTGCCAGGATTAATTTAACACGTCAGTAAAACATCAGTTTTAGGATCCATGGCTGACACAATTAATACAACTGGAACGGGAACTCCTCCACAACTTCCTCTGGCTTGGCTGGCTTTTCTGAATAGAAGCATGCGAGCTCCAGCCTAACCCTGACCCTAACCCTAATCATAACCCTAACCCTAATCATAACCCTAACCCTAACACTAACCCTAATCATAACCCTGACCCTAATCATAACCCTAATCATAACCCTGGCCCTAACCCTAATCATAACCATAACCCTAACTCGAACCCTCACCCAAATCATATCCCTGAGCCTAACCCTAATCATATCCCTAACCCTAATCATAACCCTAACCTTAATCCTAACCCTAATCATAACCCTAATCAAAACCTAAATCTAATCATAACCCTAAACCTAACCCTAAACCTAATCATAACCCTGACCCTAATTATAACCTAACCCTAAACCTAATCATAACCCTAACCCTAAACATAACCCTAACACTAATCATAACCCTAACCCTAATCATAACCCTATCCCTAACCTTAATCATAATCCAAACCCTAATCATCAAATTACCCTAATCCTAACCCTAAACCTAATCATAACCCTAACCCTAATCATAACCCTAACCCTAATTATAACCCTAACCCTAATGTTAACCCTAACCCTAATCATAACCCTAACCCTATTCATAATCCTAACCTTAATTCTAACCCTAATCATAACCCTGACCCTAGCCCTAACCCTTATCAAAACCCTATCCCTAATCATAACTGTATCCCTAATCATAACCCTATCCCTAATCACAACCCTAACCCTGATCATAACCCCAACCCTAATCATAACCCTAACCATATCACTAACCTTAATCATAATCCTAAACCTAATTATAACACTAACCCTAATCATAACCCTAACCCTAACTGTAACTCTTAATCATAACCCTATCCCTAATCATAACCCTAACCCTGATCATAACCCCAACCCTAATCATAACCCTAACCCTAACTGTAACCCTTAATCATAACCCTAACCATAACCCCAACCCTAATTATAACACTAACCATATCACTAACCTTAATCATAATCCTAAACCTAATTATAACACTAACCCTAATCATAACCCTAACCCTAACTGTAACTCTTAATCATAACCCTATCCCTAATCATAACCCTAACCCTGATCATAACCCCAACCCTAATCATAACCCTAACCCTAATCATAACACTAACCCTAACTGTAACCCTTAATCATAACCCTAACCATAACCCAAACTCTAATTATAACACTAATCATAACCCTAACCTTAATCATAATCATAATCCTAATTATAACACTATTCCTAATCATAACACTAACCCTAACTGTAACCCTTAATCATAACCCTAACCATAACCCCAACCCTAATCGTAACCCTAACCCTAATTATAACATTAACCCTAACTGTAAACCTGAATCATAACCCTAACCCTTATCATAACACTAAACCTAACCCTAGCCCTAATCATAACCCTAAACCTAACCATACCTCAAATCGTAACTTTAACCCTAATCATAACCTTAACCGTAGTCATAACCTTAACCCTAAGCCTAACAGTAACCCTTAGAGTAACCCTAATCCTATCCTAATCATGACTCAATAGAGCTCATAACAGTTAAACTGCTGTTTTGCATGCGTTGAAACAGAGTTGCAATTTATTAGTAAAATAATTACTTGTATAGGAAATGGGATCCTGAAACCTAATATCACCTTTGTTTTTTGCTCACATAAAGATGGCTGGGTCTATTAAAAACTAAACATCCGTTATCTTCATTTCAATATTCAGCACAGCCATGTGTTCATTTTGCACGCTCATTTTGGTGAGCCATCTTTTGTGCAGATCAAATTTCCCTCGGCTTGGTTGCAGTAGTTTGAATTTCCTCAGATTATTATATGAATATACGGTTACAGTCAGTCTATTTCACAAGTAAAAATGGAAAACTTAGCCTTTGTGGATTTGAATTCAGTACTTTGCATGTTTGCAGAGCCTTGGGGCTGTGATCATCTTGGATACACAAAAGTCCCAATAAGTCATTGAATCCATGCCTGCGCTCTGTATGAAGAAGCAAAGCATGAGTGACAGTTTAATACCCAAAGAGTGCATTTTGGGTGAATTATCATTTGAAGTTTGGTTTATGGATAAAAGATAGGGATTAAGGTTTGTGTGTGAATCACATATAGTGTAACTGTGCATGTGGGTAAAAGTGCTGCATGCTTTAGCGGCAGACAATAGCCTGTGAGCCCACTGCAGCAGGTGAAAGGGAAGGTTAGTCTGCATCAAAGGTTTCATTTTCCCTCAGATTGGATGACATGGCGACAGTGAGTGATGGACTGGTGGAGGGTGGGAGGGGTGCGGGCGAGATGTGTGTGACAAGGAGCTGGAGGCGGGTTGGATAGACAAGGACACCACATCCGTCTAACAAGCAGGGGACCCTCATTCATTTTCATTGTGATACTGTTTTTACGCCTGGGCTGCAGCCAAGAGGAAGAGGTGACTTCATTATTCAGACAGCTGTGGGCCAAGCCAGAGGAGGGGTAGGATGAGGAGGTGGGTGATGCAGGGGATTGTGGCTTTGCTTTCAACAGCATCTGATTGAAGTGTTGCAAAAGGCAGCATTTCCATTGTGAGGCCAAACTGATGCTAATACCCTGGACCCAGAGGAATGGATACTGTTTGCACATATATTCATAACCGCAAGGGAGCCAGGAGAGAAATGCAAGTTTGTTTATCTGCAGAGAAACTGTCAGCAATTACTGTCGTGTTGGGAAGCACAGAGATCTGGACAGATAGCAAGATAAAAAAAGTGAAAAATACCAAAGTTTTAACAAGCCAAGTTTGTGCAAAAACAAACACACCATTAATGATTTGATATTAGACATAGAAGTAGAGTCCTCATATAAAAATTTGTTTGCATATGTGTGAAATGCAGATTATCTTTGGTGGTACAAACACAAATAAATTCATCAAAACACAGAAAAAGAAAATCCACTCAGATTTTATACCTAATGGAATCAAAATGACCTTTTTGCTCCGTGAACTTGAATCCATCAACGAGGATTATGACAATAAACTCATATTTTCCTGTGCTCTGGATAACAGCCAAACTTTATGAGTCTGTGAGGGGGTCATTTCTGCACAAACTAATGTCGCACAGTTTACGAGCCTTTCTCCGGATAAAATGATCATTTCTCTTTATAATATTTCAGCACTTTAATAGTCCCAGTCCGAGCCCACGTTCGTTCTCATCCTACCAGGAATAATTTATTCTTGTAATATTTGTGCCTGCTATATTGTGTGCTGTTTACACTCACATAAAACTGGAAAATAAAACAGTACTCAAATAAAACTATATTATCAAAGTGTCATCCAGTGTGGCATTGCCTGTGAATGGTATAAAGTTTAAAGAGAGAAATTCATGTGGCTGATTCACATACTTGTGTCCTTGAAGAAGTATTGAATGTCCACTAGTGTCCTCTTCTCAACTGATGCCTCTGCCTCTAACATGTATTGTAAATTCCAAGCCAGTAAAACTTTTGAACCAGGAAAATTTGATTGTTTTTTTTTTCTTTAATGATATGATTGCAGGTGTATATTATCTTGTAAGGATTCAATTCAAAAATCTTGATATTAAAGTAACATTTAAGAACAGCCCTTGTTTGTTTTCTTAAGCATTGAACTCTGACAGAATACATCTGTGTTCAGTTCTGCTGTTGGATTAGCATGACTCCCTAAACTTAGCTTATTAGATGGGTGTGTTAAGTACCTGTGTGTTAAGACTCTGAATTGACTACCCGCTCACACTGGCTTCTTAATCAAGGAACCAGACATTTCAAAGATGGCTTCCTAAAAAAAATGGCTTATCTATACAGCATAAAAAACCCTTCTTCTTCCACGGTAGGTAACGCTTCTAGATTCTTTGTCAGCCTGCTTGCTGGACAAATTAACATTTAACTGAACATTTCAATGTAGGGTCACCGTCAAATATTATTGTTCTTATTTGTTGTTATTAAGATTAAACTGATAATTTTGTATGCTCGCTGTAAATCCAATAATCAGAAATTCAAACCAAAATGGAAAACCTCCTGTTGGGTTTAGGGTTGGGTTTTTTTTGTAAGTCTTGGCATGATACCTAAGCATTGTGATTTTCATGCATGCAGACTGAAACACAATGGAGGAGCTGAATGTTTGAATTTTTTAAATTTAAGGGGGCACTATAGAGCCAGTTTTGGAGAAGTTTGGCCAACACTTGATATGATACCAGGAAAAAAAGAATAATAACCACCTTCTGGGTTCCAGTAGTGTCCTCGCACCACGTTTTGGAGCTTTGCCCTGATAAGACAAATCAGCCTTGTTCCCATCTCTCTCATTTGTTTGTCCTGTGCATTTATTGCATTTTCGTGTGGAAACCAGAAAGAATATTATCTTGAATGAAAAAGTTTTACATGCTGGGGATGATGCTAACCTTCCAAGTACACAACAACTTGACTGAGCATGTCCAAAATGTTTGATGATTAAGATTACAATGATGAAGCTTTACTGAATAACTCTTGAGATGCTGAAGAGGGAAAAGCTAACTTAAACTGATATTTACGGACATTTACCTTTTAGGTCCAAAATATTAGATTCTTGGAGGCCATACAAAGCAACAGCTCATGACAGATTAAGACAAAGTCAAAAAGATGTGACTGTTGTTATGCTGTGTGCTCACTTGATAATCCCTGCATATGATAAATTATTCATGGTAAGTGTTGAGCAGATGTACCTGTGGAAGAGAAAACCGTGAGGGGTGAAGGAGTGAAAACACACAGAGAACTTGGCACCAGGACAGCTCCCTGGAAATAGTCCTGCTTTGGGCACCTGATCATCCAGATCCGCTGTCAAATGGACAAAACTTTGTGAAGACTTTGAAACCCACGCTGCTTGGATCAGAGCTTTTAACGAGACACTCACTATTGACGGTTAACGGCGAGATCAAACACCTCACAGAGCAATTTATCTGTATTTCTCCATGTCTTTTCTCTTTAGGTGCATGGTGCAATTTCCTAATCAACAATAATTGTTCAACCCTGGTGATACTGCAAAGGGGGTGATGGAGATTTCAGACGGTTATGATGTACAAGCTGATGGGATGAGAGAGTGAGAAGCGCAGGATACGTGCCTGAACAGCTTGTGGATCTTATAATGAGATCTCCAGAGAAGAGCTGCACTGTAGCTCCAAGACACAATTAGGCCCAGTGCTGCTCAGCCTCCAAGACAGTGCCGTATAGGCAGCACAGAGGTGGTATGTCAGGGAGTATGTGTGTGTATGTATGTGCATATACTAGTATGTTTGAGATTTAAGCAATGCAATAAATTATTGACTATTTTGTGGGATACCTATAGCAATGATTTGTCTCCTTTGTCTAGATCATACGAGAGGTCAGTTATATTTGCTGTTCTTCATGTCACTCCTCACTCGTGTTTGGTGTTGTTTTTTTTCTCTTTCATGATGATAACATTATGATATGTGGGTGTATGACTTTTTTATATTTACTCTCCTTCACTCTGATCCTACTCTCCCTACAGATGAAGCTCCAGGCAGGTTTGGAAACATTGCGAAAAGTCAAACCCCACAAGAAGGTCTCTGGTTAGGTCCCTAATGTGAAGAAAGTGCTCCAGGGTTCAAAATAACTGCTGTAAACCAATAAAGCCTGTATGTACCTTTAGGCTATGATTTGAAAATGAATAAAAAAAACATGTTCCATTTGTTTAGTGGACTTACATTTAAGAAGACATAGTACAAAAAGTCGTCTGCAGAGAAAAAATATTGAACAGGAGGATGCCTCTGTAGCTTACAAATGGATGTTATTGAAACATGAAGTAACTCCTGTTTTTAATAGGACTATAAATAGAGCTAAAGTTAAGTTCAGGGCCAACCAACCACAAAATACTCTCTGACCTTTACAAGGCCAGGAGAAGTTACATCAACATTAATAGAACTTGGCTTCTCCTGCACAGAACGTTGGCATGCAAGTCTGATGTGTGGGGAGTTTTTATTCCCCCGTAACTCTGTGCTGGAAAGTTTGAAGCATCTGCTCGAATTATTAATAAGTCTCCTGTATGAACGGTTACTCTTCCCTGATGCAAACATCAACACCAACAAACTCACAGCACCACAAGTTCACAACCAAGATAGTTCTAACTGTATCCTGGTTCCTGCTTCGCACTGGGTGAGACAGCAACACAAATATGAGAAAACTAACTTCAAAAAACGGTAGTGGAAAAGTTTCCCATAGTTTTGGCCTTGTACATTTCAAACTTGTAACTTTTAATAAATTGCAGAGTGTTAAGGGTGAGTTTCACAGCTTGTGAAAGAGAACTTAAAGCTCCTGTGAGGAGTTTTGTTTGGCTAATGAAAGAGAATGAAATGAACAGTGACACTGTTTTATGACCTACAAAAGCAAACAAGACCATCAGGGAGCAGACTGACCGTTTCTACACTGTGGTTTTTAATGCCTGTAACTACTTAGAGGGGGAAGGTGTAAGACAAGTTGATCTACAGCACGCTGCAGAAACAGTCTTCTTCATTTTTTCAAAGCAAAGAAAGATGTCAGAGGTTGGTTGGTTTACATAATCAACACGAACATGAAATTTCTTACAGGAGCTTTAAATTCAGTTTAAGATGGTAATGGTTATCTATTCTGCCTCACTTATTTGGTTTAACTTATTCAAACAATGTGAAATGTTTCAGTGTAATGTATATTTAATAGAGGTGTAAAGGTAGAAACCATTGCACTTTCAGTTCGGTGCAGATGCATACTGAAAAGGTTAGTGCAAACGTAAAGGTAATTTCTATCCAAGGTCCTGACAAGGACCAGAAAACGGGAGCACACCACATGCACAGCTTGCGTAGCCCGTCTTGTAGCAAATTTAGTTCAGTGACTTTCTCAACATATCACCTCAAAACATATTGAGTTTAAATTCTTTACCTGTGATCAGTTTTGCGCTGCAAGCTCAAATTGTGGTTAACTGTGATCGCCAGTGCGGTACGGTTCCAGTGAGGAGTGGGAGGGGCAGAGCAACGGAGGGTGCTGTCATTGATTGAGTTAGGAAAATGAACATAATCAAGCCTCATGTGGGTTTGAAGAAAACAGGACTAAAATGGAACTTTAATTAGCAGCTCTGTCGTAAAAGTCTTAAACCTGAAAACCTGTGTTCAGCAGGATAGCTGATATCCAGTGTCGTAAACAGTAAAACATTCCTGTGGGTGGGTTTGTGTGCACATGTTTGTGTGTGTCAACCCAACCTGTCAAAGCTCCGTAGAAATACACCACACCTTAGCCTTTTTTGTTTTTTTACTGTTTTATGTTGTTTTGTTTTTTCCTGTTATTTATGTGCAGTACTCATTATACATTTGTATCTGTTACTTCTTCATTTGCACTACTTAGCATCTTGTCTTTGAGAAACTTAATTCAGCTGTGTACATGGTATTCAGATGAATGACAATAAGTTGAGTGGAGATTTAGTTGAGTGTATTTGAAAGGGTTGTAATTGACACATCCTGATTCAGAATAAGTCATACCTTTAGCAGCGTTCTGAACTGTTTTTTGGCATCTTTTAGCTAATTGTTTTGGTTTTCTAAGCCTGCTACTAAACTGATGTGTGTTGATAACCGAGAGTGTTTTCTTCATTGAGCATAGTATGTTTGTTCTTTCCCCATAAATCCTCCAGCTCAAACCAACACAGGTAGCAGTTATCCAGTCATCAAAGCTGAGAGTTGAGTGGCTTCATCTATAAAATCTATAAAAATGCTTTGAGTACCAACATCAGCAGAGTGAACTCAGTACTGCTGGATTAACTGGATACTAAACTATATAGAATATGAATCATACTTTATACAAGCTAACTAATAGTGAATTATTTCAAACTTTTCTCTGACAAAAGCATTAATCTGACTAGACCTTTACATTTAACACTGTTATGATTGTCCTCAGATAACAAGAAACTTTTCATATGATTGTTTTAGTCAATTTCAGCGGATACATAAAGCAGTGAAAAGGAAAGTCATATCACCCTCGTCATGTTTTTTAAGTCTTGTATACTACAAGGTTATGAGAGCAGCCAGCAGAGCTGACTAGATTTCACACACACACGCGCACACACAGACGCACGCACGCAGGCACGCACACATTACCAGCACCACCATGCAGGGCCCAAAGGGCTGCTTTATGCTAATGAGCTCCATCAAGGTCAGCCCAGTCTTTTTGCTGCGCCCACATGCCTGTGTTCTTTCCACATGACAGACAGTGATGACTTTAATGGCACTATTTCCCCAAACAGCACAATGACTTGAGGAGGAATGCATTACCCACAGCAACATTTGGGGTTATTTGCCACAGCAAGGTTCCCTCAGCCCCTGAACTCTTTCTGTAGCTTAATACCATCAGAGAAGTCTCACAGTGTGTTTCATACAATACATACTTTACACAGTAGCCTTGCGAAAAAATTGCTCTCACATTGCAGCATCCTAAAGTTACATCTGGTGAGTTAAGCTACATCCAGCCTGTTTTAACAACGTAAAGTGAGTTTCCAAGCTGCGAGTTCACTCAGTCACAGAATGATCGAAGTTAAAATTCTGTTTGTAAGTTTAGACAAGCGCAGGATAGTTTGAAGTCATGTACAATATGATACATTCTCCTCAAGTGCAGAGGCTTTGCTGTGAACTCCACAGTGATGTGGGAGGAAAAGCACAGCAGGAGTCAGCCTTGATCAAAGAAGAGAGTCAAATTTCAGTGTCAAGGATTATTGGGACTGGTGTTAATGTCACTTGCCTAAAATCCTCTCAGAGACACATGGTCGGGAGCAGAGTGGTGATCTGTGCTCTTTCACATCACCAACCAAGTCATGTGCACACAAACAGATCCTTTTCAAAAGATGAGACTTGCTGTGGAGATAAGTCAATTTTACATGGACATAATTTCCCTCAAGCAAGAAGCAGCGAAATCAAACACGTTACTCTAACCACAGAGTTCATGACCATGTGACAGTGATCCAGAATAGAACCAGTAATCATCTTCATGTAGGCAGTGATGTCCTCTGTAGATGTCAAACACCGGCTGGTAGAGCTACCCTCCCTCAGCCAAACTGTTCCTGCTGCTCACTGTTAGCTTGTTTGGCTCTTTGCCTCGTATCACTGAACTGGCTCCTACATTAGCATGAACTCCCAAGCTCATTTTTGCTGCCATATTAATTTATGTTATTTCTACACCTCCAGGGTATCCTTTACTTCTTGGGTATCTGCTCCAGATTTAAACTTAATTGAAGGATTGTTAAATATCTGTGCAGCTGGTTATTTCATTGATCATCATTCAGTTAGAAAATCTCATGAGCATACCACTATTTATTTAATAACCATTTTGCAACTGATACTTCTATTTAGAGTTGTTTATAGAGTTTTACAGCTGTATTTAAAACAACAGTGGGAAACTTTCATTTTGCGTTGTGTTTGGTGCCCCCTATTGTCAATACAGTACCTTGTGTCTGTCTCAAAGTCGAGTCATCAAACCTTGAGTCTGAGCCAAGTCTCAAATCCCTTTATTAAAGTCTGAGTGGAGTCACCATTACCTGAGTATTCATAAGGAGGACTGCCATCACATTTATTTACTTTAGATTCTGACTGATCCTGACGCGTACCTGCAGATTTAATTCATAAATGAAGTTGTGCTGCTGTGCACAGTGCCTAAATGTCGATCCAGCCTCTCTTGGTTAACTTTAACCAACCAAACACCTTGGACCAAGTGGTCAAGTTGCTTCAGAGGCTATTGTTATCGTTAGCTAACAGCTACGTTGTAAACAGTTCAAGTAACTTTAACATCTCACTTACATTTCTGGGCGAACTCCCTGGACAGACGTATGTAAAGTTTGAGCTTGTCTTCACCTCCATGGTTCTTCTGTATATGGAACATGTTGCACTGCTCGTTTGCACTTCCTGCTAGTCCTGCAACATATTTAAAAGGAAAAATGTACCGCATCCTTGCAGGAGTCGTTGATGAACAATACAACATGTGAGCAAACAGGTGAGCACACATGCCAGCTCTAGCTCAAGTCCTGAGAATATACTCAGTTGTCCCCAAGGAGACTTTGTCTCCGGCAGCAGTGCAAAAGAGTCATACAGCTGAGTGCAGCTTTATATAAAAAATCATTGTTGACCTCTGATACGTTTTTAAACTATGGAGGAACGTGAAACACCTCCCTGCTCTGGCAGCTGACATCATGATAGGGAAAAACAGCTGCAGCATGTGAACCTCTGGAGATATTATTTTTACAGCTGATTTTTCATTCTTTGTTGCTGAAATTGAAGAAACTGATCAGCTCTTCATTCACAGATGTCTGAGTTATGTCAGGCAACATCTTGAGCTGCGTTCATGCATTAAGTCAAAACCTCTCTCATAGAGTACTGTGTGGAAGATGAGAATATGACCGTCGCACTTTGTGTTTGAAATTATGTTTACATCACATGACACAATTAACCATTACAGTATAAAAAAGAGTAGTTGTTGCACACTCAAAGGCTGTGGTGGATACACACACTTCAGTCAACATTTATTGTTTTTAAAACATATTTATTAATTATTCAAGTGCTATACAAATAAATAAAAAATAAATAAAATCAATCTTTATTTATATAGTGCCAATTCACAATGAATCATATTTCAAGTTGCTTTACAAAGAGAGTAGGTCTACACATACTATTTGTTTATATAATTTACAAAGAAACAACATCAAGATACGATTTAATCTCATCATATCTTAATCCACCAAAAGCAGGGCACTTTGCAGCATTTAACAAGTAACAACGGAGAGGACAAAACCCTTAACCTTCCTTCCAACAAGCAGAAATGCTGAGCAGAACCAGACTCATGTTGAACAGCCTTCTCAACATGACTGTGCTGGGATGTATTTATATTTTTAGTTTATAGATATATTCAGATTTGGATTTTGGATTTGGAAAGTTGGCAAAAAATGTAAGCCTGAGCAAAAGGTTGGCCTGGTTTGTTTGGACTGCTGGGAATTTGACAGTTTGTGTTTAAGTCGAGACATTGTCTAATCCTTATTTAAGCCAGAGAATAAACCAGCATATTTTCTGTCTACTAAGTAAGAAACTGTGTAATTCTGTCACAAATTCAGAGCCCATAAACTCATGGAAAATGAATGATACAAATAAATTGCAGCATTATTATCAAGTGCTGTTCTTTTTTCTTCTATGCGGTGATGAATAAATGAATTGAAACATGTGTTAATAATAGTGTGTAGGTTCTATATGGAAATGACAGCAGTTTGGGAATATTCCTGACTACATAGTCAGCAGTCACAAACAGGAAAAGGCATTCCAACATTTAAAGACTAAATGTTATCTTCCATTAATACAGTGAGAGTAGAGAATATTACTGTGAATACACAGCTGAGCCGAAGTCAGTGATCCAACCTGAAAACGACATTGAGGTGGTTTACAACATTCAGCAGAAATGAGCCACCAGCTAATCCCATAACACACACATCCAGGAATAAAAGTACAGGTTATAGGGAAGCACTGCAGCTGCTGGATAAATGATTACATTTGCTGATGGCATGCTGGTTGGATTCTGAGAGAATGGAAGTGAGAGCTGTAATTTGAATGTGCTTTTGTGCGTCCTGAAAAAGAGCCATGGCTGATTTTTTGCAGTTAATATGCTGAAACAAATCTCTGAGCTGAAAATAGAAAAGAGAAGCCCTCAACATGCATCACATTAACCTGCAGTCCTCTCAGCCAATCAGCATGTTGGTTGCAGTGCAACAAAAGGACGCCTTCACTTTACCTCAGTTGATCGTCAGCAAAAACTACTGATGCAGGTCGTGTGAAGGTGGTGCAAAGATGGAGGCGGCTAATTGAATTGTCAACGTAGTTTTGCTGTGCTATACTGTACTCTCTTCTCTGGCCACCCTCCAGGCCTCTAATAACACGGATGAATGGAATCCATCTCTCTGTACAGTGAAGTGGTAATGGGACATTCAGACATTCATGCATTGCAGTGTGCAGTGATCAAGGGGAGTCAAATGCCAACCAATAGAATCAATGCAACAACGAGTGATCTCTGCAATCGTCCTCTATCTCACATTTGAAAACGCTTTCTCTTACCTGAACTCCATAACTTCACCATACACTTAGTTTGTTTCTCTCAGTCCCTATAGGAGTCAGGAATCAGCATGCACAGGCAAAGATGATGCAAACACATGCAGAGTTGCACCTGTCCGCTGGGTTTCCATCCATCTGGAAAGGCGTGGAAACTATAGTATAAACATGTTACCTAACTTCTACTTTACTTTCCAAAAAATAACTCCCAATTGCTGTCACAAAGATCCCAAAGTACAGCTCTCTACCTGACTCTACCCGTGGCCATACCTCCTCCAGAAGCTCTCTGACGGTTTTCTTACTGTGGGAGGACCAGGCAGTATGAAAATGATTTAGTTGATGTTTGCTTGTATTTCTGATATTTTAGACATGATATGTTCCATCTGTGCATAATTAATCTGATTAACTGTATTTGGGCAACTTCTTTTTCAAATTAGCTATTGGCTTCTTTTCTTCCATCAATCATTTTGGCTGTTTTTTAAAACTGCATGAAAGAAAAAAGCAAGCAATCTCCTGGCAAAAAGTAGAATGTCTTTCATGGGGAAATGCTAAAACATGTTAAAAAACAAGCTGTGAAGCAACCCACACGGCCCTCATCTGGGCTTAGAAGCCTTTTTACTTTTTGCCAGAGGTGTGCCTCTCTTTTTTTAACTTTTGTGTTTCCCACCAAAGAGTACCTTCATCACACTTTGTTTGAAGTTCTTCACACTCCAGATTCTTTTCTCTTCAGTGAAAAACAGACTTTTCAAAATGAAAGGGGTCCCTTGTAGTGATGAAACTACAGAGAACAAGAACTGATTTTGTTTAATGGCAAACTCTTGGTGTCTTTCATCACTTCACTTTCGGTCTTACCTTGGACCTTGCTGTGCTCATTAGCATAGTTTCCAGCAGTAAAACGTGGCTTGCTAAACTCAATGCCAAATTACAGACATGTTCGACTCTATGCGGAACAAAGATGAGTATTATACAGTTTAAAACCTAGACACCAGGAGGATGACTAGAAGTGAATTTAAGATCCATAAAATCTGAAGTATAAGTCTGAACTGTTTCTAAGACTGTGTATGAGGGGGAAAGTAAAGAGGTTTAAACTGTGTTCCTGTGAGAAGACTCATTGGGTTTAGCTACATAAAATTTCAAACTAAAAAATATATTGAATATTACCTATTACCCTGCTTTCTAACTAATAACCTGGCTATGTTGATTCTAATTGGTAAAACCCCTTTATAACAGGGATTCATTCTGGATAGGAAAGGCAACGCTAGGGACCGTTTCACACATGTCAAATCAGATCAATCCGAAGAAAAAAAATTGTGGCACATCCAGCGTACTTTTAATGATTTCACTTGTTCCTGTTGACAATGTGACAAAAAAGTTACTTTCCAAGAGCATCCCCAGACAACATGAAATTTTCTATATTGATCTCAATTTATTCAGAGAGAACAAACTTTGGATTGGTGGTTAACGACTGGCCAGTCAACTGCATAGAAAAGTAATACAAAATAGAACAAGAAACACAAAGGGATTTTAAAGAACTCAAGGAGCTGAGTGAAAGAGACGTAGACTGAATTGAAGCAAACAGATACAAAACAATGACATACAGAAACACGGTATGTGCAGTGTTACAGGACTGACTGAGTGAAAAGAAAATGCCAAGAGAAAAGTAATGAGGAAAGGATTTCCTCGTTACTTGAGGACATGTACTCACATTCATATGGTTTTAGGATTTGGAGGTATGGGAGGTTGCAGAACAGCTTTCATAAGAGCACTCCTGACATGACGAAGAGGACAACACAGGTGCTGCTGTTATTTTCTGTGCCTGTTAAGAATGCCAGCTGAACAACTTTAATGTTTAGACTTTACTGTGAATGATAATATTCAGTTTAATGTGATTTATAAGAGAAAGGTATGCTAATATTATGACTGTGCTGTGAATGAAAATGCTCAGATTAATGTGAATTTGACTCTTAAGTTGGCTGATAAGAGCACTGTTGTCATAGACATGCTATAACTGTCAAAACTGAGATACAATTTTGTTATCTCGATTAAAAAAAACACATTTTTGAATCAATAAATTCATCTTTAGAACAATATTTAGCCTAAATTTTTTTGTATCTCTAGTTGGTAGCTGGGTCTTAAGTGGGGTGAAGTTTACTTAGGCGGTGCTTATGTGAAATATAATCCCTTCAGGGTGAGATGAGTTCCCAATGTGAAGGATTCTATGTTGCTTAATGGCTAACTAAAGATAATCCCTCACATAGCAAAAGCTGTCAATATCATAAATATGCTGTATATGCCTGTATTACCTTGAGTTACTAAAAGAGACAATAGAACAGGAGTCTTATAAACTGTACCGATTTTTCAAATGCTTTGACTTTTCTCGCAGGTCTGTTCCTGTTATAAGGAAGGCAAGCTGTGAAGGTGTCGAGTTCATTGACAGCAGGGGTGGTGTGTCACTCCAAATTGCAGAGGAGGGAAGGGGAAAACACACAGCAATGCAAATGTCAATACTCTCTGGAGTTCTTGAAGCTTTGTTTAAATGCCATTCAGAGATTGGCTGAGGAGGAAATGGAAATGGAAGCTTAGAGAACAATTCTCAGCAGATGTGACAGATCACAGAAGTAAATGTAGAATATTTATTAGAATCTTCATTCTTACAGGTTCTGTTTGGCTTGTTTTACCTTTTATCTCTCAGAGGAGCATGTGATTGATGAGGAGCTGTGTTTGTGCGCTCTGCAGCATCTTTACTCTGGTCATCTGTTGCATTTTTTGGCTAGTAAATGTTATTAAAGACACAAATGGCCTTGGATTGTTACTTATAGAATTATCGCTGACACACTGAGTTGACCTGTGGGTAACTTTCATTTCCAAGTATCGGTTAACCCGGGCATGATGCACCTCCTTCACTCCCCTCTGCATACAAATGAGCCTTCTTTTATCTGTCTAAATAATCAGCCCTGTCTGCTCAAACCCAGGCAGCCACTGATGCCCTTGATGTAGTTCTTAAAGGGGACATTTGCACAACAAACACAGGTGACAACAGTAGTCCGCTGCAGAGGACATTCAGTCCAAAGTCGAAAACAATCTCTGCTTCAGTCTTGGCAGAGACATACAAGATAGAAGTATTGCAAATTTAGGGGCGGTCTGTGTAAGGTTGTTTCCAGGAGAAAGAAGAGCTTTTATCGTCCTCTCAGATAACCTTTGCAATCAGCCGGTGAATCTCTGTAATCTGGAACGGTGGGGTAAAAACACATCACTTGCTACCTCTGTGATAGACAATCACCAATTAATCGCTGTTGCTGGCCTCTGCTGCAGATGATTATCATCAATGGGAAGTGTATCGCCATCTGAGCAGAGCCGAGGACTGAAACACACCAATTTATTACCAGAACTCTGTGGGGGGAAATAATCCAAGGACACATTGTTCCAGGACAATCAAACAGCTCCACAGTAGGCAGTCTGCTGGCTTATGAAACATTTATGTTGAATCACTTACGCTTTGGAAATACTGAAGATTCTCACATTATACAGGAAAAATATGAAATAACTGAAGTCACGCCAACAGCTGAATGAAGCACCCTTCATCAAAGTGAAGGAATCCGATAGAGCTGCAAGCTTTGGGACAAACTAATCTCATGCCTGTGAAAGCGGGACCTTTTTGTAACCATGGTTACATCTCACACAAATACTACATCGTTTGAATCAATCAATCAATCAATCAATCAATCAATCAATCAATCAATCAATCAATCAATCTTTATTTGTATAGCGCCAAATTACAACAAACGTTATCTCAAGATGCTTTTACAAACATAGGAGGTCTAGACCACTATGTCAAATTATGAACAGAGACCCAACACCAAGACATGGTAAGACGGTAGCTCAGAGGAACCTACGAGACAATGGAGCTCAGGGACTCCAGAAAAATCTATGGTTAGTAACTTTAATGGGACAGAGAGAGTTAAAGTAAGTGATGAGGGGGTTAGGGGCTAGGGGGGTGAGATAGGATCCCATTGTTTCAGTATGTCAGTTCCCCAGGCAGTCTAAGCCTAGGGTAGCAAGAGCTGGTCCAAGCCTGAGCCAGCTCTAACTATAAACTTTATCAAAAAGGAAAGTTTGAAGCCTAATCTTGCCATTTAACAAACTCACATTAATCACTCCACATTGGAAACTCTGGATCGTCTTTTGAGGCATTTCTATTTTTGGTACACAAATCCTAGTTATCAGTCTAATGTTTACAATCCACCAATGTTTGCCTACTTTATTATAGAACACTTCATAATCAAATAAATACTTGCTGTTTTAAAGACTGGAAAGGGGTTAATTCTAAATATAAATTAAACTTTCAGATTTATACATCTCTGTGACTGAATCATTTTTGTTTTTGACAGATGCAGTTCAAGTCTGTGCAGGTTACAACGCAGAACTCTGATTTAAGTAGCATCTAGGACTAATTTTAAAAGGCGTTATACTTGGTCAGTAAAGCGGGGTAAACACTACAAGATAATGGAGCCAATTTTGACAAAAGTCAGCGAAGTTCTCATTTTCTGATGGTTCCTAAGATTATCCTGCCAGATATTCGTATAGTGTGAGGTTCCTTGAGAGTGATTCTACTTCCCCAATCTATCCAGAAGACAATCAGGGCTGCCTGAGTTTGAAATCATAGATATTAAAGGTGTTAAGTATTTACGATAAGATATCCTGTTGTGTGGAGGGAACACTGCGGACGGCTGAGCATACACTCTGAAGATTATCACATGGAATGAAACGCTACATGAAGGAAGCACATCAAACGCAGCTACCACAACAATAGTAAACGTTAAGCATAAATTTAGATGGACGTCAGAAATGGAAGACCAACCTTTTGATTTGTGTCAACAACACAAGGGTTTATGCAACGTGTCCTGTGAAACATACTACAATCAAATTGACAAGGTGAGGAGATGGACAAAAATTGCTACCACAATGGATGAACCGTAAAGCTCAGCAGCTAGCAACGTTTAGCTTGACAACCTTTGTGCCAGCCACCATGTTTATTTACTTCAAAGTCAGGTTTCACTGTGAGCAGTTTTGTGAGATGTACAGTTTTAAGAGTCAGGACTTAATCTGTTATTGTGTGGTGTGCTGTGTTGACCATCTCATTGCACTCTACATATGATGAGAACTAAACTGTTAAATCTGTCATCATTTGTCGTCGTGCTGGCTCTCGTATTTTCAAAATCAGCTAAGATTTTAAAAACCCCTCTGTTGGAGGGTCTGACAGCCCACTCTCACTCCACACTAGAGGTTTTAGATGGCACTCAGTGTGGCGGACCCTCCACATGAGCTCACACGCAAAGTGGAAACGTGTAGGAAGAGGGTGTAGGGGCAGTTTGGTGAAGGGAAAATCTCAGTGCAGAGCCAGGTGTGTGTCTGATCGACTGTGATTAACACATTAAGACATTAAGTTGTGAGCAGATTATATATTTACCCTTCAATTCATCTGCTCTGTGCTGACTCATTTTCTCACCATCAGAACTAGTGAGAGGTTCATTCAGAGTTTGCGCTCATTGATTAGGGATATTTGAATCTGCAAAGGAACCACATGAACCTGTCTGAGATTTGTTCACTGTTATTAGAGGTAGTTTGTTGTTACTGATCAAGGTCTTTAGATGTGTTTCCTTAGTTCCCCTGAAAGTGTAGTCTCTTCTAAGCTGCTTATCAACTGCGGTTTAATTTCCTCTTATCAAAGTATTATCTAAAGAGGAGGGAGTCAGTCTGTCTATGTGTGTATCTATTTTTTGTATTTCCCCTTTCCCATTCAATTCCTTGCAACTTGTACGGTTACACCTACAGGGTAACTCTGAGATAGCCCCGGTCTGCAACTGTGTCCCACACTCCATCAACACTGACACTGAAGGCTAACGACTAAGTTAAACAAGCCATTTACATAAATCTAATTAACATATATATATTTGGCTTTGGTTAGCTGCAGTCTGAATTTCTAAATGTGATAAAGAGCTGAACCAAACTGCATACATTAATCCATACTCCTTCAGCATCCAGGTCCATATTTCAACATGTTGGTAGAAACTAATGTAGTTCAATATAAATAGCCTCCAAATTTGCATTGAATTATTCTCAAGGTGAGGTGGTGGTTCACACTCAGATGAAGCAGAAAAGCACTTTATTTAATTTCTTCCTTACACTTGTGCTCTTCCTCTGTACAACCCAGTCTCTGAACCTGTTGGTCATAATGACAAAAACTTTTGAGACAACTTTTCAGGGCTTCCAAACTGTAAGTGATAAAGGACCTCTGGTCATAACTGTTATTTATAGCCATAGACTTTATAAATAATGGACGTAGTATCCGTGTTGTCACCAATCTGTTCTGAAGCACTGTTTTGAAGCCAATCGTCGGTGGGAGCCATGTTGGAAATGCTGAACTCAACCTAACTGCTGTCGAGCTAGTGTGATGTAAAGAGGTGGGCTTTGAATCGTATTCTTAATATCTTCTGAACCGTCACGTTCTAAAAGAATTCACCCACGTACAGTGTGTGCAGAGAAATTAGCTTTTAGACCTAAGCTGTTTTTTTATCCAGGCTGCAAACATGTTTATTTATGCTGCAAAGATTGTCTTTTTTGAATTGGTGTGTATGTGGTTGCTGGTCTTTCTGCAGCCAGCATCAAGCGGATGCTCAGTGAACTGTAGCTTATAACACTTCCCGCATGGGCTAAATACAACCCCAATTCCAATGAAGTTGGGACGTTGTGTTAAACATAAATAAAAACAGAATACAATGATTTGCAAATCATGTTCAACCTATATTTAATTGAATACACTACAAATACAAGATATTTAATGTTCAAACTGATAAACTTTATTGTTTTTAGCAAATAATCATTAACTTAGAATTTTATGGCTGCAACACGTTCCAAAAAAGCTGGGACAGGTGGCAAAAAAGACTGAGAAAGTTGAGGAATGCTCATCAAACACCTGTTTGGAACATCCCACAGGTGAACAGGCTAATTGGGAACAGGTGGGTGCCATGATTGGGTATAAAAGGAGCTTCCCTGAATTGCTCAGTCATTCACAAGCAAAGATGGGGCGAGGTTCACCTCTTTGTGAACAAGTGTGTGAGAAAATAGTCGAACAGTTTAAGGACAATGTTCCTCAACGTACAATTGCAAGGATTTAGGGATTTCATCATCTACGGTCCATAATATCATCAAAAGGTTCAGAGAATCTGGAGAAATCACTGCATGTAAGCGGCAAGGCAGAAAACCAACATTGAATGCCCGTGACCTTCGATCCCTTAGGCGGCACTGCATCAAAAACCGACATCAATGTGTAAAGGATTTCACCACATGGGCTCAGGAACACTTCAGAAAACCACTGTCAGTAAATACAGTTCGGCGCTACATCCGTAAGTGAAACTTAAAACTCTTCTATGCAAAGCAAAAGCCATTTATCAACAACACCCAGAATCGCGCCGACTTCTCTGGGCCCGAGCTCATCTAAGATGGACTGATGCAAAGTGGAAAAGTGTTCTGTGGTCTGACGAGTCCACATTTCAAATTTTTTTTGGAAATTGTGGACGTCGTGTCCTCCGGGCCAAAGAGGAAAAGAACCATCCGGACTGTTATGGACGCAAAGTTCAAAAGCCAGCATCTGTGATGGTATGGGGCTGTGTTAGTGCCAATGGCTTGGGTAACTTACACATCTGTGAAGGCACCATTAATGCTGAAAGGTACATACAGGTTTTGGAGAAACATATGCTGCCATCCAAGCAACATCTTTTTCATGGACGCCCCTGCTTATTTCAGCAAGACAATGCCAAACCACATTCTGCACGTGTTACAACAGCGTGGCTTCGTAGTAAAAGAGTGCGTGTACTAGACTGGCCTTCCTGCAGCCCAGACCTGTCTCCAATTGAAAATGTGTGGCGCATTATGAAGCGTAAAATACGACAACAGAGACCCCGGACTGTTGAACAGCTGAAGCTGTACATCAAGCAAGAATGGGAAAGAATTCCACCTACAAAGCTTCAACAATTAATGTCCTCAGTTCCCAAACGTTTATTGAATGTTGTTAAAAGGAAAGGTGATGTAACACAATGGTAAACATGACCCTGTCCCAGCTTTTTTGGAACGTGTTGCAGCCATAAAATTCTAAGTTAATGATTATTTGCTAAAAATAATAAAGTTTATCAGTTTGAACATTAAATATCTTGTATTTGTAGTGTATTTAATTAAATATAGGTTGAACATGATTTGCAAATCATTGTATTCTGTTTTTATTTATGTTTAACACAACGTCCCAACTTCATTGGAATTGGGGTTGTATTTTGAGACAGGAGGTTGCTGCTCATTTATAGCCCAACAATCAGCATGATAAGTGAGGCTTGGTGACAGTTGGGGGGGGGTTCTAATGCTGAGGTCAGACTATACAAACGTTTTGTCTGTTACTATAACTGGGTCAAATTAGGTGATCACAGGGCTTTAAATTTGTGCGTTGATGTGATTGACAGACTACGTGGTTATACCCAACAAGTAAACATGACCAATATGATGACATCGAGGAAAAAGGGGCTGGAATTGGTGACAACCATAAGGCCAGAGCTATAGCTACTCACCAACATTCCTCTTTTTTCAGTCTGTCTTGGTACCTGTCTGTCCCAACACCCTTGTTTTCCAGATTGGGCTATTGTCATGGTTCAACATGCATCTTGCAGTTATTTTTTTTGGGTTCTAAATTAAAGTTAGATCATCCTTAGATTAATATTGAGTGGTTTGGGACTGTAGACAGATGTCTTTCAATGCACTGTTTCTTGCACACAAACCATGCCCTTTCGCACATTCCTGGACAATAGAGTGGAAATAGAAACCAGAACACTTCAAACACCAAAATTCTGTCATGCACCTACAGATTCTGCTTTTTTTCCTAAAAAAGTATTTAAATCGAGATGAAGTAAAACCAAAAGCAAACTGGCTTGGCTTCGGCGATAATGACAGTTTCTTTTTTTTTTTTTCAGTTTCTCAAAGCAACAAATCGGTGTTCTCACAAATATGAATATTCTTTTACTGATACTCGTAGCTGAAAGTTGCTCGGTATCAGTAATACTCAAAACATGTGAATTGATTGTACAAAGGTATTAAAGAACAAACAAAAGTTATGATTTAATTCTGAGATTTTAACCCATAAACTAAACTGCCAAAACAGCTGCATTTGATTTTCCTCAAGAAAGTCCACTTATTCAGAGAAACCCCTCCTCATATCAGAGACCTTTCAAATCATCCAGAATATTCACTTCATGTCTGGCTACAATAAATCAGCTTTACTCCTGACATTTACATATTTACTTTTAGATCTACCTCACTAATGGGAGTTTTGGTTTCCTTGTAGCATCTGTGGTGAACCCAGCAAGGTCCACTCTGTCCAATCAACAGTGATTTATGGTTTGTTTGTTGCATGAGACAGAAAAGGGTAGCCTTTGATACCCATAAACAATTGCGGTGCTGGTTGCTCTTGCTTCAAATTGATTCTCTTCTGTATCTGCTTTGGAAAATGCACTTGTTCAACCTCAAAGATCAATTGCTTCTCAGCCTTACGGTCTTCAGACAAAAATGGAGGGCGAAAAAGCCCGTGGATAAAAAAACATTTACAGCAACAACAGAGTGTGTATTGAATCATATTTCCAGTGTGTTAGTCTTTTTTTCTGCTGTGTGGAAAAACTATTTGAGGCATGGGTAACTTTGAGGGTAAAAACAGCATGACAAGACATGGTGATTTGTCTCCAACCCTTATACAAACACAGAAAGTTCAAAGAAAGTACTTCAAAAGGCCACTATCTGAATACAGTACATTGCAAAGTTGAAAATAGCATTTTTAACTTTAACAGCAGACTGAGTAAAATGATGACCTATGTACTGTGAAAATCAAAGAGAAGTTTATTTCAGGCAAACTTCCCCTGTAGTACATCTATAAACAGCACTTCTTATATAAAGAGCTTTTACCTGCAGTGCAAAGTGCTCTACAATGCCTCGCATTCATCCATGCATACGGTCTTACACAGCAACATGGCAGGGAGGAATCAGTGCATCAGCACTGTTTGACTCCTAAAGGTGAAACATTTGTCTAAAGGCAAGAATCGCTGGCTGGGTGACATGCACTCTGAACAGCCTTCTCCACTGATTGAAAACATTATTGCAGATCTATATGAAGACTTTTGGGAAACCATCCACCAAAAAACCCTCTGAACTCAATGTGGCAGCAGTGACATTTAGAAATGGCTTGTGTGCAGGGTGAATGCACAAAGCCACAAAACAATTTAGAGTACAAAGGACAAAGTTCTGAAAGAAGTTGACATGGTCTGATCGCCCAGACCATTTACTTTTAGGAGGAACCAAAGCATAATGTCATTACAAAAGGGATTTGTCTTTGACTAAACACAGGTTTGATCATCAGTCGCAGCATTGAGGAGCATGTTAGGATGACCGCTCTACTGCCCCATTTCTACACGATGCACATCAAAAGACGCACTGCTTCATCATGTCAGGAGTGCCCTTATGAAAGCTGTTCTGCAGCCTCCCATACTGCTAAATCCTAAAACCACATGAATGTGAGTACATGTCCTCAAGTCCTTTTAAAAGAACTCATGTTACCCTTGTTATGGGGTTTTCCAAACCCCATAACAAGGGTAATTTAGCCTCAACAGCAAATGCAACGCAGGTACAGACCTGATTGAGTTGGGAATTAAGTTGCAAGGCACAGATGGGAGAGCAGCCTGAGGAGCCACTGGACCCCAACCACCTCAGACAGCAAGATCCTGTCCTGTTCACTAGGCAACGGCAGCAGAGCTAGTGAGAGCATTGCTCAAGTTGCTGATCACTACAGAGTAACTTAAAATGTAAGGGGCAGTGATAATAGCAACACTGTTAAAAGTTGTGACACTTGCCTTCCCAATGTTTAAAAGCGACTCGACTGCAAAGCTCTGAGAAGAAGGAGAGCTGAATAAAGGCAAAGATGTCGCCATGAATATTCCTTCAGAAGTCACGTTCACCTGGTCTAATGCTATCTTCAAAGGAAATGTTCAGTTTAATGTGAAGTAGAACAAATGAGCATGCTACTTTGAAATGTTGGGTTGAATGTTAATTCGTCCCTAGACAAGAGTCCTTTGAAAACTGTATAAGTAATTTTAAAATCATCTTTAAATCTATATTTTGTATCTTCTTTTATGTCTTTGTTTGGTATTGGCCGTTTTGCTCTCAAGATTAAACTCAACTTCTCTTGTCTGCAGAAAGTTTCCCAAAGTCTTACTCTATTTCAGCATATAGTAAGAATCCTAGCCCCTCAAAAAGTGGGACTGCTCAATCCTCTCTGCTGGCAGCTCTACTTTTTCATCTTGGACGTTATAGCGGTTGTATTTTTAGATGAAGTATTGCCAAGTAGTGAAACAAGATTTAGAGTGACGTCAAGCAGCAAGAATCTCACTCTGCTTTGAGCTCGGCCTACTTTTTGGCTTAGTTTCTACAGATGTCTCCTCGTCCCATTCACCAAAGACCTCTCAATGCTACTCACCCTTCCTGTATCGACAGCCTTTAGATTGCTTTCCATACTTGATTGATGAGGAGGTGAAACACGCACACACTATTCACTCTCTTAGAAAGCTCCATCTCCTGCGTGAGGCACTCCATAATTTATTCTGGTTGCTCTAAAGATACTGCATGGCTCTATAAGTCCCTGTGACTTAAACAACTGCTGTACTGTCCTTGTTGCAGTGCTCCTTCTCCCTCTAGGTGTTTCTCCCCTACTTAAAAAATGGGAACATGAGGCCTATTTTCCATGTTCTAGTTTGAGAGCCAGTAACTGAGCCAGCACTTCTGTTGATGCCAAGTTCTGCTCTCTTGACCTGCTGGCAACCCACCAATGAAGCCCTCCATTAGAAAAATGGTGGATTTCATTAATGGAAGCCATGGCTTTTTTTATGCATGTACAGTCATAGCAATGTTTCTAAAAACAAAAGCAAGTGGGCTGGTAATTAATTATCCCCTGTCAGGATGATATGTAAGACGATGCTATTTTAATTTGGGGTCCTCTGGAACGCTCATTAATCTTTCTGAGATGCTGCTCAGTGCTGGAGGCCATGTTGTTTCCTGTTTGTTCTTTGCCATATCACTATACGCTGTTTTCCATACTTTGTTGTTATGCGTTGTTTTCGTCTATGAATTTCCATATTTTTGCTCTTTGATGCAAAAAGACATATAAAGGACAAGGACTGTGTGCATGTAGAGACGTGAAGTCTGTTTTTCTGTGGCAAGCCTCCCAGAGCACTCAATAGCGTTCATTTATGGTCAGTAAGTAGGACACATTCATAAACATGCTGATATAGAAGTAAAACATGAGAAATTGCTGAGTGAGCACATTAGCCCTTAAAGTCCAAGTAGAGTAATGTTTTTTGCTCCTTTTTCTCACCGTATCACAGCCTCTCACTCTGTTTCTCCCTCCGTGACAAGATGGGGTTTGACAGTCCTGTGCCGAGTGTTTGATCCTCGGGCTCTGAGAGAAGAAGTGAGGGCCCCCGGGTTTGACAGCAGTGGTGCTTCAGAGCCCAAGGGAGCAAGCATCAGCCACCGCTCTCAGATGTGAGCTGAGCATTTTTTCCCTCTCACACCGACCAGACCTCACCATGTCTACAAACATGGAATGCACAGAGCTGTATGCATGTCAGAGAGGAACAAGAGCAACTCCCTATGCATCCTGTGTGGCCTCCATTTACTTTAACTGCTCAAGACATGGGAGAGCTCTCAGGCTCTCTTGTGTTTCATTTCTGCTGGTGTTTTAGTTCAAATGGAGATTTGATTTCATTACTGTGTTTGTGCTTGTTTTTCTATGCTGGCTTGGAACAATGATTTCCATAAAACTACATCCTGTAAGCATGAAATGGTTTCATGCTAACCAGAAATGCTAATTCATTCCCGAGAAAGGTATTAACATCGGAAAAACAACAGGGTTTATTTAAAGGATCATTACACGCCTGAATACCAGTAATCAACCCTAAAACTAATCAAGATACAAAGACTTCGCTCAAGGTAAAGTAATCATTTGGGGTAGGAAAAAGAGGACTATAGCCTCTGAATATAGAGTGTGGGCTTAAACTGCTTGGCCAATGGCGCCCAATGCATGTTTTATTTATTAATCTATTCAATTAGTAGAGGGACTGTTTGCAATAATAAAAATAAATGTTGCTTTTTGATGCCATCTACCAGAGTTAGCTTAAAACTTATTTACATCTGCAGTCACTTTGCAGGTCACACTCAAGTTGCCATGCTAACATTAGCATTTATCTCAAAGCCTTACTTTGTGAAGTAAAGACTAACTGAGCTATTAGCTTAGCAGTCAAATAGTTAAAGAAATACTGAAGGCCAATGAAAAAAATGAGTAAACACTAGTTGAATATTTCTATCAATAAAAAGTCAATGCAAAATTTGGGCTTAATAATACTTGATTCCTAGAATGGTTCACTTACCTTGTTTAATCTTCAAAAAAATTACAGGCATTTATTTACCCATTTTTGGAGAAAGAGTGAAAATACGAGTTGCTCTTTTTTGTGTCAGAATAGAATAGAATAGAATGCCTCTATTGTCATTGCGTGACTTGCATACAATGAAATTAGGAGCACAGCTCCATTGGTGCATGCATACATATGTACATAAAACAACAATAGCAGCAAGAGCAACAGTGTTCTGATAATAAAACCTTTTTTTTTTTTTTAAAGAAATGGCTGTAAAAATAAATAGTATTAAGTTATAGAGTATTTACAGTGAGTATTGCTCTGTAAATACTCAGAAGTGTAATTGAATTATTGAAAACTGTACTTGCTGTTTGTGCAGCTTAGGCCTGAATGATATACCTCTTTTTATTCAAGAGACTCAAAATGAAAAGGTGTTTTTGGTATTTTTTCAGCTACTGCATCTTTCCCCCAGAGTCTGCTTTGGTCTATTTAACACTAAGGAAAATGTTACAGTCTGAAATGCAAGCCACCTGCTCTTAGTCATACTGCCATCCTACTTTGACAAGAGGTTTTCTGAAGCTTGGCATTCCGGTAGTTAACATCAGATAACACAGAGCATTATGTTTATATGTGACAATATTATAGAGATCATGTTCAAAACATTCACGACCACAGATAAAAGTAGTTCCACAAGCAAGCCCAGACTTATTGTACAGCAGTACAATTAGAGAACTTGATATATGTTTCGGGATTGTGAACAATCATAGAAAGATGTGTGATTGGAAAGAAATGTTAAAGGTGACCCGTTTAGTGCCAATAATTACTATGGTTACCAGCCTTGGCGGTCATTATAGCTCACCGTACAGTCTGTCCTTCTCCACCTCAGTGTCATGTCAGGTAACATGCAGATGATATAATTTATAAAAAAGCTGATCAGTACAACAGGATTAAAAGAGCCTCTCACTCTAATTAGTTTTCAGAGAGCATGAGTTCATCAGGTCCACTTTTTTGAGCAGGAAACCTGAAAGACTTCAGTGAAGGAGAAACCTTCATAATAGTATCTAATCATTATTTCTTCTAATAACTAATTTTATCTTTCCAACAATAATTGTATTAAATAAAAAGCATTCATATGTACTCATGGATAATTTGATGTGTAAAGTCAAATGTATTCCCCTAAATGTGGCGTCTTCATGTAGCTCTTTATCATTTTGATTGTTATTGTTCAGTAACTGTTATTAAGAGATGCCAAGTGTTGATTGGACAATTGTTAATTTTGGCTACTGTTAGGTAAGTTACTGAAAATTAGTATATAGTTACAATTACTGGTTTCTACTATCAAAAAGTAACTGAATTACTAACCAAGTTTCTGCATTAATTAGATACTTCGGAAAATAACTTTAACGTCACTTATTTTTTCTTTATTTCTCTTATTAACACATCCTCACCGATCACTAGAGTATTGTCCTTTATCTCAAGGATGAGAGTGCTCTTGAGTGTGTTTACTAGGACTGTGCATCTCGGGTGTAAAGCAATACAATAAGCCCCTTGATACGTTGTCACAAATCTGATATATTAAAGATACATATGCAACAACTACCGATGTGATACGAAACGATTCTCACCCCAATAACCATGCAGTGCGATTCAACACATTGCAATATGATGTGATATGATGTGACTGGAAGATGTAAAGGATTGATGCTATTCAATACAGCAACTTGTATTATTTATCAATCAAAAAATGAAGACAGGTTTGTTCAGTTTATAGTACAGTACACTTTTAACACACTCTGCTCACAAAATGAGGATGCTCAAATTAACAATTGCAACAGCAGGTAGGCTCACCGTGAGCAGCAGAGAGCAATTCTTACATTATAAATTAGAAAAATAAATGATCCTATCACAAAGAGCTGTTTCAGTCAAATAGCGTCATTATTGTCTTTGAACAAAAGGAGTTGTTAGCGAGTGGGGCATAAAAAAATCTTGCAGTACTTTGCTCACCACTCTTGGGGCTAGTAGCTGAAGATGAATCCAAGGCGGGCGATGTCAGGCCACTCCAGACGCCTCCACGGTCCTCCCATCGTGTCACTGCTTCAGGGGAGTTACGAGGTTAGTCGTACTGTCTGTGTACTTTAGAACAGCACGACACATTTTGCAAATTGCATCTGACCTGTCAAGTTGCCCACCTCTCTTGTGAAACCTGAAGTGTTAACAATCTTTATTTGGAGTTCACAGGTAGTGGGTACACCTCCTCAACCCCTGTTTGTTCTGAACAACAACTTCTCCTCTATTCTCCTATGCAATATTATACATTGGTGGTACACATACAGTAAAAAAGTGTACATCTGCAGCACTTTCAAATTTGAATTGTTACATTCCTAACATTGACTAAAAAAAACACTGATTGTACACAAAAACAAGGGACAGATGTGTATTATTTGTATAATATAATGCCATGTGCACATATTTTACATACGATATATTCATTGATTTTCAAAATAGAAATGAGTTATCCAATGGTTATTTAAGATTTGACAATAACAGCAATGACTTCTGCTCACCACAATAATCAATGGTCTTGCATTTACTGTGTTTGCTTTTTTTGTCCCTCCACAAATGTTATTAAGTGCCAAAAGAACCAACAGGTCTTTGCAAGCCCTGACTCTTATGCCAGCACAAGGGTAAACATTGTGCACATACACACCTTTTCAGACCCCTCCATTAGTCCAGTGACATATATACTAATCCATTAATGCACTGTCTGCTTCTGCACCCATTTTCTGTCCATTTTCTCTGCAACTCTGATTTTTTTCCTGTTGTGACCTCCTGCATGCCTTTTTGCTCTCTTGCTCTCTAATCTGATCTCTCTTTTTGATATGTTTGCATCCTCTAACTTGCATTTCTGGTTTTAACTTTTGACTCCAGCAAAATGTGATTAAATTTGAACATTTAATTCTACAGATAAGGACTAGAAGTTGGCTTAAATCTTAACACTGTCACTATCAAACAGCAGTATCTTCTCTGATGTTAATACCTGTACAGTAAAGCAAACCTGGTGACTGACACTATCTCTCAGGATGTTGAGTCCACATATTTCCAACTGCGTAACTGTCTTGGCTCGTAAAAGATGCCCCTGATGGATAGAGTGAACATTCAGATGGTAACTATACTGCTGCTTTTAAGAGCACTACCTGAGTGCTGGAGTGCTTCTGCCATTTAAAGCTTTGGTCCCATCTCAGCTCTCAGGACCATAAAAACAGGATCATCTTCAGACTTCTTTAAAGATGCTCTTAAAGATGTTATTAGGTCACATTTTTGTGTACTGCTTGTTACCTTTGACCTAAAGTGACAAATCTGTTAATACAGGTCAGAAGAGCATTTTAATTTGACGTGATGTGCTTGCTGACATGAGCACTAAAGAGACACTGGCCAGAAAAAAAGAGAATATATAAGTGAAAGCATTCACCCCTTAATCACTATCAAGATGTCTGATCGAACTGAACTGTTAAATGTGAGTTCTTGTTTTGATGTGTTTCTGGAGCACTAATGTAGATTGATACTTTGAGGAGAGAGAACATTTGCATCCCACATATTCCTGCCCCAGCATGCAGCCTGTATGTCTGTATCTGTTTATGAGAGATTGATAGCTTTTATTTAATTTCAGCCACAGGGAGGGTTGAGTGTTATCTAAAATAACTCTGGGGAGAACCATTTAGTTCCTTACTTATGGAGTTTTGATGTCTTCCATGATGCCAGGAGTTTAATGATGCACTGGTTCATTAGTGATTTTATAATAACTAAAGGGTGTTTGGTATGATTCACATTTCATTTTTGAAAGCAAAACCCTAAAAAATAGAAATAGAAAATCCCCTGTACTTATTTACTTTCTTGTGGAGATTCCTGGAAGAAGATCAAATCCACTTTCCACTTTTATTTCTAGTTGTCACAAAGAAAGCTACAAAAAGCAGAGTGTTAGCTTACCCTAGCATCAAAGTTTGAAGACAAGGACAACAGCAAACAAGATCTGTTGAAAGAAAATCTGCCCAATATGTCAAAAAGCACTGCTTGACATAGTTCTGTTTCAGCATTTGTCAGTGCTGAGTTAAAACATGTTCCTCTGCAATTTCCACGCATTATACACTAATAATTAAATTAGACTAAATTTCAGGCTGTCCTGCTAGCTTTGTAGTAGCTTGACATGATTTACAGCTCACAAAATTCTTAACTAATCTTTGATTAGTGTCGTTGAAACCCCTAAATTCAGCTATTGTGTCTTCCAGTCCCCCCCAGCTTTCAAGAAGCCTGCTCCACTGTTATCATGTTACAATAACAAAAATGTCATCCTGAATTTACAGTGTTTATCAATTTGAAATGAAAAAAATCTGACTGTAAAAATTTTGAAAGGGACAAAATATTCCAAGCAACAAAGAACAGAGCAGGATGATAGTTTGTTATGCTGGTTTGAAGATTCACCAATTGGTGATGTCATGATTTGAGCAGATTTCATGTCCCTCTTCTGAAATTCTCAAATGACTTTTTGAACAAGCTGTTCAGAGCAGCCGGCTGACTTATCCTGAGATAACTCCAACACATGTTGGCCTCACAATTTGAAGCTTCGCCCATATTTAGTACTGACATCCAACATTTTAACTTCATATTTGTTTGTGAAATATGAAAACTTTGTTGTACAGAGTTGTCATGCCAGTAAAGGTGTCAAAAATAATAGGTTTGAAGTGTGCAGTAGTGCAGTTTTCTGGAGGTGCCTTAAACCTAATTACAATGAGCTGATCAAAACAAAAAAAGTATTAGAATTACAAAACACTTTAAATATGACCAATGGGGACTTTGAATGACGTTATCTGCCAAACTTTTCTTGGCTGGGGGCTTTGTGGAGTGTTGTCATCATCACCTCAAGCATCCAGGAAGTCACTAATATCATCTTAGCTCTATCAGGGTAGATCAAACCAAACCTTGACTATTTTCACACATCACACCACATCACATTTCTATTGATTAAATGATCTTGATCCTTTGTGTTGCTGTTAGATTGAAGAACCTGAGCCCATTATGCAGAAATAACTCACAAATCTGAGATGCAGTTGAGCAGGACGCTCAGATCTTTAAAGTTGCTATCGATAATCAAATTGGTGAATCTTTACACCCCTAACAGGTATGTGTACACACTCAAGGAATATGACTCTGGTTAACTTTACTCTCTATGTAAAAACATTAATATTATAAATATTATCTAAACAGTTTGTGTCCAGGGTGTGTGGGGTCTGTGGTGATGTTATCTGCCTGTTTCCTGACCCTGGACTGATATAAGTCCTGGGTGAAGGGCAGGTCAGCCCTGAAGATTTTTTCTACCACCCTGATTGTATGCTGATGTCTGTTCCTGTCCTGTTTGGTGGCAGACTCAATCCAAACAGTGATTGACGTGCAGAGCACAGATTAAATGATGGCAGCGTGGCACATGATCAGCAGCTCATGAGCTGTCACAGGAAGTTCAACCTCTGATGAGCCTTTTTCCCTGCAGTGTCTGTGGAAGGTCCACTTCAGGGGTCCTGGATGATAGTGGATCCTAGAAACCTGAAAGTGTCACAGTGCTGTTGAGGATTATTAGGAGGAGGGTAGGGAGACTTCTCCTAAAGTCCACTGTCATCTCCATATTCTTGAGCGGGTTCAGCTCCAGATGGTTCTGACAGCACCAGAGGACCATCTGCTCCACTTCTTGTCCGTTTGCAGACTCATCAGAGTGCTGGATGAGAGCGATGACGGTTGAGTTTTTGAGCAACTTCAGGAGTTTGACAGACAGATCCCCTGACATTCTGTTGTACAGTAGTTTTCAGAATAAATATTGCTGGTTTAGTCATGCATTTATAGTAAGAAACTACTAAGAAAAGGTCATAGATGAAAGTATTGGCATCTGTCTTTCATTTTACTCAAAATGAAATATTACTAAATGCAGTCCCTGGTGGTCTCTGTTTAGCGATATACTCCATAAGCACAGTAGCCTTGGGCATTCTGGTGCTGATGCCAAATGACATCTGTTTGTGCATGAATTTATTCTGTTGGCTTCCTGTTCAATCCACATTGAAGATTCAGCTAAAGTACTTCAAACTTGTGAAGTCATACATCCAAAGTTTTGTTCCCTCAGGGGGTTTGTGTTTGTAAAAATGAACAAACTGCATCTATCTTGTCTCGTCTTTATTTTCACTTAAACTGTACATGGGCATAACACAGAACAGTGTAATCCTTGGCCCTCTCGTCTCTGCACACATACCCTTAAATACCCTTGGGGGAGAGGGGGGAGAACGGGGAGGTGGTGGTCACAAAGGATGTATGTATGTGTTTTTTGAAAAGGCAGTGTGAGCGGTCCAAAATCCTTCAAAAACTCCACATGAACTCGGTTTCCAAGCAACAAGAAAATGAAAGAGCGTGCCAAGACCTCATAAAATAGACCTGATCCACTTCTCTCTGATTTTAAACCAGATACATGATTACAAGCACTTTTCGCAGCGCTGACCTTTGGAAAGCATAATCACACTCTGTGTAAATGTGTTCTTTAAGAGCTCAGCAGAAGGCCAAAGATCACCAGCTCTAAAAGATAAATCACTCTTTAAAAGGGGTCTTCTTTTTTTCTGCTAAAAAGGGCATCCAGGCTGACATACCAGTTGGGTTAAGCACAAAGATTTGGCTCAAGATGTTTTAACCAAAAATATGTACGACCATGTGTTTTATCATCATATCAGGCGGCATCTTGAAGGGTTACAGGGCTCATTAATCGGAGCAGAGTGAGACCTCTCTTCTTTTTCTTCTTGACAGGGGCACAATAAGCTGTCAACAGTACTAACAATAACCATTTCTATGTTTCCAGGCCAGAGATGACAGACGTCTGAGCTCCTGTCACTGCACCACAGGCTGTAATTATGCCGGCCTAAATAATAAAAAAAGCATGTTATACTGCATTATGTGATGTGTTAGATGCAGCTTGCACTGTTTAGCATTAACAACCTTGGCAGGATGAGGGGCTGCAGTTATAGTATGTCACAGCTCTCTGTGTTGCCCTTTACTGCCCTATAACTGATGCACAGCTGCTACTGGTAACAGTTCACATGGGGGTGATATAAAATGTTGACATCTTTGTAAAACCTTAAGCTATACACCTCGTTCTCAGTTCATACTCTGAGGATATCATACTCTGGTTTGAATGCAATTCTGACTGTGATACAGCCATTGATAAAACCTCAAGTAATGTGAAAAACATCACTTTGATGGGAAACTATAGCCTGCTTTACGTAAGTGAAGGCTCTCTGTCATCCAGGTCATGATAACTCATAGTCTAATCAGAAAGGCAACTGGTTTACTGCACCTAAAAGGATCCTCAGTTAAGTCTTTCTGGGTTTATTAGGTTTTTTGTGAAAAGTGGAGAAGTTGTACCCTTAAAAGAGGTATACAGTCAATAAAACTTTAACATGATGCTTCCTCTCTGGCAGCTTCACCGGGAATTTGAATCTCTTCTCAAAATTATTTACATTCACATTCACATGCCCTAACACTGCCCCTGTGTGGCATCATAGTAGCAGCAGATTAAACAAAACTAAACAAGCTTGTAACACTTTCATTCACAGTAAAGAAAACTTCTAAGAGCGGTTAGCATATTAATGAAACACAATACAACAAGTAAGCAATGGCACCTCAAAGTAAGATAACATAAAATACTCTACTACTATACTACCTGAAAAGATGTATGTAAGTTCATAAAACTCTGACAGATTCTTCTTGTCTGGCAGCTTCCCTAGGAATGAAGCATTGTCATCGGTAGCTCCCACTTCCGGTCATGGCAGGCATGACCAATCAATCATGAGCCTAATCTTAACAGACTCAGCAGGTAAATATCAGATAAGGAACTTTAACAGATATTTATAACATTTTAAGAGTTTTAACATTTTGAAACTTTCATGAATTTTACAGTTATGACATTTAACACAGCATTCAACTTCTCTGTCACTAAAACTGTTTTTAATGTCCATTGTCTTATGTATGTCTGATCAGTTTCAAAAAATCTATCTATCACATAAACCTTTCATTGGTCATCCCTCAGGTGTCATCTTTTTCTTGCAAAAAAAAACTTAGCTGGTTTAATTTTGTTCTGTTTTTCGATTGATTGATATAGCCAATAAGCAGAGGGCTCTGGAATCGTTGTAGCAGTAGTAGCAGTAGAAAAAGTAAAGTTGATTTGTACTAACATTATAAATGTTTTGTAAAATCTACAAGTCAAATAATAAATTACAACAAAACTGAGATACTGAATATAAGAGGACGAACTTACAACAATAGTTGAGCTATGAATACATAGTTTAAAAAGCGTGGATACAAAATAAGAATTACAATCCAGTCCACTGATAAAATCTCAAATAAGGATTTGAAAAAAATCAAACAGATAGCAAATCATCTTCAAGGACACTCAGGTTAGGTTTTCCTCAGTGTTATTCATTGTAAAGAGGTGTTTCACTTCATCCTCAGTGCCTTTTGCCTTTTTATAACATTTGACATTATGAATAAAGACAGGAAGTACAGGGTGCTATGATGTGAAACAAACATCCATGGCTGGAAATGAATCAGGGAGAAGGGAACATTGCAAAATCAGGTTCATGTTTAAACCATTAAACCAACAGGATGTCGCCCTTTTCCATTTCTATTACTATTTTTAAAAGTAAAAGTGATGTAGATAGTGTAAGTTTATTCAGTTTACTTTGTATTTTCCCTGAGGAAATCTGATCGAACATCACAGTTAAGAAAAAAACATCCTGCGGCCTACCTGTGGAGAGAAATCCTAACAGCCAGCGAACATCTCCAGGCCTCCGCGGCACAGACATATTGGGAGGAAAATGGTGGGAAGAGAAGGAGGAGGAAGAGCTGGCTCATTCGGGCTGCCAGCCAGTGTCCCCTAGGCTACGTGAAACACTGATGGACCTGATAGATTGACGAGAGCACTGGGGGGTGTGGGGGTTTGGGATGAACTGAGCGCTGACCGAGCTGCAGTGCTGGGAGGAAAAATAAATCTGTCTCACACCAGGAGAGTGAGATCCGCTCCACAGAGTCTCCATACAACAACCCCGGCTTATCAGGGAACAATCAGAAGTTCGACTGTGTTTGGGTATAAATATGCAGTGTACGGCTGCTGTCATGGTGAGGGATGTTGAACACGGTGGTGTAATATAATATGGCTGCTGAGTTAATTTCCTGTCACAGCACAAATAAAGACAGATGGAAGGATATTCATTCTTTTTGACACTGATTGACACGGAAAATGTTTTTATCATTGGAGACATGCCTCAGGACAGATTTGATGCATCAAATATAAAATGCACACTGAAGCTTCAATATCAAAGATTTTAGTTATGCTTCACAGGGATGGGAAGATCAAAATAGAAATTATTCTTTCACTGCAAACATGTACGGAATAGCTGTGTAGGGTTAGAAACAGACAAACCTAAATATCATCTGTCAGTGATGTCGAGCCTGAATCCAAGGTGTTATTTGGCAGGTTTTAATAAGACAAAGTAAATGTTGTCTCTGGATCCC
The DNA here is from genome assembly GCF_009762535.1 of Notolabrus celidotus. Lineage (NCBI taxonomy): Eukaryota > Metazoa > Chordata > Actinopteri > Labriformes > Labridae > Notolabrus > Notolabrus celidotus. The sequence continues at coordinate 28,323,944 of NC_048280.1, read as the reverse complement.
CATGGGCTGCTGTGAAGGGGGGATGGGAGATGATGGAGGCAGTGACAGTGATGTTCATCCTTACATTAGCCAATCTCTGTGACATGGAGACAACGCTAAATCTCCTGATGGAATCTCTGCAGAGCCACAGATAGGCTCCGTACACGCAGCCAACCATCTCCCAAATGTCATCCGTCTTCCCAAATTAAATATAAAGGAGAAAACGGCCAATGGGTGATGGAGATTGATTCAAAAGAAACATGAGTGGTAATCAATATGGTTCCCTGTGCAGCCAAGCAGCATAAGACTCCCGGCACCACCCACTGCTTACCTGAGGCTGGAGTTGGGTGCCGTCATGCTGCCTATGTGTAATTTATGATGAAGGTGTCACTCTCAGAATGATATGCCACAGCTGAGTGAGCCCGGCTTGTGAGGAAAATAAGAGCTTTTGGTCCTCTTGAAGGAAAAAAAAAAACGTTGCTATCGCTGTAACGTTCTGTTTCATTCATGTGATGATGGATTGATGCGAGGTATACAAGAAAAAGTAAGAGCTAAGTGATGCATTCAAAGTGTTTTTTCAATGACAAATGATACAGATGAAATCTTCTCAGGCCTCTGTTGCAAAATGGAGTTTCCATGCAAGCTTTCAGCATTAATTCCAGGAGGAAGTAGAAAGTTGACAGTTTCTGAAATACTGTTTGCTTTCTTGACAAGATTTTGATGAGAAGATCAATACCACTGTTATCTCATTGTTTTGTTTGTTTTTAATGTGAAGCTGCATTCAGGGGAAGTTAGCTTTGCTTTGCTTATGTGAAAGACTGGAAATAGAGTCAAACAGGGAGCATAGAATAATCAAGCTTATCACACTGAACCAAGGAATGAGACCCAAGTCCAAGACTCTGTTGCAAAATCAAAGTTCAAAGTCTGTTTAATATGGTTTGGTACACAGGAAGGAACAACAGTACAGGCAAAGGTATCCAAATCGGCAGGCAAAACTCAGTCCCTAAACACAAATACAGGTGAAGAACTCACTAAGGGAAATGTAAGGAATACTGGAATGCTGTCTCAGGGAACAAGATGAACTAGCACAGAAAGGAAGTGATGCTGAGCTAAATACACCGGGGGAGTGAGGATAACAAGACACAGGTGAGGGACATTAGGGTAATCAGGAGAGCGGGAAACACTGGGGAGCTGGAAGTCTACAGACCTGAACGAGAGACAAGAGTAAGGCTGTTTTCGAAACTGCCTAATATACTAGCAGTACTTACTGATTTGGCCAAAATGCAGTATGTAGTATGTAGTATGTGAACAAGAGCAAAATCTGCAGTATGCCATGACTCCCCCAAATGTGCCGTTTCCCGAATCAGTACGCATCCGGGTAGTTTTGGCATACTGTAGATTTTGCTCTTGTTCACATACTACATACTGAATTTTGGCCAAATCAGTATGTACTGCTGGTATAGTAGACGGTTTCGAGAACAGCCTAAGTAGCACAATAAAACAGGACACAGGAAGTAAGTAACAGAAAGTAACTTATCACCCAAGGGATGTGACACAGCTACACTATATAACTACCTGAAAAACTGAACTTTTGAATTTTCCTTCAAGCTTTTTTCTAATTAACTTTAAACAAGCTGTAGAGGTGCTGTAAAATATTTTACACATTGTGACCCAACAACAACCTTAGGTGCTGAAACAAAGGCTGCAGTTTCCCATTTTTTACAGCTGAATTCAACAGCCGTTAACAGCCTCCTGTCTCTTGTATTGAAGAGGATCGAATGTGTGTGTGCAACTTATAAAGAGAGCTAGTAGAGGCCTGGAGGACACCCCTGACCCGAAATACAAGACCAGTCAGTAACTTTAGACACGTAGAACATTTTCACATTTTCATTGCAGATAATTAATTTACCCACTGAGTATATAATATTTACCTTAATTGTTAAAAACTGTTTTAGAGACATTTAAAGATAACTTTATAACCCTTATTCAGTAATGGTATGCACTCCTTCTTGTGGAGAGTAGTGGGGCAGTACTCCAGCAACCTCTATTGACCAGCTGCCCAAGCTAAGATTGATGTGTGAATGGAGCATGGCTTATATGACTGGCAGGTGGGTGTCTTGTAGATGTTTGTCAGGCGGCAAGGCTTTCATTTCTCCTCACCCTCTTTGCCACTTTCTAGATCAGCCAAAAGTTATTTGGAATCTGCATTTCCACTAGGGCGGCTACCATCTTGGGCTTCACAACAGCTCTTCAGAAACCAAAGGATGACGTTAACGAGACTACTGTTGTGGAAAACGTGCAAAGAGATTTACTCAAAAAAGAAAACAGAACATGCCTTCATGAATGAGTTTGGGGCAATAGACTGACCGGAATGGCAAGATCCTATGGCTTTGTAGCATCTTTACACCAGGATATTTTGGCACATCACTGTTGTGGCATAAACAGATCCTATCTCTCTCCTGGTCAAGACCTTGCTGTCACCAGAAAGTCCTGTTTCTTACCAGGTTCATGTCAGTCTTAAAAAATACGGCTATGCCTAATGGAAATCATTAGGCATAACAATGCAAACATTCTTTTAACACAATACGGTGTCCATGTTTTATACAGTCTATTGTTACAGATCTGCAAATCGCATGACATGAAGGACAGAGGTCATGGACAGGGACACTAACAAAAAGAAACTTAAACCCTTATAAACAACAAATGTAAGGCCTTTGTGGTCTAAAAGATGGAGCGGAAGTGTAAAACGCCACAGCTACCCACTAATTCTACTACAAATGAGTAGACAAACTAAGGAAATGGCCCAAACAAATGGTGTAGTCACTTGGCCGGGAGAAAAAAACAAATGTACAAATCTCCTGAGAGATCAAACCTCTTTTTAATTCTCTTTGTCACCCTCTTTTTCTCCACAACACACCAACAAAACATACACAATCTCATTCAACAACACTCTTCACACAAAACCCAGATAACCCAACTGAAGGTGTTGACTTCTCTGTTGCCCACACCAAACTGAGGGACAACAACTCCTTTTATTGAGCAGCCAGGCTGATGAGCTGGGTGCAATGAGGGCAGGTGCCCTCAATGATGGGCTCGTTAGAAGCCCTGGAGGTCACAGACTACCTCCATCTGTAACAATATGTTCTTTACAGAAAAAGGCTGGCTGTTTCACCCCAAAGTCTCAATGTTAAACAAGTTTGATAGCCCTCTGGCGCTATGGCTACACATATATATATATTATAATAAAGGTGATTAGGGCACATTTAAAATGTCACAACAACCCTGTGTTTATAGACTTGGAGGTTGGGTCAGTTTCCTGTTAAAGATACTTGACACTTTGACTTCAGTACTCAACTTCTTTGATCTATATTCATCCTGATGAATGTGACTGAGTGTTGCTTTTTCTTTACATCAAAATTAAAATACCATGACTAAATTAAAAGTTCTCAAACAGAACTTCTACTTGCACACACTTTCATTAACTGCAGTCTAAAAATAGCACAAACAGCATTGATGGATTGCAGAAAGCACTCTCAGTGATGTCCTCAACTTTCTTCACTCCAAAGATAAAAGCGATCCAGAGAGATGACCCCAATGTGTCTACAGTACAGCCTCAGCAGCTCAGGCCGCCTCCTTATCAAAGACACTCTTTTTTTCTTGTGAACTGCACATGGAAGGAGGTTTTTCGGCCTCCATGGATGTCTTTACGTAACCTGGCAGCAGAGAATGACAATCAATAGTTGATATGTAGCAGGTCGGAGCTCAAAAGGAGAGTAGTGAGGGGTGAACTACTCCTTCTGTATCCACATGAGGTGCATATAAAGCACTTCATTTTGCAGTAAAAGTCAAGAAAAGGATGTTTATATGCTTGAGTTCTTAGAGGTCAGAGGTCAACTATTCCAGTTGTTTCATGCACAGACAACAAAGCAACTATGACAGGACCCCAGAAGGAGTAACAGTATCAGTAATGTGAGGAGAAAAGAGGATTGTAGAGAAGACTTTTCCACTTTTACTGTCAGAAATCATTTGTTTGTAATGTATAGTTTCCTGAAAGGGAGGGATCATATGCAAAGAATGTTTGCCGTAATGTCACTGTGCCAACAAGAGCTGAATAGTATACATACTGACAGTTCTCTCTGACAGCGTCTGCCCAGCAGGCTCTACTTCATCTGCACACTGCATGCGTTCTCCTTTATTTATTCATTCATTTCCATGTGGCCAAGTGCTGTCACTTTGATGAATGGGAGCTGGAACTGGCCAATTGTTTTCACTCGACGGGACAAGTCTCACACGCTCTGAACTTAAACGTCCTCCTTGTCAGATGAGTTCTGCCATTTTCAAGCTTTTTAAAGGCTCACATTCTGCCACCATCTTTCCCACATATACCCAGACTAACCCTCCCATCACTACCATTCACCACACCACACCCCGACCACCACCACCCCTCACCTGACATCCCTGAGGCTTCTCTTATTAGAATCTACCTGAGGAATCTGGCCTCTGATTTTGCTTCGTTTTTTAGCCCCAGGCCTCAGGCTGCTTCATGTCGGGTGGAGATTATGGAGTCAGATTGAACGTCTTAGGTGAGTCGTGAGGATGTAACCTTGGTGGATGTGTGCAGGCAATGTGGTCAGGGCTTGTCATCTTGATTGCCTCAGGGACAGCCTGGAATGGGCTTTTAGGTCTTCTGAATATGGTTTGTAAAAGGGCAGTTCATCTGGACAAGGTCTGATATATTTATCTTTTTAAAGCTCCTGTGAAGAACTTTAGGTTTGTATGGATTTTGGTGGTACCTCTTTTTGCTGATTTTGTCTTGTACATGTGTAAGTATTGCTCTTTAATACAATCTCATCCTGCTTGTTTTAACAATCAAATGAAAGACACCTACCCTCCAACAGTGGTTTCAGACAACACAAATAACTTCATAGAAATAGTAAGTCGTAGGTCAATTAATACTAATGCTGAGATGTAGCATCAGTCATAGCATCAGTATTAATTTCACTCCATTTCATTACCCAATAAAAGCTCATCACAGGAGCTTTAAATTTATTTGAGCAGAAAATCAAATAAAAAATTTTCACTGTTCTTGTTTTCAAAGTAAACAAAAAAAGTATGCATCATGGTTTTCTGGTGTGCCTTTACTTTGATAGCATTACAACTAGAGCCCTGGTTAAAAAGTCCCTTATTTAATGAGAACCTCTAGATAAACACTAATTTAATTTTTGCCAAGATTTAGAGGAAAACAGTGGTCCCACTCATGCAGATAATTTAGTTAAGAAGAAGTTGATTAGCTTTAGAGTTACAGCAGGTAAAAATCAATGTTTAAAGGGATAGTCTGGATATTTGTATTCCCACAGGATGTCAGCTCAGCCTGTTAATTGAGGAATCAGCCGTAAAACCAGCATCGAAGCTAGGCTCTACCACTGCAGACAGGGTCAGTTTTACCATGTAATTTAGCTCATTTTAAGACAGCCTGACCCAAACACTAATGTTGATATAGGTGTACACATTCTTTAGAAATGTTCCAGGGCTTTACATTTAGAAAGCCATTTCTTATTGCAAGCTGAACCTTTTTCGGCTGACAATGATGGCTGAAGAGTTTGTTATTTCAGGTCAGTCTTCCCCTTCAACAGCTAACTCAATATATTTTGATAAGGTAAACATGTCCTGTGGACCATGAGTTGTGTCATTATGCTGTAAAAAAAAATGGAGTCACAAAGCTTACTTTGAAGACGCACTTCCATTCAGTGTGCTTAAAGTGCTTAAAACAGGTGCGTTCATTGAGCTAGTAAACTCTGGATGGTGAGTGATGCAGACTGTAGTCGTATGTGAGCCTCTGGTACCCTCTGATCATAAAAATCCTGAGGTACTGTTGTTACCAAGTCCCACTTGTAACAGCAGCTTCTGCCAGAGCTCTGTGGCTCACAGTTTACAAACTTGGACCACCAGGTAACTTGGAATCTCTCCCTTTCTCCAGTAAGCAGTTTCTCATCTCTCTCCTTTGGTCCGTTGAGTCTTGTTTTTCCTCTGTAAACTCTGGTTCACAAAGGTGTCCTCTTGTGTCCACTGTAAATAGCATGTCATCGTCGCTGTCAGAATCACTCACTCATTCTATTTCAACAAAGGGGCTGACGTCCCCTTAGGTACTCCACTTACAATTGACAAGTAGGCTACCTTGTACAACCCCACTTCAAAAAAACTGATCTATTCCTTCAGGAAGAACTGGATTAGAGGTAAATCATGTTCAGTTTTTATGAAACACATGAACCCAAAAAAGTTGGACTACCAAAATATAACTTGCTTCCGGCCCTTAAAGCAAGCACTACAGCATTAACTTAAACTTGTCTGTAAGCCGCTCAGTCTGAGAAGAAAATTATGAGTCCTTGGAGACAAACTCTGTATTCTCGACCTTAAGGACTTTAACATAATGATTTACACAAGGACTACAAGAGGTTTATTACTCAGAAGATGATATAACTTTAAAGACACATATCTGTTCATCGATAAACCTCTCCTTCACTGTTCATTTGTGGGGGGAAGCATTCTTAAGGCCAGTTTGCAATGTGAGGTTGATGCTGGAATTTTAATTACACAGTTGGGCCAATTGTAAAATAACTTCAAAGTCAATCATGCTTTTTTTGGCAGGACATTAACCATGTCCTGTTTCTATGAATTATACTGAAGAGATACATCAAGTTTTGTGGTGAAATTCATTCAGTAGATGGATATTTCTTCAGACCGAGACAGGTGTACTCTTCAACCAAACCAAATGTTGCTTCAGTTTGATGCTTAGATATGATTATCTTATTGCTCTTGTTTTATATTTCAGATACAGATAAGAGAGAGATGCCAGTTCTCTCAATTCAGTCTCAAACACATCAGTGTAGTTCTCTTCAGACCACACATCATGTTTGGAAATACCATTTATAACAGAGCAAAATCACAATATTTTAAAATACGAGCCTCATACATTAGTCTTAGGAATTCCAATGAACGAATATCTAATATGACTGAACTGTCATCTTATATTGTCTTTTCTAAATTAGACCGAGCAGCCTGTGATACTTCACAAACAGTCACAACACAGCAGTATTTATTCTCTTTTATCGTGCTTCAGTCAGACTATGTGGAGAAAAAGTGACTGAAACAAATGACCATGGACAGAGGTGAAGAAAGGAGCTGGCATCAGAGTTTGAAGCGTGACCTGAGGTGAAGTTCATGAATTTTATTTGAGCACTCATTTAAATCGTTTTAGCTGTCAGGCCCCTGCTGCTGTTACATTTAATGATGGTAATACAATTTCTACAAGGTAATGTGTAATATTGCACTGAAAGTGAACCATGTGGAACACTTGACCTTTTCAAGCACATCTATGATTCAGGCTAATAATTGCTTCAGAAAACACTGCATTAAATGCAGCTTATCAGTCAACCGGACATAAAATACAAACAGAAGCAGTTAAATGTCTCAAAAACATGTTGCATGCAAGTGTTACCCTTTTCATTACTTTTGGAGCAATTGTGACATTCAGAATGGAGATTTGCACAAAAACTCTGAGCGTGTGGACTTGAGCTATGGCACAAACACGCTAGGAAAACATGTCATTTTAAAAGCAGATGAGGAGGGCTGCAGCCTGTCACTGATGCTAGGTGATAACAGATTTTCATGCTACAAGTAGCCGAGGAAGAAGTGTTTAAAATGCATCCGATGTGACAGGCTTCATAGCTGTTATCAGTGTCTCCAGGCAGCAGAATTTAACACATTTATTCCTCAGTTGATGTTTACCGCTTTTAAACTTTTATGCCATGTCAGTAACGGATTTTTGCTTCACAAACTGCTGCTAATGTGACAATGTGTTTGAATTTCACAGAACTGTTAAAGTAATTATGTGTTTTCTCATGCAGCACTGTTATGCAGTTTGTCATCTTCTTCATCAATGTTGCAATGTTTAACATTATAATGTAATCCTTAGTTTCAGGGATAATTGGATTGGCAGCCTTGGAGATGTTTAATACTGATAAACATACTGATGACAGCAGCTGTTGTAATAGTGTGAAATATTTCAGAACTTTTTACTTTTTATTTACCTCAAATCTTTGCCTCACTGATCCACCAAACAAACTGATTTCCTCCTTACAACAAGAAGTCAGACACTAGCCTCATCTATATGCATGGAAAGATGTGGCATTGGGGATGCAGAGTCCTCTCAGGTGTCTCATGTGATGGAGGAGAAAGAGGAAAACAAATTATTACTCTTTTTTAAAGATTTTTTTTTCCTTTTGTTGTTCAGTGGCACTGTAACCATGGTAAGCTGGGAGAGTGGGGGAAGCTGGAGAAAGCTGTCAGTCTCTAACTGCAGCTGTAATCATCTTTCTCTGGCGATGTCTGTGGGTTGTCGACTTGCGTGAGTTACCTCAGCACAAAGAACAAAGAGAGCAGGGTGCCTGAGGAAGCTTTAGCACTCTTTTGTGTCGCTGTAAAGAGTCTCACCCAGACGCACCGGCCTCCTCTTTTCTTTCTCAACTTCATCAGATGCAATAATAGGCTTATTAGTCCGATAATCACCATGAATTATTCATATTGTGTCCCTGAATAAGCAGCAGATGATAGTCAAGAAAAAAACAACCAGGAATAAAGACGGCTGTTTCTGAGTTAAAAATCCAAGTTTTTCTTTCTAAATATATCAGCATGTCAGATGTTCTTGTTTCGCTTCCTAATTGGACCATTTATAATGTTTTATTTTGTTCTTACTGATAAATTTGTGAATGATTTATAAATTGAAGACCTTTTGAGTCATCTTGTTTTAAAAGATCATTCTGGCTGGTGTTTTCTTATAAAAATTAAATGCGTATATATAGTTTTTAATGTTGGTAACCCATTTAAGAAGTACTTTCTGAGAAGAACACACCTTAAAGGTTTTGAGTACATGGACATTTTTGTCTGAGAGGATGCGTCCATTAGAAGGTCTTTCAAGACACAATAAAGAGAAAAATAAAAAACGGCTTTCTAAATGATCATTCATATTAAACTGGCATTTGGTCTTTTTTTGTTTTGTTGGCACATAAAGCTCTAGTGTATAAAAGCACTTCTTAAAAAGAGCTATGATTAAGACTTAAAAGCTCTTATGACAGCTGACACTGTAGAAAGTGGGGCTAATTAAGCCTCCATTTACTTGTTTTCCTCCCTATTAGAGTAAAAAATGCTCAACAACTACTGAATAGATTAAAAAACACCCTTGTCCACTTACGTTAAAAGAAAAAAAGAATGCTCAGTGGTCAGCTTTTGGCATTCAGTCTTCTCAAAAATAAATCATTTTGGTACCTCCAGCTAACAGGCAAATAAATAATCCACTCCCAAACGATTCCTTATCCTGCTCAGGATAAAATCTCTTCCTGCGAGATAGAAAGGGTAATTAACCACTGCCAACATTTACTCAAGTGTTAAGCAGTTTAACTTGTGAAGTTAAAAGGTAGATAACATTCAATTTTAAGTTGTGACACTTGTGAAACAAAGCAATACAATTAGACAGAATGGCACAAGAACGGGCCGTGAATAGAGATTGATATATCTCGCTGCACAACTATCATTTGGCAGCCTGCTTCCACCAAACAGTGCAGCTTTGGCAAGTGAAAATCACAAGCACAGTTTTATTTCAGCTATGGTGGAGGTTGACAGCCATGAGAGCTAAATGTGTTTTTTCTTTGTCCTACCAGCTAGAGAGCGGTTGTTTGGGCGAGGTGCGAGGCGTTGTGGGAGCCCCAGCTGCACTTTGCAGATACACAAGCCCGAGCTTTCATGCCCAGACCCATCAGAATGGCCCTGTCAGGCGGCTATCTCCTGGGACTTGCTGCTGCAGTACAGGGGGATTAAAGCTTTTTATGATGCCTTTTCACAGCCAATGGTGTGCGCAATAGCAGTCTGTGTGCCATTTTCCTCAACAAGGGGCGACTTACACTTTGCTGGACGTTTAAAGCAGGAGCTGTGCGGGATGAAATTTTGCATTCAATTTGGAAAACTAATTGGACAACAAAAAAAGGAGAACATTTGGAGGATTTTAACCAACACAAGTGTACAGTACAAGGGAAAAAAGACAATCCTCCTTTTGTAGCACATTGCTCAAAATCCAGTTAATTACGCTGACGGAAAAGTGTGGGGAACTGGGCCAGACTCAGCTTTTGTGACTTGAGAATATTACATTGTTTATTTTTTGCTTAAGACATAGCATTCCAGTTAATGCAAGAACTGTGGGTCTTTGGGTAAAAAAAAACAAATATGTGTATTTATTCAATCATCTTGTGTAAATAATTTAAATTACAGAGTAGTAGTAGTTTCTTACATATTTATATTCTTCTCAGTAGTACCACTCTGTATTTCAGGTGAGTCCCTAAAGCAGAGACAGTCTGGAAACAAACAGCAGCAGCATTTTTAGATTTAGCTCACAATCTGTGACAATTAACAATCCCTTTGGTCCATGTGTGATAAATTGCCTGCAGGAGCAGCCCATTTGTTCCAGCTTTATCTTAAAGGCTGCGTCTGAGCAGACTGAGTTATCTATTATCAGACAAAACTGGAAATGAGTGGAATCCAAACACAGATTGGAGCTTCAGATTTGAGCTATCTACCAGATTGGGGTGCATTTACATGTAGCTTACCCCAGGACATGTGTGGGAGGCTGTTGTTGAATTCTGGTCAAAACAATAGATCAACAGCTATATTCTACTTCTGCAGTGAGCCAGAGGACTGCAGAGACTTACACATAAGGAGTGCTTACTTTGATATGTAGTAAAATATTTTGAATTAAACTTTGTTAGAAATAACAACAGACTGCTGCGAAGTTAAGGACTTGTAGGCTACATACTTACATTCTGATTGTGGTATTGTATTTATCAAATTTCAAAACTGCACTGTTAATTTCAGACATTTACAATGGGATTAAAGCTGCTGTAGGAATGGTGTTAAAAAATATAGCTTTTTTTCTGCTGGGTTTGGAGAAAAGGTCATAATACCCATCGGTACTCATCGGTAAGTGGAGTAATTTGAGACTATTGCGAAATCTCTGCATTTTCCGATGCCTTTGTATCAAGCAATGTTATTATTCCCCTTGTTCCCGCTATGAAGGACCAATCATAGCTAATCTCCAATCCTCTGTCCTGGTTGGTTAAGGGGCGGCCCCTACTACGTCCTCCGATTGGTTCTGATAGTCCTTCACTATCATGACTGCACACGCCGATCTGTGTTGGGGGCTAAGAGGAATCTGGTTGGGAGGGATAGTGTTGACATTCGAAGTCTGAACAGATGTTTACTCTGTGACTACCAACAGCAGCTTTAAGTTAATTAGATTATCTACATTCATTGGAAAAAAAAAAAATAATTCAACAAACATCTAAGTCCACTTTTCACTTACATGGTAACGTTTTACTGCTGTATCAAACTGAAATTCAATGCTTGGTAAACCAATGAAGTGTCGTGTGTCTAACTTGATTACTTGTACCCCTCTTCTTCCTGCTGTAGTGATGCAGTTGCTGTCCATGGTGCTGATTTATGAATCCTATGTGAGCATGCGCTGCCACCTGGTGGCTGAACCTATGAAACGAAGACTGAAGGAGGAACCAAAACAAACCCGGAGCTAGAGCATGTGTTCCTACCCGAGGTGCAGAACATGGTGCACACTCAATGCTAGTGTTCTGGCATTTTTGTTTCAATTCGGTGGTTTCCAGTTTTACGTAGGTAGGGCTTCTGTGTTTAATGTTTATAAAGATGTTATATATTTTTTTTATTTCAGCGTTTAGAGGAGGGTAACAATATGTTATCCAGCCTTAAGCTTTATAACGTTTATAGGGACAGCTGAGAGCTTTGTAGTCGCAGTTGTCTTAGCTTTAGCTTACCCGGATATGCTAACCTCAGATTACAAATATTTGTATCTCTACTTTAACTCGTGAATAGAAGTTAAAAATAGAGATGTTATGACCTGTGTTGATTCGAGTCAGTAGAGATCCCGTGAACATTTGGAAACCCAGTGCAGTAAATCACTCTAAAACATAGAGTCAAGTTTATACAGCAGAAATATGATTTATTATTATTAATTAATATATGATTAATATAGCCTATCAACAGGATCACCAGCCTCAATACTTAAAGCGGCATGTCATGTTAATAAATAGAAGTTATTAATTGTAATATAAAAGTTCACTCTCTGCCTTTCACAGTGTGTTTTAGTTGCAGGAGGATTTGGTGATCACACTTGAATCAAGAAATTTGGAATTACAGTTAAGAGAACTCAATTCAACTTTATTTTTAAAGCACCTTTCATACATAAAAACATGCAGCCCAAAGTGCTTCACAGAATAACAGAGAGACAGAAAACAACAGCAATGGTAAAATTAGACAAGGCATCATTATAAATAAAATACAAAAAAAGTAAGGTAGTGTTAACAAGATCAGATTAATACAATAAATAAACAATAAAATAAGATCTATAAATGTTAAAGCAACGATTAAAATAATAAAAATAATAATGCAGTCCATGGCTAAAAATAAATGACTCCAAATTAAAAGCTAGATTAAAAAGTCTTAATTTTACTTTTTAAAACAACCAGAGAGCTTGCTGTTTTAATGTCCAGAGGCAGAGAGTTCCAAAGCTTAGGGACATAAATACAGAAAGCCATCTGGCCGGTACTTGTGTGAGACACACGAGGAACATTTCAAAGGGAAGCATTCGAGGACCTCAGTGATCGGGCTGGAACATAAAATGACAGAAGATCAGCGATGTATGGAGGAGCAAGGCTGTTAAGAGCTTTAAAAACAAGTAAAATAAGTTTATTCTAAAAGAAACAGAAGAAGAGCCTAGCTTTAACAGATTATCAGTAGATTTCATTGCCACATCTTGGGTTTTTCTGGTTTCTGTGAGTGTTACTAGAGTATTTGAGAAACAGTCTAATTCTCATTCTTTATCCAGCCAATGGACTGACACTGGCCTGCAGAAATGCTGCTCAAAGATCTTCCCAGAGAGGCCCTGATGCGGCCGCTGTCCAGGAATGAAGTGGTGGGCATGTTGCTGAGGCTGACCATCTTTGGAGCAGCGACCTACTACAGCATCAAATGGGTTGTAGACGCTATGGACCCGACTGCCAAACAGAAAAGCCAAGCCAAGAAAAGGGTACATAAATATATCACTATATTGATTGTCTGAGCTGCGGACCTGGCTATTTGTACAGGTTGTGTACTGTCAGTATAAAAGATGTGGTTAAGAATTTTGAAAAATGACTGCAGCAACATCCTGTTATAACCAATATTTCCTCTGCTTCAGCTGATGTGTGTGACTTATCTCTCCAGGCAGAACAGCTGATGAAGAGGATCGGCGTGGAGGGGGTCAAACTAACAGAGTATGAAATGAATATTGCTTCCCACCTAGTTGATCCACAGACTATGAAGGTAACATTTTTAATCCTCTGCCCATGTTATTGATATTTTTAAATCTTAGTACATTTAAACCCTCTTTTATCATACCTCTCCTCCAAACAGAATTTTTCACTGTATTCTTCCTTCCTGCAGGTGTCCTGGAGAGATATCGCAGGTCTAGATGAAATTATAATTGAGCTGCAAGACACGGTCATCCTGCCTTTTCAGAAGAGACACCTTTTAGCCGGATCAAGACTCTTTCAGCCTCCCAAAGGTATGACAGCAAACATCCTAAAATATCAGTAAAGGACAAACTGAATACACAATTTAAGGTTCATGCAAACAACATCAGAAAACAAATCTATCTATCTATCTATCTATCTATCTATCTATCTATCTATGTATCTATCTATCTATCTATCTATCTATCTATCTATCTATCTATCTATCTATCTATCTATCTATCTATCTCACCATTTAGGCCTTAATGAAATCCTTATTTGTCCTGTTGTATATGTTAAGTATGATTATTTTGTCTCTGAATTATAGAACTGTGTGTCAAGGAAGCTAAACTCTTGAAGCAGTGTGAATGTAATGACCCTCAAAGTTCTGGAGTGAGTCTGCATTAAAATAATTAAATGATTAAGTGGGACAGGTAGTGGAGTTTACCTGTTGTCCTAGGGTAGCTTAGCTTCCTCCTACAGTCCACAGACGTTCTTGTTAGGTAAATTGTGGACTCCAAAGTTGCCTGTAGGAGTGAGTGAGTGGGTATGAATGGTTGTTCCTGTCTTGATAGACTGGCGTCCTATCTGGGTTTATCCCACCTCTTGCCCAGTGACGGCTAGGATCCAGCTCCAGCTCCCGATGACCTGGATGAGACAAGCTATAGTTAATGAATGCATAGATGTTTTTAACACACAATGTTCTGGTTCAGTAGTAGTGTACCTTCTCATTTAATCTCTCAGCCTCGTCTCATATTGCTTCATAAAGTCATCTGGTGCATCAATCTAGAGCTTCAGTATGTGCCAAAAAGTATCAGACAGGATTCGTAGACTTGGCAGCTTGACAGCACATGATCACTTAGAGGAATATTTAACTTTCTGTGTTTGTTTTTATCGTTTGGCACAGAGCTTAACACAGAGCCTCAGGATGAGTCAACCTCCAAAATTAACTGCTTTGGGAATCCAGTTCCATTGCTAGTCTCAAATGCTTATTCATATCATTTAACTTTTTTAATATGCTGTTAGCCGGGCCAAGTCTCCTGTTTGTTCGTGTGGCAGAGGAAGAAAAAAACTGTTATTTTCTTGCAGGTGTCTTATTGTTTGGTCCACCGGGATGTGGGAAGACCATGATTGCAAAAGCAACAGCCAAAGCCTCGGGCTGCAAGTTCATCAATCTTCAGGCCTCCACGCTGACAGACATGTGGTACGGAGAATCCCAGAAACTGACCGCTGCCGTCTTCTCATTGGCTGTCAAAATCCAGCCCTGCATCGTCTTCATCGATGAGATTGGTAAGCATCAGAAACAAAGCACAGGAGCTGACACTTCAGACATGTTGGTTTATTGTGTTAATGGATGGATTAACAGTCTTTAGTCTTCAAAAGCAAAAATGAAAACCTGATACCATTGTTGCTTTGAGATTTTGACAGGTTCTCTCACCAAAACACCAGACTTAAAGACTTCCTGTATCTCGCCATCAAATCATGTAAAGCAACGCTGCAAACTGAATAAAGACATTTCTTTCATTGATTAGCAGCTCGTTACAGCGTAGAGTATTAAGACATTTTTATTGCTTATTTCACAGACTGTCATGTTCAGTCATAATATTTTCTCTGTCACTTTAATTGAAACCGGGCAGACAGATACATTTGCAGGACTGAGGTTTTTTATGGGCCTTTAATTGATATAGACTTTAGGTAAAATGATATTTTTAGAATGACTGCTCGATCAGGTGTGAGTTTTGATACAGAGTCTTTAAGCACATTAATGTACTCCATCAGCTGTCTATCTAATTTACAGTGTCTGACTGATGGGGAGTGTGACACGCGTGCATCAATCTATGATGTCTTGATTTCTGGTTGCTCGGCTGCACTTGTCTGTTCCACCTTACAGAGATTTTTTCCTCTTGTCCCTTGCTTCTTTCCCCTTTAGAGTTAAATAAAGTTAGGCTGGATGTCTGCCTGTTTGAACTATCAGAGTAATAATAGAAGCAGATCAATCTAATCCTGTTTCATCCCCATGAACTTTTACAAACATTTATCAACCAGTCGGTCTCTGGGCTGTCCATGAGTTTATCTTCATCCCTGATCGTTCTCCTTCTCTGTGTGTTTCAGAATCATTTCTGAGGAACCGCTCCAGCCTGGACCACGAGGCCACCGCCATGATGAAAGCCCAGTTTATGAGCCTGTGGGACGGCCTGGATACTTCTGCAACCACCCAGGTAACACAGACAGAGCTGTATCTCATACAGTATGAGGTCACACTGATGTGTGAGTCGTGTTTGGAAATGACTTTGAAGGGAAGTTCCTGCTCTAGTATTATGGTTCTTGTGATTTTAGGTGATGGTGATGGGAGCAACAAACAGACCACAGGACGTTGATCCGGCCATTCTGCGCAGGATGCCCGCCACGTTTCATGTTGGCCTGCCAGTAAGATTGATACACAAACACTAGAATACACAGTTTACATCTATGTAATATTGATTCATCTACATACAGTATATAACAGTTATGTGATATGATGACAGACCTTTATTTTAACTTAAATATGAGTGTATTTTTTAGTCCATGGGGCCGTTTCTCCAGAAAATCAGAAGAAAAATAGAATACACCACTTTTTTACACAGATAATTAACTCTGAGCATGCTGTAATTTTTATTTTACAATTATCATTAGCAATATTCATGGATTTATCAAAATGCTATGCTTGTACTGAGTGCTTTCAGCTACATATAAACATGGTGTATGTCTCTCAAAATGTCTCATTACTGCTGACTTAACCATAGAAAGTACAAAGTACAGGGCAGAACGTATCCTTCTTCCACTCCAGTGAAACAGGAGATGATTTATATATTAAAATCATTCACTGAGTCATTTTTAGTCTCTAACGTATTGAAATGAAATCATTTTGCTTTAAATCTATGACCACATGGTGTATAATGTCTTCAGGCGGTTGAAATAGTGCTTGGACAAATGAGCCATGAATGAGAAGTCTGTACCCTTGTCTTTGCAGAACACAAGACAAAGACATGATATCCTGAGGTTGATTCTAGCAGGAGAAAATGTAAGATGTGATTTCTTTTCATCCCTGTTGTCTGCAAAAGGAGTCACTCCCTTCAGTACTCCCTTTTTGTCATTCTCAGAGACCATTTCACACCTGTATTTTCCCTGTCAACCCACATTAAAGTCTGTCTGATCAGCCATGAACAGTGGCACTCGATTTTGACAGCTAACATGAATTCTATGTAACTGTCTCATTTTGCTTTCATGCTTTTCTGCTCAGCTGAGCAATGCCATTAATCTGAAGGAGATTGCTGAGAGGACAGACGGTTACTCTGGCAGTGACCTCCGGGAGCTCTGCCGTGATGCCGCCATGTATCGAGTCCGTGACTACGTTCGCAAGGAGCAGATGAGGCAGATCGCTCAGCAGCTAAAGGACTGCGAAGAGGAAGAGGAGGAAAAGTATGAGTCACGTCCTAACACCCACAAGATTTCATAGTGCTTGTGTCCACCGAGCACGTCTTTGTTTAGCTGCTGCAGCTGCCCTGCACTGTATGAGGTTAGACCAGCATGGGCTCTTTAAAAGCAGACAGCAGTGTTGTTTAGACGGCTGCATACATTTGTACTGTTTAACTTTACATTTCTAACTTAACATTTCCACAAGGTAATCACTAATTGTTAACAAAAATTAAAGCTTTGAAATCATTTAGTATTAATTTATTTAGATAAAGAGGCAGCTGAACGAGTGCTGATGAGCTTTACAGACTACGTCATTAAATGCAGTGTACTGGATGGATCTTGTTGTTTTTAAAATAATCTGATTTTCTTAAATAAAAGGCTAAATATCTGATCTGTGTAACCCATGCTTGAGCTGTTGCTAAGCGACAGTTGAAAGCCCTCTTGAAGCATAACATTATTTAAAATAAGAAATATATTTAACTTTTGATTGAGCACTCTGAACAGTCATGGCTCGGCTCCTGGCAGTTTTTATACAAGGCTTTAACTTGTTTCAAATGCATGTAAGAAAGTGGAAAAATACACTGAAGGTGATAGTGTAGTGTAGTATTGTGCACTGTGGGTTAGGGATGATGTATTGTTAGCAGGTAGCTATGGAAAATAGAGTCCTGACAGGGTGAGACAAGACCCTGATGTGAACCTTGTCCACCCTGTCACACTCCTAAAGCTCATACCATGTTGTCTGTTTTCTTTAATTTGATGACGTCTCTTTTATTATAACATCCCTCACTAGTTTCTGCACTGTGTTCTCACTTCTCGTCTCTTTACTCTGCTGGTGATTAGGGTTGCAAAGGGGTGGAAAATGTCTGGTAAATTTCCTGAAAGTTTCCGGTAAATTTCCAAATATATTTTCCCCAACTATATTTAAGTTCCAGTATTAAGAGCCAACCTTCAATTTAGTAAATTCCTGGTTTATTCCTGTTAATTCCCATGGAAAGTTTCCTACTTTGAAAATTCCTGGAATTTTGCAACCCTATGTCTCATTGCATGGTTTTGGAGATTTGCAGTTTTTCCCCAATGTTTGATCTCCGTATTGCACTTCTTGCATATGTTCTTGCTTTTGTCTAGCTCTGGTCTATCGTCACAGTTTATGAAAATGAAATGGAACCAGACATCTGCTTTAAGGTTTGTCTGTGTGCCTTTAAGTAAAGGAGCTCCACAATGTTTGTTTTGTATTGCCAGCTTTTCATGTTGCAAGATCTAGGTTCGCGTAGGTTGCTGTTGTGAGATGAGGGGTCACCCACAGGAAAGAGGCAATATATCAAAAGATCAATCATTGGACTCCATGAATCAACATCTGATCGATAAAAAGAAAACTGACTTGAATCTGAAAATCAAGGTTTTCTGTATCTGACTTCTGACCCTCTTTTATTTTTGTCTTGCAGGCCTGTGGATGAGGAACGATTGCGGCCGATCACCCAGCTGGACCTCCTCTTTGGTCTGGACAAGATGAAGGAGTCAAAGCGAGCCACAGTCTCCATGTTACCCAGTGTGTCTGAGGTTCCTCTGGACTAAACACCAGCACTGCACCGCTAACGGGAAATCGTTCCTCTCGCCACAGTGTCCATGGTGTGTTTCTCAAGCAGATGCTCCTCCAACAGGTCACAGATGCTGTTAGAATGTCAGCAGCCATATTTCTGTTATTAAGTTTATTTATGTAGGCAGGCGTCGTTCAGAGCATGCTCACATCTGCACGGCCCTGCTACATGTGTACAGTTACAGCGCGTTCAAAAAGTTGAATGTCTCAGAGAAGCCAGTCATCAGGGGCAGATTAAAGTCTATTTATTTCTTAAGACTGTTTCATTTGAAGAGGATAAAGCACTTTTCATAAACTTGTGATCCACCTGAGGGCACTGCTAATAATACAGCTAACTATTCCACACCACACAAATCCTTTTACCGTTCAACCACTTGATTTGCGCACAATCCTGCCAGTGAGTTAAGCTTCATGACTCACGAGTCATTCAAAGTGATAATTCATAACTACGTCAGAGATGACTCCAGATTTTCTTTCTTTGGACAGACATGTTTGATTCACAGAGACTTAAATCACTTTAAAGAGAAATAAAAGGAAGAACTGATTCATCTGAACCCAGCTTCCAGGATCACATCACATTACACTTATGTTATCCCAACATGTTAGCAAGGAATGCAGAAATGCCTTTCAGTTACACCACTTTTGGAAATAACAAGAGGTCTAGCAAAGAAATACTTAGTTTCACATCCAGGATAATCATATCATTTGAAAGAATTAGATATTATGTTTTAATGCCGGATTGAAGTTGAACTATTCAAAAACAACTCCATCCTCAATCTTTCACCTGGTTACATTTTACCCTGAGGCTTCTTGGTTTTGGACCAAAGGGATCTTTACTTGATGATTAATAGTTCAACATGAACATTGAAGCCGTCACTGTTTGCTCCTCAAGGTTGTTACCTTAGTTCCTAAACACTTTTATGTTCGTTTAATTATGTCTCTGCTTTTAAAAGTATGTCACATCACATCCAACCAGTGTGGGGTTGTGATGAAAGAACTGCAGCGATGTGATAGTCTTCATACATTGAGTTACTGCTCCAAAGGAGTGCAGATTCTGAAGGTTTCTTTTGATATTACAAGGACTTCTGACACTTTAGATTTTGTTGTTTTGTGGATGCTGCAAAAGAAGAAGAGTAGAGCAAAGTGTACCACAGGTTAAATTTAAAACTACTTCATTATAGCCAAAGAGCAAACTGTGGACGTTTTGAAGTTCCCAGAGAAAGCAATTCCTTCTCTGAGCTGTGCAGAAAAAAACAGATAAGGAAAACATTTCAGTCTCAAGTAAAGAGACCCACCACTTTAACCATGAAATAGGAACCTTAGCTTTAATTAGCAGAGTCAGGGCAACAATAAAAAACACAGTTATTATCCTACAGAGAAATGTCTGTTTAAATATACTCCCCTGTGATGTCACTGCTCAGTCTCTCTTGGTTGTTAGTAGGCGTGTTTTATAGAGATTGTGCTGTGTGCATGTTTATAAATGTGGATGCAAACGGCTTCATCAGAGTTAAAGCAAAGACTTTTAATGCTCAATATGTCGAACCATCCACAACTGCAATGGGTACTTTGTAACCTTTAATCTTCATTGTGTTATCCTGTGTTTTAAGTGTCATATTTATTGTGTTTTGGTCCGTTGTCTTGGTTTGAATGTTTTCTAAATTAGCTTTTCATGTCACAATACAAGTGTCAATCATCGTCTGAAAGCAACCGCCTGTCGCTGCGACACATCAGGGCGTTCTTTGTCATTTTACTTCCCACTTTAAGGAGAGCATGGCTTTAAAATCCGGGACTCTCAGTCGGCTGCGATTGTGAAGTTGTGGTGACACACTGTTCCCCCTTCACTCTGTATAAAAAGCCTCATTATCTGCCACATGGTCGCAGCATGTGTTCTTGGATCTGTAGGAGGGTCTCACACAGACCTTTCCTCCCACGCAGTCTGAGAATAACAATCAACTCTTCTGATTCTGCGGTGACCACATGGTGGCGCTGTAGCCTCACTGTTCTGTTACTAGGGCAACCGGGGACACGGACGCCTCACACTTTTATAGCATTATGGCGAGACAATGAAACCGAGAACCCGGCTAACTGGATTGTTGCTCTTCATTAGAGTACCTCAGGTGACAGTGAAAGGTCAAATGTTGCCATGTGAACCAATAATCATGTCTGTGCAGCCGACAGGTCTGAGCTGTGTTTGTAGAGGAAGGGAAACACCTGTCTGAATGCTTTCTCTTAATGCAATATCATCATCAGGTCATTAAGTAGTTATGGAAATAAAATGTCCATATGTAGTTATGTATATTACACTGTTAACTATGTATATGTGTGAAATATGATATGTACATTCACGTACTGTAAAGTGTAAGTATGAAATTACACTGAAGGGAATATTTTTCTTTTATCAACCAGCAAATCTGACCTCAGTTATTTCCGCATGGATTTGAACCTGTGTCCTCTTCTTGTCAAGTGTATTAAATTAAATAAATCTCATCACTCCAAAGCATCAAGGCCTGTCCTGTGTCACTGACGGTTTACATGTTAGGCAGCAAGTGAACATTTCGTCCCTGAAGCTGTGATGCTGACAGCTGGAAAAATGGGCAAAGATAAGGATGTGAGTGACCCTGACGAGTGCCTGTTGGCCAAAGAGTGACGGCTTGACAACATGGTCAGAGCATCTCAAAATCTGCAGCTCTTGTAGGGTGCTCCCGGTATGCAGTGGTCAGTGCTTTCCAAAATTGGTCAGAGAGAGGAAAATTTGTAGGCCAGCAACAAGGTCAGGGGCCATAGCCTACAATGGGCTCATTAGAATCAGAGCTGGACCACAGAGCAATGGAAGAAAGTGGCCTGGAGGAACACAGCAAGGTGTTCAAGGTGTTAACTTGACTTTCAAAATCCCCAGATCTCAGTCCAATTGAGCATCTACAGGAGACCCATCCCGCTTTGTAAATTCAGCTGATGTTACAGCTATTCTTAGACATGATCAAACTTTGACTCTTCCACTTTGTTATAGTTTGATACAGCTCCTCTGTTATTTTCTAACAAAAGCTTTGCATCGCTGCTAAATCAACCTTGGTGGACTTGCTAACAGCCAAACAATTTTAAAATCACTGGCTGAGATTGTGATCGCTCTAAGGTCCGACAACAAAAGTCATTAACCAAACTGCTAAAGGTAACAATGTTTATCACAGCAGCATTAGCAAGATTGTCTTGTGATGCTGCTACTGCGTCACATAATGCTGTAAAGATAAGCTTTTAGATTCCTGTTACTGATCATTGTTATAGAGATAATCAATGGCAATCACGAGGAGAGAGATGATCAACTGAATTGGAACTGATGAAGATGGCTATCAACTTTTATTGTCCTGTGTTTTATCTTTCACTGTAACAAGATACAACACAACACCAGAATCAAACTGCTGCCACCTACTGGACACCCAAAGTAGATGATGATATGTTTGACCAAGAGGTGTGGAGGGCCTCCAAATGACTAAATCTAACAGATTTAGATCAGACTAACAGACTATAATCTAATATATCTGGTAACTATAATACATCCTTGGAAATGTCCAATTTATGGGAAGAGCTTTAATCTTAAGCTTCAATCATCTCAATTATTGTGTTTTGGAAGAGCACATGTAATAGCTGTGTGTAACTCAGTATCATTTACCAGAAAGAATCAGCCCACTTTCCTAAATGATGAGGCCTCACTATGATTGCCGTTCTCTACTCTACACATTCAAACAGCAGCTCACTCACCTGTTTGAGATGAAAAGAAAACTGTATACACAAGGTCACTCTGAGCTCATTTATCTCATACAAGCCTAAAAGCCTCAACATGGAACTAGATTATTGCTTAAGCGGGCTATTGGGTGCATTTTTCTCAATGTTAAGTGACGCCAATAAGTGCAATTATTTTGCTGCCTGTAGTATCAACAGATGGTCAGGTGATATTTACTCTTCATTATTTAATGAGGCAGAGTCTACAGTGCAATCCTCTAGCTGAGTTCAGCGAGGGTGCGTGTCTGATCTTTGACTCAGAATCATTGATTAGTTATTCATGAAGCTGTTGATGAGTTATTCATGAAGAAGGAGTCACAGTGAAAGTTTTTATCCCGGCTCTTTTCAATTAGAGGAAGGCTTCAGGTCGATAAACACGATGGAAGAAGACGCTCTCCCCCTGCAGCACAGCTGGCTGTAGATGTCAAAGACTTCCCATTGAGAGGTGAGCTCAGACGCAGTTGGATTCACTTTTGTCTGGCCACGGTCTGTGAGTACAGCAGCTCTCAGCGCTGCTCTGATGGTCTCAACTCTTCTTTTCATCAGATAGCAGTGGTGAAGAGAGTGTGTAATGGCCCCACTCTGCTCTGTGACAGTCCTCTGAAAGCTTCCACACCATCGGACATGATCGAGCGAGCCCTGAGAAATCAGCAGCAGCTGTTATCCCTGCCACATCTCTCAGCAGGACATCCTTTTGCCTGCTGATATTCATGGTTTTTTAGCTGGAGTTACTCATAAAGCTATATTGCACAAGAATATGAAGGGCTTAGAAACTAGCAACAGGATTCGAGGAGTCCCAGAAAGAAGCTGTGGGTGAGAGATGAGTGTTTATTTATCCTGCTCTGTGATCTTTTTATGGTTTTGATTTTTTCAAACTAATAAACAAGGTTCAGAGTAACAGCCAGCACTTAGTGCTGCATGCTTGAGGATGAGGATGCTTCAGGCTAAAGTTTTAAACAATCTCATAGTCATTTTGTAACTGACTTTAAGAATAAGTTTAACTTGCAAGGAGCACCATCGACTGGATGCAATTGGACAATTATTTATTGATTCAATTGGAATAGTGATTTTGAATTTGACATTGAACTTCTGCTTATTATGGGATCTATCATTGCTCCCAGGCATGCTAACAACATAAGCTGTGCCAAAAGCCTGTCCAGTGGAATATATCTGACATCAGCTGCTGTAAAACACTGCACTCAGTCACACTCTGATGACATCTCAGCGATCCTCCTGGAGTGTGAATGGTCGCTCGCTGGCTGCCACTAGAGAGAACTATGCACACTTTCCTCAACTTTCATTTCCCTGTTAACCAAAATATGAGTTTGTTTAATAAACATGTTCATTTTAGCTCATTCACACACAACACTGAGATAGGTTTGAATTCATAAGAGTGACAAAAGAGGTGCTTATGAGGTGTGGTCCTGCTCCTGAAACTTTGCTATATTGCATCACTAAATGCTTTACCTCATATGCAAGTATTCTGTGTGTCTATCAGAAACACACTTTGGGAAATCCATTTTAACACTTTGTATCAAAGAGATAGAAAAAACACTTTACATCCAGCTATCTGTTAGCTAAACTCAGATTTCAAACTTTAACAGTTGGGGAAACAAGTAGTCAAAACAGCTCCCACAAGAGTCTGTCTAAAGCAAACCTGCAGCTGTTCTCATTCGTTATATCTTGTGATTAACTGGTACAAAAACTCAAATGTAACATATGTGAGTTTGTGTTGTGGAAGAGTTTTAAGGACTTAAAACTTTTTCTTTGCTGTGTGTAGTGACTTTCTGGAGTCTTCATGGAGTATCTGGCAACTTTACCTTTACATCAAGACTGCACAACCAACATTATTTTTGTTAAGGTGCAGATAGGCTTTTTTTTTTTTATTTACCAACTGAAGATAAGCTAACTTCTTGCAGGCTGAGGCACACATTTACTATCAAAAACTGACAGTAAAATCAATGTTCCTATCAAAGTCCCTATAAAAATCAAACATGAAATGCTCCCTATATACATCAATTTCTTTAAATAAACATGGATGACTTATATATACATGGTCTGTAATACATAATCATCACTGCCTCTTTGAGTATGTCTGCAGCTGTACGATAAGTAAAGAGTCCATCTTGGTCCATCTTAACTTAACTAATCTTGACTTTTTTCTTCTGAAGACTATCCAAAAATGTTTATGATGTGTTTACTAGACCAAAGAAAGTATAATGTTGGAACCCCAAGAGACCAAGCGACATATGAAAAGAGATGAGATGTAGCATTATGTTGTAGCATAAGTTATATTGAAACATTTCTGAAATCTGCCTCAGTTGTTGCATGGTTTAATAATTCCTGAGTATGTAAGGTGGCTTTTTCCCACCCCCATGTAGAGATTCTGCAGCCACAGGGACTCTCGAGAAGCCTCTGTGGGTTGTCTGTCTTTGATAGATGAAGAGGTCTTACCCTACATTAACCTCTCCAACCAGTCTCTGCAGCAGCTGGCCCTGAAGGGAGCAATTTGAAGATCCTTGTGTCATATTTTGTATGAGTGCAGCTACAGTATCTCAGTAAAAGCCAGTGACATTAACCTCATACAGCCTTCTCTGTACAGCAGTGGAAGCAAATGGTGTGAATCATGGGATGAAATCATGTTAAAATGTCTGAAGAAATCACCTGAGCTTTGTGTAACTTTATAGACCTCATGTCCTGGAGTGCTTGATCAAAGAAGAGGGCTCAGCAATAAGCCTGTGTTCAATTAATTAGGCTGCAATGTGGTTATTGTTTGCAAGTAAAACTGGAGGCCATGAGTGATACTAAGAGTCCATAAGAGGCAGAGACTGTATGTCAAGTAACATGCATAAGGCTGACTTGCCAATACTGAACACATCTTCCGTAGGTTTTCATTTGGATCCAGACATCATCATCATGGTGCCTGTATAATTCTACTGAATTAGCTCTTCTCCATCATCGTTCTGCATGTCATTACAGCTATGGAGTTCATATTGTTCATAATGATTATGACAGAAGTTCCCACCACCGGCAGGCCACTCCCACCCCATCAGTCCTCTCAGCTCACCTGTGCACACAGCTGCTTTTCATCTGAGATCAAGCCAGTATTTAAGCCTTTGCTTTTCATTCACTTGTTGCTAGAGTGTTCTGTCCCTTCTCATGCAAAACTGTCCAGCACTCTTTCTTGTCCTGATTCCTTGTTGCCAATCCTACCAGCCTAAACTGGAAATCACTCCAGCCCTCTGAACACAACTTCTGCCTCAGAGTTCCTGGTTTCTATTAGTCTCTTTGTGTGGCTATTTTGCATTTCCCTGCGACGACTCTACAGAGTGTAGCAGGGAAACTGCTGTTCGCTCACCTGTGGATCCCTGTGGCTCAGAAATTCAAAATGTATCATCACACTCAGCTTGTGTGTTCATTCAGTGGATACTTTGCTCCTCAAAGGTCTGCTTTGCTCATCACCTGTTCCCTATATGTTCGTCAGCTTCTACTGAGTGCAAACCTAGTTCTAGACCCGCTGCTTCCCCAAACTTGTCTCCTGGTAAATTATCTTTGCGTCTGTCAGGCTAACATTAGTTCACTAACATGCATTATGTGAAATGTGGTCGTGTTCTCTGAAATGTTGTTGTGTTTTCTGTGATGTTGTCGTGTTCTCTGAAATGTTGCTGTGTTTTCTGTGATGTTGTCGTGTTCTCTGAAATGTTGTTGTGTTTTCTGTGATGTTGTCGTGTTTTCTGAAATGTTGTTGTGTTTTGCTCTGAGGGGCCACCATAGTGATCAGAGTGGACAGAGATTCACAGGTGAGCAGTGAAATCAGACAACATTGAATAAATGAGTAGGATTACTTACAAAGTCTGTTTTCAATGGAATATGTAAACTGACACATTACAGGGACTGCTCATTTTTGTGAGTTTACTTCCATATCCCCAAACAACCAAATGTGATGTACCCAGACGGAGTCCTGCAGATTAAACTTGTGTTCACCAGTAACAAATACGAATATTGTATAAATGCCAGTCTTGTCAATGAGAAAAAAATGTTCTTTGCATGCATAAAAACAGACCACAGGATTACAAATAAGATCCTGCCAGGCGTCAAAGAGAGCAGGAACCAGACAGGAGAAATAACGGCTTTAGAGAACTTCAGCTCGAGGTCAGAGGTGATTGGTGCATGTCGTGGTGAGTGAATGGCTTTAGCTAGAGATATCTAATGCTGTGTACACATCACAACACTGTAAAGTTTGTTATCACATATCAAAGGCTTAATTGAAACATGAGTGGGAGTACTGACCCATCACTCTTACTAATGGGCTGTTATATAGATATTAGTTGTGTTTCCTTCAATACAGCTAAACCTGCACTAGATTTAATGGTGCCACAGTGATGTTTGAGAGAAAGAGAGAGATCATGTGTCTTCAAATGTGTGTCCAATAACCACTTGTCACCCGTGGTTTCATCCTTTTATTATTGATACTGCTCTAATGATGCTATACAGCAATATGTAAAACAAAAAAAAGAGACATTTTAACAGCTTTGCTTTAAAAGTTTTTCCATAGACTGTATGTAAGACAATGCACACAACAACTGATGTTATGCGTGTCGCTAAAACTTTTAGAGCTCCCCCTGGTGACTGGCTGCAGTATAGGTCATTAAGAACGCCTTTTCCATCTTAACAGATGGAAGATTGGTCAAAAATTTAAAATGATAGTAATTGTCAAAAATGTTATTCTCAAACATGCTTTGTATCATAACAGCTAGTTCCTCTATTGATTTATGCTAAAATGTTCATCTTCAAGTTAAAATGTGTTATTTGATGTTAAAAGGAGGATTGATTGACACCTCCACCAGAACAATGTGTCAGCACCCATCGTGGTGGAATTTTGGCTTCACATCTCATAATGAAAGGAGATGGAGGCGTGTTGTTCAAATTAAGATACAGTCTGGTTATTCCCCTGAGCTTGTGCCCTTTTGCCTTGTAAAACATAAGAAATCAATCATTCACTTTTTCAGACAAGATTTAGTATTGATGTTGAAAAAGTTTAACCTGCAAGTTGCTCTTAAAATGCATGCCAGTGAAGGCTTGTTTCTGCTGCTGATGTTAAATTTTAAAATCAAATCTCACATGAATAGAGCCCTTATGTAACCTCATCTACATTTAAGTTGTCAAACACTAGTTTAAATATGTTTACTAAGAGTTCACTCTGTGGCGAGCAGGGATTTGATAAAAAAATTCATGACAATTTGCACAACCCATTTCCTGGTGGGTTTTTTTGTGTTGCTGATGCCGAATATCTCAAATGGCTTGATTGAATCCACAACCTGAAACTCTGCAGATAGATGAAATGAATCATAGAAATATAGGATAGAAGTAAAAACACGAATAGTTAAATTGTGCTCATTACGAAACTGATACTGCAGAAGTGTGTGTGTTATGAACCTCTTCAACTATATAAAGCTTACAAAAGCTGTCATTTGTATTGTTGACACTGTGTTTATAAGAAGTGTGGGATTTAAGCACTTTTGGTGGGCTGATGATGTGAGTGTTCGAATCACTTCATACACTTGACATTAGGACACGTTTAATTCTGAACACAGCACTGAGCATGTGAAGTTTTCTGTTCTATAGAGAGGCAGTATGCACTGAACAGGAAAGTTTTACCTCTTTTTTCCATATGACTACAAAACTGAATGTGTTTTTGTAAAACTGCTTACTTTATAGGCTAATTCCTGCTTTTTCCAATAAATACTGAACAGGTACAAAAGCAAATATGAAGGAAAAGGGTTGAGATATTAGGATGTCAGTTCAGGTTCTGGAGAGAAGCTCTCACAGGAGCTTTAGCGTCTTGCCTGCATCCTCAGTGCTGACGCTAATTCAAATTTACATCCCAGCCATTTTGTGAGGCTCTTATGCAAAGCGACTTATAATCATTGCTGCCCAACCAGGAGAGCAGCTCTAATCACAGCCACTGCAAGCCTTTGTCAAAAGATGGGGCCAGAAAAAACAGAAGAACAGCATATCAAAAGATGGGGCCAGAAAAAACAGAAGAACAGCATGTTTAGTGGTTTTGACACAGCATCAGGTACAACAGTTTTTGGGGCACAAATTAACCGATTTTGGGTGGTTGAATCCCGACTTGATAAGGGTTAAAATCTGAGCAGCGAGATATGCAAATCCCTCTCCCAATTGTCCTTTTCATTTCCCAAGCACGATTATGTTCGACTTCCACATGAATATTCCGGTGGAGGCCCAATGCCTAACAAGAAAACATGATTGAGGTGCCCAGGCACGGTAGCATAAGTGACTGGAGGAATAGATTTCTGTCACCATTTCCATCCTCTAATCACTGCCCGATGCTTCATCTCAGTAACACAGGTACCAGGTGCTGTGGACGGGGAATGTCAAAAGCTGGGCACTCAATCTAGACCTGGATTAGGATTCATTTCAGGGAATACAAATATTAATGCACTGGATCTCTGTATGTTTTAAGGACTCAGTTGATTTGTATTCAGACAAGTAACTCAATTAAAGAGAGATTTTTCACATAAATTAAAACTTTTCACTTAATTTATTTTCCAAAAGTGGGAATTTGAAAGTTTGATTCCTAATAGTCTGCTTTTTACTGATGGATGCAAAAGTGTATGCCACTGTTACACAGGCAGAGCTTATTGTCTACGTACCTGCTTCTTGTTACCATGGGGCTTTGAGGGCTTTTTAAAATTTCATCTGGTGAAGTTATATTCCTTGACAAAATACTAAGCATAGGAAGAGAAAGGGCACAACTGGCCAACTGGAATGAAAAAATGATTGTGACATTTTCATAGTTCAGCTTATTTTTCAAATAACATACCTCAGTGTTAGCTGGATCTAAATCCAATCAGACATTCTCAGCACAGAAAAAGCATTTGCAAACAAACACTGGTAACAATTAAACACTATCTGAGGGCAGCAGAGTGCTGAATGCTGAAAATGTTATACCCTGCTAAAGGCTAACTATTTAGACACGCTACATACAGCAGCTCCAGAAGAACACATCACTCCCAAAGTGTTTAAAATTATAACTTCACTGGAGTATTAGAGAGAACTGCACAAAGATACATGATATAAACTTCTCTAAACTTGTCCTAATACCTGTATTAACTAGCTGACATCTGCGCTAATGTTACTGACAGGGGTACTAGGATCTACATCTATGGAGGCCTGTTTTCCACCCTTTACACTTAGCCAGCTAAGATCTCGTTTCTATTCATATTCATTTGTAGCTCCACATCTTGGATGGTTTGGCACCAAAATTCCCTTTCTTTTAGTCTGATGGGGTGGAGCAACTTGTTAGATTTCAGTTTCCTGACCTCTCTTATCCCTCTCTGTGGCTGCAGCGCAATTGTCGAGCATGAGAAGGAAGGGTGAGTCACAAAGAGAAAGGATAAACATAAACAAATGACTAAAGAGTAAGATCAGACAAAACACTCAAACACGTTGGAGTGCACACAGACATTTTTTGGGATGATTTTTTTTGAAAACTCAAACAAATCACCATAATAATAATAATAATAATAATAATAATAATAATAATAATAATAATTATTATTATTATTATTATTATATTATTATTATTATTATTATTATTATTATATTATTATCATTTTTGTTATTATTAATAATTTATTTTATTTTATTTCAGTATTTTTTTATTTATAATTAAAGACATGATGACCTAGGTGTCCAATAGTCCAGCGGCCCTTCTGGCATTTGCCAAATATCCAGATGGCCAGCCTGTGATTGTGTGTGACACTGAGCAGGCACAATGAAGCTTTCATAGACACAGCCAAGATGGTTATTAATAACAGTTAATATGATACCAGTGTCCAGTCATGTTCAGGCAACCTCTACCTAAAGGCTTTCTTACAGGTTTTGTAAAGGCTGTGTTTTTGTGCACAAAAGTCCCCCATCTTAAACTGAATATATTAGAGTTTATGTTTATACTTTAATTTACACCTCTACAGAATAATACATTTCCCAGCATCAGAAATTAAACTAAAATGTAATTAAACAGTTCAAATTATTTCTCTATCGACTCACTAGATTATGCATGTCAAAGGTATTTCTGTTTGAGTACCCTTGTTCCTATATCCTGGTTAATGTTGGTAAAACGTAGGGTTGTGGTTTGCATAAGGTATTAAATAAAGTAAAGCCATCCAGTCTTGTGTCTCTGTTGCTCTTTTTCAATATTTAACCAAGACAAGAGTCTCTACCCAACCTCAGTGGATGTACGAAGGCTTATAAAACTCATAAGTTACCTAACAGTAATGTGTATCTGCATGTCTTTGTTTGATCTGAGCTTCATCTTTGTGTTTATGTCAAACTGTTTTCACAGAGTTTGAACCAGGTTCAGCCTTTTTTCAGTCCTGTTTGCATGAACTGGAGCCTCTGTGCTGTGTCATAAGATTAATCCCACTCAGAGAAAAGAGAGATTGCTTCTTTTCTGTAGCAGCTTGTTGTCTGTCCTAACCAAGTGGACAGTTTGTGTTACAATAAGCATAAAAACAGGTAAATATGGAGCACATTGTAAAGAAAACACATCCGTTAAAGTATCACTGTCATCTCTAATGTCCTTTGTGATTGCTGCAAGTTGAACCAGCAGTAAGTGGACAGGAGATGGGCAAGGGTGTTGCTGTGCTGGACAAGAGTGATACCAGCACAGTGATAGTTGTGGATTTCACCATGAAAGTAGAGGGACAAAAAAAAAATATGCAAGGAACAACATCATTAAGTGTTATTTCCATCAACTGAGCCATTGTCCACTGATAAAGAAACACGGGCCAAGGTCCAACTTTGATTCTAGCTCTGTCCTCAAGGATCATGAAGGCCATGTGTATTACATCTACAGTGTGCTCATAATTTGTTCCAAAGTCACCTTCTAGTTTCATATCAGAGATTTCTCTACAGGAAAATAACTCGCAGGCATCTTAATCTGCAGGCTCAGTGTGAAGACTATCAACTTCCCACCAGTGCGCCTGTCAATCTCTCAAACCAGCTCATCCTCATCTGTAAAGCCTGACTGAGATTTTTGACTCCTAGCAGTTCTTCACTTGGATACAAACTCAATCCAACCCAAAGAGGGCAATCCTAATCAGTGATGCTGATTTGTTTTTGTGCTACTTTTATTTCCAATCCTAGTTTGGCAATGCAGGCAGTGGTCACCTCAGCCTTAGGCTGAATGCTGCAGGGAGGTTAGCTCATCAGGATGACTGACAAGTGTTGAGTCATACTGAAGCCACAAACTGGACACAGATAGTCCCCTGGGCTGCAAAGGGAACACTGCAGAGCCCCACGGGTCAGAAGAATCACCGTGACATTTTCAGTGATTTGTGCAGTATGACAGTGCGCAACATTTTATACCTGAGGCTTTTTCCCCACTGTCAACTATCCATTGTAAAAGCACAGTTTGACACTCTATCTTAGTTGCATCCTCTTCAGAAGGAAATGTGTAAATTTTCAAAAAGAGAGGTCAGATTTTATCCATATCACTGCGGGACCCAGCTTCACTCTGTTTATGCAACAAATCAGCAGAGGCATTGGAATATGTGCAGTCAACATCTGGGTATTCCCCAAAGGTGAAGCTAAAACACACTCCATAAGTGACTGTACTCATACAGCTCAGGCTGCACATTAATTATCAAACGTGCATGAGTAAACAGATACAGGCGATACGGAGGATCCTCTGGATAAAGCTGTAAATTGCAGTAGCTGTGAGAGCATTAAAAAGCCTCCTGGAAGGCGTGTAGTCCCACCCCAGAGACCCTGAACGAACAAATGTCTTGGAGGCGTGTGAGTGTTTGATTTGTATACTCCTTCTCACCCTCCCGAACCTCCTCGCTATCCTCAAGGAGAACCGAGTGGAGGAGTGAGCAGCGAGAGTCAGGATGAAGGGAGAAGAATGATTTATAGCATTGTGAAGATAAGTTGCTCTATCTGGCCACAAGAGAAAAGAGGACACATGTAGGAAGCGTGCTAGAGTATCCTAAATATAAATCAGGCATCTGAACTCAACGGAGATGATACTTGAGTTTTACTACACATTCACTGCTGCGTGTTTGATAATTTCATAAGGTGTTGGATGCCAGCTGTGCTTGTGTTGCAAGTTTTCTGTCTTGATTCGCAGTTAGTTTTCTGTCGTCAACTTCTTAGCTGTACGGAGAATCTGCACTGAAGGCGTTTAAAAAAGGGACAGTGTTATCAAACATCCTGTCCTATGGTGCACCTATGTTGACACTCTATAAACACTTTGTGAGCACATGCATCTCACCCTGTGCAGTTGAGTCAAGCATATGTGAGAGAACCAGCTGTGAGTCCTCTGTGTATTCTCTGTTCGCCCCTGTGAGGCTGTCTGAACTTCAGTTGAACTCCATTTGCATACATTCACACAATTAGACACAGCAGATTTACTTCTGTGGAGACCAACTGGATAAGAATTTATCACAGTTTGCATACGAGTACATAAGTGGACAAGCATTTACTCTCCACCTTTAAGCAATGAGTGAGCGTAAGATGGCAGTTTATGGGTAAAAGCTCAGGGGCAGAGTGCAGAAGGGTGGGAAAAGAGGAATTAAGAGTGCGTTTATACAGATCTTAGCATTTGTTTGAATTTTTGGCACAGAAATGAGGCAAGTATTCAGACAGTGGAGATTTACTTGTCACAGATTCAGTGAGGGAAACTTCCTGTCATTTTGTTGTTTGGCCACCAACAGGGATGTATTGATTTCATTGTCCAGTGTGCCATTTTCCCTCATGCAGGCTGCCATTTAAAGGATAAAGAATATTTTAAAAGCAGCTCTACACTTAGCCTGTCTGCATTAAAATGAGGTAAAAGTTATATATATCACTGGAATATGAAGAATGCATTTGCATTTTAAGTTCCTTCTTTATAAAAATGTAATTGTGCGCTCACCTGGACTCCTCATAGAAGTGGCTTTTATTCAAAAGGTCCACTCTGCAGTGGCACGACCCTCCACCCACACGTCTCAGAGGGGCCTCGCCTCAGGCTTTATCTGGGCTGCCAGCCCCACTCTCCACACACTTTACTGTACAAACAAGCACATACACACTCACACAGTCACTGGGTAATTACTGTCAAAGCCCACTGCACAGAAAAAACTGGCTGCGACCGAGTGGCCGTGCAGTCCTTCCAGCTGGCTCAGTGTCAACTTTATTTGGACTATTATCAGACCGACCAGAGTCTGACTGATCAGACAGATCCTCAGGGACATGAGGGTAAGTGCAGGGCAACCTGATGACGTTTATTTGTACCATTTCATATTTTATTATTAACAGCTGTTGTTTGGTGACAGCCATATTATTATCACATCTGAAACCTCGGCAGTAATCAGACTTCCATTTATTTCCACTGAGCGTTGATGGACTGGGCGCTGGGACTGATGAAAGTGGACTGAAACTGTTGCTAAGAGCTACATGATGAAGTCTGGCAAAAGTCCCACAACTCAGAGAATAAATTCAGTCTTTAGCTCGACATGGTGACACAAAAGTAAATAACAGTACTTAGAAAGGATTGCAGTGATTATACTGAGTTTCTTGAGTCCGTAGTGTTCTGACATGCTGTGACCCAATTAGTTATCTTTCTGGCCTACAACAATTCCCTTCTTGGAAACGGATCATCAAGCTCATCTCATTTCAGAAGTATGGGACTGAATGTTGGACAAATTTTGTGTCGGTTTCATCTGCAGGTCACTGTCTGCCTTCTGCTAAGCAATCACTGCGATTCCTCCTTTCACATCACATTTCAGGCGATAGTCACTAAGCCAGTGCCAGTGTCTGTGCTGGTCAGAAAAAGAAACTCTGTGAGTCAGTCTCCCTCCGCCTTTATGAGTCATTATTTCATTTATTAAGCAACAAACCTAAATATTTGCCAAACAGGATATATCGAGCAACGTCGTCTATCAGAGATCACAAGCCACTATGCAGTAAAAGGTGATGAATGACCTCCAAGCTGATGGTCAGCTAGCTTACCTTTGCATAGAGGAGGTAACCACCAGTTGTAATAATTGTAATGTGTTATTCATGTTACTGGGCTCAAAGCTGTGGACCCTGAAACATGTATAGAAAACAAAAGCATCTCCACACATCCTATTTACACTGACTATGTAGATTTCAACAAAGGGACTCACTGCAAAAAACTCAAATCAAACCAAGTATATTTGTCTCTGTTTTCTGATTTGAAGAATCCTTATAATAGGTAAATCTTTTTTTGCTGAGCTGAAAGCTATGTTTACTCATTAAAAGCAGTTCAGGTATTATTATTATTTTGGTTGTAATATCATAAAATGAAATGTTATATCTGTTGCCTCTATTAAGTGCAATGAGATATTTGGACCAGAGATTAAACTAATAAAATTAAGATTTGATTATTTTGAGTGTAGCATGATATAACGTAGCTTAATTGTCATGCTAGTTTTATTGTTTACACACAACATGATGTTTTTGTGACCTGTCCACGTGTCTTTTGTTTAGGTTTCAGCTTTGAAGAATATGCATAACAATGCAAATGTATGGGTTTATCTAGGTCTGAGAAGTTCTGCACCTTTGGTAAATTCAGCAAGGTAAGAGACACTCATCGTCAACATTGTAATGAATTAGGGACGTATGTTATAGATATGAGCTAATGCAGTAACCGTTAATAACATGCTCTTGATGGATGATGCCAGGAAGATTACTGATTGTATTATAAAGTGTCAAGCATATCAGCTGAGGGAAAGAAAGGCTCAGATTTAGTGAGCAAAGATAAATCAATATTACATTTCTATACTTGCCAATTCACACTGAAGTCATTATTGTTTACACACAAAATAATTTATTTTCTGGTTAAAACTGTATTTGTGGAATAAAAAAATAAAATAAAATATTTCCTTTATCTTGATGATCATCCCAGTTTATATTGTTCATCCCTGAAATAACTGTGTTGTTTATGCTTTGTTATAATCTGGGACCAAGAAAAGTTACAGTATCAATGCCATACAATAAAACCTAATAAATTAGCAGTGTAATTATCATTATTGTGTGCGTGCAACATTATTTTTATGTAAACCTAAGTATGTGTTGATGTAAGTATTACACACTAAACTACTGTGCTTTTGATATTAAATGTAAAAAGCTTGTTTTGGCTGTTTTTACCTTTTACCCTTTAAATTCGTGGAGCTGGGACAGATGTCAAAGAAATGTGCACCTGTCAGAACTCTGATGATTTCATTGATGCCAAGCGCTGCTACACTTAGCTTGTTTTGAAGTTATCTAAAGCAGGTTGACATGCATGAGACCAGAGGTGCTGATTTCTTTCAGGTGAGGTTTTTGTTAATGTTATCCCTGTTAAGTTTTCAAGTCAGATCTGTGGTTGTCATAGGAACACAACAGACACGGTGCACAGCAGTTATTAATAGTGGTTGTCAGAGCATTTGAAGGACAGATTTGTCACTGTAAACAGAGCTCAATGTAATGCTGAAACACCTCAACTCAGTCTGGAACAATTGAACATGAGTACACAAAAAGAAATGAAATCATGCTTTAAACTGAAAGCCACCTGACTCACAGTGTTTCATGGAGTAAAGGTGGCATCCCACGCCAGAATGCCTGTGCAAACAAAAGCTTTCTGGAATCACTCCTATAGACCAGAACGCACAATGCCTGACAGTGGACAGACACCGATATTTCTGACACTTCACTATCATCTTGAGTAAGCACCGACAGGTGTAGTACAGCATGACCACAAGAATTCTTGCCTCTAAAAAATGAGACACATTAGATTGTAGGACTGAGCAGAAGGAAGTAGACGTGTGATGATCAGAGAAACACTTTTATCCCATCTTTGTTGGTCAAGTAGATCCGTGAAGTCAAATTGTAGCTTTGTATGACAGACCAGGAGGGTCACTTTGCCTTTTGTTTTCTTGTTGTTATTTCTACTATCTATCAACACCTAGCAGCGACGTACTGGTGATTTGTTCCCCATATTGCCTTTTTCCAATTAATTGATCCTGTTCTGGTTTCCAAAATGCAAGTCACACATCTCATCTCTTTACAATTGGCTGAAGTGTTGTTCCTAACAAGCTTATATTTTTAGTGAGCAAGTCAATTTACAACCCAAACAAGAACATGAGTGTAGTTCCATCCGGAGAAATTGAACAACCACTCACATTCTAAAAGGCACTGAAAGTTTTTGAGCACTGTGTTTTACAGCAGCTGAAGTTGGATTAATGGTTCATCCAGAATTGGTCAGATGATGAGATGTGCTGCTTTGTTGAAAAATGCAACTGTAGCTTTAATTGGTAATAAAGGCTGTCAGTATCAAGTCATCTCACAGGACAGAATCCCTTTATGTTAAACCATCTCTCACTTTATTCACACTTTTAAAATTTCAGGAGGAGCATATCTTAAAAGACCATCTTCTTCCAACTAATTCTCCAACTGTTTCTTCTGACACCACTAATATTTGCTATGTGAGGGAAAGAAAAGCTTCTTTGGATATGTCTAGATGCCTACTGACTTAATGACAGCATCAAGTCATGGCTGCAGTGATGAACATCCAGGACTATGCCTATATGCACATACAAAGTAATTTGAAAGGCTGCTCAATAGCACATCTTGTTAGGTAGCAGTATTGGAGATGACATTAGCCCCACTAATGCTGCTAGAAACCCAGACAATGCAGCTAATGCTGTGGAAGCCCGTTCTTGTTAACAATTGAAGGAGTTTTATGAACAACTATGAAAGATTCCAAAAGAAAAAATATAATTTTAAACCACATTGGACATGTGTATTGGTTTACAGAGGTGTAGCTTGTATCAAAAACACTGCTGAAACATAGCTTTCTAGTGAGTAAAGCACTGAAAATTTCTGAATAAAGTATACACTTAAACTGTCATCAGGGTTTAAATTGGAGTTTCTTCAAACTAAGTAACGTAGTAGAGCTGATCGCGTCAGCAGCAGCTGATAGCCTCGCTTCTGTTCAGGTTCTCCGGCCGGTTTCGCAACAAAGCGGCTGAGCTGACTGTCATTCCCTGTGGTCTCACTTACAGTTGACAAGTACTGCATACAACTCCATTTAGGGAGTTCCAAAGCACAGGCATCAGAAAATGCAAAATGAAACATGTAAATTCTTGTTTCTTTTCCAAAAGGCCACATCTCAGAGGTCTTAATTCTTCTATTTTGTGGCCCGGTGTCAGGGGACAGATACTGATTTAGCCTGTCATTGATCTGGCCCTGTGGGGGCTAGCAGCAGGACCTTGACACTGCACTCAAGTCTCAATAGCAAAGTCAACAAATTCAGTCTCGCACCTTGTGGCCTCTCTATCCACTTACTATTTTTGCTACAGAGCAAAAGGGGGATCGATACAAGCTGAGACTGATTGATGAGGCACTCTTGCCATCGACTGCAGAGGGTCCCTCTGTTATTATAGCTGAGAAAAGTTGCAGAATAAATCTCAAGGTTTGGATTTTGAGGAGTGACAACACTCACACCGCCCACAGCCACACCGTGCCTGCTGTTGGATGGCTGACTGGATCCAGCTGTGCTGCCAGTGGTGGAGCACTGATAGCCAGGACATGCAGTAAACACAGAGGTATATGATTTGCTGCTAACTGCTTAGCTGAAAGTTCACTTTTACAACCTTCCCACGCTGCCGGCCAGAGAAATGAGGGAACACGTACGTAAATGCATCTCTGCCTGTCAACATGACATTGGGCAGATGGTTCCTCCTGTGGTTTCTGGTGTGAAGACATCAAGGTCTCTTGTTCGCAGCCAAATACTCTTCACTCATCAGCAGCAAGAACGGCAAGTATTGAGGAAAAAGAAGTCACGCTTCCTGGAGGTACATTTCAACTAAGTAAACACATCCTGGAGGAGGAAATGAAGCCTGTGACTCTGCAGTGTGGGTAGTTTTCAGCCAGGTCTGCACTGATTTTGAGCAGCGGCTGGCTCTCGGGTCCTGGAAGTCTGGTGACTCGACTTCTCCAACGCCAACATTATTTTCACCTCTGTGACTCAGGCTTCTGCTGCCTGTTTGACATTCTTGAAACAGGCAGCCAGTGGCCCACAGGCTCACCCTCATCAGTGAGAGCTGTTTGTATCTATCTCTCTGCCTCCCTCCCCCTAACATCCTCACTGTCTGTCTTGTTATTACTGTGATTGGTTCAGTCTGCTTCCCTGCAGCTCGACATAGCTGTCAAGACAAGCTTGTTTGGCTTGGTGCAGATATGACTTCATGTACAGCACAAGGCCAGACATTTATACAATGAGATGAATGCTGAATGCATGAAGTTAATGTCCAGTGGAAGCTGTTAGGTCGGAGATAAGATGATATTTTAAACCAGTGCTGTAAACATGAGGTAATAGTCAAGAGGTCTAATTTTATATAATTACCTGATTAATTATGTGTTTCTTGATTTATAATAAGTCAAAATATGTCAAAATATGATCGTGAATGTGGTATGATTAATACAGAAGCAAAAATATATATTCATTTCTATTTAAGCAGTCGACTGAACTTCACACAGAAGGAAAATCCCTGAAGCCTGATTTAGCACTGGTCAAAGACAGCAACAAACCGGGAGGTCATTATCTGGGTTGGCAGGGTAAGGTATGACAGCTAGGTTGTTTTACAAAAGTCACAACTAATGTTGTGTTTCTGATAGAACTAATGTTACTGGTACACTTACAAATCTAGGTAGTACACCTGTGTATCACTGATTTTAAAACAACATTCATGACTCTGTTCATACTCGTCTCATTTTCCAAACTTTGCCACTCCGATGACTTTTCATTAACTTTTCCACAGTCAAAGCTTACCCAGTGCAAATGTGCCACATCAAACACTGACATCAGAGGTTAATTCACAATTACCAGAGGTCCCCAGGTGATACTAATCAAATAGTGATTACTTAATCTGAAATAGCTGCAAAACTCAGCATGGCCTGACATAGCACAGCCACTCTCTTCTGTTACCAGTGCATTTGTAAAAACGGTATGCTTAATGTGGCTTGGTTGCTTAGGGACCCCCCTTAATTTGCAAGAAGGGCTATGTTCCAATGCTTGAATTAAACAAAGATAAATGTTAACTTGTTAAAGTCAAGCAGGCAAATGTATACCATGTTCACTATCTTGGTTTTGTTTATTAGCAAGGCAACATTTGCCATAAGCACTGAACACAACTTACAGCTAAAGCAGAGAAAAACAACAATTAGTTGGGCACCCAATGCTTTAAAATTTGACTGCAGTCCCCTTACTTCATCCTCAAATTGTTGCAGGAATATAAGTCAATAGGATAACTCTTAAGTGGTGGACAAACTGACCAACTGACAAACTGGCCACTTGCAAGCATTAAATGATAACTTTAAGGACAATATAAGAGCGTCTATAATAACACATGGATTATAAGCAATCAGAGAAACATCTATGTGCTGGATCAGCATTAAACTGTACATTGATTTAACCCTGAATGTAGCTTTGCTAAGCTTTTTTAATCCTCACAAAGGGATGAAAGGCTGAGTGTGATTATTTTACAGACAGGAAATTAATAGTGGTCTACTGCTCTCTGCTCATCACATACTGTACATGGCATCTAAAATGTGCACACTTTGGCCCAAATCTTCTGAAGGAGAGCTTTCATTTTTCATTTAGTTTCCAGGCCTGAGTTGAGCGTTTGTGCCACCTCAGCAAAGAGCATGATTAATTCTACGGGAAGACGTTTTCCGGCTCTGTGATGAAGTGACTTCAAAAGAAAGCGTGAAACTTTCAAAATAAATGGAGACAAATGCACATGTTTTAATTTGTATCTTTATCACTTATATGTGCCTATGCAACCTGACAACCTATAGTATATATGGCAAAGATATATTGCAAGTTTAGGTTTTCGTGACAGAAACAGTTCAGAACCTGACACGCCTGATCTGCTTGATGTCTTAGCACTGGTAGAAATAGTGCAGCAGCAGCAGGGTTACATTTTGATGATGTGATGGACAACTGCATGGGGCTGCATAACGTAGTAGAAAATGTGAGAATTTTGATCTTTGTCAGCAGAAGTGACAATACTGAGGAGCGTTTGTCAGAGCAGAGCCCTCCCTATTTTAACATGTGATTCAGTGAATGCTCTGCCTGGATAAAGTGCAGTGGCTCAGGACATACAGTACTTTACAGAGTACAGTGTTCTGACATGAAATTAAAGCCCAGTTAATAATAGAAAGCATGAATGTATATAACGAAGTCGTGATTCAAGCTGTTACAGTTCATGGAAGCTTGCCACTCTCAATGAGATGTAGGGAGCCTCTGGAGCACAGGATGTTTTTCATGTTTCTTTTATATCCTGGATACATAATGGAAGATCTGGGCTGTGAGAATGACCACCACATTCAAAACAGAATATAGATAGAGCTAGAAACAAACATTGAAGCAGAAAATAAAGTGCAGTGATGAGTAAAATCTTAACTCCCTTATGTGAAAGATTTACACCAGAGGTCACAAACCTTGTCAATGAAAGCTTATAAGCTACACACACACTGGGATTTGGTAGTTGGCATGTTGATCTGATAGTTTGTCTGTTTCTCTAAAACAAGTGTATAAAATGTCATTATTGAACGTAATACCTGCTGCATGCTGGAGAGAAGATTAATCTTTATGACTGGAGGCTATCGACCCTTTCCTCTAATGCAGCCATGAGGTTGATATTTTAGAAATTTGACAAAACTCTTTGACCAAAACTAAATATAATTTTCCTGTAATTTGGAAAAGATATTTACATCTTCCCCTCTACTTAAGAACTTGATCCCAAACTGTAATACCACATCACTAAGGTCATAAAGCCTTGATTTATAGGACTAAATACCACAGACAGTATTTAAGATTGGACGTAGCCATTGTGTCTGCCCCCACTGGTTCATGGACAACCCCCCTGTGACCATATTTGGAAGACTGGATATATCAACTTCTTTCTATAGGCTGCAGTCTGTGCTTAATACCTGCATAACTTTGGCCAGTTTTCGTAATCTTGCAACAGTAGGCATCGGTCGAAGCACTCTGAAATCGAGGTTGTAGGCGCTTCCAGGGCGATACACCACATTAAAAGAGACAGGTACCTAGCACAATATCGCCCTTGCCATCAGCTGTTTACTGAAACACAGTAGTGGACAAAGTACACAGCTTCATTACTTCATTAAGTCAAAGTATAGATATTCCAGGTCGAATATTACTCCAATACAAGTGAAAGTTGCTCTGTTAGATTATTACTGGAGTTAAAGTACTGAAGTACTTGCTTTTAAAAATACTTAAGTATTCTAAGTACTTCTTAAAAAATCTTAAAACAATGTATTTTCAAAATACATACGTTCAGTTAAGAATACATAGGAGTGCATTCTGTTACATCTTGTTTATCTAGAAACCATTACTTGAAATCTCTAAAAACTATACCGTGGAATAAAAAAAAAAAACTAAGTTACTCCAATAACAGACAACTTAGTTTGAAATGTTCATCTGGAATGAAACAAATGTTACGTAGCTCAACACGCTTTCTCAGGTTGGACAGTGAATGTTTGTATGTTTGGGCAGAGTGGGAAATGGGGAGAACATTTCAAATGCTACGTATCATTCTTCATTTCAAAAACCTCTAACACGGGCTGAAGATATGGACATGGGTGCTCAGATGGAGAATTATAGCCATCAGTACCACCTCTGAATGAACTGCCTGATCTGAGAGAAATTTGCTGTGTTTGCTCCACATTCAACCGTGGAGACCCGCGATATACAGGTACGGCTAAACCACTGAGACAAACAGAACTACACAAACACATTTTACTGTCTTAGGGATCAGATTTCTGAAAAGAGAAGGAAATTCATGAGGCAACTTTAAAGCAAAAGTAGTGAGTAACTACAGCAATGATAGAAATGTAGTAAAAAGTAAAATAATTGTCTCCTAAATGTAGTGGAGTAAAAGTGATA
Source organism: Notolabrus celidotus (assembly GCF_009762535.1). Taxonomy (NCBI): domain Eukaryota; kingdom Metazoa; phylum Chordata; class Actinopteri; order Labriformes; family Labridae; genus Notolabrus; species Notolabrus celidotus. Next base: position 28,281,535 of record NC_048280.1, on the reverse strand, counting down.
AGTTTCCCTAAAAAATAATACTCAAGTAAAGTACAGATACTCAAAAAATTCACTTAAGTACAGTACTCAAGTAAAGTTACTTTGTTACTGTCCACCACTACTGAAACAGTAACCTCAGCATGCTCAGTTAAGAACGGTTCAACTTTTGGAACACTGTTTTACTCGTCAATGTCCATCCTCCCTTAACAGGGGGTCCCAAGGAAATGCTACATTCAAATTCAGGATAGTGTTCCATGACTACCAACCCCATCTTTAATCGTGACAAAGAGGAGTGGAAATGCCACTGGACAACTTTTGTAACCTAACAGTTAGAGTCAGTGAGAAGTGCTCTAAAACTGGAGTTGTGGGCACTCTCAGCACAAATAACATTGAGTGGACATAGACTCTTATTGTTTTGGACATTAACCTGCAAAAATTTTCAACAGGTTGGCATTAGACTTCATTGTTAGCATAAAGCCCCAAGTATTACTTTGACCACAGCTGGGAAACTTTGGTTTAGTCTTACTATGGTTTAGTTTGACTTTAAGTCAACAGAAAAGCTAGCAAGTGCTGAGTGTTTGAATTCACATAGAGTGGAGAGAAAAGAGTAAAAATCAATCGTTCTTGAGGGGAATATGTGCTGGGGTCTGGTGCTTTGAAAGAAAAACTCAACACACAGAAGAAAAAATTACAAGCACTTGACATGATGCTCGACTCTTGTTTCACATAAAAGCATGAAAGAGACATTTATAGAGTCTGTTCCATTCATAATTATCAAGAAAAGCTAATGACACATATTGACAACATAAATCAAAGCGGTTACCTGAATAACCCACAAAATAAAGACTTGTGTATTTGCGCATTACCACTAATACAAACACAATAGTTAGCCAGAGTCTTTCCACTTTCCCAGATATGCAAAAACTTGTTAAAGCCTTCCTTTAAGACCATGAAAATGTCCCAGTATTTAAATCCAAGCTGCACTGCATAATCGCAAATATTTTCTAATGATAGAGAATACATATTCAGCAACCAGTGTCATAAACAAACACAGCTGCATTGCCAGCTCATCCTCCGAAATCCCTTTCATGTGTTTATCTGAATATTCATTAGTGAACCTTTCCACTTGAAGTTGTTTAGGAAACCCCCTCCTTATTGAGCACAGTCGTACTCATCCTGTTAAATAACTGCATGAAAGGGGAATCAACGGCACCTTTGAATGTTAGTGTTAAAGATAGGAGACACTGCAAAACAGCTTTGATGGGCATGATGGGATGCAGCTGTGGGCTCAAGGCCTTGTTTACTTAAAGCTGCTGAGGATCTAAACTTAGCTTGTTGTCATTACATAAAGCTTCTAATTTATATTTTTATTACAGGGTGTTAAAGTCAAAACGTTGTGATATGCAGAGCCAACCAGACCTGTCAAATCTATTTCTATCCTACTATTGTCTCTTTTATGCTGCCTCTTTTTTGTACTGGTGAAGGTGTAGACCAGTCAGCCAACCACAGAGGCTGTCAAACTGTCAGCGCCTATGAAAGCAATTCACAGCAATCAAACGTCAAGCTACCAGTCGGACAGCAAAGAGGGAGAAGAAAACAACAAAGAAGAGAAAAGGTAATTACAGTACTGAGCAATACAATAAAGAGCATTTTATATATTGTGTTAGGAGCTAAACCCTTTTCAGCTTACTGTTATTTTCTACAAGAAAATATGACCATCAAGGCTTGTTTAAAGAGCAGAACCCTTCATACCTTTGGACAATTTTTCCAACAACTAACTATATTTACTGAGATGTTTAGTTAAAATGTTGTTGTGACCATTTTAATTTGAACTTCTCATACAATTGAGAATTGAGTTTTGGTTCAGACATACGACGAAGTCAAGCTCTGCCCCAGTACACCAGCTGAACTTAACGCCAGCCCATATCAGCTAATGGCTCAGCTGATTACCTTCTACACATCAAATTAGCAAATGTTGAAATTGTTGTTCTGTTTAAACTATGGCTGTCAATCAATTCAAATATTTAATCCCAATTAATCGTATGATTTCCATAGTTAACTTGCGATTAATCTCAAATTGATCACACATTTTTTTATCTGTTCTAAAAGTACCTTGAAGGGATCCTTTTCAAGTTTTTAATACTCTTATTAACACGGGAGTGAACAAATATGCTTGCTTTATGCAAATGCATGTTTATTAATATTGCAGCAATCCAAAACAATGACAAATACTGTCCAGAACAATCGCCACACAACATCAAAGGTACTGCATGCTCAAAAATATGCTGAAAGGGCATTTTGACCTGAATGTAACATTACTTAGTAATACTACTGTAAGACGAGATTTATTTTGGTCTAAGTATTTGTATCATTGAGTTCTTTAATGAAGTTCGAAATACTTCTATTTCATATATTGCACTGCCTCTTTAAGGTTGCTCAGGGTGATATGGTTTTGAGTTGAAGTGAAGGTGTCACATGTGTTCGATGTGCTGTTGTCCTATGTTGAGGAAGAGTCATTAAAGGCATCACAACGCACAGCAGAAGTTGTCCCCTGCTCTTTCTTCCCCACAGCCGTTAAGTATAATTAATTAAGTGTCTAGTTTACGCTGTTGAAGATCAACAGTTCGGAAGAGATTAAGCAAATTACGGCGTTACGCGACCACTATGTAATATCCAACTAACTAAACATCAGGTTTTTTTAAGCAGCTCAACACAAGGTGATTGAGCTCATGCATCACAACATCAGACGCATTGTCCATGCATCACCGTTGCAAACTTTCCAGCGTGGTCTGCCTCTGGCGAGGGGGAGGGGGGCTCTCTGCTGCCCCTGTATGCTTGGCCAGCAAGTGGTAATTGAGACTCGACATACTCGGGTGGTAACTGAATTCACATCGACAGTAAATGCAGATAACTTTGGTCTTGTCCAGAGAACCATCTGGCAGTGCTTTAAAGCTGAACTTGCCATTCAAAACACCCTCTTTATTCATTTCTTCTTGTCATCCACAATATTATGCTACTGCTGTATTGATTCCTGATTTCCCAAACTACGGGGCGGGCCGAGGGTCATACACAGAACGTGCACGCATTAATCACAAGTCAAATAAATTAGTGATGTTAAAGAGAATTTGAACTAATTCGTTATTATCGCGTCAATTTCGACAGCCCTAATTTAAACTTCTTTAGCCTGCCTGCTTCCTCTGCACTGATGCCTGCTCTGTTATGGTTTCTTGGGGTCTTTGCTGCTGCTCTTCCTGCCTTGGCTTTTCATGAATACGCATGAAAGGGAGTGGAGGTGTTCTCCTGGTCTCAGGCTCTGGCATTCCATGTATGCATCTGGACGGGCAGTAAGTTCTCAAAACATAGCCATATTGCCACACATAACTAACTGCATGCAAATAATAATTATCTCTAACTTATAACTGACTGAAAGACACATACACATTCATAAAACTTCTAATTTAATACTCCATCCTTCCAAGGCGAACCAAGGCCAGGTAAAATATATACTACCACAGGGTTCGAAAACCTCTTAAAAGAGGCATCTTTATCAGACGCCCGAACCAGCTTGATACAAAGTGAACAGGCTCTAATGTAAGCTTCTGTGAGGGAAACCCCAGCCACCTTTGAGCTATGTATCTCTAAAGCGTCTGAAACTGTGCTGATAAATAAATAAACTCTTCACCTTAGAGGAGATTCAAAGATTGAATGTGTGATACTTGTGCAGCTTCAAGAAACCTTATAAACATCAGATAAAATGTAAAAGATACGTCTTAAAATTCCGATGGTAAAGAGGAAAGGAGGAAAGATCCGACTTTTCTGTTTGTGCATTAGTTTAAAAACACACAAAAGTTGAACATTATGGCTTATTTTTGCTTTTTATTTATATATACTACATGTTTTGTATGTCATACGTTGTACTCTATATCATGTTATATTCTTTAAATTCACTCATGATAGACAAAGTCAACCTTTAATTAAAAAAAAAAATCCGATTTTTTTTCTCCTTTTTGATGTTCTTTTCTTTCCTTTGCTTGGATACTCGATCCCTCTGAAACTTGCAGCATGAAGGCTGACATAAATCAATTATGTTTGACCGAAACATTTGAAAGTGAGCTCCTTTTGAATTTTCATGTGTAGGAGAGCAAAGTACTCACATTTCACTTGTTTTTGTTTTTCTGTTAACATCCCAGCGAAATGCATTTGTTCTCTCTTGACTTCAAACTGTGAGAGCTGGTGCTGTTTCATGTGTTTCGGAACATGTTCAGTGGATTTCGTGTTCAGCGTTCCTCTGAGAATCCCATTGTTGGAGTACGTCCTCCTCTTCAGAACAAATCAATGAAGTATGTATGATTTTAAAGTGTTACGTAAGCTACTATCTTCAGAGGTAGGGGTGAAATTCAGATAGTTATCTTTGCTGATAAAGATGAATGAGATACTTGACCACAAGTTAGTTTACAAATTATGCATTCAACTAATCATGGTGGTGATCATTTTTTGTAAGCTATTTAGATGTCTGTAGAATTCAGTGTATTTTTTTAGTACAATTTCCCCCTCTGACATACTGTGGTGTAGAATAATTATGCAGTATTCAATAATTAACAATCAAGTAAAATAAGTTTATTTCACATAAATAATTTCAAGTAAAAGAGAAAAAAATGTGTAACGTTCTAAATACATTTCAGCATGGAATTTTTTTGAAATATTGTAGTTAAACAAAGTATTCGCACCAGGCTGTCAACCTGTTTTATGCAATCTTTTTGTTGTTGAATTTGTAATTAAGGGCAAAGAGTAAAGTTAACCAGAGTGGACTCGTGTTGTTGCTTATATTGTAGAAGGGTTCAGTTATAACTTTGTACAGTCAGCAAACTGAGTGAAGGCAAGAAAGAATAGAACCAGTAATGTACTCACAGTATAAACATCACTTCATCTTTCTTTCATTTTATGTCATTTAAGGAGGGCTGTCAGCATGGACGTGATTGGTGTGGTGCAATTATAGTCCAAAATGAATGGATTATTTCTATTAATTTCGAGGTATGAAGCCCAAAATAATACGCTCTTTGTGTTAAAAGCGAATTTAAATATCACAGAAATACATCGAGTTTGAGCTACCACCTATAAGGTTAACATACAGATGCAGCTAATCAGACTGATGTCAGCAGAAAACAGCACCACAAAAGCCCATGGAGCACAATTATGGGGAGGACGAGTTGCCACGAAACTACACATAGAAGTTGACTAAATGGTTGTCATCAGACTGCAGATATGCCTTCCTGTCGCACGGAACAAAGTTTCACGTGTACTCAACCTGCATAAAGCCGAGTCGACAAACAAACCTGAACTCCTGAGATGTCAGTAATAATCAAAATTATCTCAAAGTAACTGCACACTATGATGACACTGATAGTACATTTTGTACATGTACTCCATTTCTTAGCATGTAACAGTGTTATCCTACAATAGTCAAGCCGTGTTTCACAGAATAAGCACTTTGAAGCTTTTTCCTTTCTCTAAGTCTTGGTGTCAGGCACTGGTCAGTGTAATAATCTAAAAGTCAAGATCATGAAGTGCATTTCATTGCATTCATTTGATTCCCAAATCACGACATTGGACAAGAATTAGTTCACATTGTTACTATGGGCTTGAAAATTGTTTTGAAATGCAAAATAATGGGATCTGAAACATGCAATTCAAAATGAGGTTAATTGAAATTAACTCTTGAAATTCTTCAGTTAATCACAATTTTAGAAAATATATTTTTTAACAGTCTTACTTTAAGCCATTATTAGTCATTTGAAATCAGTTGTGAACACAATTTGTGGGACTCCTAACCTGGTTCCGGGTCTCCCCATACACGTATACACCTTAAACTGCAACTGGCAAGACCCACCTGAGGGTGGCAAGTCGTCCTCCCCTGATGACTTATGATAATCAAAGCATTCACTAATCATCAATAAATGCACATGAGTGGAGCAGTACTGAAAAGAGTTACCAATAACTGAAACTTTACTGAGGTACAATAATTATGTTTTCATGACAATAGCACTGATGATGTGTAACTTTCGAATTTAAGATTGATGCGTTTTGGGCTTTTTGTGTTTCAGTGCTATGCTGAGGGTGATTAACATGCATCAAAAGAGGTTAAAAAAACGCACATTAGCATCATTGACTGGAACTAATAAAAGGCTTCTTGCTGAGAGCGCCATGTCTCACTTCATTCAGCTGCCTCCTCTGAGGAGCCTTCAGAGATGTGAGTCATTCTCTCTGCTGCTGTGTCGGTGGTGAAGAGATGAGCCGCATGACCCCAGTGCATGATTAATTACTGATCATTATCCCATCTCCGCTCTCCTCAGTGGGTGCTGTGCTTTTGTCCTCACATTTATTAGCATAGCTAGCTGAACCACCAGTTTGACTCTGAAATATGGCAATGTATGTGTTGCAGCAGTCTAGTGGAGGATGCCCGATACTCTGAATGAATGGGTTTGTGACATTCTGTAAACATTTTTGTTTTCCATTGAGAGGAGGAGGAGGAAGGGAAGCTCATAAGGAAGGAAAATGTTCAATGGGTGATGTCACGGGTGTCATTAGACCTCTTTCATGAGGCGATGAGCATCCATTTTATTGTGCCTTAGTTAGTAAGTTAGTTAGTTAGTAGAAAGTAGCCTATTCGTGTTTAACACAACTTAAAGTCTGAAAGTAACATTCTTTGGTTACAAAACATGCAATAGGCCCATTTTCTGTAACTGGTAGGATATCTATGAACAGCTTGGACAGAGGAAATGTTGCTTTCATTACAGACCCAGGCTTTATAATGCAGAATGCTTCAGTTGCAAATTTCTGATGAGTCAATGATGCAACTAAATATGTGTAATCAGTTATACAAAGAGGGCAACCAGGGCCCTCGTGTTTGTCTGCTGACTACATCTGGATCTAGTTTTGATGCTGATTAAATGTGTGATTGTGTCATTTCAGGTCAGGTGAAGAGGGTATTATTTGGTCAGCAATTCATCTGATTTGCTTTGAATACAGGACTAATAATGTCTGACCCTTTCGCATAGTATAAGTGGAAAGTTGAGACCACAATCAGCATGGAAATGACTTACTGGGTCACTGTGCACCTTGTTAAGAAACTGAGCTTGAGTTAATTTTCATCTATTAAGAGCATAACGTAAAAGCACATCCTGATAATGAGAAGTTTTCCTTCCAAGGCATGAAATAAAAAGAGTGATTAAAGAGATACTAAATCAAGGAGTCAAATCAAATGCGATTATACGATTATTTCATCAGTTGCACATGATGGATCTTTGCACTAGCCAAGATTTTTTTCTATTTATTTCATTTTAGAGGTTTGAATGTTTTAATTTACGATGTAGTTTCAGTGTATTAAGCAGAAATACATTAAGCTGTCTGAGTGATTCGAACACCTTACAGATTTTCGTTGGTTTGCTTTTGCTCAAGGTCAGTATGAGAATTAGAGGTTATAGGTGAGAAAAACGATGAGTACGTATTTCACTATTACTATACACCACTCATATGTTAATTAAAAAATAGATTGGAAAATGACATAATAAAATATATAATAAAATAATGAAATATGAATCATTCTAATAAACATTGTTAAATAATTGACGATGGTTCAAAGACAATATATCAAATTATGAAACTGATAAATGTTCAAGTTCTATGAAAGTACTATGCTCATTTTACATTTAATGTGAGCAACACGTTTCAAAAACGCTGGGGCAGGGACAATAAAACACTGAAAAATTATGTAATGCTAAAAAAGAACACCTGGTGGAATATCTCTTAGCAAATTAGGTTATTTTTCAATGGGTTAGTAACATGACTGGGCATTTAAAAAAAAAGGCATTCAAAAGGGATTAAGTCTCTCAGAATAAAGATTGAAAGAGGTTCATCAATCTGTGAGAGACTGTGTGAGCAAATACATCAACACTTTCATCATAATTTTCCTCAGTGTAAAAGGGCAAGAATTTGGGGATATCATCATTTACATTACATTATGTCATTAAAGGAGTCAGAGAATCTGATAAAGCTCTCTACAAAAGAAACAAGGCCAAAAAAACAGTAATGAATGGCCATGATCCTCAGGCCCCGCTGCAAAAAAGTTAAAAATGGACTCTATAATCTAAATCACTCAATCAATCAAAGGGTTCAAAGCTGCATCCAAAAATGCAGGTTCAAAGTGAAACATACAAAAAGGAAACCATATGTAAACATGATCCAGAAATGCCGGGGACCCCTCTGGGTATTAGCCCATTTAGAGGGAACTGAAGTAAAAAACTTTGTTGTGGTCTGACAAATCAAAATTTGACATTATTTTTGGAAATCATGGTGCCTTGTGCCCCCTACCCTGAAGAGGACCACCTTGCGTTTTAACAGTGCACAGTTCAAAAGCCAGCATAAGTTATAGTATGGAGATGCATTAGTGAACATGGCATGGGTAGTTTACACATCTGATAAGGCATAGTTATTGCTGAACAATAAGTACTGGTTTTGGAGTAACATATGCTGCCATCCGGACAATACCAATGTGTTGACGGCATCGCATTTAAAATGAACATATATTTTTGTCTTAAACAATAAAATTATTCATTTTCAATATGTGTTGTCTGTGCACTATTGTCAATTAAATACAGGCTTTACAGGATTTGCAAACCATGTCTGTGAAGGTTCTCAGTCATCCAGGTCATGGTAATTCAAAGCTTGATCCGAAAAGGCAACTGGACTTGGTAGAAATTCTTGAAGACGTTTCACCTTTCCTCTGAAAGGCTTCTTCAATTCTGACCAGACTCGGGAAGAGTTAGAAAATATAAGCCTCTAACAGTCCTGGGTGTGTTCAGGTAGTCACAGAGTCCTAAGTGGGGTCATTATTCTAAAAGTTGTTAACAAACCAGCAAATCTGTTTTTCTGAGCATTTTAAACAGTCCCAACTCTTCTGCAAATGGGGTTGTATAAAGTACCTTAAAACTTTGCTCTGCTCCCTCATAGCAAAGATGAGCCTTGCTTCTGTATTCCGGGTAATCTCAGTCCAAAAAGAGATGCTCAGTGAGAGTCAGTGAGTCCATAGAGCTGACTCTTCTCCTCACACCTGCTATGACAGTCACACACCTTCTGATTACCTTTCATCTGGTGTGCTACAGTCGTCAGACACTCCTATTAGATCTGCTAATGGAGCAGCCTCTTCTCCGACCTGGTCTTCCAGTTACCTGTGAGGAAGCAAAGGTGATGTACAAGCTGGATGTAGAAAAGTTTGGTTGTTCAAAACCAGCAGTATTTGTTGCTTGTTCTTAATGAAAGATGAAAATAGGTAGCAGTGGTACATTTTCCAGCCAATCTGTGCAATCAGTCATTTTGTTCATGCACAGCAACAGATCACTTCTTTGATGCAAAAGATTTCAAAGGAAGTCCATTCTGAAGGCACACAGGAGTGCAGTCACAGGTGGTTTTATTCACAGTCAACCCCACAACCAGTTTTCTTTCCTGACTTAACCTTAGGTTTTTATTTAATATACCAAACTGAACACATGTTATTCACCTTGAAACTCAAAACTTATCTTAAAACCAGTCTACCTTTGCGTAAAAAAAATGTTATCATATAGTTTTACACATTAACATAAAAATTTCTTTGTAAATAATGAGTAAAATTGAGTCACAAACCACTTTAGGACATTCAAACAAGCAGATTATTGTGCAGAACTGATCAAGAAAGAATCTGGAAAATGTTTCGTCACTCCTGGAAACAAATTTGTGATGTAATCCTCAACAAGAAAACACTCCATATGACCAGTTTAATGTTTATGTAAAAGCATAAACACTCAGATTAAACATCTCCAGCATCTAATGTTGTAAACAGTGTCTTTCTGAGCAGAGGGAAAGACCATTTCAGGTCACAAGCATAAATAACATCCACAGAGAAGTCCTGCAGTGACTGGGTATGTACAACTTGCTGCAGGAGCTATATTCAATCTGCTAACCTTTGGATTGGGTCTCATGACTCATGCTAAGCATGACTGTCCATCCTGGGCACAGATGGTTGATAACTCAACATCTCTGCAGGTAGGCACACAACAGATTACTACCTCTGAGGGGGTCTGGACACTCGCGTATGTCACTGTCTCACAGTGACTCATTAGACCTGGGGGTCAATCACACTACCTGTAGCCAGTGTGAACATTGGGCTTCATTCACCAACTGTTCTCAATTTGATGTCAAAACCCACTTGCACGGTTTGAGGACAAATCTGACATTCACCAAAGTTCTCTTATCTGAGATTTGTTCTTAGAATAAAACCTGGGAACACCCAATAGCATAACTGATCAAACTTAGAGAGCAAGCATATGTCATGAAAAGAAAAAGGTGAAGCTTAGAAACAAGACATTATTTTCTGATGGTTTCAAAGCAGTTATGCTCTATAACTTAAAAGACTCTTTCATATCTCTGCACAAAGCCTGGAAGAAGCTCAAAATTGTTTGTATGCAGCTTCTCTTCATCCTTCCCGGTGTGCGTGTCTCTTCATACTGCCCTCTGTTTCACCCACAGCTCACAGCCACAACACAGACCATCACTGATCACAGATTGGACTTGATTTTTGGTCAAATTCTCCTCATTATGCCTTTTGTTAATGTTAGCAGTATTTTAAAGGATTTGTGTTCAGAGATGTTTTCTGTTCCAGCACAGGTAATTAATTAAAAGAAGAAACTTCCCAATTTGTTTCGCCAAGACTTAATTTTTTGTTGCTGCTGTTTCCAAGCAGGTGTAAGTATTGTTCGATTTATACCACTGTCATACCAAGTTTTTTCTCAGCTCAGCTTTTAGAGTACTGCAAAGTATAGTTATACGTATTATGACCCCTGTGATGTGATACACATTATATCGTGAGGTTCCTGCCAATACCCAGTCCTAGTCCACACCCTGTTGATGATGCAGGGTGACCTCAGCAAATGCTTTCAAAGTACGAGTTTCCTTTCAATTTGTTAACTTTACGTGTGCACTTCTTGGAGCTACAAGGAAACAATATACAGTGTGTATAAAATAAACCTAATGTGTCATTCCCTGTAAAACCTTTTAATGAAAATCATCATCTTTCTACACAGCTTAATAAACAGCACACATGACATTTCCTCTGAGGTAACGCTCACTTTATTTAAAATATTCCACTTGCAAACATGATATTTCACAGTGTAACAGGCTGGCAGCCATTTATGAAGCATATCAAGCAACCACCAGGCTTTTCTTGAAGGTCAACCGTACAACAAACTGCAGAACAGTAGCGTATTTACTTGTACTGCTGCCTGCCTGAAATGCTGTCAGGCCTCAGAGACGTAAGCCCTGTGTCTTTCTGATGGTAAAGAGAAGCAGCAAGAGATGGAAAAGTTTGGGATAATTAAAAATATGAGCTGCAGGGACTGTCTGTGTGTAAGCTTTATAAGTCTCTGCTATCTTGAGATTATCAAAGTTCAACATTATTTTTTTTTCAAATTGGTAAAACTTGAGTCAAAGCTTTAAATATAAAATCCCACAGTGATTATAAATCACATTCACATAAGTTCACTGCATTATGAAGAAAAAAAAAGGCTCCTGTGTTATCTTTAAAGGGACAGGTGTTGGGGTGTGATTGATGTCAGTTAAGTCAGCTTTAGTTATATTGTTAAGTTGTTGTGTTGATAATTTAAAATGCCCTTGGAAACAGTGAAATCAGAGTCTGTGACTTATGGTCAAAGGTTTCTGTCCCTGCACTCGGCTGCATCAAACTTGATTTTCCATTACCAGTCTTTCACATAGATTCTGACAGCGATGGCGTCAAATATTCATATTGTCTGTGAACTCAAACAACAGTGGATGCCCCTTGCACAGCACTATCAGCCCTTATAACTCGGTGCAGATGAGAGGAATCATCAAATTTGTCAGAAAAACTGGTTTGCTGAAACCTCATGCAAACCTGATGAAGCCATGGGTGAAACACGCTGTGTGTGAAATCGAGGATTAAATAAAGCGAGGAGCTATTCAGCCCTCCTGTGTGCACTGGATCTCCTTATTCTCTGTCAAGATTCATATATTTTGTGTCTGGTTGAAGGAGAAGGGCTGGCTATGCCACAGTGGAGTCATTTGTCTCTCAGTTGGAAAGATGGGGGTTTGATCCCAAGTCTCACAGCCTACATGAAGTCTCCTTGGGCAAGACACTTAACCCCAAAGTCCCCAGTGGCTGTACCAGCCATGTGTGAATGGGCACTGTAGAAAGTAGCCTCTGCTATCAGTGAATGTGATGGGGAAATGTTATCTGTAAGGCTTTTCCACATTTGCGTACAACTGTGGCTCAATGATAGAGTCACTTGTCTCTCAGATGAAAGGTTGGTGGTTCAATCCCAGCTCCTGCAGTCCACATGTCCTGGACAAGACACTGAATTTCAAATTGCCCCCAAGTTTCCCTTACAGCAGTGTATGGTAGCGTTTGAATGGGATTAGATGATACTGATGAGTACTTTCCATAGCAGCCTCTGCCATCATTGTGTTCAGTGTGATTGGATGAATTCTATGTGTAGTGTTAAAGCACTATGAGTGCTCACGGGACTAGAAGAGCAATTGTTAGTACAGTCCATTTAGCATTTTACACACATTTGCATCAAAATGAAGCAATGGGTTTCTAAAATCTGGCCAGCATAGGACATCATTCATGACTGCATTCATCATCTTTGAGAAACAGGGCAGGGAGTCATTCAACTCAAAACATTATACTAACATCTTAAGTTTGCTAAAAGCAGTCAGTAAGGAGATCTCTGAATATTCTGGCTTCACTTTTGTGAGGTGTCAATTATTGAAGGTGGAGTAATGTGCTTCATGGTCTTCAGTTTCCTCTAGAATGATCCAGTCTGTTTTGACTCTCTGTCAATTAAACCATGTGATTTATTAAACAGAAAGATATAAATGTAATATATTTGAACAGTTTTATATATAATGTCATATATAATATGATGTTTTTTCTATCACTCAAAAAAAAAAAGGTCTCCCTCCCAACCCTAAAAATAATGGATTTAGGCACCCCTGGAAAGATACACATGTGATTGTTTGACCAGTGAGATTTTGGTCAGATGAGAGCACATCGACCAACTGACTCGATGTCAGCCCTAAATAAAGTATAAAATGTTATTATAAAAACCTTGTCGACATTAGAATTGCACAGCTTCAGATAAAAATACATCCTTTGACAAGCTTTCTGACAGACAGCTTCAACATTTGGCTCCAAAGTCAGCTTGTCATCAACAATGGTGCCATGGTGTTTGTTCTGCTGCTCAGTCTCAACTGACTTTCCATCAATCATCATTTGAGTGATGGCAGTGAGATTCTTCCTAGAATCCACTGCCACCTCTTTAGTTTTGGACACATTTCTCAAAAAGATGGCATGCACCAGTGAATAAAATCTGTTGAAAACCGAGTCTTGATCAGGGTCATCATCAATGAGGAGCGACACAATCACAGAATTATCATGAGCAAATGTGATGAAGATCAAAATTTTGTTTGATTGTCAATGCTGAAGTTTTTGTAAACGGCCTATTGTTACACAAGAGAGGCTTTCTGTAACACATCAGATTGGATGAACAAAATTAAAATTGATTCACCATCTGTAACTAAACACTAAATTATGTGATTCCTTTCAGGGTGTAAGGAAGAGGGTTAAATATTTAACAATTTCATGCTCTGTTTGATATATTTTATATGATAGTGTCTATTGCCTTTCTTCCCTCCAGCCTCTTTCCTCTATTTATTAACCACATGAAACATTTAGGCATGTTTAATGTCAAAAGACTTGTTTCTTTCCTCTTTTTCTTCATTTACTTTAAACAGCTCGAGCCATATGCCTCCATTCATTTTGCCCTTTCTTTTGTTTGTAGGTGAAGTTTCCTCTCCTGCCATCAGCTTAAGCATCAGCCTCAAGGTTCTTTGTGTAATCTCACTGTCACTGTAAGGGAGCAACATAACCACGCACATACCACAAACCAAACTGATGATTTGGTGGTTCTTTTAAATCTCGCCACAACAAAGTGTGAAAACCGAGGGTGTCAATCAGAGAGGTGTTATTTTTTCATGCAACTGAATGATTAATCCTCTTCAGATATTTCCACACGCTTATTCATGTCTGAGCAGCAGGAGCAAACAGTTGGTAGCAAGAGATCAAGGTTTGTAGCACCTTTCTTCAGAGTGATAATAGGCAAGTTTTATCTTGTTAATACATTTCTGGTTTGCTGCTCCATGCCTGCTGGCATCGCTCAACAGAGATTCAGTTCATGATCAAACTAAATGAGTTTCTATGTGCAGTTTAAACACAACTAAAAAATGCTGCAGCTGAGATAAAACGTCTAAAACTGTCATACTCACCGCAAGAATACATCGAAGCAGCAGAATAATTTCATGGAACAAACAGGTGTTGTAACTGCTATATCTTTGGTGCAATAATGATGGAAAAATGGTGCTGTCATGCCTTCCTGTGCATCCCCATTCAGCACTATTTTTTCTGCTGCTTATTCTTCCTTAATTTGGTAAATGCAATTGTGCTGATTTTAGCCTGGAGAATAGGTTGAACTTCATTTGTTTCTAATACCATAGCTTTTTCTGACTCTGTCAAACAGGAGGATCTGCCGTCAGCAGACTTGTGATTGGTCATAGGCTGCTAACACTGCCTCTCTTATGTGAAAACAATCACAATAACCCTTGGTAGAATACTAAGTTGATTTCTTTTTTTATTATTATTTAACCTTTGTTTTACCAGGAATAGTCCTATTGAAATACAAAGTCTCTTTTACAAGGGAGTCCTGGCCAAGACAGCAGCATAAAACGTTTCACAAATAGAACAGGACAAACATATAGTGACAAGTAACTATTACATCGATTTATATATTAGCAGTGTTAAGCTCTGAAAACATGTGCACAAGCTGATCAGATGATCCTTCTTTCCTAGTTTTAAAATCCTCCAATCGAATTAAACAATCCAGTTTCAGGTGACCCTGAGCTCAAACCAAGAAGAGGGAACAAAGACATTAAAAGCACTTTTACCAAAGACAGAGCGAGTACAAGGAATGACAAAAAGACCATGGGGCCGTAGATGACAGCCACTGACAACTTTAGGAATCAATAAGGAGCATAAATAAGACGGCAGCTCCTGGAGTACGGTCTTTTAAAGAAAGATATACCAACTGAACAGTAAAGTCCTCAGAGTTAAAGTTTTGGATTCTTTAACTCGGTTATCACCTCTGATTACAATCAGTAATGAGGTTGTTTTTTTTTTAACTACATCACCTGACATTCTACTTACATGACAGCCAGAGTGATTGTGCTGAGAGGCTAATAATGCAATGGCTACATCTGAGTGGAAAAGCCTCCTGGGTATCATGCCGACACTTTCTGGTACTTTAGTTATGCAAGTTGTACGCAAATCAAAAGTGTATTACTTTTGGATGTTAGCTAGAACAATCAATATGAAAAGTTTAGCTGGAGCCGCACTTTCTGTGTTCATGTATCTTGAGAAGATCTTCCTTGAGTCATCACAGATTTGTGATCAGGCCAAGTCAAACACATATTTTGCTATAGTTGTAAACAGAAGTGTATCAAATCATGTCATGTTTTTATATAACAATGAACGACTCCAAATGACAATTGCATGTTCCCTCTCCAGCCTGTACAGAGTGAGCGTTGACAAGTGGAAATGAGATGATGCTTCTATTTCTCTGGTCGCATCCACACATAAAGGGAAACCTTATTTAACCTCCGAGCACTCACACTGCGGCAGGTTGGATGGAGGAAGTCACTCATGACGGTTAAGTGAGTCGATTTTGAGGATCTTTTTCGGTGTGGGCTGCAAACAGGCACAGTTTACATCCCCTGTTGTTAAATGAAGTGGATGTCAAATCAGTTGTGGTTATTGTCCACAATGACCACTACAAAAGACAGAGTCTCACTTCCGGTCCCTCTCAATGTTTTGTAGTTATCAAAGTACTATAAATTTGGCTCACTTGAAACTCATTTGAAGTCAATTGGCAGCATGTTTGGTCCTCTGTGCTGCTGAACACAGGACACACAAGTCATTCATATGAGAAACAAATCTGAATTTGAAGCTAAAATTCTTATAGAATTTTAAGAACTCTCTTCTCACCACTGATTAAGTGTTTCTCTACATTCTTCTCACTCACAGAGGACAACATATACATACATATGTCTGACTGAACATAATCAGATGTGACTCAATCATTCTCTTCATGATGTAACTCAAACATGTCCAAACATTTGAACTCTGTTGTGTCACTCCATCAAAAGTTAAGGATCTCTTCTGCTGTTTCACTGCTGCTCAGTGCTCGAGTGTCTCTGTGGAGAGCTGAGAGCACAGAATAACACCATGAATGCACTAATGCAGTCCCCTCCCTATTATGAGTCATACAGTCGGCATCGTCACACATTTATTCTTCTAGGGCTAAGGCTCATCTAATAGTAGTGAGAGTGCACTCTACCTTCTTGCTGTGCTGGCTTTTAACAAAAAAACATGCAGAACATTTTCACATTATGGGAACAGAACAGGAACTGTAGCTCACTGAGCATCTTTCCTTCTGATGCTCCGACCTTATTCTTAAGATAAGATAAGATAAGATACTCCTTTACTCGTCCCACAACGGGGAAATTCATGAATTAATTATTCTTAAATCTGTCATTACCACAGATTACAATCCGCCTGCACTTTCTTTCCATGTGACTGTTTTTCCTGAATAAACTAAAACCTTCTGATTCGTAAGCTGTCAATGCTACTGGCATGTAAACCCACTACAAACTTAAACCAAGACTCTTCTCATACAGAGAATACAGACCCTCAAGTAAAGGCTCTACATTTAACAGTAGAATCTGTAAATAGGGATTAACAGTGAAACTTAGATTTACCAGAAACAGATGAAGAAGCTTTTGATCTGAACACACAGACCTTTCTCAAGTTGCTGATCAGGCTGTAAACAGTGCAGCGTGCAGAGCAGGAAGTCTTGGCTGGAAGCAATTCATTGTCTTTCGCTGGCTACACCAAAATGCCTAAAAAGTATGGCGCCATTCCCAGAGACGTGCATGCTCATCTGATGCCAGCCAACGGGTTCTGATATTGAAAAGCGAGCTCCCCGACTGTCATCTGCTGTGACAACAAGCAGCAACCAATCAATTTCTGAACTTCCCAGGATCTCTGCAGAATCTTATCACACTCTGCTCTCTCTATGGACTGAAAATATTTGCTCAATCATTCTAAAATAAATGTCACAGCTCAGAGCGGTTGAGTAGTGTATTGGCAGCATGGACATGATTTTATCACAACAAGGAGTAGAGAGGGGGTTAATCCATTTTTTCTATATTTATTTATTTATATATTTGTTTTGGTTAGTGTAGAGTCTTCCTTCACAAACACTAATCTCAAACATCTCTGTTTAAATGATGCAAAAAAAAAAAGCCCCAAGATGCGCAGCTGGATTGAATCCGCAGCAGCTGTTGAGGTTATTTCAGACCTGGGACAACCATGTTTATTATAGCTGATACTGTTTATAGATCGAGTCATTTCAATTCGAAAGGCAAGTATATTGGACAGATTATCAGGATAATGCAATATTATCTATGAGCCCTGGATGGGCTTTCAAGGGCACTGAATTGAAAGCTGTAAGTCAGTAATCATTATCCAAAGTGATTCCATTCAAAGTGTCTGAAGTATTATTTTTCTGATTTATTTTAGGTTTAGCAGCTTCTCTGTGTTGTTAAATTGAAGCTAAATTCAATAGCTGCAAAAAAAGCATCAATACAAAAGAGTATTTTACAAACTGTTCTTATGTGTGCTACATAAAATCTTCCCCTGAAAAGAATACTAGTAAGCTAAATGTAGCAGTATGACTGATTTGTTGTTTAGGCATCATAAACTTTAAGACTTGTTGTCATAGTAACAGTACAGACAGGTGTTCCGTGACTCAGAGCAT
Source organism: Notolabrus celidotus (assembly GCF_009762535.1). NCBI lineage: Eukaryota > Metazoa > Chordata > Actinopteri > Labriformes > Labridae > Notolabrus > Notolabrus celidotus. The sequence goes on along the minus strand of NC_048280.1, from coordinate 28,263,563 downwards.
GAGCTCAGCACAACACCTCTGGATGCAGAAAGGAGCCAGAAACATAACACATGTCTGTTCATAAGATGGACTCGACACGACTCACTGCAAAAGAAAGAAGCACTGACTTCTTGATAAGGTGTCAGTGAAACACATGATATGTTTTTTATTTCTGGAAGCATTTTTCAGGTTTGTACAAGTCTATTAATGGTCCTGCGAGGAACTTTGTTTTTTATATATATATATTCTATACCAATCGTCCAGTAAAAAAGTTGTTGAAAATCTTTGCAGTTTAAAATATAAAAAGGCATTGATCTTTAACACTTTGACAAACAGCGGTGCTTTCGGGCAAAAGTATTTAAAAAGAATCTGTCTTGCCACTGATGGTCTTGTTTGCTTTGTGGTGGTCACAAAGAGACGTCAGAATCAATCATGATCTGTTCCGTAACCTTTGAAAAACTCATCCAGGAGCTTTAAATGTAACCTGGTTAAGAGGAAGAGTCTGGGACAGAAAATCTGTGACATATCCTTTGTTAAAGGGATAGTTCTTTTTTTTAATTGGGTTGTTGGTGGTACTTGTCAATAGTAAGTGTATTACCCACAGGAGACGCCGATCAGCTCCACCACTTTGCTGAGGAGAGGACAGGCACGAAAGCTGGGCTAGCAGCAGGCAGGATCAGCTTTACCATGTAATTAATCTTATTTTGAGTAACTCCAACCCCAAAACTGATGTAAGTGTGAGTGTATACTGTATCTGGGGTTTTACTGACAGAAAGCCCCTTTGATTTTGCACAATTTTTTGTAATTACTAAAGTTTTGCATCTCATTTTTACACAGTTATTAACAACAAATGCTGAACATCATCCAGTGGACACAGAAATGTCTGTAGAGTTTATTTGTTTTTTTGTTTTTTTCTTTATTGGATGACTTTTTTATGTAGACTTTGTTTTCTAAGTCTTCCATGTTAAATAATGTCCTTTTATCTCGAGTTTAATTTTCACAGGAGTGTTACTATCATAATTCCAGGGCCAGTTCCATCATGCATATTCAGAATCCAATCACAATAACACGTGTTTTGGAGGAGGAGGAATAAATAAATCTATGACATCATATGAAAGTGATGGACAGTGTTATCAATGGTAGGCTCTCTGTGTTTAATTCTTCCCAAACAATATGAACATGGATTCATTTTAGAGCTCTGATGTCTGTCAAATATGCATTATGCAAAAGTCAGCTGACCTATTCAAGTAGCAACGTGCGGCGCCTTGGGGACTGAGTAACACTAGCAGAGAAATAATCTAAACCCCTGAATCTGCTCTCTGCGCCTCACCTCTTCCATGCAGACAGGGTCACAAATTGAAATGATTCCAGCTTACATAAATCCTGACTGCAGAACACACAGTGCACGGCTTGTTGAGGATTTCATACATCCTACTACGCAAAATAACCTTGACCGAAATCAGAGTTGCCAGGTAGCACTCACTTCTGATAATATCACAGGTAACTGATGTTGACAATGCCTCCCCACACTTTAAACCACACATTTGGGATAATAGAAAGTATGTGAAACATCCCTGAGTGAATAAACTGCAAGTCATCGGTACAGATGGAGAACATGACTCATCAGTAAATAGTATTTTTTTTATGCTTGGTAAAAGAATAAAAGAAATAAATATTTGTACAGCCAATACCCACCTTACACATGTGAGGTTTTTGTTCATGAGTCAATGAGAATGTTTGACTTTTTAGTTAAAAGGAGGTCTTTCCTCGCCACTGCAACTAGCTAAATATTGCGAGGTGCAATGCTCATGTTGGATAAAGGTGAGGTAAGACTTGAGTCTTACCCTGTCTTGAGGTTGGGTCTCTGTTCATAATTTGACAGACTGGTCTTGGCAACATTTTGGCATTTATAATATCATACTGATCATTACTCGACCAAAATCCACAAAATGTTAAACATTAAGCTTGATTTGAAAACATTGACTGGGCACTTTATGTTATTTTTTGCTCATTTGAATTTGATGCCACACAGACACTACAGTGGTAGCTCCATCTTCATATATTAAAGATTAGGGTCATAAATGTCGGAACCCTTTGGTTGTACATAGTTTCTTGATAAAGCTGCCAACTCTTCTGAGCTTATGGTATACCAATCTGTAGTAAACCTGTTTTCACTTACTTGGAGGATCAGCCAGTCAGTCAGTTCAGCACTTTGGCCTGGATTGAATAAATAATCCCTACAATTTTTCTATGGATTTAAACGAAATATTGAACAGCCATGGCCCTAATGACTTTCCCTTCCCTCCATCACCATCATCAGCTCAAAACTTTATTCTTTCCCACATTACTGTTTTACAAACAGGTCGTTGCAGTAATGTCAATCTCAGCTCAGACTTCTTTTACCATATGGTGCTCATTGCTTGAAGTCAGATAATCAACTTATAGATATATTATATTACAATATAGAGTTAAAACATGGTACCCAGCTGAGTCTGCCTGTTTACCAAGTTGCTATGTTAGAAAAGTTTGTAGTGAGAATGTGTTGGTTTTGTTTTGTGGCAGAAAATTGTAGATGTGGCGTAGTAAAAAGTATTATACCATATAAGTCTGTTTGACTGTAAAGAATTAAACTTGATAAAGCTGCAGAGACAAAAGCTTCACAGTGAAAAATAACCACTGTGTCTGTCTGAGCTGATAATAGGCTGCAGCTTTATTGATTCTGAGAAGGACTGGGCCCTTTGTGTAAAAACTGCTGTCACCTTGTGGATTGTGTGATGCACCTAAATGAGGCCGTGAGCAGTTATTTTTGGTGTGTATCTGAGTCATTTAAAACAAAGGCAGGTAGACATTGTTAGATTGCCTTTTTATATTCTATCAAATAAAAGAGTCTATTCTAAAACCATCTGACCTGCCCATTACTTTGATTGGATCTACTCCTCTGTGTTTTCAAATCAATAATCACAGACCAGCTGACCTGTTTCAGCGACACTAGAAATCTCAAGATGGAAGCGTAGCCAGCGCTGTCCTTTGAAGCGTGCGTCCTGAAGGTCTTCTGGGCTGCAGGAGTCGCGTTCAGCCTCTGCACAGCACCGCTGCCCACGCAAAGGTCATCAATGTTACATGAATATCACAGAGCCAGTGTGTCATCATCAGTATTGAGTATGAAGACGGACTATATATATAGCGTCAAAGAAATCGATGCGCATGAATAAATAGGCTTTAAATGACACATCTGATGAGAGGAAGTTAATGCTCAATAAATAATTTGTATGATTTAATTCTACTTCCATCCATCCATCCATTTTCTTCCGCTTATCCGGGGTCGGGTCACGGGGGTAGCAGTCCAAGCAAACTGACCCAGACATCTCTCTCCCCAGCAACACTTTCCAGCTCCTCCTGGGGAATCCTGAGGCAATCCCAGACCAGGCAGGATATAATCCCTCCACTGCATTCTGGGTCTACCCTGGGGCCTTATCCCAGTTGGACGTGCCCGGAACACCTCTAAAGGGAGGCGTCCGGGAGGCATCCTTATCAGATGCCTGAACCACCTCAGCTGACTCCTTTCGACGCTGAGGAGCAGCGGCTCTACTCCGAGCTCCCTCTGGATGTCCCAGCTCCTGACCCTCTCTCTAAGGCTGAGCCCAGACACCCTTCGTAAGAAACTCATTTCAGCTGCTTGTATCCGCGATCTTATCCTTTCGGTCCTGACCCACAGCTCATGACTGAAAGGACCATTCTACTTAACATTGGATACCCGTTTGGTCCTGACAGGTCAGTATCATCTTTATGTTGAGTTTAGGCCAAAGGTTGAATGTTTCTTCTTCTTCTAGAAGGTGGGTTGGAATGAAAGTTGAAATCATGAAACATTCATTGATCCCAGAGAAAAATGGCTAATGGTTTTATGACTTTTCCTCTTGTTCCAAAATAAAGTGAACATGTTTGTGTTTTAGTGATGCAATAACTTCGAACATTGCTATAAAATCTAGTCCAGAATTAACTTTCCTCAAATGAGGTGTCATTATTTGATTGTCTTGCGTTAAATGGATCACTCTAGTATTGCTGTCTTGTGATATTGTTGTTATCCATGGCCATGTATCGCATATCATTGTGAAAAGTGAGTAACCTGACTGTTCCTAGATCTGAGACATTCATGGTTCCATGGAGCCATGGAGTTGGAGGTCTTGGTTGAGGAGGCAAATAAACACATCGGTGAACTCCAGCAGAGACATCTCAGCGTTGCCAGAAGAAACACGATTTGGGAGGCCATCTTTGAAAAGATGAATGCTGTGAGAAAAAACAGTAGATCTGCCAATGAAATAAAAAGAAGATGGCAAGATATCCGCATAAGAAAAAAGAAAAACTTTCCCTTATTAAAATCTCAGCATAATTCTAATATTGGACACTTTTATTTAGTTCAAAATGAATTTGCTTCGTATGTCTCGTTGAATATAGAATGGGAAAAAAATTGTGATTTCATTATTTGAAAAGTGTTTTAGTAAGTTGTCCATCATGACCGTAATACTAATGTTTATCTCTTTTTTCTTAAATGGTGAATCTTTGTTAGATTTATGACAATCCCTGCTGTACTCCTCAAATCAGCTCAGACCAGGAAACACCTCAGCAGAGACCCAAAGGCGTCTATATTGTTGTGATGATATTGATCAGGAGTTGCTGCAGCAACAAAGAAATCAGACGGATGGGTTACAGGCCATTGCACAGGAGGTGAGAGCTGTGTTCAATGTTGCGCATGCCCTCCGCCGTGACACTCGGGACATCGGTGCGCACACAAGGCAGCTAGTCAGTGCTGTGTCTGGGCTGACAATGGCCGTCAATGCCCTGGCAACAGTCGGGAGGTCATTCAGTGGCAGTCCTTCGACTGAGCCGCCGGCGAATGAAGAGGGTGAAGAGAGCACAGGAGATGAACATTCATTACGCACAGGTGGACACTGGGAGATGCCAGCACTAACTGCAACGCTGTGCCAGTTTGCACCTGCTTTTCAAAAATGCTAAATATAGATGCAAAAACACCGCCCGCTGTCTGCTTCAGGTTTGATAAATCACATTGTGTGTGCTAAATGATTACATTTGCATCTCCTCCTCGCACTATTCTGCGCGTTCTGATAATCTGCATGTATTCTGCGTCTTCATGACGGCAAACACGCAAAATGGATTGCGAGTGCTATTTTGCTTATTTGACAGACGCAATCCTCAGTGCACCCGGTAAGTACATCAGCTTTGCGTGTGCTATCAAGTTTGCACGTGTTTCTATACACGCAAACCTTTAATAGATCAGGCCCTATGTCTTCAAGCCACAACGTAATGACCAACTCATGGAGATATCCTGCAAAGAAGTTCCCTTGAGAAAGCCCTTTCTCCTGTCATGTCGCTGGTCTTCATCACTGACAGCACACCTGAGTGGCTATGGGGCAGTGCACTTTGGGAGCCGACAGCAGCAAACAGGTATCAGATTTGAGGGCAGTCAGACGAGGTGTCAGGGTGTCAAATCCTGGAAACAGCTCATCCCCAAAGATCAGCAACAATGTGCAGTAACGAAGGCTCAGCGGCAGATTGACTGCTGCAGTAACTGATTCCGACAGCAAAGGAACACCTGAGTGTACCTGAGTCTACACTCACACAAAAACTGCAGTCAGTCCTCACTTAGCACCGCGCTGCACCGACACAGTCTTAACAAAGTGGCAAAGTGACATCGGCAAGCTGTGTGATTAAAACTCACCTACACTTTCACTGCACGCCTTCACTCAGGCTGTCGACACACACAAACGCACACACATACAGAGAGAGAGAGAGAGAACGCACACACAGAGAACAAACAGAGCTCACTTTTTATAATCAATGGCAGTTGAAGATTTTCTGTAGATTGCTAAACCCAACAGTGAAGCACAGTTTTACTTTCACTATTACATGCAGTATACTTGTAACTGAATGGACAGTACCATTTGTTTATTAGTATGATACATGATTACATTTTATATTAGTTGTTTTTAGGTTCAGATATGTTGCAATTTTGCTATTTTACAACCTCTCATTTACATTGCTAATACTAGTGACATACTTTTAAAACAACTCTATTACTTATTTGTGAAGATAATACAAAGGCTAAGTTACATATAAATTTGCAAAAATATAGGGGCGGGCCTTATTTGACTGGCAGATGGGCGCTACAACCACTGTTTGCTAGAAGGCAAAGAGCCCACTACAGCTCCACCCCTTTGCATGTTTACATATGTAGTTGTCAGCTATTTGACATAGTGTAATGAGTAACGAGTCCTTTTAAATTTCTGTAACTACGACGGCGTTATTGAATTTGAAAAGTAACTATTTTTACTATGAGCTACAAGAAACAGTATTTGAGTTACAGTTGTACTTTCCTCATAACACTGATTGTGACCATGCATTTTTCTTTAATTAAAAGCCACCAGTGACTGGAGAAATTTTCTGAACTGAATTTAATGTTGCAGCAGGCATTAATCGTATCAAAACTTCATCAATCAGATATGAATTCTTTAAAATGAGAGAAAATTAAAACATTTTCTAAACTGCAATTTGTGCTTCAGGATTTTTAGATTAAATAATAGTAATTGTCCTCTATTAAAACAGCTGTCTGCTGCAGCTTTGACAACATACTGGTTAGCATATTATCAATCAAAGTATACCTCAAAACCTTTTAGTGCTTTTATTTTAATTTAAATTAGTTTGAAAGAAGAATTCAAACTTTAAATTGCTGTAGTTTGAAAGACCCAACAGTCACATTATAATTCAAAACATAGTGTTGTTAATGTTTTGTTGGTTGCACACAAAGCTTGCTATTAAATGTCCCTCAGCATGATAAATGCTAATGCAATTCAAGTCTGAGTCCAACAGACAATGACAAAGAATTACATCACGACAAAAAATGTTTTCACAGGTCAGAGCGTTTACTGTCATTACACCGGCAGCACACTGAGGCTACTGGGTGCAAAACACTTTTCTTTACTTCTCCTAAAAGACAAAGGAAGGCTATTGAGGTCATTATGCAAATTTAAACAATAAGTTGCAAACAATTGACATCAAATGTCAACTGCACACAAGGTCTAAAAGAGCCACTCCACTAACTTTACACGAGGCGTTTATTCTACCTGTCAGAGCTCTTCAGACTGTGTTAATTTAATTTTTGTCTTAAGACAGCGCTGGTTGAACTCTCAGAAGTTAATAAGATGCTATTATGACTGTATCAATCTCGGCTTGGTAACTGAAAGTTTGAACTGAAATCTATTACAGGTTATAGATGAAGGGGTTGAAAGGGGGGAAGGGGGAAAGTGGAGTTCTCAGACCACAGGCTAGTTCATCACTTTGTGTCAGTCCATCTTAAGGTGATCAGACCAAGAGAAGTCGCCGGGGATTCTGGCTCCTGTTTATAAATGGCGTCCTCTTTTCATGGTGCAGTTTTAGGCTGCCTTTGTAGATGCAATATTATTTTAGATGAGTTTGAAAAATCTGGTTTGCAGTATTTTTCACATTTATTGACTTCAGCATGTAGCCTAAATAAAAGAGACAATAAATTTGGAAGTAGAAAAGTGTGACTGCAACATCTAGCATTGACATGACTGGTAATGTTCAGTAACTACAAAGTTTTTCCTTGGCGCACAATGAGCTGCTTGAAAAAGTGAAGACTCACCCCGAAAATCAACAGGATGCGTGTGCGCCGCGTTCAGTCAGCGACACGGCTTTGCTCTGTCCGAGGGCTTCCATCACTTTTGTGCTTTAATCATCACTGAGTATGTTGCATAACTATAAAATTTCGATTTTGCAGGTTTAGATGAGTTTATTAATAATAATTCTGCTCTTTTTTGTTGCCCTGTTACCTTCTGACACAGTTATCATTGTAAATTCCTGTTGTAGTCGACCTGGATCGCGGATATGTGGCTGTTTGTAGCTTACATCCATAATCGATGAGTATTTCTGATCTAAACGATCTTTAAACCATCTGGAGTCGGTATATGATGTGTTATTGTGAAATTGGCAGATTTTGCATGCGATCCTCGTGCCTGACTTCCTGTCCAGGTCGTTCTTTTCTGTGTAGATTGACGCATGCTGGGTGCGGGGTCGGTCGTAAATAGACTCGACGCGAATCTTTAGAGAGCGGCGCAGGGGCACGCTCCTGAGATGGAGCTGAGACGCAGCGCTCCCTGTGGACCCTAGAGCATTGACTAGAATGGGAACTTATCGGCTGCGATGTGCGAGGAGCAGCCGTAATGCAACACGACGCAACCTGTGGATCTTGGGGGTCAGGATGAGCAATAACACCAACAACCTAAGAGAGAGTAGTATCACATCATATGGGTGGTTTTAACAAATCCATTTTCACACACTTGCAGACCTGTCTGAGAGATGTACTGCAGGAACGAGACGGAAAAATCCCTTACACATCATGTAGGAGGTCTCTACATCCTTGCAGTCTGCATTTCAAACATGTTCTGAAAGTACAAGGCGAAGACTCAGCTCTCAGATACTCCACAGCTTAGCTAAGTCACAACATACGTGGCAGCAGAATCAATAAAAGGTAAGTAGGCAGAGATCTGCTGTGTTCACTTTGAAGTGTAGAGGGAAGGGTGTCCTCGTGTACAGTTCCTTTGATGCCGAAAACCTTAAAAAGCGTGCACTTACCTCGCAGCAATATGACAGAATCTAATTACAGAGACCAGCCTCCAGAAAACTGAAATGAGGGGAGAGAGACTACATTGGCTGTCACTGTGACTCTGTGCAGATAACTTCTCTGCATGTGGATTCACTACAGGCCCGACCCCGCAGGAAGAGGCATGGACTAATAGCAGACTCTCTCACGCTGTTATTGGCTGCTAGTGATGGCCGTGGGAGGAAGCTGATATTTCAGGACACAGCAGATAAATCGGATTAACAAATAATTGACATGTTTGCTGGTGTATTTATAGCTTCCATTTGATTGGAAAGTAGGGAACAAGACTAAATCCATGCTCCAATTACATTTGAGGATATTACTGCTGGGTACATATGAGCTCACGCTACCTAACAAATCTGATTGAGACTGCTCTGTGCCTGAAATTAATTGAGGGTGACCTTCAGACGTCATAGGTAACTGAAATGTTTCTTTCAGAATCAGTAAAATAAGTGAGCGCCTTTTTAAGAGAAATATGAAACCAATGAAACATGACAGAAAAGTGTAAATAAAAGAGTCAAACTTTACCCAGATAAAAGCTGTGATCACAGTGTAGAGCTGTGAGAGACTGTGAGCTACATGAGTCTCTATTGGTGGGTCAGATTTGTCTGAATTATATTTTCATTTATGTCCAGATGAGGTAATGAAGAAAGACTTCCCAGTACAATTCAAACTTGATCAGTGAGCTCTCTAACTGTAGGTCAACAGTTATATTCATCATCATCAATAATTGTTTCTTATCCATACACTATGCAATCTGAAGCCTGTACATGGGGTTTTATTTTCAAATCGATTAGATGCTCTATGCTGTTCCTATGTGTGACTTCTGTCTGTGTCGATCTGCTCTGATCTGATCTGCTGGATGTGAAAATAGACATGGCACATATTTTTAGTAGAGCAGAGCGGAGAAACATTTCTGGGACTGATCAGAGATGCGCCGCAGTGCATGCTGTAGATGTATGAGCATTGACAAGAGAGGAAAGGGATTAGCCCTAGAATGAACAACAAGGAATGCATCGCATACACTTGCCGTCAAATCAAGCTTTCTACTGACAACGAGTTACTGTACTATGAGTGTTATTAGTTCCTTAGGAAAGTAACTGTAGCGTTACTTGCTTCAATAATCTTAAAAATGTACCCTGCGTCTCGTCTTTCTGGTATTTAACTGATTAGCTCTCCGAAAGCAGCAAACTCCCCAAGTTTATATGGGAAGCATTTCTTCAACAACATACCTTACAATAAGTCTGTTTAGTCCTTCCTGGCTCCCAGGTTGTGGAGCTGGCAGTGATTTGAAATCAAGCTTTGGCTGTTTGGATGGCATGGCTCCTCCTTAATCTCCCAAGCTAACTTGAGCTGCACCTGGATCACAGGTGTTTGCACTCCAGACTCTCTCTGTAGTGTTGTTTGGTTAGGTGCTTTTAGAGATTGGAATTACTTGTCTTGGAGGTGGATAAACTTTTCCCTGCTGTAGATGGATTTCAACTCACAACTTCATTCTTATTCTTTTCCTCAAAGGGAAAAAAGTGTTGGTATTTTGAAAACAGAAAGCTCATGCCTGAATGATCATCAGCTGCTGTGTGTTCACTGTATGAGAAGTTCTTTCTCCCAGGTTGTGCTGATGTGGGCCTAACCTTGCCACTGATAAGAATGATTAATCTTATATAGTTGTCTGCTATTTGATAGAAAATAGAGTCCTTTTCAATTTCTGTAATTTTAGCAATGTTATTGAATTTGAAAAGTAACTAATATACTAGTTACCAGAAATAGAAGAGGAGTTACAGTAATGTATTACTCAGTAACTTTGTTATTTAGCTATGCGATACTCACAATGCTGCTCCTTTACACATGTACTATGTGATTTCTACAAAAAGCCTTAAGTAGACATACATCCATAGATTATACACCTTCGCTTTTCCTGTTAATGATAATAAGTTCATTTCAGTTGTTTTCTCAAGGTCTCAACTTATTTTTCCAGTATTCTCCAGATAACAAAGCTGTTTTTTCAGTGATGACAGGAAATCAAATGGCTGGTCACTATGATAGGCCATACCACGGCATGCCATGCTGCCTTTGTCTACACTGGTGAGGTCAGTTGAGCCTATTTCATGTTTGTCTTGTGCTTCGGTGACTCTTATGATCATCTGGCATTAAGTCCAGAACTGATGAAAACAGCAGAAATGTACAGAAGATACCTCTCCAAAAAGCCTAACTTCTTTACTTTGGTCTGTTACAGTAATTGTCTGACAATCCTCTAGTTCCTAAGCGGACTGAGTCACTGCCGCCCTCATAATGGAAAAACCGAGTGAGTAGACCTCATGGTCATATGTCTGCTATAAGCTTCTGTAGATTGTGAAATGAATGTAAGAAAATAGCAAAATAAGCGAAAACTTAAATCTTCTTTTTCCAACCTCAGACCTATCCCACTGGACTTACTTTGAGACACAGTTAGAAAACCACTGCTGTATTCTACATAGTAAATATTATACCATGAACTTAAAAAAATGTACGTATATCGTGTTGATGTAGTTCCTTTTCATTTTATAAATGATTGGTTCTAGACTCTCATTTTATATATATATATATATATATATATATATATTTTGCCAGCTTTTGGTAGATAGGGCCCATAGTCCATATAGGTTGTTTGTCATACATGCAACACATGGTATCTAAGACAGATTGTAAATATTGCTGCTTCTCTTTATCAGTCTTTATTAAAAAATAGTGTAAAGGGGAGTTAATGGTAGGGATTTGTATGAATGCATCTTAAATATGTATCTCTATTGCAGGTCACTGTATTGTAGATATTGTAGTAATCATCTCACAATGGCTCTTTCCTCATCCTAGATTTTTTACATACACATGTGCAAGGGACACATTCATAGTAAAGATGCAGCCCTGCAGACTCCTCCCTCTCCATGCTTAATCAAAGCTTCTCTTAATTACTGGGGCAGATTAAAAATAGCAAAGCCAGAAAGTATGCTCCCCCAATGCCCCACAGACTGTCAGATCTGGCAACTGAGCCTGTGGGCAACACATGAGAGAGACTCAACTGCTACCATCTTTTCCCCCTTTGATAAATACTGAATCACACAAACATTTCTCCATCGTCCCCTGTTCAGTGATACTGATGACACACACTTGGAGCAGCTCAGAAAGACAGCTACATAGACTGAGAGAGCTGCACTCCTCCTCCCAGGCACAATGGTGCTCATTCCCCGAGAGTAACGCCTGTTGACGTGGCTGCTGAAAGACTAGGTATCTTAGGGGAAAACAGACAATGTCCACTTGGCCTGCGCGCAATTTATGTGCTGAAACGAAATGTCAACTTTCTGGCCGAGGCCATGTTCGTTCTCTTTGCCTCAGGGAGTTTTAAACCCTTCTATGCTACTGTGGCCAGAATAGACACAAAGCCCTGTCTAAAGACGTTCTGCTCATCAGACTCCTCTTATCATTTTTTTATTGAATCAGAGCTGAATTATGTTGCCGTATTCAGTATAATTGGAGATAAACTTAATGTGACAAAGGTATTTGGAAAGGATAATTTGCTGTAGTTTTAAAAAAGTCACAGCAAATCATCTGGCAGAGAGTAAAATGCAAGAATTAGCCGACTGTTTCAGAGACCCTAAAATGCAGATGGTTATTGAAATATAATGTAATGACAAAAGGAGACTATTAACGCAGCAATGAAAATCTGAACTGATACCAGAAAGATATTTTAGACCTTCTGTACCAAACTAATGTACACGGTATCCACAGTCAAGTGCTGAAAGTTCTGTGTAGTCGATGTATATTACACATTCAAACCATAATATAATGAACCTAATTTTGATATAAACCATGTCCTGGCTGGTTGCTACATGCAACCAGCCAGGGGAATGGCAATCTCAGAGCCCATGATAGACAATAACATGTGTGGCACAGACAAATGGACTTCTAAAGTTAGTCCAGTGAGTATGCTGAGTATGATGGCCCAGTGGCTGGATAATGACTAAAACATGAAAAAAGGTTATTGCATGCACAGGAGTGCTCCGCTTCCGCTAGGTAGAAGGTGTGAGAGTCCTGTGGTTCTACCAGCCAGGTCACTTCTGCGCATGCCTTGGTTGCACCAGCACATTATGTCCATGCCCATTGAGTCCATCGTTTGGCTTTAAAGCTCCTTATGGGCAGAAATGATGTCAATTTGTTCATTCTATGTACAGTCAGTGTGCTATATTTAATCTGTTTTCAATGAAAAGGTAATGAACAGCACTCTGCGTGCGTGCGTGCGTGCGTGCGCGCGTGCGTGCATGCATGCATGTGTGTGTGTGCATGTCTGAGAGCTTCTGCTGTAGGTTAAGCTCTCATGGGTCCGTTATACTGTAACACAATGTGGAATGACACAACAGTATACCAATATTACGTTGTTGCAGGTTCGACATGGAAGCACAAAGGCATAACGCAGGATTTGCTAATGTGTCTGTAAAATGTTGGTAAAGTAAAGTCAGTGTCCAACTGTCCAGTATCATTTTCCCAATTATCTTAACAGGTGATTTATATTGTGCTTCAGAGCACTACCTGACATGATTACAAACATCAGCACTTTAACACCTGACTTCTTCATCCAGTAATCTTCTGTTTTCTTGACTGAGTTTCACTTATTCCTTCATGGTTTGAGTATTTGGACTTCACACCCTCTGACCACAATAGAGGACACTCCCCAAATGTCAGACTCTTCCTCAACCTCAGGTCTCTACAGAACATTTTCTCAGCTGTCACCCAGACACTGAAAAAAGGATTATGCTCCAAGCAGACATGGGAAAGGCATCTTTTTTATATCATCGTTTTCAATCTCATCTCCAGCACCCTTACTGTAGCGTAGCAGGTTTGGAACTAATTCTTCAGAAACGCCATTAATGTTTCACAGTCTTCCTGCAAGCCTTAATGTGAGTCTTTATTTTCCTGCCAGCAAGGATGATGGATTTTGTACGAGTATGAGTGAGAATCAGTATTTTGATGAGGAAATGCTCTGTGGGGTTAGAAAGCAAGAAGACCTGTGTGGATTAACCTGTGTGGATTAAGGGAAAAAAAGATGTCATGATGCTAAAGAACAAGTGCTCCTCTGCCCAGCTGGCACACAGAGGTAAATCATCTAATATTAGCAGTAGCAAGTACACCACAGTGACGTTTTAACCAAGTGTCTTTATTTACAAAGTGATGAAACACTTTGCCACTTCCTCAGCTTGTTTCAGGAGGTACTGACAAAGCAAACAAATATGGAAATCACAGAGCATTTATAGACGGGTCGATCTTGCACAATATAAAATAGCAGTTAATTACAAAATGATGCAAGACAGCGGTACATCTGTTAAGAGGAAATGTACAGTGTTCTCAAAATCGAGGTAGAAAAAGCACACACTGCTTGAATTCTGACGTTTGACACAGGTTCATAAAGGTCCCCAAAGAGTTCATAGTGGAGTGAAGTCAGGAGGGAGGTGAAGATAGAAACACTGTTGATACTCAGTGAAGCAAACAATCTAAAAATAATGTCAAATCTCTACGTGTTACTGCTAAGGTAGGCAGGTTTGGCTGGCTGTATAAAATAATATAAAATAAGAGCAGCAGCTAAACGTGGAGTTGAACCAATGAACGAAAAAAAGGAGTCCACAGTATCATGGTGTCTGAATAAAACAGTATTGAGTTCATTTGGAATTCAAGTGTGTGTAAAATAGAGTGAAATTTGACCACACTGCTCATAATCTCATCTGACTTATGCACACAGTGGCATGTAAGACAAATATGTTTCATGCAGATGCTAAACAAACTACTTTCTTCTTATGGCAACAAACACTGAGATTTCATGAATGGAAAGTTTCCCTTCATGCTGCATTTGACCACTAAACACTACTCATGTCCACTCACTTGGCACCATCACATTTTAAACAGAAGTGAAACATTTAAGGTGCTCCTGATAAATTTAGAGAAAGGACTGAATTGAAAGCTATGACTACAGATAAAGGGATATGACTGATGAATGATCCTTGTATAAAGCACAACACTCCTCAATGCTCACTTTCTGTTTGAAATGAATCTTTGATGTGCTCAAAATTACAATGTTCGGATGACATTGTGGCACAAAACAAATATTTTTCCTCATCAAACATCACATTTTATTTCACAGAAATCCTTTCTCCTTCTTTTCCCTTTGAAAGCCCGGGGATGAGTGATTGTGTTTACATTTCGTTTCCTCTGTCACTACATTATACTGTCATAAATCCAAAGCCAGGACAGAATTGTGGCATCTGCACAAAAGCAGTGTCGACTTGAGTAGCCCATTAAGTATGCTCTATGGTTTCTTTCCCAAAATAGAAAGACTGAGTCACACACACCGGAGTGATGGTGCTGTCATCAGCGGAGGGGCCACAGAGCCACCGACAGAGACTCCCGTTCTGTTGTTTTTTGTCAGATCTTTAGGCCTGCTGTGTACACATCGCCTCTTAAGCACCAAGTGAACGACCACAGGGCCACCGTACCTCATTCTAAAGAGTCAATATCAGTATCCCTTCAAACTTTGAGAGCCTCGTGCACACCCACAGCAGACAGTCGGCGGTTGATGTTGCGATAACGACAGCGCAGAAGGTCACGATAAGTGGACCGCAGGTCTCGGTTGAAGAAGGCGTAAATGAAGGGGTTCATTAGTGAGTTAGCGTAGCCTAACCAGAGCAGCGTGCGCTCCAGCCATATGGGCACACAGCTACACTCCACCCCACAGATAAAGGGTCTGGCAGTGGACAGGATGAAAAATGGCAGCCAGCAAATACCGAAGACCCCCACTATCACCCCCAGTGTTGTGGCAGCTTTCTGCTCCCGCTTGAAGATGGAGATGTTTCTGCGTTCACGGCTCAACAGGCGCGACAGGGCGGCACACTCCTCCGCCACACCGGGCGGTTTCAGGCCCTGCATCCGCAGCGCCTCATTAGCCACTGTTTCAAGGCGCTCACGGCGCGCCAGGTCAGTGAAGCGGTGCTTGGCGCCGCTCTTTCGTGCTGCCTTGAAGATCTTGTAGTACATGACCAGCATGACCAGCATAGGGATGTAGAAGGCTACAGCTGTGGAATAGATGGTGTAGCCAAAGTCTTGGCTAATGAGGCACACACCGGCTGTGTGGACGTTTTTAGCCCAGCCGCAGAAAGGTGGCAGGGTGATGGATGCTGACACCAACCACACTCCCAGGATCATCTTTGCCATCAGCTGACCGTTCTGCCTGGCGGGGTAGGTGAGAGGACGTGTGATCCCCAGATATCTGCCAGGAAAGAAGACAAAGAAAGTGTCAGCGCTAACTCAGAGTCAGCCTGTCAATACAGAACTGAAGGCATGTGAGCTAACCTTGATATTTGCAGTAAAAGCCTGTAATACCTGCACCGTGTGGTGGATTTATAAAGCAAAACAAGGATGACTATTTACTCATCACATGTGATGCATTGAGATCAAACTGCTGTGTAGTAGCATCAAATACATGTTCAATTCATTTCAAAGCCAGACATTTCAACGGGAGGTCATAAGCTCTATCACTACCTGGAGGGCCATTAGCTGCTTTTCTTCGGCTTTGAAGGAGCTAAGCAGGTAGCGAGGGAGCTATCAATCAATCGGGCAGCTCTTTGGTTTCAAATAGCAGCTGGAGGTGTCAGAAAAATAAAGATAAAGCGAGGCGTGAAAGGCTGGGATTTGTACAAAACAGGGAAAATAGCCACTATTCTCCAAATGATGCATCTGTGAGTACATCTCGGCCTGTTCTGGCTGAATGCCTACAGCCTTCATCAGCATCAAATACATCACTGATGAAAGCTATATGTTTAACACTGCTAGCTGTTTGTCTTGTTTCCTGCTCTATTGTTCATCAAGATAAAAAGCTTTAGGGAGCTCTGGCCAGTCTGCCTCGTCGTCCATCAGTGATGCTATCAGTAACAGGGACGACAAATTCATCTCAGTCAGCCTGGGTGGGATTCCTCACTCTCTCACTGGCTGTTATATGTTTAATTTATTTACTGTATACAGGTCAGAGTTGATCTGGAAGTGTTCCTTCATCTTCAGATGTCAACTGGAAGAATTGTTTTAATCTTTCTTTTGCATCCAGCCTGTCACAACGTAACTAACAGCATTGTAAAGTGCAAAACAGATACAAACAGAAATAGGAAGTACCAATTATCCTTTTTTTATACTGTTTTGAGTAAAATTTGCTTTAACATTTTACAAATGAACATGGATTCATTCACCTTAGATGCCACACAGCGTTGATGAAAGGAGAAAAATAAATAAATGAGTTTTGTGCTTTTTTTAAAATCTGCTCTGGGATTGTGTTGAAGCTTTACTAAATGTTCTATTACATTAAGATTAAAGGACGTGCATTAATTAAATATCTTGGTTCTCATTTATGCCAAAGCAACTCGGAAATCCATCCCAGTTCTTCTGAAACTTTGCTGGCACAAACGACAGCAACAAAAAGTTGCACTATCCAAGACTGAGTTTCACCCAAGATAACTGCTTTAAAATAATAGGGTGCTGTAGTCCTTTAACTCTGCTGCAAACTGTACCTTGCAAACAACTGATAAAACACAGAGGACATGGTATTGATTGAGATCGGCATCTCTTAAAATGAACAATAAGGTTACAACTGCACAGCTGCTGCAAGGACTCAATTATACCTCTTCAAACACACACACACACACACGTACAAATTTGACACAGATACGCTGTTTTTTAATCAGCTTAAGTGAGCGGCACAGATTCACCACATGTGTAATTCAACCAGCACCTGAGGCATGTGACCTACATTTAACTCCTATCAGAATTTCAAAGCATTTCCACAACAGCAGGTGAAATGTCCATCATTCAGTTAAGACAGGTGTCGTTATTTTGCCACTCTTGACAGCTCTGTGGACAGGTGGTGGCATAGAAGACCATTAGACACAAGAATCAAAAGAAAGTCAAACACAGATGCCTCCTGTCAGTCCAAAGTACACACTTTTTGCATTTCTGTCAGATAAGTTCTGTTTGAATATCAGTCAAGTCAAAATGTTCACATCAGTCCACAGGTAGACATGGAATTCATAGAGCCAATTCAGACTAGAGATCCTTTGGCCAAAGGTCAGTCGTGTCCTCTGAATATTACATAACAACTTCTGTTTATTCAATTCCCAATCCCTCCAACTGCTGCTCTGTGTAGCTAACAACTGTCTCTTGAAATGAACTCAGGCTAAGTCATGACAAAAGTTATGTCAGGACACTTTACAAAAACAGCACACCTTACTCTTTGTTATATTATTTACAGAGACCCAACTTAACCCACTATGAGCTATTACTTCCCAAAATGTGGCGACAGTAGCACAGAAAAAGCTTCCTTTTACAGGCAGAAACCTCAAGAAGAACCAGATGCATTAAGAAAATTCAAACCATCAGCCCTGAGTGGATGGTTTAAGAAAGATGGATAGAGAAAGAGAGGCAAAGAAGAGGGACAGACAAACAAGAAGAGAAACAGATAATGATACAGACTCCTGACTTCAATGCTGAAAATATAAGAGAAAATATGTTATATCAGCACGTACAGTATAATAGCTATGGTAATATAAGTATAATTGATGGGTGCTTGTTTAGCTCCTTCCAGGTTACACAGTGGGATCATACAGAGACAATAGGTGCCAAAACAGGTGAGAACAAATGAGATACAGGTGCACAGATGTAGAAACGCCTGTGCACACAAGTCAAGAAGCCATGTACACTTGCTAATAGACCAAGCACTTTGTTTTCCCCAAGCTCAGCTCCTACCTGCTCGCAAAAAATTTAGCCTGCTCAATTGTGAGTAGTTTTGCTTTTTCAACTTTTTATTACTCCTCACAGGCTGCAATACTGCCTGCATGAGCAGAGAAATGTTGCAGGTGAATGCTGTGGGCGTGCTCACAAAAATGTGTGCATGGCTGCTTGATTTGCATGCACAGGCTTTTCTATAACCTTGTGTGTGAATGTCATAACATCTTGGAAATCTCTGTATTACAGGTGATTACTATTACAATCTAAGTCAACAGGCGTTGATATTGCAAAAAGACTCATCTTATTGAATGCATTTGTCTGATTTCAAATCCAAAAACCACATTACACTTAACGTAAACCACATTCAACTGACAAGTCCAGGTATAACATCTTATTTCAAGATCTTATCAACAAAAACAAAGGAGCGTAATGTATATCTAGTTATGAGTAAAAATGGCTGCCAGTGCAGCAAATTAAATTCTTCTTGAGTTTATTTAAAAAGAAAACTTAAGATAATTGTATTTGGTGCACTGACAATATGGAAAGACTGATTATAGCAATTGTAGCATTATAGTATAAAATCTCTAAGATTAAAACTAAAAAACGTTAATGATAATACAAGTAAGCGTAACATTAATAGTTTTAGCAGTTGCAGCTCATGGCAGCAGATGCTCTGCACTAGCAATTGCCAAGAACCTTTGAGGAAAGACAGCACAAAAACCATCCATGGAAAAATCATTCTAAGAAAAACATGATGTAAACCCAGTGATGCAACACATTTCTGTGAATGCCATATCTAGTAAAGAGAAGGTGGTGATGTCGGTTATTTGGGGGGATATTTGTGCGTTGGTGGGGGAGGGGTGGAGGGCAGTTCTCCATAAACTCTGACTCATCCTCAGCTCTGTAGAATTCAGAGCTGTTTTCAAACGTTTCACAAGCCTCTTGCTATCCTTCTCAAGAAAAATAAACTCCCAGGTTAAATAAAAAGTGCACATTTTAACACTCCATTACACAGCTTCCTGTGTGCGTTCAGCAGGATGAGCTGATGAGAGCATCTGCAGAGCCCTGAGGTTGGCTTGACCCGCTCGGTTTTGATGTGATTACATTTTACTGACCACATGAGCCAGAAGCAGGAAGCAGCGTACATGTAAGTTACATAACAGGGTTTATCCTACTACATAACCGACCAAGAAAACACATGAAATATGTAAATGTGAATTCACCATAACTTTAGTTTATATTTCACTGTAACAGTGTATTTCTAACCTGAAACATCTACTGTTTCACCACATGAGGGAGTAGAAACAGTGAAAATTACCAGTCTTACAGCTGGTAACACAAAAATGCTAACAAGCATTGATTTAATAAGCTGTCTGACAAAGAGTAACATTACAATTTATCGGATTCTGCCAAGCTGTCAACATAATGAATTTAAATCTATTCTTTACTCTTCTTTTACTTCTGTTTTCCATGAACTCCTGAGGAAAAGGTTGAGCATTTTACCTGATAAAAGCACTACTTTGTTCACCAGCTTGTGCTAACTGTTTTGACTATTATTTTTAGGGCTGAGAAGGTTGTGTAAAGTGTATTTTCTGTTTTAGAACAGCTGCCTACAGCTGAAACTGTACAATGATAAGAGTGGAGAGCAATTATGCAGAGTAGAAAGGTGAAACAATGAGAGTAAATATGCTAGAAAATGTCACTAGTGCTCAAAGTGAGCTGCAAAATTACGTGATATTGCTATGCAGGTTCATTTCCTCACCATACACATCTCTTTACAAGTGCTGGCTTGTATTTTAAAGCTTGAATGAGGAACTTTAGGTTTATGTGGATTTTGGCGCCCCCTGTGGGCAAAGAATAAACAGTCAGTTGTATCACTCATTGTAAATATTTGAAAGGCTGTTTCTTCAACATGCTGTCAATCATTTGCCCTTCTTACAGCAGTATGCATTAAAAATCACAACGTAGAAATGGTTGGTCTCTTTGCTGATGGTCTTGTTAGCTTTTTTTTGGTCATACAGTGGTCCCAGTTTGTTCCCATGTCTGTTTTACAATCAATCAAAAAGTCCTCGCATGGACTTTGAATTATACAGAGCTTATGTATTGTTGTACAGGATATGCATTTTATTGCTTCTTTATACTTTTTTAAATTTCTTTATACCTCTCGTGAAATAGTAATAAACGGCTAACCTTGGCAAATACTCCTGATGTTCACAAACTCAAAGATAAAGCCACTAAACCTGACAGCTACTGTATCACGACGTCTCAGGATGATGTGATCAAGTCTACACCTTATTATAAATACCTGTGATTCTTCAGCCATGATTTTCTGCTTTTTAAGCTTCATACTCAGAAATTGAAGTTATGGCTGGGGATTTATTTAAGAAATAAGTTACGTGGGCATTTTGCTGCCAAAAAAGACTTGCTACTTCTACTCAATGTGCAGACTGACTGCAGTGATGATTTATATATGCGTGCATCTCTTCTCAATGCCTTCTCTCTCTCTGGATACTGTTAACCATGCAGCTTTGAGATTCACTACAAAGGCTCTAACTCATCAATGCTGCCTGTATGCTCAAGTCAACTGACCTGCATTTTCTACCCATGAACTATCTCACTGGTTTGTCCTTATTTAGAAGCCTTTTCTGAAGTCGCTTCCCTCTTGTTTATGTCATTCCATTGATTTGAAAAATGCTGGAGGCTCCAGTTTCCCCTCTCTGACCCACTGCTGAGACTTAGTTTTTCTTTCTGTTCCCAGGGTGCTTTTTAAAATGAGTAAATTTGTTGTCTCAGAAAGATTTTGCTGCTCCTGTGGCTTTGAACAGATACTGGGGAATTTTGGTCTGAGAGAGATGGTCCCTTTTATTGTTTTTGCATGCATTAGGATAGGATCAAGATGCATTAGGTAGATGCTTTGACTTAAACTTTTCTATTATGTTATTCAAGATACATTGGCATCTGTTGGTAATCTTTGTGTGTTGTTTGTCTGCTTGGACAATTTTGTAAAAGAGATTTTTCATCTCAATGAGACTTTCTTGCTTAAAATGTCAAATACATAAATAAATACATCAATAAATAAATAAATAAATATCTGTACGATAAGTGGTTTTCTGTAACACTGTGCAGTATATTTAATGACACTGTACTGTATATGTAAAGGCACAGGTAAGGACTTGAGTTGAAAATATGCAAAAGCCCTAAACTCTCTGTGCAGCACATCAGTGCCATGCTCTGTATCAGAGCTTTGTTTTATTGCACTGCCCCTATCGAATTAAATGAATCTAATTTCATCATAGGCAGCAAATTCATCCATTGTCGATGTAAAAGACATTACTGCATTATTTATATGTAAATGCCATCAAGAATCTCTCCACTTCTTGGAGTCAAGTTCAAAAGATGTGGCATTGTAGCAGATAATACATAACAGGTGACATATTTAAACCACATGGGATGCCCCACACCACAGAGCAAGCACATAATCACACTAAAAACCCTTGGCAGGGGATTAAATTCACCTCTCCTAAAAACACCATGTGCTATATAACATCAACCGTGACGCACACAGAGAGTTCAGAGGTTTTTCTTCCTATCACTGGAGGATTTGGGACATATCCACAGCAGCAGCAGCAGCCCGTGGGGATTACCCTGTCACAGACAAACAGCGTAATACATCCTCTAGAATACAAGCCAGGGCAATGTAAAGTGAACTATTCTTAAAACACTGTAACCCGCCTTGGTGTGCAACAATCGTCAGTCATCTCCAGCAGCAGCTCTCAAACCTGTTATGTCTGAGAGGAGATACAGGGTGAATTATTTACCAAGCAGCAGCTGGTTTTATAGTGGAAGAGAGTTAAACTTAGAACAAGTCCTCCTAAAGAAAGCAACAAGACAAGAGGGAAGACTGTCAAATTACTTTTTTCAGAGACCTTCCTCTGGAGAATCCTCCCTCATTCATCTCAACAAGACATTTAAAATTCCTATGTCACTGCTCCAGAGGGCTATCCAAACGGAGCCTGTGAAAAAGCGAAGTGTTGCCCATATTGGGAGGGATGGATTTTGTGTTACAGTCTATCTTTCTAAGTGAACGGGGCTCAGAGATGCAGCCGTCTCCTCAGATGAAAGTGTTCTTGTTTTTGAACTGTCTCTTCGATGTGCTGCTCCCCTGACTCGTATTGAAAAGCGTGGATTCACTGCTTTCTTGCTCGGTTTGTTTGACATGAAGTGAATTTGGAAAAAGGTGAAAATCTGAAAACACTGAATCCATTGTTCAGGCTGTGTTTACAGCAAACTCTTGTTTGAGGAGATCTTATAAGACAAGCTTGTTCTCTTACCGATTTTATGTTGAACAATTTTTCAAATAAATTGCATCAACCCAATGAGATTTGTCTAAAGGTAAGAATGAAACAGTGTCAGTATCATACTGTATTTATTTTCAGCTGCATAAGACTGAGGAGCATCAAATCTGTCGTATGAAAGTTCTGAGATTTCACTAAGATCAGACAACCTCAGTCCTCAAGGAACGCTTCAGCTCCCCGTTTCTATTTGAGGAACGTCTCTGAGAGACAAAAATCGAGCTGCTTCTTTCACAGAACACTGTGCACAACATGAACAGAGGTGTAGTTTCCAACAGAACAAGCACAAGCAAGTAATCCCACCTGTTTCCTTCTTTACGCAGAGTGCAGCCTCGGTCTCATTAGTTTTAACAAACTGAAGGTCAGGTTCTGTTTCATGTTCTGAGTTCTGCTCAGGTTGAGGTTAAAATAAATGAGTAAAAATATCAGCAGAAGTTCATTTTTTTAATCTTATTTCAATGCTTACATAAGGCAAAGTGAGTCATCTCGGGACAGACATTCTTCCCTCACATTTGTCTCTCAACTCCACCACAGGACTGCAGCTCAGGTCAGACAGGTGTCAAATAGTCTGTGAATAACTGTCGCTGCTTATTTTAGTCCACAAGCAGAAAATGATGCTCGAGAACATCCACTTCAGAGAAAGTTCATGTTTACCAAAAGTTTTTAAGTCAGAATCGCTCACATAGTTTGGTGACTGAAGCCTTTTTGAAACATCAGTAAATATTTGATGTTGAAAAATGAACAGCTAGGTTAAGCCTGGAGGTTAAAGCTCCATGTACAGAGGCTATAGTCCTAGAAGGAGACAGCCTGGATTTGATTCTGACCTGCCATGTCATTCCCTTTCCTCCTCTATCCAATGTCGAATCAAAGAAAGAGAGAGAGAGAGAGAGAGAGAGAGAGAGAGAGAGAGAGAGAGTAACTACTAAATTTTGAGAAATAGACTCAAGCTGTAACCTTGGATAAAGCCAACACGCAAGTGCAATAAACTGCAGTTGCTCAAGTGTCCACTTGAAGCTAGCTCCATACAGTCAAAGGACCATGTGTACCAACTGGGTGTCAACTAATTTGGTCTAATTTCTTACATCAGACTTTGTTGTGACTGACTCTTTCACACAGAGTTACACTTTGTGCACCGAGCCTGACTGGGAACAGTGGCAGCTGTGCCAGGTCTTACCATGCGCCTTCACGGGAACATTTACAGAGCGGGGAATGTTACCAAGTAATACACTTTTAGTTACTCTCCTCTCCCATCAAAATATCTGAGGGAGATGTAGGTAACAAAACCCAAAAGGAAAAATAAAGATGGCCAAATTCAGTAAATTGGAATTACAGGACATATCGTTCTGACTGTGAAGCTACACAAGACCAACACAAACAAACAATAGCTATGGACAGGGAAATCTGTAACCAAAACCGTCATTATAAAGCAGCTTAATATCAGTGACAAATTTGAAGAGAACTCCCCTACTTTCACAGGTCAGACTGCTCAGAGCTGACGGCCTCATTTTCATTAAACCTGAGAGTGATCAGCTCCTGCAGGGCGAGGGACAGCGCAGTGTTTCTGTCCAGCACACGCTGTAGTAGGAGAGAGAGCACTTTAATTAATTTCAACAGGGGCAGCCTGTCAAAGGGGAAACTCTGAAATCAGCTCACAGTTTGAATAATGTCCAATCACAGATTTATCACCCTCATTGTAATGCTCTTTCATTAACCATCCTGTAAACAAGAAATCCCTTTTTTTTACCAATGTTGTGGCTGACTAGTCAGTTACTCTTATGTGTAACACAAACAGGGTCCGGGTCTACCTGATGCACAGAGCAAAATTTTAAGTCCATCATAACTTTCAGTTCTGAGTTGAACGTATGGTTACACCTAAGTGTTCACCCAGCTGGTGCACTCTGTTAGAGCCCAAATTAAAATGCCCATTAGTACAGCAGAATGTAACATGTTTATATCTGTTTCCAGGCTCTGTACCTCATCTTAATTTGCGAGAACTGTACAGGGATACACTCTTTATGTAACACATCTACTTTGATTATTTAACAATGCATAACTCATAACTGTAGGTGCGTGTCTGATCTGATTAACAGGATGGTGCGGTGTCACTGATTTTTCATGGTTTAGATAAGTCGGAAATCAGTTGGAATCAATTTTGCCATCAAGCTTGATTCAGAAACCAATGGGTGAAATCACTGAGACTATGTTCATGTTTTATACAGTCTGTGGTTGGACAGCACTTTTCTTGTTTGACTTTTACAAGAAGCATAAAAAGACAGTTATTTTCCAAATGACAAGCAACACCAACTCCACACTTATCACTATGTTTTACCTTATACTGGTTGAAGTTTTGGAGATAGTTACCAGTTACCTAACTATTACTTTAACTGATGTCACTACTTCAGGATTTAGCGATATGGGGACATAATGATGTGACGAACAAAGAATATATCGCTAAAGATGAAGTAAGATCCTCAACATCCCAGGTTGAGAGGAAGATACTTGTTTTGATTATAAAACATTGTTTTTATGGTGACTATATTATAGTACAGACTTCAAACAGAGGCAGCTTTAGGCTAATGTCTGAAACAAAAACTGTCCTTATTAGAGATTCTAGTCAGCAATGAACTCTAAAAAATAGTTCTTGTTTTCATTTGCTAAAAGACAGCACCTCTGACCGCCCTCTAAAAAGTCTCACACTGTGCTTCCCACCGTTACGGCGCCGTGCTTCTCTAAATGGTGACCTATTTACAGAATCATCCTGTGTACTTGACACACCTAGAAACAACGATTCTGCTCCTGAATCCCAACACTTTTATGATGTTTTATGTCCTGGTAATTGCTGTAGAGCAGTAGTTTGGGTATTTTATGGCCTTCACCACACAGCACACCACCTGTCCCTGATGCTACTTTACTATCACTGCTATAGAGATGATGGGCAACTATTAGTGCTACAGTGATGAAGCATCTATCCCTGTCAAGGCTGCCTGTCCTTGGACAACAAAGCAAGTACGCAGTAACGTATAGTAATAGAGTGGAAGAGATATGCAAATAACTTACTCTGTGCTGCTATTTATGTGTAGCTTTTTAATTAAGTTAAACCATCAATATAAATAATACACCAAAAAGTGATTCCCTACTTTGTATAAGAGATTACACTCCACACTGATATAAAGTGCTTCTTAAAAAGGTTGTCTGACCTCGTCTGCAGGAAAACAAGTTCATAGCTTACTGAACAGGCCTTGTACCTGAAATTGAAAAGTTATGGCAGTCAGAAGGCAGACACAATAATCACTCAAATAGGAATGACGCAGCATACTTTTTAATCTTTTGGTCCTGATTACTTTCTCTATTCCACACACCTTATCTCTGCCTGAAGTCAGCCTGATCGTCAGCTGTGGAGATCTATGAGTTTAATAGAGGTAGCCCCAAAAATAAAAAATCAGGAATGTGTGATGGAGCAGGGTTTTTGATACTATCAAGCAACACTTCAATTTTGCACATTTATCTGTGATGTAATTTTACTTTTTCGACATTTTTAAATTTAGATGTTTAATCTCAAGGCCTCCGTTTATAACCGTTTTACAAAAAGTGTACTACATTATTTTCACCATCTGAACCATTGATCTTACCTAACCATTTTAGTATAAGCTATAACCTTATTTTATATCATCTTTTAAATGTCTGAAGTTTCATGTCAGACATTTCGTGTTCGGTGGTTTTGGCCTCATCAATCCATCACAAGGTTCTCAAAATGCTTTTTCATAATATATTTCAAGATTTAGATATTGATATTTTTCAAGGTGAGCGCATACATCAATCAGTTATAACGTTATGACAGCCTGCTCATCATTAGGTCAACCCCTCTCTTCAGGTCAGAGCCAAAACAGCCTTCAGCCTGTGAGACATGAACTTCCACAGGACCTCTGAACGTGAGCAGTGGTATCTGTCACTGAGACATCATCAGCCTGTTAAATTGCAGAGTTACAAGGTGGGGCTTCCACTGATCTTGGCAGGTTTTCCAGCACATTGCACAGGCGCTTCATTGAGATCAGGCAACATTGGAGGCTCCTGCAGGCTTTCCCCTTCCTTCACTCTGTTGGCTAGCTCTGATGCTAACGTGTTCATTTTAGGCACTTCAGGCAATAGACAGTGGTCAGCATAGGCACCCTGACTGGTCCGCAGCTACACAGCCCCATACACAACAAACTGTGATGCTCTGTGTGTTATGTCACCACTCTACCAGAACCAGCATGAACTGTTTCATCAGTTTGAGCACTGGTGGCTCTTCTTTTGAATCAGACCACACAGACCAGCCTTTATGCACATCAATGAGCATTGGCCGCCCATGACCCTGTCTGGTTTTCATTCTTTGGACGACTCCTGCACTGACCACTGCAGGCCCAGAACAACACACAAGCTGCACTTTTGGAGATGCTCTGACCCAGTTGTTTAGCCGTCACATTTTGACACTAAGAAAAGTTTCTCACATCCCACTCCTGTCCATTTTTTCTGCTTGTAACACATCAGCACTGAGGACAAAATGTTCACTTGCTGTCCACCCACTGATAGGTGCCATTGTAAAGTAAAGTTCTTCAGGTCACCTGTCAGTAGTCATAATGTTAAGGCTGATTGGTTTACTACCCTTTCAGTTTTGATCTGAACCATCCATTACTTTTTCGTTCTTCTACGGTTAGGTGACCTCACCTTTGAGCTGCTGTTCATGGTCAGCAAAGCCATCAGTGCTGCAGTAACACACTGCTACCATCATGTATTTATCTGTAAGGTCATCTGATGCATTGCCAGCTTAGAATAGTGTATGCAGTGTATCTTGAAACACTTTGAATTCCCATCACACACTCATTATTAAACAATGTTCTCTCCTCTCCCACCGGACTCTGAAACCACAGTTCTGCCCTGATCCTTCACTGGAGCTGTGGCCTCTTCAGTCTAATAATGGCCGCCTCAAAGAGCTTCTCTGAGCTCTTATATTCCTCAAGATGCATCGAAAGCACTAAGATATCTTTTGACCTGTCTTCCATGGCGTATTGTTTATCCTATCATAAATTATGGGATGACAACAGTGTAACGTGCCTTCACATTTACTGCATTTACAGTTAGTTACAGTGTGTGCCAAACAAGATTCCACTTGTATATTTAGTATCCACACTTAACTTTCAAAGATGCTGTCTGTTGCAAATCTGTGTATGTATATATGAATATTTATATTAAGGTTTCTCTGAAAATTAAAGGGGAAGGAAAAGAGCATGTACTCCCAACATGGCAACATCCCAGGAGACGCATATCTGAGTGTATCCCAGTCTCAAAGTTTGATGTTTACATGCTCAGACACAAAAATATGATATTTAGAAAACCAGAATAATCAAGCCCATCGTGAACACACTCGTTCACTCTTTATCTGTTAGCTTTGTTTGAGCCATTCATACAAAAATAGTAAACCTTTCTCTGTGTGTTTATAAGATCTGGTGAGCATTAAGTTTTGAAGTTTCAGTTGCATCGGAGTCTAATGGGATGGGAACGACTTATTCAAGAATTTCAAAACCTCAGGTGTAACCGGGGAAACTTGGGCATATTCATGAAACCCATGAAATCATAGATTAATTATCAAATTATTTTCTTAAGTAAGAATATATTAAGAAAATGGAGTAATGTCATTCTTAGCATCTATAATGTAGTATTCAAGGACTCGTAAGTCAGCAGGTGCCTGTGTGGAGACTGTTATCTGAGGTCAGTATTCTGGAGCGGAAGCAAATTAGTCCCATCCTTAATTCTCATGGCCTACTCTATAAATAACAATTATGTAAGAAAGATAATGAGGTGCGCATAAAATTTACATAAGTATTATGCATCAGAAAATAGGGTTTTTATTTATTTATGTACTTTTTGACCAGTGCTCCTAAGAAGCTCATAAGACAGAAAGAACTTAACTTTGTGTCCCTGATCTTTTACTGCAGCCTATCATCCATAGCTTTCCTGAATCTGAGCTGCAATGTTTTTCAGTCTAGATGAGACAAGATCCGCCAAACAGGAAAGTTCTCTGTGTCCCTAAAGTCTTATCAGTCTGCCTCGTCTCACTTCTTACTTTTACTTACAGAAAGGATGTGTACCTGCTTGTTATGCATTTAGACGTTTTTTCCCAAAGTCGGCGCTTGACTTCCATTATGAAGACAGCCATGGTGACTATTTGGGATGCAGCGACCGACTCTCAACAGACCTCCTTTTTAGTATGAAATACAGAAATGTGCATGCAACTGCCTCATCAGGATATTCATAAAATATCTTAATTAATGCATTTAATATGGCATGTGAAGTGCTATCTCTGCCCACTGAAGAGAACATTTATTGTGGTCAGCATCCCACAAACAGCTCCACAATCTACAAAGTCACTGAGAGAGATCCCAAAACGCTCTCTCAAATATTAATACGTGTACTAACTCTGGCTTCATTGTTATAAACAGCTGAAGTTGATTAGTAAAGGGTGAATACGTATGTTCAGTGCGGCAATTTTCCTTTCTTTGTCCTGTCATGATGACGTGAGTGTGAAGAACCCCTTCATCTCTGTCACTGTCTCTTAGACTCTACCACCACACTGCACCTGTGCTCTCTGAGGACACCTCCAACGCTAAAGAAGCTCAGAGGGATCCATTTCTCTATTTACCCGTGTTATTCTTCTGACCTTTTAGGAAAAAGACTTGAGCACTTTTAGTTACCAAGGAGACCACAGGCAGCTCCTCTTTTGAGCCGACTTACTTTCTTCCAATTTGGCCTCCAGTCAGCGGTTAGTATCGCTGAAGTAGCTGTGCAGCCCATTATCTGTCATCATTTCAAGGCTTGGCAAATGGAACAGGACAGTGAAGAGGAGTCGTATCCAACTTGTTCCTCTGTCACTACACACGCTGCCATGTAACATAAAAGCAAATGTTGAGGACTGTGAGGACCTTTTATTCTAACACTGACCTCTTATTTTTGGGACATGAAAATATCACAGATAATGAAAATCTAGGTTATGAACAAGAGGAGGCTAGTGCTTCTTTGAATTCTGGTTTTATTCACAGAATTCTTCTTGGGCACATACATATAAAACTGTGACTCACTGTGTTGTTCTGATTCATCACAATTCAACATCACACTTCAAGGTCCAGATAAGTTTTTGCAAAAAAAATGTATTTCTTATGAAGCAAATGTCCTTTTATGTTACATTTATATCTGTCACTCCCTATCCATTTTTGTTATGGGTCAGTAACACCAAAATCAAACATTTATCATTTCTATATTATACATAGGCTTCCATCTTTCCATCCATCCATTATCTCGCTTAGGCAGGGTACACCCTGGACAGGTCGCCAACCTATCACAGGGCAAACAAGGAAAGACAAACAACCATTCACACACACACTCACACCTACAGGCAATTTTAGAGTGACCAATCAACCTGGTGAGCATGTTTTTTGACTACAGGAGGAAGCCGGACTACCTGCAGATAACCAATGCATGCACGGGGAGAACATGCAAACCCCACAAAGAGAGGCACCTGCCCGACAGGGGATTGGAACCAGGTACCTTCTTGCACACAGAGTTATGTTATATTAATTAAGGTAGGATATAGATACATTTGATATATGCATACATCAGATATAAATCATTATTTCCTGGCTGGGCCAAATACTTGATTTGATTGGTCAAAGCAACAGTGTGTTACTTCTCTACAGCAGAGTTCTGCACATCTCACCTCCACCTGTTGACACTGTGGCAAAAATATTTGTTTGTGTTACTAGTTTATCTTACAATGTTACAATGTTACAATGTCATTTAGCAGACGCTTTTATCCAAAGCGACGTACATACGAGACAGAACAACACAAGCAAAGATCTAGACAAGAGGAAACAAGATCAGTATGGGCAACAAAGTGCTTCAAGTCAATTTAGGTGCAGGTACTGCCAAGCAGTGTGAAGGAAATGCACAAAAGTAAGTAAGGAATTTCTTTTTTTTTCTGTTTTTTTTTTTTAAATAAAATAAGGAACATCTACAATGAAGCAACCAAACAATTTAAGACCTTCCATTATCATCATCAACAAATAACATCACCACAATAATGACCAAAGTACCAAGTGCTGGGTCACTCCAGAGCTGAACACAGATTCCCAGAGTAGAGCAGGACAGCGCGAGTCAACTGTAGCTACAGCAGAAACATGGTAGTGCAGAATAGCGGCATCTAGTGGAAGGGGGCCCACTCCTCATGTAGATACAGAAGGCACAAAACCAAAATGATTTGGATCTTCAGGTGATTATACACCAATTCTAACATACTTGTGAACATTATATTCCATTCGTAAGACTGTTCTGGTAAATGCTGCTGGATGCTACACACTAGACCTGTGACCTTCAAGCATGCTGATGAGAATAAACGTTACCATAAAAGAGCTACCAACCGTGGGATGGTAGGGACTTTTCACAGCTGTATAAATGAATCATTTTTAAATCATTATTAAATCAATATTTAGTGTCAGCTTGTTCATGTCTTAGGCCAGTAGCTGGGTTATAAGCAGGATTATGTTTACTGAGTCTAAATTTATTACAATCAAATTTTTTTTATTACATAGACAAAATGTATTCTTTGAACCCTCCAATTGAAAGAAGAAGTGATGCAACTATTGACTCAGACTGTCGTGGAGGAGAAATTGCACTCATCTACACAATCACGCCAAAAGCTCAAATATTTTCTACCCTCATATATCATTTCATCATGTCTCATCATGTCTCATCATGTCTAACTTAAAGGACCTTGAAATGCTTTGTTGTTACAGGGTGCTGTTCATAGACCTGCCTATGGCCAACACCTGTCGATGTAGCAGTAGCTCATGTGTAACATCATTAATCAAATGTGTTCACTTTCACAGGGATTACATGTGAGAGCCCCTCATCTCAAAAAGAGAACATGATGTTAATAATTGCTTTTTTTTTGTCCACTTGAAAAATCCCAACAAAACAGAGGATTTCACACCTGTGTCACTGGAATCTATAGTCAGTATGCACAAATATTAATACAACTGTAAAGAACTGTATATGAAAACAAATGTTCACAAATTAAATCCTGTATGTTCTGCTATTCCAAGCATAATAATACAAAAAAAACAGAATGTCAGCAGATACTTACTTCAGCTCCAGGGATATAAACGATTTCCAGGACTAAGACGCAAATTGAACAAAATTTGATTGTGCACTCTTTGACAAAATCAGCATATAAGATATGCAAAAATGATATCTGTTCCTGTCTGAGCACAATGAGCAGGAGACACAAACTATGACTGATGACAGGGATATTCTTTTCCAGAGTCATTTAACTGCTGTTTATCTCGCCTACAAGCAGCAATAGGGAAAATAATTCACAGTTATTCATCCTCTATCCACTGGACAAGTAAACTTCACTGCACAGTATAGCTGCTACATTTCCAAGATTCATGATCATACAGGTTTCATTTGTGAAACAGACAAACAAAATGCCAGTACAGGTGAGCACACACAGCTGTGACAACACTGTAATCACAATGATAATACTCATTCTGTGATATAAAGGTCACTGTGGTGTTTCCTGTGTACGCATAATAATATGTCAGACAATGTTAATTTAATAAGAAAGCTTGAACAATGCAACAAGCTTAACATGAAAAGAGAATGTAGGAAAGGAAAAAGAGATGTATTGTTCCAAACAGCTGAAGCATTATAAGTCAGTTGTTGACTAAATATTGTTTTTCTGGTGGCTTAAAATTATGAAACCATTCAGCTGGGAGTCTGGACTCCAAGTTTCTGGGAGATTAAGTGACACTAAATTCATCCATCTGTGCCTGCAGATCATTGGCTCTATGCTTACAACAGTAAAATAATACATAGCGGTAAAGGTTATCACATTAGTTAAAAAATATTCTATTTTAAAGAGAAACATACAAAGTAAAGTAAATATAGTACAAACTCTGCTAATCTGAGAACATCCTCACAGACACCCAAACTCTTTTTTTTTTAAAAGCAGCTTTCCTGGTGTCAGGAATGAATTTTCAGTCTCAAATTTGAAGGTTACTGATAATACACTTCTATTGTATTACATTATATACAATTAAAGATAAATATATACTAAAAAATGAAGGCAGTCATTGTTAATGGGATGTTTGTCATGTGACTCAGGCAAGAAATTGACAATTTCACAGTTTTTTTTAATCCATGAGCTATTTTGTCTCTTTTTGTTAAGCTGCCACATGCTTCCTCATGCTTCCTGCTGCAGCCGTGATGGAAAAAATGACATCACTGCACTTTTTAATGCCAAATTTCAATAAAAAAAAAACAAATCCCAGATGGCTCAGTTAACAGGTCAAAAGTAAAATGCACTTTCTGTCAAAAAAAAAAAAAGTTTGAGCTACCACCCATAAGCTAAGCACTCAGATGCATCAAATCAGACTGATGTCAGCGCGCAACCGCTTTCACAAACCCTGTAAAGCACTATTTTGGAGTGAAAGCTGACCACAGGCCAGACACCATTGAACACAAACATGGTACAGCCAAAATAACTCAGTGCTTGAAAGTATTTGTTCAGTGTGACACAGAAGACATCCAGCAAAGACAGTCAGTAATTGACAAACTCTTTATTACCTTATATTTGTCCAACAGTATATTTCATGTTTGTTTTCCTGTCCCTTGTTCCTCACAGACTCTAAGGGATTTCATTGCAGGGCTGCCACACTGCAATGACCCAGTTTGTGGTCACTTCTGGGACACAGTGTTTTGCTCAAGGGTAGTTTGGCAGTGATGCGTCGCCATAGCTCCATTTTCTACTTCACAGCTGGAATACAAACTCTGCGCACTGCAGGCGGTTCAACCACTAACTTCTCTGCATCTATGCTACATGACTTGA
Source organism: Notolabrus celidotus (assembly GCF_009762535.1). NCBI lineage: Eukaryota > Metazoa > Chordata > Actinopteri > Labriformes > Labridae > Notolabrus > Notolabrus celidotus. The sequence continues at coordinate 28,229,839 of NC_048280.1, read as the reverse complement.
GAAAGAGGAAAAAATCAGCTCAATGAAATTTAAATTTCATCATACAATAAGATAACACAGATATGAGTGAAGAAGTAACTACACAACCACAACTACGGAAACTAAATAAACTAAGAATTATGCTTCACCAGGGAAATGTGAGGTAATACGTGTCTGCATGTCTGAAGGGCTTGATTTTAAAAGCTTTGACTTAGGCAGCTTTACAGATCCTCATATTTAGACATTCTTCCTCTAAATATTTAGAAGCAATCAAGTGGATGCACAAGATGGTCATCCATTGAAAAAGTAAACATCTCAGTTTCAGGATTTTCAAATATTCAGCTCATGTGCACAGATGAGTCAAGGCCCATCCTTAGAGTTTTGTGGTTGTTCTGCAAGGCACTGATACGCTTAAGGTCCATAACACATTATCTGCAATCAATAGCATTATGTGTGTTAGTTACACATGAAGTGTGTGTGTGTGTGTGTGTGTGTGTGTGTGTGTGTGTGTGTGTGTGTGTGTGTGTGTGTGTGTGTGTGTGTGTGTGTGTGTGTGTGTGTGTGTGTTTGTGTGTCTGTGTAACTCTCAGCCCAATCAAGAGGAAACTCATTATCTCACAGCTTAGTAAATGCTTGTTGGCCCTTTGTTCAATCTTGATGAATAATGGACTCCACCTTTGTTATGCCAAACACAGGTATGATTTATGTCACATGAAAGTCTCTCAGCACTTTAACCTTGTCTTCTTCCTGCCACCGGAGACTGTTGGGTAAATAGGATGACAAGCTGGGAACAGCAAAATAAAACTTAGATTTCTATCTTTGGACTGGTTACTAATCAATCATCCTTGATGTCAAAATGCACAGGAAAGTGCAATAGACCAACTGCTGATGACGTCTAAAAGCAAGGTAGGCCCGGCCCCTGAGGAAGGAGGAGATCAGACAGTTTTTAATAACAGTATGACCACAAAGTCCTGCAACACTCCAATCACTGTTTAGGATAGAAGTAAAGAGGGGTTTGAGAGAAACTCAAATAATGCTCAGATGTTTTTTCAGCCAATAAAAATGTACACAACTTACTGCAATGAAAAATATTTACTGCTTGATAAATCAATCAAATCACGGTGCATGTGTCACTGTGCAATTTCAACACTCTTAGCTGCTTCAAGTATTCTTTTCTCTAACGTGACTGCACGTCTGAGTCCTCACCCTTAACCCTAGCCATCACTTTGGAGTGCCCTCACGCTGGAGTGTCCCTTGAAGCTCTTCATGAAGCTACAAGAGCAGGAGTCAAAGCAACAAAAAAAAAAAAAAGACATTTTATATCTTTAGGCCAAACTTTGCTTGATCAAAACAGAATGAAACTACCCAAATCATGCTGACACACCAAGCTAAGATGGTGAACATTCCAAAGGCTTTTTCTCAAACAGGAGAGGCTAAATGAGACGCATAATAGAGAGGACGACTGATTGTGCTGTAAAGAGCTTCACAGCTGCTCAGAAACCGCACATTGTGGAATTTGTTGAAAGCAATAGAAGTCTTCAAGCAGGAAGACAGCTTGAAACCTTTTCTCTCTGTGAATCCCCCCCAAAACTGACTTAGTCTTATACTGTATACCAGTGTGACTCATATTCTGGGTTTTACAGTATCTGTAATGACGTGTTGACATCCACCATGTTTAATAGGAATTCATCTGTTGATCCATACATAAGACAACTATTATTATTAGAACCCCACCAGCTGCATGAAGGCTCTGATAATGGGCCTTCCTTTCAGACATCTCTCAGTAACATACTCTCATTCTGTCCTGCAAGCCTCTTGAAAGTAGCTGCTTTAGGGACCATGGTCAGGTCGTCTCTGACTGTAAGCATTTTGGACCATGACACTCCAAGTGATTGGTTTTTACCTTTGAGGAGTTATCATATTGTCCTCTTTATTTGTGCAGTTCAAAAGACCTGCCAGCAAATATAGTCTATTAGTCGGGTTTCTTTCTTCCTCATTTCTTCTTATTTGTTTATCGGATCACTTTCAGTTCAATCTTGCATTTCCGCCGCTCGCTGAAAGCTCTTTTTCTGAGCTAATTGAGAAATAGAGGGCATGATTCCCAGAGAACGATATGTAATTAGATAGGGAAGGATGGATAAGTACAAGAAAAATGTGATGCATGACATAATGCATAGTATAGACTTCAACTAAGTTCAAGTAACTTCTTGAAAATACGTTGATGGCTGAGAAATTGTCCAGTAAGAGATGGGAAGTTTTGGTGATCATATTCAAGCATTTATAACTCAAGATAGTGATACATTTATGAAAAAGATAGCTTTAGAGATTGTTTAGAGTGCTGTCATGAAATAACAGTGTTTGGATTTTAAGATATTTATATATATTCATATATGATTTGGCACAAAGTCAGATAGCATGTTCCAGGGATGTGCATTTAGTCGACTAAACGATTAAACATCATAATTACAAGTCAGTTAAATTATTACCATTTTTATTTAAGTAGGCCCAAAATGCTGGCCATATGTTGTGACAAAGTTGTAGCCAACCCACCCATCATTAGCCAGGGCTGTATGTAACAGATGACAGATACTGGCATGGTGCCTTTTGACAGTATTTTGATAGATAGTAAATAAGCTGACGGACTGGAGCAATGCGTAACCAGCACAGACATGTGGATATCAATCTACAAGGAGAGCTGAAGGCTGGTGGTGCGAGCTCTGCTATCATTATGTTTAATAGATAATCCTCAATTCTGAGTGTTTTAATCTGTGTTTAAACAACAAGGACATTAGTCATCCCTCATGTTTACCATTATTTTTAATAAAAGACCTTGGACTGGACCGTTGGATGAACAGACTCAGAAAATACGTCTCCTTTGCTGTGTCCTAGTGCACCCAGAAGAACTTAAATCTGCTAAATATGGTTCCTTTCATACAGTGTGAATTAAACATACCAAAATGATCCATGCCAGACCTAATGTAGCTGCCTTAGATTTGACTATGAGCCAGATTTGAATATATTTCCAGCAGAATACCCTAAAAATAACGTTTCAAGAGAAATTATTTCAAATCACAAGTGAGCAGTGCCTTACAAATCTTTGCCGTGAGCGTCATTTGAACTTTAGTGACAATACTCTGGTAGAACAGAAGAACAATGACACGACAAACAACAAGCCATAATTCATGTTTACTTCCTTTGCATTTCTTGTTCTCAGACATCTGAGCAGCTTTCAGGGTCATTCCCACACATCAGCCTATCTGATCATGTGTTCTGCAGACACTTCATGTTCTTCTGCAATAAAAAGCAAACAGTTAATCAAACAGTAAGAAAACTGGGGGTCTAACAATGATTAACTCAACAAAAGGCATTCTACTGTCAGTCACAGCAATTTAGCTCTGGGAAGTGTTTATTTACAGAGCTTGAATGAAACCAGTTTTCCTCTTTAGAAGATGGAACTGCTTTGTTGTCTGCATATAAAACAGCTGACGTGGCTTTTATTTTTAAATGTGTCTCCTATTGTGGACAGAAACTCCTGACTGTAACACTACATCTAACCGTTTCTGAGCAGAGGATTTAGGAATTCAGTGTCACATCCTTTTTAATACCTCAGCACTCTTTCTTTCTCGGTTCAGCTTTATTTTAGAAGCATACATTTTTATCTGATTTTATCTGATCGCAGTGAACAGGGAGGTGTCCAATCCCCCACATTTCACAAGGTGGCCGACAAGTGGGAAGTGAACAGAGCCTGAGTGAGAGGATCTCAGGCGTCACATCACATTACCTGAGGATGCGTCAGCCAGGTCAAGTCATCTGTATGTGTTCTGAATGTTCTCAAGCTAAACTAAGCAAGTGGCCGTCTCTCTCGGGACAAACCCGACACTCGACCTCAGGAAAAATATTATCAGAAATGGAAGGCAGGTCAATGTGGGAGCTGTGTGTGAACTCCACTCTTCATTGACACACCAGTTGGCAGAAAGGATGGGAAAACTGTGGCTAATCCAGCTGCCATCTAAGCGCCCTGAGCGTTATATACTCCCTCAAATCCCCTGCTGAAGCTCACAGGTGTGATCACACCTACACTGTGTTTTCTTTGGGCTGAACCTCAGAGGAAAGTTTGCTTTACGGCAGTTATATCACATTTTCTTGACCTACATCCCAACTCTCCTCTGCACACTCCATAGATAGTTAAACTAGGCTCTATTTGTTTAGCTAACATCTATCTCTTACACTGTTTCCCCTTCCCTCCCCTTAGTGCAGTCTTTTTTTTGTCTGAGTACGTGCAGAAAAAGACTTCCCTCTCACTGCTGTGAATAAATCATTCATATTTGACTTCTGAATTATTCAACATTATAACATATTACTCTCAGTGAAGGTAAAAAACTGACGATGGCCAAAAGAGAGGGAACAGTTTTAGGGAAGTTTGCATGAAAGCAGCTAGTTTGATGAGAGTGTATGCTGGGATATCTCGTGAAAGGGCAGACCTACACTTAAATAGCAGGCCCTGGGTGAATATTTTCTCATTTATTCACGTCACAACACTCAGACTAGATTCCTTTGCTGTGACTGGGTCAATGCTGCGCTGTGTTAGGCTCGATTTGCAGCATTGAGTCTCCACTTAAAGAGGCTGAAGGTGAGGAATGGGTACTCAACCATAAGCATGGCTTTCACAGCCTTAAATCAACATTTGCACATTAAGTACAAAATCGATCGCACTGAGGAGTATTCTGCAGCTGTTATGACATGACCCAGCCTACAAACATGTAACCTTTTCTAAAATTCTGATGACAGCTTGCTTTTAGTCGGTGAAAGCAATTTCCAAACTACTTTCATAAGAAGCTGTTGCTATAAGTCAAGGCAGAATCTAGGAGGCCAAAAGAAGCATAGGCCGGACTTACAGATATGCAGGACTATTTGTTTATTATTTAAGTGTTCAGTTCATAGTCAGTGTGCTGTCCCAATGCATGGTACTGATCATCTGTAAGCCAACAGAGGAGTTTTAAACCAACAGAGGAGTTTACCATATGAGTTCAACCACATCTTTCGCATATCAACAAGAAGATCAACTGGCCAATTGCTGTGATTATTTTAGGGAAAAGTTGAGAAAGCTAGTGTCGCTCCTGAAAACAATGCTGAAAAAAAGATGGAGATAAGGTGTTACTTTCAGGTGTATTTCATAGTGGCTCACTCTATAAAAAAATATAGAACTAAAGAGTAGAGGAGAAACAGCAACAACACCATTTCACGAAGTTTAAATTTCTGTTGTTGTGACAACCCATTGTTTTAATAAATTAGAATGGACATTTTGAATGAAATAGATTGGACTTCATTACACAGCAAGTTGTTTTCCCCACTCCATTATACTCTCAGCGAATTATGACTCATACTGCAATGTATCACAGTACAAATCATGACCCATGTATCATGATACGTACACTGTGTGATGAGGTGCTTGGTAAGACCAAGCCCTATGTTTCATAGAAGGATATAATATCAAGCGGCAACCTCTAGCTGCGAGAATTGAAGCGAATGCGGGTGTATTATAAAACTACAGTTTCTCCAGTGAGGCTGGGTCCGGAAGTATCGGAAACCACAGAAACACCCATACAAAAAAGCTGCTCTTTCTTTACCGCAGAAAAAACATGTTTACAGTCTGGTACAAAAAACGAGTGTAGTCTGAATAGCTCTTTCTCGATCGGCACACACTGTACAGGGGGTGAATTTTTTCATAACACGGTCATTTCAAAGATATGAAGATTACGAGTTTTCCATTATGAGAGGCACAGCTGAGTTGACTGACAGGCCGAAACTGTAGCTGTTGGTGAGTAGGCTCAAAGCCCGCCTCTTTACCTCACACTAGCTCGACAGAAGTTAGGTTGAGTTGGCTTCAAAACAGCACTTCAGAAACAGATTAATGACGTCATGGATACTACGTCCATTATTTATACAGTCTACTTTACTTTCTTTGAGTAGCTCAGACACTACCTTTTTTAAAACGTCATAAGATATCAGAAAGGGTAGTTTAGCTGTCATTTGACACTCATTCCACATAAAGGCAGCAGCTAAGATGCTTTTTCTATGTGGATTGGGCACCAATTTTGCCTCAGTGTTTGCCTCAATATGACTTGACTGCTAATGACAATACCACAAAAACAGACCCTGTTATTGATAACTTAACCCCATAATGTATTGTCAAACATTTCTAACATGAGCCACTATTTGTCTGGCTCACATTAGAAATGAAAAACTCTATTTGTGCTGCAGACAAAACACTTGGTGACATAATTTCTTACAACATTGTCCCTGTGTCATATGGTCTGTAAAAATAACTTGACATTTCATCACTCACTTCAAACATCCAGAAATGAATACATCTCACACCCATTGTTAAGATGACAATCTATGATAATGTGAGGATTTGATCTACTTGACGCCCTTGAACCATAATGAAACCTTTTTCCTTCCTGTTGGCTTAGATGTTCTCATAAAAAAGTTTTATAACATGTTGCGAAACATAACAAAGGTTTCAAACAGGAAATAATTTGACAAGAACATGATTGCATGAACAAAGCCGGGCACTGCACTACCAGACTGTTGGGGCAGGCAGGTAGTTCTGAGCTACGTGATTATTTGGATTATGCAGATTTCTTTATGAATATGCAACATTACATTGTCCATCATTTGTCCAAACGAGAATGGACTTTTAAGCCAGAAATGCAGCATGACAGGGGTTTTCTATCTCATGCTTTGTTACAGTAAACATCTTCTTTAGGTCTACGTACAGTCGTAAAAATGAAATGACTACATGAAACTGACAAATTATGCTTTTGATTTGCAAAATGGTAAATGTTTGAATCCGTCTTTTTTTGGGCTTAGCCTGCTAACCCCAAATATTTTAATTATTCCTTTACGTGATAATCTTGGCCCTAAACCTACCTGACATACAATATTACACTGCAGAAGTCCCCCTTGGAGTAATCTCCAGACCCTGTCTTTTAAAATATTGGGTCCCTGTGTCAAAAATGTAGCACATAAATCGTCATTATTTAACTTTTATGGTGGCTTAAATCTCACTTTGCCCAAGGACCCCCATGGGACCCCGGGGCTGATTAGACTTTAAATGCAGATGGTGAATGTCAGAGGTGTTTTATTCCACTCAGATGAAAGCTTTCTCTCTTAGAGCATCTATTGATGCCTGTCAAGTCCCTGCAGGATCATAAATTCATTGGCTCTGTACACTAGGGAACCGTCGTATAGCACCATATTGTTCATATTGGCATTTACAGTGCAGCGACCTGAAGCAGCTCAGAGAGACAATCAGTGTTTCTTAGAGACAGTACAACCCCAATAAACATTCCTGCTCATTTCGTAGCCTCATTTGAAGCTCCCTCTCCTCTCCAGCTTCATTAGAAAATGCATGTCCTTGGAAATCCTAAACGACAGCAAGAGAGCGCTAATTACAACTAATCGTGTGTCTAATTGGCAATTCCCAACCTAATGAATTATCTCTTTGATTCCCATTGTGAATCATATGCCAAAGACACTGCCCTGTTAAATAAAAAAGAGTATGTTTTTACAGAGATCAACACCAGCAGTTAAAGACTGTCTGTGCCGAGTGTGTGTAAGGATGAAAATAACCCCACACTGACATCACGTTTTTTTACTCTCAGAAGTAAAGAGCCTCACGAAGGTTGGGTCCAATTTCTGCATACTTTTCAATTTCATGGCCCCAGATTCAATCACCTCCTCCATCTTTTCTGACATGCTCTCTCACAGGTGAGTCCATTCCTCTCTGAGAATATCCTGTGAGCAATTCTCATCTCTAATCACAGACTATGGCCATGAGACCTGGCGATGGCAGCTTGCCACACTCCCACCTATCCTCCACTGGAACACAAAGATATGGCTGCTGTGACACATCAGCATTGTTCATTGCTATTCAGGTTAATTCTTTTCAATGAACACAATGTCCTCCTTGTAAATTTGCTGAGGTCATGATTTCAAGAATGTGAGAACAATGTGGATCAATATTGGCTGAAGAGGCCAGCTTATGTCCTCATAGGGGAGTTAAGTGGCCACAGATTACTTTTAAATCACCCTCTATCCATCCATCTTCAATAATCATTGTGACCTCTGCCTCAACCCCTGAAGGACTTTTTCCTCGACAACACTAATTTTGTTACTCTTTGCCTCACCAGCCCAAAACACATCGACACAGCAATCACGCTGTGTCGTAGTCTATGAATCCTCGATTAGGAAACCTGCATAATTCTGGATGTGATGCACCGAGTTAATAACACCTGATAGTTTCACAAGAGGATATAATCAGATCATCAATACTACAATGAGCTTCTGTCTTCATTAAGGTTACTTGCGGAGCAGTGAAACCTATCACTTGATACTTATTTCACTGCGGATTAAAGTGGGAGCAGTAGAAGCATCTCATTTGTCACAATCCATCAGGATTTGCTCGGGTAAGCAGGGACTCCTAAGAGCCACAGTCTACCTGCACATACAGAGTGGATCAAAATGGAGCTTGATTGGTAGAATTGAGTGAGCACACAGTTTTCCTCCTTTCTGAATGTGGAATTAAAAACATCTCACAGTGGGGGATTTAGGAGTAAACTTTCATGAGTGGGGTGTTTATGCAAATCAGTAGAAGTAGTAAACCTCATGTTTATGGATGTAGTGAGGAGGAAAAACAGTTTCCGCAGCAGTTAAAATAATCTGCTGGACGGCTGCAGCTCTGTGCTTGGATATTATTGTGACAGGGAAGGAATGGAGGGGTAATCGCAGTGAGCAACTGCACAAAGGCAGGTCCAAAAGGTGGCCAGTTGTGGCCCAGACCCCATTGAAATGTGCCCCAAATTCATCAGCTATGGTTGGCTGACTGGCTTGTTGGGTGCTGGACTTGTCTTTAAGCTCCTGAATTTGCAGCTATAACTATGAACCAGACTGCATTTAATGGGATATTCGTTTTTTGAGCTACTAAGAGCAAACAAGACTACTGACACAAAGAATGACTACATTAACTTCTAATGCCTGAAATAGATACAAAGATATGGTGTCAAATGAAGAACAAACACAAGAAACAGAATTTTATATACTTTCAATGCAATGATTCTCAAAGAATAATACATTTACAATGACTTTAAAAGGAAACAGGTGCATTTTGAAAAACCACCACCTACGCATGTTAAAGAAAAGAAAAGAAAAGAAAAGAGATAAAAAAAGTATTGCTTTGTCCACAGGAAGCGTTATCATGAACACAAACAAGTTCCTCGGTGAAGCTTTAAAATAAACACCCCAATTTCAAAAAGTTAGGGGCTGTGTAAAATGTTCACAGTTCTCATATCATTGAAAGGCAATACTACTCTGTTAGAGACTGTGTGAGCAAATATTACATACAGTATATTTTCAGAATTATGTTTCTTAGTGTAAAATGATAAAGAATTTGAGGATTTCCTTATCACCAGTACATAATATTCAGAATATATTCAGAATATTCAAAAAATAAAAGATTCAGAGAATCTGGAGACATCTATTTCCAAAAGGGACACAGCCCAATAACAATATTAACACTGCATTAACAACAGACATGACAGTGTCGTGAAAATCACTGCATGTGCTCAAAACCCCTTCTAAAAGCAATTGTCTGTGAGCGCAGTTTTTCAATGCATCACTAATGCAGGTCAAAGCTGTACCATGTAAAGTGGACACCATATATAAACACGATCTAGAAACTTGTCTGGGCCTGATCCCACTTAAGATGGACTGAGGCAAAGTGAAAACTGTCCAGTAATCTGACGGGTGACACTCTTATCAAAATTCATTGACTCCATGTCCTCCTTCTAAAGAGGAGACCAATCACTTGGCCTGTTCTCAGAACACAATTTAAAAGCCAGCATCTGTGATAGTATGGGGATGCTCGAGTGCCCATGGCAAACAACATGGTAAACATGCCCCTGTCCCAATGTTTCTGAAACATGTTGCCTGCATCATACAAAATATCAACATGTATTTTTCATAGAATATAATTTTTTCTCTTTCAACATTTGAAATGTTGTCTTACATTATTTTCAATTGTAAAAAGGGGTTTAAGTGGTTGGCAAACCAACAAATTATGTTGTTATCAACATTTTACACTGCAGCTCAAATTTTTGGAACTGGGGGGTTGTATTTGTGCTGCACTGCAACATGATGCTTGTAGCTTTCTTTTCATTTCATTGTATTGCATTTTACTTTAGTTAGTACCTTAAATTGTGTGATATTTATAATTTTAAACGCATTAAGCTTGGAGCATTAACATGTTGCCTTTGTGTTGTTTTACATTTTTAAGTAAGAGAAATGTATACAAATGAATGTTGTATGTTATATCTTAATGTTAGTAAGAAGCGATATTAGTGGAGACATAAATGGTGAGACGCACACAGATTAATCATGCCACCCCTGTGTGAGTCAGTGCCCAAATTGGGCCACTCTTCTCTAGAAGTTACGATCCACCCCTTCGCGACCTTGTGCCCTTAGGGTAAATGACGGACGATAGCATGTCATGTATTAAATTCATAGGCTTTCAGATCAATAGGCGCAAACGCCTAATTGTGAAAAACATTGCCCATGGTCAGGTCAAGCAAAGTAATTTAGCCTGCCAAAAATTAATCACAGTCTGCGTATTAATTTTCTGCTCCAGCGGATTCATCTGCACAGATAATCACAAGATTGGCTGATGTAGACATGAGCAGTTTAATACGATTTTCTGGCTCAAAAACGCCAAATTATTTCATGCGTTAAACTTACAACTTGTTATTTTCTTTTGTGGTTGAGTTTTTCCCGCATAGAATGCAACAAACTGTTTAGGATAAGTTAACAAAAGGAAAAGCATTTTCTTATACTTCTTTAACGTAGAGCGCGCTGCGTAAACGCGTAAAATTGGTGGTTGCATTGTAAATGTCATGCCTCATTAACAGGAAAGCTTAAGCGGGTAACTTTGGGAAACTTACCTGTCGACGCTGATCACACACAGGGTCATGATGGAGGCGGTGCAGCACATAACATCCATAGCGATGAAGATGTTGCAGAAGACCTCTCCAAAGAGCCACTTTCCCCCGGTGAGGTCCGTCACTATCACAAACGGCATCACAACTATGGCCACTGACAAGTCCGCCACCGCGAGGGAGACCAGCAGATAGTTTGAGGGCTGCCTCAGCTTCTTCACTACGCACACCGCGATCACCACCAGCGTGTTTCCCATCACCGTGACCGCCGTGATGATCGCCAGCATCACCCCGATGATGATCTTCTCAGGGCGCCCAAAATCCTGCAGCTGCTCCCCGCATGACTCGTTCCACATGGTGGTGGGACTGACATTGACGAGGACGTTGTAGAGCAGCTGCAGAGTGCCATTGATAACTTCGGAAATATCCTCTTTCTTGTTAAAAGTGAGCTCAATTCCCGAAGTATTGAACATCACGACAACGCTGACTCCGTGGGGGTGCAAGGGACGCCTCGCCACTGCACTCCAATTACGCGCATATTTGGATGTTTGTAACCCGCTCTCGGCTCCTGCCCAGCGGTGTAAGATCGAGGCTGTTGCAGCTGCAGCACATCACAGCTGACAGCAACTAACTCTTGTCAGGTTTCTGTTTGAAATGGATCCTTTGAGGAAATAGTTGCGATTGCTTCATCCACACAAGAAAAAAAAACTTCTGCTCCAAAACTATGAATGAAAAAAGTTAAAGAATCCAGAAATGCAGCGGCTCTGAAAGTGCTTCTTTCTCTGTGCGCGAAGCAGACAAATATGGACTATTTGGGTGGTTGCGCTGCGTAAACCGCACCTACTCATGTGACGCATCACTTAGGACGCACACGCAGCTAACCAACGGGACTTTTAGGGATATATGACAGCGGTTTCGAAAAGAATACGAGGCTCGCCAGGTGTACAAAATCATGTATAGTTAAGTGGTTATTCGGGTGCGAGGTTTCCCCCACCAGCTGTACATAACCACATTTCCACAGAACACATAATATATTCTCATTTATTTATAGAAATTGACGTTTGTCTCATTTATATCTGGCTGTGAATTAATCACCAAATCACTAAAATCCCACACAGCCTCACACATTATGTCCTTCTCGGTACATGTCGATTTGTACTATTATTATGCTCAGAATGAGGTGGCAGGTGGTTGGCAGGTGACAGATACTTCAATTACCAAGTGTTTTTTAATGCCAATCTGTTAAAGAAAAACATGCAGCTTGTTTGCTGCAATGGGAAATATTGTGTGAAGCACAAAACAACACAAAACGTTAGAGTGCATTTCACTGATATTCTTCAAAGTCTTTAGTTACTGAGCTTCAAAGATACATGGCTTGGTTTCCTAAAGACAATTTTAATGAAACTCATTTTGACTCTGTAGTCACAGAAGGAAAGATGTCAGAGGAGATACAGTTGTTTGTGTAAGTTTGGGGACCATGTCTGCGTAGGTATAGGTGTAATAAGACCACATTAAGCCACTCCACTGTTGTCAGTCTCCCGATCTCTGTTACACCTTTTCAAAAGTGCTGTCTCTTCCACATTCCTCTTGAATGTAAAAACCTATGATAAAAAAAAGTGAATAACCAATGGCTGGTGTCTGCAACAAGCAAAGGCACTAGTTTGTTTATAGAACATCTCAAACCCTCAAAAGCAGAACCATATTGTTGCTTCCCTTGGTTGCATCACTTTCTCAAAGTTGGGCACAAATAAGAAGAGAGAGCCTGATGGTGCTTGGGGACAGCTGGGGCAGATGGGAAAGCTTCCCAGGACTTCAGCTGCCTGCACCATCGTCCAGGCAGGAACAGCTGTGGTGTGTCTCTCCCTCTGGCTCTGGAGGAGTCAGTTCTATTTCCCAAAATTCCCTCACAGCCATCATTGTGCCTTCCCTGAATGCCTCCACTACAGCCATGGCCTTTACCCATTATTAACACACAACTCAGTGACAGACAGGTCAGCAGTGATTGCCACATCAAAAATAATGACAGTGACCACTGTCAGTTTCTGCAGACCTCCAGCTGTCAGGGAATTTTAAACATTAACACTGGGAATATTGCATATGTGGATGTCAGAGAAGATGGGTCACACTCCAGGCGTGGAAGCCTCTAAGGCAACTCCTCAGGGTTTATGCAAAGCAACCTGTCAGCATGTCAGTGTCTCCCCCCCCTCCCTGAGGGTCTTGAAATGAGAAGGGTTAAACAGGTATAGATTACAACTGCTTTGGGTGCAATAATGAGAGACGGATGGTTGAAAACGGAATGAAGGAGGATTTCCAATCATCTGCTGAAAACTGTTCACAGTGAAAAGAGCCGTTTGTTCTCTGTGGAAACAGTTTAATTTGTTTGTCATTAAGTTCGTTTTGTGAGTGTTTTTTCACTGTATTTCTCCTGGAACTCATTTCACCATCTAATGAGAAAAGTTAACAGACTTTTCAAACAGAGAAGTCCTGCTCAGAAATCTCTCCATACATTCAGGCGGAAGTCTAACAAAGTCTGCGGTGCCACTTTATATTAAGTCTGTTATAACTCTTGAGTATTCTGTCTTTTCAAACACTTAATGAAAATGAGCAGGTTCTATTGAGTGGCTCGCAGCTCAGCACCAAATTGCTGTCTTCACATTTTCAGATGCTTCGTATCTTAATCTCCAACATTTGCCAAATCTTCTCTGCCAATGCAAAACAGCTTAGTCTGCCATTGACTCTTGTTTGATTGGATGATTGCATTTTGAAGAAAGAAGACATATTGGCAATTTAACAATTTATTCATTTAACAATCAGGGGCCCCAGTAGCGTGTGGAGGAACCATACACAGCCACAACAGCCTGGCACCTCCTCCTCGTGCTGGTCACCAGCCTGGTCACACACTGTTGTGGGATGGCACCCCATTCTTCATCCAGTATTTGTTGCAATTTGTTGTTGGTCACTCTGGCACGAACAGCATGCCCAAGCTGATCCCACAAGTGTTCAATTGGGTTGAGGTCAGAACTGCTGGCAGGCCATTCCATCCTCTCAACTCACAAATTCTGGTGGTAGTCTCTGAGAATCCCCACTCTGTGGGGGCAAGCGTTGTCATCTTTGAGGATAGAGTTATACTATAATATATTTGCTCTCAGCCATCACCATGCACATTCCTGCACTACTTTAAAGCATTTTCATTACAACAAATGTATGTGAACTATTGCTTCTTATATTTTTATTCTCCATTGTTCATTTTGTACATAACTTTTTATTTCACTTATATGTTACATGTTTCTTTGCACAAAAATCAGCAAGACAAACTCTTTGTTTGTGAAATCCTACTTGGCAATATACTGATTGTGATTCAGCTGTAATCTGTGTCTGCAGCACAGACAGTTGACTTCAGCTGACGGATCGGCTTACGTCATTATGCCAGTTCATGTCAGAGGACAAATCTCCTCCAGGCCATTGTAGTCAATAGTTTCACCCATCCTGTCTAATGCAGCAAGTTTGGATAAGGCCTGAGGGGCTGCTTTTAGTGATGTGCTGTGACATTGTAACACTTACAAAATTAATGAGACTTTGATGTAATTACAGATCAAAATGTTTAACTTGAGGGCATTCTTTCATCATTCAATTCAAAGAATGTCTAGATGTCTACTATATTTTGCTTTCATAAAGCTCCTTACTGTCCAATTAGAAGAGCTCCAGGGCTTCTGAACAAGAGTCACATGGACCCACATGGGACTCGTTTATTGGACAGACTCTCAGTAAGCTGACATCCAAACAGGCTGCAGGGATTTCAGCTGCAAGAAGGATCAAAACAAGTTTTGCATTTTCAGGTCATTTCTAGTAATTGGCTTAAAAATTACACTTTCACTTCTGAAAAACCACAGCACAGTTTGAAAGAAGGTTGATGCATGTGCAGCAGTCTCTGTGGTTGTCATTCCAGGATCACGATGCTCATAAACAAGTAACTATTACTCTTCACATTATTGAATTTACAAATAAAACCTCACTCAAATAAAAGTTTTTGTAAAAGATCATGTTCTCCAACAGACAGAGTAGTTTCCATGGTTTCCTTTCCCTCTACTTCTCCAGTCCTCATTACCACAGAGTGATTTCTTTTCTTCTAAGAGTGAAGAGTTAATGATCATGTGTTATACCAACACCAGCTTCATGATGATGCTTAAATTACTTTATTTCAAGGTGCAATGACAGTTTTTCTGAAATGCTTTGGTTCAGTTTTCAAATGACTATTGAAGTTATTGAAACAAAAACATCTCCTGACAAAATTCTCCATCCATTCATCCATCCATTCATCCATCCATTCATCCATCCATTCATCCATCCATTCATCCATCCATCCATTCATCCCATCATCTGCCCATCCACAGAATCAGAATCAGAATCAGAATCAGCTTTATTGGCCAGGTATGCTTGAACACACAAGGAATTTGACTTAGGTAAACTGTGCTCTCTTTGTACAAGGCATAATAATAAGACCTACAAATAAAAATAAAATAAAATAATAACAATAACATCAGCTATAAATACAAAATAACAACAAATAGGCTTGACTAATATGTACAGGCTAAAATAATACGATAAAGTGCAGTGGTGAGTAGCAGAGGTAGTTTTTACATTAAAAAAATAGTAGTTAGATAATAAAATAAATAGAAATATGGAATTCTGCTTGGAGAATTGTTGCATTGTATATTTACATGTTTATTTACAGAGAGTATTGATCCAACAGGTATGACACTGTTATGGTTTAGTGTTCATCAGAGTGACGGCCTGGGGGAAGAAGCTGTTCTTATGGTGGGTTGTTTTGGCGCACAGTGATCTGTAGCGCCTGCCGGAGGGGAGGAGTTTGAAGAATTTGTGTCCAGGGTGTGAGGGGTCAGCGGTGATGCTACCTGCCTGTTTCCTGGCCCGGGACCGGTACAAGTCCTAGATGGGGGGCAGGTCGACACCGATGATTTTTTCTGCAGTCCTTATAGTCCGTTGCAGTCTGATTGTGTCTATGTGGGATGTCCACCTCAGGTCCCTAGAGATAGTGGATCCCAGGAACCTGAAAGAGTCCACAGTAGACAGTGCTGTTCAGGATGGTGGGGGGGGGGGGGGCTTCTCCTGAAGTCCACTGTCATCTCTACCGTCTTGAGCGGGTTCAGCTCCAGATGGTTCTGACTACACCAGAGAGCCAGCTGTTCCACCTCCTGTCTGTAAGCAGACTTGTCTCCATCCTGGATGAGACCGATGACGGTGATGTCATCTGCAAACTTCAGGAGTTTCACCGAGGGGTCCCCTGAGGTGCAGTCATTGGTGTAGAGGGAGAAGAGCAGTGGGGAGAGAACACATCCCTGTGGGGCGCCAGTGCTGATGGTCAGGGTGCTGGATTTGATGCTCCCTAGCCTCACCTGCTGTCTCCTGTCAGTCAGGAAGTTGGTGATCCACTGACAGATGGAAGCCGGCACTGTGAGCTGGGTGAGTTTCTGGTGCAGGATGTCTGGGATGATGGTGTTGAACGCTGAGCTGAAGTCCACAAACAGGATCCTAGCGTGGGTCCTGCGGAGTCCAGGTGATGCAGGATGTAGTTCAGACCCATGTTGACTGCATCCTCCACTGACCTGTTTGCCTGGTAGGCAAACTGCAGGAGGTCCAGCAGGGGGCCTGTGATGTCCTTCAGGTGGCTCAACACCAGTCTCTCCAAGGACTTCATGACCACAGACGTCAGGTAAATCAGAGTGTTCAGGTGTGGTTCATCCATCCATCCATCCTCTTCTAAGGTCGGGCAGCTGTGGCAGCAGGCTACACAAGCTGACCTAGAAGTCCCTCTCCTCAGCAACTTCTTCCAGGGGGCATCCATCAGATTCCCAAAGCTCCTTCTTACAATGCAAAGGAGTTGCGGCTCGACTCAGAGTGCAGTCTAGTTATCCAAACCCCTCATGTTTTCTCTGAGTAGGAGGGTTGGAACATAGATTGACTGGTAAATCAAAAGCTTTTCTAGTAGGTTCAGCTCTCTCTTCCCTTCAACAGTCCAATACAGTGCTTGCAATATCCGTTTTATCCTCAGTCCTGAAAAACCCTGTGATTACTCGAATCCCTTACTTAAGGCAGAGACTCCCACCTGGAGGGAGAAATCCAACATTTTCCAACAGAGAGCCATGGCCTTTCCCATTGACTTGAAGATGCTAACTCTGGAAATCCTCCTTTATGGAGATCTTGTTGCTGATGTAAAGTAAATGCTGTACATAATACAAATAAAATATATCTCTAGAAATGCTCAAAATAGATCAGATTTTGTGAAAGGTCTTTTCCTTTGACTAAATCACACTCTGCAGTAAAAATTGAAGGTAAATGGAATGCAGGAGACTGCTATACAAAGTCAGTACTTGTTGAGAGGATTACTGTAGCCCAACACCCTTTCTTCTGGATTCAATCCCAAAGAGGCAGCACTCTGCTCCTGACCTCCACCCCAGCTGATGACAACACAGGTTGTTCAATTTACTCCCAAGGCCTCCACCAGCTCCACCGTCCCTCCTCCTCCAGAAAACAGACAGAAGCAGGCTCCTCCACCTCTAAAGGCTGAGCCAGCACTGCAGCTTTCTCCACCTCTATTCTGACAAAGAACTATAGTCAGAGCCTTCACCCACAGCTACCACCTCCACCTAAAGCCTCTTAATGCAACCTCCACGACCTCCAGCTGCAGATTCTGGGAGAGAACAGCAGCTGCAGACACTTACTCCCTATACCAGTAGCAACCTCATTTACAACTTCAGTCTTTGTCAGTAATCCACAGCCAACTTCAACAGCAGATTCTAGCTGAAAGTTGCTGCAGACATCACCTCCACATACACCTACTGCTAGATAGCTTACAACTAAAGCTTTGCCAGGAACATGCAACCTGCAGATTCCTTTGTCTGCAGCTTGAGCCTTCACTTACACCTTCTGAAGTAATATGCAGCTGCTTCTGCCTCAAGATAACTGCTGAGAGCTGTTGCCGGGATCTCCATCGACCATCCCCGGCATGAACACCCAGCTGTAACCACCACCTAAAGGTTTTAACTGACAACAGCAGCCCATGCTTACAGCTTAAGTCTCTGACAACACCTTTACATTACAGCTGCCCCCCATCTTTCTCCATCTCCTGCTAGTAATCTGCAGCATTAGCCACCTTCACCAGTTTCTGTAAGAATGCTGCAGCCTGAATCTCTACCTGCCTTCTCTGTCAGCAAGGTTTACCTTTAGCTGCAGCCTTAAATGTCCATGGAACCTGGACCACCTAGCCATTCAAAAGCTACCAGAGATGCATCCTGAACGTTCTCCTACATTGTTGGCAAAACTATCTGCCACAAAAGCAAGAAAATCTTACACATAAACATTTTTTTAATGACAAAAAAGAAGAATCTAACGTTGAAGAATATACAGATATCTTAACCTTCTCCAACTAGACCAAAGTAAGAGAATATACGGTATAAGACAAAAAGAAAAAGTGTAACAAATGTTCTTCTTGGTACAGCAGATACAGAATAGGCACTGCAAATGACCGCCAAAGAGTTTCAAAACACAGTTTACCCACACTGTGCAGCTGTAGATGCTTGAGGTTTCCTGTTATTGTTTTCCCAAAATAACTTCTAAAAGAGGTCATGTCTGAGAGCAAGAGTAAGGCAACGCAACAAATAAAGAGGTTGTCATTTTGTTAAAATATTTATTAGATTTTATTTCTATGTCCCTTAGTAAAGAGATAATGTTGTAAAATGATGCGCACAAACAAGTTTAAAAAAACTTTTTAGGTTTTCTGTATCAGTAAGTGTGTTTCCTGGCTTTTCATTTCTTACTGCAACACAGATCCCACTGTCAGCTTCTATTGGCAGCCTGCTGGGATTTATCTCCAAACAGCTGAAGGAGATATGCAGCAGGGGTCAAGCTTGATCATCACTCTAAGGTCTTAAATATTGAGTCTAAGACGGATTAGTGCAAGATGCATGTGCCTGTAGTTGAAAAACATCAATGATATAGATTTACCTAAAGGTACAATGATGTGGGCTCTATTCTTGTCATTCAAGTGGTTGGAGTGTCATTTTGAAGAATACAATAAAAGATACCAAAGCTCACTCTCCTCTTTGTCCGAGGAAGCCTTTGTCATCACAGAAAACCTCTGCCCTGGGAACACAAAGGACAAATAGCTTTGAATTGACTACATTATTTTATTGTTTCAAATGTGGGAGTTCTAGCAAACCTGATTATGATCTTCTTTTGTTCACTCATTGTAAAAGCCTTTAAAGGTCCTCCCTGTGATTTAATTTACTTTGAGAAAAAAAGGTTGCTTTGGACAAAATTGTGCACTGAATAAATGTACAGAAACCACCACTGAGCATTTATTTAATTTGAGCTTTTAAAGAATAGAAAAAAAGCTGTGAAGTTTTAGTGAGGACATTTTTGATTCTTCCTACTCAGATATAAGCAATGTAATGTGATGCTGATTAAAAATAGGCCAAAATGACAGTTTATCCATCTGCAGTGATGATGGAAAGGGGGAGGTTACATTCTCTAAAGTTGGTTAAGGGATGAAAGGGAGTAAAAATCAAAATTTAACCCAGGCAAAAGAAAGAGGGAGTAAAGTATAAGCAAATTAAAGGTGTTTATTTACATAATAATAATTTAAAAAATTCTGTCAAAAAACACTAACAAAGGAGAAGCTAAACATAATCCAAACACCACGAACTAAAATAGCAATACCAAAAAAATTAACTTTAAGGCCCAAAAGAAAGCACCATCCTTCCACTGAGAGAGCAGGCACTAGTTGCAGGAAGCCATCCAAAAACACACAAAGCCAAAGGCGCACTGGCTGCTTCTGCACTCCTGATTTAATACTCTGCCCCTGATTGCTAATTGGGCACAGGTGAGCTCAATCCTCTGCTGCTGCTGGTGAGGCTGAGAGCAGCACATGTAGGGAGCACAGAGGATGGAGAGAGAGAACCCTCAACAAACACCACGGCACGCAACAGCTGAGTTATAACTACAGAGAGCAATGATTTCACAATTTTGTAAAGCTTTATTTTCTACTGTTTTGATTTTGCTGAGTAAGTATGTATGTATTTCTACTGCTGGTCACCGAAGGTGCTATACTGAAATGGAAAGGGGTTGAAGGATCGTACTCAAAGGAATATCACTGATAAGGTTAAACTATAGTCACCAATAAGTCTGTCCTAGATGATACAACCCAGCTGCAAAGAGTCTAAATATAAAGTCCCACACATCTCAGGCTGCTCTGAAATACCATACCATACCATACAATTATACAATGCAATTCAATATGATACAGTATGATACATTTTTTGTCCCCTATGGGAAGTTTGTCTGAGCTGTTCTGCACATGCTGTTATGTCTGTTGTGTGAAATATTATTTGGTTATTGTTGCTATCAATCCTCACTGAGGTTTGGCCCTAAAGGGGAATGGTTTTTGAGACAGCCTTTGTAATTACCATGGTCACTGTAATGCTTATTTTAGTTGCAGTTCCCTATACATTTCAACAGATGGCATTAAAATCTATTTAATTATACACAAATTATCCATCAGAGAAGACTCCCTTTTATTTTTTTATTAAGGTATTGAGCTACAGGTACAGATTGAATGTCAAAAACATTTTTTGAAATCGTAAAAAGCATGTTCATTCATCTAAAAATAGCTGGCTATCTTCAAAACTTCACAAGTTTAAAAGATTTGACTCCAGGAGAGTTTTTAAAACAGAGATGAAACTCACTGTCCTGAAAAGCTGTGGTTAATATAAAAGGACCAAATGAAAGGTTACTTTCTGGAACACTGATTCATTCATTCATGCAGAGACCAGAGGTGAGTGCTAAGTCCTCACCTCAATACTTCTGGGAACATTTTTGTGATTATTTCAAAAGACTAATTGCCAATTCCCCTGACTGGTGACCTGAAAACCAAAGCTCTGTGGGCTGTTGGACGTTGAAGAATATAAGTCATTCTTATTTGAAAAGAGACATATCTGCGCGTTTGTGAGATGTTAAACATCTTTTAAACTTCCTTATCTTTTTAGTTTAGAGGGTCAACAACATAAATTAATTTACAAAATAGTTGTTGGACTGTTTGAAAAAAGACAATCATTAAAAGTCAAGATTCATATGGGACTTTTCATTATTTATTCCCTTTTGAATGGCCTAAATGGATGAGACATGCTGTTCATTGTAAGTTTGAATCAAATGTTCTAATGAAAAACAAAAAGTGCTCAGGAGAAGATTCTACCACTGAGATTTCTTCAGAGGAAGAAACACAAATATCTGAGACACAGGGATAGATCATTCACAGGCATAACTGTCTGATGTGTTAGTGTAAAGGTATAATAAGCAAATAGTACAGGACTTCTGGGGAGCAGTGCATGAGTTACTTCAGAGAATCATTGGTCAGACAGTCCCTTTCTCCATCCGATTATTTGTTCTAGGGGACCCATCAACTTTGAAAGATATAGTCTCATTTACCTATACAGAATGGGTCCAGACCACTGTCGTGTTGGGTAGAAGGTTGCTCGTTCAACAATGGAAGTCATCCCACACACCATCTGTCGCTGATTGGCATAACCTTCTTGCTGGGGTGGCAGCATATGAACGAGTTTCTTTTTCATTGTTCAACAGGTTAGATAAATACCACTCAAAGTGGGGAAAATGTATCCTTTATATTAACAGCCCATAAGGGAAAACATTAGGATGAAGTAGCCCCTTATCTAACTTTTGTCTTTCTCTTTGTGTTTAATAGTGTAAAACAAAACCAATACAGCCATCCCCTTACCCCCTTTTTTATTTATTTATTTACTTTAATTTTCTTTAATATGTGTGGCCTACATATACATATACATGTGCCTATGTGCATAATTATGAATTTTTGTATATCAGTATGGTATGATATGTCTCTCATTAGACGAGTTGTTATGTTCACTGTTTTTTGCTGTAAATAATCTGTCAAATTTGTGTTTTTTGTCTGAATTTGTTTTGTCTGGGGTTTTTTGTTGTTGTTTGTTTGTTCTGCTTTGTCTTTTGTTTTGTTTTATTTATTTTTATTTATTTTTATTGTTACGCCATTTATTTGTGTGTCTTTCTTTGAATGTTTGTAAAAACAAATACATTTCAAATAAAAATGATAATAATAAGCAAAGGTAATGTACTACTGAAATTATTGTTTGGCAATCTTACAGGTGCGCCAAAAGTTTAATTTAACAATAGCAGCATTTTAATGTGTCCTCTCAATGTACACATCCAGAACTGCACTTTGTGGTTCTTCCATAAAAGTTAAAACACAAACAGACTTACGCTGTTGTCAAAGTCCTTTTATTTCACATAACATTTAGATCACTACACCACCTGCATACCTTTGATGCAGAGGTGTTCACCACTAGAGGGCGAGAAAGCAGTATCCTCGTATTTCTTGACTCCAGGTTAATTTCACTATTAAAGATTGACGGGTTCATAAACCAATGCCATGCTGAAGAATCTGCTGATTATCCAATGAGGTTATCGGAGGGCAGATACCATTGATCAACCGTCTGAATCTATCAGTCGAGTCACTTTAGCTGCGGATTTCACCAAGAAAGACAGACTTCCACAATATGTGAGTAATTCTCCTATAAAGAAACTATCTACTTGTGTCATATTGGTTAGAATGTGAGAAAAGTTGCTGAGTTTGTTTTAAATTACTTAGGTTTTATTTAATTTATAGTTGTCACCGCCTGCCCGTCTTCTTTCAACACGTGCCGCGTTTAGCCAACACATTACTGTCCAGTTCAGCTAACCTCGGACATGCTAACAAAGCCCTGTGTCAAAGATGTAAGATAAGAAATGATTGATTTGTAGAAGTTAATGACTGAATACGTCGAAGTACTTGAGGAAAGGGTTAGCTGGTAGTGAGGCGCCATAAAGTCGAGTTACAACTTTGAACGTTAGTTTACTGTGAAGTCAGGCGGCGCAATAAATGTACTTACAGTGCACTCAAAATAAAATGTGCACTGCTCATTTACTTGTCAGCCATATGGTTTTAACCATAATTAACAAGAGTTGTTTAAAAAATGTATATATTATTTCACATTGACCTTTCGGTTTAACGACAGTTAGGTATGTAACGTTTCTGTGAATCCCGGATGTAGGGATGAAATAGACCAGGGGCGTCAAACTCATTTCAGTTTAGGGGCCACATACGGCCCAAGTTGATCTGAAGTGGACCGGACCAGTAAAATAATAACATAATAACTTATAAATAACGACAACTCAAAATGTTTCCCTTTGTTTTAGTGAAAAAAAAGTACAAGTACATTCTGAAAATGTTCACATTACATTAACTATCTTTATACAAAACAGCTGTTGTATTTTTTGCCTTTTATGAATCTCATAGTGAGAAGAATATAATACTCTTTAAAAAAAAATAAAAATTTTTTAAATTAAAGTTATATTTTAGGGCTTTTTGCCTTCACTCCATAGGACAGCTGAAGAGAGACAGGACATGTGGAGAGAGAGCTGGAGAAGACCATAGACTGTATAAAATATGTACGTAGTAGTTGTGACGTCACCCATCTGTTTCTGAAGAGCTGTTTTGAGACCAATCGGCTGCGGCAGCCATATTGCTTCTGTCGAGCCAGTGTGACATAAAGAGGCGGGCTTTGAGCCTCCTAGCCAACAGCTGCAGTGTTCCTGCAGGCAGCTGTGTCTCTCATTGGAAGACTAGTAATCTCAATATCTTCTAAATTACCATATTAGAAAAAAATCCACCCCCCTCACAGTGAGAGGACATCGAGAAATTAGCTATTCAGACTACACTCATCTTTTGTACCAGGCTGTAAACATGTTTATTAACGCTGCAAAGATCGTCTTTTCCCCATTCATGTGTATGTGACTTCCGGTACTTCCGGAGCCAGCCTCAAGCGGATCCTCGATGAACTGCAGCTTTTAACACTTCCGCATTGGACTCATATTTTTAGACCGGAGGTTGCCGCTTGGAGAAGACATGCAGGAAATGGTCGCGGCCAATAATCAAGCCGGCGACCCCTGCCTGGGACGAGGACTGTAGCCTCTGTATGTGGGACGCTTAGACCACTAGGCCACCAGCGCCCCAATATTATACTCTTTAAGCCCTGAAACCTGCTGTGAACACACCAAACACACAGGTTTCCTAGTCACCTGATGCACAGAGTGTAATGTTTACTGCAAAAGAACAGATAGATCATAATAATGAACAAGGTTATTATTAGTAAAGGTGATTATTTTGGACCCCTCAGCTCCAGCGTGAACAGTTTGCTTGCTGGACAGTGTTGTATGCAGGGGTGTAGTGTAGGGATGGGTACCTTTCACATTTGAACTGATACGGTGCCGATACCCGGTACCTGGGAATCACTACCGGTACTCAGCGGTACCAATTTTCGGTACTTTTGTGTGTTTATGTGGTAATAAATGTTAATGATTAGTTTAATAATAAAATCTCAAAATTTTTAAATTTAACATATTTATTTAATTTAACATGAAATGTACAGAAACAGGGTTATAAAGCTGATTAGATATATTAGCTGACACGTGCTCGTGGCGTCTAATTGCTCTTTCGGGAGTTTATCAATGAACACACGTGAATGTCTGCGGATGGGAAAAAGTCAGTTCTCCGTCTCTTTATAATAACAGGACAAACAACTTACTAGTTGGGCATTCAGGCACACAGGAACGGTTATAAACAGGGCAGGTAGTCGGAGCGAGAGGGTCTGTCTCGACTTAATCCTCCTGCAGCCCTTGCTTCGCGGTGAGTGCGCGCACCCGTCAGCTGCAGGCTTCGTTTGGCGCGCTCCCGTGCAGAGAGCAGAGACGTCCACCCGATTAGTCACGAACTTTATAACAGGGCAAAAGTATGGAAAATCGCCTATTCTTCCACTCCCTCACAGTCACAAGGATGCGTTTAGGTACCGAAACATGGTACCGTTTGATTTTACGTGAATCGGTACGCGACGTAGTACAGACGGAATTCAGTCGGTACCTATAAAAGTACCGAATTTGGTAACCATCCCTAGTGTAGTGTTAGTGTTTGGAGTTAGTGGATCATCTTATAGTTCTCTAAAGTCTTTATGAATCTCAATCTGATTATGCAAACAGCAAGTAATCTATTTTCTCACTTTGAGAAAAAAAAAGTCCCAGGGAAAAAAGCGCCGCTCAGATGCGCTCCTTCAGCACTATGATTTTTTGACCCCAAGAGGACAAATTTAAAATAGTAGTTACTTTTATTAAAAAACTGCAGTTAATGTTTTCTCTGTAATATTTTCACTTTGCAAAGTCGTTCCGCGGGCCGGATTGGAACCTCTGGCGGGCCAGTTTTGGCCCGCGGGCCGCATGTTTGACACGCCTGAAATAGAACTTCAGTTCTGGTTTGAACCATTGTTTTTTGGGTTTTAATTGTTGTTTGTTTGTATATGGAATGCTGAGTTTTAGTTCATAAGTTTTATTGTCCATTTTAGTCTTTTGCTATATGAGATACCTGTCAGAAAAATAATTGCGAAATAAAAGCTCATAACAACATGGATGCATACCAACTACTTATCCCTAAACTATGATAAATCCGACCTCATAATCATCGGCCCCAAGTCCCTCACAAATCCCATTCCAAATTTCAGTCTCGCATTCAATAACTCAACTCTATCTCCTGCACCTCACATCCGTAACCTTGGAATCATTTTTGACAGCAACCTTTCTTTTCAACACCACGTCACTTTTTCCACCTTAGAAACATAGCCGCCTCCGCCCATTCCTATGTTTCCCTGCTGCCGAAACACTTATCCATGCATTCATCACATCCCGTTTAGATTACTGCAACAGCATCCTTTACGGCACATCTTCCTAAGTCCTCAATAAACTGCAATACATTCAGAACTCTGCTGCACACTTCCTCACCTGCACACGCTCCCGTGACCACATCACCCCCGTCCTCCAACATCTTCATTGGCTCCCCATCCCCTACCGCATACAGTTTAAAATCCTCCTCCTCACCCACGAAGCCTTCCACCACCAGGCCTCTTCCTACCTCGCTGACCTCCTCCACCATCACACTAACCTGCATTCCTAATATGCCAACCTGCTGTCTCCACCTCATAGAACCAAGCGCCTGGGGGGGACAGAGCCTTCTCCATAGTTTCCCCCACCCTCTGGAACCCTCTCCCCACTCATATCCAAAACTGCTCTGACCTTTCAACATTCAAACCTCGATTATAAAACTCACCTTTTTAAGTTGGCTTTTAATTTGTGATTGTACTGTTGTTTTGTTTTGTTTGAATTGTATTCCTTGCTTGTATTGATTTTAACAATTGTACAGTGTCTTTGAGTTTTTTAAAAGCATTATATGAATAAAATGTATTATTATAACATTAGATTTATTGCAGCTCTAGACTAAATAAAGTGCTGCATGCAGGAACTGTATACTTTATGAAGTACTTACTTAGTGTCCCAGTTGGCAGGTAAAGATAATTCTGTATGGTATAGACTTCCCTTTTCACACATCATATCCCTTGGTACCATTCGATTGATTATGAGGTTTGCTAACCCTTGGTTTCCTTGTGCTGTTGGCCCATCTTGTGTCTAGTGGCGATCTCAAACATTGGAGATGGATCCAAACGTACCTCCTGACCTTAGCAGTATGACCGGTGTTCCATTTTTGGGACGCGGAAGAGGACAACAGCCTGAGGAGCCGGCTGTAGGACGTAGTAGAGGGATGCTGCTCTTTGCAGAAGGGCCCGGTTTCGGACGAGCCAGAGGTTTTCTCAGTCCTGGCGTTACCCCACAAGGACGAGGAGTAACTCTACCAGTTACTGGACCAGTGGTTGGAAGAGCTCGAGGAATGCTGCTGCAGCCTGACGACGGAGGACATGGCAGAGGCAGAGGGCTGCTCTTCTCTGCAGATGAACCAAAAGCTGGGGGTGCAATCCTGCCGCAAAACCCGCAGCCACCTCCATGTGAAACCAAGACGAGAGGCCAAAGTGAAGAGACTCCGGCTTTGATAAGGAAAGAGGTTGGTTTTTAAGATATTTTTATGGTCAGAAGTAATGTGTCCTTATCTCATAAAAAAATGATTACCCTCTGTTAAGAGCTGCTAAGATTTTTCTTTGCTTACAGGTTGACTTACCAACACACAGCCAAAGTTCCCCCCTCGTCTCAATGTTTAGAGGAATGGGTATCGAGCCCTCAATGACCTCATGGGGCAGAGGAACACTACCAGTGGGTCTGTATTTTAACCTTTTTTCATTCTTATTTCAGAGGGAATTATTTCTCATGACTGGAATCAAATGTTGGTAGATGGATACTGTTATCTATCGTACATTAACAATGTCTTAACGTAAACCTTTGGATAAGGGCTGCGTGACATATCTTTCTACAATCACAGGAGGTACTATGATGTCAATCATTTGTTCAATCATATTCCTAATACCGTCACTCTTTAAGCACTCGATGCAAAATGAAAACTTGACAGTTTTTTCTTCCAAGATGAATCTAAAAGAAGAGTCCTGTCTCATGTTACCTTAGTGCACTTCTTCCCCAGATCATAGTCATCTGACCACTGTGCATGCAGAGGGCAGGTAACATGACTCTAAACAAGCACAGGACCCTGCTGCATTCACAGATACCTTGGCTTGATGCTTTTGATAGACACACAGTTATGCAAGGCAGCTTTTCAGTGCATGTTTTTCCATCATCAACATTACCTCATACCTGTTAACAGAGCGAATGTTCTGCCAGTGCTTGCTTTAAGTTGTTTTCTTTTCTTTCTGGTTGGGGAGTTGCTAAAATAAATTTGGGATCAATATCATTAAAGAAAGTTTCCTTTACGAATTGAGACCACTAAGACACAAAAGCAAGGGAGTGAGTGACCCCTGTTCAAGGTCATTGAAGATTAAAAAAACCTTAATAGGCTGACATGCTATGATTCGTTAGGATGCGATCAGCTGCTGATTTGGTTTGGTCAACATTGCTGCAGATACAGAGGAACCATGGGTAACTGCTTTTTTTACAGGTAGAGGAGCAGTTGGAGATATTGGAGATGTGAAACTGCAGGGTTCCCTATTAGGTGTCATCAGTAGCCCAGAAGTCACTGGCCAACCAGAGGAAGTGATGGGAAGAGGGACCAGGTAGGTGGCAACGAAAAGACAAAATGCACTGAGTTGAGTAATTTGCACATTATTTCAAATGCATGTCATAAAAATGCAATTAAACACACCAACAACCCATTTTTGAATCAATACTAATCTAAAAGCAAAAACTGATAAGTAAAGCCTTCATGACGGTTGGAATTGTTGTAGATTAGTTGTGTAACAGTGCTTCAGTTCTTTAGTTGGGGCTTTGAGGTCCTGCTTTTGTTTTGTAGTCTTTCAGTAAAGTGTTGGTGTACCTTGAAGTGGTGTGGTAGTTTAGGAAGAGTTTCTGTCTGTAAACTTCAGCTTTTAACTTCAATGTATTGACTCAAAGAGAGGGACAGTGTATCTCACAATGGTTAGCCTTGAGACTTTAACTGTAGAAAGTACTCACAATTTTGATTCCTGATAATGGGATCAGTGAACACCTCAAAGACATGTATCCTTTGAATTTAGGATCGCTTTATTGTCATCAAAAGAGATCCCTCTTCATTTTCAAATTATCTTTAACACAGAAGTATTGTAACCACAATCTGACTTAAAAGCTGACAAGTAACTCTGGCTTGTTGCAGTGTCCATGCCCGGAGTTTTTCCCCTCAGACGATGCTTGGGCTTGGAAGAGCAGCGATGCCACAGCTTGGCGCAGGAAGAGGACGTGCTATTCTACCTTCTCTTTCTCCTGGTCGACTCGAGTCATTTTCAGCAGCCCCCGAAAAACAAGCAACCCCCTTTCCCCTTCAGTCTTCACCAGCTGGTAGGGAAACTTGTGAAAAACGCGTCTAATAAATCATCAGCATAGCAACATGTAGAACAAATCATTTTGGTATGCTCTTGATTGAAAAAAAGTTTCAGTTACATGGTGACTTTTATGAAAATACTTCTATGCGGTTAAAGTTTATTATGATATTTTGATACTAAGTCTCTGATAACTTTATCTCACTTGCACACACTGTGGAGCAGCAGTGCCTGAGGTTCCTGCTGCCCAGGCAGGGCTGGAGACGCCTGCTACTTCCCCACCAATGACGGAGCTGAAAATGGAGACAGTTTGGTCTGTACATTTATTTTTCTGCTATAGACACACCTCTAAGGGCCTTGACACACCAAGCTGACCTCTAACTATCATTATGTGTCAGTAGTACACGCATGCACCACTGTAAGTAGCTGTGAGCTAAGCTTAGATCAGTGAATCTTTACACCCTTACGAGCCAACAGCGTGCACAATGGTTGTTTGCAGGCCTTTTAATGTGGTTTTGTTGATGTGACTAAGTGCCACATTTTATAGATCTGAAGCTTTTCTGTCAGTGACATTGTGGCCTTAAGATTTACAGAAATGTAAAACTTATAACCATAAAGAAACTGACTGCCCTAACTCTTCTTTGCTCTCTGGTTAGTGACCCTCTGAACAAAGCTGGAACAAAAGGAGCTCCGATAACAATTGGCTCAAACCACATTACGATTCGCTGCAAGAATGAAGCTGTTTACCAGTACCATGTCACATTCAGGTAAGGTTCATGTAGCACTTGCATGTTTTCCTTCATTTGAGAAAATAACTGGTTATTATAATGAAAGAACAATCTGTGTTAAGCCCTTATTTCCATTTAAGAGCTTGTTCTGTTGACATGGCAAAGCTAAAACTAGACTGAAGCACCAACCAGAGGAGATGTGCTTTAAGTCACAATCATTTAATGCCAAAGCAACTCTTATTTATTTATTTTTTTGCTGTATGTTGTATTAAAGTTTCCAAACAATAGAAAACTGTTACAATAATATAAATCACAAATCAATTGAATGGACAACAAACAATACAAAAGGTAAACAAGCACTCCGACAGGAAGACAAAAACAAACAGCAGCACTTTTAAAACCCAGTGTCAGTGGGTTGTGTTGATTTGAATGGAGAAAACTATCGTTTCTAGTAGTCCTTCATATTTAATATTTTCTTCCAGTCCAAATGTTGAATCAATGGCGATGCGTTTCGGCATGATGAAAGATCACCGCCCGACCACAGGGGAGGTTGTGGCTTTCGATGGCTCCATTCTCTACCTGCCTGTTAAGCTGAAAGAAGTAGGTGACAGTTGATGTTTTAATGCTGCTAGCTTACCAAAGAGCTTAGTTTGGATATCAACATTATCTCTTGTCATAGGGGAGAAAGATGTTTTTAAATGATTTAGATTATTGTGTCTGGAGATGACTGAATATTCATTGTGTTAAACTATACAGCACAAAATCTGTTGCATTTTTCCTGCTTGTTTTTTCTTCATACTGTTGTGATGACTTGCAGGTGGTGCTCCTCAAGAGTTTGAGACGGACCGACAACGAGGAAATACAGATCAAAATCAAGATGACAAAAATTTTGCCTCCCCACTCTGATCTGTGTCTCCCCTTCTACAACGTGGTGCTCAGGAGGTATTTGCACAAAAGTGCTTACAATGTTAGCTCAGGGGTCAACCACTTTTTCTTAAGTTTGTGCATAAATGATTCAACTGAAAATAAACTCTGTCAAGTGGGAATGGTTGGTTTAAAAAACGAAGATTTCAGCTTGTATCCATGAAAGCCTTGGATGAAATAAACTTAGAAACTGCAATTTTGCATATTTTTCTACCATCAGATATCACTACTTGGATGATCAAATTACACAAAATCATTGGGTGTTTCTTTTAGGGTTATGAAAATCATCGGACTGAAGCTGGTGGGACGAAATCATTACAACCCAGAAAATGCAGTTGTTCTTGGAAAGCATCGGTAATTATGAGGTTGTTTTTTAACAGCAGGTGGCAGGAACAAGGTAATGTAAGGTCATCTCCAGGCCATTCATCATCCTGTTTGTTTCTGTAGCCTGCAGGTGTGGCCTGGCTACTCGACCTGCATCAAGCACACTGATGGGGGCTTGTACCTGAATGTGGACGTGTCTCACAAAGTCTTGCGGAACGATTCAGTGCTGGATGTCATGTGAGTTCCCCATAAACATGGATTACCCCTATGTCGGAGCTTTCATGTCTAACTGGTGCTTAAAGCGCTTTGCATTGCATCATATGCTATCAAATATTAACTGAACGTGATGTTGACATGTTGTGTAAATTGCAGATCTGATCATAAGGATCTATTCTGATCTCATAAAAACCGAAGGCTATGATAGCTGTGCACTATTTGTTGCAGAGTGTCTTGCACAAGGACACTTCAATATGCAGACTGGAGCAGCTTTAGGTAGAACAAAAATGTTAAGTTTCAGGGAATTCGAAATGATAGCTTGTTGGAAAACAAGCTGACTGGAGAAGGAGGCACAACAAACACAGCCATATGAACAGTCAAAAAAGAGAACCATAATGTTAGATAGAAACGGAGGACTAATTTGTTTAATTGTGGCAACAACAAAACATGTCCTTTGACACACCACATCAAACTATTGATCAGAAATTGCTAGCCAAGTGGATGAACTAGGTAGCTAATCAGCTAGCAATATTAGTTTGAACAGCCATTCTGTTGTCCACCATGATTGTTTACCTTTAAGTCCACTTTTAAGACTGGTTGTAATTTGATGTAATCTGTTAGTGTGGTGTGCTGTATTGGCTGACTCATTACGCTCTACACAATGTAGGGAACTATACTGTTAAATCTGTCATTTGTCGTTTTGTGTGGGGTCTCACATTTTCATCATCTGTAAAGATCTTTAAGCCTGGGCAAAGCTTTATGAAGCCTTAACAGTGAGCTATGAGTTGTCAGTTTTAGGTGATGCTGTTTGAGGAGTAAATAAAGTCAAGAGAGTAGTTTTTTTTCTCCCTCCTGTTTGTGTGCTCAGTCATGGCCCTATAAGTTTAAATATTAAGAATAGCAATACCAAAAGTAGCAGAGCTTATAAATATAATATGATGTGGTATATTCATATGTATTTAAATAGCTGTTTGCAAGATGTGATGTTCTTGGTGTAATGTCCTGTGAATACCTCAACCACTTTAACTCTCTCCTCTAGGACTATGGTTGGATTATTGGGTTAGTGGGAGGGTAGCGGTATGCCGAGTGCAACAGCCTGATTGCATTCATTAACTATTTATATACAAATAGTCTTGACCTTGATTTTGTGCTTTCTATTTAAAAGAAAATGTTAAAAGTAGACACATGGCCTCTCTCCCCTGCTGTCTTCCAGGAATATGCTGTACCAGCAGACCAAAGAGAACTTCCAAGATGATTGCACCAAAGAGCTCCTTGGCAGCATCGTCATCACCCGCTACAACAACCGCACCTACCGCATTGATGCCATCGAGTGGAACAAGTCACCCAAAGACACCTTCACTTTGATGGATGGCACACAAACCACATTTGTGGAGTACTACAGGTGAGACTGATCCGTCCAATTACTCATTAAAACTTTAGAGATGAAATAACAGATGGTTTTCTGCCATGCATGGGACAGAGTTTGATTCAGAGCAGCAGTGAAAGTCTTTGGTATATCTATATTTTTCATATGTTGGTTGGTTGCTTTATTTCATTTTGAACACCTTTTGATTGTCATTACATTGCCACATTTGAACAGCAAGAACTATGGAATTAAAATCAAAGAGATGGACCAGCCTCTGCTTCTGCATCGGCCAAAGGAGAGAGCCAAACCTGGAGGGAAGGTAAAACCTGACTTTAACGTCATTATTGTAACATAATAACTCCTGCTTCAGTTACTGTCTGCTGCATGTTTGACAGAACAGACGTGACCTAAATTCCTGCATCACACTGCCACCTTGTGGCTACAATAAGCCTTGCATCTTGACTGGTAGTGACCATCATGACCTTTTGAGACAGAGACAACATTAGATTTACAACAACTAAGTTTCCCATCAAGCTGTTCCATAATCTTATGTTGGAGAGATACTCATTTTGCTCAGAAACTGTACTCGGGCATCAGCAACACTTTTCCCATACAGATGATGGGTCTGTGTAATGTTCATTTAACAGCACATCTTACAAAGATGAAAGTGATATCAGACCTAACTGTGCAAATCATTTTGTATTATTGTTTGTTGTTGCAGCAAGTCATCACAGGAGAGATCCTTCTAGTACCAGAGCTTTCCTTCATGACGGGGATCCCAGATAAAATGAGGAAGGACTTCAAAGCTATGAAGGTACATCTGATGTTTCGGCACAGTGATCTTCCTATAACAAGCCTGACCCTCATACCTTCAAACACCATACTTACACTTTTTATCACCACCTACACCTACACCTACACCTATCCACTGCAGCCCTCCATTTTTCGATTTTTTTTCTCCAACTGAGTAGTCATGTTAGGTTTCTGAAGATTGCCTGCTAGCTTATAATTATTATTTTTAGCATCACTGGAGTCATGTAGTTCACACTTTAACCATTTTAATGAAATCATCTATACATACGATGAATTGCGTGTGGTAGTAATATAGCAAATGTAAATTAGGGCAACTTCAAAGACTACAACAAGTTAACAATGCTGTTCAATTATACAAAGTTTTGGTGTAGAATTATTTAGTCTGCACTGTCAGATTGTTACCATTGATTAGAATTTGACTGATAAACTTTGCACATCTCTGTTTTAATTACGTCACTGTAAAAGTAAGACTGTAGACACTTCAAGCCCCAAACTCAAGGACACCCGGATTCCCATGCAGTGTGTCTGGTGTCTAAGATTAGAAAGCTATGAATATTAATGTGTGTCATCACTGTAGATACAGGTGTGAAAACTATTGTATAAAAATTAGGGATGCAATGATATCAAAATCTCACAGTACGGTATCGTCACGGTATTAAGGCCACGGTATGGTATTATTGCGATATTGTCAAAAAAATAAGATGACTTTGGAAAAAATTTCATAGTGTGGAAAATTAAGTGCCAGGAATGATAAGGATAAACATACTTACTGTAATTGAACACAAACATAATGCTCAAATGTTCTAATCACATTTATTACTACCAAATAGGGCTGTCAAAATTACACCAAAATGACATTCGAATATTCGCTCTAAAAAACCCATAGGTTCGAACCATTTGAATATCTATATTTGCGCATTATGTCAATAACAGGTGGACAAACTAATACAAGGAGACATAACTACTTGTATATGTATTTTTATTTAAGATATAACATGCCTAAAACATACCTACACATTACAAAACAAGTAAATGACCTAATGGTCTATACCGTAACACCTTTAAGACCGTAGACCTCTCGCTCGCTCGCCCCCCTCTCTGTGCGCAATGCGCTGAGTGAGTGCTGAACAGTCTATGGTGCTGAGCAAGACTTGTGCGAGCAATTAAAGGTCCCGACTCTTGTCCCTAATATAGGCAGGCTTCATTCAGTGATTGAAGCAAATATTATTAACATTAATTGAAGTTCAATTGAGACCTGTCATGCAGTGCGCACACTCTCAAAGCAGCCGCCGATGTGGTTTTTTTCCACAGTCGAATATTAATTTTCATAATCGAATCTCCGTTTTTTTTTTATATTCGAATTTAGACTATTCGTTGACAGCCCTACTACCAACAGGTCTTTTCAAGTGCAATGAGCAGTGCAGGCACATCCAGTGTTTCAAGTAACAAGCAAATAAAAAAAAATCCCTTTTAAATCCCTCATTGTCCACCACTGAAAACGGCTGCAGGGGGATGATTCATCAAGTGCCTTCTCATATTACTTGTATTCCCCGACTCGTAGACGATCGCAGTCTGGCAGTGTCTGCAAACAGTTTTTTGCATGTCCGTCATGTTTTCTGCTCGATTGTTTTTGTTTACTGCAAAACCAAAATGCGTTCATACTTCAGTTTAAACTTGGCAGGAGGTTCCACTAGTTTAAGTTTTCCGCTCTGCTCCCCCTCTGTGCTTTCCGTCATCTCTTCCTGCACTGCGCAGGGGATCATGGGAGATGATGTTTGCTTCTCAGACCGGCCCACTCAATGGCGCCAGAAAAAAACTACACTAGCGGGAGTACTCAGAGTCCCTGTTTGATACCGTCACATGCCACAGTATTATTGTGAGAATTTTGATACCGAAATGCCGCAATATTTACAATACCGTTACATCCCTAATAAAAATTGGACAATAAGACACTTGTGGAAATGATTCAGTGAATGAATTTGATATATTCTAGGACCTGACCATGCACATCAATGTGAGCGGAGTGCAGCACACAAACTCCATAAAACAGCTTCTGAAGAACATCAGCACGAACCCCGAGAGCCTGAAGGAGCTCAGCCGATGGGGCCTGGAGATCGGCACAGAAATCTTGATGGTGAGGTCACACTGTTGGAGTAACATTTGTTTTTAATTTTAACTTTGAATGATTTAAATCAAAATATGTTACTTACAAGAATCACTGTAGAGTCTGTATGTTGCTAACAGTTGGAATAGTCAGTGTTGCAAAGAGTCTCTAAAAGGTCTGGAGCGTGTTTTCAACATCACAACCCTTTTGTTTCACCTGAAAACTGTCAGTTATTATTAATGCTCACGTGAAGAAGTTTGGGTTTGTGTCAGCCC
Organism: Notolabrus celidotus; assembly: GCF_009762535.1. Lineage (NCBI taxonomy): Eukaryota > Metazoa > Chordata > Actinopteri > Labriformes > Labridae > Notolabrus > Notolabrus celidotus. The sequence goes on along the minus strand of NC_048280.1, from coordinate 28,194,228 downwards.
CCCCTTCAGACGGTATACATGTGTGTTTGTTTCCTCTCATGCAGATCAAAGGAAGAACTCTTCCCATGGAGACCATCTGTATGCAGGCTTCATCCTTTACCACAGGTGGAAATGTGTCCTGGTCCAGAGAGGTAGTCAGGGATGCTTCAATCAGCTCTGTGAGTATTGGAAAGGAATCTGGCGGGTTCTTCCTCCCTTATATAATCTAGCAAGCAACGGAAAGTCACAAACCCATCCTTACCTTTTGTGTTTCAGTCTGTATTGCCTGTTCTACCTCTTGATTCAGCAAATGAAGATGCTATTTGGAAGCCCATACTTTTTTCACCCACTGACTCGTCTCACTCTTAGGTCCCGATGAACATCTGGGCAATCTTCTACCCTCGCCGCTGTACAGACCAGGCCAAAGAGCTGATTTCCACCTTTAACAAGGTGGCCGGGCCTATTGGGGTGAGACTGGAGCGACCCATTCGTGTGGAACTGAGGGATGATCGCACCGAAACTTACGTCAAGAGCATCCACTCCCAGCTCACCAGTGAGGTATGACATCAAATAAAAGTATCATCATGAGTCATTTCATACAACTTGTATTTGGATGTTGCAATGAACTAGGTTTTCCTGGGCTCTTTGAGCCTGACCTCCTGTCATCACGTATCTGTGTGTATAACACCACCTGTACAATCAGGGAAACAATTCACATAAAATAGTGTTTAGATTTGTAGTAAACAGATATCTGTCTCCGTCCCACTCCTAAAAAATAATCTGTGTCAATTAAGAGCGCTGATTTAATGGTGAGTAACATCCAGTACTTTTGTTCTTTCTCTCTATTTTATACTGTAGCAGGGGTTGCTGCAGTAACAAGACCACACAATGACTGACAGTTGTTCACATCTGATCGCCTCTGGGAACATGTGAAACTGTTAAATGTCAAGTTCTGAATAATTTTTTCAGGTTTTACCAAACGCTGCATTTACACCACAGCTAACTGCTTCTGAACCAAAGTCTGCACGGTGTGACCAAACTCAGTGTCTTTGTCTTTATGACCCCTCTGTCTCTGTCATCTTTATTGAATTTTGTGATGTTTTGCAAAAACAGCTGCGTAAGGTCATCTACCTGTATGTTGAAGTGTTGAGTGTATCTGGCACAGTTGATCCAAGAGTACAGAACCCTTCTTTCTAATCAGTGTGTTCACTTGTTTTCAGCCAAATATGCAGCTAGTGGTGTGCATCATGGTCGGAAACAGAGATGACCTCTACAGTGCCATCAAGAAGCTCTGCTGTGTGAAAAGTCCGATCCCATCCCAGGTCTGTCGAGGGTTCATGTATGACTGAGTACAACAAGAAAGGACAGCGAAGTCTAATCTTTTTTTAGAATGTGTTAATGGTTTCTTACTCTGTATTGTTTGTTTTTGTTCCTAAAATGTTGTCAGGCCATCAACATAAGGACAATTTCCCAGCAACAGAAGTTGATGAGTATTGCCCAAAAGATCCTCCTGCAGATGAACAGCAAGCTAGGAGGAGAGCTGTGGACTGTCAATGTCCCTCTGGTGAGGATCATGTTTTAAATAACAGAAAGAAAAGATTTTATCTAATGGGGCAGGATGGTTCAGAAACACATCTAGATGTTTGTTTTTCTTATCAGGCATGTCAAAAGTAACATTTAACTTCTATCCCATCTGTTTAGAAACACTTGATGGTGGTTGGAGTTGATGTCCACCATGACACCAGTAAGGCACATCAGTCAGTCATGGGCTTTGTTGCGAGTGTGAACAGGTACACTTTATTTTCTCCTTGTTTTGTCCCTTTTTACTCATTTTTTAAAAAAATAAATTCACGATTTCCTAAATTCTTGCATATCGCAAAACACAATGTTGCACTGATGGTTATTATGTTATTTTTTATACAGTTATTATCTGCTAATATTATTGCCACACGCTCAGAACCTTCTATCCCTTGTTGAAATGATGAAAGTGATATATCTAAAGGTTGTGTCTACCAAATATGTTGGCACATCCACAAAATAGAGACGTATAATCTGCAGATTAGAGCTAGGTTTCCGGGCTTTGTTAACACTGGTGCACTGCATCCGTGCTGATTTGAGGTAATTTCAGGTACTTTTCTTTCTCCTCAGCTCTCTGACTCGCTGGTACTCCAGAGTAACTTTCCAGACCCCCACAGAGGAGCTGATCAACGGCTTCAGAGTTTGTTTACTGGCCGCACTGCAGAAGTACTATGAGGTAGATACTGCAGACTTGAGTGACATGCATGTATTTCAATGCATCCCCCTTCACCCTAAACTAATATCAGAAGCCTATGTTATACAACCTATCCAAAATCATACCCCAAACAGCATTTCAACAGTGTTGTTTTGATCTGTGTGATAAAGCAAAGCAGGTGTAACCAGGGCTCTTCTATATGATCTGTGTGGCAGCAGTATTCTGTTAAAACTAAGTAAACAGTGACGTAGATGAGATTGTTGTAAATTTTCTGATGGTTTTCCTTGTACAGTTTTGATTTATGTGACCTTTATTTAGATGTTACCAGGAACACACACACACTCACAGTGATTGATGATGAAAATGTGTTTTAATCCTGCATCTGACACAAGACCTGTAAATGTTTTATTGTGCAGGTGAATCACAACCTGCCAGAGAAGATTGTGGTGTATCGTGACGGAGTGTCAGAAGGTCAGCTGAGGATGGTGGAGCAGTATGAGATCCCACAGTTGATAAAATGCTTTGAGACATTCCCCAACTACGAGCCTAAGCTGGTCTTCATTGTGGTCCAGAAGCGCATCAACACCACACTTTATGCCTCTGCTTCAAACAACTTTGGCTCCCCTCCACCTGGAACTGTTCTGGATCACACTCTGACAAACAGAGCATGGTCAGTCTTTGCCTAAACAAGTGAACAAGCCTTTCAGTTTGTTTTTATATCTCTGAGTATACAAAGTAATCAAACAAGATCTCTTGTGAGCATACCTTTTAAAATATTGCTCTTCTTACGTGAAGTTGACGAAAGTGCCCAAAACCAGCAACGCCTGGTCACAGCAGGGAATTTAAAGCACTTGATGCTGAGGAAACTTTTAAAGAATATCTCCTGATGACTGATCTCTTACACTCTGGATCTTCTGTGTTTTTCACGTTTAGGGTGGACTTTTATCTGATGGCACATCACATTCACCAAGGCTGTGGACTTCCTACACACTACATCTCCTTGTACAACACAGCAAACCTCACACCAGATCATTTGCAAAGGTACTGACTGCTGGTTCATTCTCAACACCGTTACATAATGGAGACATGCTGTTAGTGTTGAGTCTTTGTGATGGTACATTAATGACTATTACAATTCAATCTATGAGGTATTTCGACAAGCACAGTTCAGATTAGGCACAGATGTCTTTATTTGGTTAATATGCTGTAATCATTTTATTATAAGAGAAATGTTTCAACTATAAACTTTACTGAGCCTTACAGATGTCAGATGATGTATTCAAGCATTAGGATCGCATTGTTCCCACAATTAAGAACACCTAAAATCAAAAGGTTAAGTATTAAACAAAATATTTCAAGGATCTTTATTGAGGATTTAAAGAATTGTTACCTGTCTGGAGCAGCATGTTAGACTAGGAAACATTTTACCAACCAGTTGAAATTAGTGAGCAGTGTCATTTTATTGAGTTGGTAAATGTAAGCAAAGGGTTTAACTGGTAAATATCAGGGTAGACATTTATACAGGCAATAAAACAAGAAGCCATCAGATGCTGACTTGTTTATTATGGTATGAGAAGAAATTCAGTATGATCAAATAAAGGACAAAATCCTGCCTCAGCGTATAGCCTGTTTGAAATAAAAAAACAGGGAATAAAAAAAGGGCTGTTATAAATCTTATAGAGATCAAATCATTGTGGAGCTGTTTGATTAGACTTCTTTGAACTGGAGTTCAGGTCGAAGTGCTTGGATGTCAGTTTTAATGATAGCCATGGTCTGACACTAAACATCAGGAGATTCATTCTCATTAAAGGGGTAAAGAGCTTCTGCTCACCTGCTCTTTTGTAATCAAATGAAGAGCTGATCTTCATCATCATCTCTTCTTATCTCCTTTCACACATAAACTGCATTCCTGACAAAGTCCCGACAGTGTCTGGGTGGTGTGCGTCCTTAAATGCACATCGCCAGGACCAGGGGGCAGACGCTCAGCTGGAAGTGAAGCTTCCATCAAAGCGTCTGCCCCCTGGTGGCTGGCTGCAGTATAGGTCAAAAACTCTGTCTCCTCCATTCATTTGAATGGGGCTACAGTCAACTTTAAAAATAAATACATGTCATACGAATGTTTCTCACATCTGTATGCTGTGGTGATATGTAGTTATTATTTGACTGTTTTGTGTTCAAGGCCTCTTTTTTCTGAAAAGTTTATTTTTCGTTAGTTATTAGACTTTAAAAAATGGGGTTTTACTTCTGGATTCACTTTGATTGACAGCTGCAGTAGAGGGAAACTCACTGACGCTATGCTGTTACCGTGGCAACACAGAAATTACCATGGCAACCTCAGAAATCCTCTACAGTGCACTCTGGCTGCACAATGGCTGCACATTGGAACGGGTTTTTTTGGCTTCAAAACCGTACAACATGAAAAGGCAGGGCAACGCTGTCCATTTCATATACAGTCTATGGCCAAGACGTTCATCATGAGCCTTATGCCAAGTTTAGACCTCTGCGTTGAATCAGCGGCAAGCAGACACTGTAGGTCTGAGTGGCCCTGTTTCAATGCAGAAGCCTACGTAAATTGCAACTGTGTCCCGAACAACAACTAACTATTGTTGGTCTGCTGGGAAGCACTGGATTTCTTTGCATTGACCATTCATCAGCTGTACTTTCCATCTCCACCGACCTCTCCTCTCGAGTCCTCTTTGTAATGATTACTGATCTGCACCCCTCTGTAGATGATCAGAGAGATGAGCCCAAGGTGAAAAACTGTCACTACACTAGTGACAGTTGGTCACCCTGGGAGCTCTCCTAAGGGCTGCGATGCTTTGTGAGTAACTTTTATCTTTATCTGGATCTGGTCTCATGACAATAAGAATTTTCCCAGAATTTTGTCACTCTTTGTACTAGGAGCTTTATAAAAATGACCCTGATATGTTGTAAGACCTAGATGTCCTGAAATTATCAAAAGTTAATGTTTGAAAGAGGCTTCTGTTTGTGAGTGTTCCTTTTTAAAACAAACAAGGTTTTTAACATTTTATATGACCACTGAAATCACACCAAGAACATTTTCCATCTCTATATAACTCTTCTTAATAAAGGGCTCTGCCACTGCGCTTATATTGCCAGTTTAGGGTGCACTAATTGCACCCCTGTAATATCTCACCTTCATTATAAACGTCATGCAGGGGTAATTGGTGGGACTATGTTGTCCCTCTGCTGTGCCAGTATAGGAAGTAGTACCAGAGGCACTGCAGGATCACTGTGTACTGCCAGTGCAGGCAGGATACAACAGTGCCATGTGTGTATGCATGTTTAAATGTTTCTGTGCGTGAAGCTCCCCAGCATGTGTTTACACATCCCGTGTTGACCCAACACCATATCGCAGCATCAAATGACACTCTGGGACATTAATATTATTCAGTTTGGGGACCAATATGAAAAGGCGTGACCACGGAGGAGCTTTTTACGGCGCTGTTGTGGACTTGTAATATAATGGGAGCAGAAGCCTCTGCTGACAATGATCTGGATGAAGATCTAAGTTGGTTGCGACACATTGGCTACTTTAAACATATTTCCATGAAAATGGAAGCATGTGCATTGGTCAACATATGTTTGGGTGCTACAAAGTCTGTTTTCCTTCTACTTCATTGACGTATTGCTTTGCTTTGTGGGAATCTTAGAATAGCTCCTGAACACATTTAACATTGTGACTTTCATTCCACACCAGGCTGACCTTCAAGATGTGCCATTTGTACTGGAACTGGCCAGGCACCATTCGAGTACCAGCACCATGCAAGTATGCCCACAAACTGGCTTACCTGTCAGGCCAGTACCTGCACTCAGAGCCAGCCATCCAACTTTCTGACAAGCTGTTTTTCCTCTGAGCTGCACAGGCAAAGAGCTTGGGTTACAGCAAAACCAGCTGTGCTGAAAAAAAGCAAAACAGACTGTCATAAATGGTCGTGTAGTTTTCACAAGGTTTGTGCATGTTCATTCTTCATTGTGCACTATGTTTATAGTTAACAGCATAAAGAGCAAAAGAGTCTGCAGAGATCAGGTTAGGGTGGACGAATGGGTTTGACACAGATGTTCTACACTGCACACTGGGCTTTGAGTCCTGTGCAAACCGAAAGTAAATGCTGAAATATTATTTTATTCAAACCATTTTGCTCATTCTCAACATCCCTTCTGCTGCCTTCAAATAACCAAAATACGACTGAGACAGACAAAAAGCTTGGATATGCAAGAATTTTGCAAATCTAGGATTATCATATAGTCATTACAAATATATCATTCAAACAAGTCATTACTAACAAGTGGCAATCAAGATTTATACACGTGCATGTATAGAGATAAAAAAAAAAGGTCCTGACTCTACAGATTACTCTGTTCTGAATTATACAATTTTATATGTTGTATATGTTTACGTATATTTTAAGTTTGTTGTAGGAAAAAAGAAAAGTTAAGTTTTAAATAAGGTCGGTTTGAAATTTCTGCTTTTATGTTCTATATGTTCAGATATTTTTTCTTGACAGTTTGCTATGATTAAAGGATTTTTGTGCTGTCCAATCATTTTAGTAATTGGTGTAAAAACAAAATCAAGGTGTTGTCTTGAAAGACGGGATATACTTTTGGACACTATTACATTACCAACATTTGAGACCTCAGAACCATTGAACCGTTGTGAACAGCAGCCTCTACCCCTCTGGTAAGTATTTCTATAACACAGTAAACCTTACTGCTGGAATATGTTTCCATTCACCCAAAACTCAATTTGGACTCCACTGATCTTTGATTCTTTACTCATTTCTTCTCAAATGTATGGAAAAGTTTGGTCGACGAATGCGTAACTGAATGATAAAGGGGATTCATAATGTTGGTAAATGACTCGGTGGAAGATCAGGGATGAGGCAGTAGTGATTTCAAAGCCAACTTAAACATCTCCAGTGACCTCAAATAGTTTTCTTTTGGGGTCCTGAGCAATGAAAACGTTGATGGGGATTGATTTAAACTGTCTCAGTAAAGCGTCAGAGACTGGCTGTGAAGCTCACCAGTAAGTATCTGGTGACCAAGCCTGACCCTTTGTGCCCTGCCAGCCTGAAAGCTTTATAAAGACGACGCACAGTGGGCCAACAATGTGCTGGCAAAGACCAGGACCATGGTGTCCCGAACCCCAGCATTGAACCGGTTCTTAGAATGTGAAGCATTACCTCTGATGGGGAAGAAACGGGCTGGTTCAGGAGTTTGCACATTATCAACCATCTGAAGAGATGCCTCCAGCAGTTTTCAGCTCTAAAAGGAAGCATTCTTACCGGGTTGCATGTTTTTGCTGTAAAGGGAGTTTTCCTTATTTACAACACAGACTTTATTACATTTAGGGTCATGTTCTTCACTGCGTGGTTGTGTGTGTTTGTATCTGTAATGGTTTAATGTTGTGGAAAGATCTTTCGAGAAAAATACATTTTGACCCCAAGGGACTTGCTGCTTAAAGAAAAAGCTAAATATAAACCACTGTCCATGGGAACCGTCAGAGATCCAAGAGGAGGAACCGGAAAATGTTGCTTGAGAGAGGCAGTGGAGCTAACTTGCTTTACGTGATGACAACTGATGTCCCTGTTTTTAAGGAAAGGGGATGTCTACACAAAATAACAAAATTGGTGTGTGTGAAATGATAACGTAGACATTGTTTACCTTGCTGTCTAGAGCAGGGGTTCCTAAACTTCTCAGCCCACGATCCCCAAAATATAGGTGCCCAAGACTTGAGACCCCTGCTGTCCCTCAAAGTGATTTAATGCGACTTCATTTAGCTGGTCTGCAGAAAATCAGCCAACTTATATGAGCATGTGTCTGTTTCCTGTGTCACTATGAATGAACCTACTGCTACCTATGCTTTTGATAATTAACTGTTCACTAACCCTTAACTTAGGAGTCATTCAATAAGAAAGGCAGAAAACTCCTTACATTTTCTATTTTCAAGGTTTTATTTAAAGTTTAGCTAGTATTTTTGTTGATTTTTTTTTTTACTATAATGGGTAAAATGTACTATTTTTAGATAAGTAAGAAAGAAAAAAAACATTCCGGAAGACATCTCACGACCCCCCATTTGTGTCTCACGACCCCCCAGGGGTCCCACGGTCCGACCCACACTTTGGGAACCCCTGGTCTAGAGGATCCAAATAACCAATGAACTGTGTGCTCATATCATGCCAGAACAGTGCAAAATAAGCAAGTGTCATGAAGTTCAAAGGAAATGCCATGATCTATGGGCTTGCATCATGGTGTATTTTGTTTTGTTTTTTCATCAGAAAATGTAACTATTTACTTAGTGAATCTTTATTTAACCAGGAGAATTTCATTGGGTTAAAAAAAAATCTCCTTTTTAAAATTTTCCTAGCCACGACAGGCAGCAGCACAGTTAACAAGGTTCTGACAAAGAGCTTCATCCAAACTTTACACAGGAGGTGATTATAATACACTGAAACATAGAATGAAAAGTCAAAAGATATTATCACAATCAGAAATACTTCAGGCAGAACCTCTACAACTGGATGTGTCTGCTTCCAAGTTATTCAAAAGCACATTAAAAACATCCAATGACACCAGATCCTGGTTCAGCTCTTTTTGTAAATCATTCCACACTGACAAGTCTTTGGTTTCTATCTCACTTCTAACCTCTGTGACAGATGGTAAAAAAAGGTCCTGGAGCAAACGAGTTCTTGTTCTGTTCTGTCTGATATTGATTAAATGGTGACCATGTGCCACAGGCAGCCGGTAAGTCCTTAGTTCAAGATTCAAAGATCCAAAGGTTTTTATTGTCAATTTTCACTGTATATACGAGACATACAGGAAAAACGAGATGCTGTTTCTCTTTTCCAGCTTTTAAATATCTAAAATTTAAATATAAAATATAATAAAATACAGTTTTATAAAAACAGCCTATGTACGCAGTGCAGGTAGTGCAGTGACAGTTTAAAAATGGACAATGAAAATGGATAACAGTGCAAATGATATTAAGGTGCAGACAGTATTCAAGATAATATGCAAATAATGTGCAAAAAGCAGCTGAGGTAGAGTCCTTGTATGTAGTGTGACTGTGTGTGTTACAGTCCAGGGGGCAGAGTGAGGAGGTAGGGAGTGGAGTTCAGCATCCTAACAGCCTGATGGAAAAAGCTGTTCAAAAGTCTGGTAGAACGGGCCCGGAGGCTCCGGTACCTTTTCCCTGAAGGCAGGAGACTGAAGAGGGAGTGGTAGGGGTGGGAGGTGTCACCAGCGATGCTGATGGCTCTACTGGTGAGGCGGGTGTAGAAAATGTCTGAGAGGGGGGGCAGAGGAGCACAGATGATCCTGCTGGCTGTGTTCACTATGCGCTGTAGAGTCTTTTGGCAGGAGGCAGTGCAGGCACCAAACCACACAGCGACGCAGCCAGTGAGGACGCTCTCGATAGTACCTCTGTAAAAGGAGAACATGATGGGGGGGTGTAATAATATTGAATACTTTGGGCAGTGAGGGAAATATTTTATGATAGTTGCAAATGTGACAATACTGCCACTCACGGGCTGGTCAGAATTATTTATTTGTTTGTTTTTTTAATTGATGCAGTTATTTGCATTAAGAAACGGTAAACAATAACTGGTAGTAACTAACGTACAAAATAATGATACTTCAGGGGGAAAATAAATTTCAATAGGTGCAACATTAAAATATAAAGGTGTGATCATAAAGGTATTTTTCAATTTGTGATCCAGAAGCATCCCATTTCAGTAGTAACATAAACACTCCAGTAAGGAACTTTTGGTTTGTGTTGATTGTGGGGTGGCATGTGCCACCTTAAAACAGGCTTACCACCCCTGTTGGAAGGATTTAATTCAAAGAAAAGTTGTCTCATCGGACACAGCTGTCTCATCTAACACTGCAGTGGATGCAACACGATATGAAACAACATGTTTTGGCATTTCTTAAAAATGAATTGTCTGTTAACTAGATTTTTAGGGAGGGGGGGTTGTCCTGTTCAGGAGGTGGGGTGCCCTGTTATCAAAGCATACACCCTCCACCCAATACACCCTCATTTTATATGTGGTCAAATCAACTCAAAAAGACAGAAAACAGAGCAATCATTGTAAAAGAAATAAGCTATGACCAAAGTATTTGGGGGATGAATCCTGAGTTTCCCTCTCCGGGGATTAATAAAGTACATTCTATTCTACTCTATTCTATTATATTCAATTATACACATATTTCAATTATTTCAGCACATAGACGTCTGCCATGTTGCCACCACTCAAAAATAGAATGCCACCCTCTTGCCACCCCAGAAATATTTTTCTAGATCCGCCCCTGGTCACAAATGCTTTTTCGACGTGTTAATAAATAAATTAAAAATAACTTTAATATCTCGGTTATGGTTTTATGTTATGTAAATTAGTGTCTGCTCTGTGTATCTCTCTAAATAAAGACCTGAATGGTCTCTCGAAGCAGCCACCCTCTACAGAGAGTAAACAGCTGACAGGAAACGCGACCACTTTCACCGGAAAGGAGGAGCAGCTTTATTGTGGATCGAGAGCTGCTGTAATGGCGGTGCCTCGTCGCTCTTCGCAGCAGCAACAACAGCAGAATCCTTTACAGTCTCCGCCGAGAAACAGCTCGCTTTCAGGCGCTCCTCCGGCCTCTCCGCCCATGGCTCTGCTGACCTCGGCTGTCGGAGCCCCGGAGACCGAACGGGAGTGCAGTGGAGGGATCGAGGCGGCCCTGGCCTCCCCGGACCTCCCAGCCCCGGTCCTAGCGAGCAGTGCGAGCTTCAGTACGACAGCCTCTGGCGGCGGCAGCAGCAGCGTCTCCAGCCCTGGATCTGGAGCTACCAGCCCCATTGACGGGAGCAGTGGGATCGGGGGGGCGTTCAGGGAGCTTTTCGAGGCCTGTCGTAACGGAGATGTGTCCCGGGTGAAGAGGCTGGTGGACTCGGTGAATGTAAACGCGAAGGACATGGCTGGACGAAAATCTACTCCCCTTCATTTCGCTGCGGGTACTGACGAGCTAAGCTAACAACACAGCAGCATCATGTTTTTTACACCATTGTAGGACAACTAGCTAGCTAACATTGAGTTATGTCGACGTTGTGACACCTTTACTCATGTTTTGTCTTTTAATTTGTTGCCCACGTCTCATATTAGTAGAATATATCACGCCTGGTTTAGTAATGTAGCTTTTATGCTAACAAGCTAATCTGACGTCCCCTATTCTAATTTGAATATCTCAACTTTATTTATAAATCACCTTTCATACATAAAAACATGTTGCCAAAGTGCTTCACAGAAGAACAGAGACAGAAAACAACAGCAATGGTAAAATTATAAAAAAAAGAGCATGTTTAAAAATAAAGCAAAATTAATAAAATAAGTAATAGTGTAAAGAAAGTTTAAAAAAGGTAGCGTTAACAAGATCAGATGAATACAAGAAATAAATAAGATAAATACATGTTAAAGCAATAATACTAACTGTTTTGTAAGGTGCTTTATAAATAAATGTATTATTATTATCAGCAGCGTGATATTGACAGAATGTAAATTAAGTGCTGTTTTTAACTTGACTCCACGAAAGTGTTCGATTTGAAGCACCATACTCAACTCAACTTTATTTATAAAGCACCTTTCACACATAACAACATGCTTCATAGAATAACAGAGAGACAGAAAACAACAGCAACGGTGAAATTATAAAAGGCATGATTATAAATAAAATACTTAAAAATAAAATGAAATCAATACCCTAACATTAATAAAAATAAGTAATAGTGGAAAGAAAAGTTTAAAAAATAATAATAATGCGGCCAGGGCTAAAAATAAACTACTCAGAATTAAAAGCTAGATTAAAAAGATAAGTCTTAAGTTTACTTTTAAAAACACCCAGAGAGCCCGCCGTTTTAATGTCCAGAGGCAGAGAGTTCCAAAGCTTAGGAGCGTAAAAACAGAAAGCTCTCCGGCTGGTGTTTGTGTGAGACACACAAGGAACATTTAAAAGGGGAGCATTGGAGAACCTCAGTGATCGAGCTGGAACATAAAATGACAGGAGATCAGTGATGCATGAAGGAGCAAGGCTGTTACGAGCTTTAAAAACAAGTAAAATAACTTTAGAATCAATTCTAAAAGCAACAGGGACCCAGTGCAGAGTTTGAAGAAGAGGGGTTATGTGATCAGTTTTCTTTTTCCTCGTTAAAACTCCGGCTGCAGCGTTTTGAACAAGCTGCAGTTTCTTGAGAGACTTTTTGGGCAAACCAGTAAAAAGGGAGTTGCAGTAGTTGATGTGGCTTGTGTTAAAAGCATGAATTTAAAAAAATATCAAATGGAAAGTGTCAACATCTCTTGAGCTCGGTCTTATTCAAACATCAAGCTAATACACATAGCATTAGCTCTTATTTTTGTGGTGAAGCATTCTTATTGAATGTTTTTTTAATGCTCAAAATGAGCAAACACTGCACTCAGTGCTGTTTTTGATCTTATGTGTTCAGATAGCGTTTGCAAAAGAGCAGTCAGCGGTCATGTAAATAACTCCTAAAATGTGTCAAATCCAATGTTTCAATGTCTGCTAACCGATTGTATCTTTTACCCTCGGAATGATAACTTACTTAAGTATTTGTTTTAGACCAGGGGCGTCAAACTCATTTCAGTTCAGGGGCCACATACAGCCCAAGTTGATCTGAAGTGGGCCGGACCAGTAAAATAATAACATAATAACCTATAAATAACGACAACTCAAAATGTTTCCCTTTGTTTTAGTGCAAAGAAGTGAACTATCTTTCTAAAAAAACAGCTGTTGTATTTTTTGCCATGATGAGTCTCATAGTGGGCAGAATATTATACTCTTTAAGCCCTGAAACCTGCTGCGAACACACCAAACACACAGGTTTCCCATTCACCTGACACATAGTGTAATGTTTACTGCAAAAGAACAGAGAGATTATAATAATGAACAAGGTAAAGTTGACTATTTTGGACCCCTCAGCTCCAGCATGAACAGTTTGCTTGCTGGAAGGTGTTGTATGCAGGTGTAGTCTCTAGTGTTAATAGTTAGTGGTTCATCTTATAGTGCTCTAAAAAGTCTTTATGATTCTGAACCGGATTATGCAAACAGCAAGTCATCTATTTTCTCACTTTGAGAAAAAAAAGTCCAGAGAAAAAAAGCGCTGTTCAGGTGTGCTCCGACAGCACTATAATCGTATGTGACCCCCAGAGGACAAATTTAAAATAGCAGTTACTTTTATAAAAAAATCTGTAATTTTTCCACTTTGCAAAGTCGTTTTGTGGGCCAGTTTTGGCCCGCGGGCCGCATGCTTGACACCCCTGTTTTAGATGCATGTATCTATGTATGTAGGAGTTCATATCCCAATCCTATAATTGTTATCATTATGAAGCATTTTAAGATGGTATGGCAGGGTATTTTTACTTTACCTGTACCTCACATATTAAGTACAAACAGGTTAATTTAAATGTATCTGAATTCCCCTCAGGTTTTGGAAGAAAAGATGTGGTGGAGCACCTCTTGCAGACAGGGGCCAATGTTCACGCCAGGGATGACGGAGGACTCATCCCCCTGCATAATGCCTGCTCCTTCGGCCACGCAGAAGTTGTCAGCCTCCTTTTGTGTCAGGGCGCTGACCCCAACGCCAGAGATAACTGGAACTACACTCCCTTACATGAGGCTGCCATCAAAGGAAAGATAGATGTGTGCATTGGTGAGGATCCCTTTTGACAATCAAGCACAGACTAATCCTGGATCACTGTTTAACATGTCGTTGATTATAGTTTGTGTTCTTTAAGAGATTTGAAACTTGATATATTTGTCTGGAAGGCGATTTGTTTACCAACCTGTTCTTTGCAACTAACTTCATTGTTTTTAACTATGATCAGTGCACTGGTGGGCACTATGCGTGTATGAATGATTCAGAGATAATTTAACATTTTAATCTTCTGCACCTCTCTCCCTCAGTGTTACTTCAACATGGAGCTGATCCAAACATTCGTAACACCGATGGAAAATCTGCTTTGGATTTAGCTGACCCTTCAGCCAAGGCTGTTCTCACTGGTCAGTCCCTCTTAACTGCTTTGCTGTCATGTTTACATTTCAGACATTTAGCTGTTACTTCATTAACACAAGGGAAGAACTCTGTCCTTTTATTGGTGCAGTATTGGACATTAGACCTGGCATTTGGGAATAACTTTGCAGGCTAAGTTTGATTTAAGCTTACCTGACCCCCAGCTGCATTTTATTCCTTGCTATGTAGGTTTTGTCATTGAGTAGGAACACATGTAAGCTCATCAGGACGCTTTGTCAGCAAGCATTAAAGCCATCTGTGTTTACACCCAAACTTTTGCACATGGACTTATTGTTACAGCTAGCAAACCTAATCCAAGTGGTACCCTGACATCCATTTATAAAACAAACATTTGCACATGCAAATCGCACAAACCAAAATAATGACACCACATGGCATGCCTCACCCTAATCTGTTGTTTGTTCTTCAGGTGAATACAAGAAGGATGAACTTCTGGAAGCAGCAAGGTAAGTAACACATCTATAGGTTGGTGCTCATGTTTCATTTTGCCTGGAGACGTTATAGCTACATTCCAGCCCTTTTTTAGATTTGGGTTTATGCTGCAGTGTTGTTTGCTTTTTAACACATACAGCAAAAAGTCCATGAAATGCAGGAGAAATCCAAACACCTCAAAGTTTGCACCTGCATTATGCACATGATGTAAACTCTTAGGAGAGGCCAGTAAGACACTTTTTAAAGACACAAATGTGAGTCTCTGTTTCATCCAGCAGTGCATCCAATCATCCATGACAGCCTGTGAAATGACATTTAGATTATGGAGTAGTGATTCTGATGCGAGGAATACTTAATGACACCAGACTTTTCAACCGTGTAATTACAGGAGTGGAAATGAAGAGAAGCTGATGGCACTGCTTACTCCACTGAATGTTAACTGCCATGCCAGCGATGGACGCAAGGTAAATAATCCACACCACCCCACACCAGAATGAAAACGTTCACACCTTTTTCTACATGTGTGCAGGTTAGAGAAATCAAACTTTATGTTGAAAGTTCATGACAGTAAATAGCATACAGACGGTTTCTGAGTCAGATGATGTGTAAGTAGACAAACACAACAGTTCTAATGTGACGGATTAGTTTGTTTTTGTGATATAAAGAGGATTAATGTCACTGGATTTGTGGGAGGGTGTTAGCGTGGACCACCTTACCACTATGTAACATATACACTGCTGTTCTCCCTCATCATGCATGAATCTCATCAGGCCATCCGTTGGCCTCTGTTATCACATATACACTCTCTCTCTCTGTCAGCTAATCTTCAGTTTTGTGTTTTCTTGTTGTCACATGATTGTATTCACCAAAAACAAAACATGTTGGTCTAGTTTAGGAGGGGGGGGGTAATTCTGCATTATTTTGTGCAAATCAGAAAAACATAATCCATAATCACATTTCCATGTCCAAATCTGGTGTAAAGTTATTTCAGATTTTGTGCACACTGTCCAGATTATAATTCAGTATTTCTGTGTCTGTTCTTTGTTATTCTGATTTTTCCTCTTAAGGGTGGATTGGACTAAAAGGATAATAGTACACAGACACATTTTGTGCTCGGCATCATTGGGCTCTGGTGTATTTATTTATTCCCCCTGTTTTTGTGTGGGCATTTCTTTTTGTGTCTTTTTTCTTCTGTTAAAATTCACGACATGTTTGTTTCCTCATCTGGGGAAATACTAGGGGTGCAACGATACACAAAATCCTCAGTTCGGTTCGATACGTTTTTGATACAGTAAAAGAAATTTCCATGCCTTTTTTTACTTGTAGTTTATTTAAATTACTAACATTTGTTTCAGCTCAAAAGCACAGTTTTGAAATTAAATTAAATATATCAGGGGCAGCTATACCTGACACATGTTCTACTGTGCATGGGGGGGTTGCGTGCCTGTGTGTCTCTCTGCGTGCGCATCTGCCATGCGCGATAAAGAGCAGCGGAGAATTGTGAACGCGCGACCATGTAGAGACAGAAATAACATTCCGTCATGTAAATAAGATAAATAACATAAGGCTATTTAGTCTGTTAAATAAAAGAACAAGGTATAGACCTGATCTATGAGAGAGGGAACCTTAAATCACTTCTGCTTTGACTTCCAGGGGGGGAGGGGACCCGGCGGACACTTGTGCTTCCCTTTCGTGCGGGCGCGTGCTCACAAACACGTGAACATATGAACCCAGCAGACCGTCGTATGGTGAAATATATATTTCCAGATGAAGCACAGTTAAAACAAATGTGACCAGTTGGGACTGAATGAATGTGGGAGGAGCGCGCAGTTCAGTGGACCTGTGCTCGACAATGCAGCCCGGAGGAGTCGAGCACAGATCCTCTGAACTTTCAGCACAGAGCGCCTCGTCAGAAGTTGATAAAATAAAAATAAAATTGCGTATTGTTCGGTTCATAGGGCATACCGAACTGTGACCACTGTATCGAATGGTTTGATACAGATACACGTACTGTTGCACCCCTAGGAAATACTGTTTTTTGGGTTTTTTTATAACTCAAAAGCATAATAACCCACCTCACAATACCAACCATTGTTGCTAACAGCATATGATCACTTGTTTATGGAAGTCTTTTCTAACAACTCTTTCTTCCACAGCAGTTAGCCCTGCAACACTTGCAGAATATTAAGACTTTGCATGATCTGAGCCAGTCTGTCAGAGTAGATCTGCCCTGGGATTGAACCAACAGGCAGCGTTTTATAGCTCTTGCCTTTTCACAAAGCCTCAAAGAAAAGTGATAAGCCCCAATTAACCCTTCAACACAGCATCCCCTCTCTCAGGCCTTTTGTCTCATTTAATCTTGAACCATGTCTGACGGATCAAAAGGTGATGTTAAAGCTAGCTCTTGTGTTTGATTGGCGTGTGGAGGGAGAAAAGACTTGCTGTGAAAAGATACTGTCATTTTGTAATTTTTGTTTCGTTTTGTTTTCCGTGTGACTCTGGCAACATTTGTCGATCAGTCAACATCCCAAAAAATGCTGGTAAGTCGACCTTGATAACGGCCACTTGATTGATGCACTGTTGTGATCTTTTTTTTTTTTTTCGTTTGTTTCATTCCTTTTTTTAATCCATTGTTTTATTTGACCAATAAGCTGGCTGTCACTTGTTAATTGCACATCATGGACCTGGGTGTACGGGTCACTCATGTCTCCTACCCTGATGCTCCTCTGTGTGTGCGGACATGTGGTCGAATGAGTGAGTGAATGAGTTGGGTTGGTGTCATGGTGACGAGTCATCTATATGGATTTGGAGAGGAGCTCATAATGTCCACTGCCTGCTCTCTTCAGCGTCTATCCTCTCCTTGCACACTCACCCACACACTTCTCCAACTTTCAATCACTTGCTCCTTCGTCAGTTTCTGATTTGGCTTTTGTTTTCTTAATCATTGATTTCTTTTTGATGATCACTCATGCATGCCTGAAGGCCTGCCCCTCTGCATTTTGTCGAGCGAATCCTGAATATGTTGTCTGTGAAATTTGTGTCTTCACGTTGGATCAGTTGGTATGCAGTAATGAATGGACTACGTTCTTCACCTGTCATTGTAGTCGTGCTATGCAACCCTTCATGTAATGACTCAAGATTGCTCGTGTCATCCCAAACTGAATGATGCCTCTGTGATTGGACTCGCTGTTCTTTTGATTTTAACGCTGTGGCTTGAGAACTAACAGTCTGCCTTCATGGTTTATATTAACATCACTGCATGGAAACTGGAAATAATGAAGCCCCATGTTTTGATTGTAAGCTTTACCAGAGGTAGACTTGAACAGAGAACAAATGCTACTAAAATTGGATTTGCAGCTTTGCTTAGACTAACATTTCTTTTTCATTTTTAATCAAACTGTTTGATTTAATCCTCCTTTAGCTTGCAGAGCTGCTTTCTCAAACACTCAGCCTGCCTTTTGTAGCTTCTTTGCATCCTGTTACGGTTGGGGTTCGATTGCATTCCATCAAATCTGATTACTTTTTACGCTTTTTTCTAAGTAACAATCTTTATCAATGATTGGATGTTCATGAACAAAAAGTCAAAGATAGACATGTACAGAAGTAAACTTGTGACTTCTTGTGTTTTTCCATTTGTCTAAATGATAATCTGAAAGAAGAGGACTCTTTAGAAAAGAGATAAAGTTTATAACCAGCTATCAACACTCAACCGTAACTCTTATCCTGCTATTTTGAATTTAACAGTCTTAACAGTTTCAGTAGCCATCTTTTCTTCATCTAACCACATAAAACTTAATTTGAACTCCTAAAACCTGGAACAAATATTTAGATTTTGTTGATATGGACAGATGGAAGAGGTGGTAGATGAGTAGATGAGTAATGAGGTTGAAGTGCTTGTTGTCTCTTACTCGGGCCAGACAGAAGATCAACCGCCGATGAATTTTGTCACCGGGTTTGCCCACAAACTCTTATTGACTCTTGCATCATCATCATGTCTGCCATTCATCTGCAACTCACAGAGCCTAGCCTGCACACTGCTTCTGGCTCTAATCAGCTGCTTGCTCCTGTGGCCATCGGAGGCAGTGCACACTACACCAGCCAGCGATCTGTGTCTGCTAACGATCTGTCCTCTCTTACAGTCCACACCCCTTCACCTGGCTGCAGGATACAACCGTGTTCGGATCGTTCAGCTGCTTCTCCAGCATGGAGCTGATGTTCACGCCAAGGACAAAGGGTGAGACGCTGTTCAAGAAAAATAATCACTTGTTCAGTTTTCGTTTATGACACTAACCTGAGGCTCCTGTTCCTGCAGCGGGCTGGTTCCTCTTCACAATGCTTGTTCCTACGGCCACTTTGAGGTCACTGAGCTCCTGCTTAAAGTAAGTACACACAGAGTTACACTTTTTTACTGAAGCTTGTACTTTAGGGGCCAAGGAGTGTGTCAATAGTAATCTTGAAAACCACATTTCATGTACCAGAGTGTTTTTATCCTTGTTATAACACTTTCTTTTCTCATTCAGCATGGAGCCTGTGTCAATGCCATGGACTTGTGGCAGTTCACTCCTCTCCACGAGGCAGCATCCAAGAACCGGGTGGAGGTCTGTTCCCTGCTGCTGAGCCACGGGGCCGACCCCACCCTGCTCAACTGTCACAGCAAGAGTGCTGTGGACATGGCTCCCACTCCTGAGCTCAAAGAGAGGCTCACCTGTGAGTTCTCTTTCAGCTAATACTTAGACTCACATACTCACAGTGATGGCTGTGAACTTTTTATTTACTTGTCTTTCTCTCCCATGTAGATGAGTTCAAAGGTCACTCACTGCTGCAGGCAGCCCGGGAGGCAGACATGGCCAAAGTGAAGAAGACGCTGGCTCTGGAGATCATCAGCTTCAAACATCCTCAGACCAACGAGACAGCTCTGGTAAGAATCAGAACTTTCTGCTTCATCATTTGTTACAATTTCAATCAATTACAAAAAAACTTTCTTTTAAGAAATGATTGCTGAAATAGAATTGACTGAGCCAGCAACTCTCTGTATTAATGAGTTAGCTAATATTGGTTATAGAATTAGAATTCACTGAATTCTTTAGTTCTCAGTCTCTGCTTTACAATCCAGCTAACTTATCTAGTGTTTCCATGTATTTCAGCACTGTGCTGTGGCATCCCCTCACCCCAAAAGGAAGCAGGTGACTGAGTTGTTGCTGCGCAAAGGTGCAAACATCAATGAGAAGAACAAAGAGTGAGTCATTTAGTTTTTCTTTTAACCTGGATTTTCACTGTAAAAAGAGATGCAAGGAGATGTCTTTCCCTGATCTGATCAGAACTTGTGTCTGTCTTGTTTTACAGCTTCATGACACCCTTACATGTTGCAGCTGAAAGAGCTCACAATGACATCCTTGAGGTGCTGCAGAAACATGGAGCAAAGGTCTGTTATGTTTGCATTAATTTCTCTCTGCCATGAAATTATGTTAGATATGCTTGGAGATTAAAAGTAAGTTGTGCCGAAACATAAGTTCCTCCCCCTATGACTACAGGTAAACGCAGTGGACACACTCGGTCAGACCGCTCTCCATAGAGCTGCACTCGCTGGTCACATCCAGACCTGCAAGCTGCTGCTGAGCTACGGCGCCGACCCCTCCATCGTGTCTCTGCAGGGTTTCACCGCTGCACAAATGGGCAACGAAGCCGTGCAACAGATTCTTAACGGTAAACAAAGCTGCAGTCAGGACTTTGTTGATGTTTATGTTTATTTTGTAAAGTTTGAGGAAAAATACTCTGCATCTACGTCAACACTCCTCCACTAATACAGGGCAGTCTGATATATCCATGTCTCATAAGGGAATTTCAGGGATGAATGAAGGGCTCTTATACCAGTTTTCTCACACCACATTAAACTCTGATCATGTGATTTCTTTGATGTAAAGGAGTCATGTTTGTTTTCTTTGTTTTCATTTCAGAAAATGTTCCCACACGTAACTCTGACGTGGACTACAGATTTCTGGAGGCGGCCAAAGCAGGGGATCTGGACACAGTGCAAGTAAGTTCAGGGTTTGGGTTTAAGTTAGAGATTTTAATTTGCATTAATTAATTCTAAACTAGATTTATTTCCCATTCTTGGAAGAACTTGTTTCACTGAAATTTCAAAATATTGCCAGCAGCAGTGATTTAAAATTAATGGTTCAGCATGTAGCTTAGTTTCTAATTATCTCATTGTCTCTGTGTATGGCAGCAACTCTGCACCCCTCAGAATGTGAACTGCCGGGACCTGGAGGGCCGCCACTCTACTCCTCTCCACTTTGCAGCTGGTTACAATCGAGTGGCTGTGGTTGAGTATCTGTTACACCACGGAGCTGATGTCCATGCAAAGGACAAGGGGTTAGTTCTTAAACAACAATCTTACCTACCTGTAGGTCAAATAACGTTCTGCAAGCCATGAATGCCGGTACACCTTGTTCATCTCGTGTTTTTCTTTCTATAGAGGCCTGGTCCCCCTCCACAATGCTTGTTCCTATGGTCACTACGAAGTGGCAGAGCTGCTGGTCAGACACGGAGCCTCAGTCAATGTGGCTGATCTGTGGAAATTCACCCCGCTTCATGAGGCTGCAGCCAAAGGCAAATACGAGATTTGCAAACTGCTGCTCAAGGTGATGACCAGTAACTGTTCTTTCACAGTGAAAGTCTTTGATTCTTTAATGTTTGTGCTTCTGAAAATGGACAAAAATAGAGCACTTGGACTTGTGAGGCCACAGAGGCTCATATGATTCAAGTATGTGTACAAAATAGTTCATCACAACATATTTCTGTTCAGCACGGAGCCGACCCATCCAAGAAGAACCGAGATGGCAACATGCCTCTGGACATGGTGAAAGATGGAGACACAGACATCCAGGACCTGCTGAGGGGAGATGCTGCCTTGCTGGACGCTGCAAAGAAGGGCTGTCTGGCTCGAGTGCAGAAACTCTGCTCCCCCGAGAATATCAACTGCAGAGACACGCAGGGACGTAACTCCACACCGCTCCACCTTGCAGGCAAGTTCTTCAGTTCTGTGTCTTTATTTCCTCGCAGTTGTTTCTTCTATCTGCTGTCCCCTGATCTAAAGTGCTCTTGATCTCACTGATTGTTTTAAACGTGTACTTAAGTTTTGAACTTAATCTCCTCCTCCTCAGCTGGTTACAACAACCTGGAGGTGGCTGAGTATCTGCTGGAGCATGGGGCTGATGTCAACGCGCAAGACAAAGGAGGCCTTATCCCCCTCCATAATGCTGCTTCTTATGGGGTCAGTCTGCACAACATAAACCAAAACAAATGACCTACCCTCAAAGACTTTTTCATTTGCTCTTGAAGATACTACAAGTGTCTGTTAACTGGTTTTCTTTGACCTTATGGAACTGTTGTCTCACTGACTGACCCTTTGTTGTCTCTCTTTGTGCAGCATGTCGACATTGCCGCCCTGCTGATCAAGTACAACACATGTGTGAATGCTACAGACAAATGGGCTTTCACCCCCCTCCATGAGGCAGCTCAAAAAGGTCGCACACAGCTCTGTGCACTGTTGCTGGCTCACGGAGCCGACCCCACCATGAAGAACCAGGAGGGCCAGACTGCTCTGGACCTGGCAACGGTAACACTCTCTCTCAAGCAGACATTAATGGCAGTAAAATTAGTTTCTCAAGTTAGATAAGGTCAATTTTTGCACTGGATAAATCTTCTGGAATTCAATCAGGCTAATTTCAGTTTTTTTATCCCCTCACTCCCCTGCAGGCTGATGATATCCGGGCCCTGCTGATGGATGCCATGCCACCAGACGCTCTCCCCAGCTGCTTCAAGCCCCAAGCCACAGTGGTCAGTGCCTCAGTCATTTCCCCCGCCTCCACACCGTCCTGTCTGTCAGCTGCCAGCAGCATAGACAACCTGGCTGGACCGCTCACAGAGCTTGCTGCTGCCGCTGCTGCCGGGACCTCCGGAGTGGCAGATGGAGCCACAGGCACCGAGCGCAAAGAAGGGGAACGTGAGTTTGTTGTAATATCAACATTGAATACTGCTCTTATTGTAAAGCTGCTGAACACAGAAAAATATGTAGATACTGAGAACCTTTGGGTTCTTTATGAAGACATGAACTCTTTGAGACAGTTGTTTTTGTTTAACTCTATTGCTCTGATCTTTTTCTAGTGGCAATGCTGGACATGAATATCAGTCAGTTCCTGAAGAGCCTGGGTCTGGAGCACCTGAGGGACATCTTTGAGAGAGAGCAGGTCAGCCGTCAGAAATTATTTCATTGCTTAATAAGGAGGATGGTATTCAATATACAGAAATAATGCACTGAACTTCACCCTTGTCGTGTTGATTGTTGAAGAGCTTGATGTTTGAGCAAAAAGACAAATTAGTTGATTTAACTGGTGGATACAAACTTTTAAATCTGTATTTATCCAGATCTCCCTGGATGTGCTGGCTGACATGGGTCACGAGGAGCTGAAGGAGATTGGAATTAATGCCTACGGCCACAGACACAAGCTGATCAAGGGTGTTGAGAGGCTCTTGGGTGGCCAGCAAGGTGAGTAGTCATCTGTAGTTCCTCTGCTAGGATTAGAAGCATGCTGTGCTGTCTGCCATATCTTTAACATCTACCACATGAAGTCAGCAAAGTCAAACATCTTTCAGTCAGACTTTAAATTGTGACTCTCTGATTGATTTTTTTAAGAAAAGGAGGGGGGGGACAGGTGATCGTGTTTTTGTGATTTATGACATCCAATAACGTTTCTTTTTCAGGTGCCAACCCCTACCTGACATTCCACTGTGCCAACCAGGGCACCATCCTGATTGACCTCGCCCCTGATGACAAAGAGTACCAGTCTGTGGAAGAGGAGGTGAGTCCGGTTCACACTCTGTTAATGCTTCTAACTTCTGTGGGTTTGTGATCAATGCATTTGTGTAAAAAGCTGCCTGTAATAATGTGCATTGGTTTGCAATGATCTAATGCTACAGATGCAACTAAAGGGCATTTCAAGTAATTTCATTATAGCAGAGTTGTGCACCAAACCCTATAACCACAGCAGATGATGAAAACATTTATTAAGAGGATAGGAGACAGGAGGATGTAGACAGAGCAGGAAACTAGGAGAGAGAGAAGGGAATGACGTACAGTAAAGGGCCGCCTGCTTTAACATGGGGCATATCATTTACAGCTAGGCCAAACAGCGCCCCATGAAAAAAATCTTCTGGTTGCATTTACTAGATAACAAATCTTTTTGTTGGTGTTCATCCCTCAGATGCAGAGCACCATCAGAGAGCACAGAGATGGAGGAAACGCTGGGGGTGTGTTCAGCAGATACAACATCATCAAGGTCTGACCCAGGAATCTCTCTGTACTTGTTCTGTCTACTTTTATAATCTACAGAGCTCTGAACAGCTTTCAAAAGGACTGTTGATTTGGCAGATTATATTCATGTTAAATTAAAGTGACAACAGTCATGTGACCTGCTGTGTACGCTCCACTTCTTGGTCTGATGTAAGTGAAACTGTGCCCACAGATTCAGAAGGTGGTAAATAAGAAGCTGAGGGAGCGTTACACTCACAGGCAGAAGGAGATCGCAGACGAGAACCACAACCACCACAACGAGCGGATGTTGTTCCACGGTAAGTACACCCACTATCACTTCATCTGCTTGTTGTGTGTCAGCATCAGACAGCAGTGAAGTCTCATTTCAGTTCAGTTGTTAAAGAAAATGAACAGATTTGATCAGTTAGTCTTCTGTTTTAATCCTGTAGAGCATTGCTTGTCTGTTACTGTGTGACATCACTTTGCCACTGTGGTCCTGTTTTCCTTCAGGTTCCCCATTCATCAACGCAATCATCCACAAAGGCTTCGATGAGCGCCACGCTTACATCGGGGGGATGTTTGGAGCTGGGATCTACTTTGCAGAAAACTCCTCAAAGAGCAATCAGTACGTCTACGGCATCGGTGGAGGCACAGGCTGCCCGACGCACAAAGACAGATCCTGCTACCTGTGCCACAGGTAACTCTTAGCACAACACTTAAATTCAAGACTGTATTTTATCAGAAGAAGGTTCTGCATGTCCTGATGGAAAAAAAACAGTGTGTGACTACTTTCCTCTTGTATGCGTTCACAGACAGATGCTGTTCTGCAGAGTTACTCTGGGGAAGTCCTTCCTACAATTCAGTGCCATGAAGATGGCCCACGCCCCACCAGGACACCACTCAGTAATCGGGCGGCCCAGTGTTAATGGCCTAGCTTATGCCGAATACGTCATCTACAGAGGAGAGCAGGTAAACAGACACTCAAGCATCATGGGAAAGTGTCTTACTCTAAATGCTGTTCAGGCTTTGACATGAGAGAAAAACAAAACCTCCCTGTGCAGTGTTGGCTGACCTCTTTCTGTGGTTTCCTTTCAGGCCTACCCAGAGTACCTCATCACCTACCAGATCCTTAAACCGGAGAGCGCGGCGCAGTCTGCTGCAGGAGCTGAGCAGAAGTCGTAGTTACTTTGCATCACACACACTCAAAGGACTCGATGTTCGTTTTTTTTTCTCCTTTGTAATGCAAATGCCTGAAAACACTTTTTATTTACCGAACACATTTCCAGTAGAGCCCATGGTGACCAGTGCTGTAAAATACTCTCCATTATGGTGACGACACACTTTGTTTAGCATTGGCTGCATGTTAATACAAAAGCATGCGAGGCCCAATAGCGTGCGTGGGTTAGTTCCTTCCCCCTCCTAACCAATCAGGAGGATGCTTGTAGAGACTTTGAAGTATCAGCATTAACTGTTTGATACTCTACGTCGCCTCATGCCTTGTGACTGTGCAGAATCCCCGACCCCTCTCCTCTACACACCCACACTGTCTCACTGTCAGAGCCTGAAACCTGTGGACTACTACTGCCCCACCATATCTGGGTTCATCCTGTACAGAATGGCCTTTGGTTACTGTGATTTTAATGCTAAACTTATGACACTACAATACCTGTAACTTTGCATTGTTGCTTTGCTGTAATGCTAACTTTCATACAGAGAACACTACAAACACTGAACTGAATTTCTTTTGTAGTTTTATTCAGAACTGGGCATGCTCCATTGAGGAAGGTATCTCTGTCAATCACTATTTTATCATGTTAACAATCTGGACTTGTATGAGAGCAGATGTGTGCTTAGTTACAAAGCTGAACTGCAATGTAAGGCATCAGAGTTACAAAAAAGCACACTAAAGGTGTGGATGTTGTAAATTACAAACGTTCTATACAGTATATATGACTGTGCTTCAAGACTGTAGAGTCAGTAAATGTTCATAATGTTGAAATGTGCTTGTGATGCCTTACAAGGTAACTCCTGATAGCCAGTGAACTCATAAAGGCACCCTTTCTGTCGCCATGGTCTTACTCGCAGACATCCCACGCTTATGGATTTGCACTTTTACATAGAAACCTATTTAAGTTATTTTGAATTTAAATTGCAAGTTTGCGGGAAAATATTTGTACAGGTTGTGTAAATGGTTGTGTATAACTGTTGCTGTTTAACATTATCTTTGAGTTCAACTGTAAATGACATATGATCTTTTTTGTTTCATGCCTTCTCGATTCTCCCAACATTTTTTTTAATAAATGTCCCATTAATAACTCTTTATTGTTGTTTATTTTGAAATGGCATCAGCTCTGTCACAATCATTATTTCAGTTCTACAAGGGTCTCTCAAAACATTATCGTGAAAACAGGTCAATATCTTCACCAGTTAAGAACAGGGGGGGAGAAATCCTGACTCATTACAGGTAAACTTAAAATGTTTAGACATTTTCTATGTCGTTTCAATGTTCAATTTTGGAATTATGACCTGAAGCTTATAAAAGAAAAACTCTGAAAATATTAGAATATTTCATTCAAGTTACCATACCAATTTTTGAGTTGTGAAAAATGAACTTTTTCATGATATACATTTTTTTTTGATACTCTAGTATGTTTTTAGTTTCTGCAGTTAAGCTTTAACTCTAATTAGGAAAATGTATATTTGCTGTTTTAATTAAGATGTTACATAATTGACTTCAGATGTCATCGACAGTCAATTCAAGTCAAGTCAACTTTATTTATATAGCACATTTAAAAACAACCAGTGTTGGCCAAAGTGCTTTACAAGATGAAAAGTAAAAAGTACAAAGTACATGAAGACAACAATAAACAACAACATAACAGGATATTACTGTCCTCTTCACGAGGAGAAGGCCAAAGAGAAGAGATGTGTCTTCAACAAAGATTTAAAACATTCAACAGTGGGGGCAGATCTTAATTGGAGTGGCAAGCCATTCCAGAGCTTGGGGGCCACTGCTGCAAAGGCTTGGTCTCCCCAGGTTTTAAGGCGACTTTTAGGCACATCCAGGAGCAGCTGGTTTGTTCTCTGCTCAGTGCTCAAGCTGGGTTGTGAACATGTAGAAGATCAGCCAAGTAAATAAAAAATAAAAAATAAATAAAAGCAGGTAGAATTGAACCCTTAAAGTTACTTGTGCAAAGTTTTAAAGGAAGAAATGTCATCTCCTTTGTAAGCAAATGATCTGCTTTGTACAGTGTGTTCTATTGTGCTTTCAACATAGTATATTGTAAGTATTTTTGAAAAACAAATGGCAACACGTGGTGTACTTACTACAGCACAAAATTCACAGATCCAGGACTGGAGTGATTATAGATAATAACTAATAATATTAAACTATTATATCTATAATATCCTCAAAAAATAATTAATTAAAGCTTTATTTAATCTCGAGAAATCATCAAGGATTTGCCCTAATTTTAGATGACATCAAGACTACACTCGAATGTGCACAGATAATGTTAAAACAGCTTTTTTGAGCTTCCTCTTTATACTGCCCATTTGTGGTGCAGTTACAGTAGAGCTAAAATGAAAAAGCTTTGGGTAGAATATAATGATGCATATCGAATTTTCCTTAAACTAAGATGGACCAGTGCACGTTTTAAGTTTGTATCAAACAGTGTGCACTTTTTGATTTACATTAAAATGCAGCTAAAAAATGTGAAAGGGCATATTTATTTTTCTAGCATCGCCACTTGCTGGTCGTTTTGGGTTTACCAGTACACTTGGTTATTTTGTGTGTTGGCATAATCTGATATTATGTATCTCAGGTTCAAACTGCACCATCTTTATATTAAATCAATTTGATAAATTGAAAAATGTTCCTTGATTTGGGTCGCGACTTATCGCTAAGGGGTGATGGTGGGTCCTGAAGCCAGACCATTTGAGAACTACTGATCTATACTGTACTTAAAAAAAGATATAAAGGAACAAACAAATAATAAAAATAAGAAACAGGAACATAAACAAGCAGAGAAAGCAGATCACACTTAGGAACTGCAACACAAATTATTCTGAAACAAACACACAACCATGATATCCATGCTGGTTTAATCTCAAATGTTTCATTAAAACAAGAAGTATATAGTGAAGTTTTTTATTTCCACCCCTTTTGTTTACTTCCCTTTACCGAAGAAAAATAAACTACACTACAGCGTCGCACATCTTTGACGTCATCGTGCTCAGCTGACTGAAGCTGCAGCTCAAAAACACTCAACTCTGGAGTGAAATGTGACTGTTCTGTCGTTTTTCAGGCTTGCAACGACAAAGCTTTGCTCTCCATATAGTCACGTGGTCTGTATGAGGCATGTTGGGCTGAAGTTGAACCCAGTAGTTTACGTTAATGTCATTTTTATAGCCGTTTTGAGTTAGCGTGAGCTGCCATGCTCTGTCACAGACATGAAGTGGAAAACTTTTACTCTGTTTGCTTTACTCCTCAACATAACCGACACTTCAACAACTTCACATGTCATCACTGTTGATGTGGAGAGACCAGTGGGAGACCTTAAACACTTCTGGAGAAGCACTGGTTTCTGGTAAGTCAAATAGTGTTTTCATTCATTATTTTTCACGCAAAATACATAGTTTAAGTTTAGTTATGGCCAGTGGTGGACAGTAACAAAGTATATTTACTTGAGTACAGTATTTAAGAGCATTTTTAGAGTATCTGTAATTAACTTGAGTATATTTTTTGGGGGGTAATTATTACTTTTACTCCACTACATTTAGAAGACAACTATTGCACTTTTTACTCCACTACATTTCCATCAATGCTCTAGTTTCTCACGACTTTAGCTTTGAAGTCAGCTCATGAATTTCCTTCTCTTTTCTGAAATCTGATCCCTAAGACAGTAAAATGTTTGTGTAGTTCTGTTTGTCTCAGTGGTTTAGACATACCTGTATATCAAACACAGAGCAAATTTCACTCGGATCATGCAGTTCATTTAGAGGTGGTAATGATGGCTATAATTCTCCACCTGAGCACCCATGGCCATATCTTCAGCCTGTGTTAAAGGTTTTTGAAATGAAGAATGATACGTATTGTTTGAAATGTTCACTTTGTTTCCCACTCTGCCCAAACATACAAAAATTCACTGTCCATCCTGGGAAAGCGTGTTGAGCTACGTAACATTTGTGTCATTCCAGATGAACATTTCAAACTAAGTTGTCTGTGCTTGGAGTAATTTAGTTCCAGTTTTTATTCTGTGGTATAGTTTTTAGAGATTTCAAGTAATGTTTTCTAAATAAACATGATGTAACAGAATGTACTCCTATGTATTCTTGACTGCCGTCATGCTTTGTGAAAATACAATGTTTTAAGATTTTTTAAAAAGTACTTTGAATACTTAAGTATTTTTAAAAGCAAATACTTCAGTACTTTAACTCCAGTAATAATCTGACAGAGCAACTTTCACTTGTATTGGAGTAATATTTGACATGGAGGATCTATACTTTGACTTAAGTAATGAAGCTGTGTACTTTGTCCTCCACTAGTTATGACAGAAATGAATGATAGGGCATTTTCATAAAGGTAGGCATAGATTTCTGAGGCTTGGTCTTACTTGAAACTTTTGCAGTAAGTCTGGGGAGAAACTAAATTGTTAAATGCATAAACGAATTTTTTTTTTGTGTCACCAGTGCCTTACAAAACTAAAGTGTAGGCTCTTCATTGTGTTTAGCCCACCACTCCCTCACACGCAGGCTGACCAGTATGACTTGAGCGCTGACCAGCAGCTGAACATGGCTTATGTGGGCTCAGTCCCTCATGGAGGGATCCAGCAGGTCAGGATACACTGGATGTTGGAGCTGGTCACTGCACAGTAAGTGAATATAATCATGAAAAAGACATGCCACTTAATGTAATCAAATATTTGTATTGTCTGATGATGATGGTATAGATTATGAGTGACTGTTTCTGGTTTGAAGATTTCCCCATCTTTGTCATAAAGTGAAAGCATGTTGATTGTGTTGTTGTAGAGATATTGGAGGACAAACCCAGTACAACTTCACTAAACTCGACCAGCTGATTGATCTCTTGTGGATCAATGGACTTCAACCAGGTATGTTTACTTATTACAATGTTTTTATATGTTAAAGGGAAGATTATTGAGGCAATATTGTATTTGGTGCTATCTTTAGAATTCAAAAAGAGGTGTTTGATTAGTCAACCATAAACATCACTAAAACCATAGTAAATGTTCTACGGTTTTCACTTTACGGTTTGCAGGTTTTGAACTAATGGGCAGTGTCTCCAACTACTTCACTGACTTGGAGGACAAATCACAAGTGTTCGAGTGGAGGAATCTGATTTATCTTATAGCTAAGAGGTACATCGGTAAGTGAGCTTCATCTACCCTGTAGAAGTATAATGTTTTGTGATTTCTGCTCTATGTTGTTAAAATATTAATAGTTCATTTTTCATTTACAGATAAGTATGGCCTGGGACCTGTTTCTCAGTGGAACTTTGAAACATGGAACGAGCCAAATAACCATGACTTTGATAATGTCTCTGTATCAATACAAGGTAAAACTCACAAAGCATCCTCCGTGAACATTTTGTTAAATCTGTTGTTTTCATCTAGTATATGTTGCTAGATGAGGCTAATTTACAAGAAAATGATCTTACGTATAAATAGTTTTGCTTTCACCTATATGATCATTACTATTCTGAAAATGTGTTAGCTGATTCATGCCTTTGTGAAACGGTGCCCCTTCATGATAAGACACATATTGTATAAGGCAAATACTAACAATAGATTTAAGTGGGAAATAAACTGATCTCTCTCATCTGCCTTCATAATGACACAATCCTACTTTTAATAGAAGAACGTCGTCTTTGTGTCTATTAAAACCTGAATTATTGGTGGTGTGGAGACCTCTGTGTAATAACCCTTCCTCAGGCTTTTTAAACTACTACGATGCCTGTTCGGAGGGTCTGCATGCTGCCAGTGGTCTCCTGAGGTTTGGGGGTCCAGGAGACTCCTGTCACTCCTCCCCTCACTCACCGTACTGCTGGGCCATGCTGCAGCACTGCTACAACGGCACCAACTACTTCACAGGAGAGACAGGGATCAGGATCGATTACATCGCCCTGCACAAGAAGGTAGGCTCTTCTGGACTCAAAGTTTATGTATAACAAACAAAGTAAATGCACTCGTTTTTAACTTTTGTGCTTTTAAAATTAGATCTTAGCTGACAGCATACCTTCTTCTTTTGTTTTTGGTTCACTGAAGATTTTTTTACTGTCCAAATGTGTATTTTAGATGCAGACAAGAGATTGTTTTGAAAATAAGAAAAATGTTCATCTTGATGAAGATTATGAGGCTTTTTTTTCTCTGCCCCGGAACTAGGGACTTTACCCCTGAACTACGTGCGTTTCGACCGGAGGAACCAGGGTCTAAATTTAGTTATGGGGTAGATTATCTCCCCCCTGAAAAGCCCTTGAGTACTTTTCAAAGGTCCCTGAACGTAACAGTGTTTGTGAAGTTTACACAGTTGTTGAAACACAGAGGGAGTTCCTTGGAATGCATACTAATTTAGTTTTTTATTAAGATTTAAAAATATTATTTAATATCATATTTTTCTCCATACGTCACTGGCCTGATTTGCACAATCTACCCACAAACTAATCTATCTTCAGCTTAAGGTCGAAACGCAGACAACAATGGGGGCACAGGAACCTTTTAGTTCCGGGGAAAGCTGTTCTGGGGCCTAAAAGACCCCGGAACTCTTGGTCGAAATGCACCTATGGTGATATAACTTAAATGCTGTAAATTCTCAAATCCTATAAGCAAAATAGCTCAAATGTTATAATAATGTATTCATTAATGCCTTAAGAACCACTGTTTTTTAGAAGATATATTTCCCTTTCTTCCTGTCCTGCAGGGAGGAGGTTACTCCTTGCCCATCCTCCAACAGGAGGTGCAGACAGTGAAGGAGATCCAGGAGCGTTTCCCTCGGTTCAGCAGCCTCCCTGTTTACAACGACGAGGCCGATCCTCTGGTGGGCTGGTCCAGGCCTCAGGAGTGGAGGGCAGATGTAACCTATGCTGCGATGGTGGTGAAGGTGAGGTAAAGGTTTAATGTAAAACCAATGTATAGCAAAGAACAACTTCTAGATTAATGTCTGGTGTGGAGGGAACATATTGTATCTGTACTGGATTAAGAAATGCCATGTACTATAGTTTAGGATATACATGTTTTAAGTGATACAACAGTTGGTAATCAGAGTATCAAGTTTGGTTTCACACAGTTCATTCTGTTGTTGAAGCCACACACAAACTACAAGCAGTTTTACATGAAGTTCAATCAAAGTTAATCAAATCTCCACCCTGCTCCCTTCAACAGGTCATACACCAGCACCAGGAGCTTCTGCTCTCTGACCCCAACAGCAGCATCAACTACACCCTGCTGAGCAACGACAACGCCTTCCTCAGCTACCACCCACACCAATTCACCCAGCGCACCCTGACTGCCCGCTTCCAGGTCAACAACACCCAACCACCTCACGTGCAGCTGATCAGGAAGCCTGTCCTCACTGTTATGGGCCTGCTGGCTCTGCTAGGTGACATTTCTTTTACTCAACAACAAGCACTTTGTGTCTCATGGAGCCATGAAACATGTCACTGGCACTCATGTGTACATGCAGGCAAAGTCTCCAGCATGTCCTGCTTTAATTACCTCTCCTGTGCGTAATTGTACTCACAGGGGAGACTCAGGTCTTGGCTCAGGTTCAGAGCTCATCAGGAACAAACGGCAGCACAGTGGGCGTTCTTGCCAGCAGCCATAGTCCTCTAAAACCTGGGAACTCAGACAGCTGGCAGACAGCCGTGCTAGTTTACAACAGTGACGACAACAGCTCCTCCACCAACACTGATGATGTCACTGTGTCACTGAGAGGACTGGCTGCACAGAAGGGTAAGAACCCCTGCTTTAATGTAACTTTAGGCAAAGGTGATGCTGTTTTAAGCTAAATGTCATGCACAACAGGTCCTCATTTTCAGTCTGTTTGCTCTCCAGGTCTTGTGTATGTCACATATTATATGGACAACAATGTAAGCAACCCATACCAGCTGTGGCAGAGCATGAGTAGCCCTGACTTCCCCACAGCACAGCAGTTCAGACGCATCAGGAGTGTTCAGGTAAACAGCAGAGCTCAATAATATCGTAATAAAGAGAATTTCACTTTTCTTGTTTTTGCAATATCCAGAGGGATAGTGTTTTCCTGCACCTTTGCAAAATGTAAAATGATATCAATTCTTTCTGATACTTTGTATTTAATACAATGATTTACACTTTCAGATTTTGAGTTATTTACTCATTTTAAACTAATGAAATTATTAGTGTTTGGCTGGCTGAGTTTGAGCAGAATTTTGACAGAAGCAATGTATTTAAATCCACCTGGATTATCTTCTTTGTGGGATTAACCATAGTGTTTCAATTTATTGTTTTAAAGCTGCTACATAAACAAAGTTATTATTGTTGATTGATTAATTGAGCGTAAATGTCAGACTAATTCTTAAAGTTGACTTTTATCACAGCAGCTCTATTTACAACAAAAAACTAAAGACTAGATAGACAGACACTAGACACAACATTTTAGAAACCAAGTAAGATATTCAGAGGCCTTCAAAGTAATTTTGCTTCAGGATTAAACTTGATTTTAAATTTGAACAATGACTGGTGTACTAATGAGTGCTTCAGTCTTATGTTATTAAAACTTGGGACCCTTTATTGGGACTTGGACTATGTAACACAAGATCAGATGCAATTAGCCAAGCACTGAAATGGCATATGGTGGACCTTATCTGCGTTACAACATTAAACCTTTTATTATTCAAGGCCTTTTCCCACATTATACATTAAAATCTTTATTGTTTTTTAGTAAAATGAAATCAAATTGAATGCTTAAAAGAATAATTTCTGTATGTTTGAGAGCTCTGTTTTTGGACTTTTCTTGTGTTTATAACTGGTGACAGAAACTCGTACTGCACTGTGGTTAGAAGTGAGGTGGATTCATGAATGAAGGTCTGTTCGTAATATGTTAAATCTAAATGCAGTCAGATGTTCTATTCACACCTCGGCAGAGCTGATTCATTTTTGTGTCCTTGTTTCAGGACCCTCATGTTGATGGACCCTGGAAGGTTCCTGCAGGAGACACTCTGACTCTGAAAGCCAAACTTTCCGTGCCCTCAGTCCTCCTCATTCATGTTTGTGCCAAGCCCAAAGCCATGCCCGACCAGGTCAGTGCAAACATAATACATCAGTTTCCCAGCTGGTCACTGTTCCTCCAGCTAATCATATATTTTGTGTTCATACAAGCAGGATAGTTAAATGATTGAAGTATAAACACAGTATTTCACTGTAAGTCTGTGTTTTGATTTTAAAAGGCTCAATGGAAGTAAGTGAAACACAGCAGGCTGCATGTTCCAAAAGAGATTATCCTGGACTCTCTTCTGTTTTTATCTTTTGATAAGGTCAATGGATTACGCTTCACCAGGCTCACTAAAGGTCAAGTCCTGATCACCTGGTCAGACCACTGTGTTGATTCCAAGTGGGTGCACACTTTGTTCTATATCTTCCTCTTTTTTTGTAATTTTCACTAAAATACAGCTATGATGTTTAAATGCATGGACCAAGACTAAGAAAGCATTCATCGCTGTGTTTTCCTGTCTTTGTTTTTGCAGATGCATTAAGACATTTGAAGTCGAATTCTCCACAGACCACAAAGACTTCAGCAGAATCAATACTCTGGATACCATTTTTACTTCTTATGTTTTTTCACCTGGTAGGAGTTCCCAATAAACTCTTCTCCACTTTTCAAATTCCATAACATCCAACCAAAAAACTACTACCATGTATCATGTTGTGTGTCTGCAGTGGATCAGGAGGTCGGAGGTGTGTACAGAGTCCGAGCTGTAGACTACTGGGGAAGACCAGGGCCATACTCGCTGCCAGAGAGGTATTCAGAGGAGCTCTAGACCAAGGCCAAGAGATGCAGGATGTCGACCCACATCAAGTGTCTTAATAGTTTTGTACAATGTAAATACATTTGACAGCAAATACTGTGCTGCTGCTGCTGATGATGATGATGAGTACATGTGTGATCAGTCATTAACTGAACACACAGCTACAGAGATGGTTACAATCAGAACAGCGTATATTATAGTTTGATTTATTTTTTTACAATCTTTAATACGTTTTGAATTTTTTAATTATTTTAACTTTTTAAAAATGTCTCAGATTTTTATGATTGTTTGCAAATAAGATAAGTAAACTTTTTCACCAGTCTGAGTTTCTTACACAGTTCATTTTTTTAAAAGAGACGAGCACAACAGCAAACTTCTTTATAAAATTTTATTGTCAACAATACTGAATGAATTTGTAGTACAGATGTTTCCCATCAGTGTGACAGAGGACACTCTGTGTGCTTCATGATATCGTCACATTTAATCAGCATGTTATAGTTTTTGTATGATTTGGCTTGTTCGTTTTGGCAGTGGTCATTTGAATTTCTTTTTAGGCATTGAATTGGATCAATCTAGTACATCGGTTAATTGTTGTCTATAAAACTGGAAAAAACAGGGTTTTCTAAAATTTTGCAGATTTTGAGAAGAGCTTCTTTGTCTTCTTTGTGGGCTGAACGATGAATCCAGTTTTATGAAGGGCTGATCAGCTAATTCCAGTTTAGCAAGCTCCTGTTAACAGAGGAAAGAAAAGAGGAATGAGCAAAAAACATTGACTCTGGATGTATAGACCAAAATTGTAAATACTTCTTCTCAAAGTGAATCTGAAGCTTTTGCAGGTGAAATATTTTACACAACTTTTGATGTGAGGAATCCTTCCACTATTTTCATATTTAGAGATAAAAATAAACATATTTGAGGTAGAACTAAAAAGGTCTATAAACCTACAAATCTATGTATTTATTTGTTTATTATTCAACAATTCTTTATATGCAGGTTAAGATGCACACTGTGTAAGACTGAGTACATACCAGACTGCAGCACTGGCTGGAACTCTCCGGCCATGCAGATTTCCTCCTGTTTCTGGCGGACTGATCTCTGGATTGCTGGGGGGAGGCCACGGGGGTTACGGGAGAAAACCAGGGCGTATCCATCCTCGCAGCTTCCATCATCCTTCACTTTGCGGCAGGCGTAGGTGATGGCGTAGTTCTCGTAGTCTGTGTCGATCACCCAGTAGTTGTCACCTGGAAGAGCACAGATCTAGAAACTTAGTTTGAATGCCCAGAGAGAAAACAAGGTAATGTGTCAGGGTTAAACTGAGGAGGCTCACCGCCGCTGGAGAGATAGCTGGCCAGTCCCTGGTAGTTCATGAACATCTTGCCGGGTGTGCCGGGGTCGGGCACTGAGTACTGAGCAGCCATGTCAGCGCACACAACCCAGAATCTGAAAGTCAAAGATAGGAACATACGGTCACATATGATAATGATACAGAAATGAAAACCTTTTAGTTATTAGAACATTTAGAACATTTAAACGGCTGCTGAATAAACTTCTTAAATTGTCAGACACTTACCCAAAGAGAGTGACCCTGCCCCTGGAGGAGGCAATCATAGAACCATCGTCCCCAATAGTGTATTCAGCAGAGATGTTGTCCTGCAGGAACAAACCCTCGGGATCCTTCTTCTGCAGAGCGTACCACTTTCCTTCATACTGTACGGAAAATAAATCAATGAGGTGAATATGGATCTTGATCTATAATATAATATGTTTTTTTTTTTTAAAAGGTAAAACGATTCTCTCCTTGTTTACTGCGCCCACTATAGCTGTATTAACAACTATTGCTGGTATTCATTGCATTGCCTTCATGGATTTCCAGAAAAACATTTCTGTACTCACTCTTTTGGGTCGAAGTCCTGTTTGACTGTGAAGCTGTCCACCACGCAGGATGCCAG
This sequence comes from Notolabrus celidotus, assembly GCF_009762535.1. Taxonomy (NCBI): domain Eukaryota; kingdom Metazoa; phylum Chordata; class Actinopteri; order Labriformes; family Labridae; genus Notolabrus; species Notolabrus celidotus. Next base: position 28,157,202 of record NC_048280.1, on the reverse strand, counting down.
GCCCTGCTCCACACAGGCCAGGAACAGCATCACCAGGGCAAACATTTGGAAGTTCATTCTGGAGGAAACCAAAGTAGAGAACATTTTAATTTGACTCGAAGGGATTTTTATTCCTCAAAGCTATTTTAGCATAAGAAAAAGAGTCACTCCTGCGCCTCCATATTCAATTGTTCCCGTAAAGGAGCATCTTCTTACCTGTAGTGTAGAGTGAGTCCTCAGTAATAAATGAATCCTTCAATGCAGAGCTCTCAGTGTGTCTGAGTCGTGCTGAGACAACGGCAGGTGAGCCTTTTTATACCCAAAGCACAGACAGGCTCACTGATTATTTTCACTTCTTGAACCTAAATGCAGAGTTTAAATCTACCACTAATCCAGTTTACAAAATCCTCTGCTGTAAGCTGATGAGCCCTCACAGTCAGCAGTGTTTAGGCTTTATGTAATTGTTTGCTGGGGATACATAACCACAGACACTCCGGGGAGGGGAGAAAAGTGGCCTGAGCCTCAAGTCACACACCCATGGCGCAGGTGTTTACATGAGCAGGTGGGTGTATTTTGGGCCCCATGGCTTCTCAAGGACCTCCAGTTGAACTCGACAGAACATATGTTTGTTTTTTTTATACCTGCTGAGAAAGTACTTTGATACAGGGTAGACAAAGTCTCAAAGATTACATGATTTTCATGAAAAACTTTCAGTGAGTCCATAATCTGTCTGCTTTGTTGTCGTTGTTTTTTTTTTACCTTCTCCAGGTGGATGTTTCCATCTGTTCCTGGTACAGACATGTTCATGGCTCGCCAGTCAAGTTTATCCTCTAGTTTTTAATCATGAACAACTGGCCTCGACAACCATGGAGAAACTATCCTTTCTTAATACTGTGGATTTTCATATGATGCCCAACTCTGTTTACTCTGAGAGCAAAATATTAAGTATGATTTGAGAGTTTGTTGCTGGAGAAAAAATGTTTTTTAGGGGGGAAAATGTTCAAAGATTCACAAATGTGAAGGGTAAAAGGTGTAGGAAACACATTTAGGGGCAGGAATCTTTTATCATCATTAAATAGTCTGTAGGGCAACAACATAACAATAAAGCTGCATCACGTAACGTCAGCAAAGACTCAGATGTTCACGTTTGTCGTCCCACGCCAGGTTAGGTAATTAGAATCCATCTTATGTTACAAGCAGCAAGAGCTTTACTCTGTAATCCCAGAAAAACGTGTGTTATAAAGGAAACTGTTGAGGTGTATTAGAGAAAGTTCAGCTTAGTTTATCGCCATGAATTACTTGCAAGGTTAGGTATGAGACTTAGAGTATTACGCATCATAACAGTGTTTTACAACAGAAAATCCATGACAAATATCCTGCTTCACTTATGATTAATTCATGTCATCAGTGTGTTTCACTCATATCTTAGACCTTCACCATAAATTTCAAACTTGCATATTTTTTTCTGACTTTTTTATACCATATAATTTTGTTTTTTATGCCACATTGTTTCATATTTTTTCATGTATCATCTATTATTTTCAAGTGCAAAGTATTTTGTATTCCTTCTGTGTTATGGTGAACTCTAAAGTTGTGATAGAGAATACGTTGTAAGCAGATCACTGTAATCCCAGTCATCCGTTGGCACTCTCACCAGTCCTGAGGAGATATTTTTGTGAACCTCAGTCTGTGAGAACTAAGTAAAGACAAATAACATGCCAGTAAGTCCGCTTGTATTTTTAGTCAGGCCTGGCATTGTTGTTGTTCTAATATTAACCTGTCCTGAGGATATTAGGTAAGACCTCTGTGCTGTGACATCCTGGGTTCATTCCACTATCTACATGACACGTCTGCACGTTTACCTCGGCATCTCTAATCTGAAAACAAAAGCTCTCTTTAAATGATCCTGCTGGAGACACAAGAGTTACTTAACTGGAGGTGAGCTCAAGTTGAACTTGTCTGGACTCCAGCCATAATTGGTCATGCACTTTGAGACAGTATCAGGCGATTATCAAAGAAGGTGCAAGAATACACTTTGTTATATAATATTAATTTGAAATCACCTTATTATTCTTCATGTGGATCAAATCTGAGCAGCAAAACTAACAGTAAGGCTCCTCACTGACACTGGCTGACACCGAAGGGCCTGCAGGGGGAGATGGGATTTTGTGTTCTGTACAAATGTCAGATTTTAAACTTTATAGATTTATGTCCAAATTAAATATTTCTGGAGAACATTACACAGGTGGAAACTAATTTACCTGATACACATCTGAAAATTAGCACTACTCTGACAACCAGCCATCATTTATGTCACCTTTCATGCAGAAAAAACATGACCTGGCTGGCTGTTTCTCTTTATTTATTTAAAGGGACAGTGCATATTAATGAACATTTCAGCATCGCATCAATGTAAATATGCCAGTTGGCCATAAGGCTAATTTTCATCCGAGTCCGTTGTCCTATGATAAAATGATACTCTTTTTCTGACATTGTATAAAACAATGCAATCAATAGTTGAAGCACCAACCAGTCTTTATCACATCTTAACTTTATTTCTACAACAAATATTGTGGTGTTTCTAAAGCTTGGTTTTCATGAGATTAGGACAAAATAGAGGACAAATGGTAGTGATCTTACAGAATCCAATTTGAGAGCCTCTACATTCAGCATCATTACTCAAGAAAACAAAAGTCTTGATGGCAAGGTTGCTTCTTTGTGTTTAATATAATATCTGTCAATTCATTATCAGGTGTGACAGAATCAAGAGAGCACAGAAGAACAAAAGGTCACATGTCAGTAAGTAAAGACAAAGACTACAGTGTTCATGTACATCATGTACTTCTGTATTTATAAGGAACTGCTTTTATTACAAATATGAACATAATTTATGAATGCAGCTGTTTTTCAGAATTACAATGCAGAGTTCAGGAGCCTCATTTCATGTTGTGTTAGTAACCTAAAGTCACTGCAGTCCAAGAGGTGTTGTATTGGTAAAGGGGACACACGCGCATCCACAACATGGGAGGGTTTGACTGGTTGTGACACGACTTTGCCTTGTTGCTCCAGGAACAGGAGGGAGAGGTTGGGAATTGCACATGGAAATCCTCACACGACATGTCAGGTCTACTTCAGGATGGTTTCTTGGCTTGCTGTAAGGAGACAGAACATATTCATTTAGGATTTCACATTACTGATGATTAACAATCACAACACTGGTTTTACAGTTGTGCTCATAAGTTTACATACCCTGGCAGAATTTGTGATTTTTTTTGGCCATTTTTCAGAGAATATGAATGATAAGAGAAAAACATTTTTTTTTCACTCATGGTTAGAGGTTGAGTGAAGCACTTTTTTTAAATCAAACAACTGTGTTTACTCTTTTTATATCATAATGACAACAGAAACTACCGAAGAAACCATAAATTCTGCCAGGGCATGTTAACTTATGAGCACAACTGTAAATCATGCTCCATCTATTTAAGCAGTACATTAATAAAATAGGGTTGCTATTACAGAGTTCATTCCCTGTAAGCTGTGGAGCCTGCAGGTGAGTCTGTGTGTGTAAACTGGAGATTAAATTTGATTAAAGTTGGTGAGGTTACCTTCTGCTAGCTCCTTGGCAATGCGCTCCTGCTCCTCCCGAGCCTTCTTCTCCGCTTCCTCGATCTTCCTCTCCTCAGCTGCGATAGGCTTCAAGTTATCTGAGCAAATAAAAGGGGTTTACATTAAAATAAATGTATACTTTAAAATAAGTCTTTTTCAAAGAGAGCTTTAGTAACATTTTCATTAATCCACATTTTAAGATACAAACAGCAGTATTGGTGATCATGCAGACTCTTAAAGCAGTTTTGAATAAACCCTTCCAAAATAAGATACTTAAAGCTCCAGTGAGGAACCTTCTGCTTGTGTCAATTTTGGCACCTCAATACAATGCCTCCTGCATCTTTGCTGGTTTTGTCTTGCATGTGTAAGGAGTGTTTTCTAACAAAAAAATGTCACCCTGCTTTATTTTAACAGTCAAATGTATGTATCACTCACAGTGAATATTTGTTGTGGAGAAGGCAAACGGGGCTTTTCGCCTAAAACCCCCTCACAATGATTACAGATTATATATTAAAAAAATTATAATATATAAATTATTAATCTGACATTTTTGGTCCTGTTTGATTTTGTCAGACTTTTCCTGTAACCAGCTCCTCACAGGAGCTTAACATTTTTGAGTGTAACACTTATCTCATGAAGAATCCAAATTACAGTCTGAGCTTGTGGTGGGTGGGTTCATCTTTGTAAAGTACATTGTGCATGATGATTTGTAAGAACTCACCATATCTCCTTTTGCCGTAGATGATGCCAGCAATCAAAGCTGAATACCTTGCTGTCTGTAATTGAAAAAAAGATGCAGGCAATTAAATGGCAGTCTTAAAGTTATTAGAACACTTTTGCTGATTCTCAAAAACATATGGTAGTATATTAGCAAAGAAAAATGGGTGTGTTATTTTGTCTTGAATACATTATCTAGGCAGCTGGATGCATTACGTCAAGTTGTTGCTAAACCCACTGAACGTAACTGGGTGTTACCATAGACTGTAAATAAAAAGGTGTTACAGACTATATGCCAAGTTTTTCATTCACAAACAGAAATTCTCAAAGTCACTTCTGAAGTTTTCAATTTTCCTTCTAGAATTCAAGTCCCTTATTAAATCATTTCTTTAGTCAATGACAAAAAAAGCATCAATTCATTTTCCCTGAGACTCCTAGGTAACAATTATTTACATATTTCTGTATACGATTTGGTTCGTTGTTGTCGTGAGTGTATTTACTAAATATATAGTATTGTTGTTCTGTCTTCTGTATGTATGATATGTTTATATTATTTAATCCGTCTTCAATTGATTTGTGTGTTAATTGTCTTCTACTACCTCTATATGAACACCTTTACTCTTGAATAATTTAAAATAAATTAAATAAATATATTTTAAAAAGTCACTGGGTGCTGCATTCATTTATTGAGACTTTGTAATGGCACATAACATACAGAGATCAGACCTGATTTGAACACTTATTATAAGGGTAACCTTAGTTTCGTGGTAATATGTACTTGAACAGTATGTACACCTGTCTGTGTCTCCAGTCTGCTGTCATTGGTGAACAGTTGAGGGCGACAACGAGGTCGACCAACTGTTCTTCAACAACTACAGTAATGCTAATTAATAATAATTCACATGACTTCACTCTAGGAAAGTTAAATAAACCTCCTTATATCAGATTAATATCCAGCAGAGACAAGGACATTTCTATCTGTTCATTCACCGCTGCACCGTTTCAATGGAGACAACTACTCTCAACACCAAGGGTGACATTTAGTTAATGCACTTTAAACTGCTAAATAACAACACATGCACCATTAAAGATTATTGTTGCACATATGTGATTCTATATTCGTCTTGGTTTGTTGAAAACAAATCAAAGTTATTAGCTAGCACGCCCTCCCTCCTGCATGCAGTTAGCATGTTAGCACGTCGCTCTGCGTAGCTTACAATCTGACACCACAGTAAAAGTTATTCTAAAATAAAACAAGAGTAACCTTTTCAACAATATGTTCGGTAACACAAACCTTAATCAAGGGCGACACAGCAACTGGAGGAGCCATGATTTAGGAGCAGGCTAACAGCTTCAGAGGTCACTGTACAGAGGACTGAAGAGAGGAGACTTCTTCTCTGAGGCTTTAATGCAGCTGATGAGCTCACTTTAACTAACTACCGCCACCTAGTGGTGGAAGTTCGTCCTGTCGATTCTTCTTCTTCTTCTTCTTCTTCTTCTTCTTCTTCTTCTTCTTCTTCTTCTCTTCTTCTTCTTCTTCTTCTTCTTCTTCTTCTTCTCTTCTTCTTCTTCTTCTTCTTCTTCTTCTTCTTCTTCTTCTTCTTCTTCTTCTTCTTCTTCTACTTCTTCTTCTTCTTCTTCTTCTTCTTCTTCTCTTCTTCTTCTTCTTCTTCGGCCATTCCACTCTTGAGCCCACAATGCCCGAGCCTCAGCCTACTTACAACCACTGAATCTCTTCTTTTGCACTTAACATAATATTTTTCCTTTCCCGCTGTACTCTGAATTTCAAAATATGACCTCCCCTTTCTTTCATTTCCCCATGCATTTTGCCATGCATCTTTAACCCACCTATTTATAATTTCTTTATACTTCGGCAGTCCATAAGGCAAACACATTCCAACACTATCCATCTTTGTGGCTCTCTTTGCCATCGTATCTGCTCCCTCATTTCCTTCTATTCCCATGTGTGCTGGGACCCAAACAAATCCCACTTTACCCCCTGCTCTGTGAAGTCTATACAGAGTTTGATTTATCTCTGCTAACACGTCCGGCCTAGACTTGGACTTCTGCTCTTTAATTGTTGTCAGTACTGCTGCTGAATCACTGAACATCACTATCTGCCTCAATTTATTGTCCTCTACCCACCAAAGTGCCCATAATACTGCCACCATTTCAGCAGTAAATACTGACATGAGGTCTGGAATTCGAACCCCCTTTTTAACTCCCAGCTCAGGTATATTTACTCCAAACCCGACTCGCACTCTCCGGTTCTTTTGATCCGTCTGTGTACACTGAAATATATATACCCATTCCAGTGCTGGCACAAATAAGACTGAAACACTCTCACAATACCCCCTACTTCCTTTCTCTGACAGACATTTAGAATACTCAAGTCAACCTCAGGACCTGGGATCAACCATTGTGGTACAATAGACCAACAATACAATAGACTTGAGGACAGGCTGTTCTTCAGGTTTGTGTCTCCTGTTGAGGGTAAAACATTGTAATATTTATCCATATTTATTTGTTCTAACTGCAATATTTACATGTTTTTTATCTTTTTTTTCCAGTCAGACACTTAACATGTACATATTTTAAGCAGGAAAAAATACATTACACATGCTATTTCTATACCATGTTATTTCTTAGAAATGGATTACTATGAGAAAGGCCTTCAAACACAGACCTTTATTAGGATTATTTAAAGTCTCAAATAGATAGGTTGAGTCCATTTTTGTTATTTTCATCAATGTTGTCGATCTGTTTAAGATCAAATTAAATTGGTTGGACAAGGTATTGTGAGCCCTACACATTGAGCCCCTTTGTGCAGTTGTAGTTGTAGTTGTAGTTGTTGTTGTAGTTGTTGTTGTTGTTGTTGCTGTTGTTGTTGTTGTTGTTGTGCATTTAACTCCCAATTTTCATTTGTATGCATTGCTAGGGATCAGTGAGTACAAACATCCATTTGCTTGAAATATTTTAGGGAAGATTCTGTTAAACATTGCTCTGTGTCAACTCACAGTTGGGGTTGTTGTTGAACTAAAAACTGTTGTAAATGTTGTGATCTATAATGATACATCTTAATACACCGTCTATTGGACACAGACTGTATGAAACTATTGATATACTACTTTCAGTGGTTGGACAAAAATATTGTAGTAGCAAAGACTATCCAGAAGAGGTCAGCAGACATGCATGCAGTGTGTGGCCGGCGGGCAATTCACAAAAATAACAGCACTTCAGTCAATGAGGACAGTCATTGTCATGAGTAGTATAGAATTTATTAAAGGCAGATGATCTGAGTGAGCAGCATGCTTTGCAAGTAACTCATACAGCATACTCTGTAAACCAGAGAATAATGCAATCACATAAAAAGCAGCATCAGTGCTGAAGTTGAAGATCAGAAACTTCAGAGCTTATATTAAAGACAAACTTATATTTGTTGCTGAGATCTGTGCAGACTCCACGCAGTCATGCAGGAATGGAGTTATGTCGCAGTAGGAAAGGGGAGATCAGAGCGCTGACAGCTGCTATGATGAAACCCAAAGCTTTTTATTATTCATTCTTGAGCACCTCAGAACCAAAATACAGAGTTTTTACATCTTCATCCAAACACTAAGATGGTGACAATTACACACATCTTCTTGGTAGGAATTGTATTCAGGAGTTCTGCTTTTGAAAGCTTAACTTCATCACATGTTTTTCATTATTAAGTACAAACACACCGTGAAACATTTGTTGACAATATAAAACATTATGTGATTCATTTGGTGCCTTTCCGAACTTCACTGAAGCCATGGGATAAAAAGCAAACTCTGATATGTAATATTTATGCATCTGCACCATTGGAGTTATCCAGCATTTGTATATTTGTTGTGCATTTAAAAAATACCTCTCTTAGATTTCTTGCTGACATTGTTACACAGTAAATTTGTAAATCCCTGCATTGTGGGTTTTAAGAATAGAAACTGATAATGGTGATTTGAATTCAAAATGAGTCTGATGGGTTAAGCATTCTTTAAAATTAAGGATAGAATTAGTTATATCAGGGTATTTCTTTTTCAAAATGTACTTCTGTGTCTGAGGGAGACTTTTTTTATGCTCCTAACTACTTACTAAAAAAATATGTCACTCTAAGTACAAAAACAAAATAAGAAAAGCTGCATAATTTTCTCCTCATATTGTCTGGCACATTTCTCCTTTAAGCAGTGTTTTTGTTGGAGAGTCACTGTAGATAAACATGTCCAGGTTTCATCCCGCACCAGCTCACTAACCACAAACACTGCCTTTGAAAAGCCTGTCAAACGTATCACTACCAGAAGCTGAATCCATGGCTGATGCCCCTGCTCATTTATTTTACCCTGCCACGTTACTTTTGAATAGATTCATAATACAGCATTTTATTTCTTGAAGTAAACATACATTTTAAAAATCAGCGTGACTCATACTTCTGGCTTCCCAGGTAGTTGCTGAGCTTCTTTACAGTCCTTTTGGCAAACCTGACCCTTCCTCGTTTCTTCAGGGAGGCTGTGTACTGGTTGGACTTGAGTTTGGAGTAATAGTCTGAGAACTTGTTGAAGAGGATGGAGATGGGCAGACCATTGAGGATGATTCCAAAAGAGATGCAGATGAAAGCAAAGAGACGGCCCAGAACGGTCTCTGGGTAAACGTCTCCATAACCCACAGTGGAGATGCTGACCTGCAGGGGGAGAGGAGAGCAGTCAGTAGTGACACAAGACTCACAGTAACCTGCTTCAGTAAGTGTCCAGTTCAGTAGACTCAGGGATGCCATATGGGAGAGATAAGGTAGGATGATTCTGAGGGCCCATGACTGACAGGGATCCTGATATGTACATTCGTGGCAGTGAAGTGGTGGGTCCCAAAATCTCTGTCAGCGCCCTGCCCTTGTGATCTTCTTCAATAAGCTCAATAAGCCATGTGAATTCAGTATGACCACCAGCCCCTGTTTAAAGTCTGCAGAGTCTGGTCTGATCCCTTAAAGCTTTGAAAGACGCAACACCTGTGCTGTCTGGAGTGAACTAGACCTGAAGGTGACCTCAATCTGCCCTCATTCAGTGATCCTATAAATAGCAGGAGAGGCCATTGGTCAATTTGCTCAGCCACAAATATGACCTGTGGGCTCCTTTAACTGTCATTCTTGCATTAGTTTATTGCTAATTTCATTGCTTTAGTGATGTGTGGTTTTGTTTTTGAAAGATTACTCTGCTTATTTTCTGAACTAATGAGAAACTGGCATGTTGTTAAGCATGAGGTAACTTAACATAGAGAGCTGCCCTATTGGGTGAGACATTTCTAGTCCTGTATTATTGGTACAAACCCACCAATTGAAAAATTAAAGCTACGACCAACATCAATCTTTTTGTGGTATCTGCTGTCTCACGGACTATAATTCCGATGCTTCACTTTCCATTATTTGTTATCCCAAAGCTTTAAACCTCTGCTATAAGGCTTCACATGGCAATGAATTCTCTTCTAAACCTAGTGGCACAGGTAAGTATGAAAAGTGTGCAAATATGTGTTGATTATGGACTGAAGTGATGAACATTAATGTATATTGTGTGTAAAAGTCAAGAATATGAATGGATGCATTCACCTGGAAAGACAATGGAGAAATGAAACATTTCAGGACTGAGCAGACTTAGACCATACTACTTCTTTCTGTGCATATGCATATAATAGACTGGAAAAGGATAAAAACAAATAACTAAGTGTCGTACATTTTGTGATGTAACCTTTTTTCAAATAAGAAATAAGAAAAAAAAGAAAAGTGTGTAAATAAACAAAAGTAGAAACACAAGCCAAGTATTAACAGAGCAAACTTCAGTGCTGACTCTGTGAACCTGTGAAGTCTGATGGGCAACCCAAGTGGCCAACTATGATTGGCTATTTGTGTATTCAGATGCAGGACTAAGTGTGAAGGTCAACTATTTGGGCAAGTAATAGCTTTCTTTTCATTTCAATGTTATACCTTGCATTTTGTATGTTTTTTGGATTTGTAAGATTGAACAAACAAGCTGCGCAAAAGTAAAAAAGTCAGGACCCCTGTTTGGACACCCTGCCAAAATAAGTCTGACTCCACCCTGTTTGTCTGGTGGGCTAAAAAGAGAAAATGATTTTTTGTATTCATATTAAATCAGCTGGTGTTCATTTATGAAGGACCAACATATTCAGTAGCCCTTTGCAAATACTAAACTTGGGTAACTACTCTGCAAAAACGATCGATGAGGATGACCCTCATTCATGACTAACATTCCAATAAGCTGTCTGCAGAAAGCATTGTATACTATGCAAAATCCTACTGCTACAGTGAATGGCACTCCTAGGTGCCCTGTTACCATTGGAATCATTCAGAGGATTATCATTTCCTTGGCCTGGATTAGAAGTAAGATTGAAGCTTTCGGGCAGAGAGGGAGGGGAACGATCTGTTAACGGGTTTATTCATAGCAACAGGCAGACTCAGCGGATCAAAGATGCAGGTTGCAAGTGTAACTCAAACAGGTTCTTTTACCTAACCAGATATTAACCAGGTTATTCCACCATGTAAAACTGCTGTGAATAAATTGGTAAATGTGCTTTACAGATATACAATTTGCAGTTTACACCTTCCCTGATGAAGTGAGTCATGATTGGCACCGCACGAAGTGACACGTCTTGCAGAGCTAACCTCCTTCTTTTTGTAAGCCAAGTAGTGCTGAAGTTTAATCTAATGACCTAACAGGGTTAAGAGACGTGTCAGGAGTAAAGTAATTCAAGGACAGGGCTCTTGATTTTGCTTACATAAACAGGTCACTTAGGTCCATTACTTAGAGTCAGATGTATTTAATGAGCCTGATTCAACAGTTCTTGATTCTCTTGTACTTTATAACGGTTGCTGTGTATCTTCACTCTGTGTTAGGACTCTTTGAGATGTACTTACAGCTGCCCACCACCATGCATGAGGAATGCTGGTGAAGTTTGTTTGCGGCATGTCGTGCTCCACAGTGTAAACCATGGCTGAGAAGGTGAAGATGCCCATGGCGATAAAGAGAAAGAGGCAGCCCACTTGCTGGTAACACTGACGCAGAGTAAAGCCAAATGCCCTCAGACCTGTTGAGTGCCGTGCCAGCTTCAAGATGCGAAAGATCCGCATCAGTCTCATAATCCTTAACACCTGGCCTAGCTTCCCCACTTGCCCCACCGCCTGCATGTCAGCCTCATGCTTCATGTAGTTCTCCTCGTTGTCAAAGAACTCCAGGATGGCCTGCAGGTACTGAGGCAGGATGGCGATCAGGTCCACGGTGTTAAGGACGCTCCTGCTGAAGGATTTGAGGTCAGGCGTGGACACCAGGCGAAGCAGGTACTCCATGGTGAAGAAGGCGATGCACATGGACTCTACGTATTCCCAGTATGTCTTACCACTGAGTTGACCTGTAGGTGTCCTGTACTGCATCTCCTGCACAGTGTTCATAGTCATGGCCACCAGAGAGACCAAAACAAACAAACTGGAGGCCACGGCCATCAGCTTGGCCATGATGGATGAAAATGGCTTCTCCATAAGGTTCCAGATGTATCGTCGCTGCTGTCCAAAGAACATGTCATGAAAGAGCTCCTCATTCTCCTCCATCTCCACCTCAGCCTCCAGCTCCCTCTGGATCTTCAGCTGGTCATTCAGCTCATCCTGCCTCTCCTCAAAGGAGATGCGGCAGCAGCGGTGGGTGTTCTTGATCCTCACGCCCCAGTAGTTGATCTCCTCCAGGAAGTTTCGTGGACACAACTCATCCTTGATCCACAGCACCTCAGTCCTGTAGAAGTTGAAGATGCTGTGGAAGACATCTGGGTCCCTGTCGAAGAAGTACTCGTTGTTGGTCACGATGTAGTCATCGCACAGGTCTAGCTTCATGTTGTGGTCTGTGTAAGTGGCCAGTCGTCCTATTCTGGTTTTGGGATACTTAGCTGCCATCTTGTAGGCGATCTGGTACGGTTTGCCCCCTACATTGATGTTGATCATGTAGTTCTTCTTAGAGGGTGAGATCTGCTTGGAGAAGCCGTACAGAGTACTATCATCCTCTTCATCCTCATACTCTGCGTAGATGTCATAGATGTCCCTGCTCAGCTCCTGCATGGAGTTCCATGTCTTCACACAGCTCTCCTTGGCCAGAGGATAAGCACTCTCCGAGGGTCTCCGATTGAGATCTGAATCTGTGACTTTGTAGTTGGGGAACAGACTCTGCCTCCTGTTCCAGAAGTGGACCACCTTCTTGGTGCTCTCCATGTCGTCCCCCAGACTAGACAGCAGACAGAGCACTTAGAGCAGCCGGCATTACTGCTGTCTAATACCTCCTTTAGCTAAGCATTGAAGACATGAGCAGGATACCTCATGGCCCCATTAATGTTGCTGACTGAGAGGATCCGCGTGCTTACAGGACATCTAAATACCATTATCCCTGCTGAGCTGCCTGGCTGACATGACGTTGGCCCAGTGGCACAACCCAGCCAATGCCCATTGTGAACTTACCCACTTTGAGTTAAGAATGATTTCCCATTTCAAACATGTATTGCTTAAAGTTTACTGTAGTGATCCAAAGACAGAATAGACAACAATAAGTGTTGTTTTCCTTCTATTTCATTTACAAATGTAGACTCTGCATGCATTTATCTTCCAGAAATCCCCACAGATTTCTCAAGGAAGTCATATAGGAAGGCTATGATCAGACTTACTGTTGCATATCTTTATTCTTATCTGCTGTTTACAACAAGGAACACAACTCTTTTGGTTGTTTTCTTTGTAGATAAGTTACAAAATACTTTGACTTTTTATCACAAATTAATGGTTTTGTTGGTTGCTATTGTTCATTGCATTGAGATCCTTATCCTGAAGGAGAACAAAGAAGGCTGGCTGGTTCATAAAAGAGGATAAAGGCTTTAAGCATTAATCTTCATCCTGCAGGGAGGGGGTGCAGGGTTCCTCAGACTCTAGAGTGAGGGTCTGTCTGCAATAATATTCCCCTTCTTATTATGTTTATAAATCATTACACTTTTGACTGGTCATTAAAACATTATCGCTTGTAACCTAGCTGTAATAGCTCATTATTTCAACAAAGCATCTAGCATAGCTGTGTTTGTGATTAAATCCTCTTATTGGATATCAGATTATTGTCCTGCTCATCAACAGGTCCAGAGACGGTGTTCTGTGAGCTCATTGGCTGATGGCATCATGAGCAATACAACATGTTAACCGTTATTTACCTTCCCTGTGCCAGCCACTGCTGACTGGTTAAAACAATTAAGGATTTAGGTTGTTAAAGCAGCTGCATTTAAATACAAGCTGCCAGACTTTAGCTAGTCTTGTTAGAGCAGTGTGTCAAAAGCACAGGAGATAAACTGGATTTGTCATGCAAACCTGTTCACAGGTACAAAAAGAAAAGGACGAGGCATACTGACTGATATCATAGACTGTATGAAAAATGGACATGGACAGATGAGATAATACAATTCTTCCCTTATTAAGTAAATAAAGGAAAACTTTCATTTATCAATTAGGGAGGTTAAATGTAAGAGTCAGTTGTTTCTCATTTGGATGATTGCGTGTTCAATCCCATATCCTGCCGTCCACATGCTTAAGTGTCCTTGGGCAAGACACCACAAACGGCTCCTGGTGGCTGTACCAGTGTGAATGAGAATTAGTTGATACTGATGGGCTCTACATAGCAGCCTCTGCCACCTGTGTATTAATGTGGTGTGAATTTGGCATATCATTTAAAATAATATTCAGCCCATTTTACTATTAACATCAAACCTACCTTTGTTTAGTTATGTACTCTTAAGGATTTACTGCTACAGCCTAAAATGTGGGTCTAGTATGACCATTAGCTTTTGTTGGCTATTGTTAGCTAACTCAGGACGTTGCACAACTGAAGTTACTGCTTCAGTTTAATCACATTGAGCACAATACAGTCTGATGAGTGGAGCAGTTTATTGAAAACAAAATATCACACTATCATAGGACTGTTTCATCACATGCACTGTAAGTGAATCATTCAGCAATCAGTATGGGTTTTTCCACTATTGGGTTCTTATGTTGTTTGGGTTAATATGTTACTTGGTCTGACTGCTGTGCTGTTCTCATGTCTGTTTGGTTATTTGCTTTCAGTTTTCATTCTGTTGTTTTATTTGTTTTGTTCTCTGCTTTGTTCTTTTGTATTTTTTAATGTATGTCAGAACACTTGTAAAAACTTTTTAAAAAGGTGCTATATAATTAAACTTATTATTGTTACAGTTGTTGACGCCTACACATTCTACACATATTACAACAGCATGACTTAGTAGAAGAGTCTGGGTGCTAAAGTGGCCTGCTTGCAGTCCTGACCACCCCAATTGTGCAGGAGATATGAGTGCATTTTAATATAGATTCCACATTTTTTTCCTTCATTGATCTGATAATAGTCCAGTTAGCAAAGCATTACTTCACATCACTCTACTTGTGTTTCAGTGGGAGTAAAATCATCTTCGTTAAAGATTTATGATTTCCTGTCAGTCACTTTTGTCCGGCGGATTTACGGAAAAGCTGCTTAAGAAACAAGAATGTATGCACTTTAATCCCTCATGTAGGTTCACAAGCCTTCTGTCACATACATGTTCTCTATTGGTGCTGCTTTTTCCAGCTGAAAACACACACACACACCATAGACACACACACACGCACGCACGCACACACGCACGCGCATGCGCACGAATTGTTTGATAATACGTTTTTCAAAACTACACAAAGAAACTCTGTTTATGCAGTGATTAACTAAAAAGATTGTGCAATGGCCCATTACTCACTTCACTGACCATAATGGTGCAATGATATATGATGTTGACGTCAGTACGTGCATGCATTTCAGGTAAAATATTTGTATGTTTTAAGTCTTGCAATCAGTTACAGAGTTGCTGCAGATTATAACCACAATATCTAACAAGTTACTGTTCAGGTGAAAACTGCTCCTTTGCCGTTGGGACAGGTCAGCCAGTCAATATTTAAAATGCATCATGCAGTCAGATGAGTACACTGCTCTACTAAGTAAAATTCAGTTCATCCAGTGTTTACATGACATGACATGGTTGTATAATATGTTGATTGTACATCTGCTTCTCTTCTTTTTTCTGCAAATATTAATTACACATAAGCCATGTAGTAAAACAGGTGTACACCCATGCAGCATTAATTTTAAATATTGAGTTTGATTGCTCTGCTGCACTTCTGAGCTCAGATTTGATTGCACATGTTGATTTCAATCAGTCACTGAGTATATACTGTATATACTACATTAATGTCCTTATCAAAGTTTTCAGGTGTTTAAGATGTTTGTCAATTTGGCATTATAAATGAAATATGAGAACATTAACAAATAAGTAACCAAGAGAGTTTCTGTCCTCTCCAGCAGACACTAGTATTACAGCCTCAAAGGTAAACCAAACCTCTCATATGTTTCCCTCTGACAATGTGATTTATGACATTACAAAGACAAACAATATATCATTGCTGTAATAACTCAGCTGTCCTCAAAGGGCCAAATAAATGTGAGATGTCAGTTGTAACTCAGGTGAGGTGGTGCCTAATGTTCAAACCAAAAGTAAAACGAAACAACTGAACAGTGAGCTGAACAAATGGTTGGTGAAGAAAGCCTCACAATTCAAAGCACTCTCTCAGCTAAATTTAGAGGTTTGTTTAGAAAGCTTGCAACCTCAGACTAAACAAAGGTTTACACAGGATAGGCTTGCCTCTTATTTTTGTTAAATGCAGGCAAAAATAAATAAATAAATAAAAAAGCAATGCTCTTTTATCAGAGACAGCTCTTCTGTGTTAAATCTGCAAAAGGCATCAATAGTGATATTTGGGTCAGCTTTGAGTGTTAAGGTTTCAAAAATGCTGGAAGAGTTTTTCATAACACAGTTATATTTTTTGAGGAAATAAAAATATATTATTGCTTTCTTTAAAGAATAAATGCTTTTTATCAAACAACATGCGGGAAGGTTTCTACATGACTTTAAGTTGAATTCCATTCAGCTGCTGGGTGGATTAATTTTGCACCAGAGAAAAGTATAGTATAAATGGTGAAAAGTATAAATGTTAAATAATTTTAAAGAGACTCCGCTGGTTAGTATGTTGCAAACCCTGCCACATTTTGACAAGTCATGTATACATTTTTGATTAGCCTGGCAACAAATTAGCTTGAGAGTACACCTGAAGTATGGATCATTTAATGCATGCTTTGTTTAAAAGAATAAAAGCCAAAACTAAGAATATTTTTACTTGATGTGTTTGAATAAGAAATATGTTTTTTAAATCAGAATTAATATATACATTTAAAAAGTGTATGGTGTAACCCACATATTTGGATGGCTGTAATATGTGTCTGAGTTAATTGCTGTTATTAATTGCACCTGTGCTTTTCCTGAAGTGACACAATAACAAGTTCACTTTGTAGCAAAAGCACAGGCGCAAATGATGAAGTTAGTGATGGTTGAATTTCATTCAGCTGCTTCAGTCTGAGTGTTTGGTTCTGTGTTATATACTGTCTAGCTTTGAGACACAAATACAATATATTTGGGGTCATTGTTAATGACTTTCTGTCTGCCTGAGCTTATTTTCTTTTGCCAGAAGCATCACCTGAATGATTCATGGAAGTCTTTTGTAATGATTCTATAATAGATATGTGATACCAGCACCAATCAACATTTACTCTGATGTGGATTGCTCTTAGAAAGGTGTTTTCAGTTCAGTGCCATTAAAATATTGTGTATTATATTCATTTATTGTTATATATATTTTTTAATTAGCTATTTCTGGTAAAGCACCATATCATTTTCTGAATAAATATACAGCCATGCATCCTGAAAAAATGTAGGTTGTAACATAGTTCAGAAATACTATGCCAAGACTGAACATAATTTCTTGCCATATATTTGAAATAAATCGCTTATGTAATTTAAGGAGGTAGATTATCTAACATTGAAATCAAAGTTCTTATTGGACATTGTCAACAAAACACACAGGGGCCTGATAACAGTGGGAGCTTCATCAAGTTAGCAATAACGCAATAAGACCAGAGATTCTGCGATGAGCGAAAATAAAGCCCCCTGATTCAAGATTAATTTCGGCACTCGTGAACGTGATGTGAAATTGTAGAAATCAAACAATAAGCTGATGTAATTCAACAAATGATCAGATTTATTCTGGCTGGAACTGAGGAATAGGTTTCTCTTTTGTATGGGGACTGTGAAATCTTTTAAATCTCTTCTTAAACCCCATTTTTACAGACTTGCTTTTATGTGACTTTTTCTTTCTAATCGCTTTAACTTATATTTTATTATTATTATTTTTCATCCAACTAATTAATTGTTTTAAATTGTATTGTATTATTTACTGTTTTGATTTTTTCTATTTTTTTCATTTATTATTTTAATGTTCCTAATTTATCACCTTTAACACCTTTTCTAATTTTCCCGATGTTATGTCGTCCTCTTATTCTGAAAACCTATTTTATTGTCATTTTATGCTTTTATTTACTTATCCATTTTCATTTATTTATTTATTTTATTTATTTATTTACCCTTGAAAAACCTCTCAACAATGATTTACTGGTCTATTGTTCCACCACTTCATTCTGTTTAATTGACGTGTAGTCCTTTTAACCTCTAGAGCTTTGTAAAAATTTGTTCTTAAAGGTGCTGTATAAATAAAGTTATTAATATTATCATTTGTACTTATTCATTATATTCTAAATAAACAACTAAATACAAAAAAAATAACAAATAGCTCCAACAACAACATTTGATGATTAAAAACAAATCAAACAAGCGGCTTTGTAGATATAAACGATATTGTGCTGTCATTTAAAATGTAATTCAGTGCTGTAAAACTAAATTGATATTTTATTTTGAAAAGTGTAACCGGAAGCTGTTTCTGTGGTTAGCATGCTCTGCTAAGAAAACGCTGTTTTTAAAGGGAAACCAAGGTTGTTGAGGTCTGTGGTGGCACAGCAGGTTGAAGGTAGGTACAGGCTGGATTTTATGTACTTACTGTATCAGACCCGTGGCTGCTCTTCATCTCTACATGTCGCTTGTTGAGCAGCTTATCGCTTTGGTTAGCGGAAATCAAAGAGTCAAGTCAAGACTCCTGGTGAAGTGAAGCTAACCAGCTAGCATGGCTGGAGCTAACGCCGCTAGAGGAACCATTACCCGGTTCAGGCTGCTGGACTCAGTGATGCTGCTCCGTGTGTTCGGCTGCTGGAGTGAGGGGAATTAGATACATACAACTCGGTTTATAACAAAAATTACATTGTCATAGTCATATCGAGTTGTCCAGGTGTATTGGTGGATATGTGCAGTGAATGGCTGCGGGGGGTGGAGGTGTTCTGGCCCCCTGTGCACAGAGACAGGACTGCTTTTAGAAGGGTCAGTGTGAAGTGTTTTAGCTCCTTCTGTGAGGTTAGTGAATAATATTACATTTTATGACCTCCACCATGCACTGTTTTCCCTGTCTGACTCGTAGTAACTCGCGTTATCCTCTATGCTTCTTCAAAATGTTGTCACAGGTTGGCATCTCTACAAACTTGTGTGAAAAATGTCAGAATATTGTGTTATCACCAGCGGTGGACAAAGTACACAACTTCATTACTTAAGTCAAAGTATAGATACTCCAGGTCAAATATTACTCCAATACAAGTGAAAGTTGTTCAGTCAGATTATTGCTTGAGTTAAAGTACTGGAGTACCTGATTTTAAAAATACTTAAGTATTCAAAGTATTTCTTAAAAAAATCTCAAAACATTGTATTTTCAAAATACTTAAATGCAGTCAAATGTACATAGGAGTACATTCTGTTACATCTTGTTTATCGAGAAACCATTACTTGAAATCTTTAAAAACTATACCATGGAATAAAAACAGCAAGTTACTCCAAGCACAGACAACTTAGTTTGAAATGTTCATCTGGAATGAAACAAATGTTACGTAGCTCAACACGCTTTCTCAGGTTGGACTGTGAATGTTTGTATGTTTGGGCAGAGTGGGAAACAGGGAGAACATTTCAAACAATACGTATCATTCTTCATTTCAAAAACCTCTAACACGGGCTGAAGAAATGGACATGGGTGCTCAGGTGGAGAATTATAGCCATCATTACCACCTCTAAATTAAATGCATGATCTGAGTGAAATTTGCTGTGTGTTTTTATTCAACCTTTATTTAACCAGGTAGGTCATTAAGAACAAATTCTTATTTCCAGTGACGACCTGGCAAAAGGCACAGCCTTTTGAGGGGTTAAGGGTCAGGGATAACAGTAATGAAACAAACACAAGGGTAAAAACATAAAAGACAAGTTAAAGATGACAGGATAGGACAGAACAGAGCAAACAATGAACAGCGTCAGCAGGAGTCCAGGTTTAAAAGCAGGTGCAGGTGTGTTTAAGAGTGTCCATTAGAGAGTTCCTAAAGGCTGGTTTTGAGATGTAGTGGACCAGTTTTAAAGTTTTCTGTAAATTGTTCCAGTCTGTGGGCACAGCAGACTGAAATGATGACTGACCGATGACTAAATGTGTTTGGGGGATTTTCCGCAGGATCAGGTCGGCTGAACGTGTGTTGTAGTGGCAGGTGCAGATTGTAACAGGCTACATAGATAGGGAGGTGACAGTCCAAAGAGAGTTCTGTATATGAGCATGTACCAGTTTGCTCCATGTTCAACCGTGGAGATGCAAGATATACAGGTACGACTAAACCACTGAGACAAACAGAACTACACAAACACATTTTACTGTCTTAGTGATCAGATTTCAGAAAAGAGAAGGCAATTCATGAGCTGACTTCAAAGCAAAAGTAGTGAGTAACTAGAGCACTGATAGAAAGTAGTGGAGTTAAAAGTACAATAACTGTCTTCTGAATGTTGTGGATTAAAAGTAATAAGTAAAGTTCCCCCAAAAAATAATACTCAAGCAAAGTACAGATACTCAAAAAATGTACTTAAGTACATTACTCAAGTAAATTTACTTTGTTACTGTTCACCACTGATAATAGTAATATGATACATAGTTTAATTGACTGTTTCCATGTAATGTGTTTTCTATTGATTTTATACCAAAGTTGTTTATTTCATACAACATATGTAATCTTAAACAACAGCAAGCTCTGACCAAGTAACCTCCTTGGGCAAGGGGCGTTCCATGAGTGCTGAGTGTAAACATCACTGCAACTTTCACTATATATATCCCTTCACCCTCAACCAGTTGTCCTGCAGTAACATCACAGCAGGCAGTGTGAGTCTTGATGAATCCATCTGACACCTCAATGGTTCCACAGAATCGTATTTACCTGGCTGAATGAAAGATTAGAAACACAGGTGAATGTACACAGAGGACACTAGCTGTTTATATTGGACGCTGGGGCTTAGTGCCTACAACTGAATCACAGCTGTGCTGAAATTTAGTACATCACTCCTTCTCTCGTCATATTGCTTAATCATACACATCCAGATTCATAACATCTATAGTCAACAACCTATTCAAAGAGAGTGTCTTTGTCATATAAGTATACATATGCATGCCTACAGTGAGTGTTCTGGCCTTTGCTCAGGGCGCCAGAACTGAAAGTGCTTCAGCTTCTTTTGCACTCGACCGCTGACTGCTTACATTCTGAAGAGTCTACCGTGTAGACCAAAGCATGTGAGGAAACTGCTACACTTCAACACCGTGGGCAGAGGAGCAACATGGATGTATAAAACAAAGCTGCTGTGTGAACTGACCCTTATGTAACTCTGATGTTTGCTTATGGAAATGACCCGGGAAAAGAAGAACATCACTCAAACAGAGGAGAGGAACTGAAAGCACAATTCAAAGGACAAAATGTACGTTGTAATGTAGATGTCAGAGTATGTGTTGGTTAATATTAAACCTTTCCGAAAATGACATTACTTAGAATTACACGGACAAAACAGTTTCTTTTAATATACTCTTAATTTATGTAATGTTAGAAAAACAAAATAACAGGTCTTTGGGCACAATGACTGCTAAGTAATTTTAGATGTAAGCTGAAATCAAAGCATCAAAGGTTTTATTTGTGAAAGAAAGCTGTGGTTACATGCACCACTTCTAAGACCCTGCTAAGACTATTTACCTATTTCAGAGAACTAAATGTGGAGAAGACAAGAAAGCATGATCACGTGTTAGGCCAGCAGCATAAGTGTTGAGCATCTGACAAATGTCATGCAAAGATCAAATATCAGTTCTCTCATTGTGACTGAAGGTCTGTTTGTTTTATGATGTCCATGCAGATGGAGGAGCGCGTGTGGCAGATGGAGGGTGGGAGAGCCATTGTATGCGTGTGTGGGTGTGTGTGTGTGTGTGTGGGTGGTAGGGTGGATGGATGGATGGGTGGGTTCGTGGTGGGGGTCAGTGCTTTACTCCAACCTTTTAACGACACCCGACCCTTCCTACAGAAAGCCACCTGTACTCCTGGTGACTTGATACCAAGTGGTAACCTCCGGTCTCAAAATATGAAGCCCATGTAGAAGTGTTATAAACTGCAGTTCATCGAGCGTCCGCTTGAGGCTGGCTGCAGAAACACTGGAAACCACATACACACCCATTCAAAAAAGACGATCTTTACTGCAGAAATAAACATGTTTACAGCCTTGTTCAAAAAACATCTTCGATCTGAAAAGCTCATTTCTGTATCAGCACCATAGACTGTATAAATAATGGACGTAGTATCCGTGACGTCACCCATCTGTTCCTGAGTGCTGTTTTGAAGCCACTCGTCATTGTTAACCATCCGGGAGTCAAGTCAGTCATGTCCTTATTTGGGCAAAAACTTGTAATCTTAATATCTCTGAACTGTTGCGTTAGAAAAAATTTCACCCCTGTACAGTGTGTGCCGATAGAGAAATAGCTACGTAGACCGAAGCCGTTTTTTAAACCAGGCTGTAAACATGTTTATTAATGCTGCAAAGATCGTCTTTTTTGAATTGGCTTGTATGTGGTTTCCGATGTTTCTGCAGCCAGCCTCAAGCGGATTCTCGATGAATTGCAGTTTATAACACTTCCACATGGGCTTCATATTGTGAGACCAGAGGTTACTGCTTGATCAGCACACACTGTACAGAGGGTGACAGTTCAGAAGTTTTTAAGATTACGAGTTTTGCCCATTTATGGACATGACTGACTTGACTGACAGGCGGGAACACCGAAGCTGTTGGCTAGGAGACTCAAAGCCCGCCTCTTTACCTCACACTAAGTTAGATTGAGTTCAGCATTTCCAATATGGCTCCAACTGACGATTGGCTTCAAAACAGTGCTTCAGGAGCAGACTTCACGGATACTACATCCATTATACAGTCTACGCTTGATACCAAAAAAAACACTTCTAATGGTGCATTTTGTAGGAATGAAATTAATCATCATTGTAGTTTAAAGCAAGGGTTGGTAGTCATGGAAAACTAGCATAAATTTAAATGTAGCATGTCCTCAGGACTCCATCTACTCCATCATGTGAGATAATGACTGATAAACTTAACTGTTTGAAAAAAGATTTTGAATAGTCATATCTTAAATTAAAACACCACTTACTCAAAGGTTAAAGCTGCACACAGAACGTGTCTGTGCTGAAAACATAAAGAACAATACGATATAGTTTTTATGGAAACAGGATTAAACTGTTCATTCCATTCTTATTTGTTAGTTTACCTTTCTCAGAGAACAAGAGCTCCTTCTCATTTGGATTAGTAGTTAAAGACAAGCTCACCTCAGTCTACTGTAAACCCCCTCTGAGCAAAGGACATATTTGTAACAGTACACTGTGTAAAGTGATACGGCCTGTGTTGTTGCTCCACACCGCAGGGCTGACCTTGTCTGAGTCCTCACTCTCACCGGGGTACACTTTGCTCTGACAGTACCTCTTCCTATTTATGTTTCTGATGAACTCTCAATGAGACATGTTTGTCTCTATGTATTATGTTGCTTTAAACAGAGTTTGTATTCTTTAAAAAAAAAAATCACAATAAAAAAATTCTGATCGAAATTGTAGTTCGACTAGGTAATATCTCACCCGCTCAAAGTCAACACAAGGTAACATTTTATATTGTAGAGTCAACTCAACTCAACTTTATTTATATAGCACTTTTAATACATAAAAACATGCAGCACAAAGTGCTTCACAGAATAACAGAGAGACAGAAGACAACAGCAATGGTAAAATTATAGAAGGCGTGATTATAAATAAAATACTTAAAAATAAAATAAAATCAATACAGTAAAATTAATAAAATAAGTAATAGTGGAAAGAAAAGTTAAAAATAAGGTAGCGTTAACAAGATCAGATTAATACAAGAAATACATAGATAAATAAACAATTTACTAAGATAAATAAATGTTAAAGCAATGATTAAAATAATAATAAAAATAAAAATAATAATGGAGACCAGGGCTAAAAATATGTTTGTTTTTTTCTTACAAATGGGTTCTATGGATCTTGTGCTGTGTTGTGTGTGCTGTATTGTTTTTATGGTGTTATTTGTATAGCCTACTGTCTGCATAGCAAAATTGCCCCACAGGGACATTAAAGTTTTACTCCACTCAATGAAAAAACACATTTTGGGCGGCATGAAAAATGTCCCTGCAGTGATGTCCAGTAAGAGTTCGGATTTTAGTGTGTACAAATAGGATTTTTCACCTAGTACAATCAGCACTACTTAGTCAATTTAAAGTCCTATACTGTTGTGAGTTAATTCTTCTAACCCAGGCACAGAATAGACCTGCACATCAAGACCTGAGCTGGCAGTCATCTGTCCTATTTGTGTTCTATGTCAAATTCCTGTTTCAAAACTTGACACAGGAAATGCCATACGCGTTGCGTCTTAAGCAATACGCATCTGACATTATATTAAAAATATATAATGAATATTTGTCTTTTTTTTCTTCAGGTTGCTGCTGGTTGCAGGGCCCTGTGGAGCAGAAGAGCTGTGCCATTCCCCCTTTTTTCCTCTCATGTCCCCCCCTGTGTGTTTCCCTGTGTGTTAGTGACCCTGCATCCCCACTCAACCCCAACCTGATCCCTCGTCTTGTGTTGCCACTCCTGCCCGAAGCCCCCCTCTCACCCCATGCTTGGGACAAAGCCAGCTCACTGCCAGCCCAATGACTGCCTGGATCGTCCTGCCTGTCAGCCTGTCTGCCTTCTCCATCACAGGAATATGGATAGTGTGAGTTACAGTAGCATTGTGTGACTGAATGTGTCACATTGAAACATCATTTGATTCAGGAATGACTTGAAGGGGATTGCACATGGGCATTGCAAACTGTTTGCATGATAAAAATTACAGCCAGGTTTGTGTTCATGTGCAAGATTACAATTTAAGATATCCATGTTAGCAGGTGATATTTGAGTATCTTTTTGTTCTCCTGCAAATATCCTTAAGTGCTGAATTACCACTCTGTCTCAAGCCCAGTTTAATCTTCTTTCTTGATAACTCGAGTCATCAGGGATCAGAATACGTTGTGTGACATTTCTGATTTTAAATTACGTTGTGATCCTCACTTTTCAGGTATGCCATGGCTGTGATGAATCACCATGTTTGTCCTGTGGAGAACTGGTGAGTGTTGTTCCTGTTTTTGATCACATGAAATGGGTATAAAACTGTAAAATCCCACATTTTACACTTTTGAAATCTGAAAACTGTCAAAGTCGCTGAACTCATTGTGTCTCCGCCTCAGGTCTTACAATGTAACATGCGCAGAGGAGCTGCCCAGACCAGGCTTTCCCAAGACATGCTGCACCATCCAGGACATCCCCCTCATCAGGTCTCTTGTTCTGCTCTCCTCCTCTCTGCACATCGAGACGTTGTTTCTGCTGGAATACAAAAGCAATTTAGTGTCAGCATAGGCCCAGAGGCATGAATTAGCACCTTGTTATGTTGTGGCTCTGTGACAGTCATTAACCCACGCTCTGCATAAATTGCATTTGTCTAATCTGCTAAGCCTCTAAGCATGGGTGAGTACAAATGAACTCTTGTAAAACAGGCATCATGAGAGTTACAGGCTTTCTGAAGTTTGAGTTTCACATCGAGATGATCAATCAGAGAGAGGGAGTTTATATTCTTGATGTAGATGTAGTTAAAAAGGTGTCTCTTCTTTTTCGTGGGTATAAAACTCACTAATGATGCAACAAGTATTGTAGTGCATACAGTGACGCATGTAAAGATTACTACTTAAAGTTGTTTGTCTTCATATTCCACAGTAAATGTGGCTCCTTCCCTCCTGAAAGCTGCTTGTTCAGCCTCATCGGCAATGTTGGAGCCTTCATGGGTAAGATCTTATTCTACGGTGTCCCTGAATTCATACACATCAAAAACCGTTATGTCTCTTACACACATGCTGCACACTGCAACACAACTTAACCTTGGCTTTTCGTGATACTGGTGAACTCTGCCTGTTCATGAAACCACCTGCTGCTCATAAGAGAAGCTTCTGTGACACTTCCCTCAGCTCCCCCGCCGTGCAGTATTTCAGCACTATGACTCAAAACAGGATTGTTTTTTTATTGTTTTGGTATCAAAACTTTTGGCTGATCCACTGCCTTTAAATAAAAACAAACTTCCCTCCATCCCGACCTTCTTGATTCAATTCCTGCTCGAGTTAATAGCTCAGTCACTCTGAGGAGGGACAGTCAATGCCTCTGCTCAGACTGGAGGTCAGCTGCTTCGAGTGAGATTTACCCAAACTGAAACTGCTGTGAGCATCAGTCCCCGTGGAGCAAATGACCTCCAGCAGCTGGAGGAGAAGCTCCAACCAGCTCTGAGTTTTAGAGCTGTCCAGCTCTGGCCTCTGCTGTAGGAGAACTGAGGCTGATCATCACCACAGGTTCTATTTATAGACTTCTGGAGACACCAATATATCGCAAAGATGATATCATCAATTTATCTGAATGAGAGATGACATCATTAGTGTATCAGACACATAGACTGTATAAAATATGGACGTAGGATCCGTGACGTCACCCATCTGTTTCTGAAGAGCAGTTTTGAGGCCAATTGCTCGGCGGCAGCCATATTGCTGCTGTCGAACGATTGTGACGTAAAGAGGCGGGCTTTGAGCCTCCTAACCAACAGCTACAGTGTTCCCGCCTGTCAATCAAGTCAGCTGTGCCTCTCATTGGAAGACTCGTAATCTCAATATCTTCGAAATTGCTGCGTTATAAAATAATTCACCCCCCTACAGTGTGTGTCGATCGAGGAATGAGCTATCCAGACTACACTCGTCTTTTGAACCAGGCTGTAAACATGTTTATTTCTGCTGTAAAGATCGTCTTTCTTGAATTGGTGTGTATGTGGTTTCCGGTTCTTCTGGAGCCAGCCTCAAGCGGATCCTCGATGAACTGCAGTTTTTAACACTTCCGCATTGGACTCATATTTTTAGACCGGAGTTTGCCGCTTGATCAGACATGATGTTAATGTGGTTAAACTTCAGATGATTCATTTATTATGAGTATGATGAAAAATGTGATCAGAACTGATGCTACAGGCAGGTTTAGAGTGTACGACCACAAAGCAAGCTGTCGTGTTTGACAAGTTTAAACCTCAAAGAAGTAACCAGAAAATGCTCTGTTAGTCCTGTTAGTTTTTTAAAGTTGTATTGTGAGTTATGTCCCAGACTATATCTATGCCGGGGGCAGTGACCTCTAAAGCTCCTGACTGTTCACATCGCTGTGAGGTTTCCACACAACCAGTAGAGACCAAGAGAAGGTACTGAGGCTCCAGAGAAATGCAGCACAGTACTCTCTTTAAAAATGCGTGGTTTTTTTTGGTATGGATTAAAAATGAACTTGTTTGTAAATTATTACTATCTCGATGGCTGTAAGGCTGATTTCTTTAGATTGAACCAGGTGACCTGTTTAACCTGGGGACCAAACTGTCTGACCAGAGCTCTGTAACTAATGTATAGATGTGAGAGTGATAGTAAACTCTCCATCTATCACTCCGTTTCCCATAATATGAAATTTTACCTCCTATATTTCCATATTTGATTATTTAATGTGCAGTAAAATAAA
Source organism: Notolabrus celidotus (assembly GCF_009762535.1). Classification (NCBI taxonomy): domain Eukaryota; kingdom Metazoa; phylum Chordata; class Actinopteri; order Labriformes; family Labridae; genus Notolabrus; species Notolabrus celidotus. The sequence goes on along the minus strand of NC_048280.1, from coordinate 28,129,831 downwards.
GTTAGTTGTAGCCTGATCTGATCTGTGTTAAACACCTCAGTGAAGCTTCAGCTGCTGCTTTTGCTCTTAAAAACAAAATGAGTGGTCCAGTAAAGCTGAGGTGTGTTTTGTGTTTTATTCATCCTCCATGGTGCCCACAGACGTCAGCCACTCGCCTCATAGAGACACAGAGGGGATGGAAATAGCCTGTGCTCTCTAATCAATAATAAATGCGGCTTTCCTTCCACTTCCCCCCTCTGCCCTCTCCTCCTGCATCCACCCTTCGTGGACCTCCTCCTTCAACTCCTCCTCCTGTTTTGTTCTATTACCACTCAGCTGTCCTCCAATTTTCCCCATCTGCCCTTAATTGCATCCCTCCTGCTGTGTTCACTATTGATCCATTATTCACTGTTCCTTTAATATGCATTTACCTTTTATTTCCAGTCTTCATGGTTGCTCTTTATGTTCTGTCTCATTATCCCCCACTTATGTATGAGCTGTCTAGACTTTGGTTGGTGGTTAGTAACGTTGTGGAAATGTTTTCACTGTTTTACTGCGATGATTTAAACTTTAAGAGTCAGCAAAATGCAGGATGAGAGTTTACAAACAGTAATGCTACACCGGCCAAGACGTCTTTTGTGAGACGGCAGTAAGAAACTCAAAGTGCTGTCATATGAGAGTACTCAAGCTATGGATGAGTCTACACAGACAAGAAAATCATGCTTAAATAAGCATTTAGGATCTGAAATGATCCAAGACAAGCAAGTATAAACCCAATGTGTCTGAAAAAGTGTTTTTCTTTCACACAGTTTAATATCAAGATGTTTGTATAGTTTTATTCTTTCTGTGTATTAATGTTGTATAATCGTTTGTTGCTCCTCCTGTGTGTTGCAGTGGTGATGGTGTGCCTTCTACGCTACGCCCAGGTCATTGAGCACAGCCACCGATGTTGGGTGAACACCAGCGCTCTGGTGTCCGGCTGCACCAACGCTGTGGGTCTAGTCATGGTGGGAAACTTCCAGGTAAACCACCTGCAGGAGCAAACACGCCTGGTTCAAATTCAAGTGACCCTCAAGTGCAAGCCTCTCTGAATGTCCTGTCTCTTTGTTAGGTTGATCACGCCAAGTCTCTTCACTATGTTGGCGCCGGGGTAGCGTTTCCAGCAGGGCTGCTGTTTGTGTGCCTGCAGTGTGTGCTCACCTACCGGGTGGCCGTGACTGCCCTCGACTACTGGATGGCCCATTTCCGAGTCGCACTGGCACTGGGAGCCATGATCTCCCTTGTCCTCAGTATCCTTTAATTTCTTGTCAGGCAGATCCAGTAATTATGTGCCGTATATTCTATTGAACATAAAACAGGCACATGCAATCCTTCAGAGGTATTTTTATGAGATTGAAATAATTCTGCTTGTATGGCGTTTTTAAAGTACAAGATTTATCTTCAGTTCAGCCCTCACTTATTCACCTTTTACACGGGAGACATCTGAACAGGTCACATAAAGCAAAGCACAGAGGTAACTAAGGCAAGGCAGATTTATTCATGTAACACATTTCATTCACAAAGGCAACTTCATTTGCTTCACACAAATAAAAAAACATCCAACGAAAGAAACAAAATCAAATGGATGAATGAAACATTTAAAGAGGGGCTATTATGCTCATTGTTTAGGCTTAATGTTGTTCCTCTGATAGCTTTGAAGTGACTTTACATGAAATACATGATTTATATGTTTCAGTCACTGCAGACCTGCTGTGGTGTGGATGAAACTAAATCTAAGATGTTAACAAGAACTAGCTAAAAGGATGGCAACAGACTGCAGGGTAGCCTATTCTTTTGATGAGTCAGCTCATCACTTGTTGTTTCAATCAATTAATCAAGCTTTATTCATATAGCACCTTTCATATAAATCACATGCAACACAAAGTGCTTCACAGCAATTGAAAAACAAGAAAGAAGCAGAAATAAAACAATGGCAAAACATATTAGGGGAAGATAATAATAATAAAAACAATAATAAAATAAAATAAAATAAAATAGAATTAAATTAAATTAAACTAAATAGAGACTAATGCACACCAAAAATAAAATTTGTGTAATTAAAATAAGTGAAAGCATCAAAATTAAGAATACAATAGTTAAAATAAATAGATTTAAAAAGGGTAAGGATAAGAGTTGAAAAAAAAGAGTTTGGTTGTGTAATGAAAGTGTACCAAATATGTCACCGTGCACCAGGTTAGCTGTTAGGAAAATTAAATTTTAGTAGCTGGGTTTCAACCTGTAGATGGTGGTCAATACGCACACTTTTAACACAATTTGAAGAATATTAATACTTTGTGCTCAGCTACCAGGATCAAGATCTAAATTGATTAACATAACCAAATACCAGTATAAATATGTTTTCATCTCAAATAATTTGTGTAGGGTTTGGTTACTCTTTAAATAGTTGTATCTTATCAAATACAAAAAAATTAACCATACGTGTTTAGTTTAGTTTATTTATTATTCATCGTGTCGAAAGCACAGAGGTACACTTCAGACATTTGGCAGTGACAACAACTAAATCAGACATAGAGTGTGCTCCTACGCTGCTGAACGGCATTTAACACAAACTGAGCAAACTGAAACACTTTTTGAGTAAACAGGAACTGAAGTCGATCTTCATCGGACATGCAAAACAAATCGGGACAGTTTTCTGTGTATTATATATCGACCTTCTGCTCTTTAATCATCAGCATCGTCACTGGCTGTTGAAATTCAGTCGACCACTGCTGTGTAAGACTTCGATCTACAGTATGTGACGTCCTCAGGTTGGCATGTGGTGATATGCCTCAGCGTAACAGGGAACATTTGTGTTAAACATACATGCCTTTTATGAAACAGAGAAAGGAAAACAAAGTGAAAAGTGCAAATCCTGTTGCATTAACCAGGGAACACTGGACGTCAGTGAGTAATCAAAACTATCTCAGAATAATGGCTCATTGATACTGATTAGACATTCTGTACAATACATGTGCTCTTGCATATTTCTTAATGTGCTACAGTGTTATCCTTTAAAAGGAAATAATAGACATAAACTCTAAATGTCTTAGAGTGAGCGCTTTAAGCTGTCTCCTGCCTCGGAGACTTGGTGTCAGATCACCCTGGAGTAGCAGTGCAGCGTTTATCTGAATAATAAATCTAAAAGTCAAAATCATAAAGAACATTTCATTGCACTCATTTGATTTGCAAATGAAGACTCTGGTAAGAACAGTTTTACTGTGGACTTAAAATAGTTTTGAAATGCAAAATAATATAATTCAAAGTATGATCCATTGTGATTAACTATTAAAATTAAATTGTTTATAGTGATTAAGAATTACATATTTCACAACTCTTATATCAATATAGTGCCATTCGTGTGCAAAAGCTCAACCTTATTCTGCAGTCTCACTTCATATGTCGCTTATTTCTGATCACTCATTGATAATGCACACAGCACTGATGGACCTGTAGTGAACGGCCCGTGCTCGTTATCACACCCTTTCTCTGCATCTATCACTGACCTCTGACACTGTCTGTCAGCCATCCATCACAGCATCTGTTATCCCCTCTGCTCACTAGAATTCATTCATCAACATCTACAGTAAGACCAGCTGGCAGCTTTACTTGTCAGCAAACTGTCTGTTTCCCAATCAGCAGATGACTCTTCAGAACCTGTCCGTAATGATCTCTGATCAGGAGGCAGTTATGGGGTTAATAATTTTACTCCTTAACTCATTATAATCGTCCCTTTTTTATTCTGTCTGCCAACTCATGTGGCAACAGAGATTAAACCATCTGATCCATTTTAATGATCTGATGATGGAGAAGTCTATCCCCTGTGAATACACCACAGTCATTGACTATCCTATTTTAAACTCATCTTTTTAATGGATCTCTGGAACAATTTGCAATTCATCCCTGATCATGTTATGAATTCACATCTGCCCCCCAGGGTGAAGCTGCTTGTCATGTATCTTATTATGTAAGAGACTTGATTCAGGCTCTCGCCGTGTTTCGTTCTCTCCTGTCTGAGTAAGAAAAGGAGCTCTGTTTGTTGAGATGCTTGTCCTCCTTAACCTCCTCCTCCTCTCAGGCGGTATCTTCTTCATCCACGAGAGCTTTGTCCTGCAGCACGCCGCTGCCATCTGCGAGTGGGTCTTCACCGTGGACATCCTGGTCTTCTACGGCACCTTCACCTACGAGTTCGGCACAGTCACCAGCGAGACCATGATGGCCGGCCTGCAGCAGAGCCACCACCTTGGCTCGGGGGTTATCATCGGCCCCAGAGCGCGGGGCTCAACGATGGGCGGAGCCACTAAGGGTCTCAAGTCTCCTGGAGGAAGCAGCACATCCACACATCTCAACTGTACCCCCGAAAGCATAGCCATGTTGTAGCTCTGCAGCCCCACACATCCCTGCTGAGGGGTCTCAGGGGCTCCCACTGGACGGGTAGACAGCAGAGGCAGCATGTGGGGGGAAAAAGGAATTCTGATATCTTTAACCATCAAACCAACACCAGGTTATCCAATCTGTAACACTCTTTAATTTTTATTCCAAACATTGGTGCAAGCCCTCTCAGTCAAAGTCACCTTCTCTGCAGGGGAGTTAAAGGAGCGTTGAATGTGTGGAGCCAGTCCGAGTCCTGGAACCATGAATGTTTTTTAAGATGGCTGTTTATTGGGCAGTTCTTCACTAGAGTAGTTTTTTTTATAAATGTGCATCACTGGTATGCTCACAAAGTTTTTCCTCCTCCTCAGACACTCCCTCATGATATACCTGACGCTTTGTGGCCCACCTGTTCTGGCCTTTTGCTTATTACTGCACGGCACACTTTTTGGATGAGAGAATAACAATTAATGTTTGAGTTTGCGTAGTGAGTAGAAAATACTGAATGTTTGAGAAGTGAATAGTCAACAGTTCTATATGTTTTCTAGGCTTTAAGCACATGGCCTTTTTATCCAATCAGACATCAATTCTCTTGATAAAGAACATTCATTTCACCGAGCTGGTTAATTTGGCCACACTGATGAATCCTGAAGGTATTTCAAAGAGTATATGTGTATCATGAGCCATTTTCATAGAGGTCATAATCTATTTCACTGACACGAGAGAGGCTGCAAAAATCTTTATTGATCTGTTCTGGTGTCAAAACTAGGACTGTGTGCATCACAATCACTTTGAGCTTGAGAGTCTGTGAAGTCATTTCATTACTGTCCGAACAGTTGCTCATTCTGATTTTGTCTTTTGAACATTTCATGCAACATCAGTTTTATTTCATTCATGTCTGGTGCAATAATTGTCATCAATCACCTGAAAGTTTCAGCTCCACAGGAGTAAATAATGCCTTTTCAGTGAGTTAGAGTTGAACACAGGGCTCATTTTGTTCTGTTTTTCTATTTTGAACAAGATATTTAAAGTGACTTAAACGTTAAATTTAAATCTGACCAACACTTTTAGTAAAGAACACGTCTTGTCTACACAATGATCTGATTCCAGGCTGGACCCTTGGAAGCCTTATTTGACTTTAAAGACTTTTTTGTTTTTGTTAAAGTGATGTGAAGCCTTTTTTTAGTCGTTATAGGGGATGTTTTGTCTACAGGAGTTACTTGAAAGGTGAATATGATGCCTGTAGACTCGTGCCATAAACCTCATGGCATTGCAGGGGTGTCAGTGAAGCGTTACGACCAGATACTACTGAGAGTTTGTCATATTATGAGGTTTCTGTTTTATGTTCTGTTGCCAATTTCTTACAGTGATAACTACTGCCACAAACTACCACTGCTCAAATCAAAGCTGACTAATGCCAACCCACATCTGTAACACCCAGATCCAGTTCTAGTTAGTGGGGTGTTTCTTTCACATACACACATACACACACACACACACACACACACACACACACACACACAGTATTCAGGCATCTGCATAGTGTTCCATTTCTGACAGTCTAACAACTGGATGCCAGCAATATGTGTTTTTAAAAAGGTCACATCACCTACCTCTTTTATCTTTTGTGGGTTTGATGTTTGAGGGAAAAAGCTAGAGTCCCACCATGTTCTCCATCTCACAGTGGTTTGAAAAAGAGTTCAATGTGACGCTGTTTCAGCACACACAGAGATCAGTCAGACAGAGCGGTGGATTTACATTTCATGAAAGATGTTCAATCATGCGTCAGGTCACTCTTTACTTTTTGTGCAGATTTTTTTAACTTCCCTTTCTTTCTTGGGACAGCAGCAATCCTGATCTTGCCAAAAAAAGACTGGAAGTTTTGTTGGTTTTGTGTCTGTCAGCAGTAGGTGTATGAGTGCACAGTTTTAGCCTTATCCCTCGTACTGTGCCAGGGGAACTGATTATTTTTTGTATTATTTCGTGTTCAGCTGTAGCCTATTTCACCAAACTGTAACTATGTCACGAGGAGTGACTTCAACCGGCAGCTTGTATGAGCCCTCACATCGGGGTTTGATTTATTCTGTAACAGCATCTACTCCGTTACACCATGTTCACACAGGCCAAACTTTGGAGGTGTTTTCTTTTTCTTCCGTCAGAAAGCTGTCGTATGGTATCTCTGTTGGTAGTAGAAAAGCTGCCTGATCCGTACATGTCTTGATCTCCAGCAACAACACAGAAACAGACATCTGTAAAAATGTATTAGTCTCATTCCCTGGTTTTGAAAATGTGTATGAGAATGGTGATGAAAGAGTCGGAGAAATCCCCAAAAACAAGTCAACACAGATGATTTTTGTTTCCTTTTATAAATTCTGTAAATATGTTTGATTTGTCTATCATTTAGGTATTTTCATTTGACAGAGATTTATATTCAAATATGAAATAAAATGATAAATTATTAGCAGATGTTTTGCATGGGTTCTTATTTTAAACACACTTTGTTTTCATACAGCAAAGCAATCAGAACAGAGAAATGACATCAGAGGTTACAGTACTTTTCATTGACACACAGTGGTGAAGTATTTGCATCACCTGTCTGAAACAATAGCGAACAGTGTCTTTGGGTGGTTAATATAAAAAGTAGATCTAAGCCTCAGCAAGCAGAAACAAGTTTCAACAGATCAAACAAATATGGCTGACTTTTAAACACAAATACAAACATACAGCTTGTGAAGAACCACACCTATCCTGAGCTGAGTCAGAGCAGGGCTGCAAGTTCAACTGTGCAGAACTTATGCACCAGAAGCAAACAGAGGGTGTCCCAGGTCAGCCTAATGAGGGGCCGTCATGTGATGTAGATGTTTAAAAACTGTTTCTCTCTGTCTGCTAGAGAAGAGAAGAAGCTCTCATTCATCCGAACATCATGGGACGAGTCAAAGTGTAAATCAAATGATAAAGTTCCAGTTTAATCAGTATGAGGGGTCCTATTCAGACAGTACAAACATCTGTGAAATGATGTGTTCAGGAGCTGTTATGACAATCTGAAAAATAAAGCATTGACTTTGGGCTTGGATACAAATTTACAGGCAGCATGCGTTAAAGACATTTTAAAAACAGCAGACATTTTTTTTTTTTTTTTTTTGCTTTTTGAAGTTGGACCTATGATATGGACTCATGGTAAGGATATCTCGCCCTCTGCTGCTTTAATTTGGACATTTCCTCTTTCATTCAGTCTTGATTAAGCACCCAGAATGTATGGAACTGTATTCTTCAGATTTTACCACATAAATGGAGTGCCCCTCAAAATTCTGACTCTTTTAGAATTGAACATTATTTTTTGTAAAAAAGCAAAACATTCAAATAAAAAGAAGCAGGACTCAGTAAGTATATCTGTCATTCAATAATAAGACAAGTACGGCTGATTGTTTTTTTTAGTATGAAAAAAAAAAGGAAGAGACCGAGCAGAAGCGCCTCAACGCATTTTTCAAAATATACTCATCCTAACTAGAACAGGGTGAAGAAGAGCATTTCTGCGTCTTCAGAAAATAACTTTCAACGTTTAATGGCACGACTCCTTGTGCTGTATTCTCTCCGTGTCTGTGAATGTAAAGAAAAAGAAAAAAGACTAACGGGAGCAGTTATTTACTTTGCAGACAGAGTTAGCCTTGTGGTCACATTAAATAGAAATACATTAAAACTCAAAAAGCTGTTTTATTGCATTTTAGATGCGTATAAGATCAGGTTTTGTTCACATGGAACAATCTCTTCATAGTTTCAGGGAGATTTTTTGGTCAGACATTCCTGATAGTTCAGACTCATAGCTACAGTTATGAGGCTCACATGAACCTTATTTTTCAAGCTCATTTTCAAACTGTCATCTGTATAAAATGGCACGAAAGCAGTGGTTTTCATTTCCTGAAGAGTTCATCTTTATCATTAAAAGATGCCACAGACTTTTATCACAGTGCTGTCATGTGTACATGGCTCCATGTAGATCATCTAGTCGGTTCTCCCTCTGTTTTCTTCTCTCCTGAAGGACAGAAAAGCTTTTAAGTGAGGTAATGAAGCCACATCATAAGTATGTTTGTGGATTATTTACGTAATTATTCTCTCACCTTGTCTTTTTTAAACTCCTCATACTCTGGATTGTCAGTCGGTAGTTCAAGTCGGCAAAGAGGGCAAGAGTTTGTCTATGGTTTGAAAACAGTGGATTGTTTCAGAAGCTGTTCAAAATGAAATTATAAAGTGAAATACTGAATGGTATGTCAGTGAGCTTTACCTTGCCCAACCAGGGCAGGATACATCCTGAGTGGAAAAGGTGTTTGCAGGGCATCTCTCGGACCGTCTCTTCTTCCTCAAACTCCAGCAAACAAACAGGACACTTGAGACCTTTGTCTGTTAGAACAAAATAAAACGAATTAACATCTTGAAGTATTAGTGATCCAGGAAAGGTCTCATTATTAATATGCCTGCTCTGATCCTGCATCAGTATGTCTCACATTCACACTAACCCAGGGCTGGGTGAAGTAAGGGGAAATCTATTTTGCTGTCTTAATAAAACATGTGACTAAACATCCTTTTCCCTCAACATGTGCAATTATTTGCCTGAGCATAAACTGACTGTATCAAACTTCTAGTTGTACAGGAGAGATGTCTGTCACCTGCTTGCTCTGGAGAAATGACAACCACTGGGAGGGTCTGAACCGCTGCCTTAGCAGCCGGAGGAGGAAGGCGCTGGTCCCAGTCAGACAAGTCAAATGCCCCTGAGTCAATGAGGTCCAAGCCCTGCATTAAAGACCTATAAAAAAAAAATCAGTCATCCAGAGCATGGTCTACTATTTACTGACATTTAGCATTACAGAGTGAAAGTGTTGAGCCTCACCTGGCCAGTTCTAGTAGTGCATTCTGGCGATACTGCTCCTCAGGGTTAGTGGGCTCACAGTCGTGTTCATCGAAGTAGGAGGCCATTTTGGTCCGGACAACGTTTGTGTATACTTTGCATTAAGGTGCTTGGCAGAGGACACGAGGATGATGAAAGGTCACTTGTTAGTCAAAAACTACACATGAGGTTTGTAGCAGAACTTTATGACCAATGTGAGAGAAGCCACCGTTTTAGCGCCACTTCAGGATTCAGCATTTAAAAAGTAACAGTAAGTGAGCAACACATGTGCCTCTCAATACATTACACATACAGTACGAACAAAACGCATGCTTTGATTTATGAAAATGGATTCTGTAAACATAATCTGGATCAAAACACTTAACTTCAAAATCAGATGTGATTATGGCGCATATTGTTTTGGTATACAACCTGCTGTATCAAATGAATGGAGGACTAATTGGCACACGCGCACGCACACACACACACACACACACACACACACACACTGTTATTCACTTGGAACAAATATTATTTTCTCAGTTACTTTTGAGTGATAAAAAATATCTTGTGTATACTTTTAATTATTTGTAAATCACATAACGTAACCATTAAAAAGAAAATCTCAAAACCATGATGTATCCAATGATAAAATATGTTTAAAAAAAACCTCGTGGCTAATTTTAGAGTTAAAGCTTTACAAGGAAAACATTACTGCCAGAAAATACTGTATAATTTATCTAACACAAACAGGAAAATTATATTTTTTTAACGTCGTTATTAATTAGAAAACGTCTGCAGTACGTGACAGCTAAAACAATCAGCCACTATAAAACACGCTCAGTCTGTCAAATAAATCCGTTTCATAAACCTTACGCATGAATAACTGAACTATTGAAATATTAAAACGATATTTACTTTAATTCTCAAAAACAAGGACAAATCATGTTGAGGTTTTTATATGATATTAGCGTCTTCAAAACTGACCAGGACTACGACTTAGTTCTTATACAATTTACGGGTTCTCGTATTTTTTACAAAACTACTTTAAAAGAGGATAAATTATAAAGATATCTATAACGGACAAACAAACTCTACTTACCAGTGACAGGAACAAAAATAAACATGTCATTCTTCCGGGTATGACGACATCAGCCACGTTGTACTGTGGCCAATCAGAACGAGGAATCACTTTTCTATTCTTATTCTTTTAAAGGAGAAGGCAGTCGGCAAACAACAATGACACACTACTGCCCCCATGTGGTCAGAGCTTGGAACTGGGAGTAAAAACTGAGTCTTCAGTGATTTCACCAATTTTACAGTTTTAATAGGTTACCTTTGAAACTGAATCTTGAGGGGCAATACATTTCCAGAGCTAACAATTCACCATTTATCAAAAGTAACTGATATCGAATCATAATTAAGCAAAAGGTTAATTCAATTGAAAAAAAAAGTTTCAGCTGTCTTACTTTTTTTCTTTGGAGTGTGTCGTAACAGTTTCTTCTTACCCATCTTTAAGGTTGCAAAGGGGTGGAAAGTGTCCGGTAAATTTCCATGGGAAGTTAGCTGGGGATTTTGGAAATATTCTAAATTGGAAACTTTCCATGGGAATTTATGGGAATTAATGGGAATGTATGGGAGTTAACTGGGAATTGAGGGTAATTTAATGGAAAGGTATCATATCCAAGCATAAATATATGTTTGGTATAAGCAGACATCCATCCAAAATAATCCAATTAAAACAGATTTATTTGTCAGTAGAACTTTATCAAGTGTTAAATATTTTATTGAACAATCAATTCTTTCATTGAAGAACAAAAACATGAATGTTAAGTTAAATATTACTCATCCCCCCGTCCCAACCTATTCAAAATATTGACAAAAATGCAATCCCAACAAAGTCCCATTCAAAATGTTAAATGACAGGAGCCCCTCTCCCTCCAAAAAAGTCCCATTCAACATGCAAATGATAAAGCATCTTCCCTCAAGCCTCTCAAGCGTAGCCTCTGCATTTTTGCTATACCCTTTCAGGCAATGGGCTCTTCCTGGGTCTCATCAACATCCTCCATGTCCACTTCAACATTCAACTCCAACTCTCCCTCTTTAGTGTCACTGCATAGATATTCAACTGTACTTGCATTAAATCTGGTTGTTTTAATCAGGATTATGCTAAAATATCTATATCAGAATCAGAATCAGAATCAGAATCAGCTTTATTGGCCAGGTATGCTTGAACACACAAGGAATTTGACTTTGGTAAACTGTGCTCTCTTTGTACAAGGCATAAGAATAAGAATAAGACCTACAAATAAAAATAAAATAAAAATAATAACAATGACATCAGCTATAAATACAAAAGAACAACAAATAGGCATGAATAATATGTACAGGCTAAAATAATATGATAAAGCGCACAAGAGAGCGCAGTACCAGGGCGACTGTTCGTGGCGCCATCTTGGTTCATTATCAAATATATTTAAGTTTCCTATTGAGAGCCAACCTTCAATTTAGTAAATTCCTGGTTTATTCCTGTTTATTCCCATGAATTCCCGTTAATTCCCATGGAAAGTTTCCAACTTTGAAAGTTCCCGGAATTTTGCAACCCTACCCATCTTGTTTATACACTGATGTAATCTCTTTACCCTCCACTGGTGTTAAGTGTGAGTAGGAAACAGGAGGTACAGATAGACTAATGTATGTGTTTAAAGGTTTCTTTGAATTGTAAAAATGAAGAGTGACTGAGGGCACAATAACAAGAAAATGAAAAAAATCCATGAGAATCATTTTGATAACCAAAACAGAATTTATTGGCATAATCAGACTAGAAGTGAGAAATCTCACCCCTCATAACTAGAGACATTCGAAGTGAAAAGAAAAGAAATACTTGAACAGAAACAAAATCAATTCAAAGACGGTATGGCTTTGGTTAAATAACACTCTACTAAATTGATTTGAATAAACAGCTGTTAAACAATTTCTTAAATAGAGTGAGAAGATTTAAGGCTCTACAATTCCCTGAAAAAGACAAAAGTCCTGATATATCTGCTGCATGTCATACTAAACCATGACAGACCCCCCCTGGTGCTAATACAGTAGATGCTACTCAGACGCTGAGGGTCATTTTAGTCCTGCCCTTTACTCTAACAGACCTCCAGGCTTGTGTTTTTCAGTGAACTCGCAGAACAATGACATGAGCCTATAAGTGTGGACTGTTTATCTGATGTAAGTATATTGCTGAATTTGCCAGTGTTGTTAGACATGGAGCTGATTTTAGAGCGAGGGCAGCCTGCTGATGCTGAAACACTAAAACTGTAAATCCACAGAGTTTTTGCAAAATCACAGCAAATTTCATGTATCTTCTTTTGTATTCGTTACCTTTTTTCTCTCAAGATAGGAAACATTCATCAGCTTCTAAATACAGTAATGACACTACACAAAGTATCTTTGCTCTGCCTTCCCTCCGGCCGTCTCTCTCTTTGAATGAGTGGTTATAAACGCGTAGCTGCATCGGATATTTACAAAATACTTCTCAGGGTGTACTCAGAAACAGTGATGGCAGAGTCAGAAAAACACAACAAACCCCTGTTATCTTATTGTGGTTCATGAGAGAACTGCAAGAAACTGTCGTCAGATTGTTTTTCTTTTCTTTGCTGAAAACATGAGGAATGATTTGGCAGAAGAAACATGAGATGTGTTGAAGGATGTGTTGTTGAGACTGAATCCTGCAGCTAACAGTGAATGGCTTCATAGTGAACTTCATAATTGACATTAGTCAAATGTTCATCCATACATGGTTTCCTTTGGCTAAGAAAGAGGTGCGCTTGAGATTCTGAATAAACTGATTCACTTATAAAAGAAACTCAGCTTTAAAAACAATATTTATGAACACATAAGATCTTCACATACTAGTGTTTTCTCCGACTGAATGAGTGATGCTTCTGTTAAAGTTAAAGACACTACGACCAAACTACATGGGACGCAGCATATTTCCAGTATCTGTCCATGTGACATGATGTCCAACTTCATGCAATAGAAAGATCATCTAATGAGCTGTTCACACTCATCTGCTGTTACAACAGCTCACACTGTTAAAAAACAACGGGTCACCTGCTCCCTGCTAAAGATTCCTGCTTTTTTTTTTTTTAACTCCTTTTATGGTTCTTAAAACGAGATGCTCAACCAGTGAGCAACAATGTCAAACATGCAGAATATTTCCTGGATTTCTACAGTGTGCAGAAGAGTTCTCAATCATCTTACGATAAAAACTTAAAAGATTTCAAAAACACAAAGTTGTGAGAATTGCAGAGAAGAAGAAAAGCTGTCAGCTTGTAGGAAATATTCTACAGATTCCAGGGGATTAAAAAACACTTGTGTGAATCAGTGTTAATTAGAAAAACTGTTGTAAAGTCACTGTTTGATCATTTCATCATTTATCTTGAGTTCACTATCTTCATTGTCTCTTAACTTGTCCCATTAATACCTTAGAGCTTACATTAGAGCCTCAATAATGCATACCTGTCAGTCCAAAAACAGGGATGATTTCACCTTTCTGAAGGACAGTTTAAAGTATTTTACCATATACACATACCTGATCCATACACACTTCCAATGTCATCGTCAGAATAAAGTCAACCTTCTTTGACACAATCAATCAACCAACCGCGCTCCCGCCCTCTCTGTGCTAAAACGCTGCAGACACTGACCTAAAGCTGCGCTGTCGCCTGCTCTGACTCTCTAACTGAACAGTTTGATGAAGCAGCCGTGGCAGTACGGTTTGTCGTTCTGTTCCTTAAAGGTTCCTTTGTTGAGCTGTTTCAGGCAGAAGGCACACACAAAGTGCTCCGGGTGGAACTTCTTGGCCATGGCTGTGATGCAGCGTCCTGTGATGGGCTTCTGACAGCCGGAGCAGAGGGAGCCTCGGCGCTCGTGGTAGTGCACTTCACAGTAAGGCTGGCCGTCGTGCTCAAAGAAACTTCCATTCACAAATGGGGTAAAGCACTCCTGTAGAGGAAGACAACAATGAACAAAGGAAGATGATGTTATCCTCATACCAACCCTAAAAAACAAGTTGGGCAGCTGATTCAATCAGAGAGTGATGTGCAACTCTGACTGCCCTGCAGAGCCACAAGGGAGCCTCTGCTGCCATTTGCATGTAATTCCAACAGCTGTTATCAGGGCAACTGATACTTGAGACAAAAAGATCTAATTTTCAAACAGCATCACACAGTGTAAGTGAAATGATTATTGTCTGCAGAGAGATAATGATAAATGCAGCTCAGTGTAAGAGGTCGCACACAAAGAAAAACTGTGATCAAGACAAGAACTCGACTTCTGTTTGAACTCAGAGATCACATTGTAAATCAAGTGTGGAGAGAATGGTTTGACATTTTTATTATAATCATTATGATGTCTGAGGCGGAATCCTGGCACACAGGGGCCACACTTTTAGAAAATGGTGCTACTTTGAGTGTGAGTTAGTTTGATAGTTTGATCTGGTGAAGGAAGTTGTGTTGCAGATGGTGAAACTGAGCTTCACAATAAACTGAGAACAAGATACTGTCTCCTCTCTCAGCTCATCATCTACACGTGGACAGGATTAAAGGTAAGAACACACACTGTCACGGCAGAAGAGAGGGGAGTTGAGAACAGCCCCTCACTGTAATCAGATGCATAACAAGAACAAACAGCATGCTTTAAAATATCATCAGCAGAGAAACCTTTATGAAACCCCAAGATGTGGTAGATACAGTAAACAGGAGCACAACAATCCCTTCTTTGTGAATCTGACTCTCAAATATTAAAAAGACATCAGCATGACAGAAATCAAAGATACTGACCCTGCAAACAAAACACTCAGGATGCCACAGGCTGCTCAACGCTGAGATGTAGTTCTCCAAAATGGCTCTGGCACAGCCACCACATTTTGGTGCAAACATGTCGAAATAATCCTTCCTGCAGTAAGCTTTTCCATCCTTTTCATGGAAACCTTAAGAAGAACAGATTTTAACTGATACAGAGGAGAAACAGAGAATACAGCCTGTGCTACTTTGCATGTCCGTGTAATAATAAATTTAGTACCCTCTGGGCCAAAGAAGGATCCACACTGAGCGCAGAAGAAGTGCTCAGGATGCCAGGTCCTGTCCAGTGCCGTTACTACTTTCTACACACACAGGACAACAACAGTTATTGTTATTATTATTGGCCGATTGTGATTAACAAACAGGAGAACGTGTGCAGGTAAAAAGGATGCACTCACATCCAGGATGGGCCCATTGCAGTAGTGGCACCTTGGGGAGAACAGGTTGTGGTAATCTTTCTCACAGTACGGCTGACCTTCACGCTCAAAGAAGTTTCTGGAGCCGATCTCTTCCTGACAGTGCGTGCACACAAAGTGTTCTGGGTGCCATGTGCGGCCCATGGCAGTCACCACCTACACCCAGAGTGAAGTAGACAAGTTGATTTAGTATCTCATGCATCTCAATATCTCAATGATCTCATGCATTATATTACAGGTTTAGTTTCTCAACCACAGACACTCACCTGTCCCACAATAGGCTTACAGCAGGCTCCACACACTCCTTTAGCTACTGTCTGCACCCCCAGTTTGTTCAGGTCCGACTGCAGGCTGCCCAGCATGTTGTCCAGCTTGTTGACCTGTGTTGGGGACCACCTGGGACACCACCCTTTCCTTGAGCCATTATCTGAAATGTTTCAATTATTGAAGGAGTCAGAAATACAAAAAGAAGTCAGCCTAGTGTTCAATGATCGTATTTGGAGAATCACACGTTAAAAATAATGAGTGTTTTTTGAAAGTGTAGAAAACAGAAGGGATGATAGACGGGCTTCATGCCTGCATTGGAGGGAAGATTGGGTCATACTCGGTTTGGCATCCCACAGACACCAGCACTTTGGGTGGAACTGGTGTCACTGGCTCTGTGGGTGGTGGCCGGGTGGGGAGATTAACAAAAGGAGGAGGGGGCTCTGGTTTTGGGGCAGGAGGCTGCTGTACTGGGGCAGGTGGAGGTGAAGATTTTACAATCTGCCTAGGTGCAGCAGGGAGAACCACGTGGAAGTGCTGGGGTTGTTGAGGAGGAGAGGGAGGTGGAGGAAGGGGTGGGGGTGTAGGGATAGGGGGCTGCTGTACTGGGATGGATTGCTTTGGTTCTTCTACAACAGGAGGGCGACGAGGGGTGGGGGGAGAGGGAGGTGGGAGCACCTTCCTCACGGGGACGGGCGACTCAGGGGGAATTATCATCTGAAGAAGAAGAGAGAAAGAGCAGAGAGAAAAGCAGAGGAGGATGGAAACACAGAGAGGAAACTTGTGGAATCTGAGGTTGAGTGAAATAGATGTTGAAGGAAATTGTTTGGCACACTGCAGCCAACCTTCTCGACCTCACTGTTGACCCCTTCAGGACGGAAGCGCTGTGGTTTGGAAGTGATGACTACGCCCTCTGTCAGCCAGTCATCAGACTGTTTTTTCCGTCGCTCCGAACGACCGATCCCGAACTTCCCCTGAAGCTCCTCGATGAGACGGTCCTGAGAAGTGTTTTTGTTTATGATGACGGGTCCCATCTTCCTGCGCAGGTGAGCGTCTCGATACATGGGGTGCACATTTGGGGTCTCCTTAGTGCGCTTAATCACTGACTTTATCTACGAGGGAAAGGTGAGCACCTTATCATTATCCACACCAGACATAACATAGTCCATGCTGTTACAGCGGGGCTCCGGGGCAGCATGTAGGAGAGGATGCAGTGGTCAGTGGGCTTAGAAGCACACTAGCATGCACTCTTCCCCTGAGCTGATCCTGCATCTCAAGGAACCACACCAACTTCTCATTGCAGGTGGCATTAGAGTCATTTGTGCATGATTGGTGGAACGGGTTAAGGAGCACTGTGGATTATATGTGCAATCTCATGTAAGTGCAGAGTCAAAGTCAAAACTCCGGGGTTAGAAAGTTTTACTTAATCTCTGAACAAGCCTTCTGTTCGTTATCTTTATTTTGTAAAGCTGAAACATAAAGCTGCTCTTTTTCTATGTTCTCCACAGTAACATGGATTATAAATAAAGGGCTGAGCAGACAAACTAAGGCACCTTATCGATGTGCAAAAGGCTCTATAGTAGGTCTACAGTCCTCTGATCATTATCACTGATCAGTGTGTCATGAAACCTGTGATAGAAGAAGTAAAGAAACACTCTTCTCAGCTGTTTCAAAAGAGAAAATGCCAATGAGAAGTTCTAATGCCTGTAGGTGGCTGAACTAACATATAAATAACTGGCATCATGTTTCAGCTTTCCAAGAAAACTCTGACAAAATCCCTAAAAGCAGGAGCGAGTTGGTGCAGGAGCATCAGGAGCATCAGTCTCAACAGCACATGCAAAAATAACAAGAACTAAAACAAACGAAGCGCAGCGTGGGCAAAACAAGCCGGTCTTGTGTCAAGCAGGAGCCGGGGTGCATACGTGTCCGGATGCAGACACTCGGTCTATATTGGGCGTCTGCAGCAAGGGCAGGTCCAGGGCCACGTCAGGGGTCCCAGGGCATGAGGACGGAGTCATGGACTCATCCATCCAGCTGGCCTCTGTCAACGGGGTCATGCTGCCATCTGTGTACGGCCTCTCGGTGTACGGCGTCATGGTGCCGTCAAATCCGTCATGGAAAGACATGGACAACTCTTCATCTGCCCAGTCCAGGTCTCCGTTCCCATCGGTGCCTCCGTCCACGGAGCCGTCTGTGATGGTGTTGGTGGCGCTGGTGAAGGTGTCGGGCTGCATGCTGTGTCTGTCCATGGGCAGGACCAGCTCCTCCTGCACCTCCTGCATGCCACTGCCCAGACACTGAGCCTCCATCTTCAGCTGAGGCGGCTCCACGTGATTCTGTGCAAAACTCATGGCTAGCAGCTTGTCCAGAGCCTCGTCTAGGGAGGGCTCTGCTGCAGGGGGCGGCTGTACAAAAGGAGGGCTGGTTCTCTTGGCTGAGGGTGCAGACTCCAAAAGCTGCCTGCTGGGGCTGGTGGAGGATGTCCAAGGAGAGGGGAACATTACAGGAGAGACTGAAGATGATGAGGAGGCTTTTGGGTAAGAAGAAGGTGGAGATAAAGAGACAGGGACAGGGAAGGGTGAGGGAGTCTCTGGAGCAGAGAAAGGAGGGGTGAGGTTTTTTGAAAGAGGAAGGGGAGAGGAGTGATTCAAATCGAGGTCTTGAAAAGAAGGAGACCCCTTGCTTTCAGGAGCGCAGGACCATTTACTAAAAGAACTCGCGGGTGAGATCCGTTCTACGGAGGGACTTGGGGACTTGGAGGACTTGTGGGACAGCACAGTGTTGACTGAGGTCAGTGAAGGGGTGGTGGTGGCATTTGAAGGACTTGGACTATTTCTAGTCAGGTTAGAGTTAAAGGAAGCAGAGTGAGAGAGGACTAGAAGGGACTTGGTTTGAGAGGACAGCATGGTGGCAGAGACATCTATGATTGAGTCCAGGTCTGGGTCACTGGCTGCAGACAGTGAGGACACAGGACTGTGGGGAGGGAGACGGTTCTGGTGAGGCATCAACGTGCCACCGTCTCCTCCGTCCTCATCTATGTGCAGCTCTAGACCCGTAGGCAGGGAGAAGAGAGGAGAGGCACAGGCAGACGGCTCAGAGAGAGGAAAGGAAGGAGAAGCCACTGGAGGATGAGGAGAGCTGGAAGACACGGCGGTGGGGTCCATCAGCGAGCCCAGAGAAGTGGGCTGGAGGACAGGGGAGCAAAAGCAAGACAAGAGGAAGAGGACAGAGAAGTTATCAGGAAAATGACAGAGTGAAGATGATGTTTTAATAGTGCAGTGAGGCCGTCCTGCTGCTTTGTACCTTAAAGTCAGACAAAGAGGCCATCAGCTCGTCTAGCTCTCTGGTGGCACAGGACGCTGACATTCTGGCCTGCTGCTGAGAGGACGTGTCAAGATCACTGTGACGAGAGGAGGGACTAGAAAAGAACATAAAGATGTATTATTACATACGTATATTCATACTGAAGTAGCAATTAAAGCAAAATATACTAGTTTGTGATTTCAGTAGATTTCCCATCAGTAGCCAAACTTTTTTGTACCTCACAAGTATCTTTGCCATTTGACACCTGACAAAGGCGACAGCGAACAGGCTCACAACTCCCAAAAAATATGTGAGAAAGAAAACTGTTTGTCTTGTGCTTTATTCTTATGTGTGACCTGCTGTCCTTCAAAGCACGTTGAAAACCCTTGTTCTTGAAGGTGCTATATGAATAAAATAGTTATTAATATAATAATCATGTCTTTCATTTTTGTATTTTAAAAAACTGCACTCAGGTTATCTGCTGATACAGAATACTGATACCAGCTTTTGTTGTTTTTAATTTCAGATCTGTAAATCTTTCAGTATGGAGATCGATGGAAGCGTTTCATGAAAGGGAAAACGAGATGAGGAACAGTTGTAGTAGCACTAAGGCATAAAGCTGCCAGGATACCAGCAACAGTGAACATTTCGCATCATAAACATGTGGTCAAAGTCCAATCAAGGGCAGCTGTGTGTGTGTGTGTGTGTGTGTGTGTGTGTGTGTGTGTGTGTGTGTGTGTGTGTGTGTGTGTGTGTGTGTGTGTGTGTGTGTGTGTGTGTGTGTGTGTGTGTGTGTGTGTGTGTGTGTGTGTGTTTGATTCGCCCAGGTGTTGTAGGGACACCATCCCAAAACAACAAACTCTTAAAATTTCAGTGGTGCCATATTTCTAATTCAACACAGCCAACCTCATTATTTACCACAAAGTGAGTTACTACCCCCCCGTGAGCTCTATCAACTTGAACATGAAGTCTATGATGACTTTGGTTGGTACTTTTAAACTCTGAATGCATCCTGTTCAAACAGTATCTGAAGAAAATTATTGCCGGGGCTGAACCCTAAACTTTGTTACACTGAAACAGACGACCCAACGTCGAACAGTTTATCCTGAGACCAGCCTGTTATTCAAAAGCAGGAGCGTGTGCAGAGTCTGAACTCTCTCAAACTCTCTTTTTATTTATTTTTCACATTGTGTGTAACTCTATGAAAGCCTCTGGAGAAGCTCAGTATAAAAATGCAGCAAATATCCCCATGTTACAACAATTATCCTGTCTACCACTCTTCTATTACGGCAGGCTGTAAACCAAGGCTTCAGGTGGGACCTCCAGACACACTCATAAACATTTCTGCCTTCAGATTATCTCAGACCTCACACAGGAGGAGCGATTTTTCTCAATGTGAGATCAGTTTTGATTTCTCAGCTTCAGAACACACTGATGAAAGATGAGTTAGTTTATATGAACCAAGTCTAAGTAAGAGGCATGTCACTGTATGCAGACTGTGTTTACCTGGGTGAAGGCACTGAGCCCTCCAGCTCGTCCAGCAGACTCTCCACGGTGGGTCGAGCCTCCTCCAGTCTCGTCCCGTTCCTGTTGGGCTTCTCCTGAGGGGGAGGGCTCACCATGATGTCAGGGGTGCTGCCGTTCTCGTAGTGGGTGATGCTGCAGGAGGGTAAGGGTGGAGCTGCCTCTTCTGTGGACACATGACATCAAATCAAATCCTTTCTCTCTACGACAGAATCAAGTTTAAAAATGAAGGTTAGGAGTTTACCTGTGGTTGGGAATGATGGAGAGCTCTGCTGAACCGCGTTGAGCTCTAGCAGCAGCCTGTCGAGCTCTGACAGGTTACTGCCCAGAGCAGAGGTCATGGCTGCTGTCGACGAGTCTGATGATTTCTGTTTGTTTGGAAAACTGGGGAGGAGACAGAAATAGACAACTGTTGAGAGCAACTACTGCCAAAGAAAGAGACTTGTTGCACACAGCATTTCAGTATTTTGCGGAATACCTGTAGACGTGGTCCTCTTCAATGTGAGACAGCGGAGAGCTGCTGCTGTCCCTCGACCAGGAGCTCTTCTGCGCTGAACCTAAAGACTGCAGAGGAAACACCAGTCAGACATGCTGGGGAAACACATTTTTATCCTCTTTAAAGTCCCTCATGCACATGATACTTGCAGTTTTTCTCAATTTGTCACGTCTCTAGTAAATTTGATTTGTGCTGTGTCACTTTCTTTCTTCAACATACTTGCTGAGAGGAGTGGATGGAGTCGGACTGATCTATCAGGGACCCGTTCAGAGCCTCGGCTGAAGGAGGAGGAGGAACCGGAGGAGGGATTGACACATCCTGGTAGGAGTGTCCTCCAGTTGGGATGGAGTAGGGGGTCTCTTCAGACAGAAACACAGGCCGCTTTGAGATGTGGGACGTAGTAGATTCCAAATCCGCCAGCAACGCATCTGAAAGAGATAAACGTTTCACAGCATGCTACAATGTGATGGAAAAATATGTTGTTTTTTTTTTTAATTGAAATATTGATTGGAGTGGCGTCCAGAATCAGCAAATTTCTAATTAAGGTATAAGAAGAAAAAAGGCATCAAACATCTCTATTTAAAGTAGTAACAGTAATTTATCTCGTCATCTGAGTGAACCCGCCCATCAGAGACTCATTCCTGAGCTCCTTTGTTAGTTATTTCACCCTGCAGACACAGTTAGGCCAGAGACCAATGAATTCTTCTCTGGGGTTACTGGGTGCTCTGAGGCGACTCCTGACTGTGGTGTCAGGCTGTAAACAGACAATGGCAGCGAGTCAGTCTCTCATTCCAGCCCGTCACCAAAAAAAGCTTTCTCCTCATTGCAGCTCATCCAACAGAAAGGTTAGACCACATGTCGGTCTCAGCACATCACTGAGTCCATCTTCATACCTAAACCCATCAGGCCTTCATGAAATATCTCTCTGAAATCCCCAACATACTTTTTCCATCAGTACACCCTATAAATACAACCCTGCTGACAATGAGAGATACCTTTCTTTAAGCTCAATCCATGGTGCAGTGTCCTCTGCGTCAGTGAGTGATGTATGTTTGACTAACTAGTCCATGGAGTGTGAACTTACCAGAGACTGATAGGAACAAAGAAGCAGACAGACAAAGTGTTTCTGAGTCCAGTCCAGAGTTGAGGGGGTACAGTGTTACCCTGCTGAGTGTTCACTGGAACGCAGGAACAAAATAGACTCTTACATCACACAATCCATCCATCCTCAGCCGTCAAGAATAGACCACAGTCACCGGCTGCATACTGTTGCACTACAGGGGGCTGGAACGGTTACAGCCTGTTTCAAGGAATCACTCTTAAACAGATCGAAACTGTCCAACTAACAACTTCTGAAATACGATCCATACGTGTAAAAACAACACTTGTATTTTAGCATCTGTTCATGTATCACAATTTCAATGAAGGGTGCTAACTAGAAGCTTTCAAAGAGTAACACCAGCTTGTGAATGAAATACATTTTATTCTGTATGTTTGAAATATGAAAAAAGGGTGTAGGTGGGACATTCGTTGGGTGATGACATACAACTTGAAGACATACCAGACTTTATTCAGTTATCTATATCAGCCTACTTCTCAGTCTTCTGACACAGCAGTGCTTTAAAGTTAGCATAAATCCACAACAACATAAACATTTGTATTAAAAACTGAATATATAAGAGAGTTAAATTAGGTTTTAAATACCTAGAGATGTTCAAACAAGTCTAAGTCCACATGACTGCGTGGTAGGACCATCCTCATGCAAGTAAGCTGAACAAATGTAGACAAAAAGTAACTGGATAATCTCGCTCTGTGAGCTGCACAATCATTTAACTTTGATAATAGATGTAAAAGTAAGTATTTATACTCACATGATTGTTTCCACCTGCTGTGTGTGTTATATTCCTCAGGCAGTATTACATGTATGTGTTTGTGTTTGTGTGTGTGCGTCTGTGTGTGTGTGAAGCAGACAGCAGCATAGACAATGATAGTGTGAGCCAAGAGGAGTGATAACGTGCTGCTGAGCATCAGAGGGGAGTGGTCTGGGAGCAATAATAGTGTGATGTTTTCTTTCTATAGCTCTTCTTCAGCTTCACAAGAAACACTGAGAGTCTACCCGATGAGCTGCTCTCACACTTAGATCTGCACTCAAAGTAGATTCATGATGAGAAAGTTGTGACTATTTTTCTTATGTTGTATCAAAAGTGAAAATAAAACAAGAAAACTCGTGAGTTAAAGCTCCTGTGAGGAATTTTAGGTTTGTGTTGATTTTGGCGCCCCCCCCTGTGGACAAAGCAGTCTTTGCTGATTTTATGTTTCTTCACAAAATTTCAACCTGCTCTCATTGAACCGATAAAAGCATCACTTGTTAATAAGCTTTGCTGTTGGACATATAGGTAAAAAGGCTGCAGCACTACTTGGTCTGACACCTACCCCCGTCAGTGGTTTCAGACATTCAAAATAACTGTATAGAAATAGTCCCTCTTCCTGGTAATAGGCTTGTTTGCTTGTTTAGGTCACAAAGAGACATTAACATTACTTTCAGTCTGTTTTAAAACAAGCTAAAAACTACTCCTCACAGGAGCTTTAAGTTCCAGGGTTTTACTTGTTTAAAGTTTGATTTAAGTTGACCAGAAAAGTGTGACAAACTCCCGCTATGCTAAAAATCCACTGGGCTTTACTTCGCCACTACTCTTCATCAGAGTCTCCAGAAGCTACGTGTTGAAGTCCTGAAGTTTGACATAAACCACATGGGAGCACAGGTCTATTTAAAGCAAGAAGCTCAGTGAGTGGCCCATGTCTGTGCAAATGTGCTGAAATATCATGACAAGCTCAAAATAATCTGCACCTGGTGCTGACATGCTAAACAAGGTCTTAGTGAAGTCGACTTTGTTCCTCATAAAACAAAGCCTCCTCATAGAAAAATACCACAACTAGCTTTCAGGATCGAGGTAAGTCATGTCAAATACAGGGTAGGATTTCAATGCAGATTCTCAATGGCAGACCTGAAAAGATGTCAAATAAACAGGATGAATGTCTGAAGACTTGCTAATTATGGTAATGTATTCCTAGAAAGTTCTTTGAGGCCGTGATAGAGAGGACAGCCGTGAAGAGGTCCTCCGAGGCATTCAGGCCGAGGAGCCAAGTTTTTAAAACGCCTTCTCTAATGATGTCGCTGCACTTTTAATACCCCCGCCCACCTGCTGATCCTACACATCTGTGACTCAGGCAGAGGCCAACACACATTTACACACAGCAAGATCACATGTTTAAATCAAACTTTAATGGTCAGTGCATCAAGACTGTATTTAATCTTTAAGGGGAAAGAGCTGCGGTACATTTTGTTCATATGAAAACAGATTAATCCCACAAAGAGTCAGGTTTGTCTCAGGACTTGAAGGTAATTATTACGCTCTAGCTCCAGTTAAAGGACATGCTGCTGATTCAAAGTTTGTCACATTGGACATGAGGGAAATTGTGATACTTGAGAAAGAGGATATAATAACAGAATTAAACAATAATAAAATCCAATCCAAAACAGTTTTTTGTATTTCAGCCCTAACATGGATGGCTTTAATTACAACAGTAGAGCCAGAGAGGAAGACTTAAAGTTGTAATACTGTCTGAGCTGTTTAGACTTAGTTTCTAACCACTGCATTCAAAATTCAAGCTCTCATTTTTAAAGGCTCCCAGCCTTATAAAAAATATTGGACCCTCAAAATGGACAGTCCAAAACATGTCCATCCTCATGTTTTATAACAGTAATGTCCACAGATTAATCAAAACAGGGACCTTTCCTTTTGATTTATACTTAAATATGTCTCAAGCTGAGTTTTCTTAAAGGGCCAGTACCTTTTTCTAAAAGGGTGGGGACAACAGTGTTTCTTTTTAACAGGCAGTAAGTGTTCAACTATTTAACTGGTTTGAACTTTATTTTTAATAAATCATATTTAAACTATGATTTAACATAAACACTAAGTAAATCAAACAAACTGCAGCGGACACACTGATACTGGGAAAATCACACAGAGAAACATAAAATAACCTTTTCAGAGAGCTATCAAACAAAAACATGACAAATGCATGAAAACAGAGAACCCCAGATCTAATAAAGAAGAGTGTATACAAAAAAACAGGGGAGATAAAAGTGACTAAAAAAGGTGAACTGTGAAAACCAATCCTGTAAAAGCTATTTTTGCTGTTTTTTAAAAATGGCACAGAGTTTGCTATCATTAGATTCAAAGAGCAACTCTTTGATGTCACTTACTGCAACAGGTCATAAAAGGATAAAACTTAAAGATGCTACCAAAAGTGTCTCCCTCCTTTCAGTTCCCTCAGGAGGGCAGCATTGAGTCTGTCATGAGGATCAACAAGAAACCCTCCTCAGTCAGTTTGGTCCACTACGAGTTACAAATGCAAACATGCACTGTAAGCCAACTAACAGGCTAATCTTTTCCATTCCAGACAGGGGGTCGGAGTCGCCATGGACAAAGTCCAACTCTGCTCTAACTGCATCCTGACTCAAAGAGCCATTGTGCGCGGTCTGGAGGAATAAAGCTGTCATCAGGGAGGATATGACTGGGACTAATAATTCAACATGAACTCATCAAACCTCA
Organism: Notolabrus celidotus; assembly: GCF_009762535.1. Classification (NCBI taxonomy): domain Eukaryota; kingdom Metazoa; phylum Chordata; class Actinopteri; order Labriformes; family Labridae; genus Notolabrus; species Notolabrus celidotus. The sequence goes on along the minus strand of NC_048280.1, from coordinate 28,104,089 downwards.
ATCAAACAAAACACAGATTCACTTTCACAGCCGCTTGTCAGGGGAAGCATCTGTGGTCGCTCTGTGGTAACTAACCCTCATTACGCTCAACAAACAACTCTCAACTTATGTGGATACTGTACACATTCTTGAGGCAGTGGGTGCATGTACTGTCTTGCTTGTTGAGAATGCACACCCACCCACCCATCCACGGCTCTGCCACAGTCCTGCAGTGTTTATCAGATGGGAGCGAAGGTGCACGGGGAATTCCTCACATTCCTGTGTCCACTTTGCAGAAAGAAAGCAATGAAACAAGGAAGGTGGTTTCTAAAGGGCACATGAAGTTACCAGCTAACCTGCCTCCACTGAACAGAATGATGCTTTGTATTAAAGATCTACACATTCCTTTAGTACCACATTATATAATTTAGATAGAGAGCTTGTGAGGAATGTTCTTGAACACAAAACACCATCTGTCAGTGAGGAAAATGAAAATAATGTGTAGACAATTACAGGAGCTATTCCACTAACTACAGCATGCTTTGAATTCCAGGATAAGAGAGATGTCAGTGTTTTTACTGCTCATTTCCCGCAGAGCTGGGGGTACAGTGAAAGCAGGCAGGGAGAGAGGGAGGAACAGGGGGGCGCTAAGCTTTTCTATTAACATGTGGCCAACAGTGACGGGCCACCAGGGTCCACGGCTCACCTGTTTATAGCCAGGGAGCAAAGAGCAGAAACTGGCCGCAGCCCCACACCGAAACCCTACCCCATCAGGCCAACCCAACACGATATTTATATCAAACAAGACAGGCAGGGGCCGGGGAGAGGGGAGAGGGGGCAGGGGGAGGAGGGGGAGATGCCAGGGAGAGACAGGCAGGGAAGTCTGAGGGACAGTGACAGAGAATGTGAGTAAATGAGAGAAAACAGCAAACACACTGAACGATAAACCGAGAGAGAAACACTCAAACAAATACAAACGTATAGATGGCACCTTGTTGTGACAGTCACTCCGACAAAGAATGAATTGAGTGTAACAACCTTTCTGTCAGAAACACTGAAGCATCTTAGGGTGATTGAAAACTTCAAAATAAACATTCCTATAAATACCATAACCAGTAGCCCCATATCCGAAAGATGACACGCCCCTCAGGAGAACGCTGCACCAAAATAAAAGCACTTCCCCGCAGAGCAGTAAATCAGATGACAGGGGAAAGTCTAAAAAGACTGGTGTAACAGCCAGTCAACGAGGACACAACCAAAGCAACGCATGTGTGAGGACCATATGTCAGCGAGGGGGCTTTTGTGCCATGGGACGGAGTAACTGGGCAGGAGGAGGAGAGCTTTGTTGTGTTTGAACACTGAAACAATGAGACATGATCCCAACACACATCCAAACATTAAAGAACTAAAACAACCATCAGAAAGTCGGCGAATGATGTTCATCTATACATCTCTGTTGCGCTATCCTAACTCTGCACTCACAGACTCAGACTCTGAGGCAGGTTCTCTGTAGGTGTGAGTGCTTATCATGAAGTACATACGCTTTCTGGTGCTGACTTTACAAATTACGTTCTTTCTTTAAGTCCACACTTCTACGGACTGTGGGACTCTCCCAGAGTTCATTGCAAACTTGGTGACATGAGGGACATGATTTTGATGGTGATCGCCCTGCCCCCTGCTGAATGTAAACAGATGTTCCTGTACATCTAGTTTGATCACCTTTGTGATACATTTCACATTGAGGAAGTTTTGAAGTTATCCATAAATGATAGACATTAGACAGTCTATGGACAGAATATCCATATAGCAGTATATAGTCGCCCTGACACACGTAACAGGATAATTGCACAGCTCCATATATGGCTATTTTGATTTGTAAACAATAATACAGCTCACGGCATCACTACACTGTCCAACGACACTGATCACGCACTTTACCTTTTAGGGCATTATGTACTCTTCAGTTAAACAGATATCGTGACGTATAATTGTCTTGCAATTTATCAATAAACAGAATGGCTACATTGTGATTTGATTGTTATCATGGGCAAAGTATCGTATTAGAGCGTGGTATCGTAACGCGAGTTACCCAAGCGGCAACCTCCGGTCTCAAATGATGAAGCCCATGCGGAAGTGTTATAAACTGCAATACAATGAGAATCCGCTTGAGGCTGGCTGCAGAAACACCGGAAACCACATAGACATGAATGGGAATAAGACGATTTTTGCAGCATTAATAAACATGTTTACAGCCTGGTTCAAAAAACGGCTTGGCTCTACAAAGCTAATCTCTCTATCCGGACACACTGTACGGGGGGTGAATTTTTTTCTAACGTGACGGTTCAGAAGATATTAAGCTTCAGAGTTTTTTCCCAAATAAGGACATGACTGACGTGACTCCCGGTCGGGAACACAAAGCTATTGGCTAGGAGGCTCACACTACGCCACACTCTGCCTGGCTGAGTTCCGCATTTCCAATATGGCTGCCGCCGTTGGCTTCAAGACAGCGCTCAGGAACAGATTGGTGACGTCACGGATACTACCTCCATATTTGATCTATGGAGTTACCCTGTGAATCCCACCCCTGCTCTTAAATCTATGAAGGGTTTTCTAATTGTTTCGTCATGAAAATAACAATAAAACTGCCTTGCTTACAATATTGCAATTCAACTTACACAATATTGAATTGTTTCCCCACATTAACAGCAGATTGTTGCCAAATCACAGCTCTTACAAATTGTAGTTGAGGCAAAGATTTATTTAAATCTGCCGATCATTTCTGACTGTGCTTAGTCTTCAACATCAGAAGAAGTACAAAGGTGGAACAGCACATAATGTTGTCACTCAGCTGATGTTAAATAGAAGAAAGGATTAAAATGATCAAACATTTATGATGTTGGAAGAAGGGCGCACCAGAATCTACGACAAAAAATGGCTCAAATAATGAACCTGTTTTTGAAAAAGTTACAGATTACCAAAACTGCCTTGAGGTTTGATTCTCAGCCTTTGATCAAAAGAAAAACAAAGTGTAGTTGCTGCAGGGTTTAACATTACATGTGACTCAGTTCTGAGAAACAGAAGTGGGATTTCCTGCCCTGCTTTCAGACATGGAGCTCCTGTCTCTGAATCCATCCTCAGGTGTTCACAGTCTTAGTCATGTTGGAGGAATCCCACAGGGACTCAAATTCCTATTACATTACCCTTAGTAGAGATGTCAGGAAAATGATCAGCACTTTTGATCTGAGCCAAGTGTTGAGGTAAAGGGAAGGGCATACTAGTAAGAGGAAGAGAGTGAAGGCCGCTGCATGTGAAGCAACAATGTGGAGCAACAGCATTAAAGAGTGAGAACAGTGCGATAGCAGCAGGGTCACAGACTGAAGGCCCACAGCTGCCCACTCTATCAGTGTTTGCTGGCCTTCAGCTCTGACTCCACTCATTGTTGTTCCCCTCTGTTTCCTCAGGATGTGGGGCAGGGTCTGTTGCCTAAGCGATGAGGTCAGCCATGCAGCTCTCTCTTCCCTAGACCCAGAGCAGGATGGGTGTGGAGCTGGAGAACGAGACTGATTTACAGTCAGGAGCTTCCCTCTGGCTGAGCAGGCGAGCCCGCTGGTTAGGGCCGGTATGCACTAACCCTGCAGCACTCGTGGGGTGATGATAGCTAGTCTGGTAACACTAACTGTGCTGCGGACACACAGGGACACAGAAACCACTAAAGACCTTCTAAGATCTTCTGGTATGCTGTGCAAATGCTGTAAACATTTAAGAGCACGCTGCTTCTACAACAGCCAGCCCTTACCCCTTCCTGGTGAATAAGACCTTATTCTGCAAGGTGATCACCTGATACTAATAAGAGTCCATCTGAAAGGTCTGTTTAACAGGTGCAGCTCTCTCTGCTGTGTTAGCCCACATGGATACATATGGGTCATAGAGGTCTGCAAAACAGAGCGGAGTGACTCACACTGTTGAAGGGAATGTCTGCATTGAAGCAATAAAAAGTATCTGTTCTTTGCCATGTTTCTGCTCAGAAGATCAGAGGAACAATTCGGTATGTACACTGGTTCTACATCCGTATGTTGTTTACTGGTATGATAATGGAAACTTGTGTGCTCTGTTCTTTCTGTTATCTATTTCCTCTTTAATGTAATACAACATTACCTCAAAGAAAAACAAAATAAAGGCCCAGTTGTCTGCGACAGGGTGCATGACCTTACTTAGATACAGACCATTGTATCTGTGTAGTAAGTCTGGCTGCTGCTAACAACAAAGAGGTCTGTAAGCACAGCATTAACATGTGTCTGTTAGTGTTGGATTCATTACAAGACTCTTGTTTAAACATAGTCCGTCATATAATGATCATGTGATTCAGTACTGATGATGATTAATACGGTTTCGGAGGGATTGACCAAGCAATGAACCCTGACTCATCCTGGACTCCAAATCTAGTTTGTAATGATTCACAAAGTTATTAAACAAACTGCTTATGTTTCTATCCTGCTTTATCAGTATCATCAGAACCACAAGAAATGAATCAAACAGAGGGAAGATGTGGTTTTTAGGGGATCTTGTTTTCTGGCGCCCTAAAGGTGCATTTTGACCAAGAGTTCCAGGTCTTTTAGCCCCCAGAACTACTTTAACCGGAACTAAAAGGTTCCTGTGCCCCCATTGTTGTCTGCATTTCGAAATTCGAAATTGTCAGGTTTTGAAATTCAGTTTCAAGAATTAGGACACAACATCCCAGACACAGTAAATATGAAGGCTTTTTTTAAAGGGCGACAATAATGCACAGGTGATCAAGTAGCATACTCTTTGCTTTCAATTCTTTACAATGGTTTTCACTAAAACTGACTAACGAGATATTATACTGTTAAATATTCTTCCACAAAGTAATTTGTTGGAGGAAAAACCCACATAAAAATCTTTCTATCGAAATATTGATCAATGCACAAAGAGACGTCTATTTTCACCGCAACACAAAAACTCACTGTCTGAGCTGTCATTTCGGTAATTATTATCAGTCCAGTTTTTAACTTGTCCTACAGAAATTTCTCCATATTCTCTGAATCTTTTCATGATATTATGTGCTGCAGATGATGATATCCCCAAATTCATTGCAATTCTATACAAAGGAACATTATTCTGAAAGATATTTGCTCACGCAGTCTCTGACAGAGTGTTGAACTTCTTCCTGTGTTTACTTCTGAGAGACTCAGCCTCTCTGGAATGTCCTTGCAGTCATGTTACTAACCTGTTGCAAAGCAGTGTAATTAGTCAGATGTGGGGTTTATTAGCATTACTTTATCAGTGTTTTATGTCTGTGTCCAAACTTTTTGGAAATGGATTGCAGGCATCAGGTTTCAAATAAGCAAATCATTTTCATAGAACAATCAACGTTGTATGTTTAGTGATACATCTAATGTGTCTTGCATTAATTTCAATTCAACATCGGGTTCAAAAGATGTGCAAACCATCAACATTGTGTTTACACAGCCTCCTAACTATTAGGAATGGGGTTGGATAATTCTTAAGTATTGTTGTTAGTTAAGTCATGACCCTCCAGCATAATGCAGGTCTGTTCTTATCCCCTTTTCAGTGTTAACCTGCAGACAAGGAGCAGGGCATACACAGCCCAGTGAGGTCAGCCTGCCTGAATCTCACACAGTCCTGTTAAATTCACAAAGACAGTGAGCTCCATGTGATTCCAGGAACACATCTGGTCGAGGACTTCTCCCGGCCAAATCTGGAACTACAGTGAGGCTCGGTCAGGCTACAACCTGGTCTGGAATTAAAGGAGCGTTCAGAGAAAAACTGTGGAAAACTCTGACTCAGAGGAACCTGAAGAGCACTCACACTACACTGAGGGAATCCCCTTCCTCGAGTGTTCAGAAATGTGGGCAGATCAATATACACGGAGCAACAGAGGACGGAAAGAGTGAAGTCTGATCAGGTTTCCAAACAGCTCTGTGAAGACCCGTCAGTCATCAATGAAGCAGGGGCCGGTGAGGGTTGTTAGCAGGGGGGCTTACTGGAAATACTATAAAGCCCAGTCATAAAGTATTTACAAATATTTACCAGGTTTGTTATTGAATATTTACAGAGGATGTTTGAGAGGGTTGCCGTGTAATGAGTCCAGAAGGTTCACAACAGAGTAATTGAAAGCTATTCAGCTTCCTGGTACTGTGACTGTCAGGCAATCAGACCTCAAAGCTGTTCTAAACAATCTCTATTAATTACCGGATGACCCATGTTTGATGAAAACGAGTCAAAGCTGCAGCTTGCTCGGAGCTCAGAGCGATGGTAGGAGGTGAGTCATGACCCAGAGAGTATTTGGCCTTGGACCCTGACACGGAGTGATGTTCGACATTCCTCAGCAGCCTCGCCCCCTCCTTCAGCCTGCTGTTCACACTGCTTCACGCAGACCACAGGCTCCCTCTCCACCAACAATCAGCCCTTTCAGTGGCCCATAGCAGCCCCAGCATCTAACACGCCCGCGAGGTATTCTCACTGCAAGCCAGAGTCGAAATGCAACCCATCATCTTTCCACTTAAACAATCCACAAATCCATTTGACTTCAGCCTCTGGACTCTGGGAGATCAGTACGATGAGAGTATCCCTACGGCGGCTTTGGACCAGATTTACTCTGAATTGGAAACTGACCAGCTGGTTTAAACTATAACAACGAAATTAGAAGTTCAGAGGTGCAGTGCAAAAGGTCAAATGTCAATGCACTTAAGAGGTGACTGGTTAGGCACAAAAAATAGATGTTGCTGATAGACAACACAGAGCTATACATGAACAGAACATGTCTGTGATCGCCATCTATGCACGTACTGGATTTAGGGAAAATCAAAGGCTTGTTTTAGTGCTGAGCGGATTACCCAGTTATGTTTGATGAAAAAGTTCTTGTCATAGAATCATTGTTTAAGAAAAACTGACTGAAATTAACATTTTTTAGTTGCTACGATGTTTACAATTTAGAGAAGATATAAAACATGTCACAGTAACAACACGATATTGAGAATGCTGACTCCAACTAACTTATGGCTAACTTATGAACAAAGGGGTGGAGTTGAGTCCATAGTCTTGCTGCTTGTCAAACATCGACAACACCCCCACCAGTCAGTCAAATAACCAACCACACCCCTAACACATCGCCTTAATGTTATGAGAACAGATGAGTTAAGAATCAAACCCCTGTTCGGCTGATACATTTAAAGAAAAGAGCTTTTAAAACCCAAACCAGTTTTTGTACCATGCTGTCAACGTGATTAATAGGGCTGTAAAAATGGCCGCTTGAATGTGGGCTCTGTTGGGGAGTCCTGCAGCCTGTTGCACCAACTGGGTGTAAGTTCAAACGTAGCCTAGTTTGAACGCAATTTCTCATTTAGGATTGAGTTTACACTCTACTACCGTTTTTTTGCATTGCACCAGCTGAGATAGTTCCAACGTCAGCCTAATTTACATCTTAATTCTTACACTTGGCTCTTAGTAGTAGTTAAGACCTCCTTGGATTATATCAGCTGCCATGGCACGTCGTTTTGAAAGGTGGGATGATTTGGAGGATGAGGAGATACAAAGGGTTCTCCCAGGTAGATTACATTGGCAACGCGGTATACGCGAGAGATTACATCCTTATACACATCGTAGATTAAGGCTTTAGGCTATATTTAGTCTGGTTTGTTTCAGCTATTGGTTAGTTCCGAGAAGATTAGGCACGGAAGATAACAATGCATCAAAATTGGTGCTTTCCTCCGATTGGCTGCTGGAAGTGTAAACGTCATATCCGTGACAATGTTGTGGTTAGTTTGGACGTTACAGTCTACTAGTTAAGACCAAACAACGACACAACTTAAGTTAACTAACTATTTTGTTTCCCGCATTTATATCACTTCCCGGATATCGCTGCACAACGGCCGTGTATTTCATCTCCTCCTCTCTATTCTTCATGTAATCATGTCTGTATGATAAACAGCAACATGTATCAGCTGTAGATTAACATAACACGCTCTGAATCTCTGTGGAAAAGTAAACAGAGATCGTAGCGGGGCCGGAAGCAGGCGACCGGCTATCAGAGAGACCACACTGTTGCTGTGCGACACGGACACATCGACGCACAAGCATAAATCAGCCTAAACAGTTTCACAGTGTTTAGTGAATGAATTTTGTAACTGTAACAAGCTGGCTGATGAAAGTTGGTCAGGATTTGAAGGTGAGGCGTCATGTCAGCATATTTAATTTATATACTTTGTAACAATGGAGCAGTAGGGGTTCAAATCTGTTCTGTGACGCATAGATGTAGAGGTACAGTATATTGGCACAGACACCAATGTGTTCGGCAAAACCTTCGGTCGAGAAATCCACAGGAAAACAACACAAGGTCAGCTAATAACAAAAACAATTCCTGTGTTACCTTTAGCCCACAACCACATCATACAAGGAAATGTTGGATTTGACTCCTGTATAAATAATGGACGTAGTATCCGTGACATCCCCCATCTGTTTGTGAAGCGCTGTTTTGAAGCCCATCGTCAGGGGGAGCCATATTGGAAATGCTGAACTCAACATAACTTCGGTCGAGCTAGTGTGAAGTAAGGAGGCGGGCTTTGAGCCTCCTCGCCAACAGCTACAGTGTTCCTGCCTGTCAATCAAGTCAATCATGTCCTTAAATGGGCAAAACTTGTAATCTTGATATCTTCTGAACTGTTGCATTCTAAAAAAATTCAGCCCATACAGTGTGTGCAGATAGAGAAATTAGATCTTCAGATTGAAGCCTTTTTTTGTATCAGGTGTAAACATGTTAATTTATGCTGCAAAGATCGTCTTGTTATAATTGGTGTCTATATGGTTTCCGGCGTTTCTGCAGCCAGCCTCAAACAGATGCTTGATGAATTGCAGTTTATAACATTTCTGCATTTGGCTTCATATTATGAGACCGGAGGTTGCCGCTTGTTCAGAACCTTTAGTTTAGCCCTCTTTCACATAAAAACAGAAGTAATTCTGAGTGCTTACACAGCCTGATAAAAATGTTTTGTGAAAATACTTTTGTGCTAAAATAAAGCTTGTTTGAGGAATTTGTAGCTGGCTATGAAACAGACTGAAATGTATATTCACATCTCTTTATCACTGAAAAAAACAAACATCACCAGAAAAAAGGGATTATTTTGATCAAGTTTTTTACTGTCTGACACCACTGGCAGGGGGCAGGTGTCAGACTATAACTCCCACTGCTGGTACAGCCCCTTTATTCACATGTTACACTGCAAAGATCCTCAATGAGTGATTCATTGGACTGTTAAAAGAGAGCAGGATGAGATTGTGTAGTAGTGCTGTTTTGGAGCCAATCATCGGCAGGAGCCATATTGGAAACGCTGAACTCAACATGCTGTCAAGCTATTGTGAGGTAAAGAGGCGGGCTTTGAGCCTCCTCAGCAACAGCTACAGTGTTCCAGTCTGTCAATCAAGTCAGCTGTGCCCCTCATAATGGAAAACTCTTAATCTTGATATCTTTGAAAGTGCCACGTTATGAAAACAATTCACCCCCGTACAGTGTGTGTCGACCGAGAAATTAGCTATCCAGACTACACTCGTTGTTTGTATCAGGCTGTAAATATGTTTATTTCTGCTGTAAAGATCGTCTTTTTTGAATTAGTGTGTATGTGGTTTCCGATACTTTTGGAGCCAGCCTCAAGCAGACACTCAATGAACTGCAGTTTATAACACTTCCGTATTTGCTTCAATTCTCGCGGCCGGAGGTTACCACTTGGTCAAGACTAGAGGCTGACATATTTTTGGGATTCCCGCGGGACGGGAGTCAAATTTGCTATTAATCACGTGATTGGGACGGTACAGGATAAAAAAGTTAACTGGAGCAGACGGGAGTGGGAAGGTCTAGACTAGAGGGACTGTTGTTAAGTCTTACTTGTCACAGCAAGAAGTTTTCTCAGTTTATTGTGTGTAAACTGTAAACATTAGCACTCAGTTTACACACCTGCACCACCAGGTAACTCGGGATCTCTCCTGCTCTCTAGTTTAACTCTGAAGTTTCTCCTTTTTTTCCTCCGGTGCATTAAATCGCCTTTTCCTCTGTAAACTCCGGCTCATAAAGTTGTCCACATGTGTCCGCTGTAGGCAGAGGAGCACGTCTGTGTTGCGTTTACAAATAATGCAAAAACAAACGGGTTTTCTGATGTGAAGTGCTGACAAAAATCACAAGTGGAGCGTACACCTAAACTGAGATGAGTGCTCGGATCTTAGTTTTTCAAAACTCAGGTACAGTATGTGAATTGTGCAGGTAATGCCTTAATGCACTTTAGTTGGTTGAGGTTTGTATTGCTTTAAGACTAAAAGAAGAAAAAAATGGGTGCGGTACAGGAGCAGGAGTCATACTGAATGGGAGCTGGATGGGAGTGGGAGTCATTTTACCAGGATTGTGACGGGACAAGATTTTTTCGGTGGGAGTGGGATGGGACAGGAGTGAAAATCCACTCCCGTGTCACCCTCTAGTCAAGACACACTAGTTACACATGTACAGGACAAAACAGTAAAGGCTGCTTTGTCCACAGGGGGCGCCAAAATCAACACAAACCAAAGAAACTCACAGGAGCTTTAATTAGAAGATCAAATACAAAAACTGTTATAGACATAGTACATAGAACATAAAAACAAGGCTTTTATTCAGCCCATGTTGTTTAATACAGGCTCATTTTTTAAAATTTATTTATATAAGAAGAAACCATACTGCATGGTAAAACATGTGGCTTACAATCTGCTTTAATTAAACTGATTGAAAACAATATTTACCAATAGACTGATACTGATACCCATGTGTCAATAATAGCTTTTTTTTTTTACTTTTGAATTGACCTCACAGCCCCTAAATGTCTGATCACACACAGTATTTTCTTTATACTACAATTACAAGTTTTCCTTTTATCCTAACCCCCTCTTTATCTCCTGAACACAGACTATCCACGGGTGGGAAAGTGTGTTTTATGGTCCCTGATGAAGTATCACTGGCAGTAAAAGTGTGCTTCATCAGTCTACAGATACATATTAAGGCTGTGCTCACATTGTGCTGTACTGAGCAGTCTAAATGAGGAGGCCTGTTGACTCCAACACTTCAAAGCTGGAATGAATAGCCTGGGGGGCAAAAGTTGAGGAGGTAATGTAAAAAAGCTCGGTGTCAAAATGTCAGCCAAATATCTCCTCCCTCTGGCATACAACCTGATTAAAAGTCCTTTATTATAAAGAGCTGATCAGTGTGCCTTCCACTATTAGAAATGTGAAGGTTGCTGCAGAGAGGGAGAGTTTAAAAGGAGGTGGTAGCGATGTCGAAGTTACTACGATGCTTTTTTAAAACGAAGATGATGAAATGTGAAATGAGCCTGAGAGACCATGAGAAAAGCTGTACTCTCTTAGTCTCAGAAATGTGACCCAGAAACTGTATTTTCAACACAAAATCGTGTCGTGCGTTAACTCCTCCACCCTGCTGCCCACTTCTCATAAGGGCTTTATAAACACATACAGCATTGTATTATAAACTCGACTACTCACCTAAATCGTCCATGGTGGCTGCCTGGCTTTAGCCTCTGCCAATTGTGTGTTTTCTGAGTTTCTCAGCCCTTCACGAAGTCTTTATTCCCCCTCTTCAAACTTCTCTGCTGCTCTGCTGCAAGTTGGTCAGGGGAGCTCTCGTGAACGCGCCTCAGTTATGTGCATGTGTACTTTACGGGAGCGCGCACTGCCTGAGGTTTGATGATGCGCGACACCTAGTGGTCAGAAGGTAGAATCACTGATATCAGGTATAAATCATATCGGAATCACAATCAGAATCAGCTTTATTGGCCAGGTATGCTTGAACACACAAGGAATTTGACTTGGTAAACTGTGCTCTCTTTGTACAAGGCATAAGTATAAGACATACAAATAAAAATAAAAATATGATAACAATAACATCAGCTATAAATACAAAAGAACAACAAATAGGCATGACTAATATGTACAGACTAAAATAATATGATAATAGTGCAGAGGTGAGTAGCAGAGGTAGTTTTAAATAAAATAAATAGAAATATGGAATTCTGCTTGGAGAATTGTTGCATTGTATATTTACATGTTTATTTACTGTTATGGTTTAGTGTTCATCAGAGTAACAGAGTGACATATTGACAAATAGACCTTTCTAATAAAACTAGGCTGCAAGACTAACATTTTGATACTGATCAAAGGATCCAGTCATTTGTCAATAATTCAATGTTATCAATGTCATCCCTTGCTAATTAGAAGACCATGCACTTGTCTAATGATTGACATGACATTTTGGCTGCATGACCATAATAATGAAACACAATTTTTATATGAAAATGTTGACAATACTCAGTCATAAAATCGAACACATATTAGTATTTTTGTTTTAACCTGTATAAATGAAACAGAACTGTTTGAAACAGTCTTATGGTATTGTAATATGCCCTTTATATGGCTCTGAGTCAATTCAAATTCATAGCGCAGATTTTTTTCTTGCCAGAAAAATATCAATGTATATCCAGAAACTTAACACTTAATCTTTATTTCATTAATGAGACAATTTCTTATATCTAAAATCTCTGTCACTACATACTTATCATTTTATTTCCCAAAATACGTTCTTTGGTTATGGTGGACATTACACAAGTGTATTCAATGTCAAATTAAACTGAAATGAATAAATCAAATCAAATTCAATCAAATCAATAAATAAAATTCAAGAGCTCAGGCATCGCCTGTATCACTGGTGCCCATGTATTGAAAAACCTGTTTGTCTTCAGCTGTAACCTTTTAGTGATTTTCTCCATGATAAAGACAGCTTTAACTCTGCCTCTCCATAGTGTAAAGCTGGGAGGTAGAGGATTTATCCAAGATGTTCTAATTGTTTTTTTGGCTATTAAAAGCAAAATTCTTAGTAGGGATATTAAGTCTGTCATTAATGTTATCAAGGGCTATGCCCAATATAAAGAGAGACGGGTTTAAAGCAAATTTGATACCGAGGATTTTTTTAAGTTCTTTTTTAATATTTTTCCAAAAATCTGTAAGTTTTGGGCAATCCCAAAATACATGGCTGAAGTCCCCTATTAACCCACATCTCCAGCACAACTCTGATGTATTACTGTATTTGGAAGTGATAGAGGGAGTATTAAAATACCGCATTTTAATAAAAGTAATTTCAGTATGTATTTACACCAAATGATGTAGGATCCACTGTTTGAAATATACAGCATACATTTTATGACATATTGATATTTCACAAGATTGATGATGACAGCATCTTAATTTTTTATTTTTTTAAAGAAAAAGCAAGTTTCTCGAGCAAGGCATTTATTGATTTACAGTCCATGACATGGCATGTGATGATACATCATGTCCTGCACAGGTTGCAGCATTTTACATTAAGAGGTAGCAAAAAATAAACATACCAACTGTAAAAGATCCAATGCAGCAAAAAAACACATAAGCTTAAAAGAAAATGCAAGCCCCTGTTTCTACAATGCACACACATAATAAAGTTAAACTTTCTTTCAGGCATGTATTTGAACTGCCAGTGTTTGGACCTCCAAGTGATGCTGATATTTAAAATGTTTTCATTTCTTTGTGTAAGTGACCTTAAAAAAAACACAAAGTTGGTACCAACATTTTAGAGACATTAAAAAATGAATACCATCTCATGTCATTATGTGTGTAATAGTGATATCAATATCCTAGAATACAACTGATTCCACAAATCATAGCTCTGTAGCTCTATCATTGATATCAGCTTTTGGTTGACACAAACTTGTCTTGATCAGTGATCCAGGTTTAAGAGCAGTGATTGAACTCTACACTCTGCAGAGGTGTCACTGGTCTGAGAGTTTTTTCTGAAATAAAATACTAGATACATTTTTTAATAAACACAGATTTTTTGAGAAATGAGACCAAGAGTTAACCAGTGAGAGTTGTCTTTCTTGTAAAAATATAACATGTGATTTAATAGTAGAGTTTCATTATATATCTAATTTTTTATCTAAAAGTAGAGGACATCTATGTCAAAAGTCTACTGGTTTCAGCTTCCTCTCTTCCTTCTCAGTGAGGGGCTGCTGGGAGAGGATTTTGTTATGCAGCCTGTGGTGTTTGCCTATCCCCAGCTTTGGCAGACCTCGGTTCAGCCCCTCCAGCAGCACACACGACTTGCAGAGAGCCTGGCTGGAAATGTAGCCACAGCGTTCACAGCTCCCCTGCACAGGCATCTTCACCCCGTCCCGCACCGACAGGTTTTCACCCGAGTGTATGACATCTATTATGGAGCTGGACCTAACACTCTCCAGGTCCTTTAAAAAGGTCCTTGCATAGCCTCGGTATGCATTGGGAGAGTAGATACACTCGGTGGAAAAGTAGTCCAACTTCTTAAAGTATGCATACAGGACAATCTCTTTCTCATATGCATACTTGAGGGGCTTGCAGCGTGGCACCACTCCATCACCTTCGCTGGTTGTGGAGATGTCTGTGCAGCGACGTAGACGAGCTATGTCTCCTCGCAAGATGTTCATGAAAACGGTCTCTGCCACATCATCAGCATTGTGTCCTGGACATAAAACACATGTCACTGTCACAAATTTACACAGAACACCAGATCTATTCAAAGATGACTGATTCTTAAAGTTGTTACCTGTACATATCTTGTCCACTTTCAGTATGATGGCTCCTCGGTCCAGCGCCTGCCTTCTGAACACTCCACAGAAGGTGCAGTTGTTTTTCAGTCCCACCTGCTTCACTATAGCGTCCATAGTCCAACCATAAAGCTCCTCATACGACACAATCTTTAGTGGAAGATCGTACTGTTCTTGGTTTCTCTTCACTGTCTCCAAAGAGTCATCCCTGTAGCCGGTGATCCCCTCGTCCACTGAAAGAAGCATGAGCTCAAGGCCGTAGTCATATCGCTGATTTAAAAGCTTCATTACATGTGCGAGCACCGTGGAGTCCTTTCCACCTGAGGCAGCGACTCCTACTCTCTCCCCATGTTTGAAAAGCTTTGCTGCCACAATCGTCTGATGCACCTCCTCCTCAAAGGCCCAGAAGAAGCACTCCTTACACAAAGAGTGGCCTGTTTTTGGACGTTTCAGCACAGCCCGCTTGTCTGAACAGCTACTGCACATAACAGGCATCTTGACTGTGGAGGAAGAATAGATAAAGAAAAACAACGTTATAATGTGTTCAAATGTTGGTCCATGGGGCGTCATATACAGAGACTATAGTCCTTGGCAGATTGGTCCCAGATTTGACTCCTGGCCTCGACCCTTTCATTTCTCCTTTCTCCTTGTTGCATTTCTCCAAAACATTTCTTGTCTCTATTCAGCTGACTTATCAGTGAGGCAAAAGCCCCCCAATGCAGATAAATACACCATAAACTTAAAGCTTGTTCGCTGACCCATTAATTGAATTGTTATTTCACTGTTTTTGAGCAACTGAGCCGCCAAAAAACACATTCCCCTTTAAAGTCAAATCAGGTAATACATTGATTTTTTTGTCTGGTATACTTCAAATAAAACATGCATCCTTTTATGTGAAATAAACATTTTAATGAAATCCTTGTGATGCAAACCTATAGAACAAACACACTGTGGTATTATTTGGTATGATTCTAACCATGTTTTAGTTACCTTGTAGATTTAAACGAAGATATAAAGAATATACCAAATTGAAGGAAGGAAATATGGATATAAAATCTAATCGTTTTTCTTGTCCTTTTTACTGACATCACTTTCCCAGAAGGAACTGCATGACAGAAATCCTCAACCTGCTTGAGTTTAGACTTTTCAACCAGCTACAACATTCAGCAGCAATAGGACAGTACTTAAAAACAACAATAAAAAGGAGGCTCATTCTCCTTAGATGGATTCAAGAAATTGTACAATGCATGAGACTTGAGAGAATCAGATTCTCCCTGAAAGGTTCCCTACAGACCATAAAATCTGGCAACCTTTTTTTTTTACTTCATATAGATACCTTACATATTGAAGCTGAAAACCAATGAACTACAGAGTTGTTGATTCTGTTTTTTTTCTCTCCTATTCCTTTGTCTTTTCCACTCAGCTCTATTATTTCTCCACTTGTTAATACTTTTGACAAGTGATTTTATTGATTGTATTGTCTTGTCTATTTCTCACATGTCTCTTGTGGTGTGAATGAGTGTTATTGAATGAGTTGTTTAAGTTGGGTAGTTGTTTATTGTTGTGCATCTAAAATGTCCCTTTCCCCTTTCTGTACCCACCTCATAAACGGAAAAATTCAATAATAATATTCAATAATAATAAAATTATATATATGTGCGGGCCCTCGTACAAGTACCGCCTGATGTAAGCCACCGCCTGATGTGCTGCAGGTGTTGCTGTGCTGCTGTTTATGAGGCCTAGGCTGAAACTGTCAAAGGAAGATGTTTCTTCCTGTGGCCAGTAGGGGGCGCTATAACATATAGGTGAATATTAGCACATAGAGGCATTCAGGCTGGGGCACTTATCATGCATGAGGCCTGGTCCTGATCCAACACTGCATTAGAGTGTCATAAAAGTGGTAGGTTTTTAGCAAAACCTCCAACTGTGATGCTCTGCCACGCCCAAATCCATTGACTTAGGAAGATTCCTTAGACAAATGTTCATCTCCAATGTGACAACAACATTCTGAGCAAAGCAGGTGTTGATTGGATAAAAGCTGCAGGACATGTAATTTTCTGCTGCCAGTAGGGGGCGCTATATGATATTGGTGAATATTTGCATATAGAGGTGTTCAGGCTGGGGCACTTATCATGCATGACCGGCCTGGCCCTTATATGGGCCCTTGCATGTGAGAGTTATTAATGTTTGGAGGCTGGCAAAATGTCCTCCTGGTTGTGAGTTGATCGGAGCAAAACTGTATGAGGGATCTACATAAATACGTACCCTTGCAAATCGCGTTTAAAACTGAAACTACCTTTTTTTGCGCTTCCTGTTGGGATTTCACAATAATAATAATCAAGCTGTAACCTCTGCTGAACACTGTAATTTGTTTCTCTGCTATTTACTTTCATATGCAAATGACTGACAGCTTGACTTAGCACCCCTTGTGTGGAAAAAGACCCTAATCCGGCTATCAAATTAAAACTTTATATACAGTACCTGCTGCGTTAAAGTTATATCACCTGCAGTAAAGGTGGGAAAAAGTATAGACAAGTTGGTTCATGATGCAAGCCTCGCACATTTCCACCTACATCAGGTTATTCTTTCTTTCCTCTTGAGAACACAGGCAGAAATAGTCAACTGAATTCACATCATTATTTCAGTGGAACATTAAATCTGAAGCCTCAATAAGTGGTGTTAAGTGGCCTCCAAGTGAGTAGGTAAAAATGACTTCGGCAGGAGGATTCAGTAATGAAGTAGTGTATATCTTTAAGTAAATCTTTATGTTAGAACATAGAGGCAAGGCAATGTAAGTTTAATTATAAAGCCTGAGACACGGGTCAATTTAACAACCTTTGTTGATTTAATCGACTCTGTTATGGAGTTTTTTTGGTTGGAAAACGTCAGGTACTAGTTAACTCGTTACAACAACAAAAAAAACATAACAATACTTATATACTTATATATAATAAAATTTACTGAATAGTTCCTAACTTTTCCACATAGCTATTTGAATGCCTCAAAATACCAACTCGCCAATTGAATAACTGGTTAATAAGCTGCCTGGTTTAAAGTCCTTTGATAACACATGCTGAACCCTCAGAAAGTCAACATTAAACGTGTTTCTTGTCTGATGTTAGCTCGTCGAGTCAAGCTAAGGAGTCATATTTATATAAAATAACATTTTCATACCAAAGTTTCCGGTGAACCAGTTTCAGGAGTGTAAACGCAGGAAGGAGACACTTAAAAATGCCACTAAACCAAAACTAATCTTACATAAGGAAGCATTAAACTAACATAAAAGTGCTGTTAGCATGTTTCATCATGTGTTGTCGGCTCTTCTTCTCTGGAAAACAGGGAATGTTTACAGTGGAGAGCGTCTACAGCACAGCCTAGTGGTTGGAAGATGTAATTGCATATACAATTGAATTATTTACAGCCTGTGAGTGTTATTGTATCCGTGCTCTCTCTTATACAGGCTGTGGTAGACAGTAGTAGAGTATATTCACTTGAGTACAGTACTTAAGTACATTTTTTGAGTATCTGAACGTATTAGTTTTACTCCACAACATTCAGAAGAGAATTATTGTATTGTTAATTATGTCTATGATTCTCCACATGAGCACCCATGTCCATATCTTCAGCCCGTGTTAAAGGTTTTTGAAATGAAGAATGATACGTATTGTTTGAAATGTTCTCCCTGTTTCCCACTCTGCCCAAATATACAAAAGTTCCCAATCCATACTGAGAAAGCGTGTTTAGCTACGTAACATTTGTTTCATTCCAGATGAACATTTCAAACTAAGTTGTCTGTACTTGGAGTAACTTAGTTTCTGTTTTTATTCCATGGTATAGTGTTTAGAGATTTCAAGTAATGGTTTCTAGATAAATATGATGTAACAGAATGTACTCCTATGTATTCTTGAATGCATTTATGTATTTTGAAATACAACATTTTGAGATATTTTAAGAAGTACTTTAAACACTTAAGTATTCTTAACAGCAAGTACCTCAGTACTTTAACTCAAGTAATAATCTGATAGATCAACTTTCACTTGTACTGGAGTAATATTTGACATGGAGGATCTATACTTTACTTAAGTAATGAAGCTGTGTACTCTGTCCACCACGGTGTATAAAGCATTACTGACGCTGCTTTAATAAAGGTATTATTCTTTGTTTTTTTGTATAATTTCTTTTTATTCACATTTAACCTTATAAACATGACACCAAAACAAATAAACAATAAAACACTGGGGAAAATTGAATTAACAGTAACACAAAACAACAAACAAACAAAAACAAGATCCACAAACAGAACAGAGAAGGGTAAAAAAGAACTTATACAGACATTAACTCACTCCTCACACGGACAAGCTCGACCTCTATGATTTCATAATTTCTCTTCTTTAAATAAATGTTTGCTGTTAAAAAAAAAATTTTAAATATCGAAATAACCGAAAATATTTGATCACAAATCAAATTTTGCGCCACTCTCCTAAAACTTATGAACTAAGTGTGTGTAATACTTGACCCCATGTTTTCAAAATGAAATATTTTGTTCCTTTCAAAGGCTAATGATTTTTCCAATTTCAAGTAATATCACAGTTTGTTACTCCAGTGTTTAAGTGAGGGAGGGCATGTAGCTTTCCAGTGTTTTAAAATACATTTCTTAAATACAATAGAGGAAAAAAGAATAACCCAGCTTTGTAGATATCTGACTCTTAAATGTGAAACGTCTTGAAAGATGCAAATGTAAATATTGAAATGAATTTCCGCACCCAAAACCTCAGACAACCAATGCTATAGTTCAAGCCAAACCTTCTGAACTTTACTACAGGTAAAGGTATTATTCTGAAGACAGCAAAATACATAAATAACAAAATCAAGTCAAATGTAAGGATAAGGATTTATTTCTTTGCTTCAAACAATGTCACTACTGCAACAGCTGCAATAGATATCAAAATGCTGTGTTGTGTGAATGTAAGACACAGGGGGTTTTGTTGTCTGAGGGGGAAAGAGGCTGGCAAGGTCAGGGGTCATGACAGAAAAGAGTCACAAGCTTAGTTGACGGGATGAAAAGCACCCCTCTGATGCCACTGCATGTCTCTGATGCGCCGAACCGACTGGATCTGAGGAATCTGGGCTCCGAACTCTGCGTTGTCTTTGTACTCCCCCTTTTCAAACAGGTACTGGAAACCTCTGTATCCTGGGTACTGATAGCCCACCCAGCTGGTGCACCAGGAGCACAGAAAGGGGAGACAGATCACAGACATTTAGAGGTGATAGGACAGTGACAAGGACAAGGAACGTTCTGTAGTTTCCTGAATATCACACGACATCTGAAAAGTGGATGGACTTACGTGCCACTCTGAACCCTGACAGAGGAGACCTTCTCCTGGTAGCCGTGTGCGTGAAAGCTGGGTACATCATCATCCATGATTTCTATCTTCTTCCCTGCAAAGCTGGGGTTCTCGTAAAGGACAATCTTGTGCTCCTGGCTGTCCTGAGAGGAGAGAAAAAAGTTACTTGTTAAATGACTTTTTGATCAACTAATGAAATGATTATGAAAGTTATGTAATGGGGAAAATTGTGCTGTCTTAATAATAATAATAATGATAATAATACATGTTATTTAGAAGTGTCTTTCAAAGCACTCAAGGTCGCTTTACAGACAGATTAAAACACAATAAATAAAACAACACGATAAAATAAATAAAAACAATGAGCAAAGTAACACCAAGTTAAAAATGAAGCAGTGGAAATTAAGCAGGGAATGCAGTTTGAAACAGATGGGTTTTGAGTTTTGATTTGAAGAGGGGTAGTGAGTCAGAGTTTTGGATGTCTGGTGGGAGTGAGTTCCAGAGTTGGGGAGCAGAGCTACTGAAAGCTCTGCTCCCCATGGTGCTGAGACAGGCAGGGGGCACAAAGAGGTGGAGAGAGGAGGAAGACCTGAGGGAGCGAGAGGGGGTGACAATGTGAAGGAGATCAGACAGATACGGGGGGAGAGGTCTTACCACTTTAATTGGGCGGAAGGCAACAAGGGTGTCACTACGCCTGCTGTTGGTCCAGGAATCCCAGCGAGGATACTCCCCCTTCTCAAACACATACTGCTCCCCCTTACAGTTGGCCTGCTCGTATCCCACCCATCTGAGGGGACAGAGGAGGAAGAGAACTGGGTGTGACTGGTGTGAGGGCAAAAACAATGAGATCAATGATCTGGTTTGTATTGTATACATTTATCTATTTTTCTAGCCAATTTCCTCCCTTCTATCTCATACTCATTCATAAAGCTGGTCCCTTTCTCTGCCTGGCCCACTCCCTCTCTCACTGCTTCCCTGTACATTTGGTTTGAAATCATTTTCTAGTTCTTCGTCTGTCTCTGACCCACACTCACGGTCCACACAGCACCAGTATGGAGCCCACTTTCTCCACGCCTGCTTCCTGGAGGTTGTTACAGGGACCAGTCAGCTCGTGGCACCGTCCCTGGAAGTTTTCCTGCTCATAGATAATCAGCTGTGCAACAAAAGAAGACACAAGGAGAATCTCAGTTTCAAATATAAAAACTTGTTTGGAGGAGGTCAATTTGTGAAGAGGGAGCCTATGAGTTGCTCAGAAAGTTAAAATGTTACTGAATTATTGGCTATTGCATTTTCTCTCACCTTAAATGCACTACTGCCTGGCTGCTGCTGCTTGGATGCAGGGATCTGGTGGTCTGTGGCCATAGTGAATGGGTCGGCAAGGATGACTGAAACAAAACAGGAAATATAAGATAGTTTGTCTCAAAAATATCCATGTGTATCTACATTTCAAAAGTTTTACATCTTTATATCACATGTATGATGGATAAAATTGCTTTTATCATAGATTTTGTTCTCTATCTCTCCAAAAGTTGCCATTCCTCTGTTCATTCACTGCTTTTTTTTATCAGAAAATGACAACAATGAAAAAAATATACATTGTTTTTTTTTACATTAAACCTTTAACAAAGTTGCAATTGTAAAATTTAACTAAATTAAATACTGAAAATACAGATAAAAATGGTCGACTTTAAAAAAAAAAACAATAGAGCATGGCGAACATGAACCTCTTACCAGTGCCTGTCTGTGCCAGTGTGTTTGGTATGGCATGATGGGCTCAATATATACGGGACGCCCAGGGGTGGAAACTCTGCCAACAGTACCCACAGAGTCCAGGCCGGTTGCAGATCGGCCTGCCATAGGCCCAACACACTGAAATGAGGGGTCACCATGTAGCCTCCCCCCACCCTGGGGTGTCACAGTCCTGCAAAGTTATTTCATTAGTTGTCAGTTTTGTCCAGCCGGTTATTGTTCCACATCCACATGATTCAGCACAAACAGTGCCAAGAGTCCCACACCTACAATGAGAGGAGAAGGACTGTAAAAGATGGGTTTACTGAGTCGGAGTCGGGCTGATTTGAATAACAGCCCAAATGATGCTGAAAGTTTCAACAAGAGTAGCTTTATTTTAACTTAATTTCAGAAACCACAATTAAGGCTAAATGTCACAATTCATTCCCCCTTCTATCTGATGTATACAAGCTGAAAAAACTTTATTTTTAGTCAAACTGATAGCAACACAAGCCACCTTCTTGTGCTGTTCATAGAAAACAAATTATATGACATGTTTCATTGGTTTTTTTTAGCTTTGATGAACTGAGATGTGCAGCAAAAAGGCCCAAAAGAAAAAGGATTACAATAACATTTTCAAGTAAAATACAGATATTATGTGATTGTTGCAAAAGTCACATTAAGTGTACTCAGGACAGTAAAGAGTATGGACAGTTTTGATAGACCTGGAGCAAACACAGGCTATGGTAGACCTGTAATAGTGCAGCAGCATGTTGAAGATGGAGCCGCTTTTCTTGCTAGTTTGTTCACTTTGAGTTAACGTCACAATATTTTGAAGTCACAAGTTTGTGAGAGTTTAGAAGTTAACAGCTCAACCTCTTATAAGGTTTGTTTAGCTCCACTTCATTAATGTAGCACACAAGTACTGCTTTGAAGGATGAGACTTTAGATGTCAATTATACAGTTATGAAATGTGTCAAAGTGTCAACAACAGTTGTGAGCAACATTATGGAATAATAGCACAAGCTACAACACATAGCTTTACCCAGTTTATCCACAATACACCTGCTCATTGTTATGATTGTTATTATTATTTTAAGATGGCCTTTTCTAAACTAATATTGTTAATTATTGAGCAAAAAGTCTCTTGAGTTCAATGTTTGCCTGTGAGTGAGAAGTCAGTACGACCTTAGATTGCTTCTCAACCTTTTTAACATATTTCTAATTTTCCTTTTCTCTTCTGTTTTATTATATTTGTCATTTTAATTGTGTTCTTTTATGCTTGTCTGAATGTTTCCAATGCTTTTAATGTTTTAATGTAAAGCACATTGAATTGCCCTTGTGTATGAAATGGGCTATACAAATAAAGCTGCCTTGCCTTGCCTCAACCTGATCACCATCAAGGGATCCCTGACCTGCTTCAGCAGACTGACCTCTGTGAAGAGGCCTGTTGATGAAGCATATGAGGACACACCTCCGTCTCTATGCTCTTATAGTCAAGCTCGACAGCATATCTCTGTCAGATACTCTGAGATCTGATGTCAGATGTGAACGAGTATGAATAAAACACATTGGTATTAACTTGCATAAGGTGGAAGTCCTAGATTGAGACTTTTTCAAAATATATATTTGGGCTTTGTTGGATAGGACTGCTGAAGAGAGACAGGAAATATGGGGAGCAGAGAGCAGAAGAAGACATGCAGCAAATGGTCAAGGCATGGAGTTGATGAGGACTAAAGCCTCTGTATATGGGGCGTGCTTTAACCACATGGCCAACGGCACCCCTGCAAATTTTGTTAACATCTGAAATATTCCACTTTTTAAGGATAACTGTATCAAATCAAACAGCTCAGTCACTGCTCTTTAATTTAACACCAGAAAGGGTTCAGTGAGCTGTTACCGGTACATTCAAATTCTGTTCCATCTTTTTTTGGTAAACCTCATATCAGGCATTATGGCAAAATCAAGTCTATGAATCATTGCTTTCAAATACGTGTGCTCCTCAAAGAAGGAGAAGCAGAAGTTCATTTTCGTTATTTTCCTGAGACTACAGAGGAAATCTTCTGTCACTATCTGGCTGATAATGACCTGCTTCATCACAGTGATGAGGAACTGAAGTAAAATCAGCTGTTTGAGGACTGAATGTTTAACTGCATGAAGTTCTGTATAAGGTTTTAGTAGAAGAAGGGTTCTAACAGGAAGTTAAACATCACAAATAGCAAATAATCAATGTAATTTAGAGAAAGCTTTTTTTTCTGCCTGAAGTTGAGACGGCTTTTTAGAAAATTAAAATCAGATCAATGTGCAAGAAGTAGCCTGGAATAAACATCTAAGACAAAATAAATGTGTCAAAGGTACATATTATGTGTATGTATTGTGGACTAAAGGCCTTTCAGTTAGCTCCTTGTTACTGATACGAGGTGGTAGATTAAAATCTGCTTCATATGTGCTGCCAAACAGCACTTTGTTTTATCACTCCTTCAAAAACCTGCACCAGGAGTGAGACTTCTGTCTTTTAACTGATAGCATGCATGTTTGGCTTCATGCCATCATAGTGCAGCTACTCATAATTCAGACACTCTTCAAAGTCCAATGTTGACTTGGTGTTGTATTGTGTAGTTAGATGGCCGTTTATCAAGAGGATCATCAATAAATGCACAGTGATTACTATGGTTGGGAATGCAGGGCACTCTTTTTTAATAGCAAGCATACATACAGTATGACATCACTTCCATAGCAGTTTAGCAGATGCTTATCCACAGTTTTAATGAGTAACTCATGTTCTGCTAAAGCTGGATGAGGCATTTTAGCTGTCTAATTAAAATGGGGAAACACAAATGGTAAAAGCAGCACAGGTGACCTGAAAACAGAGTCTAATCAAAGCACATCTGCAGTTCATTTTCAGGAAAAAAAAATCTTTGCCAAATTTACATAATTTCCACAAAGATGTCAGTTTTTTTCATCTCTCTTTAATCTTTCAGTTAAAACCATTTCCAGCTTGACTTACAGTTATAACATCACCAACAAACAGAGCCAACTCTAGATCAAACAACTTTTATTCGCCACTGAAACAAACATGGCACTCCTCACGGGGCACACGCTGCGTTTGCCATGGTTAGGTGGAGGCTGAGAGAGGGCAGACACTGTCGGCAGTGTTTGGGGGAGACTGTGTGAGGATCCTGCTCAACTGGCTCCAGCTGTGGCAGGTGGAGCAGGAGGTGCTGGGGCAGGGTCAGGGTCTGGTCCTGGTCCTGGTCCCGGTCCCGGTCCTGGGTTGGGGGTAGGAGCAGGAGCAGGGTCAGGAGTGGTGAAACAGCCCTTCTTGTGCCACTGCATGTCGCGCACACGGCGCACAGACTGGATCTGAGGTGTAGGGGCCTCCCAGTCGTTCCAGTGCTTGAAGTCTCCTCGTTCGAAGATAAACTGGCGCCCCCTGTAGCCAGGGTACAGGTAGCCCACCCATCTGGAGGAAGGGAACACACACAAATTGGATTACTCCACAATATTTATGAATGTGATTGCATACAGGGATCAAATTGTGATTTGTGGATGATCTTACGTTCCGTTTAGAGCCTTGATACTTGCAACACGATCCTGAAAACCATGGCCCCACAAAGAGGGAACATCATCATCCATAATCTCGATGCTTTTACCAGTGAATCCAGGACTCTCAAACAGGTGTAACTTGTGTTCAGCACTGTCCTACAGAGCAGAAACAAACACAGGGATATCTCTCAGTCACTCAAATGTCACCAGGAGATGTTGACCTCAATGATGATGAGGTTTGGAGCTGAAGAGCTCAAATAAGAGCTAAACTTTTCCCTACTATTTTCCAGATTTTATAAATTATAACTTTTACTTTATTTTCTAATCTTATTTTCTTTCACCTGTAAATCTCATTCTGACCTTGAGCTGCAGCAATATTGGTTCTACAAAATTCCTGACAATGAAGCATTCTGAATTGAAATGTTTCTCAGTCAATGTCAGTTTCTGCATTTCAAGCAGTCACCCACCACTTTGAGAGGTCTTAGAGACAAGAGGGAGTAGCTTCTCTGATTGTTGCTCCAGGTGTCCCAGCGTGGATACTCTCCCTTCTCCAGAATAAACTGCTCCCCCGTGAACCCATGTCGATCATAGCCCACCCAGCTGAGAGGAAAAGGGAGAACACTGGTGTAAATATGAGGGAGAGGAGCTTCTTACATACAAATGATGAAAATGTCACAAAGTTCAATATTTCTCAGAGTGACGTGGGCGTTACTCACGGTCCGGACTCCACTATCACAGATCCAATCTTCTCCAATCTCTTCTCTGTCACATCTTTACACTCTGAAGAAAACTCTGCCTTGCAGCCTTGGAAGTTCTCAAACTCAAACACCATCACCTGGATCACACAGAGAGGGAGAATAAAGGTGGAGATTCACATATATGGCAACATACAGTACCTATTATGGATGATGGTCTTCATAAAGTTGCATGTAGTTATCTAAGGATACACACATTATACAGACAGAGACATAGCATTTAAACCTGGACTACTCCATAATACAAGAGTCTCACTCAAAAACCTAGCTTCAAAGTAAGGACTAATTCATGTGTGTATTCATGTGCCTGTATGTGAGATTTATGTGAGGTGATGAGCAATCTATCTTTTCATACCTTATATGTGGCTCCAGTTCCACCCTGGCTCTTTCCAGATGCCAGCTGCTCCGGGGCACTTTGCTGCTCAGACATCCTCCCGATCCACTTCTCCTCCACTTTTTGGCAGAAGCATACACACAGACAGAACACCATCCATCATGGTATGCAGGTGTAGTTGCAGGTGTAGATATGAAAACAGGGAGAAAGCTTAATGTCAAAGTCACAATTGATATCTCTCCCCTAAATAGGAGAATTGTTTTTAAAAGTTCACAAAAGGCGCAATCATTCCTGAAGGATCGACTGAATTTGAATTTGGAAAAGATTACAGACTTATCACTTCAAGTGTAAACTCTACTTTATCAGAAAAGAAAATGTAACAAAAATCCTCCAAACCTGGGTCTTCACTTGCTGCCGCACCCTCTAACTCCATTGCAATGGTTTTTATTACTATCTCTGTTACTGATGTGTCCAGAGTGAGGACTTTACCTGGGTTTGCCTGCTAAGAAGCGGTAGTGTCCCTCTGTTTCAAAGCCACTTGG
This sequence comes from Notolabrus celidotus, assembly GCF_009762535.1. Classification (NCBI taxonomy): domain Eukaryota; kingdom Metazoa; phylum Chordata; class Actinopteri; order Labriformes; family Labridae; genus Notolabrus; species Notolabrus celidotus. The sequence goes on along the minus strand of NC_048280.1, from coordinate 28,077,185 downwards.
TGTTCGGTGGGGTCGAGCCATTAGAGGGCAGGGACAGGGGGGGTATTTATGGTTTATTTCTGGCCACAACAGCAGAAAAGGGGGAGCTGTTGATACAGCAAGTCTGTCGCTCACATTGTGTTCGTAACGCTGCCTCTCAATAGGCAGCTGTGTTGGCACACGCTGCCCTGCCTGTCCGCCTGGCTGCCAGTGAGCACTGTGTGCGGGCACGAGGAGAGAGAGCCAAGAGGATTCAGCAAACAGCCCCACTCAGCACAAACACACACAAATGTACACACACTCTCTCGGACTACACCCTGTCTCAACCACAGCACACTTCCTCTCGCCTTTCTCGCATACTTTGGTTATAATCAGCGACAAAGAATGTGTGAGGAGGCTAAATTTCAGCAGTGGGATCACCGACATGTAGTAATTGTTTCCAAAAAAGAGAGAGTTTCTAACGCTTAGGTTGATAAGAGACTTTCATTTTTACATTACAATGCATTACATATCTAGAACAAACTCCCTGAAAGCTATAGGTCTGCTCCAACTCTCACCTCTTTTAAATCAAAGACTAAGACCTTTTTATTTGCCACTGTCTTCCTATCTTAGCTTATTTTAAGTCACTTTAAATGCAAATTATTAAATTTACTTTTAATATATTTCTAATTCTCCTTTTCTTTTCTGTTTTATTATATTTGTCATTTTAATTGTGCTCTTTTATGCCTGTCTGAATGTTTCCAATGCTTTTAATGTTTTAATGTAAAGCACATTGAGTTGCCCTTGTGTATGAAATGCGCTATACAAATAAAGTTGCCTTGCATTTCCTTCCATGAAGAGAAATTCACATTATCTTGTTTGAGAAATACAAAAGAAAAAGAGAAAGGTTTTATATTAATTCAACTCAGCCAGAGAAACACGAGACATGTGTAGCTCAAGTCAAGTAAACTTTTATTAAGAATTTGTTTTTCGCTTTAGGACACTGGTTAGGACAACACAGTGCAACATACATCTTAACTTTCAAATAAAAAAAGGGACAAAGAAAGACAAAAATATAAACCCTCAACTTTTATGACAAAAGCAAAACATCATGTACATATAAACCAGCAACAACCCATCCATCAACACATTCACTTGCATTGCATTAGCACTCCAACGATACAGGAGATGAGACATGGCCGACGAGGGGGCAGAGGTCAGTGCAGAAGTGCATCGAGTGACAAAGTGCTTTAGAGAAGAGCAGAGAGAGAGGGAGGGAGGAGGGCAATCAGGAGGAGGATTACAGAGACGCTGATGTTGAAATCTTTTTGTAGTGTAGTAATGATTAGAGTCATTTTAACAATGTAGTGAACAAACAATCCCTCCATGAAGTACAAGTGTGAGCCAACGCCCCAACACTCTGAGCCGGTCAGTTTGAGCAGGTTTGACTGCAAAGATTGTGCGTGCACTCATGGGGACAGGAAAGAGGGGGATTGCACTTTTTCTTTTATTGAGAGAAAACATGATGGAGGAGTGTGAGGCCTACCAAAAGTATGGCTTATAGTGAACACTTCAACAATTATTCAGGGAAGACAGGCTGATTAGTGTTTTTATAAAAGATTCAAGAGGGTTTTTGTGCTGACAAGGAGTGTGCACGACTGATTGATGCAAAGTCGCTTGGCCAAAGGTCCCCTGATCCTCTTCCACAAAGAAAATATACCATATTTAGACTGAACGATATAGAATATGCTGCAGCTGTGACACTGCCAGAGATGTGGAGTGTATCAAGGTAAACCTTTCAAAACTAGCTCTCTGTCTTTGTTAAATCATCGATAATACAAATATAACATCTCCTGATTACAGATATAACATGATATACACTCGTGCTGACAATCAAGCCAGCAGTGATTTGTTCTCTATGTTCAAGAAGGAAAAGAAGTGTCTGAAATGTTATCCTATGGCAACGCTCTGTCCAACAACCTCCACTGTCTGATAACATAGAGAGATCTGACGCACAAAGCCTGTAGTGATGCTCAACACAAACATCTTATATAGCGTCGGCTGGATTTTCCTCCAGCCTGCGATGAAGCACGCCCAGGATGAAGAGGCGTCATGGTCCCACAGGTTGATCCTTTCCTGAAATGCATCCTGACAGGAAGTGAGGGCATTTTCTCCCTCTCTCTAACTTCTCCTGGTCCCAATAAAGTGTTCATGTGAAGTTCCTCCTGGTGCAGGAGAGCTCACATGACTTCAAGCATGAAATGGATAAAGCGGAGCAGCTTGATGTTTTGTTTTTCTCTCTTTGCTTGTTTTTTTTTTTTTCCATAAGAGAAAACTGAGACTCTCCATAAAAAAAGGCACCATGCACATTTATCCACCCAGACGGGAAGAAAACAAAAATCAAAATGAAAAATATACATCAGCAGCTGTAGATCCACGTCTCCTCCTCTGTGGGTCCAACATTAAGGCTTCTGTTTCATGGATTCATCTGTTAAGGCAACCTTGAGGGAAGAACGAGAGGAGAAAAGGTGTAAAAATGAAAATAAATACGAGCTTCTCTTGTCTTTGTTCTTGTTTTTCACACACTGATCTCACCTCAGTACTTACTTAGCTTTCGTTTTCATATTGACTCAAGCGTTTCTTGGATTTCAGCTCTTTTAACCACTGGGGAGAGTCCTCCTCTCTGGAGTGATAACAGACAGGCAGTGTTACTAAGCTGTTAATGACTGGACAGATGAACAGCTTTGCGATGTGCTAACAAGATCCTGTCTGTGAAGAAAGTTCCCCTGCGTTCTTCAGTGCACATGTTTTCTTTTTACCCAAATACGTCCTGCAGCATGCTCTGTACTTTGCATGAAGAATGCATAAAACTGGGAGAACTCTGCTCCTCGTGTTCCTAACTCTGTCAAATCAGAAGCACATCTGTATGTCTGTGCTCTCTGACTTGATGATATTTGAGATCTTAAAATGACTAAAATATGAATAAAAACTTTATATAGCATTTTTAAAGTGTCCAGTTTACTTCATTTTAATACTAGAGTTAAATTTGATCTCATTAGTTTCCATTTTTCTATTTTATTGAGCTTTTAACCTCATAGCCTTACATATATGAATCTCTTAATTTGTGAGGCTCAGTCAGTGTGACAGATCTTCCCCTGCACAGAGGTTTGTTGGTCAGAACACTCAAAGAGAGAGCTGATTTTCATAGTAGAAAATGCATGTAGAAGGACATACTGGTGTTACAGGTGCATTAGGGTTTATATTAGAACATAATAAATACTAAGAGAGTATGGACATTGTGTCACAGGCTTACCCATTTTCTTTGCCACCAGGAGGGGGCAGTACACGTGCCGCCCTGGGGAGGAAAGGGGACTTGGGAGAGCGAGAGAGCTGGGGAGAGGAAGCAGGTCCATCTGTTTGATTGTCAGAGTCGCCTCTCTTCTTCAGCTGGGCCTAACGACAGGAATAGAACATATTTAGGAGGATTAGAATACTCTGCTATATACCACAGTGAGCAGTGAACATGCATTAGGTGATAGCTCTTTAGACATGCACACTCGGGCTCACCTTTAAAGCTACAGGGTCCATCCCAGGGAACAGGGCGACCCTCTGAGGCTGAGAAGAGACAGCAGGGGTGGTGTCAGCTCCTCTGGCTGGCTCCTCAGAGTCTGAGTCATCGTCCTTCACCTCAACCTTTGGCTCTGTCACAAGGAGGAGGGGGGGGGGGGGGTTATACGTTATTGTCATATGAGAACATAGTTTGTCAGCATTTCAAACACACAGCAGGTGGGGTTTGGTTAAACATTCAGGCCAATGTTTCTACAAGAGTAAACTTCTGACTGCATCTTTTCCAAACACATCTGGTCTACTCTGAGGAAGAGGCTTATCTAATGATGACATCCTGGCTGGTTTTGTTTGGCGTTCAGTGCTAACCTGTGGAGTCTCGGTAAAGCCAGTCCTCTTCCTGTGCAGTACTCTGGAGAGCTGCTCTGGAGGGACGAGACCGAGGGGCTCGTTTCTTCCCCAGATGCGCTCTGGAGCGAAGAGCGCTTGTGTCCAGCAGAGTGACCGGGGCCTGAATAGTCAGATACAAGGAGAAGAAATACATCAGCTTCACATGAACACAATCGTGTGACTGAGGGCAAAAGTGACAATCAGTCATGATTCACAGTTCAAGCATCACACATGAGAGACATATAACTTCATGTGCCGTTCACAGAGCTGAGCTGCGGTTCGCTCAGTCAACACTCACTTCAGGGAAAGAGAAGGCCTGGCTCTCAGAAGAGGACGAGGGAGGGAGGCTGTCCACCGTGTCAGTATCAAACAGCAAAGAGGGGTCTCCCGGTGTGTCTGGGGGAGTGGGCTTCCTCGGTGAAGGGCTGAGGTTGCTCTCTGAACTGGGCGTGGCTGGAGTGAGACTGGAAAAAAGAGAGAGAGATTAACAAACACCTCAGCAAAAACAAGTGTGGTTGTCGTAACCACAGCTCTAATCAGAAGGAGTCTGAGTCATGAGTTCCTTTTGTCATTGTTGAGACTGTGGGAAGCCATGATTTACACCACGCACATAAAAAACTGAAGCCTCGTTTGTCATTCTGACAGTGATAAACATATTACTATAAGGACATGAACGGGACTACAATCGGACGTCAATCATTTTGTCAGTAATTTGACATTAATTATCATCCATTCATGTCAGTGTGGTCAGTTGTGTCTTATTATCTGACCACAGGGGGTCACCGACAGACAGAGGGACTGAAGTCACATGGACGCTCTGGACTTTGTTAAAAAAAATGTGTAATCATCTTCACACAAAAATGTCAGCACTCGCGATAAAGTTAAAAAACATGTCAAAATTTTGACAGCAGCATAAAGATTAAGAAACGAATGCGTCTCAGCCCTAGGCTTTTATAAGCGTCTCACCAACTAGGTGGGTGTGTCCAATTTATCAGCCATTGTTACCAGGTGACAAAAAAAACCCCAAAAAACGCATGTTACATAATGAGACAAAATGGTACAAAGTAAAGTAGACACAAGAATCACAAAAAAACACATTAAAAAACACCCCGATATCCTTTTCACTGTACCATCCAAAAATGGATCACCAAAATACAAATATTACAGGAAACAGGAGAAACGAAAACTCCTCATTTAGGCCTCCAGGAGTCTCCTTCTATAGATGATGGATCCAATGGGCCTCTCTCTGAGGGAGTCTCCTGTCTCTATCGCCCCCCCTAGACTGTGGCCCAATGGACTCAATCCCCATGAATCTCAACATGCAAGCACCATGACCAGCAGTATTGAAGCGTCTGGCAACAGGAGACTTAACGTCATTGGTTCTGATGTTACTTTTACGTTCAGATATGCAGACTCTAATTTCAAGCTCTGTTTTGCCGACATAGCCTAACCCACACGGGTATTTAAGAAGATAAACTATATGTATGCTTCTGCAGGTAATCCTGCCTTTCAATTGTATTTGTCTGCCTGTGTAGGGATACACAGGTAAACAATGCTTGTTGACAGGATTAAAGTTTGTTTGGATTTGGTCTTTTCAAGGGAGCACTGAGATCATCATGTCAATAATTCTGATCTACACAGTTCTTTTTAAGTACATTCACAATAAAGGGGGAAGGCCAGTCTCAGATCTGATGTGTGATCACTTTATGAGCTCTGACACTTCTTATGAAGGGTAATAGACACACAAAGATATTCAAACACACACATGAAGCCCCTTCTTAGTCTTCTTTTCTCTCTCTTAAGAACATGAAACAAAACTTACGTCCCTGCTTGTCCCTTTTTTTTGTTCCTTCTTTGCTTCATTTTTGATTCAGTGTTGTTTGTTTGTGTAACTCCTACCTAGATTATGTTTGATTATTACAACATTGTTTGATCGTGTTTTTTTTGTTTGTATTATCATCAGTTTTTCAGGAAGATGAATACAATATGTTTTAAATAACAATTTACCTCAATTAACAGTCGATGACAGATTTGTTTTTCTCAAGAAATGTATTGGTTGTTTGCTTAGTTTTTTGTTCACCAGCGAGGATTGTACTGTTAATATGCTAGACTATTAAAATCATGCGTTTCGGAGGGTGGAGCCCTGACTTGATTGTGTTGAAGTAAAGTGCTCGTTTTAGTTTATTTTATTTATTCACTTATTTTTATTTTTCTCTTCCATCCCTTTTCTATTATCTCTCTCTCTCTCTCTATATATATATGTATTATTTACTCTTATTTTTTAATTCATTGATTTAAAGGTATGTCTTTTGTGTTTTGTTTATTGTTATATTATATTTTATGAAACCATATAACTACAGATACAGCAAAGATGTATAAATTAATGTTTTAGTTGCCTAAACCAAAATAAAAACTATGTTAAAAAAAGAAATAATGCGTTTCAGATGAGGCTCTGCCCAAACCAACTACTAAATATTCAAAATCCCTCCTCCTATCAGATGTTTTATTTCCCAGCTTAAGTATCCAGGGACAGGAACATTCACCTGATGTAAGACAACCAGTTATGTTCAATCATTTACTTGGAAGGAAGAAACAAGACAAAGCAACCTTTATCAGTTATAGATAACGTGGATTTCATTGTGCATTGTTTCTTGATACAGCTATGACCCACTGTACTTACTGTAGTTGTGTTTAAATACAGATCAGCAATACACTGACAGCTGACTTGTGTTTTTTATGCATGCAAACAAATCACATCTCTGGAAAGCAAATGCTGTGAGTTGGACATTTACCTGTCATCAGTGCGCAGTCCTGTCTCCCAGGTCCCATACTGACTGTCAGTCTCATGGACCGGTGTTTCAGCGTCCCTCCCCTCCTCTTCGCCGCTGACAGCTTGCTTCTGCTGCTCCTGAAGTAACACAGAGGGATAAAATAGTCGATGAATGAGGGGGAATAAAGTTACATAACAGGCCGGAAACACAAGCTCATCCTCGTACTTCACATTTGAACCCTGGTGAAGTTTTTAAACGTGTGAACATCCTTTTAGATTTGTATTGCCATAAACAGACTTATTTTGACCTGACAAGAACAGTGACCCATGATCACTGACAGTTAAGTCCAGTAGCGGGTTATTCCATGTCATCACTGCTGAGAGAGCTACATCCTGTGGATCCTGAGCAGCCCACAGAGCTACGGTAAGATGCATAATGTAAGGTGAAGGGATGAGTTAATGGAGAGCAGGGACAAAGACAGAGATGAGTGGGTGGGTGATTGAGTGTGTGTTTGCTGTCTACTGAACCATGCCTCTTTTAATGAGGCTGGTACAGAGGACATACTGTCTCAAAACCACACAGGGCTCACAGGCCCGTCTGCACATGAACCGACAACCCTGGCCTATATAGAAAAAAACAATAGAAAGTCCTTCTGTCCTCTGATGTAGCCTGAGGGGTGGACACAGAAATGTGATACACCTGGCTCTGTAATCGCCCAGGTTCACTTGTGATGTTTATATGAGCAGCGACATCAGATCAGAGCTCTCAGCCTCAGAGGTTTGTGAAAGCTTTCCTTGTTTTCTTTGTGCGCACGAGAGCAGGACAACAGAAAGAGCAGAAGAGGGACAGAGCGATCGAAAGAACCTCTGAGTCAAGGTATAAAATTGGAGGACGAGAGGAGGAGGGAAATTTGGTGGAGAGAGAGTAAAAAGAAAAACAGTGCAGGATGTCATTCATCAGGAAAGACTTTCCTGACAGGAAAAGAGACAACAGAGAGGAAGGCGTTCAGCAGCACCCCCTGCATCTGACAAAGCACTTGTTCTTGACTTTACCCTCTTCTCAAGGATTTACAGCACTCACACTTTTCACACCACTTACCCTTAAATACACACACTTAAAGCCTCCTTCCACTGACAGCAATGAACAAAACCTCCAGTCCAGATCAGAGTGTGGGTCCAACATACAGAAACAAGAACCACACACTCCACTTAGCTTGTAGTTAGTTGTTATTGTTGTTATATTATTAACACAATTCATCGTGATTAGAAAAGACCTGTAAGTCAATCTGTGTACTGAGTGACTTCAGGAGACAAGTTCTTCTGTGTGTGCAGACCTGATCACTTCTAGTGATCGTTCACTATTATTGAGAGATCCAACCAGGGTGTGAAAAAACTGTGGGTGGATCCTACAACCTCAGACCCCCCTGTGTGGGGTTTTTAGGGCAGCTTAGGGAGAAAACTGTGAGACTATATCCTAAGGAACATTTTCTATGGGGGATCCATTTCAATGAAAAAAGACCAGTAGGTGAATCTGTGTCTGTCAGGATGGTGTTACTCTGCAGTCTGCAGTCAGGGACAGGATATTATGTTTTTATTTCTTATTTTTGTGTAATATCTCATTTCTTTCTTTCTTAATTTTAATTTCTTCACCATTGAAATGCTTATGTTTGCTTTATTTGACTTTTTAACGCTGTTGATGTTATTGTTTTGTCTTTAAAGCAACATTTTTATGAATACTGCAATGATTCATTTCATTACAATATTAATCTACAGATGAAGATTTAAGATGAATAGAATTTTGTTTTTTAATGTTAAAAATTACCAAAAGTGGTGAAAAAGTCGGTCCCTGATACTCAAAGTCCAGGTGATGCCTTTGAACCCTTTGATTAGTCAGCCTTAAACCTAGATATGTTTATATTAGTTAAATATTCAACAGACCAAAGCAGGAAACTCATACACCTGAGAGGCTGGAGGCAACATTTTCTGCTGAATTTGTATAAAATAATAATTAAACTATTAGCAATTATAAAAAAAAAAATCCTATATTTCTGTTGATTGGCTAACCAATTAACTGACAAATGATCTTAGCTCAAAAATGTATCACAGCAATCCTGAACTACAGAAACTCAAATGAGTTCATTCATTAACTTCAGTCCAAAGACAGGGACTTGATTAATGTTAAATCTATTACACAAAGCCACGATGATACCGTCACTTATAATGTGTATAATGGATTGTGGCCAAGTAGTAAATGCATTACACATTAAGGCTCATTACAATGCTAAAGACCTCAGCATGCCTGCGAGTTTGGCTCACTGGATTGTCTTAGAGCAGATATGTTTGCAAGAAGTGAGAGAAAAACATGCGCAAAACACATTTTTGTGCTGAAACTGTTGAAAATAAAGATATTAGAAAGAGTCCACATAGAAGTGTACATTTTCTTTAGTTGTCATTAGCCACCTGAGCAGTGTGGCTTTTTGAACAACATGGTTATAACACAGATATGACTTAGTGTGGTTACAATAAAGGGCAAATGTAGTGTTCAAAAAACGGCTTTGGTCTGAAGAGCTAATTTCTGTCTCATCACACACTGTACGGGGGTGAATTTTTTTATAACGCGAAGGTTTAGAAGATATTAAGATTCCGAGTTTTGCCCATTTAAGGACAGGCGGGAATAGCTGTTGGCGAGGAGGCTCAAATTCCGCCTCTTTACCTCACACTAGATGGACAGCAGTTAGGTTTAGTTCAGCATTTCCAATATGGCTCCCACCTAGAAACAGACTGGGGACGTCACGGATACAAAGTCCATTATTTAAACAGTCTATGGTTTTTAACTCTGTCGCATGAGGATGACAATTCCTTTGACCAATCAACAGATTGCAGTGAGTCTGGCTCCGCCTTTTAGGCCTTTTCAGATGGATACACTTGGAACCCCAACAGAAGGTTGCCAAAAATGTAGGATGGTATAGATTGGTTATCTTGGTTCCTTTAGTCCAGTTTTTGACAGTGGAAACACAAATGACATCAAACTGTTCAGGATCACTTGGTTGAAACCAAGCGGCAACCTCCAGTCTAAAAATATGAGTCCAATGTGGAAGTGATTAAAACTGCAATTCATTGAGGATCCGATTGAGGCTGGTTCCGGAAGTACCGGAAACCACATACACACCAATTCAAAAAAGACGATCTTTACAGCAGAAATAAACATGTTTACAGCCTGGTACAAAAGACAAGTGCAGTCTGGATAGCTAATTTCTCGGTCGGCACACACTGTACGGGGGGTGAATGTTTTTTTATTGCGCAGCAATTTCAAAGATATTGAGATTACGAGTCTTCCAATGAGGCACAGCTGACTTGATTGACAGGCGGTAACACTGTAGCTGAGCCCGCCTCTTTACGTCACACTCACTCCACAGCAGCAATATGGCTGCTGCCGCCGACTGGCCTAAAAACAGCTCTTCAGAAACAATGTGTGACATCACGGTTACTACGTCCATATTTTTTACAGTCTATGGTTGAAACAGCTGTAGTCTTCAGTTGGGTCATTTAAATGTACTGGTATTTCAAAATTGTCTGACATGAGGTTGGTGCATCCGTCTTACAAACAACAGCTCTACAGGACATGTCATCAGTCAGAAATAACAGCTTTGAGGGAGTGTGTGGTTGGGATGCTGTCAGTTTATGTTGTTTGAACTTGAAGCTCAGACTCTTTATGGTACATTCATACTGAAGCTTGAAAACCCCAAACCTGGTATTCAGTGCAGCTCTAGAGAATATCATGTAGTTGTGAAATCTTCAATTCAGTTCCAGATAGAGACCTTGGTTTTACGCCATCCCTCTCTCTTCTACCTGTCAATAAACACCGTTATCACTGCTGTCAAAATGCCAACAAATCTCACAACCTGGCCTTCATAAATTTCAGGTGATAAAAATTCCTATGTGTGCGCAGGTGTCATTCAAACTCGATCACGCCCAGAACACACCTTTAGCTGATCAGCATACGGGGCGAACTGTAACTCTGCTGGGACATGTTGAAGAGAGGCTGCATTATACAGCAGCTTAAAGGAAAAGACTCGGGGAAGGCTGTCAAAAGACAAAGAGCATTTGAAAAGCTCATTCACAACGTCATACCTTTTATTATTGAGCTGAACAGAGGAGTTTAACAGCCTCAGTGTGGACTTCATCTGGACTTCCTACTTTCAGGTTGAGCCTTAAAACAACACCAGGTTAGAGAAGTTATCAGCCAATAAAAGAGCATCAATAAAAAAGTCTTTGAGCACTAATAAGGTTTAACTGCTCTGACAAATACACAGTCACAGGAGCAGGCTCTGCTATCACGGGGAGCATGGTCGATGAAGGAGGTCTATAAGCCAACAGGTCCAGTCGCATTGATTTATTGCTGTCAGGAGCAAGGCTTTTCCTTAATAACATTAGCAATAGCCAGCTTGCTCTAGACAGGAAGGGTGTGTCGAGGGAAACAACATAACAAAGAGCGGATGAATGGAAGGATGAAGGAGAGAAAGGGCTGATCACTGAACGGAGCTGAGTGACAATCTGAGGAGGAAGGGGCTGGGACGAGGTCTTGGAAACTTCTGCTTGATAACGCAGTGATCACAGAGTCACACATAACTCGACTGCACACACAGGATGGAGAAACAGCAGACTGAGATTTGCTGGAACCTCCACACTTGAAGAGAAAGTGACTAATTGCATTGCTCACATAGCAGAAGGGCTTTTCTATAAAGCGGCTAACATATGGTCTTTCGTCAGAGCCAAACACACAGACTGAGCTGCAACCGCAGATATAAAAAGTGTATTTATATGAACACAACATCCAAGGCAGAAGCTTATAAACCAATTACTGAACTGTGAAAGAATGTGTGTGCATCTATCAGGGCTGAGAATGGTGCTATGAGCTCATCCAGGTTATTGAAAAAGGGATCTGACGAGACCATCTCAAATACAGAGAGACTATTATAAGCCATGAAAACATTCACTCACAACATTATACTTTCAGTACATCAACACTCCCTGTTCCCTTCTCATCTGCTTGAATCAATCTGACCAGGGTGGAGTGGGAAAATATGCTCTGCGTGAACTCGTGTACACAGCAGTAATCAATACCAATATCCTGCAGATATTCAAAACAACTGCTCCCGTGAGCACTAATCTCATGTCAACAAATGGGCCTGCTGGCCGCATGTCAGGGGGCTTAGATTAAGACGAACTCTAGCCGGCAAACCCAACAGTGCTGTGTTATTCTTTCATTACATAAGTGCTTCATACAGACAGCAGTGCCGTACAAAGCAGCAAGTAAGAACAGAGAAAGAATGTCAAAAACCTGACTCGCCTTAAGAGTTCAATCCAGACAACACTGGACCTGACTGAAGGGATTATTTTCATTTCTGGATTCTGTTGTTTTTTTTACTTTTAGGTATATATGAGTGATATGAAGACAGATCAGCTTCATGTTTGTTTGAAGCAATGTGGTCCAGCACACCCATACAAGGAAGAAATAGAATGCAAAGATGAATAGATATACTGCCAACATAATTATAACCATCATAGTTACACGTTCACAATGAAATATTAGATGTGTTACCTATTTGTTTCTTAATGCTCATATTTTCCTCATTAAGTCAAAGGTCACAAACATGACAGAAATGGTTCTGATTGGTTTAGTCTGACAATGCTTGTTGAATTTGAGAATCTACATTTTATTAACACTCCTTTAAAGCAAGGGTTGGGAGTCATGCAAAACTAGCATGAATTTGAATGTAGCATGTCCTCAGGACTCCGTCTAACCCCTCCCCTCGGAGGTCCTCAAAAACACCGCCCCCGCTCACATGCACGAGTGCCGCTGTTCTTGACCATATGATCGTGACTGATTCAAAACTGGTCCTCAGCACATCGTTTGTGTTTTGCACTACGTCAACTCATGTCTCACTCAGCGGTAAGAAATCACCAAAACATTATCATAGTGAAAGTTAAAAACACAAACAAACATGAATTGTACGCGCAGGAGGCGGGCAGAGTGGCAGGATGGGATTTGATTGGTTTCATAATTTGCTTCCTGATGGCAGGGATTGGTTGGTGTTTTCCCAGGTTTACTCCGGCTGTAGATAACGGCTTTTTTTCTCTCCTTTTTAAGAACACATTATGTATTGATTGCCATCGGGACATAAAGATCGTTTTAACCAGTATAACAAAAAGTGTATCTACATCTGACTACCAACCCCAGCTTTAACTGATACTGTTTGTATCATACACATTTCTCCTTGCGGGGTCATGAGGTTAAAAACGTAACTTAAGCTTTACTTTTACAGCTTATAACATAACTCGTGATTGCTAACATAAGCCCTTTTCATATTTTGAACCACATTGTAAAGAAGCCCTGCCATTGTATATCTATACTGATTCCACGACATCGCAATATTGGTGTCCCAGTGTTTGGTTTCACCTGGAGTTACAGAGGCACGAGAGGTCAACAGGGCAGGAGCTTCATGTACACACACAGTCAGACATGCACACACACACACACACAGAGCCTCTGTAACCCTTCTGTAACGACCTCTGATGACGACACAGCGGTCGGATGACTTTGTCCCACCAGCCTGCATCTGTGACGTTCATTCTGAAGGTCATTATGTTACAGCGGCTGAAATACTCCGCCTTGAACTGGCAGTGTGAAAAAGGTTACAGTCTGGAGATGGAAACCTTTCAGATTGCTAAATTGCTGAAAATGCTGGGTTTCTGTCAGATAGCAGATAACGATACACTTTTACAATGTCATTAAAGCTGCTGTTGGTAGGAATGGTGTTAAAAATGTTACTTTTTTCTGTTGGGTTTGTAGAAAAGGTCATAATACCCATCAGTACTCATCGGTAAGTGGAGTAATTTGAGACTATTGCGAAATCTCTGTGTTTTCCAATGCCTTTGTATCAAGCAATGTTATTATTCACCTTGTTCCTGTTATGACGGACCAATCATAGCTAATCTCCAAACCTCTGTCCTGATTGGTTAAGGGACGGCTCCTACTATGTCCTCCGATTGGCTATGAGCCCGACACTATCGTGACTGCACATGCCAATCTGTGCTGGGGGGCTAAGAGGAAATCTGGTTGGGAGGGATAGTGTTGACATTCGAAGTCCCTCTCTCTGAACAGACGTTTGCTCTGTGACTACCAACAGCAGCTTTAAGTGACAATTTAACTCCATTGGAAAGGTAACAAGAAACTACCAAAGACGAAATCACATTCCAAATATCAAGATGAGTCAAGTTCAACTGTTAACTGGATGATCTCACTTGTACAGGCTCATGCAAAAAGTAAATACATAAAACATCGTTATCACTTCAACTTCCACACACCTCCATGTTTCCATTACCTGCTACAATGACAACAAAAGCTATCTGACGCAACAAACTGCAAACATAGGCATTTTTGGGACTTTAGCCCCTCAGTCACTCACTAGTATGTCTCCTCCCCATTTCTGCCACAGAGCCATGCCTATAAGTTTGAACATACGTCAAAGGGGAGATGTTTGCTGCTCAACACAAGTTGTATAAATAGGCATTGGGATGTGGAGTGGAAAAGAAAGAAGCCTGTTAATGTCAGTGTGCCATCCGTGTGCTTTCTGAAGATGTTCTCTGAAGGCAGAATTGATGCAAAATGTTGCTTTCAAGCTGGGGTTGGTAGTCAGATTTAGATACACTTTTTGTTATGCTGGTTAAAATGATTTTTATGTCCCGATGGCAATCAATACATAATGTGTTCTTAAAAAAGAGCGAAAAAAACGGCTATCTACAGCCAGAGTAAACCAGGGAAAACACCAACCAATTTCTGCCATCAGGAAGCAAATTATGAAACCAATCAAATTCCGTCCTGCCACTCTGCCCGCCTCCTGCGCGTACAATTCATGTTTGACGGAGTCCTGAGGACATGCTACATTCAAATTCATGCTAGTTTTCCGTGACTACCAACCCTAGCTTTAACGTAACCCAAAGCTGAATAAGCACCAGTGGGGATCACACATCACATAGACATAAATCAGACAGTTCTGTTCAGTAACAAACTGTATCTTTAAATTTGGAAGGTGTGTTACATTTTTCGCTGGACATCATACTTTTAATTGACAGAAGTCAATATTTGAGTCCCAAATCTACAGTTTCCCTTTATTCATATACGTGCAACCTATTACCTATCAGTCTTAATCAACCGTTACTGTCCCCTTACTGTCATGTGTCCAACACTGGCCCACTGGGGACCTAATAACATTGGTTGATGTGTAACACTAACTATGATGTCAACACACGAGACCACCGCTCTGACGCCGTGAAAACACCTCTTATCTTTAGAAGCTGTGACTCATGAGGTGTTGCACGGCAGTTCAGCAAACAGGCGTGAACCTAAAGTTAGGAACAACTTCACTGTAATGTATCCACAGCCCTGCACGGATTTCCAAATCTGTCCCTTACGTAGTGCACAGATGTCAGACTGGAGATGAGTGATAGGAAGACAAACACTATACTATAATCATATAATACCCATTAGCAATTACGTTTCTATTTGTGTTGCTAGTGCTTGTGCCTAATTTCAGCCCTAAAATCACAAAGTCTAGGCAAAATGATGACCTGAAGAACCAGAATAACAACAGCTTTGCTTAACAAAGAGAGCGGGACAAAGAAAGGTTTACATTGTGCCAACGACAAGATGGAGAACTGATGAAAGCAGGGAAAGAGATCGATGAGGAGCAGGCAGGGAGGCAGATGGATAAGTTCTTGACATGTTTGGCTGGAGACCAAATAGTTGGCGAAGGAGCAGCTGTTAACACAACGACTCTACAGGCCGAACGGACATTTCTGCAAAATGACTTGAATTCCACTTGTGCTTTATTTAACTTGAACAGATGTTAAAGTTATGCTGCTGAGCCTATAGTTACTTTAAACAACACCTCTACCGCTCAGTTAAAGTCATGACTTATATCGGTACCTGGGTAAAACTTCTGATTACAGCGTGTGAGTAGCCTCAGTGGTAAAAGATCGTCCTGATGTTTGTGTTTGTACTTAAAATGTGTGCGTTGTCTTACAGCAGTGGGGGTGTTGGGTGCGGTGCGTCTGCGTAAGGACAGACGTTGCTGGCTGCGCAGCGAGAACCTGCGGATGGACTCCCTGCTGCGGGAGGCCAGCGAGCGCAGGGAGCTGGTTCTCTTGAAGTCCCCGGTCCCGTCCTCTCCCCTGGTGGACAAGAGGCTGAACGCTCCATGAAAGGAGCGGCGGACATTTCCCACCCATCCTGTTACCTGAGTGTGGGCCACTGACAGCTTGTCCCCCAAATACTCCATCACAAACAACCACTGGCAAGAACGTCTGAGTCTGAAATGATTGTGATGAGTGAGCTGTGACTCTTATTATCGCAGTGACAGGGAGTCATTAGAGTCTGGTGATGCTGGAGAGTTAGCGGTCCAGGGACAATGTCGTAGGTGTTCAGCTGATGTTAGTTGCTGGGTCAATACTGCAGCAGTGAGGAAGGTGACAGAGAACAACAACACAGCTCAGCCAGTCCAGTGTGAGGTTGTTTGTGTTGTTTGCTGTTTACAGCACTGCAGCACAGACAGGACAGAGCCTCTCCTTGGTTTTTTTTCTAAATGGCCCGTCTGCAGTGCAGTCCCACTGGAGCCGTCAGGAATCAGTTTCAAGTCATCACTGTCAGGGCTCCAGGCTGTCGGCCTGACGTGAATTGTGAAGCTTTCTTATGTCTATTTCGATACACACAAGATATCCTTGCTATGAGATGCTTGGCGCACGGATCCAAGTGGGCACAGAAAGGTTACATAAGGGCAGAACTTGCTATTAGTAATGCAGGGCAGTTCTCTGTGTGACAGTCTGCTGCACTATGTTCCAACAGGTTTCTCAGCCATGTTTCTCTGGCTCCACGCACATGAAGTACAAACAACTACTCAGGTACAGAAGTGACGAGCTGTAATAACCCAATCACATCCTCAACATGCCACTTACGTCCGAAACAACATTCAATTATCGATTACCCTCCTAAAGATTTACGGAGCTTACAGAATAATAAGTATGAAAACTCTGTGACACTTGGGTTAATTCTCCAGGTGTGATCTCAGTCTCAATTACAGCCGACCGGACAAATCCCCAAGAGCCGATGATGATACGTTTCCTCCAAAACAAGGCCCGGGTTAAAAGTTAAACAATCCATCCATCAAAGAAGGCTTCATTCCTGCAGTGCCTGATCCTCGGCTACCTTCTGGCAAAATCTGCGGGGTGAAATGCTGCAGGACAGCTGCTGGCAAAAAGAAAGCTTTTGTAATCATTCGTATTCCATAAGGAAAACCAGAGTGCAACCAATGCTGAGCCAAACAGAGCAAGTAAGGAGAAAGTCCTGAAGTGGGGAAGGTAAAAATCCAGAGGAGAAAAGAGGAACAGGAGAGGAAATGTTTCTCCCCTCGCCTTTTTCTGCAGGTACGGGCAGGTAGGAGAAAATGCGTCAGCAGCGCTGCTCTCTGCACTCAGCGCTGTAGGACTCTCCGTCAAGGAGAAACTGGGTGGAGAGAGGGAGTGTGGAGCGGAGTCAGAGAGTGAGAGACGGAGAATGGGAGGTCCCTGATTCAGAGCAGGAGGGAGAGGGAGGGGAGGGGAGGGTGATATATGTTCTGCGGTGCTCTGTCGCTCCAGTCTGATTCAGTTGCAGGCAGGCCGGTTAAATGACACAGGCAGGACGGAGAGGAAGAAAAACAAATGAAGAGGGGAGGAGGAGATAGACAAAGTAGCACACTTTGCTATTACACAGCTCATTCACAATGAGATGGATGAAACTAGAGAGAAAGTGGAGATGACAAAATGTGAAATCTATCAGACAGGAATGAGATCCAGCAAATGATCACTTTAGACTAAAAATAGATGAATTAGACATGCATGAGAGGAGACAGGTGTGGCTCAGAGATAGAGGTGAGCTCACACAACCATCAACCAGTTTGTCAGCACAATGCACCCAAAGCAAGAATCACAACAGCGGAGTGGATGTTTGTTTAAATCTGGCTCAGAGTCACACTCATGCAAACAACACAGCAGACTAAAAGCACTGCCTGATGTATGCGACCAAGTTAAGCAGGTCTCTGTCAGACCCAGAAAAAGCCACAGCAGAGTTCAGAGACTTAATCTGAAAATAAACTGGGACAGAGGGGCTCATAAAAGGCTGGATCCCTGTCCACATATGCCCCCTACAGGTAATCTGATTAACTTTTCTTTGAAGTGCTGCACAGAAAGGAGAGTCTGCTGTGCAGGTCTCAGTTTTCATCACAACACCAGCTGACCTCTCTCATGTACTCCTGAGCCTGAACTCACCAGCCTCTATCAGGGGTTTTCACTTTGAATGGCATTATAGTACTCACACAGAACATGTTTAGTTTACAAAAATAGGAATACTCTTAAGTCTTGAAAGGGACACACGATATTCAACTTTTTCACCCATATTCAGTCTTATCAATATGATTATTAAAATGAATAAAGAACAAATGGACAATTTCTTGAAAACGAAAACAATTCATAATTTTGATTATAAATGTATCCTTTTAATATTCTTTTCAAGCAAAAACTGCTTTTAATTTTTTTTTAACTGTTTATTGGAAAACAAAAACTACATAATTTGGATAATTTGCACTATTTTCCATTAATTTACAGACCACAACACAAATATCTTTGATGGGAATAGGAGCTTTAACAATTAATCCATTAATCAACTTGGAAATTTAAAAGCAATCCAAACTATGTTAGTGATCGACTTATTATTTAATATACTATAAAAATAAAATTGTCAATCATTTACTGGTTTAAGCAAATTATATTTGAGGAATTTGAATTAATTTAAAAAAAATCTGCAATTATTTTTCTGTTATTTGCATTTTTTGTTTTCATACATTTTACAGTAATTAAAAAGTATTTGTATTTGTAGTATTCAAGATTTTTAAAGATGTTACTTTGAGCATTAGGAAAATGTGATAAGTATTTTTTGTACCTTTCATTTTGACATTTAATATGTTAAAGAATTCATCATGAAAATATTCATTACATTATTTAATATTAACTATAAGTTTAAGATGCAGCCCTTATCATGTTAGTAGTTAGTTGTAGTCTTATTCAAAGGGCATTGCTCTTTAACCAACTCAACGTCACATCCTCTTCAGGTGTATAATGTTCTCATTTCACTCACACTGAAAGCTTACATCTGTCAAAGAGTTTCCTCTGATGAACGAGTTACGTCTTCTAGTTTTTATTTATAAAGAATAAAAAAGGATAAAAAGAGACAAACAGAAAGATAAATAACAATAGAGTTATCCACCAGATGTAGCTTATTACTGCTCCCTGTTTCCTTGATATTCCTCTCACTAATACTCAACATCATCTGCCGGGAAGTGACTCATGACCGCCCATCTCTTCCCCTCCCCTGCTGACATCATCACTCTGAGCGCAGGCACAGCTAGAAACCCGACCAGCATCCACACAAACACAATAACAGAGTGAAGAAGCCCATGCTGTATACTGAGACTACTAACATACAGGTTTTTAGAAGAGGATCTAAAATCTTACAGAAACACGTTGATAAAAACAGAACTGTGACTTACCCAAATGCCATAATGCGTGAGGCAGCATGACCAAAAGTAGAGCACAGCTCTCAGCACGCTGCCCATCTCTGCTCTGCCCTTCTCTCCAGCCTCAGACTCTCACAACCCAGCTATGATCTCATCTGCGTGAGTCTCAAGACACTTCCAGCATCAAACGTAAGGAGATGAATGCTTAACGATATCGGCTTCTCTCATGAATATTGGCATCACACATGATTTCTAATCCCTGCAAAGGACGAAGTTACTGAATTACTGTATCAGGGTTCCCACTCTTTTCCAGAGATCATTTTCCAGGACATTTTCATTGATGATCAAGCTGGTATGACCGTCTAAATTTAGTTCCTAATTTAGTTCCTAAATAGTCTAATATGTTCCTCTCAGTGGGAGTCTACATTGAAAGAAATGTAGTCTATGGCTATCAATGAAATCATCTCTTACAGGTGAGAAAATTGTCCATGGCCCCCTCATAATCGTAACACAGATTAAGCACAGTAGTGATGTGTCATGATCAAAAGCTGCGGCTCTGAGAGTCGATGCTTTATAGTGAATCAGAAGAGCCGGCTCGCATCAAGAGAGAGAGACGGCTCCCAGTTTTTTCCTTTCCCTCCGTAGCTCTCTCAGTGCTCAGCCCCAGCTCTGCTCACAGCAGATCTTTGTTTTGATTGGTTAGCATGGCGGCCATGTGGCCAATCATATGTGAGGATATAGGATACAGGTGATGGAGGGGAGGCTGTGTATCCTGGCTTCATCTGTTCCTTCAGAGAGAGTCTTCTTAAAGACCAGGCAAATACTCACTGAGTGGAGAAATCAGATCAGCCCATCCAAGCTGAGGCATCTGATTTTTCTCAATGCCAACCTGAGGACATTAATAATGTTTGCTTGAGTTTGGTTCTGGTTCTGTTTGCTTGAGTTTGGTTCTGGTTCTGTTTGCTTGAGTTTGGTTCTGGTTCTGATTGCTTGAGTTTGGTTCTGGTTCGGTTTACCTGAGTTGGTTCTGGTTCTGTTTGCTTGAGTTTGGTTCTGGTTCGGTTTACCTGAGTTGGTTCTGGTTCTGTTTGCTTGAGTTCGGTTCTGGTTCGGTTCTGGTTCGGTTCTGGTAATGTTCTGGTTCGGTTCTGTTCTGGTTCGATTCTGGTTCACGTCTGGTTCGGTTCTGGTACGGTTCTGGTTCGGTTCTGATTCGGTTCTGGCTCGGTTCGGTTCTGCTTCATTTCTGGTTCGGTTCGGTTCCGATTCGGTTCGGTTCTGGTTCGGTTCTGGTTCAAGTCTGGTTCGGTTCTGGTATGGTTCTGGTACGGTTCTGGTTCGGTTCTGATTCGGTTCTGATTCGGTTCGGTTCCGGTTCGGTTCTGGTTCAGTTCTGGTCCGGTTCTGGTTCGGTTCTGGTTCGGGTCTGGTTCGGTTCTTGTTCAACTCTGGTTCGTTTCTGGTAAGGTTCTGTTCGGTTCTGGTTCTGTTCGGTTCTGGTTCAGTTCGGTTCTGGTTCAGTTCGGTTCTGGTTCAGTTCGGTTCTGGTTCAGTTCTGGTATGTTTCTGGTTCGGTTCTGGTTCAGTTCTGGTTCGGTTCTGGTTCAGTTCTGGTTCGGGTCTGGGTCGGTTCTGGTTCACTTCTATTAGGGTTCTAGTTTGGTTCTGGTTTGGTTCTGGTTTGGTTCAGGTTTGGTTCTGGTTGAGTTTGATTCTGGTTTGGTTTGATTCTGGTTCTGTTTGCATGAGTTTGGTTCTAGTTCTCTATGCTTAACTTTAGATCTGGTTCTAAACCTAATCCTAATTCTAACCCTAACCCTAATCCCAACCCTAACCCTAACCCTAACCCTAACCCTAACCCTAATCCCAAGCCTCACCCTAACCCTAATGCTAACCCTAACCCTAACCCTAACCCTAACCCTAATCCCAACCCTAACCCTAATCCTAACCCTAACCCTAATCCCAACCCTAACCCTAACCCTAATCCTAACCCCAAACCTAACCCTAACCCCAACCCTAACCCTAACCCTAATCCTAACCCTAACCCTAATCCTAACCCTAATCCCAACCCTAATCCCAACCCTAACCCTAACCCTAACCCTAATCCTAACCCTAATCCCAACCCTAACCCTAATCCTAACCCTAACCCTAATCCTAACCCTAAACCTAACCCTAATCCCAACCCTAACCCTAACCCTAAACCTAACCCTAACCCTAACCCTAATCCTAACCCTAATCCTAACCCTAATCCTAACCCTAATCATAACCCTAACCCAAATCCTAACCCTAATCCTAACCCGTAACACTAATCATAACCCTAACCCTAATCAATACCCTAACCCTAATCATAACCCTAATCCTGACCCTAACCCTAATCCTAAACCTAACCCTAACCCTAATCCTAACCCTAATCCTAACCCTAACCCTAACCCTAATCCTAACCCTAACCCTAATCCTAACCCTAACCACAATCCTAATCATACCCCAAATCCTAACCCTAACCCTAATCCTAAACCTAACCCTAACCCTAATCCTAACCCTAATCCTAACCCTAACCCTAATCCTAACCCTAACCCTAATCCTAACCCTAACCCTAATCCTAACCCTAACCCTAACCCTAATCATAACCGTAATCCTAACTCTAACCCTAACCCTAACCCTAACCCTAATCCTAACCCTAACCCTAACCCTAACCCTAACCCTAATACTAACCCTAACCCTAACCCTAATCATAACCGTAATCATAACCGTAATCCTAACCCTAATCCTAACCCTAACCCTAATCCTAACCCTAACCCTAACCACAATCCTAACCCTAACCCTAACCCTAATCCTAACCCTAACCCTAACCCTAATCTTAACCCTAACCCTAATCTTAACCCTAATCCTAATCCTAACCCTAACCCTAACCCTAACCCTAACCACAATCCTAATCCTAACCCTAACCCTAATCTTAACCCTAATCCTAACCCTAACCCTAACCCTAACCCTAACCACAATCCTAACCCTAACCCTAATCATAACCCTAACCCTAATCATAACCCAAACCCTAACCCTAATCCTTACCCTAACCCTAATCCTAACCCTAAACCTAATCCTAACCCTAACCCTAATCCTAACCCTAATCCTAACCCTAACCCTAATCCTAACCCTAATCATAACCCTAACCCTAATCACAATCCTAACCCTAACCCTAATCCTAACCCTAATCATAACCCTAACCCAAATCCTAACCCTAATCCTAACCCGTAACACTAATCATAACCCTAACCCTAATCAAAACCCTAACCCTAACCCTAATCATAACCCTAATCCTAACCCTAACCCTAATCCTAAACCTAACCCTAACCCTAATCCTAACCCTAATCCTAACCCTAACCCTAATCCTAACCCTAACCCTAATCCTAACCCTAACCACAATCCTAATCATACCCCAAATCCTAACCCTAACCCTAATCCTAAACCTAACCCTAACCCTAATCCTAACCCTAATCCTAACCCTAACCCTAACCCTAATCCTAACCCTAACCCTAATCCTAACCCTTACCCTAACCCTAACCCTAATCCTAACCCTAACCCTAACCCTAATCATAACCGTAATCCTAACTCTAACCCTAACCCTAATCCTAACCCTTACCCTAATCCTAACCCTAACCACAATCCTAACCCTAACCCTAATCCTAACCCTAACCCTAACCCTAACCCTAATCCTAACCCTAACCCTAATCCTAACCCTAACCCTAATCTTAACCCTAATCCTAACCCTAAACCTAACCCTAACCCTAACCACAATCCTAACCCTAACCCTAATCCTAACCCTAATCATAACCCTAACCCTAATCACAATCCTAACCCTAACCCTAATCCTAACCCTAATCATAACCCTAACCCAAATCCTAACCCTAATCCTAACCCGTAACACTAATCATAACCCTAACCCTAATCAAAACCCTAACCCTAACCCTAATCATAACCCTAATCCTAACCCTAACCCTAATCCTAAACCTAACCCTAATCCTAACCCTAATCCTAACCCTAACCCTAACCCTAATCCTAACCCTAACCCTAATCCTAACCCTAACCACAATCCTAATCATACCCCAAATCCTAACCCTAACCCTAATCCTAAACCTAATCCTAACCCTAATCCTAACCCTAACCCTAACCCTAATCCTAACCCTAACCCTAATCCTAACCCTTACCCTAACCCTAACCCTAACCCTAACCCTAACCCTAACCCTAATCATAACCCTAATCCTAACCCTAACCCTAATCCTAAACCTAACCCTAACCCTAATCCTAACCCTAATCCTAACCCTAACCCTAATCCTAACCCTAACCCTAATCCTAACCCTAACCACAATCCTAATCATACCCCAAATCCTAACCCTAACCCTAATCCTAAACCTAACCCTAACCCTAATCCTAACCCTAATCCTAACCCTAACCCTAACCCTAATCCTAACCCTAACCCTAATCCTAACCCTTACCCTAACCCTAACCCTAATCCTAACCCTAACCCTAATCATAACCGTAATCCTAACTCTAACCCTAACCCTAATCCTAACCCTTACCCTAATCCTAACCCTAACCCTAACCACAATCCTAACCCTAACCCTAATCCTAACCCTAACCCTAACCCTAACCCTAATCCTAACCCTAATCCTAACCCTAACCCTAATCTTAACCCTAATCCTAACCCTAACCCTAACCCTAACCACAATCCTAACCCTAACCCTAATCCTAACCCTAATCATAACCCTAACCCTAATCACAATCCTAACCCTAACCCTAATCCTAACCCTAATCATAACCCTAACCCAAATCCTAACCCTAATCCTAACCCGTAACACTAATCATAACCCTAACCCTAATCAAAACCCTAACCCTAACCCTAATCATAACCCTAATCCTAACCCTAACCCTAATCCTAAACCTAACCCTAACCCTAATCCTAACCCTAACCACAATCCTAATCATACCCCAAATCCTAACCCTAACCCTAATCCTAAACCTAACCCTAACCCTAATCCTAACCCTAATCCTAACCCTAACCCTAACCCTAATCCTAACCCTAACCCTAATCCTAACCCTTACCCTAACCCTAACCCTAATCCTAACCCTAACCCTAACCCTTACCCTAATCCTAACCCTAACCCTAACCACAATCCTAACCCTAACCCTAATCCTAACCCTAACCCTAACCCTAACCCTAATCCTAACCCTAACCCTAATCCTAACCCTAACCCTAATCTTAACCCTAATCCTAACCCTAACCCTAACCCTAACCCTAACCACAATCCTAACCCTAACCCTAATCATAACCCTAGGATCAGGGTGAGAATGATTTTGTAACAGAAGAAATGCACACAATTGGGCATTATAAGGCTTCTCATAAAACACCGTACGTAAAGGGTTTTCAACACAAACTATTATTTTTTGCAAAATTAAGGTAAAAAATATACGGCTACAAAAGATCCTAAATTAAGAGCCGTTTGAGAGTCGAAAGAGCCGGCTCTCTGAAAAGAGCCCAACTTCCCATCACTAAAGCACATGCTTACTACCATTTGCACTCTTAGTTGCCCTTGGAACTATTTGTATTGTAAAACGTATCAATGTAAATACTTCAGACCTGTACCATAGTGATAAACAGATAACACTTCAATTTGAATCAAGTAAATCCCACTTGTATACTTTAAAACAGAGGGTCTTTTCATTCCTTGTGGACTCAACATGACAGCATTTATACTTTTCAAGTAATTGATCTTAAACGCTTTCAGAAAATTAACAGTAACAAGACTCACATATCCCTTCGAGCCACCAAATGGTATCATAACAATGGTGTATGCTGTTTTATAATGACACAGCACAATTTTATAATTTATTAGAAATGTATTCAAATTATTTCACGGACCCCCACGCTATGGTTCGCAGACCCCCAGGGGTCCCATGACCCCACTTTGAGAACAACTGAGCTAGAGTACGGTAATTGAGCCAAATGTACCATAAAACATAAACAATATACCCCCGTTTTCTGTGAATACATGATTATGAAGTGAAGGAGAAAAGATGTGAAAAAAGTTGTGCAGTGTCGCTGTCTTTTCCAGCACTGGGTTCACTCAACTTTCAATGAACGGGGATGTGTTTTGTTAATAGGGTCAGGTCAAACGCAGACATGTTGGAATAATTTTCCAGGACTATATGTGATTTTCCAGGACATTTTACTTTTTCTCCCATTTTCCAGGTGTTTTCCAGTACTGGAAAACTGGTCAACTGATTTCCAAGTTTTCCAGGACGTGTGGGAACCCTGCTCTATTTCTGATTCTAAGTAAATCAGATTTAGATGTTTTCTGGGATTAGAGTAAACAATTGATTACATATTCAAATCTAAAATAGCCATGAAACTTTAAGTGTTATTATTTGTGGAGGATTTATTTAGCTCTATTGGACTCATATCAGTGTTTTTGCCAAGCGGCAACCTCCGGTCTCAAACGATGAAGCCCATGCAGAAGTGTTATAAACTGCAATTCATCGAGAATCCGCTTGAGGCCGGCTGCAGAAACACCAGAAACCACATAGACATGAATGGGAAAAAGACGATCTTTGCAGCTTGAATAGATATGTTTACAGCCTGGTTCAAAAAACGGCTTGGCCCTACGAAGCTAATCTCTCTAATGGTACACACTGTACAGGGGGTGAATTTTTTTCTAATGTGACGATTCAGAAGGTATTGAGATTGTGAGTTTTTGCCCAAATAAGGACATGACTGACGTGACTCCCAGTCGGGAACACATAGCCATTGGCAAGGAGGCTCACACTACGTCACACTCTGCCTGGTTGAGTTCCGCATTTCCAATATGGCTGCCGCCGTCAATTGGCTTCAAAACAGCTCTCAGGAACAGATGGGTGACATCACGGATACTATGTCCATTATTTATACAGTCTATGGTTTTTGCCCACCTCACAGTACAAATCTACTTATATAGATAGAGTGTCTGCTAACACTGATAAGTACTACAGCAGAGTGGATACTGGGAGAACAAATACATGAAATAGATACATCCACTGAAAATCTATCCTGCAATCCAAGATTTATTTTAAATCAACGTACTACGGGGAAATTCTTTTCATATTCAAAGATTTTAAACCATGAAGATGAGGTGGTTACACAGTTTAATAAAAGCATAACATTGCTAACTATTGGACAAAGTGAAACATCTTATGTCTCTGTTTTTTTGTCCTGTACATGAGCCAGTCTTTTTTTAATCTTGTCTGTAAACAGTCATAGTGACACTCTTTGAAAACCTTGAAATGGAAAATTAAAAGTTTCTACAGCATGCTGTTTATCACTTCATCTGACGTTGACACATCATAGGCTGTAATTGCACTTTTTAAAATCAGCTGGATGAGTTGTATATTGCTCTCTGTGATCCCTGTGGATGAAGTAGCTCTGCCATCTTTGATGATTCTGTCCTGTACATATGTAAGTAGTATTTTCATTTTCTTTATGATCTTTTTTTTTTTTTTTACCTTTTCCATGCCTTGAATGAGGTGATAGGATAGTGGATAGAGTAGGAAACTGAGGAGAGAGAGTTGGGGATGACGTGCTAATGAGTCAGAGAGTCAGATTTGACCCAGACCAAACACTTTGAGGACTATAACCTCTGCACCATGTGGCATCCTGTGGTCTCAAAATATGAAGCCCACGAAGAAGTGTTATACTACAGTTCATGGAGTGTCGGCTTGAGACTGGCTGCAGAAACACTGGAAACCACATACACACCAATTCAAAAAAGATGATCTGTGCAGCAATAATAGACATGTTTACAGCCTAGTTCAAAGAACGGCTTCAGTCTGAATAGCTCATTTCTGTCTCGGCACACACTGTACGGGGGTAAATTATTTTATAACGCGACAGTTCAGAAGATATTAAGATTAGAAGTTTTACCCATTTAAGGACATGACTGACTTGACTGACAGGCGGGAACACTGTAGCTGTTGGCTAGGAGCCTCAAAGCCCACCTCTTTACCTCACACTAGCTCGACAGCAGTTAGGTTGAGTTCAGCGTTTCCAATATGGCTCCTGCTGACGATTGGCTTCAAACCAGCGCTTCAGAAACAGAGGGTGACGTCATGGATACTACGTTCATTAATTATACAGTCTGTGGTCTGTACATGGGTCACACGATCAAACATCGAAACTAAACCAACGTCTGGTGTAAGTAGTATTCTCTGACTAAAAATTCCATCCTGTGTTCTTTCAAGAGTCAAAGATATCAGAGGATCTTTCCACTGAAAATGTTAAACACTCATGGTCTGTGTGCTGTAAACTGCCCCACCTCACACTGACCCTGTGGCAGCAGTAACAGGCAAACTAATTGACAGGTAAAGTGAGTCCTGCCACAGATGGTCTCTCTGCTTTCATACATCAACTACAGAATTAGTAATAATTTAATAACCAATGAAACAACTCACAGGAGCTTACAAGTACAATGTTTCTACTATGTGACCAAGTCTCTTAAAAAGTTGATCTTTTACAGAGTGACATGTTTTCTTTGTTGTATAAACACATTAGTTGTGGTACTTGGTTTAACTTTTGTAATTAGCAGCACTTCTGCTCAATTTCAAAGCAGCACAGCAGCATCATAAACAGACTTTAAATAAATTGTACTCAATTACTCACAGTTTTGACGACAACAACCAGGAAGCACTCAGACACCAGGAAGTGTGACACTCACACTGAAACACAGCCACTAGGTGGTGGTAGTGATCTTAAAGCATTGGTTACTTAATCTGGGCTCTAACACAGCAAGAGCTTTGCAATTATGAAACACAGCATACTGAGCTTTTGTGCTCATAGTGTGGACCGTCAACCTGGGCCTACAGTTACAGTCTCAGTGACAAAAAGCCAACTGAACTTAACTCTGCACGTCCGATGAACACCACACAGACCGAGATGCAAATGTTAAAGTCATGTGTGTTTGAGTTTTGTGTGCCGTTGTAAATGAGGAGAAAATGTAGTCTACAGATTTGGAATTAGGAAGCAAACACAAAACTGCACCTGAAGGCTTTCCCTCGGCCGTGCTATGAGGCTTCAGATAAAAGAGGAGTGAAAACACACACTCATTAACCAATTGACTAATCCAATCCTGAATAACAGGCCTGAGAAGGTTGTTTGGTGGCCACTTATTTAGATCGTGACGTGGGATGGGTGGAGGTGAGTCTAGAAAGCCGTGCCATCAACATTAGTCACTGACTCTTTACAACCTCAGCACAGCAGCACTAAGCTGTCAACGCTCAGTCAACTAACTGCATTCCACCTGTAACGACTGTCTCTCCAACACATGAGACACCAATAATAACAGTGACACCGTGCACACAGGTTTACCTCCCTGCCTCCATAAAGCTGTGAGAAACAGTTCAGATGAAAACAATGAGTGCATTAAAACACTCACAGCCAAATATCAAACTGGGGCAAATATTCAGGCAGCAGTTTTAAATCTCATTGAGTTAAATCTTTCCTTGAACCCAGTGCTAGTGTAGTAGAGTTCAAGCGGTGGCCTCACTCACCAAGCTGTGGTGGTCCTGCTCTCTGTGGGCGCTGCGACTCCTCATCCTGGACAGGCTTCCCTCCACAGCACTGCTGGAAGGGGCCGATCGCCGGGACACACTGCGAGACCGCATCCTGTTCAGCTCCTGTGACAAACAAAGAAACATAATGAACTCCTCATCTGCACCATGCACCTTATTTCTCCCCTGATAGCTGTCCACTTCCACACTGGATTCTGCTGCAGTGTCAAAACAACTTGAGCAAAGTCACACTCTTACTTATACAA
This sequence comes from Notolabrus celidotus, assembly GCF_009762535.1. Classification (NCBI taxonomy): domain Eukaryota; kingdom Metazoa; phylum Chordata; class Actinopteri; order Labriformes; family Labridae; genus Notolabrus; species Notolabrus celidotus. The sequence goes on along the minus strand of NC_048280.1, from coordinate 28,048,059 downwards.
TACAGTTCCTCAATGAAGTTAGAGTATGGACTAACAGTCAAGAGCATAGATCGATTAGCTTTTGATAAATATAAATGAATGCATAATTCATGCACAACTGAAATGTTTCATACACGGAGAGCAGGAAGAAACTATTAGTCCAGTGAAAAGAAAGAATAACCGTATTTAACAACCCTGATTACCTTTGATCTGTTTTACAGTCACATACTCCCACACCCATATTAAGAAGACCTTCTTGTGCCAGTCACCTTCAGAAAATTACACTCTGTAATCATAATTAAATGAGTCTGCCCCAGTTGCCGGTTAACTTGTCCTACTTTCTGCTACTTTGTCTGGTCACTGTGTCTCTCCGTCTTTCATCTGGGATGGGCAATGATTTTTAAATATTCAAATATCTGTTCACTTTGTAAAAATCAAAGAGTTACTTTGAATATTTTCTCATTTTAAAAGTACGATTTTGCATCGTTTTTACCGGTGCCTGGTTGTAATATGGTATTCCCGCCAGATGGTGGCTATAGAGCAGCCCTATTCAATTAGCGGCCCGCGGGCCACATGCGGACCGAAAGCCACCCTTGGGTGGCCCGAAAGCAACTGTAATGTAAAATTTAAAGAAGCAGTATTTCAGCATAGATTTAGTCTATGTACTGCTCTTTTATTGTGTTTATGCCCTTTTGGATGTGGCAATACGTTAATAAACATCCAGTGTGTCTTATCTTTTTGTTTTTCTTTAAATGGTTAACTTTGCTCACTGTCTGCTAAAAATGTCCGGCCCAGCTCATGTCCTTAGTCTGAAAATCCGTCCCGACCAAATATTTTATTGAATAGCCCTGCTATAGAGGGTCTTTAAGTTGTCTGCTAATCGCGTTAGCACAAAGAAGACAAATAACGTTGCATTAAATAGAAAAAGAAGAAGAAAACATTAGCAAATGTCTCAGCGATTTTCTCCGTTTCTGAATCTCACACGACTACACATGTACTTCCAGAGACTGAGGAGAGAGAGTTGGGGATCACTTTTTTCAGGTGTATTCCCATGAAAACATAACATCTCATATTTGGGGATATACTGTATTTTACAGCGAAAATATATTTGCAGAAAAAACGTGGTGTTTTGTAACTACGTCTAAATGATTCTGCTTTCTGTCGCTTTGTCTTTGTTGTGGATTTCTTTGATCTTTTACAATGAGACTGTTTTGCAGTGTGCTGTGTATCCTAACATAACCTGTATTGTTGAAGCACTGTAATGTGGTGGGTATGGTGATGGTATTGAGGCATGATTTATTCTCTTCATCTTATTATTGTCAGCTTGAGAGCTGATCATTACTGTCAGTATTTGATTTTAACACACTGATGCCAGGTTAAGAAATGGAATCACTCTCCACATGAAATTATTCATTTGCACCTCTGGCAGTGTTTGACGGATTATCTCTGACTCACCTGAGCTCCATGTGATCTCCTGTGACTCCGAACATCTGCCCTGCTGTCTGGAGGCAGTGGCAGCCATATCTTCTCTGCAGTAGTGCTGCTGGAGACCCCACCTGCAGGGCCTTCTGTTTTGGCCTCTCCTCCAGCAAGAGGCGACAAGAGAACCGGCTCATCCTGCCAGTGCCTCTGTGGAGTCTGGGTCCGCTCTCCCTGGAGCCTGAGGAGGAGCTGATCTGGGTTCATTTTGCTGGCTGTTTTTCTGGGATCGGCTACAGGTTTGTCCACAGACATCTCAACAGGCCGCAGCTCCCACGGATCCTGAGGAGTTGTTGTCCATACCGCGCTTGAGAAACCAGCTGTAGTCTGTACTGGCACCTTCCAGGTAATATCTCTCTCAGGAGAAGGCTGCAATGGAACTCCAAACCCAGAATCTCCACCCTGGATACCAGATACAGGAAACAAGTCTTTGCTGGGGTAGAGCTGGGCTTGAGATGTGAAGGAGTCTATGTCAAGAATGGCAGGCTTGTATGACTCCTCTGCTCTCGGAGATGGCTCTTTCCATCTTGTTGCAGGATCGCTATGCTGAGAGGACGCCTTGGAATAGGGGTCATTTCGGAGCACAGAGTCCAGATCCACCACTCCGGGTCTGAGTGCTGCTGCCTCCAACTTTGCCCTCTCCTGTTCCTCCTTCTTCTGCTTCTCCTTAAGTCTTTGTCTTTCTCCTTCTTGCTGTTTGGCGATCAGTCTCATTTTCTCTGCCTCCTCTCTTTCTATCTTCTCCCGCAGTCTACGTCTCTCCAGCTCCAGAATCTGCTGTTTCTCCCTATCTGCTTGCTTCTGCTTTTCAAACTCCAGGAACTGTCTCCTCTCCATCTCTTTGATTCTCTCCATTTCCTCCTTCTTCCGCCTTTCCTTTTCTAGTTCTCGTCTCTGCCTCTGGTTTTCTAATTCCTGTCTCTCAATATCTAGCTTTCTCTGTCTCTCTCTGTCTATCTCTCTTTGTCTCTGTCTCTCCTGCTTTTCCCTCTCAAGCTCTCTCTCCATCTCCCGTTGTTTTTCCCTTTCTTTGTCAATCTCTCTCAATCTTAACATTTCCTGTTCTAGTGCCATCTGCTTAATTTTCTCGGCCTCCTCTCTCTCCATCTTCTCTCTAAGTCTCTGCTTCTCCATCTCAATGATCTGCTGCCTCTCAATGTCTCTCTGCTTTTGTTTTTGAAACTCCAGGAGCTGCAGTCTCTCCAACTCTTTGATCCTCTCCAGCTCCTCGATCCTCTGTTTCTCTTTTTGGTTCTCCAGTAGCTGTCTTTCCCTGTCCAGCTCTCTCTGCCTTTCTTCCTCCCTTTGTCTCTGCCGATCCTGTTCACGCTGCCTCTCCTTTTCCTCCTCTCTCATCTTCTCTAACTCCATCTTTCTCTTTATTTCTCGCCGTTTCTCTTTCTCAAGTTGACGTTGCCGTTGCCGTTCTCTTTCCTGCTTCTCTCTCTCCAGTTCTTGCAGTTTCTGCTTTTCAAGCTCTATCAGTCTCTGTCTTTCCAGCGCATCCTGTTTCTCCTTCTCATAGGCTTTCTGTCTTTGCCTTTCAAAATCTCTTTGCCTCTCCCTCTCCTTCATTCGTTCAAAGTCTAAATGTGCTTCGTTCTCCAACTCAAGCTGTCTTTGCTTTTCTCTCTCAAGCTCCTTCGTTTTTGCTTTTTTTCGCTCTGCCTCCTTTATTAGTTCTCTTTTCTTCTCAACTTCCATCATTTCACCCATCGCCTGTTTGTCTGTAGACTCCTCAACTTGATCCTGAGAGATTTTCCCATAAGCTTCATCCAGTGATGGATTTCTCCTGATTGGATGAACCTTTCCTTGAGCAGTGCCCAAAGCAGACCTCACAGACGGATCATCAAAGGGCGAATTCACGTCTAAGCTTGGAGAAACTGGCTCCTGTATTTGTCCAGTCAAAGCAAAGTAAGTTGCCCGGGGTTTGGGCTGTTCGTCTGCCGGCAGCATTTTCAAACGTTTTGGTGCTGCAGCGACTTCCCCCTGTTCTGCCTCTCTCTGCCTGTCTCTGCCTGTTTCCAAAGCTGCTTGTCCTTCCTGTTGTGGCTCTTTGCTTGCATCTTGTTGTAAACTTGTGATGCTCCACTTAGGCAACGCGCCAACCCTCAGATATCTTGGCTGTTGTTCTGGCATTCCTGACAAAGCTGGTTCAGTGTTCCTCTCTTCTGTTGGCCTGCTCCCTTCTGAGCGTCTGGAGCGTAGTGTCATGGCCTTATCCTCCCTCTGGGCTGATGGGATGCTCTCGCTCACTGCCCTGCTTTCATCCACTGCCTGCACAGTGTCAAAGGAATGCAACACACGCAGAGGACTTGATGGAGATACAGGCTCTTTATAGATGGCAGTGACCAGGGTTCCCTCATCACTACTTTCTCTCCTGAACAACGGGCTGCTGAGGGGATCCTTGGCCTTGCCCTCATCCAACATCATCACGCTGTGTCTCTCTACAACATTTTCAAACAGGGATGCTCTCACTTTCTGTACGTCAGCGCTTGGAGCAGAATCCCTGGAAGTGGAGTCAAATGTCTGTTCAGCCTCTGGTCCCCCATCCATAGAGGCCTTTACGAGCGGCTCTTGAGAATCTTGAAAATCCACGAATATCCTGTGCTCGCTGGGGGTGACAGCTGACTCTTCAATCTAGGAAGAGAGTGCAGAAATATACTGTGAATTGTTTGGAGTTAAAAGCAAGCTGCAACTCTTTGTTAGTGTAAAAATCAAAGACATAAAAGCTTGTACAATTCGGAGTCAAAATAACTTGAGTGCAGCACCATCAAAAGAAAGTTGACTTGACAACATAACAGGACAAAACAGGAAACACAAAGAAGTTGGAGTGATCGGCGAGGAAACGGTATCCCCTTGTTGTAGGCTGGCCTCATAACAGTGGGTGTGGTGCAGAGTTGGTAATCAAAGCCTTTCTGTGTTGACCTTTTCCCAGTGATCTCCTCTGTGTGTGTGTGTGTGTGTGTGTGTGTGTTTCATAACCCACAGCCACTGGGGAAGAGTAATGTGCTGGCTGTGTTAGGTTTTACAGGTCTGTACATGTGTGACAGCGACAATTATTTTCACTGTAATGCTCTATAACTTTAATGAAGCTACCAGAATGCACTCACTTAAAGTCTTAACATATTTCAGAATTGACCCATTTGACTAATTCTATAACAGTTAGTGTACTGACAGAAAATAATGCTTATTCTGTCAGCCTCCTTCTTGTCAAAATCTATTCCTCTGACCAGCTATTTCGTTTTGTCTTTTCTTCTGTTTGCCAAATACCTAGGTTTTATTTTGGCAAGAGATTACAAGAAACACACAATGGAGCTACTCTGTTTTGAGAATAGCATGTGAAAGCTTTTCCCAGTACTAAGCTGTGACACAGTTTCTCATTGTTATTTTCTCTGCTGGTTGAAGATAGACTGAGACTTATGAAAACTAGTTCATATGAAGCTTAGTTCCCTCTCTTACCCTCATCTGAGAATCTCTGCTGATGTCATGGCGCTCTGTCGCCTCAGAGAAGGGAACACCGCCAGGGTCTGGTGACCTCTCGGATGTAAACCTGATAGACATACATGAAATGAGACAAAAGCCATGCATGACAATGGAACAGCTAGCCAAAGACGTGGGACAAAAGCAAGCTGGAGACGTTGAGTGCAGCGCTTACCTTTTAGTCAGGTCGAGGGGCAAGGGGCGGGGCTTCAGAGAGGGTTTCAGGACAGGGCTCTGTGTTGGTGTCGAGTCCACTGTGAGCTGCTTGATCAGCTGTTTAACACCCACACCTGGTTCAGTTTCAGGGATTGGCTGCACTGGAGTCTGAACCTCAAACACTTGGTCTGTTGTGGCAGCAACAGGAGAGGCAGATGAATCAAGGAGTAGACTGATTCGTTTCTTGATGCTGACAGCACGTTTATACTCATCGGGTTCCTTGGCTGTCAGTTCTTCAGTTTTTTCTTTGCTTTGGTCTGAGACTGCTGGTGTAGCTTCAACATCAGTGCTCTGTGGTGTGGAATAGTTCTGAGTTTTTTCTGTCTCTTTAACCAGGGGTACCACCTTCTCTTCTGGAGTGTTTTCTTTAGTGTTTGCATTGGGAGTTTTACGATGTAGTGAAAGACCAATAGACTCAAATTTGGATGTCAGATCAGCTGAGAGTGGTCGTCTTCCAGTCCAGCGAGGGGCAGGAGCCGATGCCTCTGTCTTGTTTGGACTGTCAAGGAAAATGGCAGAAACAGGTCTAGTCCTAGAGCCTCTGGGGTGGGGTCTGAGTTGCACTGTTGCCTCAGGTTTAGCTTTTGTGTTTTCTTCTTCCTCCTGCCCCAACAGATCAAGAGAACCCATGGACTTGGCTCTCGCAATAGAGGGACCTCCTTTGCTCGGTCCCATCTGATCCTTCTCATCTTCATTCTTAGTGAATCCAGACCACTCTGCTGGAAGTTTCTTAAAGCTCTTGGCATAGGCTAAGCTTGATGCAGAAGGTCTCTGCCTCACTGTCGGTGCAGGAGAAATGGGTTTGCCAGGGTCTCCGGGGATAAGAGGAGGGGCTGGTTTGAATGGATGGACTACAGGCTTGGTAGTTTGTCCAGTGCTCAATCTATTAGACGTTTTAAATGTAGTAGAGGTAGGCTGGATGGGATTGGTTGACACTGGTCTTGGTCTGCCTGTGGAAGATGGTTGCTGTGGCTTTGGACTGCTTGGAGGCTCTGGTTTCTGCACAGGAAGGCGAGTGGTCTCTAGTCGGGGTTTGGGTTGAGGCTTGGGGGCAAGTATGGGTTTAATGGTGATGTTTCTCTCTACAGAAAAAGGTTTGGGGCTGAGCCTTGGCTTGGGACCTGGTACAGGCTTGTTCGGCTCTGTAGTGATGATATGGGACTGGTTGATGGAAGGGATCTCAATGAGAGTCTTGTTGCTAGAGTCAGTGAGGGGACTCAGGTGAAGTCGTCCTCCCACCCCTGTCCTCACTACTTCCCCAGCCTGAACCTCCACCTGAGCAGCCATCCTCTTCAACAGCACCTTTAAATGAGAGAAAAAACTTCTACTCAGGAAGAACAACCACAGAAACCACAGAACGGTACAAGGCCAAATCAAACACATAATTAGCCTCACAGTAACAGCACTCCCTCAGTCGTGCTGTTACTTTGGACTTTGTCTTGGGAGGGGTTTGTATTTCAGCACAATCAAAGATCGGAGTGGTAAAGATATTTACACAAGGCGATTAATCACTCCGGCAGGTGAAAGCACACGTGTTTAAAGGTGAACAAGGGCTGATACAATCAATAAGCTAATGGCCTTTGTCTAGTCAACTTATATATATGTAAATATATAACAGTAAGAAAAGCATATATGTAAGCAGCACTAATTAGGACCAAGTTCCTTTTAGATGATTTAGTCTCAGAGTCAAAAGTTGAATGAAACAGAGCATACAGTGTTGTTATTTGTAACACGTGTGGGTTTTTTTTTTTTTTTTTACCACTTTTAGTCAAACATTCTTTTAAATTAACAATGAATTCTACTTTTTGGGGCTATTTTGGACAAAGTGTACAACACTTTTCAAACTGGAATATTGTGGGGAACACAACATTAATTTCCACAATGCCCACTTGTTTTATTAATCATCAAATTAATAATTTCCTTTATATGAGCTCCTTCGCTTAAGACTAACACTAATCATAGCAGAAAAACCCAAAGGTGCATTAATCTCCATTAATCTCGTTATTTCTACCTTTCCTTTTCTGAATTATATGCAGTATGCACATGGAGAGCTGGCTGAATGAAAAATGTTGTTGCAGCAGCAGCCGTACGCTGAGTTTCCTCTGTTTTACATACACTGTATTTGTTTGGCTGCATACTTTGTATACTCTTTAAGCAGATATTTTAAGGTTGGCTGCACATAAAAGAAGCAAGTTAGACAAGATGTTATGATATGTTAGCAACACTGCAAAAACTCAAAAGTAAGCAATTGTTATCGCCAGATTCCTAGTAGAAAATGTCTCATTGGACTTAATACAAGCCACATTCAAGCACCGAGTCCAGATAATTGTCTTATTTCAACATAGTATGACACAGAAATAAGACCTGATGAGTAAAAACAAGTCTGCCATGTGGTAGGAAAAATATATCTGTTAAGTTTCTTCCATCAAGACATTCCTCATCCCACAGGCAGATTTGTTCACTCACATCACATCATCACATTTTGCTAGTAATATCATGGAAAATGATGTTTATCAGGACTTGTCAGGCAAATGTAGTTTATATTTAGTCTCACAGGATATTTTGCATTGGAAATGAGAAGAAAACATTGGCTTAGTTTTATTTTTTTGCTGTGAAAGAGTAACTTCATTTTGGGATGACACAATTCTCAATATAATATTGAACTGTTCAATACAGCATCCACGTGTTCATTTATTGCGTATAACTAGCTTCAGTGCATTGTATTCCTCTTTGAACTGGCTCTGTCTGTATGTTCCTGTCAGTCCAAGCCCAGGGATGAGGAAACTCCTCCCTCAGAGTGAATATCCAATAACTATGCGTTAAAGTTGTGGGGAAGCTGACAACATTGGTGTCAGATTTCAAACATTACCTTAACATGGCAAGTGGTGAGAGGAAGAAGCTACATGAGGAAATAAAGGAAATAAAGCCGTCTTTCACTGTCTGCGAACACTGCTTTACACGTGTCGTCTACTTAAATGGAAACACTTCCAACATGACTGCACATCAGTGGTGCCATCCCTCAGCAATATCACTGTCTGGAAGCAGGATAGCTGAACAGGTAATACACCATCATCCATAGAGCAACAGTCCTTCATTCATGCCTCCCATCATGCATAGTCCACTGGTTCAGAGAGACACAACATTACAAGGGCAGTGGGTGGTGGGTTCACTGCTTTGATATGAAGCCAATTTTGATGGTTGGAGAGTAAGTAAAGAATGGTTTGAGAATTTTTTCAAACACTTTTTTTCTTCTTCTGTAATATTCACCTTAAACCCTGTAAGGATGCAATACCAGAACAACTCGTCTCGGGCCCCAACCGCCAGAACCATAGACTGTATAAATAATGGACGTAGTATCAGTGACGTCACCCATCTGTTCCTGAGTGCTGTTTTCAAGCCAGTTGGCGGTGGCAGCCATATTGGAAATGTGGTACTCAACCAGGCATAGTGTGACCTAAAGAGGCGGGGTTTGAGCCTCCTAGCCAACAGCTATGTGCTCCCGTCCATGAGTCAAGTCAGTCATGTCTTTATTTGGGCAAAAACTCGTAATCTTAATATCTTCTGAACCGTCACGATAGAAAAAAATTCACCCCCCGTACAGTGTGTGCCGATAGAGAAATGAGCTCTTCAGATTGAAGCCGTTTTTTGAACCAGGCTGTAAAGTGTTTATTATTGCTGTAAATATCGTCTTTTTTGAATTGGTGTCTATGTGGTTTTCAGTGTTTCTGCAGCCAGTCTCAAGCGGATTCTCGATGAATTGCAGTTTATAACACTTCCGCATGGGCTTCATATTTTGAGACCGGATGTTGCCACTTGGTCAGAGCCAAACCATGTCAAAAACTGCGACCTAATAAACAAGGTACATATTGAACCCAAGTGGCAACTTCAGGCCGCGAGAATTGAAGCCTTTGCGGAAGTGTTAAAAACTGCAGTTCCCTGAGTGTCCACTTGAGGCTGGCTCCAGAAGTACCGGAGACCACATACACACCAATTTAAAAAAGCAGATCTTTAATAGGGATGGGCATTTCAAGCCAAAATACTATTCGATAATCATCGGCATCTATTTGACAATTATTAAAATAATGAAGTTATTTTTTTATTACACAGCAATTTCGGAGGTATAAGATTATAAGTTTTCCATTATGAGAGGCACAGCTGACTTGATTGACAGCGGGAACACTGTAGCTGTTGGCTAGGAGGCTCAAAGCTCGCCTCTTTACCTCACACTAGCTTGACAGTAGATAGCATATCCAGTATGGCTCCCGCTGACGATTGGCTTCAAAACAGCGCTTCTTAAACAGATGGTGACGTCACGGATACTATATCCATTACTTTTACAGTTTATGATTGAACCATAAGCTAACTACAACATATGCATATGATGTTAAATATTTTGTCATGTGATATATGTTGCAATAATAACCAATTGCAGTCTACCAGAGATAATTAAATGTGTATATTTGAGTGAACTGATTGTTGCAGTAGTGATCAGGACTGTGTACCTTTAAGGTGGATTCTGAGACAGAGGAAGGACTGGAAAACTGTACAGTGTCATTGTTTTCTTTTCATGTTGTCACACAGGCAAATCAGGCTTACACAGTGAATGGGGATTCCACTGCAAACACACACACCAGACTGCCATTTCAATTCTAGCTCCTCCCCCTGGCGAACTTTCACATTTCTCTTAAAACTGACTCTCCAATCTAAAGATGACAAAGTACCATAATAAATTTGAGATAACAAGTTTATCTGCCTTGATTCCAGTTAAACACTATCACAATAATCAGTGTTATCAGTTGTTCCCCTGTAATAAGACCAAAGATGAAGAACATTAAAGTCTAGTACTGCTGTGTTGGCCCTTTAAGAGGCTCCTTTTTCATGGCTGATAATGCTTCCCACATGTTGCTGTGCAGAGACATTACAGAACACAAAAGCAACAGTCCTTCCAGAGACATGACATGCCTGATGACATGCTGCAAATAATCCTTGCATATCTTACCTGACAAGATGTCAACCGTCTGCCGTAGAGCTCTGGCTTTTGTAGTTCCCCAGCAGCGATGTCATATCACGCAGGAGGAGGGGGGGAGTTGAAGGAGCCTAAGTAAGAAAGCACACAAGCGTTTGACTTGTCTGGATTGCTGTGGTAGACAAAATCACGGCAGAGCTACTCAGGCTGTATGAACGCTTCCTCACTGCGGTGTTTGCACGCCTCCGTCCTGAAGCAAATAGATGATTGTGTTTACTCTGACACAGACTTGGGTAAACAAAGTCACACCCAAACATACATTCTCACTAATGAATTATGTCCACGCTTAGAGGAAGGGCTGAGGAAAGTCATTAACTGATTGCTGCAGCTACTATATGTTTACTTTTTCTTCTTGATTTGCATTTGCCCTGGATGACTACTCACCAGCAGCAGTCACTCACACCAGTACATCTATGGAAGTTCAATCTGGTTACATTGAAACCATAAATGTTACTGTTTTTTTCTGCAGGAGCCATGCCCCTCTCTGTCTGTCCTTCCTCAGTGCATGTCATTTTATGAGCATTAACTGATAAGGAAGACTGATAAGCTTCATCTTCTTTTCATCAACAAGTTCACTGCATTGTAAATAAAAAAGGGAAAGAGTGAGACTTGTGCTCAGCTAACTGAGACTTTAAAGTTTGAGAACTTGAACTTTGGATGTGAACAGGAAACGCCTTCGCTAAGATGGAATGCTAAACATTCACTGTGATGGTGGGTCGAGCAGCACAGCGGGGATTAAGAAAGTGTCTGCCTTATATAGCCTTAGACGTACCAGTAGTGCCCTGCATCAGACTCATTACAGAAAGCCACAAACATCAACAATGAAACCATGATGGCATTTAAATCAAGCATGAGGAGTACATGAACACTCAATCATTCAGCAGGCGACTTTTAGACGCTGGTTTAGCAAAAGTCACATGAACATTTTTGCAGTTTTGGCAGGAACCAAACTCAGAAGGAGAGTAGGGCAGAGGGGAAACCAGCTAAGTGTTTGTTGTGCTGTGTATCAATCCTGTAACCTGGTTCAGCCAGTTATGCAAAGGAAACTTTCCTTTCATAGACAATAGACGCTTACACCTCTACTGCTCCATTAGCAGGTGAAAGAAGAAGTATATTCACTCCAATGAGCTCGCTCATACTGATCATCACAGCTTTTAGTTACAGTCCACATGTACAGTATGCAAATGTTTTCATTAGTGACGCACCAATTCAGAAAATCCAGGCAGGTACTGATGCTGATGTTAAAAATAACAACATAGGGGATAGCCTGTCTTTGTTATTTTAGATGAACTGTTGTTTTTTGTCAGATTTGAGTCAAGAACCTACATTTATAATAAAAAACATTAGTGAGCATGTGGAATTTAAAATATGACTTCTTAATGATCACAAATACAAGTAGGTCATAATTATTAAATGCAGACTAATTATATCTGCCAACAGGGCCAATACTGGCTGATACTAATACTTACTGGTTATATCAGTGCATTCATACTGTGCAGGAACTAATCATCCAACAGAAGCTGTCTGCTGTCATCCAACAGAGAAATGCAGCTTTTTATTTATCTGTCATACTTCTACATCAGAAAACCTTGATCCAGCAAAATAAGGTAGAGTTTCTTTCAGTTAAAAATCAGCTTTTAAAAGAGGCGAGCCCAAGAGAAGACGAGGATAGATTTTCCACTGCTAACCTTAATAGGAACCAGTCTGTTAAATGGGTTACCCCGAAACAAACAGAAACATGATCAGAACACTTAGTAGATCATAATTAATATTAGGGATGTAACAATATATCTCCAATTGGTAAAAAAAAAATCGCTACAAATAAGGGTGGATTAAAATCGATTCAACATAATTTTTATTGGATATTATTTCTAAACATTAGAAGGCACTATCTGCATTATACTCTTTTATATTTTTGTAATGATTGAAAGGTAACTGATCGTTAACATTTCCAAAGATCGATCAAGGAGAATACTTGAAATTTACATCCCTAATTTAAAGAGATTTACCTTATTTGTTTTAATATTTAATACTTTCATTTGGGAATCATTCACTTTCCATTTCTCTATAATTGTTCTGAAATTTTCCAACAATGCATTTGTGTATGGTCATTTTTGTTTTTTTGGCAAGGTACTGAAAAAAAGTGTGCAGTGATTTTATTTGAGTTACAAAACACCTTAAAAATGAAAAAGGATTACTTTGTTTACAAATAAATATAAGTGAAAATATATATGGCAACTGTCCATCTCTGAGAATTGAAATAATAGTTATTCAAATTTTGAGTTCAATCCAGTTTTCTTGAAAATCGTTAGAGAATTGTTAGTGAATCGTATCATGAGCCAAAAATCGGATTCGAATCGAATCGTGGGTTGAGTGTATCCTTACATCCCTAATTAACATATGTGAAGGTTCTCAATTAAATGGGTGGACACTCATCAGTGGCTGATTTGTTTCATTTATCTGGGCTACCTTGATTTAAAAATGTCCCATTATAGCTTTTGTGTGACAAGAAGTCTGTCCCAAACTGGAATTTGCAACAAGTGCTAACCCCCCCTCCTCTCCTGCCTGCTCACCTAAACCACCTCATCTCGAGGACGGTACCCGGTCCAGTTCAGCAGAAGACTGAGTTTTCTTTCTTTGAAAAGACGTGAATTAAAAGAACCAGATCCGGCACTAAGAATTGAAAGAGCAGGACGCATTCAGAGCAAACTCATCTTAAAGTAAGAGGAAAAAGATGAATGCATCACCTCTCTCTCGTTAGCAGCGACTGGCTAACAGCTCAAGAAGCTGAACTCCAAAATGGAAACACTGACTGAACCTTTCTTTCTTTCTTTGATACAAGCTGAAGACAACTTACCAAACAGGGAAGTCAGGTCCTCCTTTTTCCTCCCCGAAACAACTTTAGATCAACACTTTAAGCCACTGGAAGAAGAGTCGTGACAGTTCGTTAATACAGGGGCTAGCGGAGCAGCTAACTTAGCAGGTTTACTTAGCTAGCTGTCTGGCTCTCTATCCAGTCTCAGGTTTCAGAGTTGTTGACAGGCTGCTGGACTAGACTCAGCGCTGAACTGACTGGTTAGCCTCCGCAACACGAGAAAGTTAGCATGCAGCACATTGGAGCATCCGGTTAGAACTTTCAAAATAAAACCACGCACACCGTAAACGAAAAATCGGGCCATACTGTACTCACTTAAAGATGCAGTTGGTAGAATTGGGGTAAAAAAAAAACTGTACTTATTTTGTGCTTTGTTTCCAAAAAAAAGTCAATACACTTATCAACAGCCTTCAATAAATGAGGTATTTTGAGATTATTTCTTTATTTCTTTATTTATTAGGATCCCCATTAGCTTCCACATTGTGGTTGCTAGTCTTCCTGGGGTCCACACAACAACAAAAAAATAAATAAAGCAAATAAATGATAAGTAGCATTAAACTACAAATAATGGAAACAAAAACAAAATTGTCACAAACACATGGCACCAATAATGAATAAAACAAAGACTTTCAAAACAGTGATTACATAATAACGTCTATGAGGAATTTATCAGCATTTGTTAAAGTGACTTTCTAAAAGAAAATCTGTTTTTGATCATTCTCATGTTAGTGGGGAGTTGATTACAGGCAGAGGAACCGCTAAAAAGAACAGATCTCATCAAACAGTTGGTTCTAGGACTTGGTGTTAGCAGATGACCAGTGCTCACTGAGATCACTGCAGTTTCCTATGCCTCTGTATCCAGCAACCTATAAATTCCAACTTCTCCCGTAAGCTCCGACCAATCAGAGCCACTCTCCTAATTGGTCCTCCTACATCGTCCTGATTGAGTGTGCGCTACGATCTGTTTGTGGGCAGGGCTTACAGGAGCAGAGAGGGGAGGAGAGGGAAATCTGGGCTGTTTTCGAAACAGCCTGCTACATAATACCTACTAATGTAGTAGGCAGTAGGTACTGCCTACTACATACTGCATTTGAATTTAGTATGTAGTATGAGTGTTCTGTTCGATCTCTGTTGCAGTACGCTGGGCCAGACGCCACTGAATATCCGGTTTAGGAAAGCGGAAGTAAAAAACGGCCAAGCTGATAGCGAAACTGCTTCTTCAGCATCACTTATGATTTAAAAAGTTAGGAAGTGGTTTATAGGGAGTCTAATCATTTTCACAGCACCCAAAAAATGGATCAGAATCAAAATCAGAAGTGTGTCACGATTCGTACAGTACTTCAATAAAACTTTGGTGTCTCAGAAAATCAGCTGTTTTTAAAAAACTGATATTTCTATTGTTAATTCTGAAAATCAGTGCATTTTCTGCAAATAAATAAAAATACAAACAAAATGAGCCTCCGCAAGTATGTAATAGTATCGAATGGTATGCATAAATGAAGACTGGTATGTTCACAGCCGAGCCTTATTCAGTCACTGGTCTTTGGCAAATTTCTTGGTGCAATAATTTGAAAGGTAAATCACCCTGACTTCCTGGCTGATGATTTACTCAGTTTGAACAACTTGACGCATGTTGGTTTTGAAACTAGATTTACGGGGGGATTATCCATCCAAGCCATGAAGGGTTAATTGGTTATTTGACAGGTAAAAACAAATAGGGTATCATTTGAGCGTTTAATAAATAAAAGTGGCCACTGTCCGTCTGAACTTGGATAATTACTTTTACAACAGGAAACCCAAAAAATTTAATCGTTTAATAGCCTCCTGCATTTCATTAATGCCAGGCCCTATTACTTGTCTAGTACAAAGCAGACAATTCATGTAAAATAAGACTGTGGCTGAAATAACTTGATGAATTGTACTTAACTTAAAGAAAGTCAGAGCTGCCCCCATGTGGAGAAAAGTATTAACTGCATAAGACAG
Organism: Notolabrus celidotus; assembly: GCF_009762535.1. Classification (NCBI taxonomy): domain Eukaryota; kingdom Metazoa; phylum Chordata; class Actinopteri; order Labriformes; family Labridae; genus Notolabrus; species Notolabrus celidotus. The sequence goes on along the minus strand of NC_048280.1, from coordinate 28,033,018 downwards.
ATGGCAGCCAGTGTTCTAATTGGATAGTGACTTCTTGTGTTTGACCTTACCAACCCATGATCCTTTATTGTCCTTACGATTAGTTAAATCAAGAATCAAACAACCAGTCACATGATTGTGCATATTCGTTTATTCATTTCAACAGACTAGTTATACCCACTAGTCTAAACTTGCTCAAAATTAAAGGTGAATTAAAGAACCCCCCAAAAAAATCATTATTTATCCACCTTTCTCCATTGGTTTCACCAGCATTCTTTTAATGTCAGCAGTTCTGTACAGCTTCACACTTTTCCAACACTGAAATTAAACTGGGGATGTAATATTACATGTTGGTAAATATTCTACAACAGAAGGTGACACAGAGGAGAGAATGAATGAGAAGAAAGTGCGTGTTTAAAGTTAAACCTGGCAGAGTATACTGGATCTCTGTTGAACCAACAGACCTAATCTCTTAATACTGTGTTTTCACTCCCTCACTATGGTATTAGAACATTTTGTTTTCTGTGTTGGTACAAAATTCTAGGGCAGTTATGTCAAAGCAGCAATTCCCCAAATGTACTCTCTTTAAAAGGCTGGCACTGACCTGTGAAACACACTACAAGAAATCTAAATATCGATCAGTTTTGTTCTACGGTGACGTTCCAGACTGAATGTTTCAGAGCACTACTGGGTATCCTGGAAAGAGTTGATGGTGCTCATATCTGCAGCTGGCTGACTGCTATTCTAATATAAAGCACCCTAGAATTATCTTTTCCACATTACTCAAGGATCCTAAGATGCAACTCTCAGGGTTAAATTCAGGAAAGGTGGAAGTACCACAGCAACCCTTTGATGGAAGTCAAGTATCTGGAAGTCATAAAAGCCTTAAGCGCACACAAGAGCCTGTTGTCGCAGTATTCCTGACTTTGCCTAGCGTCTGTACAAAATGTTCCCCATGAAGCTTTCAGTGCGACAAGAGTTTGTGGCAAAGCTTTGACCTAGCTGTAAATAAATGCAAATTAAACTGATGGTGTGTCGACCAAAAGGAGGATCACGCCCTTAGAGCAACAATTACAAGTTGCATGAACTCTGGCTACTCTCTGAAGCATATTTCCACCGCTTAGTTCTGAAAAACCATCTGGATGGAGTTAAAAACAAGGGGAGTGGGAAGATCAATTAAAGAAAAGGTTGATTAAATGAACTTCAGTGTTGTCTACTTTGTGTGAACCATGGATGTGCTGAAAAGAAGTTTCTGCTTCTTCTTTTTCTTCTTTCCTCCTTTCTCATCTGAAAGAGAGAACACCAAGGATGAGTGTGAGTCTTGGAATGAACACTTTAGCTTCAGAGTTAATATCTTATTTTTTTTTACAGGAAATGTTTCATGTACAGATGTCAGACCTGGCTCAACCACATGTTGTGGAGCAGATGCTGGACCACTGTCTAGCTGGAGAAGTGCTTTCTCGATGGCCTGACTGAAGGAGTTTTGGAAGCTGGGCACAGGAACGCGGTCTGACCCGTCGCTCTCTCCATCGCTGTCTGCTGTAGGGGGCGCTAGCAGCTTATCTGTATGGCACAAGACACAACACTGACATCAGGATGCCTCCAGGGGTAGCACTGCTTGGTAGCCAAACAGGTTGAACAGGAAATACATAGTAAGATAAAGCTACAATAATTTCACCCCCACACTTTTCATAACATGTTGGTTGTACCAACAGACAGAACATATTCAGGCACAAAGCAATCTATAGAAACAGACATGAACATGTTTGCAAGCAGTAACCAAACAGATCATTCAACATATCAAACTTACTCAAACATCATTCAAACTTCAATCTAGACAATAACAAATAGTCAACCAATCCTAGAGTCAGTTTACGGCCATCCAGTCAACCCATAGACTGTAAAAAATATGGACGTAGTATCCGTGACGTCACCCATCTGTTCCTGAGAGCTGTTTTGAAGCAAATCGACGGCGGCAGCCATATTGGTAATGCGGAACTCAACTAGGCAGAGTGTGACGTAGTGTGAGTCTCTTAGCCAATGGCTGTGTGTTCCCGACCGGGAGTCACGTCAGTTATGTCCTTATTTGGGCAAAACTCATAATCTTAATATCTTCTTAACCGTCACGTTAGAAAAAAATTCACCCCCCGTACAGTGTATGCCATTAGAGAGATTAACGTTGTAGGGCCAAGCCGTTTTTTGAACCAGGCTGTAAACATGTTTATTAATGCTGCAAAGATCGTCTTTTTCCCATTCATATCTATGTGGTTTCCGGTGTTTCTGCAGCCAGCCTCAAGCGGATTTTCGATGTATTGCAGTTTATATCACTTCCGCATTGGCTTCATCGTTTGAGACCGGAGTTTGCCGCTTGAGTCAACCATTTAGTGACTCAGCATGAGTGTGTGTACAAGATAAACTATTATAAACTCCAGAGTTCAGTGATTGTATCATTTTTCCTTTGACTATAAATGTCAAAAGGGAGGCAACTTTAAAATTACATTTAAAGTTGCAGTACACATTTTGCAGCAAGCATAGCCAGTTTCTGAATCAATACTTTAAAAAGCATTTTTCTTCAAATGTTTGCTTAAATATTTAAGTCACAAAAACATCTAGTCTGGCACTACCTTTCTTTGGAGTGATCCTGGGCCCAGCATCACCTCTAGCTTTCCCGTCTCTCAACATCTGTACAGAACACAGACAGGGTCACATCATTTCAAGTGAACAAGCTAAGTGCAACTATATAATCAAATCAGGTATTATTAGGGATGCACCGAAATGGAAATTCTTGGCCGAAACCGAAAACCGAAAACCCGAAATAAATGATTATGCCAATTTCACTCCTTGGATTTGAGATTAAGCCATGCATTTTCTGTTTGTGTTGCACAGGAATTTTCTAGGCCATTTATTAGCAGATACTTGAAGCTAGTTTGTATAGCAGTTTGAACACACTGGTTTAAAAGAGCTCAAAGTTATAGACAGAAATGTCAAAAATGTTACAACTGTCCCCAGTCTCCCCTACCGTTGCGTCATCACAATATTCGGTTTCGGCCGTGTTGTTTCGGGGACAAAAGTCTTTCGGACGGAAATGCCCTTTTTGGCCAATTTTCGTCCGAAGATTTTCATTGGTCGAATTTTCGGTGCATCCCTAGTTATTATGCTAGGCTGTTTTTTGTGAGTTTGCCATACACACCTGTGCAAAGGACATACAGTGGGAGTCATCCTCCACACTACCCACAATAGGTGAAGAGCTTTGCCCGTTCAGACTCGGGAATCTCATTCCATCTGAAACAACAACAAAAAGGAAAAGTTAACTAACTGTTTGAAAGTTCTCAGTGTCCGTAGATCAAGCTGACAGCACTGAGGAGTGAATCAGCAGAGGAAAGAGTGGCTCTTACCTGAGGAGGGGCTGCTGCTGAGGGGTGAAGGGGGGTTGAAGGTGAAATCAGGCTGAACAGGAGGGCTGCTGTAGTGAGGCGGAGAACCAAATGCCGGGAAATGGTGAAGGTTCTCTAATCCGATATGCACTTCAGGATCTGGGGACAGATACAAAATAAATATATTTATAGACCTTTGACTTTATCTCAGATTTGTTCCTTTTGTGTTTATCTTTCATTTTCTGGAGCGGTTACCCAGTCAGCTGTACTCACATTTACCCTGCTTCTTGTTCTCCTCAATTTCAATCCGCTTCTCTCTGCGCTTCTCATCCCTCACTTTTTTCTGCCTCAGGCGTTTTCTCTTCTCCAAATCATCTGGTAGGAAGGAAAATGTAATGAATACAACAGTTTAATTAGACATCTATTTCCTACAACTGTACATTAAGATCCTAAAAAAGAAGAAACAATGTTCTTACCTGCAAAGGTGTCCAGAGTTTCTTTGGACAGGATTGGGGGCTGTAGAGCTAACTCACAGATGCTGAACTCGCATGTGAGCGGCAGGTGAGCTAGGTAGCGATGTCGGCGACGGATCTCCTGCAAGAAATTCATGCATGGAAATCAAGTCACAAGCAATAACTGTGAAACTGGACTGAAACTAGACAAGTTGAACAGTGTGATATTCTGTTCATTTGTTAGCTGACCTCAGTGACCGTGTGTCCCACTATCTCCACTACTTTGGCAGTGATGGAGTCAGGACTGGCCTCCAAGCTGCCGTATTCACGTAACAGACAGCGTACATTCACAGGATGCAGGAACATCTGCTGGCAGTCGTCAGCTGGAGGAGTAAATAAGAGAGGGAGCAAAGGTAGGGTGAGAAAAAGTTTGATTCAACACAGAATTTTTAACACGAGGAGTCTGACATATGTCAATCAATACAGTCAAGACAAATAGGCTTTCTGCAGTTTTAACTAACACATACAAAAGCTTCCACATTTTTTCTTATTTGCTTTGACTTTCACAAGATATGACCATGAAGATAGACGGAGAATATGGAGTTGAGAGAGTGGAGGAGACATGCAGCAGAGGGACGAGGGTGAGGGTCGAACCCGGGGAAAATGCAGTCAGGACCAGCCAATGAAAGTTTGGCATTCCTTTTTCATCTGTCTTTAATTGTATTTTTCTTGTTACGATCCTTAATAAGATAACAGCAAATTTGTTCAATGTGTTGCTTTAGATAGATTCAACTGTCAGTTGGTGCTAAATAGGGATGTTCTGAAGCAACTCATGTCTTAGTCGTCTAACCAGAAATTCAAATTCCAACCAGCCAGCTAGTTTAGAGGTAAGAAAACACTCAGAAACAAAGTCCTAATTGCTGCAATTTATTTAACACAGCTAAACTCGTTTTCATGAAGTCTGTTGGTAAACAATGTAAACTGGTTTGCAGAGTGTGGTTAACTTAGCAGAGCTAGCACCACCATCCCTCCTCATGCCTGTGCTGGATACACACTGCTTCATTTGAGTCGACTAGGCATGGTCAACATCCAACATTATCTACATTTTCTGAATCAAAGTACTATAAAACTGCACCACCCTACAAGATGCCATCAGTCTTCTGTGTTTGTTTAGATCTGGCCAGTAGAGCGTAATAGTATCATGACAGTAACCCTTGACCACAGCTACAGCCCCAGCTAGAGGCGAGTGACTGCGCTACAGCTTAGGCACAACATATGGCAGTAATTTAAACCTACTACAATAAAATATTAATTCCATTAGACTGACCGGTAATTCTGATGCGTTTTATTGTCTACTAAAATGCGTAAATCTCTAGTGTTAACATTTTGTGTTCACATATTCCACCAAATCAATTTACCATCACAACATCAGACTTGACATTAGTAATAAATAAACTCTTTTATTTTATGAACTTGGCAGGCTAAGGATTTGGTGCAGGGAATTACATACCTTGGTAGAAGTAGTAATAAGGTCCATGCACTGCACTGGTTGAGGGGCGGGCCTCTGCATCGTGAGCAGGACTCTCATCATCAGGCTCAGGCTCTGGAGCTTCATCCATCACAGCCTCTAGAGGCTCCTCCAAGACACACTCCAAAACATCTTCAGGGGGGTCTGGCAGCTCTGCAGTCGCAGCCTCAAGGGCCTCTGCGCCCTCCTCAACCTCTGCGCCCTCCTCAACCTCTTCAACCTCCTCAACCTCTGCAACCTCCTCCACTTCATCATCAAATGCAGAGGCATACTGCAGTACAGGCTACAAAAAGAAACATATGTATCTTACTGATCACAAGTACAGAGATAATACTGGGTAAAGGTAACAGCTTCAAAACTGGGCAGAGTATACTGATGGGATTATTTGATCCCATCACCAGTTCAGTTGTCAGTACAACAGTGTAAATATGGGAAGTTGGAGGGATGCATTTTAAAACCCACCTTGGTGCTGCTGGTGTGTGTAACCACTTCCTCCATAGGAGAAGAGGGTTCTTCCAGGGTCAGGCAGGAGAAGTCCAGGACATCTGCTGCATTTGCCTTTTGCTTCTTAAGCAGCAGTTCTTCTCGCTCCTACACAATACAGACAAACAGTGTGGAAGTTCAAATGATCAGTCTGCAGCGAGGCAGGGTTTTATGGCCAACATATGCTTTTACTCAGCAGCATGGCAGCACCCTACTAGTTAGCTGTCATAGATTAGTTTTGTTTACTATGTGCCGTCTATTGCTTTCCTCATACAGACAGGCATAAGTGTAGCTTTACTCACTTGTAAAAGACAAAGAGCACTCTGGATGAAACATCCTTGGCTGTCCTCCTCCAAGCTGAGTTTCACTTCCAGGATTGCTCTCTCCTCTGCCAACAGGCTAAGGACCTGTGCCGGGGAGGCCAGCAGCAGCTTGGAGTACGGGCTGAGACTCGCATCTGAAAAACCCGTGATCACAAGTTGATTTAGTTTTTTTAAAAACGTTTCATCACATGGTAATGTTTTTATTTGACTGAGTATTTATGTAACTGAAAGTTGAAAAGTAGAAAATATTATAATTGTGTTTCCGTCTACATGAGGCCACAGTTTATCTCTCATTAATATAAAATTAATGTAAGCGTACAAGAATAAAAGCTGCTCTTCATCTGATCTACAGTCAGCCATAATGTCATCAGCAGTTCTGCTCAAAAGAAAACAGAAATCCCGTAAGTGCGGGGCTGGCTGTTTACAGCCTCAAGATATGAATCACGATACACATTGATTATGAATAATGACCATGTGATTGGGTTTACAATGAATGGGGCAGGATGCACTTCAATCAAGGAACGTAGACTACGATGTGAGCATGTCTCTTTCAGCGAGTGTGTGTATTTTACAGTGTGTGTCGACCTGCCACTCGACTATAGAAGAGACCAAAGGACCCGTGTCGTACACGCTGTACACTTCACCAAACATAGATGTTTTTTTTCTCTCTGATGGACATATAAAACATAACATGTATACAACATATTTACATATAAATGAATAGACTGTCCAATGTTTTTGCTTCACATCTGCATACGACTAACACACCGCAGTTGGACACGCATTAAGCGCTTCTTCCGATCCTCTGAGAAGTTGAGAGAAATGTTGAGTTGAAGGCTTCATTCACTGTTTTTTGGGATGGCACACATCAACACTGTGTAGCAGGCGTACCTGTTGTTGCTAGCGGCTGATCAGAATAGCGTCTTTTCATTAGTAGACAGGGGCTGCAGTATTTTACCCAGAATTCTTTCACAGATTTGCTTTCAGTTTCGGCAGCGGCGGGTACGCTACGTGTTTACTTTATGACATGCACTGCATTATGGGGTTTAGCTCCTACTGCCACCTATTGGCTTTATTGTGCACATCACCAAAGGCAACTTGTCTGACAAATGTCATCAGAGCATTTGCTGCCTACTTATTTTGTTGCATGTGTATCAAGCATAGACTGTATAAAATATGGACGTAGTATCCGTGACGTCACCCATCTGTTTCTGAAGCGCTGTTTTTTAGGCTAACCGTCGGCGTCAGCCATAGTGCTGCTGTCAAGCAAGTGTGATGTAAAGAGACAGGCTTTGAGCCTCCTAGCCAACAGCTACAGTGTTCCTGCCTGTCAATCAAGTCAGCTGTGCATCTCATTGAAAGACTCGTAATCTCAATATCTTCGAAATTACTGCATTAGAAAATAATTCACCCCCACTACAGTGCATCGAGAAATGAGCTATCCGAATTACACTCGTCTTTTGTACCAGGCTGTAAACATGTTTATTTCTGCTGTAAAGATCAGCTTTTTGAATTGGTGTGTATGTGGTTTCCGGTACTTCTGGAGCCAGCCTCAAGCAGATCCTCGATGAACTGCAGTTTTTAGCTCTTCCGCATTGGAGTCATATTTTTAGACTGGGGGTTGTTGCTTGATTGATGCACGTATTGGCGAGGAGTATATGACGATATAGTGCCAAATTGATGTTTTTGAATACAGCCCTACTCTCATGGAGAAACATTCTTCAGTCTCTCACCTCCGAAGCGTACAGGCTCCTCCACCTTCACCCACTGAGAGCTTGGCATGGCCACCAGAGCCCCCTTTTCCCTCCGCATCAGTCGCATGGTGATTTCATCACCAACCACATACTGCCTGGTCTCCATAGCAACCACACTGCAAAAAAATTGTTGGAAGAAACTATTAAGAGACCCAACCAAACCACAAAGATTTAAAAGTCTCATAGTGAAGGCTTCAGAGTTTTCATTATAAGCTCATTAAGACTCAGATGAATGTGTAAAAGGTATGACATATTAGAGTTCAAGGACGCTTATTTATTTTCTTATTTATGGGGCTGAATTTATTTATGTTTATTGTCTACTGATTGTGAATTGTTCATCATATCAGTATCATTTTTATATTTATGTTGATAAAAGAACAAAATAAATTACAAAACCAAAAAAATCCCCCCGTTTACATTCAGAGTGGGTCTCCAAGCTTTTTTGACTCTCATTTACCTCTTCAGGTCAGCGGTTTGAACAGCCTCGTAGCAGATCGGGCACTTGGACCAGCTCTTCTCACTCAGAGACAGGAAGTGCAGCATGCATGGCCAGCAAAAGATGTGTCCACACCTGGTGATACGGGCTGCCACAGGAGGGTAGAGGCAGATAGGACAAGATGGCACCTCATGACTGTTGATGCACTGAAGAAGAAGAAGTACACAATAAGATCATCCATTTGAGAATTGGAATTCTCATTGATATGCAGTAACAACACAGCTCTGCAGAGGAATAACACTCACCACTTGTTGCACACAGTCCCAGTTCACCAGAGTGTCTGGGTCAGTGAAGTGAGCCTTGTAGTCCTGGTCATCAGTCACCACAAACTGGCAGCTGAAACACACAAAGTATAGCTGACTGCCACATATCGGTGCTTTCCGTTTCATGTCATGTGATCCACAGAGAGGCTGCTTACTTGGCCTGCAGAAACAGCTCCTTGTTGAAGGGCTTGTGCTTATGGCCCCACTTATTGCGACGGCCCCAACAGGCATGGCCTCCGTCACCAATGCCACCATTACCTCCACGTGGTTCAAAGGTGAAGTTCAGAAGGTGGTTCAAGCTTATTTTCTTCGGTCCAGCAAACTGAGCCGGGCTAAACTCGGCCCGGCGAGTCTCTGCTACCTGGAGGTTCAGAGATAGAAAACAATCAGTAAAGTAGTTCCTAAAAGTGACATTTCTTTTTGAAGTCAGCCTCTTCAATAATGAGATAAGAGGCTCTTTAAAAAAATACCAACCTCCTCGCGTCGTCCTCCACCTGCAACGCCGTACTGTCGTCCTCCACCTCTCTGGGGGGGTCTCTTGTCAAAATTCTTGCTTTTCTGTGAATTGGTGCGGCGAGTGCCTGGGAAACTGTCTGTTTTAGGTAAGGTTGGCTCACGTTTGCGGTTGTAGCGCTTGGAGCCTCCATTGTTTTTACTCTCTGAAATACAAAAAAAGAACACAAAAGTATTAAATAAATTCATGCACACATGCTTATGTCTGATTTTTACATGAGAATATGACAGAATTAAAAAGCAAGTCACCTGTAGCCTGTAACCTGGTGTCTTTTAGGCACATGAACATATTCAGCATACAAATATCATTGCTAATAAAATCAAGGATTTAATATAACAGTGTTTTAATGAACACAGTGACAGGTCAACCACTGAGAGCTGTGCATTTTATTTAGGCGTTTTTCGACCGCAGGAACTTCACCCCGGAACTAGGGACTTTACCCCTAAACTACATGTATTTCGATCAGAGAAACCAGGGTCTAAATTTAGTTCAGGAGTAGGTAATCTCCCCCTGAAAAGCCCCTGCTTTGGGGGTAGTACTTTCAGAGGTCCTGGGACTTTCCGCTGAATGTAATAGTGTTTGTGGAGTTAACACAGTTGTTGAAGCACAGAGGGAGTTCCTGGGAATGCATACTAGTTTAGTTTTTTATTAAGATTTTAAAAAATTATTCAATATACATTTTTTCTCCATATGTCACTGGCCTGATTTGCACAATCTACCTGGGACTTCTGCCCACGGTCGAAACACAGACAACAATGGGGGTACAGGAACCTTTTAGTTCAGGGTAAAGTAGTTCTGGGGGCTAAAAGACCCTGGAATTCTTGGTCGAAATGCACCTTTAAAGCCACCTTCTAAAGTTAAAACATACACACAGCTGAATAAATTCTTTGAACTTTAAAGTAATGCACCTGGAGCTATCTACAATGTGAGGAGTCAAATAGCTGGGAACTTTTCAATTACATTAAAGACTTACTCATATATAGTACACAAAGTACAGTAAGTACTTCCTACACGCTGATTCAATCATTGAATGTTTTGTTTAAGCAACCAGCTGGTAACTCATTATCTGCATTATGATTGTTAAAATGTGTCGATATCTTTGCATAAATGCATGTTAATGGTGGAAATATAAATATAGTGCTATGGGCATTCTTTATCTGCAGCTGAGTTCAGAGGGTCAAATGTTTTGACAGCGACGTCAGCCCGATCAGATAAACAAGCTCTGCGCTACTGCTAGGCCTCACAGGCCACACAGACGAGCATTCAGTCTGTGTTTAACAACAGAGTTACAGAGGAACAGTGTCGTTCAGTGAAGGGGTTTCACCTGTTTTAGGTTTAGATTCGCCCGGTGTGGGCCCTGTAGAGCTTGAGCGGGGAGGAACCTTGGTGCTTGGGTTGCTGTTGGGGTTTTTCTCCATGTTTGTCTCCGTGCAGTGAGCAGTACTGAGGCCGAGCTCCAGGCAGAGAGCTGTCGAGCTCTCTAGCATTAAACTGAAAAACTGAAGAGGAAAGCGGGTTGCAGTGAGTGCGGGTAAGGCGACGAAGGCCCTGGTTCATTTCTGTCAAACACGGAGACCCCATCACGGCGACATCTTGACAACAAAACAAAACCGAGAAAAAGAAGAGACACGATTTCGATGTCTCAAGTTATCGAGGCTGATGGAAGAAAGGACGAAAACTCGCCACGCGGGGCCAAGACCCCCCGAAATTAAGGTCTGAACTCGTTTAAGGAATCTAGATGCCTTTAACAAGGCGGCAAACGTTACCCTAAAGCAGGTAAACGTGCCAATTTAATGGTTTTTCACCAAAAGATCAATCCGTTCAAAGCGCTTGCACTAATGGCGACGGGTCGCCAAACAGGAACCTGAGAGACCCGGATGTTTCTTATACAGTCTGAAAACATATTCAGTGCGGAGGCCCTGCAAGGCATTGTGGGACATGTAGTAACAAAAGCTTTGCTGGTAATGGCCAAAGTTTGAAATGTACAGAACACTGTTTTTTTTTTTTAAGTAAACTTAATTAATTTAATCTAGCTTTCAATTTGGAGTAATTTATTTTTATCCCTGGACTGCATTATTATTATTATTATTATTATTATTATTTTTATTATTGTTATTTATTTATTTTATTATTATTTTTTATTATTTTAACCAATTGTATTTAAATAATTGCTTTAACATATATTTATCTTATTTATTTATTTATTTCTTGTATTCATCTGATCTTGTCAATGCTACCTTATTTTTAACTTTTCTTTCCACTATTAATTTTACTGTATTTATTTTATTTTTAAGTATTTTATTTATAATCCAGCCTTTTATAATTTTACCACTGCTGTTGTTTTCTGTCTCTGTTTTCTGTATGAAAGGTGCTATATAAATAAAGTTGAGTTGAGTTGAGTTGTTGGTTTAAATGTTTATGTAGTGCAATGGCCAATGGGTGTAATACAAGTAAGAGAATAAAATATGTTTTGGTTATGTCCATATTGTTTTAAAAATTTAATTTATGCATTTTTAATTCATTCATGTAAATCACTAAGTTTCTTAAAGTGTGGATGGTCAACAAAAGTGCATGCAGAAGCTATTTTAGGACACAAAATTCCACATATTTTCTTCAAAATAGTAATTTAATATGTAAACTACAACAGATGGGATCAAAACATGGTACAAATACAAAAAAGTCATTTGAAAATAAAAAAACATCTTTCTTCAGGCTTAAGTCAGTCCCTCCATTTGCTTACAGCTCCCATGAGGGGCTTTGGTTTGTGGTATCGCTGTTCTTCCTCACGCTGATTTTATTCTTGACATGTATGAGAAGCGTGTTTTTTATACTCATCCACCATGGCAAAATTTTTCCAAAGGCTGTAACTTTGTACAATTAATCAATCATAATGTTGATGGTCTCATTTGATTATGTAGTCATAATGAGGTATCACTATTACATTTAGTTTGTTTCATGAACAACAAAATCCTTAAAGTAGCTTTAAAGGAAACTAAGGGATACCAATACAGTATCCGCATTCAATATCCGCTTTTTTACTGACCACCAGCAGGCCTCTCTGCAGCCCAAGTTATTGGTATTACAAAGTTTGACAATGTGCATGTGAGGAAGACATGTATACAGCTGGACAGATTTGTCAAACTTTGTGCACTTGTAGAACATCACTGGAGTTGGATTTCTAATTCTCCAAAAACAAAATGAATTTCCTTCTGTCAATCTCATGACACAATTTGGTCAGGAACACAAATCCTGAATGAACTCCACAGCTGCCTTTTTGCTGAGAAATCATTGCTCTTCATCTTCCTCACTGTCAGATTCTTCTACAAATTCTTCCCTTTTTCCTTCTGTGAGGCAGCATTTCAGAATTTCTTCACGAACATGTTTTTTTTCTTCTGTAAAGACAAAAAAGGAAAACAGAGAGGGAGACAGTCAATTTGCTTTTGCTTTTTCATACCCTTTTAAAGTTTTGTATCTAATGTTGCAGTCTCCAGTATACGATAGATTGTGATGGTAATATGAAAAAAGCCTGGTAAATGTATACAAACAGGGGTTTAATTCATGAAAAACACACAATCAAATCAAATCAAATAGATGGGTTCTGTCTGAAAAATACTTGACATATCTATATTATGTCCTTACCTTCATTTTTACATTTTGGAAGCATTCGATGAAGCTGCCGGGTGTTGTATCGGACCAGAAACTTCTGACATGTTCTAATGGTTCCTGGAAACCATTAAAATTATTGTTATTTTTTTATTATTACTTGAGTTTGTAGGACTGTCTGTTTACTTCTGAAATGGGAAATTGTTTATTCTTACCTCCTACATGCAAACAGTTGAGAAAACATTCGATTTTCTGCCCTCGTGTTTCTATGCAGGTGATGAAAGGTAATGCAGACCAGAGAAGTCTGTAAAACATTTTATGGAAACGCAGGAACACTATTCCTGTAAGAGCATTCAGATATTTCACTGAAACAGAAAAATAAAAACAAAGTCAATAGAATAGAAAGTTAAGTTCAGTTGCAGTAATAGGTGAAGGGAGAAAAATCATTGAAGATCCTGATTAGTGATTCTTTTCATGGTCAATCATCAATTAAGACATGATGGGCTAGGGAAAACTTGTTTCAAGGCTTATAAACAGGTATAAATACAGTTATTGAGCTATGTATTGAGCACTATACTTCTTCTCATGTGTTTTACAAGTGTGAAAAATTAAGAAATGTAGTTTACCTTGGTAAACCCATTCATGCTACATACAATTGACCAAATACCAGCTGCAAATATACTCTTTAGGCAATACATGTATTACATTTGCAAGTTAAAATCTTACATACAAATCACATTATCAATATCGTAATGCAACATTGTAAATTTTATACCAAGTAGAGATTAAATAATATCCAAATTTGTTTTCCAAAGAAATTTTACAATGCGTGAGACTTGAGAAAATCAGATTCTCCCTGAGAGATTCCTTCAGACCTTCCATAATATCTGGCAACCATTTTTGCATCATATAGATACCTTACATATTAAACCTGAAAATAAATGAACTACTGAGTTGTTGATTCTGGGTTTTTTTTCCCTCTCCTCTTCCTTTTTCTTTTCCACTCTGCTGTATTATTTCTCCACGTGTTAATACTTTTTCACAATTAATTGTATTATCTTGTCCATTTTGTCTCTTGTGGTGTGAATGAGTGTGATTGATTGCGTTGTTTAAGTTGGGAAGTTGTTTATTGTTGTGCATCTAAAATGTATCCTTTTCTTTTTTTCTGTATCCACCTCATAAACAGAAAAATTCAACAAAAATACTTGACAAAAAAAATGTTTTCCAATAGTTCACAACGTGAACATGTCATGAAAATGTTTTAATCTGACAGCCAGCATCAATAATCCAATGACCAGATCAAGGCAAACTTACTGACTACCTATATGCTTACATTTTGAATTTGACAGCAAAAATGTACCTGTTAAACTGTGTTCTTTATTAATGGTGATGTATAATTCGGATAAAATGTATATCAGAGCTAACCTGAGAATCTGATCCTGCAGAGAGCCGCCCCGTAGTCCCCATGCATACGAGCCACCGCTGCCTTCACTGCCACTGCCACAGCTCGGTCATCCAGCAGCAACAGGCGACTCCGGTCTGACACATTGACCTCACACAGCAAATACCTACAGGCAGATGAATCATAGTCAGTAACTTATAACTGACATCTAAACAGTTGTATACAAAGAGCACATTTTACCTTAACTTCACCCGCACCATCGTTGCTCTTCTTCTTCCGTGGGAACTTCCGTTAACAAAATTATACCCTGCCTGGAGAATTGTTCTGCTGCCCCCTGCTGGACAGTAATGGCGATGCTGGATGCACGTAACACTAGATACCGGGCAGCACGAAATTACCAGTCTATGGAAATTACGGATGATTTTTTTTTTTTACTTTATTGTGTCAATGTTCTGTATACATGATATACATTTCTTAGAGGTTCGAAGCTTTTTCCACAACACTTTTTTTTCTTTTTTTTGACATTGTGACCCTCCACCCATACAAAATTGGAAAGTAAATTATATAGAAATGTAAAATAAATACAAAAGGAAAAGAAAGAAAAAAGATAATTATCATTTTAAAAAAAAATATAGAAACAAAGGTTATATAAAGATAATCAAAACTCAAATTTGAAAATATATAAATTCATATATAAATAACCCAAAGGAATAAAATAAAGATACACACACACACACATATATATATATATATATATATATATATATATATATACATATATATATATATATATACATAGAGACACACATACATACATACACATACACATATAGTACACATACATATGCATATATATACATACATGTACAAACACAAACACATACACATACATACATACATACATACATACATACATACATACATACATACATACATACATACATACATACATACATACATACATACATACATACATACATACATACATACATATAAGGGGCATAAGCTTCAACATTTTCTTTTTTACAGGCACATAACTTTATATTCATTGAAATCCTGTCCTTGCTTTGATAGGTACCCATCTTTTTTCAAACAGCTTTTCATTTTTATTTATGCTATAGGTTACTTTTTCCATTGAGTAAAAGTTCTCTACTGTTCCTAACCACTTGAATGCACTTGGAGATTCCTTTTTTTCCAGTTTCTTGTGACTTGCTTGAGTGCTGTTATTCTCAATACACAGAAGAGGTATAACTAATTTTTTTAGTCCTTTAGGACGTGTTCCCAGGAGTATATTTTGTTTTCCAACACTGCTCTTTTTGCCTAACATCTGTTCAATTTCGCTTATTGCTTCTGACCAATAACTTTGAATTTTTCTGCATGTCAAAAATATATGTGTGGTCTGCATTATTTTCCCCACATTCTCTCCAGCAAAAAAAAAGTCAGAATTCTTAGAAAAAGGTAAGAATTCTGAGTTTAAACTCAGAACTCTGAGAAAAAAAATTCAGAGTTCTGACTGTAATAAATAAAAATAAAAAAATTGACCCTAATTATTTTATTTTTTTCCAGTGGCCATAATCCTCTTCCGTACGGAATAGTTTTATATTCAGCAACATATCTATGTCACGCTATGTGAGGATATTTCCCTCAATTCAAATACATGGATTGCATTGAATCAACACATCCGAAAGGGCAAAAACAGGGATTAAAAATTACAGTTTTCAGGTTTAACGAAACAATGATTTTAGTCCGAACATTTTGATCCCGTTAAAAGTAAACACACACACCCAGCTGAAGAGGAAACGGGACGTCCTGAGCAGTAAAGCATTCATACCCCTTTGGTAACTATGACAATCCCCATCGTCCTTAGCCAATCACAAGCTTGCTTCTCCGTCCCCGATACACGTTTCACGCCATCTTGAAAATACACCCTCAGTTTGTGAAGTCGCTCACGAATTAAGATAAATTCAGAGGCACAGCAGCTTGGTATTAACTCCTTTAGTGGCCGGAATGAACGGCTCACGAAACAAAACGGCACCGACGTTTAAGAAGAGTCAGACGGACTCAGACCCCGGCTCAGAGACGACCCACAGAGACAGAAAGACTGGAGGAGGAGGAGGAGGAATGCTGAAGAAACTGAAGTCGAGGCGCAGTCAGACGGAGAAGTGGCCTGTGGTCACAGAGGATGAACTCCGGGCTTTGGGAGGAGATATTTCCCCGGACCATGTCCTGGGGCTCCGGGCTGTCACGGAGGGTAAGTAAGAGGAATGTTTTCTGGAGCTTTCTGTTACTCAAGTTGGTGAAATTACACCAACCATTATCCCCCATGCTGAATGTGGATGAGTGTAGTGACGACTTCTCAGATGAGTGCATGACAAAGTCCACACACACTGGTCCTAACTACGTTAGATTAGTGAAACTGCTACAGCAATAAGAGTAATTATATTCTGAGTTAATGATTTCACGTCTTTGGTGTTCGGAAAGATACCCAGGGGTGTACCCAGCAGTCTTCCCCACCCACCCTGTGTACTCTGGATCCTCTGTGGGTCCCCCAGTGTCTGACACTGCATTCATGATTTGGGATCTTTTCAGCACCTTAGAGCTCTACGGTGGCCCTGAAGGACAAAACAACTTTACAAAAAGATGAAACACTGTTACAAAGTTTGAGACAAATTTACATTTTAGAAAATCATTTTTACATTTTAGAAAACAAAATTACATCAGCAAAACACTTTTACCAAGACCAAAAGAAATTTACATTTAAGGAAACAAATTTACAAAAGATGAAACACTTTTACAAAGTTGGAGAGCGCAAAGTTTACCATTAAGTCTGACTCCTTTTAGCCTGACTCCGTTTAGCCCGAGGCTATGTGGTCTGAGGCCGTTTCATCTGAATTCTGACACATGATGAAGATTTTCCAGAGACATGAATGGTGCCTTTTCATCTGAGGTCTGACACCTCTCTCTGAGAACCGAGGATATCCTAATATGTAAACCATGTCCATCTACGTTTGGATTCACCCCATCAAAACAAACTAAATGACCCCTCACTCAATCACTTCCGGATCACTTCCAGTATGGTACATTCCCTTTCCTTAAAAATGAAATGTTAATTTGTTTCAGAAATGGTAAAAGTGTTCCATTGTTTGTAAAATTGTCTCCAACTTTTTAAAAGCGTTTCATCTTTTGTAAATTTGTTTTGTCCTTAAGGGCCCCCGTAGAGATCCCATACGGCTACAACAGTATCATAAAAGTACAAATCAATTTAACAACACACATACCACATATGCACACACAGAAATACACACACTAAAGCACTTAGCCCAAAACTAATGAAATATGTGAAATTGCTTTAAAGATTAAACAGGACAATTAAAATGCTGTCACTATTGCAGCCATATTTTAATCTCCCAACACTTACAGGTAGGTCATCTTAATATGAGCTTTATTTGGTCACTGCAGTACTTCAGAGTGAGATATGTGGCTCTGAAATATCAGTGTCTTCATGCAGTGAAAGTGTGTAAGGTGCTATTTAGAGCTTATTTCACTTTTACCTGATGCTGTTTCTAAATCTAGCTGATAGGGGTTGAGCTTTGCACTGAGGAACAAGGGGTTAAAAGATGCTAAAAATAAGTTGTATAGAACCAAGGGAGGATGCAGAGCTAGGTGATGATGACTGTTGGATTTATGGCAAAAACTCTTAAACGTTATTACATTAAATATCTTAATTTGATCCCCATTAAGGCTGAAACTGAGTCAGAATTATGTCAGACAAATCAGCTCTTCAATGCTTAGTAATCTTGACTTTTTACTGCCTTAGTTTTAGGTCAGAGATTTCAAAAGGGGAAAGAAAACATTTCAAACCTATTTGTAAGTGTTTTAAGTCATACAACCAAAAAAGTGTTAAGATCTTTCTCTCCTTTATCAACCACATGAAGGATTCCAGTCATCACGGGATGTTAAGTTATTTCAGAAACAAAGTGAGCCAATGTTAGGTCTGCTTAGCTTGCAGCTCTCAAGGCCCCAGGTAGGAGCATCGTAGGGACACTGATTTCACCATGAAACGGTTTTATTCTGCTTCCTTACTAACAGTAAACATCTTGCCAGTTTGTTTAGACATAGTCGGACATTGATAGAACTGTACAAAATCTACAGATGTACAGAGTGTGACCTTTGAAAGGCCGGCCTTACGTTAAAACCTGCCATTTTCAGCACAGCTACAACATGAACTGCAGATACTCAAGTGACGAACTGTGAGCTCACTTGGGATCCCTAAGATGTAAGGGTCAGCTCTCGATGTGCTGTGTGTAAAATATAATTATGAGTATATCTTTAAGCAAATCATTTAGATCATTTTTTTCTCCAGGAGTTGTCATGGCCTTCCACTCCAGAAGTATTTGTCTGAGTCAGACTTCAGGGTCCGTCATCAGACACCCAGTCTGCCACAGAAGCAGCCAATTCTTAAGCCTCCCATTGTCTCTGTCGTTTTCCCGGACCAGACAACAATAGCCGAACTTCCCTTCTCTCTCACTACACTCAGTTGAAAAGCTTGGAGCCTGGACTACAGCATTACTCACCACTACTGCAAGGTGCAGCAGCCAGAAAACAGATACTGAAACCCTAGCTGCTCATGGAGTCTCTCTTAGCTTGTTAGGCCCTTGTGCTCCAAACTATTTTCAGACAGAATTCATCATTATACTAGCTCTCTGTGAAGTCGGACAGAGGGACCTCTGTTTGTAAACTGGCTGCCAGATAACAGGGCTCACCTCTTTAACATTTGTCTAAACAATTCAACTGTTGTCTCACATTCCAGACTATCTTTGCAAACCTGAAGACAACATCTACAACGTTGACTTTACACGTTTCAAAATCAGAGATCTGGAGACGGGAACGGTGCTGTTTGAGATTGCCAAACCTCCTCAAAGCGGTAAGTGTCCATTAACTATTTGACCCTAATTATACACTACACTAAACATGCAACTATACACAACACTTTTTGTTTTAAGGGAGTTTTTTTTTTTAATCGAACTAGCGTGTTGTCTTCCAAAGCCAAAGTTCTGTAAACTTAGTAATAACCAGCTTTTTAAGTACACATCTTTAAGCCTCATTGTCTTTATTGATGCACTGACCTGATTCATTTGGCATTGCTGTTACGATCTATAGTATCACTGTAGTCGATTTTATCACAGATTTTTTTTTAAATTTGGTGAGCGATATTTTAAACTTTTCCTGCCATGAGGGGAGCTCAACATGTTTTCTGTTTAGGTTCTGTGGAGGGTGAAGATGACGCTGGAGACGTAGACACCAATGCAGGGCGCTTTGTGCGATATCAGTTTACACCAGCCTTCCTAAAACTGTGTACTGTTGGTGCCACGTAAGTAAATAAAACACAACTTTCTGAAAAAACTCACTCAAGCAAAATCTGTGTTCTTGCTAAAGGTGGAGCAAATTTTTACCTTGTTTTACTTGCATAAATTGTACCTCTATTCAGATAGGTCTGAAAACCATCACTGTCTTGCTTCAGTCTTTACATCACGATGCACAGAGCTTGGCTGTTTCACCACCCTTCCCAGGAACTATGTCTGGATTAACTCTTATGAGCTATAGAAGCAGACGACATCATCAGCGTAGAAATAAGCTATTTCTATATAGTCATTTTTCATATCTGAAACTGCTGCCTGGGGTTGGTGTCAACAAAGTAAGTGGAGTCTCTGTTTAAAGAGTGATGCTGTTCCATAGCTCCATGCCCCGAGAGGCACCATGTGTGCTCATCTGTGGGTACAGATCTCTAAACCATGCGCACAGTTTGCGAACCTTACATTTGACGTGTTTCTATCGCTCGCTGTCATTGTTTTGAAGCGAATCTTGCACTCAGCCTTGTCAAGATATGCTGGCTGTCCTCTTGTTATTTGGTATAGTGAAGCGGTATTTCTTTGTTCGCAAGGGGCACCAAAATTAGCACTAACCAAAGGTTTGTCACAGGAGCTTTGAGCATCCATTTTGAACAGATCTTGCACTTTTCTTGTACTTTTAATGTGAACATTTGTAGACCAAGTTCATATTAACCATATCTGATGAACTCTCAGGACATCAGGAGAAAAGTTAGGCCTTTGCCACACAGCGCCAGACAAATGTCTCACTCCTTCTTGAATGAAAAATGTACCCATCGAAATAAGCATCTATTTGTATATTTGCACCAACTCTGAATTTACATTAATTGTCTTTACCATGTTCTGACCACAACCCAAGAGTTAACTTGTTATATGACTCTTTTTGTAATTACAGCTGAATTTGAAATTTTGCCTTCTTTGTTTCAGTGTGGAGTTCACGGTAGGCGACCGACCCATTAACAGCTTTCGTATGATTGAGAGGCATTACTTCCAGGGACGCCTTCTCAAGAACTTTGACTTCGACTTTGGTTTTTGCATCCCTAACAGCCGCAACACATGTGAACACATTTATGAGTTTCCACAGCTTTCAGACGACCTCAGTAAGTTCTGGCCTCCGTTCTTTTACAATTTAACGCAATAATCCATAACTGAATTGTGTTTTTTTTAATGTTCCGCCTGCTCTTCCTTCCCTTTTTTTCTCCTCCCAGTTCGCCTAATGGTGGCACACCCTTACGAGACCAGATCAGACAGTTTCTACTTTGTGGACAACAAACTCATCATGCACAATAAGGCAGACTATGCCTACGACGGTGGTTTGTAATACCTGAGAGGAGACATGTGTGCAATACTTCCCAGAGGATTGATTTCATGGATCACAACCACCCAGAAGCTTCTCTTTGGGGACAGAAAGTATTCCCACAAACGTTACACATTCTTCAGATTCATTGGACCACATCTGCCTTCATATGAAATCATGGATCCATTCATCTGTACCTCATTGGAGCTCAGTTTCTGTGACTCTGAGGAATTTTCTGTCAAAAATGTCTCTGTTAAATCTGACTGAAACTTTTTGGATCTGTCTTCAGGTTTGTCATTTGTTTCATGTTACTGCTTGAACGCTTTTGCCTTAAATATCTCTGCTGGAAAGGGAAACTTTGAGTTACAGATTGATGAGAATATAAGTTACCTTACTTAAGCACATAGTTTTTTTCTGGTATTGTTTGAACTACCTTTTGCAACTGACAATTTCCTGCATGGAAAAGCGAGCTTAACTAGACAGTTTACAGTATTGTTAGCCCTAGATGATCATGTAGCACTAGATGTCATTGAGTTTCATCTTTAATAACTTTATTATATCTGTTGTAGATCTTTGTGGTTGTTCATGTCACATGTATAAGTTTGTTGTCAACATAACGTTGGCTGATCTGGTCTTTTGTAAGACGTCTTTTCAAACAAACAGCTTGAGCTTATTGACAATGTCAGGTGTCATTCCAATTGAACTTTTTCTTGTTTGTAGTATTTTGTGCCCTTATCCTGGAGTCTTTGTTCTTTTGAACTGCAACATAAACATGAAACGGACTACAAGAAGCAGAATTTTAAGTGACTGATCTTTCCTACACATGGTTATTTAATCCTTGAAGTCTGTCTTCCTGATTATTCGTCACATCATCACTGTGAATCTCACTTTTTGGACAGAATGGTTTACTTATAAATGTGCTGGCTAAACTTATCTTTTGCTGCTCTGCTCTCAGGTTTTTATTCTACCAATGAAATTCCACAATAGCATATGACGCAGCAGCACAAAGTGATGTCTCTTGTTATTTGATCTATTTTAAATGAGGCAGTAGGTGAGACGGACCTTTTCCTTAATCTTTGTCTATTCATAGAAGCCCTGTTTTAAGGACAGTACTGCTGGCTTTGCATACAAATGTGTAGCATTTTAAATCTACATAGATTCCCAGTCTATACAAAGTACTCCGGAACAATCTACCCCGAGTTTGCCCTGAATTGTCTTTCTTCAGTAAAGCTTGTATATTGTTTTTTTCACTTGAGATGATTTGATCATGTGGTCAGGCTCTTGTGCTGTTTGTTGTTTCCATGGACTGACTAACAGACAGGTGTTTCTGAAAGGTTGGAAGGCCCTTATAGGATTGAGCACACTGACAGTGAGAGTTTGGAAGTGGTCCTGGCTCTCAAAGTCATTTCCAGTCTGATTATCTGATTTGATGGTTCCTTAAAGGTAAACAAAAGCTAGCCTTTGGCTTAAAGGCACAAGTGGTTCTAAAACCTTAGAAATGGCCAGTAGTACTTCAACAATATCGCATTAATACACAAATACACCTGGGCTTCCCTTACTGTACATTATAAAACCAAATCAATGTGCCTTGGGTACAAGTAATCTTGTTTACTTCATCCACCTGTGAGCCGATGGGTAAAACATTCTACATTTCTCTCTGGTCCATACATTCTGTTACAACTGACTCATTATCAGCGTTTTGTAATACTACATTATCTACAATGAGGACTTTTTCAAAGCATGTCATTTCAAACACATTATTATTTATTGCTCTAAAAATAACTTGACAGTTTTAAGGATTTTTGAAAGTGTTATATTTGTTTTTTTAATAAACCTCAATAATTGTGAAGTCAGGCACAAACTTGCACCTCTGTAGCCTTTGCCCTTTGACCCAATACAACCTCAGTTTTTACAGTAGAGCTCCATGGACATAATAGGATTTAATGCTGCATTATTTTGCCGTACAAGTTTAGTTTTAGTCTGTTTGGTTTTTGTTTTTGTAGTCTAATAACCTAATTGTAATAAATCTGCACAGAAAAAAACATGACTGACCCCAAAGAAGGTTAAAATGTTGAATCCATTCTGTTAACTGTCGCTTTGGATAAAAGCGTCTGCTAAATGACGTTGTAACTTTGGAATATTGTATCATTGACTCCTCTTTTTGTACTGGCTGATTTTGCAAATTATACTTTCATGTTGTACTTGTTTTATTGTAAATAAAAATGGATGACTGCAAAACAAATGATGACACATTGCACCTGCCAAATAGTTTATCTGCACCTTTTAGGGGAGCTTTTCTATTATCCGGCTAGCAACACAAGCTGATCATTGATTTGTAGCTTAGCAAGCAATCAGAAATGTGGCCTGCACTCTTACACAATCCTACCTCAAGAAAATATATTGAAAATTTTGCTGTCACACATTCCTGGACAGCTGTTGCAATCAAACATTTTGACATGCCATGAATATGGCCCCAGTTTTTTCTCAGCTACATCCTCCCTGCCATCTTCTTGAATCAAAACTACTGGCTATGACAGTATAACTGCATAGGATAATTGCCAAAACCGGACTTCTTATGTAAGTACAGTGAGATTTTGACTGAAATTATAAGTAAATAGATAGATTGATCCTCCATTGGAGGAAATTTGTTTGTTCCAGCAGCTAACAACACGGGACAGTAGAATTCAGCAATGCTTACATAGTTTGAAAAATAAAAATAAGAATTTGAATACAATAAATAAAATAATAATAATAATAATAACAGTAATAATGATAAGGTGAATATGAAATTAAATAACAAAATATTGTAAATATAAGAGATATATACACTATGTACACTTCTATCTTATGAATTGATAGTAAGGCATGTTGTGTTATTGCACGGATAAAGCTGCTTCTTTTTTAACTTTAGGTCTTCAACATTTTGTTTCTCAACAGACTGTTAGGAAATAAAGCACATATTTGATTTTCAAAAAAGCAATTTTCTTCTTTTTTGACTATGAATGAGTTGTATGTCTACCAAGTTTCCCCATGACCAATGTACTACATTACCCAGAAGCCTCGGCTCAAAACACAACAGTCGCCCCGCACATGTTTTCATCATGGCGGCCCCCATCAGAAAGATGGTTGGTGTGTCTGACGACTCCAGCAGCAGTGACGACGAGGTGCTGAGGAGATGCCAGGAGGCTGTTTGGGAGGCTAAAGTTAACAAGAAGAAAGGTGAAAGTTTTTCTGTCATGATAGTGATTCTGTACGAAGTGAACATTTCTGCACAGATTCTCGAACTCTAGTAGCAGCGAGATGTTAGCATGACGGGAGGTGCACCAATAATGCTCCTTTTTCACACACCGAGGTATTGATGGTTTCTAAACGTAAAGTTACAGATGTCTCAAATACTTATTTACTTATTGACGGGTCGGATTTACTCATTGGGCATAATACTGAGCTGCTCTAAACTCTTACTGTGTGCTTGTTCAAACTTGTGTGCTTTTCAGTCCTCCCAGACTAATACACACAGTTTTACATAAAATGCATTTAACCTGTTCATGAGACATGTTCTTTTCTTTGCTTCATTTTGTTGTAGATGGAGACAACATAGTACCACAGTCAAAGCGGTAAGACATCTCAATATACCTGCCAACTTTATAGAAAATAGCAACTGTGTAAAACAGCATCTGTATCATAGAGTAAAAAGTACAATACTTTGATTTTCAGCTTCCTATGATAAGGGAGATTTGATAGCACACAGATATCAATTATAAAACGCAGCTGCCAGACTCCTCAAACACACCAATAAAAGGGAACACATCACACCAATTTTGGCCCCTCTTCACTGGTTGCCTGTGGGTTTCAGAATTCATTTTAAGATTTTAACACTCACTTTTAAAGTAATAAATGGACTGGCCCCTGAGTACCTAAGCGAATGCCCTAAAATGTATGTCTCCAACTGCTGCTTGAGATCCTCCGGCGGGTCCCTCTTGGAACTTCCAAGGGCAAAGTTAAAAACCAGAGGTGACCGGGCTTTTGCAGTCAGGGCCCCGTCACTCTAGAATTACCTGGCAGAGGAGAATAGGCAAGCCACATCCTTGTCCTCTTTTAAATCTCTTTTAAAAACACACTTTTTAAAATGTGCTTTTACTTCTTAACTCACCACTGACTTTTAATTTCTGCTTGGTTTTTATTATTGTCTTTTACTTAACTCATTTTAGCTCTCCTTACCTTTGTCATGTGCTTTTGTGTTTTATCTCGCTATGTCTTGCACTCTGTAAACATGTTTTTAAAAGGTGCTATATAAATAAAATGTATTATTATTATTATTATTATTATTATTATTATTATTATTATATTATTATGTTTAATTAATATATGTGAAAAAAAAATACTGGATAGGCTATGATACAACCTCTCAATTTGATTCATTGTGTCAGAATGAAAATAAGTGTTGGTTTTCTTTTTATGTGCTTCAGTGTTGTTGTTGCCGAACATGAACATGATGGAAACGAGCTCCAGGTCACAAAAGGGTTTCAAACACACGTAGCTAAAAAGTTGGGGAATTATCTTGACAAGTGAGTAGTTTTTTGGAAATATAACTTTATGTATCCAATTTGTACAGAAAAATATTTTTTTATGCCCGACTTATAAAATACCTGATTTTGTCAGCTGTATAACAGAAATGCAGACTGAAAATTCAACCCGTGTTGACTCTGCAAAAAGTGAGGATGATGATGATGAAGGTAAACTATTTTGATCAGGGTATTTTCTGCTTTTTTTGGGACTCTGTTATCTTAAATTGTATGCCTATCCACCTGTTTATTTCTTTATATTTTCCATTCGTAGGATTTCGTCTGTTTTCTTCATCAGTCCCGGGACAAAAAGCTGAGGATCCTCCAGCACCTGTGAGGCGTCGGCCTGTACCCAGTTCAAGGTTTTTAATGTTTTGTGTAATCTTTTGAAAAACACAAAACTAACACACACCCTCTTGGTTTTCTCATTTACACACTAAACATTTCTCTGTTGGTCATAGTGACAGTGACAGTGAAATGGAAATGAAGCTGAAGGAGGCAGCAGTGTCCATCAAAGACCTCTTACCCTCGTTGTCCTTGCCTTCCACGGGCCAAGCTCCCTCTGCAGAGACTCCCTGCTCAGAAAAAGTAAAGAAAAAGAAAAAGAAGAAAGCAACAGAGGAAGAAGAGAACCATGTTGTTAAGAAGAAAAAAAAGAGGATCCCGAATCAAGAAGACAGTGACTCTGTAGCCTCTCTTCTGAATGCTCAAAACAATGGTGAACAGGAACACACAGAAGTACAGGTGAAACGGAAAAAGAAAAAGAAGAAAGAATTAAACATGACGGACTGAAGATCTCAGGACCTGGAACACATTTTTAGCTTTTTTGTCGGTTGTCCAGTCTGCCACTTGAAATAATAGAACAGTTGTATATTTTACATAATTTTGTATAAAAGATGCAGCAAGTACATCAAACTGTATCAAGAGGAGTTTTTCAATAAAAATCTTCAATGCTTGTTGTTGAAATAGACTGTACTTTATGAAAGATACACATCCAGAATGTGAAAAGCATTTCCAGGCAGTGACATAAAAAATAAGGGTAACATGTAGTACAAGTTTCAATTTAGTATACAACTTTTGGATATGACTCAACATTGTAATAAAATACATTCTGGTGTTGATTTATAGATGATTGTTTTATCAAAGTGAATCTTCTCTCATGTTGATCGTTGTTCGCATTGCAGTGGTTTCAGAAGGTCTTTGATACATCAAAGCTGAGTCCTCTCTGAGACTCCCAAGTTTTTCTGGAAGTTTACACGAGAGGTAGCTGTCTATCCCAAGTACAGTCACTCCAGCTGATAGAAGCCGGAAACTGTGCAGACAGAGCCTTTCTACTGTGCGGTAGACACCATTTGTGAAGGAATATATGAGATGTCTGTTGGTGAAGGTGAGAGCAGATGAGACTGATGACTATCTGTTGACTGAGAGGTTGGATACAGCTCGAGGCTCTCAGAAGAAGCTGTCATAAACAAAATTGAAAGATGTTAAAAAGACTTGCACGTGACCATACACTCAATTTTTTTTTATCACATGTAGTAGCCTAGATAGATTTCTTGGCTTTAGTGGTGAACACTTAATTATAATTGTCATGAATTTAGTGTGCCTTTGGGTTTCTTCACAAGGTGTTGAATTTAGGGATGTTATAGGATAAATAGTCTTAGACTCAGTTGACACAATTTCTGTTCAACCAAGCTGAGGGATTAGAAATATACATATTTAATTTTTCTTCTAGTTTTGTTTAGTTTTTTGCTGATCTTCTGCACCGTCATCAAATGTGGTAAGTGGCTGTTGTGCACTTGTAAGGTAGTTTTACATTCATTTTTCAACTCCAAATCACGAATTTGGGCTTTTATGTGTCATGCAGTTTAAATACCTCACTCAAATGATTATTTATGCATACAGGGTAAAACACTTTGTTAACCAGAGTTTTAAAAAATGCACCTTTTGCTGTGAATATCTAAGCTAAAGCTAACAAATCTAGTGACAGGAACTGTTTAGCTTGGATTAGCTTACAGTATATTAGCATTAGTATTGAGAACAGGGGTAACAGGTGTCATAGCCCAGTCCAAATTGAACCTGGCTGTTATTTCCTTCATAAGCAAAACCTTTTTTATTTAATGTGTACAGATATGGAAGTATAACTACAACAATTTGTGGACCAATGGGTAGTTATGTGGTTAAATATTTCTCTGCTGGAAGAAGTAACTTCTCAAAGTCACGTGATTGCTTACTTTGGAATTACACGGAAACACTTTCAAAACAGTAAACTTTTGAAGCGTTTTGCCATTCACTGACTTGAGGTAGCCGAGCAGCTACAGCGTATCTAACTAAAGACTATTGATGAATCATTTTCTTAGCTTTAAAGCTGCTGTTGGTAGGAATGGTGTAAAAATCGATACTTTTTTTCTGCTGGGTTTGGAGAAAAGGTCATAATAGCAATCGGTAGTCATCGGTAAGTGGAGTAATTTGAGACGATTGCGAAATCTATGCATTTTCCAATGCCTTTGTATCAAGCAATGTTATTATTCCCCTCATTCCCGTTATGAAGGACCAATCATAGCTAATCTCCAAGGCAAGACGTGCTGGTACTGAGGTGCAAGCTAAAACAGACGACATCGACCTGTCCTTCCACCCACCATTGTGGGGAATGGAAGATCTATCTACGATAAGGTGGACAAGCTAACCAAGCACCAGAGTAGCATCATGCTAACAGAGCTAACACCGGACACGAACGCCACATTGGAAGGATTACACCTGCTGTGGCGGACAGGATACAGGAGAGCAAGACTGAACACAATGGGGAAGAAGGCCAGCTCAGTCCTGGACCCTGTGGAGGTGGTGGCTGACAGGAGAATTATGGCCAAGCTGTTGTCTTTGATGAACTTTTTTTTTATATATATATATTCTTGTTGAAATTATTCTTTTTGTTTGCTGCTGTAACTCCATGAATTTCCCCATTGTGGGACGAATAAAGGAGTATCTTATCTTATCTTATCTTATCCTCTCTCCTGATTGGTTAAGAATGGCCCCTACTACGTCCTCTGATTGCTTATGAGTCCGGCACTATCATGACTGCACACACCGATCTGTGTTGGGGGGTTAAGAGGAAATCTGGTTGGGAGGGACGAACCATGACAAAGTCCCTCTCTCTGAACAGATGTTTACTCTGAGACTACCAACAGCAGCTTTAAGTGCAAAAAAACTAAATTTAGAAGATTCATATAATGCAAGTTAATCTAACCAGAGACAGCATGGATGATTTCAGTGCTTAGAAGCAGCTCACACATGCATTTGTATTTAATGTGTGTACTTGAAATAGTCAAACATCTCTTGAAGATAGGATAATTACAGACAAGTCATAACTTCACCCCAAAACAAAAGA
Source organism: Notolabrus celidotus (assembly GCF_009762535.1). Taxonomy (NCBI): domain Eukaryota; kingdom Metazoa; phylum Chordata; class Actinopteri; order Labriformes; family Labridae; genus Notolabrus; species Notolabrus celidotus. The sequence goes on along the minus strand of NC_048280.1, from coordinate 28,004,219 downwards.
ATATTGTAGATGTGAAGGGATGAACCTGTGATTGTCAAATGCCTACCTGGCACAGGTGTGTGTGGCTGCAGGTGCAGAGAGTCTTCTTGTAAGGGCGGGTCAGTCTGTTCCTCAGGATCTGCAGTTAGAATCTACCAAAAACACATATGAAGCACAGTTTGTTTTTCTAACCAAAGTAAGCTAAATTGTTTTGAACAGATCAAAAACCAATCGGACACAGTTACCTGTCTGACAGCAGCCAGGCTGGTCAGCGTCCCAAGGCTGTTGCTGTCGGTGATGACCATGGCCTGAGGCAGCAGACTGGATGGATGGTACTGTGGCGAGTCAGACTTGTTGTACACTGTAATAACAGACTTATTAATATTTAATCTAGATTCATGTTAAACTTGTGTCACTTTGTGTCTGCAGTCTTACTGTGACATGGCAGCTGTGCCATTGTTGCCATGAAGGGACTGGCACCCATGTGACTGTGGAGCTGCTGTGATAATTGCTGCTGTGGCGAGCCGTGGAGCTGCTGTTGGAATGAGATGGGCTGTAGAGTTGTGAAACCGGCGCCGACATTGTTGATAACAGGCACGGTCTGAGGCTGCGCAGAAGCTAAACCTGTAAATCAATCAGCAAAGATGTAGTTCTTCATATTTTCTTGTCAAACTTTGTCATTATAGACAGGACTATAGAGAGCTAAGGTTACCAATGAGAAGCGAGGATTCTCCTAGGCTCATGACGCTAGGCAGGGAGGCCATGATGAGGCTCTGTGAGGATGCCGGGGAGGCAGAAAAACTGTGCAGCGAGGTCAGAGTGCTAACAGGGGGCAGTGGTCCACTGCTGGACACCTGAGACCAGAGGACAAAAAGCTCATGATGTCTTAAGTGCATGAGACAGTCCAATTTATAAACCAGTGTCGTATCATGAGATACTCTCACCTGTTTGGGGGTGTGTGTCTCAAGGAGTGTGTGGCTGGGCTCCAGTTGGACAGGGCTGATCACAAGACGTCCCACTCTCTCCCTTTCACTGCTTCTACCTAAGATCACGGTGTCACACATGATCTGATGGCTGTACTTAACACCTGGAAAATTAGAAGAATCAGATCCCACATCTCTTATACATGGATCATATTTTAGACATGTATCATGATGTCAATGAGAAGTCAGAGCATCAGGAACAGAACATGTGCAGTCATGTCTACAAAAAGTGTGCAGATTATTTCTTTTACATCAAAGGAAAGTCCAAAGATCCTGCACAGTCAAGTTTAGTTTAGTCTCAACAGAGAGTTTTGATTTCACTTTTAAGCTTTCCTTAGGACTGTAAGGGTATTACCATGCTCAGGACTTGGTGGCAGGTTGGGGTGAGAGGACACAGATTGGTTTGCATAAGGTGTGTCGAGGGCCAGTTTGTGTCTGAAGGCCTCCTCTTTGCGGCGGTTGGCAAACCAGTTGTAAACCCGCACCTCGGTGACGAGATTTGAGCCCAGGCCAGCCAGCTGTGAGGGAGACACCCCCCTCTGCAGACATTCTGCTCTGAGTTTGAGGAAGAGGACATGCATCTGTTTCATATGGATTTACATTTTGCGAGCATATTACTTTCCAGAGGTTACCTTAAAACACTTTTTTTTAAATTGTCTTATTGGCATTTTTGCCTTTATGACAGGACATGGGAGTAGAGAGTGAGGGAAGACATGCAGCACATGGTTGCGGCTTGGAATTGACCTCTGCGACGAGGGCCACAGCCTCCGTATGTGGGGCGCCCATACCGCTAAGCCACCTGCGCCCCTAAAACATTATTTTTCACCAATGATTTTAGAGTTGCTCTCAAAACTTTTTGTAGTTTAACCAGTCAACTATGTCTAATGCTCTTTAGGTACTAGAATGTGCACCAAACAGACCAACAAGGGATACAGTTATTTTAGCATCATGTTGTTCAGCCTCTGCTTAAAAGGATTGTCAGTCTTGGATCAAATTTCAGATTAAAGTCAAGTGAGTTGCAAACGTGCATTCTAATCATTGTCAAGCAAACAGTTTATTTCCCTATTTACTAGATATAGTATGTCAGACTAAGAGGACAGGAACACTGACAGCTGATCAGAGGAGAGGAGAGGAGAGGAGAGGAGAGGAGAGGAGAGGAGAGGAGAGGAGAGGAGAGGAGAGGAGAGGAGAGGAGAGGAGAGGAGAGGAGAGGAGAGGAGAGGAGAGGAGGAAAAGAGGGAGAGCTTCCAACCCACCTCACGTAACAGCTGGAAGAAACAAGTATGTGCAGAGTCACTGTGACTGGCTTCTAACAAGTGAGCAAACCCTGATTTGTTGTTTCTTTCAGACCAGACAAGTTTTTAAAAAGAGAGGCAAAATAAATCAATCAATGTAATATCAGTAGTGCCATGCATCATGACATTTTGTAATTTATTCAAAAATCCAATGAATGAATGTTTCCTACTGTAGCTTGGCATTTTTGGAAACAGTGTTCCCTCTGACAGCGCTAGCATGCTTAAGTAGGTGATATTTACATGAGCAAGCATGAACTGGTTTTCTAGTTTTCTATATAAGCCCAGGAGTGCAAAAATGCTAATTACACATCACATACAATCAAGCTGAGACTGATGGGAATGCCATTGACTTTTAGGTGATTGATGATAAATGAAAGTATGAAAGAAAGTAGACCAGTAGTCAATAGATCATCAGAGTTATCCTCCTGGGGATAAATATATGTGATATTAAGAAGTTCTGAACTGATGAGTTACAGAAGAGTGAAACAATTTGTGTTATTTCTCTGTGCTTTTTGCTCTTGTTCAAATCAGATAGGCTCAAAAAATGAATTTATATATTTCAGGTCAACTACTCCCTATTGTTTGTTTCCTTAAATACATGTAGCTTATTTATTCATTAAGATTTATTTTATAGAATTAAAATAGATCAGATGACCGGTTCTTGGTTCCTTCCTTATTATACAAAGATGACCTCACTGATAGTTGGGTTGTGCTGACCAAACAAAGCAGTAAAATTTGATTTATTTTTTCTCATTCAGTTTTGTCCTGATCCCTCACTGTGTCTCACCTGTTGCATTCCTCCACTAACCCCTCTCTCTCCTCCTTGCTGGGGTTCTTCTGTCGCTCATAGGCATGGAAGAGGATCTGCAGGGATGCTGGACCCCATTTGAACCTGTTCCTCCGTCCTTTCCTATTTTCCTCTCTCTGCTCCTCTGCAGCTCCCAGCCCGTGTTTGGCGTTGGTAAATTCTGAAAGGTAATTTGATAGCATTTTATTTTTATTTTTGAGAGCTCCACATATTTGATGTATCTTAAAGCAGAAATTTAGTGTGTGCAGTTCCTCGGCTGCTTGTGTACTCACGCTGGCTGATCTCACACTGCTTCTTGACGTACCAGGTGTAGAGAGCGGCTCTCTTCTGGTTCTTCATGGGCGTGCCTTTGTTGAGGTGCTGTGAGAGGTGGGACTGGTTTAATCCGGTGGACTCCACCACCTCTCTCTGAGGGAGGTTATGCTGCTGCATATAGCTCTTCACCATTTTTGCAACATGCCAGGGGTCCCCTCTATTACACAAAGACACACTTTTTGTTTGTACTTTCCTACTTTTAATCTTTGTTTTTTATCTCATTTGAACTGACATCTATCCTTCTCTGTTCCTTAAAGTTAGACTTTCTTTGACATGCACAGTTAGTTCTATTAGACATAAAACATGGCTACTCAGAGAGAAGTTGAGGGAGCTTATTGACTGAAAGAGATAAGAGAAAGCACACAGGGGCAAAGTCCAGGCCATTGAGATCACTGGAGGGGAAAGAACTGTGAAAGGTTTATGAGGCCTAATTCAATGCTTCCTGACCGATGTGTTGGGAGCAGAAAAACATGCAACATCTCAAAAATCCTTGATTTTACTGCATTCATAGTCAGCACACAGATTTCCTTAAAGCAAAGAAATGAAAAAATATGTTTAATTATTGCTCAGCAAATGAAAACTTCTATAATGCTACAAATTAAACAAAGTGTTAACAGTGCAAAGTGAATCCAAATATTGGAAAACAGGCCTAAAACTCCCAGGTCAATACATCACTCATGCATTATGTAAACACAGCCTCACATGTCCAGCCTTGCTCCATTAATCTTCACCTATGCATGTAGCTTATTTATTAAGAAACGGCCACAGAATAATGATGGGGTCGGGTAATTAGTAACCAGCAAAGGAGGAACCCTCTTTAAATTCGCCTCAGAAGCCAGTTTGCAGAGAGAGAGAGACACGCAGGGACACAGGCGAAAGAGAGGTTTTGGTAGAGAGAAGGGGAATGAAGCTTAAGAAGAATAAAGGTAGAGAGGGGATGTTATCAGGTAAACTCTTTGGATACTTGGAGCGTTTCTGTGCGTTGCAGAGAAGGTAAAAGAGGAGAAATAGGGATCAGAAATACTCTCATTTGGCAAGTAAGTTTCTCTTTGGAGATAAAGACAAATTGCAGAGTGAGAATAACATTCAATAATTAAAGATTTAGGATTTTTTTTTTTTTTTTCTGCCGTGGAGCTTCTTTGGATCTACTCACTGCACTAGATGATCAACCTCAGCCCTCAATTTGGCCGCCTCCTCGGGGGGAAGCTTCTCCACCTCTCGGAATATGGGTGGTGAGAAATCCATTTCTCCCTCCTCGGAGCTCTCTCCATCCCCCCTCTCTACCCTCTCGACGCCAGCGCTCGTCCTTTCTCGCTCTAGCTCCCCCAAGGCCTGGACCAGGACATCCCGGGACATTCCAGATCCCAGCAGAGCCCAGATCAGCTGCTCCTGCAGGGCAGTCAGACGGCTCGGCCTCGACTTGGCCTTCTCTTCTATCCTCTCCTCCATAACTCTGATGGCTTACCTTGCTGCCGCCCTGCAAACAAACGTTGCTCTCGTGCACTTTCTCACTCAGTTGATAGCCAGACAGACTGCATTTAGCCTCCCTATTCTTTAGTCCCTCTTCAGCTTAAGCATTTACTTTCATTTTTCCTGTGTTGAATTTCCTCTCGATGTGTCCTGAGCTGCCTGGTTTTTGCTCTCCACCTGCTGTTTTGCAATCAAAGGTCAATTTTTCTTCTTTTTTTCCCCCTCCTGTTCACCCCCTCCTCCTTACATGCGTCCTGTGTACTTTGTCCCCTCTCCCTCCGTCCCTAACAGTGACTGAAGTGCAACTTAAAAACAATGCATTCAAGTGAGGGGATGTTACACTTAAATGGAGGGCTGCAGAGGCAACAGATCAGCTCTCAAAGTAAAGAAGAAGACAAGTAGAAAAATATCAGAGAGAGGTACTTCAGTGTAGATTTAAACATTTCTGGATTCAACTTGAAACAAACTTTGGGATGCACCAAAAGCTCCTCTAGCTATTTTATTTAAGTAACAGTTATTCCAGTTTAAACATTGAAGCATGATGCCTTAAATATCATAAAGGAAAAGATCTACATTAAATTAACAGAGCCAAAACAGAGTCTATACCTGAATGTGTCCACATGCCACTAGAGGGTGCTGTTGTTTCATGTATTCATCTGGATGTCCCACAGAGAGGATGTGTCCATGTGCCAAACTTGCTAATTGTTAGTGGCTAATATAAATATGCACTGTATCTATGTTTAATTACAAGTTTAAACACATGGTTATTGAACTATATGGGAACTAACATGTCCACACTGAGACTCCGGCTTTTGCATCGTTTTTAATAGATTTTCTCTTAAAATCCAATTTTAAAAATAGGATATTTTTGTAACTTACCTTTTTTTGAGGAACACAGTTGTTATGTATTGTGTGTGCCTGCAAGTTAATGAATATCTTTGTGTGAGATATATGATAACTGCAAGGGAAGAGGCACGCACTGAAGTAAATGTACAAACAGCACAATGTAAGATTGCTCAATAACAAGTACAAGTCCTGAATTTGTCATCAGACAGTAAAAAGTAGGTATAATATCAGCTACATTTCCTTTAAATAGCTCATTTATAGAGCACCTGTACATGCAAATAACAAATCATTATAACCAGCAATATGAAACCACATGGAAGATACAGAGGACCTCACTTTCTGAACAGTTTGCTTGGTCATATTATAAGTAACACAAACTTCAACTCATTCAAGAAACAAACCATACACTTTCTATTAGGTGAGTTAAGCAATACAACATGATACTGATTCCAATCCTGAGTTTAATCCATATTTACAAACACATACTCTCCCTACTTTATATACATATACATATATATATATATATTTCTTTTCCTTTCTTTTCACCATTTTTAAAAATATTAATCCCTCTTATTAACCCTTATGTTTTGTTTTTAGTTGCATCTAGATATTCTGTTCTACATTAATGCTTTGTTTTTGTGTTGATTGTTTTTATTAAGAGGGCCACTAGACAAGCCTGTTGAGTTTTTTTTTTGGCTCCTTCTGCTTATTACATGTCACTAAAGTTAGTGGTTAGTTTTATTATTGAATCGACCTGTTATATCTTGGCTCTTATTATTTAGTAGTATTTTTTTTTTCTTTTATATGTGCAATATAATAAATAGAAAATTTAAAATAAAAAAGTAAAAAAAAAGAACAGGCAAATGATTAAGACAAAATAATAACTGTAAAAACAGGGCAAATATAAAAAGCAAATAACTGAGAACCAATAATTAAATACAATGAAGCCACTGGTCAAGGTGGTCAAAAGGTCAGACAGTAGAAGTTAGTTTTAAGAAGAAATTTGAAAGTAGACACTAAGTTTGCCGTTCAAGTGGGGCCCTGCTAGAGGACTTCAGGCAGTGGTCAAGCTCCTAGTGTGTTAGCAGGCCAGAGTATAGTCTGGGGCCTTGCCATTCAAGGCTTTAAAAGCAAGCAGTAAAATCTTAAAACCATTTCTAAAACTCACAGTGAAGAGCAGCGAGGACTGGAGTTATATGATCGCTTTGTGTTCGCTTCTTTTGCTATGTGTGAAAAGCCTGGCAGCACAATTTCAATTGATTGCAGTCTTTGGATGTTGCATTTGCTGAAGCTGGAATAAATTGCATTACAGTAGTCAAGTCTGGAAAAAAACATTTTTTTTCCAAGTCATCCATGGAAAGGAAAGGCCTGATTTTAGTTCAATGTCTCAGCTGAGAAAAGCAGCACTGCATAACTTTGGTCACTTGAGTATCAAATGAAAGGTCAGAGTAAAAAAATACAAACATAAGATATGGCAACCAGACAGGAGGAGAGATTATTAATGTGGAACGAATCAGGTTCAGATGGGTGTAATGACAAAAACTTCAGATTTTTAATCATTCAGCTGTACATTTCAGTCATCCAGTTTTGGATATCAGTCATCAGACATGGCATAATGTGAGAGACATCAGTGGTGCCAGGCTTTTATCGGACTTAGAGCTGGGTGTCATCTGTGTAGCAGTGAAAGTCTGTTCCCTGCCATGGCAGGATTTTCCCCAGGGAAGCAAATTAACAGTAAATGAAAGGGGTCCCAAAATAGACCCTTGGAGGACCCCACAGGAGAGAGGACCACAAGGGGAACAGGCATTTCTAAGCAAGTATTACAAGTGAAGTACTTGTTTTACAGAAAAATGGCTCCTGTGATGGACAAATGATCGCAATCTGTTGTCTATTGTTGTTTTCACATGGCAGAGCAATGTGAAAATAGATTTTTGTCATGGCTACTTTGAGGGACATTTTATGCAGTAATGTCATCAATACGGCTGGTTCCCAGACTTTTTGAATGGTGTGGCCCATTCGGATTACTGATTTATGTGGAGATTAGATGGAGTATGAGTATAACAAATCTATCTCCACTGATCATATCCACTAACACATATTGAAGTATCTGACAGATGTTATATTCCTGTGTTTTTATTTTTTTATAACTTTAAAATAAAGTAACAAAGTGGCAACAAATACATTTGTAAGCTTCATTCTTGAATAATTTAAAATATGTTAATTTGCTTGATGTTTGCTGGTTTGCCATTCTTGATTAACTGATTCCTTTCCTATTTGTCCCATCAAATAGATGTGTGAAGTATTTTTCTTTTAAGTAAGTACCAACAAAAGACAATGTGTGTTATTAAAATACAAAGAAAGCTAACTGTTGCAACACAGCCCAAGCATCTGACTCTATCATAAATCCCTCTTCTGATAAGGCAACTAGCTAATCATAGTTAAGGATTTTGAGGTGACACCAGGAATGGCCAGTCAGATTTTAAAGAGGGTCAATGCTAACCCAGGCCACCCTCTGGACAAGCCCCTGACAGGAATACAAGAGATCCGGTATTGAGATTTGAGTGGTTGTGCAGTTTGAAGGAAAGTCTTTCTAAAAGTAATTCATCAGGTTTTGTAGAATCTATTTGTTTGTGAAATACAGGAGAATTTCACCTCATTGTACCTATTCCTCTGTATTGAAATGAGACTATCAAAGCTTAGAGCAGAGTTACTCCTAGCTGGAATCAGTGACATTTTAAAGACTTCAGGGCCCAAATTTAACTCTACTTTTCCAAAATAGTTAAGAACCTTGGAATTAACATTTAACAATGTTTTGATATTATAAGCCTTTCATTTGTTCATTGTGTACATTTTATTTTGATAGGACTTGCTGGGAAGTGAAGTACGGAGAATAGGAATTAATGTAGCCTAAAGTTGAAACATTTAATTCCCTGTAAGTACAGGGACCTCAAAACTGCTCATATGTACACATACAGTCATAAAGCAAATATAGTAATACTTTTCATCAATAGTAAAATTCATGTTTTCTCTGAGACTCAAACTATTTTTAATCTGGCTAAATTAATGGCCTACCATCCTTCCTTTATATGAGTGTTCTTTTGATCATAAGATACTTTTAAGCACTTTGCCATTTCTGACTGATTAATTCAATCCGGTTGTTGTTACCATTATGAGATTATGTAACAGTCATTTTGCACATCTGTCGAAATGTTTATCCATATGGTCTGTTACCACTCATCTGCAATAAAAATATATCATTCTTTCATTTTCATGTGTTTGAAGCAGTTCAAATCTCAGTGTAGTGTATATGCATTTGAGGCGTTTAGACTCAGGTTATAACTTATCTATAATTAACTTTATTCTTGAATGAATAGTGAGCACGTTTTGAATTTTCATTTACAATGACAAGGTTGAATCATGTTTTTTTTTATTCCCAAATCCAAGTTCTCTTAGTTTTTTCAATCCACTTGTTATTGTGAAGGAAAGTTGTGAGGAAGTCCAAGTTGTAAGTGGAGTGAAAAAGGAAAAAGGAAAGAGGGCAAACTGAATGGGAGGAAACCTTTGAGAGTTAATGTAGTCCTTTATCTTTTCTTTCCCTTTCAGTGTAAAACGCTCACTTTCTCTGCCTGGATCACCTTATACCATTCTCAGGTTCAGCCTATCAGCACCTTTTTGTGTGGAGCTCTTGTTACCCCACCCCACCCTTGGGAAGATGGCATTATACTGTATTTGGACGCGTAACAGAGCTCCCTCTATCTCCCTGAGACATGCCACTGACCTGTAATTAAGTCCCATTGTACTATTCAGAGAAAACTCCTCACCAAAACGGACAGAGGGCAATGTGTGCAGGTTTCCAGCAGCTCAGATACGGCTGTGACTAATGCTGCAGCACACAGGCTGGGTTTATCAAAATGGACCACATGCATTTTCCTTCTCCGGAGAACTCAAAGCTGTGTTGATTGGTAATGAGATACAATCCACACTGTCCATGTCTCATTAGTGAGCCATTGCTGTCTGTGTTCTCACCGCTAGCTCGCTCAGTGTCTCTGCCTCAGCCCAGTGTCCCCCATCCCCATCCAGACCATTCAACCCCATTGATCATGCATGCAGAAATTTAACACACCCCTTAATTCCTGTCCAAATAGCCCCTGTCCCACTTCCAGAGCTTCATCTGCTTGTCTGCAGAGGATAGAGACGGCCTGTGTGCACGCAGGGCACAAAATGACCACAAAGGGCCTCAAGAAAGGCAATCACAAATTTATACCAGTGTTAAAACATCCTGTATTACACACTTAAGTAGTAAGTCTGTAGCAGGGTAAGTTTTCTCTAAAGAAATGTGCTTATCTCTAGACTTCACGGCTCAAACTTTGCATCAAACTCTAAGCCTCTGGTAGGACAGTATCCATTTTGCACCCACTGTAAGTCAAAGCTGTCATTGTCTTTGAGCAGCTCAGGCTATTGATTGGCCTTCACGTTGGTTACCAGGTCACATGTTGAGTCAGTGTTGAGAAGATTAGCCGGAGCTGGCTTTGGTACTAATTAAATACTTAAACCCCCAGCAATGAATGAGCACACAAACCTTCTGTTTGAACACAGTGCGTGAGCTGGTTTGAAATATGGAAGGTGTGTTGAGACAGAAAAATAAACTTTTGATACTGAGAGCACAGATAAGAATAAAGTAGTTATAATCGATTGATCTGTCATTAGCTGAGGGAAACAAACTGAAAAATTTGCCTTTAGAGGAGTAGTATGGGAAAAAAGTGTAATGATGATTTGATAGTGTCAGAACAGTCTTATGAGTGAAAACACTCTGTGGTATATTTCTTTTTCCCTGGATTAAACTGATAGCAAAAGTTTCAAATTACATGACAGACAACTTTGAATGTAACCATACACCCATCAAATCTGATGCTAGTGATGTATGTATCTTAGCATCAACAAACAGACCATTTAAATGTATTATCGGCACTGTAAATTATGCCATTAACACTTTTCTTAACTTGGACAAAAAATGTGTCAAGTCACTTAAAGTTGGGGATAAACGGACCGGAAGTGTCAAAATGTTGCATTCAAAATAAAGGCATGTTCCTTAACAACAACAAAAAAAATCAAGAATGGGTAAAAGTAAAAACCTTGAATTTTAAATCAGAGATGTTAAATCAAGTATGAACTTCATAAAAAGAAGGTTTTGATGATACGGTCCGTTTTTTCATAGTATTTTTTGTAAGAGTAAAATTTTGATTTTTCTTGAAAGGTAGAGTTCTTAACAAACCATGATGTTCTTTAGAAATACCATATTTTACTCCAGATGTTATGAAAATACGTTCTTTGTTTCTTCATATTTCTAGGTAATTTTGTTGGTAATAAAACTGATTACTAAATAGATATTTTTCTGCTTTTATTTACAAATGTCATTATTTGTTTCACACAACTTTGTAACACCAGGACAACTCTTTAACTCAGTCGCTTTTTGCATCATGTATTCATTTGAGTAGGAAATTTCTGAAACATAGATAAACTCAGATACTGTGATAGTAAAAATTGTCAAATTTAACATTGAACATGAATTGGCTGCATTTCTTTTACATTTACCATAAATACTTTAAGAATTTTTAATCCTCAGCCACAGATCACACAGAACATGAAATATAAAACAAGTAAAAGTTACATGTTGGTCTACTGATAATCAATATTGAGCAGCAGGGGATTTTACTTACTGGGTATCAGGAAAGGAACATGTATTGTTTTGATATCTTATATAAAAACTGTAACAAGAATTCAATTTAGATAAGAGCCTTCGACTACATCCCCAACTTATGACACCTAGACAACCATGTGCTGCTTTTACAATTATACCGTGAATACACTGCACATTATTTTTGTGTCCTTGGTTTATCCAAAACTCTTTCCCTTTTGTTTTGTTTTTTTGTTTTTTGAAAACACCATTTAAATACTTTGTTTTTTTTATAGATTCACATACCCAAAGTCCAAGGTCTACGACAAATACTGAAAAAGACTACCTGCCTCATGTAAATGAACTTTTCTGTTACTTTATAATCATAGACTGTATAAAATATGGACGTATTATCCGTGACGTCACCCATCTGTTTCTGAAGAGCTGTTTTGAGGCCAATCGTCGTTGGCAGCCATATTGCTGCTGTCGAGAGATTGTGACGTAAAGAGGCGGGTTTTGCGCCTAGCCAAGAGCTACAGTGTTCCCGCCTGTCCATCACGTCAGCTATACCTCTCATTGGAAGACTCGTAATCTCAATATCTTTGAAATTGCTGTGTTAGAAAAACATTGACCCCCTGTGCAGTGTATGCCAATCGAGAAATGAGCTATCCAGACTGCACTCGTCTTTTGTACCAGGCTGTAAACATGTTTATTTCTCCTGTAAAGTTTGTCTTTTTTGAATTGGTGTGTATGTGGTTTCCGGTACTTCCGGAGCCAGCCTCAAGCGAATCCTCGATGAACTGCAGTTTTTAGCACTTCTGCATTGGACTGGAGGTTGCCACTTGAGTATAACATATTATTTTTTATCATGTTTTAGCATTTTATACTTGAATACTGTATTAGTTAAATGTTTAGGGTTGAATTTAGGCTTGCATTTATTAGTTTAATAATGAATGCTTAATTCTCTTCCATAAAGAGCAAAGATAATTCAGAGTCATATACCTTGTATTTGTACACATATCTGTCCAATAAAGCTGACTCTGATTTATTCTGACTTTCCCCCAGAGTTATTGTCCGAGCTTTATTTTGAAAGGCTGCAGCGGAAGCCCTGTGGTTAACAGCTGTTCCCTTCACGTCGGAGCCGCGTGCCTCCCCGGTGGTGGGATGAGAGAGGGACAGCAGCGGGGACTGACTGACTGGAGGAGGAGGAGGTGGAGTCTGTCCCAGCCTGCATCTGGCCCGCTCCCCTCTCTGTCACCCCGGGCCAAACCCGCCCAGCTCCTCTCACTCACTCTCCGCCTGTTCTCCCGCACGGCACGGCTCGGCTCGGACGCACACAGCAGTCACACACAGACCCACACACACACGGCGAGGACGCGGAATGGAGACGGAAGGGAGCCAGAGCAGCCTGTCCAGCACGGACTCCCCTCACGACCCCTGGTAAGTGAAAACTTTTTTTTTTACTTTTTCCTACCTCACAAACACACACACCTCAGAAACAAACCTGGTATTCTGTGCTGGGACACACACACACACACACACACACACCCACACACACACACACACACACACACACACACACACACACACACACACACACCTCCCCACAGGGAGCCTTCATGAAGCTAAAATCAGATCTCTGTAAGACTCTAACTCCTGACTTACACTTTAAAACCTTAAAACAAGGAAAGCACATACACTTTATTTATGGTAAATTGAACTCACTGAATTCTTCTTTTGCACAAAATTCACATTAATTTATTTTTCTTCTTTTTTTCTACAGTAAAATGTTCATAGGTGGACTCAGCTGGCAAACAACACAAGGTAAATCTCTTTCCCACTGCAAGCCAACTCGCTGAAATTTCCCTCTGTCTTTAAAAACTCAGCATGGATTAGATGGAGTGAGAGAACCCTTTTGAAAAGCTGAATTTTCTACTTTTTTATGACGTAAAATTTGTTTATTTGTTTAAGGCTTTTTGAAAACTTGAATATGAATCCTGCCTGAGAATGAATGCAGCTATTCAAGGCTACCATATGATGAATGAGGGATTCTCAAAAGCCAATTAAGAATGTAAAAATCTGATTAATAAATCAGAAATAAGAATAATTAAAGGTCTAATTATTGTTATTATTACTTTGAATGATTATAATGTATTTTGAGTCCTGATAACAGATTATTTTATGTTTCAATTTTGTACACAAGTGCATGAACTTTGGTGTGGGAAATCTCAGCAGAGTGAAAAAGTTGGAATCTCTGCGACCAAACCCTTTCCCTTGAAAAGTTATCATTTCTTGTTTCCATCAAGTATTGATGGTTCATCTCTCCGTGTTTTGCTCTCCAGAGGGTCTGAAGGAGTACTTCTGCAAGTACGGCGAGGTGAAGGAGTGTATGGTGATGCGAGATCCGGTTACTAAGCGCTCGAGGTGAGGGGATCTGCGAGCCTGGCTCCTCCGCTGGAGCTGAAAGTTTATCTGACCTCCGTGATTCCTCTCTGCTCATAACGTATCATTACATGTCAACATCAGTTTCTGTGTCATTAATACTCCCTCTCCTTCTCTTCCTCTCCTCCTCTCCTCCTCTCTTTCTCCCTGGTGCCTGCAGAGGGTTTGGATTCGTCACCTTTGTTGATCAGGCCGGTGTGGATAAAGTTTTGGCCCAAACTAGGCACGAGTTGGACTCAAAAACAGTGAGTTCTCTGTATTTACTTCCCACCAGCGGCTAATCCCATTGCTCAGTGTTTGATTAGTGGATTTTCCGATAATCCGCCAGAGAGGTGTAACATTGCTACATTTTTTTGTGTATTTACTAAGGTTCCACTTTGCTGATGTTTTCTGAAAGCCCCGCCACACATGAGATGTGAGCTCTTTTCCTGATTGAGGCGGTAGTGAACTCTCTCTTTTTACTCAAGAAAATGTAAGCTAGTGTCGTTTTCCAGAGAAACAAGGGGAAGCGAATGAGGGTGGCTCTCACTGACACTCTGATTTTGTCTTTTGGATGACTGAACCAAAGCCCTCTTACTGCTTTTTTTCTTTTCTGTCCCAAGAGGCAGAATTGACCCCTTAAAAAGAAAAAAGTTTGTGAATGGAAGCAGAGAGTGCAACCTGATACAGTCAAGGTGTGAAAGCAGCAACAAACAAACTGAGGAAGGAGAGCTCTGAGATTTTATGATGATGACTCATTCAGGCTCTTTCACCTGTGTGAATCCCAACTTGAAATGTATTAATCGCCTGTGTTGCAGTGTGTGTGAGTAATTGTGTGTGCGTGTGTGTGTGTCTTTTTGTCAGTAATGAATGTGGGCCGGTCTGGGAACAATGTGGCCCGTTGGTCGCCATAGGGACCACTGCCCCCGCCTCCCTTCTCTGTGGGAGTGGTGATGGCTGCTGGTTAGTCCCTGTATTGAAATGAGGGGAGGCTATTTCTTCCTTTCCCCTTTTGTGCACCTTCTCGAGTCTTTGGAGGATAAGTGGAGGTGCTGAAGAAGGAAATAGAGAAGGAAAAAAATGTTGAGGGCAGTTTCAAGGAAATGAGATTTTCTTTTTCTTATTATAAATCCAAAATTAGCAGCAGTGGGAGCTGTTTGATGGAGGAGTTAAACTAAATTTAGTTTTTCTTGGTTTCCCCCAGTGCCCCACTGCTGCAGTGTCACTTGCAGGCACGACAGCTATGACAAGTAGCACCATCATGGTTGGACGCCACTAACTCGCCATGGGGTTTGTTTCCATAGTGACCCCCCCTACTCAACAGTTGAAGAATGGCTCTGTCACAGAAAATAAAAAGGCGATAACAATGCACATCATTTACAATCTTTTCTTGGATACTAGAAATGAGGCAGTGTACAGAGAGGGGAGGTCATGATACTGACATTTAGAGGTGTATCCAAACGTTGTATGGTGGCAGGTCCATCAAGTCAACTTACAGTGAAACAAAACTGAAATTGAAAGTGGATCTTATTTAAGACAAGGTTCGGCAAATATCAAGTTTAAAGTTTCTTCAACAGTTCGGCTTACAGTCAATGCTGGCTTTGTGTTTGCCCTTTCCTTGTGGCATGATGTCAAGGGGAAAAAAATCCTTTCACTTTCATCCTCTATAACCTGCAAAGCTACAAATTCTATCAAAATAAAAGCATTTATCTGTTCTCAAATATTCAAAATAATAACACAGTATGGTATTAAACTTAATTCGATATCCTCTATAAACAAATTACAACAAATAAATAACTTACTTTAAAACAATCCAACTATAAAACAACGGGAACAGCAGGAACCACAGGGTACCATACAACACCCAATACACAATATCCACAACAATGATAATATCACACTACAGTGATTCTGCAAGAAGTTATTATTTGCTAGACGGTTGTATAATGATCCGTCATAATATGTGATTAATTAAAGAGTACGTTTAATGCCATTAGCCTCATGAAGTCACCAAGTAGTGATGTAGAGAGTCAAAGTGGAAGATAAATCTGTTTTAGCGAACTGTGTTACTCTTAGATTAAAAAGAGAGTGATGCCATCATTTTATTGCATGAGTCAGGATGACGATATATTGCTGCATCACAACATTTTGTCCCTCCCTCAGTGAAAAGTAATAACATGTCACCCCCTCTGACTGGCATCTTATTGATCATCCTTCATGGAAAAATTCAGGCACAAAGGATTTTACCTCTTTGGTGTGAGTTTAACTTGTTCATTCGGGCTCCTTGTTGCTGACATTTTGGGTGTGTCGTGGCGCTTTGTGCCGGCCTCGGAGTGTGTTTCTTGTCGTGGAGAGGGCTCAGTGATCATCCACAGGGGTTGGGTGGTGAGTTGAGTAGAGGCCTTTTCAGACCACTCACCCTGCCCCCTTCTCCCCCCCTCTCTCTCCCATGCAGACAGGTTATCCTGTTAGAAAGAAAAAGTTCTCCAGTGGCAACAGAAAGAATGTGCCATGCTGTGACCGACTGAACCGCTCCGGCACTGGAATTAACAGAGCTTTGCACAGCCGAGAGGCTAAAGAGCAAATACAGTGCTGCTGCAGAGGAATTTATTGGTACTTATTGTGCTGAAGGACAGATGCGTTCAGGTTTTGACCAGTGTAGCAAAGGCAGGTTTTTGCAGTGATTTATGTAACTGCTGCTGCGTTAGTCGCCCCTCTGGGTGCCCTCCCAGCTTCCTGCTATCTGTAAAGTCACTGACGACCGATGCAAACTGCACCTTTGTGGGACAAAGTTTCCATTCAATGGCTGCTCCAAGGTGCACAGCAGAGAGTTTTACAACAAAGTCACAGCTCTTTCGCAGAGCTGTGGCCCCCCCACGTTAACCATTTCCATGCCGACCTGAGTGTGAAGAAGAGAAGAAGGGGGGAGGATAACCCCATCTGTGATTAGTATGGCTCTTCTGACTAATAGGATTGAAGTCAACAAGCTTGAGTTGTTCCTCTGAGATGTTGAGTGCGGCCCAATCGGCACATTGGGTTAAGTGTGCTCCTCGGCTCAGGCTGTGACAGGCAGTGCACCCGGCCAACTGTTGCATAGCTGGGATGGAGTTGGTCAAAGGGGATTGCCCTGATTTCATAAACCTCTCTGGGTATTACGCTCAGCTTCTTCTTCCCTGTTACCTCGCTGTGAGAGCAGAGAGGTTAGGTCCAGGGTAACTTAAAATAACAGCACCTGTCCTTGTATGTGTTTTTAAGTCAGAGATCCCCGTCAGACATTTGTGATGACACCTTGAGATGCTTGGATACTTGTAGACATCAACCTGATGTAGATAAAGAAGCGCTTTAGAAGTGTCTGTGTGGGGATCTCTTTTTCATAGGGAATCACGTTGACCCCATATCAAGAGATAAAGTTAATAGATATGAAAATAAAGGGCTAATTATAGTTTTTTTGGAAAAGATTCCTCAGAGTTTTTCTTGTTATTTGATACTCTTTGTTCTCTGCAAGGTTTTTCTCCATAAAACAGTTTGATCACCTCGTAAAATACTTGTACTTCTTCTTCCACTCTCATTGAGGAGTTCTCTGAATTTGCATCTGTTTTTATTCTGAAAAGTTTAACTATATTAGACACGAAATTTCTAATCATTGAACAATTCCAATGGCACACTCTGGTAATTTGCATAGTGAGCCATAATTGTCTGCCAAACTAGTTGTTTTGTGAAACTTATATGTAAACGCTGAAGTGTTCAGATTTCTTGTTGGTGCATGGAAACTTTCCTCCTCCAGCAGAAAAATGTGGAAACGTCATTTTTGTATCAAAAACACATTTTTTGAGTGAAAGGGAAATTTAAATGCAGCCCTTGAGTTTGTTTCAAACCCATTTCATGAATTCAGCCACATCATCTGTTTAATGTCCACATTTCCTCCCCTTGGATGCTGCTGTGTGCTGCCATGTGTTTGATTCTGTTTGTTTGTGTGTGTGTCTGTTTGTTTTTGAATGTGCACAGGAGTGTTGGACATCAGGAGGGTTGGTGACCGGAGGTGACTATCAGAGTAGTCTAGCCACCATAGAAACTAAACTAGTAGAGACTCTGCATCTGATCCTCCAGTCTTAGCATTTAGTCTTCTCACTCTGCTCTCTAGAACAAGAGATTAAAAAAAAGAAAAAAGAACTTGCGGTGAACTTTTATTCGTGTAGAAACAACACCGTCAGCCTTCCTGTGGTTAACGCATGTGGTTTACCATAGAGGCTCTAGCTCTCTACTGTAGTTGAACTCTACCCTCTCATGGTTATGGACTAATCTTAGCGCTGTACTGTCTCACCATCTGTTAGTGTAACTGCAGTACAGTGTGGTGTAGTCTAGTTGTTCTTTAGCTCTATTAGAACAGTTTAGACTAATATAGCGGTCTCAAATTCCAATTTTACAGCCTGTCTATGATTGCATCCTCAAAGCATGGTGTGGTTCTCTCTCAAATCTTAACCTTGGCCTTCAGTTCGTCCACATTATGTTGAAGTGCTGTTGTTTGTAGTAGATTTAGAGTTAAGATTTACATCAAAGAAGGTTAACCTCCAAAAGAAGTTAAGCTGATTCTCTTTCTTGGGTGTAAACATCAGGAGCAGCAGGGTAGAGGACGATCCGGATCAACCTTAAAGCGTACCGGATGGCGCACGCTCCCTGTTGTTTGGCATCACCTCCAACAAAATCTGAGGGAGACAAAAACAAACAAACACAAACAAACAAAAAGTGGGTGGATCAGCTGTCGGTGTGGTTTGATTGACAGCTCCCTCTTCCCTCTGTCTTGTCTT
The DNA here is from genome assembly GCF_009762535.1 of Notolabrus celidotus. Taxonomy (NCBI): domain Eukaryota; kingdom Metazoa; phylum Chordata; class Actinopteri; order Labriformes; family Labridae; genus Notolabrus; species Notolabrus celidotus. The sequence goes on along the minus strand of NC_048280.1, from coordinate 27,985,623 downwards.
CCCTCTCTCTTTCTCTCTCTCCCTCTCTCTCCTCCTCCCTCTCGGACGCTCTTGTCCCCCCCCTCTCCTCTCGGAGGTGAGGCGTGTTTGTGATTGTAGTGCCCGTGTGAGATTCCAGGAGATCACATGTCACACGCTGGTGACGAGAGAGGCAGGGGTTCACCGGACAGTCCCGTGCATTCCACCTGAGCACAGCTGCACTGATACACCCACAGGCACACTTACACATCCTTTTAATCCTCCCCTAGGAATTCGTGATAAAACTTCAGAGTGAACATCACATAAAGACAGTCAGTTCTGTGGAAACAAGATGAATTAAAGTTTTTGTTTTCATCAAAGGCATGTGCCCAGATTTTTCACACCTGCTTGATTTTTTTTTTACCTCCATATCAATACGATTAAAGTCAGTTTAATTTAATAATGATACTCACAAAATCAATTACAGCCTATTTAGAAAAATCCAAAAGCAGCATATCCTACTAGAAACATTCATTTAAAAAAAAAGTCTTTCCCTACAGACTTTTTTCTGACAATTTTTTTCCCCAATTAAGTTTGACAGCATGTTTTGCAGCAAATCCTGCCTAACATCCACAATTACTATTTTGTTGATTAATTTGAATCTTGCTGGTCTTTCAACACTCAGGTAAATACAACTGAAGTATCTAAAAGAAGGAGAAGAAAGCTTTTTTTCTGGAACTCTCATCATAAATTAAATAAGTCAAATAAATAAATAATTATTTAAATTAAATGTATTACCAATCACTGGACGCTAGATTTAACCATTTTATTTTACCATGTGCTACATAAGCAGAACCTGGTCTACCATCTGAAGCAGGTTATGATATGAACACATCACCTCTTTGTATTTCATTAACGCTCTGTTTCCAAGCACAGTGAGGCCCTCGCTAATGAACTTTACAATCACAGGTGTTTTGGAGTTTGACGCATCGATTCAGATTCTGTTGATATTTTGTGCTCAAATGATGGGTCTTTAGAAATAGAAGATGAGGCTTCTGATTCAGAGTACACCATGGGAAGACATCAGGTTTCTTCTTGATGTATTTCATGACCCAGCACTGACTGTCTCCTCTCTCTTTCTGTATTTTCTCCTGCAGATCGACCCAAAGGTTGCATTCCCTCGCAGAGCTCAGCCCAAGGTGAGTTGAACTGTCTCCTGCAGGTCGGTGTGTGTGTTGAACGTTTCAGTCTCTTATTGGGGCTAATGCCTCGTAATCTGATGAACACGATCAGCGCTGACATCCCTGAACCGTTACGTGATCGTGTGTTTACAAAAACGCTTCACAACTTCAGAGACACTGGCTATTGTTGAGACAACCTTAACGCTTGGATTATATTTCCAGTGTGCTCTGTGCTGATCTTAGCCTCTTTGTCTCTTTCATTACCAACAACATGGTGAGAGGTGGAAGAGGCTGGATTAATTGAGCCTGCAGGAGTACTAGTAGGAAGTACATGGAGTTTAACGTGTAGCTTCATCATTTTTACATCAGCACAACACATTTGCTGGAGTGGCTGCTCACAGGTTGATACGCTGGTTTTGAATACACACTTTGTGATCCAGCTGCAAAAAGTGCAACACAATAAGCGTTCTTGTGGATCAGCTCGAGTCCTTGCAAACACTTCAGATACCTTGAACTGCATGTGTGAAATCCTTGTGAAAGCTGTTGTTTTGTTAATCTACAATTATTTTGATAATGTCACAGTTCGACTTATATACATGTGCAGCTTGCATTTTGTACTGCTATTATGGAACAGGTGTATCTGCTGCACATCTCAGGCTCTGGTCCAGTGTTAATGGGAGTAAATCTGACTCCTCACTAAATTCTAAGCAAGTGTTTCCACTCCCAATCTACAAACAAAAACCCACAATACCATGTGGAGGTGGTGAGTGGAAGTATAATATCATGTTAGTATTTAGTGGCTACATCTACAGTGTTAGATGTTACTCTTACTCCTTTGTGTCACTGAGAAAGCAATTTTCTTTGCCTACTCTCGAAAAGCTTGGCAGAACGTGGAAGTAATGTAAAATAATTACAGGTGCCGAGTGTTTAATGAGGCATGGCAGAGTTTATGTGTAACACAGAAAACAGGCTTTTTGTCTATTAACGTGTAAGCTGCATGAGAGCAAACATCATGAAACAGACGAAGGTGACATTAAGACGGAGAAATTCACTGACTACGTGAAATAGGTTAACCACAGTGTTACATAACAAATCTCTATGAAGCGAAGCGAACTATATAAAAAGATATAACCTTGAGTTTAACATAATTGTTAAGACATGTTAGGGATAATTAGGTAGTAATTGTGCTGGATAAACTCTTCTTATTTGACTGCTCAAGGATAGCAAAACATTTTAAAACAGCTTTTACTTTAATAAACACACAATTTGAAATGAGTAATTTCAAAAGCTTTTAATTTTGTTTTGGTACAAAACTTATAACATTTTCAAAGGTTATGCACAATCAAATAATAAGCACACAAGTGAGGGATGGAAATCTATCGAGTGCTTTCAAATAGAGATGTATGACAGAGATTTCCTTTATCACCCTATTTGCTCTTATTGTGCTTTGAAACTCTTGCAATTAAAGTTAAAAACAATGCATTAATCACTGGATTAAAACCTAACAGAAACAAAACTAACCTTACATGAAGATGATGTAACTTTTTCATGCAGCCTTAGAAATCTCCCTAGACACATTTTTACAAGATTTGAACCTTAAAAAAAAATTCTGAAAAATATATCAGCATGAGAACCGAACTCTCAAGGCTTACAGACCTTAAGTTACACTTCTCTGCTCCAAGTGGAGTAACAGAAACATAGATGTTTTGTATAATGCATATTCCAGTAAACCTTAGATATTTTGTAAAGATAAACTCATAATATAAGGTATGATTGAAAATAACAAAATTGATAAAGTATGACAACCATAGCGTGGGAAGCACCATCGTTACAGGGCAAGATTATATTAATAAGGAATCCTGTAATTCTTTAGTTCATTCATGTGTCATTTTCAGTTCTTTCCTCAAGCTTCCAAGTCCAAATATTTGGAACCAAAAGAACAAAAATATATATATAATCAAGAGCTGTAATTATATTTCTAAGCTTACACCTCTTGCAATGATGTTTGATAATCCTGATCAGTCAAAACTTCTATAATTTAGTTTTCTTTTGCTTCACAATATCCAACAACAAAAAGTTCAATACACCCAAAGTCTTTCCTCTTGCCAGTTCTGTTTCCACATGAAGACGTGAAGTTTCTGTTTATTCTCATGTAACTGACCCTCTCAGCAGAGGATAATGACTGTTTAACTGGTGATTTTGGTGGAAGTGGTGAGAAACATAACAACTGGTTTTGTCTATAAAATCAGGGATTTTAACTCGGGTTCCTTTAAGTGAAGTAACAATTACAGTCCCAGTCACAATTACCACCAGTGTGTTTCTAAGTAATGTGCTTGTGCTACATTTGCAGCTAAAAATACAAAATAGTTTGATTTAAAATGTTCAAGTATTACTCCGAAAATTTCATGTGAGTGCTCTAACATTTATTTGAAACTCTTATGACCACAAGGAGTGCTTTTCTAATTTATTTGAGTATGTTTTATTTATGTAAACACATTAACAGACAGCTGGTACAGAAAATGTGCTCATGGGTTTCTCTCCTCCTCTGTCAGCTGGTGACTCGAACCAAGAAGATCTTTGTCGGAGGCCTGTCAGTGAACACAACCATCGAGGACGTCAAACAGTACTTTGACCAGTTTGGGAAGGTGAGTGATGTTTGAAAGTGTGTTCAAGTTGTCTCTCTGTGGTGAAAATGTTCAACTTTATATCTGTTATATGTTCAGACTGTGAGTAAGGATGATTTTCTCCTGTGTTAATGGACTCACATAAGTTGGCGTCCGTGCAGAGAGAAATCAACAGCTCAGAAACACGTAGTACCACGTCCCGCCAGCTCGGCCGAGTCTGATTCACTGCAAACTCTTTTCGAGAAAAACTTCACTTTGAGTCGAAGCGAGCGCCCTGAAGTGAAGGGGTTACAGCGAGAAGGAGGAGGTGGTGGTGGAGGAGGGCGAGAAAAAGGAGGGAGAGAAGAGGCTGAGAGAGGAGAGGGAAGGGAAAATAACGAGGCGGAGAGGCTTCGAAAGCAGCAGGCGAAGTTAGGGGGACTCGAGGAGGGAGAGAAAGAGAGGAGGGGGGGGAGAAAAGTTTTGTAGTGAGTGTGTGGTGATGGTGAGGAAGGAGGAGGGATTATCAGAATCTGAATTAATCTGATGTAACAGCTGCTCCTACCCACAACCCCCTCCTGGCCCGTTACCGTGGTGACCTGGCTTGCCCATTGTCCCCAAGTAATTCTGCTGGTGAGGGGGTTTTGTTCTGAAGGAGGAGGGACGAGGTGGTGTTCGGGGGTGTTTGCATGAGTGTATGTGTTGGGTGGGGGTCAACTCCGGAGTTCACTAACTAAAAATACAAGTCTTTGATTAAAGCTGATAAACCTGCAGTTTAACCTTTCAGACTTAAATTCTCTGAGATATGACTTTGTGATTTTTTTAAATATTTCTCTGTAAAGTTTTTCTAAGTTAGTTTATTTGAAGAGACGTGTGGCGGATAATAGATGATGGGCTGACAAAGGCACCGACCAGGGAGGGGGGGCTGATTGAGAGAGGTTTGCGGAGGCGTAAGAGGGGGAACTGGGGCAAAGATGGGGTGTGTGTTGGGGGGTTTACGAGGGCCTTTATGCCTCTGTACAAAGCTGGGCAAATATTTTGTTAGTTTGCTCAGAACTTAATCTGCATAATGGAAGTTTCTGGATTGTTCAGGCTCCTTAGAAAGTCTTCTGATGTAAAAACGACAACACGTACTGTTAGGTTTAACTTTCGTGTGATCAGATTAGACAAAGCAGATCAATTATTAAACGTTTCAGCAGACTGCAGGTGGACATCGACCTGAAGGCCTCAAAACTTTCAGATTCAGACTCTGATTTGGCCGCTGAGTTTCCCACAGCGCGGCACTGTATTTTTCAGTGCCAAAGCTCTAGCCTCCAGTTTCCCTCACGCTCCCTCCTCAATCATAACGTGGAGATGAATTTTGCGGACAGAGATATCGAGGGATGGACAGGGAAATGTGGGCTCCAGCCATCCATGGAAGTTCCTGATTAGACTGCCTCACTGGACCTTTTGTGTCCCGTCCTGGTGAGGACAAAGGAGCGCGGAGAGGGATGGGCAGGGGATAACAGGGAAGATGAGAGGTGGAGAAAAACGGGTATAAGAGGGAATATTGTCTGACAGTACGCCGTTAAATGGCCAGTGTTTGAAATATCGACTAATGATGTAGATTTATCTCAGTTTGTGGTTTGTAAACAGAAACTTGGTGTGTTGTTGTGAAGCCTTGATCGCATCCTTAAGGGCCTCTGTGTGTCAGTCAACACTGCGATTGTGCAAAGTCTTGTGTTTGTGGTTACCGTATCTTACAGTTACGTTTGTTAGTTTTATGGTGTTTCTCTTCGGCTCAAAGTGAGATCTCCAGCGTGTGTGCAAACACTGCTGTACTCTTCTTTACAGCTGCCCTCTTTACAGGTGATAGTGAAAGTGGACAGTCTATGGAGTCTTGACTTTACAAGCAGGCCTCTTAGGAAACATTTAAATGGTTAAAACGATCATCTTGTTGTGGTTTTGTTGTAGAGACAGGGATTTGCACATGTCAGCCGTTGAGCAAATGTCAGGCTGGCAGGAAGCAGTGACTTGAGAGGCATCAGAGTAACAGGTCCCCTTTCACACTGACACTCCTCCTTCACCTTTAACCTTTCTGTAGGCAAACTGCCCTTGGGGGTCCACACACACACACACACACACACACACAAGAGCACACTATGTGCTAGCACTGAGTGTGTGTGAGTATGTGACTATGACAAATTGTTCAGTGGACCTTATCCAGTAAACTTATTATAGACTGAGAGCGCAGATTCATTTACCAAATGTTTATTTGGACGTCTGTGTGACGACCGGAGTGTGAACATGTGCAGAGAGTGAAGAAGAGCACATCAATTTTGACATAGGAAACTCGGTCAGTGTGTGTGTGTGTGTGTGTGTGTGTGTGTGTGTGTGTGTGTGTGTGTGTGTGTGTGTGTGTGTGTGTGTGTGTGTGTGTGTGTGTGTGTGTGTATAGAACAGACACCTGTGTCTTTGCTCCATGAAGGGAGGCTGGGCCGGAGGGAGAGGTCAAAGGGAGAAGAGGAGGAGGAATTATGGCTGACTGTGCCAACAAACAAAGCCTCCAGGCCTCTTTGTTCTCCCTCTGCTTTTGTCTCTTCTTTCTCCTCCCTTTCCACTTTGACCCAATCTTTTTTTTTTCTTCCTCTCTCTTCCAGGACTCTCTGTGCTCTCTTTCTCTATATCTCCACCTGTCGCTATTCCTCTTGCTATCAGCTCTCCCCACTCATCGAGTCTCCACCTGCCCACAGGATTCACCTTTCCGCCTGTGGCTGGCTAAACAGTTTCTCTCTTTGCGGCCTCCTTTGTCTCACTGGCACTCTCTCGCTCACTGTTCATAAAAGCATATTTGATGTTGGCTCAAGCTCTTTTATGTGGACTTTTTGTACTGTTGCCATGGGACTGTCTAACTTTGGAGGGGAGAAAGGCGGCAGATTATGGCCTGTCTGAGAGAAGGATTGTGACCGTGGCAGTTTAGCAGCAAACACAGACTCCAAGTTTTAATACCACCCATTACGTCTGCTAGCTTGGAACACTGTCGGGGCTTGTCGTACAGTATTTCCTCACATTTGCTGTCTTTTGCCCCCCTCTGCCTCCTTTTTGTAACCTGTCGCTCTTCTCCGGTCACCTCCCCTCCCTCTTCCCCCTCCTCTCTGTCCATCTGTTGCTGAGCCTCCCTGCAGAACTTGAGAAGGGCTGAGGTCAGGCAATATGCCGCGTGGCGAAAGAGAGAGAGAGAGCCTCGGCTGAAAAAACTGTGTTGTTTGTGTCCCCCCAGGTTGACGATGCCATGCTCATGTTCGACAAGACCACCAACAGACACAGAGGTGAGACACTGACCCCTCTCTCTGCCCGTTTATTTCCTACATCACTCTGTCGATTTACTCCTCTTCCTCCAGTCCCTCCCTGGTGTCTATCGATCCCTCTGCACCACCCCCTGCCCCCCACTGGTCCTCCTTCCTGTGGGCTGATCTAGAGGAGACGAACGGGGCTAGTCTAATTAGCCAGTCCGTTAATCTGGATCAGGATAAAGCCTCCTTAAGCACCTCCTCCCCACCCTGGGACTGATCGATTATGACAGCCTACCAGCTTTGCCCGGGCCTTCTGGCCAGGAAGGGAGGGAAGAAAAGGATGAGTGCAGAATAGCAGCGTTGAACTGGGGGAAGGGGGGCAAATGTGTTAAGCGGCTATTATAGTGCTGATTACTGGAGACTATTAGCTATACTGCTGCACAGAAAGGCCTGCTGTCCACATTCAACACACTCTGAAACTTCCTCACTTACAAACGTTTTCCTCACCAGGGTTTGGTTTCGTGACGTTTGAAAACGAGGATGTGGTGGAGAAAGTCTGCGAGATTCACTTCCACGAGATCAACAACAAAATGGTGAACACTTTGACATCCTAACAACTATATAATACCACCATTTAATGTAAAAACTACCAGGGCTGATTTGTCTTAAACCCGGAAACAGGTGGAGTGTAAGAAAGCTCAGCCCAAGGAGGTGATGTCCCCCACAGGCTCAGCCAGGGGGCGCTCTCGCGTGATGCCCTATGGAATGGATGCCTTCATGCTGGGCATTGGTATGCTGGGTAAGGTTCAATTGATCTGTACAGGAAGGATGTGACTGCAAGAGTTAACCTGGAGATGGCTTTTCCTGCAATAAAGCCACAGCTGTTTCAGAGGTCACATGACACTTCATGGGGAGAAAGATGACCACTCAGCACGGCTCACAAAGGGTCAAAAAAACAGAAAGAACATCAAAATGTTCTCAGCTGTGAGCTTCACAGTGTTACTTTTACACGTCGGTCCCTAAAATGAAACAGTCAAATGACTGGTCAACCAGATACAATACAGTGAAACACAGCATTAAAGATGTGACAGTGCTTTTCTAATGTTCAGATCTTAAAGGTACATATCTCCACATTTCAATCAGCACTCATGTAGGTTATTGGTACACTTCCATCAAGTCTTTGAACCCACATGTTGCACTTTTTTATCCCTCTGCAATATTTTCACTGATCTTAACATAGACTCAACTCAAACAGTAGTGTATGAATGTATTAAGCACATGTGCACAAGAACATATTCTGCATAGAAGAAATCTACACCTACAGCTGTATTTATTATGAAAACCTTGTGCATGTATACACATAATATATACTTAAGACATGAAAAGAGAGACAGAAAAGATGCAAGGAGGTTTGGGACTACAAAAGTATGATATACTTATTTTTGAGTCCATTTTTTTTGTTAATTTTTCAGCATTTATTTAGAGAAGGATGTTGGAGAAACTTGGGACTGACACGTGACAAAAGGCCACTGGTTGAAACTAAGCTAAGGCCGCCCGGTTCAAGGACTATAACCTCTGTTCATGGGGTGCATTATTTAAATGCTATGCCAAAACAGCGGGCCGGTTTGAAGGACAGTTTATATTAATCATAAAATGTTGAAACTATAGACAGCTGACAGAGAAATACCTATATGTTAATGTAAACCTCCAAAAAGTACTGCTTCCTGTTTCTTGCACTACAACCCCTCAGACCCTAAATCAAGGGAGTTTACAGGCTCTGTCAAAATAATTATTTAATCTCTATTCTTTATATATCTTTTGGCTCTCCACATTTAACCACAATTATACCTCAAGCTGAGGAGCACACCTCATGATAATTAACCTTACCCAGATTTAAAATATGTGGATTAGCCCTTTAAAACTACTCTGATCCTCTCATTGCCCTGAACTCCATCCTCTACTGTAGGGCCAACTCGTTAACAGATTTCAAATGTTCTTATGGTCGTAAGGACCTTCTTGTCTTACCACACTGATGCTACCACCTACTGTTCAGTCATAGAACAACACTTTGTCTTCAGTGTTCAAAGCTGTGATTACACGATGTAGATCACTGAATATACTACGACACTTTAATAAAAACTATATGTATATATTGAATCTAGAAGTGGTTGTGTTGTCGAGCTCATAAAAGATGATGTTGTTGTCCATCTGAACATTGGGGTGACGTGAGTTCTCCAGGTGTCAGGTTGCAACAAAGGAAATCTGTGTAATGAGCACTGCTGAGAGTGAAATACAGGAAACAAAGACGATAAGCTGCTCAGTCCTGTCCTTGTGAAGAGATCCAGACCACAGGTGTAGAATATCATCCACCTGCACGTCGCTGACTCTCCCAGGCTTCACAGCTAGAGGGCAGCACAACCACACCCTCATCTCTGTTTGTTTCAAGTGTTACCTTTAACTGCCTCTCTGATTGTGGTCTGCGCTATCTCTTTCTCTCTTAACTCTGCGTCATCATCCCTTTCCACAGGTTACCCAGGCTTCCAGACTGCTACCTACACCAGCAGGAGCTACGCTGGCATCACTCCTGGATATACCTACCAGTTTCCTGGTAATCACATCACATTTTCTGCTCCTGATACACATGGGGTGTTTTTTTTGACACATTGACAGCAAAATGATACATAATCATAGTCGTTTAGTAAGCAGGTGCAAGTGTTCAATCATTCGTGGTTGTAGATATATTGGTGAGATACATAGCAGAATTTGAAGGGTGTTCACCTTTTACGTTGGGAAAGCACTGACACCAAAATCATCCTAATGTCTATATTTGTATGTGATTCATTTTCATATCCAGGCTTGGGTTTTTACTTTTATTTTATAAAGGAAGGAAAAGACCGTGGATTAATAAGCAATCTGGTGAACTCTTCAGACCTGTGTGGTATGGTCAGTTATCATCCATGCTTCCTGTTAAATGTTCAACAAATAAAGTAATCATCCAAAAAATAAAAAGGATCATTTTTCCTCCTCCTAGTGTGAAGTAATGAACGCACACTAACTTTTTCATTTGTTTGTTGAAGAATTCAAAACAGAAGTGCTACATTTTTTTTAATTTGCTAATAAGCACTGAAAAGGAAATACTGCTGCGGCTGAAGGGAATGTTTTAAGAGTTGTGGTTACTTGATTATAGACCAGATTTCTCACTGTGCAAAATACGATATTGATCCATCCAGTAGTTGTTACATCGAGCTACCTGAAGCTTGTTGCACATGTCTTTAGTCCGCAGCAGGTAGAGGTGTGTGATTTTGGGGCACTGGTTTGGCTTAGTGGTTAAAATGTGCACCCCATTTGCAGAGTTTTGTCACCAACACTCTTTGCCTTGATCATTTCCTGCTGAGAAAATAACTTTAAAAAAGGCTTGTAAAAGTTTGGCTAGTTTGAAGTGAAAAGGGATGATCTTGGTGTCAGTGCTCCTGTGGTATGAGTAGACACACTGTCACAAATACAAACATTTTTCCATAGAAACCCGTGAAACATTGTGAGTGTTAATGGCTGCTTGTAAATATCAGGGAGTGGAATTGCATCTGCTTAGCTTGTAAGTGTGTGTGTGAATGTATGCACGTTAGCATTGCAGTGTGTTTCACTGGAGTGTATGATGGTAATTTGGCAGTTGTTTACCAAAACTGGATGTTTTACATTTTAATAAAATAAAACTTTGAGTTCATTTTCCTATGACAAAATGTAACAGTTGCTGTATTTCATGCTATTTTATGACTTTAACATCACTTTATGACCAAACGACACTCTTCCCTCCTCTAACTCCAGTTTGAATCCTCAAACCTTGTGTATTTAAATATGTGCTCTCCATACCTGTCCTCGTCTGAGGTGTTTCCCTTCCTCTTGTGTGTTGGTGTGTGTGTGTGCATGCGTGTGTGTGTGTGTGTTCTCCTTGCTGGCGGCGTCGGTGATGGAGTGTGTCTCACAGCACTCTGATGTTTCTGTTTTAGAGTTCCACTTAGAGAGGACTCCCCTTCTGACTTCACCCCACCCCCCTGAGCTCACAGGTCAGTCAGTCCCTCCTCTGGACTTTACAAGCAGCATGTTGTCAGTCTGCTACACATCACATTAGCATCAACATCTGATCAGTCTTTGGTTTGCATGTTTGTGTTTGTCAGTCCTCCTCGGTCTCAATCTGAAGGCAGGATTGCTGACAGTAATGAGGAGGGTTTCATTGTTTGTCTTAAAGGCTTCCTCCAGTGACCTTGTAGTTTCTATTTCCTTGTCTTCTTTGGATACAATGTTCATAAAGTTCCTGAGTTCACTGGAGTGAGCCTTTAAGATATGTTGCAAGTTTATTTAATGTGCAGACATACCAAGATATTTTAACCTGGACCTTTTCTTTTCTACCTCTACAGCCATTCCGCTCACAGCGTATGGACCAATGGCAGCGGCGGCGGCGGCAGCAGCAGTAGTTAGAGGTATAAACATTGAGACACACTGATTTTCTACCCTAACTAAGTTAACCACTAATGCTTTAGTCCTTTTTTCCTCCATCTGAATATTTGAGATAACAGTGAACGACCTGATCTTATGCAAGATTCAACAGGCACCTTTTAGATTCTTCAACTTTTCAGTTACACAGTTTTGATTTGTATGTTAGAAACTTGAACATTTTCCAGATACCTGGATACTACTAAATTGTGCTAAATTGTGAATCTGCTCCTGAGAGGAAAAAGCAGGAAAAGAAAGAAAACTTCTCAGAGATGTAATGTAACACTGCAGTAGCTGACTTTGGCCACCTGGGGGCAGCAGAGGAAAACTCTATAAAATACAGGTTAATGTTTGACCACCTCTACAAACTGACTTTGACTAACTTTTCTGCAAAGTTTTGCTCATTATATATAAGTGTACAGTATGAGCTGCTTCTCTAGCTCCAGTGTTTGTCTGACCAACTCCTGAGGAAAATTGAATCCACATATCTCTTCACTAACAATAAAGTCGTAGCTCGGCATGTGATGTGTCTCAGAGGACTCTTTGGATCCTTGTCACTGTGAAAAAAGAATGATGACAGATGCTTCAGAAGAGGGATACTATTGTTAAATTAAGATTGCATTCATTGACTGTCTTTTGTGTCTTCACCTGGAAATTACTTGACATTGTTGTTTCAATCTTCCTTCAGGCGCCACCCCGTCTCGCACAGCAGGATTTTTAGGTACGAGCAGCCCAGGACCCATGGCAGATCTTTATGGAACAGCCGGTCAGGAGTCAGCTGTCAGCAGTTACCTCAGCGCTGCGAGCCCCGCCCCGAGCACTGGATTCAGCCATGGCCTGGGGGTGAGATGAAACTCTTCTACAGATCAGCTGTTGTAGAATAGATCCTGTGTTCAAGCCTTTTCAATGCAAAGCTTTCTCTTTCAGTGAAATGAAATTGCAGCTGTTTTTATATCACAATATATATAACACTCATTTTAAGTTTACAAAGACAAAATGATTTTAAATTTCAGGTGATTATACATCAGTTTAAACCTCCTTGGGACTATTTTTTTTTCCATTTATATCAAATCTGTTCAGATAAATTCTGCTAATCTCTTCAGACTTCCTTTAAACATGTTTACAGCCTGGTACTTAAAACAATCCTGGCACCTCATTTTCATATTTGTGACGGCTGTTTTAGGGATCATTTTTTCAAAAACGTGTCTGTTTTGATTATCTTATGTACAATTATTCATAGTGAGAGGAATGGCTGATTTAACTGCCAAGTGGGTGCCTTGTGGCTGTTTGCCAAGCAGCTTGGCAGTGGCCCCAACTCCACCTCTTCTTTCCAGACAAGTTAAAAGTTAGATGGAGTCAACATTACCAATTTGGCGATCGCCATCTATGAGCCTCATGAAGCCTCTTCAGTAACCAATAGGGGTCGTAATGCCGGTTAAGTCTAGCAGCTAAATCGTGTGTGCCATGCATTGACGTGACAGTCCTCAAAGTGGGCGACCCAAGTTCAATCACAACCTGAAGATCTTTACCACATTTGATACCCCAATCCAGTTTTCTACCCTATCTACTGTCCTGTTCATATCTTTGTTGTTGTTGTTGTTTTTTTTATTGAGGGGGGGCTGAACTATGGACTTGAATACTCTCTCCCACAGGGTCCTTTGATCGCCACGGCCTTCACCAACGGCTACCACTGAGAGTGAGTCACTTCTTCTTACTGACAAGCTTACTTAATCGTACCACACGAGAGATCTTTGATTCAACATAACCTGTGAGTAATCCTTGGGTGTTTTTTTTTTTTTTTTTTTTTTTTTTTACAGCCGAAGCTGTTGACTGAGAGCTGGAGGGAGTTGAAGCTGCTTTGGAGCTGATCTGGTCGGTCTCGGTCCAGCCCACCTCTCCTGCCGGGGCAGCTGAATCATCACCCAGCCCACCCTGCTGATGCCTCACTAAACTCCACCTGCTGAGAAAAATGAAGAAAATAGGCGGGGCTAAATTGTTTCACTACATGCAATAGCATCACTCACTCACACATACACACATACACCCACACACACCCACACACACACACACACACACACACACACACACACACACACACACACACACACACGCTGTACTTTTTAGTCATTTTTCTGTTGTTTTGTTTCACTTCTTTGTTTTTGATGGCTGCGTTCTTTCTCTATATGTTTTGGCTGTTTTTTGGGGTCCTTTGACCTGTGAGGAGAAGAATCTCCAGGTGTTTGACGGTCTGGAGCTGTAATTAGTACGGGAAAACTGTATATTTGTCAGTAGTTCATACTGAATTTAACAAAACATTTGTGATTAATACTATTTCTTTAAAATGTGTCACAAAGTGTATATCTTGGTAGGATTTTTTAACAGAAACTTGCTACACTAATAATGGTCATTAGTCACAGTTACATAATAGGCTTACATGAGCTGTACATTTTTGTAAAATATTGTAAATATGACTGGTTTCTCGGGGGGGGGGGGGGGGGGGGGGCAACTGATTTTTGTGTGTGGGAGGATTTGAAAAAAAAAAGTAACGATTGATTCTTTAATCACATTTCACGTGTTGGAAAGTCTGACTGTGATGTATCCTTGTTTCACATGGAGGTCAAGAACATTTCAGAGTATTTGATGTCAATTGCAGACCAGTCATACACTGTATTCCTCTCCAGACATTTGTCACAGATGTGTCATCTGCATTTCAGTTAAAGGAGAGAGGCTGCGTCTGGAAAAAACACTTTACTTTTGGGGATATTTGGGTGTGAAAAGCTCCTCATGCTGTTTTCTTATTTTGTCATATTGTTGTTTTAACTGTGATTTTCAATATGTGATGATTGTTTGTGAAGGAAAATGAAGGACTAGTATGCAGGGGCAGTAATGCACAGTTAGCACTGTACAGACTGATTCACTCTGCAGGTGTGTCGATTCTTCCGCGAGCAGGTCATGTGGTTTTCACACATTGGTCTTCAATGTGCCATGTGCTGTCTTTTTGGGGGGGTGGTACCTCATTTGCAAATGTGAACTTTTACTCTGACTTTTTGTTGTTATTTGCATTAACATCTCTGTTAAAGTGTGGATGGTTTTTAAAGGAGGGGTCTCATTAACTCTTGTTTACCTGTCATCCCCCCCTCCCCCCCACCTCTCCATCCCATTGCTGTGTATCCACTGGAGGTCACAGACTGTAGCAATGTGACCGATACCTTTAGACCAAAACAATGATGTTCAGAGCTACTAGGATGTTGCACTGGCTGATCACGTTAAATGTGTTCTCCTTCGAATGTTAAATAAAAACAAACAAAGCACTCCCGACCCACAGAGCACCAGGTTTTACATTTTGATACACACACTCTCACACTGCTGCGGGCTACTATGGTAGTTCAAACTTCAATGCTGTTTTCACTGAGAAATAACAATCTTGTCAACACTGTAACATTTTCTGATTTTATTTTCCTGTAATGTTTATTCCTTTGAAAAAAAAAAACTTTTTAAAATTCCTAATAAATTATTTTAAAACATTCCATTCATGTGTCCAGAATGACTTTCTTTGCACATGTAGTAATTATTTCCTCTTTTGAAAAGAGATTAACAGTCATTTCAATTTAGACATAAAAAAGGGATACTTCTTTAATTTGTCGATCAGGTTTTTTCATCACAGTCTTAAAATAAGTGAAGTCTCAGAGCCATTCTCAGTGGATCCTGTAGTGTGCCTGCAAAAATGTGTGGCTTTTGTGAGGCCTTTTTTTTAATAATAATCTAATAATAAAGTTTATCTATAAAGCAATTATCAAAACAGACTTTACACAGTGCTTTACAGCATAAAAACCCACAATAAAGAGAACAAAGCATGGGCTGGCAAGACAATTTAAGAGGAACAGCTGAAAAAAGAGTAAAAGAGAAACTAATAAAAGCAATTAAAACAATAAAACAATTAAAATCAGTAAAACAAATTTAAAAAATGAGTGAATAAAAGAAAACCATGAATAAAAGCAGATTAAAAATTAATGTAACATTGTGGATAAAACAATATCACAGGAAGGCCTTTCGATAAAAATATGTTTTCAGCTGTGATTTAAAAGAAGACACTGATGCAGCTTGCCTGAGATCCTCAGGCAGGTCGTTCCACAGTCGTGGGGCCTGCACAGCAATCGCTCGCTCTCCCTTAGATTTCAACTTTGTGACAGGAACTTTATTAAGAGGTTCCTGCCTGAGGATCTGAGACATGCGCCCGGGCTGGTAGGGTGACAGCAAATCACAGATATATTCAGGGGCCAGGCCGTGAAGTGCTTTAAAAGTTATAAGTAAAACCCTAAAATCAATTCTAAAAGCAATGGGCAGCCAGTGTAGGATCATTAAAACAGGAGTAATGTGCTCTCTTGGTTTTAATTAAAAGTCTTGCTGCTGAATTTTGTACCAATTGTAATCTATTGATCGATTTTTAGTTAAACCTGTTAAAAGCTTGTTACCATAATCTAGTCTAGAAGAAATAAAAGCATGAATAATGGTTTGGGGGTCATTAAAAGTCAGCATAGATCTTATCCAGGCCATATTCCTAAGGTGATAAAAGCAAGACTGGATGGTGTTATTAATATGTCCTTCCTTTTGAAGGACATGTGTTTCCACTGACCCATCTAACTTCTAACACAGAGAGCGGCAGAAACGCACCTATATGCTAGTGTCACCTGCTAATCAGATATTAGGGTTGAGGAGTTGGTCTTGTTCCCAAAGGCTACAGCAGATGAGAACCATTAGTTTAAATCATGTTATTTTTTCATGATGAACAGTTGCATTTTGCTAATGATTATGAACTGAAAAAATACAACTTCAAATATACTATGTGTAGATTTTTTAAACTAAATCAGAATTAGTATCATCTTTATTGTTCAGAATTTGACCCCAGCTTAACTTTGCTTTTCATTTACAATCAGTAAACATCAGAGCTCATTCATAGTCGACCGTTATACTTGTCTTTTTTGTCTATCGTAGCAAAGTAGTGTTGTCATGGAGCTGTTGCATAATCAAAAGCATATAGGTAGGACTACATAACACCACAGGATAATTGTACAGTGATTGATCTGACTGTTCAGTGTTTGTCAGAGAGACAGCCCGTGAGAAGAAACTATTCTTGTGTCTGGTTGTTTTGGCATACAGTTATCTGCATCACAAACTTGAGGGTAGAGGTTTAAGCTTTCTGGGTATGAGGAGGGCCTGCTAAGTGTTATTGTGTGCTCTTAATGGTTAACTTTTTTAATCCAATTTTTACAAACTCGTCATGAATATAGTAAAATTGTATTATGTGAGTTATGATACATTCTCTGAATTATTGGTTGAATCTCTCTCCTCTCCTCTCCTCTCCTCTCCTCTCCTCTCCTCTCCTCTCCTCTCCTCTCCTCTCCTCTCCTCTCCTCTCCTCTCCTCTCCTCTCCTCTTCAGTCCCTCCTGTGTTCCAGCAGCCTTCCTCTGAGTCCCTCTCATGTCTCTCTGTTGCCTGATTTCTCTCCTTCATCATTACTACTTGGCTGCCTCCTCTCTCCCACCTCTGCTTCCTCTGTCCCAGAGTCTCAGCTCAGCTTCTTCACTTCTCTGCCTTTACTGCCCTGAGAGAATTCATCAGGAACACTGAGCCATCTCTAGACCACACCACACCAGAGCACTGAGAACCTAAAGAACAATCTGGGGAGACCCTGGAGAGCCCCCCTTAAAGGAAATAAGTCAGTCTCACCTTGTTAACCTGCGACTGTCTGGCATAGACCTCTAACATTGTTGTGCTGGTATTCCTCTGTGCAGGTGAGTTACACAGCTCTGCGTTTCGGATCTCTGGACATAAATTAAATTGTTTCATTGTAAGATACTTATGATGATGAGATAAAGATGACGAAGTGTTTTTTAAAATAAAATGTCAGGGCCTTTAAAACAAGCTTCTCATCACCTTCCACTTGTGCAAAATGCCTCGGCAAGAGTCCTGACAAAAATGAAGAAACATGGCCACATAAGTCCAGCCTTACAATGGCTACCGCTTCATTAGATAACTGATTTCAGAGTTTCTCTGCTAGAGAATCAGTCTCTCTGTGGCCAAGCATTCAAACCATTGAGGGCCGAGAACATCTAGAGCTGGCCTTCTGCCCATCCCAAGAGCTTGAATAAAACATGGAGAAGCAAAGTTTTGTTGTCATGCAGGACAAACCTCCCTACATGACCATCTTTAGTCTCTCTTTTGGCGACTCTATTGATCTTTATTTAAATTTTTTTACTATTTTGATTAGTCTAAAACTCTATCACATACACAATTCAGGTCTGCACTTTTCAATAAATAATTTTAATGAATTAAAATCTTCTACTCCTGCTCTTTTCAATTGTGTTTTTGTCTTTTACTTTATTTTATGACTTTGCAAAGCACTAAAAATTACCTCAGTGTATGAAATCTACAGATCAAGCTGATCTTGCCTTGATTAGAGCAACACATTAAGCTCCATTCTTTGGTTGCAAATTGACTTTGGTGCATATATAAATAAAAGATCTAAAGAAAGGCAGGTGCAGGGGAAGAAATGCGAATACAGTACAATAAATTATTTGACACTGAACATTCAGTTAAGTTTCCTGTCAAGGACATTTTGGCCTACCTGTGTCTAAAGAACATGAACTTGTTCACTCTGTTCTGTCAGTGGGATTTGTTTGTGTTAAATCTGACCTTTGACTCACCCTGTAGACCCAGACAGGAGCTACAATAAGAACTGTAGTGGCTCACAGAGAACACCATGTGTACAATACTGTAGGAAGAGTACAACAGAAAAATGATGCAAAGAACAACAGAGCAATAAGTATCTTTTTCCTCCACAGCATGTTATGTGAGTTGTTGAACGTGACGAGGAGGTGAAACTTTCCTGCAGAGATCAGCTCAGAGAAAGAAGAGAAGCTCTGCATGTTTTCTGATACCAACAGCTCTGTGCAGAGTTTTTGAAATAGCTGTGGAGTCTCACTTTACTTCTGAACACATCTCAGACTCAGGATTTGTTTGAAGGATGACGCTTTTTTAAACTTCCAGTGACTGCAATGTAAAAGGAAAGATAAAGCACTTGATGATTGACTTGGACATTTGTTAACAGCCTATAAAGAGCCCGTCAATCATTGGTAATTGCAAGTAGATAAATATGTAAACTGAAGTTTTATTTTCACAAAAATGGTGTTGTAAACAATCCAAAAACTGAATGCAATGTGTCTGAAAAAGGAGTTCCTTTTGAATGTTAGATAGCAAATGGTCAAATTCCTCTCCCATCAAGAATGTTTGCATGGAAAGAATGGAAAAAAAGGCTGTTTTGTGTGCAGTCTTTGTTTGACACAAACATCGCAGCAGCATTTTCACACTTTCGAAATAACTATATTTAAAGGATTAATCTTTATGCTGATGGCCTTTTAGTTATAAAGAGACACCAGTGTTAATTTGTCTGTTTCATAAAAACTCCTAGTAGAAGCTTTGAAGGTAAAATTAAAAACAATGGATTTCTGTCATAACTGCTGGTTTCCTGTCTAACTCGAATAGTGACTTCATTAGAGCCCTCTAACCGTAAAAGTAAAAAAGAGTGACCTTATCTAACAGTATAGTTCTGATGACTGTTTTTTTTTTTCCAGAGTTAAGGCATGTGAATCACACGAAACAAGAGAGCCGTGAGAACGCCCTGGAGAAATCAGGTGAGATAAGAAACAAGAACATTGTTTTGCTGAACAGCAGGAATCTTAAAATGCTGTGAGGATTGTTTGCCATCAAATACAAAGAAGAAAATACACAAAATAGCCTGTGATCCAAGACACTTCATCCATGACAAATATTCTCTTTAATTACACAAGATAGAGTATTCTAGTGTTGCTTTTACCAGCATATGTTGTTTTTAATCTTTTCACATGAAGCAGTCTTCTTGTGACCCATCGTCAACATGTGTGAGTGAATTTGGGACAACCAAGTTAACCTAATCTCAAAAATATGTGTATGTCTGAAAATCCCAGTCACATTTGACATATATAAACAAGAACGCTAGGATTAAGATTAAACAGAAAAAACAAGTATTCTGTTAAATATCAAATTAATATTCTTCTCCTGCCATCAGACTGTACAACTCCTCCCTCTGACCACTGAACTCTGGACTCTGTGAAATAACCTTACCACTTTAACATCCTTGTATCAACTTCATTCCCAGTGTTTTTATACATAGCTAATTCTTACTATTCTGTACGGAGGAGGATTAGGGCCACTGACAAAAATAAAAATTAAGGTCCTATATTTTATTTTTTTGTTTTTGTTCTGAGAAAAAAGTCAGAATTCTCAGATTAAAGTCAGACTTCTGACTTTTTTCTGAGACTAATAATAAAATATATTGATCCAAATTTTTTTTTAGTGGATTAATGTCAGAATTCTGAGATTTGAGTCAGAATTCTGCCTTTTTTCTCAGAACAAAAACATAAAAAATAAATATTGGACCATATTTTTTTTTTCAGTGGCCCTAATCCTCTTCCGTAAACATAAACCACTTTATCGTTGAAATGTTTTAAACTGTTTAATTTTAAGTTAAATGTTCCAATAATATCACAGTAGAAAATGATTCGGCGTCAATCGGGTTAAATGTTAACCCTCCCTGAGCTCGCGGACAGGAGGCGGAAGAGGTGTGTTTTCATCACGACACAAACACACACATTCAAACAGCCTCTACATGGCGAAAAAAACCGCACTATAATCTAATTTCAGGAGAGTTAGTACATTAAAAAGAAGAAGGAAAAGAGGGAAAGAAAAGAGTCCGACCGTTTGTGTGTGTTTGTTTTGTTGAAGCTGCTCCGCCCCCGCGAGGAAAACTTCTCCTGTTCAAAGACGGAAACTACACGAGACGTTTTTAAACCGCAGACAGATGTCCGTGAAAACAGAGAGTCCCGTTTAATAAGACTGCATCCACCAAACCACTGCTGAAACATTGAGGTGAGTGTATTGGTCATTTGTCAATAGGAAGCAGTGTTTCCTCCTACAGATGTTCGCTGTTATTAAAAGTAAACCAACATGTTGCTCTTTCGTGGCTGCTAAATATGCTGCTAACCTAAAACCATCAAGCATCAGGCTCAGGTGGTCTGAACAGGACCACTGTGGAGTTACTGCGTGTGGTAGGTCAAGAAAACATGCTGACTGGACCATGGTGTGTTTGTGTTTATGTGTGAGGAGCCAGCAGGAGCAGGATGGGGAACAGTAGCAGTGACCGGGGGTCCGGAGGGGGTCAGGGAGGGAAGGAGGCTCGACCCAACATCCTGATGGACAGCACGGAGGACGCAGACCTTTTCCAGAGAGAAGATCAGAAGGTCTGATAACGAGTTTATAACAGGACTGGATATTGTCAAACTAATAGATCCCATATTTATATGTTTTTACACATTAAAGCTGCTGTTGGTAGGAATGGTGTAAAAAAATGTTACTTTTTTTCTGCTGGGTTTGGAGAGAAGGTCATAATGCCCATCAGTACTCATCAGAGTCATTTGAGACTATTGCGAAATCTCTGCGTTTTCCAAAGCCTTTTTTTTTGTTTTGTTGATTGATTAGTTTTATTTTGGTCTGCATCAACAACCAACACTTCCCTCCACAACATAGGAGCCATGTAAAAATTACAAATACAAGTAAAGAACCAAAACAATCACTGAGGGATTCATCAAGAAAATAGAGACATATACATACACATGCATACATGCACAAGTACATTCATACATACAAACATGCATACACATCCACATATATTTTAGCCAATCACATGCTGACCAAAACAGGTGTAGGCTGAAGCCAAGGCTTATCCTGCCATAACTAACAACATTGTGCAAGTAATTATGTTATTTTATAGCAAAGCAATCTTCAAACGTTTCATTTAGAAACAAACTTACAAACAAAAAAACATTTCAATCTCAGCAAGCAGCAGTTCAGAAATCTTGGAGAAGTCTTTTTTAAATTAATACTTTATACTTCATCCATATATTTATCTGTTTTTAGGCATTTTTTAAAATAACCTTTGTATCAAGCAGCGTTATTATTCCCCTCATCCTCGTTATGACGGACCAATCATAGCTAAGCTCCAATCCTCTGTCTCGATTGGTTAAGGGGCGGCCCCTACTACGTCCTCTGATTGGTTATGAGTCCGGCACTATCATGACTGCGCACGCTAATCTGTGTTGGGGGGCTAAGAGGAAATCTAGTTGGAAGGGATAGTGTTGACATTCGAAGTCCCTCTCCCTGAACAGATGTTTACTCCGTGACTACCATCAGCAGCTTTAACTATAAATTGCCAATAATTAAAGTCATAGTTGCCTATATGGCTTGAGTTAAATGATCTGCCCCATCCACTTGAACCATGAATTGCATTTCCGATTGGATAAACCCCCCCTTAAATTATCTCATGACAAAGTGAATGTTTGCACACCCTTTTTCAAAATGAATTCACAAAATGTAAAGTCTTGGTAACATAATATCTTCTGTATCATCTGTATGCCATTTCTTTATCCTTTATGTAGAACAAATGTGGTCTGTGTTTTGTTACACCTGAAAGCTCCTGTGAGGAACTTTCTATTTTTGACAAATTTGGCACCTCCTGTAGACGAAGTGATGCCCTCTTTCTTTGCCAGCTTGTTCTGTACATGTCTGAGAAATGTTTTCTCACTAGTTATCTCATCCAACTTTATTTTGACGGTCAAACATATCACTTGTTGTAACTCTTATTGGAACATGGCTGGTCCAGCATTCACTTTTTCTGACACCTACCCTGTGGTGGGGGGTTACAGACATTAAAGGTTACTGTGTAGGATAAATCAATCTTATCACTGATGAGATTTTTGCTTTTGTAGGTCAGACAGAGACATCAGTACTGTTTTCAGTCTGTTTCAGAACCAGATAAAAACTCATCACAAGAGCTTTAAACTTTAAAGTAACAAAGGGTACATTATTAACAGTCTTGTCAATGCATTTATGAGCTGGTCATGACCAAACTCAAGTAGATTTGAAGTAGACTCTCATGAACTAAGTCTTTAAATCTTGAGACAACAGCATTATTTTTGAAATTGTTAGCAGTATCATTAAAATGTTTTTAAAGGGAAAACATGGTATGGTCCAGTCAGTCCCCCTTCTGTATTCACATCAGGGAATACTGTTCCCCTCATGTCTATATGTAAGATTAAACAGACTGGTCTATAACATTTAAGGTGCACATTACAGCATACATTTTCAAGAATAGCAAAATATGCCTAATGGACATAGACAAGGCTTTACAAGCTTTAAAGCTGTATGTACCTGAAAATAAAAGTACAGTTAAGTAATTGATCACTTGTGGTGTAGCTTACATGTTTAGCAATTGGTCTGGCATGTTTATCTAATTTACTAAAAGCTTCAAACAGTAGAATCAAATCTGAAAATGTCATATAGTCACAAAACAAAACAAGATTCTGCAAGAAATAATACTCCACATACCAACTCAGGCAGCAGTTGTGTCCATCTTCAGCTCCTCTTAGCTGGCCTTTCATTCAAGAAGTGTTGTGTTGGGTAACAGACTGAGGCTGAGTGTGTTCTCATTAACATGGCAACAATACTTTGATATCAATCTGTCCTCCAGGCTCCACAGGAAATACAGGAGTTTCTGGCCTGGCAGCAGGACCTGGAGACTGACAGCAAGAGTCCAACGCAGGACAGACCCACTGTGTTCAGGTGGACAGGAGCCGCTAAAGAAGTGTTTGTGTCTGGGTCTTTTAACAACTGGGCCACAAAGATCCCCCTCAACAGAAGGTAGTTAGACACTTGTAGCCTCCCAAACAAGGCCTTTAACTGAGGATTCTGCTGATAAGAATTTCAAATACGATTTCCTCTCAAACACAGCCAGAAAAACTTTGTGGCGATCGTTGACCTGCCAGAGGGAGAGCACCAGTACAAGTTCTGTGTGGACGGACAGTGGACGCTGGATCCAACAGGAGTAAGTGAAAGCACAACCTGCTAATGAACTCTGTATATTAATGTTCAGACAGTTACACTTACAGATTTGCTCACCAAATTTCTTCTCATGCTCCACATCAGGCCGTGATGACAGCTAAAACTGGAACAGTAAATAATGTCATCAACGTGAAGACGACGGACTTTGAGGTCTTTGATGCCCTCAGGATTGACTCACAGGAGACTGCAGATCTCTCAGGTGCTGGCTCATTCATTATTAAGTTAATAACAGGTTTAAAACTACCTAAAGTTTTTTAAAAATGCTTTAATTAGCTTGAAATAAAAAGGAAAGGAATCAGATCACATCAGATTACTTTTTGAGTAAACCCTGTTATTTTAACGTTTTATATTCCATTGGTGATCTTTCCCAGATTTGTCCAGTTCCCCTCCTGGCCCGTACCAACAGGACGCTTATGTCACTAAGCCAGAAGACAAGATCAAAAATCCTCCCATCCTACCTCCCCACCTGCTGCAGGTGCTGCTAAACAAGGACACAGGTGTCTCTGTAAGTACACACATGAAGGTGGCATACATGCACTTTTAAGTATCTGTTTTGACAGCATGCAGCCGAGAAAAACTGATCCTCTCTCTAAATCCTCATCCAGTGTGACCCTACGCTGCTCCCAGAGCCGAACCATGTGATGCTTAATCACCTGTATGCCCTCTCCATCAAGGTAACACATCCTCCTTCAGATGGGAGCAATCTATCTGGACTCTTTGCCCTTATCTTCAGCCCTTCTCTCTGTGGGGTGAAAGCAGTCCATCTAAGATGACTGCCAGTAAATGGGTCTTTAATTAGGTCAATTTAATAACCTTAAATAGGAAAACCATGTTAATTGAATATTATTGAGAGCCCAATTATAATGTGCCAGCCAGGGAAACATATACATTATGAATTTTCTGATCAAGGATTGGCAATTTCACATTAAAAATCATTAAAATGAAAGGGATTACAGGAGTGTCTTCTCAGTCTGTCTCCATTAAACTGAACGAACAGCCTCATGTTGTGACTGTAGTTGTCATAAACTGACATCACATAACTCTTGTGTTTATTTTAACTATTTTAGCCAAGTTGGATCGTCACTTTTAAATGTCTTTATTTTTCACAATGTCTAGAATCATACAGGGCTGTAACACTGTGGCATATATCAGTTAGGTTTAAGAAGAAAAAACAAACATGGACAAGTATTTTCTGACTTAAGCTTGGAGTAACTGCTTCTTGTAGAAGACCATAAAATAATGGGACCTGGATTCTATCAGTACACTTATTTATTGATACATGCCTGCAAACTGTGGGACGCTAGAGCTCAGACATGAGATTAAAATGCTGTTGTGTTACTCCATAAATACTAATATACATTTTAAGCACACGTCCTTGGTGTAGTGCTCACTTATAGTCATATATAAATGAGATGTGACGAGGAAATCGATATGATTAGCATACGTGTGTGACTTTGTGAAAGAGCGCTGTGAACTGTAGCTTGTAGGGACAGAACACCGGTACCAAAGTTTAACACAGTTATCCTTTCAAAACCACATTTCTTTTCTATTACCATCCTTTCCCCTTTGAAAAAGAATACAGTATTGTGAATTGTTTTTTTATAGATTGAAGTACCAACTGCTGCATAACAGCATTCAGTCATGGTATTACATGACTGATGCTACTACTATGTTCTCTTACTGTCACCATTTCATCCAAATGACGGCAATTATAGAGTAACTCTATCCGTGTGTGAGATGAAATGTTTCAGACAGCACCAAATAGATTGTGTTCCAAATTGTCAGGATTAAACACAACACTGTTTACCATAGAGGGAAATAAATACAGCATGACATGCATATTGAATACTGTTCCAAAGTGATTTTGATAAGACAGTTCTTGTAACTAGACCGGTGTCTCTTTCTTTTTAACCTTGACGTGTTTCGACTACAAACTTCCCACAGTTTTTCCTCAGAAGAGTCACGTGGTGTTGTTGTGACTTGTCTGCCAGCTGATTTATAGAGGTTTGGCTGTCCTACGTGAAGCAGCAGGACGGCCATGCCCCATGTTGTCTGACGTCACATACTTGGGATGCTGTCCTTAGACTGTCGGACAACAGGGGGCATGGCCGTCCTGCCGCTTCATGTAGGGCAATCAAACCTCTATAAATCAGCTGACAGACAAGTCACAACAACATCACGTGACTCTTCTGAAGAAGACTGCGGGAAGTTTGCAGTCGAAACATGTCAAGGTTAAAAAGAAAAAAGAAAACTGATAGTTAAAAGAAGTGTCTGACTTTAATATGCAGATCTTATGTGAATCTAATTCCTCTTTCTGTCTTTGTCTCTCAGGACGGGGTGATGGTTCTCAGTGCTACACACAGATACAAAAAGAAGTATGTGACGACTCTTCTCTACAAGCCAATATAACCAACACTTATCATCCAGACTCTTACTTTGAATGATTTTTCATCTGTTGTTGTGCACAGCTGCTACTCGGATTGTTTCAGCTTTTAATCGTACTGTAATTAAATTTTTTAAAAACCTTTCTCCACTTTTAGAATCACACACAATGTTTATGTATAGCTTCGGCCTAAAGCTTGATTCCTGAGGTTGATGCTGTGAGA
This sequence comes from Notolabrus celidotus, assembly GCF_009762535.1. NCBI lineage: Eukaryota > Metazoa > Chordata > Actinopteri > Labriformes > Labridae > Notolabrus > Notolabrus celidotus. The sequence continues at coordinate 27,959,523 of NC_048280.1, read as the reverse complement.
AACTCTAAATGGCATGACAGCAGGCAGGTGGATGTTTTGGATTTTTTCATTCCTTCCTACTTTGACATTCTTAGCGGATAAATTGACACCAAACGTGCTGCATCTCTGGAAACCTACCTGAACGGAGAGTCACCTTTTGTTTAAAGCCCAAATTGTGTCTTTACATAATAAAGTGACCAGCTTTTTTTAAGAGGCACTGAGTGGAAAATACCGTGATGTACTGGTGAGAAAAGCACAGCTGCTACTGTTTTACACAAGCTCGGCATATGTGAGCAAACAACCACAAGGACACAGAGCTACTGAAATTCAACTCACTGATGAGATGAGAATCTTGTTTTTTTTTTATTACAACACCTTTTCTCCTAAATTAAACTTTCCAAAATCCATTTTTTGTTGAAGAAAATTATGAAGAAATTAAAGTTTTAAAGGAACATGTCAGAAAATCCAACATTGTCCCCTGTGTTTTTTGTTTGTTGTGTAACTCAGTTGACACAGTGGACTTTGGGATCCACATTCTTGTGATCGGGGTTGTATGTGTTCCGAGCGAAACAGTGAGCAGCCACACGATCACACTCGCACACGGCCGCCTGGCACCTGTTGTTGGTAGCTGCAGAGACAGAGTGAAGGCAGGAAATAAATAGAGATCTTTTTAATCATAATAAAACAGTGTGGAGTGTGAAGGCACCATTGTGCTGTTACTCCCAAGTAGGAATCCAACCTCAGTACTGGTTGTGTAAGACCTGTATAAAGCTGTTTGCATAGTTTCCTGTACATCCACAGGGGCAGTCTTTTTTAATGCACAGGTCTAACACTGGTGAACATTTTTGAAAAGGCAGTGTTAAAGTTATTACTCGGTTCTTCTTAATAAGTCTGGAAATCAAGGCTGAAATGAAGAGTTGACAAACTTTCACAAGTATTGTTTCACCACAGAGGGTTTGAGTTTGGAGAACATTTTGAAATGTGACTGAATGTAAGTCATGGTAGCTCATTCTTACCTGAGCAGCTCACTTGCTGATTTGAACAGGTGTGATCATAAACGATGATATAAGGGAGGTCAGCCATAGCCGTGCATCCAGGAGCCTTTCTGCTTGCTTCATAGCACTTGTCATGGACTCTACAGCACCTACAGGAGATAAAGATGCATGTTTGACCAAATCCCAAGTGTCTTTCCTTTCAAAGATTATTGCTGAAAATAAAAGACAAATCTGAAAATGTCTGCTTCCTACTCGTCCAGTTCATCCAGAGGGCTTCCAGTCCCTCCGAAGCCACACCAACAGCCGTAGTTGTTGTACTTCAGGGAGCTGACGCCTGGCTCAGTACACTCGATCATTTTCCCAAACTGCCACAAGGACTTTGGCAGCAGGGCCCCACTAGCCACACAAGCTGGTGAGGCAGAGGAATACAAAAAAAGATGAACATCCAAAAAACACAAGATACAACATTTTCAGAGAAGCCCTGCAGTAAATTGAAAAAAAGGAATAGAGAAATTAAGTATTCAATTTTACCAGTGAGCAGCAGCAGCAGGGACAGACGACCTGTGAGATTCATGGCTCCAGTCAGAAAGGAGAAACTGAATTGAGGCTGCTCTTATAAGAGGGCAGCAGAGATAAGACGGAAGCTAGAGGGTGGCAGCTTAAATTAAAGGGTGCTGCTTAAGAGTTTTGTTTACCTCAGCATATTTTTTAAGACTTCATCTGCAAGTGCATAAACAACACCTGTCTCCAAAACAGTGAAAAGCAAAAGAGAAGAACGTTGGCAAGTCGACCTTTGTTTTTAATGAAGTTTGCTTTTTCAGTATTTTAGACAATAAAAAACTGGAAGAGATACAATAAACTGGAAGAGATACAGCTGATTTAATAAACAAAATCCCAGAGATAAAACAAAACTTAATTAAACTAAACCAGGGAACAAAAAAACACTGGGACACTGGAAACGACATCACATAGCTCACACATCACAAACACAATGAACCGACACAGAAGGGAGGAAACACAGAGACTATCTACACACACTGGGTAACAAGTAAGGGGACACAGGTGAGACCAATGAGGCACAGGGGCAGACAATCGTAAAGGAGGGAAAACACAGGAAGTAAAACCAAACTTCACACACAGGGAGATTCTACGACGGGAAACATAAGACAAAAATACAGACAAGGAATACACACGAGTATACAAAAACATTGAACAAGGGAAATTAACACATGAAACAGGAGACAACCAAAACTCACTGAAAGAAAACAAAGAACAGACCAAAACATGACCGTATCTTATGGTATGGTATGGTATGGTATTGTATGGTATGGTATGGTATGGTATCGCAACTGCCAAGTCTTCGTCAGGTCAGGCCTATATGACCTTCTAATGGTTAGTAAGCTTTTCTCAGTTTGATGTCTTAGCTAAACCTTAGTAGAGGTAAGGTTGATGAAGACCGTCAGAGTTTTTGAGGTTGAAGTTCTACATCTTTTATCTGTTAGACAAATATTTCATCCACCTTCTGATTGTTTCAAGAACAAGAGTAAGACATTCAGAGGAAGAAAAAAAACACAACAAAGTGCTCTCTGCCTGATCTCATAGTTTTAACTTATTCAGACTATATAGGCAGGTTATATGTATTCATCTTTTCAAATATTTCTTTAATTTCTTAAATGAAATACTTTAAACTTGTTTGTTGGTTCAATGTTCTCAGTTGAGTTAGATTTTTTGCCCCCTGAGATGCAAGTAGCATTTTAAATCAGTTACAACACACAGCTGTGTAAATATCCTGCACTTGCCAGAGTTCCCACAACTTTCCACTGCACATAACTCAGACTGGTTCAAGATTAAATTAACCTGTAATCATACAACTGTACACATATTGAATTTAATGAGTAAACAAAAAATATCATTGGTTTAGAATGTATAGAATGTGTTTGTTTATGTTGTGTTTGTGTGCATGTTTGTTTATGTAATACATGACTGTACATACGTGTTGCATAAGTTAGCCTCTGGAGTAAGAGATAGCATGACTCCTGGCAATTGGCCAAACAGGGTCACCTGTCGAGGTCAGTGGTCAATAAAAACCTTCAGCTTCAGCTAACCTCAGTGCCCACCTGCAAGATGCGTCTGACACTCTCCCTCCTCATCCTCTTCATCAGCCTCCCAGCACGTAAGTACTCACAGCCCTCAACACTGAACATTAAATCTCCTCTTTTTTGCGTGTCTGATTTTGATTTCATGTGATGGACAGAGATGTGATGAAAGGATGCTTCCCCTGAGATTGTATCTGTGTGTTCCACAGTGCTGGGTTACCGGGCTCTGTGGCAGTTCAGGTCCATGATCCTCTGCACTGTACCTGATAGCTGGCCTGTTCTGGACTATGCTGACTATGGCTGCTACTGTGGGATAGGAGGTTCAGGAACACCTGTAGATGAGCTTGACAGGTAATGAGGCAGTATGCATTTTGGTGTCTGAAAGTTTCCATTGTTGGTGAAGAGAAATCCAAGTTAAAAAGTATATTTCTCCAAATCACAACATAAAAAACATGTGTTGTTACCCTCAACGGGTAGTTTAAGTTTGTTGTGCAAAGCTAGTGAAGTACAGATTGTGCATTTGAGATGCCAAGACATCAGAGGAGAGAGGTATTTAGTTTGACTCAGCCAAAGTACTGAAACACCTTGTTAACATTTCCTGCAGAAATTTCATTTGCAGAAAATACTCCCCTGCACAACTTTATTCTCAATCTGTTAAAATATGGATTGTTCATCTATAGAGTCTAGGAATTATAAATTTACTTCTGGCATCTAGATCATTAATATTTGCTGGTTCTCTCAGTATACTGTGAATGTAAAATTGACTGAAATATAATATATTAGAATATAATATCACATATCATAATACACAGTTGTAATTTTTTTTCATTTTAATGACTAAATCACTCCTGTAGCAACATCTTCCTATTAGTCTTCAGTGTGAATGATAATTAATTTCAGCCCTGAATAAAAAAATCTCCATATCTAGAGAAGTTGTGAGCTCTATTATTCTTGTTCATTTTCTTTGTCTTGATGTTGTTAGGGTGCTGTTATTATCTACTCATGGTCTATGTGTGTCTTATAGTTGCTGTTATATCCACGATAAGTGCTTCAGTCAGGCCATGCAGCATGATGATTGCTGGCCGATCTTGGACAACCCATACACTGAATCCTACAGCTACAGGTGTGACGAGACCAGCAGGACTGTTACCTGTCTGAGTGAGTGTCCGAAAAAGCTTCCTAATACAGCCACTTTGAACCATTATCAATCATAATTCACTCATAACATTTTGTGAAGATGAAGTTTGTATAATTGTCCTCTACAACTCTTGTTCTTCAGATAACAATGATCCCTGTGAACGCTTCATCTGTGAGTGTGACAGGCAGGCAGCCATGTGCTTCGCCAAGGCGGGTCACAACAAAGAAAACGCTCATCTGCCAAGTGACCGCTGCAAATAAGACGAGGGAGCCAAGAAGAAGATAAAGTGTCTTTATAAGAATACATAAAGGGGAAAAAACATTATTGTAGTTATAGTTTATCGTTTGTTGTCAAATAAAAGCAGAGGTGTTTTTCTTTTCTTTTTTTTTCTCTTGTCTGCATATATATTTCTGGTTTGTGCAGAGGTGTTTTTCACTTTGATGACCAAAACTGGGGCACTGATTCATGCAGGGCTGGCATGAAGTATGCACATGTTTTTACACACACACAAACACAAGAATCAACAAAGTTTTTTGATCCTTTCTGTCTCTTCTTATCATATGTACTTGACCGACTAACATTAAAGTGTTTCAAAGACGCAACATTTCTGTGTTTGATTTTTATCTTTAAAAAGTAACAGATTAATAACACATACGTCTTTTCAGCTAGATTCTTTAAAGCCCCAGTAAGGGATTTTTAAGTGGTTGTAAAACAGATTGAAATGAATACTATTGCCTCTTTCTGACCTACAAAAGCAAACAAGATCATTGTCAATAACACATGCAATGTAATTTTTAATGCCTGAAACTGCTAAGATGGGGGTATGTGTCTGAGCAGACAACCGACAGCATGCTGAACAAACAACATTTCTTTACATTTTTCACAGTAAACGTTCACAATGAAAGAAAGCAGAATGATAAATATCCTGTCAGAGAATACTACTTTGCCATGTAAAGGGGAAAAAAAGCTAAATGACAGAGTCTACATCTTGGCCACACAGAGCACCAAATTCGATCTTTTAGTCTGAAGCCAAAACTTGTAGTACTTAAAAAACTGCATGCAAACTATGGTAACAAAGTTTTATACTGAGATAGTGATGAGAAATGTCCTTTTGACAGTTAGTCTGATGTTGGACATATTCATGTCTAAAGAGATAGCTGTATGAAACATTTTTAGACACTTTTAACAAACCAAAAAAGTAATGTGCCATGTTTAAATGCAGAAAAAACACTACCAGCCTGTTGTCACACAGCCCAAATGTTTGATTTTGATATAAGTCCCTACTCTGACTAGGCAAATAGCCAATCATAGTTCTGGGGTGGCAGCTTTGGTAGCTAGATTTCAGGAGGGGAGGCACCCTCTCGACGTGCCCCTGAGCAAAAGCCTTACACGCTTTTTTTAAATGTAACTTTTCCTTAAAAACATACATTAATATCAATAACATTATTTCCTTAAGTGTAAATGTGACCTTTGTTTCCAAACATATCAGGCCTGTTCATGTTGTGGAGGGCTCAGCATCTCTGCTGGATCCACTGCCTCTCATTGCTTGCTTTCACAGATGTATCTGTACGGCAGGCTGCAGTCTGCATCGTTCCACAGCTTGCGTTTGCGTATTACCGAGCTGTGAATCTGCCCACAGTCCTCTCCGTTCTCCCTGAAGTCCCAGTTGTCAGGCTGACCGTTATCCCAGAAACTGAACACAGACAGACACACAAGGAGGGAGAGTTTTAGAAAGTATTCTCTTTTTGTTTGGGCTTTTGTAGACTTTCATTTCTCTTACGCTGGGGTTGAATTAAAGTCAGTTCCATCCACCCAGGTCCAGTGGTCTTCCTCTCTCTCCACGAGTCCAATCCAATAGCTGTACTTGATTTCTACTATTTGTGAAATGTAGTCCTAGGAATAAAAGCATAGTGTGTTATCTTAAAGCCCTCTTGTATTCCTCCTTTTTTGCGTTTCCTCCTTATCTTATCTCTCTAATAGCAGAACCTCTCATTAGTGGAAAACAGCTAACTCTAACTCTAACCAACTATTCTAACTGGTGTAATGTCAAGCTCACCAGTTCCTCAACATTGTTCAGGACCACCAGGTGTCCTCCATGTGCTCGGCACTGCTCCTCTGCTCTGTTCCAGGTAACAGCCGTGGTGGAAAGCAAGTAGCAGCTTCTTTGGTAAGACGACCACCCCTCCTTACATGTTCCTGTTTGGATGATGATTAAGACGAGTCAGATTATTCTGTTGGGGGAACAAAAACTCTGAATTCTGATTTTAAAGTTTTCTGTGTTTACCTTTTACTGCTACAAGCCTCTCTAAGGGGACAGTCTGTGCAACTGCTGAACCTTTATTTGGAGAAAAAAACAAATATACAGAGAGAAGTAGTTGAATTTCACATTAAGTGTGCGTCTGCTTCCTTATATCAAGACATGAAACTTACAGACCTGAATGCGACACTGCATCAGTTCCTGCTTTGTTGATTCTCCCAAGCTGAAGTTTCACATCAGCGATGTCCTTGTTTAACTGTGAGACTTTCAGACACAAAAAAGGATGACTTATAAGAGACAAAGAGTGTGATCCCTGATCTGTGAAAACTGTTTTAATGTATAAACTTTACTGAAGTGTTTAAAGTCATACATTTTATCCCAGTAACCATCAGCAGGACCAGGAGCAGCAGCACTAGGACTCCATAGAGGAAGTAAGCCACCCCACTTTTCAAACCTGTAAATTCAACATACATTCTCTTCATTGTTTAGGGTGAGGAGTATGAAATCAAAGTCAAATCACACGTGCATCTTTTACCTTTCGGTGTGGGCATACTGTGCTCTCTCTCGTAGACAGGGCTGCTATCCGACGACCTGAACTGTCGATAATCAGGCTCCATCTCTGACTCAAAACACAATCTTTAGACAACAGATATATTTTTAGACTCTTTCATATGGATGGATTTAAAAATAAAAACTTTTTAAATATGTTGCTGTCCTTTGCAATTCGAAGCAAAATGTACTTATATGCCAAAGTAATGAGGCCATCAAGTCATTTTGAGATCTGTGTGCATTGACAAATAAGAGGAAAACCAAATCCTCATGTTTGTTTTTAAGCCAAATGTGTTAAATATTAACAGCTCAATAAATAAAAGAGAACTATGACCCCATAATCTGTATGATACACATTTTTCCTAATTATTTCAGCTAATTTGATTAATTTGTTTTTTTATTGAAGCATTTTATGAAAACATTATACACAATTATGTCAAAGAAATTCAGTTTAAGATCCCTGGAGCCATTTGGGAATGCATGACAGAGTTATAAATGCAAATATCAAGACTTTTCTATACATTCTTAGATTATTGATTACATTTGTAGAACAGAATTGTTCATTAAACAACATTTATCACTCACCTTCATCAAGCAGATTATCTCTGAATTTCTGTGGTTGGACTCTGACCATGTTATCACAGAAAGTCCTCCCCTTTAAAGGGAAGCATTTATTCTATTTTTCTCTTAGTCAGTAATTATTCACCCACTTCCCTGTAACCACAGAAAGTAAATACTGGAACAGAAATACAAGTTACCGTCCTTTGTATTGTTATTGTTCCACTTTGAGTGAAAACTTGCTGCTAAAGGACACTTTGTTAACAGTCAGATTCCCTCCACTTAGCTTTGTTTTGTATGCATTTTATGCCCACATTTATCACAGGCCTCCTCGTGTGGGATCAGTGGAAACTTAACCCTTGTTGGATATAAATGAGTCATATGTAACATTTCAGCTAAAGTACAGCATATTGCTTATACTTATCAACATTCATGTTGGGATTAATATGCTCAGGCTAAACAAGTGAAATCACTATGTGTCACTGTTTCACTATTTATGAGCTATTAAAGGTTCCAGTTGTAACTTCTCCCTGAGAATAAAAACAAATATATCAATCAGGCTGCAAAAAACCCCAACTTTTTTTTAACTTTATTGATGCACAAATCTTTCAAACTTTGAGGACACTTTTATCAACAAAATATTTTGATTCTTTAGAGTGATTTGTGTTTCGCTTTGCCAACATATTTACAAAATAACTATTCATGTAGCAGATGTATTTTGTTTTGCATTGTCATAATTCAGGTGGATGTACGTTATCCATGTGATGTTGCGTTTCGAGAGTAAGATGGTCTTCCCTGTCATCACGCAGGCAGAAACATTGGCATCTTTTAATTTATAAATGCATCTTAGGTCTACTTCCCTCTTATCGCCTCACCTACATTGCACAAAAAAGCTCAGGATCTTATAATCATGCATCTCAGGATGTCGTTACTATCTGTTCCGAGGGTCAGGACTGAACCTGGAAAAAAGGCCTTCAGGTTTGCTGTTCCCTCGACCTGGAATGCCTTACAAAAGGATCTGAAACTTTGTGGACAGATAACTTTGAATGCTTATATATATATATATATATATATATATATATATATATATATATATATATATATATATATATATATATATATATATATATATATATATATATATATATACACACACACACACACACACACACACATATATGTATATATATATATATATATATATATATATATACACTACCGTTCAAAAGTTTGGGGTCACTTAGAAATGTCCTTATTTTTGAAAGAAAAGTACTGTTTTTTTCAATGAAGATAACATTCAATTAATCAGAAATACACTCTATACATTGTTAATGCAGTAAATGACTATTCTAGCTGCAAACGTCTGGTTTTCAATGGAATATCTACATAGGTGTATAGAGGCCCATTTCCAGCAGCCATCACTCCAGTGTTCTAATGGTACATTGTGTTTGCTAATCGTGTTAGAAAGCTAACCGATGATTAGAAACATCTTGAAAACCTTTGTGCAGTTACGTTAGCACAGCTGAAAACGGTTTTGCTGGTTAGAGAAGCTGTAAAACTGGACTTTCTTTGAGCTAGTTGAGTATCTGGAGCATCACATTTGTGGGTTTGATTATACTCTCAAAATGGCCAGAAAAAGAGAACTTTCTTATGAAACTCGACAGTCTATTCTTGTTCTTAGAAATGAAGGCTATTCCATGCGAGAAATTTCCAAGAAACTGAACATTTCCTACAACGATGTGTACTACTCCCTTCAGAGAACAGCACAAACAGGCTCTAACCAGAGTAGAAAGAGAAGTGAGAGGCCCCGGTGCACAACTGAACAACAAGACAAGTACAGTAGAGTCTCTAGTTTGAGAAATAGACACCTCACAGGTCCTGAACTGGCAGCTTCATTAAATGGTACCCGCAAAACGCCAGTGTCAACGTCTACAGTGGAGAGGCGACTCTGGGATGCTGGCCTTCTAGGCAGAGTGGCAAAGAAAAGGCCATATCTGAGACTGGCCAATAAAAGGAAAAGATTAATATGGGCAGAAGAACACAGACATTGGACAGAGGAAGATTGGAAAAAAGTGTTATGGACAGACGAATCAAAGTTTGAGGTGTTTGGATCACACAGAAGAACATTAGTGAGATACAGAACAAGTGAAAAGATGCTGGAAGAGTGCCTGACGCCATCTGTTAAGCATGGTGGAGGTAATGTGATGGTCTGGGGCTGCTTTGGTGCAGGTAAAGTGGAAGATTTGTAAAAGATAAAAGGGATTTTGAATAATGAAGGCTATCACTCAATTTTGCAACGACATGCCATACCCTGTGGACAGCGCTTGATTGGAGCCAATTTCCTCCTACAACAGGACAATGACCCAAAGCACACTTCCAGATTATGCAAGAACTATTTAGGGAAGAAGCAGGCAGCTGGTATTCTGTCTGTAATGGAGTGGACAGCGCAGTCACCAGATCTCAACCCCATTGAGCTGTTGTGGGAGCAGCTTGACCGTATGGTACACAAGAAGTGTCCATCAAGCCAATCCAACTTGTGGGAGGTGCTTCAGGAAGCGTGGGGTGAAATTTCTTCAGATTCCCTCAACAAATTAACAGCTAGAATGCCAAAGGTCTGCAATGCTGTAATTGCTGCAAAGGGAGCATTCTTTGATGAAAGCAAAGTTTGAAGGACAAAATTATTATTTCAACTAAAAATCATTATTTCTAACATTCTCAATGTCTTGACTATATTTTCTATTCATTTTTCAACTCATTTGATCAATAAAAGTGTGAGTTTTCATGGAAAACACAAAATTGTCTGGGTGACCCCAAACTTTTGAACGGCAGTGTATATAGCGCCCCAACTTTGAATGCTTTTAAGCGGTCCTTAAATGCCTTGGAGGCAGATGCATCTGTCTGCAGATATTTTCTTTAAATGTAACTCATGCTGTTTTTTCTGGAAGTATTTGTTGTGTAGCTGTTGTATGCATCTCATATTTGTGTATTGTCTATTTGTAACTCTGTAACTGTGCTGCTGCCTAGCTTGGCCAGGACTCTCTTGGAAAAGAAAATTTTAATCTCAATGAGTATTTCCTGGTTAAGTAAAGGTTATAAATAAATAATTAAATAAATACATAAAATAAAATCGGTTCAGTTTTTGGCTGACTTCTATTGCTGCGATTCCTTTACTTGCTGAATCTCAACAGTGATGGCAAATTATACTTCAGTCACATTTACATCAACACACCTCATTTCTTGGTGGTGTTTTTCTTTCTGATTATCCATTTCAAAATAGACATTTATGGAAGCCCCATGTAACTTCACTGGAAACATGACAGAAAGGTGGACTGAAATGTTCCGATAGAATCTGTCTGCTGTTCACCGTCTCTCCACTAGGGGGCACAGTAGAGTGTTCTTTCCTCCACGTGACCCCTCCGTACAAATTACTTCCGGTCGCTGCGTCTCTCAGAAAAAGAAAATGGCGGCTCTCGGACGGCTCACTCAAGCGCTCCTGAGGTCCTCTCTGACCCAGAGCAGGCGTCAGCTTTCTGCTACTGCTGGACACGGCGAGGACGCAGGTAAAAGAAGATCTTATTCCTGAACAGGTTTTATTTAATGTCACTTTCTGTCACAACAACGTGAAATAACGCTTAGACAGTGACCTTGTTGAGCTAGCTTCATTAGCATTAGCTCAACATCCTTGAGAGGGTGCACGTTGAAGAAACCAAAACATCACCTTTCTAAAGGGAATATTTAATCACTGAACAAAGCTGTCACACACACACTCACACTGTAGATAGTCTGACTGTCCTTTGATGGGTAGAAGTGTTAAAATGTACAAACGTCACAAATAACACGACCACAGGAGCAGCAACAGGAGAGTCACTTCAGGTCAATGACAACTCAGTGCAACCATAAGTGAAACCTACAAGACAGTCTGCTGATGTTCTACCTGAGCTCTATCAGGGAGTCTAAGCTGTCTGCAAAAATAGGAACTGTCTGGTATAACAAAACCTCAGGATAGGAAACTTAGAGGAAAGCAATAACATGAAGGAGAGCTGCGAGCAAACATAACTGTATACAAAACTTAATTCACTTGGATTCAAAACTAAGTGGCACAAGGATTTTATTATTTTCAAATAATAAATAATAATCTCCAAAAAGTCAAAAAGATGGTGAGTTTGTGCTTAGTACATTGTCTTACGCTACTTCATGGAACTTAATAATATATTAAAATATAGTATTTATTACGCAATGGGGCTGGGTACAGCAGGGGAACTCAATGTACAATATGATACACGATACATGACCTACATTTTGTAGTATAATATGACCTTGGTACAGACACCTGTGTCAGAAGATCATTCAGCTGCACAGTTAGTGAATCAGAAATAATAAATAATCAACAGAAGCTCTAAACTGATAGAAATTATTTTATGTCACGGTTAATGGATTGAGAAATAAGAGCTGATTTTAAAAATGACAATTCATCAGATAGTTGATTCTGATACCAATCTTTTTTATTTATTTATTTATATAATTTTGAATGATTGTTTTTGTTTATTTAAATGTAGCTCTCATTAATTCCCCTGCATATGCCTGAGTCTCAAATAATTATTCATTATAAAGCAGCCTGCAATTTAACCTTCATCTACACAAATGATTATATATTTATATATTTCAATAACTGCTTCAAAAGGCCCTGTTATCTCTTTACAAAAAAACCAAACACAAACACAAATTCTGATAAATAATGAATTAAAAACATTAATGTGGACATCATTTAACTCGTTTCATTTTTGTCATCATAAGCAAAATAATTAGTAATCTAAAAAAATGGATGCTGAATTATTTGCTGAAAGCCAATATGCACCAACAAGGCAGATTTTGACTGACATGTTTCACACACTATATCTGTGCTGATTTCATGATCTGATTATGAACCTGTCTAAATGATAATACTTTGTCTTTTTGAAGTTACAAATAAAAATGTTTCATGCCTTGCACATCGAATCAGCTCTCTTGTCCAAAGATTTGATGATTCTTAAATGACATTAACTTGGAGAAAAACCAAAGACTACATTCTTATCATTAAACCATCTGTGTGGTTTTAACACTCAGCCAGTCCTTTAAAATATTCTCAGTGTGTATCCATCTTTTTTTTCAAATATGTTGTTATTCCATACTTTCTTCTTCCGCTTCTTCTCTTTAAATATTACCTTTGCTGATTTAAGCTTCAGGGTACTGTTGTAGTAAAGAGAGCACTCAGGAGGCAACATGGGCTCTTCAAACTAACATCTGTGCTGAATAACAATCCCCAGAGTAAAACCTGGTGCTTGCTGATTGGAACAACTTAAAGGAAGTTTCGTTAGTTTCGTTGTGTCCTGAGGAGCTTCACACTCCTGAGGAGCTTCACACTTCTTCAGAGTAATGAAATCCTCCCCAGTTTATGTGTGGATTTGATGACTGCTAATCATTTGTGCTTCTTTTCCAGCCAGGACATGGAAGATCCTCAGCTTTGTGGTTGCCCTGCCTGGTGTGGCCGTGTGCATGTTGAACATGTACCTGAAAGAGCAGAGTCACACCCATGAGCAGCCAGAGTTTGTCCCTTATTCCCACCTTCGCATTCGCAGCAAGGTCTGACTTCTTGTGACTGAATCATTTGAGTGTTTAAAGAACCACTTACATTGAAATCTTCTGTTTTCTCATATGAACTTTATTTCATCCTCACAGCGTTTCCCTTGGGGAGATGGCAGCAAAAGCCTTTTCCACAACCCACACGTGAATGCCCTCCCTGATGGCTATGAGGGTCACGACGAGTAAAGCCTCCCTCCAGACCTCCGAACTGGTACAGGGACCAGTCCTCCATCAGCATCTGTTACTGGACCACACTTCCATTCACAGTTTACTCTTTATTTTATTTTATGTTTACCTCTTTGCTCCCTACATGAGGCACCTGAAAAACACTTCCGTTACTCTGGACCATAAAACAAAATCTCTGCTGAGACTGAATTAACATAAATAAAATAACTATTATTACCTCGATACAAGTCTTCTGTTTGATTTCATAGACTGTGCATTATCTGTCTTTCTAGTGGTCAATGCCATGTTTGTGTATCAGGGTCTTCACCTTTTTAAAGTAATGTGTTATACTCTGAAACATTGGTTATTTTGGTAAAGGCGCAGGACTTAAGATAGAAATACTGGCTGAACTCCATTTGGCTGCATCTCTCACTTTCATTACGCACTGAGTAAACTAGAACAGTCGAGGTGTTAAAGTTTTGTAGTTACTCGTGGTCTTTGGACTATAATTAGTCATATCCTGTAAAAATCTCTGCAAGAGTGAGATATTACATAAGAACTCTTTAGTTTGAGCAATCACTTTTCACTTATCCCTGATTAAGCCTCTTTTCAGTGTGTTTAGGATTGTTCAATTGACCTAGTTTGTTTTCCCCCGTCAAACTACAAATAACAGCACATTGATGTCATAATTCAAAGCCTCAACACACACCTGTTTTCGTTCTGTGTCTAAATATTGAGAGAAGGGGAAGGACTCAAGTTAAAAAATCACAATGTGTGAAACAAGGTCAGACATAATGGAGTGTGCACCTATCAGGGGGGGGTTTACTTAATTTATAGTTTTTTTCAGGTAATTACGGTGGCCCTGAAATGCAAATCACTGCAGCAATTCAGAAAACACAACGGCAAATCAGGGTCAAAGGATAGACCAGTCCAATCAGCGACAAGTCATGTCCCTGGAGGGTACCTACTTCTTCTGGTTCGGTTAATGTCCTAGTGTTTTCTGATTTGTTGTTGTGATTTGAACTTCAGGGCCACCGTACATAATAGAAATGTATTCCTCAATGGGAGAATGGAAACAGTGTAAATCCACTTCAGAGGACATTTTCAGAGCAGACATTATGATCTGTCCTCAGTGGACAGCTTTACAGATCTCATGTGTCACATTGGCTTCTCTTATTGTCTGACGTTCCAGGAATATAGTGTTTCAGCATCTCCATGATGGTAGAACAATGGTTAATATGATCTGACATGACGCCACTAATCCTGTCACGTGACGTGCTCTTTGTTTCAGACTCCACCTCTGTCACGTGAACGCGCTTTAAGCCGAATTAGAAAAGCCTGGGTTAACAAAGCTCATTGAAACATTGCTAAATTTAACCGATTTTCTCTTCTCCATTTTCTTCGCCTGCACAGTAAATAGTAGTGACACTAGAGCTGTCACTTACTCTCGCATCGGGTTCTCTCGGGATCATTGCGTCTTCTGATCGTAGGTTAAGATTTGATTATTAAATCTAGCATTGAAACATCTCGGATATCTGCGCGCGTCCGCTCCAACACACAGGGGAGAGTAATCGCGCGCCGAAACCCGGATCATAATCCATGAACGGAGACAGAGGTGAGGAGACTGTCAACAGATATTTACATAAACAACAGAAATACATTTATTCCCGTGTGCATCTGGAGTTTGCTTTTCATTTTTATATTCCTTGAATAGATTTCCACATGATGAGAAAGAACGAGAGGGCACACTTTTTCAGCTCTAAAGAGCAGGAACTCATTCTGAAGTTGTATGAAGAAGAGAGAGAAATACTGACAGCCAAATCCAACACGACTAGCGCCTCCAGGCTGAGAGAGGAAGCCTGGCAGAGAATTGCTGATAAAATAAATGCGTAAGAACGCCTGTTTATGGAAACATTAAAAATATATACCAGTCAAAGGTTTGGATACATCTTCTCATTTAAGGGTTTTTATTTATTTTAATTATTTTCGACATTGTAGATTAATACTGAAGACATCAAACTATGAAATAATCTGGTTTTGCCATAATATGGATTACAACAGTAGTCAAATAGGGCTATCCATTGTGTACTAACCCTACCTCTGAACAACACAACTGATGGTCTCAAACACATTAAGAAGGCAAGTCATTCTACAAATGAACTCTTGACAAGGCTCATGTTGATTAGAAACCATTCCAGGAGACCACTTCATGAAGCAGACTGAGAGAATATCAAGAGTGTGCAAAGCTGTCATGAAGGAAAAAAATGGGGCTGCTTTACAGAATCTAAAATATAAAACATATTCTGGTTTGTTAAACACTTTATTGTGAATTAAATAATTCCAACTTTTTAATGATTGATATTTTATTGGCTCTTGTTTGCTGTATATTTCTTGCACTGTTTACTTTGTTACTTTGACACTTAAATTTCCCCGTTGTGGGACGAGTAAAGGACTCTCTTATCTTATCATATATGTTCTTTCATAGTTTTGATGCATTTGGTATTAATCTACAGTGTTTGAAATAATTAAAATAATAAAAAATAACCTCGAATGAGAAGGTGTTTCCAAACTTTTGACTGGTAATGTATATTTGTACCATTTGAATTGAATGCACACATAATGCCACAATAACTGGATTGAAAAGTAATATCAGAGTTTTCAACTTAATTGTACCCCTTTGAAATCTTCCAGGGTGTCGGACAGTGGCTACAAAAGGACATGGCAGCAAGTGAAAGTCAAGCATAAAAATATTGTCCAAACAGGTAGATATATTTGTACAAGTCTCTGATTCCAGCTGATTTATGTTTGGAAAGAATCAGCTTAACTGAGATCTATCTCCTTCACAGCAAAAAGAAGAAGGTTGGAGGTGATAAGGATGAAGAATGAGGTAGGGTCAGCCACCCCGTCACTGACCTCTGCAGAGGACGATGTGCTGCTGCACAAAGACATCAGGCTAAGAGCTGAGATCCTCCCTGTGGGAGCCTGTATTGAACCACTGAGTGAATCCGAAAGCTCTTTCATAAGTGGTACGTTCATTTCACCGCTGTTACAAACCTCTGATGGAGTTTCTCAAGGTCTAATTCAGTGTTTGTCTCCACTCTCAGGTCATCCTGTCCTCCTCTTGCCTGTAACAAAGACTGAACCAGAGAGCCTGAGCAGTGATGAGACAGACGTCAGCGACACCCATATTGAAGGGGTAAGTGCTGCTGCTGATGATACTTGGAATGGTAAAAGACTTTCCTTGTAGCGCCACTTTTTAAACTAAATTTACAAAGTGCTTTCCATCACATAACAAACGACTCCTACAAATAAAGAATTTAAAAAACACACAAGTTGTGTGTAGTATGTGAGGTAGATTAGAACGACTAAAATCAACAGGAAGAGATCAGCTCAAGAGTACACAAGATTAAGAAATACATCAAATAACAAACAGCTATTGCATAGATACATGTAAATACAGTCATGTTTTTAGTAAAGAAGAGACGTTAGAAACTGAAACTGATTTTGCACACTTGATTTCCTCTGGCAGGCTTTAAACAGTAAAAGTGAAGTGCTTTTGTCTGGAGCCTGGACTGTAGAACAGATAGAAAAGCCTGTTTAGAGGGTCTTAAGAAGCTATTTGGCTCATGATTTATTTAAAGATTTTGTGCCTTAAAAGTAATCAGTCAAATCCTAAAATGACTTCTAAAACATGCTGTTAGTTAGAGCAGGTGTGTTAAAACAGGAGTGATTTGAGACCTTTTTATATTACAAGTCAGCAACAGTGCCCTGACAATGCTCTGCCATCATCATGCTGGTGCACTTTTGTATTGATCCCCAAATGGTGAAATATTGGTGTCACTGTGTGTGATTTCACATTGGGTTACAGGATTACAGATGCACAAGAGGTTAACACGCAGCAGGAGATTCACACACACACTTGTGGTCACACACAGCACAGTTCTGCCCGGCCTGCTCTGCAAGCTCACAGTCATCCCATCTCGCCTCTGTAATGTCTCTGTTACTCCATCGGGTGCCGGCACAGAGGTGGGAAGACTTTGTGAGCTGAGCAAACAGACATATTCACGGTATGATCAAAGAAGGACAATACTGTAGAGCAGAAAAGAGTGTGATGCAGTTTCATGAGGTTTACCGCACATGCATCTTTTACGTGATATAAATGTCATCACCCCACCCACTCACTCATGATGAATTGTTGGGACTTATACCTGTAAAAATCACTCTAAAAATGTGAATACAGCTTTTGTTTAATGCCAGTTGCTTTTGTCTTTACATATGTAACACGCATGTTCATGTGCACACTTTGCAGGATGTGCAGAGCGGCAGCTTCCAGGACAGAGACAACTCAGCATGTGCTACAATGGGAGGCAGAAGTGCAGAGGTGAGGGTTGTGATTTAGAGATGAACTGATTAATGATACAGATATAAACAAACACTTGTGTTGTTGTGATTTCTTTCACAGAGGCAGAAAGAAAACATAAAGGCTCTTTACTGCAGCTACCTCAGAAAGGAGATGGAGAACCGAGACCAACAGATGGCTTTGAGAGCACTTAAAATGAAGAAGTTGGAGAAAGAAATTTTACTTCTTGATAAACAGCTGATGTGACTTTTCAAAGAAAGACCTTTTTAATCTGACCGTCATAACATCAAACAATTCCTGAGTACTGTAGAATGAATCAGTTCATCTTTATTTATACTGAAGAGATCACTGAGGACGGTCTCTCATGTACAAGAACATCACATCGGTTACAAAATCTACTGAAAGAGAAACAAAGTGGCTCAGAGTTGGAGTGGGTTACCCTCTGATCCGTAGATCCTAGTTTGATCCCCGTCTCCTGCAGTCAGCAAGATGAACTGGGCAAGACAGTGAACCCCAAGTTGCTCCTGTAGGCTTAGCTTTTGGTGTGTAGCTGTTGTAGTGAACGTAGCAGTGGTGATCTGCCTGGTGCTTTGCATTGCAGCCTCTGGCCTCTGTGTGAATGTCTCTGTGGAGTGAACACTCAAATGAACTGTATGTTGCTAAAAATGTATGTAAGTACCACATACATACAGGGAGAAGAGAGCAGGAAGTTCCTCAATGCAGTGGTGGAGCCAGACTGCTATGACTCGGGTGGCCAAACTAGGGTCCTAATTTTTATAGGGGTGTGGGAAACATGAGGGGCTTCTTGTATCAAATAATTTAAAAAAATGTTAAAATGTTGTTGATGTTTAAGGATAAAGGTTATTCAACAGAGTGGGCAACATTTAAATTTGCTGAACTTAACACTTAAAGGACTCAGTGTTTAGATTATTAAGATGATTGTCCAAAGTCACTGTTTAAATCCTCAAACAAGTTCTTTATTAAAATTCAAAGAAGCTACTGATTTCTATACAAGCAATGCCTCTGACAAGGTAAATAGCCAATCATGGTCACGAATTTCAGGGTGGCCAATCAGAATTTGGCCACCCCTGGCTCCACCACTGTCTCTATGAGCAAAAGGGGGGGCGGGGGGGCATCCACATGTTACTTTTACAAGTCAACACCTTTGTCACTCTTCCAGTTTTGCTCATTGTAGCTGTTCACATGCAACAGTTAACACTACGTTGTTATTCTCAGGCAGGACAGTATTAGAAGCTTCACTTAAGTTGCCCAAAGGTCATTTCAGTCTCATCACTTAGCTGGTAAGAGATGCCCACAAGCATGAGGCCCACTGAGGGTTCAGGTTAGCAGAGTCTTGGAGGTGGTGCCCTGTCCTCCGGAGGGATTTTATATCACATGCCTTAAAATGTACAAATTTAGTCTGCGTCTGCGATGTGCTGTAGCTCTTAGATTCTGAATAACTGAAACAATTGATGTATTTAATTAAAAGGTCAGTTTCATTCACATCAGATGAGTAGTGTCGAGACTGATGCCCTTTTATATATATTCCCATATTTATAGTACTGAATAAACAGGCAAGTTTGCACAATGAACGCTGTTATATTTCATATTTAGTTGCAAATGTTTCTGGTCTAAAATACATCAGCAGACTCATTGTTTTCCCTCTTGAGCAGTACTGCTGCCATATCACTGCCTTTAGCTTACAGTACAGGTATCATTTAGGGAGTCTGCTCTGCAGCGTGTTGAACACATGCTCAGCTAGGACTGAGGTCAGTTAACTCTGCAGCAACTCCACTGTTGGGTCACATGGTCTGTGAGAATGGGACACTGTCAGTCCATGGGTCTTTCTGTTTGGTCCCTTTGCTGAGCAATTTTGGATAGATATGGAATTACAGACAAATATCAGGTTGAAACTGACTCCTGAACATGTTACTCTTTGCATAGGAAATGGCATTCGTGTGAAAATATGAGCCTTGGCTGCATGTCCTGTGAAAGGTCAGCCTATGATGCCCCTTTAAAAGCCAAAAGAACATTTCTTTGGCTCCCATTCATTGTTGAATGTATTCATTTCAATCACTCCTGTTTCTTTTCAATTCTCTGTTTTCATTATCTGCTTAGATTTATCTTTTTTCCTTACTTTTTCTAGAAATCATGAGTTAAAAGCTTAGTCTCTAGTTTGTAAAATATCTCCTGTGTGAAACTCAATGCCAGTCATTTGTGATATGTATTTATAAACATATTTAATTTAGTGCCATCGTATAATTTATCATTTTTTATCTCCCTGTTTATCTTCTTTTTTAATAATAAAAAAATGACTTTTATTAAAAATGTGTAATTCTATCAACCACTCTATAGATTAAACATTGTTCATTATGATGTGGGACAAACAAGAGTCCAGATAGATAACAGAAATGTATTGAGGTAAGTGTGACTAAATGTATGTTTTATTAGAACCAAAGTAAAAAAAAACAAAAACAACATTATTTCAGAATCCTGTCCCAGTGTGTCTGCTGACAAATAGCTGCATTGAAAAACCTAAACATAATCTGTACTCCTCATCTTTCTGAGTGTTCGTTCTGTCCCTCTGAAGCTGCGCGTTTAGGTTTAGTCACAGAGGTCTGGACCATGGTCTGGACATCATCCAGAGATCCTGCAGCTCAGAGGGCTCTGTCTGCACTCATGCACGGCGGTCACAGCCAAGGCAAAATGGCGGACAGGTTACGACTTTTGGAATATATTCGTTCCTCCAACTATTTAAACTCTACATAACAGGCAAACTAGAAACATATCTCTGGATTGTTTATAATATCACCTCAAACTCTCTCCCCTGACCGGTGGATTCTGGTTTGATAGATCTTAAATCCAGCCATTGGCTGATAAGGCTCTGCGCGCTCACGGTCTACTCCTGAAGGCATCACCACTCGAGCACCGAAGGAAGGATTTATCACATAATAAATTGGATAATGTGCAATAAACATGTTTTAAACGCTGTATGTGCACATTAACGACCCCTTATTGCAATCATGTGTGGAAATCCCGGAAGATAAAATTGCTTTCATCATTGTGTGCTAGTCTGTAATCATGTGATCAAACTCAGAGAGTAGGCTATATGTTATTACATTATAGAATAGTGGGTTACGGTCAGCAGGTCAACCTTTTAGAAATGAAACTTATATTTCATTAGAACCTAAATTATACATAAGGCAAATTGGATTAATCAATTTTGCTTATCTTATTGGCACGTGCTGGATTTCAGATGCAGCTTTTACAATTACAAGAGTTCATGTCTTCATTATTTGGAATGAGAACAAAGGAAATGATTAAGTCTGAATCCTTTCAAAAAATCAATTACATTTTTGCGTTTTATATGTTAAGTTATTATCAATGCAGAAGAAAATGTTATATAACCTAGTTTAAATTGTATTAGTGTCACTAAGTATAAACGTGATTAGCCTACACTGCTTTGGGCCTTTAAACTTCTTCTCTGTATCAATTTTAGAGGTAAAAAATAAGCTCTGTAAACCTCTCGGTGTGAAAATCCAAGAGGGCCTATTTGTACTTCTCTCCAGTATTGGTTTTATGCTTACTCCACTACTTGTCAAAGTCACGTTCAGTCTTTCCAAATGTTTTATAGCAAACTTTGAAAAACTGAATTTAAAACCGAAAGGTGTCTCATAATATGATGAATTATAATCTAAAAAAAATTACTCGAATTATGTAAACTTGAGGATTAGGGCCACTGATTAAATAATAAAAAAAATAAGGTCAATTTTAAAAATAAATAATTATTATTCCGAGAAAAAAGTCAGAATTCTGAGATTAAAGTCAGAATTCTGATAATAAGGAATTATGAAATTTTTCTCAGACTTCTGACTTTTTTTTTTTGAATTCTGACTTTAAACTCAAAATTCTGACTTTTTTCTCGGAATAATAATAATAAAAAATTGGACCTTAATTATTTATTTTTTTCAGTGGCCCTTATCCTCTTCCGTAAAGTTTAAATTCTGCCTACACCGAACATTAAAATATATTGTATTTCCCTTTGTCGCAGGTATTGTTTTGGGTTTTTGAGCGGTTGTGAACGGTTGTGAATGGAGCACTAGTTTGTCCCTGGCCGCTTGCCGTACGTTCACATGACTCCCTCTGCGTGTGACTGACCCGCATTCCTCAGGTGGCAGCAGCAGCAGCTCTGTGTGACTGACTCCTTTCACTGAAGACTCGAAAACAAACACTTCCTCCGTCAGTATGTCGAGTAACTTCTGTTTTTGTGTTTCTCACTGAACGACGGACGGTCCACGCTGTTTGGAGGAGTCTGACACTTTCTCAGAGGCGCGTCTTTGTACAACTTGAACTTTCTCTTTCCTTCAGCATCTTAAGCCTGTCGGGTTGGAAATACATGGGTACAAGATAACCGATGCCCGAGGAACATTTAGTTTTTTCTTCTCTTGTCGGTGATGGCTGAACTGATGCCGTCGGACTCAAGAAGGTAGGTTCAGTAGAGACTCGGATCTGTTCCAGTTTGATTACAGGTTTATTGCACAAACAAAGTGCAGCCAGGAGAATGAGCTAAATCCCCAGTCTCTCTCTGCTCTCTGGTGAAACATAAACCACCATTCTGACCCATTTATATGCAATGTGTTAAACCTTCAGCCACTAATAAGCTTAATTATACTAATTATATTATTTTGAAAAACTAATGTGTTTTTGCATGGGGCATATAGCATTGATTCTATTTTACTTTCATCCTTCTGTTATGTTCCGGGTCAGATTGACCCATTTCAAAGTTCAATAATAAAA
Source organism: Notolabrus celidotus (assembly GCF_009762535.1). Taxonomy (NCBI): domain Eukaryota; kingdom Metazoa; phylum Chordata; class Actinopteri; order Labriformes; family Labridae; genus Notolabrus; species Notolabrus celidotus. The sequence goes on along the minus strand of NC_048280.1, from coordinate 27,937,010 downwards.
AAATAAATTGTAAAAAAAAAACCAAGTATTTTTTGGTATGAAACTTCTTCTGCTTGGCTTAATTAGCCTAATAAACATATAAAATAAAAATGGTTCATTTAACATATTTGCCACCCCCCCTTCATGTTTATATTACATACTGATCGTGGGTCAACTTGACCCGGCAGTCAAAGTGGAGCCTAAAAGGATTCAGAAGTGTCAAATACTAATTGTTTCTTTCCAACTGTGTGACATATTTCACCCCAATCACGAACACACACATGAAAAACGAGTGAGTTATCCTCATTGAACCATGATCTTTGAGAATTAAACAACACAATTGCACTAAATATTGATTTAAATGGTTAGTAATGGAGTTTATAATGAGATTAAAAACACTTGTATTGGGATTTTTTGGGTTCTGACACTTTTGGATAATTAAATATGCCAATAAAGGTCAATTAAGTTTACCCAGTAACATCATTGCTGTTCCTGAGAAACGAATGTAACAGTAGAGTTAAACTGGGAACTGCCATTCCAAGTTGCAGTGAATCCAAAGGTTTATCATTACATTTTAAGGTATTAGATCGTATTCTATGTTTTAGCTCCTGCTTTCTTTTGTTGAGGCTGCATTGTATTTTATATTTTTATGCACACACCACTCCAGATTATTGCCCCTAGTAAGAATAATGAAGGTTTTTGATATAGTTAATATTAAAAGCTTTAATGTTTTCTTTTTGGTCTAGTTCTTAATTAAAGTGATGGAGTAAGACATCAGTGTTTTTCTTCCACAGTCCTGGGAAACCAGTCACACTACTCTAAAGCCACTGACAACAAATGTGTTTGCTTTAATCCATTAATTCCGACCTTGTGCGTCTGTTTTGCAGGTGTACTTATTTCTTCCTCTATGATGGATCTAAAGTCAAAGGAGAGGGTGACCCTACAAGACAGGGAATCTGCTACTTCTACCCTGAAGAGGTTTGACCCTCAGAAAGAGTTAGATTGTACTGTAAATTGAGCATGTTTTCTTTTGTTGTGTCATACGTGTGTTTTCCTGTCAGACCTCTTTAGATAAGCAGGAGCTGCTCTGTGGTCAGCTTGCTGGTGCGGGCCGATGTGTCTCTGAACTTTCCTTCTCTCCTGTTCGCATACTGAGGCTGCGCCGCAACAAGTTTGCTATCCGCATGAAAGATGACTTCTTTTGGGTGAGTGAGCACAAAGTGGCCCTCCTTACATGCATTCAATTATTGATAAGAAGCTATGAAAGTTATTTTGGGGATGTGTTTTTGTGTGATCTCTCAGGCTCTTGGCTGCTCACTGGAAGTCCCCACTGTTAGTGTTTGTGCACTCCTGGATCAGCTCATAAACCTCTATTGTTTCTACAATGGATCTGTCAGACGGAGCTACCAGGTGCTCTACTCTGTTGTGTAATAGTCATGCACTACAAACTCTTGTGCTTTTTAAGACTTGTTTGGCCCAGAGTTATTTTCAAGAGAGCATACATTTGCATTGTTTTATTTGTTTCCATGTTAGGGAATATTGATTCTTCATTGTGTTTTCATCTTTGTTTTGCACTGCAGCTTAACAGCCGGGAGGCTCTGGCTGCTCGATGGGCACAGTACCTCTCTCACCTGCAATCAGGATGCTCAGAGCTTCACTATATCTTCACCTGCTTGAGAACCCTTGACTCAACGAATGTATGTACTTCATAATGTTTTTCATATATCATATTTTTATTTAATCTGCAATGGATTATCTGGTTCTGCTTCTGTCACTGCACACAGATGTTTTCAGACAGGATATGACTGTCACAATGTATGCGGTGTTGTGAAAGAGCACACTAGTCTTGACAAACATTAAAGAGGAGGATTCTTCTTTTATACACTTTGAGAAATGCAGTCACTGAAAAGCTGAAGTATAATGTTGTATCCATTTTTTCTGAGTTTGGTAAAACACAAAGAGACATGGCTCATGAGTTGCTACATAAAATAGTGTACTAAACATCTTAAAGCCTTCATGTTACAACAACCAAAAAAGGATGTAATACAGTAGTTGAATTGATAAAGTTATTACCTATATTTTCTCAGCTCTTGGTTTATGAAGGTAACATTTTTTATTCCTGCACTCAGGTTGACCCGTTACTCCTGCTCAAAGCAGCTCTCATTCTGCAGGCATGTCAGCGCTGCCCTCTAGTGTTAGCAGGTTGTATCCTCTTCAGAGGAAGGTGAGCTGACATTTTAGTAACATCAACCTGGTACCAGGATACTTTTTGTAAATTGCAGGTTTTGAAATCTGCCTTTTCTTCCATTCTTTGAACAGAGTGGTGAGCACACAGATGAGTCCACAGCTCACCATGAAAGTGATGGTTCGTGAGAATGAAACATACAACAAGGTAGGTCAGAGCAGACGAACTACCAAATGATGTCAGAAAACTTTACAGATCGGCATTGCTATAATTGAGAATCAACAATAGGAATAACTTTAATTTAACTAAAACAAAGAAATAAAAAAAATAAATTGATGCAAACTAGCAGCAAAGAGAAACGATAAAGCTAATTCATTTCCACATTTTATCTTAGTTGTTTGATCTGTATAACCATGTATAAAAGCAGCAGATTGACATTTAATACGGTGATGTGCTTGACTACTGTACATCTTTGGAGGTGATGCAGATTATATTACCCTATGCAAGCTTCTCTTTGTTTTCAGATGTAATGCTTTACTAGACTAACCGGCTGCTGGCTTTAGATACATTTTTCATGGACTGGTGTAGTTTGAATCTTCTCCACTACCTTTGATCATGTATGGGTAATAGTTGTGTTTGCCAAAATGTAGAACTATTCCTTTAACAGATACATGATTTTATCAACACTGCAGCTATCCAGGATGGAACTATTGAATATTAAGGCCACACCTTTAGTCAGTATGACACTTTGTAAACAGTTCCCCTGCACTCCAGTCACAGCCAGTTGTTCATAGAGGCTAATGTAAGCTGTCTAGCTTGCAGAACGACTCATACTGATGAAAATCAGGTTGTACTAGCTCTCTGTCTACCCGACAATGGCTGATGATGATGATGATTTATTGACCCCTGAGCTGAAACTTTGAATATATTTCCACCTTTACCAAAGTCTTGTTGTGGTATGAGCATGAGCCTCCTCAGTTAACCTGAAGGTCAGGTGGTAGAGGTCACCCAGTCAGCTGGCAGTCATGCAGTTGATGACAAGCCTGTATCATTTTTACTTTCTTTTTTATTCTTTAACTGATGCTACTTTAAATGTATTGAAGTAAAATACTTCCTTCAGAAAATATTTAAGTAAAGGTAGTGACTTTAAAAACTTCTCAGGAAAGTAGAAGTACACCAATACGCGACTAAATTACAGTTATGTGAGTAAAAGTAATGTGATGCTCTCCATCTGTGGTCCTAAATCACTGTTTTCCTGTTGCTTTAGTCCCAGAAACTAAATGGAGAGAGAAGCTCCAGCCCGTTTGGAGGTGACGTCTGCTACACGACTGTGTACCTGACCATGTCTGAACTCCAGTTCCTGCAATCCGTCCCCATCGACAAAGACTTCAGGTAACCTAAATTAGCATCAGTTAAGTGGTTTACAGGTGTTAGATTTACATAAGCTCTTGTAATGGATTTTTGTTTACATGTAATATTGAATATAATATTTTCAGAGAAATCTAAATATCTTAAACTGTTTTCTTCCCTCCAGTTCCCATTCAACGCCACACAAAGACACAACCCCAAGGAGGACCCGTCTATCAAGAACACTGTCTGACATGACCTTTACAGAGTCTGAGAATTCAGATCCAGGTTGCTCCCAGTCTTACCTGAAGGTTTCCTTCAGCCCCCATTTGTCTGACTGCTCCGTTTTTAGCCCATCTACATCGCAGAGCACCGGCGATCCAGCAAGCCCCCCACCACAGTTGCTCGAGTCTCCTTTGTCAAATGGAAATCACTCTGATGAAGCTGAGGAGGAGGCGCTGGAAGTGTCGTATTACCACAGTTTTAACAGCAATGAGGGCGGGGGCAGCCAGGTACATCAGGAAAAAGACACGTCAGTGGCTGAAGACAATCCCCGCTTAAACGGAGACAGGGAGGATGGAGAGACAGCTTGTGGGGCAGCGTTTGATTATAGAGGGGCTGAATGTGAGCATGACCATGACAAGAACGTTGTGGAAGAAGCCAGAATAGGAGAGAGTCCTCAAGGCCACAGGGCAGACATGAGCGGGCCTTCTTCTCGCTCTGGCTCTTTTGACAATTCAGAAGAGAGTCCTCTGATTCCCATGATGCTGTACCTGCACCGGGTTAAAGGACTGGTACTGGCTCTGCTGGCAGAGCCTCACTTCTTGAGTGACACAACGTCTATGGAAGAAGTGGTGAGAAGTAACCCAGGCGATACCTATACATTAGTGCACTCATTTTACTTTAAAAATACTAACACAAGTGTGTGTGGTTTGTCTTCAGTATCACAGCAGCCTGGCGTCACTCAACGGGCTGGAGGCCCATTTGAGGACCGTCTCTCCTGTAACTATGGGAGCTCCAGGACCCTACGTCTTCGCCCATTTTGACTGCATTCAGAGTACACTGACAGGTGAGGCATCTGCTTCTACCCTCCCATCAGTCTCATGCATCTTTACTCATCTCTCAGAATACTCATGTGTCTCCTCTTTTCTCCCTTAATACTATCACATCTCCTCTCCTCTCCCACAATAGTCTTGTAGCTCTTCTCTTCTCTTCTCTTCTCTTCTCTTCTCTTCTCTTCTCTTCTCTTCTCTTCTCTTCTCTTCTCTTCTCTTCTCTTCTTGCATGACACTCATGTAGCTCCTCTTCGATCACACATTACTGTTGTATCTTCACTTGCATAATCCTATGTATCTCTTTCTTTGCCCATTATACTCAGATGTCTCCTCTCTTCTTCCGTAATATATACATATTTCTTTTGTATTCCCATAATACTGATGTATTTTATGTCTCCTCCTGTGATACTCATGTGTCAACAAATCCCTCTTTGACCCTGCTTTTCTTGTTTGTCGTCATTGCTCTTACTTATCTCTGCCGATTCTTTCTTTTTTCAGTTCTGTTTTCACCTTTCTTCTAGAGCGAGTATTTTCTGCTCCACTGTCTCTACCTGGGCAGATCATAAGGATTGGTTGTTTATATTTGTCTTTGCATGAGCTAAAGGCTAATTAGTCAGACTGTGATCAGTGCTCTTTTGTGCAGCAGGCATGCCTGTCCAGGTAAATGTGCCACTGTGGCACTGACTCTCTTGTTATTGTGTACCTCTGCAGCCAACCTGTCTGGTCGACCAGGGGGAGCCCCAGAGCGTCCCTTTGTGAGAGCCACATCACTTCTTCACTCGCATTTCTGTAACACTGAAACTCTGCAGGAGGCTATTATCAGGTCAGTATGGCAGTGACATGGTGGTTGTGGTTGGGGGGGGGGGGGGGGGGGGGGGTATTTTGCCTTTCATGGCTCTTCAAGTAGAAGTCGGGGGTTGGGTTAGATTTTGACAACTTATCTTGTCTATCATCACATCGCAGCAGAATTACAATCTTTTCCTTGACTTGCACAGAGCGCACTCCAACATGCAACATGCAACATTCACTGAAAAGGAGAAGCCTGCTATTGTTTTATTTCTTTCCTATTCCACTTACTCTTTATCATATGACATGCTTCGTTATTCGGCGTGCTTGAAATGTAAATGTGTGGGACATTTCCCTGCAGGAGTGCTGGCGCTGCAGTGTATGGAACCCGCAGCGTGGCCCAGGAGACTTACTTCCAGCAGTACGGAGGGTCGGTAAGGAACTCTGGGATTCCTAACCACCAGGACAGTGCTTTCTCACTGCCCAGCAAAGCCAGACACAGGCTATTGAAACATGGAGTCAACCTGCTCTAAGGGAACATCTTCATCATGTGTTCTCTCAGTGAGGAGCTGTACTCTGTTAAATTAGGAAGAACTGTCTTGTGAGTATACTTTTAAATCCAAGGAATCTTGAAAAGATGACTTCAAGCGTCCTGTGTTTTGTAGCTGCTCTAGTTGTTCTCTTAAGTAGATATCAACCTGTGTTGTCTTATGAAACTTATTGCACTTACTCAGAAAAGGTTTTTTTACCAAATACATGATGACATTAACTTTGAGTTTGGATAGCAGTTATGTTTACAGCAAAGTTCTTGCAAGTTTGAATGCAGTTTGATTGCCACTTACATCCATCGTGTTCTAAATATCTGTACTTTTTGTATCAGGGTCTACAAGCTTGATGAATTAAGCTTCTGTTTACACAGCACACACATTTTGTGACCTTTATACTCAGCATTTATATTGTCTGTTCAGTGGCACCCCCTTCTTTTTTTACTAGGTTTATAGAAAATGTTTATTGAAACATCTCCGTCTTTTTCTATCACAGTACACAATCGTGCTCCCCTTACAGCACATACTGCAAAACTTTCTTTGTTCATTCCACACATCTATACAATCGAAGATAATTTGTCTAAAACATCTATTTATTTCACATCAGCTGTTTGTTTTTTATTTAACTGTTTTGCTTGAGATCTACTGGCCTGGCTTTTAAAAGCTTCATTTGTATTTGCAAGTATACACTAAGAAGACATGCCCTGTGATTTTCTGTAGTGTGTTATTAGTGGATATTAAATGAATACGTGATCCTCTCACTGTTGAGTCCCGTGTAAGCTACTTTTGTAAACGGTTGTTGAAAACCACGGGAGCTACACGGACTTATTATGGTCATCAGCGGCCTGCATGTGACCCTGCGATCCGGCCCCCTTGTTTTCAGTCTCGGGCTAGAGGCTTTGTTTCAGAGTGGCTACAACTGGCCTGGGAGAAGACGTGCACGAGCCTGTCTGTAAAGGCAGACACAAGCTCGCAAAATGTTATTATTCATGTTTTGTGCCAATGTTTTCTGTACGCATGTGTTGTAAATAAGATCGTTCTTGATGATCCAAATATGGAGTGATTAGAGTCATTAGCTAAGTAGCTGAATTTGAATAGATGGGGTCGGCGCTCTTCGGGGCGCCTCATTATGCACGCGCATTAAAAGAAAGCAGTGGGGGGCAAATGGGTGGTTAAGGGTACGAACAAAAAGAGGGGCAGGGTCTGCGAGGAGGGTCAGGATTCAAATTCTAAGTGGTAAGATGTTCCCATTGTCAGTGGGGTATATAGCAGGCAGAGCAACTCGCTGGAGGCAGAGTTTTGGAGTCTTAGCACCACTGAGGAGCTGTCTGTTCGTCGCCGGTGAAGATCTGAAGGCCGGGATTTGGAAATACCATCATGGCTTACTCGCGCTGTATTTGGATTGCTTTAGTTCTTCTCTCTGTAATGACAAGTGACAGTAGTGTATTTGGTCGTGTAGTCGACACGCTTGGATTTCTGTCACAGTCACCCAAATCTGTGGATGAATCCTCCGGGCCAACTTTACGCACAGACGCGTCGAGGCGGTGGAAGCGCGGGGTCACGAGGACGCACAGGGAGCAGTGCGCGGAGCTCGCGGCGCCTTGGCTGGAAAACACAAAACAAACTCCGGAGGATAATCCAACTGTGCTGCAGCTCAGTGTTCGACCCTATTCTCCTGGCGTTTCTCAGGGCCTGGTTTTCCCCGGGAAACATCTTTTTGGCTTTGTTAGAAGGATTTACCGCTGTTGTCAGGAGGGACTAAACTGCAAGAGCGTAAAGGGAATACAAGGTCGATTGAGAGGAGGTAAGACAAAAGAGATCGAGCTAAACACATGCCTTCTCATGCACACTGTATTTGTACTGGGGATCTAAAATAGTTGGTTGTCATGGTCCTGCCAGGTCAAGTATAAAAAGAGGCCTCACACCTCTAACAAGCTTCAGAAAAGTTATTGACTAAAAAAGAGAGAAAAAGGAGGCAGACTAGTTTTAAACATTACAGTAGTAATCAAAGTCATACAAATTGTGTGACCATGTTGTCTCCAAATGAGGTCAGTTTGTGCTCCTAGCCTAATTAAGATGAAGCACTTAGTTATTTTTGTAGATTCCAGAAAACAGATGAAGAAAGGAAACTGCTGTTTTGTAAGCAATAAAGCAACATTTTATCAAGATGAACATACTCAAGATCCTATTTCAAATCAAAGAAGCCCATGCAGGGAGCATGCAGTAAAATTCAAGATGAACTAATGCTTTACTTTTTCTGAAATACTGGTGCACAATAAAGAGTATAAAACAGCCATATGGAAAACGTTACGTTGAGATAGTGACACTGCAGGGATGTCATAAGATGCAACAGTGAAAGCTGCTGTGTTTCATTTATAGCCTAATTCACGCAGCTGTGTAGAGGACCATGTTATCTGCATACAAATAGGCCTTAGCTGGCTTAATGTCTCTTCAGAAGATTGTGGAGAAATCCTGCTGACAGATTAACAAGGTATTAAGAGTGAAGACATCCCCTATGTGGCGGATATATTACTCTGATCCCTGGGATTTATCACAATAGAGCCTGACTGGAGAGTATGTGATGTAAACAGCTCTCACTTTAACTGTACTCTGACAGACTTTACTTCTCCTCCTCAGATACAGACGTGGAGTTTCTCCTCACAAGGGACAATTTATCACTGACAGTCATCAGAGCAGAGCTCCATCTTCAACTTGCCAACCCACAACATCTGGACATCTATCCTGTGATCACATCTTTGGCAAAGCGAGACCTTCCGACAAGGTAAACACTACTCTTGAGGTGACATTTATTTGCACTAGTTAAAGTCATTTTACACAAATATTTCATTTCAGTTGTCAACTTTGATAGCTTAAAGCCTGAGGGGCTCATGGACCTGATTCGAACCCTGTCCTTTTTCACCTCATCAGGTACCGTTTGTGGTCTTGGGGCAACACTGTGGAGCTTAGGGTGGATCTGCTCTTCCTTTTCCACAGCCTGCAGGAAGTGGCAGGTGGTGCTGGTGGGGGTCCAAGCTTGGTGAACATGCGACGGATGGTGTTTTCTTCCAGAGGGGATCGATCAGGAGAAAAGGCCACTCTGGGGGCACCACAGGACTCTGATGGCAATGTGTGGGGGGATGGGCCTGCTGACATGCTGCATCCTCTGCAGCTCGGCTTGGTCTTGGGCTGCAGTCAGGCTGGATCAGCGGTTTCCTGCAGAAATGGTGGTGTTCACCTCACACACACACCTTTTATAGCTCTGTACTCCAGGTGAAGTCTCCCTGAAACAGGACTGCAATCAAACATCGTCTGTTGACTCAAGTATCTCAAAGTTTACAATGCACTTCAATGTAAAGTCTATTAATTTATGTGTTATTTTTTAACTATATAAACCCTTATGTAAATAGTGAATATGATATACAGAGGCTTTCTTTCATTATTAAAGCTCAACCTAACAATGAATCATGACAGAAGTGTGCTACCATTTCTGTGAGTGGGCATGGCTCAGTCCACTCTGTTCAGCTGTGTTCCTCTTTTAGATATTCTGCTTCCAAAACCTTGAAACCTCGAAGATATGTGCTCCTATTTAAAGAAGTTTTCACAGTTGCTGAGAAAAACAACACCTGGACAAGCACAGGGCCTGTACATGTGCTGTGACCCTGATGAACTTAAGCTGTCCAGCAGCATTGTAAGACAGATCTCTACAGTAGTGGACTCTTGTAAGTCCAAAATGGTTCACACTTTGTTATGCTGCAGACTTACGGGCACAGACTTGTTGCCAAGATGAATTCAATCTAACACAATGCTGCAACAAAAATACAGAACAAAATACTCAACAGCAACAGCTTTAGATAAAATAGCACATTTATTAAAAAGAGACAGCATTTATCAGCATTTCCCATTTTGCAGATATATGCCACATCTGAGTAAGATCAGGGGTCTCCGATACTTTTTTAGTCCACCTGCTGCCGCCTACAGCCCTCAGAGGAGCATTTGTCTCCAACACGTGTATCTATACAGTAGGACTCTTATTCAACACACGCTCTGCAACCTTGCTGCGTGTGTGTGTGGTCTGCTGCCTGGACGAATGGACAAGCTGGCTGATGTTTTGCTTTTCAAATATGTCTCAGTTTAAATTCATCTCGCATGTTCAGTTTCTTCGAAAACGAAAAACAAGGAAATACAGCAACAAGCAGAAATGGTCATCTCAAACAAACGTACAGTAATTACAGAGCAATTAAAATGACTCAGAGGATGGACATTTCAACAAGACTGGGTGTAATGGCAGGGAAATCATGAGCAGTGACAAGACATGTTTACTGTCCCTGGTTTATTCACAGCTTCACCAGGCCAGAAAAACAAAAGACTGACAGAACAGAAGAACCTTTAGCGCCATGTTTGGACGCCATGTTTAAGAATTATAATGGAATAGTGGCAATTCTTTGGTTCTCGTGAAAAATAGCTTAAAAAAAACTGAGAGCAGATCTTCATTCAACTCCAGTTCACCCAGCTTTAGGATGTTTAGTCAGTAAATTTGAAAAGAGGCTGGCAGTAAGCTCAATGCATAACAGGTAAGACTGCTTGAAACAAGGGCAGGATAGAAACATTTCACAAAGTTCTCCTGCGGCCCTCTTCATTTGTTTTTGACTGGCTTGGTGCCCAGAAAAGCTGAGTGTAAGAACAGACTGGAGATGTGTTAGTTATATCAACAGTCATCCTTTAATCCTATCGAGATCTGTGAGTGTGGAGCGAAAATCCAGCCCTGAACAGTGTGTTGAGCAGAGAAGACAAAGAAAAGAGAGTAATTCGATGTAAACCAACAGAAGAGCAACCTCAAGGCGAATGATGGTAAAGCACGATGTATTCAATATTTCAAGGCAACAAAGACAAATACACAAACAAATGATTTCAAAATACATGAGGCAGTGCAAAATGTCACACCAATAAAATATAACGTTTTAAAAACTCAAAAACAAAACAGATCCTGAGGAAAAAATGTCAAACATACAATTCCAAGCGTATTATAGAATATCTCCAGATCAGCCCCTCTCTGATTTAAATTATATATAATAGAATGGAAGATCCCACATTTTCAGATATAATCTCATTTATTTTAATTTCCAGCAGTCAGTTCATCTAACTGCCTGTTTTATTCTCTGTACCAACAACCGTTCCTCCCCCAGAAGAAAGGCCACAAAGTCTTCCTCAGGAGGGAAAAAAAAAAAACCCAAACACCTCGGCTACAACTCAAAAAGTGAAGAAAACAAAACCGGTGTCACACAATAGAAAGTGTGATCTTGTACCTTATATACACACGCAGCTGTGTAGACTTACAGAAGAACAGAACACGGTGACTTTGGTGGTGAATTAAATGATTTTTTGCATCTTTTCAGAGGAAAAAAAAAAAGGTGCTTAAACATCTTAAATATGATTTGACTTTACAGTTTTAAAAATTAAGAAAGAAAAACATCAAACCCCAAAAACTGACCAAATCTTTTCTGGTACAAACTTTTTTTTTGCCCATTATCAATCAAAATGGGAAGGAGGATCAGGGAACGAGGAAGGATCCACAACACCTGAATTATTGACCATTTTTTCAAGTACTGTTTGGCAACCGCAGTACTGATGAGGGGAGCAGGAGTTAGGGGACATTTAAGACGCATTAGTGAAGCAGGCAAAGTTACAAAATCTTCCTTGGAGTCGAGCTAAGCACTTAAGGGAGGTAACTAGATACATAAATAGGGGAGTTCACAACACAACTTCAGTAAAAATGAAGAACAAAGCTGCTTTTCTGTCTGCAAGGAAAGCAGAAGATGATATCCAACAGATGAGACATGAACACTCAGAGCAGACTCTACGATGTGGCCATGTAGAAAAAAAAAAGGCAAATGAGATTTAAAAAAGGCTCAATGATAAAATGTTGTCACTCGTATGCTCCATGAACTTAAGGATGAACATGCAGCACGACTGCTCTGAAGCTTTACACTTCACAGTCCACGTTAAACAGTTTTAAGACAACAAATTTCAAAAGGCTGAGTGAAAAATAAGGGACACTCAATAAATGTTGATTCAAAACGTTTGGTAAACATTTGATTTTCTGATCACATCCATGATGAGCTCTCGTTCCTCTTGCTGCAGGTGGATGAGCACACAGAAATTTTTAAGAGGTCTGGCACAGACTCAGTTTATTGTGTTGCTGCAGCAGCCTGTTGTCTATGTTTTAAATAACATGGAGGACTGAAGTTCCTGGCCTAACAGAGTCTACACAGCATTCTGCTTTAAAGTGAAACACATATGTGGGACAAAACAACATAATCATAACACACTATCCCTCGAAATGAACTCAGCTGTGAAGCAGGAGGGAAGCATAGGTCCAAAGACGCCTTAATTAAACCAAGTGCCTCAAAAGGCATCACAAAATCATGTTTTAAAGATGTTTGTCAAATTAAAAAAACAGGGCCTCAAGCTTTCCTTTCTGACACAGTAAAAAAAAAAAAGACATTCTTTGGTGAAACAAAAAGGCAGGCATGCATAATGAATGAATAGAAAAAGGCAAAGGTCACAGAGAATACAGCGATGTAAAGATCCTGACTCATTTGAGCTTAAGCACTTCACAGCATAAACTTTGCCTCTCACTAAATGCAACTGTGCGCACAACTTTTACTGAGAGAAACCACTGAGTGTTTAGCAACTAACCTTGTAAAGTGTGCACATTAAAATGAAACCATCCTTGAATGAGAACTGTCCAGGACACTTTTCAAAGCCCTGAATCAATATTTGGTGGAACAAAGATTTTTCAAACTCGACCTGTACTTCTGTAAAGGTGGGTCAACTGGTTCAACACCCCTTGACTCTTCTTCAAATTACTCATGGCAAATAGATGATGGCACGTTGACAAAGGACTTACTTGATCTGAGTGAAAAGAAAACGAAAATGTGACACGTTGAGAAAAACAGGGGCCTCTCAAAAGGAAACTGTAATCCCACTAACCGTCTGTTTCTATTCTGCCGAATCAAATTCTGAGCAGCACCATTTATAATTTTAAGGTAACTTTTCTGATCAGATGCTGAGCAGAGGCGTTACAGAGTGTGCATCCTTGCAACACTTGGTACAAACAATGCTTTTAGTTTATAAAACAGGCCCCAACTAATCACTCCTGAGCATCCCCTAGCTACTGAAATGTGGTTTCAAACCGCACAGACTGGCATCTGTAAATACTGCCCAGTCTCTGAGTGGAAATGACTAACATTGTTCAAAAGGGTCAGCAGAGGTGGATGCGAAACACATTCACAAAGAAGCGCGCAGCAAACACTTCCTACACCTCCCTTTGCGCCCAAACGGCAGAATATGACGGCAGCATTTGCTTCATTCCCTCACTGCTTCCTGAAAAGTTATTGTCTCTTTTTGTCCTCCTTCGTCATGGTTTTCTCCGAGCTCTCCTCTGTGTGTATGCTTCTACCTGTGCTGCAGTTGTCGCCTTGACCCCTTCCCCCCTCCCTGCCTCTCTCTTCATAGTCACTCACGTCGGTTTGACGTCTCCTCCGTCACTGGTGGTGGCTCACAGCCGACAGAGGCAAAACAACGTGGGGATGAAAACCCCGAATGCCACGAGGATGGGAAACATTAGGCTGCTGTTGTCGGCTGCGTATGGGTTTGGTGTTCTCGGGCCAGACTGGACCCTGTACTTTGAACCTGCAGGAACCTTTTTCTTGCCACCTTCCTCACCGACCTCAGTTTCCTCTTCCTCATCCTCCTCCTCCTCAGGCTTTCCTAACCCAGGGTGGGGCTGAAGTTTGGGTACATCTGTCAGGGAGAAGTGCATTAGGAAGAATGAGTGAGGATGTTCAAAATCACACTGAATAAAAACTGTGCACAATTATTCTGGAGAGCATTTATTACACTGATACAACTTAGTCTACAACCACTTTGCAGGGAATCTCATCGATTTATTAAACAGAGTTTTTATGCACAATGCTAAAGGGTATGTTTACAGTCAAGGTACTCACCTTCTGAAGTCCCCTTCATTACGTAGAGAGCGCAGACCTTGGGGTTGTCATAATAACCCTGAAACACAGGACACATATGTAAACTAAAGACACAGACAACAGGACCACATGTAATCAGAATAAAGTAGAGTCAGTTAGTAAAATGAAGCTATGATTGTTTTGTATTTTATATTTTTTGAGGCTTTCTTTACTGTTAGGCATCCGTTCTTTAGTATGATATGCCTCCCACCTTTGTTTTTACTCTTAATTTATAAAACGGTGAAAAAAGATAAAGAAATAACCAGGGTGCAGGTGGATTTATGCTGGAACAAGAGAATGCACACCTGCACACCTGCACTTGGCAGATTTCATTGTTTCATAATATGAATATTTCAGCCTTTGCATAAAGAGTAAACTGTGTGTCCCATTTTGGGCTTGTTGAGGAGAGAAAAAGCTACGAGGGGCCAGTGATCTACAGATATAAAAAAAAGAAAGAAGGTCGTCGCGGGAAAACTTTCTTGAAGTATGTCACCCTGCAGATTTAGCCTACAGACACAAGGTCCTTCATTTGGGGCTTAAAGGAGAAAACTAATTATGTTAGAAGAAAAAGACAACAAAACACAAACAAAGTCTCATGGCCTGCAGCAAAATCAGCAGTATTCAATAGTACTATCCAAACTTAAAGACTGGATCAAAGATAATCTCACTGACTTCTATTAGAAAAAAATGAATGAAGCTCAAACTGGATGAGAAAACAAGATTGGGTCAAACTTGTTGACAGGAGAACTGAAAGTCATCCAGCAGGAACAACTACACTTAATTACGAGTTTCTGTTTGAGGGACTTTGTGAAGGATTCCTTTCTTGGTCAGAGGTATTTTTGCCAAATTTTGCAACAGGAGATTAAATTACACCCACGCCAATACACAGTCATCCACTATTCCTTTACTCGCATATCCGTCAATAAGAAGTCATGCCAAAAGTGAAATAAGTACAGCGGTATAGTATCACTTTGTGTTGTATTGATTGCAAGGAGGACAAAAAGGGATGTGTTACACACACTAAGCTGAAGGAAGTGTCTGTGAAGTACAGAGTGGATGTTGGATAATGTGAAGGGGAGACACTTGAACCAAAAATGTTCTACCGCCAGTGCGCCTGCACGCCTACGGCAGGAAACACAAAATGTAGAACTGAAGAGTAAAATTTGACCGGAGAGGATTGACAGGATTATCATATCATTGCAAAGATAGCTCATTTAGAGCCAGGCATCAGTCTTCTCTGAATCACAGCTACAAGCAATCATATCTATTAAATCCAGAAACAAAGGCTAGTGATGACTAACATGCAGAAACAGCTAACAGCAGGGGCTGAAAGTGGATTTACAGACAGCAGTTTTCTGATGAGCTCTTGAGAGCAGAGCTAATCGCTGCACTATGCTACAATCAACAGAATCTAATAAAAGGCCAACACATGTGGGACTTATGTCAGACATTTGCATTGTCAACACACACCCAATGCCTGTCAGCAAACTCTTTCAGACATGGAGTAAATTATGGAAATGTGCTCTTGAGTTTACATGTCAGTCTCGTGTTTGAGAAAGTCAACAGAGTCACTCGGTGGTAATGTCACTCTGTGAATACTGTCATTCTTCTGGAACAGTTCATCCTTTTGGGAAGAAATGCCAAAAAATGAAGTTCTTTTGCATGTTTCAGAAACAACCTGCTCTTTAACTTTGCTCCTCACCAGCCAATTTGATCAGGATCAACTAATAAAAGGAAAAAATTGATGAACTTTTGATGAAATCTGAGAATGAAACGGATGTTCCCTTTTGACAATGACATTCAGAAATGTATAAGTTCATTCGGATAAAAACAGCTAACCTTTACAAACTCCACTGCAAGCTTGCCATTGAAAGTTGACACCTCTCCCAGCACGCTCAGTTTCCCACGTCGAATAGAGAAAGAGACCATCTCATCATGAGCTGTACTGTGTCCAACTCGCTCAAAGATGTCCAGGTCCTTCACCACCACGTGGCCGTTTAGACGGACGTCAAACACCTTGAAAAACATATTCAAAAGTCAGCAATGATTAACAGCCAACATACACACACACACACATTGACCTTACAGTGAAACAACTCCAAGAGTACTAGACGAACACAATATGAAAGTGTTTGCATTTAGAGAATGACCACAGTATGCCTCAAGTTAAAAAAAGAAAAAGTCAAGCATGTGAAACTCAGAGCCTTAAAGGTACAGGACTCCTGAGAAAGTACAGGTATGATTCTAGAGGATAAAATATCTCAGATCCTTCATGACAATATTTGAGCTGCAATGAAAAAAATGTTCTCTATGTGGACAGACAAGACTCTCCAAAATGTGCGCAGTATGTTTCTTAAAAAACTTCATCTCCGAAATGTGACACATTATTATTCAATGTTACCATGGCTACTGTGGCCAACTGTCTTCTCAGCCGTGATGCTGTGCTCTACGGCTGCAGACTTTGCTGGGAGAGTCGTTGGACAAGCTACTTGATGACACCACTTTGAAATCACCCCAAGCATTCATTTCTACAATGTCTTCTCTGTAAAAAGGGTGTCATACATACTACCATAAATAGAAATACTCTGATAAAATAAACCTGTGATAGCCCATATTGTTAAGGCAATAAAGGCCTACCAATTGACCTCAAGGCTATTGCAGAATGTTTCAAGAATACATTGTCAAGTGATCCTTCATATATGGAAAAAAACTTCATTACATATAAATCCCCCAGTGGAAAGAATATCTGATTCATTTATTGCCTTACCTTTTGCTGTGTCTGGGCAAAGTACACCTCAGCATACTTCATAACTAGGATGTAGTCCCCTTCCTCTCGAATGGGGATATCATATCCAAAAGTGTCCTCATTGTAGCGCTCTGTCTGATACAGAATCTGGTCCTCAGGACTCGAGCGCAGTATTGGCAGCCGTGTCCCATAATCAGATGCTACAAAGAAGAATAGCATCTGGTTCAGTGTGCACTTTTCTCACCATATCATATTAACAGCAGTATGAATGGAAAACTGGCAATGTTTTTAAGTCAAGGTAAGTATTATCAGCAAAAGATCTTCAGAAACGTATTCATGCTTTTATATACTCTCGTCTCGATTGCTGTAATTCCCTGTAAACGTCTTAGTCAAAAATCAATCCACCGTCTTCAAACAGTTCAAAACGCAGCAGCTCGTCTTTTAACAGGAACTAAAAAATGTGCTCACATCACCCCCATTTTAGCTCATCTACACAAACGTTATTCAGATCAGTCCGTTCATTTAGACGTGGTGATGATGGCTATGACTGAGAAGGATGATGATTCTCTACCTGAGCACCACAGCCACATTTTAAACCCACGTTTGAGGTTTTTAAATAAAGAATAATTCGTATTGTTGTTAATCTCTGATCTGTTTACCACAATCTTCATCACAGCTGACAAAACATCACCATCTAACCAGAGAAAGCATGTGGAGGTTTGTAGCTAACACACTTGTTTTATTCCAGGTGAACATTTTAATCTTGTCTGTGCTTGTAGTAACTTTGTTTATATTTCATGGTATACTTTTTATATATGAAATCATGTTTTCTAGATAAACATAATGCAGCAGAATGTACACCTCCACATGCATTCTTGACTGACCTCATGCTTTGTGAAAATAAGTTTTGAGATATTTTAAAAAGTACTTTGAATACTTCAGTATTTTTAAAAGCAAGTACTCCAGGACTTTAACTCAAGTAATAATTTGACGGAACAACTTTCACTTGTATTGGAATACTGTTTGACCAGGAGGATCTATACTTTGACTTAAGTAATGAAGACGTGTACTTTGACCACCACTGGTTTTTAAGCTTTTATTTCATTTTATTTTTTATCGCCTAATTTCGCGTTGCACTTCTTCTTGTTTTTATCGCCCACTGTAAAGCACTTTGTTACTTGTATTGAAAAGTGCTATATGAATAAAGTATTATCATAAAGTATTATTAAGTACCACCATTGCACAAGCCTTGACCTTTCCCTGCACTCCCTGCAACACAGAGCTCTTCTGTCTCAAAATAGCAAGTAACCACACTGTGCTCACTCCAACTTGCTATTACAGAATCTAAGCCTCATATACGGTGGCCCTGAAGGACAAAACAAATTTACAAAAGATGAAACACTTTTATAAAGTTGGAAACAAATTTACAAACGACGGAACACTTTTACCGTTAAGTCTGACTCCTTTAAGCCTGACTCCGTTTACCCCAAGGCTATGTGGTCTGAGGCTGTTTCATCTGAATTCTGACACATGATGAAGGTTTTGCAGAGATATGACGGCGCTTTTCCCGGAGACATAATGCTTTGTTATCTGAGGTCTGACACCTCTCTCTGAGACCCGAGGATGTCCTAATATGTAAACCATGTCCATCTCCATTTGGTTTCTTTCCATCAAAACCATAGATTTCCTAAATAATGGCCGTAATATCCATGACGTCATCCATCTGTTCCTGAGAGCTGTTTTGAAGCCAATCGACGGCGGCAGCCATATTGGTAATGCGGAACTCAACGAGGCATAATGTGACGTAAAGAGGCGGTTTGAGCCTCCTAGCCAACAGCTATGTGTTCCCATCCGGGAGTCAAGTCAGTCATGTCCTGATTTGGGCAAAAACTTGTAATCATAATATCTTCTGAACCGTCGCGTTAGAAAAAAATTCACCCTCGTACACTGTGTGCCGATAGAGAACTAGATAAGTAGAGCCAAGCCATTTTTTGAACCAGGCTGTAAACATGTTTATTAATGCTGCAAAGATCGTCTTTTTTGAATTGGTGTCTATGTGGTTTGCGGTGTTTCTGCAGCCAGCCTCAAGCAGATTCTCAATGAATTGCTGTTTATAACACTTCCGCATGGGCTTCATATTTTGAGACCGGAGGTTGCCGCTTGATCAAAACAAACTAAATGACCCCTCACTCGATCACTTCCGGATCACTCCCGGTATTTGGTACATTCCCTTTCCGTCAAAATTAAATGTTAATTTGTTTCAGCAATAGTAAAAGTGTTCTTTCGTTTTTAAAATTGTCTCCAACTTTGTAAAAGTGTTTAATCTCTTGTAAATTTGTTTTCTTAAATGTTTGTTTTGGCCATGGTATAAGTGTTTTGCTGATGTAATTTTCTTTTATAAAATGTAAAAATGTTTTCCAAAATGTAAATTTCTCTCCAGCTTTGTAAAAGTGTCTCATCTTTTGTAAATTTGTTTTGTCCATCAGGGCCACCGTACTCATAACTTGAGGCGAAAATGACTCCCTCAGTCATTTAGATCACATCATCACCTGCTTCCTCTACTGGCTCTAGAGGGGGCGGAGCTGCTATATGCTGACTCCTCATTACTTTCTGATCACTTGCGGAAGCAGGAGCATGCATAGTGTGACCACCACAAATTGTTTCTATCACACTGAGGGGCAGATTTCTCCACAATGTCATTCAGAAACACTTCATTTAGAAACACTTAGCAAGGCAGACAATATCATACGCACTTAACCACTGATAACATCCACTCACCTTTGCCAACCTTCCCTTCCAATGGGTCCTTCTTAAAGTGAACACCGTGCACGTCTACATGTGTTTCACCTCCGGCATTTACAGCCCAGATCACCCGCTCTGCGAGGCTGGGGCCCCCGCTGTCCGCACAGCACTGCTCCGGCAGCAGCAGCGACAGCACCGCTGCGACCAGCCCGACGACGAGCTGCGCCGTGACCCACTGCATCGCCCCTCACAGCCCGGTCCTGGACACACAGACAGAGACACACAGAGACAGACGGTAGCTGCTTAGTTGATGTATGGAAACAACCTTTCCAAACGTAATACAAAGCACAGAACGTTAGCTAGCTGATGACAGGCAATATGATATCTGTAGGTTAGCATGTGTGCTAACTGTACCGGTAGTAGCAAAAGCATTTCACTATGTGTCATGAAATCATAAAGTATGCTGTCTTAACGTAGGAAATGTGTGATAAACCACCTTTAGGGTAAAAAAGACCAACAATACAACATAATGAGTAATTAACAGCAACGTTTGTCAGTTGGGCTAGCTAGCTAACCTACCTGTCTAACCAGAATTTCTTGGTCTCACATTAATACAAATATATCTTACCTTCTTCCCCTTCCACAAATATCTTCCACACGTGTTTTCCAAATGTATTGATGGATCTATTTTGATGCAGCCTCACCAGATGTCTATATACTGTTAAATAACTTCAGTGAATGCAGATATTCTAGTTACTGGTGGTTGCAGGCAGCTACACTGACTTTCATTCAAATGTGTGCATCCAAACTAACATTTGCTGCTTGCTAGCTCCAGAGGCTGCCAGTGTGCAGGAGGCGGATCAATGCGACCTAACATGAGCTCTCCAAGGACCAATAAGTGACAGATACTCGGGCCAATCACATCCTCGCTTTAAGGTTTCCTGGATCAGTGAAAAACCCTTCAATATCGCTAACCAGTCATGCATAACATGTGTAAATGACAGAAATAAGTAGCACGTAATAACTGTTGTTGGTTGTGGACTATTAATGTTAATATTCGTACTTTGATGGGCAAACACTGAAACACTGAGCCTTTCTCCACGTCAAGGGAGACATGGGGAAATTGTAAACCCTGCGTTCAGTCTGTCAGGCAGAAATCTAAGGAAGAGGATTAGAGCCACTGAAAAATAAATACATATTTTTTTCATTATTCTGAGTTTGATCTCAGAACTCTGACTTTAATCTAAAAAAAATCTGACTTTTTTCTCAGAACTCTGACTTTAATCTCAGAAATTGTTTTTTTTCCCTCAGAATTCTGACTTTAAGAATTCTGATTCTAATATTACAAATTCTGTCTTTATCTCAGAATTCTGACTTTTTTCTTTGAAAAATAAAATAATTAAAATAATATATTGGACCTTAATTTATCTATTTTTTTCACTGGCCTTAATCCTCTTCCGTAGAAATCACGGTCGGTGTACATCATAGACTATATGAAATATGGACATAGTATCCGTGACGTCACCCATCTGTTTGAGGCCAATCGTCGTCGGGAGCCATATTGCTGCTGTTGAGCAATTGTGATGTAAAGAGGCGGGCTTTGAGCCTCCTCGCCAACAGCTACAGTGTCCCCGCCTGTCAATCAAGTCAGCTGTGACTCTCGTTGGAAGACTCGTAATCTCAATATCTTTGAAATTGCCACGTTAGAAAAAAATTCACCCCCCTCACAGTGTATGCCGATCAAGAAATGAGCTATCCAGACTACACTCATCTTTTGAACCAGGCTGTAAACATGTTTATTTCTGCTGCAAAGATCGTCATGTTTTCAGACTGGAGGTTGCCGATTGCTTTTTTCTCAGAATTCTGACTTTAATCTCAGAGTTCTGACTTTTTAATCAGAACTCTGACATTTTTTAATCAGAATTCTGACTTTAATCTCAGAATTCTTACTTTAATCTAAAAATTCTGACTTTTTTCTTAGAACAATGATAATTAAAAGAATATGTTGTACCTTAATCTATTTATTTTTTCGGTGGCTCTAATCCTCTTCCGTAGAAATTACTGTTGGTGTACACACACACCCTTTTCTACACACTGGCAAGGGTGACATGAATAACCTTTTTTCTTATTTTATTCTATTTTAGGTTGTTTTTATGTACAACACTTTGTGTTACAATGTGTATGAAAAATGCATTATATATAAATTCTGATTGATTGATTGATGAATTGATTGATTGATTTAAATATCTGAAACATTAAACCTCGTTCGCTTTAGTTTAGTTTTCGGGAAAACGCCATAGACTGTATAAAATAGGAAAACACGCATGTATACATCCTGAAATAAGTAAACCTAAAAGTGTTCTTTAAGGATTCCCCTCGCCCCCTTCATGTCGGAATGGTACGCTCCGAGTTTCGTCCAATCAGGAGAGTCCAACGCAGCGCGCACACGACGCACACGACGCACTGGAGAGCGGAAAGGAATGAATGAAGATAGTTGCCATAGCAACAGCAATACCTTTTTGGGTGACAGGTATTTTAGGTCTTTTTTTAACCCAGCACAGCCTTGGTAGACATACGGTAACATTTCCTCTCCTCTAAATGGAACGAATAATCTTTTCTGGTGTTTATAAAATGTTTGGTGCTTCAGTTTTCTCAGTTTCACTATCAATCTGCAGCCATCACTTACAAAGTCAGGTTTATTCCATGGTTTATTCCCAGTGCCTCAGCCAGTTGCCCACCTTGTTGCACCTACATTCCAGAGGCCCAGAGGCAGCATGTAGTAACACAGTTTTATCGTGGGCGTAGTTGTGCCTGCTACAATCTATTTTGCTTTTAGATAAAAACGAAGTCCTGCACTGTTAGAATGTAGTTATTTTAACTGTTTTGAATTATTTTATTTAATTACAGATAAACAATGTTGATAAATTGCTTCATCCGTAGCAAAACATGGGAATAATCTAGTAATGATACTGTCACAAAGCTAGGGATCTCATTTCAGTCAGACTACCTTATACGTTTGTATATCACTGGGGGCTGTGGTGGAGAGATGCAAACAGAAGAAGCTAGAGGCCATTCTGAATTACACAGATCATCAACTTCACAACTTCTTTGTGGACCAGAGAAACAGCGGCTGTGGACGGCTCATCTCTCTGCACTGCAGGACTGAGAGATACAGAAAATCATTCATCCCTGCAGCCATTAAGCTTCACAACTCTCTAGCCAATGGGGGATGAGCTGACAGACACTTGAATTACTTGTTTTACGTGATTTTTATATTTTCATCTGCCAGACACCTGAATCCCCTTCGGGGATCAATAAAGTACATTCTATTCTATTTTTAACAAATATTTGCTATAATCAGAATGAGTCAAAGACCACAGAGACACAACACAGTTATTTACAAGTATCTTCATTCAGCACAGTGATGGTTCTGCAGGTTATGCTTACCCTGCCTACAGCCTTATCAGAGTAAGAGACGTATGAATAATAGATATCATTATAAGGAGGTGTGCCCTCAAGACATACAGTGACAGCTCAGAGTGCCACACTAATATATTCATGATGGCATATTGATACAGGCCTTGCGGCTCAGAAATAAAGATTAGGAACTGGAGCATGACAATAAGAGTCAAAGCTAGCATGTCAGCATGTTATTAAATATGTGTCATTTCATTTCTGAATCTGAAACCAATTTGTACTGAAGCACGCCTGTATTATCTTGAGTAACAACGTCACAGGAAAATGTCTCAAATGTAAACACTTTTTATTGTTCTACAGTTAACTTGGCAAATTATTTTGTTTACTCTGTAAGACAAAAATGCAAATGTGCATACTGAATTTAATAAATTTCTGTCTTTGGCATGCATAAAAATTGCTTTGACAACACATGTGTGGAATGTTACCACAACTACAATCATATTGACAATTACATACAGTACAGGTACAACATTATCACATTCAATGTCAATACAGTTCAAATATGTCATTCCTGCAGTAATATCTGACACAGGGCAGATGGCTACTATCAGTCACCATGTTAGTTCTCTACATTTGAAAGGGAGATTTACATTTTTAAGTCGCACTTCAACTGACCTTGATATAAGACATTAGTGGATAACATATATGAATTGTATTACACAGTTCTGTTTCTCATTAATGACAGAGATCTGCTTCTTAGTTGCACATATTGTCAGACAGTGATTCTTTTAGTGGACTGGACTGGCACAGTGAAGAATCACAGATGGTCACACAGTTACAATACAGGTGTTATATTGCCACATGGGTTCCTGGTAGGAGCACCAATGTCACACAAAGGACAATCCACTTACAGTTTCGAAAATATAACACAGACTGCGTGGAAACATACTGAAATGTTTGACAGTGCACTCATCTGTTACATCTTTTCTACAGAAATTCACTCGCTCATTCTGACTCGGATGTACATCGAAGGCGACATTTTGTGAGACACTTTTTTTTTATCATGTCGAGGACGAGACAAGACACCAGCGATCTATCCATATAGGAAGTTATTTAGTGAGAATTAAAGTGCAAA
Organism: Notolabrus celidotus; assembly: GCF_009762535.1. Lineage (NCBI taxonomy): Eukaryota > Metazoa > Chordata > Actinopteri > Labriformes > Labridae > Notolabrus > Notolabrus celidotus. Next base: position 27,913,049 of record NC_048280.1, on the reverse strand, counting down.
ATCAAAAGTTGGACAATCATCAGCTAGGCTACAGCAAATTCTGCCTCAGTTGAACTGGAGACTTTTCAGGAAGAACACTTATTGATTGAAAGTGTGAGGTGACTCCTCTCTCCATAACATTCATGGAGTTTAAATTCCAGTGTCATTCAGAGTTGGGTGGCTCAGAGATATAAGCATGTCTTCTGTTGTACTTGGTCAAGTATATAGAAGGAGACAGCTTCACATTCAGGACAGATCACTTTATGATCTTAGCGAGACATCATTCGTACAAACTCTGTAGAAAGAGAAGAGGGAGGAGAATGACATAGTGCAATGTAATAATAACACACCTTTAATAAGTAGTTCATGCAAGGAAAACTACCTTCAAAGTCAACAAGCCCGTCCCCGTTCAAGTCGACATCCCTCAAAATATCTTCTACTTCCTTTAGACCAACCTGGAAACGAGAGGTTGGAGAAAAACAGAGCAGATATAAATTTAACAATGCTTCATCAAACCATTGATCATATTCATACAGCAGCTATTCCTCTGACATTATGGTCAGGGGTGGGGAGCTTAAATGCTGTCATGATGTTACTGTATTCCAGGTTGTAAAGTTTATAAATGTAAAGTATTTGGAAAATTGTGCTAACTTTACTGCTTCTTTACTAAGTAGAAACCAAAAAGAGCATGAAAAAAGTGAAAACCTGGAAACAACTGGCCATATTTTGAGTTTTAACAGTGTATTTGATAACACAGGCAACTATTCATCTACTTTCTAGAAAATACTAGGAGCAGGAAGTGTCTGAAAGTTATTAATTCTTGGTAACAACAAAGGAAACTTGTACTTACCTAGCTAACACAATGCAAGCGCTTGTATGTGATCATTTTTTAATGTTGGCTGAGGAGTGGTTAAATTCTCCTATTAGCTGCTGTGTAGCACATGGGTTTTCAAATATGTCTTGCTTACATAAATACGGCCTAATTGCCCTGTAGATTTTACAATAATTTGTCTTTTCAGTGCTCATTAATCAAGAAGTGGTAAATGCCGATGATTGTCAGATTTCTATCATTTAAACCCTTAACAGCTTGGATTAAAGTTTCACAACATAAAAGTATTTTAGCTTCCCGCTCTGATCATGATGGCTGCCGTGTGAGCATGGCAAATGTGATTGAAATCCTACCTGTTGGCCCAACAGCTTCCTCATAGCATCTCTGAGCTCAGATGTACTTATGGCACCATCTCCATTAGTGTCAAACTGAGAACAACAACAACAAAAAAGATATGCGAATAATTATTGAAAAGTGAGGACATGACCATGTTTTAAAAAAAATATAATAAAGAGATTGTACCTCTCTAAACGCATCTTTAAGCTCTTTTATTCCAATCATATCTGCAGTCTCAGCGAGGAGCTTTGGGCCCATCAACTCGACAAAATCTTCAAAATCAACATGACCTCCCACTAAGAAATTTTAAAAGAAGAGCACAGAATTAAAACACAAAACAAAACTGATACAACTACAGTCTATGCATGACATTTAAAAACATGAGCCAGTGAAGTCCTCACAGTTCATGTTTATCTGTTGACTCAGCTCGATCAGCTCCATTTCAGTGGGCATGTATCCCATAGTTCTCATACAGTTTCCAAGGTCTTTGCAGCTTATGAAACCGTCCTTGTCCTTGTCAAACTCCTTGAAAGCGTCTCGCAGCTCTGTTGAGCAAAAACAGAAGTATTATAGTTCCTGAATCTGAGTGTTACCTGACATTTACTGTTAAATAATAGTAAAGTATCCAACTGTTAAAGTCCGGTAAAGGAAAACAGAGTGGTAAAAAAAGACAAACCTACCATCCATTTCTTCTGGTCGCAGCTCTCTGTCCTGTTGATATATAACATGTATTAAACACATAAAAAGCAGCAGCAATCTTACAAAACACTTGAACAAACACATCTCTGTGTATGAGCTACATGCAAACATACCGCTGACAGCGCTCTGGCTCTGATGATGCCCAAACCTAAACCAGGGATCTTCTCCATAACACTCCTCTGTGCTCTAATAAAAATGCACCTCAGACAGCCTAACAGTAAAAGACGCAATCAGAAGACTGAAGCTATCTCATATCTTGATGACAAAATCTCTACATATAAATAGACTTATTCCCTTCAAGCATGACGGGGAACCAGAAGCCTGGAGTTCACAGAAGAATGTGGCTGTTTCTATTTTTTCAGTGCTTGCTTACAACGTACGCAACCTTTAAAGGAGAGAGAAAGAGGCAGACATATCCCAGAACTCTTAGGGGTTAACAGAGGGAGCAGCAAGATGTCTAAACACAACACTGAGTGTTGACGTCAGGCCGAACAACTGTCTGAGCAACAGCAACTTGTTTGTAAGGAATAGTCTGGTTACAAAAGTAAGATGAAAAAACACTATTCTCATGTCTGCAAGCCCCAGCAAGCAACTGGTTAGTTAACTTAGCACTTTGAAATGGTTAGTCTAGCTCTGTCTGGGGGTAACTAAGTCAAATAACAGTGTCTTGAAAAAAGGATGAATAAATCTTCTTTTATCTTAAAGTCAGATGTGATGGCCTACAGGAGTTGACAGCGCCTGGCCAGTAAAAGTTCTACCGTATCATGTAAAACCACATCATATTGTTTTTATACCAAAGTTATTTTTTGTACTAATTAAATCAAACATGTAATGGATTAAACAAACAAGATTTAACATGTTAAAAACAGAGATGTACTGGTGTTTAAGATGTAATTCCATTTTGACAGACAAATACAAGCGGTTTTCCCCAAAGACTGTAAAAAACATTGACATCGTCTCAGTGATGCCACCCATTGGTTTCTGAAGAGGTGTTATGAAGCCAAGCGATGGTAGTTACCATTTTGGAGATGCTTGCCTCCAAATAACTTTTGATCAATCTAGAAACAGGCAAAGAGGTGGAGCACTAAGCATCCTGGAGAACAGCTACAACACACCCGCCTGTCAGGTAGCTCAACCAAGACCCTAATTAAGCAATTATATACAGCCTTACTCTCAGCCTTAAAATAATCAAATAGATTAGCTATTAAAAGTACAGAAATTAGGTACTGAGGCCAAAACTCATGTTTGAACAAGGCTGTAAACATGTTTACTTCTGCTGTAAATATTTGAATTTTAACATGGGACCTAATGGAGGTTATTTGGCTTTTGAAATCAGCCTCAGGCAGCTGTGCTCCCTTATTTACAGCCTTGGTATTATGTTTTTATCTAACTAGCTTGAAATCAATCAAATTAGGAGGTTAAACATGACAGATCTAATGTGCATAAAAAAATTGCTCCAAAGCATGCACGGCCATGTGTTAATTTTCCATACAATTTCACCAACTAACATCTGGCAGTAGAAATATTATATTAAGATAAAATCTACTAGAAATAGTCATCTGACCCATGGATGTTTTAGCATTGGGTTATGTAATGAGATAAATCTTATCCTGGTTAGCCATAATGTTGATACAAAAACAGATGATTGAATAGACTTGTAGCCACACAGGTTGCAACAAGGACATAGCTTTATGTGATTGGAATGATGGCCTCCTGTATGGCTCTTCAAATTAGACCCTGTATATTCCAGAAAAATTGGCGTACAAAAAAGGCGAAGACAGAACTTTGCTTTTCAATAAAAGTAATGCATGTGTTTCTGCGTGTGTGTGGCAACCAACAGAAAGGTAAATGCAACAATAAAACAGCATGCAGGTTGCCAATTTTCCACTCATCATTCACAACAGTTTACTTGCCACGTTGAAGGGACTGGTATCTCACATCTTTACAGTGTCACAGTGACTGTAAACATGCTCAGATAAAAAGAAGAGCTAAACCACCAAGGAACACGCTATACAGTATGTTATTAATCCACAATAGACTTTGTGCTCTGAAGACATTATGCAACATTTTCCTCTGTGGGACATCCTGTACTCTGAAAAAAATAGGGCCTGTTGCGCACCAAAGGTCTGCCAAATTCTGACGCCAGCAATCTGACATGTTTAATAAAATGAACTCCAGAGCCAACAACAAGCAGAGCAGTTCAGAATAAGCTTACATTTATGATCTCCCATTGCAAACCATTCACAAGTAACAGTATTGATGTTAAAATTAATGTAAAACCTGGACAAGTGCTTTTATTCCTACAACTCAGAATTTGTCACAACGGATTCTGATTTTAAAAATTTTTGAATATTGCAGGCATTTCCCTGTTCAGAACATGTACTCGTGCAATGACTTTAAAGTTGAATCTAATCTAATCCTTGTCAAAGGCAAGTCATACTAAACTTTGTGAAAAATCCCACAGAGATTAAAACTTTCCTAAATCTTCTAGATGTTTTGTGATATAATTCCTGACTTTATTGACATGTGTAAATTGGAAAATAAATCAAGATCTACAAGAAAACATTGAAACTTCCCAGTTCAGTTCATTTTATATATTTTCATTTAATTACAAAACAAAAAAAACTAAACACATCAAGGAAGACAGGGTGTAATCCTACCGTTCTCAGAGGCCAGTCTAAGCAGTTTCCCATACCAAAGGAGAGAAGCGGTACCAAAAAGGACCATGAAGACCTTTTCTCTCTTAAACTTGCCGATTGGATTCTTAGAGGAGCGCAAACTCTGGTTACAGTTAGACCCATCGAGACCAGGATGCTAACCTTAAGTTGAAAAACACTGACTTGCACTGTGCGGCAGTTTGGAGTGAACGAACGTAGCACTAGCAAGAGCAACAATGACACTAAGTAAGAAAAGAGACAGAGAGAAGTCATAAGAGTGAGGGCGTGAGGCTAAATAAGAGAGAGAAGTGGGACAGGGAGGGAAACAGAATGATGCCTTTTAAAGGAGAAGAGGGTGATGCACTGTCTGTGAGATATTTCACCCAACTGTCACACTGACCCAACTGTTATATTCACTCTGTAAACAGCACAGACAATTCAGCACAGACTGATCAACACCAAATGTAAGAATAAAGAGGAAATAGGAATGAAAGTGCAGTTTGAAAAAGCTGCACCTGACGAGCCCCGGATACTTCGAGTCACCAGCATTTTGTGATTGTGTTTGCTCTTTCCCGGATCTGGAAGTCACTACCAGGCACGTTTACAAGAACGCTGTGTAATGACCTATTTCCAGTCCTGCTGTCCTCCTCACCTGCATCCTGAAGCACTACATTCATTTGCAACCTGGAGATTTCCTCGAATACATATGTTACACTAAGAAACACGTGTCTGTTTATTTTACACCCCCACTCCCATCACGTCATTTTCTGCCCTCTGCAGGAAAAGACAAGGTCACTCTGACCTACAGCAGCCCCATGGTAACAAAGAGCCACACATCAAGATCATGGTTATAATACAGTTTATGTGATGTATATGTGCAGAAAAAAAGACCATCAAGACAAGAATACAAATAGCTTGTGAGGTAATCTTTTCTGCACTAGGTTAATTAGTATGACTCCCTAGGTGAAAGGACTCAAAAAAATCCTCCTCTCCAGGTACCAGATCACCATCTGCTCACATGTATTCACATTCCTGCTCGTCAAAACTCTGCATGAAGCCTGATCTGCAAAAATCCATTTGACTTGAAATGCATTTCTCAGATGAAGATGCCAAAATCAGAATATGAATCTCTCAAGCCATGTGTTCCATTTCTGCCCGTCATTGAACTCCTCTCCATCCAGCTTGTTCATCAAAGACCTTTTCCAGGTCACACTAATGTTTTCACAGAGCAGCTCGCAGACTGACTCACAGGTTATTTGTAGACTGGGCTTTCATACTATAAGTACTAGAAGATTTTTCTCTTGGAGCCACAGCGGAAGATCTCTGATATGGAGCCTATTTACAGCTGATAGCTTCCCAGTTCAGCAACATCCGTGAATGACTTCCTGATTCAGGATGAGAATAAAAAGCAGCCTACATGATAAGAGCTGAGGTCTGCTTTCTGTGGAAGTGACTAAAAATTGCCCCTGATAGAAAATATAAAAAGAAGTTTGAGCAGCAAGATAAGATTGTTTGATTGAACAGACTTTCTTTTTGCAGAATTACATCACTTGAATACAAGAGTATTATTCTTAGCTTTTCTTTTGTGTAAATATATTTAGAAACTCCATCACAGACAGGAGCATCAAAGTGATCACCTTCAAATACAACTCAACAAACACTGCAGTGTTTCTAATTGCATGATACAGGATCATAAATACATATCTTTGTCTCTGAAATGCACATTACCATATCAGAGATTTCTATCTCACTGCAGCAGAGCATTTCATCTGCCCCGGCACATCCACTTCAAAGAGACAGGACTGCTGATTGAGGAGGTCTGTAGGAGGTGGTGCTGGATTTACAAATTACATAAGGAGTGCATGTGTAGAGGAAGCTTCTCTCTCTCTATACTCTGTCCAGAAATGACAGTGTTTGTTTGCAGGCTGCATCACAGAGCACATTAGCGTATATTGATTGTAAACAAGACGTCAGTGGAGCCAGAAATCACAGTTAACCACTTCATATCTGCACTTTGGTAGAAAATAACATGGTACTGTTTCCTGCATGACAAACACAATTCATTTAAAATAATTTATAATGTTTATAAAATAATATAGAGGAACTAAAGTGATGTCATCCATTCAAACTGATTAGTAAAGCCATCGGATGTCTCTGGTAAGTGGTCTGTCAGTCCACCTCAGGAATATGCTTTGCAAATTAAGTTTTGCTTCATTTGAGATTTTGGTTTCAAAGCAGGACCCAAACCTGTTCATCCATGCACTTGACAAATTAAGAACTTTAACCAATCAATCAGTTGTGGAATTAAATGTTAAGACTCATCAATGTCCATGTGTTTAAAGGCCTTACCTGCCCAAACAGTGAATTGAGGATGGTGCGTAAATTAATCTCGGATGCAGAGGAAGCAGCGCTGGACCTCCTGGACCGCCGGGAGGACCTGCTGGACAGCGGGACCAGAGAGCAGGAGGACGGGGACGGACTGCTGACCTGACCCCCGCTGTTGGTCCTTTTGTGTTCCCTCGGCTCGCACAGTGGAACCCTGTCATCGGTGCTGTCCGACAGAGAGGGCACTCTGGGGACCGGGCGGCTGTGCGTGTGGGAGCGTCGGGGATGCTCCGGCTCAGCTGGTCCGGCTCCCGCAGCGGGCGGACGGTCTTCCCGGGGGTGCTTCCTGCGGTGATGGTGCCGGTGTGTGGACTTGGATGACCTGCAGCGCTCTCTCACTCCTCGGCCCGCCTCGCCGTTTGGCTCCGGTGGGTCGGGAACTTGGCTGTGAGGGGTGTGTGACTTGCACTTGCTGCGCGTGGCTGCATTGTTACTACTGTCCTGGCTGCCCACGAGGGACGGGTGGCACAGGGGTCTCCGGGCGCTGACGTCGCACTCGGCCGACCAGAAGGACTCCTCGGCTTTGCTGCTGCTGCTCTGGACTGCTGCGGGACGGTGGTGATGCTGGTGCTGATGCTGATGGTGATGCTGACTTTTCCGGCTCTCTGCGGTGCGCTCAGGGAGGTGTGTTGGTCTTCTCGCAGCCGAGGAAGATTTCAGCAAAGAGGTCGTGGATTCAGATTTAGGAAAGGAAGAGCTCATTGCTGCGGATCTGGTGTAGTCTGTGTCGGTGTGCTGATCATCGACATCCTACACCGCTTCCTCCCCATTGTCGTCCCATATTAGCATTTAGCAGAGCCTGCCGCTGTAAGTTAGGCTACATTTCACCACCTGATTGCTGTGCGGCAGCGCGGCAGGAGCGCGCACAGGCAGCAGAACACAGGGGCACACACGTCGCTGCGGAGCGCGTCACCTTTCATTGATGTGAGGAGAGCTGGGCTCCAGCATCGTGGCAGTGACGTAGGTGTGGAAGGTAGTATGATACACACTAGTGGACAGAAAACTTACCAACCATAAACACACAACAGATAATATACAGCAGACAAAAGAGTCCATATATATATATGCAAATTTGCTTTATAACAAATGGTGCTTCTAATTATTATGTGACTATATTATAATATCACAAACATTGCTAAAAAGTGTAGCTTAAATATAGGGTAAAAAAACTTTTAAGTTGAAGATTTTTTTTAAAACTAGTGAAATTATCTGTCCATGCAGCAAGTTAATTTGACTTGATATGAAATCTTAAAATGAGATTGTTAAATCTAGAAATAAGCAGGTTCTGAAAAGTATTAAAAAGGGTTGAAATAAGTAGAATATGCTGATTTCTAGCTCAAACTACTCGAAAACAAACTTCATACAGCACACTTATAAGTGAAATATACTTAATATAAGGAAAGAAAATCTCATTTATTTATTTTGTATATTTAATTTGAGCAAATTAAGGCATGGGGACAAGAAAAACAACACCAATTTAAGTAAAAACAATGACTCACTATTAGAAAACTATATGATATGCTGGTTCTTGATATAAGCTGGCTCATCTTAAAAATAACCCTAATCCATCTTAAAACTAAAACTGAAATATTTAAACCAGTTCTTATGCTTAGAATATACCTCTTAAATGTTTCTACAGAAACCACAACAGCATGCTCGATTACTGGCAACATTTAATAAAAGTCAGGATAAACAACATATTACATCAATAACAATATTAATAGTAGCTCAGGGTTGATGCAAACTTCAAGACATTTAAAACAGTCTTTAGAGCCAAACCAAAGCAAATATATTACCATTTTGCACAGCAGAACTATGAGCAATCAATAAGATACAAGCTGAATTGTGTTGTGAATAGATGCCTTATGTATTATTCTTGAATCAAGCACCTTGAAGTTATTACTCAATCTTGAAACAAGTTATAACTTGATGAGACTTTAGGTGAGACGACCAATGTAGCTTATTTTAACAGTCATTCACTCAATTTTAGATTCCCAGACTAATTGAGACAAAAAAGACGTGTTTATAATCTATTTAAGATTGAACCATACATACAAAGATTAAAAACAAGTAAATAACTCAAAAACAAGGTAATTCATCTAACATGTCTCAATCTAAGAATTAAAATCTTGGCAAGTGCCAAATTATTTGTAGTGTACGATAAAGAGGAGTCCTGGATGTAAACAACCTCCAACAGTGGATCATTCAATAGGCAAAATCAGTGTGGGTTTCAGCGTTTCCTTGCATAGAGAACCAAATACCAGAGACAGAATAGTCTGTTGTATTCTATCCATGGACAGATTAACCTGTTATGGGGCCCATGGGCAAAACTGGCTCATTGTCTCACCACACACGTGTCTCAGTCCATCTTGCCCTGCATCCAAAACACCAACCAGTAACTGCATTGAAATCATGCACCAGTTTCAGGCTGCTTGAGTTACTTTTTGTCATTGAAAAAGGATGTGGGACAAGTTTAACAATAAAAGAGAAATTCATTTAGATTTTGACACTGGAATTTAATATTTGGTTAACATGATTGAGCCTTGATTAATCACAATCTAATACAACAAAATGCAATAAAATATTCACAGGTGTTCATCCTGTGTCTTTCCTCAGTGTTCATTTTTTTGTTGTACTGCGTAGCCTCATGTCTGTGATGCACTGAACACCACATCAGCTACACCTAGAGGTCCCTGGAGCCCACTGCAACTCCTCATCCCACTGGCTTATAAAAGAGACTCATTTTATTACATTTCTACACCCGCGTGCTTGTCTTATTATGTAAGATTGCTGCTCAAAGGAGAACCCCTTGGACATACAAATGTATATCTGCATGATCTTGAACTGTTCATGCCTCCCACTGTGATACACTATTCTGCTCTCCCTCAACAGTTGGGCCTGCTGTAATAACTCAGGAGCTGAGACAATTGAACAAAACACGCCATGTGCCATAAAACATTCAGCTTATAAATACAAGTACTAAAGTAAGATTTTGGTGTTAGTACAGGCGTCAGCTTCACGTCAACATGTGCCTCCCACCACCTCAGTTGCAATTTGAAACGTCAATGTACTAAAATGAGATCAGAGGAGGCAAAGTCTTCATCAGTGAGGGATGTGAATTGTTGGGAATCTTTTTCCTCAACAGGCTACAAGTGTGAGGCCAGAATCTGTTTGGTCCCTACACTTATGAGTGATAGAGACAACACTGTGTTGTTAATATGATGTTGGTATTACCTAAGCATTTAGTGCCTCTGGCTTCATATCCTCCAGAGGCACTGCCAGTTTAATAAATAAATAACTGCTGAGAAAACATTGCAGCCTACGCCTCCCTGTGACCCTACTATAAAACTGCATCTAGCTGAAAATAGGCAACATGATCTGTTCAGTCCCCTTGTTTTATTTTTGAGTGAAGAGTCAATACCGAAGTGGCATTTCTGCAGAAGACTCCCAACTACTGAACGGTTAAGTTCCTGCAGCATGTTAATATCAGCGTGTGAGGTGTAGTGTAGAGGCTGTGTGAGACTCAGCAGTTGAATTAATGAAATTGTCGATTCAGCAGAATGAGCTCAGAAAGATGCATGCAGTGTGCAGTAGTTGTTTCAGATCTGTGTGTTATCTGTGCAAAAGTGAAACGTCTGACAACAGCTAGTTAAATAAGATACTAGTCCATTTATTAAATGTACAGAAATACTGTTCAAAATCCACACGAGAATGTGTTAAAGGACAAATCTTCATTCAAATGTAAACAAAATGGTAGCCCCACCATGTACTGTGCATATAAAGCAAATGCTTTGGGAATGATTCATTCTCTTAACAGCACTCTTGATTTTAAACCTAATTAAGGACAGCTCAATGTGAGTGTCAGTCTCGTCCGATGTAAACAGCTTGTAAATAATCATACTTTTGTAAACATTAGAATTGAATGGATGGTATCTGGAATTGCGATGGACCTGTAAAGCTGTAGAAGATTAATTTGCATTACCGTTTACACTGTGCACTGTGTGGCGCTGCAAAACTAAAAGGAAATACATCACAGAACAACAGAGATAGTACTTCATAAACATTTTACAGAATCTACAAATTTCAACCTATCAAAATGAGTTCATGGTTGGCTTTTTTCAGAAATGCACTCTCTGTAGCTGCAAATCAAGACCACACAATATCATAGCATTAAAGACAATCAATTCAAAACATCTCAGACCGTTCTTTTTTTAACCTCTACCCTATATACAGAAATACAAACCTGATATCAAATGCAACCAAATAACAAGAGTTTAGTAAATTTACCAAAAACGCTTTGTCTCCAGTGTTACAGCACAGTCCGACTCATACTATTGGACCTAAAATGTGCTTTTCTAACCATGTCTCGCGAAAGCAGGATTGTTTTTTGAAAGGGGAGCACAATAAACTACCACACCAGCAGGAGTCATAACAGATATCAGCTGCGTCTGTAAACATTCATGTCATGATCAACATTGGACCTCAGTTATCAAAACACACGTGGATACATCTGTTTAGTTGTCTTTTCGATTATGGATGAGAAATGCATGAATTCACGACTACTCTGGTTAATGCTTTTATTACTCTGTCTGCAGACTGTGAATTTACTTACTCTGATCAAATCAGCTGTTTCTGTCATAGAAGCCAATTTGTGCATGCTACAGGTAAAACAGCTTAAATTATGATTACAGAATGATACAGCGTTTGTTTACCTATCAGTATTGATTCTGTAACAATAAAGCTAGAATGCAACTATGGCTCTCATTCTTGGCTTTGTGTGGGCTTTGGAGGGAGGCCTGAGATCAACCTGCCATGTAGCTTTGATTCAGCTCTGATTCAACGTAAACAAGAACTACAATCCCTAGAGGTTTGTCAATTTGCAGGAAAGACATTTCTATACACATTTGAACTCCATCAGACAGCTGAAAGCGGGTCTTAAAATTGAAAGAGGGCAGTTTAAGTTTGCAAACAAACTGACATCATGTCAAGCATGACTGGGGTATGATTGGGTCTGGTGAGTAATAGTTGAATGATCTGATTTCTTAGCCCTTGTGGAAAAGAGAGTCAATAGCATAAAAAGGTGGTGATGTAGTGATACTTGTAAGATGTTGAGCATAAAGTAATACTAGCAATACATCATACATATAGCTATTGCATCATGTTTCTCTTCATGCCTGGCAGAGACATGAATGCCTCCTCAATGACCTCAGCTCATGTTATGGGAATCAAATTGGCTTCCCTATGGAACCTTGAATGCTCTGAAGCATAAGACAACCAATGTTGTCTTGCATGCAGGAGTCATTTGTCATATTCTTAGTATACTCTGCTCTCCATCATTATACTGTTACATAGTTTCAAAGCACATGAAGACTTATATTAGCTGTTAACAGAGAAACATAGTTCAGAAGGTGGCCAAAAGGAAGGGGGGAATGGAAATCTATCTGCAAGTTCGGTCTGCAACTCGTGGTTCTGTTTTTTTGTTCACCAATTCATTTTTTAGATTGATCTATAAATGTGCAATTTATAAGGTGTCACAAAGATCTTTTGTTAACACAATGACAAAAATCTGTTAATGCTTACATTTAAGAAGGAGGCATAAGCAAATATTTTCTGCTTGAAAAAACACAGAGGATTAATTCATCAAGTTTTAGCAATGATGCAGATTTTTGATTTACTTTAAACCATTACAGTAACAACAGTTAGGCTAAATTTCTAAACCATGGTATAAATCTAACTCACTAAACTGGCTGCATGAACAATCGGGCACCTCCACGGTAAGCATTTCCAAGTGTAGCTATTCTATCACAACTAAGCAGACAAACACATGTCTAATAAAAGAGGCCCAATGTTTGATCACCAGCTATTAGAGTTGTGAGAGATATTGTACAAGACGGAGAATATGTACACAGTGAATATGAAAGCTGGTCAGGAGGCAGAAAAAGAGTTGCTCCCCAATCCTACAAACACATCCCTAAATCCAATCCGTCTCTTGGTCAGACATGGTTTCTCTCACTCACTCCTATTTCCCGTCCTTGTCTTCCAAGCGGCCGGGAGTAAAAATGTAATCCAAGGCTTGTCTCTCAGCAGCGGCCACATTGGGGTGCCAGAGGTCAACCATGAATACCACTCTGGGGCCGTCCTCTGCACCACCTAAAAAAATAATTACAAAACACACATGCAGAAAATAACAACAGTGAAACAAAAACCTACTGTTGTTGAAATCTTGACCTGAAATGTGATCAGCTTCAAATGAAAAGGGCAGGAGTTTTCTTAGCAATACTGATTCAGACCCTCTTAAGGTCAACCCTCCTTCAAGGAATAAATAAAAAGAGAAAGGGTAAAACACAAGATTACATTTTAATCCCTTCTTACCCTCATGGAAGGCCCTGTGGAGGAAGGAGTCATCGAAAAGCAGACAGCTGCCCTCAGACCAGCACTGTGGTTCTCCACCAACCACAAGCTCACAGGAAGGGGGCACTCTGAGACCTGCCACAGACACAAAACAAGTCCATCCATGTGTCGTTACAGGACCTATGAAATGAATTCATTTAAAGCAGCTTGTGTTGCTTAGCAACCTCCCAGGTAAAATATCCCAGAGTGAAGAACCTGCTCTTAGAGTCCTGTATTATTACAGCATGCTGTTTGAAAGCATCCAACAAAAGGTAATGTCTGCACCACAATCAAAATCACTATTTATAGGATCACATGGGGCACAGTTGGAAATACAATCAGAGCTTAGGTGAGGTAAAAAGAAAGAAACATTTTAGTATAAGCCTCTAACTTTCCTCTGTGTGGTGTCATGATCCAAGAGGATGCAGCTTTTCAGTCAAAACACGACAGCAGCTGATTCCCTGGGCTGCACCGCTCTAGTTAAATATGCTTATTACTGTAATCATCTGCTGTTGTGCCAGGCTGAATACACATTGAGCCATCACATATCACACGCTTGATTCAGTTTCAGCTCTCTAAACAGCTCACTCTCTTACCCAGGTGGCAGCGCAGCCTGACATTTGTTGGACCGTAATGCTCGGATATGAGAGCTCCAGGCGTCAGCACAGAGAAGCAGGCGTTCCCGAACACGTTGTTGGCGATGAAGGTGCGCAGTTGGCCCAGCACCCTCCAGGCCCGGGGACACCGCCTCACGTTGAGAACCAGAGGGGTGCCTTGGTTGACCAGGTAGTAGGTCCACCACTGCCCCCGAGGAGTGCTGTTTGATTTCCACCCAGGGGGGAGGGAGGAGCCGCTTCGGGCTGGAGGCTGGTGGTAGATGCTCTCAAACTCAGCCAGGAGGGCTGGGAAGCTCTGCTCCAGCAGCTCCACGTCATGCCTCTGGATCTCTCTGGAGAAGAAAGGGGCTGACGGCAGGTCTGGGAGGAAGAAGACCTCTGGCCGCTGGATGGTGGGTCGGCTGTTCAGGTATCTGCCTTGATCTCTGACTCCTTTGTGCACCCGGCCCATACCTGACCAGGTGTAGCGCTTGGCATAATCCTGCAGGCTGTGGTAGAGCCTCTGGTTCAGACTCTCTCCTGCACTGGTACATCTAAAGCACTCTGGCGACTGACAGAAGGCAAAGCCATTCTGCTCTTCCAGCAGTGAGCCATGCTTCCCTTTGCCCCTGCCTCGGCAGTCTGAACTCATGAAACCCCCCACCACCCCTCCGATCCGGCTGGACCCTGACAGATACCTCCCACGCAGAGGGCTGGACCCATGCTCCCGGCCCACCCTGTAACAATACCACATAAACAGCAGCAGCACACACATGCCTATGGCAAAAGCACAGACCTCACACTCCCTTATAGACTGCATCCCTCCTGCCACCATCTCCCTCACATTCTCTAGTGACCACTCCATCTCTGCTTGCTGCGGGAGTGCTGAATCTGACAGAAAAACAGAAAAGTGCTGATGAGAGATCAGTTAACGCGTCTCCTCTCGATCGTGATTGAAAGGGGCCTTAAACCACACGCAGGGCGTTAGGGAGTCTGGTGTCAGGCAGCTCTTATAGCCGCCCCTAATGTACACAGTCTGCTGATTTGATCTGACACTCTTGCTCTTCTGTGCTAACATTTCAGCACTCTGCAGCGAGGGAAGGTTTCTCCTTGCATGATGTGTGGCTGTGCGGTATTTGTGCTGCTCCCTCCCTTGCTCTTTTACACAAATGCAGACAGTCACCGTGCCTTAGGGTAATCTGTTGTCTGAAAAACAAAGACAGAAGGAGAGACAGAATGATCAGAAGAGACAGAAAACTGTACCTCACAATAAAGGGGATGCTGCATTTGATGATAATGCTCTTTTTTGCAGCTAATGTGACGGTTTGCAGAGTTCATCTGATGCAGGAATCGATGTGACACTTTCTGCCAGTGAAACTCATCCTCCTCTTTGGAACCGGACAGAAAATTCTCATCTAGTATGCACCTCATGTAAAACACACCTGCTTGAACTCACCCACACAATGTGGACTTCAAAATGACTGCACCTCGTACTCTCTCACACACACACACACACACACACACACACACACACACACACACACACACACACACACACACACACAGAACACTTTTAGGAAATTCAGCTTTCCACACACACACACCCTTGTACAGCACACTATAAAACCCATGAGTCATTGGCACATTGCTGCATTTAACCAAAATCTCCCCCTTATGTGTTTAAGCGCACCGCGCACATTCAACGCGCGCACAAAACAGAATTATGTAAACTTAAACAGTGTTGATGCCCACCCACATTTATAATTGGCATTCATAGGTTGCTCAGCGGGAGCTGCATAAATGGATCCTCGGGGGGAGGGAGGGGGCGAGCTGTACTCTGTGTAACCGTATGCTGTTAAAGAAAAAAAAAAAGGCTCGATTACATGAGTGTGATTATATAATTATAACGGACCAGTAGCCAAAACGCGAGGAGTGCAATGCGTCAACTGTGATCAGAAGTCCACGATGCTCTCTCACCAAAAATGGTCGGGTAATCCTGCTCCAATAGATCCTCCCCTATATCCTGTCTGACCGCATCAAGACGCCCCCACCTCCCCCACTCTCTCCTCCAGCTTTAAGGAAAGACTGGCCAGTAAACACCCAGTGAAACCATCTTAATTCCCTCATTCCTGAAATACTCTACTCTACTGGTTCAATGTGGAGCTCCTGCCACCAGGGCCAAGCTGCCATCCAAAGTGATGGCCAACACATTGATGAGCTGTAACGTTCAATAAGCCACCGTAAACAACCAGATCGCAGTAACAGACCTCATGTATCCTACGTGGATGTTTGATGCGTGGGTTCGTGCAGGGTTGAATCCATACCTACTCAACATTCATGACTGGGGCCATTGGAGAGGCGCACAGGTGTTTCTCCAGGCGAAGCTGCGCACCACTGCAGTGCACACGGTAGACGGATATCAGTCGCCAACATTATAGGAAATGTCTCCAAAATACTCAGAAGAAGTCCAAACTGGAAGCGTCACGCGCCTCACACCTGAAAAACATACTAAAGGTGTCTCACCGATCGACTGTCTCCCTGTCTGTCCGTGATGGACAGCAGCACCGGGCAGGCTTCTGATAATATTGTTGTAAATACTAAAGCTCCACAAGGGAAGCCACCCAGCGTCAAGCGCCCAGAGGAATGCGCAGCAAAACTTCCGGTTAAAAATTCCAAAATAAAAGTCCTGGTGCCCTAGTCCTCCCAGAACTACTCCTTTTTTTTTTTTGTTCAGAGCAATGGTTTAGCCACTTTTAGCCAAAGGTGAATAGACAAATATACTTCAACAGCTTTTCCCCCTGGCATTCACATGTTGAATAATTCAAATCCCATTATGCAATACTTTAGATAGACGATATAGGAGAAGTGGAGGTAGTCCCCTGGTATGCCTAAAACCTGAATTATTCCTGGTGGCAAACATGCAAAGATTCAGGATTCAAGAAAGCTTTACTGCCAAGTGAGCTCGCACACACAAGGAATTTGACGTTGTGAATGGAACACTGGTAGTTAACAAGACAGTAAGGACACAAGACAGTAAGGGCAATAAATATATAGACCTAAACACAAATCCAAAAATTCTAAATAAAAATGAAAATACTATCTGTACAAGGAAAGGTAAAGAAGTACTTTTAAAGACATGAAACAAGTTAAATTAGCCTATGCCAGAGTGCACATGTAGTAGATGAGGCCGAAAAAACAAACAAAAACAACAAAAGTACAGAGGAGCTCCACACCCAGTTTGCCATCTGCTGCGCCATCAAGATGCTTTGGTTGCAAAAGGAAAGCAGATTGCAAGGAAACAAGTGTAAAAGTGATCCTACTTTGAAATTGTTTTTTAAACCTCAAAGAGCATTGGTACACCAGAAGTGTTGTAAAAGTTACCAGTTTTAAGTATTCTTCCTTACAGTATAATGCCTGTGCGAGAATAATGTGATCCAATTAAGAGTAAAACTGAGGAAAATGAATAACTGATAAATTGCCATCACAAATCAACCTGTAAATCAGGATAGAAATGAAGCAGTGTGCACCCTGTTGAGCAAACATACAATGGTTTAAATAATTTCAAGGTGGCATGGGCCAAAATGCTAAATCCAAAAGCTTGTCAACAAATCAACAATGGTGGCTACATCAATTTCTTTTTAACAGTCCAGTTTTAATGATGTAAATGTAGCCACAGCTTTAAAAAAGCAATCTCTGCCATAAATGAGAACGATGGAGCATTCATTCATGAAGCTGAATGGACAGACTAGAACATTTTTCTAAGAAACAAAAGGTGAACACTGGTACAAAATGTTCAAGGACATATAACAAGAAAAAATGTACTGAATGGAATTGAAAATACAAAACTTACCCTGCACGTTTCATATCATCCCGTCTTGAAATACAAACATAGGCTTAATAGAAAACCCAGTTGTTCTGGGACCTGTTCTGAAAAGAGTTCTGCATTTTGTTGGCTATGTTTTGTGCCATTTTGTGGTGTCATCAAGTGTTTTTATGTTCAGCAAACTTGGAAAAAATTAATATCATGTTTCCAGCTGTGAAGACATACTGTAGTGTCCAGGAGATGCTTGTTATGTTCAGAGACATGTTATACAAACGTCAGTTGTATTGTTGGCATGCAGAGCCTGTAGTTGGAGAGAATAGGGAGTACTGAGTGGGAATAACTGACTTCCAGCTTAAAATTGACTTCATAATTTGCTTCTTCCTGGCATGCTAATTGCTCTTGAACTCCAAACTCATAGTTCTACATTATACTCCAGAGTTTTTGGAGGAGATTCAAAGACTGAACCACAACTCAAGTCATTTTGACCTTTAAAAGCTCCTTCCAGAGCTACTTGAGACACTGCACACCTGTCGTGGGAGTTTCATACTTCCTATAATCTCTATGTGACCATTTAGTGTATTTACCCTCTGGGCATAATACTAATAAACTCAACATGATGCACTTTCAATAACTATAACCCCACCAAAACGGACTCAAGTGCAATATTCCCCCATCTATTTATTAACATGCAATAATAACTCATCCCTCTCTTCTTACATGTGCAATACGTTTTTTTTTGTACTCATCTTCTCAGTTCTGTTCTGTACATTGTTTTATACTATGCTACAAGTCTGCGCACATTTTTCACCATGTCACTGGTTTTGTAGATATTTGTAAATTTACTTATCTAGTTGTGTATATACTTCGTAAGATATGCTTATTTTTACTTCTTTAACTTTAATTGCTAATGCCTTTTTAATAATTGCTATTTATGCTCTTGTTTGCTTTGAACTTTTTTGCACTGTCTACTTTGCTGCTGTAACACTTACATTTCCCCGTTGTGGGACGAATAAAGGATTGTCTTATCTTATCTTATCTTATCTTATCTTATTTTAAGTGTATATAACTAATAACAGGGTTCATGTCAAATCTGTCAGGAATATGTAAACAATTAAACCTTTTTTTTATAAAAAATGAACTGCTGCCAGTCACTAAAATGATAATATTTGGTGCTTTTATTATGTGACTAAATTAATTTCAGATTTTGTTGAGACCTATCCAATGGTTAGATATATTTTTTTAAAGCATCAACTTAAGCACTGCTATTTTTCTAATAACTTACAGAAAAAGCATTCATCCATAAATGAAGACACCATTTGTGTTTTCAAAGCGATTAACTTTTGGTTACAACAAATTTAAGTTCTTTGTTTTTCAATCTTGTTAAGATAAATACTTTACTTTGAAGGTAAAATGACCTTACATCCGGTATTGATCTCATAATGTCCGTGTAACTTGACTCGCATGAAAACCTCCCTCTTCCGTGTATTTTATGGCTCGGTCATCGAGTGCTGTTCGATATGTAGCTGCAGACAGCATCTCCCAAGATGCATTGCGTTTCGCCTAGATTGCGCTCTTCAGCTACAGGGCTGAGCTTTGATGTTGATAGTTTGAGACAAAAGGGGACAACAAGGTCAACAACTTTTCCTCTCACTCCTGTGTCTCAAAAATCCGCACCTGTTGACTTTACCTGAAGAGTTTGAACTGTTTGATCAACAACAACAACATCAATTATCAAAAATATCAAAGTGATGAAAGCTGATGAAAGCTGATGGATCATGATAACTGTGACAATGTGACAGGGGGACATATCCTGACTGGTCTCATCTCATTTGCATATTCAGCTAAACCAGTAGTTCTACAGAAAACCAACAAACTGTAGATCCTTTATTAAGGTATCTTCCTTTACCCTAAGGCTTAATGGCTGCATCATATAAAATAATAACTTTAGTAGGCTGTAAATCATGTTGATCAAAATGTGTTTTTACAGTTTATTTAGATTAGATTAGATTAGATTAGATTAGATTAGATTAGATTAGATTCAATGTATTGTCATTCGGCATGTCACAGGTACAAGCAATGAAATATAGATTGCATCTGACCAGAAGTGCTTTAGCACTAAATTAAATAAATAATACAGAATATACAGAGTTATGAATGATGAATAATTGTAGTATGGATCTGCATGAGTGACTATTGACTATTGCTACAGGTAGCCCATGTACAGGCTATGACTAAAATATGAAACTGATGGGTTTTGTTGTATTTTCAGGGTGTTCCAGGGTTGGGGTGCTGTACCAGAGCAGACTGGTTCAATTAAAGGTCCTTTCTCAGGGATCCTCTCTAAAGGTTAGCAATAAAGTTGGTGGCTAGACCTGTGTGTTGTCATACCTGAAAAAAGTGAGTCCAAACCTTATATAGCCTATAAGATAGGGCAGATATGGTATTGTTGTTTTTGATAATCATATTAATTATCTTTGCTATATAAGAATCAGGTGGATTTAAGTACTACTTGTTTATTTGTTTGTCTCCCCTGATTAATGTTGGAATGAATGTGTGGTGTGTGTGAAATGTTCAATGTTCTGTGGTGGGTGGGATTTCAATGGTGTTTTTTTTTCTTTTTTTTTGTAATGTGTTTTGTAACATCAGTCACAGAACTCTGTTTCTACTGTTAAATGTCAAAGAGCCTACTTTGTATTTATCTGTGCATTAAAAAACCAATAAAGAAACTTTGGAGAAAAAAACAACAACAGATCCGTTGTTTTTATAAAATGGAGGATAAGTATTATCTAAGTTGTTGGTGCATAAGGGCCTCTCTTTCAAATGTGTTTTCTGTTTCAGCTGTCTCTTTGCTGATTTAAATAGATCACATCGGCATCACCTCTAAAAAATGTTTGGATGTGCTCCTTTACAGGAGTTGTAATAGCTCACATGTCGTTCTTGTTACCCTAATACAACCTCCGAAAACATTTTGGCTTTTGGGGTTGTTTGCTTTCTTTTTGTGCTCCTTGGGTTAAGCTCTTAAGTTCCTTGTTAGTACTTGAACCCTCAGCTTGCTGTCTGTCACCTGGCTTTGATCCATCACCCCGCTGTGTGGGTGCCACATAAACCGGTCTAGTTCTTTGAGGCGAAACCACCTCTGGACCGATTAAACAACACTAATGCCTCAACTTTGCTCCCCTCTTGAGAGCTCTAAGCGGAGGGCGGAGCCAGGCTGCCCGGTGCCTCTGGTGTCGGGCAGCCGGGCATCTAGTCAGTGTAGTTGGAATATCCCAGGGGAGATGACCTAGGTCTTTAAGACACAACTTTAATAAGGTATTACTGGATCCAATCAGATATGGCGAGGTCAAGGGCGAGGGTGTGCGGCTGCTGCGCGCTGATGCTGCTCTGTGTGGTTGTTGTCATTGTGTGTGTTGCTGTTTTTGTGAGGCAGAAGTGTCCAAATGACACTTTCTCTAAAGCAGCAGTGGCTGCAGACTCCAGGACATGTTCGGAAATTGGACGGTGAGTGACATTTTACTCGTTTGTTGTGGTTAGAAGCTCTCCATAGGTTTTGGTAAGTAGCCTAAGTAAACAAATTACACAATGTAACTTTCGCTTTCTACGTTGATGAGAAAAATGCTGCACTGAATAACAGGGAAACAAAATATGTACTACCCATTAAGCAATTAACTGATGAGAAACTAACAAATACAGTTTTGTGAATACCTCTCAATGTAGAACTTTATTACACAGTTTCTGATGAATTGTGAAGCAATAAGTGAATATTACAATGACAGTGAATAATTTGTCATGGCTTATACATTGAATATAGTTTTCCTGGAATTTGATACATAATGTCTACTAAGTAGTTACTGAGAAGTGATTCCCTTACAAGTTCTTCGTTAACCATTACTTTCACCCTTTTTGGGCCTTATAAGCTGAGTCTATAAAACAGTTTATAATCATAGATATAGAATTCGATTTTCATAACACCTGAACATACTAAACATAAACATGTATCTGTACCATGTACACGTGCAGATAACATAATGGACATAGCTGTTCTAACAGGGACATCCTTCTAAAAGGAGGCTCGGCGGTAGATGGCGCCATTGCTGCGTTGCTGTGCACTTCCGTCATAAACCCCCAGAGCATGGGCCTCGGAGGAGGGTCCATATTCACGCTGATGGACAGCTCTGGTAACAACAACATTCAGTAATGCAAAATAACTAAAGGTGGTCCTGCTGTGGAGACTCTTCTACTTGATAACATCTCCTCCTCTTAAAGGTAACGTTAAAATAGTCAACTCCAGAGAGACTGTACCCCAGAAGTTTGATCCTGATCTGCTGCTATCATGTCCCAAGACCTTCCAGATGATGACAGGTACTGACCTGGTGTATCAGATATAAAAGAAACTGCATATTTTTGGAGGGCTTGTCTTGTTATTAGTGTTATGTCTGCTGTGTGAAGTGAATCATAGATTAAAACTCTTAAGTCATTATGTAGGAGGAAGCAAGGCCATGCTTCAAATGTTCAGATCTTTCAGATGGACTCATTCTTTTACAAGGATTTTTGTATGTTTAACATCAAGTCAGCTTTTTTTCACACATAGAAGCTTTCCATCAAGGACAAAAAGAAACCGTCAGTCTTGTCTTGGACATGATAATATATGACTTTCTTCCATGTTATGCTTTACACACTGAGGGCCCAACAGGCCTGACGTATAGGAGCTGTCCCAGTACTGAGCTCTCAGCCAAGACCACACACACGCTCCTGGAACAGGAGGCCTACACAAGCTATTAATCTTGTCAGGACATGAACTTGTAAACCTTTTTTCTCGGCAGGGGAGTTTATCTGTAAGTGATACAGTGAGGACATTATCAGAGAGGAGAAAAAACTTGTTTGGTGTACAGTATCAGTCAAATGAAAGAAAAACAAATCTTAAAACTGTATTTACAAAGCTGTCCGTATGGAAGAACTTCAAAATTCTTGAAAGGGTTGCTGCTGTACTTCTAAGTACTACATATGGAATAAGGTAGTTCAGATAACATACAGGTCAAGAAGATAGGACTATTTATATTTGTCTTTTCTCTATTTGTGACATACTGGAGAGTTCAGCCTTGTTCAAACTTTTGGATAATGTAAAGCAGGAAATCTTTAATTTTGTGAAAGACTAACAATGATGGGATCACTCTTTTATGTACTCTTCCATGATGTTATTTTTTCCACACCAAATAGGTTGAAGGCCACTACATCCATCACTAAATGTAGTTTCACACATTTTTGAATGCAAATATTCCACAAAGTGTACAAAAATAAATGTTATTGATAATAAAGTGTGGCATTAAGGCATAAGGTGGCATTATTTGTAAATAATCAAGCAAATACAATTACCCAAAAATTGTACTTGATTTAAGTATCTTACCTATCCATATTTACACTCCTCCAGGTAGTCACTGGATTGGAGTCCCAGGAGAACTCCGGGGTTATGAGATGGCACACAAGCTTGCTGGAAAGTTGCCGTGGTCAGCCCTCTTTGAACCGACCATCAGACTGGCCAGAGAAGGGTTTCCTATCCCTCAGATCCAAGGTCGATATCTCTTTTATATCGATACGAATGAGACCCAGCAGCTACGGTAAATAAGACACCCACAACATGATGTGTAAAAATTCCCCTCTCAAACCTTTAACCTTTTCACATTTAGGTGCTATTACCTGTCTTTGCTTTTGACCTGTAGGAAGCTATTCTCAGATAAGAATGGGAAGTTGCTGCAGACTGGTGAGATTGTGAAGTTTGAGAAACTGGCCGACACTTTGGAGGTGATTGCAAAAAACGGGGCGGATGCTTTTTACAATGGCAGCATAGCAGAGGATTTAATCCGAGACATTCAGGAGGCAGGTATTGTCAGATGGGTTTTATTCACCATGCTCTCTTTTCTACCATTTTCTATCTCTGCCTGGCACTATGATCTAATTACAAAAGAACAAATCAATTGGATCTGTAGAGCACTGCAGTGATCACTCACAGACTGTGAGCTGCCGGGATGCATTAGAAGTCTCCATTATGTGGAGCTGAGAAGCGTTTCTTTCAGTTTTGCTCAGCAGAACCATTTGTTTCAATGTTTTTGCTCAGGAGGAACGCTCACGATGCAGGACTTGGCAGAGTACAGAGTTACAGTGACGGATGCGTGGGCTGTTCCTTTGGGAGAGTACCAGATGTACATTCCCCCACCCCCTGCAGGAGGCATCATCCTCAGCCTCGTCCTCAACATCTTGAAAGGTTTCTGCTGCACACAGACTGCAGAGCTGCTCCTCCACACTTTCAGATCACATAAAGAAGCTTGTTAGCTATATTCATGGATTGAACAGAACCGTGCCAAACGACTCCTGTCATTGCTGGTTACACACTGTTGTTGACTTTGAGTGTCTGTTTCATGCCAAGGGAATTTTCACAATCTGCTCACATCTTGAAGTGGAGCACACTAGGAACCGAGCATATAAAAACTAAAGAATCATATGTATTTACAGGTTATCATCTGAATTCAGCATCACTGACGGGTGAAAAAAAGACACTGGCCTATCATCACTATATTGAAGCTTTTAAGTTTGCTAATGGGCTAAAGAAACACATCCGGGACCCACAGTTCAGCTCAGTAGAAGTAAGTTTTACTTTATTGATTCAGTGAGAAATGATTTATGGGTGACATGTTACAGCTAACAGAAATATATGAGTTAGACAGTGACTTATAACCAGGGGGGAGAGGTTTTGTTTTTTGACAAAACTTTTTATCCTACTCTCTTTTATACAGTCATACAAATTACCCATCTAGAATTTATTGAACACGAAAAAGGCTTTCAGACTCTGTCTGACACCTACCCCCCTCTGATGATTTTAGACATAAAATATAACTGTATAAAAGCAGTCACTCTTCTTGTTGATGGTCTTGTTAGCTTTTTTTGGTCATAGAAAGACATCAATATTAATTTGAGTCTTTTTCACCACTAACTAAAAACTCCTAATATGTTGAACTTTGTACTGCACTGGTACCTCCTATCTCTTTACTCATTTTGTCCTGTATACAAGTTGTGTTCCTTAATGAATGATGTCCTCATGCTGTCTTTTGATAGTCAAATGTTCCACTCGATGAGCAGAGAAAATGTAAATTCTGTAAGGACTGTTGGCAGCTTGTGTTAATAACTTCAGCAAACACCTACCCCAGTAGAAGCAGTTTCAGACATAAAAAAGACAAATATTATAATATATTTATTAGCTCTAGAGGAAACAGTGTTAGTTCAACTCAATTTAAAAACCAGCTAAAATTTTCTCACAGTAACTGAAAGTGAAAGAAAGTTGTTTGAAGTGTATATGAGTAAATAACAGAAGTTAAAGAAAGATGTAGCTGTTACTGGTGTGGAGCTTCTTTTAACTACTTACTGCTAACAGGAATTATTTTTAACAGATCATTATATTTTACTTGAATTAAATGTTTTGCATGAAAAATCCACAAAATAATGACTGTCTAATACTTGCCTGTCAATAAATTTAGCAAAGTAGAGTACAAGTAAAGACTTACAGGACTAGTACCCAAAATTGAACTCAAGTACAATGTAAATAAATGTCTCAGTTAACTGTCACAATGTCTAAGGACTATTCAGTCTTGAAATTAAGCTCTCGCACTTGGCAGCAACTGCTCCTTCCAATTAAACTCGTGTGCATAAGGCTTAGTGTCGCACCACTTTTGGGAGAGTTACAAGTGTCGACTCCCATTAGATCTCAAAAGTCAAGGACATGAACAAAATCTAACCCTAAGGTATGTGATTGCACAGTTTTTCCCCTGTGCTATTAAAATGTTTCATGTCACACCAAAAACCCACCCCTGCTAACTTAAGCAGCTCTGTGTGCAATGTTTGAAATGCACAAGAGTTTCAAAGGCAGACTTAAAGAATGTAAAGAACAAAATGGGTTATTTTTAAACAGTTATTTTTGTCATTTTTTCATCCCCTCTGCAAACAACTAGAAGCCTGAGTTGTGATTAATGCTTTACATTTGAAACCGGTGTTTTTATAATGCTCTGTACTTTGCACAGATGGCCAAGAAATTCACAGAAGACAGCTTTGCCAGCGACATCCGGAGCTTGATCAGTGACGACAAGACCCATGATCCCCAGTATTACAACATCACCCCGCATCTGGACAGCATGGGCACCACGCATGTGTCCGTGCTGGCTGAGGACGGATCTGCTGTGTCTGTCACCAGCACCATCAACCACATGTCAGTCCCAGCAGGGCTCTGCCTCAACTAATAAATATGGTTGTTGGTCTGAAAGCAGAGGATTAAGAAGATTTGAGAGATTATAGAGCAAGTGTTTTTGTCAAAGGAATTTGAAAAGAAATCTCTCTTTTTATAAGACTGCAGTAATCACAGTCACAGTCCAAAAGCTTTTTGCCGCAGCACAGATAATGCCCAGTGTGGATCAGAACTGCTGTATGTTTAATGTATTTAGGACTGCAGCGGAACAAATCTTGTTCTTCTCGTACATATCCCTCACAGATTTGGATCAAAGATCTTTTCTCCGAGGACTGGGGTCATCCTCAACAACGAGCTGTTTGACTTCTGCGGGAGAGTCGATAACATCTTTCCTGGTAAATCAAATCAGCATGATGTGTTTTCAGTCTATTTAACAGATTTGAAAAAATGAGTGATACATATATACAGATAAGGCTTTTACAGATTCATAAATATACCGGATAGAGCTTTTAATGGCTTATAAAACTGATTAGAATAACATCGACCTACAAAAGCTTAATCTCTCTCCTGCACCTGGTCAGCATATCAAGTTGTTTGCAGCATGCACGCTGGTTGGGCCTTTGTTTACATTTAAAAAAAAAAAGTATTTACCGGGAGTGGTACGATATAATAGTGGAAATTGGAGGGAAATATTTATATCTATCTGGGAATAGTATTTATGCTTGCATGGCACAGTCAGCAAAGAGATGAGATGCACAGCTTTGTCCTCAAGGTTTGCCAAAATCAGATCAAACCCAAAGTTATACTTAAAAGCTATGAGCAGGATTTTACATTACATTACATAGTCCTGCAAGACGAGTTGTTAGAAATTTTCTTGCTGCTAAAATTTTTATGCAGCAACAACTTATTAAAGCCTCAAAAACTCTGCCATGCCACAGGCTCTGCTTAGCATATTTGTTGGTTACTTTGATGTGGATTGAAATATATTACAAGACCAGTACGGTGGATTGTTATTGTCTATGGTACAGATATTTCCAATTGGTGCTGATGACCTCATGACTTTTGTAATCCCCCCACTTTTCCTTCAGTGACAACATGTCTTTTTATTTATGCCCCTCTGGGGATGAATATTCATAACTTTGATAATTCCATAAGTTTTCTTTCAGCTGTACTTGTACTTCCGTGCTGATGATCAGATGTTAACATAGTTAAATACTAACATTAAAGGCTAACACTGTCACCTTAACATTAGGATGTGAGCTTTTGTCATTGTGGCAATGCTCGCATTAAGCTCAAGGTGCCACTGGACCAAAATCAAATTTGCTAGCATGGCTGTGGACTCTCTCACCGGGTCAGAAGTCACTCACTGTGTTGTGATAATAATTGGCAATGACATCTACAAAGAAAACTACCTGATGTCTATATGTTCTGTTTTTTTTATTTTGAATTGAGCATAGTCCTCAAATCTGAACTCCCTTGATCTTTAGAAGGGAGAACTGAGTCACTGAATGATTTTAGACACAACCTTAGCCTTGCATTATGAACCCTAAAGAAGAAGATTCTCGGTGTAAAGGAAGAGTTTCCTCTGATACAAAGACTCTTAATTTGTATTAAAACAGTACAACAAAGAGCCCCAGGTTATATTGAATAAATAGTCTTGATTTGTAATTATTAAGAGAGCACTCTATGAAGAATTTCAATGCAAAATATTCAGAAGGGGAGATATTTTTTGTGAAGAGTTAGAAAATTGTTGAACATAGGTAAATTTCATGCCAGGTTTGAATTGCTGCCCTTCATGCTCTGATTTACGCCTTTGATTCCCGTATTCAGAGACACCCCGCTGCATGTATTTATAATCATTTTCTTCTCATTCTTCTCACATTGACGGGTCTGTTCTGTCAGTCAAAGCTTTGTTGTTCACACAGGGGAGCAGCCTCCCTCCTCCATGGCCCCTGCTGTGCTGAAGTCTCGGTCGAAGACGCTGGTGATTGGATCGACTGGTGGAGGAATGATCACGACTGGGATCGCCTCGGTACGTATCAAGGGCAATCATACTAAGTGCTATTAAGATAAATCGTCACCACCTAATGCCCCTCACTGTTGTCATAGCAAGAGCCGTCTTCTCAAGTGTCTTCAGCATGTCCATAATCCGTTCTGTAATCATCACTTTCCCATCAGACAGATTGCAGTGTTTTGTACTGTCTCCCCTCCAGGCACTCATGAACCACCTCTGGTTTGGAAAGAGTCTCAAGGAGGCGATTGCTTCTCCTGTTGTCTACGTTGACTCTGAAAATGCAGCAAAGTTTGAGCCCAAATTTGATACGGTAATGCATATTCATCAGCTATGATAATGCATCATATTTAATATTTACATCATGTGTAATATTCATTTTCAGTATCCATCTATATTGTGTTCATTATCACGTGCAATAGTTATTTTCAATATCAGGCACCATGTGCAATAGAACTGATTAACCCTGTGAAATACTAACTCATATACTAACTCATATACAGTTAAATCTTATTATTATTGTATACTATCTTACATTATTTTTCTGGTGCAGTTTAAGTTTTTGACTTACTTCTCAGTATAACCGCAAGTACCACTGACAATGTAATACTATTGTTACTTATTGTACTTCAATTCTTATTCTATAGTACTTTTATATACACGTTACATTTTTACCTTTCACATGTATTCGATGCTCTTTCGTGCTACCCATATTTTGTGCTGTATTTTTTGAATAATCTGGCACTAGAATTTCCTGCGGGGACAGAAAAATTCTTTATCTTATTGCATCTGAGCCCAGCTTCACTTTGCCTTTCAGGATGTAATCGAGGCCCTGAAAGCGATGGGGCACAAACTAGGCACTACCAGAAATTTCTACAACGTGGTCAACGCTGTGGAGAAAGAGGACGGCTGTGTCTGTGCTGCGTCTGATGCCAGGAAAATGGGTGAAGCAGCTGGTTATTGAGTTGCAGGGCCGTTGAAGTCGAAAGGCTACGGAGACCTCTCTGCAGCCAGAAAACCACAGACACTGCAAAGGACTGAGTTTTATTCTGCTGTAAAATCCCTAAAGAGGGCGATGGATTGCTGGCCTCTTCAGTTGAACACTCAGTGACATGTAGCTTTTACACATGTGTCTGTAACATGGACAGGTTGTGGAACTTTTGCTGAGGAAACGTCAGTGACTGTATCTAAACTCCTGGGAGTCTTTTAGCTTGGTCACATTTTTAGCACTCCAACTCTTATCAATATTTCCATCCGTGAACTATAAATGCATAGGTATTCAAGTTCTAGGGTACTGGAGCTATTCTCTTGTCTTTATTTTAAACTGTATGTGCTGTTTAAGAAATTTACATTAAATATATAGGGTTGGAATAAAGATGTTATTTCTTATATTCAAATAAAAAATGTTCTGTTTTTGAATGCTTTATGTACTTTAATGAATGCAACGCTAAACACCTGATAAAGGTTAAACATTTGTTCTTTAGTCTGTTATTCTTGGTTTAAATGAATCACCTGTCCAAACTTTGATGGGTAGTTATAACAGACTGGCTAAAACCTGTTTATTTAAAGAAACAACTTTAATCCGTGTAGAGGACACATGTATATCATGGTACAACATCCTTAAATTACAGTGTTTAAAATGGATTTCATATGTTTCATGCTGTGAACTTGCAAAGTCACTCAGAGTAAAGGTAAGAAAGGATGAAGCTGTCAAATGCATAATATGTGAGGAATAGAAGGTCAAAAACAAGTAAATCCTTGTTGTAATCTATGACTGACAACTAAAAGCCACAGGTGCTTTTTTTTAGATGCATCAAAAATGATCCCATCCCAGACAGTCAATCGCTGTAACCCGAGGTCAGTTCTATTGTAATCATGTCTGCAAATCCATCTATCTTAGCTATAATTTATTCAGGAACAATCTGGACAAATTCTCTTTGCTGTTTTTCATAATTTATTTTTCATTCTTGTGCAGGAGCATGCAGCAGCTGGAGAAAGATAATCAGATCAAATAGCGAGGCACGCAGTAAAGTACATTCTTGTGGGAAAGTTTGAAAAGAAAAAAGATCCAGTTCATGGGAAATGTCTTCAATTCAAACAATAAAGTATTTTTTGTTTTCCTTTTTTTTAAACTCAAAACCCTGGGAAATAAATCTATCCTGAAACTTAAAGGTCAGATAATAAGCTCCTGGTGTTTTTAGGGGCGGACCCTGCTGCAATGTCACATGGTATTTGGACCTCGGGGGGTGTGACAGTCCCACTGTGCCCTGACCTTAAAGGAGACACCTGGTGCAAATGCCACATTACCATGTCTGGCAGCACGAACAAACAGTTGCCAGGAAAGGATCATGGGCAGGGCCACTTGTGATGAGCATCCTGCCTTTCCGTTGCAAGCGATGGCAGCTCATGCCTTTTCCCTGATAGCACAGAGCGGCTCAGATGATCCTCTGGCTCAGAAACAAGTACAGCACTCCAACAACCAATCCCAAACAGCACGGCTGAGCTGATTGTTTTTTATTGCCCTATTTACAAACTAATCTGCATAAACAAATCCTCAGCTTGTTTGTGTGGGCAGCTGCAGGTTCCGTGCTTGTGACCCAGATGTTCCAGTACAACTGCTTTTTATTCTGGAGACCTTCAAAATAAAACATATCCAGAGAATAATTCTCAGTTTGGTTCTTTTATTGGCAGTCAGTGTCTGGCATGAGACAAGTACACACAGGCTACAAGGAAGAGTTTGACGTTGAGACACAAAAACAAACTACGAACCAAATGGACAGTTGTCTCCATCACTGAACTTAAACATTCAACACAAAGTGTGTCCAAACTGAATAAATGTACTGCTCTATTTTCTGATTTGTTGTGTAATCCTACTAGCCTTTTTTGTTTACCAATCAGCAGGAGGTCACTGTGCTCAGTTTCATAGTTATTAGAGTCATTATCATAATTATTTGACAAAAGACAAAACACCAAAACAATAACACAAATAATTACAGCAGTAAGCAGACACTTATCTGGTACAAACACATAAAACACACATTTAAACATTTATTATATATCTGGTGGTGCAGGTATGTTGCTTTCAATGAGCCTTCTAACAATCATAAGCCATTTGGTCATCTTTTACCATAAAGAGGTATGCATTCAGCTTCAGCTTCATAAATATCTGCTGTAAATAACAATGTACACAGAGTATATGCTATTAGGAAACTCAAATATGAAAGAAATTGTCCCTTTAAAGTGCTCTGCATTGTTTCAGTCAGTCTAACTTAATCATTATGTGCTACCGTAGACGGACTTTGACAAATAGATAACAGTCATAGCTGTCTCATTGCTAACACAGGGTCACTGAAGTACATCAATAAATGGAAAAGACAACATATTATAGAGACAGACGGCAGTAGGGTGGCCAGTTTGGGAAGTGCTCATACAAGGTGATCCATAAAAACAGTTGGCTAAAGTGTCATTAATAAACTGAAACACTAAATGTGAGGATTACAACAGCTCAATAATTACAAAGAGGTGGATATCAGCTTTTAGCAAGTACAAAAAAAAAATCTATCCATTGTAGAGTCCTACCTGTTGTCTTCTAAGATTGCTTTGTTCACCTAAAGTGCACAAAAATAGCCTGTGGAAACACAACAGAGCCATGTTTTTTGTCCTCATTTACATCTACACAGGCGCAGCGTGGGTATTCACAAGTGGACATTTGGAAAGGGGGGGAAAACGCAAAAAGTCTTGACCTAGCAGTTTTGCCGGCGTCACGTGACGGGTCGACGGCTGTATAGTCTGTTGAACTTGTGTCATAGCTTTTGTTGAGAGATTAACAGAGAACACACAATGTGGAGCTAGGCCCTGCCTGCCAGAGATAGTCTCAGTCCTGGTAGAGAACCCACAGGGACCCTCTGTTTCCAAACTAACTCCAGTCTCACTTTAGCCACCGCCGGGATGTCTCTCCTCCATCCAACCAACTGATCTAAATCTCCTTTGGATTGGCTCTTCAGCTGCCATTTTAGAAAGAGAGGGACAGAAAGACAGAGGGGAAGAGAGAGAGAGAGAGAGAGAGAGAGAGAGAGAGAGAGAGAGAGAGAGAGAGAGAGAGAGAGAGAGAGAGAGAGAGAGAGAGAGAGAGTACCGGTTTTTTAACTCTTCCGGACCCCCTCCAATGAAACCGCATCTTGTTCCCAAGAGCACCATCCACCAACACGGTAAGTCCACCGTCATCACTTTACTGTCTTCTGGTGTGGGTTAACTCGGAGATGGTTAGGAATAGCTTGGTAGCTGTGGTGAGAAGTTCACAATGTGGGCATTGGTCTCCCTCATGCCTCAAAGGTTGACCTGGCTCGTGGTGTGAGGGCAAAAGGGCAAAGGAAGTATCAGACTGCGGTGGTACAACGTTTCAACCACAGTGTGAAGAGCCTGTATGAGACCATACCCCATCACCTCTCACAGTAGTGAAGGGTGAAGTCTTTGGAGAGCTGCTTCTCCTCTAAAGACCATGGCTCCAGGTCGAATCTGTTCCCCATGTCGTCGTCCTCCTCCTCCTCTGCCTCTTCCTCCTCTTCTTCCTCATAGTGGCTGGGCTCCTCAATAGAAGTCTCCAGGTGGTAGCAGTAGGGTTGACCCTCAGTGTACTCGTAGATTGTTGGTAAGCTGCTCTTCAGGCTGCAGCGACGGCGTAACGCTACTAGAAGCGGCTGAGGCATGGTGAAGATATCCACGTTGTTGCCCAGGTCGATCCAGGCCAGGTTGGAGAACATCTTGGGGTCTTTGAGCATCTCAGTGAGGTCTTTGATGATACCGAGGGTGAGGCGATTTCCGTTTAAAGCCAGGGTGCTTAGTTTGGGCAGTGAGGCGAGTAAGGGCAGGAGAATCCTCAGGTTCTCGTCATGGAGCTCAGTGAAGCTGATGTCCACAGCCACCACGCTGTCTCTGTTGTTCTGGAGGTAGAAGGCGACCTGACGTACATCACGGGTGGACAGGGGGATGCCAGATAGGTCAACTGAGTCATTTGAGAGCTTTTTCTGAAGGGTCTTCTTGAGACTGAGGTAGAGAATGAAAAGAGAGAGATTAGTTTTACTTGGATGACATGAAAATAAACATATCAGTCCAGGTTTAATCTGGAGATTGAAAGGGATCTCTAAAGTTTACATCAAGGCAATGTTTATATGTTGTGTTCCACATCTTTTACATACTATAACTTGACTGTGCATGGGTTAACACTGGTGTTGATGTTTTTTTTAAATTACTGTTTGCCAAATGGATCTGACCAACACGACCAACTATCTATTCTCTGAGTCAAACAGCCCTGTTGGTACTGGGCCAATGAAACCCATTACAATTGAGCTTCATCGACCAGTGCTGGGTCAATTTTCATCAGCGTGTTTTTTAGTATGTACAAAGCATTGGGTGACTGGGCCTGCACGAAATGGAAGGCTGACACAGACTCCAGCATGGGGCTTTACTCGTGCAAACAGAAGAGCCAAAACATCCGAAACGAGCCAGCAGCTTGAGCTTACGGCTTGACGGCCAGCAGCACAGAGCTCCTTACAGCACAGGCCCAGAATGTTTTAGTGCTTAAAAGATAATCTATGATGGGTTTTTAGAGAAAGATTAAACTTAAATAAAAGAAAAGACTTGGCAACTATATTTCTAGGGCAGGAAAGGAAGAGATTAATCTTTCAGGAATGCTCTGCTACTAAAAGAAGTC
Source organism: Notolabrus celidotus (assembly GCF_009762535.1). Classification (NCBI taxonomy): domain Eukaryota; kingdom Metazoa; phylum Chordata; class Actinopteri; order Labriformes; family Labridae; genus Notolabrus; species Notolabrus celidotus. Next base: position 27,879,407 of record NC_048280.1, on the reverse strand, counting down.
ATGCTTTCTGTCATGGTTCATTTAAAGTTAGCAAGTTGTTACAAAAACCCCAATGAGCAGTTTGTGGGAAATTTGGTAAAAAGTAAGGTTTAATGTTCACTTTTCATTTTCCTATCATTGTTCAGGACATGTTTTTAACTTTGTCGCAACCTTCCTATGAACCACACTACTTTACTGGTCGAGATAATCTCTCACCTGTAAGACAGTCCACAACAGTCAGTAATAATAAAGGCACAGAAGCTCAAGTAATGCTAAACTTATGTATGACTATTCATGAAGTGATAATGATGGTGTATGAACGCCTGCTGCTCACCATTAATAAATGATCACATCGCCATGACTCATGAGTTTTTAAATATAATGTTGCAACTGCTGTTTTTAGAAGAAGAGAACGGTGCACAGAACCAAAAAACATTCATCACATGCTGCTTGATGAATGCACAGATGTGTTTGAGTCAAATTTAAGAAACTGAGAAAATGTGAGTGCATTCAGGAGTAAACAGGAGTCAGACTGTGAGTAGCATCTAACTGAGCATTGTTTCAGCTGATTGGGTGATCATGCAGCAACATGAGGAAGGCTCCCCTCTCCCCAGGTTTAGTGAAAACAGCTTGATATTTCTTTATTAATACAGCTTTTGAACTTTCATACAGATGTGTAGTTCCATTTTCATTGTAAATGGAGACAACTAATGTGGTTTGCTTTTGTTATTATCATATGAAATAACTTGTAATTGACATTAGAGCCCCATCAGAATTTCATGAAATTTCATGTTGTGTTGATTCTGGTCACACTTTGGAGGAAACCTGTTGTGTTTACTCTCTGTGTAAAGTTAATGTCTGTCTGTCTTAGTGTAACTAAATTTGTAAACTCTGATTTATTACTTTTTGTTAGCTTACAAAAGGTGACCAGACGTACCAGTTGAACGTTACCCGTCACAGCCCTGATGTCAGAACGTGTGCACCAGTATCCGAACAAATATCAAATGAATGTATAAGCAGTGTGATGTGTATATGTCTTTTGTCCTCAAAGAGCAGTGAAGCATTCCCACACAGCATAAATGGGAAATCCTGTTCATTTTTCTCTTTTACCTGGAAAAGCCCTGGTTGTAGAGTCTCTCAGTCTAAAACAACACGTCAACAGAAAATGTGTCTGTTTGCTCATCCCGCTCTAATATCAATCATGAGAACAAAACATTATGTAAAGAGAAAATCATCTCAAGACAAAAAACTCCTCCTACTCGACTTCTCATTACCAAACTTTCCCATCGGCCTTCTAAAACAGATGCTTCTAGGTGAGTTTTTTGGCAGAAAATCCAACCTGCACATAAAATTCAGTGGGAAAAAATAACCAGTCATGTCTCTAGTAATCTCAATTTCCTATGTAGGTCATGAAGTTGCATCAGAATATGAGTGAGGCTATTTCAAAATGAGTTAAAAACTCCTCACAGTGCCTTTAACTCATATGAACTCCATGATTTCTTAATGTGAGCGTCAGGAGTTCATAGTTAGCTAGACATGTTTTTTTTTTTAACTTGTATTAAAAAATATGATCTATTGTTTATTTATTTACCGGCTAGTATTTCAAGGCCCGAGGTGCTTCTTTCAGGTTTTACCTGGGGGCTTTGATTTTTTTTAAGTATAATGAGATGATTATGAAGTTTTTTTCTTAAAGGTAGCTGTTTTAATGTGTAATTCATATCTACCTTACTCTGTGCCTTTGAAAAGAAAAAGCCTCCCAGGATATTTTGCATGCAAGGGAGAGTCAGATGCAATACTTTTCTGAAACACAAGCTGTTGCTTTACATTGCATACAAAAATATTGATGCATTATTTATACACTTTGCCCTTTTGTTCCCAGTCCGTCTTATTTATCGGTGTGCAAACCCCCCTTGAGGTTGCGGTGTGTTTTACTTGAGCTGTTGCTGAAGTGGCCTGTAGCGCTGATTCAGTGTCAGAGTGAATTATAGCATCCTCTGGCTCACAGTGACTTACTGTGACATCCACTGCAGAACCTGTCGCTGCTGATGCTTGAAAGTGTTTTTTGGTCGTGTTGAGAGCGGATGACCCCTGAGCAGCACTTAACGGCTTTATTTTAGAGGCAGGTGATGGGTTGAGGAGCACAAACTTTATACATAAGAGTGCTATTATTACTGTGCAAGCAAAAAAAAAAAAAAAAGTATGACGAGTTAAAAACCTACTCTTGAAGCCAGGCTGAAAGGAGATTTAATCGGCTGTTGAACACAAAATCTGTGCCATAAAGACAATGTTAAGGCCACCGTGTCTTTTTATCAAAGTATTCTTTCTATTTTCTGTCCCTCTCAGTCTTTCATATGCCAAAAGTCTCATCTTCTCCAGAGGCACAAAAGTCCTAATGGCTGCAGTCTTGCAGAGACTCCCCTGCAGATGTGAATAGGTTTTGATCACACAACCACTTCTTTGTCTTTCCTTTCAGACAGTCTCATCCTTTATAGCTCAGGCAGCACAAAAAATTGATGTCTGAGGTGTCCTCTCAGAGAGCCTCTTTTATCCTTCCTCCAGATTAAACCGATACCAGAGAACAAGGGTGTCACTGATAACTTCAGATGTCTTCTTTTTTTTTCGTTACATCCACAAGAACACTGACAACAAGGTTCAGCTGAAATGACTAAGCAAGTTTAAAGGTAAGCAATTAAATAAGGCCTAAAAAGGACATTCATTTGAGGGTGGCGCCCTTTAATATAGATCGTCCAATATTATCATAACCTTTATTTAACCAGGAAATGCTCATTGAGATTAAAAATCTCTTTTCCAAGAGAGTCCTGGCCAAGATAGGCAGCAGCACAGTTATAGAGTTAAATTTTACAATAGACACAAATAGCAGACGCATACAACAGTTACACAGGTACCTCCAATATGCTGCTTGACTGATTTCTGTAGAGCAAGGAAAGAGCAAAATGATCCCTCCTGGCACAACACTAACTGTTGAAGTGAAACCAAATAAAACACAGACTGTAACAGAATTAATGCAATAGTTGATGCACTACATTCAAAATCAAGCAATGTCATTAATGCACTATATAATTAAGAAATCAGTTCAATTTAAGTTGTTTAATGAAGCCTTATTACCAAATAAACACAAGTACATCAGGGTTTATCCTTTGTCCCCATGCATGGCTCATCTGTCTCTGTCTGTGATTTAAGCTAATTTATTCAGCTACTGTTATTAAAATAACTCCTGTGATATATAACCATTAATATTCATATTTAATTGATACTAAATGAGGAAAATGCTGTTTCAAAAGAGGGAAAGTAATGTTTTTTTTTTTTCAGGACAAGTACATGGATAATAACAGCTGTCATAAAAATCCCATTTTATTTGAGCATTAACTAAATTTTACCCAGAGTCCATTTGCTCATTGCTCTCCCCTGGGCTGTTATTGCAATGCTCACACGCTTTAGATTTTTGCAGAGTCATTGACGCTGAAGCTTTGCTCTATTATTCATTTCGGCCCTCTCATGGCTGAAGCCAAACTGCACAGGAGAGACACGAGATGTGACATCTAATCTCATCTGTCTCCTGACATTTCACTTCTATTTTCAATTCACTCTGCTTTATTACTATATTTGTGATAGTTGGGAAAGCATCACACGCGCACACATACACACACGCACACTGCTGTTTGTCCTCTGGAGCGGGATCTCATACTTCGTAGTTGATGAAATTATATCACCACCATATCTTTTTGTGTGCTGGGTGTTTTAGTCAAAAATAAATGTCCTGAACTTTTTGGAGAACTTTCTCTTATCCTTGATTGTCCTGGAGTGGACTGGAGCAATCAGTAAAATGAGTGATGGACCCCAGAGGAAGCTTTAATGTGATTTCATGCTAAGAAGCACATTATGATGTTAAGCCGTGAATTTAAGAACAGCAGAAAAACTCAATTTTACCCCGTGGTTAATGAAGATAAGTTATGTGGAAACTTGTTTTTTTTTGTTCTGGGTTTTCAGGTGACAAAAGAACAAGGTAATTATGAGGTCAAATTAAGCTGCTGGATCAGGAACATAGGGGTGTGAAAACTAAGGAGAAGAAAGGTCACATAGGTGTTGACAGTTCATACACTGACATGAAATAATCCCCTAGGTATCCTCAGCAGTAGGACTGGGTCACTTTTTCTGTCAAGCTGATTGAGAAATGCTTTTATGAAATGTGAAAAACAACACCTCTAGCAAAACACTAATAAAGTAGTTGGATAGATTAACTAGCTTAGTGAGATTCAGACATTAATTCATTGAGGAATTTTAGTCGGACATGCCTGTATAGTATTAAGAGTGGCTGGTGTGCTGTGTTAATACTGGATAATGAAGGGATGAACAATCCAGTGGAATTAAAAAGATCTGTTTTTGTTTTGTGTGAGTACAGAACAATTTGGGAAGGATGCACTTTTGCAGATGAAGGCGGTTTGCCTGCAGCTAAACAAAAAGATGAGTTTTTCTTGTAATGTGAAAATCTTAATCCTTAATTGACAGAGGAATAGCTTTACATGTTGGGGGATATGCTTAATTATTTTAACTGAGTCAGATTAGATAGTTATACCTCTATCATGTCTGTGCATAGAGTATGAAGCAATTTTCAGGTGATAGAATGCTCAAATCGGCATGCAGGCTTATCAAAGGAAAACAGCTGTTCTGTAGTTCTGATTGTCAGATTTTCTTCATAGTAGAAAACCTGGCTATCAGAACCTCTACACTTTTTACAGTGCTATTGTAAATGTTACTTGTTAGTTTAATCCATAAAAAACTGTAAAACTGCAAAGCTAACTTCAAAGGCAGAGGTAGTTCTAAAGTGGTGGCTTTGTCCACCTTGAAATCTAACCGGCCACTATTGATGCTACTCCAAAATCCTTAACTATGATTGGCTATTAGCCTTATCAGTCACAAAGCTTAAATGAATTACAGTTAAGTCTGGAATATAAATCACACTGGTATAAGACTCTTTTTTAAGGGCTCTCAGAGAGAAAAAGGTTTAAACTGAGTTCCTGCATGATGACTTTATTTGTGTTCAGCAATGTGCAGTTTCTATGCAGATGTGTAACTCTTTCTTAGTATTATCTGTTATCACTATCCTGTCAAATTCCCTTATGATAGTTGAGTACATCCTACAGTAGTGTTAATAGTTGTGTTGATGGACTCCCTGCAACCAATCCACAGAGACTCCCGCCACACCCCCCAAATGGCCACTTTTTGTGTTCTTAAATTAAAAACTCTTTTCAATCAAAACAGGACTCCACCATATTTATCTACTTATTCGTATGCCACAGTTTTCTAAATGCATGTTAAAACCTAAAAGGGACAAAAGGGTCACTTGCTTCTTTGAGCGCCATCTTCTGGGCAGAATACCGTAAAACAACAAAAAAAAATGAAAAAAAAAACTATTAAAATTGTGTTAAACACTGACTTTTTCAGTAATGTAAAATGTGACTCTTTACAACCATTATCTTTTTGAGTCCTTCAAGAATTAAGTTAGGAGAACTTAAACGTTGCTGTCTAATCCCAGTCTACGATCCCTATTAATGGGTGAACAATCCAATGCTTGGTGAATTCTGCTTCACAATGATAGGAAGAGCCAACATTGGAGAATTAAACGGGATGTCACTATGAACGCTTGGCCACCAAAGGCCAGTAATCCCTTCAGAAACTTTCCAGCACCTTCTACTTAAAACCCAAGGACATGACTGACTTGCCCCCAGACGGGAACACATAGCTGTTGGCTAGGAGGCTCAAACTCGGCCTCTCATCTGCCGGTCACACTATGCCTGGTTGAGCTCCGCATTTCCAATATGGCTGCCGCCATCGATTGGCTTCAAAACAAGCTTTGATATGGTGGATTTGGTGCCAATGAGGAGAACCTTGGTTTTATCATTGTTTAATTTGAGGAAATTGAAGGTGAACCAGGATTTTATTTCATTATAACAGTCAGAGAGGGAAGTGGGTGGGAGGGAGGAGGTTGGTTTGGTTGACAGGTAGAGCTGAGTGTCATCCGCATAGCAATGGAAACTGATGTTAAGTTTACGGAAAGTATTGCCAAGAGGAAGAAGATAGATGATGAATAGGACAGGCCCCAGGACAGAACCCTGGGGAACACCGGCAGTGACTCGAAATGACTGGGATTTGAAGGATTTGAATTCAATGAACTGAGTGCGGCCAGAGAATTAAGAGGTGAACCAGTGAAGGGGTGTGCCACTGATTCCAACTGAGTTTAATCTGTCGAGCAGGATACTGTGAGAAATAGTGTCAAAGGCTGCACTGCGATCAAGGTCGTTTGTGATTTTTAGCAGGGCTGTTTCTGTGCTGTGGAGGGGGCGGGAACCAGACTGGAACTGTTCCTAAAGGTTATTGTCGGACAAGTGAGTATGGACCTGAAATGAAACTGTTTTTTCAAGGATTTTGGATAGAAAGGGTAGGTTTGAAATAGGTTTGAAGTTATTTCAAATCATACCTGTAGATGTGTTTGGCTTTGAGGTTTGTGTCGGTGCATAGCCACATTCATTATTTTGCAGGTAGAAGTTTCAGTTATTTTTCCACTGCCTTGTCATCATTAAATAATACAAAGACTTTTGATGTGCCTTTGTTTATATTTTGGAGCTGAATACCACTTTATATAAAACTCAGAAGCTCACTAAATAAATAATTCCTGGACTAACAGAAAACATCTTTAGTCAAGTTCCCACCAGACACCCTGCAGAGGTACCAGCACTTTTTTCATACTGCTGTTAGACAGGCGGAGGTATAATCCAGCGCCAAATTAAACTTGGCCTACGTTTGAACACTTTCATCTTAAATCTGCATTAAAAGTGTTTGATCATATTGTTCTAACAGGGTTTGGAGCTATCGGTTTCCCATATTTACAATATCCATGCCATGGTACGCTGAGCTGACCATCTGTTGGATTTAGCCTCATATTTATAGTGTGGAATGAGAGTGTTGTTTATTTCTCTAAATTTCCACTAAAGAACATTCAGTATATCTCCTAAAATGTGAACAGTTTTTTAAAAACACAACCTGTTAAGCTATCATCCCCAAAGGATCACTATAAAAACTTAAACATGTGCAGATCTGTTTTTTAAAGACTATTTTGGAGGTGTGCATCCAGGGAATATCAATGTCAGAATTTATATAAGCTGATTTTATAAAATTACTCACAGAACAAGTCTGCCCAGAAATAAAGTTAGGTGATTTTCCTGTCATCAGTGAGGGGCAGACTGGCCCTGTCTCTCCTCCTTCTATCTTTGACAGCTATTTGTTCATGAACACAACGGCAGGCGCAGCCGTCAGGGCTCACAGCAGCTCGTGTATTAATATTCTGTTTCAGGGTGGATTGTTGTTTGAATGATTCATCTTGCTCCTGCTTTCTCAGCCAGTGTCAGACTGTCTCTCTCTGCAGGTTTGAAGCCAACAACATGACTAAGTAAAAAAAAAAAAAGGCCCTTCAGCTAAGAATTCAGCGATCGTATGTATCTGCACAATTTCAGAATTTCAGAGATGCTGTCAAAGTCACTTAAATCTTGTGTCTCTCCTCTTCTGGTCTGAATTTTAAGTCCAAGTGCACAACAAAGCCGTGCTTGTGCAGCTCTGCTGAGGAGTGTCTGATTCTGCCAGATGACTGTGAATATGTTTCTGCTTTCCTCTGATTCTGCGTGTTGATACCTCAGACTGACTTGTAATGAAAATGTCTCCTCTCACTGTGTTCTCATTGTCTCCTTTTCAACTATCCTGAGATTATTTCCACCCACAGAAAATGAAAGCATTATTTGCAGCATGAAGCCGACTGTAGACTACGCAGCAACATGAATAGGAATTATGCTAGCCAGCTTCAGTTCATGAATAGGAAAGCCAAACACAACTAGGCACACATAAACCTATTTGTATACAAGCTAATACTCAATTTATCACTTGCACATCAAAAGCAATCCAACCTTTTATAAAGAGGAGCATAATTACATTTTAACACAACCCTCTCAGCTTCCTTTCTGCAAATAGACCAACAAATTTCCTCTATGCCACTTTTGAAGAGAGAAAGGCCAAAAGCAAAACGCATTCCCTGCACGGACCTGAGTGCTTAAAGAGAGAGATGATTGACAGCTGTGGTAACCATAGTGCTCTCGTCAGGTCAGCCTGTGGCCGGCTCTGTCCTACTTCAATGTCAGCTACAAAGATGAAAATCTCTCCAACTCGACATGGAGCCGAGCCCTGCTCTCTGTTGTGCCGAGCTGCAGATTTATTACAGACTGGACGTCTGGACAGGAGGGCTTACCAGGCCTGGGATTTCCGTCTGGACATGCTCTGCCTCAGCCACTTTGAGTGTGGGGTCAGGTGGTAGATGAGCTGTCTGCAAATCTTATCAGAGGACTTTATGGTGTCTGCATCCTGCAAAACAGAGCAGAAAGTGGGATCATAATTGCACAGAGAACAAAGAGACAAACAGGAAAGCAGCAGCAGCATTGAATATGAGATTTTCTGCTCGTGTGTGCATGAGGAAACATCTTTACATTCTATTACTTCACATTCGTTGGAATCTGAATCCTGCAAAGTTTTCTCTATTTTCTAAAACTTATCAAACTGCTTCAGAAGAAAAAAGAAAAGGTTTGTTATTATACGTAACGCCTTGAGCTATTCCTGAACAAAACACAATTTAGCCGCCTTGCTGGAACAAGAAAATCTAATCACAAGCCGTGTGCACCGATGGGGAAAACACAGGAAGTACACAGGAGAGGAGATTCAACACAGCCACTGGTAAACACTGGTGATTCCAGTTAATTAAGCATGTTGTGGCTGCTGGTGGTCACTGCCTACATCAAAATGATTAAACATTCACACTCTGAGATTTCTCTCTGTGCCAAAAAAAACAACCTGCTTTTAGGTAATGAGTGACCTTGCTAGCATCCTTGAAGGTTAAGGTTTGTAATTTTGCAGATACTGAAACATCAGATTTCAGGTACAAGATCTAAGATTGAGAAAAAACAATTCTACAAATTCAAACTGCATTGAATGAAATGGCTGAAAAACAGCTGTTCTTTTTTCAGCTGGTCACATGTTACATGTATCTGCAAAGTGTCTTCAAACCATCTCTGTTAAATTGATCTCAAGAACTCATGACTTCACGGTAACCGGCAGAGGCAATGACTTTTCAGTGAATGCTTGGCCCGTTCTTTGTGGACGTGCAGTGAGTGCTGATAGAAGCAACTAGAAGTAGGCTGACCTTCTTTGGACACTGCATCTCTCGAGCAAGGCTGAGCAGCAGCTCGTGGGAGATGGGGTCCACCAGGTTGAGGAAGGCAGCGTTTTTGTATAAGATGTCGTTGAGCGAAGAGCCTTCCAAACCGAGATCCTACAAAAGCAGATCAGAGGAGAGGCATCACATTATGACAGCAAGGTGAAAGTGTGAAAACATCCTGTGATGGTTGCAATAAAGGATGTAACAGCGTGACTTTGAAGCTGAGAGGAGGAAATGCATAAGTGATGGGAAAGGAATCTTATGGTTAAAAGGCAAAGTGACTGGAGATGGAAAGATAAAAGATGTGTTTAGTTTGAAATATTCATTAAAGAAGACAGGAGCTGTTTCATCTACAGTAGGAAAGTAAGGTCTAGGGGGAGTCACAGGGAGCGCTGTGGTTTGGCATGAATAATCACACCTTCATGGTACCCAGCCACACTGCTAATCCTAACATGCCATGACTAATACTGCTAGCACAATACGACAAGTCCTGACACATATCTGATCTGATCTGATATGAAACAATGACCAAGCATTTTTGTTATTGGAAAAGTTGCTTCATTTCTTTGATATCAGACTGGCTTGCTGAAAATGATCTTTCAAACTCCACCTGGAAATCTAAGAAATGCACCAAATCCTCAAGCTCTCTGTTATTTTCTGAGCACAAGCCTATTTCCCTTGATGTATAATCCCCTTCCTCTCTTAAAATACAGCTGTGCCACTCTTAAATAAGAGATTTTACATAAATATGATTTAAAAATTTGAGCAGCATATAAATACATCCGCAGAGAGGTTGGAACTGACAGCTGTCGTCGCAGCTTACTCATGAAAATGACAAATCCAAAAGGATCTGCAGCAAAAAAAAATCAAAGTAAATAAAAAACAGAGCTTTAAGACGACCTTTGAGCGTGGTGAGACAAGCAGCAGGCAGCACTGCAGCTGTGTGAACTGAACTGTGTGTTCTGCCTACATCAACACGTCCATCCTGAAGGTCCTAATGAGCAAAGTCCGATGACAAGCACTTGTGCAGCCCATGAAACTTTAATGAGAGAAGAAAGCCTTAGAGACACATACATACGGTAGGCACACACACACACTGGCATGCACATGCAGACGATGCAGACGCACATGCAGACGCACATGTAGATGCACATGCAGACGCACACGCATCCTTTTTCTCTCCAACACAATCGGCATTGATTGAAATAGACAGTTTGAGTGGGAGGTTGGCAGCTCCACATTACCAATTCCCCTTTTAACAAGGGCAACAGTAAACACAGTCTGAACCGAAGGCGCAGGGGAGAAGCTGCTTATGCCCTTCTGACAAACAAGGTATAAAAATATCCCCCTTCTGAGCTACGACACCATCAATTGTCACGTAAAATCACAGCAGGAAGCCACATATCCTTCTCATATCTGCAGCAGAGGCTCAGATCTTTGTCATATCTAGAGCACAGCTCACTGTTACACACCAATTAACTCCACCAGCAGCTCCTTTCATATTCAGAGAACAGGATCTCGCAGACATCTGCAAGCAAAGATAAAGTAAGGCTTATTTAATAAAAAGTGGAGCTCATTTAGAGGAAGCGAGCTCGTGTCCCCTGTGATGTGGCTGTCATGGAGCCCAGGCTGGCCAGTTTATCTCCTTTCCTTGATTAAGGATGTTCCACCCACTCCTGTGTCGAGGCTTCAGAGTAATTTATGCAGGATCGGCCGACAGCTAAAAGACAGAGGAAGGGCCTGAGGGCAAGCAAACAAATGAGATCACCACAGTTGCTGTCACGTCTTTGATGCACCTACATATTTTCTAACATGTGTTTAATGCTGCAGGTGAAGGGAGGCTTCAGAAAAAAACTGGGATTAAGATTCGGCTTCACTTCCTGAGAAAAGTGGTTTTGTGTAACATGTAGGTCACGGCCACAGCACCTACTCTAGCTCACGGTTAAGTGAATCCTGCACCAAATATAGTGCAACATAAACAATAACAACTGTGTCTTGGGCTTGATGAATCTGCATTTTAAATACAAACCAGTGGGTCTTAGAGCTTCCTGTTTTGTAAATTCTATAGAAATATTTCTTACTGTGAGGTCTTCACACAACAGCAATGACAAGCATGGCATGAAAATGGCATCTTGAAATAGGGCTGCACCTACGAGTCTTTCTCTTGGTAAATCTGCAGATTATTTACAGGATGAATGAAGGGATTGGGAAAAATGCACGAAATTCAAACACTCTTCATTTACTGTGATAACGATCAGAGGACAGCAGCAAGTCTTTACTTTTAGGAAGCTGGAAGCAACATGTGTTTGACACTTTTTCTTGAAAATTACAGAAAAGATGAATTCACAATCAAAACAGAGGGAGATTAATTTTCTTTTACAGATAAAGCACTGCAGCCTTTAATACCAAGGTCTGGATCTTCATTTCTGTGACCTTCTTTTTCTTTGTGAGAGTTAATAAACCTTTCGCAGAACAATAATATTTTGTGCGGTGGAACACAGGACTCTGGGGCTTACATTGTTGCTGCTAGAACTCAGGCCATAACAGAGAGAGAGAGAGAGAGAGAGAGAGAGAGAGAGAGAGAGAGAGAGAGAGAGAGAGAGAGAGAGAGAGACATTAGTTATGGAGAGGGATGGAGGGGGCAGGTCGCTCTAATGGCAGTGTGAGAACAGCCTGAGGAGAGGTGAGACTAGAGGAGGAAACAAGGACATGCGTAGAGAGGATGTAGGAGCGAGGATGGGGCGGATGGGGCTCTATTTGTACGTGGCGTTCTTTGAAACATCCTTTGTTCCACTTCAAAGACAATTCAATTTGGTATTATTCAGTGATTAAACGGACTATTTTCTCTTTTAAAGCACAGGCTACGCTTCAAATCACATGTCACTGTGTGTCACGAAACACGTTCACCCTCAGTGAGAGTGAGTCACGAGCTGAGTCTGCCACAATGTGTCACAGGTACTCCGTCTGCCTGTGGCCTACTTTCTATAAAAACTTCTGGAGGAAGCATGCAGCAACGCCTCAAGATGGGAGGAAAGAAGGGTGATGTGGGCTGGGGTCAGAGGTCAGGGAGGCACCTGTGGCATTGCAGAACACATCAAACTGTAATCACACACGCATGCACAGCCACTTTGCTCTCCATCTGTTGCTCTGGGATGCTATGTGGCAGGATGAACGTAGCAGCAGCAGCAGCAGCAGCAGCAGAAGGATGTAAACATGTCTGACTTTGCTTTGTGCAGTATTTCCTCACCTTCCTCAGTAGTTTGAGCACGTCGGTCGCCTGCTCGATCCTGCGGTCACGGAGCAGCTTCTGTATCTCTTTGATCCACGTCACTCTCCTCATGTAGGGGCTGTGGTTGGTCCTCCGCAGCATCCCCGGCAGTTTGTCTGATTTGAGCATCAGTGCAAACAGAAAGTCCCCGCCGCCCCGGCTGCCCCTGTCGCTCTCTCCACCGCTTTCCAGAAGCTTGCGTCGCTTTTTGGCGAAATTCTCATTGTCCAAACTGCCCTGCCTGCTCAGTCTGGAACCCATGGTGTTATTATTTTTCTATGTCAACAGATACAGGCTCAGACAATGTTACCAAAAGGACAAACCCATGATCGGTCCCGGTTTTTCCTGTCAGCAGATGCTCCTCCTCAGTGGATGGTTGAAAACAGCGCCGTGCTGTCTGGCGCTCAGCAGCAGACTGACGGAGGCTCTGCTGCAGAAACACAACAATATCGCTCCACAGGCTAATTTATCACCATGCTCTCATGCACAACCCGAACACGTTGCTGTTTCAATGATTTCCCTGTCCTCGGGCTATGTGCGTCTGTCTCGGATGGATGCAGAGGATGCTCCAGCTTCTGCAGCTTCATCCTCAGGTCGTGTCTGCTTTACGCTGCTGTTTAGGTTTGTGCAGCGTGGAGCGTCTGACCAATCACTGCGCCTGCTGCCTGCTGCACGTCTCTCTTCCAACCCCTGCTCAAACCCCCTCCTCTGTGCAGCGACAAGCTACAATAACAACACAGAGGATGCCAGTGTTTGTACGATAGTAAGGCAAGCTTTAAACCAATTCACTGTTTAGTAATCTAAGCTGAATCCTAAACAATTCAACATTTACTATAAAATACCTTTCATGTTTAAATCTGATTTTCAATCTGACATTCATCCTTAAGATAAACCAAAAGTTGACACCTTTCTCCAGTTGTCCATATTTCTGCTTTGCCACTAGTCCTACACAGATATGATTTTCTGCTTTGACAGTCTCCATTCCATAAGCCACTGCATGAACTGTCAAATCCTGTTTGTCACAACTCCACCACATCATTGTCATCCTCTGGACAACATCCATGTCACAGTATGTGTGACTCATGAATCAGTATCTTTGTCCAAGGGGCCTAAATTGTTATTGATGGGGGACCCAGGGGTGCATCCAGCTGCACAAATGACATTTCTGAGTTGAGACATTTCACACCGTCTCCAGAGCTGCATTCTAAGAAACTGAACATTACTGTAAACAGAAACAGAGCCATTATTTACAGCTCTGCTCACTGTGACTTTAAAGTATTCGATTCTGTTGTGACCATGTTTATTGTATGATTCATTTTAGTGCTACAGGGTGGTTGTAGCTCTCCTATGAATATTCCCTCTCTCTGTTCTGAATCCTCTCTGGACCTGCCTGTTGCAGACTTTCTTGGAGGTTGTAATTGAGGTTGTCTGGTGCTCTTAATTGAAAGTATCAGCCTCATGCTACTGATTTGTTTCATCAGAGATTCCCCTCTCCAAGCAATGCTGATGAAATAACTCATTGCACATTGTGCACTAAGATTTCCTGCTGTTGTTATCTTTCTTTGACAATTTTGGAAACAGTCTGTAAAAATAGCACTTTGACGAATATATCACTCCAGATGGACAAAATAGCTCTTGTGATGTCATCATGGTAATCTCAGCTTTGGCCGGCTTTTTAAACTGGAGATCTGGGATTTAAAAGAGGTGGTGCTGAAATTCTGACTGTTTCAAACAACAATATGTCTCTTATGAGACACAAACTTGAACAGGATAGGAATCCAGACATAATCTTTAATGCTCTACTAAAGTAAATAGATTTTTATTAGATGTTCTTCTCAAGTACAGTTTAGTAACTTAAAAATGTTACCTCTTTGTGTTTCTTAAAATTGCTCTGATAAAGACTTGTTTTGGTTGCTTTGCTTTTTTTTCTTTCTTATGAGGAAATAGGTGACAATGGAAAAGTGTTATGTGGAAATATTAGAGAGGAAATTGATTTTCAACTGAAGTCATTAGGCAAGATGGTCTAAAACCAATGACGTGACAGTTTAGAAGCACAGATATAGGGCATAAGATACTGAAAATACAACAAACATTCTTACAAAAAGCCCAATTCATTCAAAGCGACAGGGAGCAGAAAGAAACTCATGCAACTAGTGCTCACTGCTCAGAGCTCAACGCACTGACCATGTTCCAACAATCCAATTCTGCTCAGGGACCTTTGTTTCTTTCCTTACCCTCATTTCCTTTCCCTTTCTTGCCTGCTTACTGCCAAAAATAGTCAGAAACAACCTACCACAAACACTGCCACAATTCACAATGACCTCATCATAGCTCTAAAGCAGGTGCAACCTCTTTCATTTTAGAAGGCCACAAGCACAAAAGTCTGGGCACACATATCTATCTTTTGATTTCAAATTCATCCATGCCTCTGTAAGCACATTTATGTACCTGTTAGGTAAAATGATTGTATTTTTAACTTATAATTGCAGCACACAACAAAGCTGCTGTTATTAAGGGTCTGCCACCACCCGTAAAAACACATGACATCACCTCTGTGTGTTATGTGGCCGTCTCTCTGCTGTGAGTGTTCCTGCAGGCTGTACTTCACCTGTCGCTGAGGAACTACAGCAGCATGTGATTTGATTTGCTGCTGAGTGTATAGGCGCAGACAGGCCCTCCCCTTTATTGTGTGAAAACAATCGGAAAGAAACCCGTAGTGCTGGAGTGTGGGAGGATATTCCTCCAAGAAGAAAAAAGATGAAACCTATAAGGCTCTAGCTGTGGGTAATAAATATGAACAAGCTCCTGCTGATTTTTCCATTAAACATACTGCTCTTATTGAGAGTGACAGAGACGTGTGCACAAAGCCTGAAAGAAAGGCTTTTGTGATCCGCCACAAACAGATGTAGTTGTCCCCATCCTCTATAAATCAGTTCTGTCTATTAAATAAACTCCCCTCCTTGGGCAGCTCTGAACCTGTAAGATCCAGAACAGGATAGAGGTGATTAGATTTAAACACAATCACAGTGGCAGGAGCAGAAGCAGCATCAGCCCGCAGGCTTCTTTGACAGTGTTCTATCAGTGCGGCCCACAACAGGCGTGCACTCTGGTTTGGCTCAGGTACCACTGACGGGTATTTGTTGTTGAGAGGCTCCCGTCACAGACGCTGCCAGCTTGGACCTGTGCTGCTGGGTGAAGGCTCAGGCAGCTCAATCGGTCTGAGGATGCCTGCAGAATAAGCCAAATAGAGTCTGACACGGTTACTGAGCATGGCAATGCTGCCGGTGGAGCCAATCACACGCAGCCCCAACTCAGGGCTGAATGCCGCCTGCATCTGTAAACAGATCACTCTCACCTTCACTTTGGCAAGCCTGCCAGATTTATATCAGAGTGAAATGCAAGGTTACAGAGAAAAATAGTGAGTTCCTCTGCAAAGTGAGGAAAGAGAGGCATCCATCATTTGGAAAAGTGAAGTCCGGTTTTAAAGAATGATCGACTGAACCACAACAAACTCTGTTTTTTGTTATGAATTGACGAAGCTTTCTTTCCTAATTAAAAACATCTTCCTACAAAGCCAGTGTTATAAAGCTCAAACATGTTTATTACAAAGAAAAGTTGTCATGACCTTTGCCCTCTAACCCCCATCTTCCTCCATATTACTGTCTTTCTCTGTGTTCCTATTTTTCTGCCCGTAACTTGAAAAAACAAGTCCAAATAAAGCACATGCTTATTATCCAGACTCTTGAGTGTAGTCACACCTGAAAACCAAACATGACACATCATGCTTTATAAGAAAAGTAGCTGGTCATACTTAGCACCTCTGCATTATGGCTGACACACATTGAGAGCTCGCTGAATGACCAACTGTCTCCTGTCTTCTTTTTGTCCAGTATTTTCCGTCTAACTTTTTAAAAACAAAGCACCGAAGGTAAGTGTCCAATCCTCCCACACATTATTGGAGTACAGGTTTAGCAATCACTCTATGTGGCAGGTGATGTCTGGAGAAGATGACACTTGTTTCTGGACTGAAGGATCTTGTCTTGGTTTCCCCGGGTAGGAAAATGGTTGGGAAGTCCCTGATTGCTGGTCTGGTGGTCCTTGTGGTGGCTGCAGTGAGCCTGTTCCTCGGGGTGTTCATTGGCTTGGAGAAGAACAACACACCTCTGCCCTTGGACCACTTCTACTCCAAGGCTGCTGTGGCTGCTGATGCTGGGAAGTGTTCAGAAGTGGGGAGGTAAAAGGACTGACAACGGAGACATCACTTTTCCTTATGTGACGTGTAGCAGTATAGCATCTTCAGTTTTTGTTGAGTGTATTCTTGTAAC
Source organism: Notolabrus celidotus (assembly GCF_009762535.1). NCBI lineage: Eukaryota > Metazoa > Chordata > Actinopteri > Labriformes > Labridae > Notolabrus > Notolabrus celidotus. Next base: position 27,862,564 of record NC_048280.1, on the reverse strand, counting down.
TTTAGGGACATTCTGAAGAAAAAGGGATCAGCTGTGGATGCATCTATCGCTGCCTTGCTGTGTGTCGGCCTCCTGAACGCTCACAGCATGGGCATCGGTGGGGGCCTCTTCTTCGTCATCTATAACGCATCCACAGGTGAGTGTGCGTCATTAGTCACAACTTCCAAACAAAGTTAACAGAGCAAAAATTCATGAATCTGTCCTCATTTTCTGCTCATCAGGGAGGGTGGAAACTATTGATGCGAGGGAAACAGCGCCCATGAACGCCACTGAAGACATGTTTGGCAACAACACCAAGCTCTCTCGTACAGGTACTGTCTGCAGGCGGTGGTGTGTCTGGAGTTTTTCCCAGACACAGGGGGGAAATAGATTCAGTCAATAAAGTATGGTTTTATTGTGCTCTGTTAAAATGTTTAAGCTACTTTTACAGGAGTCTAATGTTGTGTCAGAGCTGGAGAAAGATTTACAGTGGTTACTTAAACATAGAATATTAAATCTTTATGTATATGACATTGTGTCTATAGATGTCTCAGAGTGTTTTGGTGTCTTTCAATATGCTGATCCTCCAGTCTGACAGTCTGCAGGATTGAGAAGAGCTTATGAACTGGCACTGCTGTTTCTACATGACAGGTGGATTATCCATAGCCATTCCTGGGGAGATCCGCGGTTATGAGATGGCACACAAGCGGCATGGCCGGCTGCCATGGAAGGACCTGTTTGAGCCCAGCATTGCCTTGGCTCGTCATGGCTTCCCTATAGGAAAAGCTTTGGCTCACGCCATCTTCAAGAGCAGAGATTCCATTCAGAAGGACGCCAACATGTGGTGAGACGGACAATACTGGCTACAATGACTGCTTGAATATGAGGGGAATATAATAAAAACTGTGGTGATATCTGAAAAGGAATAGTTTGATTTGTGAGATAATTGTCTTATGCTATTTCTTGCTTGATAAGAACATTGAGACTCGTGTCAGATTGCAAGTTATGAAGCAACAGCCAGCTCTCATAGCTCCGAGACTGACCTACCACCTACCTACTCAGCCCTCCCTCATTACTTCTGTTTTTGCACAAACCTCTTCATTAGTGTACTTTAAAAATGCCAGATAGCTTTCTCTTTACATTGGACAGTGCCAAGGTAAACTAAAGTAAGCAAACTGTCTCTTTGATGCATACAAGAGCTGGACGCTGACTCCAAGCTAGCACTTTTTTACTGGAATGAAGACTGCTTACCCAACTAATGGTCCAAAAAAAGTTTTCTTGCTTCCTGTTTTTTTTCCATGTTTAGCTGTTCATATATGCAAATGTGTGTTTCCTTCTCTGGCTTCAAATTGTTTTGGCCTGTGGAATTAAGGCAGGGCTGAAGTCGAGAAAATAAGAACTACTTTCACTGTGTGTAAAATAAAGGGGTAATAACGGTAATGACAAAATGTTCAACCACTCTTTTTGTGGAGTTATTGCGATTTCACAAGTTTTGTGCCTAAAACAATAATTGCTAATAGTAATAGTACTCTAAAGTATTACACTATTTATACAGTGATATAGCTGGCACCACCTATACAATGTGTTCCCACAGAAATATGTGAAATGACCAAGAACACAAAAGAAATACGAATGATACTTTTTAGCAGGGGACACACAAATCCCTCAGAAATTAAGTATTTTAGTGTGATACATTCTGAGTTGGTAGTTTGGGTGTTTGATACACCATGTAAGAAACAAATCATCACTAACATCATGCACTTTACTGACACAAATACTCATTTTAATCGAATGTAATTGAACCAAGCTGTGACAGTTTCACGCTCTCATCTCATGTTCAGAAAGCTGTGTTGTTGTGCATGCTGCATTGGCATTGTTTCCTTGTCAAAAAGCTTTAATATGTGAAGTGACACCATTCTATAAAGAGGTTGAAGTCATTTCATGTACTTCTGGAGATGTTCTGTTATGCCTTTTCATCCGGTTTATCATACTCAAATCCAACCAAAGCTAACAGATGGGACCAAATCTTGAAAAAAGGTTGTTCAATAGAAAAAAAGGATTACAAAATCAGATTAGATCAGATAAGCTATCTTGCTTTTTATCCAGACACAACCTCTGATATGTGTTGTTAAAAACTTTTCCACTGGATTGGGATACTTTGAAATTAAAAATCTAAATGATCCTGATTCCAGTTGATGGCTGAATTCAGGCTGGACTACAGGAACAAAATGTGATACATTTCTTAAGAAGGTCAAACAAAACAACATTTTTAAAACAATGTTGATGCTTGAGATACTTTTTTTAATTTTCCCTCCCATACTATACACAATAAAGGTTTTGGTTCCTCTGAAATATTTCTAGTACCAGTTCATATCAAATATCAAATACTTAATTTACAGCAACTCTGAGGATCTTTCAGTTAGTTTAAATTTTGACGCCCCTTATTGACAACGTATGTAGTGTGAAGTCTTATTTAAAGCATGTGTAATCTGGATTTGTGCAACTCTAAAAGTCTGTTTAAGGTTAATCATATCCAGTTTGTTTTTAAAAACTGGGACAAACGAGAGCTGGATGATTGAACCCCACATTTCCAAATCATCCAGGGTCATTCTGATCCAGATTAAACCCTCTGAAGAACCGGGCTCTGGGTTACAAGGAGACTTTACCACAAGGCTGCACAACAGCCAGACACTCTTAGACCCAACATACAGTTGTGGATTTAACTTTTCAAAGCCACAAACACTTAAATGATTAAGCTGATCTTTTTCTTTTCTTTTCTTATTTTCCAGTGAAGTGTTTTGTGATTCTGAAAAAAACATCCTGAAGGAAAATGATATTGTTCGATTTCCAAAGCTGGCCGACACTTACCAAAGAATAGCAGAGGAGGGTCCGGATGTGTTTTATAATGGATCAATGGCTCGGAGCATTGTTGAGGACATCCAGGCAGCAGGTCTGGTGATGATTTCTTTCTTCAGAAATATCAAAATGAATGAAATGAATAAATAACACTCAGAAACAAGATTTTATGAAAAGGCCACATTGAGATCAATTAATCAATTGAAGCATTATTCTTCATTTTGAATTGACTGTGATACTTTCATGCTTCTTCCAGGTGGCATCATCACCCTGGATGATTTATCAGAGTACCAGCCTGTGCTGAATGAAAACCCTCTGAGGCTCAACGTTGGGGAATACACCATGCATGTCCCAAACGCCCCCTCCAGTGGGCCTGTGCTGGCGCTCATTCTCAACATAGTGGATGGTGAGTAGCCGGGCCAAGCTCCTGTGCAGCCATGCAGGAGAAAATATGTCAGGTTTCCCCGGGTCGTCCCTGGAATGTTTTCCGCCTGTTTTGGTTGCAGAAAACAGAACTGAGACTCAGTCCTTCCTGCCAAATTTAATTCACCACCAACACCCCATCTGTTCAGGCAGAGACTGTTCAGCCAGGCCTCAAGTAAAAGTGGCTTCATTAACTTCAATGAGGGATCAGATTTAATGTGTTCATATATGAATGTGGAGGAACCTGGTCCCATGCTCATATTGCTGAAAGGTGTCATGTTGTTATTTGAACAGGGAGTTTAATGACCTGCCACTGACTGACGTGGGCTTTGAGCACAATGATTAAGAGACTCATTACCTGATAAGACCTGATATTTCCCCCTGACATGTTTTCATGTGGATGTTTTCAGGATATAATTTCACAGACACCAGTGTCTCAACAGCAGAGCAAAAGACTCTGACGTACCATCGTATTGTGGAGGCTTTTCGTTTTGCTTATGCCAAGAGGAGCAGACTGGGCGACCCACGTTATCTCAATATTACTGATGTAAGCATTCTTGTTACTATCATTCTCACCCACACCTTCCTTTTGGAGCATTTCTGGCTTCTCTATACTCACTAGTACATCCGTTTCATTTCAGCTAATGTGTTCTTTCATGAGGGCAGCATGTGCATTTATAATCACAGTTTTTAAGAAAAGTCTTTTTTATATTCCTACAAAAGTCAGCAGGTGCTCTGATCTGATTTACCATTTATGATTTTTAGAACAAACTGTCAGCACTTCCTCTCTGTGACTGACTTGTTTTGCTCTCCTCAGCTCATCCACAACATGACCTCAGATTTCTTCGCTGACGGCATAAGGAGCAAAATAACAGATGACACCACTCACCCAGACAGCTACTATGAGCCTGACTATTTTGTCCCAGACAACCACGGCACGGCTCATCTGTCGGTCATAGCTGAGGACGGAAGCGCTGTGGCAGCCACCAGCACCATAAATCTATAGTAAGAAGTCCAGCTTGAAAATTTGACTACAAATAAGCCCAGTTGTTCAAAAGGGTTAATCTAGAGAAGACTGACTGAATTTAGGAATCCAGTCTTTTACTAGCTAGGTTCAGGTAATCCAACTCACTTTTGTCCTGGTTTTTCAAAGACAAATGGAGAGGATCAGACTCATCTTGAAATCTTGAAAAGTTTACCAAATCCAGATCATCAGGGCTCTAAATGTGACTGCATATTTTGTCCACAGGGAGACCCAAAACATTCACAAACTAAAAGATCCTGACGGTTGCTTTACGTCAAGGGTTCCCAAACTTTTCAGCCTGCGACCCAAAATAGAGGAGCCAAAGACTAACGACCCACACTATCCCTCAAAGTGATTTATTGTGGCTTCATTTGGCTGGTCTGCAGAAAATTAGCCTACATATATGAGCATGTGGCTGTGTTTCATGTGCGGTTATGAATTAACCCACTGCTGCAGATGCTTTTGATATTTAACTGTTCACTAACCCTAAACTTAGGAGTCATCTTGCAAAAAGAAAGGCAGAAAACTCATTACACTTTATATTTTCAAGGTTTTATTTCAAGGTTAGCTACTATTTTTGTCGATTTTTTTTCATAATGGGTAAAATATACTATTATTAGATAACTTTAAAAGAAAACATTCTGGAAGACATCTCATAAACCCCCATTTGTGTCTAGCGACCCCCCAGGGGGTCCTGACCCACACTTTGGGAACCCCTGCTTTACATCATAGTTTATTTACGTTTGATATTAAAACAGCTATTCTGTGAATTATTTTACCCTAAAGTCTACCTCATCTTTCAACATCACATCTTTAAGATTTGTGCACTTTATTTGTTTTAATTTGATCAGATTACAGAAGAACAACTGGGCCCTGATATTTTCCTCAGATTATCATCTGTTACTTTGTGCTGAGAAATCATTAAGAAACCGTTTTATTTCTCCAGTTTTGGTTCCAAAGTCATGTCTCGATCCACTGGGATCATTTTCAACGATGAAATGGACGACTTCAGCTCCCCACACATGACCAATGGGTTTGGAATCCCTCCTTCACCAAATAATTTCATTCAACCAGGTCTGAACTGAATAATCACCTTTGTAGTACTCTGACCCCCAGCTTAGGATGTGACTTTAGGACACATGTCTGTGTTGATGGATGGTATTGTTCTTCTATATTATGCCCCTTGGTTTCAAAGTTACAAAACGGATGTTACTTCCCCCCTTCTGCAGAGAGGATGATGTTTTCAGCTGCTTTATAATTGATCCTGTATTTGTCAACGCCAGGAACTGTGAACATAAACAGCACCATCCTCCTCTATTTTAAAGCAGTAATCTGACTTAAAGCCTCGTACTGTTTCCCTCTGCTGCTCTTTGGTTTGTTTCCAGTCATTTGAAATAAATGTCAAATGAATGCGGCTGTGTTTTTTAGCTGTTAAATTACTGCCCGGGGGCCATCAAACCACGGGTCCAAAAGTAAACATTTCTCCATTAAGCAGCCGTAGCCTCATTCTGTTTATCTGTTGCAGGCAAGAGGCCGCTGTCTTCCATGTGTCCCACTATCATCTTTGACAAAGAGAACAGAGTGAAAATGGTCGTGGGAGCCTCGGGGGGCACTAAAATCACCACGGCCACTGCCTTAGTAAGTCTGATTCATTCCCATGCTTCTCCACACTGCACATGCACAGTCCAACATTTCAAAGTCTGTCCTCTTTTCATTTCTGTCTGAACCAGGTCATCCTGAACTCTTTGTTTTTTAACTATGACCTAAAGAAAGCTGTGACCGAGCCACGAGTTCACAATCAGCTCAACCCAAACATGACTGTAGTGGAGCAGGGCTTTGAAAAGGTGGGTGACACATGAAGACGTGACAAGAAACATATGCAATGTATAATATTATACTAATAATGTGAAACAACTTTTGAAGTTGCAAATTGAAGATATTTTAGTCTTTCGTAATTTAAAACTCAAAAATTAGGATTGGATTGATTGGATAGATTTCTTGATGGGACATAAAACATCACTCTCATAATGATGCTAAAATCAACTGGTAATGCTTTGAATGGTGAAATTCAAATTCAGTTATTACTGGAAGTATTTTTTTGGTCTCTGGGACTGCATCATGTACCTAAATACACAATAAATGACCTTTAAAACAAACAACCTCTTATCTGAATGATCAAAGTATTCAGTCATGTTTTTGAATTGCAAATTAAATGCAAACTAGACCAACAAGAAGTCTACAGAAGTTGCTGTCTCATCACTATGCTAACATGTTCATGTAAAGCTGATCTAAATGTACCCTAATTACATAGTTTGGAAAGCTACCATACTAACACTTGTCTTTTTTTAGCTCCTGAGACTGAATGCAGCCAAGGGCTGATGGGAATGTGTTTAGTTTTGCCGGTACAACACGTGACTCGACTCGGTGATGGCACGAGATGAAAGCTGAAGGGATCAATGAGTTTTGAGAACTTACCTCACGGGGGATTGAATATGAGCACCACATTTAAAAAACAATCTATCCAAAACAGTTGAGATACCTCTCTAAATCCCACATTGTTTTGACATGGGGAAATCAGAGGTCGCTAGGTGCTCATTCTGTGGTCATTGTGAATGTCTTTATCTGTATTTAATTAAATTTTAGTCATGTAGTCGGTGTGCCTAAAACAGGCAGGGTTAATATATAAAGGGTTAGCAGGTATTTTATTTGGTAGCTCATTCATCTAGACTTTTAATTGGATTTTGTAAAGTGATGGGTGCCAGGAAGGTATAGGAATGAATTCCATATTGCAGAGTGCATTTAAGAAATAATCAGACATGCTGTTGTTGCGTAATGAATCATTCCATCATGGGCTTACTGATGTAAAACCAAGTTATGCTCCTCAAAGAAGTCTCGCAATTATCAGTAGTTACACCTTAACCCCCTTCATCTTTGTGCATCTGTGTTGATGTTATCATGGCAGAGTGTCCTGGAGGGTCTGGTCCAGAAGAACCATGTCACACAGCTGCTAAGGATTCCAGACTCTGTGGTCCAAGCGGTGGTGCGTCAGGGACAGCATCTCTGTGCGGAGTCCGACCCCAGGAAAGGAGGCTATCCAGCGGGATACTGACCATAACTTCAGGTCCTTTGCTCCTGCTCCCTGTTCTCTCAGCCTGGACACTCTCCTAAAAGACACTCGGACAGAGACACAGATCTGTCTGCACTGAAAACCAAGCAGTGTTTAAGCTACGGAGACACCACTCCAAAACGACTGCATTCCAAAACCTCTTTTACTCAAACTCAATTATTCAGCAATACTTCTTGTTCTGGCATTAATGTTGAGTTTTGAAGTAAAGAAAGAGGATGCTCCTATTTTGACTCCTGTATCATCTCTACTGGATACGGGTCAGGAAGGTGGTGTTTGAGGGAAGCCCCAAACACATCTACTTTTTATAATAAACCTTCAAACCTTGACATTTTACACATGACACTGTTTACAACATTAACTATGGGTAGTTGTAGGTTGTCTATGTATTATTTTAATTTATCTTGGCGTCTAAACCAAACCATTGTGAAGAACCGGACCATCTGGAGGTTTGTTTTTATGTCAAGTTGGTGACCATCCAACGATTAAAAACTAGCAAACTTGCAAGAAGGTATACTGAATACAACTTAGGATACCTCAGGATATTTGCCTGTTTGACTTCAATGTCTACCTATATCTTCTTCCTGATGTAAATTATTCCAAACATGAAGATTATTTAGAGTAAATTGACCGTGTTGTTTTCTACCGTGATCCTATATTGAAGCTATTACTTTTGAAACTGTTAATGTTTAATATCGAGTAGAGGTTTAGTGGATGTATAGAGTATTCTGAAAAATACATTTGCAGATATATTTTTCTAAACATGCATTGTTCTTATGCCATGTTTGTTGCCATGCTTGTTATTAAACATTTTGAACAAAGATGTTATATTTTACCATACGGACCCTCTGGGTATTTCTGTGCTGTTTCTGTGAAATACAAGGCACAAAATCATAAGATCTTCCTGCAGATTTGTTCAACAGCATTTATTCTATGATAATGTTGATTCATCCAATTTTTCTTAAAAAAACACCAAAGATCTTTTAGACTCAGGTTCAACTTGGGTCAAAAGAAGCAGAGAAACCCTGCAGGTATCAGGACCCCTGAAGAAACAGGCCCGTTTCACTTTCACTGTCCAGTGAGTTTCAATCAGCACTCAGTAAATATCACCACTCATGTGTGCTTTTAGAGCAAATGAAAAACCCAAGTACCTGCTCTGACACTGTTTGACTACCTTTGGCTGAAAAAATAACAACTCAATCTCAAAACATCGGGTCTTTCATCATTCAAAACTTCCCTTCGCTCAAAAATCTTTTCAGCTGTTTCATTTTCATCAATTTGGGTTGAAATGGCTTTGTTATTACCTACGTAAATTGCTCTGCTGCATTAAAAAGCACTTTGTATTTACCAGCGTCAAATTCAAATAGGAAGCATTCTGCGAAAAATGGTTCTGTGCAACTTGATTGAAAACAATTAGTGGTTTGAATCCCACTGCAGCAAATTATACCCACAAACTGATTAAAAGCATCAATTCAACATAAACACTGAACTCTGTGGACACACACTTGCTTCTTTTATAGTCCTCCTGATCCCTGAACTGGACTTACCCACAGTTGACCAAACATGTACATAAAGCCATACTATGTGACTTTACTTCTGAAACCATGTCCCAACAAGGCGTCAGAAGACCTCCCGCGTGAGGTCGTCACGTAACTGAGATATTTACATACAAGACTGGCCAGTACTTCTGTGATCTATGTGTTTATGCAGTATATGACATGAAGCCAAACACTGCACGCCATGTCAACAGGAAGTTTCGGGGGCCTGCCCAGATGGTTAACAAGAGAGAAAAATGTCCTGTTGACAGTCCCAGAGGGCTCGAACCAGACAACCCACATCAGATGTGTGTGCAGGAGGACAAGAAAAACAGTACGAAGGTTCAAGATATGGACAAGAAGGAAGTTTAAATACAAACACTGTTTCCAAAATGTTGGGATGCTGTTTAAAATGTTATTACAAAAAAAAATGTGATGGTTTGCAAATCATTTAAATGAAAATGAATCGTACATGTAATTGAAAATAGTGCATGGACTACATAACAAATGTTGAAATTGTTTTATAAAAATATGTACTCATTTTAATTCCATGCCAGCAACATGTTCCAAAACAGTTGGGACACCGGCATGTTTACCATCGTCTTGCATCACCTCTTTTTTTAATAACATGCTGTAAATAGTTAGGAATTGAGGAGACTAGTTTCTGGAGTTTTGAAAGTGAAATGTTGTCCCATTCTTGCCTAATATAGGACCCCAGCTTCTCAACAGATTGAATGGCCAATTGTTTTTAAAGGGTAACAAGTTGGGACTGCAGAAAGGACAGCTTAGCACCTGCACTTTTTTACTACAGAGCCATACTGTTGTAACATGTAGAATGTGGTTTGGTAATGTCTTGATGTCTTCCCTGAAGAAGGCATTGTCTGGAAGGCAGCATATGTTGCTCCAAAATCTGTATATATTGTTCAGCATTAATGGAGCCTTCACAGATATGTGAGCGGCCCATGCCATGGGCACTTATGTGTCTCCATACCATCAGGGATGCTGGCTTTTGCACTATGCGCTGACAACAGGATGGTCTTTTTCCTTTTTAGAGCAGAAGATGCGGTGTCCATGATTTCAGTTTTGATTCAACAGACTACAGGAGAGTTTTCCACTTCCCCTCAGTCTATCTTCAATGGACCATGTTTATATATGGTTCCCTCTTTGCATGCTAGTTTTAACTTGCATTTGTGGATGCAGTTACACACTGTATTCAGAGAGTGTTTTTTGAAAGTGATGTTGAGCCTGTGCAGTGATTTCCACTACAGAGCCATAACTGTTTTTAATGTAGTGTTGCCTGTGAGTCTGTGGTTTTGGGCTTTGTCCCTTTAATACAGAGATGATTAAAGAAATTATTAATGATAGGATGTAATGTAGATGACGAGATCTCTAAATTTTATGTGGAGGAAAATGATTCTATTCTTTTCCGACGCAAAGAAGCCTTTCCCATCTTCTGAGAGACTGAGCATCTCTGGAATGCTCCTTTTATAGTCATGTTACTAACCTGTTGCAAATCAACCTAGTTAGTAGGGAGATGTTCTTCCAGTTGTTTACCCTTAACATTACACAACTTTATCAGTGTTTGAAACATATTGCTGGCTTCAACTATAAAAAGAGTATACATATTTTCCATAAAACAATAAAACTTTCAAGTTTGAACATTTTCTTTGTAGTCTTTGCACTATTCTTAATTTAATATAGGGCTCAAATGATTCACAAACCCCTCAAATTTTGTTTTAAATAAACATTTTACACAGCTTCACATCTTCCTAGAACTGGGGTTGTAAAACTGTAACATGTATAACTTCACCACTGCGAAAGCTGCTCTGCAGATGTATTCCTTTCTGAATTATTCCCATCAATGCGTCTGACAGACTGAAAGCTAAATAAGAGGAAACAAGTTTTTAATGTTCTTGAAAGAAGTGCTGTACGTAATAAACTACTGGCCGGCCAGGACAATTAAACGTTATCGGCTACAATTGTTCGCACAATGTGTCAGACATAAACAGAATACAGATACAGTATCAGATTTCATGCCAAAGTGGGTCCATTACATTATGAATGTAATCCCGATTTCCTCCCCCCGGATTTCAGCTTCATCAGTATTCTTCTGGGGAAATATGAATCATCCAGGCCACTGAAACACATTCATCTTGTAGCTAACTGTGATATTACCCTCATTCATCAAAAGCAGTGCGTGGCCAGGGCAGGTTCTGATAAACTTTGGACATTTTTACCACTTTAGCTGGCATTTAATGTCTGTCTCACATACCTGGGATGTAGCTGTGGTGGAAGCTGTTAAACAACATGTTATATTTATCATCAGGTCATCATTCAAATGTATGCCTGACTGGAATCAAGAGAGCTACTCTCAGTGAGCTGGAAATTCACTCTTGTTTATGGCCACTTACATTGTCCTCTGTTAATATTATATGAAACTGCATACAACGAGTTCCAGATGTTCCTCTAGTTCAAAATATTTATACATGACAAGGCAAGAGACCCAAAAGACGCGGGACAGATCATCACTGCCATCTAGTGGTGAGCAATATGTGTCGTGTTATTTCTGTCAGGTAATTACTCCAGGTTGTGGTTGGATGGGAAGCAGTTAGAGCCTCATGGACACAGGAGGTGCAGGTGATTGCAGCTCCTGGTCCAGCAGCCGGAAGAGCATGGCACTTTTGTTGCTCTGGGAGGTTTGTCCCAAAGAACGGTGGAGCTGAGCCTGCAGATAGTGGACGTCCCGCAGCCGCTCCTTGCAGTTCAGCTTGGAGAAATATGCCGCAGCTTCATTTAATGTGTTTACAGCCAAAAACGCCCAATGCATATCTGCAGGAAGACAGCCAGCAGGGTTTTTAAAATTACGATGCACAGCTCCATGACAAAGGGATAAGTGTTCAGCAGAGGGAGGTGAGACTGTTACCTGCTTGCCCTTGTCCGTTTGGCCTGAACCCAGCCCCCGCCATCTGACAGCGGGCCGTCAGCAGCAGGGCTCGGCCTTTGTCCATGACTGCTCCGTGGGCCAGAATAGGCTCAATGGCTTCATGCAGAACTGACAGAGCCTGCTCAGGAACCCCCAGCATCAGCTGCAGAGAGGAACAGAAACAAAGACAATGGTCGTTGTTCTGCTTGCATTTTGCATAAATAAACGTGTCAGACTGAAAATGAGGCTTTGTTGATTTGCATGTACGGGAATAAAAGTTATATCTGACCTGAGTGAAGGCCAGGTGAAGGATTGTCTCAGAGGCCAGGGACTGTAGGTGGTGCTGTCTAGCCAGAGCCAAAGCCTGCAGGAGGAGAGGAAGAGCTGTGGAGAAGCCAGACGACTCCCAGTGGAGCTCAGCGGTGGAAAGCATCACTCTGTATGAGACAGAAACAGGAAGTGATGCAGATGAAAAAGTGCTTCGTCTGATGTCTAATTAAAGTGCTTGAAGGATATATTTAGAAATATTTCTACGAATGCTTCCCGTCACATTTTGTACTACAACAGTTTGCTTATAAAGATGATTCATAATTTGAATGTCAAACATTAAATATTTAAAGCAGACCTAAGAAAAGTGAGCCAGTTCAATTCTATGAATAGAAAAACAACAGCTGACTAAGCTTAGGAGTTTGCTCTCCTTCACTCTCAGGGGAACAGAAAAAGAGTTATTGAAGATCAGACAAATATCTGTCTACCTGATGACCACCTCTGTACATTTCTTCTTCTCACAGTGCGTCTGCAGTCGCTGTAAGATGCTGTACGCTTCAGTACTCCGGTTTAGGGCCTTCAGAACGAGAGCTTTCCTGTCAGCAATGACAGCATTGAGTTAACACAGATTGAATACAAACTACGTCTGTAGGTGACAGGAATCTTTAAGAGGAGGACGAAAGATCTGTGCCTCTGTGTTACCTGTAGAGACCTTCTGCTTTGTTCAAGGCAGAGATTGCTGTGACGAGTGGCTCCGCTAAATGGTATTTTCCTTCGTGCATGTGTCTGTCAAACTGGATTTTCAAATCACACAGCATCCAGAGCTGCAGGGGTTTGAGTCATTAGCAAACAAAAAACAATGAGTATAAGTTTTTCATTTCCCTTCATGAATGTAAAAACTGTATTTTGTTAAAATACATGACAGAGATAGAAGTTTAGATTGGATGATCAGTGTTTGAAATCTCCAAACAAAACAGGATGACAGGTTAGCGTTCTCATGTAAACTGGACACTCTTTATCACTCAGCTATCCGCTTTGCCACTAATGCACCCTTCCACACTCACCACTGTGATCTCTATAAATTGATGAGGTGGCCCTCCCTTCATACCTGGCGGCTTCATCACTGGCTTCATTTTGTATACAAGTCAATCCTGGGAAAGACACCTTCCTACCTGTCCTCTCTTCTACATGTCACCCAAGCCTCATATCCCAGTAGGTCCAGTGAATACATCAAGTTCATCATCCCCGGTACTTCTACTGTTTTCGGCCGCAAGTCTTTTCGTTTTGCAGCAGCTAACAACTGGAATAACTTACACCCTCAAACTCTCAACTTTGAAATGTGTTTTTCAGTTTCCAAGATGTAATCTCTTGAAAATGTAAGTTAAGTATATGTGGTCTGAGTCTGTCATTTTTCCTGTTCATGTCCGATTGTTTAAATAAAAAATAAAAAATAAAAAAATAAAAATAGTAGCACCCCTTTTTGCTGATATAACTGCCTGTAAACGTTTCTTATAACTCTGGATAAGTCCCTGGATCCTGGCTGGGGGAATTTTTGACCACTCCTCTTTACAAAAGGCCTCCAACTCTGTGAGAATGGAGGGCCTCCTGGCATGGACAGCACGCTTCAGGTCATACCACAAATTCTCTATTATGTTCAAATCTGGGTATTGTGATGGCCATTGCAGAATGTTGTAATTTTCTTTCTTTAAGTAATCCTTTGTCGATTTGGAACAATGTCTAGGATCATTGTCGTGTTGGAATACCCAACCCCGCATTAGCCTCAGCTTCTTGACAGAGTCTTGGACATTTGCCTCCAGAATCTGTTGATATTGGGCCGAATCCATGTGGCCTTCCACCTTAACAAGGTTTCCAGTGCCTGTACCGGCCATAAGCATAACAGACCCTCCTCCAAACTTTACAGTAGGGAGCATGTTCTTCTCCTGGAATGCCGTCTTCTTCTTGCGCCATGTGTATACAACTCATACAACTCCATATTTGTTTCATCTGTCCAGAGCACTTTATTCCAGAATGACTCTGGTTTATCCACTTGTGTTTTGGCATATGTCAGATGAGCGTGTTTGTGATGGGGACGAAGAAAGGGCTTCTTACGTATCACCCTTCCATAAAGCTCCTTCTCATGCAACCTTCGTCTGATTGTGGAGCGATGCACCATGACAGCATCGGCAGCAAGTTCTTTCTGGAGTTCTTTGGTGGTGGTTTGTGGGTCCTTGCAAAGTTTTCTGACCATTTTTCGCTCTTGCCTTGCTGTTATTTTCCTTGGTCTGCCACATCTTTTCTTCACATCCACAGTGCCAGTAGCCTTCCATTTCCTTATGATGTCCCTCACAGTTGACACAGACAACTGAAACCTTTGGGATAATTTCTTATAACCTTCTCCAGAGTTATGCTTCCGTATTATTTGCAATTTTAGGTCATCTCAGAGCTGTTTTGATGTTCCCATGTTGCCAAGTCACATTAGAGACCGAGGGATAAGAAACAGCTCCAATTTAACCTTTAAATCTGTTGTTACATGTGAATTTGTTGTGGAAGATTCAGTGAACTAATTCCAATGTTTAGATGGTGGAAATAAGTCTTTTTAGGATGTCTAGCAATGCTCAAACAAAAGAAAGTTTAAGGGTGCCCAAACTTTTGCACCGGTCTGATTTTGTTTCAGAGTTTATTGTACATTTTGATTTAACTCAATAAATAAGTTTTCATGCTGAAAATGTCTGTATTTCTGTTAGTTATAAGATATGAAAGAAGCAAGCTGCCACACTGAAGGAAATAGAAAATACAGATGAAAACAACAATTTTTGTTTAGGGTGCCCAAACTTTCGCACCCCACTGTATATACACACATACTTTTTTACACCTCGTGCACATTGCTTGTTACTTGTTCACTTTTGTTTTGTTCTATTTTATGTTTATTTGTTTGTGTGTGTATGTGTTCCTGTTGCCGCCTCTTGGTCGGGTTATGTTTGTAAATGAGAACTGGTTCTCAAACATTTTACCTGGTAAAATAAAGGTCTAATAACGTTTTTACTCAGTCTCTAGCAACTGCTGAATTGATGGTCATGTGGATACTGCTGTCATGTTAACTGCAAAGAAAGTGAGCATGAGTTTACAAAGTGAAAGCTAGCTGTGGCTGTTCAAGCTAAACTATGATCTGTGACTGAAAATATAAAGTTAGATAATTGAATTCTGATGGTAATTCAGTTCACTATTCAACATAACTAATTCCAATTATGATGGAAAAATCCTGCTTTACTGTAGCTGATCCGATTAGTTTAGCAGAGGAGCTGTCTAAGCTTTGTCTGGTGGGATTCAGAGCGGGCTAGCTAACTCTAAATAACATTTCAATGTTCTCAATGTCTAAATAACTTCATTCTACTTGTTTTAATATGAATATCAATGGCAGACTGACAGCCAGGTTCCACAAAAACAAACATTATTTTAATCTCTAATCTATAGAATGTAAGCTGTTTCTAGCTATCTAAATGGACACAAGAGAAAATAACATTTTTATTATTAAATGATGATATTAACCTGCATTCAAGAAGCATCATCTAAAGAGCAAAACATGTTTATATATATTGAATTATTACATTTGCTTTATAAGAATAAGACTTGAATGCATACAAATGCACTAAACCTGACTCCTCACTTCCACCTTCTTCCCTAACCAATTTCCTCCTTGAAATAAGATCTTGGTTCACCTCAAACTTCCTCAAATTAAACAGCAATAAAACTGAACTTCTTCTAATCGGCACAAAATCTACATTAAACAAACTCCATTATTTCTCTATTCCCAACGACAACTCGTCCCTCTTCCCCTCCCCTCAGGTTAAGAGTCTGGGTGTCATTCTCGACAGCACCCTTTCCTTCACCTCC
Source organism: Notolabrus celidotus (assembly GCF_009762535.1). Lineage (NCBI taxonomy): Eukaryota > Metazoa > Chordata > Actinopteri > Labriformes > Labridae > Notolabrus > Notolabrus celidotus. Next base: position 27,846,542 of record NC_048280.1, on the reverse strand, counting down.
CATATCGACCACGTCACCCGATCCGCCTACTTCCACCTCCGCAATATTAACCGTCTCCATCCTTCGCTCACTCCCCACTCCACTGTCATTCTTGTTCACAGCCTCGTCACCTCCCAGTTGGACTATTGCAACTCTCTTCTGTTTGACCTACCCCACAAAACCCTCCATAAACTACAACTGGTTCAAAATTCAGCTGCCCGTATCATCAGACGCACCGCCTCCAGCCACCACATCACACCCATCCAGCAACAGCTCCACTGGCTCCCCATCACAGACCGGATCAACTACAAAATACTTCTCCTCACCTTCAAATCCATACATAACCTTGCCCCTCCATTTCTCTCTGACCGCCTCCATACTGCCACACCCGTCCACACCCTCAGATCCTCCTCCTCCATCCACCTCACTGTCCCCCCTGCTCGCCTTGTTACCATGGGGAGCAGAGCCTTCAGCCGCTCTGCTCCCCAGCTCTGGAACTCTCTCCCACCTGACCTCCGTAATACTGACTCACTCCCACATTTTAAATCCAAAGTCAAAACTCATCTGTTTAAATTGGCTTACTCCATCTGACCACAACTCCACTGTCAATTCTCTTAAAACTTTTTTAATTGTATTTTATTTACTGTTTGTTATTTAAACTCTGTTAGTTTTAATTTTGTAAGGTGACCTTGAGTGTCAAGAAAGGCGCCTATAAATAAAATGCATTATTATTACTATTAAAACAGTTTAAAGCTCCTGTGAGGAGTTTTTAATATTTTTTATGATACAACTGAAATTCCTTCTGCCTCTTATGAGCTACAAAAGCAAACAAGACCATCAACAACGAGACTGATCGTTTCTATTAGGTAATTATTTGAGCTTGGAACTGCTGCAGTTGCAGGTTAGTTGACATATAAAATGAAACAGCACACTGCAGAGTCAGCCATCTGCACATTTCACACAGCAAAGGTTCGTGGTAGGTGATACATGTGATTGTTAAAGAGAGCGTGATGAGATTTTGATTCAGAAAACACTGATCACACATGTATAGGACTCAATCAGCAGAGATTACAGATTACAGATGCTGCTCTATCCACAGGGAGCGCCAGAATCTACACCAACCTTTTACTTTACCCACCTTGGCATGCTGTGAATGAGGAGGGAACTGCTCTTTCAGGTGCAGGAGAATCTCTGACACTGCACTGTACAGGCCCTGCAACAGATGCAAATGTGCACAGGACAGAGAGGTGAGTCCAGGAGCCAAAAAAAGAAGACCTGATCAATGTTTATTAACATCCTGCAGTGCTGCTCTGACTGACTGAGGCACGTGAAAAGTGGGGCAGAGAGCAGACAGATGGGATCAGATGAAATGTGTTACCTGCTCTGCATGCAGCTCGGCCAGGTGGCAGAGAGCCACGGCAAACGCCTCTGTGTTGTTCTGCTGGACCCCAAAGTTGACCGGCTCCAGGCTGCTCATGTTGAGAAGCAGCTGGGCCTGCTGCAGAGCCATGGTGCTGCATGAGACACAAGAGCACACATTAAGGACTTGGATATAAATGACTGACATGATTACACCTTAAAGCCATGTCTTATTACTTCTAAACGTCTATATTTTGTTTGCACGTGTGCGGTGCTTTTTGCGCAAATTGGATGTCTGAAATCTGAATCCTTGTATGAATACATGAGAAATTGTAACCCTGTCTTGCAGAGGTGATGTAATGTCAGTGGGAGGAAGAAGGTGTGCTAGCAGGTGGTTGATTACAGAAACTGTGAACAAGACTGACATCCGTGTGTGAAACAAAGAGGTATGGTGTAGAGCCTCACCTCTTGCCGTACATCCTCCATATGGACGTGGTCTGAGCCAGGCTGATCTCGATCAGCTCTGACAGACTATGCTTCCAGTGCAGGATGTCTGTGTCCTTCAGTGCGTCCATCAGTTTGTGGGCCGTCTTGCCCTGCGTTGCCCCCTGCTGGACTAAAGACTGAATGCCTAGAGACGCCAGGTACTACAGCAGGGAGGTGAGTCAATGGGAAATGATTTTATTAATGGATAGATTGTTGTATATTGTTCTTTGCTTTCAGGCACTACAGGATCATCTAAGCTGACAAGATTTCAGATGATTTAACCCACAACAGTCTGAATTATCTAAGATCACAGAGCATGAAAAACAATCACAGCTCGTGGTTCCTCTTGTGTTTGTGTTGAGTTAAAAGCCATTGAACAACTCTAGACATGAGATCTTTATATGTAGTAATAATGTACTGTTTATTCAATGAATACAATAAAAAAGTAAAAATAGCTTTCAGTGTTGTCGTCAAGTCATCTCAAGTCAAAGTTGAATCTTGAGTCCAAGTATTAAAGTCCAGGTTGAGTCCAGAGTCAAATCCAAGTATCATAAATATGAACTATTATGAGGAGGACTGAAGTTTCATTTGAACCTGGACTGACCGTGTGGGACCTTTTGGATGTGCAGAAAGCTCATTTCATTCATCAACACTAGAATCTGACTGATCCTGTCAGCCGGATATTTAAATGATCAGTGAAGTGACAGAACTGTGCGTCATGCATAAATGTGCACCGTGCTCTCTTCATAGGAAGATGAACTCATTGTTTCTGCTGCGATAGGATCACTGCCGGTGTTAACTCAAAAACAAAAAAAATACCTTCTACCAATCCTCCAACTTCAACTGACCCAACAACTTGGGCCATCACTGTTAGCAGGCATTTAGCTAACAGCAACAATCCAAGTAACTTTAGCATCTCTCTTGCTTTGCTGGGTGCTTCCTGGACCTGGTGTTTTATTACAGCTCGTCCCTGCCTGTCTTTAATGCTTCTGTTGCATATCAAATAGGCTGCGCTACTCTTTTTTGCAAATGCTGGAAAATCTTTGAATGCAAAGCTCACGATTCGTGGCACCTCTTCAGGGACTCTGGCAATTACTGCCGCTGCACAAGTCGACACGTGAGGAAACGCATGCAGGTGAACACACTCCAACTGTTCTCGAAACTGAATGAATTATAAGGGTCAAATCAGTCTTCATTAATAAATAAGTTAGAGCGCTCCTCTCCATCTTCCTCATCCAAAAGCAGTTTGAGTCCAAGTCCAAGTCCAAGTGGAGTCTACCTCATAACACTAACCTCTCAGTTTTATTTTACACTGATTCTCATAAATCAGGAGATGGTCCCTGCAGTCTACCTTTTCAACATGTATCATTTTGAATAATACTGATGAACATGTACACAGTTGTGAGGCCGTAGTACAATGTCATTACTCATCTAAAACAAATGTTTTCATTTTGATGGTATGAGACACTTTGGGGCCAAAATCAGGATCACAGCTATTAGAGGAGTTTTGCAAAGTGAGAGTGTCGTGAAAAAAATGTGCCAAAGCAATTAAAAGTAAATGAACAGCCACAGCCAACTTAATACAGGTGTCCTTATTAAAGAGCTCATAATGCACTCACTGGCAGGCAGAAATGGGCAGCCATTTTCACTGAATCCTCAGTTAACACCGTGCTGTCAGATCCCCTCATCTGTTCCAGTGTGTAGAGCCAACTCTAATGTAGGACACAAAGAGACAGGGAGGAATACACCCGGGCACATGCATATTTATGGGAGAAATAATGAACCATTTATCAGGAGTGACAGGAAGCAGAGAGGAGGATTTTACCAGACAGTGCTGGAGGCACACATGATCATTGGACTCTTGGGCAATGCGGATCGCCTCCTGTAGAGCTAGATCAGCCTGCTGACTGAAGGAAGAACACAGACGATAGAACAGCTACCATAGCCGTATTTCACACAAATACACTTTATGTATGAACACGTCCATTTACAGACTCCAGCGCCTCTTGTACTCACTAGTGGCCGAAGCGACAGTGCAGGCTTGCCAGGTTTAGAGCAGCGTAGCGGAGACTTCTTCCATAGCCCTCGTCCCCATTGCTCTTTCCTTCATTTCCAGACAAGATGAGGCGGTCGAAGTAATGCAGGAGGCTGTGGGCGGAGAGGAAGATATCCTGCACTCTCATGCTGTTCAGGTAGTTCAAGTAATGCTGAGGAGAGAGTCAAAATCACACAGCTAATTAAGATGATTCACCCCTTATGGCACACTTGTAATTACAATATGATGGGTTCAGCGAACGCCTCACCGCTTCAGCGAAATCTGGATTAAACTTGAGCATGTTGTTGAGCTCCTCCTGCAGAGCAGCCGGCTTTAGAGCTTTATTTTCATCGTTTTTCAACAGATAGGCCTGCAGAAAGAGGGTCAATGTTTCACCTCTTGGTTCTGCACATTCATGCACCCACATAGTTCTGTTCATACCATCCTTGCCTCTAACACTCACCTGTCTTGCAAGAAAGTACTCTGCCTGTTTTTGTGACAAGGGGCCTCTGCCTGGTGTGTTGTCGTTTCTAGAACAAGAGAAGAAATATCTGCCGTTAATCATCGTAGTTTTAAAATCATTAGAACCAAAGTCTTTCCAAGACACATACCGGAGCTCTGACTCATGCAGTGGGGTGTCCATCTCGTCTTTGTCCATTCTGTCCCCCACGGTGTCCTCTGTACTGGTGAGGTCCATCTCAGAGTCGTCAGCAGCCAGCGCTGGCAGACTCACCTGCCCATCAGTGGGCTTGGCGTAGTGACTGTGGTAATAGTGCTGCAGAGACTTGTACAGCTTGTAGACCTGACTGAAAGACAGCTTGTTGTAGGCTAGCAGCATGTGTCTCATGAACAGACCTGAGAGAAAGGAGAGACACAGCTGAACATCAGTCTTCTTAATGAGGATAATGTAGAAACATCAGGAGCTGTGGCATCATGTTTGCTGCTCACCAACGACACTGGTTTTATACGCCTCTGAATCAAAAGCAGTGAACGGTGTGGGAAGAGTGGAAAAGAAGTACTCCATGTCTTTAAGCTCTCCGTCTGCCATCTCATGAAGCCTTTAAAGAAAGAAAAAAGTGCTTTAGCATCGACACATTTCAATATTTCTTTTCATAATAAAGTGCAGGGCGCACGCAAGCAATACATTGTGATGCAGAACATCCTCCCTTGAATTTGCAAGACACAGATGGGTCAGGGATACTGAGAGGACCGTGCCCTCTCCCAGACTCAGCATGTAGAGTGATACTGTGGTACTGTTGGTATGATTCTACGTGTTTGGAATAACCTCAAACAAACAGGACAAACACTAACAAGACAAACAAAACAATGCTGGGGAAACAGCTGCAGTCAGGTAAACAACACTATGAAAAAAAGAATAAGTATTAAGTCTACAACTAATTCTCCAGATGCAGCGCCTTACTTTGAGTCTATTCCTCACCAGATGTCCTTGTAGACGTCAAGAGTGACAGTAGCTAACCTCATGAACATAATTTATTCCTTAGTTGTTCTTCATGAAATTAACATAAGGTGTAGGCGTCGACTAATTATCTGTGTTTTTCTTGGCGGTATAAGTATCAGCAATAAGCCTCTAACAAACCTTGGTAGAGTTCAGACTTAAAATATTTGACTTTGTTGACCGACTTTGTGTTTTCTCTTTTACAGATGGCTGTTGTTCTTACAATGTGTGCCGAGTAGACTGAGTAAAACTTCTCAACTGCAAAAATTGGAGGAACTGTGATTTAGGTTATCTTTTCCTGGATGTGTTTGAATAAAAGAAGAGTTCATTGCCGCACAAACTGATGAAAGTTGCGATGCCTTTTCTGCACATTGCTGAAGACGTTATCACTAAATATAGAGGGCAATGAGGGGTTCGTCCATATCTTTCCAGTTCAAAAATGTATGCACTGACAGTCCCACATTTTCATAGAGTTAAGTTGCTTGTTATTTTTCACTCCACAATGAGAGGCTTAACTCAAATCCAGAGGCAAAACATGATTTCTTTCTAGTTTCTATTCCAGCACACCAAGCACAGGGTTTGGTAAACTGTCTTAATCGTGCAGCTCAGTGATATAACTTCATATGAGGTAACCCGAGCCCTCCTGATTCATAGAGAAGATAAAGCACACTCATGCAGGACTCTCACAGCTTCACCTTTTCAAAGAAGAGATGAGAATAAAGACAGGATCTGAGTAGGAAGCATTTAAAATATGGAGCTTAACCTTTGTAATATCTTCACCTTTCATTCAGTCATTCACCCGTCCGGAGAGACGTTGGAAGCATTTGTGATCGTTTAAGATGAACTAAAACCCAGCACTTGAAGACACAGAAGGAGATCTCAAACACTTGGGAAAATTGGGAAACCAAATGCTAATTTTAGCATTTTTAATGTGAGTCAGTAAGTAAAATATAATTTAACAGTGCTTTCTGAAGAAATAAATCACAAAGTGAGGTTATGTGCACAAAAATATGCAAACAAAGAAAAGAAAATGAAAGAGCTGAGAGTCCCACTGACTACAAAGGCATTTCAAAATTCAAAACACAGTTCCCAGATAAAATAAACAATAAGACACAGAGTGCATTAAAGTGACGTCTGTCCTAACAGGTATTTCTTGAACTGGTGAAGACATCAACTGACTCTGCAGAGTGCAGGTGTGCGAGCTTGGCCAGAGGAGATCTATTTCAATGGTTCTCAAGGTGTAAATGCATTCAGGGATTTGACAAAAGAAGCAATTTGAAGATCTAACTTTGACTTTTTAAATGTTCCTCGTGTGTCTCACACAAGCGCCGGCCAAAGAGCTTTCTGTTTTTACTCCTCTAAGCTCTGGAACGCTCAGTCTCTGGACATTAAAATGGCGAGCTCTCTGGGTGTTTTTAAAAGTAAACTTAAGACTTACCTTTTTAATCTAGCTTTTAACTTGGAGTAATTTATTTTTAGCCCTGGACTGAAATATTATTTTCATTATTATTTTAATCATTGTTATTTTTATTATTGCTTTAACATTTATTTATCTTATTTAATAATTTATTTATCTATTTATTTATTGTATTCATCTGATCTTGTTAACACCACCTTATTTTTGAACTTTTCTTTCCACTATTACTTATTTTATTGATTTTACTGTCTTGATTTTATTCTATTTTTAAGTATTTTTTATCTATAATCATGCCTTTTATAATTTTACCATTGCTGTTGTTTTCTGTCTCTCTGTTATTCTGTGAAGCACTTTGGGCTGCATGTTTTTATGGATGAAAGGTGCTATATAAATAAAGTTGATCTGAGTTAAGTTTTTTCACTACTTTCAGATGCTTCATAAATAAAACAATTCACTGAGTAATGATAAATAATGGTCACATTAATCATTTACAAAAACAATGTTTTGTGACAGTCCTATTCACAATCCACTGTATGAAGTCTGTGTCTGCACTTGTGGACAAGTAAATTTACTTGAGTACTGTACTTAAGTACTTTTTTTGAGTATCTGTACTTTACTTGAGTATTATTATTTGGGGAAACCTATTACTTTTACTCCATTAGACATTTATTGTACTTTTAACTCCACTACATTTCTATCAATGCTCTAGTTACTCACTACTTTTGCTTTGAAGTCAGCTCATGAATTGCCTTCTCTTTTCTGAAATCTGATCACTAAGACAGTAAAATGTGTTTATGTAGTTCTGTTTGTTTCAGTGGTTTAGCCGTACATGTATATCGTGCGTCTCCACGGTTGAACATGGAGCAAACACAGAGCAAATTTCACTCAGATCAGGCAGTTCATTTAGAAGTGGTAATGATGGTTACAATTCTCCACCTGAGCACCCATGGCCATATCTTCAGCCCGTGTTAAATGTTTTTGAAATGAAGAATGATACGTATTGTTTGAAATGTTCTCCCTGTTTCCCACTCTGCCCAAACCTACAAACATTCACTGTCCAACCTGAGAAAGCGTGTTGAGCTACGTAACATTTGTTTCATTCCAGATGAACATTTCAAACTAAGTTGTCTGTGCTTGGAGTAACTTGCTGTTTTTATTCCATGGTATAGTTTTTAGAGATTTCAAGTAATGGTTTAAACATAATGTAACAGAATATACTCCTTTGTCTGGAATGCACTTATGCATTTTGAAAATACAATGTTTTGAGATTTTTTAAGAAGTATTTTGAATACTTAAGTATTCTTAAAAACAAGTCCTTCAGTACTTTAACTCAAGTAATAATCTGACAGAACAACTTTCACTTGTATTGGAGTAATATTTGACATGGAGGATCTATACTTTGACTTAAGTAATGAAGCTGTGTACTTTGTCCACCACTGCTGAACTGTAGCATCATACCTGAGTTTGACAGCATATGCAGTCTGAGGGCAACATTCCTCCACAGTCTTCAGGAACTGACCCAGAGTCAGGTCTGGACCCTGAGAACCAACACAAACAACACAACAATAACACACCTGCTTCAACTCAGTGCTGTGCAACAACAACACCACTTTAACGAGAAAACCCGACCTGCTGTAGGGGCAGGATGAGTTTGTTGAGTCGTCTTCTCTCTGGCAGTGTGATTTTGGACGCAGTCATGTCGTATAGCAGCGCCAGGACTGAGATCTTATACGGAGTGACCCAGTCTTTGATCCCAAACACGTTAGCATGGACCACTCCGTTCGTCATCATGGGGTTAAAGTATAAGTTCTCATGCACACTCGCCATTTTGACAGGTAAATTCAATGTTATACAAATGCGGAGAAATGACCTGATGCTGGAGTTTACTTGTTCAACATTTGGCTGAAATAAATGAAGACAATCATCGGACCGAGCTGGACATCATCTACAGCTAGCGACACCTAGCTAACACCAAGTTTATTTAACGTTAGCCACACGGAGAAGTCCATTCAACATGAGAGATTACTCTCTACCATTTAACACAAAGGTATCTTACTGATAGTAATATCTGTCTTATCTGATCATTTCATTTATTTCAAACATGTTGACAAAAGTTGACTCTTTCCTTTCAAACCGCCCTCCTTATGTCCCCTGAAATATACGTCATAGAGATGTGATGTTCCTGAACGAGTCGGTCTTTTGAACGGCTCTTTTAAGTGAACGATGAGAACCGATTCTCAGTTGCAAGCCGTTCATTTGGGAGCCGTTTTTATATGCAGATTGCCCAGGCTGCCTTCACGTGTCACCGACCTGCGTGCCCCATGGGTCTTTTGTTCACACTAAGTAGCCACCTCCGGTCTAAAAATATGAGTCCAATGCGGAAGTGCTAAAAACTGCAGTTCATCGAGGATCCGCTTGAGGCTGAGTACCGGAAACCACATACACACCAATTCAATAAAGCCGATCTTTACAGCAGAAATAAACATGTTTACTGCCTGGTACAAAAGATGAGTGTAGTCTGGATAGCTCATTTCTCTATCGGCACACACTGTACAGGGGTGAATTTTTTTTCTAACGTGGCAATTTCGAAGATATAGATTACTAGTCTTCTAATGAGAGGCACAGCTGCCTGTGGGAACACGTGTAGCTGTTGGCTAGGAGGCTCAAAGCCCGCCTCTTTACGTCACACTGGCTCGACAGCAGCAATATGGCTGCCGCCGCCGATTGGCCTCAGAACAGCACTTCAGAAATAGATGGGTGACGTCACGAATACTACGTACATATTTTATACAGTCTATGGTTCCCACAGGCAGCTGTGACTTCCGGTACTTCCGGAGCCAGCCTCAAGCGGATCCTCGATGAACTGCAGCTTTTAACACTTCCGCATTGGACTCATATTATTAGACCGGAGTTTGCCACTTTGCGGGAACACTGTAGCTGTTGGCTAGGAGGCTCTCATACAGTCTATGGTTGTCACGCTGCCTTCACGTGTCACCTGCGTGCCCCATGAGTCTTTTGTACTCCTTTATTGTCTAGACTTTGTTATCGTTTACATTGTTTTGATGTGGATTTGAGTCGAGGAGCTTAGCTCCTGTTTATAATGTAGTTCAGGTGTAGAAACACCAAGCGGGGTAGTACAATTTTACATTCACATTATCATTATATACCAATTTTTATTCTAGTTGGTGAAGGAAAATTGAAATTAGTGATCTCACTGTCGAATTATGTGGATATGGCACCATCTTAAGAAATGATTACAATGCCTAAACAACTGTAATCTGAAAAAACTCTCCTGAGAGATCAATCCTCTTTTTAAATATCCTTTTGCCATGCACCCTCCTTCCATCCACAATACATCCACAATACATCCACAAACATACACACTCTCTCACAACACACTCTTCAAACAAAACCCAGAGGGAACAACTGAAGGTGTTGTCTTCTCTGTTGCACACACCTAACTGAGGGAAAGGAGCTCCTTTTATTGAGCAGCCAGGCTGATGAGCTCAAGCTGGGTGCAATGAGGGCAGGTGCTCTCAATGATGGGCTCGTTAGGAGCCCTGGAAGTCTCAGACTGCCTCCATCTGTAACAAGTATAAATGTGTAAATTTGAATTATTCTGATCCAAATCTTATAAGTGCTACCAGTGATTGTTTCCTTGATAAAAACGAGTTACCCCTGGTTGACTTCTAAAAAATAAATAAATATAAAAATGAGCCAAAGAGCCAGTCTTTTGAACGGCTCTTTGAAATGAACGGCTCCTCAAGACCCGGTTCCCTTCAAAGAGCAATAAATCCCATGTGCACTACGTCATAAAACTGCGTCGGCTTTTTTAAATTTACCCACTTGACTTCAGTCGCTCGTTAGTGGTTACACTATACTACGATTTAAAACATGTAAAGACGTTACACCAGTGAAGACGACACATGATTACTTTAAATCAATGAAACTGTGGGCCACAGTTGTTGATGAATAGTCGGTTTAAAAAAAACAAACTGTCCTTGTCATCACAGTAATTGTACCTTTATTTTGAAGGTGGCAGACGGAAGTAGTGTAATGCAAATGTCGGGGACTTTGAGAAGAAGTGGAAAGTTTGTCGTTTCCTTCCAGCAGTATTTGGGTATGTAACTGTAATATAATATATATCATATATAATATACTATTTAAAAAGTAATTGTAGAATACATGATGGAATTAACTTGCTTCGGTTTTGGAACATTAGTACAATGTATGTGGGAATTCCTCCAAGAGTACCCTACTGCAGGCAAGATGGCGCCGCCACAACATCCACACCGGAAGTCCATACCGGAAGTCCATACCGGAAGTTACAAAGCTAAAAACGTTGCAATAACACCCACACCGGAAGTTACAAAAATAAAAGCCTTGAAAAACAGGAACGTGAACGCAAAATAAAAGCCTTCAAAAACACGTAGGTTTACGCGTAATTCTATTAACTTTTTTGCACTTACATTTTAATCGTATCAGTATTATTGACTAGTTGATTGACTCCAAAAGTGTATAGGCTGTTGAGAATTCAAGTTACTTAGAAGCCTGCACGAATCACTAAGTTATAGTGTTAACGTCTCAGCCATGCACAGCCTTTTGTTCCGAGTGTGTGTTGAAATACTTAAAGCTGATTATGATGCTGCCGTGATGACATCTGCATATGCCTCTCTTGTTTTGTCTGGGTCATATGTTATTTTATGTTGTGTTAGCCTGACTGTACCTCAGTACAGTTTGCTGTAGTGTTTGTTCCAAATTACCTTGCATGCTGTCTGCCTATGTGATCACATGTATAGATTAATGAATGAATGAAATACAGATCCAGAGTAGATCCACAGTCACGAGAGAAGAGCAGAATGTTATCTATGGTGCAGGGGCGAGTGGAGGAGGAAAATGTAGAGGTGTGTGGTGACTGTTTCTTTTTTAACATAATTTGTAACACGTTACAATGACACAGTGACAGGGGTGTTCATTAACCACAAGAACAAACGGAGGGAATGGTTTCTCCTTCTATTTTGAGACATTAGATGGGCGTAAACACTCTGAGCTTGTCAAACAGTTTTATTCAGATTGAATGCTTGATGCATGTACACCAATGTCTTAACAAGATCACTTTATTTGGCGTCCATGAAAACATTGAAGTTGGAACCTTCAATTAGAATGACTAGACAAACTCCAAATCAACATAAAATATTAGGACTAAAATATTTCAACTTGAGGCACCACTGTCAGCCACTGATGATAGATGTACAGTACACAATCCTGGGGAGCCTCTGTTGTTTTTGTGGTGAATATAGATCTCTGTGTACAGCTTGAGTGTATTTTCCCTCTTACTTACAGTCTTTTCCTTCTCATCCCCTCCCCCCACACACACTAACACTCTACATTATTCTGTTCTTCATACACAGAGGGATCTCTCTCACTCACTCTCTCTATCACAATTAGCTTTCTGCTAATTGATTTAGCAGCGACAGACTAATGCAATCAATACGCTACACGAAGAAGAAACTTCCAGTTCGAAGCATCCAGCATTGGGTAGAGAGGGGGTTAAAGAATCACTTCCGGTATGGACTTCCGGTATGGACTTCCGGTATGGACTTCCGGTATGGACTTCCGGTATGGACTTCCGGTATGGACTTCCGGTATGGACTTCCGGTATGGACTTCCGGTATGGACTTCCGGTATGGACTTCCGGTATGGACTTCCGGTGTGGACTTCCGGTGTGGATGTTGTGGCGGCGCCATCTTGCCTGCAGTAGGGTGCCTCTCGGGAATTCAGGAAAATAAAAATATCATTGAGAAGATTATTTCCACACAGATTATAGTAGACCCCAAATTGTTTCTGTTAGCAATATATCCAGAAAAACATTGTTAAACTAAAAATGAATGCAAGTTTATTGACCACAGCCTGCTGTCTGAAAAGAAATGTATTGCACAAAACTGGAAAGACATTAACAGTACCACCCATTGGTTAAATCCAAATCAGATGTTATCAACCCTCCCATTAGAAAAAATAACATACATTCAGAAAGCCAAAGAACATGATTTTGAAAAAAATTAGAAACCCTTCAGTGATTATGTTAAAAAAGAGTCTAACAATGCAGTGATTTCAAATTGAATAGCCTTGTTTGATTTAGAGAAGCTCTGTTCATTCTATTTTTTATTATTATTGTTATTATTTTTCTTTCATTTTTGTTTAGTTGTTATAACACATTTTTGTGTGTTGTTTACCCATTTGTTAAACCTCGAGATACAGCCATGCAGCTGTGGAAGTGGAAAATGATTAATGATAAAGCTGTTTTTTTTGTGGTTATAAACTTCTATAAAAACACTCGGGGGGGGAAAAAAATTTTTTTTCAACATCCTTTTCAGTTTTGGATAACTTGCTCCTGCTCCTGACAAAGACTAATTGCTGGATGGTAAAAGTCACACTGCCCTCTCGTGGCCACACTGTCTAACTACATCCCATAATTATTTGTAATCAAAAGTTTCACTGATGATTTTAAGGGAGTCTGTTTGTAAAATGTCTGACATTACATGTGAAATGTAATGAGCCGTATGAACAAAGGAATGAAATTTACCTCCACCTGCACGAACAAGTCCAATGGCATTATGAAGAGTTTCGCACTATGACCACTAGAGGGCAGCAGAGCATATTCAAAATTTTAAGGCGTTTAAGACTAGCCCATAGACTGTATAAAATGGACTAGCCACAAACACACGGCCAGCTTCCGGTCGGCGCCTTCAAAGTAATGGTCATAAGTTAAATCATTTTAGAAATTATTTTTTGTAACTTGCAACGAATTTTCATTTCCAGTGATAATAACTATCTTCATGTGAAAGCTTTTATACAGGATGCAGTTCTTTCAAACAACAGCAGAGATAAAGTTATACTAATTAAGATTTGCTAAATTTATGTATTTTTCTGGGATTCCTTCGAGTATAAGTACTTATCAATTATATATTAGCAAATAATAAGCAAACTACTTGTCTACAGAAAATATTTTTTTTCTTTAATTCAGATATAGAATTAAAGAAACCACTAAAGACTCCTGTGATATTTCACATACATGTGCAATACTTTGATTTCCAGTCAAATACCCCAATATTGGCAATATTGTAAACACATCTTATTGCCATATTCATCTACTACATGTGCACTCTGGCTTAGGCTAAGTTAACCTATTTCATGTCTTTAAAAGTACTTCTTTACCTTTCTTGTACAGATAGTATTTTTATTTTTATTTAGAATTTTTGGATTTGTGTTTAAGTACCAGTTTTCCATTCACCACGTCAAATTCCTTGTGTGTGCGAGCTCACTTGGCAATAAAGCTTTCTTGAAGCTTGAATTTTGAATTTTATTCTGGGCTGCTGTTTATGTACCCTTTTTCTTTCAATTAATTTAAGGTCATTGTTTTTAAGGATAGTTATTCTGTATACATTTACTAGAAAACTTTACCAGGTTTTGTGGATGCCAACCTGAAGCAGTTTTGATGCACATCAATACAACAACATAGTCACATTTTCTCAATACATCCCTTATGTTTTCTCATTTAACAGATGGCAGGAACATCGGAGCAGGACCTTGGCCCTGGTGTTGGAGAGAGCTCGGTTTGTTTCTTCACACATCCTCCTACAATATGTTGGTGTCCTGGTGGTGGAGCAAAGATCAGCTGGTTCTAGATCAGCTCTCAGCTAAGCTAAAGAGTGGACACACTGGTGAGTAAGAAGATGACAGATAACATTAAGTGTTAAATATACTTCCTCATTCTGTGACAGTGCTGAAGTGACATCCATAAATCACACAGCCTTCTCCCAGTTCATTCCCACAGTTGTAAATCTCTTGGATGTAAGTGTCTCTAAAATTTAAAGGGAATCTTCCAGTTTTGTTGACATGTAGGTTCTGCTACATCCAATGTTACTGTTACTGCATAAACATCTGCTAAACACTGTCAACAATACAAGCCAGTCTCCTTTCAATGTCTGACTTGACATTAAATGGAATTATTTTTGACAATGGTGGTCCCAAAGTTAGTTGAACCCTGAACCTCAGCAGTGTTATGATCTATTCAGAGTTGTTTACATCCTCTGCATTCGCCCATAGACACAACTATGACATCTTATATATTGTGCCATAAATACACAGTGAATGTGCACATAACAACATCCTTGAATGCTGCTGACTGTGGATGTTGTGTTGGTCAAGAAAAATGTTATTTCTGATTTACTGCAGAGGGTGAAAACATAAAAGATAACAACTCTAGACAAAGAGCTTTGTCACGTTGTCAGTTTACGTGTTTAGAGTTTGGATACACTGATAAATGCAGAAAAGCTTTTGCATAAAAAACACAACAAAACAAAAGCAAACCTCACAACACCAGCTAGCAGTTTAATGAAGAGGTTTAACAATGATTATTGATTTACCAGAAAAAAAATAACCACAAGAGAAAAAGTATGAGTTCAAACTGCAGATGTAACTCTCTGTCTGGCACGGTACAACTCTCAAACAAAAGCCTCTCATTACTGATTAATTCACATTCTTCCTTCATCCTTTATCTGTAGGCTTTTTGGTGCTGCAGGCAGACTCAGAAGATTTTATGCACTCAGATGCTCTGAACAATCAGAAATATGAAACACTGACAGAAAGCCGACACAAACACTAACACAGACTGCTAATAGCTCTGACGGAGGCAGGTTTTCAGAGGATGAGTTTGATTCAATTATATCAAACAAAAGTTATATTCAAATGCTTTAACAACTTCACAAAAGATGGATTCATAGATATCATAAAAACTGTGAACAAAGAATGATTTCTTTAAAACATATAACTCAAATATTGACAAACTAGTTAACCATTTTTAGAGGCTAGAGATATTTATGTTAAAAGTGCAGTGTGTAGTATTTAGCTGCATTCTGCATTTAGCTAACTTAATTACTGACTAGACACAGAGGCCACCATCTTGCTCCATCATGTTTCTACTTCAGCACAGAACGGACAAACTGTTTACATACAAGTTATAAAAGTTTGTATTTCTTTGGCCCTGCATGAAATGTGCTCATTGGAAGACGAAGAAGAAGTGAGTGACTGTCATGCACAAAACAGTTTGTATTGATTGAGTTTTTGATGGTAACAACTTGACAAATGGAGGATCATACTTATCATGCATCACAGCAGCTTCTTGTCCTCGAAGGTCACTCTGACTTCACTAACGGGAGAGTGAGCAGGAGAGTGTTTCAATCCTGAATATGACCGCTATCGCTAATATTCCTATTTTCACACAGTGTACCTTTAAGAGCCTCCTTTAACAAATGCAAATGTTTGGACGGTAAACAGTAAGTGTTTAGGTTAAATACTCATAAGTCATTTACAGAAAATCTGAAGCTCTAAATCTACAGTGGAAACATCATCATGGACAACATTTTCACATTTTTGTTTCTTATTTCAAATCGCACATATATGAAGTCATTTACAAGCTTTCTATGTCAGCTAATCTAAATATCTTTACATGCGTTACATCACAGCACCGACATCCCTGAATAAAAAAAGAAACTGAATAAAGAGTTATTTTGATGTTCACCTCAGGCCTTTCTCAAACTCTCTCCTCACTCACACTGTCACAGAGTGAACTCGATTTTACGTCACACTCAGCTCAATGAAGCACCCTTCATCACAGTGGGGGATCAGATCATAGACCCTGTAAAACATGGATGCAGTTTTGGTGATGTCACTCAGTGATGGTGGTCACCATATTGGAAATAATGTGTTGACCTAGTATGGGGCAAAGAGGTGGAGTTGAAGCGGGCCTTTAGCCTCCTCGCTAACAGCTACAATGAGACCTCCTGTCAGTCAAGTCTGTGCTCTTAATTATGCAAAACTTTTCATATCTTCAAAACAAATGACTCATAAAAACTTTAATGACCTTTGGGCTCAAGTAGACACTCGAGGAACTGCAGTTTTTAGCACTTCTGCATAGCTTTAACTTGAAACTTTCATGGACAGAACATCCCACTCAGAGGTTGCTTTCTTGAAACAATAATTCTTTCAAGGAAGCAAAAGGAAAAGCTCTGTTTGTACAAACATTTATTAAATTTTGATGCAGTGCAGTAACAAAACACTCAAGTTGTTCTCTATTTTGTGCATCTAATTATTTTATTTTGCATGTCTAAATAACTGTTTTCATATTCTTTTTTATTTTTGAAACTTTTGTATTTATTTTTGTTTTATATGAACATATAACATTGAACAAGTGAGGACTAGGACATTACATTACAATCAGTAAAAAATAAAGTGAAACTTAAGTATTATAGACCGGTACAGTACACAACAAAGGCTTTCAGAAAAACAGAAAAATTAAGAGTCTTTGTGGTTGCAGCAATCCCATTTTTCCCAGAGTGGTATTCCCCTTCTCCTTTTGAAGGCGAAGAGCAAAAGTCATTTTTTCCATACTGTAAACAAAGTTAATAATGTTTTTAAGTAGTTCAATGGTGGGAAGTTTCTTCTGAAGCCAGCCTCCTGTTATTGCTTTCTTACTTGCAGCCATGAAAATCTTCAGAAGACACGTGTCTCTCTTTCTGAGGCCTCAGGTATTTTTCCAAGGTACAAAAAAGTGAAAGAAGATTTAAATTATATTTCTAAAGTCTCAGAGATTAAGTGTTCCACACCTCTCTAGAAAGGTTGATGTTTTCATATTCTAACTAAGTTCTCTAACTGAGGTCAGTTGCAGTGCTCATTGTGTATCCATCAGTGGTCACAGAAACATAGTCATGCTAACTGCGTGGGAAAAGAGGGATGACTTAAACAGGAAGTCATCACCTCGTCCTCAAGAAACATTTATGAACTCCTACAACAGAACAACACATGCTTTTGTCCAGAAGATGGCAGTGTTGAACTAGCAGCTCATGCAACACTGTCCAAAATCTGATCTCACCAGGAACTGGTCTGAGCGGGCCAAGAGACAGACACAAGAGACCTTCACCCTCTCCACCCACCTCCCCCTCTCCCTGGCCCCCCTTCCACCCCCTCTCTTTCTCTCTCTGAGATATAGACAGTAGACACCCACAATGACACCTGTCAGAGTAGAGATTTTTTTTTGAAACAGCTTAAAGAAATGGAGTGTAAATGCTTCTGTCAATACATGAGTCACTGTAAGCTAACAGTACCAACTGTACGAGAGCTCAGACTGCAGGATCTGATATTCAAAGGATCAACGCAGACAAACTTTGAGTCGTGTCGTGAGTCTCCTACATTTGAAGAAAAACTGTCAACCACCTTCAAGTCGTGAGGAAAGACTAATGAAAAATCCATCCAACTATCCATCTATCCATCTATCTGTCTATCTCTGTCTTGTCTTGTCTGTCTGTCTGTCTGTCTGTCTGTCTGTCTGTCTGTCTGTCCACCGTCAGCCTGTCTATCTGTCTATTGAATAATCTGATGCAACCATTAGTCGTGGTATCTGAGGGTTTATTCACAACATTGCACAATATGATTGGCTGTGAGCAACAATCGACTGTCTGAAAATATGTTTCCCAACTCTTCCCACCATCATGGTAAAAAAAGTATCCTAACACGGACTGATATTACCCACAGTGCTATGGTGTGTAACCGCCCCACACATCCCTGACCGTCATTTTATTCTCATTTCCTTCTATCATTTCAGGAACGTCACTTCCTTATTCGATGATACAAACATCTGGGATCAGTGTTTCCATCCCAGTATGAAACAAAAACCTTGAAATAAAAAAGCTCACACATCATCAGTCAGGAAAACTTTGCAGAAGTTCTTTCTTCTTATTTACTTTAAAGGAAAGTTTATTTTGGAAAACATGCTGTCAATAAGAGTGAGATAAAAGACTGATACATCCACATGTCTGTGTGATTATAGGAAGCGGTACCCGGCAGCAGGTTAGCTTAGCTTTGCATCAAGACTTGAAAAATCATCTACAAGGCTTAATAACTACAGCTGGAGATCATCATTCAAAAGAACACACAACAGTTAGCTCGATTTTGAGAGTGAACAACGCCGGGAAAACTCAAAACTAAGCAGGTGCTTTGTTTTATTGCAAGTAGAAATGTTTAATTGGACTCAATAGTCCAGAAAAATGTCAAGTTTCAAGATGTTACAACACAAAACACAAGACATGAAGTGCTTGTAATCAGTTAAAAAAAAATTCTGCAAATGGAACAAGAAGAATTTAGAAGAACAAGTTGATTGAATTGAGACATTATTTGTATTTTAAGTAACATGACAAGTTTAGTTTTTTTATTTCACTTGCAGATTTTTTTCCGAATTAAAAGCACTTCAGGTCTTATTCTTGACTTGTCATATCTTGAAATATGACATTTCTTGGGACTTGTCAGGTGAATGTGTTTTGAGTTTTTGCAGTGAAATGAAGAAATTCTACACACAAACTTGCTCTGCTTCACTTATGGTGCAGGACGGTCCATAACACAGCCCTTAATGCTCAAATCCGACACTTCATTGTCATCTTTTTCTATATCAAACTACCTTCATAACATACACTGTATGAAACATGGACGCAGTCTTAGTGACGCCCCCCATTGGTTTCTGGCAACAGCCCTGACCCTAATCAAGCGAATGTCCGTATAACTCCTAGCTTCTAACTAATCTTGGATTCGTTATTAGAAAATGAATCCCCTCTACAATGTCTACAAATAAAGAAATAAGCTACATAACCTAAATTTCCTTATAAAGCTGGACCTTTTTAACATGGGACCTGGTGGGGATTCCTGGGTATTAGCAACCAGCTTCAAGTGGATGCTTGAGGTACTGCAGTTTTTGCACTTCCATTTGGGCTTCATTTTTCAGCTACAGAGGTTGCTGCTTAGCTTTTACTCATTCTTGCTCGACTAGCTCGCTAGCCATGCTTGTAGGAACATTCTGCTAATGAACAGAGAGTGAACCTGCAGAGCGTGTGCTGGTAGTCAGCAGATAGCCAAAAGCCAAAGATGCTGGACTTATTCAGTATTTCATTCACTGATTTAGGGTAGGATGTGTATTGAAAATAAAGAAACGAAACAAAAAAGTGCATCACTGTTTCTGCTAATCTAAGATGTGTAATATTTTGATTTTAAACTAGATTGTGCTGCTAATCATACGCTTACAAAAGCACATTTCATAGCTTTATGAAGACACTGTGGTGATACATACTGTTATACTGTTCTGGTTTTATAAGTCACAGTTTGACACATCTAAGTTACATAACCATGCACATTTCAGCCTCTGCATCGCCTCTCTCTTTTTTTTCTTTGATCCTCTCTAATTTAGCCCACCACTTTCTTCTGCCACAACTTCCTTACGTTGTTTAAAACACACCCACCTCTCCGTAGTCTATTTGCACCATATTTTGTCCTCATTTTCTGTTCCGGTTCTGACAGCAAAGTCACAGCGACCACTCTGCTCTGCCTCCAGCTGATCACCTCAGAACATGACTTCATTCATTAACACATTGAACCGCTCCCTTCTCAAGAGGTTGTTTTCTCCACCCTTCACAGTCCAAGGATTTTTCATGACACATCTTCACATCAAATTAGTTATGTTCTTACAGTGTTTTTATTTTAATGGCAGAACTTATATACCACACATTTTCTTCTTCTTGTGCAGCCTGAGTGGGCTGAGTGGGCTTCCTTGTTGTGACACCTCTTAATCATCCGGATATCCAAACAGGATGATGTGATTTTCCTGCCGCCCTCCTGCTGTTTTCGCCTGACTTTTAAGCGTGTGGAATAGATTACCAGAGATCAACTTATTGTGGCTTGTGTGAGAAATGACAGACCTCTGTGTACGCTGACCCTGACTCAGCTTCCTGCTGCTTACTCAGTGTCTCTAAATGGATTAAGTTGTCAGTTGGACAGCCCATCTGAGATTTTTAATATCCAGCCTGAGGTATATCAAGCAACCGGCTGCCAAATGGCATCAGAAGGATTTACTTCTGGTTTTATTGCAACTTTTCTCTCTCTCTCTCTCTCTCTCTCTCTCTCTCTCTCTCTCTCTCTCTCTCTCTCTCTCTCTCTCTCTCTCTCTCTATTTTTCTCTCTCTCTCTCTCTCTCTCTCTCTCTCTCTTTTCTCATCTAAGATGTGGTCGTGCCCTCTCTGGTTCCTTGGGGGTGTTTCACTTGCGCATTAATAACACGTTGAGGAGATTGAATGAAAATGTATTCCATGAACTCCAGAAAAAAGTTACACTTTATGAATCCAATTTAGTGCATCTGGGAGGTAAGAGCCCTCCCCTCTACTTCTTTATTAATTGATGTTACAGTGACACATCCCAGCACATATCTTTTTAAACATTTTGGCAGGTCTGTTCCGTATTCTTAACACTGAACCAAAATTCCGATAAGGTTGAAAAAAGAAAACAAAGGGGAGCTTGTAAAAATGCATCTGATATTTAAGTTTTAAGTCTTTATTAGCATTGATAATAATCTGACTCAAAGTAAACATTCAGAAATATAAGAAACCCTAGTTGAAACAAAAGCCCATCTTTCAGTTTAGACCATTTCTCAAGACGATGGCAGAAAGCATTTTGATTGATAGCTTTCTCGTTCCACCCACAAAATCAGCAAAGTGTTATTCAGCCCTTTACAGTAGGCTGTGTTAGAGTTGGCTGAGTCACAATCAGAGGAGCAAGTGATGCTTTCTGAAAATGATTCATTTCAATTGGTCACTGAATGTTGAGTTACATCCACAGCATAGTTAGCCTTTAGCATTTAAATGTAATGTTAGCTGAGATGTCTATCTTCAAAGCAATGAGTTCAAACTGCTTGGTCTGTCGCTGTAGCTAGTGCTACATTGTCCTACAGACATTTAACATACGCTACCAGAAATAGATCATCGTCCCAATTAAACTCCCTCACCAGCATAAACAAACACTTTGGTCACACAACACACACGGCTGTCAAAACTTGGCTGGGGGATGTCGCCAAATAGCTGCCATATGACTTTACTTGAGATCAGTTTGCAGAATTATTTGCCTAATATTCTGAATAATGCCCAATTCAAACCCAGTATTAGTGAAGTTAACAGAGACTCAAATAACAACATTTCAGTTCTGTATTAATGCTACTGTCAAATAATTCTGGATGCTTACCTTAAATCATTTAGTTAAAAAGTTATTGTGATTTTGGTTACTGGTGGCTTTAATGACTTAATGGATCTGGGAAGGGACACCGCAATGACCGGGGGTTTATTGACCTTAATCTAGAGGACACACAGCTCATTGGAGCGTAAGTGAGTGACACCCACCTCTCTGTGTATCCTATAACTGCCCATTTCAGTCCCTTGCAGGATTCACTCTCTTTGAATGGACCTTGAACAGTTCCCTGACTTCCTCTGTCCATGGTGCTGAAATGCTGTCCACAGTGCCTGAATGTTAAACAGTACAGTGTGGGCAGGGGGGCAGAGTGAAGAGTGTGACTGTGTTTGGACTGATTTCATCACATGAGGCGGATCCACAGAGAGACACATGTCAGCTGTTTGTGTGTGTTTGTGGATTTCCTTCCCAGGGAAATGTGTTTAGTTTGGTGAGCCTGTTTATTTGTGCTTGTTTGTGTCTCTGCACGTGTGTGTGTGTGTGTGTGTGTGTGTGTGTGTGTGTGTGTGTGTGTGTGTGTGTGTGTGTGTGTGTGTGTGTGTGTGTGTGTGTGTACATTTGTGAGTGGGTGTTTTTATTCCTCAAACATAGCTTGAAACTGTTGCAGCTGATTGTGATAGAGTCACATACAAAAGGACGTTAATGTAGTATACCTTAAAAAGTTTTCAACACTCACTGCAGCCTTCATTTTTGTTTTACCTGCGTTTAAACAGACGGAAGTGTTTGTCTTTGATTTTGTGTGGCATCAAAATATCTCAAAAATCAAACAAGAAGCTTTATTTATCCTTTAATAACTACAGAGAGAATCAACCTTTCTTGGAGAAAGAAATACAATAGGTTTATTTTTACTGGTAGCCTTCTGATGAAGGCTTTTAATGTGGTGTAAGCTATGTAGGAACATTTGGTAATGCTTTTCATCCCTGTATGTTTCTGGCAGTGCTGAAAACATTTATAGTGATAAACAAAACAGTCCAAAGCTGATAGAAAACAAACACTTTCAAGACTTTGAATGAATGATAAAAATAATATTAATGTAGTTCCTTGTGAAACATAATCTACATCATGATTGAATTGTTTTCTTCCTTGCTATTAGTAAGACTTAACATGTTTAGGACTATGGGCAGGGAGGAATTGCGACGTGACTCAAAATATAATACAAATTGATACAAATACGATACGTAGCCCAATAATGTCATGGTACAGCAATATCGGAATAATTGATGTATTGCAAGCCATACCATAAAATAATGGTTTATGATATTTGAATAAGAGAAAAAATGCAAACTGCTCCCAAGTGCAGGATTAATGTATTAAAAAAAACAACCTTGCTTCCAACCACCCTGTGCATCGCCTCTGGCACTGCACCTGTGTATGATCGCATGCAAAGCAACATTGTCACACTTACTCTTGTTGCTCCTTCCTGTCTCGATCCCTGCTTGTGTTGTACTTACTCTCAGATCTCGGATGTATGCACTGTGGAAAAAAAAATCTCCTAAATGAACTTCTAACTTTGTAGCATCATACACTACACCAAACATATGTCTGTAAAACAAATGTAAAGAGCAATAGAACAAGTGTAACCTTTTTTGTAAAAAATAGACATTTCTTTAAAAAGAAATGTTAAAATAAATACACATTTCACTTCTTGAGCCAACATAACCAGCTCCTGTATATAAATCTGTTCACATTTTATCCTTCAACTTGTCACATAGGACTCTGTGGCTCATGAAGTCCACCTATTGCAAGTGAGTGCAACTCTCTCTGCGGATTTCAGTGCATCCCCCACTTTTCCTCTCGTCTCAGCATCAAGAGCTGGGCTAGTTTTATCTTTGTTTCTTATTCAAAATGCCTTAACTTTGTTTCACAGCTGTTTGACATTATCCCACTGTATTCTTCTTCTGTTATGCTGATGTCAGCTTCTTCTTCAGCCAGCTGTCGATAATTGTATCGCACAAGACAGGATGACAATACCCTGCGGTATTGATGTTTTGTCTCACCACTATTCATGATCTGCTGTTTGTTAGTTAGATGAAAGAGTTTACAAGGTGATGCTGGCAGGGTATTGGATCAAGGTGGGGTATTGTTTTCTATATGTGTAAGAATCAAAGTGGTTTACAGTGAACTTTCTGCAAAATAACAACTTTATGTAAACAGTAGATTGAAATCTGTGTGGCATGTAAAATCAAGGATTGCCACATAGCTGCAAATGAATCTTAGACTAAATTTATTTCAACTTATTGCTTGACATTGAGGCAGGTCTATATGAAACCAAGAACTACAGCAAAAAAAAAAACTATTAAAAAGAGGCTTAAACATCTAAAACACTTATCACGTTAAAAGTTGATTAAAATGTCTCTTAAGTAAGACAAGCACGATACGTCACAAACCAATATTCTTAATCTCACATCTGAAAGGGTGCTTCATTTATCTCAGACCTGAAAGTATAGATCATCATCACTGTGAAAACAACCCTTAGGTAAGGTGTGGTCAGACTCAAAGTTGAACAAAAGGAAAACCCAGACACATGTCGATGTAGTGTAAAACTGAGAAACATCAGGTACAAAGGTACACTGTCTTGGCACCAGATGTTCTTCTTCTGGCTCTCCTCCAGCTTACCAGGGGAACACTTTGCTCCATCTTCACACTGATATACTTCAGAAATGAAATTCAGACATAAGACCAAAGATACACAGAGTTATAAAAGATATTATAATAACAGGGATATGTTCTGAAAATACAAAAGCATATTTTTTAGATATGATTAATTTATGTTATCAGTAAAACAGCGAACTGGCAATTAAAATCTAGTCATAGATAAATGAGAAAAGGCATCCCAATACCAGTCAGTGAGATATTTAATTTACTTTTTCAACCTTTACTACCTAAGCAAGATCCATGGTGATATAAATGAAGAATAACATTTTATTCACTTTCTTACAGCACTTTGATAAAACACACTTTAAGTTTAGACCAAACCACAAGATGCGCATGATCACGCTCAAGATTAGGGATATTCCCTTGTGACATATATTTTTTTTTTAA
This sequence comes from Notolabrus celidotus, assembly GCF_009762535.1. NCBI lineage: Eukaryota > Metazoa > Chordata > Actinopteri > Labriformes > Labridae > Notolabrus > Notolabrus celidotus. Next base: position 27,821,657 of record NC_048280.1, on the reverse strand, counting down.
ACAGGAATTTAAATTCTGACCAACTGACCAGTCTGAAGGTAAGAAAACTCTTAGAGAACAGTGGAAATTTTGTACAGTGTATTTACGCAGCTAAACATAGAGCCTGCGACCAAACAATGTGAAAATGGTTTGCAGAGTCTGGCTAGCACCACAGGCCTCTGGTCCTTCTTGCAGGTTAATGTCAACATGCCTGTGCTAGTTATGCAGGGCTCAGGTTAAGCGGTTATATACTGGTTTAACTAAACACAGCCCGCATTCATCTTTATCTCCATTTTTTAGATCATCACTGCCAAACCACGCCAGGCTACAAAATGCCATTTGCCATCTGTGCTTGATTACATCTAGGTATTGCATTATGGCAGTGCTCATTAAGTGAAGCTATGGTGTCAGTCAGGGGCAGGTGACACATCCCTGCCCAAGTTATCATTAGGCCAAATGTCACACTCGTGTCAATCACATTCTTATTATCTTTAAATCCTTCCACACATCCCTTTGTTTAACAGATAGTTGATGGTATAAAAAGACTAAAAGGAGCTTCAACCCCCATCAAGCTTTAAATAGAGCTTACTTATGTACCATTACCTACTAGTTCTGAGCAGGTAATGAAGTGATGATTGCACCAGACATCTATTTATGAGGCGAGAATCAATTAAGGGGGGATTATATGAACGTGAAGAAAACTCATGTATATCACATTTCCGTCTGAACCGACAATCAATACTGAACAAGATCACTTACTGAAATGTTCCATATGTATTTAACTTTAAGGAAGTAAACCTTGAGGCAGTGTTTTAACACAGGTCATGCTTATTTTTGATAGATTTTTTCATCAAGGATGTTTTTGTCTGTGGATATGACAAAGGAACAAATATCTGCTCCCGACTACAATACAACAAAGGTAAATGAACTAACACTAACTGCATGTCTATACAGTATATGCTTGATAAGCATTGTAAAGAGAGCGGAGTAGCTGTAGAAGTTGATGGATCTGAGCTATAAGAGACACTGCAGGCGAATCATGAGAAGCTCTTCAGCGCCACAAAGCAGAGCTATTTGCAGGAGTCTACTTTGCTTTAATCCACTGCGATTTTTTTTCTTGCATGAAATACCTCAAGGACACTTTTATCAGCTCCCACCCACAGATCTGCACTCTCCTTGTCTTGCAACGCTCAAGGTAATTTATTTAATACATTGCAAAAATCATTTATCATTTTTAAGGAGTGACAAGAACAAGGCAGCGGCAGTAAAGGCTACATGACTCTTCATGGTAATAGAGGAACTTTGAGTCTGATTAGTATCTCCTGTCCTGCAGTTTTAAAAGCAGTAGGGGAAAAAAACATCAGGGATTCTTGCTATGCAGCCATGGCAACTCAGACATTGACGTAATCTCTTACAAGGATGTGTATCACTGTTTTCAAAGTGACTGAGGCTTTGTCAAGCTTCTCAAACTCAGATCACAGACAGCATCACAGTCATGGCATACCACTATATGGCTTTTTTCTCCTGTATTTAAACATGTAGATTCCTTTTCTCCATGAACATTTTACTCAACAAACTTCCTCATCTGATAAAAAAAACATACACTGTAAACTTTCAAATCTTGTTTATACAAAAATTGGTCATTCCTGAAATAGCTCTTCAGGTAAGGATGAACTTCACGCCTGCTAAAAACGCTGGAAAAATGCCCTTGAATCAATTTTTCCAGCCATCAATGCTCATGCTGCTCCCATTGTCCTTATGTCACGATGACATACCGTCTCACCTGTCCAATTTCAAGTTGACCCATCGGATATCATTATGGGTGGCCCAACAACCGTGAAACTGTCAAAGCATAAATGATGTCACGGAGTGGATGCTACAGGAGCTATACATCATCTGATCTCCAGCAACTTACCTTTTTTATGACAGGACATTACAGGATGTGATAAAGCAGCAGCATCTGCATTAAGCCTGTCTGCAGAAATACTATGACACATATTATACCATTAAACAGGTATTAAATTCAAGGCAAATTTTTCCTGCATCAAAACATATCTTTATGATTAAATAAGCTAATCATGCTCTTATGTTTCCCAGCACCTATTTTTACTAACTACTCTTAAGGTAAATTGCAGACACAGTCACCACTTATGTGTGTCTGTTTATGGTTCTAAATGTCATCAACTGGTTTGGGATCTTATTCTGCTGTGCCAGCATCTCTGGGCCTGCCATTAAATGAAGCTGAGCCACTGAAAATTATCTCCTCCTTCGGCTGATGAACTAATTGTACTTGTATGCTGTAATAGCACCATTAAAATGTAATACTCTTGGGATCATTACTTCACATTTGACATAGTTGAGTGTTGCAGGACAAAGAAAATAAAACTGGTGCTTCAGTTAAAACAGTGTTTATGCCTATGATGAAATCCACTTTTCATATCAAGAAAACCATCTCTCCCAGTGGAATAAGAGACTACCAAAGGAGGTGTGTTTTTTTTCCTTCATTTTTGAAAATTAATCTTTCCCTGGTGCTCTTAAAAATCACATTCAAAAGAGGGGGAAAACTCAAGTCTTACATTGTTGAATTACAGATAAGCATTAATCTGAGAGAAAAGGCCCATCCAGCTGCTAGAGTTGAATGATACAGTGCTGTCATCTGTGGCTTTGATGAAGGATCTTTCATTCTCTTGGGCACTAATGGGAATTTTCCCAGTGTCGGTGAAATCCTCATTTCAATTCCTGTTTTTAATTTATCATATAATTTCTTCAGTGCCTGGATAATGAAATGTTTGGCACAATATTCTTTCTATTTTAGTGGTTCTAAATTGAAACTACATCAATTTATCATCCATCTAACTAAATCAGGGAAATGAAACTGACTGATTTTAGGACAGAGAAGCTCTCATTTCTTTCACCCTAACACAGACATACACGTTGCCAAAGATACATAATGTGGCTTCAGTCTGCCTTTGAGCGACGCTATTGCTTGAAAAACAAACATTGCAACATGACAGATAAAATGAGAATAAAGTTTATTTTCTCTCCATAGCTGGCCAGAGTCCCTGCTATTAAGGGACGTTCACAGACTCACAAGGCCTTTGAACAAAGCTCAGCCGGTGCACAGGCATTGTGGTTTTAATAACGTCACAGGATTTCATGGTGTAGCTTTAGCGACTGTAACAGCAGGGGAGGGTCCTTGCCAGGCCTAATGAATTCAGATGTGAAAACACTTTGGTATTGACTTTATATAATTGGGCAGGATGCAATAACACGGCGACCTTGGAGCAGAGCACCTGGATAACAAGCGATCAAACAGCCCAATCCATCCACGCTTTAAGAGTCTGGGCTCCTGCAGTTTGCCGTCAAGCAGACCGTTACCTTGAAGATCAGTCTTATTAACTGTTTCAGACATTGTTACGTTCTCCTTCTTTGATACTTTACAAGTGTGCGTCATGAATGGAGGCATGAACTGACACCATGCTAGCAACACAGGTCTTGTTTCGTAATGTCAGTCAGATTAATTCAAGGACCTCTTCTGTGACTGCACCCATCATGAACATTCAAATTGAATTTTAAACAAAAAGTTGTGTAACACTTAATTTTATTCAAGTGGATGGTGTTGCAATGTCACAACTGCTTCCGTTACTCAACATTTGTTATAGATTGAGTTTTTTTTTCAATAATTTCTTTGTTATGTAAGAGATAATGAGAAGTGATGTAGCAGAATGAAGCCCCACAGGGCGAGCAGGTCTTGTGTCACCCTGAAGTGCTTTATTCCAGTCAGCGGGGCAGAAAGCCTTCATCAGGTGGTGTGGTCTTTTTATGAGGAAGTTCAAAGTGCCAACAAATGCTAACGTTTTGATTTTTCCATGAATGAAAATATTCAGTTTAATGACTCACAAGTAGGCTGATAGGAATGATCTGGGAAGCACTACCAGCTGCGGGGTGGCAAGGACAATTTTTTTTAGCTGTGTAAATACATTTTTTTGAAATCAATAAAATCATATGTCAACTTCTTTATGTCTTAAGTTGGTTGCGTATAAGCAGGATTATGTATAGTTAGCTGGTTGTTATATCATACTGGAACCCTAACAGGGTGAGCAGATTCCAAACACTTACAACCCGCTCACTATATATTGTCCCTTACATTGACATTGCATATCATGTTCTGTTTTGTGTCTTTGCTGTCATCTTACATTTTGAAGATTTTACAGTTGTAGGCCTATAGTTTTTGCATCTTCAAACTCATGTGCTTTTTTCGTCTCTGTTTCTGATGTTAATTTAGCACACCTCTTTCTGTGGTTTGATGTGATCACAGCTACTCGACCAGATTCAATGATTAGAGCCAAATCTGAGTTTTGCTATATTATCAGTCACCCTTATGGAAGATGCCTCCTCCTGCATGTTCCACACATGAAACAAACGACTTTTCAAGTTTTGAGAGCACAAGACAAGGACACTCTCTTGCAGGGACGTGTGAAAGGCAGTTTTATAAAAGGCATGACCTGAATGTCCTGAGATTGTCTGGAAACTGTCAGGAGTTCATGTGTGAAAAGGGCCTCAAATAACATTTATTCATTACTTTTATTTAAATGTTTATCCATTGCCTGTAGCTAATGTCAACAGTGTCGGCTTCCCGTTGTTATCATGCATGCTTATCCACCGCAAGTTTTCAGGTGATACAGCTGCCTCAAGTGAATGTGTTTTTGAAACAGTCTGTTCTTCCAAATCAGTTGAACTACTCCATTTTCCTTGTGCCCTCTGGCAGTGCAGAGACCCCCTAAGGCACAAGTACCCCTGTAGGAGAATCACTGATTTTAACAATGTGAAGGGTTTCTTTCAGGTCTGTCACTATCTACCATATGTGAATGTGATTTTACAATAGTCTCAAAATAGATAATATTGGAGTAAGTTGCACGCACAGTTTACAGATTCATATTAGATTTGGTTCACACAGCATGCTCTCATTCTGTTTGTATTTACTCTGAAGCATTGAAAAGTATGAATTCAATGACAGTACATTACAGATTGCAAATTTAAAAATTAGACATTCAAAAGGCCAAAACATGCAGACCCAACTGAATCAAACACAATTTGAGTGCTATTTATTTTGAGCCCCTTATCAGGGAAATTATGCTGTTTTTCTGTTTAGGGAATCCAGGTGCAATCACTGAAGGGGGTGGAAGTGAATCTGTTTCTTAATTTATTTATGTAAACTTGGCCTCCCTCCAGTAGCAGCAGATGATTTCATTTGTCTGAGCAGAGTGCCTGATATAATAGGATTACAATCTGCCTGTTGGAAAATTGTCTGTGGACCTCTGTGTTTCTGAAGGTTTGAGCAGGTCTATTAGCCCCTGATGGCATCTTCATGTTTTTACTTCCACCGTTTTATCATAGATTAAAGAAATGTTGTATCATGCACGCTTTAGTATGAATATTATTACACCACCGAGGATGATTCTGATGGTAAAGTAACAAATAATTGGTTATTGATTGAGATCATCCACTCTGAAAAACAGAAAAGATTCTGGCCATTTGAGCCAAACTGCAACACCAGCTCTTCCACTGTTTAGCTGCTAAATACTCTGCAACCCACCAACAGTTCTCACTTTGTCCGTCTGCTGATCTTATCAGTTGTGTCTGGGATGATGAAGTTGGATCGACTGAATCAAAACAGTAAAGTTGTGGAAAAACAAAAACATTCAGATGAAAAATGAATAAATGCCCCGTGGAGTTCAGGAAATTAAGGCTCATGAGGTAATTCTTTGTGATCAGGTCAATACAGGCAACCCTCACATTTCACACAGTCATAAAAATATTGATCAGTGCAACTTTGAAGAAGTAAGGACAGCCCGCAAATTCTTCATTACACAAAAGCTCAAATGATAACACAGCTAAGTTTCCTGGGAAATAGAAGTGATTTATAACATCATCTAAGATTTGTGAGAAAATGAAACACTGGCTGAACTCCTTTTTAAAGAAAATGAGGAAATGATGTACATTAGTTTACCTGTTGAGATGCGAAACTACTAAACAACTGAGTGTGTCAGTAGGCATGTGTGATCTGATGATGTCTTGAATTTGATATTTCCCTTACATAGGCACTCTTGGAATTGACTATCTTATAGTAGTTGCGACAGTAGTGTTGTTCAACTTTTGTATGGTGATGTTTAAAAGGGAAAAAAAACATATTGTTTATTATTTTACATTAACTCCAGACCAGAGAATGGATGTGAAACCCTGACTATGATGTGACAGTATTGCACTTTGAATGCCCACAATCCACCTTGACCATTCTCCTGGTCACTCTAAATTATTGTGCTACATAAATAAAATTTTTCCTTTACTCTAAAAGATATAGTCTGACCAAAGTGATTTAATTCCCAGTTTAGTAATATGCTCAAGTATTTTCTTAAGAGACTAGGTTTGATAACTTCAAAAGTAAACACCCTGAATTAGGCAGTTTTATATGCCCATGAATAATGATTTTATATTGAGACATCATAACTTTGTCTGAATGTCTTTCGGGAGGAGTTCCTCAGAACTTTCTGCTCAATTCCTAAACTTTTGGTTTGCTATGTAGAAGAACTGCTTTGAATTGTTTCATGTCCACAGTGGAATTTTATAATTTACCCCACAGCACTTTCAGTGCCTGCTGAGATAAGAATGAGTCCATTGACATTTTTCAAACCAGTCAAAGTATAAGCCTGCAAAGCCTTTTTTTAAACCACTATTTTCAGTTTCTGTGAGAAACCAGCTTGCTGTTTTTTTTTGTTTTGATTTTCTAAATGCTTGTCCGATTTAAGATCTTCAGAATTCTTCATACACACTTAGCTTTGATGCTTCCAACTTAAGAGAAGAAAAAAATCATGATAAATGTGTGTCTTTATCTTGGTTAACTAGTGAAATTTGGCAGATTGGGGGAAACATTTTCCTATTGAATTCTGTAGTATTTCTAAACAGCATAACATATTCATTACTGGTCTTGATCTTACACTCATTCTAACTTTAATCTGAACCTACCCTTAACGTAGCCTTGAGCTTATCCACTCCCCAGACATCAGTGTTGGACCAACCAGGGAAACAACAGATTGCTTTGGCTTTTACAAAATTAACTGGACTTACGACTGGCTCATGTCCCTGTAAGTGACCTAAGCTGTTACCCACAATCACACCCACTTACACTACTGCTACTACATCCTGTAATTTTACTTCTCCTTTTGAATATCTAACCTAAAAAGTAATACCTGAAAAACGTAATGGTTAACAGACTGTATTTATAAAGTGCTTTCTCTAGTCTTCTGAGCACTCAAAGCATTTTACATTACATGTCACATTCACACCAGATCCATGCACTAATAGAAGAGGCTGCTATGTAAAGCTCATTAGTATTAACTAATCCCATTTACACACCACTGGCACAGCCATGGGGAGCAGTTAGGGGTTAAGTGTGTCACCTGAGGACACTTCGGCATGTGGACGGCCGACTGTACCACTGAGCCACGGTCGCTCCTTAATGCATAAATATTTGACATTTCAGGTTGTTTTGGCCCAATCAGAGCAGAGTTGAATACCCCTGACTGATACTACAGTCTGTGATGCTCCCAAATAGTGGAGGGAGCATTTCTGTGTTGAAAGGATACAAATAGCAGGACTGACAGCTGCAAACTGTGCAGCAAACCAGATAAGTGAATAAAATACAGCTGCACCTGCATTTCAAAGACCAAAGACCAAAGATGTTTGCAAACAAGTGTCTGGCTCTGGGCTTTATTCTTTCCTGCCGAGTGTGTGCGTTTGTGTGTTTGTGTGTGTGCGTTCGTGTGCTTTTGTGGGTTTGAATGTGTTTGCGGTTGAGAAAAAAGCTACAGATACAGCTATACCCATAAAAGCCATGAAAATGCATCCCTGATGGAGCTACATCTCTCTCTAAAAGTCAATTGGAAAACAGTTTATAGCATTTATTTTTACTTGAGTCTGTCTGGTGTGGATGCAAACAGCACTTTTTGAACGTGTTATTAAGGAAGCCTGTATTTCCACTGGTGTTTCAGTGAAAGCTGAAAAAATGAGAAACACTTTATGTTTTAAGACCAAATGAAGCGAGTAAAATCAAAGGCTTGTTATCATTGGATTGAAAATATCTGAATCGTTTTCATATTAAGTGCTTTAACCATAGACTGTATAAAATATGGACATAGTATCCATGATGTCACCCATCTGTTTCTGAAGCGCTGTTTTGAGGCCAATTGTCGGCGGCAGCCATATTGCTGCTGTCCAGCGATTGTGACGTAAAGAGGCGGGCTTTGAGCCTCCTGGCCAACAGCTACAGTGTTCCCGCCTGTCAATCAAGTCAGCTGTGCCTCTCATTGGAAAACTCGTAATCTCAATATCTTGGAAATTGCAGCGTTAGAAAAGAATTCACTCCTCTACAATGTGTGCCGATCGAGAAATGAGCTATCCAGACTACACTCCTCTTTTGTACCAGGCTGTAAACATGTTTATTTCTGCTGTAAAGATCGACTTTTTTGAATTGGTGTGTATGTGGTTTCCGGTACTTCCGGGGCCAGCCTCATGCGGATCCTCGATGAACTGCAGTTTTTAGCACTTCCGCATTGGACTCATATTTTTAGACCGGAGGTTGCCGCTTAGCTTTGACCTAAAGTAAATTAAGTTTTTAGTATGTCAAGCATAGAAATAAGATAATCAGTTTGATCAGCCTGATCCCCCCCCCGATTATCCGATGGTCCCAAAATGATCTCACAAGATTTCATTGTGGTGTGAGGCAGGTTACAGAATGAGGGATTTTATTGCCCCTGATCTGCTCAGAGGCGCAGGGCCGCCTCGAGTTGAAATCCTTAAAATGAAACGTGTTGGAAACATTTACAATCAGATGTCCTGTTGTGTGGGGGGAACCCTGAAGACAACCAAGCATACACTTTGTGGATTGTCACATGGAATAGAATGATAGCCAGCCAGGAAGCAAGCTGACTGAAGAACGAAGCACAAAAAAACACAGCCCAGATGACAATATTGAATGAGAAGCATGAAACTATATGGATGTCAGAAACAGAGAAACAACTTGAGATGAACAGAAATTCCTTTTGTTTGCTCCAAAGTTACGTTTGACTGAGAGTTTGTTGTGAGACGTCAAGTTTTGAGAGTCAGGACTCGCTGGTTGCTGGTGTATAAAAACTGTTAGTGTGTGGTGTGCTGTGTTAGCTATATAGTTGCAGTGTCAGACTGTTTTATGTATTTCAAAACAACTTTTTTCATTAATTCAATAATTCAACTAAGCTTAATTTTCATCATATAGAGCAAGGGTTCCCAAACTTTTCATCCTCGACCCCCAAAATACAAGTGCCAAAGACTCACGACCCCCACAGTCCGTCAAAGTGTTTTAATGTGGCTTCATTTTGCTGGTCTGCAGAAAATTAACCTACCTACTGTATATCAGAATGTCATATAGGTTTCTTTTTGCCAGATGACTGTCATATAGTCATCTGGCAAAAAGAATGTCAGAAAACTCATCGCATTTTCTATTTTCAAGGTTTTATTTCAAGGTTAGCTACTATTTTTTTCAATATTTTTTACTATAATGGGTTAAATGTACTATTTTAGATAACTTAAAAAAAAAAACATTGTAGAAGACATCTCACAACCCCCCATTTGTGCCTTGCGACATCCCAGGGGGTCCCAACCCCCATTTTGGGAACCCCTGATATAGAGTGTAGTCATGTCTCAGTTTCCTCGTTGAGTTTTGTTTCCACACCTGACAGAAAAATTCTGTGGGTCCTTATCCCAACATGCAGAATACAGTAGATTGTCTTTAATGGGTTAAAAAGGATAAGAGGATTGGTCATGACTGGTTATTCCAGCCCTCACTTAACCTCTGATAATGATAATTAATTCTTCCTAATCCTAACCTGTCTTTATGTGCTCCCTGGCTCAAAACAAACCAGCACAGCACACGGTGCACTGTGCACCCTGCACTTTGATTCACCAGATTAGCACTCCATCCTCTTTCAATCCTCTATTCATCCTTTTCATCATTACCAGCAGAGCCAAAATGGAAATGAGGTTCCACAGAGAAAGTCTCATCAGAGGCATGAAGGCTCTCTGAGGCACATTCACATGACGGTATCCCTGGAGAAATCTGGCTGCTTCAGGAATGTTCTGCAGTTGGGATTAAGGAAAACTTTCTGTACCCTAGGGGCACACTCGCACAGGGCTGCACATACTGAAGACTTACCCATAATCTATCATTCAATATATAATGTTCAAATGTATTTCACTCCCTTAGATGCTTTACATTCTGTTATAACAGGAGATGTCAAGGAAAAGCTGTTATTTGTCAGAATGAACACGCCCAGAAATATTGCAAGAAAAGAGTGAACCCTTATTCTTGGGTTTTTTCTTTCTAGGCCTTATTTTTTAATAAGTTCTGTTGTTTAGAAATAGTCCTCACATCCTGTGGATAATTATTGTGACTGAAAGGTAAGAATTTGCATTATTCTCCTGTCTGTCTCTGTCAGTAAAATTCTGTTCGGCTTCTTATTCGTCTTGATTTGTTTTCCAAGCATTTCAAACAAGCTAAGCAATATTAAATGCAATGTTTCAGCAGTTTTTTATTCTTTTTTTTGCCATGAGTACACTCTACAAAGCTCAATGCCACATAATCCTCCAGCAAACACATGAGTCAAAGAACATCTAGAGGGATGTGGCGTATACCTCCATGTTAAAAGTAAGCTCTCCTGTCATCTAACAAGCCACACGCTGCACAGGGCCGCGCATGAGTGAGTGCAGAGTACGGAGTACCAAAGGAAAAGGAATCTGCATTTTATTCCCCTGGCTACCTCCTCTGAAACACAAGCTCAGACACTCTCACAGGGCGAGACCCAAGGAGCAACCAGGGTGAAAATATCTCGCAGGCAGAAGATATGACTTGATAGATAAGCTACAAACAGAAATGAGGTGCAAATAGAGGAAAACAGCTTGTAAGCACTTGTCTCTAAATAGACTGCAGGGCTCGTTTTCTATTTTCTCTGTCGTATCTGTCTGAACCTATAACACACCATGAAAGTTTGTGCTGTTTCATCCCAACAGACACAAATCCTGGATGACATGGCAAATCCATCCATCGGTGATTAGCAGCAGTGACGCAAAGAGATGGCAATTTGTTCTTTGACTTTAGGCCTGACCACCTACACACAAGCTTAGCATGACTCCTCTCTCTCTCTCTCTCTCTCTCTCTGTCTGTCTCTCTCTCTCTCTCTCTATCTCTCTCTCCCCCTCTCTCTCCCTCTCCCCTCCGCTGTTTCTAAGAGACCACTGAGAGCTCCCCAAGCACTACTTCATCTAGCAGGATGTCAAACATAATGTTGACAGTTAATGTGGTCATTTGGTGCATGGCTGGCAGTGATGGCTTTTCAATTAATACAGCCCAAATGGCAAAAATGCTCAATTAGCTTTAATGTATTCTGCTCTGATGAATGCTGTGTAAGTGGATGAGGGAAAAGTCATTTATCTGCTGCGTTTTACCTATAATGACTTAACCTAAAGTTGCAATGCTAGCAGGATTAGACGATCAGCTATTTTTCTCTTAATTCTGTGTCAACAGAAGCTTTGGACATGATACAGACTGGTGTCTGAGATACTTATGTTCTCAGTCTGAGAAGTTGAACAGGAAAAAGAGCTATATACAGCAGACATGTTGGCAGAGTTGAGTAAATGAAAAGTGAAACTTGAGCTGCTGCACAAAAACTTCTAATACCGGCACAGACAACAGGAACAGATGCAGATATACTGGTAAATATCAAGTGCTGACAGCCTTCAGAAGCCATGTGAGACTGCGGGCCCCCAGAGTGTTGACTAGAATTGGATGGCACATGGCGCTTGTGCCGTATTGAGTTCTCAGTTTCCGTTTCATCAGCCCTTCATGTTTGTGGTGAGAACATGAAAGATTTTAGTTTGAGAATGTCACTGACCGCAGTTGTTTTGCTTGTTCGTACAGACTGACATGTTTTATCCTGAATATGAAATCCACGGCTTAGGGCAAAACATGGCAACCAGAAAGAGTGATGTCTATAAGACTCAAAGTGGGTAATCCTCAAACTGCTTCTGAGACCACTCTTCAAGTCTGCCAATCTGAGCTGGATTAGACAGTGCTAACAGGATTGCTTTGGAAACAAAATATTAATTTTAGTCCTGAAAACAGGACAGCTACACTTCATATACCGCTGCTGGAGGGCTATGCATCACAGATGTCAAGTAGACTTCCTCTCTCTCTGATGTGCACTAAATAGAGTTTTTCTGAGAATGAGAATAATTCAGCAAAATGAGAGAGCCTCTTCTGGAGTATTAGTTCCAGATGTTTGGCCTCAGACGTTTGGATTCACACTGACAGTTTGGGTGTGTGTATGAGTGTCTGTTCGGGTGCATTTGTGTGCCAGTCAGTGAGATTTATCTGCCTGTGCAGTTGAGCGAAAGCCAACAGCAGGTGTGAGATTATGGTTCGCTCTTATTTTGAGGTGAGCAGATGTGATGCTATTAAAGCCTTACAGGATACAAAAGAGAAGCTTTTGTATCATTCTTATCATCCATCTAATCTATACCAGGACGTCAACGTAAAACCAGACAGCTGGGATGATGGCTTTGAAGAGATAGAGTTTAACAAACTGCTCACATGTAACCTGTTGTTTAAGACATTTTTATTAAAGCTTTAAAAAGTAGCTGAAGCTCTTTCTAAAAAGGAAAACACTCAAAAAAGTTTGTAATGTCAGTATGACTCCGTGCTTTTGAAAACAAGCTACACAGTGCCAGGTCAACGGTGTAAACTAAAGACCTTGAATCCTGTTTTTTAAATGACCTTCTATCTATGACACAGAGTATACAGGTTAGAAAATTACAAAGCTTTTAACTTTTAAGAATTTAAATTTAGCTTAAGCTAACTGCTGATGAAATTATATAGCATTTGGCGTTTATAATAATTGAACACAGCTTCATTTTTATCATATTGAGTCTAGTTAAAGTACACACTTTTAAGTACTGTGCAGATGCTATTTATTATTTTTTAACTTTTTTATAATAACACATCTCAGCTCAGGGGTAGGATCCTTAGAAAAACCCAGCCTTTCATGCATCGACCACTCAGCCCGAACTGACCTTAGCTGATCTGGTCTACCATGGATTTTCTGTTTGCATCACCAGCTATTCCTTGCTTTACACTTGTGTCATATAGCCCAGCTCCTGCTGCCTAGCAACTGGCTGCTAGCTGGCTAACTAGCAAACGTAGCCATCTGAATTTATTAGTTACCATCATCATTGATGTGGAGATCAAGTTTTAAGGTGTCTGTCTTTTTTAACATATGTACTGCTCACTATTAAATTGAGTTAAAACTAGAAACTATTATCCAATAGAGTATTACTCTGGCCCTTGAGAGTCCATCCGTTTTAAATGACACACAAAAAAATCACGTGATATGTTGGGAAACAAAGGATGCATCAGGCGTGTCCTCTGAGGCTCTGGGATGCATTTGTCTGTTACATTTGAAGGTGCCTTAAAAATAAGACAACCTCCACAATCTGTCTACAGATATGCCTTTCAAAGGAGGCAGCCCCTGAATTGGGTCACAGCTAATGACATTTTAATGGAAATGAACAATATAAAAGTTCACAAGAGGAGAAAATCCTAACACTATTAGAGGATACCAATAAGAAAGAAAATAGAAACAGTAGAAGAAGTCAAATGGAACAAAAATAAAGTTACATGACATTTAGCTCATGGTGCTAACATGTCTCAAAAAGTTATAGAGAGCTGAAAGTGGCTGATTCATTCCTTTTGGGTGTATTACTTTTAAACCATGTTTTTCATAAACATGGACGGTAACATTTTTATTGATGTCAAATTATTGATAAGGGCTGCTTTACGGAAACATACCAGTTTAACTGCTTTTTATACATTGGCTTTGATTTCTGAAATATGAGTTTGTCTATCTTTTGGAGAACGGAACCATTCCTGTGAATATCCACCAGCACCTACGTTATTAGTTTAACAGCTATATTTAATCAAATGATTGAATACGGTTCTGTGAATCATTTGTCTGTCGAGGGGCCGAGTCCTCTCTCTCTGCTGTTAGTTTCCCTCCAGACGCTGTAGAAACGGCTGATTGGTGCTTCATCTCAGACAGATTTCCTAGCTGCCACTCAGGCACTGAGCAGCTCGCAGAGGTCTGGGCTCAATGTTCTGGTCATTAGTTCAAGACCATTGACTTGATAATCTCACCTGGGAAGGACAGGTAATGGTTCCTATCGGCGCAATTATGGCTACTCACACAAACAGCTATCCGTACTTGTCATGTACATACCTGCTCAATTTCTCTGACCTCTGAGTCTAAGTGGTGGAGCCTGACATCTGGCACAGACCCCAGGGCATGGTCATAAAACACTGTCACATTTCTTTCATTATTTTCTAAAGTTTGAGGAAAAACTTCCACAAAAGATAAATGATTCAAATACGAATAGAAAGGCCTCTAGGTTGGTACTTTTTCAAAACTGTTAAGCTAAACTTAATTTTTTTTCTGAAGCTTTAGAACTGCTTCCCCTTTGTACATATTCACTGAAGTCCTGCAAAGGGGATCCTTTTTATCTTATGCGCACAATATAATAACTTGTGAGCACAATACAGTAAGTTGTGTGGGGAGTGGGTGTATATGCTTTCTGGAATCATGGAATCATTAGCATTATTGACTTTGCACTGGTTAATAGCTTGTGTTCACATCATTACTTACTTTTGCGCAAGGTAAACACTTGTCTCCTGAAGATAGTTATCTTATCCCCACAATGTAATAACTTGTTACCATCAGATAATTATCTTGTGTGCACAAAATGTTAAACTGTTCCCACAAGATAAATTTCTTGTGCCCACAACATAAAAGTTATCTCCTTGTGGGACCTCAGGGGCTTAGTATTCTTAACTTGTAGCTTATATAGCCAATTAAATTAATATCAAATAAGTGCTAGCTTTTTTACAATTGTATTACTGAACACACTCATTACAGCTTTTAAACATACTTCTCTTCTTTTCAGGGTCAACCCTGATTTGGTGTTGCTTGGTGTTCTTTTTATCACTTTGAAAGCCCTGCATGGGCAGGCTCCTGCCTATTTAAAATAATTATTGCAGCCGTACAATCCAAGCAGGTCTCTGAGGTCCTCTGATAAGGGTTAGTTGGTTGTTCTGCACTCTAAGCTTAAGACCAGAGGAGACTGTGCTTTTGCAGTTGTAGCTCAAACACTTTTGAACTCTCTACCACTGAGTTTAATATCAGTGGACTGTGTTGACTGCCTTTCAGAAAAACAGCACAAACCCCATTTATTTGGACTTATGTACATGTAATCTGCTGTGGACTGTTGCTTGCCAGTGATCTTGTGTATAATAATAGTAATAATAATAATAAAAATACAAATAATAATAATAATAAAAATACATTAATGAATACATACAAATATAATAATAATAACAATAATAATAATAATAATAATAACAATAACAATAACAATGACCATAACCATAATCATAATCATAATCATAATAATTAGTATTATTATTATGTTCCTTGTGTGATCTGGAGGAAGTTGAAAATGAAATGCACTTTTTGTTCTATTGTCCATCTTATCATGAGCTCAGATGCCGTCTTTTCAACAAAATGTCAAAAAATTGTCTGGATTTGTTTTCCATGTCTTTTCCATGAAGATAGACTTCAGTAACTGTTTACACACAAAGTGTTTCAGTTCTCAGTTTGTGTTAAATGCTGTTCAGCAGCGTAGGAGCACACTTTATGTCTGATTTAGTTGCTGTTACTGTCAAATTTCTGAAGTGTACCACTGTGCTTTTTATTACTTTAGGCCACTGCTGGAAATGTAACTGCTCTCTTCTTTTTATTTTTCTTCTTATGTCATTGCTCTTCTTTTGTTTTGTTTTGTTTTGTTGTGTCTCATAAGTCCGTACAGCAGGCTGGGCACCTTTTCAGTGCATGACACGATCAATAATAAACTAAACTAAACTAAACTAAAATTATTATTATTATTATTATTATTATTATTATTATTATTATTATTATTAGTAGTAGTAGTAGTAGTAGTAGTAGTAGTAGTAGTAGTAGTAGTAGTAGTAGTGCTCATAATAATGTCATCATTGGGTGATGTGATTAATTACTCTGGATAGCAGACTTTTTACATGTCATGATGAGTTAAGGGGAAAATAACACTTGCCAGTCTAAAGAGGAATAACTGTATAAATGCACAGATAGGGCTCTAATTCTGTGGTTACACGTAGACATACATTTGTGGTGTTCTCCTCTCACCCTGCCAGTCACCACCTCTCTGCCTGCCACACTATCCCTTTTTTCCTCACTTTTTTTTGTCTGTTTTTTTCACCCCAAAATACAATTACAAAGACATCCAGGATAGTATTGTGACATTTCACAGGTAAGTGTTGGTCTTTTTCTCAAACCACCAAAAGGTCAGGTCCAGTGACACAGTGTATGGCCATTATTATTGGCTGAAATACATCAAAACAAGAAGAATTCTTTCCTGTGACTTCAGGCTGAAAAAGAAAAGAGGAAACAATCTCCCACTTCCACTTGAGACAGTGGAAGTGCTCGGGATGTTAAATTACATACCCTTCAAGCACTGTAATACCTACCAAGCAGTTAAGTAGATTATGGAAGATTAAATGTATCATTGTCTTAAAAATGCTTTAACTTCAAATCTTCTGCAGAAAAAGAATCTAAAGATTAGAAAATAGATCATTTTGTGGAGCTTTTGGAAACAAGTGTGTAATATGAGCACAGTTTAAAGTAATTTAACCTGCGACACTCTGAAGCTAACCTCCCTGTCCTCTGAGGTTTGTGATTTTCCAACATGACTGAACCTTTAGAGCTCCAAAATTGACTCCTGCTCACTCCACTGCCCTACATTTCTCGCCTTTCAAATGGAATGTTTTGGATTTGATTGATTTCCGACTTGATCTATCTTTGCACCTGTACTCAACCACCTCCATCAACTTGGCAGAAATGCAACTAGAGAGCTATTGATTTTTGTACCCCTGAAATCACTTAGAAGAGGATATACACTTTGCTCTCACTGTACCAAAATAATTTTATCTCTCCAAAATGGTTTTTCTATATTCTCAATTTCGCAAACCCATTTAATTCAAGGGAACATTACTGTGGGGGGAAATTGAACATGGAAAGTCAATGAAACTTTAAGATAAAGAGCCAACATTTACTGTGTGGACGCACTGTGCAGCCCACTGTGATCAGTTTGAATGTCTGGCTGGTATAATGGGTTTCAGTGGACATTTATAACCTAAAATAAAGGATTGCTGAGTTCAGATAGTATAATTGTTGCTTTAAAAAAAAGTCAGTTCTAGTGTGAAAACTCAGGTGATGTACTGGCTGTTCAGTACTCTTTAAAATCAGAGATATAGGGGGGCGTTGGCCTATAAGGGTTTCAGCAAGCCCTTCATATACAGAGGCTATTGTGCCCATATATCCTTTTTTCTGTTCTTCTGTCCTATCAATAAAGATGAAAATGCCTATATATATAACTTGACAAAAAAAAAACGAGAGATTACTTCTCAGATTATAGGTGTGATATTTTTTGTTAATAGAGTGATACACCAATAAAGATCAGAGGGTCAAATTCTACATACTAAAATAGCTCAGTAACCACAGCTCTTGCAGTTTATTAGCTTCTGTTGCACTGAAATTGCAAAAAAAAGAGCCAAGCTCAAACATGACAGAGCGTCATCCACAGCTCTACTCTTTGTGTGAAAGTCACCTTTCATGTCACGGCTTCATGGAAAGCTGCCCAATGATGAGCTGCCAGGTATTAAGCATTTTTAATCTCACTTAATCTCCCCCGAGTTTCACCCAACCTTCCACTCTCAAGAAGGTAAAAGTTTATGATATGTGATTCGCTGTTACGATTCTCATCTTTTCATACTTCTCTTTCCTTTCTCTGTCCCTGAGGTGACATCAAGTGCACATTTCCTTTTATATATTTAGTATAGGGAGTTAGTGCAACATAGAGGCAAATGACCTGACCTAAATAGAAACAATCCACCCCTAATGATTAAATATTGAATCTGTGCAAACTCTTGGAGTTTGAAAAAAAAATCAAGACGGATTAGCAGTAAATTAGATAGAGAATAATCCCATCTTTTAAGAAATGTAATCTCATTTTTTTTCATTACTGGGTGTTTACTGAAATGCCCCCTGACCGGATATGTCACCCTGAGACTTGAAGACAGAACAGTAGTCGCCAAACTCTGCACATAAGCAGTGTTATTCAAGCTGATTTAATTCTCAGAGCTGCATTTGGTCTAAACTAGAGTGAACCTGTTATCCCCTGCACCAAACAGTATATTCAAGGCCATGAACAAAACACATGCAGTATGGGGAGAAAACATGAACAACCACCCACAAACCCGAGCAGTCCTTATACTGCTGCAAATTGAGGTCTGTGAAGCCTGTAAATCAAATCATGTGTTCATTTTCAATCCAAATGATATTACTTCAAGGGGATATAATTAAGTAAATGGATTCTAAAAGAAATGAAATTGTTCAACAAAAACAGACTCGCTGGCTTCAGAGCACAGACTGTTTCTCTGCACAGCAATGCTCAGACACCATCTCTTCTTTTTCTTCTGGTCCCTTTATCTTTATCTGTCTCTCCTTTGTCTTTACCTTTTACCCCTATAACTTACCCTTTGAGGGGCCAAACAAGCCAGCAATGGCCTCAGTGGAGATTTATGTGTGCTGCCATAGGTCAAGTCAGTCTCAGATGCAATTGAGAAAGTGGATACGACACTGGCAGGGAAGCACAGCTTGAACCTGTTCTTTAGATGAGTGAAAAATGTCATGGAAAAGGCTGAATATCTCACACAGGTTATGATGGAAGCACACAGCAGACCGGTTTGCATAGTAACTCAGTACAGCCTGCAGGTATTCAAAATTTTCTGAGCTGCAACTTTTTCATGCTAGGCGGATACAAAGAACCCCAGGACTCACAAATAGATATTTTTCAGATTTCTGACAAATTAACTGAAGCATTTCCAATGTCATAGTCAGTAAACAAAAATAACCAAAATAGATTTTTATGTTCCTGTGTTTTGTTTGTGCTGTATAATGTGGAGGAAAATTGGTGCAATGTTCCTCTGCTCTGAAGTACGAAGAGCTATTTGAATTCCTGCTGTGCATAATTATGATGGATGTGCACAGGTCTGGGTGGCAGTGGAGGCGGTGAAACTGTGTGTGTATCTGTGAAGTATGTGCGTGTGTGTATGTGTGTGCGTGAGAGAGGTGCAGTAGTCGTCCACAGAGCCTGTAGCTGATGAGCTGTTACTCGGGGCAGACAGACAAATGCAGAGATTGTGTGGGTGATCTTTGGAGCTGACAGGTGTGAGAGGTTCTGCGCGGCTTGTGTAGGAACATTTTTAATAGATTCAACATGATACAATAGAACGGCTCTCCAAAAAGGACTGACAATTTAGATTTTCCCCCTCTGACAGGGAAGGATGCATTTTTCTTCATTCATGTCTCTTTTTGTCTGGGCATGCACTACACAGCTGTGAAATTGTATTATGTTTTGTTGCGCACAGTGTCATCCTTTCAAGGCACTGATGCTCTGTTGTGTGTGTCTAAATAGGACATCTTAAAAAGCATCCCTTTTCTCTTAATATCCTCCAGCAAAAAGCAGTTTAAAGCAGCTTTGTTTCAATTTTGGCGGCCCCCATGGACAAACCAGTAAGTCTTGATTTAGTCCTAAACACGTGTGGTTAGAATTCTCTGAAGAATCTCCCCGTTAAACTTTGTAGGGAAAATAAAAATAAAGGCTTTTCGGTCTGTGAGCAACAAATCCCTTTTGTCAGAATTACCCCGGTGACATTGTCGAAAGAGATTCAAAATATCTGTGTAAAAATAATCAATCTTCCAGCTGTTGTTCTGGTAGTCTTTTATAGGTCACACACTGGCATTAATATTAGATTTGTGCAGTGTACACGAGGATTAATGCAGGGGATAAATGGTAGTATGCAATGTGGTTATACATATGTATTTGTCAAGGATACGCACAATATCCAAAAGATTACACACTATATCTCTGTGGGACAAGATTGGACCCAGAGTCATTCAAAACCTTGATGACAACCTGTGAAATTAACAACAAACGATGACTTAAAACCAATAGAGATCTTTTTTTAAGGATTATATATTTAAAATTCATTTTGATGAAGTTTGGGGAAGACTATTTACGTCTTGAACATTTAGTCATTATTTATACCCATCATCTTCCTCTAATGTTCCTCTCAGTATGTGTATGGTATAGATATTGATATTCTATATTTATTTTGATTTTCTTTCTATTAAATCCCACAGAAGAAAAATATAACCAACTGAATGTATGAAGTATGACGTTTGATAAGTGACAGAGTTAGAGGCTGAAAGCTCTGCAGATCTTTAAGTCTTTTGAGAGAGATCATGCAGTTTGAAAACCTTCTATAGGCTTTTCTTTGGGTATTTCCTGTGCACCAAAACAACATGAATAGTTCCTTAATTCTATTTATTTACTGTTTGCAGGCCGTCATTTTAAAAATGTGTGCATCATATTGGTTTCCAATGTTAGCCAATAATATTTAAAAAATTGCCCACAGTGAGCAAATACAATATATGTCCTATCACAAACCTTGAACTGTGGATTTTATTATCCTATCATAAAGTGTATCTTTGAAGTTCACATGTACTAGTGTTTGAGTGACGGGTCTAAGGTCCTTATATTTAAAAGGAGCCAGCACATAACTGAACACGTTTGCATTTGCAAAAGTTAAGGCTACAAGAAAACTTTGGTATATAAATCAGTGGACTTACCTTCGTTTCATGCTGTATCTGTGGGGCCTGCAGAGTCAGCAGTGCTGCTATTATTATCACAGCTCTTTGTTATTCTTATTTTATGCAGTTAATTTGGTGTTGCTGTTTGCCATAGATATGATCTTTATAAGATCTGAATGTTTTTTCTAGAAATGTCACAGACAACATGTGTGGACAGCATCATTTTTTTCATCTGTGACGAATAAGATGCCCCTGTATCTTTCCGTAAATATAAAGGCTAATTTTCAAATCCAGGATTTTTGATAATTTCAGAAATACATGGTACCTTTTGTCCAGTGTTCTCACAGTTATTTTTTCTGGCTTTTTGACCTTTCTTTGATAGAAAACTTGAGAGAGGCAGGATATGTGGGAAAAGAGAGCGACATGACATCCACCAAATACCTGTGCAACAAGGACTTCAGCCTCTATTTCTGGGGCGCATACTCTACCAACTAACCTAATTCTGCACCCTGTCCCTTGTTCTTAACCAGCTGAAAGACTCCTCACAGTATTGAAAAGAAGGTTATCTTCATCAACATATTTTTAACAGAAGGATCCAGAAGTGTAAAGTGCAAAGTTCAGTCAGATATTCAACTTTTCAGCTGCACTCTGGCAGAGGAAACTAACCAGCATGAGAGCAGCACATTGTTTTAACAGCCACCTGAGCAAACATCAAAGCTCCTCACAGTTATTGGGTTTGGTGTGGACACACAGTGGTAATCCTTGAGATTTAGAAACATCTTTGATGCTGATTCCTGTGGTGTTTATGCACCGCACATCCGGAAATCTCTTAAGTTTGGGTTTCCGATGGCGCTCTTTAATTTAGTCTGTTCAACCAAGGTGACTGCTGCTGCTCATGCTAACTACCCAGCTCTTTATGTGGGCACACAATCACTAAGTATTTCATTATCACTTATTTGATACAGTTTTTACCAATTTATTATTACATGTATGTAACTTACAACAGGAATACAAGCATGTATCTAAGACCAACAATGTCATCTTTTGTTTACATGGAAATTTAAAAAGGTTGTGGAGTTTAAGGTTGTGAATTAGGTCCGTCAGAAGTCATCTCTCTGTAGTTTACATCAAGCAGCACAGACGCCTCTCAAAGAGGGATTAGCTACAACAGATGTGTTGTCTCTTTGTTTACCATAATAGAACAAGACCAACATATGGCTCCTTCACTTTTTTTCTGCCAGCTTATACATAAAGCCCTTTTGGGAAATGACTGCTTGTTCTCTGTTCAGTCAGAGAGACAGATTAGTTAAATAGAAATGACCAAGTTTCTGCATTAATTCAATGTAAATTAATCAATCAGTAAGTATTTACATCCTTAAGTCTAGTCACAGCTCAAGTTCAAGTTCAAGTTCAAGTACAAGAGATGCAATACTCCAAAACAAGAATTTCTGTATGGAAAAAGTTGCTTACAAGTAAACAAATGGCCCTACCTGCCAAAAAGAACCTTTATTTACTTTTATCTTGAGAGCACTTGACAATTTTAAGTTGCAAAAGCCTCCAAATGAAAAGGAAAGGTTATAAAGTAATCCC
Organism: Notolabrus celidotus; assembly: GCF_009762535.1. NCBI lineage: Eukaryota > Metazoa > Chordata > Actinopteri > Labriformes > Labridae > Notolabrus > Notolabrus celidotus. The sequence goes on along the minus strand of NC_048280.1, from coordinate 27,799,206 downwards.
CTTTGGCTAAAACAACTGGGGTTGACCAAAGTGCTGTACAGATCAAAAACAGCACAAATGACAAACATAGCATACAATACAATACTAAAAGTCTCACTAAGTGGCAACCTCTGGTGTTGTAAAAAGTGAAGACAGGGATTTGCACATTCATGGGACAGGTGCGTATAGGAGAAGAGGGAGAAGCTCATAAAATTACAAAAATCACGTACATTGTCCAACTTGCAAAAAAAATGTATTGGCAATGTTTCTGAAACAGTTTCCAGAACCGTCTAGGACCGAAATGTTGAAGTAGATGTGCAAAGCTCTTTCTTCACCTTTGGGTTCAATTTTGGGATGTGGATTTGAACTTTGCAAAAAATATGAATGGCAACATTTCTATCTTAGACCAGGTCTAGGACAGAAACGTTGCCAATAAATGTTTTTTGCAAGTTGGATGGTGGATTTTTGTAATTTTATGGTTCTCAGGTGTTGTAAAATGAAGCCAATGCAGAAATAAAAATACAATGCCCATTAATACAAAATGATTAAACATGTTAACATCCTGAAACAAAAGTCGGTTATAGCTGGGAACTATGTGTCTGTGTGGGTCGGGCTAGAAGTGTACGGCAAAGGTTTTTGGTGAAAGAAATTCAAGTAAAATTGTAATATTTTTGTATTTATGTATTGTAATATTGTAGCTCATCCTAACTGACCTGCATTTATAAAACATTTATTTATTCATCAGTCAGTATAGGGGATAGGATTGAAAGTGTGTTTTACCTGGGATGATTAAAGTTGACGTTAGTGAAGAGAAGATTGGTTATTGTGTATTGCATCCATAGTCTGCATTGATGGTCGTTGGCATGTTTGATATGCTGACTTAACCTGACTGCTGCAAATGCAAATATATGCAGAACTTTTAGTCTTTATATCAGGGGTGTCCAAAGTACGGCCCGGGGGCCAATTGCGGCCCAAGGTCCATTTATTTATGGCCCCAAGCTTCCATCTTAAATTGTGTTATTTATAGCAAAGAAATTAATCACAGTTTCTTTCTACAAACAAAACTAAAGTCAATCCAGAAACGTCTCAAAAAGCTTCATATGGACTACCTGTCTAAAACCAAAGCTCTGGGAATTCTGCAAGACGGCAATAAAGAAGAAACACAAGGACTCTTAAAGTTGACAAGTTTTCCAATTCATGTTTTTATCATGATGTGAAAATGTTCTTGATGAACACTAAAACTTCAGAAAACACAAAAGAGGACACAAGACAAGATCAAATTATAAAATTGTGCAGAAAAGGCACAATTTGGTGCATCAAAAATGTTCAGAACTCAGGAAAGTAATTATATAGTTCTTAAAATGTTGTCTGCTGGTCAGAAAGGTCTTAAAAAAAACATGAAAAAGAAGTGTGATGAAATCTAGATCGTGATCCTGCCATAGGAAAATAATGATACTAAATATTAAATAAATATTTCATGTATAACTTTTAGGATTCCTAAGTCCCAGTAGGAGCCACTGGCCCTGAGGTATTCTGACAACATCATATGTGGCCCTCTTTGAAAAAAGTTTGGACACCCCTGCTTTATATAATCAAAACAGATGAGTCATAGATAAAATCCCTCCCCTTACAGTGTGTAAAAATACAGAGATGAGCTATTTAGATCATAACTGGTTTTTTTGTACCAGACTGTGAACATGTTAATTTTGATGTGAAAAAGAGCATTTTAAAATGAATAGGTTAATGGGTCTTTCCGAACTTCTGGAGCCAGCACACTTGAGAAATTGCAGTTTTTTGCTCTTTTTCATTAGCTCCTTTTATTATCACTGTAGGTTGCTGCTTGGTTGCATCGTAGCTGCCTGCACCTCCCTCACAGATTTAGGTGAGCGAGGGAAAAGTCTTTTAAATTTAAAAAGCTTTGATGAATAAACAACCGTAGTCAGCCACATCCACACAAAGGATCTCATTCTGTGGGAAAACAACATGGCAGTGGCCAAATACCAAACATTTGCTTCATCTATGCGTTGATTAACCAGCAGGTAATGTAACAATGGCTACTTTCATTATTTCTACAGTCAATGGTACGTAGACTCACCGGACACATAAAACCCCTCGGCTTTACACACAGACAGCATGGTCTAAAATCAAAAGAGTCTAAAGGAAAGAGGATAAAACAAGTACAAAACATCCTTTTAAAGGGGGCAAGCACAACTCTGCGGTACATCACAGCACACAGTACATTTATATTCCTGGGGCTGTGCTGAAGATATATGAGCCAATTGCTGAAAAGGCTAAACTTAACAGTAATTAAAATAGTAATTTCCTGCAACATTTGCTCGTTTGCACTCATTTTTGTTTATTGGAATCAGCCTAAATTAATTGTGCGACTCTTGTCAACATAATAGAGAAACAGGAGATTAGCTATAGATTAATTTTGGGAGTAGATGAAACAGGAAGGGGAGAAATGGGTGAAAACAACTCATATCTTTAAATGAAATAAAACAGCTTCATTGCACAAGAAATACAAGACAGTTAAGCTGCTCTAATCACTCCTTATTATTATTATTACTTTAAAATGTCTTCATCCTGGACTCTGCCAAGTTAACGTTACTATTTGATGGTGACATGAATTTGTAACAGAAACAAATTACACCCATTCACTTTGGCATCTATTGTTTGTCTGTGCTGTGAAATGTGTCATTAGCTTTTTATGAATACACAAAGAACTTAGAGTTGATCTGGTTACATGGGGACAAAAGCATTACATACACATTAACATGATTACATAAAAAGCATTACATAAAAATGATAGTGATCACAGGCAGGCGAGTGTTGCAGAGACAGCTCAGATCTCTCTAATGGATTTCCCCCCTGCTGGAGTTTTTTGTGTGTAACCTAAAAAGATGAGTGAGACCGTGCCATTTACAAAGAGCCCTTCATGCTGAACCTCCTCTGACCCTCATTATTACGAGCTCCACCAGCGAGGGGATCATCATGTTACTGAACCAGGTCCAGTCTTCTAATTCATTTCTGATTAAACATACAATCTCACTGATTAAACAGAAGAGATCCTTCCAGTAGCTGTGCTTGACGTTCTTGATTAGATCTGCCATGATAGATTCCCAGCCATGTGGGGGGAAAAATAGGGGAAAAGTGCTGGATTTCCGCAAGTCATGAATCCCCTTCTGCTGGGGAGATGTAAATCAGCGTAGCAAGCTAAAATTGATGGAGCATCCTCTGGTTTTATCCTCCTCTCCCGAGATCACCTCTAATGCCCGGGCCGGTGCAGGCAGACACTAAAAGATGGATTACAGGCAAAAATGAGAGGTGTGAAACAAAGAATTTCAACACTGAAGCTATCAATCACATTGATCCTGTGCTCTTTTTTCAGCTCTTTGGTTTTTTACATAGACTGTAATTATCACAGCTGAATACTAGTTCTGTATCTGTTTTGATCCCTATTGACAGTGCTTATGTTGAGTTAATTGAGCTCATATCCCTGGATACATGATGAGAGGCTGTAACATTAGCTGCTTCCTGCATGCAGCTCATTGGGATGCAAGGGCAGTGCTGGCAGAGTAAACTGCGCCTTGGCAGAGATGCTGAGCAGTGGTGGAGCTGCTGCTGCAGGGACATGACAGCTACAGTCTTCCCGGCCATAAATCCCCCCACACTCCGCAGGGCACACAGCCGCACCTGTGTATTAACCTGAAAGACAGTTAAATTCAATCCACCCTGTCGTGCTCCGTCAGTGGGTGAACCTGGTCGAGTGGAAGACGTTTGTGCTGTTTCATCAACAGACCATTATTTATTCTGGGTGTTTTTTTTTCAGATGCTCGGATGGGAGAGGGAGGGGAGGGGGTTGAGAGTCACTCAGCCAGTCTCCTCCGAGTCTGAACCCAATTATGCCACCTCCCCCACTTGTCCCACTCAGAAAAGCTTGGGAGCTTTGATTCTGAGTCCGTCAGTCATGGATGCAAGCATGTAATATCCTGAAAAGAGTGTGAGGAGTGTCAAGCTTTTGTTTTCTTTCCCTCCAAAATAAAATAATCAATCACTGACTAATTCATAGAGGGCACTTAATTGTTCACGACGCCTGTTGATATCAACCACTTGCTGCTGCACATGAGGACAGGAGGTAAACAGCTTCATGCAGCAGCTTGCTCCTCTCATTCTGCTCCACCAGCTCAGTGTGATATGACTTTGATTGTCTACTTGCAATTTACCCAGCAACTGCCAGCTCTCTGTCTTCGCCACATCTCATACAGACCTTTTCTTAGATCTCAATGGATTGCCTAGCAACCTTTTTCCTCAGTACAAATACCAATCTGTGCACTGAGCAGTGCACGGTGACCAGAGTAATTATTATGCATCAAGAGTCTAACTGGAAATGTAACCCCTTAAAACAACAATTTAGTTACAGGAAGCCGTGAAGACATGTAATGCTAACGTTCACTTGAAACAAAGATATGTAATATGTACAGCATGTGCTCGTCCTTGCCTTGTTTAACCTTGTGCTTATCATCAGACACACTTGAGATTGTCTCTGTAACAAACATAGACTGTATAAATAATGGACATAGTCTCCAGTCCGTGGCGTCACCCATCTGTTCCTGAGGGCTGTTTTGAAGCCAATCAACATCGGCAGCCATATTGGAAATGCGGAACTCAACCAGGCATAGTGTTACGTAAAGAGGCGAAGTTTGAGCATCCTAGCCAACAGCTATTTGTTCCAGTCTGTAAGTCAAGTCAGTCATGTCCTTATTTGGGCAAAAACTTATAATCTTAATATCTTCTGAACCGTCGCGTTAGAAGAAAAATTCACCCCCCGTACGGTGTGTGCCGATAGAGAAATTAGCTACGTAGAGAACAAGCTGTTTTTTGAACCAGGCTGTAAACATGTTTATTAATGCTGCAAAGCTCGTCTTTTTTTAATTGGCGTGTATGGTGTTTCTGCAGCCAGCCTCAAGCAGATTCTCGATCAATTGCAGTTTATAACACTTCTGCTTAGGCTTCATAGTTTGAGACCGGAGGTTGCCGCTTGGTAACAAAGCTAGCCTCTTCTGAGGTTTGCGTGATGCTAAAGGTGTTTCCCCATTTTTCTCGTAGCTTTTTGGGAATTACAATGATGCTGGAGAACAACCTGATAAACCTTGAATAAAGAAAGAAAAAAAAGAAAGGAGGACATCCTGAAAAAAATGGCCTCAGATAGCTGAAAAAATTGTTTAAAGCTGGAGGAGTTTTTAGCTGGTTATAAAACGCACTGAAATCAAAACTGATGCCTCTATTTGGACAAAAAAAGAGAAGCAAAAAAGGCCGTCAACTTGGGGACTGATTCTTTACATGAAGTAATTTTAGTGGCTGTAAACACAGCCATAGGGTAGGTGTCGGACAAGGCTGTGTTGGACAGCACCCTTCCAAAACAGCCTGTCTTTGTTGTTTTGTTTTGTTTTCCTTGGCAAAAAGTCACAGTGAGTGACTTGATTAACGGTTGAAAGAAAACAGTATGAGAACTTTGGTTGGAAAACATGACAACAGAGAATAAGGACAGAGATAAAAGGTACCACTTTGTCTCCAGGAGGTGCCAAAATCAACAAATAACAAAAGCTCCTCACTAGAACTTTAAAGTTGGTAAAAATTGTCATGAAGTTTGGGTTCAAGTTGGGCTGTTTGCTGCTGCACTAATAATCGAGTTAAACTGAAAAAGAAATAATAACTTGGCTCTCTGCCTGCGTATAGATGGACAGGATGTTCTTCCAGGTCTCTTAACAAAACGTGCATTATCTAATTATAGTGGACGTATCGATCAGCCTTGGACCTTTTCACATTCTTCATCTCTTCAACATCAGCAGCCGCAGCATCAATTAAGTAGCTCATTTATTTACTGTAGGTTGTTTCAGGTCAGCTATTCAGGTCATCCCACATCAATAGTGAAAAGCAGAGTGATGATCACAGTGTCCTGTGGAAGCTGTGTTCCTACATTGTTTTTTTTACATGAACCTTTAAATAAAGTATAAAAGCAGGGTCATTCAAACAATACACAATTTTTTCTTATCCCTTTAACTTAGAAATTCAAAACCTATTTCTATCCAGCACATCTGAGTCGACAAAGAGGAACCCTAAGAAGGAATGTATTTAATAGAAATCCTTAAGGCAAGCCGACCCATCAGCGTTTTAATCTAAACTGCAGCTTAATGTGAAACTAGATTAACTACATTCATGAGATGGGGCTTGATGAAGATTTTCACATTATATAGCGCATACTGCAGCTATAATCCTGGAGCAAGCATGTGTCTGGTAAAGTGAACGACATTCAGCCTTTAATACAAGCCACACAGCACAATGCAGGCTTAACTATGCCTCTATTTACCATAATTGATTTGTATTTCAACACTGAACGTGGCATTGAGGGAGATGGATTCTGAAACTATTTAAATAGCAGCAATTGACGCAGCATTATCCCGGCTTTCAGGTCTCAGCTACAGGAGCAGAGACAGTCAAACAGCTGCAGCCCCAGATTTTAAACTTAATTTCAATGTTTACTGAATGCTTCTTTTTTAAAAACAGACATGTATTTCCTTTAACCACTGCTACCAAATGTCCTTTCACTCAGGCATCATCCAGCATTAACCCTGATTTGGGTTTTAAGTCGACTCGACTTTTCCCAGTTGTGTTGCTATGAAGTCACGTTCTGTACAGGAAATCTGTGGAATCAAGGAAAAGCCTCTGTTATTAAATCTTCATCCAATAATGCCAGCAATACTCATGAGGGCTGCTTATTATTATTTTAAGAAATGAAGATGTGTTTTTCATTAGGACTTTGTCTCTACATAAGCAGATGACAATGGGCAGGGAAGAGTTCAAAATGAATTAGGGAAAAAGGGGAAAGAAAGGGGACGAGTATTTAATAATAAGGGAAAAAGGGCACTCTGACTTTTATAATGATTTTGTCATCTGTGATTTATATTGAAGTTCAACTTTCTATTGCGATATAATTAGTAGCTGCATAAAAAAACAGCTTTAACCTGTAATATGGTTCATAACAGAGCATGTGCTATTAATAGGTACTTTTTTATTGTCCATTAGAAATAACATTAAAGTGTTTAGGTTCAGAATGGGGTACTACACTAGCTGTACTAACAGTTTTTAGTTGCACAAAGGTTTGCAGATTCCAGTTATGTTCACTAGTCTCTTAATTACATGTTCATAATCTCTTGTTTTTGAGTGGCTGAGGAGCACTCCACCATAAGAGCAGGCTTGGAGTCATACTCAGATCAAGAGCCGCCCCTGCATTCTCTTATGTTGGGTTTGTTTTATGGACCTTCTCCAGACTGAGTAAGAAGTTTGTTGCAGGGAATAACATTCATCATTTGGTTAATTTGATCTAAGTCCTTGAAGATGAATTGACTGAGCTATTGTTCATATTGTACTGTATCCAAATGATTTAATAACTGTTGCTTTTTGGGATATTAATGATAAACTTGAGGATGTACTAGTGATATAATGAGGCAGAAAAATGTTTGGCTGTGGAGAGGGTTTTGCTGTCTTTAGTAATCAGGAAAAGGGTTCAAGGAGAAGTCAGTAATCCTGTGAAAGGCTACGTTCTATATACAGAGCCAAACTTCATTACCTTTTTTTTGTTTAATTTTGGGGGTTTTGGAGTCAGAAACTGGGAGGAGATAAATCACATGCGAAGGGGTAGTTCAGGTGTTTTGAAGTGGGGTTGTATGGAGTATTTAACAATACATGGTGTATTGCTGAACAGTAGATAGCGGTTTGCATGGCTCCTGTTTAGCGAAGCCAGCTGGGGCTCTGACACAGAAGCTAAGCTATGTACTGCCGTGATTGGTGTCACAAGAAACTCCTACCTCAGCACTTAAACTAGTCCTAAAAGAAAAAAAGAATAAACGTCAGTGTGTGCTGCATTTTTGACAGATTTTACTGCTTGGCCTCTACTTCAGACGGACCATTTCTTTGGCACTATGTTTTTAACTGTACAACAAGCCTGCATTCCTACACAGGCAGCCCACGGCAACGTAGCAGCTGTTCAAACGGTCAACGGTTTATAAATGAGACAACACATGAAAGAAAATACATTATGATGGAAACAACAAAATGCATTCAACATTGAGACCAGAGGACACTTTTATAAACCAGAGAACACAGAGGAATAACTTTTACAGACGAGACCGGCCGACAGGGAGACAACAAAACTTCTGTGGTTGTATGCTGAGCCGTTTCAGTCATTATATTATTAAGTGCTACCTTTCCTGATGGTTGGATAAAGTAGTGCTATTCAGCAAAAGTGTGGCTAGGTTATTTGGTGTAGGCTTTGCATAATTCTTTCAGAAAAGTGCAGATGTGGAGTTGATTTGTGGTGTTTTTATTTAGTGGAGCAACCCGGTGGTCTGACGCCAGTATCAATCATCCAAAATGAAGCGCAGCGTAAGTTCTAGCTGAAGGCTGTTCCATATTTGTTCATTATTCATTCATATCACTCTGTATTTCTCTAACACCCCATCAGCTTCTCTCAACACCTGATCATAGGCATTCACTCTTTTAAGTATTCACCAACCAGGCTTTGCTGTGACCTCTATCAACAAGTCAACCTGCTGCTGCTGAACTTTAAATCTCTTCTCCTCTCTGCTCCTTCAGTTTGGCGTTTAGCGTAGATCATTGCCATTCTGCTCCACCTCAGTCACCTCCCCACCTTATCAGTGTCTAGGTTTAGTTCTACAGATGTCCACCTCTCATCACATCCTGCACATTAACACAACCACCAAGAGTGTCTGGGCTCCTTCGGGTGTTATCCTATCCTGCAGTCGGCCTCGTCACCCCTTTGAAGATTTGACGTCTCAATGGGTTCTAATCACCAAAAACATAGCACATTTAACATCCTTCTTTTGATCTTGTAAAATAAATTATTGTTAACTTGTAACACGAAGTTTAACTTCAGTCTGAAATTGTCCCAGCACTCACTGACCAAAAACAGCTGATACGCTGCACAGTAGATGGCATGAAGTGTAGGAATACAGGTGTGGATAAAACATATTATCAAAGGAAAGACTTGTGATGTGAAGGTGAATTGGTGAAAATATTCAAACATGTAGCATTTATAACTTTTTTATACCACTGATTTTTGTTTGTAGGATTTCTTTAAGTGTTGAGGTTTCTCCTGACCCCATCTATGGCAAAACATAGCTCAGCCTCTGTGAGGGAACTCTGGCAGGGGCCTTGCTGACTGTCGACTATCACCCTATATAACCCCACTTTTAGAAACCCGATCTATCCCTTTAAGGCTCATACCCTGACAACCTCAGTCATTTTCGTACAGCCTCAAAATGAGGAGACTGGTGAGAGAAGAGATGGGTTGTCCCTTCACATCACCTCACAAAATAATGGCCTTCTCTGAAATAGCTTTAATTTGTGAAATGGAGAATTATACAGGTATGTGGGAGTTGAAGAATTCTTTCCTTCAGAAGGATCCCTTATTAAAGCAACTTTAAACGAGGCAAACAGAGTTATGAGTCATGGTGAGCTTTGAAAAGCGGCTGCACCTTTGACCCTGAAATGTATCAGGGAAGCAGTCGATTGCCTTGTGATTCAGGAGACAGTTTAAAAATAAAGTAGCAGCAACAGTGTCATACTGAGCTTGTGAGATGGTAAAGGTAATCTCAAAGTGTGGGCATAGCTGCCGTGTAACTCTCAGGGGAAATCAAGAGCTTTCACAGCTGCCCTGCCTGCAGGCAGAGGCAACACAACTTGAAAATGACACAGCAACGTGCAAGTGGACCTAGACAGACTGAAACTTTAACTTGACCTTAAATTGAAATGCATCAAATACACCATAAAGTTTGGAGACATAGCTGCATGTATCCAGATAAATACAGTCAACCTGGTGTGTGCACGGCTCTCACCCTGAAGGTTTGAGATGAACTGTACATCTGTTAAGAGTTTTGAGGGGGTACTATCCACGCTTGATTTGTTTTTTATTCCAGCCGCTCTGCACCCATGAGAGGAATGTAGATCAGAATATACCCAGAGCAGGACATCTGGCCCCATCTTATTGGTTTTTAGATAATCTAAGTAAACAAGTCTACAGATTTGCTGTATTTTCATCACAGGCGTTTGTAAGGAAGTGTAAGAAGTAGATAAAAAGAAGAAGCTTTCATGACTTTTTAGACAACTTCTATCCTCGGTGTATTGTGCTTTTATGAGTCTTGTAAAGGAGAGAGCCCTCTCGATGAAGTCCTGAATCCCAGCAGAAATAAGATCACTGGATGAAATCAATGGAACAGAATGAGGGATGAGAGGATTTTAAGCTCCACATAATATAAAGCATTACATTGTCTGTCTCACTTTGACAGCTCCGAAGAAGGGAGGGAAATAGCTCAGGTCTGCTCTCCAAGAAAGTGCCAACAGATTGTCAGAAAGACCGATATGGTGTCCAGATAGATAAAATGTCAAGTGAATAACAAACCAAAAACACCTCCTGCCATTACCTTGACACTTTTCAAATCTGGACATTAGAACTGAGATTGAATTGAACAGAAAAAAACAGCCAGTGAGGTTGAACATGAAGCACAAAGCTCTCCTTTTTCTTTCAGCGAGATGGCCTTCAAAACTGATTTTCCCCTGTGCACCCAGTGAGGAATTTGTATGCCCACTATTGTCAGCACTTTTTGTTTCTGTTTTTCAGGCTATTTCACTTGATTTTTCATATAAGTTGAGTCATTTCAAAGCCTCAGATGATAACATTTCTTCCAAAAGAGAAAGTCAGGAATTGAAATATCTCACTCCTTTTGTGTCTCTCTGAGTCACACAGTTGAATCAAGGCGTTCTGTGGGAGTGTTTTATTTCTTTTTCTAGTTTGTGGGTTAAAGTTGTAGAAACATGAAATCTTCTGAACGATGATTGAAGTATCATGAGTCATCTGCCTGTTAGTTTAAATGCATGTGAACAAATAAGTCTGAACATTATTTGTTTGCATCTGTCGCTCCTTCAAGTCCTGTTTCTCTCTGCAGACCCTCCTCTGAGCACTTGAAGCAAGTGCAGTATATATGCAATCTATCAGCGTCGTTAAACTGTTTCGTGTGTGCAGCCACAGAGCAGTAAATCCTCCAGCAGTGTGAATCTGTCAGGTGTCAGAGCCAGTTGTCATAAGCAGATATATCTTCTGCATGTCCGTTTTTTTAAACTCTCTTTTCTATTTAAAGCAGAACACAAAGCAGAGTGTTTACAAAATGTCTCTCATTGAAGACCCGTGAAAATCTGACACACAACCAGTCTGTTTAGTCGCACACATTCAATGCTGTCTTTTTTGTTCATAATGACTGGTTTTATACACCAAGCTTTAAAATATACAGATAACATCCGACTGAATGGTTTGATATATAATATGACTATTGCATATCAGTTCTACTCCCCTTTTCCTCCTACAATAAAGAGCAGCTCTGCAGTCGGTATTGAATATATTCCTTATGTAGATAATGATTTACTTCAAATATCAAAGTCTCACTCCTCATATTATGTGGTCTGCAATGATACGGGAAACATTTTACCAAGTGTTAAAACAATGGCTCCTTGATTTCAATCAGCGCTAAATAAAGATGAGTCTTATTTTTCCATCTTCCCAGCTGGAATGACAACTGTCGCTGGCAGGTTTTGTTCAGCTGTAACTGGCAAGCTAATTAAAATTTGGTCCAGGAATAGTCTGAAAGCTCTGTCTCCCTCTGACCTTATTTTAATTACTATCTGTTTGTATAAAAATAACAAATAGAAATATCTTAATTAGCATGTTAGCTCACAGGTTGTCATTTTTAGAGATGAAGGTTTATGCTGCATATCCTGGACAAAAACTAGCTGGACATAGAGGAGGACATTGTGGTTATAAAGACAAGTCTGATTTGAGCCTTTTATTTCTCACATGATCCCTTGTGGCAGTTTATTTGACCTAAAGTAGCTCACACACCTGAGCAGAGATCACACTAAAAGTCTACTTGAAGACTTGTATGCATGTGTCACTTTAATGATACAGAAAAGAGATTCAGATGAAGACTAACTTGTGCTTTTGCTCAGCATGATACCTTATCTGCTAATAAGTTTGACAGTGGCTGCTGGAATAAAATAGCACTTGATGTCCAGGTGCGTGGTGTTTTTCAGTGGTGTTTCATTATAAAACTATATTGCAAATTACTGGCCTGTTGTGCCTACTCCAGAGTTTTCATTCCTTTGTGTAGATCCGTCTGTACACATTGTCATGTGATAGTATTTTCTTTTTAAACATTAAGAAAATATTTGGTTTTGATTGGATCCTTTTCTGTCTAAACATAGCCTGAGAATCAACATGAGGCTGAATCTTGAAGCCGTTGAATCGTTAGAGCCTGTGTTAATAGATTAAACGTGTTTACAGCCTGTTACAAAAAACAGCTGATGTAGTTAGCTCATATCTCATGTTTGTAAAAACTGTACAGCAGATAAAGTTGTGCTCATAAGTTTACATACCCTGGCAGAATTTGTGATTTTTTTTGGCCATTTTCAGATAATAAGAATGATAAGAGAGAAACTTTTTTTACTCATGGTTAGTGGTTGGGTGAAGCAAAATTTTTTATCAAACAACTGTGTTTACTCTTTTTATATCATAATGACAACAGAAACTACCCAAGAAACCATACATTCTGCCAGGGTATGTAAACTTATGAGCACAACTGCACATTTTTTATTATCAGGGGCATAGCCAGGGGATAACCAGGGGTGGCCATGCCTCACTGGCCACCATAAAATCTGGAACCATGATTGGCTATCTGACCTTGTTAGGAGTGGCTGCTAAAAGATTTCCTTGCAATTAATTCTGGGACATTTTCTTGTTTGTACTTTATTTTCACTAGTGACCTAGGACACAAATATTTCTGAGTCCTTACAGATTTTAGCCAAAACTATTTTTTTATGTTGCCATTTTTGTGTTACTTCTTAAAATTGTAAATATACACAGGGAATGACATTTGTAAGATACTTGGTTAATAGTTAGTGTTGATGATCAGACAGAAAGGGTAAATAAATATAATTCATATATTCCACATTTACTTCATGCCAGCCTTGCAGAAGTCAATGCTCCACTCTGGCCACCCCAGTCAAAAAGGTCTGGCTCCACCCCTGTTTATAACTCAACTATTTGGATTATATTGAGTCTGAGAGTTTGGATCAACTTAGCATAATGAGGACTGTGGCAGATTTGACTGATGGGTGGGGATGCTGTAGTTGTTTGCCACAAGGCTTAAAGCCCCTCCAGCTCCACCTTTTGTCTGTATCAAGGTTGACAGAAAGTTAGTTGGGGTTGTCATTGCAAATATGGCAGCCACTATCTTTGAGCTTCATAACGCCTTTTCAGAAACCAATGGGTGACACTGAGACTGCATCCATGTTTTATAAACTATATGGGTGAATCCAATTATTTCACATATGACCCTTTTGGGGTGAATCTAAAAGAGCAAAGTCTCACTCTTTGCTGCCCCAACATTCCAACAGGGCCTACTCCATCTATTTACCACTGCCAAACTGTGATGATTTCTGTTTATAGGACCGGCCCAATTTAAAGTCATTTCCAAGCTGACAACCCTCCTAATTATGTTTTATCATAATACCACCACCATTTTGATAGCACACAATTTATGAATGAAGAACATGGAGCTGCTTTATATTAATATCCTGGACCTTAATTAAGTATTGTTGTCCAATATATCTTTTCCTGCTCAGCGTAATAATAGGGAGTCCATAAAAGTCCATGAGCCGGTTTCAGTGAGTCCAGTATTTTGTATTACGTCACGACAACAGTAACACACAGTCACAGGGGGAGAAAAATGCAAGAGGAAGTTAGCATCAAGTAAAAACAGAAACATCATTATCAATCAGTCTTGCCTTCAGCGCTGTGCTCTTCAGTCTCAAACACCTACGCAGCTGTCTAAATACAGACTGTGTTTGGGTTTATACTGCTGATCTGAAGGAATGACACCAGTACTGGTCAGTTACCACAGTTTATTTACCATATATTATATTGTAACATCTTGTAAAAAGCACACACATGTAGATATGAGTGTACAATCAGATAGTTGGTTGAAGAACACATTTTAGAAACAAAACCCATTAACTACAAGAGTGGTTTGAATGGATGATGAAAAGTAAACATCAGAAATCCCAGTGCATCCAGATCTGTACTTACTGTTTATTTTGCATCTGTTTATTCCTCAGCTCAATTAATTAAATTACAATGTGATAAACATCCCAAATCATTTAGGAAATCAAAAGTCACCATGTAAATTAAACTTACTGCCGGCAAGATGTAAAGGCTGTACATTTTATATGACAATTAATGTCTGTTATTTTCTGTCTTGTTTCCTTCGTCGTGGTATAATTTCATTTGGGCCGCTCATTTCTAAAGATGAAAAAACTCTACAGGGATCTGAGTTGGAGAGAGGCCTCTGACTGACAGCCTGATCAGAAAAAGCAGCGGAAAACCTTTTAGCTTGGCTGATCTTTCATTTGTTCTGCTACTCAATTACTTATCATGCTGTTTCCCCGCTCTCTTCTTAGCATTTTGCATTTGATTACTTCACCTGACGCAGCAGAGAGGTGCCAGGATGAGGAAAGCTGAGGAAAAATGTTTAATAAGATTAACAAATCATTAAATTATTATCCTTAATACTCCTCAGGAGGCAGAGCAGAACGTGGAAAGTCATGCTGCTGCTCAGCCTCCTTTGCTAATTGAGGACATTGAGGGTCAGGTAGGTGAGAAGCTCACTAATCGATACTGCTGCAACCCTTTATTTCCACTGAGAAATATTTTCATTTTCATTACTCTCGGTCCAGGATGCTCCGCAGAAGATTAATTGTCTTCTTTGCTTCTTGACCAGTCCCAGTTCCTCCCACACAGCCTTGTGTTCTGTCTGAGTGGTCGGCTGATTGTATGCAGCAGACACACAGGAGTTTGGAGCCTCAGTGTCCCCAGCTCACTAGTGGAGGGAGTGGGTCTGGGAGCAAGGCAGCACAGGCTCAGAGGGGAGGGCAGCCATTAGCCCCGGGTGGCACCTGGCTGGCCTTGGACCTCCCAGGGCCTGAGTCGGGGGCTCCATACCCACATTGAGGTGCAGCGACAGGTGGGCATGGCAGTAATCCAAAACCGACTGCTCACACCTGTACAATGTCAGAGCACTCAGCTGCGGTGGAATCTAAACAGAAACAGAAAGCAGAGAATGGAAAGAGGGGGAAAAATAAGAGCCAAGAGTAAACCTTTCAAATCAGCCAAGAAAGCCTCCGTTTCAACATTTTTTTCTGCTCTCCAAAAATTTGGAATTGGCTTCATTTACTTCATGCCATGGCACAGCTTTGTCATTAATGCAGCCTTGGCCGCGGATACAGTGCGGGCCCCCAAGACCTGAAATCTGTGGTGCTCAAACGCCCACTTTGAGCTGGAGTGATTTATATGCAAGATGAAAGCCTTAAGCAAGAGTGCACACATATTTTCTGCCCTCTTTTAAATGGAGTCAAGGCTCCATTTAGGAGAGAGTGCTTATTACATTACAAGCACTTTGCTGATTCAAAGACCTCTCTTAGTTTTACGTGCTGGTGTGGTCTGAAATATGGCAATTAAACTGGGTAAAGCTGCATCATGGTCTTTGGGATATTGATATCCTTATTTCTATTCATGCTTTTTCAGAAAACATAAACACTCTCATGCTTCATGTAATGCACAAAACAACATGATTCATTGGAATGGAACATTTATATATGACAGAAATCACAGAGCACATGCAGCATGGTCAAGTCCGTCTATGAACTTTTAAACTGTATCCTGCATTTCTTAATCAGTGTGCAAAGTCTCATTCCAGGCAAGAAGTCATTTTGACTCTTGCTTATTCAATACTGAAGTGGAGCAATAAATACTACAGTATTCAGTATTCAAGCCACAGTATTCAAGTCAATTGAAACTTAAATTCAGATTTACAGAGAAGTCTTCCACAGTTAGGGCCTGTGTCCTCTAATGGTATTTTGTGCACTGGCAGTGCCAGCTATCTTTAGAAAACCAATGCAGGCCATCGTTTTCAGCGCTTAGCCTCGTTTGTGCAAAAAAAAAAAAGCCTTGTGCTCACAGGAATAACTTAACGATTACTACTATGGGAAGCTGAGGTGCTGCAAGACAATTTTCATAACCTAGCAGCAGAAGGCACAAGTGAGAGTTTCTCTGAAATTGAGATCATTGTTCCTTCCAACACAAAAAAAGTTTGTGGACACAGGCCCTAAATGAGAAGAGAGAACAACCGACATCCAAGCAAAAACAAAGCATTTCATCTTTTTATTTCAGAACTTAATATTTGATGTACTTGTTAAAAAAAAAAAAAAAAAAACAAGTTCAGATTTATAACAGTGGTGTGTTGAACACCTACTGTGAAAACTCTCTCTTGGCTTTTTTTATTGCATCACAAGGGATAACATCCAACTGATCTGATGCAGAAATTGTGTTTGTGTTTCAGTTTAAAGTGCTCTGAAATCACAGCTCTCAAAAGGTTATGTTTTCCTCGTCCCGAAATGATAAGGCTCTGTATGCTCTCCTCTTTAATGGGGAGATTATTAGAAAACCCTCTTTTGTCTAATTCAACAGCT
Source organism: Notolabrus celidotus (assembly GCF_009762535.1). Taxonomy (NCBI): domain Eukaryota; kingdom Metazoa; phylum Chordata; class Actinopteri; order Labriformes; family Labridae; genus Notolabrus; species Notolabrus celidotus. The sequence goes on along the minus strand of NC_048280.1, from coordinate 27,782,574 downwards.
GAACTTTGCACACCACTTTAGAGAACTTGATAAAAAATGCATGAAAACAATGCTCAGAATGCTAAATGAGTGAAGTGGATGGCTGGGTTGATGAGGGATGGGGGGGCGGGCTGGATCTGGGAGTTCTCTGTTCAAATTGTCAAGGGGGAAAGGCTACACTTTGGACTTGTTTTCTTCAATTATTCCTGCAGATAAAGTCAGATATCTAAGTGGAGAAGTCAATACAGATTTGGTTGGCTGGATGTTTGAACCAGTGAACCCTCTCTGTGTGTGCACGCTACTGCACAGTTGTAGTTGGCAGAGCTCTTACAACCTTTGTCTCTTCAACATCTCCTCTGTTTAACTTCCTCATTGCCTGTTTATCTCAACTGAAAGCCAAAGGTGCCATAAAATAAACAGAGCTGCTGTTACAGAGACAATAAAAGCCTTTTTTCAATAATTCAACAGATCTGTAAATACCCAAATAAATACACCTTTGAGAAAAGAACGGTGCTAATATCATTAAGGTCTCCTCACAGTAAACCATATGGATGGTCCTCAGGGAGTGAAAGGAACTGAGAGCTTTTTTGACTTTTTAAATAGTGAAAAAGAATGATATAGTATTTTTCATATTTTTTGAAAGATCGTTACGCTTAGTGTAGGTAAAAGAGAATGTAAAATGAGTCAAAAACTGTGATGCAACACTTCAAATGTGACTTCCTGTCTCAAATTATTTCTGCTGTGCTTCCAACATTAAGTACATCCTGCTTACCGTCACGCCGCAGATTGATTTAAACTTTCCAAAAGCACCTGACTCAAGTAGCTCCTCATTTTATAATCATTATGTTCGGTCTGCGGGAACGCATCAACGTCAAGGTCTGTCTCTGCTCGCAATTTATGGTTTGGAATTGGACCTTTTTAGAGTCAAGGAAATGAAAACTTTATTTTGTATGTGATATGTGTTAACCATAACATTTCCCAATGACACAGCAGAGGTTCAAAATTGTGTCAACGTCAAACTCATTTCTCAGCTCGCCCAGGAGGTACAGTGTGATGCAACATGTGTGTTAAAACCTCAGCTCGGACTATTTGCTGGAAGAATGTGACATCTGTCCAGGAAGAAGAAGAAGATTAATTCAAAACTAATTTGCAAAAAATCAAGTAGACTCCACAGTTATTGGTTCGTCTGACAGTGATTTTTTGCTGTCAGTCATAAAGCTCATACTCACACATATAAGGACACACGCGCACACACACACACACACACACACACACACACACACACACACACACACACACACACACACACACACACACACACACACACACACACACACACACACACAAATATGTATTCTACTCTCTAAACTATATTTGGTGGTAAAGTTCGTCGAAACAACGCTCTGGTTCATAGCCTTTCCTCCTTGAACGCTTTAGTAAGTTGCCACCTTCTCCAGCACTTTGCTTGAACTGTCCAATAGTATCTGAAGTGAAGGGTCAGTCAGCACTTCAACCACATCTTCACTGGCACAGAGCTGCTTACCATGAAACACACTTTAATCTCAATTTCATGGAGTCTTTAATTTTTAGGAAGGTGCATATTTCTTTATTGACATCTGAGGCTAGGGTATCAGTCACACAACTGTAACTGAAACATTTGACTTCACTGACTCACTCCAGCTCTTCAAAAATGAAGTAATTCAATATATTAATCAAAAACAGAGGACTTTCTTAAAACACTGCAGGGTTAAAGACAGACAGGATTGCCACTGAATCTTGAACTCTGCAATACTCAGCAGTTAGACCGAAACAGTGAGTTAAGATACAGTGAGTGTAGGAGACGTTCACAGTATGAATCAATCTGATGTCATGTATTGATTGTCTTCTGGTCTGCTGTATATTATGGCACAAACTCAGATATAAACATCTTTATATGCTATTTAAGACAGCTAAGTGGGCATTCAGACCTAAAACAGTCCTGCGGTAAAACAACACATTGGGCTGCGTTGGTGGAGGTGTGTTGATTTGGACAGCAGTGAGACAATGAAATACAATTTAAGTAATCCAGTTTGAGAAAGATTCATGAATCTAAATGATTACCAGATGTAGTAAAAAATATTAAACAATGGTTTTGAAAAAGTGCAACACTGGATTTTACAATTCCAGAATGTCATCAAAAATTGCAATAAGCACAGGGAAAACAGTAAACGTGCACTCCTTACATTAACATGGTATGCATGCACTTCATTCTCAACTATACAATATGCCAAATGGCATCTCTTTGGCCTCAATTAAATGAATGAACAGGCTGCATCAGGCAAAGCATTGCTTTTACTTGCATGCAACTGTTGGCTAGCTGACATCTTGTAATTACAATGCATGCTAATTTTAAGCAGGGATAACGTTTACCATGTTTACCACTCTGCATGCAAGCATACTGCGGTTTGTTAAATAGAATTAAACTCAGTGTATCCTTAGGGACCATGTCAGTATTATTTGCAATTAAATAGTTGTTGAATGTTTAATTACAATATTCCAATCAGGACCAGAGTGGTGAAATAACCAACTTGCATGATCATCCATTGAGTCAGGCTGCATGGCTATAAATATGTAACAATGTGAGCTGTAAAAGCTGCTGAAACCATAAGTACAGGAACTGAATTTGTCCTGCTTTAAAAGGATATGTCCAAAATGAAGCCACTGTTTGTATTATTAATATATTAACATATTTGAAAAATAGCTTTCCAGTGTCTGCAAAGGTCACAGTCTTAATTCCCAAAGCGTCCCGATATCTTTCAATTAGCCAATCGATTATCATGCCTTTATTGTGAAACATATCAAACAGCTTTTTTAACTCAGAGTCTCACTGGATGAAATATTTCACTAATTACTGCAAACAAAATGCAAAATGTCAAATCGAAATCAATTAACTCAATGCCAGCTCTCCTCATAAGTGTAATGGAGTCTCCGTGCAGTTAAGAGTCATTACATGAAAACAAATGTTGTTTTTGATCATTTTTCAGTTTCACAGTTCAACACAACATTGTATTGCTTTTTAAACTTGTTTTATTCACACTGAGCAGATGCAGCTTTTTCACAGCTTTTCCACTGATGAGAGGAATTTTAAATATCTGTTTTCTTAAGCAGTATACTAAAACAGGATCAGTGTCATGTCTTTGCAAGGAAGAAAAGAATAAAAGCCTTTTTGGCCAACCAAGCAGAGTGAGCATCCAGCTTTAATCAGGAATATTGGGGAAATGCTGGCTGTTATGGTTGGAGCTCTTAGAGAGGTGACTCATTGGCTAGCTTAGCTTGGATGGCTGCCAACCGGCCTGCTTAGAGCTGAACGCAGCATACAGTCAGATTTTTGCCCGAGGCACCATCACCATCTTTCCTCAACTTTAATGGCTCAGGAAGTCTTTTTCAATCTACTTGTACAACACAGCACCGGATAAATAAAAAATTAATTCAAATCTCTTGATTACAATAGCTCTCTAAGAATAGCCTTGTTTCCTCTTGACAAGTGTAAGTCCTTATTCAGTGAGTTACTGGCTACTGGCCAACATAATAAAGCTGGCATCTGGCATTAGCCTGATCTTGTCTTCACTTTGTGTTAACTGCTCAAACTAAAGCTCATCCTGTTTAATATGAAATGCATTTGAGAGGAAAACAATACATGTCCTGCACCAACCTGTGGAAAATGCTAATCTATTCCAGGTGCTGTGTTATATCCTTTTGTATTGTGTAATACATTTAAACCTGAAGCAAATACATGCTGTTTACATTTTATCACACAGTTGTTTGTGTATATTCCTCTATCTGGATGGATTGCTCACTCGAAGCAGTAAGACATAAGAATATAAAAAATAAATAATCTTGTTTGTCCAGGATTTCCAAGCTTCATGTAGTAACACCTGTTAATATAGATAATATATCTATATCTATATATCTATATCTATATCTATATCTATATCTATATATATATATATAGATATAGATATATATATATATATATATATATATATATATATAGATAGATATATATATACATACTGTACATACATATTTGATTTGCTCAGGTGATGATAAAACAAGCTTACTCAAAACAAAGAAGAAAAATTGTGATGTTAGTCAGTGCAAAAAAGGCTTATATGTCCTACAACCAAGCAGCAACCTCCAGTCTAAAAATATGAGTCCAATGCAGAAGTGCTAAAAACTGCAGTTCATCGAAGATCCGCTTGAGGCTGGCTCTGGAAGTACCGGAAACCACATACACACCAATTTAAAAAATAGAGCAAAAATAAACATATTTACAGCCTGGTCCAAAAGACGAGTGTAGTCGGGATAGCTCAATTCTCGATAGGCACACACTGTACGGGGGGTGATTTTTTTTCTAACACTGCAATTTCAAAGATATTGAGATTACGAGTCTTCCAATGAGAGGCACAGCTGACTTGATTGACAGGCAGGAACACTGTAGGGCTGTTTCCGAAACGGCCTGCTACATACTACTTACTAATGTAGTAGGCAGTAGGTATTGCCTACTACATACTGCGTTTGAATTTAGTATGTAGTATGACTGTTCTGTCCGATCTGTCATGCAGTATGCTGAGCCAGACTTCGCTGGATTTCCGGTTTCGGAAAGCGGAAGTAAACAATGGCGAAGCCGATAAATAAAATGCTTATTTAGCATCCATTTATGATTTCAAAAGTTAGGAAGTGGTTTATATGTAATTTGATAACTTTCACAGCACCCAAAAACGGATTTCCTCCCGTCAAAAAATGAGGAAAAAGAAAAAGCAGAACGAGCGTGGTGCATTGTGGGAAACAGTACGCAAGGCAGACTGGTCCGATGCATACTGAGATATTTTCCCGAATCAGTACACATCCGGGGAGTTTTGGCATACTGCAGATTTTGCTCTTGTTCACATACTACTTACTACATACTGAATTTTGGACATATCAGTATGTACTGCTAGTATAGTAGGCGATTTCTGAAACAGCCTAGCTGTTGTGTAGGAGGCTCAAAGCCCGCCTCTTTACGTCACAATCGCTTGACAGCAGCAAAATGGCTGCCGACAATGATTGGCCTCAAAGCAGTGCTTCAGAAACAGATGGGTGATGTCACAGATACTACGTCCATATTTTATACAGTCTATGCCTACAACTGATAAAATAAAAAATGACAACAACATTAAAAACATGGAAGAAGATTGCCTAATTGACAATTCGGGAAAAATAAAAATGGCCTGGTGCAGAGACAGAAATCCCAGGAGGGTTGAGAGAGTGGTTTCTCTACATGTCTGAGCCTCAGCAAAACATAAGCAGCGCAATCCTTACCTCAGGCAATATGACAAATTATTCACTTTCTGTTTCAGTGACTACTCCTAGTGAAGACCCCAGCTTTTGGGGTAAACTTTTCAGTGGACACACAATAAGTACTTTTCTGCTGGTCAGATTATAGACTATATAAAATGATATTAGTATAATCACATATAAACCATTAAAATAAATTTAAGGAATAGATGCTGTATTTTTTACATTCTTTCTTTCAAGTATGAGATGAGAGGATGTGTTCTTCCTCTCATGTTTGTACGATGAATGTGAAGCTATGACAGCTGCAATATTTTACCACCAAAAGAGCTGAGCTTGATCCCGCCCTCCTATGCTGTGATTGGCTGGTACTCCTTAACTTAAATTTCACAGGCAGGGCTTTATGCTAAGAAGCTCTTTCATCCCCGAGTCATGTACATGTATCAACCAGGAGAACAGGAGCCAGCTGTTCATGTCAGATGTATAAGTCCATGTTGACATTTAATCTAACCATATTAGTGGGAGGTAGAGGGAAAGTCACAGTTAGGTCAGATTTGAACACAACACTACTTGGTTGGATTCAGCAAAAAAAGGCCATGGTTCAGGTTAAAATAATGGGTCCACCTTATGTTTGGTTTGACAAGGGCCACAAACAACATTAACCTGGGCGTACCTCTTGACCAATTGCCCTTCGTATTCAACACAGCACTGGAGCTCTATTGGAGAACAAGCTGCTGCTGGCTAGCTATCTTCACAATTAGCCTTGTGTTGAGACTAAACATGAAGAAAGATCCTGTGAGGAGTTCTTAGCTGGTTGTGAGACAAACTGTAATCATTACTGATAACTTTTTATGAGCTTCATATTTAAAAAAGACTATCAGGATAAATGTTTATTATTTATATATTTGAATGTCTCAAACTCCTGCTGCCAGGTAAGTGTCAGTCAAAATGAGTAACTGCAGGCTGCAGAAACAGTTTTCTTTTTAAACATTCTCCCTGGCAAAGATCCTTGATGAGGATAAGTGATACATTTGGCTGTCAAACAAAAGCAAGATAATTATATTTAATTTAGTGATAATGTATAGTGAGCAGGTGATAACACAAAATAGAATCCTGACAAGAGGAGACAAGACCTCATCTTGAAGCTGAGAGATCTTGTTTTGCATAATCACTGTACATGATTCCCCCGACTTACTTACAGCTATGAGCTGAACATACAAAGAAGTGAGATTTGACGATGATTTATTCATTCAAGAATTATTTATTTATACATCTAATAAAACAGTCGCTTAGATTTGGCAGTCAGCAGGGCTTCCATGGCAATGGTATTCTTAACAGCCTTCTAATTAACATTGAATTTAACATTTTCATTCACAATAAATTCAAAACAGTGGCGTTTTTCCAATGGCATTCTTAACAGATGCAGAAAAAAACAGTAGCACCTGTGTACGGTTCTCTTCCCCCTTACTTTTCTGTTGGCATTTCCTTCTGATTCAATCTGTCCCCTCAGACTGCCAAATCACGTACATGTTTTGGTTTGTCATTGCTTTATTTCTGTTTTCTTCAATTTAGTCAACGTCCCCTTTAGCTCTGCTCCTTGTGTGTTTTTACATCCCTAATTTTCGCTGTCTCTCGTCTTCTTTTCTCTGCAGGTGACTGGTCAGTCATGAATTTAAATGATAACTTTGAAAATATTGTTTACTAAAGGATATCTGGAGAGGTGAAATCCTAGACTTCATAAATGTGTCAGACTTATTTCCTCGAAGTGATCTGGCGTGACGTGATCTGGCTGTTCCAGGTGTTGCTCTTGCTATTAAGAATTAATAAACCTTGTCAACCAAAATAAAGTATTTAAAACGAGCAGGTGATTAGTAAGAAAGGTGGGTAATAATTGCTACTCACACATGTACAGGAAAAAATCTGCAAAGAGATAAAATGCCCCTCTTTGTTCACAGGGGTCGCAAAAATTGACATAAACTAAAAGTTACTTACAGGTGCTTTAAATTAGCCGATGCAACATTTAGGTTTTATATAGATCACACAATAAAACACCAAGTATAATGTTATAACTGACAAGAAATTTCCACAGGATTCAGTCTGTCACCAACCTGCCACTCAATGTGTGAGTTTCTAACGGCTCTGTTGCATTGCGCAGTTCTAGCAATCTGGAAGCTTCAGCAGCAGATATGCACAACATCTGACGGATGTCAGAGGATAGTGCATCAATTTAGCACAGAGCAGCTCGAGTCAGACATCCAAATAACATGAAAACATCTGATTAAGTTCAGAATAAAACTGTCCCTGTTGACACCAGATCGTACCTGCGTTTTACGTACCTACAAGGCCAGAGGTCTTTAGAGGCCACTGATGACAACATAGATTGAAGAATCTCATCATGAAGGTGGAAAACCATTGACTCACTAATTAATGCATGTAATCCTCTTGCAACTCAAGCTGTTTGGTGGTGCTGCTCTGTGGTTCGCTCTGACAATGCATGGTGGTTGTTGACAGACGAGGGAGCACAGAGCCATCACAGCACAGTGGAAGTGCTGTATTGAGTGGTCCATGTAGGCATACTTTGTAACCTTTGGATAAGGCTAACTGTTTCACCCAGTTTCTTCTCTTTACGCTAACCTAACCTAGCTGGCAGGTGACTGGAGCTTCATGTATACAGACCTCAGGGTAGAAGACAAACTCATCTAACCTTCAGTCAAAAAGTGAAAAAAGTCAAACTGGCCCTTTTGAAAGAAAAATATTCAAAAGAGGAGCTCTGATTCTGTCCCTAATTAAATTAAAAAACTGTTACATAAAACTCCCTCTCTGTTGATTCCAGTATTTTCCAACCGAAGGCACAGTTCTTCATTAAAGCACTCAACTATCCCACTCTAAAACACTTTACTGCAGATGTAGAAGAGGACAATGATCTAAACTCAGCACACAGCAATTAATTGTAACTAACTTCTGAGTGATTAGCTTTGGATTGCTAATAAAAGAATTCGCATAGGTGGTCCCCCTTTTGCACTGCTCTGAATGTAGGTCGAACTGCAGCTAAATGATTCCCAATTATGTGATAGGCAGCTGCACCATGTCAGCATGCCTCAGACTGGCACGGGAGGCATGAGCTCTCATTGGCATATTAACAACATCCTCCGCCTCCTAAGCTGCGCTGCTGCTCTCTGTCAGCTGGATAATTCACTCAGCGGTCAACGCTGCAGCGAGAGAGCACAGACAAGCCTCTATTATCATTGCTGTCTATTAGGCTACACACTCATGGAGGCTGAATGCTAATAGCCACAAGACCCCCTTCCCTGATTGTTACTTGGGCTGGATAAATTGAAAAATGAGTTGAGTGAAATGGGCACGTAGTGGATAACAAGTGGTCACTGACCGCATCATGAAGTCGGGTAAACTGTATTGTAGGTGAGATACACACTCAGAAATTGGGTAAATGCCACATTTTTTTTCTTAAGTTAGAAATATGCCCAAAAAAGTGGGGAAACATTTGCTTTCACGCCTGACATTTAATCAATCATACGACTGATATTATGGACAACAGACCATTAGCAGCCTCTCTGTTAGGTGGAAGTTATTACAAGAGATAAAAAAATGACAACTATCTGCAAAGACACTGAAAGTTCAACATTGTAATGCTGCATGTGCTGGAATTCAAGAAAGATCATCTTTTGCTGACTTTAATATTCAGCATGTAATTACATTTCTATTTGAAAAGCTCTTTGCATTTGTCAAAATAACTATAATCCTTCAGATGTGGGGATTTATCTCCTCCTAATGCTGCTCATCCCATTTTCTGCTCATCAATGGTGGAAATGCATGCCGAGATTTACAGTTATTTAGCGGTTGGACAATTTATGAGTCACTACAGAGTCTTTTCTGATGTATGTAGATATAAGTAACCTGAATATGGATGCCAAGTAATATAGATGCATAGATTTATCGTCATTCAACAGGAAGCAAGGAAGAAGATATCTGCGCTACAGTGTTTGGTTCATTCTCCCTGGCTGACTGTTTCTCGCTCTTTCCACTCCCACACACATTTCTGAGTTGCGTGCATACACACACACACACACAAGCACACACACGCACACACACGCACACATTCCACATCCAGTATGTGCTGATGCTGCTTGTCAAAACAGATATTAAATGCCTCAAAAAGAACAGAAACCACACAAAAAATGTGTCGTTCTGAGGTCATTCCTGTTTACTTGGAGCTGTCTTGGTATCAATGTGCATTATTCTTTCACATTTATTTTAGGCCTAATAGTTAACTTACGTAACAAACATCACACACAAAATGTGGGGCTAACTGCAGCTTTCATTCTGTAACATGCTGAGGTCTAAATGCTGTCCTTGTGCAATTTATATCATTCTTATGATAAGGAAAAATAGAACAAGAATTCTACAGCATTCAGTTTCTTCATTTAAAATGCAGACTTTAAATATCGCAAAGTGATAGGATGCCCAGTGCTCTGTTGACATACCTTTGAAGTACAACATTTAACCTGAAATTTAAAGCTTAAATTAGGATCTCAGTTTTGTTCCCTTCGGTGACAAGAGAGGAGTGCAAATGCATAATCTGACCTCATCTGACCCAGAGAACCAAACAGTATCACCTGTTACAGAAGTCAGTTGTGACAATATTCATCTTTCATTGTTTGCAAGTAATAAGACGAGACCGGAGAAAAAAGTCAGTGTAATATATTATTGTGTTATCCTCTACAATTGATACAGCCAAAGCATAAACTCCCATCACCACCGTGTTTACTCATTCAGTGATAGCGACTTAACAGATATTTAATTTGATGATAATCTTCAGGATTATTATTGAAGACTGTTAGGGAATTAACATGCTACATATTGTATCATTCATTAAATGGAAAAAACAACTGTGGTTTACTGGGAAAAGAGTGGTAATGAATTTTAATGGCTTTTGGTTGTCCAAGAAATAAACTGGACCATTTCTCTTCCAAACGAAAAAAGCAAAAAATATAAAAATAGCAGGACTCCAATGTGGATATTAGCAAACAAATTTAGTGCGATTGACTGTTGACTCAAAGAATATATCTCCACCATAAAGCTTTCTCCAAGTGGTTAAATAGTATAAGTATAAAAAGTATAATTTGTATATGTGATGCTCTAATATTTACAGGGAATCACTAACATATTACTGTCCAATGCTCACTGCAAGGGGAGACTGACAACAAATCCACCTTGTGGCAGCATTGTTCTCTCGGACAAATAGATAAACTACACAAGTGTAATAAAAACTCCCTCCAGGGGTTGTCAATGTAATGCATTCATAACTTGACATCACTGATTTGACCATTGAATAACAAAACCTATTTAGTTCAACTTTGAGTCCAAGCGGACATTTGTGCGAAATTGAAAGACCTGATATGTCATGCATTCCTGAATTATCATGTTATCAAGAGCCAGAGAAGAATAATGGCCAGGAAAGTGTGACTCCAGGATATTATTATGTCATTATGAAGTTGATCTTGACCTTTTGGGTATAAAATGTCACCTTTGATCATTTTAATCTGTTGGAGAACTGTGTTAAATTACATCATATCAATTCCCAAATGAAATCCTAAGCTGTGGAAAAAATATATTTGCGAGCACATGATGACCTAAACCAAAGACCTTTAACCAACAAAAGCTTATCAGTTCATGTTTGATTCAAACTGAACATTTGAGCAAAATTTGATCATATTTGCTCCTAGTTCTGCCTGAGATAAAGCTTTCAAAATAATGACCTTTGACAATGAACACCAAAATCTTACATTCTCACTTGAGGCCAATTGGATGTGCCTGAGATATCTTGTTTACAAAAATGGAATGAACAGATGGACAGAGAGCCGGACAACCCAGGAGGCATTATGCTTTAAAACTAGTGAAAACTATCTCCTCATCACCGAATATAGAGCCCACTGTTTCCTCAGCTCTCCTGAGTGAAGCTAATACCTTTAGAGCTCCCCCTGGTGACTGGTCTTAAAGCCCGCCTTTTAAACAGACAGAGCATGTTTTATGTCATAACAGTGAGTTCTAATTATCCAAGTGTTCATTTCCCTGAGAAGTTCAGTTTTAGTTATATTCTTTATCTTAAAAAGATGATTGATTGCCAGCTCTGTGGGCAAATCAGGCTCCTGCAGCGTTCTATCTTTATTAGGAGAGTAGAGGAGGAACGCTGAGAGAAAACATTACAAACACTAATACAAGTGTCATTGAACTTTTCATAACCTTGAACGTCTGCTTCAAATCAACATAAGAATCTGTTCTGATGGAGGGTGTACAAACCTGAGGGATCTTTGAAGTTTTTTCGGTAGATAAATGCATGTATTAGCTAGCGTAAGGTGATATTTTGGACTCATATTTCACAATGGGAGGAGATGGAACTGTGCTGTCCATATTAATATACAGTCAATGGTGGAGACCAAAAAAGGAGCTAATGGGAGAATATTGGTTTTCCATTTGTCCTGGTGAAGAGAAACAGGAGTCTAATGAGTTCTAATGATGCTCTTTATCAGCTTGCTGTGTAAATGAGCATCTCTTGTCCAGCAAATTAGTTCTGTAAACTTGAAAAAATAATTTCAAAGTGTGGTCAGAATTTTTTCTGCTGTCCCTAAAATGACCAAAAACAAATCTGTCACTATCATTTCAGTTGTTGTTATTCAGTTATGGCTCTTAACACTGTACTTCTCCTCAGGGTTGGATGAATACTCAACACACAACACAAAATCAAGATACTAGAAAACAAAACAAGATCAGTTATAAAAGACACACTAATATATGTTGAGTATTTTTTAGTCAGATTCATTAATCACATCTTTTGAATCATTATATTTTTTCCCCAGAAGAAAAAACATTCATTAAGAGGGGCAGAGTAAGTCACACTAGAAAAGAGCCCTAAAGGAATTCACTGCACCTGTTTCAATCTATTTCCTTCTCTAATGGATCTCTGGAGTTTATCAGCCTTCCTTCAACCAGATGAGATACCAAACTAATGTTGCAAATCAAAGATAATGTAGGACCCTAAGTTCAGAAAAAGTATGAAAGACTCGACAGATAGAGGAATGTATAATAGATATGATAATAATACAATCACCTTGGTTCAAACTGAAAGCTCATTGATCGTGCGGATGAGTGCTTCAGGAGCTGGGTGATATTCCATTTGATAGGAAGACTTTACAGACACAGTGTCTACAGTTTGAGTCTCCCCTTCTCCTTTCTGAACCCTTATCTTAGATCCGTGAAAATGCTGATGTGCAGGTACTCAAGGACATCACAGATTTGCTAATCTGATCCCAACTTTTTTAGATAGTCCAATTAAGGGAATTCATTCATTAGAAACAGGTCTGCAGAGTTAAGACAAAACTTTACATTACGTGAGAAGGATAAGTAAAAGTTTGGGGGTTCATTTAAGAATTTACTGTTCAATTTAAATATGGGAGGATAGAGGTTGGGGTTTGGGATTAAAAAACGGGGCTGGGATAAACCTAAACTCAGCTCTGGGGCTACATCAGTCTGACTCAAGAAAGGCTGCAGTTATAATCCCCCCACCCTTTGGCTTTTTCACCACTTTTTCTGTTTCTTTCCACTCTTCTCTGCAGTCTCTGTAGTCATTGTTAAGAAGCCACAACACCATCCAGTCACACCGTCTGCTAATTAAAGAAAACTCTCCCAAAAACTTGAACTGTGTGTGAGGCAGGTAATTAGTCATGTGCAATTTGTTCCTCAGTTACATTACCCCTCTAAAACTATATTTAGAGAATGAGCACTGCACGAAAAGTTCTGCTCCTGATGGGTTTACAGCTTGTGCTCAACTTTTGGGACCCAAAAAAATATATTGTGAAAGATATGAGTGGGACTGAGGAGGAAAATGATGCAGAATGGTTAGGTTGAAAGTTTTAGCTTTCTGTCAATATAGCCATGTACTCAATCTTCAACACATGGAAAAATCATAAGAATTTCATCAACTAGTCCTGTGTAATTAACAGTATTTAAGAACCTGTATGTTAATATTTTAATCGTTAAATATTGTCATTACTTTTAAAAATGTCCTTTTAAAATGGACATGGATTTGAAAAATGATTATCAAAACCCTAAACTTCCATGAAATTTTTCCTTTCACATTGGTTATCACTGTTGACACATCTGTTTCATGTGTAGTAGATCATGTAAAAGAAAGACTTTGTGATAGCTGCTTAAACTTCTCGCCACTCTGTGGCACCAGTGTTCCTTTCACTGACAATGAAGGCGTTCTGAGTTCACCCACAGTCAATTTGTTTACATGAGAAAGAGCAGGATCTGAACCCTTTACATGATCAAATGAATTGCAGACAACTTGAGTAGGAGCATATGATAGATAGATATATCCTTTGTAGACCAGAGTTTATCCGTGGATGTTTAAGCATATATTGTGTATGGATTAAATCTGTCTCTGGACTTGGATTGTGGGGACTTTTTCTTTTGCAACAGAAGGGACAGGAGAACTGTTGGACTTACAGCAGGTTTTTATGTAATGTTAATGTTGACTTTTGTTGATTTTGAACAAAATTAACAGAGTTATTATTTAATTAACTGCCCACCTCTGGTTACGTTTTTTATTTGGTCCTCTGGGGGCACAAAAACAGGCATGAAACACAAACCGGTACAATATCTTCTCATAAAGCAACTATGACTTACTTATAAGCAAGGACATGGTGTAGCACATCAAACAAACACGGAGCAACAACAGCATGTTTATAGAGTTTCTGTCCACTTTTTTCATTCCTATAGGCTCCTTCTTTTTGCTCTGTTTTAGTCTAAACAATTGAAAACACTTTTTAGCTGCTAACTGCTCCACACTATGAAGCCATCTAAGATGAGCAGAAGGGCAAAAAAGCCCATCAGCTACGAGATTGACTTCTTCTAAAACTTAATTTAAAGCCTGTAACCACTGCCATGGGGTCGATTGGACGCAGGGTTGCCAGCTTTTTCAGTACCAAATGAGGGACAAAATATTTTGTTTGGAGCTCAGTGCCACAGCAGTGTTAGTATGATGAGTGAATAGTGTATAAGCAAGAAATGTGTATGTGATCTGTAGTTTTACTGAAACTGCATTACTATATAAGTTTTTGAATAAACCTCTCCTTCTCCCCAAAACAGACCCTTAAACTAACAAACTATATCACAGACCTCAATCTAAGAATAATTCTAGATGTTTTTATTACAGAAATTGAATGAAACCATGAGCAACAGATCGCACCTTTTGCTCATGTGGCCTTCTTGTGCATGTCTGAAGCAGCATGCTTCAGAGACATGTTAGGTCATGCTCACCTCTGTGGCTTATTGAAAACATCCGGTAGTATGAAGTGCAGAACGCTTTTGTGGAGTCGCTGCTGAAAGGCTTAACCCAATCTTTTCTGCTTCCCATTGCCTCTTATACCTCACAGTCTTTTCTTTTTTGCTGGTTAATCCATATTGTTATCAACAGCCAGCTGGACAACACCACTCATGATCGAAACTCATTTCAGTTGAATTTGGCACTTTTGATGCTGTAGGTGTATCTGATGCACATGAGGGGGGGCTGTGATTGAATGATAGGCGTCACTCGATGGACGTGATCAGTACATAATGGGCAGCTGGCTGTGTTAGATCTGATCTAGGATCAGTAAAGTGTTGTAGAGTGATTACAGAAAAGTAACGTCAATATCAATTTACTTATGTATTTCTATATACGGATAATAGATGATGGTTAGCCACCCTAGTTGGACGAGGCGATGTACAGCAAACTCAAGAAACAGTTATATATTTTTTTACATTTTCCACAGCAAATATAGTACAACCACAACAACAAAAGATTAAATAAACCTCTGTGGAATGATAATTAAAATGCTAAAGCTATGAAATTAATTTAGCCTCCTTATGTAGGCTGTAGTTTGAAGTCTGTATCACTTTTCTATGCAGATAATTGTTTTTGACAAACATAATTATTCAGAAGTCAACACAGAACTTTTAAATGTCCTGAAACGTGGACAGAGTGGGAGCTCTGACTTTCTGAAGCATGAAGGAACTTCGGTAATACCTTTAATCCAGCAGTGCTACCATATGAGAGCTCAGAGCTGAGGCATGAAAACTACTTTGGCTACTGATGTAAAACTGAATATGGTTGCAGAGGAATTTCCATTACCGCTATCACTGTCCCATTTGTTCTTGATACGTAACTGACCCCTTCCAACAAGCCTGGTTAAACTGGGATCAGTGGTGCTTGAGTGGTCAAAGTGAAGCCAAAAAAATAACTGTTAGAAAAATAATCTATTCATTTCATTTCTCAGAGGAGCTGACAGTTTAAGTTTATACAGTGCGCAAAAACATTTCATGTAAATGCCACAGTGCAGGACCCAGGATGCTGTCATGACACTGCTCCATCTACTATAATACAGCCTCTTCACTCTGTCCAGTTTCCATGGTGATAACTCTAAAGAATGGGCTGTATGTCTAACTCTTAATGCTGCAGGAGATTGCGTGTGTGTGTGCGTGTCTGAATACGACATAATATTTGATGTGTCCTGTCATCATTTGAATATTCTCTTTAGTTTCTGCTCTGATATTAAACCTTAAAGGATGTTGACTGGAAATAAGATAGAGACAGGCACTGCTCTCTCATTATGATTGGGTGAAAAGCCATGATATGCTCTAGGAAACAATACAAGAAATTCAAGACAATAAATTGCAGGGAGAAAATATGGGATTTGTTTTTATCCCTGTTCTGTTTGTCTGCTTCCTTCAACAAAAGAAGGCCGGAGGACGGCCATCTGTTTAAGTGCTACAGTCTCAAACAGCCGCTGAACTTGAACAGACTTGTCCAATATTGATGTGGCTGAAAATGTGACGCGACAAGAGATGAACTGCAGCCAGCTGTTGGCCTCCCGTGATATTTCCTCAGAGAAACGTTCTGCACTCTGAGGATTGGGTTGGTATTAAGGGCCAAGGCCCAGCAAAGATTTATCTGCAGTGATGAGATGTGAATATTGCAGAAGGATAATATACAACTCAGGCAAAATGGCGTGAGGCCAGCGCTGTGATACATTGGCCGCAGCATGGAACCATACATTATCCTGTCACTCTCCTCCCTGTCAAACAAAAGGACTGATGTTGATGAAACTATGTTGGCCCACTTTAAATGGTCTCAAACTGTCTTGGAACTGATCTGCAAGATTTATGGTTTTTGTTTTAATTTGGTGTCAGCGGTGACGATCATGCCACTTCCCCAGAGATGGACTCTTGAACCGAGCAGTCCTTGCAGACACATCCCTACAGAGGTATCACTACTACTGCACTGAGAGCAGAGCCATTCTGTGAGGCATCTGCCTTCGACAAATCTGCCCTGTTTTTGCCTGTGGCCTCAATCCTTAAGAGTTTCTATGCTGTGGGGGAATCATCGTCATCATCATCATTGTCATTATGTATTATTTATTTATATCATTCCTTGGAAACCTTTTGAGAGAGAACCCTCATTTGCAATGGTGCTGAGGTAAAGAGCTGAATGATCAGAGAGGTTAGGGGGTAGCAGTGAAGTACACAAAGCAAGAATAAAATATGTGATTCACATGTTAAGTAGTAAAACATGGCAAGAGTAACCAATTAAACAGATATAACAATCACTAAAACAATCAAAATTTGAATGTAAAAACAGTTTAGATGAAGAAGATCTGAAATCTGAAATTGGAATCGGTCAGCTTTCTGTTTTTGCTGGAGTGAATTCTAAGTATTTGGTTCATAGAAACCAAAAGAAGATCCTCTTAACTCTGTGTGAGTTATGGGAACCTGTGTGTCTGGGAGTCTGCTCACGTTAAAAGGGAGCAGAGTTGAGATAAAAGTGAGCGGTGTTTTTTAAAAGCCCTTTGTAAATAAATAAAGTTGTTGTGCTACTACTGCTGCCAGTACCAGCATCACTGCATTACCATTTTTTTCTGCAGTAGCAAGGGCATAAAATAAGTGAAACTGAACACACAAAGAGTATTATATACAGAAACTAGTTGGAAGCTGAAAGTCGAGATCCATGCATCACCAGATCTCAAGGCTACACTGTTCTTACAACCTTGCTGAAGTGTTCCCCATCATGCAGAGTGCTTGACTGAGTGCCTGGTTTTCCTAGTTTGTTGTCTTTCTGGGGAGACTGCTGCTTTTCTTAAGGCTAGCTGTGTTTCCTGAGTGCATGTCTCCTGTGCTTAATGTCATTAGAAGGGTCGACACTGCTGACAGCTGCTTCTTCTGTTGTCCCTGATTCTGTGAAGATTGTCTCAGCGTTGAAGAAACATAGCTATGTTCAAACCAGGCGTTAATTAAGGCTATAATATTGTAAAATGAAAAGGTTATTAATAATAAAAAAAAAATTAAACCCAGTAGGTCCATAAAACTGTAAATCTATGTAGCAGTTACAAATAACACTTTCAGAACCACAATATTAGCTTTACAAATCCCCATAGGTGACATGACTGACAACAGCACAATAAAACACAGGTATTTCCACATACATTGATCATGACTTTCAAAATTTTAAAATAAATAAAGTCAGTCACTAAAATGTGCCACCAAAGGTAACCAGGGATTAAAACAAGCAGGCACAGCTGCAGATCAGAAAACAGAGGAGCATGTGCTGACCTGACTTCATTCCCTATACTCCTGCCACCCTGATGATGCATCCTCAACACTCTTTGTTGCTGCTATCCTTGCCTTTTAGTCTTTCCACTTGTGCAGCTGAAAGGTTTTTACTTTGTAGTATCTAGTTACCAAGATATGTGACTGACTGCATACTTTAAAAAAAACAGAAAAAAAAAACATCAAGAGACACTTCTTGTATCTTTTTTTGAGAGATGAAACAGGCTGGGTGAAAGCACTAGCACTGCAGATATTTAACGCCATACTGCTCCTATGTCAAACACTTGAGCAGGGTGCCCAATCATAGTGCTATTAACGATACGTGCAGTGTTTCACATGGGATCACTTGTCACCATTTTTCTGTTTGAGTTGAAAACTTTGAGCCTTGTAGCGTTGTGCTATTTTTCCTTGTTTGCGCAGTGCTTGTGCTAACTACCAAGAATTTATTACAAACAAACTGCTGCCAACACAAAATGTATCATTCCCCATGTGGCAGAGCATCTCTAGTGGGAAAAGACCTTACAGACAGTGATTGTTGAAAGGAAATATGCAACAGTCTTTGTGAAGTGACAACGCTTTGAATCAGTGTTGTGCTACAGGAAGTCAGCAAAACACTTTTATTTATGAGAAAGTGGGACAGATTTTTACTTAAAAGAATAATTGTGCTGCCAGGCATATGGGAGTCAAATTAAAATGTGCTTCACAGCAGTTCTACAAATTGAGCGTCTCTGCCAGTGTTGCCAACAGGTAGACAGGTACTGTGCTATTCAGAAGAGTGTTGCTTGGAAAAGAACATTGTGTTTACTGAAAAGTCGTTCCTATGGCCCTGTCTGCTTCCCTCCTCTCCTCTCTTCTCTTCATCTCTCTACATTTCTCCTTCTGTCTAACTGAAACCTCTGCAGCCACATCAGTTTGATGCTCAACTTTATTAAGATGAATGAATCTCATCCATGTGATGCTCGCCTTCATTTTACTGCGGAACATTCCCCATTTACTCGGCGTGCTTTAGCAGCTCAGCTGTCACCTTGGGTAGCCTGACAGGATCTCCCAGGAGGTCACCTTGGGGATGTAAGTTCACATTCCCGATGCAAACGTTTCTTTATCCTGACAAAACTGCTGCAGCATGACTCAGTTACGCTGTCTGTCTGCTGAACACAGTGCAATGTTCCCTGCAGAATTTACAGTAATAAATCACTAAGAAAAACAAGTGCAGAGAACGAAGGCAACAGGGAGGTGGAGGTCAGCAACCTCAGTGTTCTCTGAGTAACATGCATTTGAATTCAGTGATATGATGAAGGAGAGAGGTGAATGCAAAGGGTCTGCTTCCTGCATTGATATAAGAAAATAATGTTGTTGTTGTTGTTGGGGTGGGGGTGGGGGTGGGGAGCAGAACTGGGCACCTGTTTTTTTTTCTGTCCATGTAGGATTGGAGACCGTAAATGTAATTGATTACAAGTCTAAAGGTTCGGTTGGATTACTAAGCGGTGCTAAAAAAAAAAGGCCATAAAAACAAGCAGATTAAGGCTTGACCATTAATCTGCAATGCTCAGCAATCACATTCACACAGACACTTCCAGTGCTGCTTTGCTTTAAAATCCTTTTTTCTAAACATACTGGTGGCGTGACACCAAAAATGACAGGATTGATTGGCGGATTTGGTGATGAAGCCTCAATCTTCACCAAGCTATGTTGAGTCAAGCTGCATGTGACAGGAGATCAAATGACTACATGCTTGTCCTAATGCTGGAATCCTCCACAGCTGTACAGAATGTTGAGCATCTTTTCTGTTTTGTTGTTGTTGTTTTACAGTCTGCAATTTTTGTTTTGTTTTTGTGCAGTCTCTTCCACCCTTATATCCAGCAGAGGCAGGTAGCTATTTTCAGCAAAAAAAAGTACTCTATCTGCCAAACACCAAAAGAAAGACCAGAGAAGAGAGTGATTATGAAGCACCTTTTACACATGTACTTCTGACAACTTTTAGACATTCAGATCCTGACATTGTCTAGATTTTCTCTTTCACACACCCACAAAGCAGGAGACTGAAAACATGCTCTCATCAAAGGAAATACTTTTTGGGTGAACCTGAAGTTTGCAGCAGAGGTAGTTTTAGATTTTGCTGCTGTCTTTAATTTTGATGAACAAGATTATAAAAATTCCATCATGTGTCATGACTATGGTGACCATATATTCAAACCTCCAGATAGGGACACTTTAAGTATACCGTGAACCTACATGTATGAGCTCATGGTACAACTGGATTTTTTCAGCAGCACCATCAACACCATGGAAAGTGCCTCATGAGAGACTTGATTAATCAAGTCATCTGTGATCAACCAAAACTTTAATTAAAATGTAAAGCACCAGTCCACACAAAACATAAAGATTGTATTTGTGTGATAGAGCAACTTAATATCTTTATTAACAGCTCAGTGACCTACACTGTGACAAATTCTTTGTCACTTTCTTTTAAAGCTGGGGTTGGTAGTCAGATTTAGATACACTTTTTGTTACACTGGTTAAAATGATCTTTATGTCCCGATGGTAATCAATACATAATGTGTTCCAAAAAAAGAGTGAAAAAAAGCTGCTATCTACAGCCGGAGTAAACCTGGGAAAACACCAACAAATCCTCGTTTTTGGGTCCCAAAATTTTAAACCAATGAAATCCCGTCCTACCGTTCTGCCCGCCTCCTGCGCGTACATTTCCCCAGCGTGTACTCCTCCGAGTCCCCGTCCCCTGCCTTTGCTTCCCCTGACTCTACTGACTGCCCCTCTCGCTCGACCCCGGGCCTGTCCCCTCTGACCCGATGAGGTGCTTTGCTCAGGACTGTGGTCCGGATCAGAGTCTAAAAAGCTCTCACCACGGGGGCTCTGACAAGCAAAATAGTTCATGACACTTAGTAAGTCCTACAGACAATGTACATGTACTGTAGCGTCCGTCCGGACGCTGTAGGGATGACGAGCCGATTCGTGAACACGTTTATCTTTACTAACCGGTCACTGTCTGCCGTGACCACGCCAACCAACAAAGCAACAATCAATGTTTGAATGAATGAAGAACTTCTCCTCTTGTCTCTCCCGCTCACACTCTCTACACCTCTCCTGATGCCTTCACTAACTGTCAACACTGTAGGAATTAAGAACATCTACACTGAACACGTTTAACAAACAGTAGAGCTGTTACAGTATTACATGTGTTATAACTTTTCTCCTGATATCGTGTCACCAGTACAACTGGATAATGCTAGCATGACAGTTGTGAGTACTAACAGCAGCCATGTTTGTTTGTGTTTTTAACTTTCACTATGATAATGTTTTGGTGAGGACCGGTTTTGAAACAGTCACGATCATATGGTCGTGAATCAGTGGCGCTCGTGCATGTTAGCGGGGGCGTTGTTTTGGAGGAGCTCCGAGGGGAAGGGGGGAGGAGTTAGACGGGGTCCTGAAGACATGCTACATTCAAATTCATGCTAGTTTTCCAAGACTACCAAACCCAGCTTTTAATTGACGTAACCAAGGCAGGCCTAGAAGTATCTTGTGAAGAAACAGAACTTTAACAGAAATGTGAAAACAGAAAATGTGTCTCCTTCAGCTTTAAGAAAGTAAATCAGGTCTCTGTGAGGCCCAGAAGTAACATAAAACATAAAAAATAATCATACAAATGATTTATGTTTTTATTTTAAGTTTATGTCACCCACATTTGCCTCACAGTGCCACTTCCAGCCTTCACTCACCGTTTGTGTTTGCTTGTTTTCACATGGCTTTGTATGTTCACATTTCCACTGTGGGCGACTGAAAATGTGTGCAAAATGCAGCGTATTATTTGACTGGTACTCTTCGAAGGCTGCTGTAACTCTTCTGGAACTCATTGGAAAAGCTGACTTCCTTCTTGGCATGACAGCTAGCCTATACAGTATGTGGCTTTCCACAGCAGATCCTGTCAGTATGATAAGCAGGGCTACCTATGAAACGGCCACACATTGAGATTGATTGATACATGTGTAGAATAAATCAGTACTCAACTTTGACTTGCCGTGCGAAGAAATAGCTTTGTATTGGTAAAAAACAAACAAAAACTAACAGCCTTGAAAATTACATTGATTGGCAGATATGCAGATAAATAAGCGTTGCAAGCATAAAGCATTGATTTGATAATTCAATGTTCAAAACTGGGACAGGGATTGATCAAAACTGGGGCATATAGTGGTTCTCCATCAAACTCCCTCTAAAGTTTGATGAGGCCATGAAGGCTTTATTTGAGCTAAAGCTGGGAACAGTGGTCTGCTGACAGTCACTTCCCTTCAATAATGCACGCCAGCCCAAATGCCTGTGTGTCGGGAATAGGTCTGCAAGCTGATGAGCAGGTTATCTAATTGGACTTATAGTAACAACTAATAAGACACTTGTGTACAAAAATTTGCATTGTGAATTACTAAACAGTATGGTGGTTCACCCATCATACTCGAATCAGAATTTGAAAACATGGTCTAAAAATCCGTTCAAAGTTACCGACATCTCTGCTTTTTCAGTAGAAGGAGTGAGTTTCATCTGTGACTACGGGGACTGTTTCTTGCGTGATATGGCTACTACAATTTTATGGACATTTCAGCAAATGATACACAATAGTGGATTACAATATATAGTCAACAGTGCATGAAGTTTAGAGTATAAAGAAGCAAACCTCTGCTCAACTTGAACAACACTATCAACACTCCCGCTCGCTTGCCACGACTGTTCCAGCCTATTACCTGCTGCTTTCACACACTGGCTCACCCCGACTTCACGGACATTTCACAGAGGGCTGGCAGGTTCAAGACTGTCTGGGTGATAGATCTAGACGTTAGAGTTCTCACATGCAACCATTCCAGGGTAATATCAGGACATCTTTAGAACTGCAGCACATGTGTGGAAGGGGCTCTAGACTGGCATTTGTTAGGTAGGCAGAAACACATTTTACATAAGAAGAAAAAATAAGATGCAAACAACAACTTTCAAGGGTGATAAAATGTCACTTTGGTGTTTCTTGTTTGTTCCACGACGCCCAAGTGGGGAAAAAGATCAGTGAACGCACATTTAGAGACGAAGTGTAACAAAACATGTCTTACCTAAGCCTAATCCTGGGTTCTCATTTATTGTTCATTTATATCTTGTTCCTAAATATGTGTTGAAAATCCGTTTTTAATTTTTTTTTTACATCTAAACCCCTCTCATTCCTCTTTCTCTTTCTGTACAGCGTTTGATGACGCATCCTGAACTCGGAGGCGTTTGCATACATTTATTCAATTAAATGTGATAGCTAGCAGTGGGTGTCATTGGAGGAGGTGTGTGTGTTTGGATCCCAGTTGGCAAAAACTCTGTTTATATTTCCAAAGACTGTGGTTGAGGATTAATTTATTCATTTCTCCCTGGATCTCCTCCTCCTGATGCAATGAGGCGTCTGAGGGAGGTGTAGGTGGAGGTCAACAATCCTCCACAGCTCTGTCTCACTGCAGCTTCACATCAAGAGCCTGTATTTGCTCAGTCACACCTACTTTAGTCAGTTTCACCAAGTAATACATCACATTACACAAGATAAGAATGTTTAAACTTCTGTTTGACGGTGACTTTAAGCCTGGAAATCTGGATCACAGCCTGACAGGTTTCGTCTGGGGGCCCCAGCCTGTTATTTTGAGGTACAAACACGATGTTTCCTAAATGTTTTCGAGTGGTAAGGGTCTCATAGGAGCAAAATTAAAAATTTTTTCTTCCAATGATTTTGTTTCCTGCCTCGTAATGAACATAAAAGCCTAACTGAGCAGCTCATGTGGCTGTAGACTTTTACCTTTTAAATGTGATTAAACCTGGCACTACAGAGCACTTTCATTAGCCAGTGTCTACATTCTGTGTGCATACTCTGCTAATTACAGGATTACAATGCCTGTTCCAGTCCACCTCAACAAAGATCACAGGCTGCTGAAAAGAATAAAACAAGACAGAGGCCGTTATCTAAATGAATACAATTGAACAATACCCATCTGTTTATTATATCTATAAATATCAGGAGGGTAGTCTTTTAAATTGCAATTAAAACATCACTGCACTATCTTGCAGGCTACAAAGGAAGCAGCAGGACTGTCTCGCTGAGGTCAAGGAGTAGAGGATTTATCACAGGGAACAGAAAAGTTCTTTATTTTTCCTTCCAAACTTGGGCCGTTTTCTGTCGTCTTTCTCTTTACCCACTGTCACACACAGCTGACATTAGTATTCTGATACAGCCTCCTTCAAGCAGTGTTCGGTGCCAGCCACTTAATTCGTCATTTATTGCTCCATGACAACTGAAGTAATTGAACCTCTTGCCCATGGACGGGATCTGCCAGCCTTGTGGCCATTTTCTTTCATTGTAGGAGAGACGGAGCTACGGGACCTTGGTGCAAATAAGGGCGCAGATCTCATTTTATGGTGCAATGAGATGGCGAGCATGTTCCCAGGCCACAGTGGGCTCTGAGATGTTTGTTGCATGTGAAGGAGTGAAAAAGAGAGGAAATTGCAAGATATAAATAGGTATGAAAATGAATGAGCAATGAGAGGAGAGATGACAACAAACCTGTTGATTCTTGGTGATTGAATTTTTGGTTGAAACAATAGAGTTTATGATTACCGTATCACAGACGGTTATGCTGAGAACTAATTGTGTTGCTACAGACTGAGGAGCATTTGCCAGCTTATCTATATCAAATATCTTGCACCTGGAAATTAGAGCAATTGTGTACCAGATAAAGATAAAACAAAAATAAAGATTTTTTGATTTGCTAAATTACTTTTTCCGTTGTTTCTTAAAACAAGGGATCATCCATGTCCATCTATTTGTTTTTGTTTTTGTGTTTGCTCGTTGTCTGATGACTTGATCAAGATGAAACTTAATGAACATGAAACAGAAGGAGATGTATTAGTTCACTGTAGGTGACACCTGACCTTTCCTGCAGAGGGAAACTGTGGATACCCTCACTCTAGTGAATTTTCTCATGTCATTTTCTCTTCACAGAGCTGTGGTGAAAGTAAAATACTGCATGTAAAGCATACTTGTTCCATCAACCGAGTTTACTGTGGACTCTTTTTATTTCTTTATGCATCTTTGGCAAAAACACTCAAGACACATTAAGAACAGATTGAAATTCAATTGTGTAGCTGCAGGAGGTGGTCTGAGACACATCAATGACAGATGGTTTACTTGAAAAGTGCTCGCATATTCATGTCTTACAGACACAAATTAAATTTAAGATACCTCCAGCTTTCAAAGTCATATTATATTCCTGTCTGGGATCCAGGACCAAACTACCCAAATAGGTGGGATCTGAGATAGGGACGTGTCTGGAAGGAAGGCCAGCAGTGGCATGGGCCCTGATTGGCCAGGTGCCACGCCAGATTCCTTAACTATGATTAGCTAATTGTCTCGTCAGAGGCAGGATGTTTGAATTAACTAATTGGGCTGTGTAGCAGCATAATGTCAGTAGTAAACTTTACATTTTTATTTAGTACATTTTCTTTTGTTGGAAATTTTAATTGTAAAAGATTGGCAATGTTATGGTTACAAGATGTTGCCAGTGAATGTATTTCTTACAGTTATATTGTGTAGCAGTTTGCTTGCAATTTCAAGTACTTTGAATTGTGACTTTGGACCGACAGATATTTTTGGTGTAATAAATTATATTCACATGTTTGTGCACACATAAATTCTTTGTGCCACTTTAAGAAAAACACTGGACACGCCCCTGGTCTGATACACACAATATGGTGAAAAACACTGTTTCTGACATTTGAACTAGTATCTAGATTTTTGTTGTTGTTGCTTTCTTCTTTCAGCTAACTCCTGTGACTTTTCAGCCGAGTAAAAGCAGATAAAGGCAGATACAGGGAACCAAACATTAAAGCTACTGTGAGAAACTTTCAACTTGTGACAGTTTTGGCAACTCCTTTTGACAAAGCGGTCTGTCTTTTGTCTATGCCGTTTTCTTTGTACATGTTTACCTGCTGTGTTTTCTGACAACAAATGTAATCCTGCTGTCTTTTAGCTGTCAAACAAATCACTCAATGGCAACTATGCTCAACAATTGTAAACACAGAGTGTTTTAGCAGTGTGCTTTTAAAGGGATCATTTATTTTTTTGGAAATGGGGTTGTGTATCGGTGTGTATTACCCATAGGGGATCCCGGTCAGCTCATCCAGGTGGCGAGTCAGCATGGAAGCTAGACTATCAACCTCAGCAGATTGGACCAGTTTTACTACTAAAGTGTCCGCTATAGTAAGATTATTTGCAGCCTTGCAGTCAGAAAGCCACTTTGTGTAAGCACTCATTAAAGATACACCACATGTTCCTCCACCTGCAGAGCACGATCAGTTGATCAGGTCTGCAGGCTTTGAAAGAGACTAAAATGCAACCAGACTTAACATGCCCATTTCTGTTGACACATGTGGACATCTTTTTGTGCCTTACCATTACTTGGTAGTGGTTAAAAGCATTAAAAATAACCATATAGATACAGTTAACTTTGTATCTGATGTTCTTGTTTGATTTTGTAGGTCATAGAGAGGCGTTTACAATAATAATTTTAGTCAGTTTCATAACCTGTTAAACACTCTTCAAAGGAGCTCTGAAGTCACGGTTCATAAAACCAAACAATTAGCTGAAAGATGCTAAAACGCATCATAAAGCTGAGGAGAACTGCAGCATCAGGGAATAATTAACTCTGGGTTCATCATAGGGCTGCACAATATTGGAAAAGGATGATATTGCATTTTTTTTTTTTTAAATTCTATATATACTATTCATTGGGATATGAAGAAATACATACATTTAAACCAGATAAATGCTGTGTTCATCTGACAGCAGCTCTCACCTGCATGGAGAAGTAGAGACAACAAGGTAAGAGAGTACAGGTGGAGTGACATGTTACTTCATAAACTTTTATCATCAAAAACATCTGACGATGTTTAAAGTTATGTGTAATCTGCATCAGCAGCCCTGTAATAGCATATTTTAATTAAATACAAACTCACCATTCGCTTCGGCATTTGGTGCTCAATTACAACGCTGTAAGTGTGCTACAGAGGTGGACACCAAAAGTAAACACTCTGTGGTCCTGTTGGTGGTCAGTATGTTTGCCCATGACTTTTATTACCACTGGAACAAGTGGGAATACACCGTCTTAACATCCGCCTGCTTAATTGAGCGTTTGTTGGGTATCTAAGACAGTGGCAGCGTTACATGCTTATTAGCATTTTTCATTCATAGGACAAACACAGACTAAATGCACAGCGGTCAGTTCTCTGTGTGTTCAAGTGAGGGGCTGTATTAAAGTGGTCATATGACTGTCATTGCACTTCTAGAGATGTGACTTTGCGCACGCACATATCGCGAACTGTGATAGCCAAATTGTATATCGTCCAGCTCTAGTGTAACATGCATGAGACACATTTTTACATTACAAATAGTCCTTTGAGTCAGTGTTGGTATAAATACATTAATTACAGAAGCTTTAAAAGTGTTCACTGCATTCAGATAACAGAGTAGAGAAGCTGAGTATTTTGTTAAAACCGGAACCCATTCATATCGAGGTGGACAAATAATGTAGGCTTGACCCTGTAATGATCCTGTGTAGAGTGCTGGAGTTACTAAATATAGCAATGAAACTATGACAACTGATGGAGACAGATTTGCTTTCAGTGGACTTCAAAATACAATAACAATATATCCAGTTGCCTGTCCTTACTTAGCCTTTGATTACATTTATGGAAAAGGGGCCCCTGGGTTTACGGGAAAATTAAACTACCATCAGGAAAATATGTAAAAATATATGTCACAAATTCTTTAGGTGGTAGGATACAGCAGATTTGTACTGTTGTTCATCCATCCTAAGGGGAAAAGACGCCTGGACATGCTTCTCTCAGTGACTGTGTGGGTTATACAAAATGACATTTCTTTCTACAAATTGTTGTGTTATGGTTCTCTATTTAGTTCTGTAATCCAGCCTCCTCCATCACCCCCCCTCGCCCTGGGCAAGTCAGAACACTTTAATTGCTGAAATGCAATGGAAAGAGGTAAAAATGCTCCCATGCAGGGTTTGGATCTGTGAAGCGATTAGCACATATATGAGATAGCAAATTATAAGCATCCCTTTAGGCATGCTTTATCCAAGATGAGATGTATGCTCTCTTAAAGGGAGAGTCTGGATTTTTCAAAGTGGAGTTACATGAGGTGGGACTACATGACAATTGGCATTAGCCTCTGACTGAAGACAAGGTACTGACATGTAAGCTAGGCTATGTACCATTTTGAAAGTCGTTTGGAGTAACATGTATTTATTAAAGCCAATGAAACTAAATCCTAAAAAAATTTGAGTTTAATTGTAAGATTTTTTTAAATATTTCCACCATTTCACCTGGATGTGAAACAATCTTTAGCGCTTTTTTTTGTTCTCAGTGGCATACGTTTTGTGTTCCTTTACATGCAGTGTCCTTCTGCTTTTTTGGGTCACTTCAAGTTGCAAAATCAAAATATAATCAAACTTCATAGTTTTAAGACTAGGGTAATTGTACTTTTTGTTTTCGTGACAAACAAAAGTTTCCTGGTCTGCATACAGATTTAAACGAGCTCTATTGAGTGATATTGTGAGCTTTCTAGAGCTGCACTGGATATAAAAATTAACATTTCATGTGCAGCTCTGATACTTGTTTGCAGCAATCATTATTTTAGAGGATTATGTAAAACCAACACAAAATAAACCAACCACACACGTGCTAGAGATTACTGCTGTTCTAAAACCATCAGGAAAGCCAGTGCTAAATAAACAAATAAATAAATGAAACAACTTGCCAATTAAGCCCAGAAGTCTCCTTCACCTCTCTGTCCATCCAAATCCCTCTGCAAAAATTATCCCTCTCTGTTCTCTAAGTCATGAAGTATCTTTTTGTCCATGTGTACAGCATGTTGTCCTTTCCAAACCCTGTGCAGAGTGGTACACAGCGTATCTGTGTGTATGTGGGCCTACTCCAGCCTAATATTGATAAGTACCTCAAACAACTCCTCTAAAACAAACCCCAAGTTCCTTTTGAAAGCCAATGAGTGTAATTAATTATTCATTAAGTTCTCAGTTAGACATTTTTTTTCCCAGGGGGAAATAAAAATGCTGAAAACAAACCTCAAACATGATAATAATAACAAATGAAATACATGTGCTCCATAACCAGCTTAACTTACATGGCTGTGACAAATGCAGAAAAAAATATTCCTAAAACTGAGAAACCTTCAGATTCTCTTGAGTGGTAATCATTGTTTTTTAAAAAAATCTAGACATTTGATCCAAATTTCTCCTCAGCTTTCCTTCAAGGACTCACAGAAATCAAACATTTTCTGCCAGAGTACCTTACATCTTTGTACTCCAAAAACAATTCTCAGAACTTCAAGGCTCAATCCCGGTTTATGAGTCATCACAGGGCTTACTTGTTTGGCATGTCTCTACACCGTTGATATCAATCACTTCAGAAAGTCTAATTAGCCCTGAGGTCCCGGCACTCAATGAGCTACAGTATAATCAGCAAAGGTGAAAAGTACAAAAATGATGTGGACTGACTCATCTTTACCAAGTCACTGTGTACAAAATCAAAGTTTCATGTCCACAAACGCACTTGTTCACTTAAGGCACAATATTATTACATCAACTGAGCTGTTAGAAATGTAGCTAGCTTCATTGATGAATGCGGCGAACTAAGTTAATAATATATTATCACAATGATGAAACATTTTGGTGTCAATGGAATCTTTTTTCCCACAGCAGTGCTGACTCTAATACATAGTTTGGGACATTTTTTCACAGAAGCACTTAAGTCAAGTAGAGGCTCATCAGATAAGATTTAATCTTGCTACTGGTGTGCGCGTCAGTGTGTGTGTGTGTGTGTATGTGTGTGTGTGTGTGTGTGTGTGTGTGTGTGTGTAGAGAAAGCAGTCAGTCTTTCTTGGTGTACCTTTTAACAACAGCTACATAAAATGTACATTGTGAAGTAACTATATGTTTACATTACTGTTCCCCAGAAATGAGACGTCCTCTCCTCCGGAGCATCACGTGAAGCGAAGTCGGTTTGTGATGACGGTTTTAACAGCTGTTTGTGTCTGCACACAAGTTCACTGTAATAACACTGATAAATATAAACAGTAACAGAGCTCTGTCTCTGTGTTTACCTTTTTAACACACACCTGTTTAACACACATGTTCACTGTAATAACTGATAAATATAAACAGTAACAGAGCTCTGTCTCTGTGTTTAAATGTTTAACACACACTTGCACATGAAGAGAATCAGCTCTCTGTTTATTCTGTCTTGAAGCATCACGGATCGATTCACTGGTAAAATGCCTCATTATTAAATTATTTATTACTTTAAGGGAAAATAGAAACCATGCAACTCTTTTCAAACCCCGTGCTCATTAATGATCAGCCTCATATGAAACTTTATTAACCTGACAGGAAATATAAAAAGTGTTTTCACTAACAGACAAACTTTACTTTCAGACTTCTCTTCATGAAGAAAACAAGAACACATGGGGAAACTAACAGGAGGAATAACTGATCATTGATATATATTCTATCAATGATGTTAGACTCTATTACTCTATTTCGTTAGACAGGGAATCTGACAAAAATAATCATAACATAATCCATCCTCTGTTATATTGAATGATTTTGCATTCAGTATTTTGTGTTTAAAACTCGCATGAAACACTTTTCAGTCTCAGCTCATCACATACAGACTGTTTAGAAACCGACGTATGTTTATGATCTGTTTCAGGGCACCCTTAGTGACTGGTCCGTCTTTTCTCTATCATTAAACTCAGCTGATGTTAAGTTTTGGTTTAGTCCGAGCTGCTGCAGTGTCCAATCGGTGAGTGATATTCGATAAGAGGGGCGTGTCTGTCAGAGAAAAGACTTCCGCAAAGTCTGCTCTCATGTTTCCTCGATTATCGCTCCTCTGATCATTCTTCTCGCTCCTCTCTCCTCTCTCCTCCAGCAGCGTTAAGAGCTCTGGGACGCATGTTAAAATGGCGCGTCAGTAACTACTTCCGGTTTGAGCGAGGAGACTGCAGTTTAGAGCTTTGAGAAGCACCCTATGGCTGCATCTCAAAGCTCTTAACTTCAGTCTCCTCTCTCCTCTGCCGAACCGGAAGTAGTTACTGACCCGCCATATTAAGTGGCGTCTCAAAGCTCTTAACTCTGATCGGAGGAGCGATGAGCGAGGAAACACGAGTGCAGACTTTGCAGAAGTCTTTTCTCTGACAGACACGCCCCTCTTATCGATTACCACTCACTGATTGGACGCTGCAGCGAATCGGACTTCTCTGAAACTTAACATCATCAGAGTTTAATCAGAAGACGGACCTCAAAACAGTCAATAAGGGTCCCCTGAGACAGATCATAAACATACGTTGGTTTCTAAACAGTCGGTGTGTGATGAGCTGAGATTAAAAAGTGTTTGATGTTTGATTAAACACAAAATACTGAACATAAAAGCAAAATCATAAATTCAATATATCAGAGGATGGATTATGCTGTATCTGTTTTTGTCAGATTTCCTGACTAGTGAAATAGAGCAACAGTCTCATATCATCGATAGAATAGGAATGTTAATGATCAGTTATTTCTCTTGTTATTTTCCCCATTTGTTCTCGTTTTCTTCATGAACAGAATTAAAGTCTGACAGAAAAGTTTCTCTGTTAGTGAAAACACTTGTTATATTTCCTGTCAGGTTAATAAAGTTTCATATAAGGCTGATCATTAATGAGCACCGGGTTTGAAAATAGTTGCATGGTTTCTATTTTCCCTTAAAGTAATAAATAATTTTACAATGAGGCATTTTACTGGTAAAGTGATCTGTAATGCTTCAGGACTCAGAAGGTGTTTGTTAAACTCTTTAACACGGAGACAGAGCTCTGTTACTGTTTATATGTATCACAGTTATTACAGTGAACATATGTGTAGACACAAAGAGCTGTTACAGCTGTCATCTCCAAACCGACGTCGCTTCACTTGACGCTCTGGAGGAGAGGGCGTCTCATTTCTCTAAATACAAATCTCCTCGTTTCCTCTCTCCTCTCGTTTCCTCTCTCCTCTCGTTTCATTTCCTCGCATCTCTGGTGGGCGGGACTAAGACGCGAGTGAAAGACGCAAGTGAATTGCGCGAATGAATGATGCGAGTGAACAACGCGAGGATGGAAGTTTAAAACTTTGAGATGCAGCCCCTATCAACATAAAATGGCTGTGTGGTCAATACCCCAGTGTTGAATGGCAACAATCTGATTCCACATCGAGTCCAGCACATTGAACCTCAGCCTGTTGACACTGTGGCAAAAACTTTAGTTTTGGATAGTACTCTAAATCAATAAACAACACTGAGAATAAATTGAATTGGGCTTTAAATTCATTTGGAGGGCACAAATCTTTGTATTCATTGTTTATGGATGACCAGTCAACAGCACAGAAATAAATTAAAAGAAAACATCAACAGACTGTAAGAGTTACAGGGCAGAAGATCCTAATCAGGTGCTATAGCCATAATCCATTGGTTCAAAATACCATTGGGAAAACACACTGTTTTTACTGTATCTTTAATTAAAATGTGAAGTCTAATGCTAATTCTTCCCACAAATAGGCTGATAAATATATAATGTTGCTATAGAAGCTCTCCCTGAAAAGTATTTGGAGGTACTATTGTCTTGAGCTGTAAAAATAAAGCAATTTTGAATCATTACAATAATCTTTAAATCAATATTTGTGTAAAAGTGTTATTCTTAATTTGATAGTTAGGTAATAGGCAGTATTATGCATTGTGAGCGGGTTAACAGCTGACCCCTTCACGGTTAGAACCCTTTCTTCCCACTCACCCTGTCAGGGTTCACTATACATAATCCCTGAATTGTACATCCTGTCAAATCTTAGCTAATTAGCATATTTATTTTGAGCATATTAATGCAGACCTTAGCGCCTTGTCAAAACACTGCTGGCCCAAAAAGCTACTAGCATGGCAGTACACTTCATTTTAAATTTCCTGGACTTGCAGTCAGTTTATCTTAACCTGCTGAAACATTTGTCAAATGTAAAGTTGTTTTTATTTCTAAAACTGCACAGGTGAACACATTACTCTATATTTAAGGTAATGTAATCGTTAATATGAGGATGTAAGTGAAGACGGTCCCAATGCATTGCAATTCTTTTTAACTCATTTCTGCAGCTTTTCTATGTTTCCTGCCAGTAAGAGGACATGAACATGGGGCATTCCGGGTACATAGTTAGATACGGCCCTTCTGCACAAGCCAACCGGAAAGAGTCACTATCTCAACAAGAACATGAGCTGCCACTTTCTTCAACAAGTAAACAAGCAAACACCACCAACTGTGGTCTGTCAGCCACCCAGCTGAGAAAGATGTATCATGTTTCTTTCCGGCCTCTGAATTTATTTTACTTTTATGATTGAGCTGTGAGACGGTGAGGGTACAACACAAGGTAAGGGACACAGTTAATGGATGGCTGCTTTCATTGTAGCCCTGTTTGCCGGTGGCGACATTTAGTTTCCATTTCACTGCAAGCTTCTTATCCTAATGATGCTCACAAAATAATTAATTCCAGTATATTTTTATCTGGATTTTATTATACATCAATCAAGGCTATATCTAGATGCAGTTTGTCTACATTTGTTTCATATTTGTCAAAACAATTATTATCAGTTGCCACAAAGACCAATCGTAATGCTCCCACCTTTCCGTGCTGTGTGTCTTAACATGGAAAGGCACTTTGCTTTGACAGAACTACCTTTCTCTGTGACAGTTTACATCTCTTTCCATTGTACTACATTGTAAGTCTCATCTGTGTCCAATGGCTGGAGTCAATCCCAGAGTGCATTGGGCGGAAGGCAGAAACACACAAGCCTCAAGTCCACTGCGGAAATTCACAGGCAAACACATATACACACACACAGTCATACTCTTAGTCACTAAGCATGAGTGTCTTCAGTGCACCTGGTTTGGTTTCAGTGATTGTGTGGGTGTGTTGTGTATCCATGAGATTCATGTGTTTTCTGAGAAGTCCCCTGTTGGAAACAAGAGGCACTATTTGTTAATATTCAGCGTGACAGCTATTTACATAATGAGGTACACAACTTGTTATTTCACTTCTGTTAAACAGCTGCGTGTTAAAGGTTAGGAATAAAGGGAGAACAAAGTGCCAGCAATTTGGATGAGGCTCCATTGTTAATTTACCACATGGCTCTCATCTCCACTGATACTGAGTCAAACGCAGGTGTTAATGCAGTGATACATGAGAGGTTTTTTTTGTGTGCATCATAGACTTTATAAAAGAAGAGGATGTAAATTCAGGTTATTTGGTAAGCCTGTGTAGAGGTGTCTTGACCTGCATTCTTTCAAATGACAAGCAGGGGGTGAACTTCAAAGGCTGCAAAGAGAAGTACTATGGTGTGAAACCAGCCCAAAATAGCCCAAATCTCTCTTGATTGGACATTTTCTTATAAGTTCATGGTCTCAACTACTAATGTAGCATGAAGTTTATTTTGTACATTAAGGTCCTATTCAGAGTAAAATCTACAAAAACGTAAGGTGAATACAAGGCGCAGCTCCCTGTGACTGGCAACTTGCTATGGTGACTTGACAAACACGATTCACATGTATCGTTTACAACCTATTGTTAGCGTCTTGTCCCTATGTGATCATTTCTTGAGAGTGACAAACAAACAAAGAGTGACATTGAGGTAGCTGCATCAACTTTTACGCACAAACTCATGTACTTGGCAGAAACCCTGATGCTTGCTGCATTCCAAAAAAAATATTGAAAACTTCAAGAGCTGTACCCTGAAGTTTTCTTGACTATTTTCACACGTCCTCACAGCGTGAAGTCTTCCCCTGTCAGCTGATTGGTAGGTTTCAGGAGGCTGGACACGCCATCATATAGACACTGCTGTAGTCATGGTGTAATGTTTTAGAATCTTATCCAACATAAAAAACTGCTGATATTCTTTATTTTACTTCTCCATATATTTCAAATTACTTTGTATCTTATTATCTTTGTTTTTGTTTCTCTGTGAACTCTTGGCATATACGTGTTTGTTCTTATATTTGCCACTGAGCTATTCTCATTGACTGCACGCAAGTTAATTTAAACATAGTTGGCAGATGAAGCAACTGAGTCATACTCTTTGACTACACTCTTTGGCTTTTCATCACCCTCACAAGTAATTAAATTCATCCACAGTAGCCACAAATGAATGACAAAGAACATACTGGAAAGCAGAAGTGAATATAAGGCAGTCTCACTATTTGTTGATGGGTTTTTCATGCCGTTACGTGCCGCTCTTTAACACCAGTGTTCCATTGAATAGTGCTTCCTTACGACATATGCGTTAGGAAGCGGCTCTGTGAATGCGTAGAGCAACAATCTTGGGCGCTTGTCACTGCTTGGAGCATTACTTATTACTTATTATCAGTCAAGCTAAGTTGAGGAATTTGTAATAAAGTATCAAAACATGCTTCATGTATTCAGACAATGGAGAGAGTAGAGGTGTGATATAAAGTGATTCTGTACTGGCAGTGTTATTTGATAAGTGGTCTATTGAGATAAACACACTTATCGTATCCTCACAGCCCACTCACTCCTGTTTGTGACCAAAAATAATTAATAAACAGAGCAAACTGGCAGCTGCTATCTAATTGCACCACAGTATATAAATGATATAAACGTTATCAACCCCACCTGCTCCCTTAACGGTGAATTTTCATAAGATTTCCTGCAACACTCTCTCATGAGCTCATCTTGACTTGGCGCTGGCAGGAAAAAAATCTAGGCAAAGTTGGGCTCTTAAATATGTCCCTTTCACATACATTTTGCCAAAATGTCATCATTTGCACTACATCAATATTAAAGTTATTCATAAGGCCTTTATCTAGAAACTCAAACAGCCTAGGTATCATTACATTTATATACCTGTACTTGGAAATAAAGACTACATTTGATTGATTTCAGAGAGAGCTGAGGAGTAGAATTCTCATAGGACACTTGTGCAGCTGTGTCTGATTTTCTAGATGAGTGAGTGGGCAGCCATTTGCTATCACAGCAGACATAACAACCTGTTAAAATAATAGGACACAGTAAAACAATGGCTGTGGCTGAAATCACTCTGACAAAAATGAGGTGCTCTTATTTTCCTATTCAACATTTGGTTTGGGTGTGTGAATTCTCAGTTGAAAATCTATTCATGGTGCAGTGTCCTCAAGAATTTCTGGAACCAAATCCACAATGCCATGTTTTGTGTTTTATAGATACAAAGTTAACAGTTTTGTAACGCTGCATCTTACAGTGAGGACACAGAATAATGATGAGTCATGTCTGACTGAAATCTTCACTCACCACTCACCAGTAATCATCTCAGTGTCTATAACACAGGATAAAGATTGGGTGGGCAGAAATAAAAGTAAGCCCTTCTTATATTGCCAGTTCAAGGCGGGATATTTCCGCCCCTACAACGTCTCGCCTTCAGTGTAAATGTCAAAAGTCCCTTTCATATTACATATCTGCAAAAGCGCCTTAACAAAGCCCCGCCTTCATCACTTCATTGTTCTTTTACATTGATCCCACAACATAATGTTGAGACCAATTTGTCCATCTGCTGTGCCGACATCAGAGGGGCATAAAAGAGGCAGGGGGATCACTTTAGAACAGAGCTGTGTGTGTACAGTATGTATGTGAAGCTCCCACTGTGTTTGAAGCTCTCTTGCCTTTGCGCCATCATAATGTATAGTAAAATCACACATTAGGATGCCGATGCAATATTAATGTTAAAGTACAAAGATGAAATGATGGCGGAGCTTCATTACAGTGCTGTAGCAGACTTGTACAGGCTGTAGATGTGAAAACACTCCATCTTATGTAAAATTCATTTTAGGGCTTTAAAATGGTTGTGAAAATAACATTTACAGTCTCTGTATGAATCCAAGAGAACAGCTGTCATTCAATCCAACAAAATGTTTCCTCATAATGATAACATTTTCAAATTTCTTGTAGAAGATTTTTCCCCTAAAAAAGATAAAATACGGCAAATTAGTAAATATAGACAAAGAGAAGTTGGGGATTTATTCTTGGGAAGTTTCTGTTACCTTGGGATAAAAAATTACTGAATGCAGCTTTAAGCTCAGTTTTAAAATACTGTAATAAAACAGTCTCAGTCTACTTAAAGGTTTTCTGTTATATCTTTGTTGCTGGTACCCTTATAGATATTTGCATGCATTGATATATAAATATATTATGTGGCATAGTTATAAATTCTTGAAATCTAAAAGTTCTTGTTTGTTCTTGTGTAAAAATGGAAAGTAACATTAACACAAGTAAGGTTACATCATGGAAAGTAAGAAGCTAATGTAAGAATTGTGAGTCAATTATGAAGTCAAGACTTTAAAAACTGAAAATGCCTATTTGTAAAGCAAAGCTCTGAACATGCCAGCTGATTGTTGTTCCTGCCTTTACCTACGAGGGCATTAAAACATCATCATCACTGAGACCAGCAGAGAAATTAGATTCCTCTGCAGAGCTGCTGGGCTCACTTTGCATAACAACAGGGTGAGAAGTTCAATGATGTGAGCGGAGCCCAGAGTCCTGCTGCTGCTGCTCCATGTTGAGGAGGCAGGCTGAGGTTTTCCAGGAATGATAACTTGCACCATTGATTCCTGTAAATAGAGCCCATGATTGTTGGCCTCCACATAAGCAGTCATAAATAGGGGTAACTTAGAGATGTCAAGAAGTTCAACTTAGGGATTTTCTTTTCTCAAAATTTGCAGCTCTTCCTCTACGGTCAGTTTTACTGGTTCCTTTAAATTCAGGAGCTAATTAGCCACATGAATGTCCCAAAATTTAAAATAGGACTACCAAATGAATTTCATCATAAAATGGCCCTACTGCACTTATTCTAATCTCACTGGAGCTTTCAGAAGTGATTGGGAGAAGCCTCTCTGCGAGTGCAACCAGTAGGAATATAAATACAGTTTACCAAGAGGAAAATTCATGAGCCTGAAAAATCTCTCCATTCAGCATCTTTCGAGCACATTAACAGGAACATGATGGGGTGTCAGCGATCCCTTTTGCCGACACACAAGCTTTCAGGGCTGCTTTAGGGCCCTTGTCATGGCTTTCCAGTATCTGTTGTGGTAATTGTCACTGAATTGGAAAAAGCCAGCGCCAGCCGCCCTGCTCTTAAATGCTTACAAGCACTACATGAGAAAGGATTTATACATAATTTCCACAACAAAGAGAAAATCTTGCTTTCTTCACTTCGCTTTCAGACACAACTGCCACACA
This sequence comes from Notolabrus celidotus, assembly GCF_009762535.1. NCBI lineage: Eukaryota > Metazoa > Chordata > Actinopteri > Labriformes > Labridae > Notolabrus > Notolabrus celidotus. The sequence continues at coordinate 27,744,241 of NC_048280.1, read as the reverse complement.
TGTTCACCTCACACAACTCTTTGCTGATGAATGTTACAGCGTCAGCAAGTGTGTGGGTGTGGGTGGGTGCTTGTGAGTAAGCTGTGGAGAGAAGTCGAGGCATGCATGACTCCAGCAGTGTGTGTGAAAGTGCAGCTCCCTGGCTTGTGGCTTGTCTTGATGCAGATTGAACTGTGTGATGCCTCTTATAACCACTCATATCAACAACCCTTTTCTCAGCTTATATTAGACGTCTTAACGCACACAGCCCCTTTTCACCTAATTTATGTGTGCTGTGCCACCAAAATGTTCAGTTAGAGGAAAAAGAGATCATTCACAGCATGTATCAGTTAATGTGGTTGGAAAATATTGCCATTTAAAAAAACACTGTGGCCAATAAAATCCTCCACAGGGGGAAGTATATCTTCTGTTATCGATTGTATAACATCTTTAAGGAGACATTAAAGTCCAGATGAAGCTTCTTTAACACATAGGACTACATTTACTTTATAAAGTGCACAATGTTCTAACATTTGCATTGACTGTATCCAATACAATCAGGTTGGGTTGAAAGAGCAACGGAAATCTACAGAAGTAAAGACAGAAAATCTACTGCTGTTGTGGATATTGAAAGAGAGTTTAAGCTACGATAAAAAGAAACAAATGATAAAGACATGAAGGACAAAGTGTGAAATACAGTTACATTTTTTTCAAAAACATTCTGATACAATGAAGAAATAAAGACAAAAAAACCCAGCTTCTTTTCAAAACAGTGAAGTTATTTCAAAGAGAAACAGAGAAAGACTAAAAATCCTCTGCATTTGAGGGCAGAGTCTTTGTAATACAGGTAACCTCTTGTATAAAAAAAGAGAACAGTATGACAGGTGGGTGGAAGAAAGGAGAAAAAAAAAATACCTCTAGTGCATCAGAAACACACAACCTCTCAGCTGTGCCGCTGCAGCGCACTCACACCTCTGTGCTCTATGGAAATTGGGATTGACTGAAATCCAAGAGTCACCAAAAACAGGGGGGTTTCAGTAATGTCAAACATGCATGGGCTGTGAGATCAATACCAAGTCCTGATCTCCAATTGATGAAATGCCTCTCCTCCTGGCTCCGGGGATAATCTCACCCAGTGATTTGTCTGTGGAAGAAACGCTCTGCACAACATGCAGTGTTCCTGCACTCTGAGCTCTCATGTTTGGAATCCTTTTATTACGACAGATTTAGATCCAATTAAACATAAGATTCTCATCCAGTGTAGGAGGTAGACTGTCAACCACCAGACGCATCAGCGATTTAAAAAAATTACCTTAAATCAACCTGTTTCCTTTGATAAGACAAGGACTGTGTTTGTGTTTTTACCCATGAACATGATCAGACTGCAGAGCTTACGCAAACCATGCCAACAACATTTCTGCTATATTTAGATGTTTAGAATGTTAATGGCATCTGACCATAACACAGTTGAGGTTTTAACCTGGACCATGATCTGTCTCTGACTGGAGGATATTAACAAAGCTGGATATGAGCCATGCCTCCTGGTAACTGTTACTGGATGAGAACTAAAACAATATGTTACCAGAAACACATTGGCCTGTGGCTCCTCCATTTTCTCAGGAACAATGAATGGTGACCCCATCAGGGCAGGCAGCCCAGCAATATATGTGAGTGCAGTCTGTACACATCATAGACTGAATAAATACAATCCCAAAACATTTGGGACACAGTAGAACATTTTTGTAAAAACTGAATTTAATGTAGCCTGTGCTGTTTTAAATTTGATGCCAGCAACAAGTGTCCAAAAAGTTGGGACAGGGGGCATGTTTAAGTTTTTTGCATCACCTCTTTTTTTAATAACACTCTGTAAATGTTTTGGAACTGAGAGGACCAGTTTGTGGAGTTTTTAAAGTTAAATGTTGCCCAATTCTTGCCTGATATAGGATTTAAGCTGTTCAACAGCTCGGGGTCTCCTTGATTGTTTCATGATGCTCCAATTTACTGCAGGCAGGCAAGTTAAGCACCTGGACTCTCCTACTCAGAGCCATGCTGTTGTAATATGTGCCGAATGTAGTTTGGCGTTGTCTTGCTGAAATATGCAAGGTCATCCCTGTAAAAGCTTTGTCTTGATGGCAGCATATGTTGCTCCAAAACCTGTATATATTGCTCAGCATTAATGTTTCCTCCCTTTTTGTATTAGCTAATATATGAGCACTTATGCATCCCCATTCCATCACTGAGTCTAGCTTTTGACTTGCTGTTCCTCTCCTCTTAAGGGCAACACAAGCGGTGACCATGCTTCCAATTTAACTCAGTCAATCTTTAATGGGCTCAGGCCCAGAAAAGTCACTGGTGTTTATGGTGTATGGTTTCCTCTTTGCATGATGCAGTTTCCAGCTGCATTTGTGAATGCAGTGATGAACTCTGTTCACAGCAAGGTTATTATAGTTTTGCATTTTTCATTAGTTTCTATTTTTATTTCGTTTTGACTTTTTGTTTTCAATTTCAGTTTAGTTTTAATTAGTTTTTGAAGCGGGTTTGCTAGTTTAGTTTAGTTTCTATTTTTTGAAAATGCTTAGTTTTAGTTTAGTTTTTATTAGTTTCAGTATTAGTTTTAGTCTTTTTTGCCTGTGTGCCTGGCCAGGGGTTAGCTTCTGTTTCAGGGTAAGGGGGCTGGGCACTCTCTCTTGCCTTGACAAGGTATGCTAGGTTAGCCGTCTTGTGTGAGCTTTTAAAATGGACTTTAAGATTAGTGGGATTTTCCCCCTTGAGAAACATATTTTCAACATATTTTATCACCTTCCATTGCAAGGCACTTACTCCTATCAGAGACAGTCATATTCAAAGTAATCCCAAATGGGGCTCTGCCGCTTTCTCCTGACTTTCGCTGCCATTAACGCTCTGCAGGCAAAGTGTGGATGAGCCAAATGAAGTGAAACTGGCAGAAAACAAACAAAAAATTAATATCTTAAAAAATAGGGAATACTGGTAGATACTCTGTAGGATAGTACTCTCCCTGGGGTGTCGGTCAGAACACACTGGACAAGAGACAGGATGGAGCTTTAACCGTTTAGTGAATATTCTCCTTGTACAGCACAACAGTACAGCAGACCCAATGAGGCCACAGAGGCCAACACATCAAATAAATACACAAACATAAGGGTGATGGTCACAATATGGACACTTAGGCTAGCATTACTGACCCTCTATAGTGTTAAATAATATGGTGATTCACTGATACATCCTTAACAATAAAATAAGCAATAAACAATAATCATTGATACAGAGATAATGATTCAGATGCTACCACTACAAGTATACTAATAATCATATCACTCTAATACCACTGCCACCAATTAACCATTAACACTTATAATGATAAATGAACAGAACAGGATCATATGGGTGATTAATAATATGAGATGACGCATGCCCTCATGGCGTCTATTTGCTCTCTCGGGAGTTTTAACACACGTGAATGCCTATGGACAGGAAAAGTCAGTTCTCCGTCTCATTATACTTACTTGTTGGGCATTCACACAGGAACGGTTATAAACAGGGCAGGTAGTCGGAGCGAGAGAGTTCGTCTCTAATCCTCCCGCAATTCTAGCTCGCAGTGAGTGCGCGCGCCCGTCAGCTGCAGGCTCCGTTTGGCGCGCTCCCGTGCAGATGCAGAGAGCAGAGACGTCCACCCGATCGTTCTTGATTTTTTTTACATATCCACTCGAAATACTGAGTTTAAGACTAAAACTAAAGACATTTTCTCTATCATTTTAGTTTATTTTAGTTAGTTTTGTAAACTCACAATACAGTTTCAGTTAGTTTTCGTTTTTTTGTGAAGCCTCGTTTTTATTTTTATTTCAGTTAACGAAAATGTTTTTTCACCTCTCGTTTTCGTTATTTCGTTAGTTTTCGTTAACTATAATAACCTTGGTTCACAGACAATGGTTTCCTGAAAGTGATTTTGAGCCAATGCAGTGATTTCCACTACAGAGTCATGTCAGTTATAAATGCAGCCTGAGGACCCAAAGAACACAGCCACCCAATATTGTTTTTTGGCTTTGTACCTTTTTGTACAGAAGTTTTAAAAAAGTATACATATACAGTGGGGCAAAAAAGTATTTAGTCAGCCACTGATTTTGCAAGTTCTCCTACTTAGAAATATGAGAGAGGTCTGTAATTTTCATCAGAGGTACACTTCAACTATGAGAGACAAAATGAGAAAAAAAATCCAGGAAATCACATTGTAGGATTTTTAAAGAATTTATTTGTAAATTAGGGTGGAAAATAAGTATTTGGTCACCCACAAACAAACAAGCAAGATTTCTGGCTCTCACAGACCTGTAACTTCTTCTTTAAGAAGCTCTTCTTACACAGCCTCAAACAGTCAGACTCCAAACTCAACCATGGCCAAGACCAAAGAGCTGTCGAAGGACACCAGGAAGAAAATTGTGGACCTGCACCAGGCTGGGAAGAGTGAATCTACAATAGGCAAGCAGGTTGGTGTGAATAAATCAACTGTGGGAGCAATTGTAAGAAAATGGAAGACATACAAGACCATTGATAATCTTCCTTGATCTGGGGCCCCACGCAAAATCTCATCCCGTGGGGTCAAAATGATCATGAGAACGGTGAGCAAAATCCCAGAACTACACGGAGGGACCTGATGAATGACCTGCAGAGAGCTGGGACCAAAGTAACAAAGGCTACCATCAGTAACCCACTATGCCGAGAGGGACTCAAATCCTGCAGCGCCAGGCATGTCCCCCTGCTTAAGCCAGTACATGTCCAGGCCTGTCTGAAGTTTGCCAGAGAGCATATGGATGATCCAGAAGAGGATTGGGAGAATATCATGTGGTCAGATGAAACCAAAATAGAACTTTTTGGTAGAAACTCAACTCGTCATGTTTGGAGGAAGAAGAATGCTGAGTTGCATCCCAAGAACACCACACCTACTGTGAAGCATGGGGGTGGAAACCTCATGCTTTGGGGCTGTTTTTCTGCAAAGGGGACAGGACGACTGATCCGTGTTAAGGGAAGAATGAACAGGGCCATGTATCGTGAGATTTTAAGCCAAAACCTCCTTCCATCAGTGAGAGCATTGAAGATGGAACGTGACTGGGTCTTCCAGCATGACAATGATCCCAAACACACCGCTCGGGCAACGAAGGAGTGGCTACGTAAAAAGCATTTCAAGGTCCTGGAGTAGCCTAGCCAGTCTCCAGACCTCAACCCCATAGAACATTTGTGGAGGGAGTTGAAAGACGTGTTGCCCAGCGACAGCCCCAAAACATCACTGCTCTAGAGGAGATCTGCATGGAGGAATGGGCCAAAATACCAGCTACAGTGTGTGCAAACCCGGTGAAGACTTACAGGAAACGTTTGACCTCTGTCATTGCCAACAAAGGTTATGTTACAAAGTATTGAGTTGAACTTTTGTTATTGACCAAATACTTATTTTCCACCATAGTTTACAAATAAATTATTTTAAAATCCTACAATGTGAGTTCCTGGATTTTTTCTTTTCTCATTTTGTCTCTCATAGTTGAAGTGAACTTCTGATGAAAATGACAGACCTCTCTCATCTTTCTAAGTGGGAGAACTTCAAAATCAGTGGCTGACTAAATACTTTTTTGCCCCACTGTATATGTATACTGTATATAGTATACAGTTTCAAAATTTGGTATGTTGTCTTTGTAGTACTTTTTAATTAAGTATTTTGTTTAGATGATTTGCAAACCATCATGATCTGTTTTCATCAACATTTCACAGCATCACAATTTTTTTTAAATTGGGATGCTGAAAATTGGGGTTGTAAATGGACGACATGACAGCTCAGAAAAAGTGAAGCCATAACATTTGAGTGTTCAAGTTTACAACAAATTCAATCTTGGTTTGAAGCAGAAACCTTTTTTCCCTTTAAAAAAACACTAAGCTTTAAACGAGACTAGTAGATGGTATTCTGTCTCATACTGCATCAGTTTATTTGCACAGTTTCAGAATTACAAACAAAGCTGAGCTGTTTGGGGGAATTGCGCTTCCCAACATAGACACCCCTGGGATACTCAACAACAACAAAACAGCAGAAAACGAAAAAAAGGCTAAGCTAAACACAAGACAAAGCTACCTCCTTACACTGTACCTGATTTAAATATACCCTTATGTCATAGCTTGTATCAGCTTGGCCTTCTACCTCTGCACCGACGTTTTTCAGTCTTTGCTGATTGCATTGAATGTCACTGAGCCACTACTGGCTGTAGTAAAGGTCATACTGCCTGACTCCTCCATGTCATCTGATGAAACATGGGTTTAACTTTCAAGTTTAATACATGTCAAATGCATTTTTTCTCAAACATAGTGTCTGTTGTTATAGTAAGTTCTTATCATGCCAATCATTTATCAATGTCTTCATTTTTCTGAGAAGTTACATTTTAATTGGTTAATTAATGTTATGAAAAAAGGGTTTCACGTCATGACTGAAAGCTCTGTTGACAAAACGTAGCTTGTGCAACACTGTGTCCTCCAGATTAGCATGGCAGACTTGAAATTGTGAGAGAAAACTGTAATGGACACAAACACAAGAGTCACTGAACTTTCCATAACTGTGAGTGTCTGCTTCAAACCAGCTGAAGAAGCTGTTATGCTTGAGATTGTGCAGACTGAGGGATCTTTGTTCTTTATGTTGTGTTTTCTCAGTAAGTCAGACATGTGTTGTGGAAACTGGAAGGGTTGGGAGGTGATTAATGTGGCTCTACCAGCCATTCCATACTCCATGGTTCAGAACGTCCATCTTCACATGTATCAAGAGTCAAGAAAGTCAAATTTGACGTGGTGATTGGAACACTGGTACTTGACAACAATGAATATAGAAACCAAAATTCTAATCTAAAAACTTTATATAAAAATAAAAATACTATCTGTACAAAGAAAGGTATAGAAGTACTTTGTAGTCAATGATACAGACATGGACTAACTGGCTACAACAGGTAATGTGATATGATTTTTGAAAGAGCTGACTGAGAAGAGAGAACACTCATGTTGTTTATAAAAGCAATGCATTTTGGTTTTTATTATAGAGGATTTGTTCACATGTGGCCACAATAGAGCAATACCATCTGTGTAGGCTTCAAACAAACACAACACTCCACGAAAAACTGACGCACATAGGGCGCTTTGACATCTATACTTTACTTAATTTATTCAGAAGCCATGTAATAATGATACAGTGTAGCATTTTAGTTCTGGTAGGGATCATTTTCACTCTGGCTTTTTACAGACTAAAATACAAACTGAGATATGTCATTGAATGGGCAGTTTTGTTAGAATTGAGTGCAGGTCTTGCCTCTGGTGTCACAAAGAGCTTGAGAAGAGTTGATTAAATGCATCAGTGGAGTTAAAGAATACAAATTGACCACATTATGACAAAAAAATGCTCTTTTTTATATTACAGAGAGGAATTTCCTATGAATTTCAATGTTACTCCATTTTAATGGGCTTATTGAACTGCCAAGGTAAAAGGAGTTGAAATGGCTATTTAGACACATCACAGTTTTGTGAACTTATTATTGACTGATTCAACAAAATCACAACTCGCTTGCTGAAAAGCGAGTTTCCAAAGATACACAGAATGCTAAAAACTCTCCAACTGAACAATTCACAATCAACAGATGGGTGCAATAAAAGTCAAGCTCTTGAATTCATCCCTTTAGTTGGTCTGTTAAACCTCACAGCAGCCAAAACAAACAGCACTAACAAGACATTTGCACTAAAGTTTGATTACAATGCACCACACTGATTATGTGTGAAAGCACCCCTGAGCTACAACCTGCATGTATAACATCAGCTCTCTGGGTTTTTTATTAGGAAACAAGACTTCTTAACAATGTGTCAGTGATATCATCCAGCAAGCTTAGCATCTCTAAATCAATTTGATCACAGATTAGTCTTGAATATCAGTTTACTTTTTCTTTTTCTCGAACAACGTTCATTCATTTAATACTGGCAATAAAGAGGATTCAGAACACTTACAACCAGTGGCAGCCATCTTGTTTCAATAAAAATTCCTATACAGCACTCAACGCTGCCCTATATTATAGAAACTGCTGTGATTGGCCTGACAAGAGAAAGTCTGTCTTGAAAGAAGAGGGGACAAGAATAAATCAGACATTGTCTTGCAGGTTGTCTGGTTCTTAAATGACTGAAATTTCAAGTCTGGCTCTTTGTCCAAAACTCTGTTACTTCAATCCATTGCATCAGTAAAAAGGGACACCAAGAAATAAAAGGTGCTTTTATTTCACCACGGAGACTTGTTCCCTTTCCACAAGCTCTGAATATTCAGAATATCATCCGCCCCATCTCACAACATTAAAACCAAAATAATCTGTTTATCGGGGTAATTTGATGTCAGAGTCTAATGCCGGAAAATTAGCTCACATTAGCTCAATTGGCTTACTGTGCTGCCCTGTGGTTCTTTCCTGCAATATGTCCTGCACGTACAGTCCTGCAGAGTTTTCCTTCATGACCAAAACAAGGCCAAATGTACACTGAAGTACTGTCAAAAATCTGATTTAAAATTCTGCTGCTAGCAGCTTTCTGTTGTGCAGTTTTTTTCTGCTTGTCCGCAGGTTACCTGGTTTGTTGGCCTGTTTATTTTATTTCCTGTCCGAGGAATCGTGTACAGGAGAAGATGTTGGGGAAAACCATATAGCACTAAAACATGGAGTATAGGGTATCTGGGGAACAGAGTACTGAAGTGAGAGGAAATCAGCTGAGGTGTGTTGAAACTGTGCTCAGTGAGAGCACTTGTAATCCTAACATGATGATCTGTGCCAAATAATGTGCTGTGTAGATAGTATTATTTTCCTTTTCTGTGAATGGCCACATTTATTATCTTTTTTTGGATGAAGTCCTCTCGCTCCTGAATCCTGAAAGCTTTTTAAATTCTGACTGCTGAAACACCACACAGATCAGAGTGTATTACATGCCTTTCAGACAGGGCAAGTAAAAATCCTCACACAGAATAAAAGGCTGACCCATTTGTTTGAATTGAAAGGAAAGATTGTCCCCAAAGGGAAGAAGGAAAAATGAATACGTCCTCTTCCTCCACCTGTGCACAATACATGTCATAACAAATTATACGCCAGCAAATATTCATTATTCTTCAGAAAGTACGGGCTCAAAATGATTGACGGACAATCATGTTTCTCAGACAATGAATCCTCATGACTTTTGTGTTCCCCAGACTTTTTCTCAAAAAAATCACAATGAGGCTGACATTTCTATTTTTGGGTAAAATATTTGTCTGCTGTTGCCATAACATTTTATACAGACATACATGTTCCCCAGATGATTTATCCAATCAAACAAGTTTACTCTAAACCTGTATTATTGCCAGGCTGTGTCAGATACTTGATTCTGATTGGTCCAACCCCAGAACAATAGTTATTCAACAGCAAAAGTGACAACAGGGACAAACAGATCAGACATGTCATGTCAAATAAATGTACTCGAAGGAGCACCGCACATTTCTCCTCTGCATGCTGACACTCTGGCTGTCTCAGGCTGGTCTTGAGAGTCCGGACAGTTTACGGGCACAGCAGCCTGAAGAGCTACTGGGCCCCAACTATCACTGATAGAAAAACTATCAACATCCTGCCCTGCAATCCAGGCAACAGCAGCAGAGTTGGTGAGAGCATCTCAAAGTTACTGATTGCTAAAAAACAACTTCAGCCGTATAAGCGTTGGTAATAGCAACAAGTTTGGTGAGATATTTCAGGTTGGCAGTTTGACTCCATCCCAGACCCCCCTGTCCACATGAACCACCTATGTGTAGACTAACTGTGTCCCTTTTATCATGAATATTGTGAATTATTGTAGTAATATCCAATGTTACAACTCACCAGGTGATGGTGCTTTTGATCTTTGCCATTGATCCTAGTAACTTTATGATAAAGCTTGTGTGATTCATTATATAGATAGGCTTCAGTTTTTATGCACTTTCATTAGCTTTTTCTATTTTGGACCAGTTGAAACACACTTCCTTCAAAGTTATATGATTGCTCTGCTTCTCTCATTATTGCTATGACTTCATTCCTCCCAGAGACGTGCTCACTGTGCAGCCTTTGGCCTGTTTTTTATTATTGTTGCATATATTGTGTTCTTAGCCTTAGGATTGTGGGGTGGGTTTGGGGTCGGGGCTAGGGTTGAGATTAGGATGGGGGGCTCTTTTTATTTTTATAAATATCTTTTTTATTTTTAATTATTCAATTTTAAGTTGATTTTATGTTCAGCACTTTGTGTTACATTGTCATTGTATGAAAAGTGCTTTATAAATAAAGTCTGATTGATTGATGGATTGATTTTGTCACACTGTTATTATCACAGCTACTTTAGCTAGCCATGCTGGGTAAGTGTTGACTAACCTGGTCCCTTACTGGCGAACACATCACTTAATTGATGCATTTCATTGCGTCTGCAGCACAGGCCTTGCTCTTCCTAATTCTGTCCCTCTCTGCTCCACCTCTCCCTTTCTTCCCCTGGAGATACTGCTGTCTGATGTCAGTTGAGAAGCAGTAAGTAGAGGGTTGCTATGTGCATCATGAGGGACACTATGATGTTATATTTTGCAGATGGCGGCTGAGACCTGACAGCAACTGACTGACACAATAAAACAACTGAGAGTCACACTCATTTATGATGATGCTTGCATTTAGAGAGGTCTATTCACACATTCTTGCTGTTCACACTGACTGCTCACGGCAGTCCAAATAGACCCTCAGGCCACGGGGAAATGTCCCAGTGCTCCCAACCCGCGCCTGATGTTAATTCTCCAGTTAGTTGCTAATGAAACATTGAAATATGTGTTCAAATAAATGGTTAATCATGTGGTAAAGTTAAGTATGTTTGATGAATGTCCTGATTTAAAGATACAGGTGCATTCAATGTGATTTTCTGGCTTATTTTGATTTTTTCAGTCAGAATGAGCTTTTGGAACATCTTTGTATCATTTTGTCATGAACTGTCGATTGACATGGAGCTTTGTTGCATTTTGCTTTTACTGAATCACTTATTTTCCAGCTCAACCAGGCCTGAGAATATTTTTCATGATGCTTCAACTTATTTCCATTCAGTTTTATGTGTAAATTGAAAACGTGCACAGAGCACGAACAGGTCTATGGATGCTGGCTTTCTATTAAATTATAAGTTACTGACATAATAATTTAGCTGAAAAGAAAGTTGGGATCCAGTCCAGCCTCACAGAGCTGCTAGCATGGCTGCAGACTTTCGGACTGTGTAACTTTTCTTGTCTTGTTCCACATATCTATTTTTCTGTAAGCCGTCCCCATGTATGGATATACCTAACAAAAATAAGGACAGTGCCAAATAGTAGGTACCAGACATGTGCCAGGTTGTGTTTATTTTAAGGAAATCACCCCCACACACATGCAGTCTTCTGACAGGCGTTTCACAATAACCTAAAAGGAGGAGAAGTTGGCAGAGATGCTGCATCATTCTCAGTTTGTGCTGACTGACTCACCATTTCCTCCCATCAGACAGACTGAGGAGGTGTAGCTACATGATAAAGGAGTTTTATTTCTTGGAAAATCACAACAGTGTTCTTGAGGTAGACTCCAACAGTACATCAAAATTCCTCCCAGCAGAGAAAGATAAAAGAAATAGTCCTGTTTTTATGCAGAGGAGTGTGCAGATATACACTACTGTCCACCGACTCACTAGGACACGCAATGTACCACGAAGACGCTTCATTCTCTGTTAACTATCGCTCTCAAGTTCTTTAGCAGTAAATGGAAGTGACACAGTCTGCAGAACTATGCAGCATCTCAGTTAAATTAACTTAATAACCCTAATTAAATGAATCATAATAGAATCACGAGCTAAATATGCAGTAGCTGCTTCATGCTGACTTGAAAAATGAACGTGTCTTCTGTGACCATAAAACACCATAAAACGTGACGTCTCATATTTTCATGTTTTATTATTCATTCTGTCTGCAGTACCCGACTTTTCATGAAGTGCTAGATAAGCTGTCAAATCCCATTATAGCCGAGGTGTCACTGATTGATTGAACAGAAGCCTAAACTGAGGGAATCCAGGGCATGTGATGACTGACTGATAGATTTGTCAGAATAAAAGAGTGCTTGATATGGGATTCAGATTTTTAGGAGGTGTTAGAAATTTAGTTTTCTGCAAATACTTCTTTTTCTTCAAGGGAATTATTTATTCGGATGCAGAGAGAATTGAAATAGTTCTTTTGTTTCTCAGCTCTAACTCAGACTGAAGACTTAATGGGAAAATCCACCCTTGGATACACTGCTATGTATCATCAGTCTGTGAGACTCACTGCATGCCAGGAGTGTTTACTACTGAGGTGGCATAAATTATTTTTTGGGCACCAAACTTCCCCCAACTCTTCACATCTGCTTCAACTCCAGTTTGTGTTTTCCTGTTTCCTGAATGCATTTCGACAACTGCCAGGGGCCAGTGAGGGCAGGTTTGTTGCAATATGTTGCTCTATGTGTTGGCTGAGAAAGTGTAGCATATAGTGAAAGTCAAAAAAGTCATACCCCTGGCTCAAATCACAGCATATCATGGGGCTGCATTGCATTGTGGTTTGTTGAGGCTGCTGTCAGTGTTGAAATTGGTTTCCATGCCTCTTCTATAATGTATTTCTCTTTTATGATGGATTGTTGAATGCCCGTGTAAAATTGTAAGACAATCCTTCAGAGTGTGTGACACTGAAACTAGAGGTTGCCCCCAGAAGTTATAGCCACCTGGAAATGTTACAGAGGATGAAACATTACATCCTCAGACAACAAAATCTGTCCAGAGAAGCCTGCGTACATCCCCCAATGGCAGATAATCAAAAATGCTTCATGACATAGTTCCTTTAAGCCATTTGTATTAATTGCTCAGATAAGACTGGAAAATGGATAAAGACTTAATACTTTGAAAACAAGATTGTCCTTCAGAAGAAAAACAACAGAATATACTTTATAAGTATACATTTTTTTCTAATGACATGTTCCTTCAAGTGACAACGCCCTCAAGCAGTTTAAGAATTATGACTTCTGTCAGTGGAAGCAAAGGGAGGGTTTGATTTGATGGTGCTATAAAATCAACAGAGGGAAGAGGTCCTGGTGGTTTGGTCTGTACTTTGATAGGGAAGCTTCTGTTAGCTTCTTATCTCCTATCAACAGTCAGCATTGTTTGGTTGAACCCATTTAGTTTCAACATATAGAGGGCATGGATCTGGGTTTTAGTATGGGAAGTGTTCTGCTTATTGCTTGTAGTATGTTAGCAGTGAGAACACTATTGACCAATCACATCCTTGCAGACCTTGGTATATGCCAGAAAATCAGTCTGTATGGAGAGCAAAAGCAGATGGGATGCAGTCCACAATTGTCAGTAAATTTACATGATGGTAAAAAAAATTTATTTAGTGTGAAAGTCTCACTATAAATGGACTTTTAAAATACATGTTGTCATATAAATCAGACTGAAACAGCAATAGCACTTATATAATGTGGTTGGGGATCGACTTTCACTTGAATGTATACCTCTGGGTCTGCCCCAAACTAGACTAGATGTTCTGCGCATACTGGACAATACGGATTCAGGCTTTGACCCAGAAGTCAAACAGCATAAATGCATAGATGAAAGCCAGGTAGTAAACAAATCCTCAACAGAAGAAGGAATTGAAAAAAGGTGAAGCCATTGTATTGTGTGTAGCAAAGGTACAGGGCTGTAAAGTTGTCCATGCTTGTACGATTCAACATACAACCAATTAGCCTCTTGCTTACTTGTTCGGTGATTGTTTTGGTAAGTGAGGAAATAGGTCAACCAGTAGACGGTCCAATAGTGATTAGTTAAAAGGAGGAATAGCACCACTTAGTGTAGCGGTGACTTGCATACTTTGTCAATAAATCAATTCTTGCCTGGTGCTTATATACTGGGACCAGGACAGTAGTCTAATGAAACTGCCTGATAGAGCTACAACCTTAACTAGAATTGGTTGTTCATGTAAATGTACTGAATGCACCTGGCTCAAAGCGGTGATCTAAGGACATTCCATTTATTTATACAAACAATTATCATTCAAGTGCAGCTGACTATCTGTTCTAGATCAAAAATTTCAGACTGTTTGCTGTGTCAGGACAGCCAACCAGTGAGTGGAACTCCCCATGTCCTGGAATGTATCAGGAATAACCAATTGATCTTCAGCGTTAACAAACAACCATTTTAAAGTTATTTTCTTCCTCTCTTGAGAACAGACCTGACAACTTTTATTTTGACTCTTTACAAATATGCTTCATGATTTTCTTATTTTGGCAGACTTGAGATCCGTCAAGCAACAAGAAAATCAGTTTCTTTTTCTGATTCAAATCCCTGAAGTGAGCTAAAGTGAATTCTCTGTGTAACTAAGCATTAACAGTGAAACTTAGACTTACCACAAACTTATTAACAGACACTCCTGAGGCACTGGTTTAGCTCAGTGGTTAAATTGCTGCATGCATAGAGGATACAGTCCTCTAAGCAATGGCTCCAGATACAACTCCCTCACCATTTGTATGTCATCCCCACTCCCTCTTGCCTGTTTTCCACTCTATTCACTGTCCTATCTACGAAACGGCAATCCTCCAAGGACGTAATGAACCAAGAACTAACAGGGTTTATCCAGAGGAGCAAATTCTACTTGACTTTTGATCTGAACACACTGGTGATGGGAAGATTAAACTGATTTGTATTGATACACACACAAGGGCAGTCATGACACCAGTGCCAGTATAGCAGCTGTGTATGGATGAAATTTATTAATTAAATCGAGATGCTTCAAGTAATGAATGTCTGTATTAGTAAAATTTGATCCATTTAACATTATATCTTCTATGAATTTATTAAGAAACGTGACTCATCCAATAAATTGACATTTTTTATTTGTATTTTATTTTTCCTGTGTTAGACCCACATGTATATACACTACTGTATGTGCGCTGCAGATGTATACTTACATTTGCTGAATATTGTAGAAGTTGTCTTGCAAAACAGACATGACAGAGGCTGAGTGAGTGAACCCACCACTTGTGTGATGTGACCATGGGAATGTTTACATTTTTTTTTAATTTGTAGAGCTCTTTGTGAAAGGTTAATTCCTTTTTTATTGTTCATGATATAGAAATGTGTCTCTGCTGCTCACTAGTGAGTGAACTTACTACCTCTGCTACTCACCACTACACTATTATCATATTATTTTAGCCTGTACATATAAGTCATGCCTATTTGTTGTTCTTTTGTATTTATAGCTGATGTTATTGTTATTGTTATTATATTTTCATTTTTATGTCTTATTCTTATGCCTTGTACAAAGAGAGCACAGTTTACCATGTCAAATTCCTTGTGTGTTCAAGCATACCTGGCCAATAAAGCTGATTCTGATTCTGATTTGGGCTGATTCTGAACTTCAAGGGGGAAAAAGCTGTTATTTATTCAGGTCTACTTGCAAATGAGCTCTGCGCAACCAGTGCTTTAAGTGAACTGATACACTGTGCTACATCTTCTACCCTCTAGTGCACCAGGACTTTTCCAGAGTGCCATGACTTTTTTTTATCAGCTGCCAGTACCCTTTCCTGTCCTCTCCATCCCACAGTTTCTGTTGGCTATTCATACTCGCACCTAAAACACATTGCCCATGGAACCCTATGTGACGTTCACGTCCTTTTGCAGCTGATACATGGCGTTCACTTATTGCGAACTTACAAGCCTCAACAGTGTTGGCTAAACGAGGAAAATCTGAGTTCAAAGAATATGACAGCAATGTTGCCCTGGCTCCAAAAGGTCACAAAGAGGACATGAACCAAAGCAGAGCTGGATGATGACACAGGTCTTCAACAGTCCAGCACACTGATAGAAAGTGAATGAGAGGTACTGACACTCATTGTTTTCCACTTAAAGCACTGATGTCAAATATTGAATTACGTAAACCCAACAATTTTAGCCATGCTAGCAACATGTGCTTATGGACTCATTTTTGGTTTGTTGGTTGGTTGGTTAGTTAAGCCTGAAGTGCAGACTGAAATAATAGTTTAATAAAAAATATCTCTAATTTGGCAGCACTCTCACCAGTTATAGCTGTACGTTGTGTTTTGTGTTAATTAGCATATGGTAGCATGTTAAAAAGAACCTAGTGACCATCAGCCTGTATTCACTGTCATTATGAGCTTGTTAGCTTTTAGCTCTAACCATTGTTGGTCATATGCAGCTTACAGCTTCACACTGCTGCTCTGCTGCTAGCTTGGCTAGACTTTTGTTTTGTGATTTTCCCTCACAGCTCATATCAGTGTTACATCCTTTTGGATTTTGATTTTGGCTGTTTTCAATGACTGAACTTGTTTTTACATTTTAAAAGCGGATTTCTATTAAAGCTTACTCCTAATTAGCACAAAACTGATTTAAGCTGATTCACCACTGCCTGAACAATATGGCCCTGAACTGAAAAGTGAAGAGAAGTTTAATATCACATTAAATATTCATCATGGTTTATGTGTGGCTGCAGGAGGGAAGGACCACTGGAGATTGTGTGATGGGAAAGGATGAATTAGTTTGATTTATCTCTGTGACTGTGGTCTTTTTCATCTCTAACCAAATCAGTTTTGGTAGAAACCGGACTGCTAATACTTTCATAGTTTTAAAACTATTTCTCGTATTGTACCTTATAATCCTAAAAAACACAGACCCACCTGATTTGTTTATATCAGGCAAGTTAATTTGATTTTGGGCTTAAGTGAAGGATTGGGTTATTGTGTATTATAAAGTGCATATAGGAGTTAATGATGTTGTCAATCAATGCTGACCTCAATTTAAAATGGAGGTTTGGAGGTCAGCTAAGCGATGACTTTCATTTCTTTTCCCTCAGCAGCAAAACATTTTCTCAGTGATCTACCTGCGACAATCACTTGTCTGACTTCAGGCTTCCGCCAGATGCTGTAATGATGACACAAACATCAATTCATCCTATATGTTCGGTAAATAAGAACATCTAACCCAGAGTGAAATTCAATACCGTCTGTGTCGAAGCGTGGAGAGGGAACATCATATTTTCAGCCTGTGCAAGATTAAGCTATTAGCAGGCTTGAGCTTGTACTATTAGTGCATCATAATGAGAATAATAAAATCGCGAAAACACCAATTGGATGAAAGATGAGATGCTAAGATTAATTATTATGACACAGCAAAATTGCAGGAATTCATTGGAACAAGCCATGCTAGATTACAGGGTGTTATTGCACACATCCTGTGTTGCCTCTCCCTGCATGCTGCTAAGTTTGTTAAATGTATTCCACCTCCTCACCAGCCCAGACATCACACCTCCAAAAGGGAACATCTGTCAAAAGTCAGAGCCATACATATCGCTCTGTGTGTGTGTGTGTGTGTGTGTGTGTGTGTGTGTGTGTGTGTGTGTGGGAGAGCTCGCCCCACACACACAGCAGCCTGAGAGGTGCTTAACACAAAAAAAGATAAGTCTGACGTCTGATTATGTGCATTTGTGCAAATGAGTCCTGCTGCGACGTCTTAACTCGGCATGAAATCACAGCCTTGAGTCGAGTGAAAGGAGGTATTCTTTATAAATCAAGCTATGTTTATACGTTTAATGCTAAAAGTCTGTCATTGACAAATCTAAAAGCTAGCACTTCATAATAAACCTTTATAGAGCTTCAAGTGAGTAAGTTAATGCCGCATGAGGTCGTGTTAAGGCTATAGGTAAGAAAACACTACAAGAAAATCGGGCCAATTTTGGGCCTCATTTCCCCGCTTGTGACAAAAATCAGAAAAGCCCAGATCTCCTGATGGTTTAACAGATATTCTCATCAGATTTTCTCATGGTGTGAGGTATGTTAGGGCTGACTTTTCTAACCCCAATCTCCTCAGATGATCCTGGTCACATCGATTTGAAATTGTAAATATTAAACATGTTCAGTATTTATAAATCTTGTTCTGTGTCAGGAAGTCAACTGACTGAAGAAGGAAGCACAACAAACACAGCCATAGCAACAATAGGAAAAGTGAAGCATAAAGTTAGATGGACATCAGAACTGGAGGACACACTTGTTTTGATTTGTGGCAACAACATGAGTGTTTACACAACGTGTCCTGTTAAATGTACCACATTTGAACTGAGAGTGAGATGAGGCAAACAGAAATTGGCTATGCAATGGATGTACCAGGTAGCTCAGTAGCTGTCAATGTTCAGCTTGACAATCATCCAGCCATCTTGACTTTAAAGTCACGTTTGACCGTGAGAGACTTTGTCAGATTTCCAGTTGTAAGACTGTGGACTGGGGTTGTCGGTAAAGGGAATCTGTTAGTGTGGATTGCTGTGTAGGCCGTCTCTTTGCACTCAACACATGATGAGAACAAAACTGTAAAATCTGTCATTATTTGTCGTCTTGTGTGGAGTCTCTCACATTTTCAACATCTGTTAGGATGTTCCAAATCTTTAGCATGGACCAGCCTGAAGGTGTGACTTGTTCCAAACCAGAAAACATCTTGGGAAATAGGCTGTTTTATATTTCCTTGTAAAGTGTATTTCCAATGATGTTGAACAGTAAAAAGCTGAGGTAGTAATCACAGTATTGAGCCTGATGCTGTGTTCAGCTCTTATTTGGCTTTTATGAAGAAAAAACCCAACTTTGAATTCTGCATTTAAAAAAATGAACATGTTGATAATTATATTTGTGTTATCCTCAAACAGGTTCCTGGTGCAGCAGAGCAACTTGAGCTGCAGTGATGTGCTTAGTCATACAAAGATGTGTATTACATTGATTTTCTTAAATCACCACTAACAACATAATAAGTGATACACAACACAAACAACGGTGCTGGATAATAGCCATCATATCAAGTTCTTCTCAGGCCTTTGTCTTCCGTTTTGTTGGTGTGTTCGTGTTTGAATCAAATTGAACAAAGTCATTTTTCATGGATTCATCAGGTATGGTAGCAGCAAAGTAGTCCAACCATGGATCATTAAAAATCCAGTCTTGCTGTTAGTGTAATTTTTTAACCCATCAAACAAGAAGAGGACCAAAATGAGAATTGATGTCAAAAGATAAAAACTTCTTTACTTTGGAAAAACACATATGATTTGTCTACTCTCCTGCAGAGTGTGTTTAGCGATATGACTTTCTGTTTTTGTCATAAATAGATTGAAAAGATTCAGAAATGTGTGCTGTCCTGCAGCATACGCACAAACTGATGTGTTATGAAATGACATCCTGTTTTTTAGAGGCTGTTCTACTCATGTGGATACCCTCCGTTTGGCAAGTAAATAACAAATATTGAAAACTATCAGACTCCCTGCACATGATGGAAGCCTGCCGTCTGTGCATTTACGCACAGATGAAGTGCAAGCTGCCATATTGGCAAGCCGAGGCAGTATATTTTGATCACTCATCATCTTTGTTTCTTATTCCTGAAATTTTAAAGATGGAGTTTGTATTCTAGCGTTTAAATATTAAGCAAATGTTTATTGAGTAAAATGTTCCCACAGCTGCAGGATTTGTATTATGCAAACACTGATGAGATCCATAGGAGCCATTAGTTTTTAATATAACCAGGAGGGCGACACGGGGAGCCACTTTCTGAGTGCAAATGCAGGGAAACATGAAAACAACTTAATAAGTAATTAAGGCTTGTTCTGGCCTGAATTGGTACTTCAAAAAACTGGGTTGCTCATCAGAAAGTTACCATTACTTTGCTGCTGACCCTGTCAGCTTGAGAAATTAGTTAAGCTGAAAACAGTAATTATTTTTAGTCTGTTTTTTTCAGATAGCGCCTGTATCAGTCAGTTAGATGCACCTTCCTTTTACCCTCTCACAGAGCACTTTAATTATCCCTGAGCAGAAACTCCTCGTCTTATTAATGCTGGCAAATTCAGCCCAAGTACACGAATCACCTTTGGCTGAGACAGTGGGATTTTCACCTTAATATTTTCTGAGCCAACTTTGTAGAGGAGGTGATCCCTAGTTGGACGACAAGCGCTACAGCTGCTTTGTGTGCACAGAAGTGTCTGACATACAAGGGAGAGAGAGGGCTTTTCTTAATAATGTGCCACAGGAAGAGCATGGCAGTGCACAGTTCAAAGTGTTCATCAAAATTCCCACTGGCCGAGTTCAGCTCGCAGAGTCAGAGCCGACCTGCTGAGCTGAGCTATGCTGGAGGAAATCTATAGAAACAAATTTACTCCAAGTCTGTTGGTCTGTGCATGTGCAGAAGATAACAGGCTTCAATTACAAAACTCTTTCTCCTAATTGAAAATGCAGCTAATAGCTTAAGTGCTTGCTATCTGGGGTAGCTAAAATAATGTGCAGGGGGCTCCATGGGTTTGGGCATTTCACAATATGCTTCTGAGGGTGGGATTGAACTCTGAAGCTGCCTCTCTTTTTTTTTAAACATCATCCCTCCCTCTCGACACTCTCCACTGTGTGCCATTCAATAAAACTGAAAAGCCTCCTCATATATCAGGAGGGATTGTGCTGCACTGCCCGTATTGTGATGCAAATAGCCTGAGACACAATCACTACGCATCGTTGGCTTCTAGCACTGCAACATGGACTGAATTCTGACGCAAGTTACATGGATAATAAACAAGATACTGTGCTGGATAAAATATTGCAGCCGTTTGCAACAGTTGGAGTGCGTAAACGCACCACTTGAACCTGAACTTGCATAAAAATGGGGTGGTGATTTCAAAAGTCCCCTGCTGCACTGTCTGTTCTTTCTTTGCATTGCAGTGTTTGGCACAACACACACTCACACACAAAAAAATCCCATTACATTTTTAACTACTAAGGCTGCTCCCCTGAGCTGTAGAGGGCATGGAATAACAAAGCTGGGGGAAGTCTCGGCTCCTTACCTCTGATGGGCTATTAGTTATTCTAGCTAGCAGAAGCCCCATTAGGTCTGCCATTTAATGCTCCCATGCCACATTCTCACATGAAGGCTACAAGATTGATAAGCCGACCATCTCACCTCAAGCTCCCCTTGTGTTTGAGAAATGCTCCACCATAGATAATCTGACATAGAGCTGATTTAGCCGCCTGTGTACCACGCAGTGTGTGTGACATTACTGAAAACAATGAAACATATTTGTGCCAGGCCCTCAAGTGACTTCAGGATATGACAAAACATGATTGTAAGTAATGCTACAGTACAATCCACTGACTTAAAACACATTATAAGATGATTTATAGAGTCCAAACAGAAATATGGGAAATGAGCAGCTGTGTTAGCGTGAGATAAAACTTTGTCTCTGAGCGGTGCTGACAGATACAACGCAGAAGAAAGATGTCGCCTGTTCACCCCAGCATGTCTGCTCAGTCTGACAAAAAGGTGCAGCTAAGATTCCAGTGACACAACATATTTCCCAACACAACATATCCTGTTAATCACACTTAACTACACTGCCAAATGAAAATAAAAGCTGCTGGACAAAGGAAGACGGATGCATAGCATTAGGGAGGAAAAAAAATAGAGTACACAGACAAAAAAAGTGCCTGATCAAGCGGGAGCAAATTGATTAGTTTTTCTGTCTCAATCGCTCTTTTCCAGAAGAAGTTCAGAGTCAGTTTTGTGAAGTAGCCCGGCCTTAGGATGGGAACTTTGGTTCAAACTATCGGGCACGTTTGTTTCTTTATTTTTATATAACTCATTTAACAAAGTATGATGCAGTTTTATTTTAACTGCAATAGTAAACAGAAGCCAGACAGAAATTCTAGCCCAGAGGCACAATTTATCTTTTATTTGGCCGCTGGTCTTTATAGTCTTCTCCAGCCTCTTGTGACTGTTTGAACCCTGTGAATTAAACTAATGAGTAAAATCTAAAGGAGGTGATTCTTAGAAGAAGAAACTGTGAATGGGATGTATGAGCTGTTATTATGATTGTTACATTAATGTAAGAAATACAGCTAAAACACATATCAGCACTCACAAGACTGGTGTGTTTGCTACTACAGCTGTGATAGCAAACACAAGAAAAGAAAGCAAAGGACCACCTGCACAGTGACTTGATCTAATACCACTCTTTATCATTCCACGCAGGGCAGCAATTCATTTGTGAATAAATAACAGACTGGCTGATAATACAAAGATTCATCAATGGACTCCTTTATGTCAGGGATGACAGATGAAGCCACTTTGTGTGTAATGCATTTCACTGTATGTAAGTTATCCACAGAGAGGAGCTGCCGCTGCAGTTTCAGCTAATGGGACTCATATTTTAACAATAAAACTGCATGATTCACAACAACAGCTGGGTAATCATACGGAACCGAACAAACCCAGCACACTGCAAAACAAGTCACCGTGCACTGACCTTTACTTCCTTATCCCAAATCACACACAAGCAGAGGAGAAAAAAAGTATTTTTCTCTGCAGATTGTTAGAAAATTTACCTCTCATGCCTCGCAGTGGAAATGGATTTTTGGAGGGCAACGGTCATACCTCGCATTCCCTGGAGCCTGAGATGGTGTATGTGTAAGGTCCTGTCCCATTAACCAGCACATCCATAGTCTCTGAGTGTGAAGGCTTGTAGTCCACATAGTACTCTTGAAGTGGAGAATTAAGGGAGCGCTCGGTCTCCCGCGCCTTTTTCTGGCGTTTTTTGACCGCCGAGCGCTGCTGAAGCTGCTTGATACTGCTGGGGTAGCGCTTCCATGAGACGTAGATAACCAGGAGAATTATAGCCACAGATAAGAGAAGGGCCACAGTACCGGCTATGATCTTGTGGAAGGACACATACTCTGCGTCTGGCAGGGGGATGGTGGGGGAGGCCTCAGAGGGAGTAGGGGAGGCTGTCCTGTTCCAGATCAGCTTCTTATCCACTACAGACTGTGTGGGAAGAGGAGGCAGCTCAGGCTGAAATGCTAAAGTGAGAGGGGAAGTGGTCGTCGTTGTAGTGGTGGTGATAGGGGAAGGTGTTGCTGTACAGATATTATATGTCTCCACCACATCCGTCACTTTCTCTCCTTGAGCCTCCTTAGGGCCAGCACAAATCATTGTGGTCTCCTTGTTGCCCTTAAAGGCTTGGAGCCAGGCCGCTAGGGGACATATGTTGGGATTACAGTACCATAAATTACCCGCCAAACTGATGGTGGTGAGGGATATCCAAGCCTCCACCGTCTGCTGAGACACATTGCTGAGCTTGTTGGAGTCAAGGTTAAGTGTCTGCAGATTGGGGAGGCACTGAAACGTACTTGGGTCCAGCATTTGGAGCTCATTTCCTGAGACGTCCAGCTTTTGCAGTGAAGTCCACATCCACGGCAGACCTTGGGTTAGCAGTTTGATTCGGTTCCACT
This sequence comes from Notolabrus celidotus, assembly GCF_009762535.1. NCBI lineage: Eukaryota > Metazoa > Chordata > Actinopteri > Labriformes > Labridae > Notolabrus > Notolabrus celidotus. Next base: position 27,720,896 of record NC_048280.1, on the reverse strand, counting down.
GTAAATAGAGCGCCCGAAGGTTAGTCAGGCGAGGGAAGTGGGAAAAGTTAATCTTTGAGAACTGGTTGTGCTCCAGATGAAGCTCAATGAGCTTCATGAGTCCTGCGAAGGCGTTTCGTGTCAGACTCCGCAGCCTGTTGTAGCCAATATCAAGAAACTCCAGGTTGCGACAGTCGAGGAAAACCCGCATGGGGATTGTTTTTAAGGAGTTTGACCTAAGGTGCAGACTGAGCAGCTTCCTCAGGCCAAAAAATTGCTTAGGCTGGATCACCTGCAGTTTATTATAAGAAAGATCAAGATTTCTTAAGTTTGGAACATCATGAAAGGTGTTGTTTTTCAACAGTGTGATCTTGTTTGAGCTGAGAATCAGTTCTTTGAGCCTCCGTATCCCATGAAACGCCTGACCATCCACAGCATTGATGTAATTATGGTCCAGGTAGAGCCAAACCAGTTGACTGAGGCCTGCAAACTGGTGGCTTCTGAGGTTGGCCAGGCTGTTGTAGCGCAGGGAGAGGCCCTGTGTGCCTACAGACACGTTGCTTGGCACATCACGGAAGGCATTGGATTCGCAGTATATTATTTTCCCATCACATCTGCAGCTCAGGGGGCAGGGACGCTCACGGATGCTTGGAGCAGCAAGCAGCCAGGCAGGCACCACAACTGTGAATAGGAGCCATCTGAACAGCACCTGAAGACCTGTAGACACAGAGGAAAGTGAGAGGCTAATCAGGACCAAGTACAAGAAGGACTAGAATAAAGTGAATTAACGGGGACAGAATAAAAATGAATCAGGGGACCAACCATGATGACCTACACTGTTATGAGACATGAGGGGTAATTCACAGCCTGTTTCACACACTTACATTCATTATCAGAGTCAAAGTCATGTTCTGGGGACATTGGAAATGTGATTGATAACCCCATGCCTCAGGCTAAATCTGTCACATAGTTGGAGAGAAAAAGCTCCTCCGGATCCCCCCGCCTGCAGTCATCACTCACGAACCGCAGGAGGCAAAGACACCGGTAACAATAGCTTTAAGTGAATTCTCATTATCCAAACGACTGAAGACTTTGCGCAAAAATACAGACCATTTGTACCTTGAGAAACGGCGTACATACCCATGTTTGCACGGTGTCGACTCCTCCTCATGTTTAGGGCTCTCTGTTGCATGCGTCCCGGGTCCACATGTTAGACGTTTTGTCCAAATAGTTGGACACGCACCCAGGACGCCTGTTTTCAAGGAATAAAAAGGCAATTTGCGTCGCAGCCAGATCCGTTTTGCGCACGGCCGCACACCTGTCGGAGATGTGAGTAGCTCCCGAAGGTGTGCATCCACCTCTGCCTGTAGTTTCCTCCGTTACCGCACAACATCAGCCTGATAATAATGCATATTTCAGACCACCTTACAAAGTCCTTGGGTGGACGCACTCGAGCTTGCAGCTTCGTGAGAATGACACTCTTTAGCGCGCGCACTGGGAGGCTCTAAAACACATTTTAAAGACCGAGTCGCCAAATGTTAAATCTAGGTTAAGTGACGGAAAAGACACTGGAAACCGACCAAAGAAAGAATTTAGTGAAGAAAAAACTGTGTTCCAAAGCCGACAAGTTGGATGTTTCCTGATTCCTTGGAGGAGAGTGAAGGGGAAAGGCGCAGTCTGCTGTGGATTAGAGTCGTTGACCGTGGCATCAAGAATAAATCAGTTGTATAGCAACAGGAATGATGTTGGTGGAGGATTAGACTGAAATCCTGGCGCTCGTTTCAGGACTTGAGATGCCCTCTCCTGGTCACTGAGTGATTCTCAGCAGCCCATATTTAAGTAGACTTTATTGTCCTCGTGAGCAGAGGCTGTATGTCAATTAAAGAGCCAGGGGGAAATAAGTTTGCTCCTCTGCATTTAGAAATATGAAATTATTTACAAACTGAGCCTTTCAGTACAGCCTTCATTATCGGACAAATCTGATGCCCCAATTAGTGTTACGCACAGAAACAAAAAAGAAATAGCTTGGGAGCTTAGATTACTTTTGGGAACTTGTGTGAGTCACATTTTGATGACGTACACACAGAAACAAGAACTTCTATATATACAGACAGCCTTATTCAATATCTATCCTTATTCTGTTATTCCACCTGTTTACATTAAGGAGCAAAGAAACTGAAACAATTTCTTGTCATAATACATTGGCAACACCCTAAAGTGCACAACTTTCAGGCATCCACTGTAACCACCAGTGCAAACAGCTGACTTTAATGATTACGAAAGATCATTCAGACAGTGATTCATGCTTAATAGTGTGTATATGCATGCACATGTGTATATATAGCCTATGTATTTATATCATATCTGGTAGACAGGAAATCACGAAGGACATGAATTTTGTTTCAGAGTAAGATTTTGCCTTTCTAGCTCTAGTGTCTGTTAAATGGAGTGCCATGTTGTTTCTCCGATGTATGTATTTTGTTAATTCATTGAGAGGAGCTGTTGTTGCTTTTGGCTTTGTTTGTTTGTCATGTTGTATTGTGAGTTAAGTCAGTGTGACTGTATGTGTGTTGGACTCCAGGAAGAATAGCTGATGCTTATGCAGGTGCTTATGGGGTCCTAGTACAGACAGGAAAGAAACAAACAACCTGCAGTCAAGTGCAATAAGAGAAAAAATGTATATTATACATAGTATAGTATACTTTAAGTAAATTAAAGCATTACAAAGCAGAAAATTATTTTGCACATCATTTTGGATGCTACAGCTTGTTATAGGATGACAGATATTTCTGTAATTAATACTGTTTGGTAGACTAAACCTTAAGAAAGCGTCTAATGAGATATTCATTACATGTTTTGTACAATCTTCATCTTTATATACCTAGTAAAAAAAAATACCTTGAGATGCTGAAACAGAAGTATCCAGGACGAGATGGAGGAGAAAAGTTAGGACCCTTTTGAGGGCCCAGACCGACAACACCCCTAAAAATATTAGAGGAATTTCAGCACTGAAGGGGTAGGGCCTAATGTGATATTTTCAAGGGGGACAAAATCCCCAGCCGGGCCATTGAGAAAAATATTGTAGCTTAAACCCAAATGCCAGGACCTCAACATGTCTGTTTAGTTAATGCAGCTTTCTGTTTCTGTACAAATTAGGACTGTAGTGCTCTCTCTATAAGCCCACTTTGAGTGCTTTCACAATACATGTCACTCACCTTTGTGAGCACATCAGTATTTAACTGACTAATCCCATTCACACGCATTCACACTGTCCTGGCTGTGCCACCGGGAGCTATCTGGGAAGTGTCTTGTCCAAGGACATGTTTGCGGACTATAGTTTAAAAAGTTTTTACTATTCTCTGTCATTCTTGTTCCTGGCACTGTATGAGCAGTTTGGTCTGTGCAGTTTCCTAGATGCATCTACTACCAGCAAATTGTCAGTGTATGCAATGGTTGTAACTACCAGGCCCCCCACTACCTTTAGAGGCCTCCCCGTGGTTTTCCTCTGAATCTCAGCCTCTTTCTGAGGAACTGTTCGGAAGCTCTTGCATGTTACCATGATTCCTAATTAGTGTTTCAAAGGCAGGTAGGTCTGTAATGAAAAGGTCAGCTTGTTAAGTCTAAGCCTGTTACTGTAAAACAAAGTAACAAGCAAGAAAAACAGTGTGCACTGTCGACTTGTGTCCAGTGTGTGATCCAGATGTTGTTCATTTCCAATTAAACACATTTCTGAATCTGCAGAGGTTTTTAAAAAATATTTCCGGAAGTTAAACAATCAAACAGCAACAGATGGGTTGTTAAGTTTGAGTATTTTTATCTGGTACAGCTCGTTTGGAACGTATTTTTTAAAAACTACTCCAAGAAAAAAAAGTCAGTACAGCTCAGCGGGTGCTTTTTAAACTTCTCACTGTTGTGCAGTGACTCTGAGATGCATCATGCGTAAACAAAGGGTTGCTCTCAGGTCCATAATGGGACTTTGAGTCAGGGTCAAAGTCATCACTTTTAATGGGTCCCTCTGCTCCTGTATTTAATGAGTGGCGTAATTACCAGTGATGGACATTAATGAACATTTGACCTCAAACTGCAGATAGTTTGTGACAAAGAAAATCAGTGGAAACAAAAATAAAACTGATGCATTTAGCACTTCAGCGCCAGTCACTGATTTAATTTTCGTTGTTAGATCAATCAGCTAACTGGAGTTGAAGGACGGGGCAGAAAAGACATGCACTCACACACAGACACAGACACACAGACACACACACACACACACGCACACACACACACACACACACACACACACACACACACACACACACACACACACACACACACACACACACACACACACACACACACACACACTTACTGTCTCTCAAACAAACACCAAGGTGACAGAAAGAATGGTAGATACACTCTACACAGCTTTGAATGCATCATATCCTTCAGTGTGATGCTTCACACAATGGAATGATTAACGATGCTCCCAAACCAATAAACTGGGTTTCTTTCATTTATTCAATCTTTGATAACCAAAATACCATCAAAATTGGTGATTCATTGAAATACAAAATACATTTCTAGGGATAAAGCAAAAGAAGGAAAAAAAAGAGAAAAATTTGTCACAGAGAATAGGCATCTTTGCTGCTGCAGATTTTCAGAATGGGAGATAAGTGAAGTACTTTTCCTAAACTCGGGTAGGATTTGTGACAGGTGGGTGTATTTCAAAAAAACGACAAGCAATTTGTCAAGATATAACTGTAAGAGCAGCGTCCTAGTTTTGCAGTATTTTAAATTCTGGCTGTTTGATTTTATTCTAAAACAGATTTATCAGAATAAAAAGATAATTGACTTTTCCAGCTTAGTTGCTTTACATGGTGCTTTCGTGACACTTTCATCTATAGAATTTATCAATTTGAGAATAACGATCTGATTGTGTTTTAAAGCTCCTGTGAGTGGTTATGAGACAGACTGAAAACAACGTGATTGCCTCAGTCTGACCCACAAAGGCACACCACAGTATCAGCACAATGACCGTTCATCTGCATGTTGTTATTTTTAATGTCTGTATGAAAGGTTTAGGTCTCAGAAGAGGCAATTATCTGCACACGCCTTGGTGTGAAACTGTAGTTTCACAAAGTAAACATGTCAAGTACTATGTCCACAGCATACAAATTTAAATTAAATCCAATTCAAACTTTATTTCAGACTCAAAGTCCAGATATAACACAGGACAAAGATGGTACAAAGAAATGAAAGTATGCATATAAACATAAGGAAAAAAAAACATAGTACAATAATTATGGCCATGTCTCCTTAGCTGTGACTCTTCATGTACCTTATTGTTACTGACACTGAACAGAGCCATCTACCATCTACAGAGAAATCAAATCAGCAAATCAACCTTTACATAAGTCAAATTACTTGCGTGTTCAAGCATACTTGGCGAATAAAGCTGATTCTGATTCTGATAAGATTCCTCACATGGCTTTAAAAATACAGAATCATGCACTCTCCAACATTTTACTTGCGCAACACCATCAAGGTCTTTAGTACTATTCTCATAGCATCATTAAACACTACCTGTATCTCTGCAAGCTTGCATTCTTATAATTTGTCCACAAGTGTGCAGTATATACAAGGGTTAGAGTGTGATCTGAAAAGAGACATCTACTAAACCTGCATGTTAAAGCATGTTTGCTTGTGCATGCATCTTGCAGCATTGCCTGTAAATAGATATTTGACCCTGTTTGCAGACGTTGAGATTATGATCAGCCAATTTAAAGGCTGGTATTAATGCTAACCTTGTGTCCCCTTAGGTGCAGCATCTCTCTTGCAGGCATTATACTTTATGTCGTGTTCAATACAATAAATAGAATATATAGTCAGCTGTTACTGGAGACCAGCTCTACCTAGACTTAAAACAACCAGATCATCGGCATACATAAGATGGTTGATTAAACTGCCACCAATCATGCCCTCTGGCTTTCAAAGGCTTTCCGCTGCATGGACAGGTCAGCAATATTAAGATTAAAAAGAACTGGAGACTAAATTCCCTCTTGTTCAACATCATTTCTGAGCCCAACACTTTTGACAGTCCTTTGGCTAGGGCTGCGGGCCTGTAACTATCTAGGCTGCATAGTTTATCAGCTTTGTCTTTGATGGCTGGCACTAATAAAACAGAAAACATCAAGTCCATAATATTCTATGAATCATGAAGCTGGTAAAACAAATAGCCAGGAGAGGAGCTATCATCAGACGAGCAATGCTTTTTTCCCTTCAAATAAAAACAAAGATCTCAGTTTTATGACGGTCAGTGCATTCGTACACTCTCATGTTTCAGTTTACTGTAGTCTGACGACCATAACAAGGTTTGAAATACAGAACATTGTAATTTTGTTCCTCTGCCAGGGATGCTGTCCCCCTTAGGGGACCATATCAAACAAAGATGAAGGGGACATAATTTGTCATTCATGATTGAAGGGCCTTTCCAATGTACAGCTGTGATTTAAAGGTCATCTAATGGGTTTAATAGGCAGCCTACTGTTACCTTCTGTCTTAAAAATACCTGTCAGTTTGTTTCAGTTCACCCAAACTGGACAGAGGAACCAAAAACAAGGATAATTTCTGTCAATCAGTTCATCTGCCCTATTCTTCTCTGTTCAACACAAATGTATTCATTTTAAACCTGCACAATTCACCTTTGCCTGTTAACACTGTGGCACAAATCTTAGTTTCAGCAGCGCTCAAATCAGAGGACTACCTTTTCAAGCTGTATACATAAATAATTTTTAAATCCAGAAAATCATTCTTAAATCAATATTTTGTGTCAACTTGTTTATAGCTGTTGTTGCTGGGTAATAAGTGGGATAATGTATAGTGAACACTCTACAGGGAGAAAGGGTGTCCGCCCTGAGCGGCAACAAAGCCTATCCCCCCCCATGGAGTTCAGACACTGGTGGTGGAGGTGTTGCTGATGACATAAAAGAGCTGATTAAAACTGCAAAAACTAGGCGATGATTGGGAAGTGGTTGATGAAGTCGTCCAGGGCTGATGAAGCTGTAAACTGGGCGTTGATGGGAAGGTGGAGGGTCACACGCATCAAATGAACTGAAGGAAGAGATGGACAGCAGAAAATCATAGGGTAACATTGAGGTTGTGTTGCATTGCTATTGGATAGATATGACCAGGTGATAACAGCTGATGACCACAGAAAAAAAGATGTGTGGAGGAGTGTAGTCTTCCTGACCTGACACTAGAGCTTCTTTTAGAATCCTTTCAAGACCAGACAAGACCCTGCCCCCATCACCCTTTTGGGATTCTGATTCACCTGCTGATTCACATGATACCTTATCCCTTACTCAATAAGTCAGAAGTGTTGTTGGGGTTAATTAAGACTGAATTGTGCAGTGGCCCAAAGATGAGGCCCTGAGGCAGCCCTGAAAGGAATTGTTGCTGTGCTATGCTTTTAACAGTTCATGTGATATATCAAAATACTACATATAGTCGGAAAAACTTTTTCAACATTGAAATATCAAATACAAATCTGGATAATTTGCCAATCTTTAACTATTTGAAGAACTTAGGAGGGATCAATAAGAATGTATTTTCCAGTAAAGGTTTGAATCAGGAGGCAGGAATATTTCAAGTGTTGCAGACTATCCAGTAAAAGTGCACTTTATGAACTCTAACAGGCATAAAAGACTATGTGGTTTATGACACTGTATCCCTGCCAGCCACTAGATTCCAACCCTACACTATAAAAATATCATACCCACACAGGAGGAATTCATGACATGGGCTTTTTTTAATTTCACACATAGACTGAGTATAAAAGGATAGAGCCAATGTGACTTCACCTATCAGATAGTGTTTTGAAGTTTTGAAGCCATAGGGTACCACAATTAGACAGTAGGTTGGCACTGGAGTGGAGTGATTGGTTAACAAAACAATAAGTTATCATTTAACTCTAGCTTGGGAAGCAAGGCATTTATTGCTCATCATAACTAGAATATTAATTGGGTCATTAATTTTTGAAAAAAAAAAAAAAAGCTTTGAAATAGTGTTGCCACTGAAAATAACAAACCAGTGAGTCCTTCATGTGCCCTCTTGAACTGGACCCTACATATGACTTTTTTTTTTTTTTTAAACTTGCTGTGGTAGCATCTTGTCCATCAAAAAGTAGCTGTGCCTCAAAGCATATCATGCTTTACAATCATGTTGACTCTGAATGGAACCAGTATAAGTTAAATGAACCTAAGACTGTATAAAATTGATACCAGTTATTACACCATAAACTCACAGATAAAATGTTTATTAATGTCGTAAATCAGCTGATGTCAGGTCATTTTTCCAATATAGACTTCTAGGCAATCAGATTTGTTTGTATAAGCAGCATGTCATGTTGGGGAAGAACAAAAAAAAGAGAATCCAAAATGCAGACTAAAATAAACGGACAGGAGATAAACAAAAACATACGTGAACAAATCTAAACACAACAAACACATGAGCCCTGGGAGCAGGAAGACATGGTAACACTCGGCTAAGACTCAACACTCAGTGTACACAACGAACTGACAAAGAAGAGAGGAAACACAGAGATTATATACACACACTGGGTAACGAGAGACAGGTGAGAACAACTATAGGCACAGGTGAAGACAACAAAATAGGAGGGAAAACACAGGAAGTAAAACTAAACCAGACACACAGAGAGCAATAACTAGAAAAATAAAACAGGAAACACAGGAGACCGAACTAAGAGACACAAGAGAGAATACATACACAAAGAATAAACAACACAAGGCATGAAACACAGGGGAAAATGCCACAATAACACAGGAAGAACTATAAACAAATATTGACAAAAGCAATGACACAGTGGAGTTGCCCCCACTGGGAGAAAGCTAGTTTTTAAGAACATCTGATTGTCTTTTGTCCTGGTGGCAGCCCCCAGTGTTTAAATTTGAAACCAATGCAAAGCAGTAAAAAACTACAGTTCTCGGATTGTCCACCTGCCCAGAAAGCCCAATTCATAACCAGAAATAATCATGCGTATGGCCTGGTTCAAAAACATGTATTTTTTTAATTTTCATATTTCATTTTGTCATGCTTATTATACTAACAGTGAGTTAATAGATTTGCATTATTAGGGGTATTAGGGGATAGTAAAATGTGTCTACACTGCTGACATCTTTAAGAGGGTTACCCCTCCATCTTATCCCATTAGAACACGGTCAAGATGAAAAAAGCACAGTTTTGCAGCTTTTGCATGCATCAATAAAATAACAAAAAAACTGAGCGGATGTGAGTAACGTTTCAGCAGATGTTTCACTATATTATACTGTTAGGAACTCTTTAAATGTAGTATAATTTTATTACACAGGGTCTACATGTAATGTAATGTAATGTATATTTTTCATGGATGTATATATAACATATTAAACATATTACATTAAGTAATATATTACATTACACATAATTTGATATAGTATGAACTTGTCTTATCATTATTATTACCATTACCTAATATTGTGCTTCTATTATTACTATTACTATTATATACGTATTATACAGTATATTAATATATAATATCAGACTCAACATGTAAATAATTGATTTTGAAAATTGTAAACCAAACTACATCATGTATCTATGTGACATGCAATAATAACAATAAAATAAAGGCCATGTGTATCTTAAATAGCTTTTATAAAAGGAATGCTGCTGTAATTCTCTGTTTAAAATGTATTACTAATGTATTATACATTTTGTTTATGTATCCTGGATAATAGATTGGTCTACATGTTTTTGACAAAATAAACTGATTGGAAATCAATCACAATTCAACAACTTAAGAATATTGTAACTGAAGATAAATCTCCTGCTGTCGTAGACTCACATTCATCAGGAGGTGACTCCCCCTCTCCAATATGGCGGCAGGGTTCATGTATTGCTCCTATGAGCAGCAGCAGCTGTGGCCACAATATAAAGTTTGATTGTAGTTTTTCCCTCAGGAGTATAATGCCCCTAAAATTTTTCACAGCTTTGGTTATTTTGGTCTGCACAGTGTGAAATCTGTTCATGATATTAATAGGCCAGTTGAAAGATTGATAATTGGGAGAAAGTGTGATAACTGGTTGTAATCTGCCTTAAAAATTACGACACGTCATTCTGAGATCATCTGTTGTTCTGAATTCCTCTAAATTTCCCGGGGTCTCTGCATCAAAAGGCCTGAATCAATAATTAAGTTTCACTGAATATTTAAAGTGAAATCCCAACATTGAGAGGAATATTATGATTTGATCTTTGTCCATTAACTCAAAGGGTTTTCTTGCTTTTTTATCTTTTTACAACTGATATTTTACTTATTGTGGAAACCACTTGTGTTGTGGTTTTTCTATTCTTCCTGACTCCTTGATGATTTGCAGCTCTCATGTGTGCTCTTAGATGTTATCAAACTGAAACTCTCCCCTCCAGAGAGCAGAATGACACTCTCTTGACATGAAAAGCATGAAAAACCAAAGCAATCAACAAAGGTATACTACCGTATGCACTCACCTCACTTTGCAAATAATTCAACCACCAAATTGCTTCCTATGAAACTTTAATGACTGTCTGTGACTGACTCAGCCCTGAATAATAGAGCAAGGTAAGGACCTGCTTTTGCAGCATAATGAATCCCACAGAAACTGTAAAATGTTTAAACAGTAAAGTAATCAGGACAAAGAGAGGGTTAAAGCAGTTTTATTTACTTTGACCATGACCTCTAATGTGTAACTTTAATTACCCAGCAAATTACACCTAACATATCTGAACAGCAGGTTAATATTTGTGGCCGCATCCCAAAACATCTGGCACTTTATCCCCTGCTGCCTCTGCTGCCTTAAAAAAACCTGCACACACTTTATTTTATCTCTTGACACCTGTATATTGACTTTGCTCTGATTATATGTATGAAGTGATTCCTGTAAAATCGATCCTCATCCCAGCACAATTCACTGTTTGTGTCTGTGCAGCCGTGCCTGTGATAGACGACACCCAGAGTCCCATGAGGGATTCTTGCAATTTTCTAAAGCTCAGAAATTGTGGGGGGGGGTTCATTTGACCTGGATTCACATTTTGTTTTATATAATTTCAAGGAAGTATTCTCTCAGTATCAAAACTCAACTCTTCAGACCAATTCACAAGCTGAAACACAGACAGCACAGGTGCTGCAAGATTCATGAACTCCATGAGAAAAGGTGGTGGAAAACAGTATTAAAACACTACTGTCTTAAAGGTCGAATCAGTGCTCTTGAGAGGATTTTCAACAGAAAAATTTAACAGAAAATGATGATATCAAACATTATATTGTAGTCCACCTTTTTAAAAATCTGTCATGCATAGGAAAGCACATTTCTGCCAAGAAGCCCGTGAGGATCAGCTGGTAATGCATTATAGAGATGATGATAATGGGGATCTGCATTAAAATCCTGCTTCACCCACAGAAGTGTCTGCATGTAAGGGAATAAGATAAAGGACCCAAATACAGAAACTGAGGCAGAGGATGAAGAAGAAAAGAAGTTTGCTGAATATTTGTTGAAATACAAAAGCTTACAGATTTGAGGCAGCAATGCAAATAAGCAAACAGATGCAGGGGAGCAACACAGGTAGGCAGGCAGGTCATAAACGGGCAGCAGGTCGGAACACAGATAGCAGATATCAGGTAGAAACTCATGTACAGGTGGCTGAACCGCAAGAGCACAACATGACAAACTGGCAGAGGAAGAGGGCTGGTGGGATGGTTTTATACACAAGAGGACTGATGAGATAATGACGGGCAGGTGTGTCAGCAGGAGGGGATGATTTGGGGTTGCAAACATGTAAAAGTCAGGTGAGCAGGATGGGTTGAAAAGTGCGAGGGCATCTCGTGGACAGGTGGAGGAAAACAGGTGTGCTGATTGTGTACTTACAGAGCCTGACGGAAAAACCCAGGATACTTTTCCACAAATGTTCTTACCTTAATTTTCATTTGAGTATCTCCTTATACATGATGCATCATGATAGCATCTCTGTACACATGAGAACACTGGCAGGAGATGTTACTTCAGCTAATGTTTTTAGTTTTGGGGCTTTAATGGTTCCTCTCAAAGAAGGGTAAGCAAATTGAATATGCAACATGTATAATTTTTGCATTAACTTGAACTGAACCTCACAGTTTCCAAATATAAAAAGTCAATTCAGCCAATCATGAAACTCGACTCTGTGCCTGTCAATCAATCCAGGACTGGCCCGTGGCATAGGCAGTAGGCAAATACTAGGGGCGCTGGCCTTCCATAGGGGGTGCCGCTTGCACCCTAAATGAGTGAGAAATAAAATTTTAGGATGATAGAAAAAATTATTGTTTTATGTAATATAATTTGGGTTATGTAGTGGAGATAATGTTGATAACTACGTCTGGACTCTAGTTCGTGAAGTTTTTACCAGGTTCACACGGGGTGTCGGCCAGAACACCACTTAAGGCCAAATGCTCAAGAGCACGAAAAACATTGAGTTGGAAGTTGGTTGATTTGGGTTTTTACTTTGTGTGTGTGTGTGTGCGTGTGTGTGTGTGTGCGTGTGTGTGTGTGTGTGTGTGTGTGTGTGTGTGTGTGTGTGTGTGTGTGTGTGTGTGTGTGGTTTTTCTACCAAGAAAAGGGACAACAAATATATCTTAAACAGGTAAAGCAATAAACACACTTCTCTATACTACTGCAATAGCTTAGCAAGAGAGCCGGTCGGTGCCGGGATGTCTGAAAATCTACACAATGAACACATGGTGAACATCTACACTCCAAATGGTGGCTCAATAACAGTTCACAGTGCAACATCCAAATAAATCAACTTTTCTATTACAATTATCCTTTAGATTAATACTCACTCTTTTATTAACGCACATCCAGCTTCTTATGGCATCACTCACTCACAGTCAAACACCAACTGGGGAAGCCCCTCCCACATTGAAAGTGAAAGCATAACTTGCACAGAACTGAAATGGAACAGGATTTAACCATAGACTGTATAAAATATGGACTTAGTATCCGTGACATCACCCATCTGTTCCTGAGAGCTGTTTGGAAGCCAATTGATGGCGGCAGCCATATTGGAAATGCGGAACTCAACCAGGCAGAGTGTGATGTAGTTTGAGCCTCCTAGCCAACAGCTATGTGTTCCCGACCAGGAGTCACATCAGTCATGTCCTTATTTGGGCAAAAACTCGGAATCTTAATATCTTCTGAACCGTCACCTTAGAAAAAAATTCACCCCCCGTACAGTGTGTGCTGATAGAGAAATTAGCTTCGTAGAGCCAAGCTGTTTTTTTGAACCAGGCTGTAAACATGTTTATTAATGCTGGAAAATATCGTCTTTTTCCCATTCATGTCTATGTGGTTTCCGGTGTTTCTGCTGCCAGCCTCAAGCAGATTCTCGACGTATTGCAGTTCATAACACTTCCGCATGAGCTTCATCGTTTGAGACCGGAGGTTGCCGCTTGGATTTAACATAACTTTGGGGCCTTTTCTACAGGTTAAATTGCGGAGTGATGCCAGTATACATTTAAAAGCTTTTGATTCACTTTTGGTTTTAAAAAACATGGTTGCAGAGTAGTTTTTGAAGGTTTTAAGTGTTCATGATTTACTTGTTCTTGTTTTGTTTTTGTTGTTTTCATTACACTTTGGAAGCTGTTAGCTTAATTAGATAGAAAATGTAGGCTAGGCTTAAATATGCATTTTGCTTCTTCCTTTTCAGTCATCACTTAATACATGACTGATGCTTTGTTGAAAGTGTCTGTACTGTGAAAATGAGTGTTATATAATGACTGAATAAATCCTTCTACTACATTATGCATTTTGAAATATAAATGTCAGTGTTATTACCATTTCATTAATGTTCTTTTAGAGGTCATTTTTATTTTAGAATAAAGAAAACCTGTAAAACATAAAGCTGGATGTCAGTTGTCTTTAAGTGTATATGTGATTGTTGGTGGAGTTGTTTACAATACAAGGGACACCAGTTGAAATCTTGCATAGGGCACTAAGTCAGTTAGGGCCTGCTCTGAATCAATCAATCAATCAATCTATCCTCAAGCCCATTTACCATTTACCTTAATGCTTCTTAAGAAAGCAATGGGTGATGTCACTGAGATTACATCCATGTTATATGTCGCCCATGGCCCAAAGAAGCTCCTGACTCCTGTGCTGAAGAGGTATGAATACTAATGTACAGCTCATAACAAGAAACAGTGGAGGAACAATCCTGCTGCCTGTAGTGTAAAAACCTTTTGACCCAGACTGGACACACATGACCAATAATTAACTTTAAACACTTAAAGCATCTTTATATTATATCTATATATTTTCGGGTAGACTTCACTGTTTACTCACTAAATTGTATTCGCCTTGCTATTTTAAAAATACAGAATTGTTTTGTTTCAAACTAATTTTAGAAAATCGTATTTAGTGAAGGTCTGGCGTTCTTATGGGAGTGGTGGGACCACGCCCTCTACTGACCAGCTGACACTGTTTAAGTGAATGATTTTGCAGTGGGGGGTTAATTATTTAGTGTTTCTGTAAGGCTGTGTTAAAGTAAAATAAAATAAAGTGTGCAAACACAGTACTCTCTAATGAAACTCAAAGTTTCATCTTATTTAAATGTTCAATTATCTTCAATGATTTCATTAGTCTTTTCATGTGTGACTTACTGAAGTGCTTTCTTTCTTCTTTGAACACTAAAACAACAGACACGATATGTGGTATCTCGTTTTTTTTTAGTCACAAAATGTGACTCATCTTCTAAATAAGTCAATGAATTCATTTTTTGTGTCACTCTTTCAGCTACCTTCATGTTCAGTTTCTGTTCTTCTCTTTGATTTCTGTGTTGATTGTAGTCAGGAGGCTGTGTGGTTGATCCTACCTGTTTGTTCTTTATGTGCAAATCAAATTTTAATGAAGCACCTGAGTTTGGGTGAGTGAGAGACGAGTATTTGCATGAGCGACAGGATGAAGGTAGAACACTCAACACACTGTCTGTCTTATAATGGGTTCTTAAGCATTGAATTCCTCCTTTTGGTCCTTGTTTTACTGAAATGAAATACGAAACTAACATTTAAGGGGGTAGAAATGACAGCACATTCCATTCAAACTCCTGCCAAAAAAAGGTTGGCAAAGAAAACATGCATATGAAGATGTTGCAGTCAACAAACACCTGCTGTCCAGCTTCCTTTACACTTGTTTGAATATGAAATATATCCTCTAAGTTACCACTAAGATCCCTTCCACTGATTAACTTAGATTTATGTACCTTGTGGTATTGAATAAAGGATTTTGTGGATTACTGCAGAGCTTTGTACACATCTCAAGACAAAGGCCAGTGACTTTTATCAAGAGATTACCTCCCAGCTCAGATATTTTTAGACATTTCAAATATCACGAAAGGCCATTTTCCAAAGATAAGCACGAAAGATTATATCTGCTGTTTGCATACAACAGTGGTTTTAGTTTTGTGACAAGGCTGCACCTTTTGCTCTTACAAACTTCTTAAGGAAAAAAAAAGCTCAGTGGGAAGAGTAAAAGGTCAATGAAAGATGTTGAGAGAAGGAATAAATCCATCTATTCTTCTGTCAGTCTGTCTGTCTGAAAATCAGCTTGATATTAATGACAAGAAACTGCAGAGTGCAGTATACAGTCTGTGTATGCAGCATGGCAGGCCTGAAACTTACTTAAACGTGTACAGGTATGAAGTCTGAATGTGACTTTAAACTTCTGCATTAAAATGATTTAAGATTAATCATATTCTAATCATTCTGAATGAGTATGTAACAGACTTATTGTGCTCAAACATTTCTGCATCTTTAAAGGAAGACTTTGTCTTGCCACTGTTGCCAAGTGCTTATTCATGGATTTCTGTTTTTTTTTCTGCAACAGCTGGGTTGTGATGGTTTGAGAAGAACGAAAGAGACTCCTCATTGATTCTTTATGGTTGACTACTTTTTATGCTGATATAAACACTTTAACAGAACCTCCATGTTAATTCCTCTCCGTCTCCGACAGTACTAAAATAAATCTACATGATGAATGTACACGTGCTTAGTTTGCTGAAACTTGAAGCAAGTAGCAATTGCTCACAAAACAACGATCTTTGAGTGAAAGTTTAGTTATATTCATATATTAACAGATGGGGACAGACATTTTGTGGGAAGTGAAAACTTTGATTATTAACGAGGTAAATAAAGATCAGACCTTGTCTGGAACAATTGACTCCGACATAGCCTACAGTGGAATCATGTCAAAGAGGAGGTGGAGGTTAGCTTGTGTGTAATCATAACAAGATAGGTGCACAGTTGTCCTTGTTAGAAGTTGACATACTTATTAATCCCAGAGGAAAACATGCAGCATACTAGGCTGGAAATGCACACACACATGCACAAACAGGGTCCTGTGCACATGTACTAATGGAAATATGTCAGAGTGAGGGGGCTGGACACACATGTGCTGGTTTGATGCCTTATGTAAGGGCAGCTCACAGCACTAACCAGGAAGTGAACTTGTTCCTCTCCAGCTACCACCTCTTTTTTTCATACTTTAGTCTGTATCGGGATTTGAACCTGTGACCGTCCAGTTTCTAAGACAAGTCTCCACAGACTGATCTCCTACTGCTCTAAATTGAGGTCACGCTGGGTCTCTCAAAACAGCATAACAAAAAGACCAGTCATCACCTGTTCTTTTAATTTGATTTCCTTTTAATGGTTGACTGTAATTTATTCTAATAAACATTAAATGAAACAGAACATGTCAATCCCACTCTCTGCTCCAGCTCCTACACAAATCAAATAAATATACATCATGTCAGATCTGGTGCTCTATGAATTAACATTAATCACTGACTGAGTATGTGTCACCTACCTGAGGGTGATTACATTGTTAATTTTTCAGATCTGCCAGTGTGCACTACAGAGATTTCTATATTTTCTTAATAAAAAAAAAAAAGGTCTTTAAAATGATTGTGCAGTTGCCACTTAATGTTCACTGACATGCACAGCTTCCTACCTTCCAGGTTTTTCTGTTTTCTGCCTAAATGTAGAAGCTGCCTAATTTCTCTAGGTCCCTGCCAGGCAGCACGTTTTCCCACACTTAAGTTGCGCATTTCTTGAATGGCATGTGATTTCTAGAGACATGTGTGAGGCAGCGAGCGTGCTCTTTGAAGAGTAAATTTTGTTTGACATTTCACGTGCTACTATAAGTCTAGGAGGTATTATCTTAACAGAATGGCTCATTTTCACACCCCTCAGATTCACCCCTGCTGTGCTGGTTCATAAATCCATTTGTTAGACACAATCCTCAGGCATCAGAGGGAATCTTGTTTGACCAGGAATATTACCACACTCCAAGCCAAATATTGATATGAATTCATTAGCTCATTTTCTTTGAAGCACATTTGCAAAATCTGGATGCTGATTTCTCTCTTCTCTGCTGGAGTCATGAAGCCAACAGCTCTTAAAGCTGGACATTTCTTTTACTGTGCACAAGGGGTTGCTGTTACCACGCATTTCAGCTCTGACTCTGTGAGGCAGAGCCCTCACAAATTGTGTTCTCCACCCTGCTGTGTCCACAGTGATGGGTGTCAGTTCCAAGAAAGTGTAAAAAATGAGTATGAAATGACAACAGAATTACATGTTTTCATATCTGCTCAGACTTGAAACACATTTCTTCCTCCTCCCTCTGTTGTCTGCCGCCTGCCCACTTCATAAGGGCCGTTAATTTGAATACCAATAATCCTGTTGTTGCCACCTCCTCAGCAGCATCTCCAGACACTACGAGGTGTTAACTGTTTATCTACATAAACTCTCCCTGCAGCCTGGGAGTGTGGATGGATGCTGCGTGTCACAACATCTCACTTGAGCTGTTAGCATCATCATCATTTTAACAGCAAGCTGCTGATAGAGACCCAAAAACACTCATTACACAACTTCCTGTTATTTATTGAATGACTGATATGGAGTATGAGTAAATGAACAGATAATTAGTTTATTTCTCTCTTTTATTTTGAAGGGAGGAAATATTATTTCACTCACATTATTTACATCAACAAAATGATCATTGCTGTCCACAGCTGTAAGCCTAGATGTTGATAGCCTACCCTGTATATGCTGGCTTCTGTTTACTTCTGGTGACTCCATGTCACGTTAAAACTTGAGATTAAAGGCAAATATGTTGAAATTGAAAAATAAAATAAATAAAACCTGAATAGTTAGAGCTCATAGAACCCTTTGTAATATGCAAGACAAAAATAGCTTAATTTATAATACAACATTTATATTTCATATGTGTTACCTACATTATTTGTAAATTTGATAACACTACATAAAAATGTAGACACTATACTGTTCAAAAATAGTTTAGTTGAATAATTAATTAACAGCTAAATATACATTTGGTAAATGCACTAGCCCTATATTTTGGGTTTACGTGTGCTTAGACGCCTACGCCTCAAAGAGGGAGAGGGAGGGAGAGAGAGAGAGAGAGAGAGAGAGAGAGAGAGAGGGAGAGAGAGAGAGAGAGAGAGAGAGAGGGGGGGGGCAGAAGGAGAGAGGGATAGAGAGAGAGAGAATCTGCGTGGAGAGGGGGATTGTGCATCAGTCTACTGGCGCTCAAATGGGTTATTGCGCACACAGCAGGCTGAACTACAGCCGCGGCTCCAACTACGACTCAAGTGTGCATGCGTCTCTTTCTCCCGGGGCGTCAGGCGGAGAGCAAGGGGCTCCGGACCGCTGCGGAAAACTTGCTTTCATTTGATTCCTTCCTTTAATTGAAAACAGAAGTGATGCCCAGCATGCGGATCGACTAAGTGGCTGCATGAACTGCGATTTTCTCATCTCAGAGGAGTTTAATGTGCTCTTTATTCGTTTATTTCCGAGGATTACCCCTTCCCTTAGAAACGATGGGTAAGTCTTTATGTACTTAAAAATTTAGTGATATAGTTCCTCCATCTGACTGCTCCTCAGTCAAGATGACAGCTCAGATCGTTTTTTATTGAAAGATTCATTAGTTCCTAAATTAAATTTCTTACAACCAAAGATAAAACATATCCATACTTATCTATGCATGAATTTCAACTTATTCATCCTCGTGCATACACTTGCTCCTCTGATGCTGTTTTATGCCCTTCATTTTAAAACCTTAAAAGTGGCTCACGTCAGACTCTATAACCTGTTCTCCATAAATGTTGTGCTGATGCCTCAGACATCAGACCTCAAGCTACTCCCCACAACATGATCTCCTGTTTGAAGAATGAATTTTCACCATTATCTGTCCCTTTAACGCCTTTGAGCACACATTTCCTGAAACCAAGTCCTCCTTTTGATTGCCTTTGCCCCACTCTACCCCCAACAGGTTCTGTGATGCTGGACTGGAGGTTATCATGTCTTCTTCTGCAAGCAGCTGCTTTGCTGCTGCTCAGCAAGGGGGAGAGGATGTGCCCCACGAGTTGCCGCTGCGAAGGAAAGATTGTTTATTGCGAATCCGGCATCTTCCAAGACATCCCAGTAAACATCACCACAGGATGCCAGGGTCTGTCTCTGCGCTACAACAACCTGCTGGTTCTGTTGCCCTACCAGTTTGCTCATCTTAATCAGCTTATCTGGTTATACTTGGACCATAACTCCATCAATACCATAGATGCTTTAGCATTCCAGGGTGTGCGCAGGCTCAAGGAGCTGATCCTCAGCTCCAACAAAATCTCCTATCTGCACAACAACACATTCAGTGCCATACCAAACCTGCGCAATCTGGATTTATCCTACAATCAGCTCCAGTCTCTGCAGCCAGGACATTTTTATGGTCTGCGCAAGCTACAGAACCTCCACATCAGATCTAATGGGCTGAAACAGATCTTCCTCCGTACCTTTCTGGAATGCCGAACCCTGGAATTTCTGGATTTGGGTTACAATCGGCTGCGGAGCCTGACCCGCACAACATTCTTAGGCCTGTTCAAGCTGAAAGAGCTTCATTTAGAGCACAATCAATTTTCCAGGATTAATTTCTACATTTTCCCGCGCCTTACCAACCTCCAGGCTCTTTATTTGCAATGGAACCGCATACGATCCATCAGTCAAGGTGTGCCTTGGACCTGGAGCAAACTGCAGAAACTGGACCTGTCAGGGAATGAAATCCAAATGTTGGATCCTGCAGTTTTCCAGTGCATGCCGAACTTACAAACACTCAACCTTGAATCAAACAAACTCAGCAGTGTGCCTGTAGAGGCTGTGGCAGCCTGGACGTCACTGACCACCATCAGTCTGGCAGGGAACTCCTGGGACTGCAGCCCCAGCATCTGCCCGCTCATGGGATGGCTCAAAAACTTCAAAGACCCCAAAGACATCAGTATGATATGCAGCAGCCCCAAGTCTGTGCAGGGGGAAAGAGTCGTGGATGTCGTGAGGAATCACTCCACCTGTGCA
Organism: Notolabrus celidotus; assembly: GCF_009762535.1. Classification (NCBI taxonomy): domain Eukaryota; kingdom Metazoa; phylum Chordata; class Actinopteri; order Labriformes; family Labridae; genus Notolabrus; species Notolabrus celidotus. The sequence continues at coordinate 27,700,447 of NC_048280.1, read as the reverse complement.
GACATGTCAAATGTTCTTTCAACTACTGCTGTCTTCATCCTTACCTCAACTGAAGTAGTGAACATCACTACTGACGTCTTTCTCTCTGATTACACAGACCTGGATTTTACTGATACACCCTATGAGACTCCTTCATCTGTTCAGCCTAGTTGGACAGTGAGAAAGACAACTGAGTCCACCACCATGAGCCCCACATCCCCCATCTCCCGTGATCCCCCTACGTCCTTTATCCCAGAGCTACAGTTTGAACATATGGCTTTCCATAAAATTATTGCAGGCAGCGTAGCGCTGTTCCTGTCAGTGTCATTGATCCTCCTGGTTATTTATGTGTCATGGAGGCGCTACCCCAACACCATGAGGCAGCTGCAGCAGCACTCAGTCAACCATAAGCGCAGGAAAAAGGCTCGCAAGCAGGAGCAGGACCTTAACTCTCAGCTGCAAGAGTACTACCTGAGCTACCACTCAAACTCAGAGGCGATGGATTCTTTGGTGAACGAGTCGACAAGGCCGTGCACGTGCACCATATCAGGATCCATAGAGTGTGAAGTCTGAGCTGCACATTCCCCCTTAAGAGACTTAATCTGCAATTTCTAAGCAGAGGTAAATGGTTTTTCCCATAAGATTAAGTGGTTTTTATCACTAATGTGAGATGATAGATTCTGCACCTCTGAGGGAAATACTTGGAGGCATAGTACAATATAATTATGTGCACAGAGAAGAAGACTGGAGCGGGAGATATATTTGGAGCTAATTATCACCCTGACTGACACGAGAACAGCGGTGGGGTCAGCCAGGTTAGCTGTGTCTGAACTAATGTTACCACTGGACCTCTGCTACAGTAGAAGCCAGCTCTGCAGAGAGACTGACCTCATTTTAAGTTGGACTACATCTCCATTGAACAAATGAACTAACGAAGCCACTTTTTACCTGCTAGTTTTCATTTTTACTGTGTAGCTTGTAAAGCAATTAGGATGTGTGTGCATCTTTGAGTGTCATGTATGTGTGTGTATGATTGTTTTATTTGGAGGAGCTGATAATCTCCCAGGTTATTGATTTATGGTCAGAAGATTTACAGTGATGCACCTTATTCTCACAGATTTCTCCAATTCAACTGCTTTTTGGCTCAAAATAAGCTTGACCGTTACAAATCTAAAGGAGGAACAGGAGAGGGGATACTTGTCCTGAGATATTTTGCATGGTTTAATTCACCTAACTTTAGATTGTTTTTATTCAGTAATTCGGTCTAATTGATGTTAAGGTTGCATTTTATTTCATTGTGCTAAGCAATTTATCCATACCTAAAAAAAAAAAACTTACAAGTTTCATCTCAGGACTGACATTTTCTCCAAGCTGTAAAAATCTATTGGGTCCAGTGAAGGTACAGCCTGTTTTCGTTCCCATTACATCAAGTACTTCTGTTTGTCACAGCCCTTGGCGTTAGATGAACCCAAGTAAACGCATTTGTGTCACTTTGAGGTAAATTTCCAGTAACTGCTGTCATTGATGTGGTAGAGAGACTTAAAAAGACAGCTTGGGGTCACGAAAGGTGGTGATGGATTGGCCAAACAACAATGACCCTGAGACCATGACAAAAACTGAAATACCTACACTATGATGTTTAACCTAACACTTATAATGTATCTTTAACTGCCTAAACCACTGACTGTGTAAAACATGGATGTAGTCTCAGTGATGTCACCCATTGGGGTTTTTTGTGTGTTTATTTAAAGCCCAGACATGTTGGTCACCATACTAGAAAAGCTAACTCCCAGTGACTTTCTGCTAAGCTAGAGACAGGCAAAGAGGTGGAGTTTAGATCTTAGCCTTGCCACCAGGGAAACAACCACGATGCATCTGCCTGTCAGTCAAATCAGCCATGCCCCTAATTATGCAATACTTTTAGCTGTAATCAGAACGGATTATAGAAAAAATGTACCCCCTGGCTGTAAACTTGTCATGAATAAAGAAATAAGGTGTAGAGACCAAAAGTGTTTTTAGAACCAGGCTGTGAACATGTCTTGTTCTGCTGTACTTAACAGTTTTATACTGGCTGTCTCAGAGAACAGACAGAACAACAGCTGTCCCATGTGAAGCCATAATGTTTAGAGCCCCCCAGCTGACTGGCTGCAGTATTATGTCTTAAAGCCCACCTCCTCTATTGTAACAGATGGAACATGAGTCAAACTACAAAATTAAAACAAATGCCAAATATTTTTAACTGAAGCATGATTTCTGTCAGTTAGTTCTCATCCTGCTGATTTATGTGCAAGTGTTGATTTTTCAGAGAAGTTTTGTTTTAATAAGTTATTTGATTTTAAAGAGATGAGTGATTGACAGCTCTGTAGTAGCTCCTGTAGCGTTCTTTAGTGAATAAGCAGAGTAGAGGAAGAATGGTGAGAAGAAACATAAACGCTAACACAAAAGTCACTGAACTTTCCACAACCGGTAGTGTGTGCTTTGAATCAACAGAAGAGTCTGTCTTGCTGTGGACTGTACCCACCTGAGGGATCTTTAATGTTTTATCAGTGAGTGCTATGTGTGTTTTGGTAAGCAAAAAGGGTGCGACGTTAGTCCCATTGCTCCACCAGCCAGATTGCTTCTGCGCATGCCTTTGCTCCACCAGCGCAATATGTCAGCGCCCATCGAGGGGGTATTTTGGCTTCATATCTCACAGGGGGCTGAAATTAAAGCGAGTTGTCCATTCTTTATACAGTCAATGGTTTGACATGAACCACGATTCAGACAGGGAGTAACCAAGCATTAACACGTGCACCTCAGTGAGACACTCCAGGGATGTGACAAAGCATTAGTATTTGACAATCTGGTATGAGAATGTGATGGAAGGCCCTGATGTGTTAGAGGGTATGTTGATTTTCATATTGAATTTTGTATTTATTATTCCTTTCATTACGATTATGCATTGTTTGTGTAAAGACATGACAATACTGGTACTTGACATTCTATGTGACAATGACTGTATAATTAAAAGAAACACTGTTGACTGATGAACGATTGTGTGTGAAGAGAATATCCACAGCAGGTGCATCCCTTCTCTTAAGTCACACGCCGATATTGAAGGTCTGCATTGCATTGGATTTGCTGGTGTATGCGAGAGGAGCTGACATATTTTCTATCATGTTTCTTGTTTTCTGGCTCTCTTCTTTTCAATCCTCTTTCGACACTACAGTATCGACAAAAGTATTGATTCTATCTGGGTTGCACACCTCATACTCGGGGTAAGGGGGCCCCAATTCAGTCCTTGGTTCATAACGGTGCTGGTGCAGAAATGAGCCTTTTATATTTTCATTTTACTCGTAAACAGCTTTGCTTTTAGTGCAAATGGAGCCCAAGCTGGCGATGCCTTTTCTTTGCTTGTCCAGGAGACAAAAACACATCCCAGTCCCTGAAACCAAAAACAGATTAAGAATCCTGCTTTTATGTAACCATGTAGCCTCTGTCAGTTTGAAAATATTGCTCCTGTGCTATGAAAAAGGAGAGGGAGAATAGAGGCAGACGAGTAAGGGACAGTGTGTTACGGGTCAAAGCAGTTATGCTATTAGGAAGATATCACCCACTATGGTCTGCCTTCTTCCAGCCCTCTCCTTCCCTTTTCTCGCTGCTTCATTTTTCTCTTTTCCTGGCTTGCTCGCTGTGAGGAGAGAAAATTAACCTGAGCCAGGGGACATATATGCAAGTGTTAAGCCAGGCAGGATTAGTCAGTGCTGGAACTACCATGCAAGAGCTACCAAAAAAATAAAGAAGAAGAGTGTTTTAGAGACGTAACTCAAAACACTCATGTATTGCTTATTACAGTCTTTCCCTCACAGTTGTCAGTATCTCAGACAGATTGATTCCTTCTCCATGCTATCAGTCATTAGCATTTTCACACATCACATGTGCAGTATGTTTAAAAAGTTTCAATCTGGTCAAAGGTTGTTCAGATAAGGATTTATGATCTCCTATAATTCACTTTCTAAACATGACTCAGGCTTTCTTTAGCCTCAAGGCAGGAAAGGAGGCAGGCTGCCAACGGAATTTATATCCATATATTAAGTTTCCAGCTCTTGCATATATGATGAATTTCTTTTGAGGGCCAATGGGAAAATCAGACAGGCCATACAAAAATGTAATCTAACCAGAACAAATGATTTGTTGATCTAGTTTTGTCGGTATATTGTAATTAGTGTTTGATTTGTCATGTCGTGACTGATGAAAAGCCTGCGTTTTGAAAATCTTTCGGTGTGTGCGGTAAAGAGAAGAATGTTGATTACAGAGCTGAGGCCTGCTCCTGCAGATCATTACTGGGGATATTTGTTTGGATGAAAAATTGTGGGAGTGCACTGTATTGACTTACTACAACAATGCACAAATAAAACCACACTCTCAACCTGCAAAATGATAATACAAAAAAAAAGGTTTCTCAAGGTACTTTAAACCACAAGGTACTTCAGGCACATGAGGAAGACCAAAACCAGAATGGGGAAAAGCAGGCCTGAAAGACGGAGAAATGCAGAATGATTTCTCTCAGCTTCCTGTAAACACTCTCTGTGAGGGGTGAGCTGCTTAGTCCCCACTGACAGGCATGAAATTTGATTTACATCTCTCACTGGGGATCTTTTCTAACGTAACATGTGTGCAATGTTTTGATATCTCTTCTAGAGGTTATTCTTGGGATTTAGACGCCAGGAACAATAAAGCTAATGGGTTTTATTGCCAATTTACCTCAAATGAATGCTTAATTTTATCTGTCAGCTTGATTTTAGTTGAAGGGTAAATATTATGAAGAAATAGGTCCACTTTTTGGTAAATATGCATGTTGGCTTTCTTACTGTGAGTTACATGAGACGATTGATCGCACTGTCATGCCTGTCTGCTTTGTTTAAAGCTACCATCAGGAGCTGTTAGCCTACAGCATGAAGACTGGTAACTGGATGAAAGAGCAGGCTGGGTTCTGTCCAGAGATAGTGTTGCAAAAAAAAATGAGCTGCAGTTTTACAGGTGGATTATGTCCTGGACTTTTTTTGCAGCAGGAGTAATAACTTCCCTGAAGTCTTTGTTGGTTGCCTGGCAACCTTAGAGTTGACCACAACACTGCAGGACTTTTTTGCTCAGGTTTTTGTCCTGATTAAAACCTGCGATTAAAACTTTGTAATTAGCCAGCTTTGGATGTGCTCATGGGTGGATTTTGTTCTTTGTTGGAGCTGAAGTTGTTGTTTCGTCCTGTGTTTCAAATAACGTATTGACATGAATATAGGACGACCCTAATTATGAGACTTTATGAAGAATAAATCTTGTTTTTCTTTATTAAATGACTTTAATTTGCAAGTTTTAAAAAAGGAATGTCATTTAAAAATAAATGGTCACATTTAAATTGAATAAAATGTGATCATGTTTTTAATGAAGCACGTATGATATCAGTATTTAATTTTTTATGCTTTATTAATGAAAATAACCTGCAATCTATTAGATGAATGGCTAGTGGGCATACCTTCGATCAGTTTTTCAGTGAAATAGTCACGTGCATTTCTATATGCTCATCATTTTCTGACATTTTGCAATCACATATCGTAGCCGTTATTTAAAGTCTCTGCTTCATTGATAACCAGTTTCTTGTAAAGTCATAACTCCTCCTCAGTCTTTGGTTAACCTGTCCTTCTTTTCTACATCATGTTCACCGTGTCTCCATCTGTCATCCCTGGCATCGTAGCGCTGAGTGGTGGTTGGCCTTAGTTACAAGGCAAACACTCACTTTACAGATAAGTGGCGCTGTTGTAATGATAATTAATCAGTAGTGGACAGTAACAAAGCAAATTCACTTGAGTACAGTACTTAAGTACATTTTTTGAGTATCTGTACTTTACTTGAGTATTATTTTTGGGGGGTACTTATTAATTTTTAATCCACTACATTCAGAAGACAATTATTGTACTTTTTACTCCACTACATTTCTATCAATTCTCTAGTTACTCACTACTTTTACTTTAAAGTTGCCTCATGAATTTCCTTCTCTTTTCTAAAATCTGATCCCTAAGACAGTAAAATGTGTTTGTGGAGTTCTGTTGGGCTCAGTGGTTTAGCCGTACCTGTATATCGTTCATCCCCACGGTTGAACGTGGAGCAAACACAGAGCAGATTTCACTCAGATCAGGGAGTTCATTTAGAGGTGGTAATGATGGCTATAATCCTCCATCTAAGCACCCATGTAAGCGGTTTGTGAAATTAAGAATGATATGTAGCATTTGAAATGTTCTCCCTGTTTCCCACTCTGCCCGAACATACAAAAATTCACAGTCCAGCCTGAGAAAGCATGTTGAGCTACAGAACATTTTTTTAATTCCAGATAAATATTTCAAACTAAATTGTCTGTGCTTGGAGTAACTTAGTTTCTGTTTTTATTCCATGATATAGTTTTTTAGAGATTTCAAGTAATGGTTTCTAAATAAACATGATGTAACTGAATGTACTTATATGTAGTCTTAGTAGCCTAGACTGCATTATGCATTTTGAAAATACAATGTTTTGAGATTTTTTTAGAAGTACTTTGAATACTTAAGTATTTTTAAAAGGAAGTACTTCAGTACTTTAACTTAAGTAATGATTTGACAGAGCAACGTTGACTTGTATTGGAGTAATATTTGACATGGAGGATCTATACTTTGACTTAAGTAATGAAGCTGTCTACTTTGTCCACCACTGATATCAATATTATTTACTAAACCCCAGATATAAAACAATCCCACTTTTTTCAGATGTATTTCAAATAAAACGTTTTTCAAGTCAATGTGTTATTATGCTACGCAAAGCTAATTGGCTGCTAAACCTAAAATGTTTAGCACAAAAATGGCGAACTCTCTGAGAGTGAATTGGCATATTGCCTAAAAATGTTGAACAAATCAGTGAAAAGAAAAATTGTTCTTTAGTAGAGATAAATAGTGAAATATTCTTTTACAACATATTGCTTTTTTTCTGTGAGTATATCTCATTCTTGCACCCCCAATTGCATTTCTACTTACCATCCACCGTCCACTAGAAGGGATGTCTTCATGGATGATGGAGCCTGAGAGGTCTAAAAATGGATCAAATGAGCTCACCAGACAGAAAAGAGCCACCTTCTCTTCCTCTAAGACTTTCTTTCTTTCTTTCTTTCTTTCTTTCTTTCTTTCTTTCTTTCTTTCTTTCTTTCTTTCTTTCTTTCTTTCTTTCTTTCTTTTTTTCTTCCTCTGTCTTAACGAGAAGCAGCATCACATCTACTCTTATATGATTTTAAGCAGCACATGTAGCCCCTATGAGCTAGCTAGTTCAAATAATGAGTTCCAGGCAATTAAATTCAAAAGATTAACGTCACTTGAAAATAGTCAGCCAAGTATGAAAGCATTCAAAGACAGTTGCTTCATTTGGGGGGGGGGGGGGGTCGGAAAAGTTGTCCTGCTCTGAAACATGATTTCTCTGTTACTCTACCTTTTGTGCACTGTATGCCACCTGTAAAATTCATTTGAATATTAATGCTTTACAGCTTTTGTTACATGTCCCAGGAGGCTCTCGAAGGAGAGTCCTGGCTGCTTTGTTCATGTCAAAGTGTGGCTGGTCAAAAAGACCTTTCAGCGTGAATAACATCCTTGTTCCATCAAGAGAACACAAAGAATGTGGAAACAGTTTCCAAGAAAATGATTTTGTACTGTAACATATTCATTTATTCACATTCATATTCATCTTTCCAATTCATTACTCTCCAGAGACTTGAACATCTACAGGATGCTTAATGAAAGCAAGAATTTAAATTTGTCTGAATGTCTTCTTGAAGCAAGAGGAGGCAGGAACCTCCATCAGTCAACAAATATATTCATTGTGTGGTCTGTCTCGTCAGAATGTGTGTCTTTCAAACGGCCCTGATTTCTCTCCCTGTGATGATTCCTCTGGTCATAAGGTTTTTCACAATAATATAGCTTTCTATCGGTGTACGATCCTTTCAGCAATGTTGTATAACATCACAAGACCCAGAGCTGGAAAGGTTGCTCCCAACATCTAGTCTCATTTATCACATCTTATGATTTACTTTCTCATCCATTAACACTGATCCCAGAGCAGCTTGGGTTTACTTAACATCAGGAAATCATTCGCAGCTTAAACTCAGTTAACAGCATGACCTTTAAAGCTACATTTTTACTTCCCTCTGACAAGATGTCTGCTTCATTCAGAGCTCCATCTAATATTTATGGATGTTGTAGCCACAGATTTAAACTTAGATTAAGTTGTCTTGTATCTAACACATGCAGTACATGCTGACTGTATGATGTAACAGTAATATAGTGCTTTCTGTAGAGATGAGAGCTCATTGTTACTTTGATTTATTTCCCCCGATTCTTCCCAAGCTCTGCTCCCCGCACCAGGGAAATCAAGCAAAAGCCAACAACAATTAAATGTATAAGATTTATAAGCAGTGCGACCCGTAATGTTGTTTCCTAAGTAATAAAGCATCACTGTGGTAACTATGATAAAGACGGCCAGACAGCGTCCACAAGAGGATCCACTTTAGAGGCAGAAAGAAGAAAGTTATTCACTTCTGTGGAAAGAAAAATTCTCGCTTTGGTAGCTTCATATACTAGAAGACACGTACACACCAACGCAAACACACAAACACACACATCCCTTCTTCCAAATACAGTCTTTTGATTTGACAGCTGCCTATGTGACAGACAGGCTGACTTGACAAAAGTGGAACAAAGAAATAATGAATACAACATGGGAAAAAGGTACATATCTAGACTTTCTCCACTAATATTTGTATTTAGTGAAGCAGATACAAAATGCAAAATAATTCACCATCAGGAAGCAGATATTTTAGACTCCACATGGAAAATGTGCAATATTAACACCTCTAAAAGCTTGAACTTCAACATGACACACCGACAGTAGAACCACAAACACTGCCAACATAAATAGCTGTAATATATTGCTCTTATTAAGTGTTTACTGCATTGGGACTTCTTTTGACACAAGTCCCTCAGGCTCAGCTCCCTTGGCTTCTTTGTTACTGCATGAATGATGGCAGCATTAGTGCAGCAGAGCCATGCAGCACCGTAGTCCTCTGAAACGTCCTAATAAAGATAAAAAGTACCAAACTCACTTTTATACCACTGAGACTCCACACTGAATGTGTTAAAGGGCAGTAAAACATGGGTGCCGGATTGCTTCGGGATCACAGAGGTTTGGACTGTCCTTTAAGAAGTGGGAAGCTCAGAGCGGCTAGGATTTCCCCCTTACAGGGCTCTCTCTGATCTCTGTTTAGCAGTTTCTTCTTCACTTGTTTTTAAAGAGGTGTAAAAGTGTTCAGTAATCCATGGCATCTGTTTGCAGCTACTGACACTGTGACATAAAATACAAACACCCATTTTCTGCTGAGCTTGTTCGCTAATCAGAACAAAAATCTGTCAGCACAATTGCCTTTAAACCGTGTCACGTTTTAAAGTGTCCTTTTAATGCTGCTCTTTCGCATGGTTGTTGGCTGGGGTGATTCCATTTCTTCAACTTTGGCTGTTGCTTATTGGGCCAATAAGGCAGTAAAACTCTCACCTGTTGGCAAATCATCTCAGTTGCAAACAGTGCAATCATGTATTGATATGGTTGAGGTAGGAGTGGCTGCTTGGAAGGCCTCCCAATCACGCTTCATCCACTGGCTTTATTGTGTTCAGACCTGCCTGATTTGAATTGCCAGTTCCTGTTGATTTTACTTTGTTTTTGCAAACATGCTTCAGAGTGTCCTTTTACACTGAGTGCCTGTGATGATCAACCTGCTTTAAACAACCAGCTAGAAAGAGAAATGCTCCTATTATGTATGCTGTCCATAGACTACAATTACTCCTCCACAATTCAATGCAATATTAACATCAATTACACCCTCATCAGTTGAAGTAATGATTGCTCTACATTTTCCCAGCCTAATCTATAAACTCGTGACATTTATGAACAAGGGTCTGCCCATAAAAACCCTTTGCATACAGTGTTTCTCATGAAGTGCGTTTCTGCACCACCGTCATGATTACTGATTACTGCGGCAAAGACGAGGTGACGGATTAATTAGCTTCGAGCTGCTGAGGCTTTAAAGGAGAAAAAACATCCATTCACAGTTTGGTTTTCGCTGAATTCTAATTTTATTATTATTTCTTCGCAATTAGCATGATTTCAATTTGAATACCTTATGCAATATGTAAATATTTTTTATTAAAAAACATGACCGTAATTTTTATGCACTCTGCCCTTAATGCAGTCATCTCAATGATGTTATGATAATTGTTTAGTCATGTGCAGCCAGTGTTGTCATTGCAAATTGCGTTGCTGGTTAAACTAGAAAGACAGTTTAACATTTTAAACAGCTTTTATTTATTTATCTCCCTTACACCATGCTTGGATAATGTAGGCATGCATATCCAACAAGCAGGTATACACTGAAATGACTGAGTGAGAGTGGGGTCTTGATTTGGTCATTTGAGATGTGTGTACCCCTCACTTAAACACATGGATTTGCCTGAATATTACGCTTTTTAACATGCTATAACTTGTACATGAGATCTAAAATGAGCATTTGACTTTCAAAGCCTCTGTACAAAATAAATAAAACATGCTCATGTTTAAATTCATATAATAGCAGCTGCACTATTTCCACAGTTACAGATTTGTACAGTTGCTGTTAGATGTTTCATATAAACAGTTTAAGGATAAGGCTGTGGATCCCCCCCCCACTCTGTGCCATTCTTTGTCTCGCTCTCTCTCCTCTCTCTCTCCTCCCTCTCTCTTCTCTGAGGGAGAAGAGAGAGGGGAGGCCAAAGCCTACAGTGTGTGTTCATTCTGATGGCATGAATCTTTATAAAATGCTCAGAAGTGGATACTTTCATTTTCAAACCCCCCCTAATACCACAAACAGCTTGGCACTGTTGTTTCATAATGTAGAGGTCTTTATGTTGGGGGACTACTTTAAGTCACATATTTGGTGATCTAGTAAGTGTTTCCAGTAGCAAGAGAGTGTATTTGAATGTACTCCAAGGGAGGTATAGTATTTTATCATAATTCAATGCACTGTGAAGAGTTTTACTGATTTTGAAATAGTCTCTTAGTCCTGACGCCTCTTCATGACCTACAAAGAAAAATAAGATGTTCACAACAAAATTGATTATTCTTTATACTAAATTCAGAGTCTGTGTTCGGGTCGGTTTTCCGTGATAAAGCCAAGTTGGTATTTGGCGAGCACCTCGAAAGTGGATGTTGTTTGGCAGTGAGAAGTAGGTTTGAAGCAGGGAGGAGTTTTTGTTTTTAGAGTTCTCGTCTTTTTATTAAGGTTTGTACTGATGCTGACACTTGAGCGGATAAGCAAAAGACTTATGATTTTATGAAAGTATTGTTTGAGACGGTAAAACACTACAACAGGGCTTTGCTAGTAAAAGAGCAAAATGGCTATGAACAGGATTAATTTTATGCAGGCCAGGGATGGCTCACTGCTCTTTGAGGACAAAAGAGCCAGTCATGTGCAATATTACATTATCAGACATTTACTGGGGCATTGGAGCACACACCGGGGCTGTGTGGGTAACGTTACACCAGTTACATCTGCTCACCTTTCGTAAGCTGACGAACGTAAGAATCAGAGTTTTAGAAAGTGTTACCATTGTTACCTTACGTAAATAATTTCCGGCAGCTACAAATCAACACATGACCTCATCACTCAGCATCCAGCAAAAACGTTGTCTTGAACAAAGAGAAGCAGTGTTAAAAAGAGATGCTTATTCATATCATTTGTGTCCACAAAAAATTAGCCACATTATGATCAGCGGGTAATGTGCTCATGGGGAAATGCAGTCCTCATCCTGGAAAAAACCTACTGATTTCATCCAAGGGGTCACCAGAATCAGACAACATGAAGGCTGCTCACAGTGCCTTTAAGTATAATACAACTTTTCCTTTTAAACCATCTTTTTGTAAAAGCCACAGGAAATTTACCTATTAGTCTAACATGAGAAAATCATGTTTGTTATACTTTGACACAATAGATGCTCAGTATCTTATCTCTTAAGGTAGTCCATAGCGATTAATGTGGTATCAAAATAACACTCAAACCTGAAGTGTAAGATTAAAACAGATTTTGTTGCTCTGAGCAGGTTTGAGCAACAGACTTCTCTAAAAGTCGGCAGCTTCATCCAATCACCATCAGCTATTTTGTGCAGCGGGTCATGAAAACTCTCATTACACATCTTGATGAGGATTGACCCATGCAACTGCTCGAGCATCCAGCACCTTATCACGCAGTACACACTGGATATCGAACTCCCCACACAATGTTCCAGCTGCAACACAACGAATGAGAGAACATGTGTTCTCAATATGGGGTCTCTTCATCTTTACGATCGTGACCAAATTCCACTCACAGTTTTTCTTTCATCTGGAAAAACATTGGCTCGGATGTGAGAGAGAATCTCCAGCAGATGAAAATGATAAGAAAAAATGGAGCGGTAAAAAATCTATGAATATCATATTCGTATATTGTGCCGTCTCCCATGAGAAATTTTTGTGACTGGATTTAATCTTCTGTTATTATTTTTTTCCCTATGGAATAAGGACTTTCAGTAGCTGTTTGGACAATAAACGTGTTTTGCTTGTGTACACTGTTTTTTCTAACTTTCCAACTCAACAAGTAGAGACAGACTGCAAGGTGGGAAAGTGTAGCCCACTAAGCCTCCTGTACTGTGTGTTATTCTGCGTCAGTGTGTCGTTCGATGGTCCTAAAGCACATGGGCTTCTATGGTTGGAGTTCACAGTTCAGCAACATCACAAAGTAAAGCATCAAATATCTCAGTCTTTTAGCCCACCGGATTCAAAAATCTCTTTTCTTTCCAGTTCAAATGGCCTGTTCGATACTGAGCTGGCAATCCACCCACACACCAACCCAGTCATCTGGATAGATGGTGTGGGTGTGTGTGTCTCTAGGTATAAGACAGTCAGAGAGAGAGAAAGAGAGAGAGAGCAGGATTAAGTTTAAGACCTTCAGCTATTATGTGAGGTCATTGTGTGATGTCTCCCTGTCGTCCTTGCTTCTTAACAGGGCTACTTTATGATTTGCAGTTTGATTTAAAGTTTAATTTGTTATAACAAGGCCCAGGATAATAAGTTAAGGCTGATCCAATCAATATTTTTAAATTTACAACAGATCAAATGACTGGGTGTAATAACAAAGGTTGCTCATGATGAGAAACCAACAGAATTGTCACCTAGCCCTGCTGGGATTAGTATCATACAGCTAATTGTTTTCACACTAAGGCCCACAACTTAACCCTGTGAGGTCAGTCACAGAAGTGACTATGCCTCTCTCTAACGCAAGCTGTGGAAGAAGTTAACAGCAAGTGGAAGTTCTGTTCAAATCTAGGAAAGATGCATGGAGGCAGATATTCTTTGGTCTTTGGTGTAACAGAAACAGATCACTACAAGGAACTTTTAGGCTACCTGTAATGAATGCTAATGTTGCTGTTTGTTTGATATGGAATTAACAACTGTTATTGACTTAATGCAGGTGTCTCTGATTCATATTAATAAGTCCATCAGAGAGTTCATATTATTCACCATCAAACAGCCAGAGCACACACATTAAAGTTGTTGTTGGCTAGCTACAGCTCAGCTGTAAAACCAACTTTGATAAATATATTAACAGTGTGAAGTGACCAAAGACCTGCATTTGGAGCAGAATGTGGTGTTAGCGAGGTACCTTCAGGTTTACTCCTGGGTTTTCTAGTCTACCGCAGTGGTTACTTCCAAACTGGTAACCTCTGGTCTTGGGAAATGAAGCCGATGCTGATTTTCTAAAAAATGCAGGCACCAGACGCTACATATATGTCAATTCAAACAAGCGCATCTCTATGGCAAAAATAAACATGTTTGCAGCCAGCTTTTTTGGTTCAAAAAAGTATCTTGGTCTAAATAGCTAATTTCTCTATCAACACACACTATACAGGGGGTGGATTTGAAAAAAAAAACAACCAAAACATTAGTTTGGAAAACATTAAGGTTACAAGGTTTGCATAATTAGGGGCACAGATGACCTGATTTGCATGGACGCAAAAGGTCTGCCTCCTGAAAGTTAGGTTGAGTCTGCAGTTCCAATTTTGGGACCACCATTTGGCTTCTGGAGACTATGTCCATGTTTTAAACAGTTTGTGGGAAAACCTGTATTAAAGCACTGTCTACATGGCAAAACAATATTCTTGATCAAGGATCTGTCCTGACTACAGTTGTCTTTCCCAGAGAAAAAAAAAAGTCTTGTTGAGCTGTTGTAGTTCTGTCATACTACAACAAGCACTGATGGAAACACTATTACCTTGTACTAGTTCTTCTTTTGAGACATGAAAAGTAAGCCGACTCACCACTGAGATATACTTTTGCATTTTTTATTTGCTCTAAACTCTGTTTGACAACACTGAGGCTGCAGCTTCAACAAGGCTCAAGCTGTCAGACAAAACATAAGAATCCATTTAAGGAACCCATTAATCAAATGTAATCTACAGAAGTAATTATAGTCAGAGCTACTTGTGTCCTTATGACTGATATTATAATCCTTAGTTTAACTTTCACTCTATAATTATTGTCTGCAACCTGCTACCCACGGTTTAAGGTATGTTTTTCTTTCTTGTCCTTATATTTTAATTTTAAATGTCAATAGCTGCTATAAGAATCTAATTTCCCTCTGAGCTTGACAGAGTAATCAATCTGTCTTACCATTCATACATTTAATGTGTGTTGTCCATACTGTATTTGGCGGCTGCAGCTGTGTTTTTTATAGCCAAGAATTTGTATTTAATTCATTTCATATTTGTGTAATATGTTTGAGAAATATGCCAATCTGCTGCCAGTGATCTGCTGCCAGTGGACTCGTTCATGTTTACAACTGGTCATAGCAGCACCCACCCACCCTTTTCCTGTGGACGTGCTCAATGTTTGATCATAGCAGGCCTCAGTTGACTTATTTAGTTGCTGACTTCTGTTGTGTGATGTTCCAGTGCCATTGCAGCTGTTAGGCTTGATCAAAAGCATCAAATCATAGAGGGCAGGTCGAGACTGGGCTCTTTGTTTAATTATTTACATAAATCCTGCATTATCTCACCATTAGCAAGCACTATTTGGTAACAGTGACAAAGAACAGATCCTAGAACCTAGAATCTAGAAGTACAATAATAATTATAAATATGACTGGTAACAATAATTGTTGTTGAAGTCAGGCTGGTCCACAGCAACAAGACAGTCTGCTGCAACAATCCACAGGAACCTACAAGGCAAGGTCGATGACAAACAGCAAAAAAAGATGATATATTGTGACAAGCATCAAAGGGTCATGAATACATACACATTCAGCAGCTCAAGAAGCCTGTGCCAATTGCAGCATAATCAAGGACTGGTCCAGGCTGGAGCCAGCCCTAACTATAAGCTTCATTGAAATGAAAAGTTTCAATCCCACTTAAAAGCAGTGTGGGTGTCTGACTCCCAGAGGATTCCAAAGGAGAGGGGCCTGATAATTGAAGGGTCTACCTCCTGTACTACTTTTGGATAGATTGTGAATGTGTTAAAATTGCTTTGTAGTATGGACCATTTTTAGGGCAGCCAACTATAATAATCAAGGCTAAATAAAGCAGTAGAATAAGGTGAAATTGAAAAAGAAGGTCATACAGGATCAATAAGGTAATCATATCACAGCCTGGTCAAGATATAGATGTTTTTATGTTTGAAGAATGGACACAGTTAGCTTCTTTCCTAAAATGCTGAACTCTCTTAAATATTGGGGTTAGATTTAAAAGACATCCTGCTAAATTGTGTAATGGCATGAGTGCTTGTGTAATTGCTGTGCGAGGGTGTTTGTTTTTACAAGAGTTTATGTTTTTATTAGAGCCTCGCTTATATAACTCTCTGACTACAACAAAGTCGAGTCCGCTCATTTGTAGCAGTGACAGACAACAAAGACAAACCGCATCAAAAGAATGCAAATTCTACTCCACAAACTATTGTTAGAGTTTGGATGGAAATTGCCGTTACTCTATGAATTATATTGCTTTCAAGCATGGTCGGGCATGCCTCTGAATCCATTCAACAGAGCTTCAATCCTGCAGAAATAATTTCCTTTCCAAATGAATGAGTGTTTTTTTATTGACTGTGGATAAATCAGACAATAAACAACCAGTCTTTTTCCAGGCACACAGCGCACTAGGCTATTATTCTCTTAATTTATGTTTTAAAAAAGAGAAGTCAGCGTTTGATTACATCATTATATCATAACTCCCCAATGTGTGTGTGTGTGTGTGTGCTTGTGAGGGAAACAGGAGCTCTCGTAGAAGGCAGCAGAGAGGGGGAGAGAGATCTAAGTTCTTTTTCACGGAATACAGTTTCTATCCCACTCCTGCGAGCAAGGCTTAGGGGACGGTGCTCTCCATGGACTCTTTCGGTGTGCCAGACTTCACTGGGTTTAGCACAAGAAGCACAACTTATTGGATTACGGGGTCCATCATGCTCATTTTTCTGGGGGCTGTGTGTGTGCTGATGTGAGGGGGTATACGTGGGTGGGCAGCATGTGAAGCAAGGGAGGGATGTAGTAGTAAATACATGATTAAGTTGTATTAACTGTCCTATTTTATATGCAGAATTTCTAATGGAGCTCTATCTTTTCATGTTTAGAGGTTAAAAGTTTAAGAAGGTCAGTGGGGCAGCTGACTGTAAATGCAACAGGACTGTGAAAGCTTCTCGTGTCTCACGTGGATTTAACTGCACCTGTTTATTCTGTTTATCTGCTAGAAGTACATCTGCATGGACAGGATAAGGTTTTGGCACAAATCCTTGGTTAGATGGACTCTCTGCTGATGACATAACTCTCCATAATTGTTCACAAACGGACAGAAACTCACAGTGGAGTGATGAACAAAACACTGTGTATGCACACGTCCTTGGTGACTATTGGATGTAGTAACCTTCCTCACCCTTTCACAGATTTCAGCACAGGCAGTGTGGGATGTTCTATTTAGCAGCAGACTTTAATCTTTCTCTCTGTTTTTCTCTTTGTGTGCTCATCTCTTTCAATACACTCTTTTAATGCAATATTTACAAAAACTAAAAACACAGTTATACTGTATCTATAGCTGCACTACTTTCATGCTCATTTATTCCCAAAAATAAAGGCATGGTAGGCAACAATTCAGATTCTGCCCTGCTGTGTTCAGCATCATTCAGCCACACTCTGATGGTGGATGTGCCCTTTTCTTAGCAGGTTACTTACTGAGATAAAGAATCACTGAGGCTGGGAGGAATCCTTGCATTTGCCTCTTTATTATTTATTCTGCAGCATGACACATCCAAAGCATGCAGGGCCAGAGCAGCTAAAAATGCTCCCTGCTTGGAGAGAGGGAGTAATCGTACTGCTTTCTCAGTGAAACAAGAAAACAGAATAGCATGAACACTTACAAAGATGCTGCCTCTGTTCTCATTATTGCCAGGTGTATGTAACACAACACGGGCAGCTGAGTTGATGTTTATGATGTGCAGGACAGCAATGATTTACATCTGATTACTGTACAGGATACAGAAATCAATTTCTCTGTCCATGTGGATGTTTAATTGCAGAGATTCAGGGGTCATGAATGTGAAGTGCTGGCTTTGTTCCACCCACATACTGAAGCTCTTTGAGGAGCTGAGTGACTACCTCCCTCTGCCAGAAGCGCCATCCTCGTCCCAGTGGCGTTCCACCTTAAAAAAGATGAATATATGTGCCCAACTGGCTGCCTGACATTGACACACCGTGACTCACGCTGCCGTGCTATTTCAGTATGGCTGCTGGCAAGCCCAGCCTTTCTGTAGCCTCTCCCTTCTCTGCTTCGGTCGTTTGTTTACCTCCCCTGCTTGGCTGTTTACTTGTAATTTGGACATCTGTCAAGGTGTTTTGTTTGCAACCCTGTGGTGTGATTAGGCTACCTTTGCCAAATCTGGGAAGATGGATGGGGTCGTACCAAATCTTGGCTGCGAAGACAAAGCCCGATTTTGGCTTTACTTCACATCTACTTAGTTTAGAGGGATAATTAAGAAATCATTGGGCGACAAAAAGGGCACTGTGATACAGAGGTCACAGATGTATTCATCAGGCTTGTTCACACTCGCCTCCTGCAGTGTTAATAGTGATACTGTGCAGTGTCCCAGCACTGTCTGAGTGGTCCCGCCCTGTCCTGTCACACAGTCTGTTCGGCTCAGCGCTCCAGTGCCAGAACCTCCTCCTACACTGGGGGGAGGGAGAGGGGCAATTAACCACCTGCTAGGAAAGCAGCCACTCACACACCTTAACAGAAGCAGCATCAGTCATGAGCAGATTCATACACAGATTTATAGATTGGTGTCAGTCACACACACAGAGCATAAATCTCAGGTATCCAACCTGCAAACACACAGCGTGCATGAAACCAGGGCGGTTTGAGGTTGTTCTGATTTGCTCTCTGATCATGTTTCATCCTGAGCATTGCTAATTCGTTCATCTCCTTAATGAACATTATTGGCAGGATTGCATTAACCCAGCACTTAAGTTTGCTAATGGCTAACGTCATGCTCTGTGCTCACATCCCATACTGTAGACTCTCACGCAATCAATGCTGAATAATTTCACCGGCACATCCGGCTTCATTAAAAAATGTCTGTCTTTGTATTTTTGGGTCATCACCCACAGTGAGAATTTATACATTTAAATTGCAGAAATGACCCCAAATGACTGATCATCTGGAGCAGTTTAACACAACATCATAACCCTACATTAGCATAACTAATTCAAAGCTGATAAGGAGTTGTAACACTGTGAGCTCATTCAAACAGCTCAAACCGTTCATGATTCCTGTGATAAGCTTGTTCATCTATTAAAAGCTTTATTTACATCCACTGCAGCAGACGAAGCTGTGGCAGTAGTTGCACTGCAGCTTGCAGTTCTGTCACTGTGTTGGCTCTGACGCACAAATCAACACAGTATCACTGTGAAGCGTCGGTCTGTAAACAAGGAGTGTGTTTCCATGGGTGTGTATGAGGGTGTGTCTGGGAGTGGTTGAGGAAAAATGTAACAACAACTTGTTTCCCCATTCAAATAACAATATGTTACATCACTATCCAACTGCCCTGAGGAGGAACTATGCACAGAAAGAAATTACTCTCTTGAAAAATATACATCTCTCTACATATAGCACACAGACACACGGTAATATCAAGGCACTTCTATGCACAGAAGGATAAGATATGGATGGTTACGTCATACGGTTTTAATGCTGTCCAGCGTAAAATGCAGCCCAGCAACATAGTTGTTGAACTACTCAACCCAGACAAGTAATTAATCTTCGTCACCAGCTTCTGCCCTGTGAAACTAACACTGGCAGTAAATATCAGACATTCCCTCCTCTGAATTCTGATATTTATGTTTTATTTGACGTTTTTTGACACATTACCTTGCTTCAATCTGACAAAAACAAGTTTAATACCAAAAAACCTGTATTCCAATAAAGTGTGTAGTTCCCGGCTCTAGGAGTGGCCAACAGTTGCACTATGGACAGAGAGGGTGTGGCCACACTGACTGCTGCTGAGTTTCACCTGAGAACTAAATAAGCAAGCTCCACAGGTACTGACACACAGCCAGGCCTCACAGGATCTACTCACACTTTGGATTATTTCTTCCCTTTAAGGTACGTCAGAGCTGCTTTATCTTTCTCTACTTGATATTCTTTGTAGAGAGTACTTACGACCAAACATTCTGCCTCTCTATGCGTTTTATATTCATTGTAGACCTCACTTGCTTTAAAAAGGAGGAAAATAGGAGCAGCAATTCTCCTATTTCAAAGAGTGTGTTAGATTTAAGATAAACGTTTGTGTGGAGAGACAGACGACAACTATGCTGCAGAAACCTTTTCACTTCATGAAGTCATATTAGAGATACAAACAAGCATTCAAATACAGCAGACACTAAAATGACAGTCTAATGTGTTGCCTTTATGTTGCTCTCAGGGTTATAATGGAGTCTGAATTTACAAACTGGAGGCTAAAGGTGGCTGTGCTACTTCTGCTAACAATCCAGCTCAAAACAGGTGAGTGCTTTTTTATCTTGGGAGTGTGTTTGAGACTACAGATAAGTACAGTCAAAGCGAATACTACATTTGACATGTCTTTGAATGCCTCTTTCTTTGTCCATTGACTGTCCTGTTTACAAGAAGGCTTACATATTTCGGTCATAGAGAGAGTGGAGGTTGTGTGATTACTAACAGCAGGTGTTTTTTCAGTCTGATCTGTGATTCACACTGGCTGGTCTGCCATGCTGTTAGCTGAAGATACAACAGTAATACCACAGGGTGAATAGCATAGCAAACAATCAATGAACCGTGTGCTGATAATGTGGGTGTCTATCAGGTACCCCGCATAGCATTCAAAGCTGTTTCCATATGTGCTTCAGTGAGGGGTCCAACTGTGTGTGGTTTAGAAAGGAGACCCTGAGAGGCATTTATTAAGAAATCAGAGATTGGCTTTCACCCAAGTTGTCCTTTTGGATACACAAACAACAAGAAAATAGAGCAGATCATGAAAAACATCAAATCAAATACGATACAAACAAAGTAGAAAAACAAGAAAACTCTTGTTATGTCTCCAGAAACTCACCCACTCTCACAATATTCACTCCAGGTTGTCTTAAAAGGGGCTCCTGGCCTTCCCTCACTCAAGGCTTTGACTCAGAGTTTACTACTTTCAAAGTCTGCTTCTCAATGTAGGAACTGATCCACTTCTTCTGAAGACTCCTTCAAATCTTGGCTTGAGCTACCTAATGTCACTGCAGTTTGTAAAATATTCACAGCATTATACTCACTGAATCATTTACATGGACAGATACCGTAAAGTTCTGTGTATAAAACACATTGTCAGTACAGTTTTTGTCATCTGAACTACACACATATGGGACCAATAATACCAGTTTAAAACGCTCTTTCAGACAGCGCCATTTTCAATTTTGTGTATTTCGGTTGGATATGGTCCGTATTTGTGTGTTATGTACCTACAACACATAAGGTTCTGTGCATCAGTTCACATGGGTCCATAACTTGATAGTGACACAAATTATGTTGTATTAAAAGTTGTGGAGGTTAGAGTTATTTCTAGGAAAACTATTTGCTTAATTAGACAGATGTGAAAAATTACTGTAGTTTTGGTGCCTAAACTTTAATATGTAGTCAGATTTTGATTTTGGTACAGTATGAAAAAATGTGATAGGCTTCAAAAGAAGTGGTTGTTTTCAATTACTTAGCAATATTTAGAAAACCCACCAAGAAGGGAACTTCTAGTCACATATATGGGGTCACAAAGTCTGCTGCAGTGGGGTCAGGGGAGATAGATGGATCAAACAAACAGGACTTTAAAACAGAAGATTAAAATCAGTTATTGGAGGACAAAAATTAAAAGGCTCATATTTAAAACTGTCCAAAAAAGGTCATGTACACGCAACCCACCTTTAACCCTGCTTTTATAGTTAGCATAAAATATCAAATGTTAGCAAAACCCAAAACCCCAAATCCTTCTTAGCTGTAGTTCTGAACCGATCTGAACTTTTCATGTTTTTTTTTTAAACTCTTTTGGCACCAAAACTACAGTGATGCTGTTATGCTCTAGGCTGCTTTACCTCTGGTCTTCACCGTGGAGAGGAACAGCTGTCTCCTCTGCCAAAGACAAAGAACTTTCCGTTGGAGAAGTTTTGCGGTTTTGCAGACTGACAGGAAACACTTTTATTGTGTTGCAGGCCAGAAATACGGTTTCAAAATATAAAATACACCAGTCTGAAATTCATGCTGACTGACTCTGGGAAAAAATGAAGGAATTGTGTCCGTGTACATGAATCGATATATTATTATTTCATGACTATTGCACAGAGTGCTGTGGGACTGGGCTGTCTCGAAAGCTGCTTTTACACATAAATGATAAAACCCTCCTGTGGTAAATAAGCTGCTGGTGCACAGTCTGTTTTTAATGCTTTGTTTATCTCATGTTGATTTTTCTTTGGGTTTATTTCATGTTCGGTGTACTATTTGGTCTGGTACAGCACTTTGGTCAGATGCAGTGGTTTTAAACATGCTTTATGAATAAACTAAGTAAAATAAAAAATGAATGAGAAAAACCCTCCAGCCCTTCAAACCCTGCTGTTGGAGCACCTCATTAAAGCTGTAGTTTACTGCCTGCTGTGAAAGCCTTGATTGATTCTTCAAACTCCAGTTCGACTTCCCAGTAGCAAACGGAGAAAGCAGGACTTTTTTTAAGCCTGTCGTCTGGGCCAATGAGTAGGTTTGTGGGATTTGAATATTTGCAGCTCTTTGTGTTAAGCTTAGTGACTGTGCTTCACTGGCAAGTTAGCTTAGCTGCCTCTCCACATGGAAAACACGTCTCCTTTGGATCACAACGTTTTTTGCCCAAGGGGGCTTTCACAGTGTAAACATTTGACTGACTAATTTGAGCTTTTTTTTAGACTCCCTTCATCACGTCTGCCTTTATGAAATGCTTTCATAAATTCCACTGACATTCTTTGTTTTGTTGCAGTGGCATTGAAGTGCAATAGTGGATTTAATGAGTCAAAAGAGAGGCTGATGTGATTTATCTACATGGTCTATTAGAGAAGGTTAAACATCTCAATTGGAAAACGGTGAAAAGAAACATTTCTCCTGATGTCTGGGAGGCTGTGGCATAAGTAAAATAAATAAGTTGGGTTGCATTGCAACGCAATAATAATCAGCATTGAGTTTGTTCTATAAACGTCAAGCCATCAGTGATAATTAAAATCCATGGCCGTAAACAATGAGTCAGCGGGGTGTGTTACAACTCAGGGACAGCTTCTAACTGCCACTTGTCAAGTACATTTTTCATGTTTGCTCATGCGTTCACTTCTCATCATCATTTACTTACATTATTCTGACAGCTAATGAGCCTCAAGAGGTTTAAATCAAAACGTTACTTCATTTTCGCAAAAATAGGCCGAACATTTATACTTTTATTCCAGCAACCAAATGCTTCTCATTTTGACTTAAGAGGCCAATTAGTCTCAGATCAGCCCCTTTCCTCATCTCGGAGATGTTTATGAGCACACGCATGGCTCAAACAGAGGCAATAAGGAAAAAGATGGATGTATTTGAGGAGAAAATTCATATTTGTTGTCTTTTTTTTTGTTTGACTTTTGGCCTTGGTACGTGTTTATGAAAGTCTGAGAGGGAAAAATGTTCACATTCTGGACAAAGAAAAACCTGACTTGTATTTTCTGCCCCCTCAGATGTTTCAAAAGCTATGCAGGTGACCACTTCAGGGCCACAGACCGTCCAAATAGGCCAGGGGGAGAAAGTGAACTTGGGATGCACGTACACCCCCGGCTCCCAAGATACAGGAGAGCTGGACATCGAATGGTCCAATGTCCGTCCTGATATGACACAGAAAGACCAACTGGTGGGTGTTTCTTTGAAGACAGAGAGGGATGTTGTTGTGAAACCTGTCTGTAAGGTCTGACAAGTGCATCATGCATATTGCACATGCAAGAGGAGTGGGATTGTTACCTTCAGGCTTTGTTTGTAGAAAAACCTGCTTTCATGATGTTCTATCACTCATTGCAGTGTTTGCATCTCAGATCTTGTCCTTTACAGGAGGCATAATGCACAGATACGGGGACCCCCGCATTTCCGAGAGATGGAATTTCATTGGGAATCCTAAACAGGGTGACGCCTCCATCTCAATCTCTGATCTGAAGCCCTCAGATACAGCCACCTACCAGTGCAAAGTGAAGAAGGCGCCTGGTGTCGACGTCAGAAAAGTCACAGTGGTGGTAATGGGTGAGGATGAATTCCTTTTGACCGGTTTTACCTGTTTGCTTCCTCCGCCTCATTCTTCTTTTAAACGTTGCTCTCACCGACCTGGCATGTCAATGTTCTTTTAGACTGTTATCACACCTTTCTCAGCAGAGTCTTCTCCCCTTTCACACCCTCAGCTAAAGCATTGAAGCAATCCTTTAAAAGCAGCTTTTGTGCCATGAGTTTATTTATTCCCTTTCATCACCAGTTCGCCCGTCATCGCCAAAGTGTTGGGTTGAAGGTGGTGAGGAGAGGGGCAGCACCGTGTCCCTCTGCTGTAAATCCTCACAGGGGACCTCTCCTCTGACATACACGTGGAGGAGGGAGACTGGAGGCACAATTCCAGCCACAGCAACCCAAGGTGAGCAAAACTTGAGAGGGAGAAAAGCCTTTATGTGATGCATTCATGCAGCTGAATTAGTATAGTATGCCTGGATTGAATGCTGTCTTCTTTCATTAAGACCCACAGACTGGGGTGCTTTTGATAAGGAACCACACAGACAGCAACGTTGGAAGTTACGCGTGTGAGGCGAAAAACGCTGTTGGCAAAGCAGAGTGTAAATATGCACTGCACGCATACAACCGTAAGTCTATGATGTGATCTTCTTATTTACTCTGAAGTTCTCAGCATGCATTTATCCTAAATTAATGTTTTGAATGCACGCTTAAAATATTTTCTAAAGTCTGAATATAATTTGCAAAATCTCATCTAAGCCTCTTGATCATGCTGGTGTGTGTCTATTGAAGAATAAAGTTGAACTTGTTTGATCTCATGTGGTCTCCTTCAGCTACCAACAAGGCTGGTGTCATCGCTGGTGCAGTGATCGGTGCTCTCCTGCTGCTGCTCCTGCTCTTGCTCCTCATCTGGCTCCTGATCTGCTGCTGCCACAAACGCCGTTATCAGAAAGAGGTCGCAAACGAAATCAGGTAATGAATCAGAGCCAGTAAAGTAGACTCAAATCTGAAGATCATAGGGTGCTGGTTTGGCTTAGCTGATAAATTGCATGTCTCATGTGGCTCATCTCGAGGCTTCAATCTTCGTTGCAGCGGTTGCTGGTTAGACTCCCAGCGATGATCCTCTTCTGTATTTCTTCCCCTGCTATCTGTTCCCCACATTTCCTGTCTCTCCTCAGCTGTCATTTCAATAACAGCGACACCCTAACACAAACACTCACAAACACTCACACACACACACACACACACAAACACTCACAAACACTCACACACACACACACACACACACACACACACACACACACACACACACACACACACACACACACACACACACATACACACACACACACACACACACACACACACACACACACACACACACACAAAAAAACTAAGAAAGGAAGCAAATGTGAAGATCTTGTGATTGATTGACCTGTCTCCTCAGGGAGGATGCCCCGGCCCCGGAGAGCAGACCCACCAGCAGAAACTCCAGTTTGCGCTCAGTGATGGGGTATCGCACCCACCCCGGGGTGATCTACAGCTCTGTGAAGAACTATCTGCCCAACAGGGAGTCAGGCCGCAGTGCTGTCTACACAGGAGGGAGCAACAACACACCACAGCCTGTTACTACAGGGGGGAAAGCTTCTGATCTCAAATATGATCCTCAATATGGATACCCAGTGTAACAAAAACACAAACATCTGACAGTGTTTTTTAATCTTAACTAAACTATTTGAAAGAATCCTCATGTTAAATGTGTAAATGACAAATGGTGCAATACAATATAAGTGGAGGCTAACGGGAGTGCTGGTCCAGCATACTTTGAACTCTTTTCAAATCCGACCTCAGCCTGTGAACAAACGTTCATGTACAACTGGCTGACTGTCATAATGCATTGTGGCACATCATTACTGTTGTATAAATAAAAACAGGCTCTCATAATATGAGTCATTTTTACACAGGTTTTCCAATAAGTGTTTGTAAAATGTATGTAAATAAAAAAGGTTGTTTTTTTTCTATGATGCATATGTAGCTCAGTGAATGCATGGCTTTTGTAAAGTGCGTACAATAAAACTCTGCTGTGTTTTTTAAGTTTTTTGGAGCATGTTCTTTTCTTTATTGGATATGGACAGATTAAGTCAGGAAAGGCAGGAAGAGAGATGAGAGATGACATACAGCAGAGGTTTCATGTTGGAATTTGGGTTGCAGTGATCATGGCACGTGGCCTACCCAGGGGGGTGAACCTAATAAAGTATTTTTCAGCTGACAAGACAGATGTAGAGTGCGAATCCCATTCATTGCACATTCAGATTTTGTGTCCTGGATTTGTCCAATACTGAGTGATCTGGATCTTATCCTGTTTTGATGTTGAGTCTTTGTAAATAATATAACAGAGTACAGTCCAGACCTAGGGCCTATACTATGAAGCAAGCTCAACATATCTCACACACGTTTTCCTGATCCGGCTTCACTTATCCTAACAAAGGAGATAACGGTAAGCTGTCACACGAAGCTGGTTATCAACATGATGAGTCAAAGTAGAATTAACCTGAGCACACTCACATGAACAGAGCGGACATATCACAATCACAGACAGACTCAGAGCACTGACATTAGAAAAATATGAAGAAGTTATACACATAATCTAAACTAACATCAACACAGCTGTGTTTGCACAAATGAAGAAAGCACCAGCAGACGAGACAAAAAAGCTGAGAGTGAATGCGCAAATTACATCTTATTTCCCATCACTAGTGCAGATCGATCTGACTATAATAACTCCTGTGTTATCCTTGAAATTGATCTCTCATTCTGATTCAGTCTTGTGTCGTGTGTGACAGTTTTAGACCTAATGTTTCAGCTGCAGCCCTGACGATATCAAAATAAGTGCTTTGGAGAAATAAAAATGAAACATGATTCAAAGTGATAAGCACACGCAGTTTTATATTTCATACAGAACAACAACTTCACCCAACTAACATATTTTAGACTCTGTTTAAGTATGATGTCAGGAAAGATAATCAATAACTGTCATCAGTATTTTATGCAAAATCATACAGGTAGACAGGGTGCCTTGCCCCCTCCCCCTGCCCTTGCGATCAGCTCACAGAGCTCCGTGATCAAGCGAGCTGATTGGCCAGTATCCGGAGTTTTCTACTAACCCATCTCTTATCGTGAGCATAACCTGCCCCGGAGCAGGTTAGGAGTTCAGCATGAGTAACCATGGTGATCTACCCTGGTAAGAAGTAAACAACCTTCGAAGTACTGAAAATCCAGAGTTAACCCTGAAGTTACCTCGATAACCGCAAATCCAGCTTCATAGTATACCCCTCTGCTCTGTTTGTAAAGCGTCTTGAGATAATATTTGTTGTGATTTGGCACTATATAAATACATTTAATTGATTGAAGAGTTAGTAAAAAAAACATGACATGTGAAACCAGAGCTGTGCATTAACCAAGGGGCAACCTCCGGTCTAAAAATATGAGTCCAATGCGGAAGTGCTAAAAACTGCAGTTCATCGAGGATCCGCTTGAGGCTGGCTCTGGAAGTACCGGAGACCACATAAACACCAATTCAAAAAAAGGATCTTTACAGCAGAAATAGACATGTTTACATCCTGGTACGAAAGACGAGCGTAGTCTGGATAGCTAATTTCTCGATCGGCACACACTGTAAGAGTTGAATTTTTTTCTTTTACGATTGGCCTCAAAACAGCGCTTCAGAAACAGATGGGTGACGTCAGGGATACTACATCCATATTTCATACAGTCTATGGCGTTAACACTTTAACTGCAATGCGAATAAGGTCAGAAATAAATGTTTTAATTGTGTGCTATTTTCACAGCTTAGTTAAACCACTTGAATGTCTTCCTACTGCTGTCTTGATGGAAAATAACAACACCACTGCTCTTTTGAACGGCACGTTTCACCTGAGAAAAATACCCAGATGGCTTTGTTGACAAAAATAATTCCAATGTCATAGACGGGCCGAGCTAGACTGTCAGTGCAAAGGGGGCGGAGCATCCTCAAGGGGCCCTTCTGATGGTCAAATTCACAACTGTAAAACAGCTGATATATTTTCTCTCCTACTTCAATAAAAAACACAGATTCTCACTTGTTGATCCAAGAGAGCCCATAAAAAGCAACATGTTGCTTGTGGAGTTCAAATGTTTCAGCTGCCCCAAGGACAGCACACATGACTCTACTCATAGGATTAACCCTCCTGTTATGTTCAGGGTCAGATTGACCCTTTAAGTAAAAAAAAGAAAAAAAATATTAAAAGTGTTTTTTCGGTATGAAACTTCTTCAACTTGCCTTAATTAGCGTTATCAACATATAAATAAAAATGGTTCCTTTCACATATTTGCAACCTCCCCTGCATGTTTATATTACATAGATACTGTTCGTGGGTCAATTTGACCCAGCAGTCAAAGTGGAGCCTAAAAGGAGTCAGAAGTGTCAAATACTAATTGTTTCTTTGCAACTGTGTGACATATTTCACCCCAATCATGTACACAAACACACACACACACACACACACACACACACACACACACACACACACACACACGCACACACGCACACACACCCTCTCCCTATCTCTTGACCTCATCTGTAAAGTGCGAAAATGTAGGTTTTGGCATGACTTTTGACGAGAAACCTTCTCATTTCCCGTGGGCAAACTCCATCCACATTGAGGGGACTCTCAGCAGGGTAGTGATGTGTCATGATTAAAAGCTGTGGCTCTAAGAGACGATGCTTTATAGTGAAGCCGAAGAGCTGGCTCGCATCGAGTGAGACCCTGCTCAGAATTTTTTATTTTCCAACCTTCACTGAGGACATTAATGATGTTTGCTCCAGTTTGGTTCTGGTTCTGTTTGCTTGAGTTTGGTTCTGGTTATGTTTGCTTGAGTATGATTCTGGTTCTGTTCTGTGGATATGTTGGCAGTTTTTTGTTAATGTGTACGATAAAAAAGTTTGATTAACCCTAACCCTAACCCTAACCCTAATCATAACCCTAACCTTAACCCTAACCATAACCCTAACTCTAAGCCTAACCCTAAACTTAACCCTAACTCTAACCCTAACCCTAACCCTAACCCTAACTTTAACGCTAACTTTAACCCTAACCCTAATCATAAACCTAACCCTAATCAAAACCCTAATCATAACCCTAACTCTAACCCTAACTCTAATCATAACCCTAACCCTAATCATAACCCTAATTCTAATCATAACCCTAACCCTAACCCTAATCATAACCTTAACCTTAACCCTAATCATAACACTAATCATAACCCTAACCCTAACCTTAACACTAACTTTAACCCTAACCCTAATCATGAACCTAATCGTAATCATAACCCTAACCCTAACCCTAAACTTAACCTTACCCCTAATCATAACCCTAACCCTAACCCTAACCTTAACCCTAACCCTAACCCTAAGCATAACCCTAACCCTAACCCTTACTTTAACCCTAACCCTAATCATGAACCTAACCGTAATCATAGCCCCTACCTTAACCCTAACCCTAATCATAACCTTAACCCTAATCATAACCCTAAACATAACCCTACCCTAACCCTAACCCTAATCATAACCCTAATCATAACCCTAACCCTAACCTTAACCCTAACCCTAACCTTAACCCTAACCCTAATCATAACCCTAACCCTAATCATAACCCTAACCCTAATCATAACCCTAACCCTAACCTTAACCCTAATCATAACCCTAACCTTAACTCTAACCCTAATCATAACCCTAACCCTAACCTTAACCCTAACCCTAATCATAACCCTAACCTTAATCCTAATCATAACCCTAACCATAACCCTAACCCTAATCATAACCTTAACATCTACCCTAACCCTAAACTTAACCCTAACCCTAATCATAAACCTAATCATAACCTCAACCCTAATCATATCCCTAATCATAACCCTTAACATAAACCTAACCCTAATCATAACCCTTACCTTAACCCTAACCCTAACCTTAACCCTAGCCCTAACCCTAACCCTAACCCTAATCATAACCCTAAACCTAATCATAACCCTAACCTTAACCTTAACCCTAACCCTAATCATAACCCTAACTTTAACCCTAATCCTAATCAGGAACCTAACTGTAATCATAGCCCTTACCTTAACCCTAACCCTAATAATAACCTTAACCCTAATCATAACCCTAACCCTACCTTAACCCTAATCATAACCCTAACCTTAACCCTAATCATAACCTTAACCCTAATCATAACCCTACCTCTAATCATAACCCTAACCCTAATCATAGCCTTAACCCTAATCATAACCCTAACCCTAACCTTAACCCTAACCCTAACCCTAATCATAACCCTTACCTTAACCTTAACCCTAACCTTAACCCTAATCATAACCCTAACCGTAACCTTAACCCTAACCCTAGTCATAACCCTTACCCTAACCTCAACCTCAACCCTAATCATAACCCTAACCCTAACCCTTACCCTAACCCTAACCCTAATCATAACCCTAACCCTAACCTTAACCCTAATCATAACCATAACCAGTCGATACTCGATTAATTGTTAACATCCCTTATTTGGCACCTGAAAATACATTACATCCACAGTGGTAACATAGGATTCAATAATATTCATGGCCGAATGATATAGTTAATGGAACTTTGGCTACCTACTGTGGTAAGATGTACAAAAAATTAGCAGTCCATAGCCTCCAAGGCGATTATTATTGATTTGCTTGTAAACGTTTGAATTATTTAGCAGTGTACCTTTACTTGGGCATACGTTGAGCATGGTTGTGGTTTGCGAGAGTTTGACTTTGAGTTACCACCTATGAACCAAGCATACAGGGGCAGCCAATCATACTGATGTCATCAAGCAACCGCATCACTCAAGCTGGCAGAGCACTATTTTGGACCCGACGATGAATACTAAAGAGACAGCAACGAGGGGGCTCCTGTGATCTGAATTATCTCAGAAAACCTGCACACCATACTGACACTGTTTAGACAATTTATCCATGCACTTCTGTGTAAGTGTATTGTAAGTGAAGAAAAAAAATGAGACGCCGTATTTCGCAGCATAAGCATTTTAAAGATGTCTCCTACCTCTTAAGTCATGGTTTCAGACCTCACTGTGTATCAGTGCAGCTTTTATTTGAATAATGAATCTAAAACACCAGATCATAAAGTACATTTTATTGCTCACTGATAAGAATAGCTTTTCATTGTTAATATGGACATAAAAGTGGATTTGAAATACACAATAATGGAATTTGACTGAAATTGATTAATAAAAAAAACTGATGGTTATTTCCCTCAAAAAGGAAAGAAAGCTGTAATTAGAGGTTTAGTTTTCTATTGAAGATTGGGTATGGTCACTTAAAAACAGTTAACTATAAATAGTCCGTGTTTTTGTTGTAGAAATTTTGAAGAATGCATTAAACGTGAAAATGTTGCAAATATTGGATGTTCAAATTCTGACCTTTGAGCATTAACATATTTAAACAATGTGTCCGTTTTCACAGCCTGCTGGCTGTTTTCACGGCTGTAACTGGGTAAATACAAACAGAAACTTTGAGCTGCTCACGAGTCAGAAAATTGGGAGACAGTGAAGTTGTTTTTGCCTCAGATCCTCTGTGTGTATTTGCCTCCTGGAACATTTTTCATTTGCAGAACAAAGTGCTTCAAAATTGCCTATTTTTGTCTCGTACTCTCTCTAGTTTTTGAAAAGCAGCCAGTAAACTAGTTATTAGTCAAACAGCTTGTGGCTGAGGCACTAACCTACAGAGGCACAAATGTGCCCACAGCCCCACCTCCTGTCGGCAGTGACCTCAGTCCATCTTCAAAAGACGGATATTGAATTGAAAGAGCTGCAGGACGTGGTGTCTGTTTGTAAGTTCCTTGGTAATAAATCCTGCAATGTGCCCCCTGAAAGGGCCGGCGCTTCTCTGCACTCATCTGTAATGACTGACCTTTGTATAGAGACAATATATCCGCCTGAAAGAAAAAGGGACAAAAAATAAAACATTAGAATTGCATTTTGTGTTTTAGGTTGTCAGTTCTTAGACCAGGTTTTCTTTACAAATTTACCAGAATACACACACATATACACAAAACATGTTTACTATTTGCATCTGCAGTCTTTATTTCTTGTCTTCTCTGGATAAACAAATTGAAAACTGTCAACTTCTATGTCTGTGTCTTTATCTCTGTGTTTCACATCCATCAGAAGGACACATCCTCCATGTAAGAGAGCCTTTTCATGTACGTACAAGAGTCTGTCCTTTGATCTAAGCATGAACATGAGGGAATAGCAACATTAATTAATTACAAATAAATTTTTGGCAACTTCTTTGGGAAACCACATAATCTCCTCTTTTAATAATAAGTTTCTTAGAGCGCAGAGCTTCTAACAGGGTTGGTAATTATTTTAAAAAATGCACAGCAGACTTCTTTCATATTTTGAAAAGCCTCTGCATGTTAGAAAACAGTTGTTCTTTTGTGCTGTTGTGCAGTAAGGCTGAATCTGTCCTAGAAATATGGCCCTGGATGGTTGGAGATTGTTTGGTATAAAATAAATCTTTCAAAACAATAATAAAATTAGCTTGTTTTAAGTACTATTCATGAAGAGAAGATGGGCTAGCCATAATGATTGCTAATGTAATTAGGATCCTTTTTGCTTTATGATTGGATAGAGGTAAAACAAGCAAACAAAACAATTTGAATAATGATCAATTAAATCCTCATTCAAGTCATCTTGTTAGAAGTCTGCACACTAAGTTCCTCCACGGCAGAATACAGTGATAAGCTGTAGCATTAGCAAAGCTCCTGAAGGTGATTCAGAGGTTATTTGCTTTTCTTATCAGGTAAATAGGTGTGTGTTTTTCTGTGTTTGTGTGTGTGTGTGTGTGTGTGTGTGTGTGTGTGTGTGTGTGTGTGTGTGGTCTGAGGTTTGTAAATTTGTGGCTGAGCAGCAGGAATACTCATTTGCTTGCAGAGTTTGGTTGAGAGTGTCGAGCTGCCACGCTGCACTGACTGACGCACAGTAAAGCCACATAATGAGCACAAATCCTGGCCGCATGCATTCAAATGCTCTGTCACCACAACCTGTGGTCATAAGTGATGCAAATCAAACCTATAACGCTAATATATAAATATAAGTCCCGGAACCAATCCTAGGACTTCACCTTGGTGTGTGATCTCGCACACAACTTGAGGCGAGGATTAATGCTAGGATAAACAAAACAAGACATAAAGGATTTCTACGACTGCAGCCAAAGGTGCCGACTCAGACAACCGATTGCGACGACTTGCAGGCAGAGATTAAAAGTCGAGTTGATAAAAAGCCTCATCCAACCCATGGGAGCTTCCTTTGAGGTAAAAATGGAGGATGCGTCTTCCTGTGACCTTCTTACCTCTACTACATTCTATAATTTTTTGCTCAGGACCACCTAAATTGAAGATTTCACATGTATTTATCCATGATAAAAGATTTCAAAAGAACATATTTGTGTGTGTTTTTATGTATCTCTAAAAGCTAATTATGTGAATCTTTCCCCCTCAGGACCCACTGACAAAGAGTGACTGAATTTATTCTGAGTCAGAAAAGAGAATCATCCGTTTGAGAGTGTATGCATCTTTTTTTCCCCTTTTGTCATCTCTTTGAACGCAGCAAAAACAAAACACTCCAGAACCCCATACAGACTACTGAGAGAAATATTTTTCAACTTATTCCCAGGAAGTTTGACAGATCTGTTCTGGGGTAAAGTTTGAATCATGTATGGGGGAGTTAAAGTGGCCCTCTGGGCCTTGACATGTCTACTGGCCATGACCACCGTCTTCTTTAACGGCTACATCCTGCTGATGAGTCTGTTGAACAACAGGAAGAACAAGAAATGGAGTCCCAGTGAAACCATCATCCTGGCTCTATCTATAGCTAACATGGCTCATCAGCTGATCTGCTACTTCTGGATGACCATGGCAGAATTGGACAATAAGTGCCTAATTTTGCAAATCCCTTACACGATCATGCTGCTGCTGGTCTACAGCCTCAAGTTCACCATCATGTGGGACAGCAGCTTCCTCACGTTTTACTACAGCACCAAGCTGGTGAACACGCCCAACCACTGCTACACAAATATCCAGACCATCATCCTCAAACATGTCACTTTAACCGTGTTTCTCATCCCTTTAAGTGGCCTGGGCACATGTCTGCCCATGATAGTGGTCTTTCACCCCGACAACCACACCGTTGCCAACCAGGACTGTGGAGTGATAATGCCTGACACCCTCCCTGGTAAGGTCTACGAAGCGCTCTATCTGATCCTCGCTGATGTTCTGCCGGGGTTACTCATGATGAAATGCTGCATCTCTATCTCCATCCACCTGGCCATGCACCTGCGCCACATGAAAGCCAGCACCAATGGAGCCCACGGCCCCAAGCTGGGCGCTCAGATGAGGGTGATCCGGATGGCGTTGTCCCTTGTGGCGGTCTTCATCGTCTTCCTCGTTGTTGACCTGTTCGTCAACTACCGGATCGCGGTCCACCACGAGAACATCATCATGCTCACTTTCTTCTTCACATCAATCTACACCACCGTCACTGCAATGGTGCTGATCTATGGCAAGAAGCCTTTTTGGAAAGCGCTCATACATGAATTCAACATCTGCATGGATGAATATCCGTGTTTGTCGTGTCTGAAAGTGCCTGAACAAAAGGCCAAATCCAGCACTCCTGCAAAAGTTAAAAACTGAGAGCTCAATTTGCTTCATGCTGGAGACTCTTTGAGCTGAAATCAATTTGTCATTGTCTGGACTTATTAAAAACTCTGTAGAAACTTATTCTTTTATCTTTTGTGCTAGCAATTTCAGTAATGACTGCTGTCCTGCTGTATCACCATAAATTACAACATCTTACATCAATGCCATAGATGAAAGAGCAGCTCAGGAGCTGTTGCACAGAAAGCAGCGGTCAGGTAACCTGCTTTCCATCCAAATCACACACTCATCAAACCTTTCCTACCAATATTAATATTTCAGTGGAACAAATAATAGTCAGGCCTGTAAAATAGATCCCCAGGCATGGCTGCCTGGACATGATGCAACTCTGCACCCATCTAAAAATGCTAAAAAATACATGTGACTGTTGAGAGTACAGAGCATATTAATAAAACAAGAAAGTACTCACAACCTGAATCCTTTTTTTATTTGCATCACAGAGGTTTTATGAGAATTTTCTCAGCCAGGTTGCAGAGATTTTAAGCTGCACGGGAGGACAAAAGCAGCCTGACTAAAACTGGACAGTTGCCAGTCAAAACTCCTGCACTAGTTTGAGGAGAAAAGTATACCTGATGGGGGAAAGCGCTTAAAATCGCAATTTTACTCCTGTGGATCTGTCCATTGGTCCTCAACAGACGTGTTCCGGGCTGTACTCGACATCTCCCCGGTGTTATTGTGTGTAACTGCAGCTGTGTGTGTAGGTGTGTGTGTGAGCGAAGCAGGGCGTTCCTGGCGGAGTGCACTCAGGCCGAGCAAACCTTCCCTGAGTAAATAGAGGTTTACAGAAGTGCAGTGGACCTCTTTGCAATGCTCCATCAGTTCACACCCTCTGGCACCACCTAGTGAGGTTCAAAGCAGAGATACAATAGAGCAGCTAATCCCTCTCCACACATAGAGTCGCTCCCTCCAGCTGCTTAATGGACAAAGTAGGAAAGGGCAGAACTTCCTTTGATGCAGGGGAATTAAGTCATACTGAGGCTTCGGATTCCATCCCCACTGTACTTCTCAGTCAGATTCAGGGAGGAGGGTGTGACATGATGGCTGAATATTGTAAAATAGTGGACAGAGTAAGTGCAAAGCCTTACTATGGAATAATATTCTCTAACCCTAAACTTTTTTGTTAAGGGAACGAAAGCGTAGAAGAAGTTTTTCATACCTTTCTTAAAGCTCCTGTGACTGGTTTTCAGTTTTTGATACAGCATACTCAAATAGATACTGATGCCTGTTTATGACCTACAAAAGCAACAGAGATTGTCAAAATGAAGCCCGACTTTTTCTATGATGTAGTTTTTTATTCCTTAAACAGCTGCCGCACTGTAGGTGTCACATGTAGTTGTTAACAGCTTGGTGCAAAAACAGCCTATTTAAATGTTTTTAGAGAGAGGGGGACTTTCAGTTTGACTGTTACAAGACACCAGAAAAAAAACACTCCTCACACATGCAGAGGACAAAGTCTAAGGCTGTATAGAACTTGTATGGTGCCTTCAAATGGGGTCGTGTTCATGAGGAGAAATCACATGAACACCCCACCCTTTTCATATTTACACCACTGTAAGTCAAATATTTCAGAAAGCTTTGTGTTCACCTGTTGTGATGTGTCTGATGATGTTTCCAGAAATGGTGGAGCACATGAAATCAAGTTTTACATAAAGACATTGCGTTATTATATAACTGACAGGATCTGTAATAAATTAAGTTAAGGTGTTAACTTAGATTCGGGAGCAGGACCACGCCTAAACCACACCCTCAATCACCTGACAAGCCTTCTTAAACGTAGCCAGCCTACTCCAACTGCTTGTCCGTGATTCTTCAACCCACCCTCCCTCACCTTACTCTACTGCACTTAACCTATTTCCTTGTCCTCTCCTACTCAACTCGTGCTCGCTCCTTCTATGCCCTGTCTACTTCCAGGTACAACCTGGATCAAGATCAGCTCCGGCAGGATAACGCTGAGACGGAACCCCCATCCTGAGTCTCCTTCTGCTGGGCACACCACGCACAACTAATTCATTAAATGTTCAACTTATAGCCTTGTGTGGCGTGGTCCTTGCTAGTGAAGAGGAGCTAAGTTAGGTAACGTAAGCAAGCGCGCAGCTTGTACAACAAACATAATGTTAGCCATGTAGAGAACCAAAATAAGCTGTGGCTAGTGTTAATCTAGATCATTAACTTTGCTATCTTGACTGTTGATCATGCACATGGCATAAAGGAACAAAGGAAATGTTTTGTTTTAACATTTCCACATAAAAAGCAACAATTGATCTTTGCCCCATGTTGCCATTACCTGACAACAGTGTTGTCGGTAGGACCAATGTGATTACTTTGATGGCTTTTCTCTCTCAGTAGAAGCTGAAATTTCATCTTCAAAGAGAAAAAGATGTAGCCTAATGTATTTTATTTTTCATACAAAATCATAAATTCAGTCCATTATGGACTGTTTGATGTTAACACAAAGGTTCAGAGACATCTGCTCATCTCAAACATTCACCTCTAATGAAGGATAAAAAGAGGACTGTGCACACGCTAGTACTTCTGAACAGCTCTGACCAAGAAGATAGAAAAAACTCTAGATGCTTATATAGTTATATACTGATACCTAATGAAGGGAAATATGGAAAGCTGTCTGATGACTGATGGTGAAATGATGCTGACTGTCTTTAGAATTTTAGTTGGTGATTGTGATGCAATAGTTTTAGCATTAATATGTTGGCATTGTCTTAATACAGATTTTTAATCGTCTTCATACAGGCGTCTAGGAAACATACTGTTAGCCCAGTTTTCAGTGGTGGCCATATGTCATTTACATGTTTTTTCAACAGTAAATGGAAATGGAAACTCAGCTATGGCCTTAATTATGTAAATTTATTCAGAAATCCTACCCTTTATATTTTTAAAGGATCTATTACAGGGAAATTAACCCCATGTACAGTGTGTATGAATAAATAAATGAGCAACATACCCTAAACACCACCAGGTTGTGAACAAGTTTATTTTTGCTGTAAAAATGTACACTATCATGGATTCTAACAGGGTTTCCTGTCAAGTGGACAGTTAAGGAACTGCAGATTTCAGCATTTTCTGATTGGCTTCTTTTAACACCAGATGCAGTAATTTTGACAAAATCAGCAGAGGAGGTAACGCTTTGTCCACAGGGGGGCGCCAAAATTGACACAAACATACCCAAAGGAGCTTTAAGCAAAATACAAACAACAATGTAAGAGTAATCTACAATCGGTAAAGGCCTTACATTCAAAAACTAAAGTAGTAATAAAAGTTAAATCAGGCTACAATAAGGTAAAAAAAAAATCCTCCACTACAACTGACATATTATCCTCCCATGTTATCATGTGGTTATTCATACTTCTGCGTTCATGTGAAAGTAGCAGTTTGCTTCTGTAGCTCATCGAGGTGAAGCTAATTAACTGTCACTACTGAGTAAACAGTTGGGTAGTTCAGTCCTCTGGCTCCAAACATACGGCCCTGACCCCTCCAGAGGGTCACTACATACATCTCAGGGGTCATGAGTTTCTTAATGTTGTAAAAAAAAAAAAAAAGAAGACATAAAAAAATTAACAATTGTACCGTACACAACTTGTTCCTTTTTTTTCTTCTGTAATGTTTCACATGATTCTTTGGGTGAAAGGTTTGAAATGCAACATCTTTGGGCTTCAAGCAGTTATTAAACTCGGTCATCTGAGAAGTTGTCTCTTTAGTGGAACTGCAAACAGCACAAAGGCATTTAAACAACCAGACACTGTTTTCTTTTGTAAAAGATTACAAGCCAAACATGTTTGGAGCTACTAATATTTAGCATTTAGCAAACCATTTTAAATATTGGTTTAAAGGGGACTGCAGGCTGAAAGAACGACTGTACATGATACTATACCTGATAAGTACATTGAAATAAAAAGTGTGTTTGCCACTAGATTATAGATAATTATAGTGGCAAGTATTTTCAATTTTTTAGAAAATTACCTGACAGACACAGCTGAAGAACTTGATCAAATATACCTCTGTTACTTTAAAGTCTATCTTAACAACCATTTCTATATCTATTTTTGTGAGGAACACGCCTGCTTGTATCTATAGCATGTTGTTTAAAGGTATGGAAATGCTGTGTGTTTACAGCCTCAGTCTGTGTAACAATTTAAATTTAGTCACAGATATGTCCCGCGTCTGTTGTCAGTGGAGAGGATACGTGCTGAGAGGAACGAGACTGTGGTAATTGATGTCTTCACATTCTTTACATCACGAGGCTGTAAACATGTCTACAGTATGGAGAGCGTTTCCAAGGAGGCAGTTGCTGCAGTATTCGCCTTGCACGGGTGAACATCACTTCAAATAGTTATTGCTCCTGAGACTTGCTGGCAGAGTGATATCCTGGCCCGCACTATCTGACAGGAAGGAACAGGCCATTAACAATCCAGATTAGTAAGACCAGCACCCATCACACAACTCCTGTAAACATCTCATAAACTCCTCCCTGCAGACACCACCCACCCCTCCAGGGATAATGCTTCTGTAGCTCAAATGTCAAAGGCATCTTTTTCCAACACCTACTCTAATTGTGTTTGAAAAGCATAAATCACCAGCTTCATGCCAGTTTTCTGGATGTTTTGAGCTTGGATGGGTAATTTTTCTGGCTATCAGCAGCATCCAAATGTCAGGGAGTTCTCCAGCGAGGGCACGGAGAGTCATCTGTATTCACTCCGCTGACAGGATCATAGTTAAGAGATGAAGATGCCTTTCTAAAATAATCAATGTCACCGCATAATGAGAGTCGGCGCTTTCATAAAGTTTTTATTTGTGTTCAGTCAACAACAGCATGTTCATAAAAAAAGATCATTATACATCTCTTGAGGCAATGTTTGTAGAAAATTTCTTTGATGCTTGTTAGGAAATGTTTACTGTACAAAAAAGAAAATCCCTTGTAAAACAATTTAAAAATGTAAAAATACATCTAAATTACTGACACCTTAATAAGCGTCTCATTTTGATCATTTAAAAAACAGCTTTCATGCATAGATTTAGCACTCCGAAGGCACAGAAAAAGCACATATAGTAAAGCAGTACATCCATATTACTCATTTCTGTTGACTTTAAGTAAACCATCTCTGTGCACATCTAGTGTGCAAAACAATGGAAACATGGACTGAATAACAATAATTTAAACTCCAGTAATTAACTGATAAAAAAGCAAATGTACCAACACCTGAAATATAAAACTAAAGTGAACTTCAAAGGCTTTTATGCTTGTACCATACAGAGTTTAGAGTTCTTTAAAGGAACAGTGGGAAACTTGGGAAGTGTGTTAATTTCACTTTCCAGATGAGAGCTAAATGAGAAGATACAAACTGCTCACATCTGTGTAGAATATGAAGCTGCTACCAAGGGTTCCCTGATTCTATGAATTTATTTACACATGGTATTATTACCCCTCCTGAGTGATCAGATCACAAGTGGACAGCACAGAGTACAAGTGATACTTGCTTCAACATGTCTCTCCAAATACGTCTCTATTGACCAGTTGCGACCAGATCTCCCTTTCCCGCTCTTTTGTAAATCAACATGAAGCCTCAATCAGCGTCATTAGACTTGAAATAACACTGAATGATGATAACAAAAGGTTCAGACTCACAGCCAATAAATGAGCTATGATATGAGCATGACTATTCAATTACTGGTTGATCACATCTTTAACTTGTGTCTTCTACTCTTTACTCATCAGTGGGAGATTATCCTGTATTAAGAAATCAAATACTGTCTTTTGCTAAATAAATACTTAAACTAGCCTACATGTACCGTATGTGTTTGCACACTCAGCTCTACTGCAGAAACTACATCTTCACATATTAAAATGATACAATAAATAATAAAAAAAATATGTTTTTCAAATGCATCAAGACCACCTCCGTCTGTGCCCTGAGTGATCAGATATCAATAAGGACACATTGAGTTCCACTTATACCGGTACTTGAGGCGGTCCACTTGTGATCTTATCACCTAGAATGGATGTTTAGGAGTGAAAGTAGGAAAATCTACTATCCAGCACTTCCAAAGCTCACTAATACACACATTGCATCACATTTGTTTAGAGAAAACACACGTGAAATTTAGAATTTGGGGTATTACGTGGTGGTGTTACTCGTCGGACACTGATGTGGCCAGGAGCATTAATTAGTCGTCTATACTGGTTGCCTGGCAGCTGCACAAATCCCCTTGTTAAAACACAAATTGTAATTATTACATGTGTTTTCACCATTTTAATTACATAAGATAAAGAATGTTAATTAGTGAGCCTCAGAGCTTGGAGGCAGATGTTGTTACCTTTTGACTGAGCCTGGCTAGCTGTTAGCTCACTCCAGCCACATATTTACCATGCACACACGCGAGCTGTCTCAACCTCCTCAAATGACTCCCAGCAAAACAGATCATTTCCCAAAGTATTGAACTGTTCCTTTAAAAAACAACTTGCTTCCACTGAACACAAACATCCATGTGGTCCAGTTTGAAAGCACTCGTTACAGTATTTAGTTGATCATAAACATCAGGAAAAAGGTTAAATAACTACACATTCATTAATGCCATCCAGTGTCTCTTAAATGTCTTCTCATAAAAACTGCATTGATCATA
This sequence comes from Notolabrus celidotus, assembly GCF_009762535.1. NCBI lineage: Eukaryota > Metazoa > Chordata > Actinopteri > Labriformes > Labridae > Notolabrus > Notolabrus celidotus. The sequence goes on along the minus strand of NC_048280.1, from coordinate 27,659,179 downwards.
GTACAATTAAGCACCATCATCAGACACATGATAAAATCTAACAGTTACATTCTGTACATTGTATTCCCTGCTCTTAATCAAGTTTGTCTTGTATATTATGCAGCTTTTTCCTGTGTGGAAATGTCGGTGTGGAATGCCGGTAAACAGCTAAAGGGAAACAAGTCATCCAGTGTCACTCCATCTAATGATAGCTAAAAATATATTTGCAGCATTGGTCATTCTTTTTCCCTGCAAGTAATAAAGTCTGTACAAAAATGACTTTTCTTCAAGAAATAAAGCGTCTAATCAGCCTTTCATCATTACCTCTGAAAAAGACACGCTGAATCCAAGGCTGCAGTGACCTTATGTGCACACACTCATAGATCATTCCTGCACAGTAGTACCCTCTAACAACAACAGCCCTACATGCACTCTTTCTTGCAGTTTAATTGCAAACAACAGATAAAAAATTAAAAACAAAGGACTGCTTGGATTTTTTTTTTTTGCATCATAAAAATAATTCTCTTTCCCCCGAATATTTAGCAAAAAATCCCACGTAGATGGTCCTGCATCTGTACCAGACTGTGGTGTTTCCAAAATGCCACAAATGAAACTGTGCTCAGCCAGGCTGAAGAACTACTGAATCCTTAAGGCCCTTGTGTGTGGGTGTAGCTTTAGTGTGGTGGGTGCTCATATGAGGGGAACATTGACTTTCGCGTTTTCGGAGGTGGGGGAGGAGGTTTACTCTCGATTTTCATCGGTAAAGGAGGAGTGAACTGTGGGGAAAGAGAGAAGAAAGTTCAGGACTTCAAATGAAGTAAAAACAGAATATCTCAACGTTTACACGACATTAAATATGCATTAGTGAGCGGGTTCTTATTTTCTTAGAGCTGATATACCTCAGTAGGGAACCCGGGGATGTCAATCTCATGAGGGTGCTTCTTCGGAGGCATGGGTGGGGGGGTCCCTGGGGTGTCAATGGTATTGACATCATTGTCACTGAGGAGCGATGAATAACCTACCACAGGGGAAAGAAAATAAGAGCCTTTCAGACTGCAAGCATCTGTGAATAATCGTATGTGTGAGTGAGTGTGTGTGTGACCTGATTAGGTGAATAAACTGAATGTGCTCTCACAGAGTTGGCAGACAAGATATTCAACCTTGTCTGAGTGCAAGGAAGATGTTAAAGAGGAAATAAAATGATGACATGCAGCGCTGTGTTTGTCAAAGAAGACTTTTTTTTGTTACATACTGGAACTCCGTGGCGTGTGTGGAGAGGCAGGTAGCGGGCTGAGAGGGTTAGACAGGCTGAGCGGGGATGAAACTCCCTGGAACAAGGAGAGAGTGAGCCGCCGGTCTCCTAATTGTAAACTCTTGGGCCTCTGCTGCCTCTCTGGAGGAGTCTGCCATGAAAATCAGAACACAAAAACATAAGCCTCCGTGTAAAGCAGTGAATTATAATGGAACAACTCCCAATTCACAGCCGAATAACAGAAACTCAATATTAAGATGATATGGCCATGGAATCAGCTCATATAAGAACTTGAATCTAAGAATCCTGAACATTGAAATGAAAATAAAACATATATTTATATTAAAATAAACTCATACCTCATCTATGTCTGACTGTCTCTCCAGCAGGACCTGGGATTTGCTCACACTCCACTCCTTCCTGTTCTTTCGAGCAATCCTGTTGTCTTCTTCTGAGCGGGGCAGGACAGAGGTCCTGTGATCACTGGGACGGGACAACAAGGAGCTGCTTGTGAATAATCCGGGATAAAGAAAAAAGATGGAAAGAAAGAAAGATGTAAAATCATAAACACAAACATGGCTTTTTGATTTGAACAGATAAAATCAGTTTTTGCAGAAAGCTCTGCCTGTGTGACAGTGATGCAATGTCAGATAGAACCAGCCAGGGACAAGGTAAAGGAAGGAAGCAAGGAGAGGATGCAGGGACTGACTCGTGGGAGGAAATGCAAGAGGGTCCATCTGAGGATGCAGAGCCGCTGGAGAGGCCGGAGGAGGCGTCGGAGAGGGTTGAGATGGTGGACATGCGACGCAGGGTGGAGGACAGGATGTAGGGCATCACCACAGAGCCCACACGACTTTTCTTCCTCTCAGTGAGAGAGCAGGGCTGGGACACACAAATGGGATTAAGCATCATCAGGGAATCTTGGCAGAGGAGGAGCACAATGACAAGCAAAACTCTGAGGTTGCAATGCACTGGCTAAAGGAAGATTTATGGTCCTGCGCTAATATAATGTACACTGCTTTGAATGAGAAGCGTTTGATAGGAAGGCAAGAGGGCCAATAGCTTAAGTTGGCACCCTCTTACATCAAATCAAGTTTGAGGCTGGCAACGCACCAAGGTTATGACGCCGTAATGCTTCTCCACTTTCTCCCGAAGGTCTCGGAAACAAGTAACCAGACGGTTGTGTAAGGGCTTCAGCTGCTCCGTCGTCTTCTCCCCGTGGATGCGAATTCCATCTGCCAAGAGAGGGATCTAGAGGGGAAGAGGGACACTTCAGTGTAACAAAACATTCTTCCTTTAGAGACAGAGTCAATGAAAATCAATGGCGGAGGGATATACCTGCAGGGCGATGAGATGTTTAAGGACCTCAATGCGCCCATGGTCCTCTGGGTGCTCTTGGATGTAGGTGTCAGTAAAGAAAGCCTACAAAGGACAAAACGAGAGTGAATACTGGGCAGCTTTTTAAACCCAAAGCTTAAAATATAGCTGCAAGCAACAATGAACAGGTGTCCACAGCACGACAGAGAGGCCACAGTGGCCTTCTTATGAATTCAGCTTTGGAGTTTATAGCAGGCTCAAGGCCAGCAGGACGTGATGTTAATAAAAGAGTCTTATAAATTCATTAATGTTTGCATTGGTATGATTTATACTTAGTTTGTTTGTTTGATAGCAGTTATTCTTTTCCAAATCAATTACTTCAGAGCCAACTGTGCACACAACCTGGACCTGATTTGAAGAGAGCTCAACTCTAACAACACAGAGCAGTCTGGCAGCAAAGGGACAGTGACACATTTTTAGTGGAGCTCTCTAATCTTGCATATTGGATTTCAAGGCTGGTTTTTATCACTTAGCGCCCTCCATACCATCATTATGTTTTTTTTAGATGGAAATGATCATCTGTTAGTCCAGGGCCAGCTCTAGCCAAATTGGTGCCCAAGGCAGGATTACATATTGGTGCCCTACTTCCTCGCTACCGATGCTACCTCCTGACCACAGAGGAAATGTACATCATGACACCAAGTAACAACCAAACAGCCGTATTTCAGCCTGACAGCATAATTTTTTTATTGATTGCATGCTTTTTAGAAACACAAATGCCTGAAGAGAACTCATTTATTGATTTTGAATTTCAATATACATCAAACTTATGTGTTAATAATGTTAGGATGTCATTCAGGGGGCTTTTTTGGGAGCTTAAGGCCTCAGGTTATAGGAATCCAATATCTATTACTTTTAATGCACCCTGGCAACCTTACAGTGACATTACATGTCCTCATTATTCAAAAGTTCTAATTTGTACTTTATAACTGCTATTGTTGAATGATGCTCCAGACTACTACCTGCTCCACAATGACCTTGAAAAGGGGGGTGGTAATTAAAGTCTGCTTAAAGTCTGGGAGAAAAGATATTGGTATTTTCGTTCACCCTTCCTGCACCTGTGCAGTACGAGTGTGTGAAAGTGGTTTCAGTGACTTTGGTTCTCCTTTGACTTTTCCTCTGAGGTCAGCAGCTTTTGCATATGGCAGCATGCTAACAAGTATGGTGAACATGGTGATCATTCAAAACTCAGCATGGAACCTAAACTTCATCATTGTGAACATGTTAACATTCTGATGTCTGCATTTAGCTTAACTTCACATTTAAGTAGAGCCTGCACTGTGAACATGGTTGACATTACATCTAAACCTCAGCATGCTGTTAGCATTATATTCAGCTTGTTTGTCTGTACACATGGTTTCTTGTTAGGAGACATTAGATAAGAGCTGTGGCTGTTTACGGTCTCTACATGTCGCCTGTAAAGCAGAATTAGTATTTTATGAGGTTTTTGTTTGTTTGTTTGTTTAGAGGTTACTCCTCCTGACCCAAAAGAGAGGAGCAGATTAGATCATGCTGTCTTGACATGAGACACACTGACGAAATATGTTATTATACAAATATCAAACCTTCTCGTAGTTGGAGAAGCCGCCCATGACAGCAGGGTCAACGATGCCGCTAAGCATCATGGACAGCGGGTTGATGGACAGTGAGCGGTCACAGGCCTGCTGCTGTACAAGGTTACTCAGTTTTTCATTGGCCATCTCCATCGTCTCTACAGCATTCTGCAGAGGACTGATCTCCTCCTGTCCATAAGGAGGATTGCATGAAGAATATCGTGAGTGTAAGGAACGATTAAAGTTGGAAAAAGTGAAGGAAAAAAAACAGCACAGTTTGAGCATCAAGGTTGCTTCTTACCACAGAGACAGATTTGACTTCAAACCATTTCAGAATCCCTGGGAAGCGATACGCTGAGATGTATGTGGTTCTCTCGATCCACATGGTCTGTAAGGTGGAATATACATCAATTAAATATTAAAGAGTTATATTTTAATAAAACTTGGGGGAAGATCAACCAGCACTCTCTGTCTTTAACATGAAAGAACTAGAGACAGTGTCGGAGGAGGAGTCCTGCTTGTTGCTATGAAATGTTCTCATCGGCACCTGAAGAAAGAAAAGTTATCTGTGTCCTCAGAAAGTGCTTTAGAATTTGCAGTGACCTCAGCTACCATCAACATAGCTCTGACGTGTGTTCATTATGCTTCAGGAAATAACAAAAATACAGCTTTTAGGAAAGTATTGCTCTAAGCTGGAGCTAATTTATTTTAGAAGTATTTCAATAACAATCAATGAATCAAAAGCTCTGCAGATGAAAGATGCTGTATCTTTGGCTGTGGCATGTCTGGGATGAGGAGATGAGTTCACTCCAGTCCTGAGCCAAATTTTTTAACGGGCTTAGAAGGATGAAAGTCCTGATGTCGGCACTATAGCAACTGTCTTAAGTTTCAAACTTTGAGAATTCAAAACAAACATTGGTACAGATACATCTATGACATGTACTGAGTGAAGGCCTGATGGAGCAGGATTGATTGAATGCTTTAAGCTGACAGGATTAATCAAGTACAACAATGTTTTTCTCCAATGCTGTGAAACTATTGAAACTAACTCCCACAATTTGACTCAAACCTGCAACAAGTTCTCTTCAGGCTGTCCCTGACGAACAATCCTGCCTGAGTTTGAACTTTCACAATTAATTAAGCCCACGGAGCATCAAAATGTTGTGATGTACATGGTTCTGTAAACAGCTGCAGCAAACTCTCCCTCTCTAGATCTCCAATCTTCATGGAAAATGATGACATTTTGATGCTATGGTAGATGCACTGTATTACATTTCAGACTTTAATCTAAGCATCCAGAACCTTTGACCTAATTTTGAAGTTTACTTTCATGTGAACTACAACAGTCAACAGAGAAAATGCATCTTTGAAGATCAGTTTCCAACTTATTGAACAAAACAGTGTTTTAAAATTAATTGAAGACATCTTAACATCTATTGGACGAAAAACCACAACTACTATGTTTGTTTACTGACATGTTAATATTGTACACTACTTTGAATTATGCCTTTTATTTTCATATGATGCACCTAAAACACAATTATCAGCTTAATTACTGTAAGCAGATGGGAGACTGTCTGTTTGGGCCAGTGAGCATCACGTGACAGAACTGGAACTCGGCCATGATGTCAAATTGGCTTAAAAAGCCACTACAGTCCCGTGGGCTTCATGCTCACTCATTTAGATCCCATCTCTCACTCTCTCTCTCTCTGCTTCAAATTCATCATCTGATTCTGGATGTTTCACTCTTCCACTTCAACCAATCACATTTTGCATCAGCTCTTGAGAGCCAATCATCTCATTGCTGTCAGAGTTTAAAGCTGTCCTGCTCTCTGTGGCTGTCAGTTGTAATTTCAGGCATCAATGTAATCAATGTAACCCTCCTGAAATGCATTCACCTCCAATTCTCATCAAATTCAGCTCTAACAGAAGTTCTGCTCCACATTCATCCACATTTACAAGACTGGTCCTCATCCCACCATCACCAGCCGTGTCTAGACTCCAGCAGAAGATATTCCTTTTTATCTTGAGCATCTCTCTCTCCCTTTAAATAAGAAATTATGTCTCAATGGGGTCTAATCGTCAAAGACTCCTTCATAGGCAAGCATCTTGTCAATAATGTTTTTTGATCTCTGTTCAAGCAATCCTGAATAAAGTTCTCCCCAGCTGAAATGTCTTTATTTATCTCCACAGGGTTATATATGCAAGGACACGTTTGTTTTTTCTGTTTTGAAATGTATGGCTGTGTACTTATACATAATGGTGTAGTGCTTTGAAGTAAATTTAAAAAGTGCTCACTGCGAATTCATTGTCTGGGTCCTTTTCACCTTTCCTGAAGGGCCTGGAATACTGGAATTTGTCCACTTCATTGGTTCTGTAATAGCTGCAAAAGCACAGGGAAGGACAGCAGTGAGTTAGAGCTTTGACCAGAGATCTATAAATCTCTGGGTATTCACGACAAAATAAATCAGCCTTTAAGTGTTCTGTTACGCACTTTAATATCTGCTCTGGAACCCCCTTGTCTTTAAACTGCTGTGGCACAGTGAGAACTGGCTTGACAGTAAAGCTCTGGATGTCTGTGAAGTTCAGCTAAGGATAAGACCAGGAACGGCAAGAAAGGGGCTGATACATATTCTAAAATTATCTGTGAAAGTCAAACAACAGACTATGGTCATGCTAGCAGCTCTGTGAGGCTGCACAGTGCTTTCAGCTAAATGCTTATGTGAACTTGCTAAAATGCTCAACATTAAATTACTAATATGCTGATGTCAAGCAGTTATGTTTACCATGTTTTGCATTTTAATGCAGCTAATTTGCATGCTCATACTTGCAAATGAGCAATAAAAAGATTGGAAATGCATTAGCTGTGCAAGATGTAGTCATACATATACAAATGTGTTATATGCATATTAAAATAAAGCTGTCCTTAAATGCAAAGTCAACATTCAAAAAGGTTTTTACTGTTTCTCCTAGGGGCTTTTGAATTTTCGTACAAAATCTAAAGACATTTCCTCCAGTCGTTTTTGAGATGTTTTACTTGAAACTACAAATTTCTTTTCCCATGGCCTTCCCGAGAGCCATCCTGTCAACATGGCTGAAACCCTGCTAGATAAAAAGCCTCTCTGTGGTTCATTATGTAAGGATACACTGTCCAGGGGAGTTGCAGATATTGTCTCCAGGGGGCGCTGTAATGGTCATCCGGACTGCGTTTGGGAACTGAGAGAGCAGCTTCAAGGTGAAGTCTTCAAGCCACTCGTACTCTTTGCCTCGATAGATGAACATCTTGTTCTGCAGCAGATATTTTCAGAAAGCATCCCAACAAATCAAATCCAATCCAATAAAAGCAAATAATAAACAATTGTACATTATTTATGAGCACTGTGCTTGTGACTGGACTGTTTTCACTCCAATATTATTTTGTGTCATCAAAAAGCCAGTAACTTCTATCAACATTATTCGACATTGCCCCGAGAAATGTTTCGAAAAGCAAACTCACTGCATAAGCAAGGAGCATGATGGCTATAGTACATATCTTTTTATTGAAATAGGCAATCATTTCCTTACCCTGAGGAACGAGGGGAGTCCAAGGCCATAATATCCTACAGCAAAGTACTCCGGCTGTGGTCGCATTGCATGCATGATATGTTCATAAAACTGAGCTTGTTTTTTCTGTGACAGAGGACAAAAAAAGAGAGTAAAGATGGAGAATATGTACAGCATGTTGTAATGAGTCTACTTGGGGTCAGAAAATAAAACGCAATGAACTAGATCAAAGTTTTCCAATAACAGCCTCTAAAAAGAATGTGCTCAATTAAGTTTTCTTTATGAAATTATGAGAAAAGTTTATTGGAGCACAATCAAACTAACCTACTAAGGCTGAGAGACTTTATAAATTCTTTATCACACATTAACACTCCACTGCATCAGCACACACTGTCTGGGTTGAAAGGAGTAACAGTAAATAGGTTAACACACAATTATCTCTTCCAATCACTTCAAGTTCTTTTCTCCAGCTAACTGTCCACAGCCTTGTAAGAGCTGGACCAAATTCATGCAGACTATTACTCTTCAGACTAATGTCAATAGTCTTAATGAGGCAGCAACAATATTATTTATAGGGCTGCCTTTTAAAGAGGTTTTCAGAGTGAGAGTGTTTTGTTTGAGGGGCTGAGTTAAAATGCATGGGTCCTCTTACCAGCAGCTGGCTCAGCTCCATGAAGTCAAACATGTGGCTCTCGTGCATTTTGGCGAGCTGCTTCCCCAGCTCAATGGCTTTCTCCCACATCTGAGAAGACATGTGCGTCAGTCAGTTTAAAGAGGACAAAACACATAAAAACACAGGAGCACGAGTTAGCCATCTGGCTGTCACTTCCGTGCCCACCTCACAGCTTCGAGGGAAAATAGTTGTCATGTAGCTGTTGGAGATCCAAAAAATACTGACACAACAAAGAAACCTGTGGCTGCTGTGTGAGCTTAAGCAACTCCCCCCACCAGTTTCACAATGCCAACGCAGAGCGCAGCTTTCAGAAGTTTGTTTGGGTTATTTGCAAAGACAAAGTTGAACTGGAACTTTTGACCCCAGCTTACATGCAGAGCAGATAATTCTCACCTTGCCCTTGTCCAAGTAGCATATCATCTCCTGGATTAGCCTCTCCTTCAGCTCCTGTTGAGTCCACACGTGGTCCCCATCTCTGGGTATCAGATGAGGTGCGCAGGGTTTATCGGACCACTGGGGAGGCAGATTGCCATGACATTTAGGCAGAAGCAGAGTAATATAAGCTTAAACCCTCAAAATGTGATCTTGTTTCATCTGAATAAAAAGGCCAAATGTGCCAGAGACCTCCAGTAATTCAGCATGTAGCAGCAGGGTGTAGGCTGCCTCTGTGTAGTTTTCACAGTCCAGGTGCAAATCTCTCAGCTTGTACAAGTACCTGATTACAAGAGCACACCGATTAGTCAGAGTTATCTCTTTGGTCCGAAACCAGACGCTTGGTGTGTGTGGATGACTCACCGGATGTAAATGTCCTCCCTCTTTTTTTCTTTGTAGAAATTCTGTAAGAGAAGAATCCATATTTTTCTTATTCCTTCATTTTCTCTCAAGCATTTTGCAGAAGAACAGGCTGTATTGTTTTTCTATATGTCCATGCACAAACACTGTTAACCCTTTGGTAAATATAGTTGCAGGGCATACCAGCACATTGACGGTGCAGCTCATGCGATGCTCAGGACTTTCGTCATGTGTGATGGTGCGGTACGCCAGCAGATTCTCCAGCAGACTGCTCAGCAGCAGAGCCAGCTCCTCTCCTGACAGTGACAGGTATCTGTGGCGTCTGCAGTGCTCCAGTAAACTGAACAAACAAATAAATAATCTTCACACACTATTCTGAAGTGGTAAGTGGCTATTTCTGGTGTCTATCCGTCTGCTGAGGCCTGCCTTTCCTCCTGATGAGCATATTAAAATATGTTTTTGCAACTGTTGGAATCGTACATTCAGTCCTTCAGGGCTTTCTATTGATTACCGGCTACTTACAATTCTCACAGACTATCTTGTCCTTCTGTTTCCTTAAGGACTTTTTCAAAAACACAATTTCAGGCCTTTGTTGTATCTTAGCAGTAATCCTATGTGAATTCCCTATCACACAGAATTGAAGGATTTTTCAAGTTTTCTGAGAAAATGTTTTGTTTGATCTGCTCCTCTGCCTTACGTTTTCTCCAGCAGGACTTTGTACTGCTCATCCCCTTGGCCTCCCTCTACCTCTTCATCCAATTTTGTTATCAGTTCGTTCTCAAACTGCAAAGATAAGAGGGGAATTAAAAAACACACCACTACTCATATCACAAATGTCATATTTAGCCAGGAGCAGCCTCAGTTGAAATTAAACAAAAAACATCAAAGTGCTGAGCTTCTGAAGTCTCTTACCGTTTCAAAGGTGCGACCGGGGTTGAAGTTGTGCTCGCACTGCATCATATCAAAAAAGATTGGGATGGTGGCTTTCCTCAGCTCAGGCTCAGGCACCAGTGTGACCTCCAGAATGGGCCCGACCATGGCGGGGATGAACTTCATTTTGTGTGGGCCTGAGGGACAACAAAACATTATCACACAGAAATATCAGAGTGTGGTTTTAGAAGGCAATAAGCTGCACCTTCATTTCTCAACAAACAGAAGACAAATCTAATAATGTGGTCAACAAAACAACAACACACTCTGAAACTGGACAATAAAAAATATTGTCTTGTTATTCCTCTTGAATTACTGGCAGGCAATGGATAAACAACTCTCAAACTCTATGATAATAGCATCATTATCAGATAGAGAAAAACACTCACCTAGATTGTACCACATATCCCTTATCTTAAATCCAATAGTCTTCCTCATGTCCCCATATCTGTGGAAGTTTCAAATCAAACTGTTAAATTAACTTCTCTTTATTTAAATCATCTTCTGATGAACTTTAAATGATCTCACTTGTTCAAGATCTTATTTCGTTTCTCTTGAGAGAACGATTCCAGCTGCAGTGTCTTGTGGGTGAGGAATGCCACCGTCAAATGAAAGTAGTTATTCCACAGCTGTGAGGAGAGCCATGTTTTCAAATATTAATACCATAATTACCATCTCATCACCCCAGCTTTTGATTTTTTGTTTAACAAGAAATTGGGAAGGGGTGGAGACGGGTGGACACACCTGTAGTTCAAAATGCGCCTCGTCCAGGAAGTACATGTTGAGGACATCAGAGTGATGGTTGATAGCCCTGAGGAAGACCTGCATCTGCACCAGGTTCATGATCATCCAGTCTGCAGGGAAGACGTTTCCCATGAGGTCTTTAAACATGATGAATGTCTCCATGAGGAAGTCCTGAGGGCAGCACAAGAATAAAATCTTTACTGCACATTGTCTCTTTAGAGAAATACGATTAAGAGTTCCCAGTAAGGTTTAGTTCAAACTAAGCAAATCCAGAGCAGCAGTACATGCATCAACAGCCCTTCTCTGCATGTCAGACACATGTAATACCCCCAAAGCTTAATGGAGCCAACTGACATCCTCATCATGTCAGTCCGATCCATTGCATGAAATGTCTACAATCAATATTCTCTTAAGGAGCAGTAAGTGGCCAGGGTGGTTTAATGCCTGTTATTGATGGTACGTTTCAAGACAAGATGTAGCTAACGGGGGAGGAACCAGGACACTTACAATGATGTCCTGTCTGGTCTTGAAGGTGCTGATGTAGTGGGCGTAATGCATGTCATCCATTTGCTTCAGGATAGCCGTCATGCAGGCGAGATAGTGGCCCTGCCAGGGAAGATTTCACTGTTACATGATTTCACTGTCAAACGTTTGTCTAAAACACTTCATTCAGCCCACATGCTCCTGGCTGTGTTTGTGTCATTATTGTGTTTTGTCATGCTTCTACATTCAGGTATTGTCAATGTCAGTATTTTCCATAATGAAATAAACGCTGAGGAAGTAGTCTTCAAGGACATCTTTCAGCTCTGATGTCACAGATTGTCTTACAATGAGCGGCGAGGATCTGTCCATGCTGATGACAGTGCGATTAACCCTGCGAAGAAGCCGCTCCATTATCAGCTGGACATGCCCTCTGGTGGGACCCTGTACAGACAGAAAAGCCGCAGGTACAATTACCCACACAAACATGGAAAAACAGACAAGTTACAAAGGGTCGGTTCATCCCAATTATTGAAAAAAGGGGAGAAAAAAAAACGGATTTTCTCAGTCTTTTGAAGATCATTTTGCTTTTATTTGCCCAGTTTTTAGAAAGCTTGTCTCTAAGATTTATCTTCCTTTTTTTCTTTTGTGCAGCTCACAGTATTGAAAGTAGAGCTGAAAAATTCAGCAGCAGAAAGGCTCCAGTTACATAATTCTCTTTATTACTCATCCCGTGTTCTCTATGACAACTTCTTTAGTCAAAGAAAGAAAAAAAGGTTCAAAGACCTGGAATAAGTGGTCAGTGAAAATTTTGATTAATCCGAACTTCGTAACTGTTTAGTCTTTTTAAAGAAAAATAGGCAATTCGACGTCACCAGCCCACAAAGAATGAGAATTTTCTGTTTGTTTTTGCCTGAGAGTACACACAAATGAATATCTTTTGTTTCAGACTGCTGGTCAAAGAAATAAGGAAGTTAAAGACGTCCCCTCAGGCTTTAGAAAATGATGATGTAAATAGCCTTTATCTGATGTGTCAAAGCAAAGAAAAAACAAATAACACCTGGGGCTCTGATGTCAGTGAAGTCTATAGATTATCTTCAGTCAGGGGACATCTTTTGTGGAAAAACATGTTGCTGCCATTTTTCAATGTTCACAAATGCATCACAAATGAAATTCCACACACCTCCACTGCGTTCGGGTTGGTGACGGAAATCTCAGAAACAGATCTGTAAAAACCATGGTAAATAAGAGCCAGACTATCTGCGTGACCAGATGTTCCAACTATCCATTCATTTTATACCACTAGTGTGGGTCTGGGGCACAGTGGCAGCATGCTAAGCAAGGCGGCTCAGACAGCTCCACTCTTTAGCTCTCCAGCTCCTCCACAGGGATGACTAGATGCTAACAGGCCAGATGGGATATGTAATCCCTCCAGCGTGCTTCGGGTTCGCCCCAGGGCCTCCTTCCAGTTGGATATGCCCAGAGAACCTCCAAAGAGAGGACCAAATCACCTTAACTGACTCTCTTCAATGCAAAACAGCAGCGGCTTTACTCAGAGGTCGCCATGTCTGAGCTCTGAGATGTCTGCGCTCTTCACCTCTAACTCTAAAGTTGATCTCAGCCGTACTGTGGATGAAACTCATTTCTGCCGCTTATATCCTCAGTCTTTGTCTGACTAGATGTTCTCTTTCTATAATCTATCTGTACCGACCCTTTGAACTTCTAAACTCTGTGTGCTTTAAGGTGAGTTTGGTCCCCTTACCACATCCTTGCGGTCCAGGTTGTCCAACACGGTGCTGAGCAGCTGAGCGCAGGCCTCATGATCAGGCTTACTGGAGTGGTCGTCCAGCTGCCCACTCAGCTGGTCGGTAACAAGTGGCAGGAGCACGTCTCGACAATCTGTGGCAACAGAGCAGAGCAAAATTGTGCTCATTGGATCACACAGCACATTTCCTTTTCACGGAGCTGACCTGAGAAAACTCATATGTTGGTGTAATATGGAGCAGAGCTTTTTTTCTCCCTTCATCTTGTGTGAAAAGTCATTATGTGGTTTTTGAGCCTTGAGCACTCCTACCTGGCTGCCTGAAAAGGTCACTCTCCACCATTTTACACATGCAGCCCAGCTTCTGACGCACGAGCTGAGAGTCAGGAATGCTCTCAATGAACTTTGCTAAGAGGACGCTGAAAAGAGAATGAAAGAGAATGAAAAAGCCCCCAAAGAGCTGCAGTGACAATATTAATGCTATTCACATTTCACATCTATTAATTATTGTCACATGGGGTTAATGAGCAGGACACGACAGGCTGATTTTACAGCTGCAAGAATGAGAGTACCGCCCGTTTACACAGAAGTAAATATTATAATTTGCAATGAGACAGGCAATTATCTTTTCCTGCCGTAGAAACCCTCGGGAGAGTTACCTGAGCTCCACGGGATCAAACACAGTCTGGATGTCATTAATGATGCTGGGGAGGTATTTCAATATCGCTCCCTGAAAAAGCAAAGAATCAGGTCTGATCAGACTGAAGCATGGAGAGTTTTTTGTTCTCTTGTGAAACAAGCTTTTTACCAGAGCTTTTTCTCACCTCATTGAGACTAACCAACAGGGAGCCTCTGTTTTTCCTGCAGTTAATTTGTTCAACTTTTCAATAGATTGTGCAGGACGGTGTAACACATTTACTCAGCAGGACCACTACAGTGATTAATCATGCAACACTGAAAACACTGAGACTGAAAATAAACGTAACATTTTTATCAAGCCTGATTGGAACGCATTTGAGTTTATCAAAACTTTGTATCATTTGAAAACATTCAGATAAAGCTACTCAAAGTATGAACCACTCTTCAGCTTACCTTTATCTTCACCCCCTCATCCAGCGGTCTGTCCATGAGCGTGTTGAAAGACAAGAAAAGGGTGCGAATGGAGTTGAAGAAAGCGTCCCCATCCTCACTGTTCCCGTAGAATCTGAGAGGGAAGGCCACACATGGCATCACAAGTATTCATCTTTAAATATGAGAGTGAAAAGCATATTCTCGTGTGGTAGTGCCCCTTATACCTGAGATAGAGGACTCGAGACTGTACAATAAACCTGAACAGGTATTTCAGAGCTTTGAGCGCTGCGTAGAGCCTCTCAGTCAGGGCGGGCTCCTCAGCATGGCCCACGTAGTAGTTAAGGACCCGGGTTAGCTTCCTGAGAAAGTGAATGAGTCAGGCGTTCAAGGACTGATGGTAATTTGGGCGTGGGTGGAGAAGACGAGCAAAAGAAGCACTAAAAATAGAATGTTTGAAGGGGCGTAAGCAATCAAAGTAGGTAAACACAGAACAGGGACTCACATGTAAGCCAAAGTGGCACTGAAGTGCTTGTTGATGTAAGTTTCCAGGACCGGGTTGAAGTGCTGGAATTTGATGTCGCCAATAAGTGTGATTATAAATACCTGGTTAAAAAAAGGCACAGAAGCAAAATTAAAATCTTGTCAAAGTTAGGAAAGCATATATAGTGTGCCTCTTAATGATTCCAAACTTTATTCATATCGATGCTTTAAGTTTATGATCCTTTCACGCTCCTGAAATTGAACCCTAGTTTTGGTACCATTTTCGAACTTCCTTTTTTTAGCATAACAAGTCAGTATATTTACATTCTTTAAATACTATGATACTATTTTTTGTTATCAAGCTGCAGCAGACACCATTCCTGCACTGAATTTAATCATCTTCATTTATAGGTGGTATCTATATATGTCTTCAGCAGAGGTGTGTTTACAATCCTCTCCTGTCAGGCGTTCATGCTGTTGTTATTGGTTGTTCACACAAAGAGTGAAGTGAAAAGCAGTGTAATAAATGAAAAGAAAGAATGCCAGTGACAGAAAGTATGCTGAGTTTCTCACCTCGGCACACCTGGCCAGTCACAGTGGAATGTGGGTGTGAATGTTGCATGTCTCTTTTGAAAAGTAACATGTTTTTGAGAACTTGCAACACAAAAGAGGCCATTGTAGAGGTGTGTGAGGAGAGCTTATTTTTAAGCCATAACACGTGTGCATTTACACAGTGAAGTCCTCTGCTTCAATGTTATCTGTAATACAAGCTTTAATTGGCTGTTCTGTCAAAATGTTATCTTTAAGTATCATTAATATCATCAAAACACTAGAAATCAAATGCACTAAGTTGTATAAAACAAAGTAATGACACATTGAGTCATTGGTGGTTGGTGTTAAATAAGAAGTAATACAAGCTTCAAACTCTGAGGTGAACTGTTTGGTCTGTTGAGAATATCACTCAGCTCACCATCCTCTCCTCTCAAATTCATCCACATGAATCATAAGTTGAATGAAATCATACTACTAATAATTAATAATACTGTTGGTGCCAAGAATTATGAGTCTCTGAATGTTGTTTCTGTTCGTCAAGGATGTTCCTGAGTATACTACACTAAAGGAGTCAATAAAGGAAATAATGAAGCTCCTTCTTTTATCATTTAGACTCTAAATTGCAGAGAATTCTAACAGCTCTTATCATGGCAGACACTCATACGTTACTGGATCATTTTGCCCAGTTAGGAACCTTCCTAACCAAAAAAGGTTAATTTGAAATGACCCAAGAATGACTAACCAAAGCATTGAACACCAGGGTATCATAGGTTTCCTTCTCTGAGGTCTCCATCATGATGCTAAACAGGGCGTCGAGAGTGTCCTGGAGAAACTGTGCATAAAACAGAGACATGTCATAAAGGGGGCATTCAAAACCACATAACAAAATTTAAATGTGTAGCAAAAGAAAAAGAACCCTCACCTTTACAATTTCCCCTCCCTCCACCTCCATCAGTCTCTGCAGATTCTGGTCCAGGGCTTCAGGGTTAGACCTCCAGTTCAGCAGGCCAAGTAAATCCACTGAAAAATATTTACACATAAGGATACATGAGGCAGGAGCAACACCTCCTCTGTTCCAACACCAGGAGCTTTCATTGTGTTAAAAGCCTAACATTTCACTACAAACCTAATTACATCTACATCAATCAACATCAACACATCAGCTAAATATTAGCAGAACAGATTGGCTCAATTTAATATTTTAAGGTAATCTGAGGGGAGGAAGTGATGGTGGCACTGCACCTCAATCAGCTGCTGCATTTCCCCTGAGATGACTTTAGAGAGGTTTTCTTTTAACAATCTCTGAGGAAAGGATTTGAAAAATAGAAACGTTGCCCCACAGTACCGTTCTGAGTGAGTTTAGTGGAGCAGGTAAGCGTGGCGATCTGGAAGCTATCTTTAGTCACAGGAATCACTCCTGAATGGTGAAACTGCTTCCCTGTTTGCTTTTCCTTTTCCTCGACTTCAGCCCAGGTTGCTGGCAAGGTGAGATAAACCTTTGCATCCTCTGCCTTTTTCACGTCGACCTAAGGAATTCAAAAAATAGAGAATGCATCATGAAGCATATTGATCCGCAGAGATCTAATTTCATATCTATTGATTGAGGTGAGGTTCATGAATAATCCATCTACCCACAGTCAGCTATTCAAGACACCTGCTTTGGTGTTATTAGATAAAAACTATCTCCTGCTCATTTCAAAGACAAGTGTGCTAAATTGAATTACATAGAACATATAAATACAAAGCCACAACCTGCTACAGTACCTTATAGACAATCAGTTCATGTCTGCCGTCTTTCAGTGTGGTTCGGTCTGCTCTCATGAGTCGAACGAAGGCCATACCGAACGGCTTCTCTGATTTGTCCCGAGCTGAAGGATACAAAGGAGTGTAAGCTGCATTTAACACGGAAGCAGGATTACGTGCTGGTGTTTGTCATACAAATAAGGCACCGTCACTCACAGTCCTGGGAAGATCTGTGTCGAAACATCACCCTCAGGTGACAGCGGCAAACGTCCTCAATTGGAATTGTCACCTTGCAGGAAGGACAGAAAAGTAAAGGGAATTAAGCAGACTGAATTTACGATAACACATGTGGAAGGGATGCTATCAGGCCGGACATTTGTGTGAATAGAACACGCATAGAAGATTACTTCATTGTATTGAGCTTAAGTAAATCCATTTGAAACATTAATCAAAGAATATGGGATATATCTCTCATGAGAGGCACGGAGCTCCACATACGGCTGTTGACATTAAGCTTACCTTGACTGTTTCATTCCAGCACGGCTGCTTCACCTGGTAGTAGATGACAGACTTGTACTCTGTGATGCCATCATAACCGGCCCCAGGAAATATTGCTTTCTACGGAAACAAAGGAAGAAGATCATTTGAGGAAGATATAACGGGAACAATACATCTTTGCTTATTTATGTGCTTGCAGTTAACTCTGATGAAAAAGTGCCAAACTTCCTACAGGAGCACATCTAGGTTCCCACTTTACTCCTTACTAGAGTAAAACTCTGTGTGCGATGCATCAAGGAGACCTTTAAAATGCGTGCATGTTCTCAACAATGTTACTCTTAAGCAGATCAGATTACTAATACATGCTTTCCTCTGTCAATACCTTTGCCCAAATGCAGACTGTTAATGTTCTCCTTCAAACTACGCCCTCAGATTTACAGGTACAACTATTTTTTTCTTTACTTCAGACACTGAGGTACCCACTACCAGGCTGAGCACATTCTTAATATTCAAACTGCATTAGAAAAACTCATCTCTCTTTGTTCCTTTAGATTTGAACTTCAAAGATAGCCCTTACCAATCTCTTCAAATGCCAGTGAAGATATAATCCTTGTAGCTCAGGATGACCCCATTACAACAAAGCTTGACAGTACTAGAATAGTTGATTACATATATTTGATAGAGAAAAATTTAGAGTATGCAGTCAGCTGGTTGAGGCTGTACTGCTTATGTTAACATGCTAACAACCTAATGATGAAACGTGCACACATTTACCAAAAAATGAGTTTATGCAATGCAAGCATGCAATGTTGTGATAGTCAGACTTAATATTATATGCAAGTGAGGCTTGGGGAGTTTCCTTAGTTTCGCAGGTATGCTGCCATAAACCAGAGAGCAGAACAAAAGGTTAAAAGATTGGTGGGAGAAAAAAGTCTTAACACGAGTTATTCTCAGAGGGACATTAAGGCGTATCTTAAATGTTCTGTATCTTATCTGATAGTTGGTGAGATTTATGAGTATCACAGAAAAACTAAAGGAACAGTCAGAGGATCACTGAAGTCATGAGGGTTAATACTCTGGGGGCCGTGAATGCCTGCATTAAATTCAAAAGAGCCAAACTCGTGGACAGACCACCCAGCTGAAAAGTAAAATATTAACAACAGAATACAAATTAATTATAAGAAGATGGGAGCAAATTATTCATAGAAACTCAATTATGAAAAATTAACACCACTGTTACAGCCAAAAGTCTCCTTTACCTCCATAGGATTGCCTTCATCGTCGTGCACACTCAGTATAACCTCTACGTTTTTGGGGGTCTTCTTTTTACCGCGGTCAAACTCTCCCTGCAGCAAGGTTACGTAAATATCGTTCCTGATGTTTCCTGAAGAAAGGACAACAGAGGATCAGGTGGATGTGCCAAGAATTTATGCACCCTCCTCACGGCTTTGTAAGCAATTAAAATGAACATGACCATGGCATATGTAGAGCAAAGCCTAGCAACAAAGACTTCAATCCACCTGGGAGGATGATTTCTGGAAAGCCCATTTTCCTGACGATAGCCGTGCTGCGGTCCACAAAGTGGGGGTAGTCCTTCCTCACCTGGGCCAGGTCCCCCGGGAGAAGCTTCAGGGTCACAAACAGCCCTGCCAGCAGACATGTAAAGAAATTCAATGAGCCAGACACCAAAAGCACACACCTCGAAGACCCCTCACACTTCATTTATTCCCCTAAAAACAAAAGGTTCAATTTGGAGTGACCCTGGGAAATCACAGGGGAACACAGTGTCTGCGCGCACTTCATTTTACCCTGGCCTTTGTGATTGACCTCCCGCGTGGCAATCACTTTGTTGAAGACAGCGGTGAGCGGCTCATTCTCTCCGATGACTCTAGAAGGGATGAGGGGAGACATGATGAGCTGCCTCTGACGGATGTAGGTTTCCATAGCTATCCTGGGAGAGAAGCATCAGAGTGAGTCTAAGAAAAATCAGCTGCCAGCATCTCTGACAGGTGACAAACAAATGGACAGAGGAGCTGCAGAGGCAGAGTGTGGTGTTCTGGATCTCTTGACAAGATGCACCATTATCCCTCCAAACACCCCACTTACCTCAAGTGGCTTCTACAGAGACAGGTACCATAAAGTGCTAGTACTATTCAAGGATACTTTTCTCAAACAATGCAATCCTCAAATCCACATTCATGTTCTCATAAGAGTATAGAATCCTTGTTGCTTTCATACTGAATTTAAGGCACTGCACAAAAGACGGCATCTTAAATTGATCCAGTCTGCAGGCGTGCTAACTTCACAATGAGGCTGTATTTTGAGCTAAATGCATGTCAGCACGCCAACATACTGTTGCTACAGAAGGATTTAACCATTGTCTAAATTTAGCACGTTTGCATGCTAAAATTTGTTAGTATGCATTTAAACACATTAAAGCTGAGGCCGACAGGAACAGCATTATTTTGTGGTGACTAAATAAATAAGGGATTCTTAATGGAGATCATTCTTAATATTTGAATTCAATAACAAAACATTTTTATGCTGAAGTGTCTTCTATTGTGATTTCTAATTTGGCTTACAGGTCCTACCCAGATGTTTTAATGCCACATGTAGTTCTTTGCTAGCCCACTTTCTGAGTATTGGAGGGAAAAGTCATTCACACAGAAGGAAGACATGTGCATGAAGGTTTCACCGGGCTAAAAAAGTTTCATGAACAGGGACTGAGTGCACACATCCCACTCTAAAAACCACACCCAACCGAGGGGAAAAGAAATGGTGCCACAAAATGGAGCCAAGTGCAGAAACGCTACCTAAATGCTTTTAAGTATTTATAAACACAAGAATTCAGCATTTCAAAAGATTATTTCAGCACCCTTAACTTACCAGAGAGAAAGTACAATAACAAACTCAAGATTGTCAGTTTCAGTGTCCCTTTTCCTTAACTTGCTTTTTTTTTGCAGAAGTTATCCCATTCAGCTGCTCTAAAGTTCAATACTTTGATTCAACTATTTGATGGAGCTACCAGGTAAGCTCATCATTCAAACTTAATAAGATTCAAATCAGACCCTGCTTAGCGTTGACCTTGACAAAGGATTAAAGTACCAGGATACCAAAGGTTTCTCACTCTTCATATTCGTCCCACACAGACTTAGCTTTCCTGTTCATATATTTAAAGTCAGTTCTGGGAAGCACAAAGAGGCTCTTCCCATCAACAGATAGTCAATGAATTGGTTTCCTCTGTAATGGACAACACTTAAAGGCAGCCTCCTCTCGAGTCCACAAGCAGATATATGGCCAGGCCTGAGCATTTCTGTAATAGTTCTTGATTTGTGCCAAACTGTCGCAATACATACAAGTAATAACGCTGCCATGCGGCATTAGAGTTGTGTTTTGTATTTGTCTTAACTGTTCCTGTAAGGATGCTTCAGTGAGATTTAATTTGGGCATTGATGACTAATGTCCAGTTATCTTGAGTCCAAAAAAGAAAATACAAAAAAAAAATGTCTTTAGTTATGCTTTATCTTAGCTATCTGTCAGCATTGGTTAGTATGGATTAGGATGATTAATGATTCCAAAGTTTTGACAGCCTTTTGCTAGAAAAAGTATTCACAGTGTACAGATTGATGTGCTGATTGCACTTGATGTATTCAGAGGTAGTTCAGTGATTGAGTGAACACACTTCAGCAACTTTTAAAAAAACTTTGATGAGATAATAAGTTCTCTGCTGTTATTTCTTCTTAGATAAGCAGTGTATACGTTTTTATTGTTCATGAATAAATCAATTTAGTTTGACCTTCTTGTGATTAATTTGTAATTGTCCAGTTCATTATTACCAGAGGCAACTAAATCCCTGAGCATTAATGAAATATAAATGCATTTTCAAGACCTGAAAGCTTAACAGCTTCCACGGGAAGAAGCATTTTCGAAGGAGCTGGAAATCACACGTCCTGGAAGCTTTTCTTCACTTTTAATGAGACATTCACTATTGTGGAAACATAAACTAAGCTTAAATCTGGATTATCATATAGCCTTCCAGAAAAGAAATACAAAAAACTGTCAGTAATTTTTTTTATTTTTAAAAATCCTCCAATTGTTTAGTGTTAACGATACAACCCTACAAAAATGTTTGTCTGTGCCTCCTCAACAAGACTCTGTAAACTGTGACACTGTAAGAGCAGACAAATGGAGGTTAAACCTCAGAAAATGTTGGTTTAGATGTGGAAAATCAGTCAAGATATTTTTGGTGCACCTCCATCTAGGATCTCTATAAACGCGTCATTGCCTCATCCGCCGATCTTGCAGGTGCTGTGAAAACGTGGCCTTGAAGCCTGCCTTTGTGTGGAGCTAACACTTCGGATTGAAAAGAGATTTTTGTTTTTGTCCTTGAAATGCAACATAGCAAAGATTGAGCTGCACAGTTGAAACAGACTTGATGGAACACAGTAAGCAAATATAACTCCAGTCTTATTCAGACTATTTCCATTATTTGTGCTGAATTGTGCGATGCTGTAAAACAAGGTTAAGCGTGTTAACTATGTAGAAGTGTGAAAAACGATTTACTCACTGCTGAAAAGGAATGAAATGCTGTTTGTCCTCGTCATCTGTTTTTCCATGAGCGATATCTGTAACGTCCATCACTGCAAAAACAAAGGAAACTTCAATGAGAGGCAGCAGACTGTCAGCAAGGGTACACTTATTTCCCTGATGCAAATTTTTTCCTCCGTTTTGATTGTTCATAAAGTTCATTTACTGACTATAACTGTGCAAAATGCATTTCCTACTTTTAAAACAGAAGCTGAGCGGGAAGCTGGATCTTGCTCACCTGTTGCCTGGAACAGCAGACAGGCAGCCAACTAAAACAGATTGAGGGTTCTTGATCTCCAGCTTGCAAATGCCTCTGAAATGTTCATTCCACCCAGCCCTTTCTCTAAAGTGTTTTTCTTTCTCCTGGCTAAGAATAATGTTATTTCTTTCTGTCTCTGGTTTCAGTCCATTTGCTGGAACCGCAGAGGAAGGCATTTCTCATCAAATCCACTAATCATCTGGCCAAAACAAAAAGACGAGTGCTAAACCAATTTCCACTGGCTCCTTTGCCAAGCCGGGATAGAGGCATTTTCTAGGTCAGGAAGCAGGTGTTCCCATTTCATTCAGCACATGGATCCTTCATTTTTACACCTCGACGGAACTATTTCGTGCACCCACAAAGGAGTGGCATTCTTCTTGATGGATTCAAAACAAATATTACAAATATTAGGAAAGTTTTAGAAAGCTGCTTACCAGCCACACCAAAAGGTCTCCTCAGTCCTCCTGTGTGTTTCTTTCCCTCTTTGAGCTCCATGCTGCCCACTCTGATGATCTGACACACCAGGAAAAGTCGCTGCCTCATCAGGTCACTGCTGCTCAGGTCCTGGACAACACAAATACATTATTATTAGGAAATACTGACTAATCAGGTGCTTTTACACAATAGAGAGTGGGCTGTACAAATCACAAGCAAGTTATTGTGTGCATGCAAATGGCCAGGACTCAAACCTTATAATGAATACAGGATGAAAGCACTGCAGTAAAACCTTCAATCATGTGATCTTCTGAGCTTCTTTATTTGTTTACTTTTCTGTATGTTTGGTAATCAAAGGAGTTGTTTGTGCTTTACGGATAAAATAAAAACAATAAAATCAGCTCTTTGCCTTGATGAAAGAGGTTGGATAAACTCTGGACCACAAACTCCTCATGGCACACATGCAGGTCACATGCAGGTGAGCACACGGATCTGTCTCCAAAGAACTGCTGTCTGCATTATTAGCATAAACAGCAGGAAATTAATGGAGGAAAATGTATTCAAATTTTCAAAGATATGCTGTGAATGTGAGCCATTCAGTGAAACTTTCAGTAAATTAGGAGCGATCCAGGACCAAATTGTCTCTTTTGTCACAGATCTCAGGCAGCGTTTGGATTGTTCAAACCCGAAGCACTGGGAATACAGCTGGAGGGTTGGGATTCACTTACCGTGAATAGTGCTGGCAAGTTGTTGAGCTTTTCAATTTCTTTAGGCATCCCCTTACTGTCCCAGCGCACCAGGAAGTTCTCGCTGCAAGAATTTGAATGAAAATCACAGTTAGATGTTGAATTGTCTAAATGGCTTCAGAAAAACATGTAACAGTCACTAATTTGAAAACTCTGTAGACTGATTGAACTGAAATGCCCTTTGGGATAAATAAAGCTATCTGAATCTGAGACTCTGCACTGTCTCTTTTAAAACCCATTTCATATTATTAGTAACAATCTTTACGCCGCTGTAACGTCTATCCTTCAGTTTGAATGTCTCAGAGGTGTAGTGGTGGGACCACGTCATCCCACCCCTGTGCTGACATCAAAGCTAGTAACGAAGGTATTACAGAGGCGTGATGAGATCAATGTGAGCTGGCGGAGCAGGCAGGGTGAAACAGCTGCATGTATGTGTGTGTGTGAATTTCTGAGTGTGTGTATGGGGAGCGCCTGCTGTTTGTTTTCCTCTCATGCTTCTGCATCACCGTAACCGTAACGCATTGTAACAAAATCACGCACCCAGGATCAAAATGACAGTCCAGAGGCGTGATGATGGTGGAGCAGCGTTACAGCCCTGTCGCAGACACTAAAGATGGTAAGGGCTTTTTTATTTCTTGGCAAACCAAGTCTGGTTTCAGGGATGTTTTCAAATTTGTTTGCAAGTTTTTCACCACAGTGTCAAAGAGTCCATTGAGACCTTTCTCATTTCAAACATTCTGACTTCTGAAACCCATTACTTCCTACTTTCTGGGTTCAAAAATGTTATTCTGCACCTTCAACTCTTCAAAGGGTTTGAAAATGCAGAACTAATGAAAAATGCAAAAGAAGCTACCAAAACAATGACCTTCACCAATAAACTCGTCCTGTTTTATTAACCTAAACTGACAAATAACCTCAGCTTGATGCTTCATGTTTGAAATAAAAGAAACGTGAGGAGTGTACCTAATGAACTCTGACTGGTCGGGGTCGTACAGTGACATGAGTAGCTCAGCATCCTCTCCGATTCTACACACAAAGTTCTTCAGGTTCATGAGCAGACTGTAGGTGTGAACAGCGTTGAACAGGGTCTGACGCCTCATTTCCAGATTTTGAAGCCTCGTCTGAAGACAAGCAAGACCCCCAGTCAATGCATATTATAGACACAGAGATTTTTTATGATATGATATAATGTAATATTAATAACAGCATATGATGACGAAGCTTGTTTAAACTTGTTATAATGACACTTCAGTTATTAAATTGCTGTCCAAAGACTATTTTTTAAAATTATAAATAAACTCTGGACCACAATTCAGTTAATGAAATATTTCAAATTCTGCAATGACACAATGATTTATTCAATAAGACAACAATCTATATCAGATGATATCATAGGCTTATTTAATACGATCAGTAACAAGTACAATTACTTGAAAAATGAAGGCATATAAATTAAATTTCTATTATTAATCTTTTGAAAATATTTTAATGAAAAATTTGATATTACATCATTAATCATTTAATTGCTGTATCAATCACAAAAATCATTACGCCCCAAACAATAAGGCAAAAAATGTGAATAAAGGATGAAAAATGTAAATCATGCCTTCTCTTCTTGTATCCTGTCATCAACGCTGCGAGAAGCCGTCTCATGTGCCCGGAACAGACTGACCGTACTGGTGTAGTCTGGGTCCAGTGTGTTTCCTGCTTCATCTCGCACCACCAGGTCGAGGCCCAGAATCCTGGGTGGCACAGAGGATCAAAGAGCATCACTTGAGTTTACAGAGACAATCTTACAGCCGTGACTCACGCAAATAAAACTTTACAACAGCTTCCATGTCACAAGAGGAATTATTGCACAATAAAGCAGAAGGGATCGTACCGGTTCCCGTAATCAATCTTTGCCGTGACTTTCTTTCTGAGCTCCACAAGGTCATCCTTAGGCAGTGTTCCTGACACTATCTGAGATCGATACTCGATGAGACTGTAGGCCATCTGCTGAACACTCCTGAACTGGGTTGTCTTGTTTGCCTGTCAGATAAACACTCCTTACAACAAATCTTTTGGAGTAGCGAAGCACTTTAAAAATACGTCAAAGCGTTGTGAATCAGAGAGGACAGTAGTGTGTGTACTCCAGACAGAGAGGCTGATAAGACAGACACAGTCCATACATACCACGAAGAGCTTGTGCCATATCTGCGCCCATTCCCTCAGAGTCGCCCCGAGCTCCTGCACCAGGGGTAAATCTGCTGGAATAATTATTTCCTGCTGGCTACCAGCCACAAGAAGACAATAATAAGATATTGGAAAAGCGGCCAATCACTCAGTGGTCATGTCACATCATTTAAAAAAGACTCAAGAGCAATTTTATACATGATGAATATTTGGATGGTTTCCCTGAACAGCCAAGCACTACTGAATCCTCACTTATGCTAATTACAAACGCACTGATAAGCTATTGGAAAATGTTATTGGAACACCAAAAGCAGAATGGGCAATCATCATAATGTTATGTTTACTGATATGTGCTCTCACCCTGTTCCCTCAACTGTAGCCTCCTTTAAGTGGATGTAGGATGCTGGGAAAATGCCCTGAGGAAGCAATAAGGTCCTATTAGCATATATACATCATTGCATTAGTTAGAGGAAAACAAAATGCTGATGATGCCCCTACCTTCTGTGATTTCTTGCGAAGCGTGTAGCCCCTGTACCAGCCTGAGGAAACACAAATGAAGAGGGAAACATGTTACACAGATGGAGAGGCAGTGGACGAGACAGGACTGATGACAGTCCAGCCTGTAAGGAGGACAATGTGGGAGACTCATTTACATGATTATGCATAGCTTATTGAGTGCAGCTCAGTTCAGAGTTTCACTTAAGTGCCTGTGCCAGCTTGCTTTGGAGAACGGAGAGAGAGATGTGTTGGGGCTTGTTGTGTGTTCAAGCTCACCTTCCAATTTCTCAAGTATGTGCACCGTGTCCCCCACCTGTAGACACAGCTCCTGCTCTCCACTCGGATCATAATTGTAGATTGCTGAAAGATAGAGCAGGGGACGTCTCATTAGGAGATGCACACACAAAATTCACTGAAGGCTGTCAACAAAGAGAAGATTTCTGCAGATAGTTTAACTGACGAGTTTTCTCCCTCCACTAGGTCCAGTGGATTAAAAGAAAAAAAACCTAAATCCCTTTTCAAATCACTCTTTGCACACAGGAGCAGGCCTGTTTTTAAGAAAGCTCTGGATCAGAGAATCTCCCTTTCTCCCAGAAAAAGGAAACCAAATCACCACCCACATCTTAGAACTCGGACTCGCAAACATTTAAGAGCTTGGTCTTTGATTTATTCCTCATCATTGGAACACCAGGCTGAGTGTTTGTGCAGCAGAACAGTGTGACTAAAACCTTTATAGCATTTTGACGATTCTTAATTGAAAGGAATGCCCCGCGGCCGTGTTTAACGCTGCAGTAAATGGGACTGTGCGGAGGCAGGTAGCTCCAATGTCAAAAGTCACAAGCAGAGCTAAGACGGAGATGGCATCACACCCTCTATTTTTCTGATATTATCTCACCACTGTGGTCTTTGGTCAGTAGTTACACTCTGCAGGGTTTCTTTCCTGCCAGCTGGCTCACCTGCGAGGCCTGGCCCTGACTTCACTCAGTTTATTAACCTAACAGCTTTCCCGGAGGAGACTCCTGTCTCTTCTTTGTAACTCTCTAACCAGGACACGTATGGGAGGAATCACAGTGGAGTACGTCAGACACAGTCTAACACACGTGCACACACACACGTGCACGCGCACACGCACACACACACACACACACACACACACACACACACACACACACACACACACACACACACACACAGCACTCATTACAAAAGAAAAACCTTGGCAAACAATACTGTAGCAGAGGTCTTTGTCATGACTTGAGGGAGCTGCAATAGCGCGCAGCCACTCACTCTCTTAGGGAAATAGAGGAACTATGAGCAGAGCTCTGCCCTGACTTGCATGGTGATAATGCTTGTTGCTGGAGGCTACATTTCACTGCACGCTTCAACTGGCTCCGCTTATCACACCTCAGTCTGAATACCAAAACTTGACTTGACTGAATGTGACTACTCTTCTCTCTCCATGACTTCCTCCTTGTCGATAGATTCTTCCAGCTTTCCTTAAGAAAACATTTGCCCAGACAAAACATCACCACAGGGAATCTGTTTTATTCTTGGACTGTATTTGTGTAACCAGCCCTTGGGCTTTTAAAATATTAACTTGGACTCATGCTGGTTAATGTTGTCAGGAAATCACCTGCACAGGTTCATGTAAATGACGCCTCAGTGTGAGGTCGCTCATCTAGATATTGAAAAGAAATAGAAAATACTGAACTCGAGTGATACAGGTTTGGAGTCGCTGCAGTATCAGAAAATGTTCTCAGCTTCTTTTCACCCTTTAAGTCATAATTATGGACAGTTCCTCCAGGATATTGAATACTCTCTCTGTGATTGTTGTTTCCTTAAAATGCCTGATATTGCAGCAGTGTTAGGTTGCAGACAGTACAAGTTGCCATCTTTGAGATGCAAACATTACACATCCATAGTAAAAAAAAACATTTTAACATTTTAAAAACTACTGGCTAGGTGGGGTTATCGTCTTCTGACAGCACTTAGGGTCGATTTATGTGCCAAGGTGACAAATAAAGTACATAAAAACTGAATAAATCAACATAAATGGAATGCTTAATTGCATTGTGTGCCAGATATGACAATGCTACCCATACAAGCTGTGGAAGAATCACACTTAACTTTTACACTGAGGCTTTTCAGCTCGTTATTTCTGCTGCTGAGCTAATAAAATATTTAATGACTGACGCGAGAATGAGGGATAGTTATTCTACTGTACAATGACTCTTTAGGATCAGTCCTGACACACAAATCGTAAACAGACCCTCTGGTTGGTGACAAACGTAGGAACAAAGCCTCTGATTGGTCAGTCAACCCAAACCAAGTCATCAGGGAGTGGCTAAGTGGCAGGCGAACAGTTTACAACACATAAACATGGACAGACAATCTCAAGACGTTGAGTATTGGATCATAAGTTTCTGAAAACACACTGAAGTACGAGCATAGGATCCTATAGAGACGAATGCAGGCTGTCATGTGCTTCACAGCATAAAGAAAAAGTATGATGGTGCCATGCAGCGTTCAAAGGTAACATAAAAGCTTTATCCTTTGATGTTTAGGATGCCATCATTATCGGGTTTTTTTGTTTGATAGAATCGAAACGCATGAAAAATGTTTATGAAAAACAAAAATCTTCACGCAAGCACATGACAGAAAGAGTGAGGGAGCAGCTTTGGTAAATCACACAAAGCATCATTAAAGTAAACAAAGCAGCGAAACAGAAAAAATGGAAGTTACTTCTGGTTGATTCACAGGTTGTGTTCTAAAGAACTTTAAAACAAGCCCGTTTGGTTTGCTTATAGCTGAAATCTCACTTCTTCTTGCCTGCTTTTTGTCTCTCTGCTCCGCCCTCTGTCACAGCTGCTGCTCATAGGTCTGCAAATACTAGCATTTGGTGAGGTCCTTGAAGCATCTAATAAAGACACATACTTTGTGTCCATGGCTGTTGCAGACTGACAGAGAGCAGAGGACAGAGACAGCGGTCACCTGGACCTGCAGACTGTTTACTGAAGCTTCATAGCACTGCACAATGACTGACGGGCATAAAATGACCAGGCTAGTCCAGGCTTTTTGAATTGGTGTGTATGTGGTCTCCAGTACGTCTGGAGCCAGCCTCAAGCGGATCCTCGATGAACTGCTGTTTTTAGCACTTCCACTTGGACTCATGTTTTTAGACCGGAGGTTGCCGCTTGGTATCGACATTGTTTGATTTTTACTGGTATCGTAATGAAATTCCAAATTCTAGTATTTTGACAACTTCATCAGGGGCATGCAGTTTGTAATCATGTCCAGGTGACATTTTAAGGGACTTAAGCGACTGAGGGGGACAACAGAGATTCATAAATAAGTAATGAAAAACATCTCATCTTTAACGAAACTGGTTATTAGCTAAATCGCTATTTTAAACTCTACCAGGATCAGTCTGTATTTTCTTAAAAGTGAATTACAATAAATGACTGATATAAAGCCAGATCCCTTTTCAAAGAGTGTTCATTTTCACAAGAAAGATATTTGTGCTCAAAAATATGGAATAAAACATGTACCAAAGAAATGACATCTGCCTCTGGTCATACCGAGAGTGACAATGGTCCATTCACCAACTTGACACAGTGTGCAGGCCTGGCAACAGTATGGCAATTTGCCAGAGGCAGAGACCCAGTTGAGCGTGCTGTGATGCCACACTGTCCGAACTACAGGCAACGGTGTTGGCCTTGGCAACACAGCTCTCATCTGTACAACTCTGAGACACAATATCTCTCCTACCCTTAAACCCAGAGCACTCAGCCTGAAGCTGCTCTTGTAAATTCCAAGAAAGCCTCTGTCTGCGGAGGTTCACGTTAATGTGCATACTAATTCTAAATCAAAGTCAGCCTGATTCACTTTAAATGATTTATCATAGAAGTAGATTAGCCAACAATTAAAGAACACCACGGCTGAACAGCTTGAACAGCCGCTGGCAGCTCGTCAAACTTAACGCTGTTAAATGTGAATCTATTGTTCTCATCAGTGACACGCTGAGGGAACAAAACATAAACAACTGTTACAAGTTACAGTCACTGTATATCTTAGAGACGCATACAAGAGAGTGGAACAAAACACTCACATGCAAAAATGATGCAAGACATTTAAGTCCAGCCACCAACCCTTGATTGTAAAATGCTACTGAAGGATTGGGCCACTGAATAAATTTTCATTCTCAGCAGGGATAACTTTCAATCTGAAACATGAAGGAAGTGAAATCATAAAGACAGCAATATGTCAGGCATAAATCAGGCTCCACAGATTCTAGCTGATCATAAATCAGACACTTGTACAACAGAGCCTGTGAGTAAAAAGGAAACTAGAAAGAAGTTTTGCATTAAGAAGAAATGACGTTATAAATGTGCAAAGGTCTTCAGTTAGATATAACTCAATGATGTATAATATAAGTTCTCTTATAAAACTTGAATTCAAGCACATTTATACTAAAAGCTTCCAATGCAGGGAAAGGTACAGCGTCTCTCCAAAAAGTCATTAGGTAAAAGCAGGTCTATTAATTTCTGTTTTTGAGCCAACTCTCCTCAGGCAGGGCGTTTCAGAAGTGGAAGTCCTTTGCCTCCCGTCTGCTGTCTAGACAGCCAGAAACGATCTGTAGCTCTTCAACAGTGCTCAAGCTGAGAAGTCCTTATAGGTTACCCATAAATCAAAAACTTAATTCTCAAGTTCAAAGCTAATCGTACAAAAAAGGGATAGAATTAGGTCCAGTGAGGGTTCATCTTTTAAGTGTGGTTAAAGACCCTGCTGCAACATTTAACAGACTGAAAATTACTACTTCCTTATCAGACGGAGAAAAAGTACAGATGTCTTCCTTCAGGTTTGTCAAAAAAATCCTCTGAAATATGTCTGATTCATCGCCTGGCCTGTTCTTCACAAATTAAAACAAGGTCACAATGTATATCACTGGAGGCAATCAGGTTTGACATTGCAAGATAGGCACACAAGGATGAACTGGTTATAATCCAAGGAGGCTGCAAATTACAACAACTGTGTGTTTATTTAAGACGCCAGTGCAGCACACAACACCTGCACAGCAAACGACTTTGGCTCTTCACCTTTTTTGTAGGAGACTTTGTGTCATTTATTGCACAATATTCAGAAGAGGAAGTGGTAGCAGAATAGTGAAACACTTCTCAGATGGCCACGGTGAGCGCAAGCATTGGTCTGTCTTTATTACTATCGCTCCCTGAGGAGAAATCAAGTTATTATAGGAGGCAGCAGAACAGCTTGTGAGAAAGTCCAATGATTGTGATTACATTATTACACCTTACAGAGAGTTACAACATGTAAATTCGGAGAGTTTGCTCTGATGGTTTAAAAAGAGTAATTACACTGATTATATATTAAAGTCCTGCTGTAAAAACTGTGTAGGGGGTTGGAAATTGAAGGTCATTTGCACATTCATCTGATGGTGGAGGGAAGTGTGACCATGATTCGTGAGTTGTTAGAAAGCAAGTCATGGCCCAATAGGCTGCTTACACAACAGTTATGTGGACACCTGATGCCTCCAGTGCACATGCAGTTAGGAGTGGTTTTTAGTCACATAGAGGCCGTTGTGCTTCCAGCTGCTTAACTTTTTAAATGAAACATGTTTTGCTTATTCAAAATGTATGGACTTTTTAATGAGGGAGAAGAAGAGGAACTACTGACAAGTTAAATGAACTTTTTGTGGAAACTCTTATTCATGTGATTACTATATATTTCAAAACACAGTAACTGCATCCTAATTCTCCCACTTAACCCAACCACCTGGCCCTACCCTTCTGTTTTAAGTGCTCCCACGGAGGATAGTGTGTCTTGTTTTCTTTTGGGGACTGAGAGGTCTTGGTGTTCTAACCCTCCAAATGGCCCTCCCAGTAGAGTGTTTGGATAACACAGAGTACAGATGGAGTAGTGGAAGAAAATCCCTTAATGTTTGCACGCTGAGGCAGAGTTACATGCAACATGACTAAAGGTGCAATGAAAGAAGCACATATCTTTGTGAGTAGCAGTTTAAAAATGGTTTAAATATCCAAGGCTTATGATGACTTGAGTGTTGAATGATATTAAGCATTTAAGAAAAACTGCTTTTTGCTATGAGGAGAACTTTGTTGACGTGAGAGGGATGTCCCGATCAGCTTTTTTGCCCCACGATCCCAATCCAATCTTTTTTATATTGAATATTTGCAAATTTACCAAGTCCGATCCAATGTTTGTGTTGCCTTGATAATAGTTGCACAATACAAAATTGAGTTGAGCTGCACAGTGTTCTTTTTCCTTTAAGAAAAATAAGTACTTAAAAAAATAACTAAAATAAGTTATATTAAATGTTATTCCATTAAACTTAATCCAGCTAGCATTGCTGTAAAACTCAATCTGTTTTAAAAGCTCTGCTGTAAGAGACCCACGAAACTGGTGTGCATGCATTACAGCACGCTTAAATCCGAGGCTGCTGTGAACGCAACTCTCACGAGACAGTGTGTGATTCACAGTAGCAGCATCCAGCTGCGAGACGAAGAATGTAACTATTGGGAGTGACAAGATCGAAACACATCCGGTTGCATGCCACTAGATTTGCCTCTCTTAAAGATTTCAACCCTTACCCCATCCTGAAGAGTTGTACCCCTGACACAAAAATCTGCCTCCAAAACTGTCTTAAATGCAGTACTGGGTGTCAGTAGTTTTGTAATCAAAGTTTCAGTAAGTAACAAACACTTAGCTGTTACTCCACTACTACCTGCAGTAACTAGTAGTGTTTGTAGTTACTTTTCAAATTCAGTAATCCCATGAAAGTAACAAAAACTTAATAGGACAAGCTACTTTACGTTAAAAAGCTGATAGCTACTCGATAAATCATCCAACTTAGCGACAAGGTAACACATGTCAGAGTCAGCGAGGTAGCATCCGGGAGGAAAAAATAGTGTGTCAAACACACACATTCAGGCATGAGCTTTCTGTCTCAGATCTACCATCATTATTTTACCCTTCTCAAGGTGAAGGACATGAATATGGTGGTGAGTTCTAGTACAGGAATGTATGTTCAGGAAGGAAAACTTTGTCCACCTCCGAGACGAGTAATTCTAATCTCACAAAGCACCTAACCAAACAACACGCCTGTACTGAGCGAGTTGCCAGAGATCCTTTTACTGCAAACACTGGTGACCAAAGTGCAACCCACATTAGCTTGGCAGACTAAAGAGGAGCTGCTCCATCCAAACAATCAAGGCTTGATTTTAAATTGCCGCCATCTCCACAATGTGCAAGCCAGGAAAAGACTACACACAGTGATTGTAAGGCATGTTGTTGAAGACATGCTTCCTATATTGAGTCTGCTGCTTTCAGAGAGCTAAGTAGTTTCATAATGAGCTCATTCTGTTAGTGGTTCTGTTACATTTTGGTATAGTAATGATAATTGATAACTGATTTTCAGTAACTTGCACAACTGTCAGTAAGAAGCATAGTCAGTGCACTGAACCCATACCATGTTCAATTAGCCCATGCAAAATTCAACTGGTTTTAAATAGATTATCCTGTGACAAAAACAAACTGCAAGAGAGTGTAACATCCGTTAGTCCAGCTATGAACTGTGTTTCATTGTTTCATTGTTTTTCTACCACTGTCATGTATGTTTGTATAGTCACACATTTATCAGAGGAGAATTGCTATCAGCCAGTACTCAAGTCTATGTATCAAAATGGAAAGGAAAACTTGTACTGGAACATCCCTGTTTATCATATTCATTTAACAATGTTTGGTTTGGAGGGTTTCTACAAAGAGCAAATCACTGACTTACATCCAAGCGGCAATTGAAGAAGAATTTAAACCAATGTGGAAGTGTTAGAAACTGCAATTTCTTGAGCGTCCACTTCAGGCTGGCTCCAGAAGTACCAGAAACCACATACACACCATTTCAAAAAGAGGATCTTTACAGCAGAAATAAACATGTTTACAGCCTGGTACAGAAAGGAAGTGTAGACTGGATAGCTAATTTCTCGATCGGCACACACTGTCCGGGGTTGAATTTTTTCATAACGCAGCAATTATGAAGATATTAAGATTACGAGTTTTCCATATGAGAGGCACAGCTAACTAAATTGACAGGCGGGAACACTGTAGCTGTTGGCTTGGAGGCTCAAAGCCCCCCTCTTTACCTCGACAGAAGTTAGGTTGAGTTCAGCGTTTCCAATATGGCTCCCGCCGATGATTGGCTTCAAAACAGCGCTTCAGAACAGATGGGTGACGTCACAGATATTACGTCCATTATCTATACAGTCTATGCTTAGATCCCTACAACAATGTTGGACTAATGTTTGAGTTATATAAAGGATCTTAATTGATCCAGCAGAATTAGAAATATCGCCTTGGTTACACTACTCCTTGTTTTTAATGAAAACCAGGCACCTGTTTCCCACAATGCAACCCAAATGTCTCAAGTTCTGTCAGAGATTTTCTGTGTCATTGTTGTGGCAGCTTACGTGGCCTCTAGCAGCCAGCTTGGGTTTCAATGACGAGACAGGTCAGTTTATCTCATTCTTCTAACTAAAGACCCAAGATTTGTTTTTCATTTGTTAACTAGTCATGTTCTTGCTCCATCTGCCACTGTGACATATGACATCTTTTATCAGATTTTACGCAGCTCCCTCTAGAGCTGCATGTTTATGAAACACACAATCTGCAAACAGACTTTGATGTGTACAAATAGAAGAAACCCCCTATGAATTCCTGAGTTACTGTAATGCAGGGCATCAATTATTCAAAAGGTATGTAAGGCTGTTCATGTAAGTCTCTGTAAACACTGGCTTGGTCAATCTGGATTTTGCTCAAAGACATGTAAGCATCTACATTACACTTAATCAAGACATTTTGTACTGAAATGTAATATTGCCAAGGATGTGATTAATTTAAAAACAGAAAGGCAATAAATGAAACTAATGAGGAAGCAAACATGTAAGTCACCTGCTGATTTTTAAAGCTCATATGATTCGCTGGAGGACTCCCACTCTTCAGGATGTAAAAATTAAGAAGCTATCCAGTTATAATGGTGCCACATATTCACCATTAAAGATTATGATATCTTAATCCCCATATTACTCACATTTTCTTGTTAGCTAGCATGCTATTACTGATAATATCAGAGACCTGGTGATCTCGTCTTTCATCCCCAAAGGAAGTTGCCTGTGTTTGGGCACATCCTGGGTAGATAATCGGATTAAAAATGTAAGACCTTGTACAGGGTCTGATGGCATTTAAAGGATTTAGTACAGTGTGGGTGACTCCTGCCCTATTTCTGAGGCAAATGGCAGGAGTATGGCGCAGTCAACACCATCACGCAGAGAAACTGTTTTGAACGCCATACTGGGATCCAAAGGGATTAACACAAAACATTCCTCTACATCAGCTGCTAAAACAAGGTCATATATAATCAAGAGAGAGGGAGGGTGCATGCTGCAGAGAGCTGCACTCGCACCTAAATTTGTGTTAAAAAATGTTTTTTAGTCAACAGAGCACACAGCAGGCTCCTTAAACCCTACGATAAAGTCGCTGAAGGATCCAGGTCAGAGCACAAAGCTGAGGTATTTCAGTCCTGGGCTGTGATTCACAAACACACCAGAGAGACTACACACTGGGCGTTTTCACTATCACAACGTGCAGGCTTTTCTTCAGGTGTAGCACATCTGCTGCACACCAGGAAACAGTGTCTGTAGCTTTAAACACTGATCCAGTGGTGACTCAGGATGGTAACTAATGACTAGTCAACCTGTGCTGACGAGAAAGTCAAACAATAAAGTAATTATGGTTGAGCTGAGAGGAACTTATAATACAGCCCGTTGGCTGTGCAGATTTGCCCTGAGGGTGTGAAGGACTACCTGATAGCAGGAACTTGCATGCATGGTTGTTGGCAGGCCCACCAACACATACTGTACAAGGGACAGGGCCACACCTTGTTGTAAAAATGCAGTCCAACCTACAAAAAGCTTTATTCAAAGTGTAAATAAAGTGCTTTACAGCCTCAGAAGTCAGGCATAGTGAAAACTTCAATATGTGTAGCCAAACGTTAAGTCTATGCAAATGCTGCTCCCTTATCTTACATGCATACAGTACAGTCACAGTAGTGGCTCCCATGTGGGGCCCTACGGGAGTCCTTTAGGGGAGCTTAAAGGGACCTTCAAGCAAAGTGAGAATTCATTGAAGTTCACTTTAACTTCAACGAATCAGCTCCGTTAGATTTAGTGCAAGAATGATTGGCATGCTCATTCAACTCCTGCTGGCTGATTCCCAATTTTCCTAAACACCTCATAAGGACAGTTAAAGAAGTTCAGTTCTTACTACGAGCAAATATCGACAGTCTCTATGACAACGTGGAGAGTAAATGTGGAGTTTTCTAAACTAAAAAAAAGTCTGTAAAACCCACATGAGCTAATTATACCCGACATGTTCCAACAACAACAACAAAGTAACCACTAAAACTTGTGTTTCCCAACCCCACGGTCCCCTCTCCCTTGAAGTTGGTTGAGTTGCTGGAAGTTTACTCGGCAAGTAAAAGACACGCAGATACAATGTAAGAACTCACCGACTCCGTACTTCTCCTTTTTAGTGGGAATCCAGCGCGTCATTGTGGAAAGAGACGTAGAGTCGGCTGAATAAATAAATAACTATGTACAATTTCTGAGCGAGGACGGGCGGTGCACTCCTGCTCGTCCTGGAGTCTACAGTTCCGCCATCATGACTTGTGAACGGAGAGGGGAGGGGAGGAGAGCGCACGCACAGCGGGGCAGGGAGAGGACAGACGAGGGTAGGCGTTAACCACGAGCCTACTAAACTTAAGTCTACCCCTCAAGAGTGGTGGACAAAGTACACAACTTCATTACTTAAGTCAAAGTATAGATCCTCCAGGTCAAATATTACTCCAATACAAGTGAAAGTTGCTCAGTCAAATTATTAATTGAGTTAAAGTACTGAAGTACTTCCTTTTAAAAATACTTAAGTATTCAAAGAACTTCTTAAAAGATCTCAAAACGTTGTATTTTCACAATACATAAATGCAGCCAAGAATACCTAGGAGTACATTCTGTTACATTATGTTTATTTAGAAACCAGATCTCTAAAAACTATACCAAAGAATAAAAACTGGAACTAAGTTACTCCAAGCACAGACAACTTAGTTTGAAATGTTCATCTGGAATTAAACAAATGTTACGTAGCTCAACACACTTTCTCAGGTTGGACAGCTCCACATTCAACCGTGGAGACGCACAATATACAGGTATGACTGAACAACTGAGACAAACAGAACTACACAAACACATTTTACTGTCTTAGTGATCAGATTTCAGAAAAGAGAAGGAAATTCATGAGCTGACTTCAAAGCAAAAGTAGTGAGTAGAGCAATGATAGAAATGTAGTAAAAAGTACAATAATTGTCTCCTAAATGTAGTGGAGTAAAAGTAATAAGTTTCCCCATAAAATAATACTCAAGTAAAGTACAGATACTCCAAAAATGTACTAATGTACAGTACTCAAGTATATTTACTTTGTTACTGTCCGCCACTGCCCCTCAATAACAACATTCTCATTCCCACATAGACACTAATTTCAACACAAGTTTCGTTTCAGGAGCTTTGTCCTTGGAGCTTTCCCACCCTAATCATCATTCAATCGATATAAGTTACAATCCCTCATAAATCTTCAAATGAACCAGAATTGAATTCTGGGAAAATTATAATGAGACTGAACTACACCCCATTTACCTTCAAGGACTCCTCACGGTGTTGGCACTTCACTTTCAGAACAACTGGCACACCATTTGACAATCTTATGCGTTATAAATCACTTATGCGTCATAAATAAATTATCACCTGGTTATTGTTTTTAATTTAATATGAGATTGAGTTTTAAACTCTCGGCTGCTGCCTCATTTGGAGCCACTGTATTCTGAGTGAGCATGAATGGACCACACCAGGGACATAATCATATCACATTATGCTATATTTGGATTGGCTGTGCAGGCTGTTTGATTGAAGCAACACAATTAATTGTTGACAAAAGATTGTGTAGGTACAGCCTAAACAACTGTGTTCAATTTCCATTAATGAGGCTGCTGACTTAATTTGAATGCCATTTCTACATGGCCAGCATATCACAAATGTTGTTCTACAGCCTCCTTTCTCTTCCTGTAAAGTCATTTACAGCTGCTGGTTGAGATCTGGTAGCCCACTTAGCCTTTTGTTTGCCCACCCTCTGTGTGTGTGTGTGTGTGTGTGTGTGTGTGTGTGTGTGTGTGTGTGTGTGTGTGTGTGTGTGTGTGTGTGTGTGTGTGTGTGTGTGTGTGCGTGTGTATGTGTGTGTGTGCGTGTGTGTGTGTGTGTGCATGCGCTCTTTCTGCAGCCTTTGGCCGGCCAAATGGTGCTGTCAATAATGTTCAGCCATTCATCGCTTTTGTTTTTCTCTTTGACAGGGTGATGTCCATTTATTTTCCATCCTTTGTGATGCTGCTGCTTTAAAAGCAGCTTGTGGCGGGTGTGAACCAAACCCAACACAACACAGTCTGATTGAAAGCTTTTGTTGAATCTTATTCTTTTATGAAGAAGAAAAAAAGCAGCTGAATATCTGCAAAGCAACACTGTGAGAGGCTCTTTACTAGTTTAAACTATAATCAAGGATATTGACATTCCAATAATTATGCCTTTTGATGATAACACTTTTAAATTATTGCTTTTTTCACCACTAAACATGAAAGAGAAGTTACACAGGAGCAAACATCTGCTGACTGTTCTCTGTTTTTCAGACCCTGTGGTGCATTTTCTATTTGCTGTATGTCTAACCAACCTCACACAGTTAAAATATTCAAACATATTGACTGGGCTAATCCTGAAAATCGACTATGAGGGATGCATTTTGCAGCTACATGTAGAATTTCCAAGGTTATGGTTTAAGCTGTTACACATGAATATCGTGACCTATTTCTTGGCTGAGCTGCAGGTGCCTGCTGAGGTTTGATTCTAATGTAAGAGCCTTGAAGGTGCTCTCGCTCTTTTCACCCCTAATTTTCTGGAGGCCTTTTGCAAACAATCTTGCACTTTTCATCTAATATGAAGAGTTGCTTTGGGTTATCAGAAGTTAAAAAAAAATCTAATCTGCAAAAAGGAATACAATATTGCCATCACCTGACTGCTTTGTGCTATTGCATACAATGGACAGTTGATCTGAAAACCCTAAAGTTGTGCAATATGTTATCTGACTTATTATTTTAATTATCTGCTTTTATCAATAAACATTTCCCCCACTGAAGTGTTGGAGAAAAATAATAAACTCAGATGTTGGTGTTCTGGGGTTATGTATGCTTGCGTGTCTGGCATTAGTGCTTGTGACATCTTGACAAGCACAGTTGAACTCTGAAGTTCATTTGGAGTTGAATGCTCCGTAAGGAATCAAAGCAGACAGGCAGGATCTTCACAGGAGATCTCCACTCTGCTCATTCTCTAATTTGGATCAGATTGGTTCATGTCTCAGATAAACCTCTATTTAAACTCCCAGTAGATACACTGTGATAGTGGTTGAGAAAAGAAAAGAAAATCTATCATCCGACTGATGTGTGGGGTAAATGGAAACAGGTGCACATGTGGATGCTGAGCCAAAAGCTGAACATAAAGACTGATTGCTTTCATGTTCTGCATATAAGCGAGGACAGGTTCTGCAGAAGGTGGGCTGCAGTTGTTTTACATCAAAAAGCTACAGTTTTTGTTCAGAAGCAAGGCTATTCTGTCTGTTTACTCTGCCTGCAGGCTGCTGAGTGTGTCCCCACACTATGAATAAACATTTAGCATGAATAAGAAGAAGGAATAGTATATATGTTTCCTATCAGGCATCCCACTCCCTATGCTCTGGAGGATTTGATTGTTTGTTTGTGAGCGTACATGCTTGAGTGCATGTGCCTGTGTTTGTTTTATTGTTATGGGAGGCAAAAAGATGAAGCATCCATATGAATGCAGTGTGCCATTTAAATAAAGGTTGACCTGCCTTGACTCCACTTACTCAGCAGCTGACATTTCTAAACTCAGTGAACTGTAATTTCTATGATGTCAGGGACTATAATGCTTCGGAGGATTTCTGAGTGGTAGGGCTCTAAAAGACTGGTCCTAGCCCCCACTGAGGTGTTCAATTCCTGGGACAAAAGAGACAAAAGGCCCTAATGGATTTATGGGGCTACTGCCAGCACTGCATGATGCCTGAGGCAAATTGGGCCTCAGATTCCACCTGGTTGTCTGGCAGCAAAATCAGGTAATAGCCTGGTCCCACACTGCTGTGCAGATTAGTCAGTCTGCTATCTGTGCAAAAATTCTATGGCCACTTTCTTTTGCAGCACACTTTTGTTGCAGGTGTATCCAAACTTTTTGACATTTTACAGATTTGTCTCCTTCCTGTCTCCTTCGTGCTTGACGCACATGAGATCCTGCATGTGCGTCACCATGGTTACTGATGCAAGCTGTCAATATTTATCTGTTCTAATATTTGCACCTACATCTCGTATATCCACTCTGTTTGTGAGATAGCATTCAGTGTTGGAAGGGTACAAGCTGGCTGGATGAACTGTGGGATTTTGCACAGAATAGTTTCACCTGCCGCCCAGGATGAACAAACACGGACATGACAGCAGGAAATATAGTGTTCATGCATGTGATCACAGAATCAGTCTTCTGCTGG
This sequence comes from Notolabrus celidotus, assembly GCF_009762535.1. Classification (NCBI taxonomy): domain Eukaryota; kingdom Metazoa; phylum Chordata; class Actinopteri; order Labriformes; family Labridae; genus Notolabrus; species Notolabrus celidotus. The sequence goes on along the minus strand of NC_048280.1, from coordinate 27,618,329 downwards.
TAAGTAAGGGCTAGCACATTTATATCCACAAGTCCAACATCTCATTTCTAGGCTGTGATGCATGAGGACGGATGTGCCCGGAGGCTCCCCCATTTGTCTCCATCTGACTCAGTGAAGCATCCTTTGTGCCCCTGTAGTGGGTACATGAGGCCATCTGAATACTGTAGCAAAGTATGCCACAGAGAAGCCAGGGTCTAATTTTAGAGCAAAAATGACACACATTTAAAGGAAATGGTCTCTTTCTGTTGTCTTCCAAGCCAATTCCACAGAGCCTTTTAATTAGCGATTCTCTGGGATCAGTAGAGGGAGCCACAACTCTTATCTGAGGCTTTCTTTTCTTTGTGGAGACAACGAGTTGCTGTGTGACGGCACAAAAAAGCAGACTGCAACGTGACCACCCTCACTGTCTGGACAGAGGCCTGGGCCGTCTGGGAAGAGTGAGCACGCCCAACTACGATTCAAAAATCATAATCAGGATGAATGTCTGCATCAAGGTGAGGGTGTAATATTTAAAAAGACATGGGGAGCATTTAAACCAAGCATTTCGCTGAAGGTAAATGTATGTTTTTATATGCAGGTGCATGCTTCTGGTTAAACAATGAGCAGCATTTTTACCTCAGAATCAGTAAAAGCCACTGGGAAGAGTTTTCAGCTGGTTCAGAAACAGACTGATATTAATACTGAGGTCTCTTTATTACCTTCAAAAGCAAATAAGACCACCAACTTCAAGACTGACAACTTCTATAGAGAGTGTATATGTGAGGTCTAAAACCACTGGCGGGGGCAAGTGTCAGTCAAGATTGATTAACTATGCTACCAATACAGTATATCTACACAATGGGGCTCTTTGTGTAGATAAAAAAGGTTCACCTTAAGTTAACAAAAACAAAACACATTTCATATTCAGGTGATTATACACTAATTTGAATATTATATTCAATTTCTACCAAGTCTGCTCTGCTAAATGCAGCTAACTACTACACACTACACCTTTAAAGCTAAGGAAAAGATTAATATTGATTTTTAATGCAGCTGTTTTCCATTTCTGACAATGATGATAAAATAGTTGTAACATATGTTAGTATTAGATGTTGTGATTTAATTTTTGTAAGAAACAGAAAAAGCTATGTAAAAAGCAACCTGTACGGTGCTGATCATCTTAAATGTGGGTGTCAAACAGAAACTTCTATCTTGATAACGGTCGTACCTATTTCAGGCTAACTGTAAACAAAACTGTAAAACCCCAACACACTTGTTTTATCTTTTAACAGGAAACTTGCTGCTGGCAATGTCTCCTGCTGCCCCTTCAGCTCTTTGTTTTTCATCAAAGGATGAGGAGTCTGGGAGATCTCTGTGGGCTGCAGTGATGGGCCTCTCTCCCTCTGACACACTGTTTGCCCACATGAGGTAGAGGGAGTTGTAAGATTTATATACCAGTCTGTTCACAGCCCAAATATGACAGATGAAACAGAGGATGAAACTCAATATGTGGAAGATGAAATGTGATGGAAAAAATCATACCGCTTTGCTTTGAAAGGCTACGTTTACAGAGGATCTGTGTGTCACCCTAACCTGAGACACACCAACACTTACACTATACCCATATACACACAGACTTGAAAGCATAGGTGACACAAGAGCACCTAAAGGAGAATCTATATTTACAGCTGCTGGTGTTCTGTATCTTTTCCGAAGGCTCTATTTCTCCTTCAGCTATTTGTTTGCAGCATGTGCCCGTATTAAAAAGCAGCCAGTAGTGAAGTATTCATGTACTCCAAATCAATATGAAAACATTAACAGTATTGCTATCTCTTCGAGTGCCGAAAGGTGCGTAGAAGTGAAGCCAAATTCATTCAAGTAGAATTTCTAATGATTAAATGGAGTGCTTCTTTGGACCGGCTCTGAGAGCAGCAGAAGGAGGATAATGCAGCCCAGGGCTGGGTGAGCTGAGGACAAGGAGACGGCAAAGAAGAGAAGATGAAGATTACATACAGTTAGATGTTCCACTTCACATCTACTCCTGTTGTCTAAATGCATGTTTGAGGAGAGGCTGAGAAAGTGGAGGTGTATGTGTGTAAGTGTTTGGAGGTTCATTTGTGTGATCACATCTCTGCAGATGCCCAAAGGAAGCCCCTGGTCTCTCAACCTCTTTTCTAGGTGGATAAAAAGCAGTCTGTCCTCAGTCAAGGTTTAATGCAGTGAGATATCTCTCCTCAATAAAATAATGAAATTGTTCCTCCTCTCTCTCCCCTTCCCTCCCCTCCTCTCCCTTGCTCTTTCTACTTGCCATCCTGCGTGAGTTGACACTTGGCCAGATTCTTTGGTGCAGTAGACTAGCTGAGTCATAAAGGTTTCAGCTCGCCTTGATTTATGGACAGTGATGTGGATGAGGGTGAGGCAGCAGGAAAAACACCGGTGTCAGCTCACTGATCACACGGAGACCGTGTGAGACGACCTGCTGACTGGAGATAAAGACAAGAACGCCACTTTAACTCATTTCTTATAGACTTTGGTTTGGATGAATCTCATGAAAGTTTACTGACAAATTTTGTAGAAAATATGAAGTGTAACATTGTTGTATAAACCGTGATTTCCTCGTCATGTTGGTTGTTTGTTTTCTTTCCGCACTGCAAATGTTGGTCGTGCATCTTTTGCCAAAAACAAATCAGACTTGCTGACTCTGCTGGGGCTGTCTCTTCTAGGACACTGACTGGTTTATCAATACCGATAGAAGGGGCTCTCTGTGATGCCATCTTTGTATTTTCCTCCTTTATAAACACTCTGGGATAAAGGAACATATTGTGGACATACTTTATGTTGCATAAAAAGACTTTTGTAAAAGCAATGTTTTCCCTTCCCTCATGTGTTGCCCTATTTTTAAGCCTTAACCATACATTTTTTGACCAGTTTTATCTTTCCTGTTGATTGATTTAATTAACTTTTTTTTTCATACCATGTTTTCATCTTTTTGCTGCATTTTTGAGATGCGCAAAATTATTTCAAAGTTGTCTATTTGAGTTACAATCTCCCCTTGACCCTTCAAACTTGCATGTTAAAGCACTGCGGGGTTCTTTTTTGTATGAAAGGTGCTATATAAATAAAGTTAAGTCGAGCTGAGTTTTTTTTTTCAAAGATTCCTGTGTGAAAAAGGATCCCTGGGCTAAATAGCAGTTTTATAAAATCAATCCCTGGTTGTAGATGTGAGTCACGGGCAAATACGTGCAGTATGATTTTTTCTGCTAATGAATTTATTCGCCCTGAATGTTACTTGATTCAACAAGACAAAATGAAAAGCCCACAGCGAGCTCTGGGTTGAGAAGGCTTCAAGGCTTTATTGGAATTCAATGCAGCACATCATGAACTTAAAGCACTCTGTGAGGACTTTAGTAAGGCATTTCAATCTGGTTATTGCACATACAGACAGTTTATAGGCATGTTTTGGTGAGAGTAAAGCACACAGGTGTTTGCAAAATAAGAATCTTCACAAAGCAGAATCTCTACTCCAGACACTCAGCACATCCTTCTGTCATCAGTGTTTCAGTCAGCTTGTATATTCATTTTATGTCTTTGCTGGTTCAGTGTGCGTACATGCTGTGAGTCGCTCATGTTGTCTTCTGATTTAAGAGATTTTCATTTGGTTTGACTCACAGAAACATCTCTGTTCATATAGAGCACCAGAGAAGACGTCTTTAGCTACAATGCTAGCAGGTATGTTTTTAAAGCACTCAAGTTTAAACTTTTTTATCTGGTGTTTTTCCTTTTTGCTCTTCAGCCTCCTTATCCTCTTGTTTTTCAGATCCCTCCTCCCCCTTCTCATCCTTTTCTTCTTCCTCCTGTTCAGCATTGCCTTCTTCTTTATCTGAGCTCTCATCTCCTCCTTCCTCTTCTTCTTCTTTTGCTCCATCCTCTGCTTCACCCTCTGCTTCTTCAGAAACCATGTGATGAGGGGATAAAATAGAAATGTATTAATGACACATATGTGCATGTCAATTAAACATGATGACCACACTAACCTTCTCCATCTGCTTCCTCCTCTCCCTCCTCTGCCTCTTCTTTTCCTTCAGTCTCCTCCTTCTCCTCTTGTTCCTCGCCCTCTTCTCCCTTATCCTCCTCTTCCTCGTCTCCCTCCTCTTCCTCCTTCACCTCTCCCTCCTCTTCTTCTTCTTTCTCTTCTTCTTCTTCTTCTTTTTCCTCTTCCTTATCTGCCTCATCCACCTGCTCCTCTTCCACCTCCTCCTCCTCCTCCTCCTCCTCTTCCTCCTCAGGAGCACTGGCCTCGGCCTGCTGTGCTTGACTCGCAGTTATTGTCTCCTCCATTGGGAGAGATGAAGTGTACAAGCGGGAGCTCAGGAGGTACGGAGGTGCAGAGCTCAGCATGGATTGCAGGGAGAACTGACTTCTTCCATATGAAGGAGTAGCGTACATGGCCTGGGAGTAAACACCGATGGATCCTGGTGCAGCAACATTTAAACGGTTCTCCTCCCCTTCAAGGAGCTTCCTGAAACATACACACACATATCAAAAATATGAGATGTAAAGGTAGTTTTCATTTAAATCACACAGTACAGGAAACAAAACTCTCACCTGTAGGCTGCAATTTCAATATCCAAGGCCATCTTTACATTCAGGAGATCCTGATAATCTTTCAAGTAGCGAGCCATGTCATTCTTGTTTACCCTCAACTCATCATCCAGTTGACTTATTGCATCCTGCAGAGAAACAATAAAGTGTTACTGACACATTATTACGATGAAAAATGCAGCTCAGCTTATCTTTTTGGTATCATCTCATACTCATAACTGACTTATTTGTTGCAATTCACTATCATTTTAATATCCCAGAAGGGTAGGGATATTTGTAGCTCTTTCTCTGTCTCTTTCTGTCAGTGTTTGTGTCTAGCTCACCTGCAGTTCAGAGATCTCCCTGCTCTGTTTCTCCTCCACATCCTGTAGTTGGTTTTCTAGAGCTTGATTCATCTCCCGGCAGGCATCAATCTCCAGCGTCCTGGATTTAAGCAGCCGGCGGTATTCTCCTGCCTCATCCTTTGCGCTTCGTGCACTCTCTGTGTTGCGAGTGGATCCCACTGTCATCACATTCATCTTGCTGCTGAACCATTCTTCAGCTGAATGAAGGTTCTGTTGTGCCAGCTTCTCATACTGAACTCTGATGTCACGAAGGGCAGCAGAGAGGTCAGGTTTGGCCACCTCCATCTCCACCGACACCTGTGTGCTGTATTGAATTTGGGCCTGCAGCTCTGCTATCTCACTCTCACAGAGACGCTTCAGGAAGGCCAGCTCATCCAGCAGGGTCCCGACTCTTTTCTCCAGCTCAGCCTGGCCAAGAGCAGCTTCGTCTGCTCCCTTTCTGGCATCCATGAGCCTGCCCTCTGCATCCTCTCTGCCCATAACCTCATCCTCATAGCGCTTTTGCATGTTCCTCAGCACATCCTCCATCTCATCCCTGTGGTCTTGGGCTGCTTGCTTCTCATGGCGGGCCTCATCCACAGCAGAACGGAGCTGGCGCATCTCATGCTCATACAGGCCCCGGAGGTTGGAGGGCTCTGTCTGCCTCTGCCTGAGCAGCAGGAGCTCAGTCTCCAACAGCTTATTCTGCTGCTCAAGCTCATGGACTCTCTCGATGAAGCTCACAAAGCGGTCATTCAGGTCCTGCAGCTCCGCCTTCTCCTGGGTCCTTATGGCTTTGAACTCAGAGCTGACCTGGGCTGCTTGGTCAAGGCGGATCTCAGTTGCAGCTGCAGACAGTGGAGCAGAAAGCACAGAGGAGAAGCTGGAGACAGCTCGGGTGTGTGTTGGATAACTTCTACGAGAAGATGCATAGGAAGTTATTGGGGCAGAGTGGCTGATGTAGGCAGATCTAGATCCTATTCCTCCACCAGATCCATATCCTGAACTGCGTACAGCTACTCTCCTCTTGTAAGAAGATGGAAAGTAAGGGTCAAAAGCGGAGGAAGCCATGGCTTGAGAGACCAGATGCTCGATGTCGAGAAATGTAGCTGGGTTGACTGCACTGAGTATCTGCATTACCCCAGCTTTTATAGACCCAGTAATGACTGTGACGTAAGCTTTTTTTTCCTGCATGCTGACAGAAGGAATTGATAATGGTGCCAGGCAGCCACTCTCAGCCAAGGGAGAGATGAGGTGGGGCGAGGAAGAGTGTAGGGGGGTAGAGGAGGCGGGGATAAGCGCAGGAGCAACTCAGGACTGCAACAGACAGGGTCACTGAGGACACATACAGGATACTGTTACTTGCAAAAATCTGCAGAAGTTGTTACAATTTGAAGCCACAAATCCTGACAAAGACATAATGTATCTGTCATGTCACTGCAAAAACTGCCTGATGGGATCAAAAGGGTGAAAAACCTCCTTTTGTAGATGGTTGAGCAGCTTTGCAACATTTTGCATCATCTGCCTATTGTGTTAAAAGGAATATAAATGACTTATCATAGTTAAATGTCAGAATAAGCTAGTGTAAAGCAAGCCAACTGAAGTTCACCCAGCTTTAAAGATCCTGCCTTTATATAAAAAGAAACATGTTAAAGAGAAAACATTTTACACAATCATAAAATAAAAGTTTGCCCCCTAGTGGTTGTCTGTTTAAATGCAGGTTGGCCTTTAGAAATGCAGATCATAAATGTCTAAAACAGACCTAAATTAAATATTTATGTGAAGCTTTTATCATGACTCCTAGATTTAACCTACACAAACTGCATATTTTATAGAAACCAACACTTAGAGACTATTGTCGGGCTATATCTTGCTATCAAATTGATCAGTTGTTGTCTTTGAAGGGACGAGGGTTAGTAAGGTCTGCCAAAAACATATTGGACCTTACAATAACATCAGCAGTGATATATGCAGAGGGGGACAATCCCCCCATCTCATTTGCAATTGATTAAACGTTAAAAAAAAATGCCCTCTGAATGCTCCACCAGAGGATAAAAGGTGTTAAGGTGCCATATAAGTATAACTTTATTATTCATGTTTGATTGTCATGCTATGTTCATGAGTTTAGTTTAATACTGCAGAAAGTCTATCTCTTTATATTTAAGTTTGTTCAGTTAAATCTATCATTTGGATTAAACTGCTCAGTTTTAAAATGAACACGTGATCATACTTGACTATGAGCATCATTCGATTTTTTTTGTTTTGTTCATTATTTATTAGTAAATTTGCGTTTTCCTTTTACATAATTGCATTTCCACCAGAAGTTTTTGTATGAATTCTCACCAGAATGAAAGGAATTAAGTTATTGTTCTTCTTTTTTTTGTACCTCTGTCTTAATATGTTTTTAAATTAACACTCTGCTATTGGTATCTGTGTGTTTGAAAACAGTTTCAATTTTGTTACCTAGAGGCTACCTACTGCCTAGGTTGGCCACCTATATTTCTTTTTATTTTATTTTTTACCAGCCTTAATTTTTGAGAGGCTGCTCTTTTGAGACAGTCAAAGAATGACAGTATATGTGTACATACAAAAATAAATTAATATTTGAACATCAAATTTAATAAACACATCCTTGACAGGTTTGTCAAGAGAAAAATTCTGACTTTTCCCCTCAGAATTCTGATTTTAATCCACTGGGGATAAATTAAGGTCAAATATATAGATATTTTCTATTATTATTCTGAGAAAAAAAGTCAGAATTCCGACCTTAATCTCAGAATTGTGACTTTAATCTCATAATTCTGACCTTTTTCTCAAAATTCTGACTATTACTCAGAATTCTGACCTTTTTCTCAAAATTCTGACTATTACTCAGAATAATAATAATAATAATAAAACAATTTGACCTTATTTGTTTTTATTTCTCTGGTGGCCCTAATCCTCTTCCGTAATAAATAAAGATTGATTGATTGATTTTTTTTTTTAATTCTCAGTAAATTAAAGGCAGTCTTTTGTGAAGAATTGAAGTTTAGTGGTGTGTGACGACAGTGCAGCATTAACTTGTAACACAGCATGGGATTGGTCAGATAAAAACACCTACAGCACATCGACCAATGAGCGACGACTTTACTAATTGGCGGGTAGCAAATGTCATCCTGTGACGCAAACGCTCACAACGTTGATAACAACAAAGGATGATGAATTAATGAAGTTTCAAACTTGCTTTATGCTATATATCCAGTCATGACCGTCTCGTTTAGCGGGGTTTTATGTACCACTGCAGTAACTGAGAGGTTAGTCATGCAGCTAAAGGAAAAGTAAAAGGTAAGTCGGCTTGTAACTGATTTCCACCCGGTACATTGTACGGGCTAACGTCCCCTAGCTAGCTGAGATAACATAAAATAATAATGATAATAATAATTGTAAGGCAGGTCGCTGGAGTTGCTAGACCCGCACAGAGATGCATTTGTCACCTACTGCCAGGGTTTCATGTGGTGTTATTGTCCTGTGAAGCTGAAGACCGGGACATACTGTGACACCGCTGAGCTAAGCTAGGTGTAGTGCTGTATTTTGTTGAGGTTAGCTTCTCTGTCCTCCAGGATTGTGATAAAGATATATCTGACTACACCCAGCTGCTGTGCGTCTCTTCCTCATGTTGGAGTTTATATTGTCTGATGGGATCAACAGACTAGGTAATGAGTGTCAAGACAATATAAAGAAGATATTCTGCCTGGTGATGGATATCCTACATTGCTGTTATTCATGTGCTGTTCCATTTTGTTTCTGATTGTTTGACTGCATTTCTTTTCTTCTTTGCTCGCTCTCTATTAATTTCTATAGATTCAATCAAAAGCTCTTATCTGTGGAGGTAGAGGCTCTGCTCTTCACACAACAAAATGGTAAGGCATTCATTTCTTTCATTATTTGTTGTATTGCATCAGCACACCTTGCTCTTTAAAGCTGCTGTTGGTAGGAATTGTGTAAAAAAAATGCTTTTTTTCTGCTGGGTTTGGATAAAAGGTCATAATGCCCATCGGTACTCATTGGTATGTGGAGTCATTTGAGACTATAGCGAAATCTCTGCATTTTCCAATGCCTTTGTATCAAGCAATGTTATTATTCTCCTCGTTCCCGTTATGACAGACCAATCATAGCTAATCTCCAATCCTCTGCCCTGATTGGTTAAGGGGTGACCCCTGCTACGTCCTGCGATTGGTTATAAGTCCGGCACTATCATGACTGCACACGCCGATTTGTGTTGGGTGGCTAAGAGGAAATCTGGTTGGGAGGCATAGTGTTGACATTCGAAGTCCCTCTCTCTGAAAAGATGTACTCTGTAACTACCAATAGCAGCTTTAAGCAGAATTCTCTGCTCATTTTATCTCCTCCTCAAGAGTGACGTAGCTGCTTGCTCTAATGGGTTGTCTCCTTTTCTGTGTTGATCCTCACAGATTCGTATAGCAGCACTAAATGCTGCTTCGGCAGCAGCAGATGAGTCTCAGGATCCCCTGAGAAGTAGCAAGAGTCAGACGAAAGAGGCTCAGGTACAAACTATGGTTGGATGAATCAGCAATATTGTGCCTATCTGTTTGAAGATATTCTCCTCAGTAGATATAGATAAGTGGCCTGATTTGTGTTTTATTTCTGTCCACAGGAAGCTGAGGCATTTGCTTTATACCACAAAGCTTTAGATCTGCAAAAACATGACAAGTTTGAGGAGTCTGACAAAGCCTATCATGAGCTTCTCAAAACACCTCTGCTCAAAGAGGTGAAGTATTACACAGAACACATTCCTGTCTAAGCTGTCCAAAAGTCTTTGTTAATGAGGCTGATCAGAGTGTCCGTAATACTGTGTGTCTGACATATCTTAAGTTATCACGACAATGCTTCTCGTTTTGTAAGAGAGAACCACTGCTTACTTTCATACAGACTTCATTCTTTATAGTATCCTGACAAATCCCATGGCTGGGATTTATGGTGTGTGACTATGTTATTTGCCTTCATGATGAAAATACTCAGGAAAATACATATCCACTTTAGTTAAAATAGAAACTTTTGACTATACACTTTGACGCAGCCCTTTGGATTTTAATTTCAGGAACTAGTGCTAAAATATTCCTCTCTTGTGAATGCCCTTGCTTCACAAAAGTCATTAAAATGTTATCATATACACTTCAAATCTTGCCACATGACAGCACAAACACTGCCCACACACAGGAGAAGAATCTATGTGCATTACAAGGTGTTTAAAAGAAATAATGCTTTGTCCTCTGATGTTTTAGGCTATGCCCTCGGATGATCAGAGAGTGGGTCTCAAACATCCTGGACTGATGTTGAAATATTCCACTTTTAAAAACTTGGCCAGTATGTCAGCATCACGGGATGATCTGGACACTGCTATGGAGTTTTATTTGGAGGTAAAACAAGAAAATGGTGCCAGTTTATTTTCTTTCCTGGCATACATCTCTTTAGAACTCCATTAGCCTTTTATTGAATATGTACAAACATTTTAGTGAGTGGTTATAACACACTGAAATGTTCTACTCTGTTCTCTTCTTAGGCAGTTATGTTGGATTCCACTGACGTCAACATGTGGTACAAAATTGGTCAGGTGGCTGTGCGACTGGTACGCATTCCACTGGCTCGACATGCTTTTGAAGAGGGATTGAACTGTAACCCAGACCACTGGCCCTGCCTGGACAATCTTGTAACCATTCTCTACACACTCAGTGACTACACCTGTATGTATTACATCATCATAAGCCCATGTACAGCTCAAGTCCAGAAGGGTCGTTTACTGTCATCTGCTTACTTTTTCCCAGGCTGTTTGTTTTACATCGCCAAAGCCCTGGAGAAAGATCACTGCTACACTAAAGGTCTGGTGTTGAAGGAGAAAATCTTCAAGGAGCAGCCCTGTCTGAAGAGGGACACCATGCAGATGTTCACGAAATGGTGACTCTGCTTCTATTTTTATGCCTCCATCTGTTTAGACTGTGCCCCAGCTGCAGCTCTGTACTTGCACATCACTGAACAACATCTGTGCTCTGGTCAATTGCAGTGATATGTCTATTCACTATGTGGAAGTGGAGAAAGAGGAATGGGACTCTGTTGTGGAGGAGGCAATGGAGATACGAAGGCGCAGACAGGCTCTCTCTCAGTGTGAACCGAAACCTGACCTGGTCCTGACTCAGCCTATCTGCTGCCTCTCGTGAGTTCAACGCTACTGTGTCTCTTCTTATCTTTGAAAAGTGGAGTGAAATTGAGATATTAACACTAAAATCAATGAGAATAATATTAAAGGATGAGATTCTCCCCATAAGTATTTAACAGCTTAGTGCGATATGGAGAATTTCAGGATAACTGCAGAATGAAATGTGATAATGCTTTTCATTTCCGGCCATGCAGGCTGTGTGTGTACTTTAGACGGCTGGCGATGCTGAGCTAATATGATATGATATGATTGTGATCTAATTTCAAGTAGCTCTTTATTTCCATTTGTCTTGTCTTTGCATGTCTGTAAAGATGGGTGTAACCAGCTTTGATGTCACTGAGGTCGAGAACTTGGCAGCTACATCAAAATGAATATATCCGCGCTGATTAGCTGCATGAGGAGGACATAGTCAGCTGTTTGTCCAATGCCAATCACAAACCTGAATATTAATAATTGAGCTTATTTAAATGATTTCCCTGAGGATAGTCTGATCAAAAAACTTTCAGATAATTGATTCCAAGTATGGAAATGCAGGAGCAATGTCTGTCTTAAAATCCACTGACAACAAAGTAAATATTGTGTGGGCTTAATTTTGTGACCCCTGTTGTGTATTAATATGTTACTTTGAGTATATCATTCCTTTTCAAGTCAATTTAACCTGCCAGTATTTTTGTATATTTCAGATGGAAGAACCTCGGCGAGAGCCTTCTTGCAATGTACAAACATCAGACCACATGTGAGCCCCCACGCCCAAGTCTTGGTCGTAGAATTGACCTGTCAGAGTACCGTGACCAAAACCTCATCCAGAAGCTCCCCCAACCCAGTAGCCCGGTCAGTATGGGTCAGACTACCGTGATGAGCAGCAGTCCAAGCTCATCCCTGCCACCAACGGCCCTCCCAGAGCCACCAGTGCTGCCCCAGCCTGTAGTTCAACCTGTAGTTCAACCTGTAGTTCAACCTGTAGTTCAACCTGTGGTTCAACCTGTAGTTCAACCTGTAGTTCAACCTCAGATTACCCCCAGCCAGACCACTGTGGAAATCACCACTTCTGCTCCCCTTGTGGGTAAGTTCGAAAAGAGAAAATAACAAATCTACTAATGATGATAAAAACTCAAGAAAAAAATTACAACCCCTTTAAATGTATCTGTATAACTGATATTTTTATATGATACTGACACTGCTGATACTGATATTTTTAAAGACTAAATGTTTGTTGTTGATTTTTTTACTGCTGTGTGTTGACAGCTACAGCCATGGAAGTGTCACTGACAGATAAAGCAAAGAAAGCTCCGAAAAGGAAACGTGTGGTGGAAGATAGTGGCGAAACAGCCAAGCGTCGATCTGCACGAGTTCGAAACACAAAATGCAAAAAGGAAGAGAAGATTGATTTTCAGGAGCTGCTTTATAAATACCTACCATCAAGGTAGCTTGTTGTCAATCTCACATACAACGCAGAAATACATTAAATATCATACATCTGTTGATAAAACTACTCTGCTGGTTTGTTCACAGGCTGAGGAAGTTTGACCCTGATAATGATGATGAGAGTCTGAGCAATATGGAGACACAGTCTGACGGGAAGGAGGACATGCAGCCTCTGCATGGGAGTGGATTACCTGTGGACTCTGTTATATGCATGGAATCAGGTCGGTACTGCATTGTAAATATGTATTTACAAAACATTGTTTTTCATATTTCTGTTACATAAAAACACAACTGTGCTTCGCCTCTGTAGAACAACAGGATGTCCACAACTTCCTGCTGAATAATATGTCCAACGGTGGCATACTGGACCTGATGATGCGCTATCTGAAAGCTGTGGGTCAGAAGTTCCTGGAGGCCTGGCCTCGGGGCCTGACTGCTGTAGTGTTGGAGGTCTATCAGAACTGGAGGAAGCACAGCTGTGGTCTTCCTAACCCTCTGCTTCGGGACTGCAGCAATCAACACATGCGGGTAAACGACAAGTTCAACGGTTTATATGTTCAATACTTGAACCTACAGTAGATTGCAGAAGTTGGTGGTTTAAGTCTCTGAATATTTCCAATTTTTACCTTTGTGTGGCAAATCTTTCTTGTACTTTATCTTAAAGCTTGTTTGAGGTTTTTGTTAACATTGCTTGGTAACAGACGTGCACACATACTTTTAGACACTGGATCTGGATCTAATTTTGAAAAGTTCTGTGACAGCAGGATATAAATGCAGTTCTTCATCAGACTAGACCTTTTATTTTACACTCACACTATTTTTCTAATACATGTTTAATCTGTATCTGCCTTATGAACAGGACATGTTGGCGATGAGCTTGGCGTGTATGGAGTTGCAGTTAGAGCAGAGGTTACACATCAAAGGGAAGACGGGTAAGTAACAATGAGTTTCAAATTCAAAAGTTGATTTTTGAGTACACTTGGTTGATTGATACATTTAAATACAGTGCTGCATTATTTAAGGCTGTATCCTACAGAGATGTTACAGTGTTGTGTAGTTTGTCCACGTGTCAAACATCATATTTCACCAACACTGACTAGTATGAATGAGACGTAAATGTGATAGATGTTATTGTTGTTTTTGACTCTAAGAAATTGGGCTGATTGGCCTGAAGGTGGCGCTGAAACACACAGAATTTGTGGAATGTTTGTTTACTATCTGTGGGGAACAACATGTTTACACTTGGCTCCTGGATTTTTTTGTCCTGGTTAGGGTCACCAAGAAGAAGCAACATCGGCCCCACCAATGATACAGCTGAATCTGAATTCCCAGGACAATACTTCGAGGGTGATTTGTTCATCCTGGCTTTAGGTTCATCCCAGAAAGACATCTTTGAGGAAGAGTGGGTGGATGCCATGGTGCGAGTCTACTGGCTCAAGGCCCGGTTCTTGGCCTTGCAGGTACAGACTTTTGTTTTTTGTTTGAGTTGTAAATGTTAGCCATTCTGGCTCAGCTCAGCCAGATGTGACTTCTTATTCTGTTCTTCTTGTTTTTTTTGTCAGGGAGACATGGAGTCAGCGCAGGAGAGCTATGATGTTTGTATATCTCTGTTGCAAAGCAAACCAAAGACCTCAGAAGGGAAATTATACACTATAAACCTGCCAAACCTACGCATGGATGCATCAATATCTGTGGAGGAGGTGAGTGCATTGTTCTTCCAAACAAGAACTTCCAAATGTAAGATTAGTATTTATTTAAAGATTACATTTCCTTAGTTTTCATGAGTTATTAAAAGAAGTGTTACAATTTTATACTTTGAGATACCATGCAAGACTTGGGGATACATTAAGCAGTCAAAGAGTAGTAATAGCTCAAAGGGCTTCTGTCTGTTATCATAGTGTAATTATTTTGTGTTACTTTCATCCCAATGGACAGATTGACAAAAAGCTGAAGTCTCTAGAGCGCTGTCAGTCGTTGGAGGAGATCCAGCGTCTCTTTGAATCTGCAGACTATAAGTCTGTGGTGCGTCTGCTGCAGCCCACTCTTAATTATGGCAGCAGGAGTAAACCTCTGGAGTTTGTGAGCTCAGCACCAGAGAGGCCGGCTCAGCTGCTGCTGCTGCAGGTTAGATCAGCTACTACAGCACTGATCTTTATATCTTTTGAGATGGGAGGTGGGGGACCTTTTCTTACTTTCTGACTCTCTGGCCTAGAACTCGCTGTTGAAGCTTGAGGACTACCAGCAGTGTTTGGAGTGCAGCGAGCTGGCTCTTAATGAAGCCCTACAGCAGCTCAACTCAGGTCCAAACAGCTCTCTCCCGAGTAAGGAGGAGTGGGTCAGGACCATCGGAAAGTTGCTGGATGGCATAGAGGTCTGCTTCACCAAAGACTTGGTGCTTCTAAGTAATGTCCCACACTTGTCAAACATGGCTCGACTGGCAAACAACCTCATCCAGGTCAGAAGAAGCAAAAGACAACACTGGTTTTCTTTAATGAACAAAATGATACAATAATAAGAAAACTATGAGCGTCATTTTAATGTATTGTTTGGTTTGTCTACGTTTTCAGTTGATTGATCTAAGCATGAGCGTTTCGGACGATCCCAAGGAGCCTTACTTCTTCTCAGTTCTGCCTTGGATTATCCTGTATCGCATCATCAGACACGAGGAGGCTGCTTTTGACTGCATGCTTCGACAGCATATCTCCATAGGGGATGATGAAGGTTTGTTGACTTCTTGTTTTTGTGCCATGAGTGTTCTCAACGTGTTTATGTCATGATAGTTTTTACACAGAGTGACCCTATGAAATCTCACTTTCAGATGACTCAGACACTCCCATGCTTCCCTCCTCCTTGATGCTTCTGAACACAGCCCATGAGTATCTTGGCCGTCGCTCTTCGTGCTGCTACTCAAATGGTGCACTGCTCAAGTTCTTTGTGAGTTTGTTTTGGAGACTTTCTTCTTAAAATACCACGTTCTGCCCAGAGTGTGAATGTGCAGATCATATTCTGCATTTTATTTTGAGAACAAACATTTATATTTTTCAAGTGGAGATTTAAAGCTGAACTAAGTACAGAATCAATAGACCTAATTGTGTAGGCGTGGCTGTATTAACTTGTGTGCACCATTCAAACAGTTTGATGGAGCTTTGTTCTTATATTTGCTGAAGGTCCAAGTTTTGGAAAAAGAGTTCGCAGCCGCTTTAAAGAGTGACCCTCATCCATACAAAGAAGAGTTAGAGATGGCCCTGGAGCAGTGCTTCTTCTGCTTATATGCCTACCCCAGTAAGAAGAGCAAGGCCCGCTACCTGGAGGACCACTCATCCCCACAGGTCAGTCTCTGGTCATGACGGTGATATAGTGCAATACAATCTGTTCTAAACTTGAAGTCACTCTGATTATAAAAAGCTTTGTTGACCTGTTTTCCGACACTGTTATGTCATTGAAAATATGAATCAGAAATCTCCGTATGTGGCTAATTTGGTTGTTAGATAATAGCTAAATGGTGTTGAAGAGGCGGTGGAAAAGTGAAGAGGTGGTGAAAATGCCTCAAGGCTCTGACAATTGGTATGATTTCTCACCTGCATTGGCAAATCTACATAAGTGTTTTAACAAGAGCAGACTGGAGATGACGCATTCATGTACCCTCATTGACCCTCACCGCGCAGCAGAAATCTGCTTCATCCATTAATGTTGTTTTGTTGGCTTGAGAGGTACATGTCTGCTGTCATTGAAATAAATTGAAGCTGTGAAGTAGCGTTAATGGCTTAATAGCATTAATTCACTGAGTGAGATCTGAGAACACATTTAAATCAACCACAAACAAATACATGCATAAGATCTGGGGCATTTAATTCACTGTTATTAACTCTATCACAGTCCTTACTTGGCATTGGAAGCTATTTTCTCCTCCTCTAAGAAATTCTTGAAGTACAAAGATGTTTAACAAAGCTTGAATTCATTCATCATTGCTGTCTTGACTGCACAGACTCTTTGTGAAGTTGCTCTGAATAAAACAAAAAAACATATTCAAACAATGTCACAACTCTGAAAATACTGCAAGAATAAGACTGCGGTAATGACTCACAGCCCGGTAAGCTCTGTGGATACAGCTCTGAGAATCTTTTGTTTTTGTAATGCATACTTCTAGCCACTAGGTGGGAGTCATTCCCACAGGCTCATGACCCTGACTTTGACTGTAATTATTTAATAGCACAGCTCGAAAAGGGTTCCCCTCTAAACCACAGAATAGTTCAGGCACTGTCTTAAACTGTAATACCATAGACTGTGACACGACTGCTTTCTGTGTTTGCAGGTCGAGCTGCTGTGGAGTGATGCTCTCTTCATGTTCAAGTACTTCAAACCAAAGTCGCTGCCTGAGTTTGACAGCTACAAGACGAGCACAGTGTCAGCGGAACTAGCCAATCTGCTGAGGAGGTTTGCTGGCATTGCCCCACAGAGTGACATCCCCACCCTCACCATGGATGAAGTGGCAGCCTACATTGAGTGCATGACAGAGAAGGTCAGTCAGTGGGCTTGGGGCAAAGTGAAAAAAAGTAGTTAGTGTTTCATCAGCAGTTTTGTAAATGAGATTTATGATGATTAAAAAAATAATTACTTTTGATCTTTTCCAGGCCCCGGGTCTTCCTGAGGGTACTCCTCCTGCACCTCCAATCATTGATGAGATCTACTACCTGCTGGCTGATTACCATTTCAAAAACAAGGAGCAGTCCAAAGCCATCAAGTTCTACATGCATGACATATGCGTGTGTCCCAACAGGTACCTGATTTTCTACTAGTTTAAAGCCTGTACATGATAAACAAACCATCATATTTTGTAAACTTTGAAGGTAAAATGAATCTATATTTATGCAATAATCACTGCATGTACACTTGAATTTGTAAGGTTTGTTTGGATTTATCATCACAACATCATGTCAAAGTATTACCCTCACATGACATGTGTGTCTCTCCTCAGGTTTGATTCCTGGGCAGGTATGGCTTTAGCTAGAGCCAGCCGCATCCAGGAGAAGCTCAACTCCAACGAGCTGAAAAGTGACGTTCCTATATGGAAACACTCCCAGGCAGTGCTCAACTGCTTCAAGAGAGCCCTGGAGATAGACAGCTCTAACCTGTCTCTGTGGATTGAGTACGGTACCATTTCATATGCGCTGCATTCATTTGCTTCACGGCAGCTCAAGCAGTGGCGCAATGAGCTGCCTCCAGAGGTGGTTAAACAGGTGAGAGACATGCTGATGTGAGTAGATGATCTTTTTGCCCTGTCACTTTATGTTAAAAATGTTTCTATGTCATACTTGCCATGTACGAGTTAAACAAATGTCACACCCTATTATGTGAGCTTGTTCCACATGTGAATTCTCTGAGGAGCAAATTGATCTGTCGCCTTGAGCTAAACTCCTCATGAAGCCTCCACTGTGTATGTGTGTGTGTCTGTATGTGTTGTTTCAGATGGAAGAAAGGAGAGACTCCATGCTCGAGACGGCGTTACAGTGTTTCCAGGGAGCTTCACGTTGTGAGTGTGACAGTGATGAAGAAGAGTGGCTCATTCACTACATGCTGGGGAAGATAGCAGAGAAACGCAAACAGTCTCCAATTGAATACCTGCAGCTTTACAAGAAGGTAAACAACTCCAGGCTGTCATTTCAGATCTGACTTATAATTAGCCAATGAAATCAGTCAATCATTTGTTTCATCATTCACTTTTGTATATTTTTTACTTTGATGGTTAAAATTTTTGATTTTGTCTGTTGAAATGTAGCTTCCTCAAAGAGCAAGTACAGAAATACATGGTTCAGTATCTGAGCATGTCTGTGTATTTGATAAATAGATATTAATCAAAGTCGGTTAATGCACCACAGTCAATTAGGATGCATTTGGCATTCTGATAAAAGTCAGTAAAATAGAGCACTTAAGAAAAAGAGATGGAACAATCCTTCAGTTGTAGGTTGATGGCAGACATTTTTCTTGCTCTCCGTGGAGTTGTTTTATAATCCGCCTACAGACAACAAAGACTGCGGCCCTTCCACCCTCGCAAGATGTTTTTTTCACAGAGACAATGTATAGAGTTAGTCATAGCTCTGTTGTTGTGATTAGATCAGTGGAGGCAGATGGACCTGTGTGAAACAGTGTCAAGGAGGTCAGCAGAGACAGAGGAGGGTTGAACATTGTGAACAATGATGTCATCTCATCTGTCTTCTAGTCCTTACTGCACTCCTTCCCTCCGTTTTACTAGAGTATTTATATTGCCACATGATGGTGTTTGGTTTGTGATTCTCTGCTTTTTTATGATCACAGGCAGCAAACTACCTGCATGAAGAAGCTGCAAGGTACCCCCGAAAAATCCATTACCATAACCCCCCTGACCTGGCTATGGAGGCCCTGGAGGTACAATATCTGTGTAGTTTCATGTTGTGTCACATTTTTTATGCTGTGTAATAAAACATTTTTATTTATAGACATTGTTACCATGACTATGGACCATAAAATCTTTTATTCCTACTTCTTCTAGCTGCACTTCCGTCTCGGTGCAACAATCCTAAAACTACTTGAGGGTTTTAAGCCTGATCTGGATCATGAGCCATTGTTTAATTTGCTGTGTGAGGCTGCCACTGGGCCGTTTGCCAGAGGGGAGGAGAAGAGTATGCCAAGTATGCCCAGGTCCAGTGAAAAGTAAGCTTCAGAAATCAAACCCAGCAGGAGTAGAGAAAATTCATTCGATTACCTGCCTGAAAATTCTTGTTTAATGTTGTTCTTGGTTCACTGCAGGGAGAAACCCCCCTCCATGATGGATGAAGACTTTAACTCCTCGTCAGCGTGCATAGGCCCCCTCAGCTCCTGCATAGGCAACCTCAGCTCCTCCCTTCCATCAGCTGCCACCCCAGGTCTCACATCCCCTCCTTATGTGGCCACACCGTTTGACCACGATTACGCCAAACGCAAAACACTCCGGCGGCAGCAGTGGCAGCAGCAACGGCATGAGGAGCAGCAGGCTGATGGTACAGTCCCAGTCCTAGACAGTGTCTCAGGGGTTGGGCTTTTTTGCCCTTCCTGCTCTGGGACAGGAAGCCCACTGGGGAGTGCTCAGATTGCTAATCACCATGCTTAATGGCTTTGGTTTCAGTTACAATGATCCCCGTGCACTGGGTGATTGGGATGCGGTGAAATGGGCAATATGGCTGCTGATTATTTGACTAATTTGCTATGCCTGACAAAGCAGCAGTGTTGGAACAAATGGATTTTAAGATTACATTTTGTGAGAGTGTTAAGGCCTGTGTGCGTGCAAATGTGTTTGTTTGTGTGTGTGTGAAAAAAACATCCATTTCTAGTCACTGCTCTGTTGCTGGTCCTGATTTCCTTCCTTACCAATCATCTTGCCTCTCCTAATACTTTATAATTGTTGCTTTGTCGTTCCCTAAGCCTTTGACATCAAAGAGAAATGTGCAGCGTTAAAGGTCTGTGTGTTCATAGCCGTAATCAGCTGCTGGCGATTGGTAACACACCAAACAGGCTGCTAATGCTCAATTATCCTTCTTGTTGCTTTGCTGTGTGTTTCATGCAGTTGATTTAAGAGTGTCAGAAGTTGCAGGTTCAACTTTGTGCCAGTTCGACTAAGTCTCTGTTATACTGGTTACATATTTATCTGTGAGCATCTCCTTTACTAATATCACCTTCATGTACTCAGGGTACATTTTCCCTGTGAGAGAATCCTCCACAGACCAGAGAAAATTTGAACAAGGTCACGCAAACAAATCATCAAGCTTTCCACACACAAGGTCATTCTGTTTATTATACAAGCAGCTTCAGAAACTATCACATCTCCACAAACATTAAAAAGTAATGCAGGGTGGCTGTTCTAAGTTCAATGTTTTGACATGAAGTATCATTTAAAGACTGTCTAGATGGTGTTAGGTTTATCTGAAACAGCAAGCTCCTCACACTGCTGTGACTTTATTACACAGTTAAGAATAGAAGTGTTTTTCTCTTCAAAGCGGATATAAACACGGAACTTATGTGTTTGAAGAGATTTGTGCAGTAATGTGATACATTTATTTTATTAAATTCACTAGAGCAGATTGAGAACACTATTACAGACCATTTTGGTTAATGCACATATACCCTGTTATTTCTGCTCTATTATTTGCCTTCAAAGCTGCATACACTTCAGGTATGGGGCTTTCACATGCCTGAAAAAGGTTCAGAAAGATTTCTATTCAGTTATTTCAACATATAGATTAAATATATAGCTTGTACTAAAGCTTGACGCTTTTTGGTGACATCAGCCGTGGCCTTTCTTCATATTCCAAAAACAGTTACATCTGTTCACCCCCCATGTTTTATGTTTAGCTGTAATGTCCAAATAACGCAGCCATGTTGCCCATGTTGCCAGTTTTGTCGCCCTTTCCAAATTCCTTCCTACCTACCTACCTGCCTGCTACCTCTTTGCCTGCTTGCTTTTACCACCTGCTTTGCCATTGATGATGTGCATGTAGTTCAAATGGGGTGAATGTCTTCACGACTGGACAAAGTCAGTCCTTCTATCACAACTCACTAAACTGTCTGGTGGTTTATGTGGTCACATTGTGTTTCAGTTTGGTGTGGGCTTAATTGGACAGTCAAACTCCCTGGAGATATCAAATTCTTAGTTAATCATGTGTTTGCTATTTTGAACTGATTGGATGGAATTTCCAATTACTGTCAATTAATGTGAAAATGCCAAGTCAGGAAGAAGAATGTGGCTGGGCTCTTATTGGCTCGCTGCTAAGACTGAAGTCAGAAAATGCTCCACTGCGCACATGTTTGCTTGAAGTGTCCCAGTTTTCTGTCTGAGTCCTGCCAAGAGCTCATCAAGGTGACAAAAGTGTACGGCCTGATTCAGACACGACTTCATCAAATAATGATCTCCTGCTCTTAACCTGCCTGGGTCGACAAAGTGTTTTCTTAAAGTTGCTGAAATGTTGTAAAATGAGAGATCAGTTTTTTAACTAAAGTGATGAAGAGCCAGCTAAGGCTGTGCTTTGTCAATTGATCGTCCCAGGCCTTTTTTATTATTAAGTATAGGAGATGAATATCGATCCTTAGATATGCTGAAGTACAACCATCATAATGATATCTAACTCTTGCCGTTCATTTTCTGTTTGGTCTTGTGTCTGAATCAGGTTCTACAATGTCATGGGGAGTGCTATTAAATCTGTTTTTCATTAAAGTTAATGAGAATTAAGGAGGATTGCAGATATTCAGTATTATGAAATGAGAGATACGGTTTTTCTTGTTAATATTTTAAAACCAGCTCCCCATATCTCCAACAGCCTCACCAGAGTTTGACCATGATTACTGCCTGCCCAGGTCTGCAATATGGCCGGCTTCCCTGAATGGTACTGCTCTCCAAACCCACCAAACTCTTTTTTAGAGTCGTATGTTTTCAATCAGAAATGAAGTGCATTTTTGATTACCACTGAATACTCAGTTATACTCACAGATTACTCAAATCCTACAGTATTGCACTAACTTTGCTGTTAGCTCATGACTGTGATTCTTTTGAAAAGTCCCTTGTGTGCATTATTCACTCAAATAGCAAAAGCTTGTTGCCCTCCTGATTGTGTTATTTCCTCCTCCTGCCAAGACTTTTTATTTTGCTGAGGCTGCACAACAAGGCAATTAGGAGGACTGCTGGCATTTCAATTTTGGACCACTTACAAAAACAGACCCTCTCTCCTTTTATAACAAAGCGTCATTAGGGATCCACTAATAAGGATTTCTGGCTCATGACCTATTTTTCATAATTGCATTATTCCCCACTCACGCACACACACTCACACACACGCACACACAAACACACACAATTGTTTGGCATTTAAAACAACCACCTACTGACAGATTGGTAAAGCCTACACAACATGCTTTTAAAATATGCCGTAACACATTGTGGATAATTGCTTCAAATTCAGACAGTAACATCAATTTGTTGACCAATCAAAGACTGTCTTACCTTAAATCACAGTTTAATCACTTGATTTAAAAAAAGAAGTACATACCCCACACTTTTTGGACAGACATAACTTCTTTACAATTATCCTCGTGCCCATACAGGCTTTATCATCTCTTTAGATCAGACAGCATTACCCATGTGTTTTGTGTTTCGTTCTTTTGGCAGAGCGCAGTCAGGACAGCGAGGTGGTAATGCTCTCTGACTCCAACTCCACCCAAGATGCCTTCACTGATCCCGCCAGCTCTCAGGACAGCAGCCACAAACCAGTGTCTGTGAAAGCTTGTTCATCATCATCAGAAAGCACAACTCCGGTGAAGGATGGGCAGTCTGCATTAGAGGACACGGGTACAAGCAATTATACTTTCTTTTATAATTTTGTGTATTTTCTGCAGTCAGTTAATTTGACTAAAGACAAGAACTATATACAATATTCTGAATCAGGTGCTGAATATATTCATTTCTATCCTCTTAAGTACCACATGGAGAACATTCTGGCATCCAGGTGGAAGAAAAAGTCATCCAGGAAGTTGTTGAATCTATGGTGGTGACACTACCAGAGACTTTGGGCCCCAAGGTCTCTGCAGACCCATGTCCCATTCCCCTTCCCCTTCCTGTCCCAGCCACCCCTCCAAAGCCGCCCCTCTCTCAACAATCCGCTCCTCAAACCCCAGCCAGCGAGGGAAAGAGGAAGCCAGAGCCCCCCATCGAGGTTATTGAGGTGCCTAAAGCGCTTCCTACAGAACGTGCCGACCAGCGACGGATGCTGGTGGACATGTGCGTCCGTGCTCTCTTCCTCTGCCTCGGCCGCTTCCCTCAGCACTACAAGAGCCTGTACCGCCTGGCCTTCTTCTACAGCAACAGCAAGACCCATCAGGTCAGTGTGCCCTGGCAGCTGATGGCAGTAGTCTATTCTCAGTGTGTTTTAAAGGCCAACTGATCCATTAAACCAAAGGCATACACCTATCATCACCTAGCCCCTGCCATTAATGGTGACATTTACTGAAGATGGGGCTTGCTAAATATTCCTACAGCTCTCCAAAAAGTCACTGGAACCTCTCGCATTCATTTTTGAAGAGTCAAACACATCAGAGCTGCAGTGGTTATTGTTTCTTCTCCTTGGATTTCTCTGTGGTGGGTCTGTGAGCTCTGTGGTGACACACGAGTTGCTGAAACAGCATGTGTTGGCTCTAAGGCTCTGTGGGCAGAGGTGTGCGTGGGTGGTAGCACAGTGCTCTCTCAGCCAGTTTGGCACAGGGAGGTTGCGTTGAGCTTTACTGCGGTGGCATCCTTCTGTCAGCTCTCAGTTTGTTGAACCGTTTTAATGCAGTCTTTGTCCCTGCGTAGGGAGGGTGAATCAGGGGGAGAAGGGTCATTTTTCTTTTATATTTCTAAATATGATTATTTATGATCATATTTCTATTGTGCAGCATTGTTTTTTAAAGGCTTCCTCCTGTTAGATTTTTCTAATTTGCTGCAAGATTAAAGAAATGTTTTTTTCTTATGAACAGTCACAGCTTTAAGAGCAGTTAGTTCAATAAAGATAATTTCCCTGAGGTTTAATTAAATGTGGAATAACTTTCAGTGCAGAAAGGTTCAGCTAGGTTTGTGCCCTCGGTGGAGCGACCAGCAGCCTGGATGAAAGCGAACTCACCCTGGCAGTGATGATGATGCAGTCGGTTGATGCGATGCTGTTGACACAGGTTGCTTAGCTGTCCTTACAACCTGACACATCCAGTGTTAAAAGCCTCTGTGGCCCTTTTGTTCTCAGAGAAACAGCTCCACTCACTTTGACTGGCCAGCTTTATCTTCACTCCAGGAGAGGCAGCCTGTAATTTCATGCTAGAGCCTACTGGGATTGTGAATGATAACTTGAAGTGGCGTTAGCATGCTATCTTTTCAAACAGGGTGCTCGTGTAGACACTGATTTGTGAGTCATCACGCTGTGAAAAGAGGTCTGCATTTTCCTGATTGCAAATGAGAACAATTTGTGCTTTTCTTTTGGGCAGATATTAAACACTTCACACTATCCATCAAGTCTATCCACTGTCCATCAAGTCTGTTCTCAATTTGAGGGATATCCGCTGGTCTTCTTTCCTCTGTCTTGTATACATGAAACAGCTCAAACACATGTATGTGTGTGGTTTTGCTCATTATTTATTTTTTTCCACCACACAGAACCTACAGTGGGCCCGAGATGTGTTGCTAGGAAGCAGTGTCCCATGGCAACAGCTGAAGCACATGCCAGCACAAGGACTTTTCTGTGAAAGAAACAAGACGAACCTGTTCAATGTAAGTCACCCTGCCTGTTTTTCTTCCTCTCCTCGCCATCGTGTCAACACACATTGCTTGTTACACTGTAGACACTCACGTCATCACTGGGTTTATTAGCATACAATCATAATAAGACCAAAAGCCAAGATCTGATTGTTATATTCTTACATAATGCAGGAGTCACTAAAAAATAAACACGTTTTTGATCATATTGAGACTAAAGGAAATGGCATGTTGATGAAAATCCAGGCATGCCGGAACAAATCTAGCAGTAGCATGTAACTGTGATTCATCAAATCAGTGCACATCGGTTTTATGTCTCCTGATGGGCTTCACAGTAGTTGTCGCACGGCTCTGATGTGTAACTACTGGTAGTCAGCAGTGGAGAGTCAGTCCGCTCACATTTGGTCAGTCGAAGCTCTACACTTTGATTTTCTTTTTGGGCCGCGTCCTTGTTCTGTAAGCGATGCATGTGCAACACATGGCGGGCTGTAAAGTTCACTAACTAGAACCAACAGGACGATAATCAGCTCAAGGTGAGGCAGCATGTAAGTTGGATCCTCAAATACTTGTGTTGCGAAGGGATGTTTAATAAGATATGAGATAAATATGCAATCTGTGATAACATTTTGATTTGCTGTCACAATATGAAGTGCCACAATGAAACAACAATTAGATAGTGTTTATGAGCTTTAACTCGCATTTTCTGCGTCTATCTGCTGATCATGTTTAGAGAACACATTTGTAACATGTTTCCTCTGAATCTCTACATTTACATAAATTTAACTTTAAGGTAGCAGATAGCTAGCTTGAGCTTCATCACACCTTATCACCATGTTATGAAAGCATGGCCATAGTACAGAGGCCTCCATCCAAAAGGTGTAATGTACACATGCAGGGAGAGAACGCACTGTGAAATATTTTTCAGACTTTTACAATGTATTTAAATTGTTGCAAATGTTTGAGTTCAAAACAGTGTATTAATTTCTCAGCCACAGATGTTAACATTATACTGAGTATGAGCTGGACAGAGAATTTCAATTTGCCTTGAAACATTAGACAGGAGCTGAATCAGGATTTTTCTGACTTTAAACTAAACACAAGAAGAAAAGACAATTAGCTATGTAAAGACATAAATTCTGTTTATTGGACATTGACCTTTGACCTGCTACACAACACATTCTATGTTAGTATCACCTGAGCTAAACCAAGGTTTCCAGGTAAATGTGTTTAATACTGAAGCACCAACTAAAGGGTTAAGAATACCTCTTTGTGTATACAGTAGGGATGTTAACAATTAATCAATTATTGATTAATTGTTTGTTAAGGATGCACTCTAACACCTTTTTTTTTGTTTTCGATTTTCTATCACGTGGAACAAACATCATGTGTTCTCATTTCGTTCAGCTATCAGGGAGGTGTTTTAAGTTTAAAGTCAGTTTCGATGTGAATCAGCTGACTGAAGGTGTTGCACACAGCAGAGAGGCTCAGCTGGGCGATGTGGCTGTGCGACAAGTCTCCATGAGCACTTTATTTCTCCGATGGACTGATTGTGACCCGTTACGCTCCTGACTGACACCTGACCACGTTTGCATCCTTATTTTTCTCAATAAGAACGAGTGGACAGAAAACTGGACACCTTGAGTCAGAATTATGATTCTTTTCAGTTCCCTTGTTGCAATAAATCCACATGTTGTAGTCTGAGCCTTCGCTTTTATGACTGCATCTGCAGAGATTATAAGCCTGCTCCACATGTTGATATTCAGCGTGTTTAACATTTTGTACGCCTCAATATGACCCATAACTACTCAATACTGTCAGTTGTACACATTGTGTTGCTAAGGAAAATTTGGCATTGTTTTTGGCATGGAAATTAATTAAAAATCAATTAAAATCTTTTTATCATTAATCAATTATTGATTGTTAATGTTTCCAAAGATCAATCAAAGAGAATACTTGAAATTGACATCCCTAGTATACAGCTCCATGCTTGACTATACAATGGTTATAATTGTACTACATGTGTTGTCTTCTCACTCTAGACTGCTGCTTTATGATAAAACATCACAGCACAGTAGCAGCTAATAAGAGAGTCCCAGAGGAGGAACCTGAGAAGTGTATCCTCACGTTTGTGACTAATGAGCTGTCTGCTGGGAGCGAATGATGGGGGCATCACAGTCGGGTTTACCCTTTTCCCACGTATTGTTCACATAATTCAGTTGGATGCACAAAACTCGCCCCTAAATATGGATCAGCAGACACAAGGACTGCTATAAATGGAGTTGCACAGTATGAGATTTTTTGAATTATCTGCCTCTCAGAATTACAGGGTCTCTGTTCGGTTCCACTGAAGATTACAGTCTGACTCCGTCATCTTTTCTGCGTGTCAGATTATTTGCCTCTTTTCACTTAAAGCAGATATTATGTCCTTTCAATGCCTGAAAAATCACAACAGAAACAAATCAAAAAGTAAGACAGTTTCTGAAAGCCTCTATGTTCAGACTTTAATCACAGATAACATGAACATAATATCACACCTTGTCTGTGTCTTTATCAATCCGTTGTTGGTACATATTTTGGCAGTGCACATTATTTTGGACATAATTGTTTGTGTATGCTGTAGAGTCAAACACTGACTCCAGAGAGCTTCTGGTAACAGACTGTAGAAGCGATGTGGGCCAGGTCTGAGCTGGAGGAAAGCTCTGCAACGCTCTGGCTCCCACCGGGTTCTCACAGAGCCCCTTCTGGAGGCAAACCTGCCACCCTGGCATACCAACTGTCAGAGCTTTACTGTTCCCTTCAAACCAAGCCATCTCTCGCTCTAACACAGGACGGCACAGACCTCTCTAAATATTATTCAAACATTTCACTTTTCATTGTGTCTGAGTTCTGGGTAGTTAGTACATTAACAAAAGTTGCTGAAACACATTATATAGCTTATATTTTCATGCTTTGTCAGCTTTATGTACAGCAGATAGAGCAGTGAAATGTAAAGATTGGCTCACATTATTATCACTGAGAACCTGGTGCTCTTCATCCAGCTTTCTCTAACACATAAACCCCAGTTAGTCTCAGCCAACACATTATGTTGACATTAAGCTTGACCTGTTGTAGGTGAATTTGTGGTAGCCCTCTTGCTGGTCATCATGTCAGTGGAGAGGTGACTTCATCTCAAACACATTACATAATGAATGGCACCTTGATGTCAAGGAGATTTGACTTGCAGCTGTGCCTGCACCTCATTGAGCCTGTTGGTGAATACAAACTTCCTAATGTAGGTCATGATGCCCTACTTTTCTCTCTGGCTTTGGCTGGGTTACACTCACTTACTGAGGCCTCCATAAGGTAACCTATATACTGCTGTTTAGAAACGATCCAGATAAGGTTGTGCATAATTTAGTGCTTTGACTGTCGGGGAGAGTGCTTACTATGAGGGCAGGCTCACATTTAAACCGTTTATGAACAGAATATTATGATTAATTTAATTGTTAATTGAATCTGAGTTCATGTTTCCAGAGTCACAGAAATTGAATTGTTGATAATTGGTATTGTAGTGTATAATTTTGTGAATGTTTCCTTTTTGAACTGCAGATATTTGGATTCTGAGCTGTTCTAGTGACAGCTTTGTTAATGAATGAACAGTGTGATTTATTGCCAGCCTGATACAGGATTTGTAAAGCTGATAATAATTTTAGAGAGAAAATGTACTCGTTGAAACAAAGCAGCTGGTATTGAGATTTTTGAGCTGTAATAACATTCACCATTTAGATATTGCACTGCTTTCATACCAATAACATTCATATACATTACAGGGACGTCTGTGTTCTTAAATATAACTATCAAAGAATATTTTCCAACACAATACATTTTTACAATTCTAGTGTGGACTTATGTCCGGCTTTGATTCTTATTTATCTCAGCACTTTCTGCTGGACATGTAGCAAACTATGAAACAATTCAAACTCTTTTGTGGCACATAATGAAACTCTTTCTAAATTGTTTTCTTCATATGTTTATTATAAAAGTGTGTGTGTGGGTTTTTTGTCATGCAAACATGTTATCACATTTTATTGACTACGTTTGGACCCTGAGCTGAATTATATGATGGCATGTTTGTTGACGATTGGTGTGTTTCTTAGCTGAGCTGATAAAAGATGGTTGGAACTGGTTCTATTTGTAGAGGGAAAAAATATCACAACCTCTATGGTGGACAGTACAGTGGATTTTGAAATTTTGATTAATTTTCTATGTTGGTTGTGCACCTTTTATTTTTATTTTTTTTAACCAATAATACTTCTCAACATTTCATAAATGTATTCTTTGTTCCACATTTCTACTCCTCCAATTGTGGACAGAGGTCCGCTTAGCTCGGCTACATGTGCTGCAGAGGGTACTGAGAGTGCTGTAAACTATGGAGTCAAAGTTTACAGTGCTATGAAAAGTATGCCACGAAAGCATTTCTCCAAGGGTATCATTTTGTTTTCTGTATTATACATCCTGAAATAATAGTTTTAATATTGCATATAACAAACAGGAAAACATTTTAAATATTAAATATAATATCGGTGACAGGCCGATATCAGCCTATTATAAAAGCTGAATGATCATTCAATGATCTCTAGAGAGCACAGAGAGGGTCAACCCCTCACAATTCAGGCTGAAGAGTTGAGACGCTTTGTTAAAAATCAGTTTTGATGGTTTGCAAACTATTTAATCCCTAGATTTATTGGAAAATAGTACAAAGACAACATATCAGATGTTGAAAAGGAACAATTTGATTGTATTATGAAAAATATATTCTCAATTTAAATATGATGCGACCATTATCTTTTAAATAGAAAGTTTGGACAGGGACAACAAAACACCTGGAGAGCATTTCCCAACTAGTTAAGTTTATTTGCAACAGAATAGTGACATAACTGGCTATAAAAAAGGCACCCCAGAAAGGCTGAGTCTCTCATAATTAAAGACAGCAAGAGCGAGGTTGACCGATCAGTGAGAGACTGTGTGACCAAGTGGTTCAACAGTTTAAGAATAATGGTAAATGATCTGAGCTAACAGTTACAGTGTTCCCGCCTGTCAATCAAGTCAGCTGTGCCTCTCATTGGAAGACTCGTAATCTCAATATCTTCAAAATTGCTGTATTAGAAAAAAAATCACCCCCTGTATAGTGTGTGCCGATAGAGAAATGAGCGATCCAGACTAGACCGGTCTTTTGTACCAGGCTGTAAAAATGTTTATTTCTGCTGTACAGATCGTCTTTCTTGAATTGGTGTGTGGTTTCCGGTACTTCCAGAGCCAGCCTCAAGCGGATCCTTGATGAACTGCAGTTTTTAGCACTTCCGCATTGGACTCATATTATTATACCGGAGGTTGCCACTTGGGAAGTCCCCATTAATGCTGAACCATATATCCAGGTTTTGGAGCAACATAATGCTGTTATCCAAACGATGCCTTCTTCAAGGAAGACCTTACATATTCAGCAAGACAATGCCAAACCAAATTCTGCACGTTATAACAGTGTCGCTCTGTAGTAGAAGAGTCTGGGTGCTAAACTGGCCTGCCTGTCGTAGCTTGTTACCCCTTGAATACATTTGACACACCATGAAACAAAAAACATGACAAAAGAGATCCCCCAAAATGTTAAGCAGCTGAAATCCTATGTAAGGCAACAGTGGGACAAGATTTCACTTTCAAAACTCAACTGGTTGACTCTGTTCCTTAGCATTTACAATATTGTTGAAGAAGAGGTGATGCAACACAATTTTAAACTCAACTTTCTTGAGGTGTTGCTGGCATCAAATTTAACATTTTTCAGTTTCAATATTTAGTAAGTTGTCTTTGCACTACTATCAATAAAAATAAGGTTTAACATCACATTCTGTTTGAGCAACATTTTACAGAACTTCCCAGCTTTGAAATGGGGTTGTTGTGCTAGTTCATTTTAGTCACTTCCAATAAAGCACTATGAAATGCTTATTGTGGGGAAGTAATTGTTATACGGAGTGCACTGCATTACAATAATCTGCAGCCGTTTAACAGCTTGTCAAAACTGGATATTAAGGTATTTGTAGAAATGCTGCTGTAGCGTCAAGCTCAGTATTTAGTATTACAATGATCTAAGGAGTCCCTGTGTTCAGTACGGCGTCGTGTCCCCTCCTTCCTCCTTCCCCAACCTGACACACCACTCTCACACATGCTTACATACTCTCCCACCCACTCACACATTCACTCTCTATGAAGCTCCAGAGAAAAGGGATGTCATTGTTGCCATATTTTGAAAAATGTAAACACATACTTGTTTTGATTCCGCATGTTTTGATCTGATTCTGTCTTTTCAGGAAAAGTAATCATGTTTGAATTGAATGAAAATTTGCTCATAGGCCTTTGTGCCATGATTTATTAGATTATATAAGCTGAGGTTATCAGGACTTCTGGGGAGCCGTTAACGCTTGCATTTCTTGTCTTGGTTCGATGTATGACTCAAACATTAGTGTGTTCAGCAGTGCAATGTGCTGTAGGTGGAGCTCCTCTCAGGAGGACCTTGTTTTTCTTTTCTTTTTTTCGCTTAGGGGAGGAGTATTGGCCAAATGAATACAGTTTGTACAAGTTGATATTTTGATTAGCATGTTAGAGGGTTTAGTCTGGCTGCCAGCATGTTTTCCATTGCCTTCAGTACAGCTTGACATTTTTTCAGCAGTTATTTTTTCCCTTCACACAACAGGAAGCAGGAAAAACAAGGTGTGTCTATTTAATATGTTTATGGTGGCCAGCTGGGGAGACACGACCAGGGGAGAGGGAAGGAAGAAGGGGAGAGCTGTTACTTCTGCCTGAGGAATCACTGAGGTGTGTGTGTGGGCAACACAAG
Organism: Notolabrus celidotus; assembly: GCF_009762535.1. Classification (NCBI taxonomy): domain Eukaryota; kingdom Metazoa; phylum Chordata; class Actinopteri; order Labriformes; family Labridae; genus Notolabrus; species Notolabrus celidotus. The sequence goes on along the minus strand of NC_048280.1, from coordinate 27,586,647 downwards.
TCTTATCTGTTCAGGCAGCTCTGTTCTTCAGCCTTTCTTTCTTTGGTTATTGTGGGCTTTTCCTACACTAACCTGTCTTTGTCTTCCTCAGATTCTACAGTTCTCTTTCTGTTATAGTATGCCATCCTCTTGATGCCTCCCACTACATTGATGTGGTGGCACTGAGTTCATTTTTCAGCCAGTTTATGTTCTCTTGTTCTTTTCCTGTTGCTCCGTCTTCAGGGTGATCACGCTCTACCCCTCCCCCTGGCTCTTATTCGCCGTACTCATCTGCTCTCTCTGTTGCACTCTTCTGTTTCCTCATTACTCTCTCTCTCCCTCTCACTCCTCTGTTTGTGTGTGTATTGTGTGGGTGTGCACTAATGGGCGGGAGTTTCTCCGCTTGCCTCCGATTGGCTGGTAAAGGCCTACTAGGATTGGCTGTATGCTGTGTATAGTGCGAGAGAAAAGCAAGGAGGAGGGGGAGGACTCCAGCAGGCTGGGGTCAGGGGAGAGCGGAGATAGAGTGTGTGGGTGTTTTTGTTTTGAGATGGCAGGGTTTGAGAGCAGGAGAGAAACGAGTCGGGTTGTCTGTCAGTGGCATACTGAGCTTGTAGGCCCTGACTTCAGCGCCATTTCTCCTCTTGCCAAGGTATCTGCCATTCTCCTCTTCTTCTGTTCCTGCTCTGCCGTGTGCAGCTGTGCTTCCCTCCTCTCCTCTACTGCAGCTCTCGCTGCCCTAGCACCCAAATGCAGCCCACCCCTTGCTCTCTGAGCGTGAGCCACTTTCAGGGTGGAGGCGCTACCAGGACTGCTGGTGCTGCTACCGCCAGCAGGAAACTGTCCAAAAGAAAACTAACACAGGCGCCGTGGAGTAGCTTTCTTTGGTGATGGTGAGTCGCTTCCCCTCTGACTTTTGTCAAAGCAAGCCTAGGTATGTGTTGTTTTTGTATGAGCAGAGTTCTTGTGTCGTTTTATCAGAGTTTGTGTGAGGGTTAAGGTTAGGGTTAGTTGTGTGGTACTTTAATGTGACAACAAAGAAAATGTATAGGCTCCTCCGAGGGTATCTGAGCTGTGTTTATCAGAAGAACCAGTGGAAAAGTGAATTCAGAATGAGGTGAAATGATACCACCCACATGCACCGTGCTGCTAGTATTTGCAGGTAGCCTGCTATCTTTGGTGTCTTACAGTCGTAAGTTGTAGCTTTGGATCAGCATGGTGAATTTGTTGTTACTAGTAAGCTGACTTCTGATTGCTTGTAGACACCTCAACACTCAAATTGTGTAAGTTTTACCAGGGGTAAAGCTTTCACCTTGTGTTCCCCATGATACCTTAAAGTATTGAGACGTATATGGATACATTTAATTAGACAAACAGTTGAGTTTTCACCTCTTATAGTTGTTGAGCAGACAGACACTGTTTTGTTTTGGTGTGTTTCCAAAGAAGTAAAGAGAGAACCAGTTGTTAGTCGGTCCTCCTCATTCACATGTTCTGTAAGGGTTAAAACTGAACTCAGAAAAAAAGCTTTGGCCGTCCCAACTCCCCTCGAATAATTTCCGGAAGATCTGAGTGTCAGCTGATTACTACAGGGAACGTTTAAGACAATTGTAAAGGATTGAGAAAGGAGTGCTCTTGGACAATTGGATTGCCTCTACAGTTTTTAGTTGCTATCTGGATTTCTATCCCTTCCCATGTATTAACCTGTGTGCTGGCTAGATAATGGGTTGTTTGTGTAACACTTTGGTTTGTTTTTTGTAGCATTGTTTGTGCTGCTCTCTGGCCAGGTCACTCTACAAAAGGAGATTACATTCTCATTGAGCTTTTGTCGGGTTAAATATATATGCATATCTGCCTTTGCCTTTTTTTTTATGCTGCAGGATGTGTCTTTGAGTTCATTTTAAAACCTTTGTGACAAACTGGCATTACTTTATGTGACATGTCCACTGTTTTATTTCTCTGTCCACACAAAGGAACTCTTCTGAACCTGATTGTGATCTGAAGGAATGATCAGATTCCATTTGTACCAAATCATTCTCCCGTCATGTTTTTGTCTCTTGTCTGTGGTGCATCTTAATCTCTGTCTCATCTCTCTGTGATGTATTGGCTACATCTGTGCCAAAGCTGTTGCTCCAGATATCAGACAAGCAGTGGTCAGTTTCCCTCACATTAAAAAAATGGGGGGGAAAAGATGCTTAAAATCATTGCAGTTAAAGTCTTACAAATCTGCTTTAGCTGTTGTGCTACAGCATAATCTGTGTAAAGCCATGGCTCTGCTTTCCCTAAACAGATTTACCGTGACTGGATGGTTCTCTGATGAAGAACAACTCTCCTCCATTAGAGATGTTTTTCTAAGTGAGCGGAGTCCACCCCCTCATCATACTTGTCCCGCTCCTGGCGGAGGCTTTTGGTAATCTGTGCATTGAGAGGTTAAAACCTCTCCGAGCCTGGTTGCGTCATATGATAATAATAAATCTTTTCATTTCTCAAGCCATATGTTTGCTGTTTTGTGTTTATTGTTGGGCATTAGGTTTTAAATGGGATCGTTTCAATTGAGATCTGGATCCTTAAACATCATTGTAGAGGTTTGGTCCTACATGAATCACAACAGGTGTCTATTTCCACAGTCTTGATTTAAGATTGTCTAAGGTAGGGCTGGAATTACTCTGAAATACAGGTGACTTTCTACATCCCATTTAGGGTGGTTAGATTTGATAATTTCTGAGTGAGCAGGCTGTAAGTTTACCCTCAGGAATGTCATTTGTTTTGATGGGTATATTTGCCTCACTTTCCTGCTTTGTTCCTCTCCAGCGGCTTTGAAAATGTCATCTGACAATCTGGAGCTGTCTGTGAGGAGGAGCAGCACGCTCCCCTGGTGCCTTCAGCAGCTGATAGAGCTATCTCATTTGTTCTGTTCTGTCCTGATATGGTCATCTTTGTTTAGTCTCGCACACATTCTCTGAGGCTAGAAGCAGTACTCTGTGCCATGTGCTTTATGACTGTACACAGCCTAGGCCACCATCTGCACTCTCGTCAGAAGCTTCAGAGAGCAGAACTTCGCTTCGCTCCACCTGCTGGGAGGACATGTGCTCACACACAAAAAAAAAGGTGGACTCCACCATCAAAAAGCACCTCATCTCGCCTCCTGCAAAGGAGGGGCTGTGTTTGCTGGCAGCCGGTCCGCTGGTCTGTTGTATTGCTTGGACAGAGCTGAGCACTAATGAGGCTTCCTATCATGTGTGCCCAGAGAGAACCCCCCCTCCTGCCCCCCAACCCCTCCCTTTCCACCTCCTACATGACCAGCCAGTCCAAAAGATCTCTCCTGCTGCCTTTCCATCCCCTCATTAGGGTTTTCTTCTTTGAATGCCATGTTTTTAATTCCCATGAATTCCTTTGGCTTACTCCTCTACACTCTTACCTTTATTTTTTCCCTGTAGCACAGTTGATTGTTTCCATATGTCTTTGAAAAACTAAAGTAGCTGCAGAAAAGATTCATTAAAACAAACTTTAAGAATTCACTAATCAGCCTGTTAGCTTTTTGTCCATCACATATGAGACAGTTACATGTACGCAGGTCTCTGACAGCATGTGAACTCCATCCCTCATTTGAAAGAAGCTATGTGAACCTAGCTCTGTACTGCAATGGTTACTATACTTGTGTTCGCTGTTTACAGATCTGTCAAACTTGATATATGACTCTTCCTCTTCTTTTCGTCTCCCCGCCCCCCTCCAGGGCATCTGGCGTATTCCAGTTGATGAGATTGATCGCCCAGGGAGTTTTGCATCTCATATGAACCGATCCATTGTCCTCTTGCTGGAGGTGCTGTCTCAGCTCAAGGATCACGATACTCTGCTGAAAGTCTCTTTCATGCTGCAGAGAACCCCTGACCAGGGAAAGTAAGAACCAGCTTTGTCTGATGCTACTTTTTCTGTGATGTATTATGTATTTGCTCCTTAGCATCTCTCCTCTTTCTCTCTTCTCTTCCATGAAGGAAGTATTTACGGGATGTTGATCGCCAGGTTTTGGCCAAGAGAGCATTTTTCCTAAATGTAAAAGTCCTGGAGGACAATCTCAACAATCTCTCAGGGGTAAGGAAGCACAAATCACTCCACACACTTAAACAAGGCTGGGGGCCGCAGTGTGTTTCAGATGTCTGGCATGCTCTCACTTTGTGTTTTGACAGCTTCTGTTCTTTTTCAGGTGTCTGAGCAGCTTCCCAAAGCGCCTGCGCCCTCCATGGGGGAGATGACCACAACAGACGCATCCAACAGGCCCAGCTCTGAGGACAGCAAACATGCACCACCTAAGAAGCCTGGGCTCACAGAGGGAGCTGTTTCCACTGACACAGGGCCCAAGGAAGTCTCTCAGGCACAAGTCATTGTTCCACCGACATCCATAGATAAAGGGACTAAGGTTCAGGAGAGCTGCCCCGGCAAGGTGGAGACTGCTGGGAGTGAGGGGCAGAAAGCAGGGCCAGAAGATCCCATGGAGCTGGATGCTGGTAACTGGAGGAGGCCCACTACCACCACTGACTTTCAGGGCAACCAAACAGAGTCTGAGAGCACTTTGAGTGCTGTGGGGCCCCAGCAGAAAGTCATTGACAATGTGCGGACACCAGAGCTGTCTCTAGAGGAGCTGAGTATCAGTTCCAGGCAGCAGCAGCTCCAAAGCTTAGCACCCAAGGTCGTGGTGGCGGCCAGCGGGACTGATCAGGTCTCAGTACGAAGGCCAAACAGGAAGAGGAAGCTTCTGGAGGATGTGGAGTCTGGAAAAACCTTGCTGCTGGACGCCTACAGGGTTTGGCAGCAGGGCCAGAAGGTCATGACCTACGACCTTGGACGCATTGAGAAGATCATGTCGGAGACGTACATGCTCATTAAACAGGTAAGACTCAAGAGACAGTGTCATGTTTGTTTTTCAGGTGCCAGGTCAGGTTTGTTGTGTTTCCTCAGTATTTTATCTCATAATGACATTGTTTACATGCTGCTTATGCTTTGTCTGATGTCCCATCTCTGAAATCCAAAATATTTCCACACTCCTAATTCAATCCCAAGAGAGGAGTTAATTACCCTTCTTCTCTGAGCTGCCCTCTCTTCTCTGCCTGGCTCTTGAAGACACCCTTGAAATGAAACAAGGACACAAGTGTGCCACTGGAATTTCAAAGTAGAGTCTTATCTTTTAGATAATGATATGGACAAATGTTTTGAATGGATACATGTCAATCAATTCTAATGGATTTATCACCTAGGTGCACATAAAGATAAAAATGTTCACTGTAATGAATGGGGCTCAATGAAAAAATATGTTAACTTAATATGTTAGCCCAAAAAAACATCTAAGTGTAAGTGATCTCAAAAAAAAAACTTTCACCTTGTTCTTACTGACTCATCACTGATAAACATTTATAATGCTTAGAACAAGATCCCTAGCTATAAGTGAAAGTACAACTTTCACATCACCACAACACTCAGATATTTACATGCTGACAGACATGTCATTAAAAGGATGTGGTATCTTTGGCTTTAGCTGGTCTGCAATGTAGCTTCGTGCTCTTTACCCCAACACCCCCTCATCCTGTATCAGCAGTGATGCAGTGCATGTTCAGGTGATTGAGAAATGGGTTTGGCATTTTTCCTGTGGAGGAACCGGCAAGTTGGAGCAAGTTAATGAAAGTATCCGGAGTTCTCTGCTCCAGCTTTAAGTGCTTTCCTTTTTCGGGGAACTCGATTTACTTTAAGACGAACTGCCAGCTTATTTACAGAAGTCTCATTCACATTTAATTAGAATGAAAGGTCTTTTGGGGTTAATGTGCATCATGTGATTGACTTGGATGTTGTTATTACAATCAGTTGACTTCAAACTCCAGCTCACCCCTGGGGTTGGGAGTGGGGTGGGGGGGTATTTGTACTGTACATTATGTATTTTTAGTACTTTTGCAAAGTCATGCATGCCTCGTATCAGCCCTCTTAAAATGAATTTGGCTGGGAACCCCCCTACTGAACTTCACAAGAAAATAACAGCCAGAGTACATAGGGTCTTCCCCTCTTTTGGTTTTCAAACACTGCAGCAGTCGGCTCGTAAAGTGCGGTTTGCACTTTACTCAATACCCCAAATTCAACCTCTTTCACTTCTTTTATGATGTTTCTCATGAAGGAGGGGGCTGAATCTGAGAGACGTGGTATGTCTAAGATAAATAGAGATTTTATTTGACCACATAGCAGGGATTTTTTGACTTTCTTGTTTCTGCTGATCTTAGCAGATTGGAACATCTCATCACCCAAATGCAGCAGGTTTTTTTCAGGATTTTTAGTGGCTGTAGAACTACATAGTTTAATGTTGCTGTAGAACTGGTGCCAACCAAGTAGCAACCTCTAGTCTCAAAATATGAAGTTAGTTCATTGAGCAACCGCTTGAGGCTTGCTGCAGCAACACCGGAAACCACATACACACCAATTCAAAGAAGACGATCTTTGCAGCATAAATAAACATGTTTATGGTTCAAAAAAACAACTTCGGCTTGAATAGCTTATTTCTCATTTGGCACACACTGTACTGGGGGGTGAATTTTTTTCTTATGCGACAGTTCAGAAGTTATTAAGATTACGAGTTTTGGCCAAATAAGGACATGACTGACAGGCGGGAACACATAGCTGTTGGCGAGGAGGCTCAAAGCCCGCCTCTTTACCTCACACTTGCTCGAGTAGCTAGTTTGAGTTCAGCATTTCCAATATGGCTCCAACTGACGATTGGCTTCAAAACAGCACTCAGGAACAGATGGGTGACATCACGGATACTACGGCCATTATTTATACAGTCTATCGTGCCAACATGTAAAATAGTGAAGTGGTATAGTGCTTACAAGGAGACTCAATTCTGTCTGGACTATTTTATGGCTTTTTTGCTTTATTATTACAAACTGTTAAGTAAGAAGTTAGCTATGACTGCCCGAAATTAACTGTAATATCTACTTTAGGTCTGCTGTGTAAATAAACTGACCATGTAAAAATATTGACCTCCTCCTCCTCCTCCAGAGGAAGTGCCCACAGGGTAGGACATTTGTCTTTGTATCTCTTGAGAGGTAAATGCTCCCGAGTCTTGTTTCCTCACTCTAACTTTAGGGCTTCTTTGGCATTGATGGTACAGTTGCAGAACAGCACACCTCAGCTTATACAGCAAAATCGAGCTGAAGATCAATGCTGGCCCTACAGAAGTTGCCATGTCGCTGGCTGTGTAATGCAGAAGAGGCTGTAGATGGAGTGGGAGGGCAGTAGGCGAGGGACAGCTGAAGAAGAGGAGGAAGAAGAAGAAATGAGAGGAGAAAGGCCAGCGTTGTCTTTAGGTGCTCAGGTTGCAGCTAGAATTGTTTCCTGTTCTTTGTAGAAGATTGCAAAGTGAATACTTTCTTAGACACACCCATCAGAGAGAGAAGCCAGAACTAGTCCTGACATGTTTCCTGTCACTGAATGAGTTATGTAATTAATATGCCTGTACATTTTCCAGAAGCATTTTATAATTCTGCACCAACTGCAGACATGTTCTGCATGGCACAGCTGCACATATTTACAAATCAGATCGTTACCTATTTTTCCCTCTAAATTTTGATATTATTTTTGCATTCTTAAGTCCGATCTTTTTTTATTTCACTAAGATCACATGATTGTATTTTTTAGGGGTCTACAAATTGTGTCTCCAGACAGACAGATGGAGGGACTGTATTTGCTGCCATCAGTAATCAGTATATCATTTCACATAAATGGTTTTATTGATGTGATAAGAGATGACACATTGAAATTTGCCTCATTTTAATTATAATCATTGTGATATTGATAACTCGTCATCACTGAAAACTCTGTGTGGTTTGCAGTGAAGCAGACATGAATTGAAAGCAGTCAGCTGTGATGCACTGATGCTTGACTCAGTCCATTTAACAATTGTCATCATTGGAGGAGTAGAATGAGGCAGCTGGAAAAAAACAACCCTTTGGGGGTCCCTGAACTGATGCATATAACAGGCTGCTAGAGGGAGCACAACAGCTGTGTGCGCAAGATTGCAGCTAAGTGTGTGATGTAGGGCTGCAGCTAAGCTCGCAGACTCCCACACATCCATCCACACCAGCTGAACTGGGCCTTTATGTGGGCTTTTCTTTACTGCCTCTGTGATCAGAGACTCAGGATCCCAGGAAATCCTCCTGCCTGTGATACACAATCAGAGGAAGTTTTGCAACAGCGCCATTCTGGGCAACTAACATGGCATGTACACAGAACAGGTCGGCTACAAAAAATGTGAAGAATTTGCCTAAACACCCACTGCATGAGGAAGTTTTACTGAGATTAGAGATGCTGGGATATCAAATTTTACTTCCTGAACTGTCAACAACCTCTGGATTTGAGTATTGACAAACACAGAGTATCTCTTAAATATGTTTTTTTTGTTACAACTTATAACCCAGAGGAGATACTGTGATGTGATCTCTATTTTTATGCACACTAAATATTAACCCAAATACAAGCTTGAAAACTAGCCGAGCTAACCTAAGCAGTATTTCATCTTGAAGCTTCTCCAGAGCATTGGCTGATATCAGGAACACTGATAGTAACAAAACACTTGTTGCATTTTTTTAAAATCTTTTACTTCAAACAAATCAATATCACAATCTTAGAAGGTATATTTGGAAAACACCCATTCGTGTTATCTTGTGATATTTTTTAGCTTTGGAATTTTCCCAAGCGACTTACTTCCTTGTCGTTAAAACAGAAATTTAAGTTCTGACTAACTGATAAGTCTAAAGTTGAGAAAACATACACTCCAAATTAAGCACAATTTATTTAACACAGCTAAACACGGGATCACAAAGTCTGCAGGTTAACTTTGTCCAAAAAAATTAGCCAAGCGAGGCTAACCCTCTCCATGATGAGCTGTGACTGATGGGGAGCTCGTTCAGTCAGCGCATCATTCCACCACGCTGCAAGACTGAACGCTTCAGGCGCTCCTCTGTGCCCACTGCCAACAGTAACGGAGGCCACAGACTGACCACTGACCCCCCCTGTCACCCCCATGAATAGATCCATACCATCCCTGCATTGTCTGTCACACTCCATCATCTCATCCTGAACTGACTTTCTTGACTGCTGCTGGCATTATAATGCATAATATATTATGTTATATAATTATCTTGCTATATTATATTATGGTATATTACATTGTTATTGTTTACTACAACTCATGGTCATATTACCTACCCATATTTATTATTATTTATTGCTTAATCTGTAATCACACCATATCAACCTGTCACTACTGAATCCTTTTAATACTGCCTGTAATAACTGATATTAAATCTATATTCCAGTTTTAACATTGTATATATCTAAATTGTATTTGATCTTTATTTATATATTTTATCATATTTTATTTCATTTCATTTCATTTCATTTCATTTTACTTATTGAAACTTCTTCTTGATTGTACTTATGTCTGGGTTGCTGTAACAACTTAATTTCCCCCCCGGGGATCAATAAAGTAATATCTTATCTTATCTTATCTTATCTTATCTTATCTTATCTTAACAATAGCAAATCTAGCACCTCAAGCCTTCGGTCCTCCTTATCGGTCATATAGGCATTTTGGGCCTACCATAATACAAATATTACCTTGTTTAATAGACTCTTCATTTTAGTGCTCAGCAGCGAGGATGATGTTTAATCAGTCAGTCAACTAAATGCTCACATCCTTACTTTGGCTAGTGTTATACTCTGCTAGCAAGGTGCTGTTCTTTGCAGCTAACAAGCAGTATTTGCTAGATGCCACCTGCACAAATGATGTGACACTGTGAAATCCAACCATGAGAGTATGAGGAAGTGTTACTCTACCCTAATGTCTATTTTCTGTCTGTTCCCCCCTCTCAGGTGGATGAGGATGTAGCTCTGGATCAAGCTGTGAAGTTCTGCCAGATACAGTTGGCCACTTCTGCCCAAAGACAGGTAAAGCAGTTTAAATCAGCGTGCTCATCTTTTATCATGCTGCTACCACTGCAGCATGTACACTGTGCATTCTCATGTTGTATCCAAGTTGATTACAAAAGCCTGTTTTTCTCTGAAGCTTTGAAGAGTGAAGGTTTTACTCAAAGCAGGTTTGTGATGGACAGTAGGGATGTTCACAATTAATCGACTATCGATTCATTGATTGTTAAGAACGTACTCGAACACATTTTGTTTTTGATTTTCTATCACTTGGAACAAACATCACGTGGTCTTATATTTCGTTCAGCTCTCAGGGAGGTGTTTTAGGTTTAAAGCATGTTTCATGTGATTCAGCTGACTGAAGGTGTTGCGCACAGAGGAGACGCTCAGCGGGGCTGAGTGACAGGTCGTCTCAACGAGCAGTTTTTTTCTCTGCTGCCGGACTGATTACGACCCAGTTGTGCTCCCGGCTGACACCTGACCACGTTCACATACTTATTTTTCTCAATAAGAACGAGTAGACAGAAAACTGGACACTGAGTCTAAAATATGTTTCTGTTCAGTTCCCCTGATACAATAAATCCACATGTTGTAGCCTGAGCCTTCACTTTATCTGACTATATGTCCGCGGAGATTATGAGCCTGCTCCACATGTTGATATTCAGCATGTTTAACGTTTTGAGCACCTCAATATGATCCGTAGCTATTTGATACCCTCAGTTGTATAAATTGTGTTGTGAAGGAAAATTTGATTCAGGGGAAAAAATGCATTTGCCATTGTTTTTGACATGGAAAACGTTTAAGTTTTTTAATGATTAGTCGATAAATGATTGTTAACATTTCCAAAGATCGATCACAGAAAATACTTGAAATGTACATCCCTAATGGACGGGCTTTTTTTTTTTTTTTCTGATTTGCTGAGACTTTTGGAAAATGCATGTGTGAGCAGAAGCTAGGTTCAGAAAATTAAAGAATTTAAAGGTAAACGTAGATGGGACTATTAGATTAGGAAGTGGACATAAAGCCTGTGTAGGTTATTGTTAGTAACTGGTAAGTAACATGGTTATATCTACTGATATTCAAAGCTATGCTGTATCGCGGTGTGAACACTCCCTGTTGTCCCCTCAGCCTCACACCGTAGTTGCCAAACTTGTCATTAGTTATAGTTCCAGCCTTGGTTTGCATGTTGTATGTAGTACAGGCAGTTTAATTATGATACACGAGGCTAAATGACAAATATCAGTATCTTAATGCATTAAGTAGGTGCGTCTAATTGAATTTAATCTGATGGGTTCATCCAATGCTGGACCGACTACAAACAGCTTTGTCTGCATCTCTTGTATTCCTCATCATGTCATTATCCGCTCTGCCTCATCCTGTGTCAGCGACTCCCCCTTCCTCACATCCCTCCTCCTGCCCACACAGTCAACAAGGGTCCCTCTGCCCACATCCTGTTGTCACGGTGATGTTCCCCTCCGAACCTCCCGCTATCGAGAAGTCGCTACGGGCAGAATAAATCTCTTATCCCTGTTCACCAATCCTATCATCTGATTTTCTGCATGGGTCTTTTTGTTGTCTTCGTTTTGTGTGTGCGTTTGATGTCGGGTGTTCATGTGTGATAATGAGAAATTGAGATGATGTTGTCGATGATGCAGGAAGCTACACATCACATTTTACACATATGTGAAACCTGGAAAGAGAAATGAAGAATGTTGGTCACAGACTGTAGTATTCATATTGGAGTAGAAGGGGTAATTTAAGGGCAGGGACAGATGTCAAATAAAAATAGATGAATAATGCCGGGTTCACTTTTATCTGAAGTCAATTGTAGTGATTGACAGTCTTATAGCATTTCAAAGCCCTCTGTTTATAGTAAATAATATTTGTTTATTAAACCATGGATGAAGTCTTTCATAGATTAGACTGAAACAGCTGTGTGTGCAGCACTTAAGAAATCACTCTGGTTTTATTTATTTCTATAAATATACATAAAGTCCTTTATATCTCCATGCACTTCTTCTCCACAATTAAAAAAAAAAACTATTACAAAGTAAGTCTTCCTTCTAAAGCCGTGCAATTACAATATACCCGAGAGGACTGGCATCTTTCTTAACTTTTGATCTACAGAATGCCAAAAATGAAAAGAGACTATTAAATCAAAGTCTGCAGTTTGATAGACTGATAGATGTATTTTATTTGCAGCCCAGCAAATCAAACACTGGGGAATTGAATATCCAAGATTTGTTATTTCAATAACTTGCTGAATTTAAGTATTCAATGGAAACTAATTCATTTTAAAATTCAATTATTTTGCATTTTTAAACAGTATTTAGTTCCTTATCAACATTGTGAAGCGATTCTTACTGATGTGGATAGTTTTGATTACTCACTGACGTCCATTGATCCCTGGTTAACACCAGCATTTGCACTTTTCAGGAGTTCTAGTTTTGTTGCTTTCTCTGTTTCATATTTGGTTGTATGAGAGTTAAACAATTTGTCCCTCAGACAGTGAGGAGTATCATGCCCACCTGAAGACGTCCCTTAGACAAACGTCTTCTAAAAACTTGGCAGACCTGTCATCAGCTGTGACCAGTTACAGCAATCACTGTAGTTAACTTCTTCATTAAGATGTAGTTTCTTACGTCTGTTGATTCACACACCCTAAATAGTGTTCTGCCAGCTTTTGTGATGCGGCCGCACGCTGACATCAGTCTGTTAGCTGCACCTGTATGCTTAGCTCCAAGCTGGGAGCTCAAACTCAAAGTAACTTGTTTATATCTTAATTCTGTCGAACACAAAGTGCTTATTACTTTTGATTTGAGCCGCCTGGGAGTTTTTGAAGTGAAATGTGCGATTCAAAAGCCCAGAGGTGTCCTTATTTTCCATCTATCGGCAGCAGGAAGCAGGAAGATGCTGCGGCGGCTAAACAACAGTGTGCCAATGGGGACCAACTAACATGAGTCTTTAAAGAAAAAAGGAACATGAATTTGAGACTCTAATCACATTGCAGAATGAAAACTTCTTCACAGAAGATGCCAGGAAGACACATTTATTTCAATTGATCAAAACAGTCCTTGTTTTGGAAAACGTATTATCATTTGTTGTTCAATTATTAACTAAAAGTTGAATTTGATGTGTTTAACCAGACACTCCCCCATCCTCTGCAGACAGTAAGGTGAATATGATGCCTCTTATAACTGTCAGGTAGAAGTGGTGTGCTTGTCGTCCTGTTAGACATTTTCATAATTAGCCTGTAATTGTGTTTCCCCATGATGCTAATAAGACAGAGGCCTGCTGCACCCGGTCTTGTTCCGCAGTCTAATCTAACCGCTGTTTAGTTGTAATTATTGTGCTACCAGCTCCTGACAGGGTTTTTATCTCTGTCGTGGGAATCGTGAGTAGGCACCTTGGAAGCTCTCGGCTGGAGGACGTGAAAAAGTTGTTTTCTGCCTCTCACAGATTCACACATTCCACAAGCCCCCACAAGTGCAGAGCGAGATCTGCTCGTGTTGTGCTGAGCCGTTCTGTAATCTGTGTACAGTCATGGCCAAAAGTTTTGAGAATGACACAAATATTACATTTTCACAAAGTCTGCTGCTTCAGGGTTTTTAGGTGTTTTTGTCAGATGTTTCTATGGTATAATGAAATACAATTAGAAGCATTTCATAAGTATCAAAAGCTTTTATTGAGAATTACACAGAATTCATGCAATAAGTCAATATTTGCAGTGTTGACCCTTCTTTTTCAAGACCTCTGCAATTCTCCCTAGCATGCTGTCAATCAACGTCTGGACCAAATCCTGACTGATGGCAGTTCATTCTTGCATAATCAATGCTTGGAGTTTGTCAGAATTTGTGGGTTTTTGATTGTCCACCCGCCTCTTGAGGATTGACCACAAGTTCTCAATGGGATTAAGATCTGGGGAGTTTCCTGGCAAAGGGCCCAAAATCCTAATGTTTTGTTCCCCGAGCCATTTTGTTATGACTTTTGCTTTATGGCAAGGTGCTCCATCATGCTGGAAAAGGCATTCTTCATCACCAAACTGCCCTTGGATGGTTGGGAGAAGTTGCTCTCGGAGGACGTTCTGGTACCATTCTTTATTCATGGCTGTGTTTTTAGGCAAGATTGTGAGAGAGCCCACTCCCTTGACCGAAAAGCAACCCCACACATGAACGGTCTCAGGATGCTTCACTGTTAGCAAGAGACAGGACTGATGGTAGCGCTCAACTCGTTGACCTCCTTGACACCAGGCCTTCCTCCAAAAGTCTTCGCCTCACTGTGCGTGCAGATGCACTCACACCTGCCTGCTGCCATTCCTGAGCAAGCTCTGCACTGGTGGTGGCCCGATCCCGCAGCTGTAACACCTTCAGGAGACGGTCCTGGCGCTTGCTGGACTTTCTTGGGCGCCCTGGAGCCTGTTTGGCAACAATTGAACCTCTCTCCTTGAAGTTCTTGATAATTGGATAGACGGTTGACTGAGGTGCAATCTTACTCGCTGCTATAAACTTCCCTGTTAGGCCCTTTTTGTGCAATGCAATGATGGCTGCACGTGTTTCCTTGCAGGTAACCATGGCTAACAGGTGAGGAACAATGGTGTCATGCACCATGTTCCTTTTAAAGTGTCCAGTCACTCAATCATGACAGATTGATCGCCAGCCTTGTCCTCATCAACACCCACACCTGTGTTAATGTGTGTGACACCTGTTTGTCATTGAAATTATGTTAGCTGGTCCTTTTGTGGCAGGGCTGAAAAACAGTGGAAATGTGTTTTTGGTGATAAAGTTCATTTTCAAGGCAAAGAGGGACTTTGCAATTAATTGCAGTTGAGCTGATCACTCCTCATAACATTCTGGAGTATATGCAAATTGCCATTATAAAAACTGAAACAGTAGACTTTGTGAAAATTAATAGCTGTGTCATTCTCAAAACCTTTGGCCATGACTGTATTGTTTGCCTCCTTGGTTTAATGCCTCATCAGGTACAAAACAAGCCAAGGATGAACAACCTGTGATCTCTGTTGACAATCAATGAAATGCTGATATGTTGTATCTTTATATTTCTGCTCTCCTTTTCTCGTGGACTCCATGTGATGAAGGAATAACTCTCCACTCTCACCTGTCGCGTGTAAATGTGCAGACTTGGAAGTTTGTTGAAGTTTCACACATCAAAGAATATGAAAATGTGATGCTCCAGTGTTAGTCCCATTTGGGCATGCAATTTAATTAAAATGTTCGGTTGGCCGGTCTTTCAATTGTGTTTAAGAGATGACCAAACCCGAACACGACATCTACAGCTGCTCTAATCAGATTTAAAGCCCAATCTCGATAATTGCAAAGAGCCATCTTTCACTTCTCATTGTGGGACCTCAGTTTGGCTGCCAGCAGCCCGCTCCCACCTCACAGCAAACCCTGAGGAGTCTACACACCACCTGCTTGCTATGTGCTGCAATTTATCCAGGTACTGTGCTTTTCTAATGTTCAGGGTCCAGCTGACTTGTTGCTGTCTTTGTGGCGGATGTTAGATTCATGAGATATGAATCCTCAAAGCTGGCTCCAGAGCTGCTGCATGCTTGGAGCTGCTGTGCCGCTCAGTGTTGAGCTGAAGGATCTGTGGCTGTCTGAAGGATCTGTGGCTGTCTGAGCTTTTGGAAGGCTACTCTGTTTGATTTGTCTGTTTTACGCTGTGTGAATCCCCGGGGGGACCTTCATCATACACAACTCTGATTCAGAGCACAATTTGACTTCAAATCCCGGCAGAGAGATTCAGAAAAAATATTCAGTTTGTGCCAAATCATCTTGTGCTAACATACTGAGTCTGTCAGAGCTGCTCATCTGGTGTACTGTGGCCCTCTGGGGTTTCACTGTTACACGTGCGATCCTCAAATGTACCTTTTCCTTGTGTTTGTGCTGTAAGTGAAGTCATACTGACTCATTAACCTGCTTTTAGGATAACATCAGTGCGTGTCTGTGCAGCTCTGGATGTCATCATAGATTATATTTCCAGCTACATTTTTACATCTACAAAACTGAAGAGCAGGATTTGTAGGCTCATACGAGCTGCTTCTCCTCCAACCTTTCATCCATTTTAAATTGAAAACTAGAGAAGGTGTATTTATTTCTTTTAACCGTGCTCCTGTGTGTTGCCATGACAGCAGCTCTGGGAGCAGGGCGGCTGTTGTCACAGGTTGTTTGTGCAGCTCTTGTGTTTATAAGTGGTTCTCTAAAGGACACACGGGGAAGTGGCTCAGAGGGATGTAGCGTGGTGTAGAGCAGAGCACCCAGCACAGAGTCCAGGGAGACTCTGGACCCCGGGGGGGACGACATCGCAGCTCTGCGGAGGATTTCATGATTTCTCATGTGACTGACTGATACTGCTGATGTGTGGTGTTTGAAAAGTGCAGACTGCTCCTCTGACTCTGAGCCAGGATGCACACCTCTGTGAAATCTACCTGAGCAGAGGACGCTTCATGCTGCAGATGGATCTCTTCACCTCCTCACGACTTCTCCTCTTTTTCTGTGTCCCACAGTCTGCAGGCGACGCCCCCACTACGCCAAAATACACCAAGGATCACCGAGACATCTTCTTCCCCGCCTCCCTGCCCACACCTGTCCTCCTCAGCCACACCGCCTGCCACCCA
Organism: Notolabrus celidotus; assembly: GCF_009762535.1. Lineage (NCBI taxonomy): Eukaryota > Metazoa > Chordata > Actinopteri > Labriformes > Labridae > Notolabrus > Notolabrus celidotus. The sequence goes on along the minus strand of NC_048280.1, from coordinate 27,570,074 downwards.
CTCTCCACCCAGGACAGCCCGGCCAAAGCGCTCTACGAGCCTCTGAGCAAACTGAACAGACCTCTGGCCTCAGGCTTCCACGACCAGACGCAGCACAGGAGAGCAGCTAGCCACTCTGCAGCCGCCATGGCCTTCCTACCACACACAGGTACAGAAGCCTTCTCTCTCACACATGCATAGTTTATTTCATTGTCAGCAGCACACAGTCTGTTGTCTCGTGCTTAAAGAGATCTCAGAGATAAAACATTTAGGCTTGATTTAATGCTGCTGTTGAGTTAAAGCTCTTCTTCAAGGTCCTAGTGTGCCGTTATTCAGGAGACCAGCAGGGGGCGCCTGTGGACCTCCACAGATCTCTTACATAACATCTCTGGCCTGCTAATATTTTGCCTTTGGGTTTTTGTCAGTCCCCCAACCAGAGTTTTAAAAATCAGCATCCTCCAGATTGTGACTCTTTCTCTGCCTACATGAGCTTCTGGAGGGTTTGGCATAATCATCCTAATAATGGATATGCTGGCAGTAAGATCGGATTCTTATCTCATGTTATTATCTGAATATGCAATTCCTGCACTTGGTATCTTTAGCCTGAAGTACCCTGGTCATGTAAACTCAGCCTGTGAGCTTGAATCTACAAAATGTTTTGGGAGAGCTGTTGTTCTAAATATTTGAACTAATTTGCTTTGGTTATTAGATTGAATCATTGAGAGTGCTTTGAATATGATCTAATGGTTGCATGAGGCTCGTAGAGACATTAGAGGGGAGCATAGAGAGCGTGTGGAGGCACTGAGGACAGTTTTCCTGTTATTGAAGCAGATTCTTTTACTTTTCTGTCCAATAAGAGCTCATTAAGTCGAGCTGTGGAAATGGCTTTTTAGATGACTTCCCTGTTTTTGCACAATCACAGTTGCATCTCCAAAACCTGAGCCTCTCTTCACTTTTTCTTTGAATCCTTCTGGAACCAAACTTGGAAAGCTTACTGCTCTTGAATTCCCATACTTGGACAGTACTCGAGATACTGTTTTTGTTTGTTTTTGTTTGAATCACACTGAAGTACAAAAACAAAAATGACCTCAATGCAAGCAAAAGCCAAGCTAGCAAGTTGTGATGCACGTAACACAACACAGATGATCACAAACGTCTCCCAAAAAAAAAGATGTTTACATCACGCACTCACAAAATATGTAACAGTGCATAAAAACAACATTAATATTTTTTAATGACCTTTCTATCCTTTCATAAAAAAAATGTATATCATGGTGGAAACATTTGATCTATTTGTGACAGGTTTTGATCTTTATGTCCCGAACTTTAACTCAGCCATAAATCTGGAAAATTACTGAATTTTGATCATTACAAAATACATAGCTCAAAACATGTGGGAGTATTTAATAACTATCGTGCATTTATTACTTTTGATATCACCCTCCTTTTCTTTAATTATCTCATCCATTGAAATTCTATCCGGAGGTTTTCACAAGAAAAAAAAATCTAACCTTTGAGTTCCTTGTTTCCTTCTTTGATTGGAAACTCAACTCAACTTTATTTAGAAAGCACCTTTCATACATAAAAACATGCAAGAGAAAACGACAGCAATGGTAAAATTATAAAAGGCATGATTATAAATAAAATACTTAAAAATAAAATGAAATCAATACAGTAAAACTAATAAAATAAGTAATAGTGGAAAGATAAGTTAAAAATAAGGTAGCGTTAACAAGATCAGATAAATACGAGAAATAAATAGATAAGTAAATAATTAAATAAGATACATAAATGTTAAAGCAATGATTCAAATAATAATAATAATAATAATAAATAATATTGCAGTCCAGGGCTAAAAATAGATTACTCCAAATTAAAAGCTAGATTAAAAAGTCTTAAGTTTACTTTTAAAAACACCCAGAGAGCTCGCTGTTTTAACGTCCAGAGGCAGAGAGTTCCAGAGCTTAGGGACGTAAAAACAGAAAGCTCTCTGGCCGGCGCTTGTGTGAGACACACGAGGAACATTTAAAAGAGAAGCATTCGAGGACCTCAGTGATTGGGCTGGAACATAAAATGTTCTCACAACACTCCCTCACAACACACGCTGCAGTCCATCTGATCACCTTTCACATCCTCACAGTGATAAACTAAACTGGACTCAGTGGAGGTCATGTGATCTGCCAGAACAAAGAGAGAGAGCGGAGTGCACTGGATTTAAAAAATTAAAGAATATTTTTCCTCTGCGTACGTACATTACAAGAGAAATCTGATCAAAGTGTCTGCAACCAGGAGAGTGACTGATCATCAGTTAGTGTGAAGTTAGAAAAGATGTTCAAAGAGTGTTTGCATACACATCCTAACCCCTCCACTCTCTCTCTCTCTCTCTCTCTCTCTCTCTCTCTCTCTCTCTCTCTCTCTCTCTCTCTCTCTCTCTCTCTCTCTCTCTCTCTCTCTCTCTCTCTCTCTCTCTCTCTCTCTCTCTCTCTCTCTCTCTCTCTCTCTCTCCCTCCCTCTCTCACAGACACACATGCACAGATAGGTTAGCATCAAGCAACACTGCAGCACTATGTATTATGTAATGGTTTCCAAGGCAACACTAGTGAGAAAGAGTATTATATCATTTTTGTTTTCATTTTGGACTGAGCTGCAGGAGCACAATAAGCACAGAGTTCATGCAGTCTGTAATCATTGTAATTGTGGAGGGTTCTGTACAGTCCTCAGTACACGTAAACTGCCTCGTCATACCTCAGTTTTCAGGTTTGTTTCTTTCTCATCCCTGTTTCCGTTTTTAGGAGAACAACACAAATCTTAACATTGAGACAGAATTGTGACTGATTAATTCAGGGGATGAAAGAACAGGAGATGAACTCTCTGTGGTTACCTTTTCTCAAATGATCCAGTTACATCATTAAGATATCAGTAATTACAGACTTAATAATGATGATGGTTCATTTCTTAAAACGTGTTTTGTTTTCTCTCCACAGAGGAGCGAGAGGAGCCCTTAGAGGGACTTTCGTACCGACAGCAGGAGTCCCACCTTTGTCAGCAGATGAAACTGGCCACTGTATCTCAGGGGCAGGAGGCAGCAGTGGGCTGGTTTCAGGAAGAGACTGCCACATGTAGCACCGCACAAACATGCCCAGGTATGAGGTGTGACACAACAGGCTACAGCAGGGGGCAAGAGCAGATATGAAGTTGATGTAGTGATTCTCATTCTCATTTAAATGGTTCACTTGAAAATGTTCCTCATATGAGTGTGTCCCACCAGCCCTAAAATGCCCCAAAATGAAAATGATCAACTCTGTATTTGTAAAAGATAATTACAAATATTTCTTTCTCATCAGGCTTTTAATTTGGAGTCATTTTATACTCTCAAAGTTTGAATCTCCGTTATTAAAATAGCTTTTTGTCTGGTATTTATTATGTTTGAATTCATATATTAATTATTTATAATATTTTTTTAATTAAATTTAATTATGTATAATATTGAAATATTTAAATATCTAGTTTAATGATACTTATTTTATTATTTCTGACATTTTATTAATTTAACTGCAGTAATTTTTAGAATCTTCTAGATTATTTTAGTTTTTCTGTTCATGTATCAGCCTGTTTGTTCCTATATGAAGACCATTAGGCTGTATGTCTGCATGAAGAGTTCCATAGACAGAAAGCAGAGTCGAGTAAAAGGAGCTTTCGTGGCTCAGTACGCTCTGAATGATAATAATGCATATTTAAACGTCTTCCTTTTCCTCTCTCTCTCAGACCAGCAGCAGTACGCCAGCAATGAGCAGTCAAAGCTTCCAGACCCCAACAGAATCCGCTCGCGGGTCCCTCCCAACATGCCAAAGCTTTTCATCCCGTCCACCGTTACCAAGTTCCCGCCAGAAATCACAGTAACACCCCCAACACCCACGCTCCTCTCCCCCAAAGGCAGCATCTCAGAGGAAACCAAACAAAGACTTAAGGTATGCTGTTTTTTTCTTTGAATTCTTGCTTCTGTGCCAGTGAACTTTACTATGTAAGACTCAACAGTGCCCCCTGCTGTCTCCTCCTGCACAGAACGTCATCCTGTCATCTCAGTCTGCAGCCACGGTCAAAAAGGACACTCTGAGCCAGCCAGCCCTCGAGGTGCAGGAGACGTCCAGCCAGGAGTCGTCTCTGGAGAGCGAGTCTGACGAGGAGGAGGAGGAGGACGACTACATGGACATCTGAGCTCTGATAGCTCCGAGTGAACGCTCAAACTGAACGAGGCTGGCTGCTCTGCCGCCTCTCTCTGCCAAACCCCATGCCCCTGTCTTTAAAAAAAAAAAGGAATGGTACACGTCTCTGCAGCTGTCTTTGTTGATGCTATTGTTCCGTCACGTGCATTACAAAATACAATGCAGTATTCTCATCGCCTGTCATGTCACCATGTTGCACGTGACAGGCGATGATGGCTTTAGTCCCACAGCATGTCCGTAATGTGCCATTTATGCATATCACACATCAGCTTTTGGAGCTCTCCTGCACCCAGCGGGATCCGGCAACAAATGCAGTCAGCCTTTTATTGCCAATCGGTCCCGTATTTATGCATCTATTTTTTTAACGGTGTTTGCTAAATGTACCTCCGAGCCGCAGCTAAATCCTTGTCTGAGAACTCGCCGATCTGAGGTGCCTCAGTCCAGACTGACACGCAGCAGCATGAACCTGCTGTCCTCCACTTTGAACTTTTACTTTGGCATGAGAATTTCTTCTGCAAGATATTACATCGGTACACAAAACATTTGAGTGAACACAGAGGTGAATTATGGACAATCGGCTGCACTCAAGGTTTGTCCGTGGAGCTGAGCGTCCACACAGCCTCACAACCTGTAGCAGATTGGAAATGTTTACACTTAATATTTGGGATGTTTTCTTTTAGCACTAAACTTTGTGCTATTTTTGTACTCACTGTATTTCTTGTAATATTTCGTCTTCTGTATATTTTTCTTTTCTTCGGTGTGCATTTGTAGCGAAGAGGAACAGTTCATACCAGGAAGTGTCCTGTCACCAGCACTGATCTGAATGAAACGCAGAGAGGTTTCAGTCATTATAAATTAGCTTTTGTACACTGAATGATCCGAGAATCTTTTCAACATGTTTGGCTTTAATAGGTGGAGTATTAAACTGGGGAAGTGTGTGCGTGTGTGAGAGCGTCACCATTAAGATGAGGATCACTTCAATTTCAAACTGCAGGAAACGACTCACTATTAGCAGACGTGTTAAGCGACCGGTCTTGAGTCCAGTGGAACTAAATGCATGAAGAAGACTTTCTAATACTGATGCCTTTCCTTAGGAACTGTTTGGGTAAATTAGTCACAATTCTAGTTTAACTCAGAGAAGACAAGAGAATGTTTTTTACAGATTGTTTTCTATACAAAGAAAGATATTTACTGATCGTGTTTCTTGAAAGCTGTCTACAAATAATTTTAAAAAGAAACACAAATGATTAATTATAAACTATCACCCTTGTTGAAAAGAGAAATTGTTTTGTATTTTGTTTCATAGTTTTTGTTTATTTTTTGTTGTAAAATAGTTTTCTAATGTTCTGCTGAGCTTCTGGGAATGTACCACGGTTTAAGAGGTGAGCGGGCTGAAGCCCCCACGCTCAGCCTGCTAAGGGGAACTGTTCTCTGTCTGGACTGAATGCATTATAGATGTCAAACCAAAATATATTTGAGAAACATGTCTGCTGCTCCGTGTGCTATTTAAAAGATAATCTTAATCTGCAGAAGGTGTTCTCCACAGGGTTCTTGATCCGATGAGACAGGAGTTTTGTTTGGATGAACAGGGCTCATAGCTCCTGGGCTTTCTGAGAACAACAGTGAGGAGCCTGAGGGGCCAGTTTGCTGACTATGGTTTATTCCGAGACACATAACCGAACACATCCTTCTCCTGTGTGTGTGTGTGTGTGTGTGTGTGTGTGTGTGTGTGTGTGTGTGTGTGTGTGTGTGTGGGTGTGTGTGTGTGTGTGTGTGTGTGTGTGTGTGTGTGTGTGTGTGTGTGTGTGTGTGTGTGTGTGTGTGTGTGTGTGTGTGTGTGTGTGTGTGTGTGTGTGTGTGTGTGTGTGTGTGTGTGTGCGTGCGTGCGTGCGTGCGTGCGTGCGTGCGAGAGTAAAGTTCATTGTTTAGACAGTTTAATTAATTAGTTTATGTGATGGGCTGTGCACGACAACATGCTCTAGAATTAGCTCTAAACTGTAGCTGATTTACATCTGTGGCAAAAAGATTTAAAATACATCTTTACAATATAACTAATTTAAAACAAACAAGCAAACATTGTCGTGTGTCACATTAAAAACAACATATATGACCTACTTTCCTCTGCTTCCATAAATCAGTGATCTGGTTTGCTTCGATTAAGTTAAACTATTATCTTAATTTAAGCCAAAAGGTCACGTCTTACCAATGACCCGGACTCTCAGCATTGTAATTGCAGAGTGAGGCACATTGTTTAAAGTGAATGGATGTTTATTCATTTATACATTAGACACGTCTATAAAACAATGAACACTCTCAAAGGTCAACAAATTATACTTTTGAATGGTGCTACAATGATGGTGAATGATACATGTGGTCATGTGCATGTTTGGAGCACAATGGGCCTCCAGAAGATTCAGGTTTCCATGTATTGTAATTGATGTCAGACGAAGGTTACTCATCATCATGGAAAGCTCTATTTCTGACAAGAGAAATTCAGTTGCAATAAAACGAGAGTTATTGATAAGTAGCAGCAAATAAGTGATAAATAACAAAAAAAAATCCAGGGTGCAAAAAAATGACAACATTAAAGGTTATGGTAAGAAGAAACCACACCAAGAAATGGTCACACAGAGTTATTACACAGCTAGACTGCAGGTGTATGAGTTTAAAAATATAGAACCATAATACCAAAAACACAGTGTAAAATGTTGACAAAAACAGATTTTGATTGTTTATCATTAATTTAAACTGTATATTTAATAGGAGTAGTGCGAAGACCACATATCGGATGTTGAAACTGAAAAATGGAACTTTGTGAAAAATATGTTCATTTCGTATTTGATGCCAGCAGCACATTGCACGCTTGTTCAGGGACAACAAAACACTGAAAAAACTGTGTATTGATATAAAAAAAAAAAAAAGCAACTCAAGAGGAACATCTCCCAACTGATTGCATTTATTTGCAACAGGTTAGTAACAAGACTAGATATAAAAAAAAAAACATTCCCAAAAGGCTGTCTCTCAGTAGTAAAGATGAGAAAATGTTTACTTCTGCGAGAGCAAATAATTCAACAATCTTTAGAGTAATGTTCCTTTGTGTAAAATGTCAATGCATATGGGGATTTCATCATCTACAGAACATAATATCCTAAAAAGATTCAGAGGATTTGAAGAAATCTCTACAAAAAAGAAAAGGCCCAAAACCAGTACTAAAAGCCATGTATTAAAAACAGACATGACTCTGTAGTGGGAAATCACTGCATGGGCACCAAATCAGTTCCAAAAACACAGTTCCCCGCTGCATCCACAAACTGCATTTTAATCAACATACCAACGTTTATGGAATTTCAGTTGTATAATAAGTGGGCTAAATTAATAAAGAAATATTATTAGGAAATAAAATAGTCCTACTATTTCATGAAAAGTGAATTGAATCAAAAGTAGAAGCTAATTGATGAAATTATCTATCAATGCATTATATCGTGGCTGACCTCATAACTTAGCTCACATGTAATTGAAACTTTTTTTTACCACAAATTTGGCCACATCTGACGAAACTCTATAAGATTTAATAGATATAACTGTAGCACTTACCTTTATTTATAGTAATCTGAGAGGTGTGATAGTGTGGACTGTAGTAATACTACAGCATGAAGGTAAGCCTGTAATAAGCATGTGAACTGTGTATTACTTTCACTGTTTATAATTGACCATGAGACTCCAAGAAAACAGTGAAAATGTGACCACAATGAATAGAAATACAGGTAACATCATGCTCAAACATGTCGAGTATAAAGAACATCACATTTAGAATTGACCAATATCATTTAAAATACACGGCTTAAATGAAATGTGGGATCTTCTGTTGTCATGCATTGTCTTTTTTTTGCATACCATTTGAAGAAATCATCAGGGCATTCATGATGAGCCCAGACGTCGCAGTGCTCCAAGGAATGACACCCGTCAGAAGCTGTTGATGGAATGCTCTTTGAAGTGGTGACGTTTCCACATAGCCACACACGACATCATTTCTGTCACCAGTCAAGACCACACAACATTTTAACAGCAACAGTCACAGCTCATTTTTTGACAGTCAAGTGTATTTTCAGTGAATTTGTTTGGCCTGTGCGAGAGAAACCACAAACAGTTCATCAGATACCCACTCAAATGTTGGACCCTGGTTTCTTATTGGCTGCTGACAAACACATGTTTTAAAATGTATAATTTAACCCATAAAACTGACTTTTCTAAGGTACAAAATAACAAACTAACGGTACATTGCAGGATGTACTTATTTAGCACAAATACACACATTTTCCTCAAAGGCCTTTACCATCTGTCCAAAATGAAACCCTCTCTTTTAGCACCACTGGTTAGTCTAAAGGTAAATTTTAGCAGGAAAAAAAGGAAAGACATTTTATTGATAAACCTTGATTATATTGGGTGAAATATAAGATAACTTTCATGGAATAGTATCATCTCTTATAGCCTCCATGCTGCTTTCAGAGGAGCTGCGGCTGGCAGACCACCCCGCCGACCACATTGACTTTGTGGTCAAAGGGCTTGTACACGGTGGTGTGAAGTCTCTGACACGAGGGAAGTCATTAGTCTTCATTAGCAACTTCCAGGAGTTTCTTATGAAGTGCTGTGAAGTTGTCATTTGCCCCCTTTGCCAGGCAAGCTAGATTTGAGGTTTGTTTTCTTATGAGGTGACCAAATGTGGCAGGCCTCAGTTTGGTGTGTGTGAGATCAGGTTTTCTGGAGCCAGGGCTGGGATAAGAACAGGATATGTCACAGTTTGCTTTGTCGTTTCTCTTTTCTTCTGTTTGAATTTGTAATGTTTTCTATTATTCTTGAAATACCTTCCATGCCTGCTATTTGTTACAAACAGGATTTCCTCAGTTGCAACATTATTTGCATGTACACCTTTGGATAAAAGTTCCCTGATGAGCTCTTAACACAGCATCTACAATCAGATTAAGTGACATTATAATATACCTTGTTGTGTTTTCATGTGATGGCATTTCTGCCCTGTGAGCCTATGTTGTTTCCAGCCGTCGGTGCTGCTATCTCCACAAACCCCTCAAAGTGGCCAATTAAGCATCAAAAGGGCATGCTGCATGGCTAATGTGAGCGAAAGGTGTTAGATTTCTCGTCAGTCCACTCCGGGGTCTCTTTATTGGGCTGCTAGAGAGCCGTCTGATCCCCAGGCCCTGGCTGTATATTGGCAGCTGTTAACTGAGGAGCACAAGGAGGATCTGTGCAGTTAAAGCAAATGGCCAAAGACTGACACCTGGGAGGTGGAACATCACTGCTAAAACATGGTGATTGGGGATGTAAGCAAAGTGGAATCAGAATTTAGATGTGGGGATTCAATCAGTTAAAATGAGCTCTAACTGTCTTGGTAAATACTGGTGGCCAAATGTATCCCAAAAATATATTTAATGCCATGTTTTTGCTTGACAGTCCCTCAAGTCTTCTCCACATCACCTCCCTCATGTGTCACCCTGTCCAAACTTCCCTCAGGCTTACTGTCAGGAACTTTCTGCCCCTCACTTTTTCCCTCAGGCTGTGTATCCATGAAGCCTTTACCAGTCACACCTGCCACCTCCAGAGCCAGTCCATTATGAGATTGACACTGCTGCTGCTGAAATGTACACCTTGGCTCTGACTTTGACACACCATGCTGCAAAAATTGAAACAACCTGCAAATAATTAATCATCAAAATATCTTCATTTTTCTGCAGAATCTTTTTCTCTGAACTCTCAAACAGCTGCATGACCTTTCTGACCCACCAAAATAGTTCAAGGAGATCCCAATGCAGGGATCCCTATTGGCCTCGCTCCAGGTGAGGACAGCCACACTGGACCTGTGATTAATAACTCCTCAACAACTGGTTTTCACATGTCGAGGATAGAAACACATCACGCTTCCTCAAGGCCAATGCTGTGCCACCAGGAAGGAGGAAGTGCTGCATCAGGGCATTTAGCATTCAAGTTGTGCAAAGATGTCTGCAGCTTTAAGTGCATCATTACAAGCAGAGTGTTATTATCCTTTTTATTCTGCATCGACCCCACACAGATGTGTTAAAAGGCGGGTCAATATTTTCTCAGGGAGGACTTTTAGGAGGGAACGTCTCTTTATGCACACTTAAATGCTGATTCTACAGAGTGCTGCGTTTAAGGGCTGTTGGAATGCTGCAAATTACTTTTAAGACTCTTGAACATTAATTGTATTTGGCAAAGATTTCCATGGTGTGGATTGTGGAGGTAATTTCAATAATTAGTAAGATTAGTTTTTCTTCTTTTTCTGCACTTCTTTAGGTCACTTTCATACTTTATTCTTCTATTTAGGGATCTCCAGTCTTCATCCTATTCAGAAAGAATGGTCAGAGTTGGATCAGTCCATATAAGGATCATTTTAGATTTCAGTTTTGGCTGCAGCATCTTTGACTCTTAGATTAGTTGGTATATCCATATGGTAACACACAGGTAAATTCTGCCCTTGTGCATTCAAGCCAGAGAGCCGAGCTCACAGAAGGCATTGTATGCAACACGCAGAAATGAGAATACAATGAGACGTGGAAGTGGAAGTGGAAGTGGTGTGTTTATGCTAGGAAAGGTTGAAAGAGATGTGAATGTTTCTTCAATTCAAATGTTCATGGTTGAATTTTGTTCCTCAATGCTAATGCCTGCAGTGTTTAGCATTTGTTTTGCCTGTTAAACACGGTACCAAACAGGCGGAGTTGTGCATCTGCCTGGATGTGGATGCTGGGAGGACGCTTGTGATTGTTGGTGCAGGTCTTTATTCCCAGACCCCTCCTGTCCCATTCAGAGCTGACTTGGGCATGTGGTGCTAACTGGCTGTTAATTGCCTGCCTATACACGGGGCTTTCTCCACATGCAGAAACTGTCCCCTTCAAGGGAAACTGGCCTAATGAGATTATCTATCAGAGCATGGGCCTGTCTAGACACCCCAATACACAACAACCCCCCCTCCCTCTTTACATTACTGCTGCCTGCATATGCCCTCAGGTAAGAGTTACCTGCAGAAAGAGTTCATGTTGTCATTACACCATTATGGGTTTACACTGAGTTTCCCTCCCACTGAGTCATTTCTCTAAATGGACAAGGCTGAGGATGTGGAAAAAGTGTAACGAGTTTATAGATTTGTTGTCGGAACATTTTAATTATCTTTTTTTTTTTTTATCTCATTCTGATTCATTTAAATGACTACAAGTGCAATAATTCATGTTTGAAAGAGTGCAGTAGTACTGATACTAAGTACTGATGCTTGCTGCAAATGTTTGGTTTGTATGGGCTTTCCTCAGAAATGCCTTTGTTGTGACACTTCTACATTACTACTGAAAGACTAATGTGTATTTTTTTCTCCACCACTTCTGTCCACAGCTTTAGTTTAAACTACATTCTGATTCGGAGTCATGAGAAAAAAATACCATCCATTAATACATTACATTATTAATAGTATTTCAATAAGGGTGTACTGCTCCAAACAGCTACCCTGGAGTATGTAAAGTACAAATATAAATGTATTTTAAAACATTGAATTTAGCACCACATTTAAACACAGAACATTAAAGTATTGAAACATTAATGCAACAAGGTTATGATCCAACATGATGAAGCCCATTTCCCTGAAATGGCCTATTTTGTAAAAGCTGCACTTCAACTTTTGGTACTTTAAATCTATTTTGATTAAATAATTTAGTTTTCTGTTGCATGGGTAACATTTTCAGTGCATGACTTTTACCTGTAACAGGGTGTCTCTGTATTACCGTCTACCACCACCTGGTTGTTTGTAAATTGAAACAAGTTCTTGCATCTTCTTATCATCAGTTTAAAACATCCTTTGTATTTCTATCTGTTGTGTTAAATGTTATACATTGGGTATCAAGCAAATCTCACCAGCAGTCTAAATGCTGGTTTTGTGTGGGCTTATGTCTGTGTGAATGATATTTACACAGGTTCTGGTGCCGCTGCTGCCCTGATCTGCGGCAGGGAAGTGCGTCCATATTTGTTTTAAAGTCTCTTAGCAGTTAATAAAGATGCATTTCCTCCGTCCCCCTTCCTGTGGGGACGGTATCAAGACTTTGTCAAGTCTCTTTGATTTCCAGCAGCCTCCAATCACAGCAGAGACCTGACTCATCATTGTGCCACTTCAAAGCCTGAGAATGGCTCCCCTGACCCCTCCCACTCCGAGGGTCCCCTTAAAAGTCATGGTCACCTCTTCCTGCAGGACTCTGGTAGAACTGACTGCCTGCTGCTGGATCGAGCTACCTTTCTATATTTTTTACACATGTGGCCGGAAAACTAGGAGATCTGAGCTGCACATTTTGTTGGATATCACAGTGCTTGGATTGCTTATCGGCCACCAGTGCATGCACCTTTATCAAGCTTTTCCTGTGCTACTGCTGAACCTGAAGCATGCAGTCCATCAGAGGTGAGTGTGACTGATTTCAGAGGTTTTCAATCAGGCTTTTCTAACCACATGTATCTTTGTCTGAGCATGCTAATTGTTAAATAGTTCATGCACCAAAGACTTTTGACTTTAAGACCGAAAGAGTTGCATTTTGTGCTCAATGCTTCTGCTCCCTTCCAGACTTGAAGACAAACTTCAGTGGCCCTCCTCCTTCCTCTATGGCCGCGGGACCCGACGCTTATCTTCAGGGTAACATCAGGATGACTCTGGAGGACCCTGAACTCTGGAGGACCTTCAACGATATCGGGACAGAGATGATAATTACCAAACCGGGCAGGTAAGAAAGCAAAGTTGCAAAGTTTGTCCCTCTGCATCTCCATTTTCAGATCTTTTTCTCCTGAAAACTCATCTTGTCCCTTCTGTTCATTCTAGGAGGATGTTCCCACACTGTAAAGTGAATCTTTCCGGCCTCATTCCTTGTGCAAAGTACATCTTGATGGTGGACATGGTACCTGAAGATGGTTTCAGATATAAGGTATGGGCTCTCATGCATTTATAGAGTCTTTATCATATTTAGTGTGCACAACTTAAAGTAGTCTTGACTGAGCACAGCCGTGGCTTTGGATGTAGATCTATTTAAGGGGTCTCCAGACTATACCCCCCCTGTTTACCCCCCCCCCTCTCTCTCTCTCTCTCTCCTGACATCATACATCAAAGGGTGCTATCTCTTCCTGTTTTTTTATCCCCTGCTGAGGGCCCACTGTACTACCCCCTTTCTCTGTGGGTGGTGCTGGCCAGCAGACTCTCCACTCTGTCGTCCTGCTCTCACACCTCCTCCAGGAAAGGAGGAAGATGATGAAGCTCATTCTGTGAATCACCTTTCTCTCTGACAAATTGACCAACTATTTGTCTCCTTCCTGCAGTGGAATAAAGAGAAATGGGAGGTGGCAGGGAAAGCAGAGCCCCAGCCTCCCTGCAGGACCTACCTCCACCCGGACTCTCCGGCCCCGGGGAGCCACTGGATGAAGCAGTCGGTCTCCTTCCTGAAGCTCAAGCTCACCAACAACACGCTGGACCAGCACGGACATGTGAGTGAGAGCACAACAATAGAGCTGTTTAACAACAATGATTATCAACAATGATATGATACTTCTGCTCTGAAAAGAAACTGAAGTCCTTGGTGAAGATGTAACAACTGTTAAGTGCTCAGAGTTTGGTAAATAAGTGTTCTGATTAGATTTTTCTCTTTCTTTCTGTAGATTATTTTGCACTCCATGCATCGCTACCACCCGCGCTTCCACCTTGTCCAGGCTGACGATCTGTTCAGTGCCCGCTGGAGTGTTTTCCAGACCTTCTCCTTCCCTGAGACTTCCTTCACAGGAGTCACAGCCTACCAGAACACCAAGGCAAGGCTCTATCACAGCAAAAAAGAAGTGAAACGCAGGTTGGAAATCTTACATAATTTAGGTATTAACTGTCTTTCTTTTTACCACCTACAGATTACAAAACTAAAGATCGATCACAACCCATTTGCAAAAGGTTTCCGGGAGGAAGGCACCAACAAGAAAAGGTGGGAATCGTATTATTACTCTGGCTTGTGAAGGGCTTATAGCATACGTAGATTTCAAACTCACTCAATGTAAAAGGGACATCTCTTAAAAAATAATTGTAGGGTCTTTGCTAGGCCCAACATTTTTAAATGGGGGGCTAAAATTGCAACTGGAATTAAGAATAACGTTTTACTTATGTTAAATGAACCTGATTTTTGTCCTTGCAGGCGTGCAAACAAATCTCCAGCCTGTCTTGAGAAACGATCCAGGATGTCTGACATTTTGAATCAGGACTCGGAGGATGAAAGTCCACCAGGTAACACTTTTCAATGTTGAAACCCTCTCGCTGGTCTGTTGTGTGTCGTCCTGGACTTCTGAGTCTAACTCCTGATTTGTGTTTTTGCAGATTTCTGTAAATATGAGGGTTATGATCCAGAAGAAGGAGACCTACCCAAAAGAAAAGACGCTGAAGCAGTAAAAGAGGAGCGTTCTTCTCCGTGGGCTGCAGAGAGGGAGCACGGTGTGAGGACTGAGTCTCCTGCAGGGGCCGACCACAGAGACATGTACAACACAGAGCAGCTTGTTCCTGCTGCTGCTTCCTACCAGCCGTACAGGTGAGCACAGATAAAGTAACACTTTACAGAGGAGAGCATGGTGTTGTCATGAGACACAAAACTGATCTTTGTTTATGCTCCTCAGGTTCCACGAGTACGGAAAGTCTCCCTCTCCATCTTCCAGCATCGGAAGTAGCAGCAGCGGATCAGGACGCAGCAGCTTTGAGTCCAGAGTCCCTGACATCGCCACTGTCCCAGATCATGAATCCTCAAAGCCCCGCACGCACGAGATCGGCCCGTCAACTTGTGGCCCCCAGCACCTCCCGGCCCCCCAGGACTACACAGGGGTTCTCAACATGAGCATGGCCCAGGCCGGAAAACCTGGAGTTATCAGCCATCACATCTACAGCCCGTACGGAGCCGAGCAAACCCTGGGTCAGTGGAGCGGCCCAGGACCCGCCCAGTACCCCCCTCCTCATCACCTGCCTGCTGATTACACCACGCAGGCTGTGCATCACAGCTATCACCATGGAAACGTTGCTGAGTGGAGTCAGTACCCACTGTTCTCTTATTCCTGCTGGTGAAGGGACGATGGGATGAAGGAGGACTTTTGAGATGCTGCAGCTGATGAATCTTAAAGGATGCATGTCCAGAAATACAGAGGCTGCTTGAAGGAGCCGCCTGATGCTGACCGACAGGACTCAAACTCCAGACTGAAATTTAAGTGTGCCACTCCATGTTGACTGACTGTTTCATTGTTAGGTTGTGTATTTATTTTGTATTTTATCTCATCTGCTAGTGTAAATATTATTTTTATAAAAGAATAGAATAAAACTTAAGTGTGCAATTAAAGTCTGTCTTAGAACTGTGATGTGATCAAAAATAAAAACGTTGAAGCTACACAGTTTAATGATGTTTTCCTTAAAGCACATTCATTTTATCTGGGAGAACAACAGGACATTCTTTAAGAAGATATATCTTGTATATTTAATTTTTTGCTTAGCTACATGTTGACTTCTTTAAAGCTCCAGTAAGTACCTTGTGGTTTGCATTGAATATGGTGCTCTCTGTGGATGAGGCTAAATTATTGTCTTTACTGAAAATATAGGTTCTTTACAAAAAGTTTCAGCCTACTTTCTTTAAACAACAAAATCAATCTTTGCCACAAAAAATATAGGATACGTTTGTATCTGCAGTGTGCTACAAATCGCCTTGTCTGATACCATGGTACTGCATTTTAGGCGATATCCACAATTCAGTCCGTCCTTGTGCTGATGGTCTTTTTTTCTTTTGTTCAACATGAGCTTGTTTTATAGCCAAAAAATCTTTCCTGTACCTTTAAATATGACTATATGGTTAAAATGAAACCTCTCAGGTTGGTTAATGGAGGGTGGTCAGTTCAGGTCCAGGTACAGACCAAAGTATAAAGGCTGGACTGGGTTTTAGAGCGATTACAGTTCACCTCCTGTGCTCTGCCAAGGGGCTCTTGAGCAAAGTGTGAACCACCAACTGCTTGCAGTGTGGAGTACTCTGTACTCTCACATCTCTCCATTCATGCATGCTCATATCCTGCTTGTGCATGCATGTGCACTCTGCGTGGAGCGAGATCAATAACAGAGTGAAAAACGTGACAATGTGCTTCAACTGAAGCAGAAGTAAAGGCTTTATGACAGATATCACTCCTACTTTTGGCCTTAAAACAGGTCTCTACATATGTTTTAACCTCCAACATTCTGTTTGCACTTCAGCCATAGGTCAGTTGCAAACTTTCTGTCTTTAGTTCCTCTTTTTGTCTGTTTGTATTGGTATTATTGTGTGCAGTGTATAGGATATGTCTCTTTGTCTGTGTGTGAACATCTGTATGCGTTGTCCCGGCCGGCCCTGATGAGCAGTACATCCTCTGCCTGTGTTTGTTTGTATTTCCTCTTTGTTGATCTAATGAGCAGCCTTCTGTAGTTTCCACAGGCCCAGCATGCATTAAAGACTGTGTGTTACTGAGACTGCGGCTCACCTGCTGATGTTTACCCACCAGCATCATAAAGCATTGCACCACTCTCATTCTGCATCTCAATGAGCCTTAAAAAGCATGAAAACGGGGGCTGTCTGCCCCTTTTCACAGCTGAAAAACACAGGCAGGGCCCATCGCCTCCACCCTGGGTGGATATGAGCCGCTAATGACTGTTGTAAAGTTCAGGGGGGAGGAGAGGGGAGGAGGGGGGAGGAGAGGGGAGGAGGGGGGAGGAGGGGGGAGGAGAGGGGAGGAGGGGGAGGGGTCACCCTTGAGGAGCTAGTCCGGTGTGGTGTGGATTTTATTCAGCTTGATTCATTATCTTTGGGGCTTCTTGGACCTCACTGGGTTTTCTCAGCTGTATGCTTCACACAGTTAATTTACTCACTTTAATGAGGATACGCACTGAGAGATCTTTACTTTACTGCTGGGTGAGAAGGTCAATGTGTGATGAAGTTCAAACCCTGAAAAAGTGTTGGGAGATAAAATCTACCATCTTTTCCCCTTAAACAATGAAAATTAAAAATCATTCTGGGGAAGTGGGCACATAATACTTTCACTGACTAGCTTTTGCTCACAGCTTGCACCGTATTGTTGAGGATTGTACTGACAATGCATTACATTGTGTGGATTTCTTTCTAACTAGTCCGTCAGCTATGATGCAACAGAAAGATAATGACTTAAAAGGATTATCTAGGTCTAAAAGATTTTATAGAACAAGTTCAGTAGCTATCTTAAGGCTGAAAATATAACAAAAAATGTTTGCCATTTTAATATAAAGGAGGTGAAACCCAAATTCAGATTACTCCTTTGAAACAATGGGAGGAACTTTTTTTGCAGGATACAATGGAATTTGATATCACACGAACAGGATACATTCTGATGTGACAACACACTATGATGCAATGCGATACGATACGATACGATACGATACGATACGATACGTAACAACACGATGCAATATGACATGTTGTGATATGACATATTGCGATATGACATTTTTTATACTTTATTCAATTCCTTGTGAAACATACCTTACTTATCTTGTCTCAAGTGCTGTACATGCCAATCTGACTCAACAGTGATATCAAACAAATCTCAAGTCCTCCACCCAAGAATAGACTGCTCATATAATGACTAGAGAGAGAGCTTTTCAGACCTCCTATTAACCTTCATGGCAGTCTGAACTAAAAGAACAAGCTCAGGTATTAACTGTGCAGAGAGGTTGTTGTTCTATGCTGACATCTCATACCTGATTATGCTCCCCAACACATCTTGGCACAATTAAAACAATGGATTTGGGAGCCACCCTGAGTCTTCACATTTATGTTTTTTATTTATTTATTGATGCTACCCCTATAACTTGATGCTTTATGACTTTCAATACCAAACTTCTCTAACTGGACTGAAAAAGAGCCAGGATCTGTGTCCACAGGTGACCCTATATGTTCTCTGTGATTTTTGCCTGATGAGCGGGCAGAGGGCCTCCCCCTCTCCCTACACAGCAGGAGAAACAAAAATGAAAGTGAGCACTTAGTAAAATTCCCTCAACGCACATCAACAGCTCCTCTGGGATTAATCTGCATAGCTTTACATCAATGGGTGATTCAGGCCCGTTAATTGCCGTAGTAATGGTCCAGCAAAGACCAGCACATCGACCTGCACTCAGAGGCCCGTAAAGGCTGCTGACGTGCTTAAGTGCATGACATATGTCTGAAGTATCCCCAAGGTGCTCCTGCAGCTTCAGAAAGAAAGGAGTGACACATAATAGCAGCAGATTGTTGATCTTGGACATCCAGTGCTGCTGTCAGCAGGGCCAAGCAGACAACATGATGGGGGCTGGCATGATGGTGTGAAACAAAGCAGGGAGGGGGCACTCACTCAGGGCTGGTGGGGGGTAACAGATGTAGATGAAACAGCCTCCAAGAGGAAAACAGCAGTCAGCCTTCATAAAGCTGGAGGAGCGGAGGAACAAATGGAGAGGAACTAGAAGAGACAGGGAGGAATAAAGGGCAGCAGACACGACTCACTGTACTTCAGGAAAGGAGGACACAAGATGGAAGAGATCCTGTTTCACATTTATGACTTTAAAAACATTCATAAAGACAGTTTACTCTGACTCTGACTTTGATGGGCTTTTAAATGTTGTTTTTTATTTCAATCGAGTAGCTCTTTTAAGGAAATCAACATCTGCTCATGATCCCAACCAAACAAACTCAACCCTCAAGGATGTTTTTATTTTCTAGGACTCAAAGTAATGATTCTTTTCTGATTGGTTAATCCACAACATCTAGAATTTTTTCAAATTTTTTTACAATTAAAAAGGTTCATTATGTGATAATTGCTCTCAACAGTTTTACGTCCTTCTAGATAATCATTTGTTTTCTTCTCATTTACTCTCATAGATGTCAAAAAGCAGCACATTTCTCAAATTAGAGAAGCTAGACCCAGCATGTTTCAGTTTTTATTCTTAAACGGCTGTAAAGATGAATTAACTTTCAAAGTAGGTGGCTATTAATCATCGTTTATGGTGCTTGTTTTCCCGTAATAACAAACACGTGTTTAGGGAAACTGTTGAGAGAATTACTGTGAAATTACACACATGAAAATTGAAGAGTTGCTCTTACTCTATATATTCTGACATGAAGCAGAAGCGGTGTCAAGAATTCCTCTCAAAACATCAAAAACTTTGAAAACTTTAATAAGCTTATAAATAAATCTATCAGCCTTAATATTAAACACAGTATGATTATATTTGTGATTGTACGACTCCCCACAGGTTAACAAACCATCTCTTCAACCCTGACCCCAGGTGATGCACACACACACACATACACAAACACACGACAAAAGTCATATATATTACTATTTATTAAATTTCAAAAAGATTGAACAGGATACTAATTTGCATATCTGCGTGACAGTGTGTTCTAATACAGTATACGTTTTCTCATAGTTGCCTATATGGTCAAGAAAAGCACATCTTATTACAGGCTTGTGTGTTTTTTTTAAGGACAGAAATAAAGGATACACAGAGGAGTGTGTGATCAAACCTTTCACATTAAACCAAAAGATGAGGCAACAATCTAAAGAGTGGAGCCAAGAAATAAAAAAGAAACCTAAACCTGCTCTTCACAGCGCTCTTTGGGTTGAGTCATGAAAATAAATTAAACAGAAAAGAGTCAAATGAAAGGACACCAAAAACTGACAGTATAGTTTTGGTTTCATCAGGCGTGATGCTCATATATTGTTCACAGACCTCATCCTTTAGGTACTCAAAACAAATCATTTCAACAAGGGATATCAGAGGCACAAAACCCAAGGCTCATTTCTGAATCCACTGTATCCACTGAAACAACAGATCACATGTTAAAGTTCAGGATGCAACATAAACAAGGCACAATGTTCAAACTTAATATGAGTACTCAGTAGTTTGGATGTGATGAGATGTCCAGTGTGTATAATCAGAGGATGCTAATATGGAGATCTAAACCATAAAAAGTGATCAAACTTCTCCCCGTTACTCTCTGAAGTCCAAACCCAGTATTAGAAGTTATGAAAAGAAAAAAACATAGGGAACACTTCAAGATACCATAATTACTTTTATTGCATAGAAAGTAGTCTTCTTCACCTCTCCAAGGTGAATCAAACAGAGACATTATGAGAGGTCAGCTCAAAATGTTAGCTTCAGCATTTTTAGCAGGCAGGGATTCATGGAAGGAGTGCGATTATCTAAGAAGACATCTGAAAAATAACAAAAGTGTGCAAACATCCTGAATGACACTTTGGTTCAGAGGCACTCAAAGTGGTCAACGTGCGAGAATGACTAAAAGTATCCCCAGGGTACCTAAATGCAACATGCAGTGTAAGAAAACGCATGAATCTCTCCATGACTCAAACATTCAGTTCAAAGAGGCTACTTCAGTCCTCACTTGAGTCCTCTGAGTTGTCCATATCAACAACTTCCCATGATGCCTTGGAGCGCTGCTCCCAGCTCCTGGCCTGAGCGATCACAGCTTGGGGCATCAGCACGACGCAGGCGGCTAGGCCAGAGACCCGCTCCTTAAAGTCGCTGTCATTCTCCCACTCATCTGTGTCAGTGTTGTAGACGTGGACGTATTTCATCCTGTTTCCTTTGTCATGAGAGCGTCCTCCCAGGACGTAGATTCTGCTCTCCAGTATGGCTACGCCTGGTTCTCCGTGTCCGGCAGGGAGGGGGGTCACCAAGGACCAGGAGTTAACTTCAGGGTCAAAACAGGCCACCTGGAAAAAGGACAAATTATTCTCTGTTCAGTACAAGTTCCTCCAACAGATAAAAGGCATGTCAAAGGGTCTGATCTGGCTGCTTTACCTTAATATTTGAACTTATAACTATTGGCTTTTTAGAGAGAAAATACAATGCTGTTCTGTCCTAGATACAAAAGAACAAAGCAGGTTTACTCAAGGGGCAGTGCAGGAACCTTTGGGGTACTTCGAGAACTGTTTTTTTGCTCTTTAGAGGAGGTGAGGCTTTTTTCATACCTTTATTGAGAGGACAGGACAGTGACTAGAGTGAGACACTGTTAAGAGAGAGAGAGGGGGATGACATGCAGCAAAGGGCTGAGGGACAGATTTTAGCCGGGCTTTGTGGACTATAGCCTCTGTTCATGAATTGAATGTACAGAGTTCATGAAAGAATTGTATTCTAAATTGGATAAACATTCTCAATAGTTCATTCCTCCTTTTTAATTTAAGTCTGGACAGCCAAAAAGTCAAATCTAGCAAAAATAGCCATCATTTTTAAGTTGATAACGTTTTTTTTCTTTTTTTTTTACCTTTGCCTGAAGCCAGTTTTGGTACTGATTGGAACAAAGAACATGGATTTTTGGTTGAAATGCAGAATCCAAAGCACAAAATACACAGAGGACAAAAGTAAACTTAATTTACAGTTGGATTATTTTCTAGGGGTTTAATTTATTTTATTGTTGGGACAACAGCTTTCAGACAGCCTGTCCTCATCAAGAAGTGTTTGATGGGTTACAGGTTACAAGTTTGTTGTTTAGTTACTCAGACACCAACAACTTCAGGGAATATTCTACTCCTCATAATGTGTTGGTAATATTTTGTGTGTATAAGTTTTAAACCAGTTAAAAGTGGAATATTTTAGTCTTCTGGACAGAGAGGAGTGAGGAGATTTAAAGAGGCTGGGGAACTTCACTACACTGAATATGACTGAATAAATGATAGGAAGAAAGCATCAAGCCACATTTTAAACACAATGACATTTCAGATTACTGATTAGCGATGTAAAGTACTGCATTTAACAAACTTGTGACATCATACCTTTAGGACATCACGCCGGTATTGACTCTCATCATTGCTCCCACCAATCACATAGATGCGTCCATTAACAGCAGCCATGCCATGCCACGCCCGCTCCACCGGCCCCTCAGAGCAGGCTGTCCAGTGATTGGCCACAGGATCAAAACAGTATGTCTCCCTGAGGTACGCACCCCCTCTGCGCCCACAAGTGATGTACATCTTCCCCTCTGACGCAGCTCCAGCGTGGGCATACACCTGGCAGAGAGGTCAGAATGAAATTAAAGGAAGCTCAAGGAATGGGGAATACCTGATGTGTGAAGGGTTGTCCCCGTCGATAGTACACAGGCGAGTATGTAGCACCATCATGTGGATGGTAGCAGTATTACATGTATTTATCTTGTGTTAATGCTTCATCGGTCAATCCTCTCACCTCTCTCTTTAGAGGAGACACAAACTCCCACTTGTTGGTGTGTGGGTCGTATCGCTCCACTGAGTCCAGCTCGTTGCTGTAGTCTCGTCCTCCGATCGCATAAATGTGTCCGCTCAGCACGCACACACAGTGATCAGCATGCTGCTGCTGCAGGGACTGGATGGAGCACCAGCTGTTGTGACGAGGGTCGTATCTATGAAAAAACGACAAGTATCAAACTATAATGAGAAAACATGACTTTCTGAAATTCAATCAACATCTGAAGAACATCTGTGCAGAAATTATGGATCAAATGGAATTAACTACAAACTAATGAAAGTGTAATAAAGCTATTAGAGCACACAAGTGCTGATGAGTCATTCTTTTTTTTTTCTATTCCATTTTTCAAAGTATGATGACATGATGAGTCATTTCTAAAGTGCTGTTGGCTAGGAGGCTCAAAGCCTGCCTCTTTACCTTGACTTAAGTTAAGTTGACTTCTACATATCAAATATGGTTCCAGCCGACTTCAGAAGCTTATGGGTGACGTCACGGATACTACATCCATTATTTATATAGTCTATAGGCCACACTCATCATCAAAGAAATGAAGTTTTCTGTAAACAAATGAATTTTGTTATCTGATGCATTAAAATGTCTCTTTTTCAATCTATTGAAACAAAATCCCTGGAACAGAAAAGTTAACTATCATGTAGGATGTTATTTCTCATATGAGAGTACTTTGAGGAAATGGTTTATTTCTGAAATAATGACACAATAATAAGTTCAATATAAATGCAAACGTAAACCAAAATTTAGGTTTGATATAAAATATTTTATGTGATAAACGGATTATGTTTATGTTTGTTTTTAATTTTAAGTTTTTGTATAAAATTAAATAAAAAGAGAAAATGTTTTAATGTTAATTTTTAATCCCTCCCTGAGCGATTACATTTGCCACAGTTGAATGAAACCTGCACATGCAGTCATTTTGGCTTTATGGTTGTAAATCAGACACTGAGGTTGCAGCTTTGAATCCTACTCATTTATACAGTAGGGATGCACTGGTGTATTGGTTTAACATCGCTAACAGTTGCCGTTTAAAGAAGTTAAGAAAATGTTCACCTGATAAATTGCTGAGTAAGTGAGCATACCTGAATGGAAGACTATTCAAATCCATGAACCATGCATGTCTATTTTAAACCAATCAGGCTGAGACCTCACCTCCAGCAGCGAGTCTCTGCACGAAATCCGATGGTGTTCTTGTCTCCTCCTATGAGATACACAAAGTTGTTGAGCACGGCGATGCCCTGGTTAGACATTCTGGGGGTGTGAGTTGCAGTGAGCGTCCGCCACTCCCTCCAGCTCGGGTGGTACACCTGAAACAAGTGCTCATTGTCTGTGAGGGAGTTGGACGTGAACATCCCTCCGAAGCCCAGAATACAGTGGAAGGTGGAGCGCGGCTGTGTGAGAGGACTCTGCAGGACGGGCTGCCAGATCTCCTGCTCGTGGTACCGCAGGGCAGCTGACACATAGTCCTTTAAGGGGCACTGACTCAGTCTGCCATAGAGCCTCTGCAACACTTGTTTCTCAATCAGGCAGAAACGGACGGCTTCGAGCATCTTCAGATTGTCCTTTGATTCAGAAAGATACAAAAAGAGGTGATTAGTTAAGCAATCAAAGAGGTTGAGCTTTGGTAGAGTGTGTGTAGAAATATAGCAGTAAACGGGGCAGGAAAGAATCATTGAGGCTGGAGATGTGGCAGAAGTCACAGAGGTTACTGTTATGTTAACTATGTGTCTCAGTGGCCCGGTGAGTGATACATTCTTGAGACAGCTTAGCTTTCTAATGTTCTCCTCCGCGCCCAGATGCATCAGTCCCAGACTTGTTTTCATTAGTTCTGCAGTTCAACAAATAAAATCTAACTTATCTGTTGCCAGTTATTTTGATTTTGATGCTGTGCAGTGGCACCGACACATCATACAGATGTGGACAACTGTGGACTCAGTCCATCAGCTTTTCTTTAAAAATTCATGCATTTTTGTCCCTGCTGCTGTGTTGATCATCACATCCTCTATGCCTCTTGGATTCTGCTACCCGAGCCACGTTAATTTTTGATTTTGTGCAGAGCCGACACACCAAACCAATGCTGAGGATGCGTGGCAGCAGTAGTATTAGTACTTGTAGTTAAAAGCCAGTATATCTCCAGCCCGACAGTCATTCTTTTTAGGGCTGGGTAAAAATATGATTACCATGTTTTCTCTAGATTTAAAAAAAATATTGTCATCACAGTGTATTTTTCAATTATTTGGCCAGTTTAAAAAATTAATCTGATGAATTATGATTTCCTAAACTAAAGAATATAGTTTAAGTCCATGCTCAGAAGTTGTTTATCTTACATTTTTTCTTTATTTTATTAAGTAAAGTTAAAGTAAATCAAAGAAAAGGTTTGGTTTTTTTGGAGCCAAGTCCGCAGGGGTTTCCTCCTCTGCTCAGAAACAAACAGCCGTTAATCAAAACAAAGAATAAAACAGGTTCATGTTACAAATCAGCTTTTCTACACCAGTGTTGGGTGAGCTGCCTTTCACATTCAAATAATGGACATGAATGTTTCTATTTTATGGTGAACAGTTTTCTTATCTTTGAAGGGTAACAGGAGTTCACTCTCCTCTGTGCCCCATGACTCTGCTCTTTTGTTCCCTCTTGTGCATCCTCTCTGTTTACTGGCAGCTCCAGCTCTGCTCTCCAGTGGAGAGTTCACATGCTCTTTGGTTTTTATTTCACATGCATTTAAAGAATGTAGACCATCTGGCTGTTGTTTCTACTTCTGCTGTGTGAAAGGCCAGTACATCTATTCATGAAATGGATGTTCATAAACAAATATGTCATTGTTATTGACATATTCTTTGTCATCAACCCCTTATCAACATCCTTAAATCACTCTGTTCAAGCTCTGGTCTAGCAAGGTTTATGATGTGTATCTAATGGAGCTGAAGAGATGAGTAAAAGAAGTAGACACACCTTGTGACTGACCTGCAAGTACACCTGGTCAGTTTCCACCTGCTCAGGACTGAAGTGGTAGTGAAGAGCTGCCTCGTACACCTCGTTCTCACTGCTCACCTGCAGTTCGTCACTGCTCAGAGCACTGAAGACCTGATCATGGGGCAGTTTTCGGTACACTTCGTTTCGAGACAAAGTCTGGATGTTCTTGAGGATGAAGGATTGGACCCTGGCGTTAAGCTGTTGCAGTCCGTAGACATCAGCGAGATTATGCACTTCCAAAATGTTGCCCTCGTCCAGCCAGGAGAAAAGGAAATCACAGCAGAAGCCGATGACAATCTCGAGCTTTAATACACAAAAGGACGGAGGTTAGCTGAGGAGAAGAAACAACACACACATGATGTATCAAAAGAACAATCAGGGAGCACACCTGTACTAGTGTGGCAGCTATCAGGACCTCCTGCACACACTCCAGGTCCAACTCAATCTGTGACGTGTAGATGTAGTCCAGTATCTTCTTCATGGCCATATAAGACACTCCATGAATCGGGATCTCCTTTTGCTGTGACTCCCGGAGACCTCCAGCAAACATTCCCCTGGTGATGCAACACAACAATGACATTTCATTAAAGGGCTTAAGCTGCATAAACCTGCTGGCCCAGTGATGAAACAGTACATAACAATCAAACAACATGGCTCCGGTTTGAATCCTGCTGGGTACATTTGATGCATGATATCCACCTTTCTGTCTGTAAAGGTTTCTTAATCCTATTTACCACTTAAACAAAAATAAAGACATATTTTGAGCTGCGACCTCACCTCAACAGTGAGGACAGACATCACACAAACACTTTGACTAAGCCTTTGTTGTAAAGTAGAAAGAGTAAGTGCCTCATATCAACATACTTAGAGCATTAAAGAGGGATTACTGGTTACAGACACACAGTAGGGAACTGGTTTAATGGCATAATCTTCCACTCTATACAATTAACTAGAGACCTACGTATAAAATATCAACTCTGTGGGTCTTTTAGCTGTTGAGGAGGAAGACTGAGCTGAAAGGAGGAACTCTACAGATGGAGAATTTTTTAGCATTTGTTGCTTTAGTCAAACTGAAATTCACTAATATAAAAATTCCCAATATATCTGTGTACTGAGATATTTCTGTCATGCACAGTAGAGACACACATCCGACATGACATGAAGCTGGTTCCTAGCTGTAGACTGGGTGGATTTTGGGGGTCAGCTACCCCAACGATCAAATATTAAAGCCAAACTAAACAAACTACCTATCTGATGTTAGCTGTGAGGTGACCAACAAAACTTGCGATACTCAAATGACTTGAATGATAGAAAAAAGGAATGATGCAGCAGAGTGAAGCAGAGCAGTCAACACAACTTTAAACAAAGAGCTAAATGTTTGTATGAACTCAGCCAGAGTAATTAGAGCCAGTTCACATTACAGGGTATCATTGCAATGCCAAAAGAGGCTCAGTATGTACGTTGATGTTATGCACAGCAGGGAGGAAATGATTAACATTAATTTTGTCTATAATAAATCAAGCCATGACTTTTAAGGAAAAAGTTTCTGATGTGTTCATTTCTAGTCAACAGCACAGTGTACGCAGCAGCTGTTTGTCTAAAACAAACAAAAAACAAGTGAACGTAACAGTGAAGTGAATACTGTTATGTCACATCAACTTAAGAATTATAATGTATATTCAATGATATATGGTATACAGTGGAGGTCACATTAAAGGTGGAAAAATTCTGACATGATTTATCTTGGTCTCATTCTTTATCTTGGTCTCTTTCTTTTACATCACAAAACCTGGCATTTTAACAGGAATTTGTAGACTTTTGCTATCCACTGTATACATATATATATATATCTTTTACAATAGGCCTACATAGGTCCATGATGTGCAAGCCATCCTTAAAGATGCAATCAGCCTCTGCAAAGTTTAGATTTGTCCAGAGAGGAGGTTCACTCCTAAATCAAACAGAAGTCTTGGATCATTGTTCCATCAGCTCTTGGGCTCGAGCTGTAGGACTTTTTGCCATTACAGAATTACTAGGGTCTATGGGACCTTGTGTCTAATATCTCTGGGAGTTCTGCGTTTGAATTAGACACGTATGAAATGATGTTTTGTTTATAATGTGTTTTCCCTCTGTTGTGATATGACGCCTGTGGGCACTTCTGTTGCACAACAAATTCCCCCTTTGGGATAATAAAGAGTTTCCAATCCAAGGTATGAATGTGTCTGAATCTGAATCACACAAACATGTTTTGATTACAATGATATTAAACTGAGTTGAGTCATGTTTGTCTGTAGCCTCTCTGCAGTGTAATTTTCGTTATGTAAAAGTTGTTTGACTCAGAGAACGAAGGTCACTATGACTCTTCCACTAGAACATATTTTGTAGTTTTTGGCTTGGTAACCTCTATTGTTTGAAATCCAGGATTACAGATTGTAGTAGGAAGAAGTCAGTCGTCTGTACTGACCTAATAAAGACATGGGACTCATCTTGTTGCAGTGATATGATTACCCAAAGGATGGCTTGGGTCTGTTACGCCACAATGAGGAATTGTGTATTAGGGATATTTTATGCGTCTGACTGTACAAAAGGACAGACGCACAGTTCCCCGCCCACTAGCTCAACAAAAGGTCCAAGCTGACTGTGATGCCCTGTGGGTAAAACATATACTATTGCCAAGTATCTGATACAACCACACTAACAAAATAACGAACTTTACCTTTAAGGAGGTGGATGGAATGTGAATTAATATATTTAAATACAAGCATGACTCTGATACTTTTACTGTACCTTAGTATTTCAATCTTATGACACTTCACACCTTTACTCTGAAAACATCTGTTACGATGACACAGTCTATGCTTTAGGCTCCACTACATATATTTGACAACATTAGTGAGTAAGCACTTTGAAGACTCAGATCATTGATACAAAAATAAGATCAAACCAATGGCACAATCATCCAAACATTAATGAGGGGAAATTAGCTCCATGATAACCAACTGAAACATTACGGACGTACAGTAGTGAATCTCTTATTACAATCCTGAAATGTGATGAGTATTATCCTGGGCTTTTTGTGCATGATAAGCACTTTTATTCTTTGTATTTTAAGAATATTTGACACCAACACTTCAGTACTATATATTAAGCAAAGCTTCTAATGCAGGATTTAAAATGTTTACATTTTTTTCAGCACTAATGCAGCTTTCACTTCAATAAAAGAAGCAGGTGCTTCTTTGCAGGCTGACACTTTGATTTCTTCCTTATAAATCTTATCCAGTCACATCTCTCTTGTAATATTTACCAGTGAGAAAGTAAACATCTGTGATTGTCAAGTGGTCCACAAATAGTTAAAGTTTCATTGATTTCACGTTTTGATCGTTTTTTGTTTTCTGTTGGTAATTTTTGGTTAATCTTGTCTCTGCTCTGGTGTGTTAAGATTCTAGGGTATTTTGTTTCATGAGTTGATTTCCCTTTTGTTATATGTTTGGCTTTTTTGTATACTCATGTGTATTTGTCTATGTATCTGTCTTTGATTTCCTGTGGTCTTGAGTTGGTTTTCAGTGTTTTATTTTGTAGAATATTCTTATCTGTAAAGTTTAGTTTTACTCCCCGTCTCTTCCTGCCTTTGTGATTGTCTTCACCTGTGCCTTGTTGTCCTCACCTGTGTGTCCTTACTCGTTACCCAGTGTGTCTATTTAGTCTCCGTGTTTCCTCCCTTCTGTGACGGTTCATTGTGCTTGTGATGTGTGTTTGACTGTGTCAAGTGATGGTGTTTCCAGAGTTTCTGTTGTTGGAAGTGAGTTTTTGTTTTATCTCAGTTCAAGTTTATTAAATCCTTTTTGTTTTGAATCTGCACCTGAGTCCTCCCCCTCTTTTTTCATTCATGACAATTGAGGTCTTTATGAAAGAGGACAAGTAAACACAAAAATAGCACAAACACAAAAGTAAGCCAATGAGCATACCAATACTGATCATACATGATGACAATGATAACCACAGAAAACACATAAACTGTACCCTGCCCCTGTCCTTAATTTTGTCATGTGCCGCACACATACCATCCTTACGGTGGCCCTGAAGGACAAAACAAATTTACAAAAGATTAAACACTTTTACAAAGTTGGAGACAATTCTAAAAACAAAGGAACACTTTTACCGTTAAGTCTGACTCCATTCAGCCTGACTCCGTTTAGCCTGAGGGTATGTGGTCTGAGGCCGTTTCATCTGAATTCTGAAACATGATGAAGGTTTTGCGGAGATATGACAGTGCTTTTCCGGAGACATAATGCTTTTTCATCTGAGGTCTGACACCTCTCTCTGAGACCCGAGGATGTCCTAATATGTAAACCATGTCCATCTTGATTTCTCTCCATCAAAACAAACTAAATGACCCCTCACTCAATCACTTCCGGTATTTGGTACATTCCCTTTCCGTAAAAATTAAGTGTTAACTTGTTTCAGAAATGGTAAAAGTGTTCCGTTGTTTGTAAATTTGTCTCCAACTTTGTAAAAGTGTTTCATCCTTTGTAAATTCGTTTTGTCCTTCAGGGCCACTGTCCATCTTCATGCACCTGAACTAACCTTAACTGTGTACATAAAGGGAGAAAAAAAAAAGACCACTCCCTGTGCACTGAATGTGTCTTTATCTCTACTATAGCAAGAAAGAAAATACAAGTGTAACAAAGAAAGTGAAAGTACAGCTGCAAGGGGACCTACAAAGAGTTGTACCTGAAGTAGTCGCAAGAGGCTGCCAGAAGTATACGGTGGGCTTGGATGGGTCGACCCTCCACCAGCAGCACCACATCAAACAGGATGCCCCCCTGTCTGAGAGCCAGCAGGCCGTCCAGCAGGCTGCGGAAGTGGGCTGAACTTCTGTACATCTGTCGGCCCAGGCGGCCTGAAGAACCGGCGCGCCCTCCCATTAGACTCAGCTCTCCATCGTCAGCCATGGCAGGATACCGATGTTCAGGCTTCATCACTTTAATCTGTCTAAAGCTAGCATACTACCAAGTCTCTCTTTTCACATATGTGTTACAAACTGAAGCCACATCGTGTTTACTGATAGAGAGAAAAACACAACAAAGGAGGGGAAGGCTCTGCAGCAAGCGGCTACTAAAGGCTGCTCCAAATGTCAATGCGCAGTCAGTGTAATGTTACAGCTATATCTTAAGTTATTCACAGCATAGTCTTAACCACGGAGCAATTAGACAAACGTTCAAACATTAAGTGATATACACACACACCCACGTTTCACCTGCTAGCTGTCAAAAAGCTACCGAGCCGTCAGCTAATGTGAACTTACTTTATCAACGTCAGCTGGTATGCTAGCTAATGCAACGCTAACAAAAACAACGTTTACACACCTAAAAGCTGAAACAAATCAACGGAGCGACATATGTCTTCTTTGTCGTCATAAAAAGAACAGTTTCAATCGGTTTGTATACTCCAAATGAAAGCAAAACCTCTGCGAAGAGACAACCTCTTGATTTCTGACAGATCAAAACAAGTCTGTTTACTTTTTTGGTGTCAGGCATTGAGCTCAAACTCTATTGGACAATGCTGTTTCATGAGCCCGCCCTATTTCTAAAATCGAGCCAATCACAGACGTCTGTCATTCTGCAGGCAAATAGCTTGACTTTTTGAAAACAGTCATATCAAAAAATAATAAAGAGGTTCAGGGTGTAAAATAAAATACAATCCAATCATTTTGATGTTTTTTAGTTTTTTTTATAGGTATACTGACACGATACGTCTTTATTTTTAGCCATGGACTGCATTATTATTATTATTATTATTATTATTATTATTATTATTATTATTATTATTATTATTATCATTATTATTATTATTATTATTATTATTATTATTATTATTATTATCATTATTATTATTATTATTATTATTATTATTATTATTATTATTATTATTATTATTATTATTATTATTTGAATCATTGCTTTAATATTTATTTAACTTATTTAATTATTTATTTATCTATTTATTTCTTGTACTCATCTGATCTTGTTAAAACTACCTTATTTTTACTGTTACTTATTTTATTAATTTTGCTGCATTGATTTTATTTTTAAGTATTTTATTTGTAATCATGCCTTTTATAATTTTACCATTGCTGTTGTATTCTGTCTCTCTGTTATTCTGTGAAGCACTTTGGGCTGCATGTTTTTATGTATGAAAGGTGCTATATAAATAAAGTTGAGTTGAGTTGAGAGTTGAATCTGAAAGTGCTCATCTGTTGCGACTCTGTCTGTTAAACACAAGAGGATGCTGTTTTCTTCTGAACCGTCTGAAGCCCCTCACACAATTGGCCCCATGTGTAGGTCAGAGTCACACAAATATTTACCAGCACTTAGAAATTCTAAGTAGTTTGAAGTATACTCACGCTACAGTTTCAGGTGTTATTTCTTCACTCAAGAAGAACATTTGGATCATTTATTACTGAAATAACCTCATAACCATGTGCAATATTGTAGTTTATCACATAACATATTTCATTATTATATTCATCTGCTAAATGTGCACTCTGGCTTAGGCTAAGTTAACTTATTTCATGTCTTTAAAAGTACTTCTTTACCTTTCTTTGTACAGATAGTTTTTTAATTTTATTTAGAAGTTTGGAATTTATGTTTATTACAGGTTTATATATTTATAGTCCTTACTGTCTTGTTGTTAAGTACCAGTGTTCCATTGACCACGTCAAATTCCTTGTGTGTGCAAGTCCACTTGGCAATAAAGCTTTCTTGAATCTTGAAATCCTCTGTACGACTGCATTTAAGGAGCATATAATATATTTTCTTAGTAGATTCAATGTTTCTAACTTTTAATTATTACAGAAACCAGTTAACTACTCAAATGCCCGTAGGTTAGAGTAGTGGTTTTCAAAGTGGGGGCCTCAGATAATTGGAGGGCCTTGGCATGGTAAAGTTTGAGAAACCCTGGGTTACAGCTATAGCTACATTGAAATAATTTTGATTATTAATAACATATTATTGCATAAATGATTGAAATTTAAAAGGGAGCCTCTCTTTATCATGTTTATTTTTAGCAATAGCAACAGTGATTTTATAGAAAGCACCTTTTAACATGTGGACTCAATCTGCTTTATAGCGACGGTAAAACATAGGAATATAAGAATTCACAATCACTTCAATAATTCTGGATAAAACATAATATTTAAAGCCTACACAACATACATTAGACAAACCACATTGCAACCAAACACCAAAGGCATAGAGAAAATGTAATAAAAACCTACAACCGCACATACAACCAAGAACACTAGTGATTCCATTTACAGACAAAAACACATAAAGTAACTATTTACACCAAATGCTTTATGCTTTAAAAAGTGTCTTTTAAACTTTTCACACAGTGGTTCAAATGCTTGAGAGAGCAGATGGGTTTTGAGTTTGATTTTAAAAGTACAGATAGTAGTAATGGACCTCAGGTCAACAAGCAGTTTGCTCCAGAGAGAAGGGAGTGAACTGAAACTCCCTCACTGAACAGCCAGAAGACCTCCACCTGATGACCCGAGGAGATGGATTGGGTTGTAGTCTGTGAGCAGGTCAGAAGTATGCTCAGGAGCTGAACCATCAAGTGTTTTATGGACTGTTGATAGGATTTTGAAAGGGATTCTGTATTGAACAGGGAACTAGTGAAGTGTTGTGAGAACCTGAGTGATGTGTTAATTCAATTCCTGTGCATGACTCTACTTGTGTGAGCTGTAGCTGCATATAGAGCATCAGTAATCTAACTTAGTTGAATCTAACGCACAAACTATTTTCTCAGCACCAGTTCGGGGTATAAATGATCAGTTTTGGTCTCTCAAATGGTGAAAAATCATCAAAACTTACGATACTTTACTGAAGACACTTCAGTTAGTTTTGATTTCTGTTCTTCATTGAAGGACTTTTACGACAGAGTGAAACTTATTGCTTCTGTCTTTCTCCACTAACTGGAACATTTCAGTTGTTTCAAAACATAAAGCAGGCGTAAAAGTACTTTTATCAGAAGTTTATTATAAAAAGAAATATACAACATCTCTCTGCTTTAAATCTTATGTTTTGCATATCAGTTAAATCAAATAATGGCATAATAATAGGCAAAAGAACTTTGATGTGTCAGGGCTAAAATACGTCTTTATCATTCTTGCCAACTGTTTGTTGTATTTATCACTTTCACCCCTCCAATATTTGCTCTTCATCTTATCAAATGCTTTCCAGATTGATTTTCTAGCGTTTGATAACTGCATGAGCTGCCAGAGAGATTTTATACAGCAGCCAATCATGGTGTTCTTTTTATGAAATTGAGGCCTTCTTGCTGAGGGTTTTACAATCTCATTCATCTTCTACTGCGGTTTCAATTTGCATATATCATTTCCTGACATGAAGAGTAAAGATTTTTTCAATCGCAAAAACACAGTTGGAATAATCCATCAGTTGATTTATTTTCCAGTCTAATATACATCGCACTGCGGCACACAGGGGTAACTGATAGGGGGGGAGAGCTCCTCTGGCTTTTTGTCTTGGGTGCAGAAATGCCCTTTTCAAAAAACAAATCATAATTTTTCTTTCCACCTGACACATTGGCTCCATCTGTCATGTGTCTGAAGAAATGCACTGATATAGCTCCTGCCTGTAATGAAGCTTTTTACGGCTCCCTGAACAGCAAACATGAATACCAGTGATACACTGCATAAACACTTAGACTCCACTAAAGTCAGTTTTATACTAAATCATGGAGCTGACAGCTGGACTTGTAGTAATCAATCTAAGGAGCTGCAGGGAAAAATAATACGCACCTGCTTTGATGATCAATCTCTGTTTCAGTTCGTTTTTGATGCTTTTGGAGACTTATATGGAAATACCAAGCGATTTAGTGTGATCTCTCTGTGGGCCTTTTGAAACTTTGTAAGCTAATCACCACTATTTTCAAATACTTTATTGCACAATAGATAAAATGGTTGAAACATTGTTGGATGCAGCTTTAATCACAACCTTTGATTTTCCCGGCATTATTCCATGCTGACAGAGAGATAATACGTGGTACAGTGTTGGAAAAAAGCCTAACCAAGCAAAAAGTGACTACTGCAAAATGGGCATCTCTCTAGTTCTCCTATTCATAGGTTTGTGTTGAGCAAAATGTACATCTTCCCCCTTGCTTCCCAATTTACAAATAAAATATTGTCATTCAAATCTTTGACTGGCAGAAAAAGATGACTGGTTAATATCACAAAAAGATGTAGCATATGAATGTATATTTTCAGGGTTTTTGTGCCTTTATTGGAGAGGACAGGACAGTGGATAGTGGATAGAGCAGGAAAGTGGGAAAGAGAGCGTGGAGTGACATGCAGGAAAGGGACCGCAAAATTGGATTTTAAACCCAGCCGCCCTCTTGAGGACAATAGATTCTGTACATTGAGCGAGCAACTTAATCACAAAGGCTAAATCTGAGCCCCAGAGTATATTTAATTTAAAAACAACAGAATAATGATTTTTTTTTAACTCAGGAAGAGTCCAGAGATCAGTATGTAGTGGAATAACCCCACAGCTTTCTTGAGTCTTGGCTTGCTCTCCACCAGTTCTTCACATTGCTGACGTCATTATGCTACTCTACACACTAACATTTTAGCAGCTTGGGGCTTTGTGTGATGGCTTGTCAGGCGAACACCCAATCAGTACCTCATTTAATAGAATGATTGCAGTGGTCCCTGCATTGTCTCCAGAGCTTTATTACACATCATTAGCACACACTAGTGGTAATGCTTAAAGAGAATTTACCTTTTAATATGCTCATTCTTTTGATTTCAGATTGCCACTGCCAGACCTCCACAGTGGTGCAATGGTTAGCCCTGTTGCCTCATGGCAAGAAGATTCCTTGTTCAAATCCCCAGTCAGGCAGGTGCCCTGCTGTGTGGAGTTTGCATGTTCTCCCTGTGCATGTGTGGGTGCTCTGGCTTCCTCCCACAGTAAAACATCATGCTCACCAGGTTGATTGGTTCCTCTTAATTGCCCGTAAGTGTGAGTGTGTGCATGAATGGTTATCTGTTCCTGTGATAGGCTCGTGACTTGTCCAGAGTGTACCCTGCCTTGCGCCCAATGACAGCTGGGATAGGCTCCAGCCCCCCGTGACTCTGAATGGGATAAGTGATACAGCAAATAGATTGCTAATGCCGCCTGTATGGATTACGGGTTACAAGTAAAATATCCTTACCTTTCTTACAAATGCACACTTTAAATCTATATTGCAAAATTGAAATAACTTTTGCTAAGTGCTGGCTGATAGGGTGACACAATAACAGCAACATAATATGTAATAATGACACCATATTGAGAGCTGTCCAAGTTCTCTTATAGTTATTGTAATAATCTGAAGGCAGGATTTTTGGTGAGACCTTCGTGGAGGTGTTACTGAAAACTTACCATTATTGAGACTAGAGCTTAAAGTACAGTGTGTATAAATGGGGATATCTGGTAATATCTCATCAAATTATAGATTGAAATGATCCCTTGCTCACCCCTCCTGCTGGTGGAGCGATTAGGTGAAGTGGCGGTGGCTGCTGTGATGAATGATCCATTTGTTGCTTTTTGTACCATCAATAACTCCTATTACTACAAATTATATTTCACACAACAACCACTGTTTTGTTCTACTTCTTTGTTTTCCAACTAGTGCATTTCGGGCAGCCACTCTCTAAATACAAATAGTCTTGAACTAGTTTGTCCGTTCTGTGCTACCGTACATACATGGCGGAGCAAGATGGTTTCCTCCTTTTGTAGATATAAATATAAAAGATATGAAAGGCTCTCTGTTTATTTACAGAGAGTTGGATAAACACTCTATATATTAACATGTAGATATACAGTGTATTTTTTTTATTGTTTAACTATCACCTACTATACTCTTTTAATGTAAAACTACCTCTGCACTACTCATCACTGCACTATTATCATATTTTTTTAGCCCACATATTAGTCATGCCTATTTGTTGTTCTTTTTGTGTTTATAGCTGTTATTATTATTATTATTATTATTATTATTATTATTATTATTATTATTATTATTATTATTATTATTATTATTATTATTAATAATATTATTATATTTATACTTTAATTTGTATGCCTTATTCTCATGCATTGTACAAAGAGAGCACAGTTTACCAAAGTCAAATTCCTTGTGTGTTCAAGCATACCTGGCCAATAAAGTTGATTCTGATTCTGATTCTGATTCATTCTAAGTTAAGGAAAAAAAATGTTTTTATATCCCGGTGATTATACTCTCATTTAAAAATACTTATGAACATTATATTCCATTTCTGCTGAATCTTTTTTGCTGAATGTCACAAAGAAACTGTACCTTTAAGCCGTACTCTATCATCATAAAGAGGTTTTTGCAACCGGCATGCAAAACAGAATTTACAGAATTAGCTGTCCATCTGTACCTCAGAAGAGTTGAATAATTTATGTTGGCTAGAGTCTAATCAAGTCAATATACAATCTTTGACCTTCAGCTTGTCCTGAACAATTCCCTCTCTGTTTAACATGCTCAACCTTAACTCAGATAATTACTCAAGATGGCCATCTTACAGTGCCATTACTGGCCCTTTCATGATGAGGAGGGTTAGTGTGCATACCATGGTCACAAAGGGCTCTAATAGAGAGTAGTGCAGTGAGTGCGGCCATGGATGATGGAAAAAAATAAACACCAAATATACCATCAATTGCTAGCAGCAGGCCAGAGGACAATACAGCTGATTAGTCTGGGACAGCAGAGCTCCAGTAGTGCCATTCATTCAGCTTGAACCCAATCTACTGTACGCTGGTTTCCATGCCAAC
Organism: Notolabrus celidotus; assembly: GCF_009762535.1. Lineage (NCBI taxonomy): Eukaryota > Metazoa > Chordata > Actinopteri > Labriformes > Labridae > Notolabrus > Notolabrus celidotus. The sequence continues at coordinate 27,532,710 of NC_048280.1, read as the reverse complement.
TTACTGCCATCTTTAGAGTGACACAGAAGATGAAACCAGCAAATAATGAATAAAAAAACATAGCACACTTGATTTTGATACGTTTTTGATGAATAAAAGCTAAAATTTTGATCAGGAGCAAATCTTTTTTTTATCTATTAGTCCATCCTGGAGTGGAATCAGGAGTGTTGCAAAATCAGTGTATAAGGCTGCATCAAAATTCAAGATTGAACAGCTCATACAGAAATGGCAGCAGCATTAAATGGACTGTGTCTGCTCTTTTATTTACACTCTGTGCTTTGTGATTCACAAGTTGAATCGACAGTTGTAAAGTGTCGGAGTTGCAGCCCTGGCAGGTGCAATTTTGCCAGTGCTGCTCTGTGATTGGGAGGCAAGCGATCAATTTTCCCCTGCACCAAAGATCCTGTAACACAACAACTTCCAGCTCTGCTGTTTGATGAAGCCTGCCAACCATCTTTGCAGTAGAGGCAGCCGCTGGGTGACACATAACTCTCTTCCAGTGATAAACAGTGGGGGGTGATTTACACTGCCACAGGATTTGGATGATTCTGACTCGGTTTATTTTGTTGTGATTATGAGTCATTTTGTGAGAGATTGCAATAGAACAGCACAGTATGATTGTTTGGGAACAAAAGAAGAATTTTTATACAGTGATCAGTAAGGAATCAGGGCAATTATGACTGCATGAGAAAACACCGGCTTTTATTGTTTGACCATATTGCCAGCTGCAGCAGTGTCTCTTTCTCTCTCTGTTTGTTATTGGAAAGGCTGGGAGCTTTCCCTGCCTCACAGGGGAACTTAAGAAAATAAACCAGTGTTACTAAAATATTCAGGCATCCCATGAGCCTGTGCTCCGTATGATGCAACAATTGTTAGATAGTGTTAGCATAAATCACCAAGTTTCTATACGTTTCACTCCGTGCGCTCGTCTGTCTGTGCTCATTCAAAGTCTGTACGAGTACTTCAATCAATCATCAATCAATAATTTTTATTCTTGTAGCGCCAAATCATAACAAAGGTTACCACAGGAAATTAACAGAGCAGGTCTGGATTGTACTCATTGTCATATTATTTAGATAGACCCAACATTAATAGAAAAAAACGTCCTTTTAACACGCAGACACCTCGTGCAGAATCTGACTGATGGTGAATAGTCATCTGCTGTGACTGGATGGGCCAAGTCAAAGGAAACCAGGGAGAGACAGATAGAGACAGACAAACAGAGCATTAACAATAACAACAAGACAGACATATGGCCACAAAGCAATTACAAATAAAAAGTGTTATACTAGCAATAACAGCATAGTAATGATAATACAAGCCTGACTAATATTGGTTATTATAGAAACTGAAGTCGAACAGGCAAGACATTTGTATCCACAATCCTATTAATGAAAATTTAAGTATAGCAGTTGTCAACCAACTCAAAGATTCACTTTAACAATTATAATAATTATGATATAAGAAAGACTGATATTAATTGCAACTGGAGTCAGGCAGGTCCACAGCAGCAGGCTGTGTACAGATTAATTCACAAAAACCCACCACAGGGAGCTCCAAACTCCCAGAAAGATATATATTTAGTAACATGCATTAATGGGATGCGTACAGATAGAGAGAGAGAGAGGGGGGGGGGGGGGAGTAAACAGGAGCTTGGTGTCAGGACCACCAGCATTCTAAGCCTATATAGCAACACAACTATGAGCTGGCCCAGATATAAGGCAGTCCCATCTATAAGCCTTATCATCAAGAATAAGTTTTAAGCCTATACTTTCAAAGTTAGAAGAGTGTCTGCCTCGCGGACTCTGACTGGTTTATGTTTCCAAAGGAGAGGGGCCTGATTATAAAATACACAATCTCCTATACAGCTTTTGGAGACTTTACCACAAACAGGCCTGCATTTTGGGAGGGCATTGTTATTGAGGGGTAAAAGGGTACGATGAGCTCTTAAAGATGTGATTGACAGGTTTAAAGGTGTCTGCGTCTAAAATGTCTTAAGGGGAAAGACTCACCATAAAAAGGCGTTGTTTTCACACACGTGTCAGGAAACAGGCATGTCCCAGTGGTCAGTGTTATACAAGATGGCAAGCTGAGACTTGAGCGCATCAGAAAGCTCTGGGGCTGGCCTTTACTTGACAGCTACCCTCACAGGAGAGCTTGGGTCTGCGTCATGGTGGATGGTTAGCCCACGCTGCTCATGGAATATCAACCATGACAGAAATAGCCTTATGTCACTGGTTTTACGCTCACATCAAACGATAAATTTACATTGCTCTCATTAGCGTGATGCATTTTCTGTAAGATATGAGCAGGCACATACAGTAACCCTGGTAACTGCATCCTCTTTAACACTTGCAGTGAGGCTATGAAATGTGGGTTTTATGATGGATCCATTTTGTTGGGATAACGCCAAAATCCTTGGATGGGGATAGGTCATATCTGCCATGTGTCAGTGAATCTGGACTCATTAAAAGGGCTTCTGAGGTTCAATATCAACCTGCTGTCCCCTCCTTTATCACATTTGCTGGCTCTGAATTCAGTTTTCACCTCTTGCTATCAGATGACGGTTATCCTGGGGTGTGACATCCACCGTCTCATTCACTGTGACAATGTTAGTGTAAATTCTGAATCATAAGCCGATGCAGGAATGCTGAGAGAGAAGCAAAGGCCGCAAAGTAAGTGATGTCTGCAGCTGAGGAGAATACTTATGTGGCTTTAAAAGGCAAGGAGGACATGCAAGATATTTATATGAATTAAAGAAGGGGGGTCAGCGGGTCTAATGCACAATGGATTGATTCTACCATTTGGTCTGCTAATTCAATTGTGTTTTAATAAACCCCAATCTCAGACTCCCCTCAAGTGTTTTTCTCTCTCTTCTCTCCGTCTCTATTGCTCTTTTCTTCTTCCAGTACTTCAAATCAGGTTAGTTCACTATACCAAATGTAATTCTTGAGGGAGCAAGGACCAAAATTGAAATCAATTTATTTTTGATCTTTTTCATTTCATACTTCATAGCAGACTGTACAGTCCAAAACTAGAACACCAAGTTTCCATTTTAGAGAACTTGGAAACACATTGAGGATGAAACTGAGGAAACTGGTCAGACTTTATTTTATGGTACATTTTATTTCTTCCTATGATTTAACACATGATCATGATTCAGTGTTGTGATAATCCCTTCACTGTGCATAGTATTTATTGTATCATTTTCTGTAAAAAGTACATCACTGCTGTTCACATTTTCAACTTTCAGGATTTAAATCTGAAAACAAAAAGCTGAATGAAAGGGCATCTTCAAAGTAATTTTTCAGCTCTCACAGATTTATTTTGTTGCAGAATGACACATCCAATAGTTGGCATGGTATGTTTATCTTATTGAAATACACAGTGTTAGCTTTTAAAGGGGGGGGGCTATTACTGTGCCCGCCTCATATTGTGCAGGGTCTATTGGTTAAAATAAAAACCAAACACATTGGGCATATTCAAGTTAGTGTACACTTACCACCATCAGTGTTTGGGGTTTCTTAAAATTAGCTATATTATGTGTCAAGGCTGCTTGGTCTGGAGCATGTGATAAGCCTAGCTTTTGTTTCGGTCCTCTGACCGGGTCTTCCCTAAGAGGCCGAACTGACCTGAATACACTTACTATTGACAAGAACCTCATACAACTATGCATGATCTTTTCTGCTTATCCTGTTTGGGTTCCCAGGAGGGTTGGCGTTTATCCCAGCTGTCATTGGGCAAGAGGCAGAGTATACCCTGGACAGCTCGCCAGTCCATCACAGGGCTAACATGTACAGACATGCAGAACATGAGAACCCCACACAGAAAGGCACCTTCTGGCTTGAACCAGGAAAAGCGCTAACCACTGCACCACCAACACAGCTTCAAATTTCATACAACCCTACTTAAAAAAACAAAACTCTACCTTAAAGTCAGTCGTGTTATTTAGGGTTCATTCTATGGCTCACATCTCAACACACAGGAGACCTGGCCTCTCTCTCAGGTGGGCTTGTCACAACATCTCTTACTGGCCCATGTCAACATGGTTTTTCAGCCCATCGTTTGTTTTTTCAGGTGTGTTTAAAGTAGCATATTTGATTTCACTTGATTTTGTAGAGAACTGTTAAATTAGTCTATAAAGAAAGTGAAAATAAACTTGTTTGGAAAAAGATTCAGTGCCTGGGCAGCCTCAATGGACCTTTTGCGAGAGGCCAAATAAATGTCCCCTGAAATCTGTGTTATGTCTGATTATCTCAAGGCTAGGTGTTTGATTAATTCAAAGCCAGGGTGTCAAATAAAGCTACTCAAGCCTGTAAGTGGTGTTTATTGTTGCTTTTGTTCAAAGTATAGAAAAACATCTTTATCCAACATATTCGGATCTGATATGGAATTACTGATTTTTATTCAGATTGGCTTCAAGTGTAACCTTCTTCCTGTTTTTCTCTTTCTTAGCTTATAATTATCACCTGGTAGCAAAATCTCAGGAATACTCAAGACATGTATCTTTTCATCCCACTCCTGGCAATACAGTGACTAAATATCTCCAAGCACTTTGCCACAATGTTGAACTATGACTCTTTTGCCAATCATAGCTTGATGTTGTTACATCAGCAACCACTGTACATTAATTAGAATGACTGTTACGACCACTGAGGTTTCTGAAACTGACTTGCGTGGGATTGTTCTTGGAGATGACAATTACACAACTAACCTAAAACCTTACCTGCACAGGACAAAGACAATTTGCCATAATTACCTATGAGGTGCCTGGGGTCTAATCCTGTAACAAAACCTGAGAGAGTACGAGAGGGTGACAATCTGGGACATGCAATGATTTAAAGAACAACCCAAAAATTGACTTGTGTTTGGTTGGTCCTTGAGAAGACTACTGGGCAATGCATTAACCATTATGGCACCACATACACTATACCATACCATACCATACCATACCATACCATACCATACCATACCATACATACCATACATACCATACCATACCATACATACCATACCATACCATACCATACCATACCATACCATACACAGTACCATCCCTTGCCTACCATACCTCATCATCTCAGGGTGTTTTAGTCATTTATCACAAGACACCCTCAGCTGGCCCACAACAGTTAAAGCTGGGGTTGGTAGTCAGATTTAGATACACTTTTTGTTATACTGGTTAAAATGAGCTTTATGTCCCGATGGCAATCAATACATAATGTGTTCTTAAAAAAGAGCGAAAAAAAGCCTATATTCAAATTCATGCTAGTTTTCCGCCACTACCAACCCTAGCTTTAAGAGTTGTGGTGTCAAGGTTTACTTTAGTCTCACATTTCACTCAGTCTCTGGTCACCTCAGTAAAAGTGCTGCATTTGTGTTACCCATTCATCACCCCTGAATTCCAACCAAAGGGGAGATAATTGCCATTGTTGTTGTTCTGATATGTAATTTCAGCAAAATAACATGCCATGATGCTGTATCATATTCAGTCATATTCCATTTCTCTAATTCTGTGAGACTATACTGGATATGGACCAATATTTGCACTTAATTGGAATTATGTTTGCCGAATATCAAATGAAAATTCAGTCTTAACTCTTTTTGGCTCTGGTTTCTCTCACACTATTTCCTGAGGGAAATATCTGTCTCCTCAGCTAAGTGCTCCACTTACTTTGTTGGTTGTCTGCTTGTCTTCTTGTATTATTTACCCTTCTTAGTTTCTATTTTTCTTTCTTGTAACAGCCACCAGTTTTGAATAAAACAGGGAGTGATGAGAGCAACAAGACTCAACTAAAATAGTTTGTTACAGCCAGATAATATGAAACTATGCTAGCTCAAGATGGTAAAATTTCTCTGCAGAGTTGTAGGATAATTATCTGATGCTTTGTCACTGAGAGTGACACCTTTTGTCACTTTACATAACCACTCACTATGCAACATCTACATTGGAACAGAATGACATGAATGCTACAGTTTACACATAATGTATCATTGTAGTTTTTCAACTGTATGTGCTGCTCCCAAAAGTCACGTTTTGCACAGAAGACCATCAGGGTGAGCCTTTGTCAGATGTGATCCGTGCAGCTGATGGGGTTTGTTTGTCATCCAGGAGTACCTGAGGCATTGTGGCATTTGTTCTTTGCTGGGGTTATTTAAAGCCTCAGGGGGTTTGTAGGATTGTGTTGCACTGATGGTGTCAAGGATCACTTCAGCTGGTTCTTTTGAAGGGCTGCAGTACACTGTTCACTGGAGCTTGCTGTACACAATGTGTATGGATTTATGGTCACACTATGGGCCCGATCTACTAAAGCTTTGCGTGTATAAAAACACGTGCAAACTTGATAGCGCGCGCAAAGCTGACGTACTAACCGGGAGCACATGGGATTGCGTCTTTCAAATGAGCAAAATAGCACTCGCAAATCATTTAGCGTGTTTGCCTTCAAGAATATGCAGAATACATGTAGATCATCAGGACGCGCAAAATACTGGGAGGAGGAGATGCAAATGTAATCATTTAGCACACGCAATGTGATCAAACCTGAAGCAGATAGCGAGCGCTGTATTTGCGTCTATATTTAGCCGGTTTGAAAGGCAGGTGCAAACTGGCACAGCGTTACGCACAAATGGCTGCGGTCACTGTAACGCTCATCATAACATCGCTTTACATCATGCCCGCAAAAGCTGGGCTTACAAGCATTACTAAATGTTTTAGTCAATCAAACCAAGAGAACAAAATAATAATAATAATAATAATAACAATAATAATAATAATAATAATAATAATAATAACAATAATAATAATAATAATAATAATAATAATAATAATAAAACACAAATTCAAAGCAGTTCAGCACCACGGATAGCGAACACATCATTCTGACACCCACTTTAACTTTTTCACATAATGAGAGCACAGTAGGTCACTGTATCAACAGATATAAAGTTTAGTCAAATTGGCACAGCGGCCCACATCTTCACATACAAACTAAAAAATTTCAATAAAAGCAAAGAGATTACAGACCTCAGTGTGGCAACACACATCATACAAAATCATAACTCATGTTCCTTACAAATACAAACCTAATGCAGTAAAATATGCTCATTTTTAAGAATTCTACAGGACCACTAGTATATGGAGGGGCTTTGGATTTATTATTTCAACATTTCAAGTTACTCACTAATAAATCCCATTCAGTACATCCTCACATGTATGCATAAGGTTCCTTCTGACCACTTGACATATGAGTATATTTGTGCAAGCTAATATATGACTAACACTATAAAGTGTTGGCATTGAATAACATCCTGTGTTATTAATGTTAGTGGAGGTGACTGTAAATCTTCGCACAGTATAGGTGCTTTGTAAACAGAGGCAACACTAAGCAGGCAGACTTTGATCTAATTTTAAGGTAAGGTTTCAAATTTACATACAAATTAGTAGCCTGCTCACCTTAAGAACTCAGGAAAAAGTAATATCCTGTTAACATTAATAATTATTATAAAACCCATTTGGTATAATATGCCTATATTTATCTACACTGATAAGAGTATGACAGGTTTTACTTCCATTCCAGAAAGACCAGTCAGCACTGAGCTCATATTTTGAAATAAAATCCCATACAATCAATACCAAGTGTCTAGCTAAGTGTTGTGCTTTCGCAGGCATAAATTATACCTCTATTTATTTGATTTAATCTTTCTTAGTCTAAAGTTTATACCATAACCGGCAAACAACTCATTTTTAAATTATGATTGATTGCTGTATATCAATAGTTAATTGCATCCAATTGCATTAAATGAAATGTACTTAGTGGTGGGAGACAACTTCAAAATGTTTCATCCACAGGTCTGTGGCAATACACACACTCCAAAATAGTGCTTTGCTGAATTTGATGCGGTCGCCTACTGTCATCAGTCTGAATAGCTGCACCTGCATGCTTAGCTCATAGGTGGTAGCTCAAGCTTAAAGCGATGATATTTTAATTCAGTCTGACAAAAGGCTGTTTTCGAAACAGCCTGCTACATACTACCTAGAAATGTAGTATGTTGTATGTACTACATACTACATACTGTGTTTGGAGGTAGTATGTAGTATGACTGTTCTGTTGGATCTGTTTTGCAGTATGCTGGGTCCAAGTGGTAACCTCTGGTCTCAAATGATGAAGCCCATGTGGAAGTGTTATAAACTGCAATACATCGAGAATCCGCTTGAGGCCAGCTGCAGAAACACCGGAAACCACATAGACATGAATGGGTAAAAGACGATCTTTGCAGCATTAATAAACATGTTTACAGCCTGGTTAAAAAAAAACGGTTTGGCCCTACGAAGCTAATCTCTGTATTGGCACACACTGTACGGGGGGTGAATTTTTTTCTAACGTGACGGTTCAGAAGATATTACGCTTCAGAGTTTTTGCCCAAATAAGGAAATGACTGACGTGACTTCGGGTCGGGAAAATATAGCTGTTGGCTAGGAGGCTCACACTACGTCACACTCTGCCTGGTTGAGTTCCACATTTCCAATATGGCTGCCGCCGTCAATTGGCTTCCAAACAGCACTCAGGAACAGATGGGTGACATCCATCCATCACGGATACTACGTCCATATTTTATATAGTCTATGGCTGGGTCAGGTGTCACTGGATTTCCGGTTTCGGAAAGCGGAAGCAAACAATGGCCAACTTGATAGCGTAATTGCTTCTTTAGCATCACTCATGATCAAAAAGTAGGAAGTGTTTTATATGGAATTTAATAATTTTCACAGCACCTAAAAACTGAGTGCCCTCCATCATATGTAGAAAGAAGAAAAAGCATAACATTTGTGCTGTGCATTGTGGGAAACAGTTTGGAAGGTAGACCGGTCCGGTGCATACTGAGAAATTTTCCCGAATCAGTAGGACATCCGAGAAGTTGTTGCATACTACAGATTTTGCTCTTGTCACATACTACATACTACATACTGAATTTTGGCCAAATCAGTAGTGGTAGTATAGTTGGTGGTTTCAAACACAGCCAGAGTGTATGTTACTTTTAACTCATCAACTGAGCCGTCTGGGAACATTTTAGGGGGAAATGTGTCATTCAAAATGCAGTGATGTTGTTTTCCATCACAGTTACAACAGGATGCTGGAAGATGCTTCCACAGCTTCACTATGGTGTGCAAAAAGGGACAAAATAGCAAATAATTAAAAAAATAGCACCTTAATTTCAATAGCAGCTGTAATAATGCTGACAGGCATAGATTGGACTATTCACAATATCCTCCTCTCAATGAAAATTAAATTCTTTGCTATGCAAAAAAGTAAACAATTTCCAATTCACTTTTCCATGCCCCTCTCAGCAGCTTGTAGCATGTATTCCAATCAATCTACCAATTGTTTTGATGCAATCTCAAGATATTTCACAAGGGAAGCCTTGGCTCAAAGTGCTCCTTGTGCGGTGAAGTTTTACTGTTTTCCTTCTCACTCTCTGTCTTTCTTTCTTTGTATTTTCTTTTTGCTGCACTGAATAAAAAAGGACAAAGTGTGAAGTTACAGAGTCACCATTTTCTCTTAGTTTTTTTGCTGATTGGTGTTCAAATCTATTTTGAAGTATCACTACAAAGCAGAGAATATTAGATTTTAGTGCAATTTTTTTTGACAATGCAAATAAGTCAAACAAAAACACTTTATGCAGACTTAGCTTCCTAATAGGCCTCAGTGTGCTTACTTACACTGCCAGTAACACATAAAATTATCAACAATTTTCCCATGAGAACTATGTATAATTAATTTGTTACTTGAGCTTCTCCAGGGATCCAAGTATGGACAAACATTGAATCAAGTTACAGTATGTACTGTGTAAATAGACAAAGGGCAGGAGTCTAAACAGATGATAGCAAAAGAAAAAGTTTTCAAAGACATTTAATGTAACAGGGAGATATTTCAAAGACATTTGAGACATGCTTCCTGTTCTTGTTCTACCATATCACGGAGGACAGTAGAAATCTTATCTGCTTTTCACTTGTTTAGGAACATGTGCTCTGTTTGTTTATGTTGGATATTATGTGCAATTATGTTCCCGTGTTCCCTTTTCCATGAGAGGCAGTATTCCTCTCCAGATTGCCGAAGCTTCTTTGATCACACTTCAGTCTGCTGAATGTTCTCAAGCCTGGCAACTTGTCACTTATCAATCTACACACACACTCATACACACACTGTCAACAACATGATCTCATGTCATCATACAGTGCAGAATTGCGTTGACATTTAAGACTTGGGGAAAGAAATGTTTTCATCTATCTTTACATCAATACAGTAAAATGAATCAAACATAAGTGATAAAAGGAGATTGCACAGCTGGAGAGGTACAACAACCCTTCCATATTTAATATATTGAACAATTTATCACTAAAGAAAATACTAATTGTTGCTCTCCACTTTTGTAAAGCCAGCCTTTGTCAGCAATATGTGCATAGATTAATTGTCTTGAGTGACTTGACACCCTTGTGTCTGTGTCGGGTAAACACCCACAGAGCTGTCGTTGTTGGCAAGTCGTTTCAGCATTCTGCCTCTCAGACAAACAGCTATTACTGTTCTCTCAAACAGCCTCCTCTTCAAACAGGAGTGTGTGGGGACTGTGTGAAGAAGCAGTTAACAATCTTCTGCTCAGGCAAGAGAGGTGCAAAAAAGGGTTTAAAATAGTTCTAGGTGTTATCTGCGGAGGGATCTGTGCAGTTATGTTCAAGCTGATGATAATTAGTTAGTATGGACGTGGGGAATCATGCAGAGGTACACGTGCAGAAAACGTGACATCTCTGTGGATACATTTGGTTATAAGCTACAGCGCATTCGCCAATCCAAGACATTGAGTCTGTATATTTAATTCACTGTGTATAAGTGAATGCCCAAACAGGGATGTGCATTGATAATGAGCTGAAGCATTACACTCCCTAGGCAACACTTCATGCACCGTAAAGTTGCACCATCTTTATCAACAAAAATGATTCAATTAAATCTTAACATTTCATAAATGTTGATGTGGTTATCCATTAGCATGTATCAGTACCTGTTATTGAATTCAGGCGACAGCAATTGATTGGGGATTTTTTTTAGATTTATGAATCACAGTGTTTTAAGTGAAATAATAACACAAGATAGAGAACTGCATGTTCTCTGTCTGACACTGTTTGTCACTACAGAAAAACCATTTATTATACAAGGGCTTTGTACCACTGACTCCTTCAGTATTAACGCTTGACAGTATTAAAAGCTTGGTTTAGAAAATCTTTTACAGCATTGATTGATCATCATAGCTTATTTCTTTCTTCTTTATTCATTTAACCCGGTAAAAGACTCTTGAGAATTAAAACCTCTTTTTCAAGAGTGACCTGGCCAAGACGGCAGCACAAAACAGGTTACAACACACATAAGCAAAGAACACAAATACAATACGCTCACAGTATCACATGGTTACAAGATTACTCAGTGCAATCACAAGATCCAATTGAGCTTGTTTCTCTGTCTTTTATGATTGATTTGAATCCCCCCAGAGTTACAAGATGTGTCAGTTTCAAGTCCTTCTGCACATCATTCCAGGTAAACAGGGCTGAAAATTTAAAAGCCTTTTGCCCAGTTCAGTTCTGACTTTCAGGACCTGCAACTGTATGATTTCCTGAGAGTGCAGGCCATATCAGCTGATGTTTCTACACATGTGTACACACAAGTATGTAGGGAGAAGTCCAAGAATAGATTTATAAATAAAAATCAACCAGTGAGAGAGTCTACGACTGTATAAAGGGGGAAAGTGTGCGACAGCGTATAAGGAACAGTGATGTACATGATAGCTGCAACCGGTAATAAAAAGCAAAGCAGAGTGACCAAGCTTTTTCAGTGGTTGCTCCTAAAATGTGGAATAAGCTACCCACCCAAGTCAAATGGCTCCCACCCTGGATACTTTTAAATCACATCTTAAAAGTCATTTTTACTCCTTGGCTTTTAATACAGCACGAGAGTTTATGTCGGTCTCTGTTTGTCTTTTAATTTACTTTATTTTAAATTTTACTATTACTTATGTCTACTGTTTGTATTTGTTGTGCAGCACTTTGGTAACCTTGTTGTTTTTAAAATGTGCTATATGAATAAAATGGGTTGGATTGGATTGGATACAGTATCCAATATATTTAAAAACTGATCAGGAGCATTCATAAAAAGCTGGCCTCCATATTCCGGATTTAAAACGTTCTCCTCAAGGGAAGAAAACAATGCAATTCTTTCCCCAGTCATTGCAAGGCAAATAGTCAATAGCAGAGAGCCACATAAAGCTAGCGTTGCAACAATTCAATCATATATCAAAATTAAATTACTGAGATATTAGGGTAAAGTCATTTCTCATGTGGAATTAAACTCGTCTCATTATGAGAAGGCTTTGCTTGTCCCATAGGAATCATCTCATGTCACAAATGGGCTACATTTGAGCGAAACAGAGCGTGCGTAAACATTTCAAATAACTCAATTTCCCCACTGGCCCCTGTGTGTGCGCGTGCCTGTTCGCGCGTGTACACGAGCTACGTTGAATTATTATGTAACATGTTCCCAATCACATCCCAGCAGCCTGAGTCTGAGGCATAAGGTCGCTTTAAGAGATATCTCAGCTCCTATCCGAGCCCCTGGCAGGACGCCTCCTACCTTCTCTTCGACTGAAAACTCTGCCGAGTCTCACCTGATGCAAAGCTGCGCGCGGAGTCTGGGAAGAAAGACCACTCCGGTAAGAAACAATGGCTTATTTATTAGCTGATAAAAAACGGCATTTTGGGCTAGCTTATAACTCTTTTAGAGGGGTACCTGAAAGTACGAAGTTACGTGGTCCGGTCCTTTTATGTTCCTTTTTGTGTTTGGTAGCTCTAACACTGAAATCATTCAGTTCTAGTTTCTAATCTGAACACAGTGAGTTTGTATATATTTTGAATTACCTGTGTTAGTGCTGATGGGATTTATAGTTTTCTTTTTACTTGCACCAGTCAGACTGTGCATTGGTGAGAGTGTAAGTTAGTTGCAGTCAAGTGGACGCTCAGCTGGTCTAGAGGTGGAAATATATGTGAAGGATCCCCCCAACATGAGACATGAGAGCGGTGAGCACACTGCAGGGTGGTGCACGAGAGGACAGAGGAGACTCCTTCACCTGTCCGGAGCTGAGAAAATCCCCCACACGCCTGTCTGCTGACCCAGCTGCAGACACGCAGGGAGGGAGTCCAGAACAGCTGCAGGGACTCCGGGTAGGACACATGTACAGTAACCGGTGCACCATGTCTATTATCATATTGCTGCATTGGCGATCCCGGATTTGTGGCTGATTTGTGTCGTGTGGAAGTTGATCAGTGAGATGACGAAACTGAGATTATGTGAGGGATTTCTATTCAAAATCATCTTCAAATTATTAAAACATGTCAATTTCAACACATCCTCACAAGCTTTAATTTGTTTGCATTTTTTTTGCATTGGTCCTCCTACATTGTGTATTTTTATTTCATGCTGGCTCTTTGTCATTGTGTAATATGCTGCTAATCAGGATAGATTATAAAAAAAAATGTCAGGTCCAATATTAATCGTGTTGCTTTTAAATTTCCTTGCTACATTCCTTGCACTGTCCTCCAGCAGACACAACACAAGCAATGCATCACTTTAAGTGTCCAAAGGCTGCCATAAATAATCAGCATCAAGGCTGCAGTGTGTGTATAATATGCGGGCCACATATCTGGAAACCCTGCCAGGTTGAGTCAGGTTGACATCCAGCAGAGTATTAATTATCCAGACGCTGAAACAGAGGAGACTATGAACCTCAAAGGAATTTAAGTGGTGTTACTGCACGTAGCTCTAGGTATCAGTGTTTACTTTGTTATGAATAGTCTGGCTCTGTTTGTGTTCCCCATGGAGGAAACAGCAGAGCATAATAAGACTTTTCCGCTCATAATAGAGACAGCCACAAGCTATTAATGTCCTACCTGTCAGCATTTATCATTGTTAACGAGTCCACAATTAAAATGATAAATCCTGTGGATTTTTTTTCTGTTAGCATTGTTGTGTTGCACTTTCTGGGGAATTGAGCCGTCGGCAGAACATCTAAGTTAATCAGTACTGTTTTGACTGCAGCACAAAACTAACCCCATTAAAATATGCCTGTATGCATGCACACCCCAGAACACTTCTCAGTAGTTCCTGATAAAACAAAATTGTATTTCTCTTCTGTTCCAGTACATTAATTTGTTTGACGTTGTACTTTAAATCTTAGAAGCTATTATGAATGCTTAGTGACAATCAGAGGTGTCTGCTGCTCCTTCATGGACAGAAACAGAATCAATTCCTGCTGTCAAAAAGGGAGGAAACAGTGTGAGGAAATGATTGTCTCTCAACAAGCAGTCATTATCACTGTTATTGTGATGGAAATTTAAATCAGCATGCTATTATAAGCGAGGCTATGAAGGCTTGATGTGTGCTGATTTCTTGATGATAGCCATCAGCGCATCATTTCTTCTTATAGCTAGTCCTCAAGGAGATAGAAGATCTGCGCCTTGGCAACAGAGCTATGATATCCGTGCACCACCATTAATTATTCTCCTCATTAATCTCTGGTTTTGTGATATTCAATCTAATGCCAGTGTGAACAAAGGGGGGAATCTGACCACTTAATACATCTCAGCTCCAAAAAGACACTTGTGGAACCATAAGGAGCACTTCAAATTTAAAAACCTCTCCTGCTGAGAAAACCATCAGTGGCAGAAAAATCATTTTCTGCCTCACATGGTCATTTAGAAAAAGTAATGATGAAACAAGCTTTCAAAAGAAGTCAGGGGCAGTTTCATGCTGGAGCTTTAATTACAGCAACTATTCCAAATTAAGAACAATAAATGTTACCAATCAAGAATTTGCATGTATAAAGCCAATGGATACAAATACTGACGTGATATCAGGTCTTGTGTAAGTAATAATCAGCATCCAAAAAGTACTTTGAATTGACTCACTTATTTTCAACACCCAAAGCTGTTAAAAAGAATTCCATAAACCAAGCAGAGGAGCAGCTTCAGAGCTGCTAATTAGCTTTTAACACCCAATTCTAGTGTTATCCACAAGCTCAGAAATGATGACTAGAGGTGTTGATCGTTGACTGTGACTGTCAATTTTCAGCTACCTGGAGTTTAGCCTGACTAGTTCATTATCGGTGTTCAACATTGTTGTTGTGAAAAGTTTAGTTATGTTATGATTTGGCACAAGCTAAAGTTACAGATCCATCATTTAGCATTGCAGTTTTAGCTTTTAGAACACAGAGGGATCTCGGTAAACAAGCCATTTAAAAATTAAAATTTTCAGATAGCAGGGCTTCTGATTCCTCTGGTTCTTGCTCAGACGACTCAAACATGTGGGGCTGAAACCCATGCTGAAGTGTTATAAAGTGCAGTTAATAGAGCAAAGTTTAAGGCTGGCTGCAGAAACACCGGAAACCACGGACACACCAATTCAAAGAAGACGATATTTGCAGCAATAATAAACATGTTTACAGCCTAGTTCAAAAAACAGCTTTGATCTGAGGAGCTAAGTCATGACTGACTTGACTGACAGGCAGGAACACTGTAGCTGTTGGCTAGGAGGCTCAAAGCCCACCTCGTTACCTCACAGTAAATTCGACAATAGTTAGGTTGACTTCAGCATGTCCAATATGGCATCCGCCGACGATTGGCTTCAGAACAGATGGTTGACATCACAGATACTACGTCCATTGGTTATACAGTCTATGGGCTGGACTAACAGTGCAGTTGTTGGCATAATGCTGATTCTCACAAAAGCAAAACTTAAATATTTTTTAACTAGACTTAATGAAAGTTATGAAATGTTTTTTCTTAATTTTTTAGGGATGCTTAATGAGACTATCTACTTTGGTTTTATATGCATTTTACTCTTTGAGCCAAATATCCAGAGGTCCATGAATATGCATTTCATTACTGTGAGTTTGATTACGGTTATTTATTCAACTTTCCTTTTTTTCCAGGCAGCAAATGAAGACTGCTCTGAAGACTGTAAAAGGTTAAGGATGATGGAAAGCTGTAAACAATGCAAATACTATTCATGAAGTAATTACAGCAGGTGTGACACATCAGCTATTTCAATTAAACCCCGGCCTCCGAGGTGAGCCCAGGAAAACCACCATGGAGTTGCAGCACAACACCAACCACAACCAAGCCTTGTGGAAAGAGATACCATGGGATTTCACCGAGGACTGCTCACTTTCAGTGAGTGGCACTACTTTTCTCATCATTGCTTACAGCACATTGATGGCTGTGGGTCTTATTGGGAATTCCTGCCTGGTGTTTGTCATCACTCGACACAAGGAAATGCAAAACGTCACCAACATCTTCATCGCCAACCTGTCATGTTCTGACATCCTCATGTGCATCGTGTGCCTGCCGGTCACGATTATCTACACTCTGATGGACCGCTGGATCCTCGGAGACGCTCTCTGTAAGCTCACACCCTTCATTCAGTGCATATCTGTAACTGTCTCCATCTTCTCTCTCGTCCTCATCGCCATGGAGCGCTACCAACTCATCGTCCACCCAACTGGATGGAAGCCTGTAGTGAGTCAGTCGTACCTGGCTGTGGCTGTCACCTGGGTCGTGGCCTGCCTGATCTCAGTGCCTTTCCTCTCGTACAGTGTCCTCACCTTGCCTTTCCAGAATCTGAGTATCCCATTTCCAGTTGGCGAGCATCTTGTTTGTATGGAGCGTTGGCCTTCAGTTCAAGAGCGGCGAGCTTACACAACTTCCCTCCTCATCTTCCAGTATTTCCTACCTCTTGTCCTCATCATGGGCTGCTACCTACATGTCTACCTGCGTCTCAGGAGAAGGAAGGACATGGTGGAGCGTGGTTCCAGGAACACCACCCAAAAGAAAAACAAAGGCTCCACAAGGATCAATGCTATGTTAGTTTCCATCGTTGTGGCATTCGCCCTCTCCTGGCTCCCTCTTAATGTCTTCAACACAGTGTTTGATTGGAACCATGAGGCCATCCCGTCCTGTGGCCATGACGTCATCTTCTCTTTCTGCCACCTCACGGCCATGGCCTCTACCTGTGTCAACCCCATCATCTACGGTTTCCTCAACAGCAATTTCCAGAAGCAGCTCAAATCCACCCTGTTGCGCTGTCGCTGCTGGGGGGTGGCAGAGAGATACGAAAGTGTCCCACTCTCCACCGTCAGCACAGAGGTTACCAAGGGGTCAACCCTTAGCAATGGATCTATCAGCATCAATACTTAGAACCAGCCTTTTCAGTAAAAGACAAAGAAACTACTGGGGCCTCTTCCGCCCTCATTGTGTCATCCTTTTGGCGCTTTTTTTTGCTTCATTTGGTCCTAAAGAAGGGTTGACGTTTTTAAGTTAGAGATCTCTTTATAGCAGTCTGGAGGGAGACAGCTGAGGACCCTTAACCAGCATGGCGCATTGGCCTCAGCTCAACATGCTGTTCACATGTAGGAGGAAGTAGATAACAAAATGAAGGTACAAAGGTTGGACAAGTTTGAGTATTGTGGTGCAGCGAAAGGCACTTTACATGAGCACTTTTGCAACTAAAGTCTGTATAGTCCGTCCCCCATGTGCTATGGACACAAAGAGACAGCATTTAATCTGCTATACATCTGTCCTATTTTCTTTTCAAGCACAGAAGGATTTTCTTTTCATGTTTACCTGCTGAATGTGAGCAGTTCGACCAACAGAGATTATTGAAAGGACAAAGCTGTTGGAGAGCTGCAAATGTTTTTACAGTAATGTTGTTTTTCAGATTTGCTGTTTTATGTTAATACTGTCGAGGTAACACGGTCCAGGATTGTGAATTATGATGTTTTAATGACTGTTGACTGAGTAGCTTATGGAGGAGAGGACATTAATGCATATAATGTGGCTCCAGGCATGTATTCAAATGTTTTGCTAGAATTGTCTTAATGCTTTTCTTATTACCTTAAATGATCACAAACGATGTTAAGACCTCTGCCGGAGAACCTTGGCAGGAGCATTACACATTCAATGCTCTCTGCCAAGGTCTAAGCTGCAGTGTATAAGTGTGTGCATCCTTTTTTTCTCATACAATGTGCCATACAATAACCATATATCAAGTGCCGTAAAACAAAATAAAAGTGTCAGTGAAGGACTTTGTCAGAGCGGGGTTCTTTTGCAGTATATATCATTACTGAAGACATATGAGGCCTGTTAAAGAGTGACACAGTTATGGTTTATGATAGGGTCAATAATAAAAGGCACTGTGTAGCAAAGTATTTATCTCCTAGGAAACCTATTGTTAGTTGTTACTCTTTGTGATGGTGAAGAAAATTAAAACATTTACTGTTGTCCTCAGTAATAATGTCTATTTTGTAATGTTTGCTTCGGCAAATATTTTTGATGGTTGATTTATTCATGTCACTCTCAGCGTGTCATCTTTTCACTTTCATTTTGCCAAACGTCTGATGTTATGGGCAAAATGGCATGTAGGGAACCCTATCTTTAAGGTAACTGTCTGGACTGTGGCATCATAATTTATCAGAATAAAGGTTTAAAAAATGTTTATATGATTCAATAACACTTTCCAATGTTGTATTATTTGATGTAAAAGGGTGAAATCCCTTTTGTAAACAGTGAACTTTGTAAATATTTGCTTTTTTTTAGGTAAAATTCAGTATCCTGTCTCCAGGTGCATTATTCAGAGAGGAAACTGGGATCAGAATAAATTTCAGATAAGGCGGAAGTGTTGAATAAATCCGTGTTCAGAGCCTTAGATCTAAAACCAGTTTTACATTAAACTGGACACAGCATGTTTGTGAAGCTAGTGTACAACTGCCTTAAACCTGCATTATTTTCTCACAGCAAGTAAGGGGTTGCTCAGCTGGTTGCAAAAAGGGGTCTAATTATGCAAAACCAGATGACAAAATGACCCTCTTTCTCAATTAAAAGTTACCATTGTTAACACTTTCCTAGAGCGTTTACAGGGATGCAGAATATAATGCAACTTCAACGCTATTGCAGCAAGAGCACCCCTCAAAAATACAATTCAAAAATCTTCATGTAAACATGCAGTTTCCTTACTCAGCAAGCATATATTTGAATAACGTCAAAAAACCTGTACATAACGGCCATGCTTTCACACACTTTAATGCAGTCTGCTAATGCTAAATCTGGCCACCAGGGACCTTTAATTTGTGCCAATTTCGTGGTAAAATGCTGCTACCTTTCTGATTTAGGAAGGATGTGTTGCAAAAACAGATATTTTATATAATAAGACCAGCAGTTAGATGGAAAAACTGAGGCATAGCTGTTGAACATTTGTATATTTATCACACTGTATATTGTCAGTCTAGTACTGGACAGTGATATTAAACTAATTAATTTTTTGCATCCTGCATGCCCAGTTTATGGTCTTAACTGCTGGTTTCAAGGCTTCTTAAATACAGCATGATTTTGATTATGCACATATTGATCTCATTTGAAGAAAAACTTAAGATAAAACAAGCCATGTTCTAAGGTTTGTTTATTAGTGGTTGACAAGTAGCTAGCGCTATGACCTGTTAATGAGTTAAGAGATGTAGCGATGCAGGTCCATCCCGCCTTCAAGACACTGGCATGCAAAACGAATATTTACAGCTAACTGTGGGTACGTCCTCCTCTTAACTACAGCCAGTGAGTTTTTACTGTTCTGGCTCAAAGAAGAGGCATTTATCCACCAAGAGTGAAAAGGATGGTGAAATGTTTGCTGTCAGGGGGCCTTCCAGCTGGAGTGTAATGTCAGGAGGTCAAGTGAAGGATGTTACTTTCAGGAAGACAAACCTGTTTTTCGACTCTGACAGTGTCTCAAACAACCTAACAAACTGTTCTCCAAGGGCGGTTTGGCCCTTAAGAGAGCTCTCAGGAGTCCTTCTCGCTGTAATTGACTGTTTTGCTTCCGCTGCCTTGGCCTGGGCTGACCAATCCACACTGTCAGTCACCTCCTCTACAAAATTGAACTTGTTTGACCCGTTTTCTTTTAAAAACACCCCTAAATAAAGAGGAAGTGTTCATTTTGTTTTGAAAAGGACCCAACATGCCGGGGGTGCTGATGCCTGACAATGACTGGAACTTTAATAATGCTGTTTTGAATTGTTACAAGTGCCTGTTAAGAGTCCATGGGCACAGAACTGCGCTGTGAGATGAAGCTCATCTGAAGAAAACACTTAATGAGTACACAGGGCCAGACTCTCCATGTTGGTGGAGCAGATCCAGAAACATTAGCATTTTGGCACTCTCTCATTTTAATTTAGAGAGATTCACATACAAGCAATCGCTCCAGATCACAGGAACAACATGAACCGCATAGCTGGCCAGAGCACTCCACAAGCTGTTGTTTTGAGCATTTAGATTCACATTTAGCCTACATTCAATCTGTAAAATAAGAGCATAAAGTACATTCTGTTTTGAAGGTTTTCCAGCAATGAAATGAAATGTCTCTAGACTTGCTTTCTCTCCAAGCCAGCACTTATGAAATCAAGAGGCTGTTTAATATTATGACATAAGGAGTTTACAATTACCAGGCTACAAAATCATTTCTCAGTTGAATTTTTATATGTTATTATGGCGGACATTGTCATTGCCCCAGTGCCCCTCTTGTCCCTTGTGAAAAGGAATTAATCTCTTTGTTTTGGCAGATGAAAAGGTCAGACGGACTGAGATTGCTGCCTGTGGAATCTTAATCATGGCATTATACATATACGAACATCTGTAGGTTGCATCGGACAAATAGTTTTGCTCATCTGAGGGTCAAACGCAGAGATCAGGTCAGTCGATATTTCCCTGTTCTCTTATCTTTCTATTGAATTGTTCTAATGGTTCCACCACTGAATCAGACGCTTCCTTACATCTGGGAGGGGAGGGTTTATGTTGGGGAGCATTTCCTGGTTTTATCTCTTTATTAGTTTGGATGTCATAAAAGCATGAATGTTGTGCTCATGGGTGAGACCTGGGTTACACACGTGTCAAGATGGAACAATCTCCAGTGTCGAGAATTTTACAGTATATCTCTGATCACATATTCAGCTCATATACAAATATTTCCCTGTTTGTCTTCTTGATCACACACACACACACACACACACACACACACACACACACACACACACACACACACACACACACACACACACACACACACACACACACACACACACACACACACACACACCAAAATTTGTCTTGCATAACACAAGCAGACTTGACAGCCAGGAATAGCAACCCCCTGATTGGTGGTGGCAAGTTTCTCCTCAGGATTTGTTTTGTTGTTGCATGCATGTTTAGAGAAAAAGATGAGGCAGACAGGCAGACAGACAGACACACAGACAGACAGATACCTAGATGAAATGATACATTTTTACAGAGAAACAGAACAACAAAGAATGGGTTAATCTCCATAATCTTGCCCTGAAATTTGCGATCTGGCCTCATCGTCTGACCTTCCATTTGCTGTGGTCAGAAGAAAAGCGGTTGACCGCGGCTGTCCTTTGTTGCCTGGTTACAGCTTCCTCAGGGGTTTCAGTGGGTTTCCTTCAAACTGACACAGAGCACCAAGCTATTAGAGGCACTTTATTAAACACTGACAGAGGAGCCTGAGACATTAGCTGGTTCTCTGGCTCATAAAGAAGGACGACAAAGAAAGTGAGAGATAATATTTATTGCTGGAGATCTTTGTTTACACACTCAGTATCTTTTTTGTTGACTTGCATTGACTTATCAAGGGGGTATAATTGAAAGCAATAAAGTCAAAGAGGGTTTTTTATGGTCACATTTCAACATGTGATATCAGAAAAGGCACAGGTGCAATAAATAACCTTAATGAGGGCTATATTTAATTTTACTGTGAGGGTTTATTTTCTAGTATGGTACCTTCAGTCCATTTCACATTTAGTAACAAGGCTTTTACACTTTCAATCCAAAAGTAAGCTGAAAAGATGGATACAACTCTTGTGTCTGTACAGTAAAACTGTCACTGTAACCAGGAGATGTTAAGTTACAAAATAAAAAATTGCATGTACGCGAGTGTCCAAGATGCAAATTTTCATGAGACGGGAGGAGTTCCTGCTGCAAACGCCACTCCAGTCTGCTGGCATCAAACAAGGTGGAGCTTGACTACATTGAAGGGTGAAGCCGGTTATGCTGGCTGACTTGCCAGTACAACTGGGAGATTCCATTAAATATCGAGTGTCACAAAGTTTGGTGAAGCCGCACAGAGACACAATCAATTTGTCCTCTGTTTTCCTGATGAGTGAGCCTCTGGGGGTCAATTCCTCACATCATATGTCACCGGAGGATCTGCATGCTGATTGGCTATCGTAGTGCAAATCATTAGCTATAGAGTTAAGATTTTCAACTCCTGCAAATAAGCGAATGAAGCAATTGAAGCAAGTGGCGCTTAAACGCAAATTTGTCTCCATTATAGGCTATCTCATTTTTTAAAACTTTATAATATGACGCCTGTCCTTTGGGGTGACCTGGGTGGCAGGACCCCCTCTGAAATCTGGTTAACCACCCCACAATACTATATTATGAATGGTTATTTGTTCAGTTATAGATGGTGCTTAGTTTGAAATTAACAGCAGTTTTTGTGGCATTTTAAGCATTTTCACTTTTGTTGGTGCTTAAAACTGAGACTTTTAGAGATACATCTTGTTTAGTAGTCCTCAAAGAATTTAGCATGGAACATCATATGGCGCTACTTTGTTGTGAATGTTAAATATCAAAAAACACAAAAATCTATGAATACAAGACTGTTTGAAACTTCAGTATTAATAGTTCAAGTAGACAATAAGTGGAGACAAAATGGTAAATCAATGTAATCCAGACGTGTTTGTGCGTGCACTTCATGCCAACCCAGTATATGTCAGTGCTTGGCATGGGCCACCCCATTTAAAAATGTCTGGACACAACCCTGGGTACAAGATTGGGATATTAAAATAAAAAAAAAACGTTTAGCTGACCATAGAGATAATGTCTTGACATTGCTCATGGAGATTTTTAAGACATAACTCTATCTGCAAGCCAAATTAAAATAATACATTTATGTTTGAAATATTGAGCTCTTTTAGAAAATGGTATGCGGATTCTGTGTCCTTAATTTATTAGCTATTATTTTTCATCAATCTGAACACAAAGCTTTATGATGTCACGGCTGTATGTTTTGTCTCATGTGTACTCTTTTTCTTCTTCAGTTGTTTGACCCTGCAGGTGGAACCAATAATTACCCAATAAAGTTCACCTGCTCTGAGGTGCTTAAAAGTCAATTGGTCAAAGGAATATAGAGTGGGGACTGCTGCCTTGCTGCCTCTCAGGCGAGGATTTGTGCTTCAGTTGTGTTTTGTTAATTCAGTCTTTTGATATTGGTTAATGGTTCCGTTATCTGTTTTATAATATATCCCATAGTTCTTTAATTGTTGTAGGTGTTTACTTGTTATTTTCACTGGTTCATTTTATGGATAAATGTTAGCCCCATAGGGCCACTTTATAGGGTTGGGCATGATAATTTAACCTGTGTCACATTGTCTTGCATACTCGTGATATCAAAAAGAAAGTTTGTCGATTAAAAACATTTGATCTTACATCTTGATAAGAAGACTGATGCTACTCGTGTTCATATAGCAAATGTTACGCCACAGCCTCCAGCTGCCTTCCACTGCACATCTTTCTGTTGGAAAAACATGTTTAAGATGTCTATGGCCACAGTTGAAAAGACACTGAAAAGAGAAAGTTTTTCACGATGGTAAAAGTGATACCCAGATTTTTCACTGGGAAATCTGCTTCTTCACACATTTCCACACATATCTATGGCCACACACAAATATCACTTCACATTTTGCATTGTGGCTAACATGACAAGCAAAACAGTCACCAATGAAAAACATGGAAGACATTAATAGGATATGACCTTGTGACTGTCTGCATCAAAGTCCAATAATCATCACTGTTTGCCACCAATCTCTCCTCACAATCTTGTCCTGCCATGTATGAATCAACTATGACAGTATGCAGGGGATTGCTCGGGAGCATCTTTTTTAACACCGCTCAGCCCATTCATTTTGTATGAAAAATAAAATGCCTTGAAATTACATATTTATAATGACCAGATTTCACTACAAATTGACTTTAATGGACATGCAGTCATAATAATCATTTCACTAGCAAGGACCACGCCACACAAGGATATAAGTTGAACATTTAATGAATAAGTTGTGTGTGGTGTGCCCAGCAGAAGGAGACTCAGGATGGGGGTTCCATATCAGCGTTATCCTGCCAGAGCTGATCTTGACCCCCAAAAGAGTTGAATTAGATGGTGCTCAGTTGAGCGTGAGCTTGACACGATCATTGAGACTGTTGCGGATGTATGAGTGATACGTTTGAGATGACCAAAGCCCTAGGATCTGTATGGCTATGTCTGAGTTGCCTGACCTGGCTACTGTGGACGCTGCAGCAATGCGGAATGAAAGGGCAGGACAGTGCTTGGAGGTTATGCCTGAGACGCGGATGACTTGGCGCAGATGTTATAAACCATAATCAAGTGGCCATTTTTTTTTCAGGTTTCAGTGATGAAGAGTGGGTCGTGAGGAGATACAATAGTGGCATACCGAGAGCTGATGTATTTAGTAAGTGGTTCGTACGGGCTAAGATTAGAGTTGAAACGAAAGATGTTTGGTAGATGGGAAAGGAGATCCCGAGTTGATCAGTGTTACCGCGTCTGAGTGTGAATATTAGAGAATCTGAGGTGTGTACGGTGACGTCAGATAACCTGGGATGATGGTAAGGAATAAGGATAGATGAGGTAGGGGCAAATTCTGAGCATTGGAGGAGACCAAAATATGCCAGCAGAAACATGGAATCTGGGGTAGAGTCGATTATAGAGTTTAGGTAGCCTGAACGGAGAGTCTGAATACAGAGACTAAGGAGGTCAGAGGTGAGTGGAAGGTGCTTCAAAGTGACTGCAGGGTCCTGTTTACTTAACCTTTAATCAACATCATTACGCGTGAATGGGAGATGGAAGTGCAGTGAAGGTTGGTGACTAGTTTAATGAAGAAGTTAATGCCAGCGAGGTAGGTTTGGATGGTCGTGGACCGGATTATCTGAATGGAGTGAGCATGAGATATGAAGTTGCAGGTGGAACCAATGCCCAGAGAAGGAAAGGGTGGCTGGCATGTGGAGTGACTCGAAGCAGTTCCAGCAGGGAAGCGCAGCGTGTGCTTGGAGCGAGGCTGTTGAGGAAGCTTCATGTGAGATGAGAGAGGTTCACTAGCTGTGGAGCTAGCTGAATATTGTTGCTGAAAACAATGGGACTGGTATGGGATGCAGATCGGATTCTGGGGCCGAATGTATGAATTTCTGAAAAGAGAACGAGAGTGCATAAGCGATGGTGTTGAGATAACCAGGATTCTGAGCTGCTCTGAGAATGAACTGATGGTGGGCTGAGATTAATGCGTTTCTGCGCAGAAACGGCATAATGACTGGGGAGTGTGACGGCCCTGGCTGATGATTTCAACGACTGCCGTGTTATCAGAGTGTATGAGTATTGACTTTCTTAACCATTTGGGACCCCAAAATATGGACGCAATGATGATGAGAAACAGTTCATGAAAGCGGATGAAGGAGACTGGGATTCGGAATCGAAGGATGCTAGCCCTGGAGGCCAGGTGGCAGCGAACCAACGTCCCCTGAAACAACCGCCGGAGCTAAGTTTGTGTGATATGGGAACGGCCTCAGATTGCATGAGGAGGTTGGAGAGGAAGATTGAGCCCCAGGAACGATGCAGATTGCGTAGTGGAGGGGAAACGGAAGCCGTATCGCCATGAGCGGCGGAAAGAGGGGAAGAGGACGGGATGAAGGGATGAGGGGAGTAGGGGATGAAGGGACGTGGGGGGGGGGGGGGGGGGGGGGTTGAAAGGAGAGGTCAGTAGGAAAAGAGGGGGTCGAGGATAGCCAGTCTGATTTAACTGTAAAGGAGCTGGCTATGGTGGGAAGAGGGGGAACAGAAGCCGTATTGCTGTGAGTGGCCGAAGTAAGGGTATAGGAAGGGATGATGGGATGAAGGGATGAAGGGGTGAGGGGATGGAGGGATGAGGGAATGGAGGGATGAAGGGATGAGGGGACGTATGTGCAAGGAGATAGTGCGCAGCCTGTGGACGCAGGGATGTAGAGAAGCGGTGATAGTCCAAGAAAAGTCAGACACAGAGGGAGCAGGCACAGGGGCGACACAACCCGATCTCACTCCAGATGGCGTAACGTAGGTGAGACAGGTGAGATGCAGTTAACAGCTAGATTGGTAGTGCCGCTGTGGCGAGAGCGAAGGCGTTGACAGAGTGCAAGAAAAAATTTGGGTATTGGGGAAGGGAGGGGGTGGGGATGGGGAGGGAGGGTTGAAAGGAGAGGTCAGTAGGAAAAGAGGGGGTCGAGGATAGCCAGTTCCATTTAACTGTGAAGGAGCTCCTGATGGAGCTAAGGAGCTGGCTATGGTGGGAAGAGGGGGAACAGAAGCCGTATTGCTGTGAGCGGCTGAAGGAAGGGTAGAGGAAGGGATGATGGGATGATGGGATGAAAGGATGCATGTGCAAGGGGAGTTTGTGAAGCCTGCGGACACGGGATGTAAAGAAGGCTGTGAGAAGTCATACAGAGGGAGCAGGCACAGGGGGAGATACAACCTGATCCCCACCAGGGGGAGCCGATGATGCCGGTAGAGGCTGTGGGAGCGGCTGAGGCCTGATGACGCCACACCTGACGTCGCTGGCGGTAGTAGGCCCAGGTGAGGAAGCAGGAAGCGCGGGAAGTTCGGTTTTTGACGCTGTGGCGTTAATGAATGAAGAGTACGAATGGAACGATCTGACCATGTTGTCATTGCCGTGGAAGAGAACGCCTTTCGAGGTTGAGGAAGCGTCGCAAGCAAGCGACGGTCCAGTTCCTGCGGTCGGACTCCTGTGGAGAACGTGGAGCCGGCCGCGAGGAAGGGGCGCATCGCCCCGTGATGGATTACCGGTGACGGAGCAGTGGGAATGACGTGGAGAGGACAGGCACGGTCTGCTTCGGCGGAGCCTTGGGCGCCTCCGGTCCGCGGCTCTCCCTGGCGATGAGGACGAAGCCTGTGCACCTCTTGGAGAAGGCGACACCTTGTTCGGGAAGCATGAATGGGTACGACGCGGCCGCGGCATGCTGGACCGGAGCGCAGGCGGCTCCGCTGCGACTACCGGCTGTGGTGTGACTGCCCGTCTCCGAGAGAGGGATCTGTATGGAAGGTTAACCGTAAAGATCAACGCCGGAGCCGTGAAGATGAAGCTCCATGGTGAGTTTGTTGCTTTTTCCTTTGCCCCGAAATCTGAGCGGTGATGCCTGAAGCACGGTCTGTCCGTCTCTGAAGAATCACGGACGATCAGTTGGAGTAGGCTGGCTACGTTTAAGAAGGCTTGTCAGGTGATTGAGGGTGTGGTTTAGGCGTGGTCCTGCTCCCGAATCTAAGTTAACACCTTAACTTCATTTCTTTCCTCCTTTCATCCATAAAATTAATGTTTCCACATGTTTTCTGACACACCAATGTCTGACCTGTGTTGTAGCCAGTTGAAAAATTGTTGAAATCTGACATTCATCCTGTTTGCAATCAAATTTCAACATTGACATCCTTGTAAGTGCACTGGGTAAGCTTAGTTTACCACAGGGAAACTGATAACCTGACTCTGTTCAAAGATTTTTAGTCACCACTGGACAGAGCAAGGCTAGTTACTTACCTCTGTTTCCAATATTTAAGCTAAGCTAACCCAGACAGCTTCTTCTTCATGGTTCAGATTATCTACTCAGCCAACTCCCAGTAAACTCAAGCAAACAAGAGCAGACAAATAACTATTTTTCCCAAATTGTGGTCAGCTACTATTCCTTCAATATAACTCACTCCACACCTGGATTTCTTGCTATGACAAGTCAAAATGTCGGCTGTTAAAAAAGTTCATCCTCAGAGTCTTAAAGCTTTAAATATTGTATGTAAAACATGTATTTGACTCCTTGCTGGGCTCCACTGGGATTATAACCCCCTTTCCTCTTTTATTACCTCAATCTGTGTCAGGCAGGTCTCTGTGGGACTAATTAGACATAACCTGGGGGACCTCACAGCTAGGAGTATCAGCAGGGTCAGGGTCTACAACAGGTATTTTCTTGATTATAGAGCTGTTTGAAACCTTCAAATGACCCACACCTCTCCATATAAATCTTTCCTCTAACAGCTCAAGAAAAGGTTGCTCTGGTGTTCCCACTTTAAATAGAAATGTATTCATGGTTCCCTGCTACAATCCTGGCGTCAGCACTGGGCTGCAATCATTGATTGTATATAGGACGACGTGCCTTCATTAAAGCCCATTGTGAGATGAAGCCAAAGGACCTCCTTGATAGGCACTGACTTGCTGGTGCAGCCAAGGCTTGAACCTGGCTGGTAAAGCAGTCGGACTGACGTTGCATCATTTCTGCAAACTAAAACACACATTTAACATACCGATAGTATGTCGAAGCTCCCGCATGTCAGTACAGCAGAACAGGTTCTTGTGTTGAGTTGAAGTTGACACCTGTGGCTATGGAAAGTTCAAACATCTTTGTAAAATCAAATAATTCAGTGAAACTAAACTTCTCTGAAAGAGTGGCACTGGTACATAAATCAGATTGATAAGAACTAACTAGAATTACAGAAGCCATGTTTGAGACAAATATATTTGATGTGTGTTTTGATTTCATAGTTTGACCCATCTGTAGTTAGTTTCATCTGTTAACACTGGGATGCAGGATTTATGACCTATACTGCAGCCAGTCAGTAGGTGGAGCTATATATGCTTAGATACTTTCCATGATTGTAAAGCTTCACTCTGCAAAACATTGTTCACTCAGACATTTTTTTTCTGCGAATGGAGAAAAACCTTGGAACTCTCTACTACAAACTTCCCCTCTTTTGACGAGTCATCGAATCGTAGTAAATTCAGCAATAAACTTGTACTTATGTCTGATTTTCTATAGCGTTGTCACGGCTAAATGTATTTTTATAGTTTTAAATGGTACCCAGTTTACCTGTATCCTTTGAACTTTCTGTTTTAATCTCTTACTCTTGTAGCCATTCTGGGGATGGGTGTTGCTAATTAGCATCAGCTATAAACACTATGACACCTGCATTGGATGGCTGTTTTCATTTAGTCTCTGTGTACCATATCTGACCCTTACAAATAAACCATGAATATATGAATAAATAAATAAATAAATAAATAGATAAATAGATACATAGATAAATCTTTTGGCCTCACAGTTAGTGAACTCTGCACCAGGAATGTGTATGCTGAAACATAGCCCAGTTTAAACATCATTTCTAATTTAAGACGGAGTCTACTCATCACTTTTAGTTTAGCGGTTGTAGCAGCTGAGAAAGTTCTGACATAAGCACAAGTTACATCTTAAATCTTACACTTTGCTCTGAGTAGGTGTTAAGTCCTCTGTACAACATCACTTGTCATTGTGCTTCATTTTGATAGATGGGATTACTTTGAGGATGATGTGAAGTAGATAACTACAGTAGCAGTATGGTATCTATAGGGCCTTCTCTGCTCTCTCTCTGGAAGTGTATAGCTTTGATTTGCACTCCTGCTTTCATTTTCCAAGGACAGAAATAATTACATACAGTTTGTGCTGTTATTACCATATGTCGTGGTTGACAATTCTACCACTCGATCTAACTGTTGTTATTTTACATAAGCTGTAGATTAAAGATATAGGCTTTAGTTAAAACTTTGCTAAAACACATTTCTTGACATCGACCATGCTTTTCTCAACACTATAAGCACAAAACACAAATTTCAAACTACATTCACCAAACCTCTGTCTGACTCTTCCTGCAAAACCAAACAATGTTGTCAGATCATACCCCAAGTCAATCAAAATTCAAAACAATACTGAGCAGTCATTACACACTACATAAAATAATTGAAAACACAATGCTCAAGACATGAAGCTGTAGAAATAATGTTTATTGTTCACAGTAGGCTAATTGAATTTAGCACCTGTATACAGTAAAAATAAAGTAAAAAAAATATAAATGAGAAGAACATGGTCTGTCACAGTAGCTCGGATTTCATCAGAAGTTACTGTTCTTTGTCTTTCTAGATTTCGCTCCCCTCCTCTTCCTCATCGACCACCTCTTCCACGCACTCTTCCTCTGCCTCTCAGATTATTTCTGTCCATTGTACAACCTTCAACAAACAGTGCTCTCTGAACTGGCTTATATTGGTTTCTTCACATCATTAGCCACTAGTGTGATCAGTTTTTAGTGGTTGTGTTTAAGCTGTGACACCTGTGCTTCAAATGTGTTTACCTTTTACCATTACCCTGCTCAGAGGCAATCAGGCATGAGGGGTAACACTGTAACAAACACCTCTTTATAACAAATGTTTTTCAGTGATGGGCCACAGTGGAAAAAAAAATAACATTTTGTGTTTGTGACAAAATTTGACTAGTTAAGGCGTCACGCTCTACAAGTTCAAGAAGTAAACCTTGTATCTCTGTGGTTCAGCCATAGACTGTATAAAATATGGACGTAGTATCCGTGACGTCACCCACCTGTTTCTGAAGAGCTGTTTTGAGACCAATCGTCAGCAAGTGTGATGTAAAGAGGCGGGCTTTGAGCCTCCAAGCCAACAGCTACAGTGTTCCCGCCTGGCAATCAAGTCAGCTGTGTCTCTCATTGGAAGACTCATATTCTTAATATCTTCGAAATTATCGCATTAGAAAAAAAATCACCCCCCTCACAGTGAGAGCACATCAAGTCATGAGCTATCCAGACTACACTCGTCTTTTGTACCAGGCTGTAAACATTTCGTTTACTTCTGCAGTAAAGATCGCCTTTTTCCCATTCATGTGTATGTGGTTTCCTGTACTTCTGGAGCCAGCCTCAAGCGGATCCTCGATGAACTGCAGCTTTAACATTTCTGCATTGGATTCATATTTTTAGGCCGGAGGTTGCCGCTTGGGTGCAACCAAGCCATGACACAACTTTAGTAACAAATTAGCCAGTTTCATTTTTGGGTCCATGTGGACTTTAAGACAATACTCCTACAGAGCTGGTGCATCAGGCCTCTGTTTTTAAATAGTAGCTATGCCTTGAGTTACTGTTACAGTTGAATTGGTCTTAAGCAAATATTTTATGTCCAGCTGCCATTTTGCCTTTTTTTATTTCTTATCAGATCACTTTCAATAAAGGACAATACTTGACCCATATGGTGTCTAGTGTATACATTCAACAAAAGTAGATGCAAGGTGAACCTGACTGATGTGTTTTTATGCCTTTTGTGTTTGCTGAGTGACAGATTGACAGATTGACCTACCTCCAAAACACACCCTGCATTAATGATAACAGCATGGCCTCCCTGTGTGCTCATTAGCAGGATATTACAGGTTGCTGTATAACTGTCAAGTCACTATGATGAATGAACTTCGATTGCAAGTGAATTTGTTTGAACTTCATACACCACTGGTAAATATGCACATCTGCTGGTCAAATCATTTTCATGCTGCTTATCAAACTGTGAATTTACATTTGAATAATCCAAACAAGATGGTGTGCCAGAAGCAACAAAGGGAAGCAATGAGCTATTCCAATAAATTTTCTTTAGACACGTCCTTATAATGGACAAACACAATAAAGCACAGTAAAATACAATACATTCTGCATCGAAAAGACGCCCAGCTTTGTGAGAAGTACTGCAGACTATATCAAATATCAGTAGCATTAGAACAGCTTTGGTGAAACCGTGGAGCTTTCAGTATATCAGTGAAATCCTGCTGCTACTTCAAGGCTACAAGTTGTTTTATAGTGCCATCTTGTGGCAAAAGACCAAACTCCTGCTCAGGTAGCTCTACTTAAAGATTCTACACAAAAATGTAGTTTAGTACCTGGGGGGTCTGGGTGGAACAGTCCATGTGGGGAGCAAAAGCAGGCGGAACACACATCCTCATAATGATATTTTGACTCTGGTAATCTGAAAATTAATTATTTATCTCTAAAAATTGATATCGTTGAGCCAGTGCAGCAACAATCTATTGATCAAGAATTTCAAATTGAGTGACAAATCAGCTTGACACTGTTTTGCAAAAACCAATCAGTGTTTAGATTGTCTGCCTGGAAGCATAAATCACGGAGTTGTCAGACGATGATTTCTGCTAAGGTAAGCCTCATGTTCATTTGGCTCAAATTATTGGTTTCCAGTTTTAACTAGCAGAGAATAGAAGCTGTATAGCCCTAAGTGCTCACATGTTTACACTCATATTTTGAATATGATTTTAGAGTCCTAAATTTGCCGTTGACAGGGTCATTTTGGCATCAAAAGCTTGAACTCAAATGTCTTAATCAGAAGAGACATTATGCCATGTCACAAGATGACTACAAAAAAATCAATCATAACATTAGTCAGTAGCTTGAAACTACTTGACATACTCCAAAGTACCTCAGTCAAGTGAAATCCAAACTAGGGTTCATACCTCTTTAAAGGGTCACATAAAAATACTAAGGGGGAGTAAGATGATTAATATTGAAGAAAAACAAAATTTGGCTGGAAGTGTTTGTTGCCATTCTCCTAGAATTCACTAATATTTGTTATTTTGATTAATATTTGGTAAGTTGACCTCTCTTGACCAATCATTCAAATAACACAGTCCAATGTTGTGTGCACACCAGACATGAATAAAATCATTCTGGCAAGTTATGTGAATGGAGTGAATAATACAAGCGAATTACATGTTTTCTTGAGTGTAACGTGCTACTCAATTCATTTGCTTATTTGTAAGAGTGGACAAATCTGATCTTCAGCAAATCACTTGCTCTGCGATGGCAAATCATCCTGGAGATGGTGACGTCTGGTCACTTCTGATGTGAAGAATGGACCAGCGTAGGTTCATTCATCTGGAGATGGAGGACGAATTGATGGGAGCATACTTGGAAGTCGGCATATATGGTAAGTTGTAAAAACCTTTGGAAGTTTCTTTGTAGTGATCGGTGGCCTAAAGTTGCTCTCACCTGCTCCGCTTATTGCTCAGATTGCTGGACAGTATCCAATATGTAAATATCCATGTTGTTTAGCCTGCTGCATTAGCATGCTAACCTAAACTAGCGTTTAGCAACATTGTTTTGATTCAAACTGAAACTAACAGTTTTACCTCACCTTACAATCTGACAGACCTCTTTTCTGTGGATTGAATTGACATAACGTGTGATCAATTTGCCTCTGGCCTTGATCATGTGAGTGAAAGTTAGTAACCGTCATCAAAGGGTTGTCAAGAGGTATTGACCAGTCAAAATCAAGCATTTTACACGGCCGAAAGATCAGTAAGAGAGCTGGATAATAAGTGGTAATAAAGAATGCAATGAAACATAGTATCAATCAATCAATCAATCTTTATTCATAGTGCCAATTCGCAACAAATGTTATTTCAAGATGCAAAGACCCAACATCAACACAGGATAAGATCCAGTCCCATATTATAGGTAAGACTCAGTTTCATCTCATGTTAATCCACCATGAGCAGTTACAGTGGCAAGGCAAAAACTTCCTTTTAACAGGCAGAAACCTTGAGCAGAACCAGACTCATGTTAGACAGCCATCTGCCTCGACCGTGTTTGGGTTGAAGAGAGGAGAGGGAGAAGAGAGGGATGGAAGGAGGGAGAAGGGAGAAGAGAGGGATAGAAGGAGATGCAGAAAGAGAGAGATGGAAAGAGACAATTTTTAACATTTTCATTTTTTCAAGGATTCAAAACAATAATCGAAAAAAATATAACAGAGTAAACTAAAAAAAATTGATAAAACTGACTGATCTATAAAAAATTACATCCAGATGAAACACACCTAAACAAAACAATAATATAGAAACATTAGAAAAAAAAACAAAGATTCTGTGAAGATTCATATTTTAAACAACACAGAGTAAACTAAAAATAATAATAATAAAACTGACTGATCTACAAAAATTACATCCAGCTGAAACACACCTAAACAAGACAATAATCTTAAAAACATTTGAAAATAAAAACAAAAATGTTGTGAAGATTAATATTTCAGACAAAACAGAGTAAACAAAAAAAAATTTAAATAAGACTGATCTACAAAAATTACATCCAGCTGAAACACACCTAAACAAAACAATAATCTTAAAAACATTTGAAAATAAAAACAAAATTAGGCGAACATTAATATTTTAAACAAAACAGAGTAAACTAAAAAAATATATAATAGCACTGACTGATCTACAAAAATTACATCCAACTGAAACACAGCTAAACAAAACAATAGTTTAAAAACATTTGAAAATAAAAACAAAAAAATTGTGAAGATTAATATTTCAAACAAAACAGAGTAAACTAAAAAAATAAAAAATAAAGCTGACTGATCTGCAAAAATTACATCCAACTGAAACACACCGAAACAAAACAATAATCTTAAAAACATTTGAAAATAATTACAAAGATTGTGTGAAGATTAATATTTTAAACAAAACAGAGTAAACAAAAAAATTAATGAAACTGACTGATCTACACAAATTACATCCAACTGAAACACAGCTAAAAAACAATAGTTTAAAAACATTGGAAAATAAAAACAAAAAATTTGTGAAGATTAATATTTCAAACAAAACAGAGTAAACTAAAACAATAATAACAATAAAACTGACTGATCTACAAAAATGACATCCAACTGAAACACAGCTAAACAAAACAATAATCATGAAAACATTTGAAAATAAAAACAAAAATTGTGTGAAGATTAATATTTCAAACAAAACAGAGTAAACAAAAAAAAATAATGAAACTGACTGATCTACAAAAATGACATCCAACTTAAACACACTTAAACAGAAAAATAATATAAAAACATTAGAAAACAAAAACAAAAAATTTGTGAAGATTAATATTTTAAACAACACAGAGTAAACTAAAAAAAACAATAAAACTGACTGATCTACAAAAATGACATCCAACTGAAACACACCTAAACAAAACAATAATATAGAAACATTTGAAAAAAAAAAAAAAATTAGTGAAGATTAATATTTCAAACAAAACAGAGTAAACAAAAAATAAAATAAAATAAAACTGACTGATTTACACAAATTACATCCAACTGAAACACACCTAAACAAAACAATAATCAAAAAACATTTGAAAATAAAAAAAAAAAATTGTGAAGATTAATATTTTAAACAACACAGAGTAAACAAAAAAAACAATAAAATTGACTGATCTACGAAAGTGACATCCAGCTGAATACACACCGAAACAAAACAATAATCTTAAAAACATTTGAAAATAAAAACAAAAATGTTGTGAAGATTAATATTTCAAACAAAACAGAGTAAACTGAAAATAAATAAATAATAAAACTGACTGATCTACAAAAATTACATCCAACTTAAACACAGCTAAACAAAACAATAATCAAAAAAACATTTGAAAATAAAAACAAAAAAATTGTGAAGATTAATATTTTAAACAACACAGAGTAAACTAAAAAAATAAAAAATAAAGCTGACTGATCTACAAAAATTACATCCAACTGAAACACACCGAAACAAAACAATAATCAAAAAACATTTCAAAATAAAAACAAAAAATTTGTGAAGATTAATATTTTAGACAACACAGAGTAAACTAATAAAAACAATAAAACTGACTGATCTACAAAAATTACATCCAGCTGAAACACACCTAAACAAAACAATAATCTTAAAAACATTTCAAAATAAAAACAAAAAATTTGTGAAGATTAATATTTTAAACAACACAGAGTAAACTAAAAAAAACAATAAAACTGACTGATCTACAAAAATTACATACAGCTGAAACACACCGAAACAAAACTATGATATCAAAAATTTGAAAATAATAAAAAAAATGTTGCGAAGATTAATATTTCAAACAAAACAGAGTAAACAAAAAAAATAATAACAATAAAACTGACTGATCTACAAAAATGACATCCAGCTGAAACACACCGAAACAAAACATGATCTTAAAAACATTGGAAAATAAAAACAAAAATGTTGTGAAGATTAATATTTCAAACAAAACAGAGTAAACAAAAAAAATAATAACAATAAAACTGACCTATCTGCAAAAATGACATCCAGCTAAAACACACCTAAACAAAACAATAATCAAAAAACATTTGAAAATAAAAACAAAAATGTTGTGAAGATTAATATTTCAAACAAAACAGAGTAAACTAAAACAATAATAACAATAAAACTGACTGATCTACAAAAATGACATCCAACTGAAACACACCTAAACAAAACAATAATCTTAAAAACATTTGAAAATAAAAACAAAAAAATAGTGAAGATTAATATTTTAAACAAAACAGAGTAAACAAAAAAAATACTAATAAAACTGACTGATCTACAAAAATACATCCAACTGAAACACAGTTAAAAAACAATGATCTAAAAACATTGGAAAATAAAAACAAAAATTTTGTGAGGATTAATATTTCAAACAAATCAGAGTAAACAAAAAAAATAATAACAAAACTGACTGATCTACAAAAATGACATCCAACTGAAACACACCGAAACTAAACAATAATCTTAAAAACATTTGAAAATAAAAACAAAAAATAGTGAACATTAATATTGTAAACAAAACAGAGTAAACAAAAAAAATGGTAAAACTGACTGATCTACAAAAAGTACATCCAACTGAAACACAACTAAACAAAACAATAATATAGAAACATTTGAAAATAAAAACAAAAAAATTGTGTAGATAAATATTTTAAACAACACAGAGTAAACTAAAAAAGACTTAATTAAACTGACTGATCTACAAAAATGACATCCAACTAAAACACACCTAAATAAAACAATAATCTTAAAAACATTTGAAAATAAAAACAAAAATGTTGTGAAGATTAATATTTCAAACAAAACAGAGTAAACAAAAAAATAATAACAATAAAACTGACTGATCTACAAAAATGACATCCAGCTGAAACACACCGAAAACAAACAATAATAGTAAAAACATTAGAAAACAAAAACAAAAAAATTGTGAAGATTATATTTTAAAACAAACACAGAGTAAACTAAAAAAAACTAATAAAACTGACTGATCTACAAAAATACATCCAGCTGAAACACACCTAAAACAAACAATAATTCAAAAAACATTTGAAAATAAAATCAAAAAATGTTGTGAGAGGGATATTTCAAACAAAACAGAGTAAAACTCAAAAATAATTATGAACTGACTGATCTACACAATTACACTCCAACTGAAACAAAGCTAAAAAACACAGTTTTAAAACATTTGAAAATAACAACAAAAAATTGTGAAGATTTATATTTCAAACAAACAAGTAAACGCAAAAAATAAAAAATAAAGCTGACTATCGAAAAAATTACATCAACTGAAACACACCGAAACAAAACAATAATCAAAAAACATTTGAAAATAAAAACAAAAAATTTGTGAAGATTAATTTTTTAAACAAAACAGAGTAAACAAAAAAATTAATGAAACTGACTGATCTCTAAAAATTACATTCAACTGAAACACAGCTAAAAAACAATAGTTTAAAAACATTTGAAAATAAAAACAAAAAATTTGTGAAGATTAATATTTTAAACAACACAGAGTAAACTAAAAAAAACTTAATTAAACTGACTGATCTACAAAAATGACATCCAACTGAAACACACTTAAACAAAACAATAATCAAAAAACATTTGAAAATAAAAACAAAAAATTTGTGAAGATTAATATTTCAAACAAAACAGAGTAAACAAAAAAAAAATAATGAAACTGACTGATCTACAAAAATGACATCCAACTTAAACACACTTAAACAGAAAAATAATATAAAAACATTAGAAAACAAAAACAAAAAATTTGTGAAGATTAATATTTTAAACAACACAGAGTAAACTAAAAAAAAACTTAATAAAACTGACTGATCTACAAAAATGACATCCAACTGAAACACACCTAAACGAAACTATAATCAAAAAACATTTGATATTAAAAACAAAAAAATTGTGAAGATTAATATTTTAAACAACACAGAGTAAACTAAAAAAAAACTTAATAAAACTGACTGATGTACGAAAGTGACATCCAGCTGAAACACACCGAAACAAAACAATAATCTTAAAAACATTTGAAAATAAAAACAAAAATGTTGTGAAGATTAATATTTTAAACAAAACAGAGTAAACAAAAAAAATGATAAAACTGACTGATCTACAAAAAGTACATCCAACTGAAACACATTTGAAAATAAAACAAAAAAAATTGTGTAGATTAATATTTTAAACAAAACAGAGTAAACTAAAAAAGACTTAATTAAACTGACTGATCTACAAAAATGACATCCAACTGAAACACACCTAAACAAAACAATAATCTTAAAAACATTTGAAAATAAAAACAAAAATGTTGTGAAGATTAATATTTCAAACAAAACAGAGTAAACAAAAAAATAATAACAATAAAACTGACTGATCTACAAAAATGACATCCAGCTGAAACACACCGAAACAAAACAATAATCTTAAACATTTGAAAATAAAAACAAAAATGTTGTGAAGATTAATATTTCAAACAAAACAGAGTAAAAAACAAACAAACAATGAAACTGACTGATCTACAAAAATGACATCCAACTTAAACACACTTAAACAGAAAAATAATATAAAAACATTGGAAAATAAAAACAGAAAGATAGTGAAGATTAATATTTTAAACAACACAGAGTAAACTAAAAAAAACAATAAAACTGACTGATCTACAAAAATGACATCCAGCTGAAACACACCTAAACAAAACAATAATCAAAAAACATTAGAAAATAAAAAACAAAAATGTTGTGAAGATTAATATTTCAAACAAAACAGAGTAAACCAAAAAAATTATAATAATAGAACTGACTGATCTACACAAATTACATCCAACTGAAACACACATAAACAAACAATAATCTAAAAACATTGGAAAATAAAAACAAAAATTTTGTGAGGATTAATATTTCAAACAAATCAGAGTAAACTAAAAAAATTAGAAAACTGACTGATCTAAAAAAAGTACATCCAACTGAAACACACTTAAACAAAACAATAATAAAAAAAAATTGAAAATAAAAACAAAAATTTGTGAAGATTATTATATTGAACAACACAGAGTAAACTAAAAAAACTTAAGAAAACTGACTGATCTACAAAAATGACATCCAACTGAAACACACCGAAACAAAACAATAATCTTAAAAACATTTGAAAATAAAAACAAAAAATAGTGAACATTAATATTGTAAACAAAACAGAGTAAACAAAAAAAAA